>NC_084715.1:10102530-12680122 GCF_033807575.1 Cydia pomonella
AGCTTTTACAGTACAGTCAGCGTCAAATACTTTGTAGCAACCAAAGTAGCCAAATAGTTCGGTACACCATATATATACTACGAAGTATTTGACGCTGACTGTACATATGGTACTACTTTACCGCACTAGTGCGAAAATTACCATATTACGTTACTGTGTCAAACATTTAAAGGGTACCTTATGTACTGTAAAACGTTGTACGATACATGTGCGAATAGGTAATTCGCAACTCGTGTCAATTTAAAACACTCCCTTCAGTCGTGTTTTAATTTATCGCCACTCGTTTCAAATTTTCTGACTTGTTATTATATGCCGATACTAAAATATACACCATTATTAAATCAAGTGATGATTGTATGAAACTTCAAGCTGATCTTGATAGACTGAGTTTATATTGTTCTATGAATGAACTGTACTTGAATGTCGAAAAATGCTGTGCCATTACATTTACAAGAAAGCGCAATAAGATAGAGTATAATTATTCATTAAACAACAAAAATTTAAGGGTTTTGTCTGAAGTGAAGGACCTGGGGTTAAATCTTGATAGCGAACTACAATTTATTTCACATATTGACAAAATTTCAGCAAAAGCATACAGAATGTTGGGATTCATTTTCCGACAAAGCAGGGATTTTACAAACCCTAAGACTCTGCAACTTCTCTTTAACGCATTTGTTAGGTCCAACTTAGAATACGCTACTACAGTCTGGAATCCTCATTTCAATGTTCACATTAACACAATTCAAAAAATTCAGAACAAATTTATCAGAACAATGAAATTTAATATAAATTTAAATCTTTTTGCCCTGACAATTTCTCTCTTCAACCCCGTAGAGAAATTCGAGATCAGATATTTTTGTTCAAAATCATACATGGCCTTATTGATTCTCCCAATCTTTTGTCTAAAATTTCAATTCGATGTCCTGATCGGCGAACTCGCTCCACAAACCTATTTGCAATTAACTTTGGTCGTACTACATATGCAAGAAATAAGTTCTTAGCTAGAGCGTGTAGAACTTATAATGAAATTTTTTCTGATATTGATATATTCCATTTATCATTACAACAGTTTGTTTCTGTAATAAAATGTACAGCTAATAATAATATTGATTAGTTACTATATTTCAGCATACTTGCCAATTTGTTAATATTGTTTTCAACAGTTTGAGTTATTTGAGTTTTGCATGTTTTGATATTAATGTTAATTTCTGAGCAACATAATTGTTATTACTCATTAGTGGAAACTGTTTGGCTTGTGGATGTGTAATCTGATTAACTATGTGTGTTGTTTTTGCCTGTTTGTTTCCCAAAGGTTTAATTAAATAAATAAATTAACTATTTTTCGCACTTGTATCGTAATGTACTATTGCAATACATATTGTGCTACTTTACCGCCCTAGTGCAGTAACTAGCACTATACATGCATATATTGAAAAGTGCCATATGTACTGTAAGACGTTGTATGTACAATATACATGCAAAAAGGTAATTTCCTACTTTTTGCACTTGTATCGCAAAGTACTTTTAGAAACTACTTAGCCTGACATTAACTCAACAGATACAATAAACAAGACACAATAAACTCTTCATGGTCTTAGTTTAAGCAAAGAGAAATAAGAAAGCTTAGATTACTCACTTCATAAATATTATTAAGAAATTAAAATCAAATCAAATGTTCGACGACCGGTTTAGCCTAGTGGGTCACTACAGCAAAACTATACATATTAAATACCTTTTTTAGAAAACATTATAATAAGCAACTGACTCTTTGACCTGCATTATCATGACCTCAGTAATCATTAAGATGTTAATTTTATTAGTTATTATACTTCATTTTATTACTATGCACAGATTGCACTGTAATTTCATTCAATATTATATAATTATAAAAAAGTGTCTTGTTTAGGAAGACTTCTATGCGGACTAAGTGATGGAAATCTTAACTATGGGAAGCATATTTACTTACCACTTTCCATGCCTGCACTGACTTATTGGGCCCGTGCTCCCTTAAGGCCTGTGCAAGGGCCTCCCATTGCGCCTCGTACCTCTGGGGTCCTTAGAGGCCCGTCAAATTCCCGGTTGGCGAACCGGGTGTGCTGTGACATGTATTCAACGAGCAATCTAATTTGTGCTGCGTTCGAGCGACTGAAAAAAAACAGTCACATAAGTTAACGATCAAAGGAACTGGCAAATAGCTATATTTTTCTGCAAATAAATTCTTTTTGTTTTGTGTAACTTACATTTTTGGATTTTTGGGTGGCATCCTTTCAAAAGTGGTAGCGGCGGTTTGGCCAAACACTTCACAGTAATAACACGCAAACTGCCGATAAAACTTTTCAAGTTGTCAAAATAGCAAACAACGGAACAACATAAACGGAAAAGGCTTTAATATTTCCTGAGGAGTAGTGGGCAACATATTTTCATCACTGTGATCACTGTCACACATTTTTATTTAGTATTATTCACGGTTTCACTCACAAAACAAAACTTTATGAGTTTTCAAACTTCAACAATGACTTCAACGCAGAGGAATACTCGTGGGCGTCCGTTGTAAAAAAAAATGTTTGTGTTTGCCTAACAATCACAGAACAGAGGGCCTACCGTGAACCACGTTCGACGTGTTGCCTCCCTGTCATACTTACGTACGAATTTATAAGTGCGACAGAGAGGCAACACGTCGAACGTGGTTCGCGGTAGGCCCTGACGCGTCGCAGCAGCGTGCAGCGTGTTTAAGTAGACCGAAGTATGACAGACGCCGCGACGGTATTACATTTCGAAACGCCACCGTTGGCAAATTTGCATTGAATTGAGTCTCCTTAAACAAGAAATATTTTATCGAAATATGTGAAGTTCTATTTTCAACATTTTTATAGTAGCGATAAAATTCGGTGGTTTTCCGATTAATATTATTTAGGAACGCACCGTAAATTTTATACTGCGTACTCAACTTGAATTTGCGTACTATTTTTAAGAGGTGCACGTAACGGAACGCAAAACCCATCTGGCAACACTGACTAAGATCTTTCAAAGATATTCTAACGTCAAAGTGACATTGGTCATCCGAATCGTGCAGCTTCTGTCAATTATACCACATACAAACGATATCTAATTGAGAACTTATCTATATCTAAACCAGAACTTAACGATCTCATATCTTTTCCGTATTGCATTTTTCGAATAGGGCCGATTGTGACCTTGTTGAAGTTTCTTGCAGCAACGCAGTTTGTACTACTGCATTGCTGTCGACTACATTCCTGTACGAAAATTCAAAATCGATGCGATGCTTCACGATATTTTTCTGACTCGCAGCAATTCATAAGGTATTCGTTAGCGCTGTGTCTGTCGCTGCTGCAGGCGCATTCCGAATGCTACCTTGATAAATGAAACAATGGGGTCGGAACAAGCTAATTTTGCATATCAAAGTTTGGTAATGTGATTGTGAAAATATAACCTTTATCGTGACACTCCAAAACCTTTATTCTATTCAAGTTTCAATTTCTGTGCTGGTGATGGGTGGGGTGGGTCCTACCCACTAGGCCAGATCGTCATAATATACAATTTAATGATTAATATTACTGTGTCAAGTGTTCCATTTAAACCGCATTTAATGTTATTTAAGCTTTGTAGGTATATCAGAATTGATATGTATATAAATGCGTATGTACCTAAAATCTGTCTGGAAGAGATTGCTTTAGCGATAAGACCGCCTGTTACCTCTTCTTGGTTCTCGAGAGTTTAACGCTTAGATACCGATAATAAGGGTACAAGTGATAGTCAAAGTCTGACATTCTTTACGTGCTTGAAATACCTTTTACCAATAAGCACTGATTTAAACATTAACGATTTTTGAACATTATTATTTACGAAAGCGGGTCTTAAGAGGGAAGAATAGCTTTCCAATCCTAGCGAAAATAACGGTATTTTTTCTATGAAATTCCATTTCGGGAGGAAATGTTTTCCATTAAGTACATATTAACAAATCACTTTGATTTTGATGTCGATCGCTTCAGCGTAATATTTTCCAGGTTTATAGGTTACACTTTTTAAAAAAATTGTTTTGCAAATTTTTACAAAAAGGAAAACCTAGTAATCTAGTTTTTCACTGTATCAATAACATACAAAAAAATCATGGTGAATGGATAATATTTAGAAGCAGAAAAATGTTTTCTGTTTTTGTATGGATAATCACGCGTGGACATACTTTTAATCGAGGACGGACTTGTCACACTGCCGCCCTCGAAACGTCGGTGGTGATTTTAAAACTCAATTACACGCGATTGAGTATTTTCCTTCTAGTGCAATCCTACGTATATATCGTAGTCTTTCCAATGTAAACGCGTCCTTAAAATCGAGTAACATATGCACTTCTCGCCAGCGCCACTGATGACGTAGTTACATTGCTCCGTTTACTTTCATCCTAATTCGTGCTAAGCTGCCTTAAAAGCCCCATGTTTGCTATTCATTAGGCGATTAACGTTGGTGATGTATACTTTTCAAATTAAAAGTTAAAAAGCATTAATGAAAATAATGGTCTTGGCATTCTCTACTAGATTTTTTTGTAGGTAATATATATATTTCCAGGTAAGTACATTTTGTTATAAATACAAGAGCGCGCAATAAGGCATATTGCAAATAAAAAACGGCATTTTTATTCTAATTTATAATGTAGTTCAGAAATTACAGTTCGTATATGTTCAATATATATGAAGTAAAAAGATATTCATAAAGAATAATAGTAGTGATTTAGACTTTTACCACCGATTGTTTTTTCAAACTATTCAAACTAGCACAAAACAAGGTACCTATCCTTCGGATTTAGACAATGTTGTACCTACTAATGCGCCATACGCGTACTTTATGTAATACTTTTCATCGCACTTGCTCGTAAACGGTGTTATTGTATGCCAGCATTTTTAGATGTAATGAGCTATATTATGCCCACGGGCGTAATAGACTTTTTTTACAAATTCCATTATGCTCATAGGCATAATGAGTTTTTTTTTTTATATCATCTACCTACTTTATTTCTACGCAAAGACACCTCCTCCTCCAAATGCTTTTAAAATGCATATTTTTAAATTAATTTGTATGTTTATGTTTAAGAATTATTTCGCTTAAAATTTAGATTTTGAAAATTACGTGTCACTTAACTTTTCGTAGCATAACTAATCTCACGTGACTATTTCCATACATTATTTAAGTTTCTAGTCGCGCTTTCTAACAACGATTGTTATATTCTCAACGTCGTAAACTGTTGCATTGTCCTCATTGACTTATATATTAGTTCGTAAAAACGGGCCCTACGGGAGCCATTGACAAGAATGGTGCCATTGACAAGAATGGTGCCATTGACACCGCTGTGCCGCTGTGCACGAATGCGAGCCAAGCGTGCAGTCCAACGCAACGCAACCAATCGCATTGTAGCATTCCACCGAGGCACACCAACGAGAATGTTCGGTCGGAATTATTATGAACGGGCCCTATCTTTACTTTTGAAATCTTTGATTCTCGTCCAATTTATGCATGCCTAACTTCAGATCAAGCAGAAATCTGGAATCGGATCAAATTGAACTAGAAGATTATTTTATAGACAGACACCGGAACAAGGGGAATTAAATAATAGCGTCTAAAAGGGTAAAATGGGATAAAATAAATAGAATTATACTGAATTAGAATTAGTGGGATGAATATCGACTCCGTAGTCCTTAGCTTAGTTGAATCTTAATGTACTATGAAAACTCCTAAGCTCGAAAAAAAACGTACCTATATTCAGTATTTAAATACCTAGTGTTCAGATCTCGTATGCAAAGATACAGAAATTTCTGCAAATCTTTATCATAGCTAAATTAGCATTCTGTTGAGGAACATTTCTTACGCCAGAATAATTAAGTACCTAATAGTAATGAAGTATATCTGCCATATTATTCTGTAAGACGAGTAGGTCAAAAAACTGGACTACAGAATACTGCGATCATTGTTGATTCACTGATAATTCGGTCTAAATGTAGGTACCTACATAATCCACTTATAGTACATACAAGAAGCGTCAGAGATTAGTAAAGTGTAATGTGTATGTCGTGGTATAATGGCTTGGTTACACAAAACCCTTGGCCGTCATTACCTTTGGTTACCAAGGTAAGAGTTCCATTACCAGTAGGCATATTGACCTCGGCGGCCGTAACCACCATGCGTAACCGAAGGTCTCGCATATCTGGTCCTTTGGTAAGCACGCGGAAAAACGAACACGTGCCTTGTAAAAAATTGTGGGTAGTGGGTACCATTCTAAATGTAAATATTATTAAAAGTAGCGGTTAGTTCTCGATAAGGTATCTTCCAGCATAAGTTTAACGTTATTTTAGGTACAGGTACGTAATATTAGTTGACACATGAATATGTAACGTTTTTTTTGTAATTATTCATAGGTGGCGGCGGCAATTATTATTTATTTATTTATTTATTTATTTATTGTTTACCATTATAGGTACCAAAAAATAGTGGATTATTTTAGTAATAATAAATGTAAATAATAAAACTTACCTCTCGCTTTCTTCTCGTATAAGACACATTTTTAAGAAATTTGTCCATTTTATGGAAGCACTTTAATCGCAATTTTAATGCCTTTTTCGCTTCTTTGGAACTGTTTCTAGGTTTAATAGAACGTTCTTTTTTTAATAATTTCCTAGTACGAAAATAGGAATCTCTTAAACCTTTAATTTTACTTTGTATTTGTTTGACAGTCATTGGTAAGCCAATATTGAATAATTGTACACTAATATATATGAAAGCCTCACGTCGTCGAGCAACGTGTCTATAGTATGGTTCACTAGGATCCCACAAACATTTTTGCTCGCGGTATAATCGAATTATCTTCAAATTAAACTTATTCGTGTTGGTCATTGTTATTGTTTACCACGTGGTCAGCGATAAAGAAATCAATACGCGTCGTAATTTCATACTAACCGGGCGGGTACTGACTTCGGCTACACAACTGCAGTGGATATAAAGGTTAGTGGTGGGGATTTTAATAAATTTTATAGAACACTATTACACAAATTTACTAAGTCCCACAGTGGCCACAGTAAGCTAAATAAGGCTTGTGTTTAAACAACGATACATATAATTTATAAATAATTAAATACATGGTAAACATAAACACCCATTACTCAGGAACATATATTCGTGCTCATCACACAAATAAATGCCTTTACCAGGATTTGAACCTGGGGCCATCGGCTTCATAGGCAGGGTCACTACCCACTAGGCCACACAGGTCGTCAAAATGAAATAAATAAAACTTATTTGCGAAAGTATGTTCGGTAGCAAAAGCCAGTAATCGACAACAATTTAATGTCAAATCCTCAAATACCTATTCATTTCATCATCAGACCTAATATTGTCTTTCTTCAAAAACGAATTTGTTTTTTCTTTATTTAATGTAAGTAATAAAGGTTCTAGTACAAAGCATCGAGATTGCCATGACAACAATTCGCTATCTGCACGGCTACCACGATTTGGTGTTTGACATTTACGTTAGCACCTGAGTGAACTCGATCGCATTCCCTCTCTATCGCACAAATCCATCAAAGCGAACGAGAAGGACTGTGATCGAGTTTACGCAGTCGCTAACGTAAACGTCAAGTTTCAAGTTGTGGTATGGCTACAGTATCTTTAAACAACTGTCAATTTGTTTCAATTACCTACGTCGAAACCCCAAATTAAATGGACAGCAAAACAATATTTCAACTGGTGTAATAATTTAGAGTAGATACACGGTGACCGATCGTATCCGTTCAATGGGAAACATACAGCACATAATAAAACAAAACAAAATGGTAAAAACTAATCTAAATTAAAATACATCTAAATAAGGCCCCCGCGGCATTGTGCCAAAGATGCTGGCAGCATTCCCTCGCTGAATGGCAATACTAATGCGCTGCGAGAGAAAGCTGCCAGCTCTCTGGTCACCGGTAGAGTCTATGAGCCTTTTACTCATTTCCTTAAAAAGTATCTTGGCGCTTGGACCCCACGGCCCTAGTGTCTCGACTCCAAACGCCACAAAGTGGTATTGGGGGCCGAGACTTCGATATTTGAAAACCTTTTTGGTTTCAGCCGCCTCGGCAGCTGCCCCAGCCTTGGCCGAAGTTCTTGGTAGATGGGACGGTGCCAGTGTATCGACGCATGTGGCGTCCCAGACTAGCACTCGACCCATCTTCCATGGGACCAGGGTCATACCGTCCGGTCTCTTGCCATCGTCCCTCGAAACGCCGTTTGGTTCAAGGATAGCCGGCGCGTTGACGGTAGCAAGAGATCGGCGGATGATATCGTTTAGGGCAGCGTGCCTGGAGAGGCGACCGGCACTTAATTGACAACAAAGGCCGTGGTGTCCAAGCACGTCGACGGTTGCGCCGCAGGGGCATCTGTGGGGGGCGCAGACCTTTACTCCTAATCTAAGGCTTGCGGCTAAACGGAGGGTATCCGGCTCTAGATATGTACCGGTGGGGGGGGAGGGGTAGGCATGCAGCCACTGGCCGGATTCTAGTTCTGCAGCTGCGAGGAGCCGCGCGCGTGTAGGACCAACTGAGCTGGAAAGTAGTTTATCAAAGTTAATTTTGCACAACGTGTCGTCCCAGCAACGTTGAATGTTTAATTTTGAAGGTAAATTTTGACCCGGACAAGCCGTCAGCCAGGCGTTTCTGGCCTCCGTCAAGCACGCCGTCTCGTAGTTTAAAGTGCAGGCCTTTAATATTTTTCCTACGAGGGAGGACGTGCCATGGACGGAAGATAGAAACGCTGGTAAAGCAACACTAGAAATTTTGCGCGTACCCAGCCCGCCGAATCTGATGGGCAGGGACGCCTGGTTCCAAGAATGCTCGCTAAGTTGTATATTTAGAATGGATTCTAGGGAAGATCTAATAAGGTTGTCAATCGGTGTTAAGGAGTTTTGGTGTTTCCAAAATGGACAGCAGCGGAGCAAATAAGTAAATTTTGGTACAAAAAGGCAGGATTTTAAAATAGTCAGAGCGGAATGAGAATTGACGTCGAGCAAGCGATCGGCGCAGTTTTTGAATTTAGTAATCGCGTTTGTAATGATGCTGGGAATGGCTTCTTCGAAAATTGGTGACCCTAGGAGGTTTAGTGAGTCCTTGTTTACTACTTTTATATTAGGGGTGATGGCTTGAAATTTTGATACGATGTCGGGATTACAACGGTTTAAAAATAATTCGCACTTCTCGAAATTTAATTCCAGGCCAATTAGCATAAATTTACTTTTTATTTCCGAAAGGTCTGCTAGTACAGTGTTAACATCGCCTCCTAGGGTACCATCATCTAAATACCAAACGTTAAATTTTGAATTTAGGTTTTGAACAATTGGATTGATAGCTAAACTGAAGATGGCTGGTCCGAGAGGGTCGCCCTGCTGACAGCCAACTTCGGAGGAAAGTTCGTGGTTTTTGTATAGTAATTTTGATGGATTAGCATAGCAATTTAATAAATAGTTATAAAGTTCTGGAGCGTGATTGT
This sequence comes from Cydia pomonella, assembly GCF_033807575.1. Classification (NCBI taxonomy): domain Eukaryota; kingdom Metazoa; phylum Arthropoda; class Insecta; order Lepidoptera; family Tortricidae; genus Cydia; species Cydia pomonella. The sequence continues at coordinate 10,112,053 of NC_084715.1, forward strand.
TGACTTCTGTAAGCAGGGCGTCCCTATTAAGCGAGTTGAAGGCATTTTTGACATCAATTTTCAGGAGTACCTCACACTGGTCATTAATCAGGCAGGTGCGGAGGGCATGGACAGCGGCTTCGCACCCACCTTTAGTACCGAAACCTAGTTGTACCGGTTCGAATTGTTTTTGCAATTTTGAAAGTATGTGTCGGACGGAAATTTTGGAAGTTAAACGCCGAAATGTTGAACCAACAGCAATGGGCCTGATCCCCCCATCTTTTTTTGTGAGGGCTATAAGATTTGCGCCATAAATAATGGGAATAAAGAGGGGGTTGACTTTTCCAGAAAGCATGAGGTTAATAAGTTTGGTAAGTGCGATAATGAGGCGTTTGCCTGTATCGCCGACGCAGTGTGAGGTCAAATCTTTTAGGTGTTGCGGAGATAATCCGTCGAGACCCGCTGCAGAACCTGTTTTGTATGAAAGAATTGCATTTATAGTGTCTTTATCCTGAACTTGAAGGCACACGTTGGGTTCTGTAGGCGGATCTAGGAAGTATGGTGTTGCTGGGGCGGACGGGTGTTTGTCACGTAGAGCCAAAAGGGTTTCAGTCGAGTCCACAGACAGAACGTCGGTTGAAAAAAGCAACCGTGCGGCTCCTTTCAGGTCACCATCGCTCACTTTTCCCTCTACAGTCTTTTTCAGAATGTTGCAAGACCGGTGAGAAGGATGGTTATTTTGATGATAAATTGGAGTCTGGAGATTAAGGGGGTGAGCACAGTTGTTTTTTATTTTTTGAGTAAGTGTTAGTCGGTTATTGTCTGAAGTAGCATGAAGAGTCGAAAATGAGAATGTAAGTAGGTTTTCCCACGAATCTAGGCTATTGCTTTCCACGCAGGTATTGATGACATCGGTTAGCCGGATTGCTACGGCGATTCTTGCACCTCGCGGAATTCTTTTAATTATAGGAATGTTGTTTTTAAGGTGGCTGAGGTGGAGATGGAAGTTGTACACGTTCTGCTGAGGTGTTGACGGGCTGGGTTGGAGTCCTAAGGCGGGTGGGCATGTAGCGATGTTGGACGGATTTATAGTTTTGTGGCATTTACCGATGTGAATATTCAGGCCGCGGGTTGTTGAAAATGATTTGTGGCACTGATTGCAAGGAACAGCTTGTGAAGACGTGCTGCCTGTAGCTGGTGTAGAGGTCGGCATCCACCCAGGCTTAAAACTAAGAAAGTGTAAAAACTAAAACTTACGCTAAAATAGGATATACCATAAGAAAAACTATAAGATATCACACTGTTTACAAAAATAATAAAAACTGCGATGACAAATGTCAACACTGTCACTTATTGAGGGCGCAGCCCTCGGGCGCATGTGGAACTTCTTTTTTCTTTCTAGGATGCTGGGTTATTTTCGGCCTTTGGGATCTACCGCAGGTAATAAGACAGCTTTGCACGGTTCGACAAGGAATTCTTTTATAGGTTAGTGCCGTTAGTGGTTTGACATATGGAAAATATCTTGTAGAATATTTGTGAAAATATCCACTCAAATATATTTTTTGGAAGTGAGCAAGTATATTTAATGTTGTTAAATCGTTTGAGTACCGTTTTAGTACTTAAAACAGTAATTAAAATATATTTTGTGTCCGGAATTTTATTTTAACTTCCGTCGAATTTGACACATCTTAGCTATCTCACACGTTCCGGATCGTAGGTATTTATTTAGAGACAAAAATGACATATATTTTTTTCCTTATTTTGCCTAGTTTCAGAGTTAATACCAATTAAAAAAAATGTTTTTTTTTTCATCGTGTTTAATATTAAAATAAAATAAAATAAAAATCATTTATTTCAGACCTTGGTCCATACAGTGTTAGTTTGATTTACTTTAAAAAAAATTATATTATATTATTATTGCAATAAATTAAACTTACAATATTTTAGGGTTTAAACTGGAGCCAGGCACATACACTAGTAATAACTACATATACTCAGCATCATATTATATACATAATATTAATAACAGCGAGTGATCGCGTGATATTTATATGAAAACCTAAAAATATTTTGATATCTGAATATACGGTTAGGTAAAGTACAATATCCGTGTGACCTTTTAATATCACTGCTATCTTTTAACATTTCTGATAACCTTTATCTAATATTGCGTCCTTCAGAGTGAAAAGGATCTAATAAAGATTGTTCCAAGAATAACAAGAAGAAAGAAAAACACTTTAGATTAAATTAGTACAATGTTTGTCCTTGTGTTATAAATGTTGTAATTCAATGAATGATACCGAATATGAATTGCTTTCGTTTCAAATCAAGTTGGTAGGTACTTACGTCATAGAAAACAAAGAGTCGGACGCCCCGGCCCAGTCGGTTATCCTTAATTATTTATCGTGCTGAAAAAATTATCGCCTGCGAAGAAAAGCTTGCTTATTACTGTCGCTTCTCTCTGATTAGCGCCCTTTGAACATCTGCCTTATACCTGCAGAAGGAATATACCTACAAATTGCTTAAGATATTGATATAACGGTATAATTTAGAAAATATACCTACCAACCAATAACCATCAAACAATATTAATCTAGCCTGTCCGAGTGTTATGTTAAGATTAAGTTTACTACGGCGTACGGCGTAGTCTTACTACGGCGTACTTACCTACTTAATCATAGAAAAGCGGACAGGCTATAACTCAGTAGTTAACAATTTGTAAGTACTTGATTTAAACTCACCAAATAATTATATGACAGTACGTGATTTTCAATAACTTTAAATGGGCACATCGAATGAAACTGTGGAAGTCCTAGGAGTTACTTTATAAAGTACCTAGTTACTTGTTTCAATTATATTACAAAGTTTTAAACTCGGATGCCTCTATTACCCCAAGTTTCGGCTTTTTGCTTCTTCCGTATTAGATTGATAGCCACTTTACTCAACTGCCCAAAGGGTAGATCTCTTCATTAAATGATAATTTTGAGTCATCTCATCTAAAATTACAACATTGTAGAACATCTCAAATATGCGCAGACAAAGATGATACCTACACAATTTAAAAGCGATTCATTTGCTACCGAAGGCTGACAATATAGTAAATAATAATAAAATAAAACCATTTATTTTAAGTATGTTACACTCATATCTTGGTTAGTAAAACTTAATTCTAAAATATGTATTAGCACTTAAAACCTAGGAACATATGTATATAAATTATTTTCTTTCCGCTGAGTACGGCACATGTAGCCGACTGCAGCGTAGCAAATAGGGGGAGTCCAGCCTGTCCCCTATCATTTTCGTGATGGTGTTGGGGCTGGCGCGAATCCGGCGCACCAGGGATGCGGCCCTCTCGCGGATAGTGGCGTAGAAGCAATCGACCCTGGCTTCGGCGAACATCCCTGATGCGCTCCAGAAGCGCGGCAGCCCCATCAATACCCGGAACGCGTTGTTATACTGGACGCGAAGGGCTTCATAGGCCCGTTTCGTATACGAAAGTCACAAACTGCACGAGTACAGTGAGGTGCAGTAAGCTTTAAATAGTGTCACTTTCACCTCCCTGGTACAGCATCGCAAACTTGTGAGCAATCATATTCGCCCGGATTGACAGAGCCCTCCTTTCTCTCTCTATGTCTTTGTCATCTTTGAGGTCTGCCGTAATTATGTGTCCTAGATATTTAAACATATCTACCCTTTCGAGGACTTTCCCGTTAAGTGTGATGGGTGTCACTTCGGCTGTTCTGCCACGGCCGACCTCAAAGACCATGTATTTACTTTTATTTACATTATATTTTAAGGCATGAGTTTCAGCATATGTTTCACACACCTCTAGCAATATAACATTATTATTTAATTTCTTCAAATTGTATTCATTTGTGTACTTTTCATAGGCTGAATTTTATCATTACTGACAATATTTTTATTGTACTTAATTCTTTGATGGCCGCTTTTGGATGAAAGAAGCGCCAGGCATCCATTAGCTCGTAGGGTGGATGACATTCGAAAAATTGTGGGACACTTCTGGATGAGACTAGCCCAGGACCGGGATAAGTGGCCTATGCTCAGCAGTGGGCGAATGGATGCTAAAGTGATGATGATGATGATGAATTGTTTTTTATTCTATTTTATTTACCAACTAATACAGGTAAAATGTAAACACCGCAGACTGGTATGTTTAATTCAAAATATTACGAGTATGAGGCGTAGTCAGTAGGATACAGACTCGCTCCTACATTGGCTGAATTATCATATAAATATTAGGTTACGAATGTAATTACGTGGAAGTTTGTTGGGAATTATGTGTATCAGGTCTGCCGATCGTCAAATCTTCATCATAAGATTCCTAATTGAAATGCCGTCATTTCATTCGCAGTGTGCCTTATAAATAATACAGCAGATACATAATAGCAACGTATTCGTCGATGTGATATTACAAGACACATCGTAAAGTAGTTGCATGATGATGATGTTTTCTGTTTGAAAAATGTGAGGGTAACAAAAAGTAATAATAATGAAGTTAAGAAGTTATTGAAAAAAGTGTATTAATTTTCATAATATATGAGCTATAAGTTTCGTTTTCTTGCAAGATTCGTATTACAATGTTATTGTACTAATAACATTTTTTTTAGCTAAGAGACGGCACTAAGTCTACGCCAGCGACACCATAATACCGGCGCCAGGCAGCACCCCGCTGCGACCCTGTATCTGATGTATTTCAAGTGAAAAAAAAGACAAAAAGCAATGTGCAAGTGCAAACAATAAAAAAGTAAATTTATGACGGTCTGCTAATGCAACGGGCGACAGTGTGGTTGCATACCAGACACACAAACACTAAAGCATTTTTCTACTCCTCACTCGTAATAGTTGAATTATGATTTCGTATACTAAACTATAATTGCGTACTTTTTATGTATGGGCTCCCAACTCAACTATAAAATTTCTTTCAATACGCTGTAGTCAACTATAAAAAAAGTTGACCAATCACGTGCCGCCGCGCTCCCATAGAACGGGGGACGAGTGGGCAGTTCCCATCGACCCTAACAACTGCGTCAGTATCCCTGAGATCCGTCTCCAGAAGACATCCGGCCATCCTAGAGAGACACAAAACTTTAGTTAAATTCAATATTTCACCTAATTTTCATCAATTGTTTTTATTAGCTGAAACTTTGGACATCTAGGTACTTATTCGATATGCTTAAACGTCCCTAGGCGAATTACCAAACGATGAGGTTTGAATGACATGGCGTGTGGTCGCTATTGCAAAGCGTGAAATGGCGGCGTTTCATGATATACTTAGGAATTTCATGATCTGGCGGATCTTATAATTGGCCACAGACATATGGACACTTTGCCAGTGCTACCGTTATCGTGATATATTATATTGATAACTTTAATCCGCGCCACGGTATAAAATAAACTCTTGTTAAAGCAGCTGATGGTCGGCGGTCAGATGGGTACCTAAGGCTAGCTAGCATAAATTACATAAGTCATAATTCAAAAATATTGATTTTTTTTTTCATTTTAGGTAACAAATGGGATTGCAGCGATGGTGGGCTGGACTGGCTGGCGATGGAAAGAGACAACGACACGGTTAAGAGAAAGATAGTAGATTACTACAAACTCATGTGCCACCAGCAGCTTTACAGAGGCAAACCGCTGCATAAAGTTATGGACTTCATTAGAGTAAGTACCTAAATACATAATTATGTCACTTTTTGACTAAATAAATAGTAAAACAACATTGAAGCTTTTTTGTGGTGGATTGTAGTAAAATTTTGTACTGAGCAGTAGGAGCGGAGCGACAGTATCTCACCCAATGAGAAAGGCTACCCTTGTACCCTTCTCTATCTAATTAATGAAGAAAGAAAAGAACGAGTAGTCTATTTTGCGAGCGTGATACGTTACTGGGTCTGAGCTCTGACATGGGAACACCGCCTAGTAAAATGGCAAGATTCGAAATCGCTATATTTAACAACATCGTTCCGATTTAGAACGTTAAGGGATCATATCATGCCATGCCCGATGAACGCGATTTTTAATATTTCAACTAAATTAAACTTTGTTATTCGTTCCCTCCATTGGTATTAAAAATATCATGTCACCCAATCCTCTGCACGGGCATCCTAGTGAATAAAAGTTTTACCTTCATACGGATTTAATATTTATTGACGACGTCAATTTGCGACACGTGTTCGAACAGGTTTGAAAGCATATATGTACTTATTTATTTAGTAGAAAAAATCGTATTCATTTTATATAAATACCGATATTTAGCTACGAAAGTAGGTTGCCTTTAATTTAATAAATTTACCCCTTAGTAGGTATACCTATATAATGAAGACTCAGCGATCGCTGTCGTGGGCGTTCGTGTCATCAAAAATTCTGAATTTATTTATTTTATAACAACTTGTGTGACTGTGTCAAACCAACATCAGCACTTTTTTATAATTGTGAGGTAACACGTTTTGCAATACAAAGTATTAATGGGGACAAGATTACGCAAACATGGATGACGCCTTTTATAGAAGTTCTCGAAGTCTAAGAAAATAAAACCTACGAATACGGAGCCAACTCCACCATCTCCACGCTCGATCAGAGCAACGAGCATCCGCTGGTGTAGTGTCAATCTCTGAAATCCAAGGTTGGCGTCCTGGATAGAGCAGTGCCTGAACGAAATGTGCACTATTGTAAATGAAGGAATACTAAATTCAGACCAGAAGCTATGAATAAATAAAATAGGCAGGAATGTGGCAGGTGGAGTGTCCCAGTTGGCCGTGCCAACAGCGTGTCCCGTGTCATGCAGCAAATTTTAGTTAGCAATGCTTATCTTAAAGCTTTGTCCGAGCCGAAGTGTATCCAAGAACAAGTCAAATAACTTCAGCATAGTCTATAAGTTGCCTCTAAATTAGAGTCAAAAGTATCCTTCACCCACAAAGATCAAACATGTGTTAGCCTTTTTTTTCTATCGAGCCAGCTTTAAACTTTTAAGGTTTTGGCTTGCAAATATAGTCTAGTTTCCGTGTGATTTATTTCATGGCATTTGTCCTTAATCAAAACTTAAAACGAGTAAAAATTCAATATAAATACAACAATTTTGCTTGAGCCCTTCTTAAGTGATGTGATGTGGACCTTAGGCGGTTTCAGACTAGCGTTTTTTTTCTGCGCGTATACGGTCGGTTCGGAGCAGTCATCATCATCTTGATAGGCCTTGTTCCCATTTACTTGGGGTCGGCCTTCTCTGTTCTTCTCTTCCATTCTGCACGATTGAGTGCAAGGTCAGCGTCGATGTTGAGATCTTTCAGGTCTCACTGAACCGTCGTCAGCCAGGTGGCAGGCCGTCTTCCACTTTCTCGCTTTGTCGTTGGAATCTCGAGCGCTACCTTAACCATGTAGTCTTCTGGACGCCTCTGTACATGGCCGTACCACCTCAAACGTTTTTCCGTCAGCTTGTCTGTTATTGGGACTACTTTGAAACTACCCCGGATATACACGTTTCTTATCTTCTCCATCATGGTGACAAGGGGGTGACGATACGGCAGACGGGCTTGCCAGGCAAGGATCGGGTGCCGGGACGATTGGCCCGAAACCAATTCTCCCGATACCCTTTTGCACGCTCAATGCTGTTAGCACGTGCAGAGAAACTACACAAAATACTTGCTAAAGCAGACTGGATACAGACAGGCCAAACAAGCCATGCCCGGCATCAACGGAAAACTCACTAGGGCGCTCTTGAAGGAGCGGAGAAGGGAAGGTCTGACTGAGAATGGTAACCAGTGTCGTAACAGGTTACAGGACTATTTAACAAACATCTCTTTATATCAGACGGTCCCCTATGCCGAGGATGCATGGAGGCAGAAGAGACAGCCTTTCACGTAGTACTACTGGAATGCAGCGGGAGGCCCCATATAAGGCAAAACATCTGGGAGCCCCGTGGTCCTACTCAACATCAAAGGTTTGATAGAATTCCTTGAGGAGCTGTGCTGGCAGGGCTAGCCTACCTCCCCCTGTCACGCAAAATAGGCGCCAGACGTCGAGTTGCGGAAAATCTCCCGAACTACAATACAATACGGTCGGTTCGGCATTTTGCTCTTTACTTGCTGCATTTGGCCTGTACGCGCCTACACACGCTTCCAAAAAGGAGCTCATACGCGCGTATAAAACGCTAGTCTGAAACCACCCTAGGTAGGCCCCAGGCACGTTGTATAGTCATAGCCAATATACGCCGACTTCGTAATCTACGACGAATTCCGGTGTTGCAAGAGAGCACTTAATTGCATTTTACGTTCAAAGGCTTTTGAAATATTTTTCGTTTTAGTTTTAACGAATTATTTTACTTTAGTTTACGTACAGCTCAAAATTATTGAAAGTCTATAGACTATCTCTGATCGTATTTGCTTGACCTAATTCTTGTCTTCCGTCAGCTTTCTGCGATCACGTTATGCGACGTAGTTTTATGTCAGCTCGGGTTACTTTATAGGTGGTCTTCACATTGGATACGCATTCGCACTCCGGCGAGCAGGACATCGCTATATACATACATAGCCCTATCTCGCTCACACACCGGAACGGAGCGTGGGTCCACATCAGTGTAATAACCGCGATAGGGTTCTGTACTAAAAGGGTATACCAACCGCCGTGACCAAAGTCTATGTAGACCTATACATCCTTTGCATGTTCTCGCATGGTTTAAGATTGTATAGTTTTATACCTTTAATATACTTGCAGTTGCGTAAACTTTGCCAAGGTATGAAGTGCTTCTGGTTTGGTAGATACGAGTATAAGCGTGCTTCCGAAAGAGACCCCAAAGTACCTTACATGTGCTGTTATTTGATTGAGCCGTTTTGCGTCAAATAGGTTTCACATTACCAATTATAGTAGGCAAAATCGTTTTTTACTTTGCCTTCCATATTTTCTTTATTTTCCAAGTAAGAGCTAAACATGGCTTCAAATTTCAAGAGCGTTGAACGACCTGACACTAGTGTTGAATCGGTTAATTTTCGCGTTGCTGACATTGTAAAATGTGATGCACGCGCCGCTGCACCCGCCCGCGCACCACCCGCGCGTGCGACCTCCTTCTGTCTCCTCGAGGTCACGTCAGCATATGCTGGCGTCGCCGGTCAGCCAGTGTAAGCTAACCGGGTCAACACCCCTTCTAAGATATGGGAAGCACGAACTCCTCTTAAGGAGAAGTCTTCCCACACTGATGTGGATTTTAAGGAGGGATTTACACTGGAAAGGAAAAGCAAGACGCGCAGGGCGTCTCATAAGACTCTGTGTGGTCTTGCAATAGAAAGACGCTCTATAGGTCACGCCTGCATGACTTCACTGTGGCTGATGAGGTGCTGGAGTACGTCCGCCGGAAGCCTGCCTACTCGCTGAACTGCAGTCGCACCACCAAGTGCACATAAGGGTTACGAACACTATTGCAAACGTGGACTGGCCGAAATATATCGTGTTTCGGCGGTTCCGCGCCAACCCACCGAATCTTACCCCGGATCAGACGACGTAACAACGGAGTCATTGTGTTACGTCGTCGCCTAAATTGAATTGGTGTTTAATTTCTGTTTTGTTTTTATTTGTATTGCTTAAGTATTTTGTTCTTTCTATTTTCATTTGTTTATTGGAATAATAAAATAGGTATCAGAACACAGCAGTTCTCATTCCTACCTTAAGGCTTCGGTCACACGGACGCTATGAATGTCAATATCATATAGATCTGTCCCGTTAGCACATCGCCGTAATTTCGAATCGTATTTGGTCATTTATATGGGACTGCAATAAGTTCGAATCGAATGATAGTGATATCTACAATTACGACTACGTTGTAAAAAAGGCAAATTTCTCTTTATTACCGTATGGACCTTATGTCTTTGCAATAAGGTTTACGATGTGTTAACAATGTAGACGATGGTTCTTCAATATTTGGCAACGTTATTGGACATGGCTTTAGTGTCGCTATTGACTTGGAAATCAAACATACTGTTCGTTTAATAAAAGAGACGTAATAGCAATGGCGAGGCGAGAGTAGGTACGAGTATTTATCTTTATTCGGCGGCGTTATCACATAGTTTCCGAGCGTTAAATAGTGAGAACGCCTTATTGGAATATGTCCGGAACGCGTAGAATTGTCTAAGTTACCTACTCGATACGAGTAGTAGGCTCAAACTAAATTTAAATCTTCATTTGTTACAGCTCTTTTAACATACATTTTTAACGTAATAATAAATATAGGTAAACGGCAATGGATTTTCACTTAATGTACATTTTCTCTGCTTTATTGAACTCAAGACCTTTTTAAAGAATCAAAATATCTAATAACATTGAGACACTAAGTCAGTCGGCCTTGTTAAGAAGATTAAAAAAAAACTCCAAATTATCTTAAAATATTTATTAACATAAAATAGCATGCATAAGTATACAGAGATATAAATATTTCAATTTATTATCTCATTTCATACGTTCAGTATGGCCCGGTACCGGGCCTTTTTACCCGCATCGTCAGTAGGCCTCTTACAAGTTCAAGAATAAACTCGATAAAAATAAAATTGTTTTCGTAAAAATAAATTAAGTGCAGCCGCAACCTCCCTTTTTAACTGTATGGATGCTACTCACAAAATAGGTGGTGCGTGCGAAGACAAGCGTTGTTGCCAGCTCGTTAAATCTAGAGATGTGCCGTTCTCGATAACGTTCTCTCTTTTATATGGGAAATCGAGAATTTTTACCATAGTTAATTGAGAACGTTCTCGAAAACGGCCCAAATATATCTGCTACTTCTATGTGTGCGTGATGTGTTGAACAAATCATACTTATGCAACTACTATTTTTGTATGCTGTAGGCCTAGCACTTGATTGGTGCAATATTATCTCGCGGCAAGATAGACTACCCGTCTTTTTCTATGTTAATTAAAGAGGGCCGGGTAGGCTATCATATTAAAAAGCGACATTCTGGTAGAATGCTCAATTTCATAAAACGTTTCTTCCAGATGGTCCGCCACACCTGCCCAGAACCCTGCTCCTGCGTGATGACGTACGTGGCGGAGGACAAGCATGGCACACTGATCCCCATCATCACAGCCAACTGCACGGGGCTGGGGCTCGCGGAGGTGCCGGACACCCTCCCGCCAGGCACCACCACCGTCCGGCTTGCTGGGAATAAGGTAACACGGTACGATGTTTTTCATGTTGAATGCTTTCATTTAGATTTATAGTAAACACCCTTGTAATGGACGTGGCACCAAAAAATGGGATGTAAACCACAAATCCGGTAATAAAATAATAATAATCCTGCTACGAAATTCGGCTACGAGGAAGTTGCGGATAGGCTTCTGTAGTACATGTACTAAAGTCAAATAGACGCAATTCCCTCCGCTATTCCGAACCATTCCCTAATGATTCTGCTCTTAGTACAGTCACGTCTGAAAATATCCATAAGAAATATGTGTCAAAAATATGTATACACTACCTTAATATATGGGCAATAAAGTCGTGTATACATATTTTTACCACTTTTTTCGTATCGAAATTTTCAGACGTGACCCTTCACTACACGCAAAACGGAACGAGAGCGAGGAGTAACACTGCAGTAACACCGAGGAGCAAAGCAATAAGAGTGATCTGAATAATCTGATCGAATTAACGCCGAGCACGTGCGAAGACGACCGAACGGCTCTCGGCTAATAATATGAGCGAGACAGCTCAGATGCAACTGCACGCGAATAAGCGATATAACAATTTTTGAATTGTACTACTTTACAAAACGTCCGCATAAACCGTTCTGTTACATTATTATGCTCGTGTCTTTCGGTGTACTACTGTACCAAAAGAAAGAACTAAGTAGTACATTTGTGACATACTTACATTGTACTAGTTTGGAGCGATCTTTTCAGTGATCGAGCACGTACAACTCTAGCTGCTAAAGCTCGTTTACATTTCGTTATGCGAATCGAACCTGTCATACTGCATTGGCATGTGGGTTGGTTCCACTAGCTCTGCACTACTGCTTCTCGAAAGGGCCTAAAGGTTTTTGCTCAAGGTCATGCGTGGGTAAAAATTAATTTCACACATGCAAAAATGAAGAACTAACCAAGACTCAAAAAAATCATGTTAAAAGTTTTACTTTTATCATTTGAATTATTGGTGGAAATCGTCCTTGAGGCTGAAAATCTTGCTTTTTACCCCGATTAATTGAATCTTTTTACGTTTATTAATAAGTCCACTATTGACATTATGATGTGGGTATGCCCCGAGATTTTTGTTTATGTGGTATTATCCAAATCCAAATTATGAGGGTTTAAAAAACGACGAAACGTTTCGAGAAAAGGTAGGTAGTGCCCTTGCGAGCTTCGATTCGCTTATCTTAAATGATCAAGTGTCTTTGATACACATGTTTTATTTTTGGTGAAATACTACTTACTTGTGGATAAATTTATTTAAATAAGCAGATCGAACATTACAGATCTTACCATTTAATAATATTTGTGTCTAGTCAGAGACTGAAAACGGACATTGAAATATATGTATATGTCGCAGTACGATAGATAAAGCCATTATATAGTTATAACCCTAGGGATATAAATATATGTGGTAACATAGTTATACGAAAGCGGTTCATTACTATCTTACTAGGAATATAACTATAATACGTCTTTAGTTTATTGATATAGTTATACTACTAGATTAAGTTTAGTGAAATAATTGTAGGTAGGAGTGCGGCGGTGTGGCGGAGGTATAGTTCTATCCCTAGGGATATATTTATATGCCGTATAATACGTATTATAATCATATTCCTATTAAGGTAGTAATATAAATAAATAAATAAATAAATATTATAGGACATTATTACACAAATTGACTGAGTCCCACAGTAAGCTCAATAAGGCTTGTGTTGAGGGTACTTAGACAACGATATATACAATATATAAATATTTAAAAATACTTAAATACATAGAAAACACCCATGACTCAGGAACAAATATCCATGCTCATCACACGAATAAATGCCCTTACCAGAACCCGGGACCATCAGCTTCGTAGGCAGGGTCACTACCGACTAGGCCAAACCGGTCGTCATAATATATATATATATATATATATATATATATATATATATATATATATATATATATATATATATAATACGTTTCTAGTTTAATAATATAGTTGTAATATGTCATCAATATTGTCATAAAGTTGATTTTTATATTTAAAAGGTCAGCAAGGTAGACATCGTAGAGACTCGTTTTAATTCAAAATCTTTATCGTTTCATTTATTTTAAACATCATCACTTTCCTTTCTATCCAATTAAGTTTCATTTCATATTTATCAAATTTCATTCCCTCCAATACTGGTTCATTACCTTCCCTTGGTTTTTCATTTCCATTTACGGCTTCATTAAATTCCTTATTTGACTTTTGAAAGTAAAAGTGTATATAGGTGTCATTCATTTCATTACATACAATTTGCAATATCAATATTAACACAATAGCTTTATAAAAAGGAGCAAAATTATCTTATTGAAATCTAAATATTAAAATTAATCCAATCAATTTATTCAGATATGTCCCTTGTCCTTGCTAACTTATTAATAGGAAATTTGACACGAATTTAGCCTCTGTCCAGTTAGGGTAAGGTAAGAAGAGCATGCCAGTCAATTACTGGCCAGCAGCTGGGGTAGGAAGGTTCTTGAACGGTGACCGCGCACTGGAAGGCGCACCAGTATGTGTTTTCAGTATCTACGAAAACCGCATTATCTTGAAATTTATATTCAAGTAGAGTCTTCTCAGTTGTTGATGGCGACTGCCTATTTTATTTCACCATCGTACTTTATAGGGAGTGTATCTATCTTATATTTAGATGGCGAAAAACTTCTTAACAATAAGTTATCGGTATTGCAATTGGCCGATGTTAGTTTTGCACTGAGTAGGGGCAACCAGGGTAAATTCCGAACGCCTAAGGGAGTTTTGAAATAAATCAAAATACAGTACTTGTATAATAACTTTAATAGCTCCTTCTGAAAAGTAAATTATTGTACTTTAAACTACTACATTCAACAATATGAATTTCTCTTTATTTTATTAACTTCTATAACAAAAACATAGCCTCTAAGGGTTCGTGTTTACCCGATACTGGCCGGGAGACCACGAATACCTAAAGGAGCTACATATTACGATCGTTCTCTATTGACCCAGGCCAGCGTAATAATGAGACCATTTACTAAAATTTTGTTAAAACGTACATATTGTCCGGCAGAAATCACAACGTTAGCCAAGTGAAGACGACTACCCGTCGTGATACTTTTAGGGGTTTATTTTAAACGAACGAAAAATCAAGACTTACTTTTTGAAAAGGAGGAGGACTTATTAAAGATTATAATTAAACAGCTAAATATTCTTTACACACGTTAAAGAGCTGACTTTTTGTCTATAGGTATGGGACTAGGACAATGCCAAACGTTCGTAATTGATCCACTCAATTCGTTCGCCAATACCCACCAACGTAAAGAAAAAAAAATAGTCCCAGTCGTATGTAATTACCGTAATTGAATCCTCACCTCAACTACTAATTATTTATGCAATTAATGTTGTGTGAGAACTATTATTAGTTATTACTTTATAAGTTGTGTTTAATTAATGGGAAAACTGCAACGAAAGTAGGTAAGCAAATATTTGAATTAGTTTTAGTTTGAATCCTATGTGCACCCATAATGCTACGCTAGTCACTTAGCACTAGTGATAGCATGATTTCTACGATGGCGGTGAGTGAAATTATCTCTTTCTAACATAGTGAAATATCTGCGTTCGCGATTACCCAGCGTTCGTGTTTACCCGGCCTTCCCCTACGTTTGTGCAGTAACTACGCTCTGGTGTTTGATGGAAGTTTACCCTATACCTATGTAAATAGAAACTCGCTCGTTTACTAACGATCTCCATAGGTATACACAAAATGGGACGACAATCTATTTTGCGTATGTAGGTAGGTATATAGATGCAGGTATCAAGACTAAGGTACCAATTTCGTTGGCGCTATGACTTCATCTTCTCACATCATCTTTCACTTTGTAATGTGCGTTTCACAGTTGTACTTTATTTTTACGGTAGCTAATGGTAAGTAGTTATTTGATTTACTTATTTCATAGACAAACATAAATTTATAGGTTACGCCAACATGCAGTTTAAATTATTAAATTTTGTAGAATAATGGATTTAAAAAATATAACTATGCCTGTGCCCAGCAGTGGGATGTTATATGCTGTTACAGTTGGTATAGGCTGAATTATTATTATCTTTGGAGTATATATCCAGTCATATTTTGTTCTAAGATCTACAGTAAGAGAAGAAGAAGAATAAGACCTAATTGTTTCGAATATGAACAGAAAATATACCCCAGAGGTTTATCTTAGTTTTAAGATAGGTAGATGTATCTATACAGTTACAGTCTATTTTCTATTCTGGATTATTTTGGATAAAAATGTTTTCATTTTTCTTTTACTTGTTCTAGAATTTCAACCTTCCACGTTCTGACATAAGATGATGATGATAAGTTCTTTTTCTGCCCTCCAGCGGAAAGCGTCAACTTTGCTCCCGCTGCGCTAAACGAAGTTGCCGCTTTCCGCCTCTGTCGAGCAGAAAAATAGTATACGCACCACGGGAGGAAACGTAGGACATTCCATCCCGCGTGTTTACCACCGTCACCTTCGGCTCGGGTAACAATTTTACACGCCGCACGCAAGTTCCTACTTTTCCTCTTTTAGGACACAAATAATTATTTCATCACACTTGCTCGAAAAATATCTTATTTCATGTAGGTATTCAGAAGGAAAAAAAACAAATATTATTTCAATTTTAAATACTGACGTAACTATAAAGTTTTTATTACATTTATTTATTGACAATAACAATATACATAATGGATATATACAGATGATTACTATAACTAGCTTATATCTAAAATAGGCCCTTGAGGCATTGTACCAAGGATGCTGGCGGCATTTCCTCGTTGTATCGCAATACTGATACGTTGTGCGAGGAAGCCGCCAGCTCTTCGGTCACCAGTTACGTCAACCAGACGTTTCGCGATTTCTCCAAAAAACTTGTGCGCGCTGGGACCCCATGGACCTAGAGTTTCAACGCCCAACTAGAAACTATAAAGTACTAGTTTCAACTATAAAGTTTATTTTTATTGTTCATGTTAAAAAATATTTAATTTAGTTAATTTAACAGCCGTTTAAAATATTTTTAAAGAATTTTCAATCGTATCTGAATGCCCGATAGGTCTGTGCGGTCGATGCCTAACCTGTCAAAGAATGACAATATGGCGGACGAATTTTTTACATGTCACCGTATTTATAAATTATTTCACTTAAAATTTAGTTTTTTATTTGCAAGTGTCATGAAAAACATTGTGTGTAACTCCGGGGTTAAGAATATTTCAAACTTGAGTCTCGAGCAAAGACGTCGTTTGCAAAATTTCACTTACCTCCCTCATTGCATATTGTACTATTTTATTAACCGGTATTTTATGCCCTGTATTTCATTGTTGCTAGATCGACTCGATAGGGACGCTGCTACAGAATCCTTACTATAAGAAAATTGCGGATCTCTACTTGGACAACAACAGCCTTTCTACGGTGAAGGAGCTGGAGGGCTCGGAGTGGTTTAACACTTTCCGGCTGCTGAGTCTGAAAGGGAATTTGCTCAAACAGGTAGGTTTTATCACTTTTTCATACAGCCTTAGGTAAGATAATTGAGACGCCTTCATCTGAATATTATGAAGTAGTACAGAGAACTGATATGTAAGCGAAGTAGGTAGTAGCTATACACTCTTGCATACCAATACTCCTAGCTATGCTATGGATACAGATTCAAAACCTTTAATGAAGTGATTCTAAACCTTTTTTTTTTCTAAGTAATTCAGAGATTTTTGAAAATTGATTATTTTTAAATTGCGTATCGAATTGAAAAAAGGGGACATGTGTATAACACGATCCCTTGTCGTAAAATGAATCCCCGTCGTATCTGAGTAACTACTGATGCCATCTATCTAAATATGCAAGAAAACGTCTGCCCCATGACTCCGCCAGTTAAATTGTCATGGAGGTACGAGCACGCAGCGTGATCATATTAGGAAATAATTAAAAATATATGCCATTTTCCATTACTTTTATCATGTTATGTTTTATTTAAATTGTTTCACTGTCGGATCTTAAAGATGTTTAGCTATACTTTAAGAGGGAAGAATAGCAATGCGATCTTAGCGAAATAACGGTATTTTTTCTATGAAATTCCATTTCGGGAGCAAACGCGTTACACTTACCTACTAAATCTTAACATTAAATACTCGTCTTTATTAAGATTTAGTATGTGTAACATGTCTCTTTAGCATAATATATTCTAGGTTTATAGGTTTCGCTTTTTAAAAACAAAATAATATTTTTGTTTTCGTTTTGCAAAATTAAAAAAAAAGAGAAACCTATAAACTTACTTTTTAATTGTTTCAATAACATACTAAAAATTCATGGAGAATGGAAAATGTTTACTCATACTCATACTCATACTCTTTTATTGGTAAAATATACAATTTTACATGTCAGCAATAAAATAAGAAAAAAAAGAAAAAAAAATGTATTAAAAATAATAATAATAATAAAAATATATTTATAAAAAAAGAAATATATTTAGAAGTGGAAAAACGTTTTCTCTTATTTTATGGAAGATCACGTGGTAGGTACTTACACACACGTGGTAAGTTGAATTTGAAAGCTATATTTTACCGATGTTTTCTCAAAAGTAGTCTCAAAATCAGTCCACCGACCTGATGGGCCTATTACGTGCAGTAGTTTCAATAATGCAAGTTTTCATACAAAAAAAAATCTCCTGTCCTCGAGGTTTTCGCAAAAACTATAGCTACCAGGATAGAGCTAATAAGACAATAACTAACTAAACAGACTACATCTTAGGTTACTTAGGGACTCAATACTTAGTTCAGCTAAGAGTGGTAATTTGATATGGGGAAGTAGTTTTAGCAATAAAAATCTATCCTCAAAATGTATAGCATCGAAATTGATGACTTAAAGTTTGACAGAATGTTCAAAATTCACGTACAGATTTTTTGTTCGTTAGGTCCTTTTTCCGACGCTTCTACTAAAAGTCTCATCCAAAAAAGACCTACAATATGCAACTTTATTTTTAAGATACTAAGTTTAAACGAGCGGGTTTTCTAACCAGGGGCTACCTCATCCGCTCAGTAAAAAACATATTTATTATTAAAGTTTATTTGTAAAAATTAAAATTAAGAATTCCATTTTTAATTGCCGTTTTGTTTTATTTTCACAATAAAGTGCATAGAGTTATTATTAAGCTGTATAAAAGTCATTTAGGTAACATTTATTTAGAACTTGATTAGGTATATTTTTTTACTATGAGTACCTGATTCGTTGAATCAATAGACATTAATGTATACAGGGTGGATATTTTTGAAGGGATCAGAAAAATATACTGAAACATACCCACTTCTCAGTAGAATAAGGCCCAAAATTCAAATGTTCTATAGGAAGTCAACTCTTTGCGCCTACATTTTTTAAATTTGGCGTGGTTTTTCATTAACGAGGTCGCTGTGCCAAAGTATAGGTAATTAAATAAATTAATTTGATTTGTTGTTTTGTTCTACGGCAATATTCTCAAGCTTAACGTCAAATCATATATATATTTAAAAAAAAACAAGCTTAATGAATTAAAAAGACTTTTTTAATTACTAAAAACACTTTCTTCTTTCGATCAAGTCAAGACGAGCTGAAAATATTGATAACCTAACTTGTAATATTGTCTTCGGTTACCGCGATAGATACTCATTAATAAAAATATGGAAATTGATTATATCGCCTATCCTGAATTTAGAATACATCTCGACGTTTCAAAGCCGTACAGTACTGTACCTGGTCAACGGAACGTGACTGAGGAAAAAGTATATATTTACCTCTATCAAAATTACAATGTGCAAAACTACCTACATATAATGATTATACGTAGATAATCCGTTTCCATAGTTTTATTTCTCAACTTACTCATAACTTATACATTTTCGTCAGCGTATGTTCTTTGATAACTGTATCAACACGGTCTTTATTTCATTACAAAGAATATTATAAAAATGAGTGAGTGTCGTTGAACATGCGGTTGGAACGTAGTATATTATTATTGAGAACAACTTAACATATCATATGAAAACATTTTTGTACAAGCTGAAACTGATACGCTTAGATCTAGATTCACACTCGCTTAGTTAATTAAAAATATGAAATTCAAGTGCAAAAAATACAAAAAGTGATATCAGCATTAGACTTAAATCGACCGGGATATAAATTCCCTATTCAAATTGTAGCAGTGTATATTATATTACCGGGCTATATAACGATAAAATGTAAAAAAAAAAGAACATTACTATTGCAAATACTATTGTTACCATGATGTAAAAAGAGGTATATCTCTAACGTTGTAATAATTTATAAACTGAAGTTCCTACTATTAAAGTACTAGCTACCGATTTTTTAACTATGTAAGATTGAGGTAGGGTAAATAAGGGCAATTAATTTGCCAATTTGACATTTTAAGTGTATAAACTTAGATGCACGCCCACTTTGTTAGTAGCAAGAAGTGTGAAATCGAAATATTCTACAGAAAGACAACCCTTTTCGCCTATATATTTTTTAATTTATCGCCTTTTTTTATTGACAAAGTAGTTGTGCCAGAATATACTATAATATTCTTACCAACCCGTTTTTAGGGTTCCGTAGCCAAATGGCAAAAAACGGAACCCTTATAGATTCGTCATGTCCGTCTGTTTGTCCGATTATGTCACAGCCACTTCCGAAACTATAAGAGATATACTGTTCAAACTACTTACTAGATCTCGTACAAACCAATCTTCGGTGGAAGTTGGCATGGTAATGTACATCATATTTTTTTTTAGTTTTATCATTCTCTTATTTTAGAAGTTACAGGACCCCTCCACACACACATTTTACCACTTTGGAAGTGTCTCTCGCGCAAACTATTCAGTTTAGATATTAGAAACCTCAATATCATTTTTGAAGACCTATCTTTAAAGATACCCCACACGTATGGGTTTGATGAAAAAAGATTTTTTGAGTTTCAGTTCTAAGTATGGGGAACCCCCAAAATTTATTGTTTTTTTTTTTTTTTTTTTGTGAAAATCTTAATGCGGTTCATAGAATACATCTACTTACCAAGTTTGAACAGTATATCTCTTATAGTTTCGGAAAAAAGTGGCTGTGACATAATCGGACAGACAGACGGACATGACGAATCTATAAGGGTTCCGTTTTTTGCCATTTGGCTACAACGGAACCCTAAAAAGGGGTTAGCCGAGGAGTCAGGGGTTAGGTTATTTTACAATAGTTTTTTCCTTTTTGTAGATATCTGGCCTCAGTTATAGATTTGAATTCAAAATTATCGCCCTGCTAAATGAATAATGCTAAATGCTGCTAATCTGCAAACGGCCATTTGAGGGGGGGGGGGGGGGCAGTCATTACGGGTAGTTAAAATTGTAATCTAGCTGAATGTTATGAAAAAAATATCAGAAATCTACGCCTATAAAAAAACACAAAACAACAAACAATCAAAATATTTCCATATAAATTACTTACATAACATAAAATTAGAATATTAATGAAATGAAATTAAAAATACGGATAAAATTATATTAACATTATTCATTATTATATACATATGCAAATTTTTCTTCTTCATCGACTTGCAAGATTTGATTACAGACTCACAGACAGGCAGAAAACGGGACAGGTGAAACTAAATAAAAGCTTGTAAAATTATATTTAATTAGATTAAGTACGTTTTTTATGTACAGGGGGACTAGGTAGTTCAACCAATGGAAAAACAGAATCAAGTATTTTCAAGGCTTGTAAATATATCTTCATTAGGATTTTAGTCATGGCTCATGAGCCATTAACGTGTGAAATAATGAACTATGAACTATTAGACTCCTGTGGTATTAATATTACCTGTATTTTGCCTTACATTAGTGCTTTCATCTCAAGCTAAAAGCCCTATTCAAATTGAGTTAAGTTCACTCTCTTTGTGACGTGTCTACCTATGACTGGAAATGGCACACACGTAACTCCATGTAAAGGAAAACAACGGGACATGCCTTTGAGCGACAGCGTAATACCTTTAGAACTGAATTTCTCCAATGTATGTAAAGCTGGCTTAGCATATCCTTTGAATATGTTTTTGTATTTCCGGTTTTTCCCAAATTGGGATTTGGAGATTGTTATCTTCACATACATTATAAACCCTCAGTGATTCGTTCAAAATTACCGGCAGCAAACACATAAAATGTTTTGTTATAACTAATTTATTTCTGTTAAAATGTTATCATTGCGTTATAATACTAATATTATATACGAGTATCGATAATATACGAGTATGGATTTAATAATGACATTCAAAGATCTTTTAACATCCCTGAAAAAACAAAAGTATTAGTGAATACGACGAGAACTTATAATATGTGTATAGATAAAACAATGTATGTAAGTAACGGTACATAATTAGGCATTAAAACACTCGTGAAATGTTTTTATGAAATTCGCTTTCAACTTGTTTCATAATCCTATAGGTAGGTACTCGTATTTTAATACCTATAATTATGTAGTAGTCATATAAACTACCACTTATTTTGTTTCAGATTCCCGTTTATGCGTTTGATAAAGCGTTCCAAAGCAACAATAACATAATGCATGTGTTCCTCGGTAACAACCCGTGGCGCTGCGACTGCCACTTCATCCCGCGCTTCAAAACCCTGTTGCTCAAGTACAAGCGGGTGATACAGGACCTACCTGACATACGCTGCTCGCAATCGGATGACAAAACTTTGTCGCTTGTGCAGGTAACACTTTTATCCATTACTATGATACTCACATTGACAGAAAATGGGTTCTTTAGCGGTTCCTACACACAGGAAGACGCAGGAAAGTCCACCAAAGGCAATTGATGATCTGTGACAAGGGTAGCGTACAATAGGACAAAACACAAACAATAACGTCACATTTGTTTTCGAGGTTTGGTCTGCATTTACCGTATGAAGAGAGGTCCTGCCTCCCATTCCTACCGGCTATAGCCTGGCCGAGACAATACAGTCCTACTGGAGAAATCATTTGTGTTTGTTGTCACAGCGATGACAAAAAGCCTAAGTTTTGGTTGAATGTCCTGGCGTCATAGTAAGTAAGCGGCAATGTCAGCATCTAGCAATTTATCAAAAAAAATGGACTATCGGGTCTATCGGCTCGATTCGAAGTTTAAGATACGTCAAATATTAGGTCTAGATACATATGGATAAGATATGTCAGTGTCAAAAGTTACGTTTGTTCAAACAAAAACGTTTCTTAAACTTCGGATGAGGCCGAGTGACATAGACTGCGTCAAGGCAGTACCAGTAATACTGGAATAGTAACGCCTCTAAAGTTTCAATCAGAATGTCACCATTAGTAAGACGATTGCCAAATTATCTATTTTGGTGTAATCTATACAACTTAACAACCATTATTTAAAATGACGGCCCTGGGTGGCTTTCTCTCTTCTTGGAAACTCTTAAGAAACCTTTTGAAGGTTAATTAAACCTTATAAATGCGGACCCAACTATTATTGCCTGCGTTACGTTGTGTAGGGTTCAAGCTGATTTCTTATCATATTTATAAATTAAAATTTTATATTTTAGCTGATTGCCCTCAAATATTTGTAATGAAATGAGATCTTTGGCAAAAACTTAAAAAAACGGCTCGCTTTAATAGTTTTGCAGTATAGTAAGTGGGCTTATAAATAAGTCATTTTATAATTAACCTTTCGGTGAAAATTGACGCCTTAGTTTCTTTAGCAGAGTAAAACTTAACGTTAGTTAGCTAAAAGAAAAGAAAATAATCAAACTAGTGTATCCTTTCAATTTGAAAACCACCCTTTTTACGATATGTACCATACATAAATGTGGCATGTTACCGAAGTCTCATGGCAAGCCACGTGACCAAACCGTAGACTTAACTTGAAAAGCTCTATTATGTTACATGTAGGGTAAAGGCACCACTAGTCAGCGTTTTAACGAAATCTCTTAGTTTAAAATCATCCAATTTGCTCACAAATTAACCAATGTGGCGCCACCTATTTAAAGATCTTTTGATGGACACTTCATACACATAGATTGTCCACCTTACCTCTACCCTCCATAAACGTATGGAAATAGTCACGTGATTTAGCATTCTGTCATCCGTTACATTTTTTGTTTCGCATTTGTAAATCTACTCTTGTTATCTTGGCTGCCGTCCATCCCAAAAGTAAAGTATACTGCTAGACGCAGAATAAAATATGAAGGGCTCTTTCCTCATATATTATTTGTATTTTTATGAGAAAAATGTAATTAAATTAACAAAGGAAGGCAATCAACTGTTGACAAGAAAGTCTTTCTGCGAAGACTCGGGACCGCTTTGTTAACTACTTAATAATTCAATTAAAATTTTTATATCGGAAGCTGCCATGCCTTAAAGACAATTACAATGTAATATAAATTCCGTTATAAGACTTACAAAATTCCTAATTTAATTAAGAGGAGTATTTAACGCTAAAGGTGGCATTTGGATTGCAACAACAGAAGCGTAACTTTTGTGGCGTTAGGGCCTTCCCACACTAGCGTCATTTGAGCATCGGCGTCTAGTTAGCGCTATGGAAAAAGGCGTCGCTGCGCAGTTGCGCCAACGTTGCGACGACCAGCAGCCCATAGAGTTGAGTAGACTCCGACGCTCAGGAGATGCTAGTGTACGGGGGCCCTTACTGCTGCACCGTTGACGGGGGTGATGCCATTGTAAATTTTCTAGGTACATTTTCACGTTGCTGTCGCTGCCGAAATATTGGTGTTTAATCCGTCACTAATTTTATCCAGATTGACAGTAAAATCGCTCGCGTCTACACGGCAGCAGGAACGCTGCAACACAATAAAGGTGACGTTGACGTGTGACGTTTGCCGTAATTATGACGTTCATTGCGTCACTCATTTTATAAAGGAAATTGACAGATACAGCGGCGGCAACAACGACGCCGTGTAATACAGCTCCAGTTGACATCCGAACGTCACACTGTTCCGTACATACATTGGCGCGAGCGAGACGCACGATAATTAAATGACATCATTCAGATATCACTCTGATTTCAATGTATGTTGCAAATGGCCTGTATACTGATTAGTGGAAGACAAAAACGTTAGTTTAAATACTCTTAGGTAATAGCAATGAAAGAGGAGTGTAATAACTGCTCTTAAGCCGATAGAATTTTGTGTAGTTCTATTTTTAACCCCCGATGCAAAAAGAGGGATGTCATATGTTTGACGCCAATGTTTGTCTGTCTGTAACATCGTGTAGTTCTCCAACCGATGGACCAATGTGGATGTGGTTTTTTTAGTGAAAGCGAGTTTCCTCGCGGTGGTTCTTAGCTTGCGTTTCTTTGTTGTTGATGTTTGATAAAAATCGATCCAGCAGTTTGAAGAGTATCAGCTCTTTTCCAAAATGATGTAAGACATTTTTGGCATAAAATGGATATAGCGTAGGGTTTGTTTTATTTAATAGTTGTTATGTATACTTCCTAAACTGTTTTTACAATGAAGTTTTGATAGCCTGAATTATCCGCGCATTTCAACACGAAGCCACCAACAAAAATATAAATTTGCAGGTCAATTCGAACGCGCACCTGACATCAAACCGATATTCATTCATTCTTTCATTTAATCATGGCTTTGTGTGTACAAAAAGATCTTATGACTTTAAGGGCACAGCATTAAACTTACAAACTAATCAATACTTTTTAATATACTTGTATCTAGTAGCCTCTTGTAAGGGTGGCAGAGAGGTCGACGCGAATAAATATTAAACATCACCTACGGAGTCTAAATATTCTTTTACAGAGTAGAATGCTTTGTCTTCGAGGAATGTCTTTAAACTTTTTAGGAATTTATTATCATTTAGCTAATTAGGTAGTTTATTATACATTCTAATTGACATTGGGTAGGGACTAGGGACCATTATAAATAACTAATTTAGACGTGGTAGACGGTAGACGGTGGTAAGTAAATTATTTTTGAAACGGGATTCGAATCGGCGGGCATATCTCCCAGTTTAGAATAGAAATGAGGGTGTTTATTTTACAAATTTACACAATTCGAAAATATACATGCAAGGTACCGTTAGAATTCCAAGATTTCTAAAATGTGGCTTACTACTATCAGGTAGTGTAGAGTAAGAGTTCTGTAGTGATGTCAGTTTGCAGTTAGTTAATAATAGAATGACCGTTTGTGGGGCTTCGTATTTTGACTTCTTTGTTTAAGCGAACTTCTCTTGCGTATTGCTTGCTTGGCTTGGCTTGGCTTGCTTTTGCCAAATACTTATAATGCAGCGTCCTTCGTACGAACCCTATAAATCGTTTATTTAGAACGACATTGGAATGCTTAAAAGTCTCTTACTCGTACTCTTGGCTTCGCTGAGGTTTAACTTCGGCGTATGCGCGGTGATTTTACACATTATAAAACCGACACACATTAAACCCGCGTTTCTCGGGATATTTTAATAAAGTCGAAAATCAAACGTGAAACCCGCGCGGTCAAAACAACACGGTCCGGTTCGCACATCTGGCGACCGAATGGTCATCAAAAGGGCTCCCAGAGGCGTCCCGGGACCCGACCGACCTCGACGACGGTCAAAACCAAACTCCTGGTTTTGGTATGCTAAAAGGAATGTTAAAACATGTTTTTAATTTAGTCGCACCTCTATATGATCCTACCATCTCTATGTAGGTATATGCTTTATTAAAGGCACTGTAACAGCATTATTTCTTTTTTCAGATCAGCACATTGCCTTTGGGAAGAGTCTGCCGCAGTGGCCCCGAGATGCCTATAAGCACCATTAACATTATCAATGTGACCCTGGCTACCCTCCTGTTCATAGTCATAGGGAGGTTCCTGTATGACTGGCACAGTTTCAAGAACACAGGGAAATTGCCATGGATATCCTCTATTTTACCTTGATGACCGGTGGGCCTTAGAATAGCTACGATCGGAATCAGATGGCACTGGATGCTTTAGTATCGTTTTTTGAATACATAGATTTATGGATCCTGAGATGATGATTCTGATTTAACAATTTAATATGGTTGGTTGTTTAGTTATGATGGTTGGTTGGTTGGTGGTTGATATGACCATGAGACTAGTCTCATCCTAGGACTATAGAGAAATAAGTAAAGATACAGCGCTAACTCCTTACCAAAACGCGGGTTATTTCGTAGTCGACTGATTTATCAGTACCGCTACTTGACACCAGATGTCACGAGTGTCGCGAATGACGAATAAAGTATTGCTTAAACAATTTACAACTAAAGTTACGAGCAGAAGGAGTTGAAAATTGTTGAGTTCCGGTTGATTCAGTTATACAATTAATATTAGCTGAAAATTGTTTAGCTTTAGACTTTTCGTTCGCCGTGACATCTATTGTCAAGTAGCAGTACTGATAAATTCCCTACTTGACGCTAGATGTCGACTACGAAATGAACCCGCGTTTTGGTAGGAAAATTGATGTATGGAGTTAGCAACTTAGCATTCTATCCTTACTTAGTACTTAGCACTGAATCACTTGCGCACCAATAAGTGCGAGCAAGATGCCTATTTACTTACAAGGTTCCCAATGCATTTCGCGCGCAGCATTCAGCGTGAGTGGTGCTTAATATCGTACCGAACAAGTTTTTGTTCCTTCTGCATAGATAGTTCACCATTCCTGTTATGCCATACTTGTTTGAGTATTATTATGTTAGTATTCGTCTTCCTCTGATGCTGTTTTCATAATATAAAAATCTTGTAAATTGATATAATTGACGCTCGATATTGGTCTGGTCTGTCATTGCCTTTTAGTTCGTGTAGCTACCGTTGGCGCTTGTTGCGTATGCAGCTGTAATGTTCAGCCAAGGTATGGTTGGACCGGACCGATACAGTGTTATGTTTACGATGCTTGATATATAAATAATCTTTACTTAATTTAGTCGTTGTCTTTTATCTATTTTTTCAATTTGTTCACTCTGTATTATTTTATGTCTTTTTCCTTCTTGTCTGTTACCTTTCGTGATTTTTCTCATTTGATGGTCTCATCGGAAGATCAGCACTGGAAGCCACCAGCAACATGCTGAGATGAGGCCATTTCGTGGCACTTTATACTTTCTTTGTTTTTGTTATATCATGTAATTTAATGTGTCTTGTTTGTGTTTACGAATCAAATTATTCTATTCTATTCTACCGTAAAGGTGACGTTCAGATGTCAACTGCAGCTGCATTACTGTTGTCGTTGTTCCAGCAACAGTAAACAGTATAAATTTTAATGACAAAATTTAAAAAATCCTTACACTTAAACGATTTATTATAATTTTGTGAAATCAAGGCCTTAGATTCAGTCATTTGAGATTTCTTCTCTAAACTGTTTATAAAAAATATTGAGACAGTAAAATCAAAAGTCTTTTTACTGTTCTCACTATTTAAAATCCCCGTGAGGGAAGATGGTAATTAGTGTTAGTTAATTTATAAGTAAATACAGTACTTATAAATATGAGTAATATTTGTAATATCACAGCTCGTATTGTTAAAAAACTTACAGGCTATAATTCGGAATTACAAAACTATGAGACTAAAAATGGCAGAAAATATATCGAAATAAAATAGACCTGAAACTTGGTTTATAAGACCGCGAAGTGACGGTTTTCTGATAATGACGCACTTGCGATATAAGCTTAAGGTTATGGCGCGAGACTTCGGGCATATTTAAAACGATTGTGACGCGACAAAGAGCAAAAATTTTTCCCTATTTATGTACATTTGCGTCACAAACTAGAGCAAATATCAGAATATCGTCACTAGACGGCTAGACATACAGTATTTCTTGTTATTTTGCTTTATTTGCTTAACTTTTGAGGGATAGGAGAAAAATAATCAAATCCTTAAGTCTTCTTTGGAATAAACTGCCAGCAACTGAATAATTAGCGCTACAATAGTTTAACTAAGTCTGAAATGACTTCTTATCATCGGTCGGTACACCAGAATGTCACTTTTTTGACCTTTTGGAGATAAAGTAGAGACTTGAAGAAAAGGAACATTCACCTCAAAAGTTGAACAGGAGCTAGAAAACGAAAAACGTTACTTAGACTAGTGATTTATAAATATGACTAAATACTTTAAGTAAAATTAGACGGGCAATTTATACACTACAATTTTCTATAAACTTGAACCTTTGGAATTAAATTAAATGATATGGCAATATTGTGCAATTAAATATCTAGTTCAAGCTTAACAGAAAATTAATTTAAGTGTATAAATTATGTTTCTTGTGGCACTTTGCTTTGGTATTTGCTGTCATTTTTTTCACTGATTTAACACTTAAGCTTTCACAGTGTTTTAAGTCTTTAAAGCTTAACTGTCACTGTCATTATCACTATCTGGTATCTTCTGCTTCTTCGTTTCTTCCATAACATAACTTTAAAAACCTAAAATCCGTCTATAAGAGCGCCTTAACCTTACTCTTCTTTTAGCTCTAAATTGGTAATTTCTTCTTGTAGTAACTTCTTCTTTGTCTATACAATTATTTTTTGCAATCCAATTTTCTGTACCGTCGTATGTCTCTAAAAAATAAAAATATATTACTATTTTTTATTATCTAAACCATAACTATTTTTTTTAATCATAACCGTAAAATTCTCACCAGAAACATGTCTAATTTTCGCTTTATAAAACCTCCACTAGTCATTATATTCTTCTCGTCTCTTAACACGATCTCTAACAACTTCATGACCTTCATTATCAGGATATGATACAAAAGCGCTCTGGTTTACCGGCCTACGTACTATAAGCCACAGGTCTGGTACAACAACAAACTTGTCAATACCTTCATAAGGTAACACCAGAAATTGCACTACAATAAATTGCCTCTGGTTATTTCCCATCTGAAATAAAAAGCACTTATTAGAATGGGAGCTTACAAAGTTAATACAAGCTTTTAAATATTAATTGTAACTCACCATTTTCCTCAAGCGTATAAGCCGAAATGTCTCGACCGTAAGGGCACCCTCTTTTATATGGGGGGCCAGTGCAACAAGAAGCTGCATCACAAACATGTTTAACCCAGTTAGTAACAATTACGTGCTCAATATTGCGCGATACGCTTATCGCTTTGGGTTTTTCTACGAAATGTTTTTCGCGCATTAGCTCTATTCGCGTTAGCCGGGGTCACGGGATCAGCATTTGGTGATAACAATTGTTGTTAATGGTAATCATTACTCATTACTCTAATAATTATCAACGAATTTACCTCTATTTTATCATCAAAACAAAAGATGCGTATAGACAAAAGTTTGCTCGCTGTTAAGTTGAGGCAATTGGCGTTAATGAACCAATGATTTACTCTATTGGTTCTAGTACCATCAATCTGGCAGCTTAGTCTAGCACTCTTGAGTCTATTTTTACTCAAGTGTATCGACTGAGTGGCTCATTGCCACCTAGCGGCCAATTGTCCAACCTTGTCAATCAAATGCGGTAGCTGTTCACCGTTTTTGTTCATAACTTAGAAAGCTATAAAACTAACTGCATGTACACTATAAATTCTTGTTCCACCATCAATTCGTCTATTCGTCCAAACCATCTATTCGTCCTTTAAATTTATACAAAAGTATAATTTTAGCCTACTGGGTTTAAACCCGTGGGTGAACTTAATAGGCATTACATTGAACAAACATTCCATACGTATTAAAGCAAAGAAATCCCCCATGTAAGTATAAACTTCAAGGAAAATAAAAAAGGAAGAATTAGGAAAAGACGGAGCTACTCTTTTACCCAGTGGGAATTTTTCTGGAACAAAAATAATAATTGCCCAGGCTGAGAATCGAACTCACATCTCCCGGTTATGCGCTAAGAGCTCTGCTACATTTGCTATCCCAGACAAGTATCCAACGCTTTATTTCGTCAGTTAAATAAGAGAGCCCATATGAGATCTGGAAGTTGTAAATTACGTAAAGAAAGGAAAATTATTTTATTAATTATTTATCAAAATAACATAAAAGATTACAATACTAAGTTTCTATTACTACATCTTACATCCTAGTGATTTACAATAATATTAAAGTAATAATAAAAATATCAACAATGCTACAAGTTTCATAAAAAACACAGAGCCCATTTTTTGACTTTGAAATTTAACCTGTTAATATACATATTATTTTTTTCACAATTTAAAATTATTTTAATGTTTACAAATATAGGTGCGGAATCCTCCTTTTAAATTATAAACTTGTGTGTTCGCTCTTTCTTACAAGGCTATATTCAGCGCTAAAAATAAAAATAACTTATAATATAATGTTATAATGCTATTCTTAACTATAATTACATGTAAGTACCAATAATAACTAATTTGCAATGCTAATAGTTATTGTACTTTTCTTAATACAGTTTGAAAGTTATTTTTACTACAAAAAGTTACTTATTTTACAAATCCTTATCCTCATCCCAATTGTTGCCTAACGTTCGCCGCTGGATTGCCACGATTTTGACGTTCACTCATTTTATCAAGCAAATTGACAGATACAGATCGACGACAACAATGACGCCGCAACAGTAATGCAGACATTGACATCCGAACGTCACCTTGACAAGATCAAAACTGTATCAAATTTTTAAAGCAGAATCGGACTCCCTGAGGTGTCATTTTACGATTTTTCTTTTGATGAGTGAATATACAGTGAACGAAAATAAAACAATAAAATACATACTAGTACAAGTATTATATTATGATCATGTGTCACTCAATTAATATTATTATTATTTGAACATTGCTGTCTTACAGGGTAGCCTAAAAATACGTTGACAAAGAACTTTGGCTGCTGCATATTGATGATCATTTTTTGAAGATAGTTCGTTTTTTTAGTTAAATGAGAAGTCTTTATTTTGAATGCCATTATGTAAAAGATTTAAGTTAATAAGAGAGGACCTCAGAAAAAAAAAAAACAAAAAAATATTTGTCATTGTATTTTTGAGCCATCCTGAATTGTTGTTGTTCTAGCGCGTTGTAAAATCATGTGTACATAGTAATAAAAGGATGCATTAGTCGACTAATCACTGATGCATTAGTCGACTAATCACTACTTGGTAGGGTGGTCCACATTTGTATGGAATAAAAAAATATACTTTTAATCTTTCTCCACAAGGCTGCCTTTGTTCTATCATGAAGTAGGTATGTTCCAAATTTTGACTCATATGCTTATAATTTCCTGGTTGCTCAACATTGCTTTAGAATTTCCACATTAATACAAAAAAAGGCCGGTATATGTTTTATTTCGTTGTAACTAATATCATCACGCACGCACGACATGGTTTGGGCTATAGCCCCCACGCTGGCCCAATGCGGGTTGGAGACTTCACATACACCCTTGAATTTCTTCACGGTGGTGGTTTAGTAGCAAAGAATGTTATGAAACCATTAACGTTTTAAACTAGGCGTCGTTACTAATCGTCCCACAGCGCTAAGAACAACTATAGGTGATAAGGCGGACGCTGTCAAAGTAACCTTCACACTTTCGAGTAAGGTTTATATTAGCTCCCTTGCGCCCGGGGACTTTGCGTCTGAGTGATGTTTGTGTTTATGACATAAAGAATTCAGTGGATTATAAAACGGGTTCAAGTATTTTTTTTTGGTGATGTTCATTTCATACATTTTATTATTGCAGAATTCTTTCATTTTGAGCGACCTCTAAATAATGTTTGATTGTTCTCAAAATTGGTTTTTGTCATTTTTATATGTGTTTGACTAAATTTGACTGACTTGTCGAGCGTCAACGTTTTAAAAATAGATTTTGGACCACCGCACTACTTTAGTAAAGTAGCTTTCCTTATCAAGTCTGATGTTGAAAGCCTCTAATTATGATTGACATATCTTTTGAAGGGGTTTATGCCGCCTGTTGAATTGTTATTTAATTTCAAATTAAGTCAGTTTCAATGTGAAATTAGGCTTCAATTTTGTAAAAATGAAGCATTTAGCCTAGTCAATAACTTGTTAATAAACATAATAGAATATTTTGGTGTTTTATTGTAAAATTATGTTAATATTAACATTTTGTCAGATTTATAAGTTATAATGAACAACACGAAAATAGTTTGGCGTTTTTTGGACATCTCTACTCTACACCATGTTTTTATTAAACCGGTAAGTACGTTCTGTATGTTTTAGGAAACTAAATGGCATAGTGAATAACATATACATAGATACATACATGTATAAAGTAATTCAATGTAGCCTATAATGTTGTTGTAACACGGGCATAACATTTAACTCAACCAAACAATTGAAAACTGTGACATGTCAATGTCATTTTAAACATCGATCGTCCGAAATTGAGTTAATTAGAGCACCGGTGTCTTATGGAAAGTTATTTATCCTTCGTATGTCTAAGCACTGATCAGTGCCCATGAATTTAAATCCATTAAGTAATATAATAGGTTTAAATTTATTAAAATTTGACGACCAGTTTGGCCTAGTGGGTAGTGACCCTGCCTACGAAGCCGATGGTCCCGGGTTCAAATCCTGGTAAGGGCATTTATTCGTGTGATGAGCATGGATATTTGTTCCTGAGTCATGGGTGTTTTCTATGTATTTAAGTATTTATAAATATTTATATATTATATATATCGTTGTCTAAGTACCCTCAACACAAGCCTTATTGAGCTTACTGTGGGACTTAGTCAATTTGTGTAATAATGTCCTATAATATTTATTATTTATTATTATTATTATTAAATTCGTACGCACTGATCAGTGCTTAGACATACGAAGGGTAAATTAAGCTCAGGAATGCATCCTTGAAATTAACGGAAATCAAAAAAATGACTGTGTATACTATAAACGCGTAAGTAACTGTCTGTCTGTTACTTCTTCATGCTTAAGCCGTTGAATCGATTTAGTAAAAAAAATGTATGGAGATAGTTTGAGACTAAGGTAGTTTGTATCAATCATCATCATTCCACGGAGACGAAGTCGAGGGCAGAAGCTAGTTTTTAATTTTTTTAAACCTAAGTCAACTGACAACTAGGCCATGGCTGCCACTTTTGAAAAAAAAAGTCACTGTTGTCGTCTGCCGATCGTGAAATCTGCTAGATCTTGTATTCCTAGTTATATCATGAAATGTTGTTATTTCATGATTTGGCCAGCGATCATACTCCTCTTCGTTCAAACTTCATCGTTTAGACATTTCGAATAAGTTGGTGTCCAAAGCTGCAGCAAATAAAAGAATTAGGTAAAGTTTTGATGTACCTAATTGCATAAATAAAACTTTTATTTAAATTTCCATTATTTGATACACTTATTGGGTCATTCGAACCTTGTAATCATAAGAAATGCATTTATATTCTAAAAACTTCATTATGTTGCGTACAATATTTGTGTATAGGTATAGGTATTTGTGATGCCGAGATTTTTATGCAGAAAACATAGCTGAAATCATTATCATGCAGTTTACGATGTTCTCGGTATAAGTATAGGTAGCTGAGAATATCGAAGAATAAAATTGATGTCATCGATCTGCCGTATAATTTATAAGGCACATCGTGATATTATGCCTGGGGAAATCTGAGGCAATAGCGGTGTTTCATAATATAAGAGTTAGAATTATTAATTTAAAAGAATAAAACTTTATTTTTGATAATATCCTGCGGGCTTACACTTATTGGCTATGCCTGTCACGTTGCAGGATTTGGCTTAAAAAATAAGTAGTTACATAAAATAGCTAGTTACTCCGGTATCATACAGCCAAAGATAAGGAATGCCCAGCAATGTATGATTTGGTTTTTTAGGGTCTCATATCCAAAGGGTAAAACGGGACCCTATTAATAAGTCTCCGCTGTCCGTTCGTCTGTCCGTATGTCACCAGGCTGTATTTCATGAACCGTCATAGTTAGACAGTTGAAATTTTCACACATGATGTATTTGTGTTGCCGCTATAACAACAAATACTAAAAAGTATAAAACTCTCGGTGGGTGAGTCCGACTCGCACTTGTCTGGTTTTTTTGTACTACGTGGGTGGGAAACAAGCATACGGCTGGCCTGATGGTAAACAGTCTCCGTAGCCTATGTACGCCTACAACTCAGGAGGACACAACACTATATGAGTAGGATCTAGTGTTATTCGGCTGCGGTTTTCTGTAAGGTGGAGGTACTTCCCCAGTTGGGCTCTGTTCGAGATCCGCTGGGCTGTGCCCTACCACACAAATCGAGATGATATACACAGTGCCCATAGGTACCTCTCTTTTGGGCGTAGTTTAAGGATATACCCGGATCCGGCCGACGACATCAATAATTGATACTTTGTTGGGACTGCAGTAATACCTACTTAATATCCCTGAACATTAGAAACGCTTAAGTCACTGAACCGATTTCGATGAAAGGTACGGAAATACTAAGTGTTCTGGGAGGCACATAAATTTGTTTTTCTTATAGTTATTATAATGACGCAGATGTTGCGAGAAGAAGGTATAAATAATACAATTTAAATACAATTAAATCTGGCAAAGTTAATAATCAAGTCTAGAACGCCATCCATTTTTTCGAATTTAACTAAATCTCTGTAACAAGCCCGTTCTTATATACCCTACGTGAAAGATTCGAGAACATTCTACTACATACTAGATTTATTCTAGAATATTCCCGAGACTACTAAAATATCAAGAAAATTTAGAAGTTGGAAAAAATGATGCAACAACCCAATAATACCTGTATTGAAAACAGGTATTCAATTTCATAATGTAAATAGTGTACAGTATCAGCGATAAAGACAGAAGCGGAATGAAAACGACCTTAAACATGTGTTTACAAATTTGCATTTTACTCCTTTGTTTTAAATTATATCTTTAACATCGACTATACCAGTAGGGCTAAGATGGTCGTCTTTTTATCATTTGTCACCATGCCTGTCACGGTCTAACAAGTATGTGAGTGCGAAAGTGACGGGCATAGTGACAGGTGATAAAAATGGAACCATGCTGGCATCGCAGTACGGCTAAGATGGTTGGCTCTTTATCATTTGTCACCATGCCTGTCACGTTCTAACAAGTATGCAAGCGCGAAAGTGATGGGCATAGTGACAAGTGATAAAATGGAACCATGCTGCTAATGCTGTAGTCTGTAATTCGAATAGAAACTAGGAATTACACATTTAAACCGCTGACTAGTGATATTGATTTACAGTAATAATATATACTAATCTATGATACTGATGAGGGAATATATGTCAAAGAGTATATAGTAAAGGCCTATGTAATTATGCCACTTATGGCACGAGTTTAAAGAAATATTGGGAAAATACTATGGTCATTCATAGTATAGACCGCGGGCCAGGAAAATATATCGTCAGCCATCGCCTCCTGGCTGATACTTTGTCAGATGATAAGTTAGATGCTATCATGAATTAAAAAAATAGTTAGCGGGTTGTATCGTGGTGGAAAGACCGTCAGTTGATGACACGAACATGTAAAAAATACGCGTCTTACCACTTTATGCCCGCAAAGTATCCGTAAATTAGTAATAGTAATGTGTAAATTGCGTAATCCGTTTATTTGAAACGCCTGATGAAATGCTATATGCAAAGTTTCATGATTTTTTATTGTTATCATAAAAAGATAGAGCGCTTATATTTTTTACATGTTCATGCGACCAGCTGACGTTGTTACAACCGGCTGACGATTTTTTAGTCTGTTAAGTACATAACTCACGTAGGCGCCGTCTTCAGAATAAAAGCGACACCTAGCAAAAATTACTCATTTTCGAGGAAATAAAAAAAAATAAGTCATCGCCTCCCGTTTGATACTTTGTCAGATCTGCATTGAATGTGAATTGCATTTGTTAGAATGGTTGCAATATCCATAAATATAAGAATACCTACAAGAGGCACTAGTCTTAAGTGTTGGCCGAACGTAAATTAGAATTGACTATTAATCATTACAAATTGGACCGAGAACTGTAACCGTTACGGTGATGATACGGATACGATTAATGGTCAATTTTAGTTAACGTTTAGCCAACACTAGTCTATTGCCCGCGCAGTACTAACTACTAATAAAGCAGAACCATTTCTAGAATAGGTAACATATATATTCTTGATACTCGTAAGTTCACATCTATCGATCTATACTGTAATCTGTGACAAAGGGTGCAAATAGGCGTGGGTGTATATTGAAAATTGATTTTTTACGAAAGGTCCTCATCATAAAACGGAAATATCATGATGGATTATAATATATTGTTAATGAATTCTCAACTTTTAATGGCCCTTGATGTAATACAAAGGAGTGTGAGGCGGTGAAACTTAAGTGAGGCTCGAATATATTAACATTATTCTAAACGGGTTATTAGGTGGGTCTATACAGAACAAGTCGCCTCGCGAGGAAATTTCGGTGCGAAGCAGCTCGGTCGGTTGAGACGTGCCTCTCCCGAGGCAATTCAGTCGAGGCACGTCTACACTGCCTATACGCGTAATTTTACACGAAATATCGCCCTCAACATCAACACAAATTTGCCGATGCACCATAAGTAAACCATGCGATGAGAGAGACGAACACTATCATTATCAGGTTGTCATGTAGACAAAATACGATATATCCGTACACGGGCCTAACATTGGGCTAACCAAGATGAAACAAATAAAATAATATGTATATCGGAATGACAGATGCTACAAAAAAAAACTTGTTTTTTAACGCCTGCATACACTCACTGCGCTACAATGAAAACACAAGTGGGTATATTTTTTGATACACATTATCAGGTTAACCTAATCATAAAAAGATGTTACCGTAAATTAATTTTGTTTAAGCCTTTCATGCAGGTAGATTTAGGTACTAATCGCTTAAATTTTGGCTTAGAGTTCTATTGAGTAAATATGTATTAGCGTAGTATTAAGCGAGGCGTAGACTAGCAAGAACTTGCATTGCATGCAATTTACGTTATATTGCTGACTACTAAGCTAAACTGAATTCAAAAGTTCGATCAGATACCGCAATGTAAAAACTAACTAACTCACTTTGAGCGTGTGTTGTATCGAGTGATGAATCGACGGTTCTAACGGCGGCAAAGCACACTTACACAGCGATACGCTAACAGCATTGCGGCAACGACAGCACCAAATTACGTTTCCAGGAAATAGTCTTTGAATCCGAATGTCACTTTTAAACTAAGTGTCCAATGTCAGTTTTAAACCCCGATGTCGATGGTAATTAGCGATAAGTAACCATTTCTATGTAAACTATTAGCAAAACCGCAAAAGCAAAAGCATTTTAGTATGGAGTGGTGCGGGAAGGTGTAAAATATTCTGGTATTCTTGCCTTATTGGAAATAGATCTATAAAACGGGTCTCATCAGAACAATCTCCATCATTACCGATAACCACATTGTTAATGAGTTCCAAAGTTTTAATGGTCGGTGTTGTATCACAAAGGAGCTTGAGGTGGTTTATGAAAGTTGTGAGGGGTTTATGATGTTTGAGTTTATTCCCGGCTATTATGAAGACTACGGGCTCATTAAGGTAGTGCGAGAACACTTCTAGTTACATTACATTGCGGTATTTGATCGGTCGGCTAAATTCGATGTAACCTTAATAGACCGCAATGTAACTAGCCGTAGTGCTGACTGTATTTTTGGCTTATCATAAGTCCAGAAAACGAGTTCCATGATGCCGACCTGTTCAAAGTTGAAACCAAAGGTGGACGGTCTCTTTCAGTATTACATTACATAATAGAATATAAGTTTTTAGCAAAAAAAAAACATTTTTAATACAAGCCTTTGCCGCTGATTGTAGTTTTTTTACCACAGGCAACTAATACAAATCGAAACAATTCTAAAAACCCCAAACACAATTAGGTTGCGTTGTTTGATCACAAAGTTCCTATTGCCACCTCCTGTATCCATCATCAAATCAGCCCGATTGTACCATAATATTGCATTATCAGCTCAATCGGATATCAGGAAGTCGTTGAAAAATGGTTTGTACCTAAGTTTAAAATAAAAGTTAGTTACATACGAACATGTCAATTGAAATAAAAGCTTGTAATAAAAAAGAAACAGCAATACGCACCTACGCGGTGATGCAATGTATGGAAACTGTGACTGTAAAGTCACATATTTTTCTGAGTCTTTGGGCTTGTCGGGATGAATTTTAGACCTTAAACTGCTGCTAACAATAAAAAAAATACTTTTCTGTTTGATTTAAAATTCAATGTAGTAATTTGATTTTGTAGAATTTAAAATATTATGGATGAACCCGTAATTCAACAATCAGGGCACATTGAATTGCCTTATTTACGTTCCTACACGGTAGTTGACGGTAGCTACGGTCAATACACGAAATTTTCTAAAATGCAAAATTGAATTTGTTATATCTATTAACTTACTATAGAAATTAACGTTTCTTAAATTTGCTGTTTTGACTCGATCTTAAATTAGCCTGTTTTGAATACAATCCTACCATCTATGAAGATTTTATATAAAGACTAAGACTAATGCCATCTATACTAACTCACATGAACCAAAAGGTGGCACACAAGGTAATCATTTCGAGCCTCGACGACTGTTCAGTTCGGGTAGTGTTCACCAGCTTCTCGATGAGAAAGGCAGATGGCGCTGAAAATAAAATTAAAATAGTATTTTTATCTTATGTTTTGACATATAATTAAAACTTTTAGAATGCCTTTTGACTTCGATCCTTATTTTTACTGATATTACATAAATATAAGACTATAAGTCTATTTCTTTAGTTAGTTAAGTAAATGTAATCAATGTGTATTTACATTTTCGATACTTGAAACATTTATCAGTTTACTAACCAAATAGAAAACGGTCTAGCTCTGTCCTTCATCGTTCTGGCTTTAATCTATTTCATTTAATCGTGTAATATTTTTATCTATCCTCAGATAGCTAAATATTCTGTCTCGTTTTAGGTCCTTTATAGTTTTGTAAAATATAAAAAAATACAAAACTAAATTACTATTGATTAATCAAATCATCCCGATATATTCCTATTATCTATAATCGTGCATAGCAGTTTCATTGTTACGTCGAGTAAGTAATATCCTAGTAAAACTTTGGTAAGTTTTGACATAGGTAGAGTTAAATTAATTGACTTGAAGAATATTCTCGCTCCATAAAATACCTTATTGTGGTTTGTTTCACACTTACATACAACCTTAACAAATTACACACCTAAATTAACTTTCCTCAAGAATTAGGTACTTTATTGATATATAGGTGAAAACCATATGAAAATCCGATCAGTAGCTTTTGAGTTTATCGCGAACATAGACAGACGCTGCGGCAGACTTTATTTTGGTGTACTGTAGGTGCCCAAGTATCACAAATCCTGTATTAAACATGAAGTTCCAACCTTGTGAAGCTTCAAGGTGTAAACAGTATGTAAAAGGGTTGTTTCGGCTCTGTTAAGGTATTAAAGGCAGTGCTTTTACCATTTTTTATCATTTTAGCGCATACCTAACGGCTGCAATTCGAAGTTCAATTACATATCTATAGTTATATCAAACCGGTCTTACCAAGTTATCAATCAAGGAGTCCGATTCAAATATGAATTTCATGTTCTTGTTATGAAATGGTTTTGATGCAAGTATATGATCTACTATGATAAATTGACAAAGAGATAAAAATAGTCTACTTTTCAAGTGGGCATATAACAATGCGCTTAAGAACGTCCAACACTCTGTCATGAGAGCTGGCAATATTATAAGAAATTAAAATCTGAATCTGGTTTCTTAATTGATTAAAACACGAGTGCCGATACATTGATGTTTTGATGGTACAAGGCTTATTTCTTTTTCATTCATTCCAGTAAACGCGTTTCAAGCATTCCAGTAAACATTTACTTTTTTTTGCAAAGACTAGAAAACCCTAAAATCTATTTAAAAATATAGGAAGATTCGCACATGTGGTTGCAAAAACGTGAAAGCGGATTTTAACAGTTGTACGCAACCAACGCAACAAACAATAACGTTTTGAAAATTCTTTGTAGCAACGTATCCAGGAAGCCCGACGCGGCGCAGCAAAATTGCAAAAGATATAGCTAAACAATCACTAGGGAAGAAAATTGAAGCTATGCTCGCTGAATTTGAACGAGCAAACTATGAGAAGTGAAATTCCCAGCAGCCAAGTCGGAGCAACCCTAGAGATTACGGCCACGGACAAATTCATAGACGAAGTTGAATCTATAGAGAAATGTTTCAATATCTACTTTAAGTTCAACATAATAGTTATTGAGGTACTTACTCAATTTATCTGAGGTTGCCCGTCTCTAGTACGCGTAGTAGTAGCAGCACTTCAGCTGCTCAAAATACATTTAAAACCATTTTAAAACATTACCATCCGAAAAATCTAAAACCATTAAAAAAAAACAAATGTAGGAGTGAAATTTATCGATTCAATTTAACTAAACAATATGGTAAAGGGTCTAACCTACACCACATCCATTCCGTCATCAAAATAAAAGACAAAGAAAGAGGTCAACATTTTTATATTTTTTGTAGTTAGTTTTATCGCCTACTGCAGTAGTAAAATGACGCAAAAAATATTTTTCATTGTAAGTATTCATTTGGCAGTCAGTTTATCTTGTGTTTACTGAGAATATATTACACTGAAACTCTAGGTCTATGGGGTCCCAGCGCGCACAAGTTTTTTTGGAGAAATAGCGAAACGTCTGGTTGAGGTAACTGGTGACCGAAGAGCTGGCGGCTTCCTCGCACAACGTATCAGTAGTGCGATACAATGAGGAAATGCCGTCAGCATCCTTGGTACAATGCCTTGCCTCATAGTAATCATCTGTATATATCCATTACGTATATTGTTATTTTAGACTGAAATAACGGTATTCTAACTTAAATTTATTTTCCTATCGAGATAGGTTCGATCGCCGCTCAATTTATTTCTAACACTCCTCATTTCTGGCAGCGCAATTGGAAAAAGCAGCCGTCGCCAGTCTCTGTCCCTATTTCCATTAGCAGGCAGACAGGCCGCACAATGGTAAGCAAGCTGTTAGGGCACGGGTATAATGAAGGCATTGTACTAGCAGCAGGGATAGGGGACTACAGCAGGCGGGGCGCACTCTTTGTGAAACTACAGAGCTTAGAAATAATATCAGCAGGATGTCCACTACGAACTTGACAGATTTTATCCTGCGATTAAACCATATGGACCATCCGTATAATTAAATCTCATACCTATTCTGCTTAAATATTCTTATAGGGTAGATTTTTTAAACGGGGCAGCTACCAGGAGCCCGTTTTTTATTTTAATTTATTGTTTTGAAATTGACTTGGTAACTCCAGGTTTAACCGGTTAACCTCGAGTTAGAGGCTAACTCTAGATAGCGCAAGTGGCCCTTAAATACCTAGGTTATTTAAAATGAAAACATACCTATCAGGGTTGTTTGTTGCTTTCAATTATACTCATTTCGATACAAGACTTTTAACGTATAAACTATTACTGAAGGTAATGGGGTTCTCACATATCAAAGTATTCAATACCTACTTAATTATCATTACGAGAAACTGGAGCATCTCCGACATCAAAGAAGTTACAAGCTCAAAACAAGTAACTTAATACTTATTTTGTCACTTTAAATGTTACTGTAGAGTACCGAATACAAACCATAATTATTAATTAATGTTTAATGGGAATAGGAATACTAAATGTGTTTGATTAAATAGGTACAGTAGGGTTCGAAAGTATACATATGGACAAGTTATGAACGAAATCATTCATAAATTTTTCAAAAATTTGAACCTGATGATATATAAATTGATTTATTATTGCTTAGCTTAGACACCATTAGTTAATACCATAAAAGCAACTCTCACAGGTATGAGCGTATTTGGGATATATGACAAAAGATAGTTTTACTACTTAAATTAAAATGAATCATACTTTTTATCCTTGTTGCTAATGGCTAAGGTGGTGTATTTTGTTTAATTAAATAGCGTTAATTACCAACTGAAGCTTGGCTTATGAGTAGTGAACTGCTTCGAAGCTACACTGCAACTTTGCACCTAGCCACAGCCGTGATTCAGCATGACAGTTTCCGTGCACCGTATGTGGGCAAACCTACTGTGCCTCCGCTGTCGCCGGGCAGATTGACGTCATTATCCGCAACCTCTCGCCGACTCAGCTGCCACGCCGTCGCTGCTAGCTGATATATCGCTTAGAGAACCCGATTTATTGGCTCTGCGTGCCCGATTGTAATCGCGTAGACTTAAATTTCGATTAGTCAGTGCGGATATGAAAAAATCTGCCGGTATTCAGTTATTTTGCGGATTAAAGATGGCCGAAAAAGATTTGATACGTGAGAAGGCCGCGTTGCCGTCGTGTATATTGTTTTAATTACACCATTTTATACTAGTATAGGTACGGACTATGTATACGGAGCTGTGAATGTTTATAGCAAAGTAAATAAATTGTTTGCGAATCTTAATACATAACTTATTCCATCATCATCAACTTACTTTAGATATGTTTCTGAGGACCAAGAGGGCTGGCCACTATCTTGCCCAGCGACAAGGCAAATGTGGTGAAGGCCAGCTTCACTGGAGAGCTTCGTCACTTTTTCTTTAGTATATGACATATATATATATAGTTCTGTTTGTGTTTCGTGGTCATTACACATGATTCAACTTTATTTAACCTCGAAACGCAAAATAGTACATTTCGATGCTAGTGCAGCAAGAATGACATTTCCGCACGTGTATCGAACGACGTTTTTTTAATACAGTTGCGTAAAAATAAGAAATACAACAAGTACTTTTTTATGCATGTTCTATAAGACAGAAACAATTGTAAATATAAAATATTATACTATTATTACCTAAGTTAAGTATCGTCATTTACGATTATTTGTGTATCGTATATTTAAATTGTATGAAAACAATATCGAATGCTGCTTTTGGAAACATTCTTGCAGTAAGAAAAAACGCCTCTGCTTTGACAGGCGTTTCGGCAGCTATTCCGTTCCATTCAGACATCTTATTAAGAACGGTTTTTCAATTTTAATATTAAAAAATAAACGTCTTATAATGTTGAAGGGGTAAGTAATAAAATATGAAATATACTTATATTTATTATTTTTACATTAACAGTAGGTTACGTTGATTACGATTTTTAAAGGAAACTAACATTAACACTCATCAATAAGTAGTCATGAATTGGAACAAGTGGAAAAGTAAGAAGCACTAGTTAGCAAAATCCAACTTTCCGCACGCTAAACAGTTACGTAAAGTAGCACTTTTTGAGCAACTGTATTAAAAAATAATTTAATACCTACGTTTTAGCTCAATATTTTTTATGACAGTCATACCATTTTACGTGTAGCTTAGCCCTAAGTAATTTACTCTATCAAGTATGGTTAGGTTTATCTAAAAAACCTTCAATGTAATTGCATTGATTATGCCGGTTTCATTAAACGAATTTAAATGAACTCCGATGCAGTCGATGTAGTAGTTATTAGTTATTTTTTCAGGATTTTTCATATGATACATAAAATTTGTCTTTGAATCATATGATTTCTTTTCTATAGATATAGAGTACCTAAGATATGTATATCTTGTCATTTAAGACAAGTCACGGATTGTTCAATGTAAGTCGCCACATAAATTCGGGCGTATCGTTCGGATGTAGGAAATGACTGGACTCAAATGACGGAAACAAGTTCAGCTTATTTTGTGCCCGCTCCGGATACTCTTTACAGATTTCCGCAGCGAACTACACTTGAAATTTATTTACTTTCGCGTTGTATTTCGTGTCGTACTGTTGGTTTCTAGAAAAATAGATTGGCTATACTCATCAGCTATCTCATTTGGCACGTTTATCCTTACTTCAAGTCAATATCGATTTATTAAGTACTGGGCGGGTGGGCGTTAATGGTTATTTTAATAATTTGTTAAAATTCTTTACAAAGATGCTTGACAAGGTTTATATTAATTGGCCCTAATGTGTGTATTTATCATACTCGTTTTATAAAAAAGAAAAAATTAAGAAAAAAAAGATGGGTTTCCCTGGCGCGCAGGGTGAGAGCCAGCACCAACAGTATCCTGACAATGATTTCGAACAGACTGGACTGTCCGTACATCAATCGGTGCTGTGCAGCCTAAAGTGGAAGCCTTCAGCGGTGATGCATG
This sequence comes from Cydia pomonella, assembly GCF_033807575.1. Taxonomy (NCBI): domain Eukaryota; kingdom Metazoa; phylum Arthropoda; class Insecta; order Lepidoptera; family Tortricidae; genus Cydia; species Cydia pomonella. The sequence goes on from NC_084715.1 coordinate 10,156,320, forward strand.
AATGGACACTAATTTAATTTAATTTACAATTTGAATTAATTCACTTTTTTTTTTATTGTAAACTACCTAACCCTAGTTATACTTATAACTAACAATATGTGGATCCTGGTTACGTAAATACTTAAAGAACTTTTAATATTATAAAAAGTATAAGTACCTAGGTAGGAATTCAAATATTTATTCTAAGTATTGCCTTTTGTGCCACAAAGAATTATATGATTTGGAGGACGGGTGTAATGTTTCCTAGTAAAGCGAGACTACGTCTTACTTTAGACAAGCCTTGTCTTTCTGAGAATAATATCTCATTACAATAACACCTAACAGTATAATAATTTCGTGGAAAATCTTACAAAACACTGATATAAACTTTTACGATTTCTACGCATTATTAACTGATCGCGTCCCGCGCGAATTAAGTCCTGTTTATATTAATTAATAATTTAATAAATTTTACAAAGACCAACGAACCCCAAAATTACGAGTAACAACAACATGTGAAGCGAGTTGTGTGGGTGATGATACGAGTACATATACCCGAAATCCAGAAAAATATATTCCAGCACTACAACTATATATGGCTCATGATTTCAGTACTTAGGTAATTTAGTATCAATAACAATGTTCTGGTATGTGAGTTTTCTCTTCCATTTATACAAATATTTGGTCTTAGATCTACGACATTCAAATAATACTCACGCGTGGAGGAAGATACTTGAGTTAATTTTGGACTATAGATGGGTGGTTTTACGGTATCAATTCAAATCCAGGTTTTGAGATAGAATCTTAAAATACTTACTACCTTTGATCATCTAGATAGTCACCAAATGGCGGACCGCGGTCCAAATCCAGACCGCCGACCTTTTATATTTTTTGCTTATTTAATAAGCTCAAGTTCTTAGAAACGGACCGCGACGGTCATTTTATTTTAGGAAATGGTTAGACCTATTTTTGCTTAGGATACAGCCTACGTAAGTAGCTTACCAAGTACTTTAAGCGATTTATGCCAGCAGTAGGTTAGGTACTTATCCGTATCGTATGCTGAGGCATTGGTCGGTGTAAATCAAGTGAAACACAATTTATAGCATAGCTCGTAAATTCAATTACAGCGGGCGCAATGGTGATTTAAGTGCTTCATGTTTTATTGATTTTAAACGTTTCTTTAGCGATGTGCTGTAAGTTGTCCAAAAGTTACTTGAACATTAAAGACAAGATCAGTTATGTTTGTGTGAGACAATCTACCTACCTTACCTAATAATAATTAATGTTAATTAATTACCTTAATGTATAATTGTTGGTGCAATAAAGAATATTTACTTACTTACTTACTTACCTATCTGAATTCGTTGCCAAAAAATATATGAATAATACACAAAAGTGATCCTCTTGTATTTTTCTCACATTGGTTTCCAAATTGAGTTTTCAACGGACTAAACAGATTTTCAGAAAACCAATTTGCTGAAAAACGTCAAAAAAAATGCGAACAGTTTATTTCATGAACCGGCTCTTTCATGCTACAATACACTCAAGTAAGTTACAATATAAGCTCCCCTGTATTTACATTTTCCATTAAAACAAATGTGCCGCACAAGAATATCTTGAGATATATGGCTTTATTTAGTAACCGCGAAGTCAGCACTCGCCGTGTTCTCGTAGGTTGCGTGAGCGTGGGTGAGAATAACCGTCGGGCATACCGAGGCCGATGGCATTTAAAAGGGATGTAAATTTTAGGTATTTAGATACATTCGCTTGTTAATCTCGGTCATACCATAGAAAAATAAGTAAAGTAAGATAAGAAAAGCCTTTTCATACTCTGGATATTAACATTATTGAAAATATTTTGACTCAATTTATTGTATACTTATTGACCACAGGTATGTGCGTAGGGGACGTTTCATTACTGAATCACACCATTTATGGCTTAATCGAATAAAAGTGGCGGCCCGATTCGTACTTAAAGCATAGATGGTAGGATCCTATAGATGTGACATACTGTCTCAGCTCGTGAGGGACAGAACATACGCAATGCGACAAAATTAAAAACACGTTTTAACTTTCCTGACAACATACTCGTACCATAAACAACCTGCATAATTTAGTTGGGTTATTTGTTGCCCACCATAAACCATACTAAAATTTACAGTTAGGAATAAAAAGAATGAAACTGTGTACAGGGCAAACAATTATAACGCTTTCTCTGCTACTCCTACTGAAAGATACGTTCCTCCCACCACTCATGCCAAATCCATACTAGTATTTAGAACATACTAGTTTGGATTGGGCGTGAGTGGTGGAGTTTGGTTGGATATGCGGTTGAAGTTTCCGCTCAATAAATGAGCGGGAGCGGAAGCGGGAGCGGGAACATAATTAAGTATGTTAGTTAGGTGACAATACAATATTATGGCACAATTGAGGTAATTTGATGATGTAGGGAGGTGGCGGTAGGAGCTCCGTGATAAACAACGCAACCTCACTGTATTTGGGGTTGTTAGAATTGTCTCAAATGGTACTTATTAGTTGACTGCTGGAAGAAAGTGAGTCAATGATCAAAGCTTGTGTCAAAAATGACTTTTTGTGACAAACATAATTAGGTACCCTGCAAGTCTACATTTTAAAAACAAATGTAACATCTGAATAACTTTTATTTTTGACTTTTCATTTGTTACCAACGCATCTCTTATCTTAGACAAAAGAATAACCTTTTAAAAAAAAACAACAATTGTACTTACCTTACACACATAGAAAAGCAGCAAGTAAGGTCTGGGGCTTATAAACTAAATAAATGATGTTTTTTTTAGGGTTCCGTAGCCAAATGGCATAAAACGGAACCCTTATAGTTTCGCCATGTCCGTCTGTCTGTCTGTCTGTCTGTCCGAGGCTTCGCTCCGTGGTCGTTAGTGCTAGAAAGCTGAAATTTGGCATGGATATATAAATCAATAAAGCCGACAGAGTCGTACAATAAAATCTAAAAATTTAATTTTTTTTAGGGTACCTCCACTACACGTAAAGTGGGGGTGAATTTTTTTTTTCGCTTCAACCCTAGAGTGTGGGGTATCGTTGGAAAGGTCTTTCAAAACTAATAGGGGTTGTCAAGAAACATTTTTTGATAAAGTGAATATATTCGGAGATAATCGCTCCGGAAGAAAAAAAAAATGTGTCCCCGCCCTCTAACTTTTGAACCATAGGTCCAAAAAATATGAAAAAAATCGTGGAAGTAGAGCTTAAGAAAGACATTAAATGAAAACTATAGCGGACATGATCAGTTTAGCTGTTTTTGAGTTATCGCAAAAAGTTTTCCCTTCATAGTAAAAAGACTTACTTTAATTAGGTACTGATTATGCAAATTTGCCTATTTGTTTAACTCGGGTGAAAGGTACCGTTTCATCCCTTGGTTAACAATTTACTATACTTTAAGCTCCAGTTTAGCTTATTGTGACGGAAGAGTAACTACGGAACCCTACACTGAGCGTGGCCCGACATGCTCTTGGCCGGTTATTTAGTATACTGGTTCGCCGTAGCACTCAACTCGTCTACAGCGTCTGGCAAGCTACTGGAATGGCGACTCCCCTCGACGCTGCCTCGCTCCCGAGATTTATTAGCGCGCACATATCTTCACCTAATTGGGTTAATCTATTTCAACCCGACTCACCTGCAGATACCTTATCAAAACTCCAGCTCTACCATCGAAATCTGTTTCGATTGTGTACTTGATAATAACCACAGTTTTAAACTAGGGAATTTGTACTTGCTAATCTTACAGTCATTATTATAAAATATATTTTAATTATATTGTCAGCTCCAAAATTCACTAAGTTCAGCTACTACTTACTACAAGCCATAGTGAACTGCACTATTAATAAAACAACATTGATTTTGGTGTAATTATGTTTTAGGGATTAATGAGTTTTGGTTGTCACCTGATTTTTTCATTTACTTAGATATTATGGGGAAATCTAAAAATGTACAGAAAAATGGTGTTACATATTAATTATACTTCCTATTCAAATCCATGAAAACAAATATACGATGTTCAGAGCTTTGTATTTAAATTTAAATCCTGAATGCGAAAATAAAATAAAATGTCGATATCAAATCAGTAAGTTACGAACATACTGATATTATTGATTTCGACTGAAGAGAGCAACGTGCCACATAGAAGTTATTAATATATATCCAAATTAAATAATTATGTATGTATCTACATAGTATAAATTTAAAATGTATGTATAGCATAATAATATATTATAATAATAGGATATTAAATTGCTTTCGATATTCCATTTCGTTGAAATTAAAAAACAAAGATGTATACAATTTTCTTGTAACATTGTAGTACCTATTGATAAATTTCCTGTCTTAAGATTCAACACACAACTGTTGTAATTCATAAGTCATGACATTGAAGTTAGCTCTAAATCAATTTTAATAGCATTTTTTTACTGCCCATTATAATATTATTGGTATTTGAATTTCCATTTGACTAATAAATATGTTTAAAAGTTATCTTCAAAAGTTAAGGATGTGCATATTCTTCCTGTATCTATATAAACAAGCCGTTTGGTATAATTTAGAGTTTACCAACCATTCTCTGTGTGTAATTAATGATATATAAGATAAAATATAACCTTATATTATGACACTTTAAAGTTAATTTGAAATAAAATCAATACCCTCTTCGGTATACAGCCTTCGAGTGTAAGTAGCTAAAAGAGATTTTTCTTCATTGTAAGGTTACCATAAAATCAAGTTTCTATGTAAGAACTTTAAAACTAAATCCGGACAATTACTAGTAGAGTATCCCGTAGGTATTGATCTGATAGTTCTGAATTTTAACACTTTGAAATTATTGATGGACTAACTTTAGTTATTACCACTGAGTAAGTAATAGTAATATGATATTACTAAGTAATCTCATCTGCTTATGCGTATCTGAATGATGATGGCTACGATACGATAACAAGTGGCAGATAAGCTTAGGAAGTAGGTAGATTATTGATTATGTGTTGAGTTATGATATATTTGTAAACAAATTATACGACATGACTTGTAACTTGTAGGTACTTCATTCAAGGAGTAACATTTTTTAAGGTTACATAAAAACTGCACAGTGTTCATTGCGACGAAAAACAGAAATTATGAGGGAAACAATATTGTTACAATACACAACCAATAATAACTATTTAAGCTTTCTTGTGTTACTCAGCTTAAAATTACATTAGATTAGTACAGCAAGACAATATGACTACCGGAGCATTTACATTTCAGACAATAATAATGTTATTGTTAAAGGAATTCAACCCCTTATTGAGATTGTTAGTCTAGCCACATATTTAGCACAAGCGACTCATGCGACACGTGGCAGCATAACTCTCGTTGCATGGTGGCACAATTTCCAGCGGTAATTTCGCGTCGTGGGATATGTGCATCAACCGCGGTTCAGTTCTTGTTTGTTGTGGCGAAGGTCCCCTGAAGTTTAGAGCTGAACCCGTAAGTAAATTGTACCGGATTTGTTAGATTATTTAGGCTCGTTGAGATGGTATTATTCTTGGAGCCCTCGACACAATTATTGTGGAGTAATGATAGCCTCTTCACTACCAAAGTGACAAAAACTAACTTCACCAATCGAAACACAGATATTTAGAGGAACACTATTTTGTCGAAAATACGTGTGGCTCGAACTAACACAAAAACTTGTAATGACGGGTACTGGAGGAGCGATGTTGGAGCAGGAACGTAGCGTATCGTAGCGAGTGAGAGGGACAGCGCGAACTTGTTTTTTAAATATTATATCTCTAAAATGTGTGACAAGGAAGGCACGATAACGTGTACTGCTGCTAGTAAAGTATATTTGTTGTCTTAGATTTGGATAGGAAGTATAATAAATTTGGAGTGGCTAATCTGAAGTATGGCATTTTTGAAATTAATTAATGATTAAACGAACTTACCTTAAGTGAAGTTCTATCATAATTATACGAAGCGCCTCGTCCGAAGAAATTATGTTTGGTCAGACGCAGGTGCCTCTTAAGCAAGGCGACTTTGATGCTGCACTTTCCAATATCTTCTCTTTTTATACCACAATTTTCTACCACATTCTACCTTCTTTAAAATGCACGAACACGCAGTTTACTTAAATATATCATTATTTACTCAGGCGGACATTTTTATCATCAAAACACCTTAAATCAGGACTCAAGGAGCACAATTTTATTTATTGTTTGTACAAAGCCGCTTTTAAGCACTTATCTGGAAAACAGGGTCGTATAAACGGGTGTAATTTTTCTTAGTGAACAGGCAACGGGGTACCTGAACAAAGGAAAGACATCTTGGGGGATAATAATCTGGGATCGACCCGCGTAATGGAGACGTTAAATTTAATTATTCTCACGAGTTATCTGCAAAAATTTATTAGAGTCACTTTAAGGACTTTATGCCAGAATTAAGTAGAGTGATATCTTAAAGCATGTTAATAATAAATTACATTGCCATTACGTTGAACTTTAATAAGGTTTAAAAATATTCAAAAATTCAAAAACGCAATCTAATCCTCCGATATATGCTACACAAAATTCTGTAGAAAATGTTTATTCGTCTAAATTTGGCATACTTAATAAATACTCTTAAAATGATTTGACTAACTATTATTATTACAAATCGAAATCGTCAACACCAAATCAAACCACCTTCTGCTGAATTCGCGGTTGGTGCTATAACCTTTAGGCCACGCGATCAATCTATACATAATAAACAAGATAATAAGATAGATACATAAACGAGATATTAAATACAGTTAAAAAAAAATTAAGTTCGCATATTTCAATCCTCATAGTAAGAAACATCCTTTATGTTGTCAACGTAACTAAGACTAATACTAATGTTACCCTTGCACAGTGTTACATAATACAACAGCAATACAATAAAAATACCAAGCTATTAAATTGTTTCATAGAGAATTTTCAGACTTATGAAAATAATACGAGTACCTCATATTTTGATATTTAAGTATTTACCAGAAGAGGGAAGGCTTCGAATTGTTTACAATGGACTTTTAAATATTCATATTTAAGAATAGATTATATTATTATTAATGAGTAGGTAGGTAGGCAGGGTAGGTATTCATAAAAATTTGTTACACGTTATTTTACTTATAATCTGGAGTGTAACTCCGTGTTATTATTTGACGGCTCATATATTGTGTCTGCTGAAATAATATCGCTTTATTTTACTGAAATTTGAGTGATATTCTGATATTTCTTTAATGTTACATCTACCAATAAACTTAATGTGCTTTGGGTTTTGCCAGCGAATTTTCGAAATATTGTTATGGATATGATGGAATTTCTATCATAATACGGTTGTCAAAAAATATGAACAGCAATCTTGAGGCCTTTTCCTTGTAACTTCGTTGATTTGAACGCTGATAAAACACCTTTCGCTTGATAGAATAAAAAATACTAACGTAGCTCCAAAGTCTTCCACTAAGCAATCTCGGTACTCCATACAAACGTAGTTACGCTCTTATTTGAAAAAGACTAGCTAGATTGCTCTGAAACTTTGTACTTATCATAGGAAAAGGTATATCTAGTCCTGTAATTAGTTTATGTAAGTAGGTTCAGAGACCATAGTTAAAAATAATACAGCGAATTTAAGTTTTTCGTACAAATGTTTTTGATTTATCTTGTTTGTTTTATAAACTCTAGCTATATAAACTAATTACAGGACAATATATAATATATACCTCTTGTCATTGTATCTGCGAATTTTCATTACAATCCAGCACGTAGTCTTAAAATGAGAACAAAACTCCGTTTGGTTATGGGAAGGTGAAATTCGGCCCAGCTTGCTGGGTACTCTTAAAAAAACTGCAACTATTTTTGCACAAAAGCTAAGAACATGAAAATTTCTTCCAAAAATATGTATTGTTATTTTAGATTTAACTCATCGATAACTTTTGATTTGATAAAAATAACTATCCCATCAAAAACGTTTGCATGTAAAATGTTGCCAAGACGAAACCATAAGGCTCGCATTGTCAAAAATGTATTGTAAACAAAATTTACATCAAACAGTTTCAACATCTAAAACTTTTACATTTTCATTTTTAAATTAGTTCTCAACATTCACAAAAAAATGGTAACAACAAATATCATTCTTGATGGTTTTTCAAGCAAGGCAAGTTCGCGTTATGACAACGACATGTTCTCAAAAAGTCCGCCATGTCACGAGCTATCACTACAACAAGTCAAATTGCCACCTTTATACACGTAAATAGAGTTCTCCGAACCGTTTTTTAGTCGCTTGCGTTGAGCAATTTATTTTCATTTGTTCTTTTTATTATTTATAGACCGGTTTTAAAAAGATTGAAAAGCTTTCAGGCTTGTCTCAATTTAAGCCCTCACTTCAGAAGTGCAGGTAGAAGTTATAATGCACTTTCGGTTAACTTTAGAAATATGGAGAAGTTTCCAGAAAGTTCTTTGTTCTACCTATTCTACGTGATAGTAATAAGTTTTTAGATGTTCGTTTTGGAGCTATAACCTTTTTATTTGTGTTGTCTGGACTCAAAAACCCATATGATTTAAGGATTGGCGTGTCGTACGAGATACCGCGCCATGCCCACATGAGTGTTGCCAGTTTAATGATCTGTAATGTTTGACAGTCTACTACTTACCCTATCATGGCAAGCGAAGGTATGATAGTTTTAGTATAATTAGCTATATTAAACATTGCACATCCGAACATACTTATAATAATATGTACTGATAAAACTGTTAATAGTTATTTATATTACAAGGGGGCAAAGTTGTTGTTCGAGCCCTCGTGCTAATATTGATACACGAGCAAGCGAATGATCCAAAACGTTAAAAACGGAATTTTGAGAATTGCGAGGGCTTTTTTTATAGGTGCGATGGTAATCAAATAGGTACAAATCAAATTTCAAATGAAAGTTATTAAATATTTGTCATTTAATATCATCACTTGATAGTCAATTCTACCAGCCAACACGAGGAAACGGCTCAAAATTTGCATCACTGACTTTTCCATTTTTGCGAATAAAATTTATATTTATTAATATCATCTTTTTTAGGGTTCCGTAGCCAAATGGCAAAAAACGGAACCCTTATAGATTCGTCATGTCCGTCTGTCTGTCCGATTCTGTCACAGCCACTTTTTTCCGAAACTATAAGAGCTATACTGTTCAAACTTAGTAAGTGGATGTATTCTATGAACCGCATTAAGATGTTCACACAAAAATAGAAAAAAAAACAATAAATTTTGGGGGTTCCCCATAGTTAGAACTGAAACTCAAAAAATCTTTTTTCATCAAACCCATACGTATACGTATCTATGGATAGGTCTTCAAAAATGATATTGAGGTTTCTAATATCATTTTTTTCTAAAATGAATAGTTTGCGCGAGAGACACTTCCAAATTGGTAAAATGTGTGTGTCCCCCCCCCCCCGTAACTTCTAAATTAACAGAATGAAAAAACTAAAAAAAATATATGATATACATTGTCATGCAAACTTCCACCTAAAATTGGTTTGAACGAGATCTAGTAAGTAGTTTTTTTTTAATACGTCATAAAATTAAAAAAAAAATTTTTTTTCATCAAACCCATACGTATGGGGTATCAGGGATAGGTCTTTAAAAATGATATTTAGGTTCCTAATATCATTTTTTTGTAAACTGAATAGTTTGCGCGAGAGACACTTCTAAAGTGAAAAAATGTGTCCCCCCCCTGTAACTTCTAAAATAACAGAATGAAAAATCTAAAAAAAATATATGATATACATTACCATGCAAACTTTCACCGAAAATTGGTTTGAACGAGATCTAGTGAGTAGTTTTTTTTATATACGTCATAAAATTAAAAAAAAAAATTTTTCATCAAACCTATACGTGTGGGGTATCTATCGATAGGTCTTCAAAAAAGATATTTAGGTTTCTAATATCATTTTTTTCTAAACTGAATAGTTTGCGCGAGAGACACTTCCAAAGTGGTAAAATGTGTGTCCAAAGTGGTAAAATGTTGAACAAGATCTAGCAAGTAGATTTTTTTTAATCCGTCTCAAATGGTACGGAACCCTTCATTTTACAAACTTGTTCGCGTCTTTCGTTTATTTATTTTCTGTATTGGGGAAAATACAGATACAGGCTAATAACATTTACAGGCATGATTTCAAAATGTAGATATACAAACAACCCTCTGTCTGTGTGAGTGTGTGTGTGTGTGTGTGTGTGTGTGTCTGTGTGTGTGTGTGTGTGTGTGTGTGTGTGTGTGTGTGTGTGTATGTGTGTGTGTGTGTGTGTGTGTGTGTGTGTGTGTGTGTGTGTGTGTGTGTGTGTGTGTGTGTGTGTGTGTGTGTGTGTGTGTGTGTGTGTGTGTCAGTAGAATTCGCAAATTTAAGGGAATCTAAAGGATTTTTTTTTTCGCGCCACCTTTACAGGCGGTATACATTTTTTCAGTACTTGAGACTCAAATAAGAACGGGCTATCTATGTACCAGAGTCGTTGACTTCCATTGTATTGTCGACAGAAGTGACCTATTCCTGAAAGAGGTTCGGACTCGTTCGCGTCTTTCCTGTAGACACCGCGAATTGTGACATCGGAAAAGCGTGTCGAAACTTTACCTGTCGTTAATTCGCATACGTGATAATATATTATGTACATACAATGAGTGAGGCTGATTTTGTTTTATCGATTTGATGTGTTTTTTGTTTTGATACGACCTTCATCTTGAGCACCAATAAACGTTAGCAGCTCACGCTGTTTGGTGCTGAATAAATGCGATTGGAGGCAGCATGGTTTCATTTTTATCACTTGTCACTATGCCTGTCACTTTCGCACTTACATACTTGTTAGAACGTGACAGGCATGGTGATAAATGGTAAAGAGCCGACCATCTTAGCCCTACTGCAGGGCTCATGGTCGGCTCTTTATCATTTGTCACTATGCCTGTCACGTTCTAACAAGTATGTAAGTGCGAAAGTGACAGACATAGTGACAAGTGATAAAAATGGAACCATGATACCGCCGCTATAGGGCTAAGATGGTCGGCTCTTTACCATTTATCACCATGCCTGTCACGTTCTAACAAGTATGTAAGTGCGAAAGTGACAGGCATAGTGACAAGTGATAAAAATGGAACCATTGCATGCTGCCTCCACAGATTGTAATAAAAAGTTATGCATTTAATCTGGATTTCGTATTGATAATATATGATCTGTCAGTGTCAAAAATAAGTAATTTTTGAAGATAAATAATATTTCTCATGTTTTGTGATTGCCAATCTGTAAGTAATATTTGCATGTCAGATATTATTAAAATGTAAAATAATTAAATAATTACTTAAGACAGATACAATCTAGATTAGTATGTTGCCCTCTGTGAAACTATGTTGCAGTGCCCTAACAGGGCATCACATGAACAGCTTTATATTTAGGAACTTTATATTGATACGCAATAAACGATTCCAATTTCAATTTTGATTTTGAAGTTACCTTTCTGGCTGAAGAAATGACACTATACTTGACGCTGACCGATCACATCCATAACAGATCAAATTAATGGAGTCGTCTACCTAGGCATTTTGCTTGCCTTATTCGTTCGCGTGAGACCCCTGCGCGCCTGACAACACGACGCAAGATCGTATTAAAAAAACCGGGCAAGTGCGAGTCGGACTAGCGCACAAAGGGTTCCGTACCATTATTTATAAAAACAGAAAAAAAATATGTTTGTTGTATGGGAGCCCCCCTTAAATATTAATTTTGTTCTGTTTTTAGTATTTGTTGTTATAGCGGCAACAGAAATAATACATCATCTGTGAAAATTTCAACTGTCTAGCTATCACGGTTCATGAGATACAGCCTGGTGACAGACGGACGGACGGACGTAATAGGGTCCCGTTTGACCCTTTGGGTACGGAACCCTAAAAATGATAAACTACATAAAATATTTAAAACACAATCGACCTCCATGACAATGGCATGGCCACAGCCATGTATGTGGCATTTGTGGCAAAATGCGACTTACCGCACACTGATGCGTATCCGTACGTCGCTCCGGTGTGCGAGCGAGACAGATCTTATATAGCGATATTAAGTATCGCTATATAAGCGATGTCCGACTGGAGCTCCGTGCGGAGCGACTCCGTATCCAATGTGAAGAACGCCTAAGCGCGGTGGCACACAAATAATTTTGCTCCAACCATGTGGGATTATGTTATCTCCCTAGGAGGTGAATTTCCAAAAATATATTAGTCGATCCACGCGCACTTAAACTTTCCACATGCCAAATTCTATCAGTTTGTTTTGTAGTTTAGCCAATGAAAAGGTAATACAGATAATATGTAAGGAAGATTAAGGGCCTCAGCACACGAAGCGTAGGTGTAAGCGTCACGTGAGCGTCGCGTAAGAGTATCGTAAAAACGTACCGAGTACGAGCCGCGTAGAAATCTGGGCACCAAGCGTCATGTAATAAGTGAAATCCTATTAGTTAAAATCATGGCGTCACTGGGATCCGATGTCTTCAGCAAATGTATCGACGGTCTTACTTTCTCGTCAGATGAAGATGTTTTATTCTTTGATTGTGTCAGAAGTTTTGTTTTTTTTTACACCTGTTTTACGCTACGCCTGTCGTAATGACGAGAGCAATCACATACGCTACGCTATGACGATGCTTTGTGTGCGGACTTATTTGAACTGGTTTGTGCTCGAAGGGCTCTCGTTCTATGCGCGTATTACGATTTAAGATACGCTTATGCGTCTATTATGCTTACGTGCCGTGTGCTGAGGACCTAAGTAATCTACTTGAAAGTAAAAAAAATGACTGTACATAATAATATGTGTATAGGGGTAAAGCATAAGTGAAAGCGCTGCACAAAAAATAATTAGAACGCAACTTTATTTCTATAAAGACAACCGCTTTTTTGTGTATTACGAAGGAACCTAAATAATGTAACAATTTAATAAATAATATAACTGAGATAAGAGCAGTATATTTCTGGTAATTTTCTTGAGATATCGGGTGATTGATAGCGGGACACAGGTAATGCCATATCAGCCATCAATCAGGACTGTCCTTGGCCGAGACAGATTTATGGTCTCCCCGGACTTTGTTATTTTCTTAAATATCATAATCTGACTTGCGCTGGGTTTCATTTTAGTTTAACGATTAGTAACGTCACGTGGTTTATAAATATTTCCAGTACCTATGATCTACATTGCTCAGTCTTGAGTTTTGAAGTGGTTTTATAAAATTATATACAGGCCAATTCGAATGAACACTGCCATCAGTATGATAATGGAATGATATCAATTTTAGTTATCGCGCGTTTTACTCGCGTCAATACATGTACGGACAAGTACGAGCGAAATGAATGACATATCTGAATGACGTCATTTAGTCCATTTAACTTTTTCAACATGCGCAACTTGTAGGTGTATTTAAAAACCTTGAAATGACAATACTTTGTTTTTAAAAATAAGTACTACTTAGCGAGTGCGAATTAGTTATGTTTGATACCAATTTGATTTTAATCTTGTAATATCTAAATGAGTAAACTCCTAACAAACTGGCTTAGTAAGTAATTATGTTGAAGAAAATGTCTAATACAATTCAAAAACTTGTTTTAAAACACAAGTTTTTGAATTGTTTTAGACATTTCCTCTTAAGCCCGATGAAAGCAAAATACAGGATGTGAAGTTAATATTTTTTAAGAAAAAAAAACCGACTTCAATGAGATTATTGTTGATTTTGGATTTTATACAATGAAATTAAAAATAGTAGCTCTGTGAGCTGTAGACCTCGCGAGCACAATATAGGTAGCTTAAAAGTGAATAAATGTACTTATGGCTTAACTGTTTAAAAGTATTTATAAAAACTAAATTCACAAAAAAATACATAATTATCGAATAGGATGGTCCAACTTTACTTTGTGTGTAGAAAAAAAGTCGAATAGATTTTATCTTCACAAGATTAGTGATCCGTGTACTCGCTATGATTTTGTGATTTGCAATATCCTCATACAATTAAAGAAATACAAAGTAACCAAAAAGTAAAAAAAAAAAATCGATCGCCATATTTTTAACATACTTATAACTCATAAATAAAACGTATATGAAGTCCTTAAAGACGTTTCCAAAGCAGAATTATCGATGGGTCAATTTATTTTCATACAATTTTGTATACGGAGCAGTTTTTTTTTATTTATAGGGACCTCTAAATGATGTTTGATGCTCAAAATTTTGCTAGGGATACTTGTTACGTATATTGGAATAAAAAAATCCGCATGGAAAAAGAATTTTCATTTTTGAACCACCTATTATCGAACCCATCCAAATTTCACGGAAATCGGTTTAGAAATGCGACCTGTAGAGTAGATCAGATGGAAATACGAAACAATGTTTGCCTAACAGGCCAATTCGAACGTACAGTCGCCATCAGATATATCAGAGCGGCCGAGGTGCTCACAAATATCTGAACACGCCTCTATTGTCAAGGCGTTAGAGTGCGTGTTCAGATATTTTTGAGCACCTCGGCCGCTCCGATATATATGATGGCGACTGTACACAACATTGTAACATTGTCATAAACATCTAAAAGATGTCATTCAGTTATCATGCATTTCGCTCGTAATCTACGGAGTCCGCACATGTACTGGCGCAAGCGAGACACACGATAACTAAATAAAATGGTTCATATATCATTCGTGCATTGTGATGTCAGTGTAACCGAGATGCTTTAGTTTGCCAGTCTTTTCAGTATTTTTTCCTCCTCGCAGTTCTCGAGTTGCAATAGGAGTTTTAAGTAAAAATTTTAGCGAGGCGATCCAAATTAGAAGGCTCTAGGATAATTATATTAAGAAATTGAACCGGAGAACGCGCAACGTTTAAATAAACAACCTACAGCAAGATACCCAAGGCTGACCACTACTCTAGGCAATGTAATGGCTATATGGTAATGGTGTATGACCAGCAAGATGGCCATGCGATGGTAATGGCTCCTCTACAAGATGGCATAGCGCTGGACCAGCAAGATGGCCATGCGATGGTTGAGAGCATGCACTATGGAATGGGCCACGTGTAGATGCGTAAGCACCATCGCTGACCCATTACCTTTGACGTGCGGATGAAAACCCGACACTATGGCCATCCCATCGCCATCCCGCCGCGCCATAAGCCATCCGACACCACTATCCTGTTTACACGCTGGCCCATTTTAGTGGGCCCATCATGTAGAGCAGCCATAAAGGTAACGTTCGGATTCCCGACCGCAGCTGCACTACTGCCGAAGTAGTTGTAGCTCGACATTACTGCCAACTGCTTACTGTCGCTGACTGAATATTAGTCAACTACGGTAGCAGTACTGCAGCGCGACAATACTGCCGGCTGCGATAAATTTATATAAAATTGAACGTTTCCTGCAGTCATGTAGCGCTGCAATACTATGCAGTCGGCCACAGCAGTATTGCAGCGCGACAATATTGCCGACCTAATTACTGCCGAAAATCTCAAAATTGGTGCTGCTGCCCGTATAAATACCCCCATAAAAATAATATCTAAATACCCCCTAGACCAGCATTCTAAAATATCTGAATTTTTCGCAAATCACTCAGTAAACATGTCTTACAAGGAAGAAACTCTTATAATATCGATACGGCTATTTGTTTACGCGCGACTCACTATAAATCCGCCATTTAGAAAAATTACCATAAACTGGATCGACAAAAAAATTCTGTTTAGTCATAGAATATGGTCATAAAATTTCACGCGAATCGGTTGAGAATTGCGACCTGTAGAGGAGAACATCCGGACATACGAAAGCAGATTGGTCGAGTCAAAACGCTTCGGTCAAAAAACAGCGCAGCGTCCTTTGCCTAATTATGTAGAAAAGGAGGTAAAATGTTATTTCTTTGTCACTGCACCCACCGTGACATATTTCAGATTGCATGCATGACTGGTAAGATACCCGCTATAGGGTATTCGACAGTTTTTTAAAATAGATTATTTCACACCATGCATGAAATAAAGCACCAGGGGGCCGATTTTTGAATCTCGACCGCACGATTTCGTCACTCGAAACTCAGTTAAAAACGGTGACATGCTATTATTAAAATTCGGGCGATAGAATTTGAGAATCGAGTGGTATTGACCACTCGTATTCAATTTTATCAGTAGAATGTAGGGATACATATTTTAAGTCGCATTTGGATTCTATGCCGTTTCTTTCACTAGTCAATTAAGTTTATCATTTATTATTAAGCATATGATACACTAAAATGCACTTATATCAGAACTAAGTTTTGACAAAAACGAGACCAATCTGTATTTATATATAAATTCAATTTAAAAAAATCAAAATGGGTTCAGAAATGACGGAGTTATAAAGTAACAAACATTTAAAAATATAAGCGAATTGAGAACCTTCACCTTTTGAAATTTTGAAGTTGGTTAAACAGTATAAGTTTTCTTTTGATTACAAAGATATGTAGTGTTCCTTAATAAAAAACGATTTTTTTAAATCATTCTCTCGTAATTGTAAATTTTTCATGAGCTTTTTGTATAGTTCATTCTATGTACAGTCACGTCTGAAAATGTGCATACGAACGAAGTCGCTGAAATATGTATACACAACTTGGCCCATAATATTAAGGTGTATATATTTTTTTGGCACTTTGTCGTCTGTATCTATATATTTCGGACGTGACTGTACATAATTATATTATTAAAGCGAGGAACTTTGGTCCTTTAGAACGTGAGGTTTCATGTTCTTTGAGGCGTATTCGACATATTTTTGTTACATTGTCGCAAAGGATTCAGCCTGTAATGATTTTATTTGTAGAAAATAAATAAAATGTTTGAGTGTGAATTAAATATGCAAGCAAAAAAAATCTGCTGGCGAATGTAGGTAGGTATTATATAATTGGGTATATTAATTCGTCAGCAAATGTATTTTTCCGTATGTAAAAATGAGTAGAGTGATAATGTGTTTACTTTGGTGTGAAAATATTTCGGTTCCTTTACATTTTTGTTTGGCTTATTCGGCGAACCATGAAATACAACACACATACAATCGTAGTAAAATGGTTATTTATTAACAAAAATATAATCATTACAGGCTAAACCCATTGTAGCAATGTAATAAGACACACTCGCCAGTAGACAAATATAACTACGATAATGCATGCTTTTATGAAATCATATTTCACTCTCTAATAGCCACGCCAGACAGTTGCAACACTAATCAAATTGCTGATATCTGCTTTTACAAATGAGCCCAACTTTAGCCTCTGATCAGACTGAATTAAATGGATGCCAATTAGTGCTACGAACTGTCCGAACACTAATAACCTTTGATGTATGCATTAAGTTCAAAGATATTCTATATAGAATTTTACTTGAATACATCACGTCTTGTCCCAGAGACATTAATTAAGGCAACCTGCCAGCGCAAGAAGGCGTTTCTACAAGATCAGACAAGCAACCTCATGTCCAATATAAGCAGACCTACGCTCGTTTCTCCTGCAAACTTTATTTCGTGTAAGTAAGTTGATACACAGGGCTTAAGTTACACTGGAATATTTCGCTATAAGCGTCCAATAGATTAGTTTAATTATAACGCGCTAAGTAGATGAAAACTATGTTGCTAGCTAGAATAATTATATGTAAATATATAATTAGACATTCTTAAGACCAACTTCGATGGCTTGGTAGTTTCTGTTATTAAAGTCGTACAAAGCACATTTGCGAGTTGAAGTAATAGGTAAATTATTCAGGCGAGCAATTCGGTTTAATACCAGTCTAGGTACTAGTGCCTAAGTTTAGTATAGTAATAATGTTTGCACATACTACTTGGCTATATGGGAGACGATGACGTAATAACTCACGTTTTGCTAGTAAACTTTATTGTCTACTTATTGTTTTTATGATTACTGTACTTAATTCAAATTCACAGACCTTATAGTTAGTAGTAGAGCAATAAATTAAAAACCATTTTAATTCATTGCTCTCATTCTCATACGAATTCACAAGTGCGACAGTGAGGCAACACGTCGAACGTGGTTCGCGGTAGGCCCTCAGATCCTATTCAGATTTAAAAACCTAGTCTAAATAATCCCAGTGATTAAGTATAAATGTCTATTTAAATAATGTCACATGTCTTTGTGGTTCAAGTATTATTAGTTGGTGAATTTATTTTTGTTATATTGGAATTTCTCAATAGCAACTAGTTTACTAGGTACTGAAATGAAATATAAAAGCTTAATGAGCCTTCATTATTCCGTACATGAAACGTTTACATTTCAAGATATGAAAAGCGGTAAATATGCACAGCGAATTATTTGTATGAAATCCGTAATTGCTCCATTGCTTCATTATCCGTACAGACTGTTAAAAATATGTGTACAAATTATCGCCTTATTCCAGAGCCATAGGGTGGATAGGTGTGTATAGGTTTACGGTAACGTCGCATGTAAACTCAAACAGTAAAATACTTAACCGTATTTTACTTGTCGGGCCGGTGACAAATATCAGCCGTTGTCATCGATCACAGGCAGTGAGCGGGAACGGGGAAATTGATGAAGCATTTTTCGAATCCGGACTCCGAACGTGATGTCGATAGGGATACCAGATACCATTGTGTAAAGTTCTGAGAAAAATCTGAGGCATAAATGAAAATCTAACATTTTGATTGCCTAATGTTGAGAGGGGTTGTGTTGTTAGTGTGTCTATAATATATATTCTATCTAGTCTATATAAGCATAAGTGAAATATTTGACACTTAAGGTAAAATATCCCAGTGTTAAACTATATTCCATATATACTTATAAAAGTATTTACTTTGAATATTAAATATACAGACAGACCCTTTACAAAAGTTTGTAAAAGGTCTATCTTTACAGTGATCATAAATCTTAACATGTGACAATGAGCATCTATTTAAAAAAAAAATTAATGACTTTCTCGTATAACATTCTGAAACAGTGTTTTAGATTAACAAATTTGAAAAAAAAATACGTTCTAATTAAACAGTTATAAATTTAATAAAATAATCAGTTTCTTTCTAAAAACATTAAACCTGATATTTTTGCATTTTCTAAAAATACCATAATTAATTTTTAACAAACAGAAACGTCTGTGAACGAGGCTATTAAGCTTAGAATAAATTTAAAAGTGGATAGATTACTGCCTTGGGTGAGACATGAACTCACGGCCTCTGGATTGATAGTCCAGCAAAATTAAAGTTATTCTAAGCTTAATACCAAAATTTCTTGCCTTTTAAGATCTGATGAGTGGTAGCCCTATATGTCGATATCGACGCATTCAGCACGTAATAATACCTCCATTATGCTGTGTTAGCATGTTTACTTTTGCAACTGATATACTGTGTCGTTCGTATGGTAATATGGTAGGCATTTGTTCTAAACTTCTAACGCCGTACAAGATAAGGAGTTTGTATCAGCTCAAAACTTTTGTCAAATTTATTCAATTTAGATTATTGTATATTAAATAAGTCCGTGAACATTCGTAAACAAAAAAAATATGTTGTTATTCCGCGAAATTCTAAAATAATAATGTAACGCATATTTCCATTAAGTATTAACTTTTTTTAACCACGTAAGTAAGTCAGTTAACTTATAGTGATCTTTATTCTTTATTTCATAAATTGGAGACAGCCTTGCGATAGGTTACATTTTTTCCGGTACTAAGGTCCCGAAAACGTACTAGGTAAATATTGTTATAAATACGGCAAATAACAATGCATTCCTCGTTTTTTTTTTCAATAGAATCAATTCTATACTTTTTTTTTGCAAACGAGGCCCCAAACACCTTGTTTGCACGTTCTGCTTTTAACTTATCGTTCAAAATGTTTAGTGGCCCTTATTTTATTCTGAACAGTAGTAATATATATAAAAAGTTACAAAAAATATATATTTTAAGCCTATATTGATTGTATTGGACAAACAAACGAGGAATGCGTTGCTTTTAACCGTATTTATAACAATGTTATTTACTTAGTACTTTGTACAGTAATGATATCCGAATGCAGTCTCCACTCTATGACTTTGTTCTACCAAGTTTAGGTATTTATACTCTGCCTATTCCGATCACTGATTATAATGCTCGATGTAGAATTTACAAATTGACAACCAAATGCTCATAGGATAAACCGTCTATTACTGGCCACCCTACAATTACTGGCCACCTTATACTAAAATGGCTAAAATAACAATTCTATTTACTTATTTATTTTGAATTATCAAGTAAACTAAATAACTATCGTTGTGACGATTAACTTAGATTGTGTGATTATTAAACAGAATCCCTTTAAGTATAAGGTGCCTACTAATTGGAGGGTGGCCTGTAATATACGATTTAACCTAACTCTAAAAATTATAAAGAGTTACCTACATTTTTATAAAATATATGTTTTTTGTTTTTGTTTTATAATATCTAAGTGGCCTTTCTAAGAACTTTCAGTGTTGCCTATGTAGGTACGAGTATGCATATTTAGGGCTTAAGCTAACGTGAGCCTCAGGCGGACGGTCCTATCGGATCGCCTCCTGACTAATTCAGAAAACATTTTATCTTAACTCTAACCGTGTCCGGAATAAAACTTGACCTCCGAGGGCCTAGTGCAATTTGTGAAAACCGAAGTTCGCAAATTGCGGGCATCTTTCTCTGTGACTCTATTTAGGCCTTAAATGGAGTTAAAGAGAGAAATGCCCGCAATTTGCGAACTTCGGTGTTCGCCGTAGGCCCTCAGAATCCGTAACAATAACAACCTGTAGGAAGCCGTTCCTGTGTTCACAATTTAATATGGTTTGATCTTGTTTTGACCCGATCTTGACGATCGTATGGTGCGCATCTCACGCACGACTTTCATTTCATTTCGCATACACAATTCAGCGTGAGCGATAAGGCCGTATCCAAACTGTAACACATTGTTCAATCAGGATTGAAGAATGTACATCGAAATGGATAGATTAGATTCATTTATTTCTTATTGGAAATGTACATTATATTTTATATGTCAAAATAAAATGCATTTACAAAAAGATAGCTCGGGCCGAGTTGTATAAAAAATACGCACTAGTTACGCATACGGACATAGTGAAGAATGAGGTTTACCTTTAAGGAAATATCTTATGCGATCCAGACACATTTAGTAAGAGACATGAATAACATTGTCATTATTTACATTCAAATTTATAGTTTAATTCATTTGATTCGATTTACTATTTATTTACTGTTATATCAAAACACAGGAATAGAAAAGAATGATACGTTCTCTTTATTACTTTATACGAATAAAACGCCCATATTAACAAAGATTACACTTATACTGATTGTCCATAGGTGATCCGTTCAGTTAGCCTTTATGAATATCAGCTAAGCGTCAGCTTACACGTATGCAGTTAGCCCGGAGTGGCCATACGGGCACTTGCCTTGGTATCGCTGAAACCCAACCCGTGTCAAGATATTTGCCATTACCGTGTTTTCTATTACGGAACATGGTCTGGTCTATTTGGTTGATTATAATATTGTTTACTCGGAAACGCAATATCTTGTTGTGCAATGTGTAACTAAATATCCAGCCGCAAAATTAAATGGCCACTGTATGGATTAACTAAATAATAATTTGTCTATGCAATTTTACAACTCGTATTTTCTGTTAAGAACCGTCTTTCTATTTCATAGATAAGATATAGATATTATTTTTCATCAAGATGAATATAAAAATGTACTTAAGTATATTTTAAAATATAAAATGAAAAAAAAAATATTAGCGATTACATGAAGAAGAGGAATCGATTCGATTTTCCCACTAAATGCTAAACCTGGATGCTAAATTACGCTACTAAAATAGTCTATGTTGGTGGTCACTGCCCACTGGGCTGGATTGCAAAGCTAAAATTATTCCTTTATGGGTATAAAGCACCTGCCATTCGCAGTAAATATCGATCCCTGATTCTTGGAATCCAACAAACTAGCAATCTTGGGATGGCAACTGTTATCTAAACCTTATCGATTAATAAATCTTAAAAAAAAAGAAAATCCGTCTTCAAAAAAGCTAAAACAATAGTTATAGTTTTACAAGGGGGCAAATTTTGCCACCGAGTGAAACACAAAAAAAATCTACAAACATTATTAAATATAATATTATTCAATATCATCATTTGATTTTGATTTTTTTTTAATTTCTCTTTACTCGTGAAGTAATGACATACTTTTCGCACTAGCATCGAAATGTACTATTAATTATATTCGCTCGCACTTGGCAAATATAAGTAGTACCGATCTTGTTAGTAGAAAAAGGTAATTTGGAAATTGTATATAATTAATTATTGCGGCTATTTACTTTAATATCTACCAATCGCGGAACATATTATGCTAATTCTGGTACCTTTGTGGAGATAATAATTCGTTGTATGGAGGTGATGATATTTTCGAGTGGATTATTATAGCAAATTATTATAGGTTTAAGCAATAAGCATCTAACGAGCATTGGCAACATTGGTTATCGAGGCCGTCAGTAAGACGGGGGTACTTAAGTGCTAAACTAGCGCGGACAGGCTGCTATCGGGCCCGGCAGCCGATGATTTACGAGTAATCCCCGAACATTTCCGAATGCCCGGTCCGTATGACGTGCGGAGATAACTCGTAAGCCTGATAGTAAACGGCTTGCACGCTTTATCAGCTTTTTTGGCTAGGACAGTGCTCGTAAAAAAGAGACATAATAATCTATTTGACGATCGCTTTAGCCTTGTTAAACTACTTTAGTCGGTTCTTCATACAAAACCGAGGTTTCCAAGTTTGAATTTAGCGAATATAATAATTATTTATTATATTTTCTTGTTATAGAGAAAGATGTTAAAGCACGCCCATTTAAAATAACACATAACATAAGCAAGTATTTTCGCTAACGTCTTTGTGATACCCGAGGCAAGTAATGTTCTAATTAGAGAACAAACTGTACTAAAACTGGAATAAAGGTCTGAAAAAAAAAAAACTTATATGGAAGGTAAGCCTAGGCGTTATTTAGCAATAAAAGTCGAACGCTCGTGTTATTAAAATCCTCACATCTAAAAATAAAAACAGAGCTACCTACCTATTACATTATATATAAACAATCGGTCTCGTTTAATACAATGTATAGGTATAACATCTAGCATCTCACCGTCTTAATACTAGTACTAATTAAGATTGTATTAAATTTGGATAATTTTGTAATATAGCTACTCATAATATCAAAGAGAATTGAGTAGGTAAGTATAGAGGCTTATTACCAAAGTAAATTTTGTAGTCACATTAAGTTTACTCCCGTCTTTCGACACAGGATTTAACTTTTCGAATGCCATGCGACTTTAAACCATGTTATTTCATTAATATGAGTTTAATTTGGTAAATACCGAATGGTCATCTTTTCGAGCATAACTTTTTATTGATTTTCCGAGGTATGTTTTTTTCTTAGATTTTATATATCGTATACACTTCATAGATATTTTGCTAATATCTAACTGAAACTAATCTAAACTAGAAATACTTTCGAATCTATAAACAGTAGGCAAGATGCCATGATAAGCGTCTCAGCAGCGTAAGTGTCGATAAATTATGAAGTGCTGGTTTGTAAGACATTAGTCATTTTCAATGAAAATAAAATATTACTAAATGGAACAGCGTTGCTTTTGTTTTGATTCATTCAATTTTAAAATAAAACAAATTCATTTTTTTTCTAATACCATTCATTACAATTTGACTGCCAATTTTTCTCGTATGGTAGGCCGCTAAAGTATAATGTAATTTACTCGTATTATGTAGCAAATGAAAAACGTACGCAAAGCTCAAAAAATATTCTTGTATTCGCGATATTAAGAGGACATAAAACGGCGTTGAGGATTTAAATCCCACAAAGGATTTTTAACTTGTTAGTATAGGCCGATGCTGTTTATGTAGGTGCTTCGTTCTTTTAATTATTTCTTAAGATGTAAGGGTATTAGTGGGCAGACGAATCTGGAGTGGGTCTCAGTACCTAATAATCAAATTTCTAAAGCTAAATATAAATTAAATTGAAGATTTACTTTGAAAGATCTCTGATAATAATTAGTTTCATATATATTTTAACGTTTAACACATTCATTGCCAGCAATCCGCTAGGCGGGTTCTCTGTTCATAGGCGGATTAGGCGGATTTCGCTACAAAATGGAAAATTGCGTAACTCGCGCGCGCGTACAAGAGCGTAGCGCGTTAGCTCGCGCTGGCAGTGAATGTAGACTTTGTAGTACCTAATGCATTGCGCCAATTCAATGTTTATAAGATTTTACAATTTTTTTCGTTGGGTGGCTAGCGCAACCCAAGCACGCCGCATATCTTATGTAGTTTTCATTAGAAATACAAACTAGTCTTCTTATCTAGTTGGAATCTCGCACTGTATGTTCAGTGCTGGCGAGAAACGCTCGAAAGCAAAGGTTTGCTTGCTTAATGTTATCATGAATACTCACCGCCCTATAATAAATTTAAGAATAGATATTTCTTCTCAAAGGGAAGGAAAGGGAAGGGGTTTTACTAATATCAAATTTTATAACTAAACAATTTTAAGAGCTGATTGACATTGAATTGATTCATAACAGTTGGTATCAGAAAACGGCTATTTAATAATATAATAATTTACGTTAGTGGCGGGACTAGTTAATTTAAAAGATCAAAGGCCATGGACATATCGTTTACTATATCTCATTTTCACAGATCTCGCCCCAACTTCATCCCAGTACAGTCCCAGCGCAGTACGCAAAACAATAGCAGTTTATTTATATTTGCACGGCTGAGTCTTACCGTGAAAGCTCATTAAGCGGACAAAGATTCTGATTATTAGCTCGCACCTCGCCCTTTGTTATTATTTGCAAAACTGGGGCTTTGAAAAACCTGTAATGCGTTTTTAACGATTTATTTTCCAACGGAAAAGTTTCACGGGAGACTTGGTTGAGACATAGACTAGTTATAATACTCTTATTGCTCATAGTTAAGTATTTAGACCATCGCTTTCATCCAATAGTTTAGTAAATTTTAGATTTCATCAACTCCCAACTGTACACCCTGACGGATTCTGCCTCTGCGTGCATCTCATGACACGAACAAGGCCAGCATCCCCTTACATTTCATTGACTTTTCGTAGGGGCCCAAATGTTGACTTTGGCTCGAAGCAGGTCTCCGAAAATGTCCAAAATACTATTATTCCGTTTCCCGTACAGGCGTACACAGAACAAAAACTGAAACTTAATTCGTCCCATTTATATAGGTACCAAATTAAACTAACACATTGTGGAATATAGGGTGAACAGGGTGTCCATCCCACTCACACGGTGACTGGATTTATTGTGGTGAATTCGCGCCGTACCAAATTGTAGTCTTAGTAGTTGTTTAGATTGAGTGTCCTTTGTATGTACTTGTCTCTGGTTAAAATTATTATTACTTCCAGGTTCCGGGTATGGTGTGAAGTCCAGTAAACACATAATAATAATAGAGGAAACAGTTATTGGAGCGGATTCTGAACGTCATTGTGATAACGAAGGTGTGATTCCAAAGTAAATAAGTAATTGGCAACCTTAGTATAACTTTCTTCTGTAAGATAAACATCCTTTCTCAATTGTGCTGCTCTAAATTGTAATAAAATTACATTTTTGCTAATCCTTAATAATAATAATAATAATTCAGCCTATATACGTCCCACTGCTGGGCACAGGCCTCCTCTCATGTACGAGAGGGCTCGGGCTATAGTCCCCACGCTAGCCCAATGCGGGTTGGGGACTTCCCATACACCTTTGAATTTCTTCGCAAATGTATGCAGGTTTCCTCACGATGTTTTCCTTCACCGAAAAGCTAGTGGTAAATATCAAATGATATCTCGTACATAAGTTCCGAAAAACGCATCCTTACCTACCTATAATTATATACCTACCAACAACTATTTATAGAAGGAATGTTATAAGTCATAAAGATCGAATTTAACAAAGCAAGGGTTTATCGTGTAACTTGTGAGGTGTGCAATGTAAAGTATTGTATTGTAATGTTAGCTTATAAAGTGAGAAGCATGGCTTATTATCATTATTATATCTATATTGTTTATCGATCGAAGACTTCGCGGACCTTAGTGAAATGAAGCGTGTTTGAAGAGGGCGAACCTGATCTCAAGTTTTTTGTTCTACTTAAGCATTTAAACTGTATACTCGTACAGTGACTGAAATGAGATTCGATAAAATATAATAAATAATAAGTTAAGTACTCCAGAAAACACAGGAGTAGACAGCCATAAGCAGTGGTCGTAAACTTGCCCTAACCTTCCCACATTTTACTGAGAACCCGCGTAGCAGGTGACGGCCATTTCGGACTTATTTATCGTAATAGCGACCGGTCGTTTAAGTTCTTTGGGTGCCTGTCCGGTTAACGAAGCGATTTTGTCGGTGTCGGTTTTGATTTCCCGTTCACGAAAGCTTGTATCTTGTAAACAGACGGAAGTCTCTTTGGATACCTTGTTTTAATTAGAATTAGAAATATCGTGCGTTTACCATCACGCGATTTGTAGCAATATTATTTAAAAACTGGCGAAAAGCTTTTAACGCGACGCCGATGTCAGGTGACAGAAGCTGCTTTTTATATATAGGCTGCTAATATATATTATATTAGTTTGTTGCGTTATATTTTCTTTAATGTGCCATATAAAAATTATTATAAAGAGAAATATCTAGTTCTAAAAACGAATCTTGCTTGCTCCTCAGATATATTTTTTTTTACCAGTACCTTTGATTTACCCGTACCAAGTACCTGGTGCCAAGATGGCGAGTTTATAATATCCAATGTCGACGCTAATGATACCAGTCACTTGACTAATTCTACAATTAAAGTAAGAAGTGTTACCTTTATTTCACGTAAAGTACGTCGTAAAGTAGCCGTATTATTATTATAGGCAACTTCGCAGGAATCTAATGTTAATCTCAGCTCAAGACTTGCTCCAAGTATATCTGAGTCGCAATATGAAGCAAAATGTGACCTGACGCGCAAGTGAACGGCGTTTTATTAAGCTAAGTCAATTACGAGCGTGAAAACATATGGTGGCTCATATTTCACCTCAAATAACGCTCATTTTCCTCTACAGCCGAAAGCGCAAATGGGAAAAATTTCATTAATGCCCAAAATGGAAAATGGTGCCATGATTGTGCCATAAATATCCCTTAATTTTTTTAACTTTTATTAAATGTTTTGTCTTTGTAGGAAGTCGTTATTTTTATGAGATGGTAATTTTATGGCAGGGAGCAAAGTAGCTACGTTAATAGCTGTTTGTTTTTCTTTGCCATTTGACGTAGGACCTACATTTTCGTTCCGCTGTTGTTGGGTTCCTATCCCACGTTCAACAACAACATACTAAAACGGACTAGCTTTTTAGTTGCTGGTACTCGTATCTGTAATTTCCATACTTGTACTAAAAAGGTAGTTAACTAACTTAACGCAAATTTACGTCTAGAATAGAACCTTACGTTTTCCAGACGTTTTAAGTGCATTATTACACACACAGTGTTCGTTTCTCGGGGCTTAGGCGTTATATAAAGTCCTAAACTGTGTATACATTTAAATAACGTATGTTTTTTTATTTGCGAAGAAAAGGTAATACTCCAAAATCAATAGACATCACCAATTACTTAACCTTTGCAGTACAATAGATGTGACATTAATGCCCGAACAAATGAATTTAGCCCAAATGTCATACGATGCCATATGAGAAAAATAAAGGTTAATGTAGGCAAGTTTCTTCGCTTCTTTGTAGTCTATTACCATTATTAGGGTTCCGTACAAAAAAATTACAAAAGCAACCCTTGACGTGACTCGCACCCTTGGTGCGACTCTGTCCGTCCATCCGTCTGTCTGTCACATTGCCAAATATCTCGAGAATTACTTGAATTATCGATTTGTAATTTGGAATTGCTGTGAACAACGCTAGCCCAGACACGTTGAAAGTTTTTTTTTGTTTTATTAAGTATGTAAAATGCCCACTATAAAGAGGCGAAAATTTCAAAGTTTAGTTAATACGTTAAGTGAAGTATCATTTCAATGAACCTCAATTGAACATTCCATTACATTTTTTTTTCATACTGGAAAAAAATATTTTTATTTTCATTCCTGCCCCTTTATCTCCGAAGTTTACCAACAAAAAAAATATCAAATTTTACATAACATTAACATTATTGTAAATATTACATAAAATTATAATCACATTTATTCTATTCGGATAGGTACAACTTTGAAGACTTTGAAAAAACTTTTTCAAATTTATTTGCAATTTAACCTTCTTTGCAGGTGTTTATTAAAAATACGTTCTTTCAAATAAAACAAAAAATATTGAAATCGGTTCACATAATATAATAAAAAAATATCCCAAAAAAAACAACAAACACACAGGTCGCGCAAATTTGTCTGCCAATTTAACGATAGATGGCGCTGTTCACAAAAATGCTTAGTATACTTATGGTCAAAAGCCTTTCGTTTATTGTTAGATGAGATAATTTAAAGTTTGTACGGAGCCCTCGTTGTGCGAGTTCGGACTCCCACTTGATCGGTTTTTTTGTCTATAGGGTGCATGCGTGTAGCACCCTTGAGAGACAGAACATACAGAATGCGACGAAAATAAAATCACGTTTAAAAATTGCTGCCAACATACTAAAATATAACCTACGTAATTTAGTCGAGTTCGTTGTTGCCCGCCAAGCTTTGTATTATATTGCAAGGAACGACAAGAAGCCTAGACGCCCGTTTCGACACGGCACCTACTTTTTGTAAAGAGGCATAAATGAAACGCGAGTCTTTGACAAGGACAAACAATAACAGCATTTTCTCCTCTACACCTAATGAAAATTCTATCAGACCATCCCGTTCCAACTTGTCTTTTTTATTAGGGTTCCGTAGCCAAATGGCAAAAAACGGAACCCTTATAGATTCGTCATGTCCGTCTGTCTGTCCGATTATGTCACAGCCACTTTTTTCCGAAACTATAAGAGCTATACTGTTCAAACTTGGTTAGTAGATGTATTCTATGAACCGCATTAAGATGTTTACACAAAAATAGAAAAAAAAAACAATAAATTTTGGGGGTTCGCCATACCTACTAAGAACTGAAACTCAAAAAATCTTTTTTCATCAAACCCATACGTGTGGGGTATCTATGGATAGGTCTTTAAAAATGATATTGAGGTTTCTAATATCATTTTTTTCTAAACTGAATAGTTTGCGCGAGAGACACTTCCAAAATGGAAAAATGTGTCCCCCCCCGTAACTTCTAAAATAACAGAATGAAAAATCTAAAAAAATATATGATATACATTGCCTTGCAAACTTCCACCGAAAATTGGTTTGAACGAGATCTAGTAAGTAGTTTTTTTTATAAAACGTCATAAAATTAAAAAAAAATTTTTTTTTTCATCAGACCCATACGTGTGGGGTATCTAGGGATAGGTCTTCAAAAATGATATTTAGGTTTCTAATATCATTTTTTTCTAAACTGAATAGTTTGCGCGAGAGACACTTCCAAAGTGAAAACAAGTGTGTCCCCCCCCCTGTAACTTCTAAAATAACGGAATGAAAAATCTAAAAAAAAATATATGATATACATTACCATGCAAACTTCCAACAAAAATTGGTTTGAACCAGATCTAGTAAGTAGTTTTTTTAATACGTCATAAATGGTACGGAACCCTTCATGGGCGAGTCCGACTCGCACTTGGCCGCTTTTTATTATGCTTACGAATACATTGTAAGCCATTTGATAAACGTTGTCTAACCGTTCGCTTTATAATTTGAGTATTGTCTCGGTTACTTTTAAAATAATCTCAACATCCGCTAGGCTACCTAATCCTAGATATTGCCGTAGGCCCTAGACTTGACGGAAATGGAGTTGGTTAAGAAACTAAACGAAGCTAGCAAATATCAAACAATTTGAGTTCATGGTTTCCGTGAAACTAATGGCAAGAGTCAAGATTTCTCCTTCTATATATATTTTAGTATATAAGGTGCTAACAAATTAGCTACCAATATTTTTACAGCTGAGTTTTAGTTTTTATTAATGTACCATTGATGAATAAAGCAATTAGCGAAATTTTTAAGTTAATTATTTTAAGTTACTGTAAAGTACCATCTCTTAATGTATCGGTGAATAATTTGTTGGCACCTTATATATCGGAAGTAACATGAAACTTTAAAACTAAGAATACTACAAATAGGTAATTAATACATTGACTGACCTTACTGGCCTTAATAGGTTGTATCTTACGTGGTACACATAAAGTACGTATGTACTTACCTACAAACGAAGCAGATGTTTACAAAATAATTGTGTCAGAGATCAGAGATGGATATCGAATTGCTTTTATAGGTTATTTCAGCATATTTTGGAATGGCTAATAAGGGTTATGACAGGCCTTATGTTGTAAAGTTTGTAAGTTAGATAATGTCTACAATGGATATACCCAGGTCAGGCTTTTGGAGTGAAAGGTACCCCTGAAAGGATACGCTCACAATCCGTCATACGAGTATAGTACTAGTTGTTCGCTACCAATAGAGAACTCGCAACAACTGATTAATAGTCCGCCGGACGGTATCGGCTTGTCGGTTAGAACAAAAAGTTGACAGTTCCGAATACTGATGTGCCAAAGGAAACTTTCCAATATTGCGAAATTTTCCACATTGGAAAGTTCCGGAAACATCTTATTATTTTGTATGGCGATTGAAAGTTTCTGAAACATAAAATGTAAATTTCTTATATTTCTATGAAATGTTCAAGATAACTCCGAGATCGTTTCCTATTTTTTTGGAAACTTTCCGCAACTTGCAACTGACAGGCCGATACCGATCGTCCGGCGCACTATTAATCAGTGGGCCCCTTTAACCTCTAATTTCTTAACCATCAACCCAATCCTCCATTTGCTCAAATGTAATAATTGTATTTATATGAATTACGTTCTTGCCATATTTCATGAAAATTGGTTTGAGATTACTGAATATATCGTCTAACAAACATGGAACTAACGGACATGAAAAGTGCATTTCTAACTGACTCAAAGAGTCTTAAGACCTCCAGCCCGATATTTTTTTATTATTATTATTTGGAGCCTGTCGTGTCCCACTGCTGGGCAAAGGCCTCACCCCAATCTCTCCACTGATCTCTGTTTAGTGCTGTGTCTGGCCACTCCTTCAACAAGGAGTCCAGTTCATCCCGCCATTGCCGGTGAGGTCTGCCAGATCCCCGATTCGAGTTTTCGGGCTCCCACTCCGTAGTGACTTTGCCCCACAACTCATTCGGCATTCGACAGACGTGACCAGCCCAATCCCATTTTAGCTTGACCGCTTCCCGAGCTACATCGACGATTTGTGTCTTGGAGCGCAGCGTGGTGCTCCGGACTCCATCCACCAATTTGACACCTAATATACTACGATCCATGGCTCGTTGG
Source organism: Cydia pomonella (assembly GCF_033807575.1). NCBI lineage: Eukaryota > Metazoa > Arthropoda > Insecta > Lepidoptera > Tortricidae > Cydia > Cydia pomonella. Next base: position 10,187,803 of record NC_084715.1, read on the forward strand.
CAAACCCAGAGTTTGGACTTCTGAGCTTTAGTCAAAGATCAAGTCTGTGCAGCCCGATATACAATAATTTATTGCAAGCCACGCTAAGCTCGCAGAGAACGTTGGTATCTGCTAATACAACGCGGTGTGAACTAGTGTACAATATCTTCGTGTTATCGGCTGTCGTCGGCATTTGGCGTTGAGTCAGTAGGTCATCAATCAAGCGGCGTAGAACACGGGGGCGACGGACTATAGATCCTGTCTGTGACGTCACCGACGTCAAATGCAAAATGTATTATGAAAGGTTGGAAAACTTATGTTGACACGATGTAACATAATTTTATAGTACATATTTATATTAATAAATTAAATAAAATAATCATTTAATGCAGAATTAAATTTCCATATTATATGAGTAACTAATTAATATACTAAACCTAAGTTAATGATAATGTTATAATCTACGTATGTTGTCAGATATAAAATATAATTAAAAAACGATCACTAAAATCATCCTTACAGATGTAAAGGGTCTCCAAGACTTGAATACTTATATAAATAATTAAAAGACAATATAAATCAGACAAGAGTTGAATGAAATATCTAACGTCAATGCCACTCAAAAGTAAAGTTATATAATAACAAAACATGTAGCCCGTGTAAGCTTAAATAGAACGCCCTCCACAAACAGCACCCGTTCACGAGCATGACGCGTATCTCAGCCATCGCCTCCCCCAACTTTCATTCGGGAAAGTGGCGACCCGATTATGAATGACATTAAAGCTCTCCAAGGGGCCTCTACGTGTTGGATCATTTTCTCTTACAAAATAATTCACGAAATCTATCATCATTACTTTATTTTTATTCAAAACGTTGCACTTACTGACGTGACGTCACAGTTTTCACAAGTGATGACTATATACAACGACCTGTCTGGCCTAGTATGTAGTGACGCTGCTTATGAAACCCATGGTCCTGGGTTCGAATCCCGGTAAGGGCATTTATTTGTGTGAAGAACATAGATATTTGTTAGGTTTTCTATGTATATAAGTATTTATATATTATATATATCGTTGTCTGATTACCCACAACACAAGCCTTACACACACTGTGGGACTTAGTCCATTTGTGTGAGAATGTCCCTATAAGATTTATTTTATTTTATATTTATTATTTATTTATACGCAATACATTACCGCTCCAAAAGTGAAAAAAATCAAAACCGGTCAAATGCGAGTTCGTTTTACTCGCGCACCGAGGGTTCCGTACAAACTTTGCATTATCTCGCATAACTATAAAGGCGAAAGACTTTTGATCAGAAGTACCTATACTGAACCTATAAGTATAATTGTGTACAGCGTGCAGCGTCATCTATCGGCACATTGTCTAACTAATTTGCGCGATGTACGTATGTTGGTTTTTTAAGGATAATTCTCTATCGTATGAACCGATTTCAAAAATTGTTCTTTTATTTGAAAATAGGTGTCTTTAGTGTAGTAATCTCATAGCAATTTACAGTGTAATAAACACACTTATAGTTGGTTAAATCGCAAACTGAATTCGGAAATGTTTTTTGTTACTTAAATTAAAAAAAAATCACCAAGATAGAGGTATGATTATATTTTTCCTGTAAAATTTATAGTACCTAATTTTAATATTTTGTAAAAAAATCATTATTTTTCTTCAGAAATCATGTTTTTTCCACTACTAACATATAAATAATAATTCAGCCTATATACGTCCCACTGCTGGGCACAGGCCTCCTCTCATGCGAGAGGGCTCGGGCTATAGTCCCCACGCTAGCCCAATGCGGATTGGGGACTTCACATACACCTTTGAATTTCTTCGCAGATGTATGCAGGTTTCCTCACGATGTTTTCCTTCACCGAAAAGCTAGTGGTAAATATCAAATGATATTTCGTACATAAGTTCCGAAAAACTCATTGGTATGAGCCAGGATTTGAACCCGCGACCTCCGGATTGAAAGTCGGACGTCATATCACTCGGCCACCACCGCTTTTTGCCGCTGCCACTACTAACAAATAACAAAAAATTGTTTTGGAATGCTCAATTTGAGCTCATTCAAATGATACCCCACTTGACCTAGTCACTAAGACTGAAATTTTGCCCCCTCTTCATATAGGGCATTTCGCATAATTATTAAAAATAAAATAAAAAAACAAAATAATATTTTCAATGTGTCTAGAATGGCGTTGTTCATAACTATTCCAAATTTCTAATCGATAGCTTAAGTGGTTCTCGAGATATTTAGCGTTCTTACAGACGGACGGACGGGCGGACAGAGTCGCACCACGTTTTGGTACGGAACCCTAATTAATTACTAATATGCTCTTTTATTAAGGCTAAATAAAATAAAAACTCAATAAAGTCACAACTAAATAGAGTCATTGAGGCAATAAAAAAGTTACAGAGTTTAGACATCTACCCTAATCAGTGTTAGAAGTGCCAAAACAATTATACTCTCAAGCTAAACTCGCTGTCAAGAGTAATTCAAACTACGCTTAAAACTTTGAAGCGCTAAAACTAAACTTAAAATGAATGAAGACTTGAAGGTATTTTTAAACCATTGATAAAAGTTGAAAAAAAAAGAGAATAGTTAACAATTATTACTTCTTAAGCTTAAATCTGATGACAAATTGGTTTTCGCAAACCTCTCTTAAACCCTATTTGTCATAAATGAGTTTTTATCTATGCATGGAGTGAGCACTCTATGTTTGCCGAGCAGACCTCAGCGCTAGGAGGATGATGATGAGTTGAAATTAAAAAAAAAAAACACAACGGACAGAAAAGTTTCAAATTGCGGTTGTTTCTACGGGCTCGACCTTGAGCCGAATTATAACAACACAATTACGTAAGCCGCTTAGGGGTTGTCTAGTTAGCTAATTCTGTGATTGTTAGGCGTACTTAGGGGCTGCAGGAACTTCCGAAACTGCTCGCCTCCCGATTTTAGGAAATGAATATTGCTAGTTGGTGTATTCTACTTGTCTTAAATAACATAGGTAATTATTAAAATTCATGTCAACCCTTTTTATCTTTTTGTTAATTCTTCAAACGTTGCGCCTATTATAATTGAATGAATGAACGCCATCGTAAACCGTATCGGAATGCACGACGGTAAATATTTAACTGTAACCGTGCGTCTTTGGCGGTCAAAGAGCCGTGCTACAGTATTAGAAAGTAATAAAAAATATAGGTCTCTATTGTTTCCCATAAAGTTTTAAGTCATAATGTATTGTTTGTCCGCATTTTCGTTAGTCATAATTTGGTTTTTCTCAGAAACGCGTAACTTGTTTTGAAACAAACCTAACCTAACCTATCCATAGGATAACCTTACAAAAAAGTTAACGGTTTCAGAGTTATGACTAATGATAATCTAACTATCATTACATTATGACTTTCAATAATTATGTCAAACAAAGGGATCCGAAAAAATATACTAGATGAAAATTACGTCTGGTTCTTCTGCAACGATTGCGATAATGTAAAATAAAGAGGATTGTGTGTTTGACCTCATAACTACTTAAGAGCTAAATAGATAATGACAATAATACGACGTTAGATTTAACTTATTCCGCAACTAAACTTGAATTAATTGAATTTCCAAAATGTACCGAAAAATTCAACAAATCAGAAAGTCATTCAAAACAAACATTCAAAATGATCGAAATCGGCAATGTTCTATCGAATTGATATTAACTAGTCGATACAGAAGAAATATCGGCGGGTATTGTCGCCCGCGTATAGTGGCCGGGTGATAAATATCGCAATGAATCGTAATCGGAGTCCTCTGTTGACTAATGTTTAGACGGCTACGTTTGCAAAGGAGGCTTAGCGGTTTTCTTATCGTGAAAAATTGAACAAGTCCGATTCTAATTTCGAATGGTTTTAATTTTCGTGGTCTTTAAATTAGTGGTTTCAGGTTACCTAAAATGACGCGCTTGTTGGAAAGTGCTGGCTGTTCATATTGTCTATGATCGCGGGAATATTTGAATTTGTTTTCTTGACATGGTTTTCTATTTTGATGTCATTATATCGATCGTGTAACATGTGTTGATTTTCTCTCTGAATAAACCTAATCAATATTGCATCAATATATTCCTATTATTTCGTCACTGCTTTCCACCATCAGTGGTAGCAGAGCGTGGTTAGTAAAAATAAAAGTGATATATAAAATGGAAGAATAAAAAAGTGTGAAAGTGAGAAAAGAAAAATGGGTTCGAATTTTCGTAACATCGAAACATTAACGAAATCTAATTACGACACATGGTGCCTACAAGCACAAGCAATCTTAATAAGAAGTGACTTGTGGGAATACGCGAGCGGCGAAAAAAAGTTATTGGAGACCGCGACTACTGATGAAAAAAGTGCTTTTGAAAAAGAAGATAGAAAAGCAAGGTCTGAGTTATTACTGCTAATATCTCCAGCAGAACTTAAGCAAATTAAAGGTTGCAACACGTCAAAAGAGGTATGGGATAAATTAGTATCCATCTATCAAAGCTCGGGACCAGCCAGAAAAGCTACCCTATTAAAACAATTAGTTTTGAAGAAAATGTCACCTCAAGAAGATGTGAGAGACCATCTCAACAACTTCATGGATGTCGTAGGTAAACTAGAAGATATGAAAGTCACTATCAACTCAGAGCTGTTAAGCATAATGATGTTGTACAGTCTGCCTACAAATTTCGACAGCTTTAGAACGGCGATTGAGTCGAGAGATACTTTGCCTAGCCCTGAAACTCTCAAGGTAAAAATAATCGAAGAACATGAAGCAAGGAGGCAATCTAAGTCCCAAACTTCAGAGGCATTCTACGTGAAAGCAAAGAAAAAGAGTTTAATGTGCAGCAATTGTAATAAAAAAGGGCATTCAACGGAAGATTGTTGGTCGAAGATAAAACAAAAGAAAAACGTAAACAAAAATCAACAAAAGAGCTTCAATGTATGTCTGACAACTGAAAGTACTGATACGTCAAAATTCAAAAATGGATCGTGGTGTCTAGATAGCGGCTGTACGTCGCACATGACAGGAGAAGAAGATTTGTTGACAAACCTAATCCCTGTGTCTGATAAATTACGATTGGCGTCAGAGAAGCATACTGCAAATGTAGAAGGTAAAGGAAAAGTGGTACTACATGCTGATGAGTACGAATATATTTTAAAAAATACGCTTTACGTTCCGGACTTGACAAATAATCTAATGTCAGTAAGCAAAATAACAGATAATGGCTTTAAAGTCTTATTTGAAAAGAATCAAGCTAGTGTACTAGAAGACGAAAGTGTAATCTTAAAAGCAAAGAGAAGAGATGGGTTATACTACCTTGAACTTGAAGAGTCGACGGAGACAGCAAATTTCACGCCTGTAGTAGAAAGCGAAATTATGAAGTGGCATAAAAAATTAGGTCATGCTAATGAGAGAGACCTGAAACTAATGCAAAGAAATGAGATGATAAGAGGACTTGTTTTCAAAGAAAAATCTCTTGAACCATGTGAAACCTGTATCAAAGGTAAAATGTCAACTCTACCATTTCAAAGCTATGGTGAAATATTCTCTACTGAGCCTCTACAGATAATATACAGTGATGTATGCGGTCCTTTCGAGCATCAATCATTGGGCGGTTCGAAGTATTACGTCACGTTCATAGACGACTTCACAAGATACTGCTGTGTATACTTCATGTCAGAAAAAAGTGAAGTTATCGAAAAATTCAAGGAGTATAAGAAGAACGTCGAACTATTCCATAAAACCAAGATACAGAACCTCCATACAGACAATGGTGGTGAGTACCGATCAAAATCTTTCGACAACCTCCTCAAAGAGTATGGTATAAACAGAAGACTGACTACTCCTTACACACCTCAATCGAACGGGTGTAGCGAGAGAAAAAACAGATCTCTGATGGAAAAAACAAGATGTCTAATGCTTGACTCCAATGTCCCTCCATATTTATGGGCAGAGGCAGTGAACACTGCTAATTACCTGATAAACAGAAGCCCAGCAAGAGCTCTGAAAGGAAGTTCGCCCTACGAGAAGTGGACAGGAAGAATACCATCAGGAAATCACCTACATGTATTCGGAAACAGAGCGTTTGTTTTGAATAAAAATCGCAGAGGAAAATTGACTGCGAAAGCTATTGAAGGAGTGTTTATAGGATATGCGAGAAACGCAAAAGGTTTCAGAATATACATACCGGCGAAAAATGACATTGTTATCAGCAGAGATGTACGAATAATGGAGAAGATGCATTTCAAAATTAATACTGATGAACAATATGAAAATATTCAACGAGCACGTTCAGAATCTAAAAAAGAAGAAATTGAAATTGAATTAGAACCTTGTAAAACTAATAATTACTTACCTTTTCAGGAACCTAATCAATTTTCTTCTGATTCAGAGTCTTTTTTCCAACCTGTTGTTGCTGATCCAGAAATTTCAGAGCCATTTGAGATACCTGACCCTGCTCCAAGTGCAAGACCACAGAGAGTAGTGAGGCCGCCAAAATGGACACGAGATTACGAGCTAAGTAGTTGTGTTACTATGTCTGCGTCTGAAAATAAAACTGACTGCTTGCTACTTACTTATGAAGAAGTTGTGACAAGCACGGACAAGCGAAATTGGGAGAAGGCAATTCAATCTGAGAAGGATTCACTCGAAAAGAACAACACGTGGGTAATAGTTGACAAGTCAGAAGCCAAAGGACACAAGATTCTGTCCAACAAATGGGTATTTAGAATAAAAGATGACGGTACGTACAAGGCGAGATTAGTCGTACGTGGCTGCGAGCAGAAGGGTAACCTGGATTTTGAAGAAATTTATAGCCCAGTTGTAAGTCAATCTGCTCTAAAGACATTATTAGCCGTTGCCGCATCTAAAAATTACTACTTCATGATTTTTGATGTCAAGACCGCTTTCTTATATGGCGAACTGACAGATGAAGTTTACATGAAACTACCTGTTGGCTATGACATTGGCCAAAAAGTTTGTCGATTACGAAAATCACTATACGGATTAAAACAAGCTCCGTTCACATGGAATAAAACCTTTACCCGAGCGATGTTTGATTTAGGGTTCAAGACAATAAAAACCGAAAGATGCGTATTCGTAAACGAAGACAAGTCAATAATAATTGGATTGTTTGTTGACGATGGACTGGTCATAGGAAAAGACCGAAAAAAGATAGACTGCTTATTGAAAAAACTTGAAACAAAATTCGAGATGAAAAGAAATGAAAATCCAAATACTTACCTGGGTATGGAAATTCATAACTCCAAAGAAGGAATAAGGTTGACACAGAAGACCTATATTAACGATACTCTGGAAAAATATAATATGAAAAATGCTAAATCTTGTGACACACCTGGAAGCAACGATGCCAAGTCGACACAGGAAACTCCTCAGGAGAAGGAATACCCCTATAGAGAGGCAGTGGGGAGTCTACTGTATCTATCGACCAGAACGAGACCTGACATTGCACAGGCTGTAAATTTAGTTAGCAGAAATGTTGAAAATCCGACTAAACAAGATGTTGTAAAAGTGAAGAGAATATTCAGATATCTAGTTGGAACGAAAGAGAAGGGCATACTGTTTAAAAGAAATAGCCCGTTAGAAATTATAAATGCCTACTCGGATTCTGACTATGCGGGAGATCCGAAGACGAGACGAAGCACATCTGGCTCAGTACTTATGATAGCAAATGGACCTGTTTCATGGGCATCCAAGAGACAACCCATAGTGTCCCTTTCATCTACAGAAGCTGAATTTATTGCTGCAGCAGAATGCTGTAAAGAAGCGTTATACCTAAAATCGTTTTTTAAAGGAAATAACAGATATAGAAGCAAAAATAAATCTACATGTCGACAACCAAAGCTCGATACAGCTAGTAAAATCTGGTTCCTGCAACAAAAGATCTAAGCATATAGACGTGCGATACCATTTCATACACGAACACTTTGTGCAAGGGCTGATCAACATAAGCTACTGCCCAACCGAAGTACAGTTAGCAGACATAATGACAAAGCCATTGGGTAAAGTGAAGTTTGCTGGACACTGTGAGACGTTAATGTGTGGATAGTGCCATACTGCAGCCACATGAGCATCCACCAGGAGAAGGTGTTGGAAAGTGCTGGCTGTTCATATTGTCTATGATCGCGGGAATATTTGAATTTGTTTTCTTGACATGGTTTTCTATTTTGATGACATTATATCGATCGTGTAACATGTGTTGATTTTCTCTCTGAATAAACCTAATCAATATTGCATCAATATATTCCTATTATTTCGTCACTGCTTTCCACCATCAGCGCTATGCTACATGAGGAGATATCTAACTACATACCTACTAGTTAAAAATCTTAATACTTTTGGTTTTTGACGAAGTCGAATGACCCCGTAACGCGGTGAAGCGGTGCGATATAGCGCAGAAGAAACAAACCGTCCATACTTACACATACACTAGGGAAGTGTCCTACAGACCTGCTTGGAGCTGGGAGATTAAATCATTATTGGGCATATTACTATTTCTAGCATTATATCTAACGTGTTTGATAAAAAAATAGAATCCATCTAAGTTAACTCGTGTCTTTATAATCGACATATTTTCATAGAAACTTATATAGTGACAATATCATACTTTGACGAAAAGTATGTGCAGAGTTAGTTTGGTCCGACTCTAGTGAGATCAGGTTATCTCTTGTTAGAATTTAAAGAGGTATTCTGTAAACGCAAAGGAACTGAATAGTTCCGTCTCATATCTCTGCAAAAATACTTGTGTCCCAATTAGGGTTGCTATTACGTTACGTAATCTTTATTGTTTTTATTTCATTTTACATGATGCCGCATAGTTATGAAGTCTGACTGAGATCATTATAAGGTCCATATTAATGAATTTTTTTATCAAACATTTATTATTTGTATTTCTTATTTGACCTGTATTTTATTTAGGTATGAATCGATACGAGTAACATAGTAGACTTTAATGAGTCAAGTTGTCATATACTAAAGATAGTGTTTAGTTTATTTATTTAATTAATTACGAGTATTTAAGATTAAGCTCAAGATTTTTGATTAGGGACTGAAAATCGACAGTTTCGCTGAGTCTTACCCTTTTACTACAGAATAGTTATTTGTGCAACAAGAGAGGAAAGTTAGTTTTTCTTGCGAGTGTTGATGTAAAATGATGAGAGATGTAAAATAACTTTGCTCTCGTGTGACACATACAACTTTTCACCTCAGTAGTGAGAACATATTAAAGGTTAAAAAAATTCAACATCAAGTAAAGTTTTTATTTCTGTATTCATGGCCTTCACTAAATTAAAAAGCTACTTTGTCTCACTCCCTGGAGTGACGAAAGTAGGCTTGTTCGAGTTGCTTAGGTGAAAATAATATTTTTGTATGCTTGTTAGTAAATAAACATATTTTTATTTATCCTGTCAACAATGTTCCTAACCTCATTCAATAAGTGCAATGTAAAACCCGAGTGTAACATCCCTATAACAGTCTAAGATTCGCCACAGAGCTTCAATAAAGTCGACGTTCAAAAGCAATTTAATCAGCTTTGTTCTTTATAAATAAGCGACCCATGGCAAACTCCACGAATTTCCGCAGCAATAGAAATCTAGGGCCACATTCTCGCATGTGCATTGGACGTGTCAGAATCATACTGAATACGCGTTTTTTCGGTAGGTATGCGTTATAAAATGTGTCTGAGTGATATGATTGACTTTCATATGAAACTGTGATAATTACTTTTTGTTCTTGGTCGATTTCACAGGCACGTTGTTGTTTATCAAATTGTAGTTTGGTTCACAAAAAATATTTATTTATTTCCTTGTTATACGTATTTTACATGAGCATTATATTTTTATTTATTATACGAGATGTTATAGTGACTCCGGGGATAGATTTAGGTATATCTTAATAGTACAGCAACAATCGTCTTCTTGTGTTGTGTAGGTATGCCAATAGCGTGTAGGTATATGTTGCGGTCGTATTGTCGCGTAGGTAGGTACATCACTTCAGGGTACGTAGCCAACATGCCAATCGTTTACGCTCCGTATCGAACGAAACGCAACTGTCACTGTCGTACTAATATGGAAGAGATAGATTAGACATTAAAGCGTTTCATTGTCGTAGTGCAAGCGATTGACACCTTGGCTAGGCAGCCAGTTAGGATAGTCATATTGACATTATACGTTTGTTTCTGAATACCACTGCTAGTAAAGTTTAACGAAGCATTAACGCGAGATTAGAGATCGCATGTGCATGTAATCAATGTTTCACAATTGAGAAAGTTTCCGTTGAAACGATATCATTTAATGGGTTAACGATGAGAAGCTTGTTTATTTTACTAGATGTTCTATTGTTTATTTAGGTTAATGGGTGATGTTTTCAGATCAGACAGTTTGAATTGTATGAGCGTTACGCATTGACTTTGGAATAAAATTTATATAAAGGTCTGGGTTAAGTTAAACACATCAAAATCAGGTCAACATTCTTTTCAACTCTGCATCCAATCAACCCGAACTGAATTGGTTTTTATTATTGGCATTTTTCTCCTATGCAATTTTTATCTAAATAAAAAAAGCAAGTTTTATACCTCAATATTTAGAAAGCTCCAATATAAGAAAATAAGATTTACATATTTCTGAAGTTATCCCGCACCTAAATTTATTTAATGTACTTGTATCTACTTAATCTAAAACAACACATAACCGAGTTCGTATACGATATCCCAATACTAGAAGACGCTTCACTGCTAAACCCAAGTTGACATTGACGCGCGCGCGTATTCTGACAAATAATCAGTCCAACGTTTGATAGACGGCACGTACTCAGTTCGTTATCTCGTTCGAACGCGCTGCACCCGCACTGCGCGCGGCCGTATTCTGATGTAATGTTCGGTAACCTGTAATAAATTTAAGGTTTAAGATTATTTGTCCTTCTTTAGGAAGACCGAGACATATCAGTAACTCGAAACAGTGGCAGAGAGAAGATGCACAGAATGGTGATTACTCCGCACTACTCAAGCTCTTAAAATTATGACGATGATCATAATGAAGTTCTTAATATATTCACTTGGTACCTACTTAATATGTTTTCTTACAATTTTTATATTTAAATCTTGTTGTGGTCGTCCGTATTTGTTTTTACAAGCACAGTAAGTTACCGGCCTCGGGTAACGAAAAGCATTGTAAGTATTGTTACATAACGCGTACTTTTCGTATCGTCAAGGTATGGTCTATATACCCGCTTGAAATCCATACATATCAGAACAGATAACAGCAAGATGCGATTTGACTGAGCACTACAATGAATCTGCTGTTACCTGTTTCGTGCAATAAAGTGTTTATTACTTACTTACTTGCAAAACTCCGAATTTAAGTTATCTTAGGATGCGGGTTAATTCCACACTCTTTTATTAAATAGGCTCCGGGTAATTACAGATCCAGATAACATCATATATGATAGACTTATTTTACTACACTATTATTATTCATACTACATTGTCTATACATATGCCTGGGATGGCAGGGGTGGTGATTACCTAAGTATTCCCAAAAATATAAACATCAATTTTTATTAAGCACTTGTGCATTTTTGATTATGTAAATCCTTAAAGGAAATACTGATATCTATTGAAATGTATCGAGTGATGCCAGTACTAGCGATACCTTTGTGTATTTACAATTCTACACCCACAGGAAGAGGCGACTCCACGTTATTGCCGAGAGTAAAAAGCGGCACCGCAATACGCAGAGCAATACACTATTCCCATCGACACAATACCGCCGCAATCTCGTTTCGATTCCAGAATAGATAGGGCCCTGGATGTATTCGATGCAGCACCTGCTCGCCAACTTGCTAACTTCAATGCACAAGTTTGCTTAAAGTATTACGAATTTCGAGCGAACGTCCGCGTCCCAACTTACCCACATTATGTTTGTGAACCTGACGATATTGACGTCCTTGCAACTTTTCACCTCGGGAAAAAATCATATTCCTCGTTTTGGACATATAAAAGAAATTGGAATTGAAACTTCGAGTTAACTTGCTCCCATCCTAGCGCAGCGAAGTTGCTCAGTTACTTTTGCAAATATCGGATAGTATTTCACAAAGAGGCTTCCGATAACTTGACAAAGCTTGAAAGTTGTTTTTGAATTTCTGCCCATATTCTGAATATGTACAAGTATGCTTTGTAGCTGCTACGACTGACTTTAATACATGTTTGGCCTTTTAGATGTGGTATTTTGTTGTACCTTCGCAGTAAGGAATTTGTGAAAAAAATACCCATCGCAATTCTTGAGGGTATGAGGTATACGAGGGCCATAGATCTAGATAACTTTATGTGGGATGGGATGCACAATAGCTTTTTTCGTTTAATAACCAGTTATTTTACTCCGAAAATAAAGCCATGTAGAATATGATCTTCAAAGTTATGTTTAAAATTAGAAATTGAAATCTGAAAGCAGATTAAAAAATGTCTTGAGGTTTTCAGTGAAAACATTTAGGACAAGTTATAATATAAGCTGCTGTACTCATCTGGTTATGCAGATAATTATTTATATTGCTATATAATTTAATACCAACAACAACATAATACATATAAAACTTAAAATCTAAATCTAAAAAAAAGTAAAACTAATCTTAAAATAAATTATTAAAAACTATCCCTCTGCGGCATGGTGCCGTAGATGCTGGGAGCATTTCCTCGTTGTATCGCAATACTTATTCTCTGTGCGAGGAAGCTGCCAGCTCTACGATCACCGGTAGCGTCTGCTATTTTTTTGGCTAATTCCTTAAATAGTGTAGATGCATTCGGACCCCACGGGCCAAGGGTCTCGACGCCAAAAGATACGAAATCGTATTCGGGGCCGAGACCCCTATATTTGATCTTTTTTAATTTTTCGGCCGCCTTTATATTGCTTGTATATTATTTGTCGTAAGAACTGTACACGTGTTTGTCGTGCTACACTTATTAATATGTTTAATAACCAATATTTCTTAATTATGCGTTTACTTATAAAATTGGCATATAACTAAAATTTCACAACAATAGAACTTTCCACGCAAACTTTAATAATATATCCACCAAGACCACTACTACTGCATAAACTGTAGAAACAACGATCTAACAAACATCTCACAAAACAATATAATCGCCGCGTTGCACCAACGAAGCGTAATCTTTGTCCAATTTAAAGTAACAAGCTGAATGCATGCGCATAATATAGCAAGCGGTACGTGTCATCGGCTTTTGGGAGCTAATCGCGAGAGAGACGGTTGATTGCATAGCGTGCAATTTTTTCTTTTCCGTCCGCGCCGGCGGGGAACAAAGCAACTATCCGGATTATTAAGCCAATTTACTATCTAGCTGAATAAGCACTTTGATTTTCTAATAATCGAGTTTTCCTATCAGTCCGAGCCAAATTAGCTCAGATTTAACAAAGGAGCAAAATAATATGTGTTTTTTCTTACTTTTAGAGGAACTTACTCTAAGAGGATAGTGGACGAGCACTTCTCTATACAAACGCAGTCCCCATTATCCTCCGTGGATACTGTCGTCCTGTATCCTACGTGGATTATGCTATTCGTGGATACTATTAGAGTTAAAAATGGGGACCATGTTTGTATGGAGAATTGGTCATGTGACTTCGTCCCCTTTCGTCATAAAATATATATCAACTATGGAAAAACCATTTGCAAACTTGCCGGTACAATTAAAATATAATAAATATACGTATTCGAATCAACATTCAATGAATAAATGAATGAATAATTCAAGATATGTATTATTCATTATTTTGACCAAAGCATAACGAATTCACGAGTATCTCAATGAATAGAAATATTATCCTTCGTATAATTGGACCTCATCACCGAGTGACTTTGATATTTTCGAATTATTCAAAGACTTCAAAATTGTTAGCGAGCTTAAAAAGTTAGGCACAGATTTGTTTGTGTTTTGCATTCGTTTTTGTATAACAAAAGCTTCCTCCCAATAAAATTAGGCTAAAAAAATAGGTATGTGACATTAAAGGTCATCTATTAATTAAGTCACATGAATTTCTAGTTTTTAACCCCAGCCCTCCTTGTCACACTTTGTCAAACATTTGGCCAAACCCCTCCCTAGTGTGACGACATATATCTGGAAATTTTGTTTTCAACAAACTCGGTGATTCGAATTAGGTATCATTATTTTAAAAAAAACTTGATAAAAGAAATATTAGATATTTTATAACACAAAACTGATAAGGGAAAAATACATGAATAAAAATCAATATCGTTCCAAAAACTCGTTATTAACTGTGTAGCGAATAAAAAAAAAAAAAAAATTTTCGGTTACTGATGAAGTTACAATGACGTCACAAAGTTTGGGACTCCGCGCTCCTCATGTCACAACACGTCACATTTTCTTGGCCCCCTTCCTCTCCCTAAACGTGTGACGTATTTAATGGATGACCTCTTAATGTCATTGTGGATATCAAAAACCAGGGGCAGTTAGCCAAGCTAAGGTAACAATCGTTTATCGATAAATGTCAATCTAAAAGTAAACGTGTTTCGGGATATTTACTTGATGCAAAGAAATGTCACGCAATCATTTCCATACAATATTTAAGTCTTTTTCTATAAACGATCTACGTCACTTGGCCTGGTGCATTAATCCATTCAGCGCTAATGACGACACATCGTTTTGCCTCTACAAAGCATTTCCGCTACATACCGGCAAATCCATGTTATCGGCTACGACGTAGCGCTATGACCGTAGCTCGACGGTGAATATTACTCTTATTAGGTTTTTATGTAACTGAAGAAATTACAATGTTACATACATATGTAATAGTATTGATTTAGGAAAGAACCCTGATTGCATTAAAGTAAGAAGACGCGGCCAGAATACTTAAAGTAAGAAATGTACAAAAGAATGTCATAACTTGCTCTTAAACATTTTCCACTTAGATAAACACTTAGCTTAAACCTAACAAAGAGGCTCTCCTATATAGTCTGAGGCTGCTCAAATTATGGAATTTAAACATAAATGCTCTGACATGTTAAGTTTCACTATCATTTTGCAAGGGCTTAGGACATATTACTCGACTGACCACAGCGTCCTAAAACGTTAAAATTCATCAAAGCTCAATTTTCTGTTTCATGCACCACATGGTAGAATAATAAAGGCGCACGCCCGGTCATTAATAATATGGTAACCTCAAAACGAGCCATCCGGACCAGTTGACAAATTACCACCGTAACTAAGGTGTCATGCAGACCTTTAACATATAGAGGGGATGATTTTTCAATCCGTGCCCATTATCTAGCGATTACAAGGGTGGGCCCAGACGGATTTGGGCTGTTTTTGCGCGTGCAGCCGACCAATGATTTATTGAGGTGGCGACCGAATCGTTTATATTTTTTAAAACTTTGTTTATCTTTCTGTTTTTTTCGGATCAGGGTGGTTTACGGACGCCCCCACCTTCGGCTTCCATCTGAAAGCAATTTGGCCCAAGGTTTAAAGCGGTTTTATAAATATAGAGATGAGCTTCCTGTTATTGATTGTTGCAAAATTTCACCTTATTGAGATTTTCACAGTGAATAACTAACGATCATCTCTGAGTAAAGTTAAAATCATGAAATGGCTCTCAGAAAATATTTGATTGATCACTCTTTATATTCCTGACCATTTAGTATAACGTCTCAGGTCTATTTATCACACGGGTGTCGGAACGGATCATAGCATCAATGCATCTTACCTTGCCGCAAATTGGATGGCTACTCTGGTTGACGTCAGAGCTAATAGTAGTGAGAATTTTTTATTTATTTTAGCAAAATCATGGATATAACGCTGTAGCGTGATAGTGTACTATCAAAGTTTTTTCTACCAACAATTTGTCAAATAAATTTAAAAATTGACCCGGTCGTCTTTGAGAAACCGGGGAAAATAAATAAAAATAAACAAATAATCCTTTATCGAAAGCCTTTAATTCCACCAAAAACATTTTTTGTTGTGGCACTAACGTTATGCGCGGTTCAGTCGAATGCATATTTTTTCAAATTCTGACTAATTCAAACGTACACTGACATTAAAATAACATCTAAATGATGTTATTCGTTTATCGTACATTTCATTCGTACAGTCATGTACTATTGGCGCGAGCGAGACGCACAATAACTAAATTACATCATTCAGATATTATTCTGCGGTGGCAGCATGATTCCATTTTTATCAGCTGTGATTATGCCCTTCACTTTCGCGCTTACATATTTGTAAGAACGTGACAGGCATGGTGACAAATGATAAAGAGCCGACCATCTTAATCCTACTGTAGGGCTAAGGTGGTCGGCTCTTTATCATTTGTCACCATGCCTGTCGCGTTCTAACAAGTATGTAAGTGCGTAAGTGACGGGCAAGTGGTTAAAATTGTTATAGGACTTGAATGAAACGCGCATATAATGCTCAATAATTCTGTTTATATTCTAAACTATAACTTAGCGTACAGCCTCCATTTTTTCATCAAACAAAAAGCCATCACCCACAAACAATAGACCTGTGGTCATAGACAATACTAGACTTGATAGTAAAATACTTTATTGCTCACAACACCACCCCTCAATAAAATATTTTACATTTTACACTTCACATTAATAAACAGTTATAAGTCTATGACACTCAACAATAGACAGTTAAAGAATAACTCTAATCAAACATTGTCTTTAAACAATTACACAGCAACAACTAAACAATCGTTAACATGGTACAATTAAATTAAACACCTTGACTAAACAATAAATGTCTCAACTTCTTAAAAGCTATTCCACCCAGAGCTTTGGTAAAAATGTCCGCTACTTGCTCAGTAGTGTTAATGTACTTTAACACAATAATACCTTTATTTATCTTTTCTTTAACAAAGCTTTGTTTGATATCAAGATGCTTCACTCTAGTAAGACACCTTGTCATCTGAGCCATCTTAATTGCTGATTGATTGTCTTCATACAATACAATAGGTCCTACATGAAAACCAAAGAATGCTAAAATATCTTTCAGCCAGCATGCCTCACTTGTTGCATGACTCAAAGCACAAAATTCAGCTTCGGTTGAAGACAGACTCACAGATTGTTGTTTCCTTGTGAACCACATAACTGTGCAACCCCACAATTTGAAGCAACAACCTGTAGTTGACCTTCGATCATCACTTCCTCCCCAGTCGCTGTCAACATAGCCCACTACACTTTCGCAACATTCATACTTCAAACAGTAATCTCTAGTACCTGAAAGGTACCTTAGAATATTACACAACAGTCTGTACAACAGCATAGACGCACAACTCTGGTATCTGCTCAGTATAGCCACAACTGCAGTAATGTCAGGTCGTGTACCAGCAGCTAAATAAGCCAAGCTTCCAACCAGGGTTCTGCACCTGCTTTCCAAGCTTACACTCTCTGGAGACTCTCTGTTGAGTACACTAAAGTCAAAGTTTTTGTCTATAGGCAAAGATAAAGGTTTACAGTCATTCATACCATAGTTAATTAACAACTTATTTAAATATTCTTTCTGAGATAAAAAAGTACACTGTTTCTCCAAATCCTGATTTACTTCAAAACCTAAGTATTTATTTATCTTACCCATATCCTTCATTTTAAAGGATTTGCTTAACATGTCTCTCAGACTTACAATCTCATTTGGACAGCTACTAAAAAAGAGTATGTCATCTACATACAATAGCAACCATGTTTTGGACCTTTCATTACACTTTGAGAACAAACAATAGTCCTTTTCTGACTGTACAAAACCCTTGGACTTTATTACATTATTAAAAGTTTCATTCCAATATCTGGGTGCTCCTTTGAGCCCATACAAAGATTTATTAAGTTTAACAAACTTAGCACTACAACCTTCAGGCAATCTCAAATACAGCTCCTCATCCAAGTTAGCATTCAGAAACGCTCCACAAACATCCATCTGATTAATTTCCAGGTTCATTTTTGTAGCTACTGCAACAAATATACGAAAAGTATTAAGTTTAGCAACAGGAGCATACACATTATAGTAATCATCACAATCTTGCTCAAAACCTCTCGCTACTAACCTTGCTTTAAAAACATCTTCACCTTTCTTCTTGAATACCCATTTTGAACTCACTGCGCTTGCAGAGTCTGGTATTGTTTGGACCTCAGTCCACGTGTTATACTCTTTCATTTGTGCAAGCTCCGCTTTGATTGCTCCTTCCCACTTGTCCTTGTCTTTTGATCTCATAGCTTCACCATAAGTTTTTGGATCACTTTCTTGTCCAATTGCTAATACCATGTCATCAAATCTCTGTGGCCTTTTGACTTGCCTACCAGATCTGGAGTATTGACCCTCCTGTGCATTGTCTATTGGGATATTTGGGACTAAGTGACCTCCCTCATCTTGAGGTTCTGGTATTATCACCTCATCTGTAGAGCCATTACCTTCACCTTGCGCTTCAGACATGGCCACTTCATCTGCACTCTGGTATTCATCTGGTTGCAATTCATCATCCTCTTTACTTGTATTTTGCACCTCTGGATCATATTGTGTCTCTTGTGATTTAGCCCTATCCTCTCTGGCAGGATGAGAATCCAAAAGAATCACCACCTCTTCCTTTTCTTTATCATGGGCGGGAACACAGGAGCCTTTATTTGACAGTACAACCACATCTCTTCTTATGTCAACAAACCTTTCTTCTGGATAATAAATCCTGTACCCTTTTGAGCTTTCATAGCCTACAAATATGCCCTTCTTTCCTTTAGGGTCCCATTTCAACCTCTTCTGTTTAGGGATATGAACTGCCACCTCACTGCCAAATATCATTTTTAAATTACTCGGATCAAACTCTTTTCCTTCCCATACCTCATAAGGCGTTTTTCCTTCAACGCGACTCTTGCCAGTTCGGTTAATGACATAGACTGCCATATTAATGGCTTCTGACCAGAGTTCCTTCCCGAAGCCATTTATCATGGAACGTGCAGCCTCCACCAGTGTCCTCATTTCGCGTTCTGCCCTAGAGTTCTGTTCGGGTGTGTATGGGATTGTGGTTTGATGTATGATTCCCTTGGCTCCCAGTATCTCCTTAATTTCTCTATTTATGAACTCTGTCCCATTGTCAGATTTCAAAATTTTCAATTTCTTGCAGGTGTATCTCTCAGAGGTTAGAATATAATGTTTGATTTTCTCTGGTACCTCTGATTTGTGCTTTAGAAAATACACTACCCTGTAATTTGACAAATCATCTTTGAGAAGAAGGAAATATCTTGCTCCTCCCACAGATGCAACCTCCATAGGGCCCGCAACATCAGCATGAACCACACCAAGAACTTCACTGGCTATATTTGAGTTATTACTAAAGGGCATTCTAGTTATTTTGTTCAGCACACAGTTGTCACACTTCTTCTCACTGTCCACAAACTTTATGTTCTTTCTGTTAAGCACGTCTTTGACATATCTCTTATTTTGGTGACAAAATCTTTCATGCCAGACATCCAGTGAACATATTAACGCACCCACGCCTTCCTTGTTATTACTTTTCACGTTTAGCAAATAGTAATTTCCTGCACGAGTTCCCAAACCACATAAGTTATCGTCTTTTGTAATAATACATTCGGTATCCGTAAAAGTCACGACATACCCATTGTCGACAATTTTCTTCACCGAAAACAAATTCCATTTAATGTCCGGCACATACAGGACATCACTAACAGTTGATTTAATGTATTTAGTCCCATCATAGACCTCCAGTTCTGTATCACCAACCCCAACAACGGGCAAACACCGTCCATCTCCAACAAGAACAAAATGGTTTAAGTTTGACACTTCTTTATAATTTGTCAGATTTGACATGTCTCGCATAATGTGCTCACTCGTGCCGCTATCAATCAACCATTCATCTCCATTGAATGATAGTTCTTCTTTTTCACTCCCAGACAGCATAGCTGTCACAATAAAAGCATTATTTGGCCGACCTGAATCTGGATTTTTCCACGATTTATAATGCTGCTTATTTTTCAGTTTGGGGCAGTCTGCTTTTAAATGTCCAGCCTTATCACATGTCCAACACTTTCGATTGTTTTTATCTGTGTCCCTACACTCTTGAGCGAAATGTCCACCTCGGCCACATTTATAACATTTCTTATTAGAATTTCTATTCTTGAAGTTTGTAAAGAGTGCTACATTTTCATTTTCCGTTCCCCTGGCCTTCACTCTCTCCTCCTCTACCAGTAGCCTAGCTACCAAGTCTTCATAGTTTTGTTTACTTGTTTCCACAGATTCCCAAGCCGATATAAAATGACTGTATCTGTCTGGTAATGACATTAGAACCTTAGTCATCAAAAACTTGTCAGATATTTCTTCACCACTTTGTTTCAACTGACTTCTCATTTCTTGAAGCTTTGACAAAAATACCGATAGGTCACCTCCTTCATACTTGAACTGTAGAAACTGCTGTTGTAGCATCAGTGTTGTAGTAGCTGACTTTGGCTCGTATACTGCTTTTAGTTTTGACCAAATCTCTTCAGCTGTTTCACAGGTTAAAACATGAACTAGAACTGCTTCGCTCAACCTTGACACTATCATTGACTGCGCCTTAGCGTCACTCTTTTGCCACACCACCTTGTTCGTTTCTGTCTTTGTTTCTTCTCCATTAACCACCTTAAACAGGTCAGCACCTTTTAGAGCTACTGTCACTTGAAACTTCCAAGTACTCCAATTCCTGGGTCCTTCCAGCTTGATTGCTGTGACCGCTTGTGAACAAGATTCCATCTTGACTTGATAGTCTTTGTGCGTGCTTGTCACCCCGCTCAAAGTCTGATGTCGCGCACACACAGCGCACAACCTCCCCAGACTTGACTCCGCTTAGACCCCACGCCGCACCGAGTCACCTAGACTCTTACTCTTGACACTTTTCCGTCGCAATCTTCACCTAAAACAGAATCATGAGCCGTGAGAGCCCATAACCTGTTATAGGACTTGAATGAAACGCGCATATAATGCTCAATAATTCTGTTTATATTCTAAACTATAACTTAGCGTACAGCCTCCATATTTTCATAAAACAAAAAGCCATCACCCACAAACAATAGACCTGTGGTCATAGACAATACTAGACTTGATAGTAAAATACTTTATTGCTCACAACAAAAATGGAACCATGCTGCCACCGCTGATGTCTGTAAGTTCCAATTGACAAGCAAGTCAAAGTCAAAGCAAGC
The DNA here is from genome assembly GCF_033807575.1 of Cydia pomonella. Classification (NCBI taxonomy): domain Eukaryota; kingdom Metazoa; phylum Arthropoda; class Insecta; order Lepidoptera; family Tortricidae; genus Cydia; species Cydia pomonella. The sequence goes on from NC_084715.1 coordinate 10,209,017, forward strand.
AACCCTATCGAAGGCCACGACGCTACATGAGCTACGCCGTAGTCCGTAGCAGCATTTTTTTTACTAATATCGTTCTGCGGACAAAATGTACTGCAAGTAATAACACATTAGATTAAGTATCTATCTTGTAATAATAACAATTTAATAGGTACCTTTTTAAGGTGTAGATGAAGAACATTTTGAGACTACACTCTTACTGGTTTGCTGTCGTTTGCGTGACGTCATCAGGCGGTTAGAAGGCGGCCTTCCCGATTTAATCGCTGTCTGCGGCTTGACGAATGATCGCGGCTCGCGCGCTGATACCGTTTGATAGCTTATAAGCGAAAAAAAATCATGCCTACCTACCTAGAAATTCTTGGATGATCAATGGCACGTAGAAACTACATCGCTTTTGCTAGTAGATCAACTGTCATACTGTCTAGACAATATTATGTATCTGTCCTTCTACGCATAACCATATGTGTAGACCGAGAACACGGTAAAGTATTGTATGAGTTTTAGAAAATTAAGACTATTTATGGCTATTATACGTGTTGAAACAGATATAGTTTGTGTGATAAATTCGAGTCCATAATATATAGAAGGTGGGAAGGACTCGGCAAACGTTTTATAAATGGACAAAAAACAAGTGCAGGACATTGATGACATTGATGTGCACGTATCAGCTATAAGCTGCCTGTGCATTCATATATACGTACTTACCATAAAATATAACAATAATAATAATTTGCGAAGGTAAGACTTGGTTCAGTGCTTCGTAAAAGATAAAATGGTACCATACATCTGCAACAAAGGTTTTTTACTAAAAATATATTTATAACGTTTGTTTTTATTCATAATCAATCAAAGCTTACCACAATTTTAGATTTGATGGATTCATTTTCGCTTACTCGCAGTTCATGCTAACATATCGGTACAAGTCGCATTTCATGTGACAAACCAATGCACATTTTAGGCCAAAAGTTTGAATAGCAAATAAACAGCAAAGAGCATATAATCACTACGTTTTAAGAGACGGGACTTCCATACTAGCGAGTGGAATCCGTTTGTTTCGCAAATCATTACCAAAATGTACGATAAAGAACTGTCAAAGAACCATAGTACCAACATAAGCAATTTAAATAGTGTAGTACGCTACACGCTTGCGTTTCTTATCGATATCGATAAAATGGGAAGGGTTGAAATATAGACTCTTGTCTACAAATTTTGTACTCGAAATCAAGTTAGGATCGAGTCCACATTTAAGTTGTATGTTATATAGTGGATAGTTCTATGAGTGGACTAATACGAGGTCAAGCTTAATGTGGACCCGATTTTTTTTAGAACACCTTGTTGTTCTTCACCACTAAGAAGGATCAAAGTAGCACTTTTCTTCCCTACTAGGAGGGATCACTTTTTTTTCCTCTTTTTGCATACTTGGGTTAAATTATTTAATTTAATTACCATTAATTTAATTTATTTTATTTATTTATTTTTTATTTGCACCATAATAATTTCCTCATAGGTGATATAAAAAGCAATATGTAAATTTATCACGTGGTAGCAAAAATATTTCCACCTTAGGGTGGTATTCCACCTATCCAATTTCTTGATCCAATGTCATTGCGTCTCACTCTGTTATTAAGCAAAATGTGAGACGCAATACACATTGGACGAAGAAATTGCATATGTGGAATACCACCCTTAGGCGTTAACACTTGAATCCCTCACTACGCTAGGATTCTATTTTAGAATACCTCGTTACACTCAGAATGTAATTACAAAATCCTTCACAAATTTTTTTAATTTTTTTTTTATTAAAAGCACTATTTTCAAAATGATCTGCAGATACATGTTTCAATAAATGTAACTTTTCTATGGGAAGATGTATCAGGTCTTCGTTCCCAACAAATTTGACCCACTGCCTGCATCTGAAAACATACAGGCTTGGTTATGTACAGTTTATATTCCAAGTGTTTGCTAATGAGATGATCAACTATTATTTAGCGCTAATATGCATCTATAAATCATGTTTTTTTGGCATCCAATTATCAACAACCTTTTATCAATGCTCTAACTTTTTATGTATTTATATGTCTGTTAATCATGAGAACCGGTCTGGCCTACTGGGCAGTAACCCTGCCTATGAAGCCGATGGTCCCATGTTCAAAACCTGGTACGGGCATTTATTTATGTGATGACCATGCGTATTTGTTCCTGAGTCATGTGTGTTTTCTATGTATTTATATGTATATATCGTTGTCTAAGTACCCACAACACATGTCTTATTGAGCTTCCTATGGGATTAGGTCAATTTGTGTAATAATGTCGTATAATATTTTTTATTGATCACAAAAAGAGAGATTAATTTACTTACATTTCAGATTAATATATTAAATAATTACTAGATTAAAAAAAATATATTAAATAATGACCATTAATGCATAGATGATATATACTTTTCCACTGAAAATCTTCGACGAATTAATTTTGTGTCATATTGCATGCAAGTTCTCAGGAAATTTCACATATTTTATTTAATTACTTACACTGATATACAAATAAACATACAATTATCAATAGTTTTAGTACATCCCTAGTTCACAACTAAAAATAATATAAAATATCAAATTTTCGATGTGTTTAAAGCCTGCTGCACGAAAATAAGGTCAAAAGTATCTTAAGCAATACGTACCGGTCTTTATCCAAGGGAAATTTCGCCATAAAATCCCTTTTTTCGTGATTTTCTCGAGTGGCTCGCTTGCCACATATTTCACACTTAGTAAACCGTTTTCTCGGTGGCATTGTAACAAACTCGTTCTTTACTCTGATCACAGTTCACTATTTTCGATATTTTCACTAAATAATAAAGAAATTGCACGAAATACCCGAACAAAACATTGAAGCCTTCATAACAAACAAAACAATTAGGCTGACAGTTGACTTGATGTAAACTTGACAGAATAAATAGCACTGACGTTTTATTTTTCTTCGTTGGCAAAGATTTGCGAAACAAGTTCCATACAAAACTTATTTTGTTCCTAGTTGCGTCAGCCTGATAAACAGTTTCAATGCTTCAACCAGGGCTTCAACCATCAAATAGTAACAGTAGAAACTATTCTGTATACAATAAGTGCGTATATCGGCTTACGCAGCCGACCCGAACGTGTACTCGAACATTGGACGCGTATTCAGCTTTGTAAAATATGTAACCAATTTGATTTCAATGAGCGTCATGCAATTTTATGGTAATGGGCGAGCTACATTGCCTGCAAAATGGAATTACTGGGGTGGTAAGGTTCATGAGTGATGATATCGTACCGGAAACAGCTAGGGAAGGCTTTTAACAGAAGAAAGAAGATTCTTCTCCTGCATTTAAAACACATGCATTTTTATAAGCTTTATTATATCAGTCATATTTGTCAGGTATATATGGACGTATTCCGGCTTGTGGTGAGCGTTCCGACTGAACATCTAGCAACCTTCAACAAGGAGGAGTTTTGACCGAAGGGTGTCAAGTTCCGGCGGCTCCGCGGCCGGCTTCTTGACACTGCGGGGTTGCGTAATGCATCGCAATTATTATGTGATTTGTAGTGATTAGTAGTGATTAGTTTTAAAATATATTCTTATAATATGTATGCTAGTTTTATGGTATTAATCTATGGGCCACTAATAGTTGCCTATAATAAAGATTTTCTTTCTTTATGACGTTTGCATTAATGAGCAACCGCGTCAAACAGATTTTGTAAACAAACTGTTTGATTGCCATTGAATTATACATTTCTGAATATACCCCCGCTCTCATGCCTACTGCGACATGTTTGCAAGTCAGATTAATTTGCATAAACAGTCAAATACAAGTCCCAAAGTAAACCATTCTAAATTCGATGGTCGGAAAGTTGTATCTCAGCAAACATGGACATTCGTAGCAAATGTGACCTGAATTAATATTTGACCAGCCGTGTTTGAACCGAACTTGTGTCCTCATTTAGCTGCGGGGCTTTATGGTTGGCATAGATCACTTACCCTACTTATTGTAGCGACAGTAGGGGTCTTTGAGTCGAGTCCTCTTGTAACAAGAAATCCGTTGTTCTCCTTTCAGTCAAAATTTTACAATGGTGTACGCCCGAAACGATTTCTATGTGATTTTGAAGTTTATCGTGACTACCTTGGCATTTCATTACGATATCTTCTCCTGCATTAGATGGAATTTGTGAGACGAGTTACGGTTACCATCCATTGACGTTTATATACTAATTTAGTTTAAGATCGAGACTTATACATACACACACACACGCACGCACGCACACACACACGCACGCACGCACACAAGCACGCACGCATGCACGCACACACGCACGCAAGCACGCACGCACGCACCCACGCACACACACACACACACACACGCCACAAGCACATACATATGAGTTTATATAAAATCAATAATCGTACAATTTGTTATGTTGTTCTTTATATCTATTTTTGTCACTTTTATTCATTGATCGATCCTTATGTTTTTGTTATTTAATATTGGACTAATGCTGTGATTATTTACTATGTTGTTATGTTTTCTTGGATATAAGTGCCACCTAATTCTAGTTTTAGTTTTATTCTTACCAGGCTTCATTGAATACCAGCGTCACGTAGTGTGTCCTAGGACTCACTTCGTGGCATCAAGTTGAGTGAAGACCTTTTAGCACAATTATCTGTTCCTTTATATAATATAATATGTTCTTTTTGTGATAATAAATTCTTCTTATCTAACCAAATATAAGTTGGTTCAGTTGCTACCACGTTTAAGACTTTTGCGGCCGTAAGTTAATAACGTCAACAAAACATGACTTACCTAAGTGAAATAGTTTGGGATACAACTGAATGTTTCCATTTCACCTCATGGTGCAGCTCGGAATAACTATTGTAGTTTTCAAGTTAACGAACGCCTACATGTGGGGATTGCAGTATTTGTATTGCATGCGGAGTCTCCGGGAGATAGTTCATGAAAGTGGGTAATTTTGTATGAAGTCTAATTTTCTAAATTAACAGTTTCAGTGTGCTGGTGCTCCGTAACAACTACACTCGATGCCATAAATATGAATACATATGTTTACTTGATACCAACGTAATAAGGCGAAATGTGTTAACATATTTATGATTTTTATTATAGAGGGAATGATTAATTCTAGACCACAATGGAAGTCATCGTGGAAGAAAATAAAATAACTCATTTGGTGCCAAGAATTTTACTGTATTACGCTTATGGCGCTTATGATTCATTGAAGGAGACGATTCATTGTTAAACTATAACAAAGAATATTCTGCGTCCATAGATACGGTCTATAAGAATCGATAAACGTAGAGGATCATTGTTGGGCTAAAAATGTAAATTGAAAATACTATCATCATCATTATCTTTCCCAAATACTTGGAAAGATGCCGACGTAATTCCCATTCCAAAAAAACCGAATCCGTCTTCCTTCTCTGATTACAGACCAATCTCTATCTTGCCTTTTCTTTCTAAAGTTCTAGAGCGCCTAGTGCACTTCCAGCTTACTTCGTTCTTAAATAGAAACTCCCTTCTTAATCCATTTCAATCCGGTTTCCGATCTGGTTGCAGCACGGCTACAGCTCTAGTCAAAATCACAGACGACATCCGCTCAGGAATGGATAAAGGGATGCTTACGGTACTGACATTACTCGACTTTACTAACGCTTTCAATACTGTAGACTTTGATATATTGATAGGGGTACTAAGTAGCCTTAACATATCTCCTTCTGCAATTAGGTGGTTTCGTAGTTACTTGGAAGGTCGTCGGCAACGGATTAAAATTGAGGACACTCGTTCATCGTGGTGCAACACACTGGCTGGCGTCCCGCAAGGTGGCGTGTTGTCTCCCCTCCTTTTCTCTATCTTTATTAATTCTATTTCTCGTGACCTCCTTTCCTCTTATCATTTGTATGCCGACGATCTCCAAATTTACTCACAGTGCCCGATTGCTAACTTATCTTCTCTGATTCAATCCACCAACTCTGATTTAGAACGCATTCTGCACTGGAGCTCCTGTTATGGAATTAAAGTTAATCCTGCGAAGACTCAAGTCATTATTATTGGTAGCCCTATGAATATAGCAAAGGTGAATTTTGAGAGTCTGCCTCCTATCTTATTCGATGGGGTCCAGATCCCGTACTCGTCCCAAGTTAAGAATCTGGGAGTGATTTTGGATCGTACTCTTTCTTGGGGTCCGCAACTTAATGAGGTTGGACGAAAAATTTTTGCTGCCGTGGGATCGCTTAGGCGTCTCCGCAACTTTTTACCGCTTGCCACTAAAATTGCGCTGGCGCAATCACTTCTTCTTCCTATTCTAGACTATGCTGACATATCTTATCTCGATCTTACAGAAGAGCAATTAAACAAGCTTGAACGTCTTCAAAATGTGTGCATTCGTTTCATTTTTGGGCTACGGAAATTTGACCATGTCTCCAGCTTTCGGTCACAGCTCAAGTGGTTACCGATACGTTTTCGACGTAATACGCATATCCTTTCTCTTCTCTACAGTACCTTATTTATTCCTAATACTCCTGATTACCTTAAAAAGCGGTTTAGTTTCCTTTCGTCTGTTAGGTGTTCTCAAAATCTTCTTCTTGCTTCCCCTCGGTCATCTAGTAAGTTCTACATCAAATCCTTCACTTTCCAGTCTGTAAGAATGTGGAATGCTTTGCCCATTGATATAAAACGAGCTCAATCCTTAACCATTTTAAAAAAACGTCTTAAAGAGCATTATTTATCACTTTCTTAGTCCTGGTCATTTCATTCATGTAAGTAAATTCTCCTTTATTTTCTCTACCTGGTTGTTACTTCACTCCCTAGAATGCTTAATATTTATTTATGTAGGTTTATGTAGTGTATTATTGTAATTTAAATAATTTATGTAGTTTATGTAGTGTATGTTTTATTGTTTGTAGTTTAAATAAATAAATAAATATTATAGGACATTATTACACAAATTGACTAAGTCCCACAGTAAGCTCAATAAGGCTTGTGTTGCGGGTACTTAGACAACGATATATATAATATATAAATATTTATAAATACTTAAATACATAGAAAACACCCATGACTCAGGAACAAATATCCATGCTCATCACACGAATAAATGCCCTTACCAGGATTTGAACCCGGGACCATCGGCTTCGTAGTTTATAATTTAAAATTAACATATTATAAGTATACTTGTTTTATTGTTGTTTTGCACTGCCCAATAGCCTATTTCTTGCCACCGGTTCGCTATCTGAAGGTTGTCTGGAAGAGATCGCTTTATAGCGATAAGTCCGCCTGTTGTTATCTACTAATTTAAGTCCTGTCTTTGTTTGTAATATGAGTTTTTCTTTAGTAGTGCACAATAAAGAATTTTATTATTATTATCTCTTTATTTATCTTGTGTCTTAGATTAGGCATTTTATAATATGAATATAAAAGTAAAATACAACAAATCATACAAAATACATATAAACACATTATAAAAAACCTAACCTAGGGTGCCGCCAGCAGCGGGGCAGGGCCCAAGCTGCCGGTGGTCAGGGCCGCAGAGAGAGGAACCGGCGGACTATCCGCGCCGTGTCCAAGATCACCGCCTTCTGCATCTGACCCTTGATCCAACCACCTAGCGAGAGTCTCTCAAGGTGTTGGTCGAGACTCTTCGCTATGAGACCATTCGCTGAAACGACTATCGGGACAATGATCGTCGAATCAACATCCCACATGGCGGTTATCTCGTGAGCCAAGTCTAAAGCACTATTTTCAAAATGATCTGCAGATACATGTTTCAATAAATGTAACTTTTCTATGGGAAGATGTATCAGGTCTTCGTTCCCAACAAATTTGACCCACTGCCAGCATCTGAAAACATACAGGCTTGGTTATGTACAGTTTATATTCCAAGTGTTTGCTAATGAGATGATCAACTATTATTTAGCGCTAATATGCATCTATAAATCATGTTTTTTTGGCATCCAATTATCAACAACCTTTTATCAATGCTCTAACTTTTTATGTATTTATATGTCTGTTAATCATGAGAACCGGTCTGGCCTACTGGGCAGTAACCCTGCCTATGAAGCCGATGGTCCCATGTTCAAAACCTGGTACGGGCATTTATTTATGTGATGACCATGCGTATTTGTTCCTGAGTCATGTGTGTTTTCTATGTATTTATATGTATATATCGTTGTCTAAGTACCCACAACACATGTCTTATTGAGCTTCCTATGGGATTAGGTCAATTTGTGTAATAATGTCGTATAATATTTTTTATTGATCACAAAAAGAGAGATTAATTTACTTACATTTCAGATTAATATATTAAATAATTACTAGATAAAAAAAAATATATTAAATAATGACCATTAATGCATAGATGATATATACTTTTCCACTGAAAATCTTCGACGAATTAATTTTGTGTCATATTGCATGCAAGTTCTCAGGAAATTTCACATATTTTATTTAATTACTTACACTGATATACAAATAAACATACAATTATCGATAGTTTTAGTACATCCCTAGTTCACAACTAAAAATAATATAAAATATCAAATTTTCGATGTGTTTAAAGCCTGCTGCACGAAAATAAGGTCAAAAGTATCTTAAGCAATACGTACCGGTCTTTATCCAAGGGAAATTTCGCCATAAAATCCCTTTTTTCGTGATTTTCTCGAGTGGCTCGCTTGCCACATATTTCACACTTAGTAAACCGTTTTCTCGGTGGCATTGTAACAAACATCCCACATGGCGGTTATCTCGTGAGCCAAGTCTAGGTACTTACTGGACTTGTCCTTCTCGGCTTTCACGAGATTCTCATCATGGGGGATGGTGATGTCGACGAGCACGGCCCGGCGTTGCGATCGATCTATTATCACGATGTCAGGCTTATTGGCTACAATAGTCCTGTCAGTGATAATAGATCGATCCCAATAGAGCGTGGCACGACCATTTTCGAGAACTGGCGCAGGTGAGTACTTGTAGTACGGTACTTCGCGGTCCACAAGGCCGTATAGAAGAGCAAGTTGCTGGTGAATAATCCTGGCTACGAGATTATGTCTGTGCAAGTACTCGCCGTTAGCAAGATGAGAACAACCGGAAATTATATGCCTGAGTGACTCTCCGGGACGGCGGCATGCCCGACAAATGTCGACCGTACCGTCCTTCAGGATATATTTCCGATAGTTGTTCGTCATCATCACTTCGTCCGCAATTGCACAGGCAAAACCCTCGGTTTCTCCGAAGAGGTCCCCGAATCGTAACCAGTTCACCGACGCGAGCAGGTCCACGTCGGGTCCCGTGAGGGCCTTGTAGAACCGCCCGTGTAGCACCTTACTCTCCCATGCCGCCTTGCGATCCGCAGTACTTAGTACCACAGGTTTGCGCCAGTTCTCGTTTGCCAAGGAGAGCGGCGTGAGGTTCCTGTCTACTGCCACCACATCACGATGCATCCCACACTCGTTGTTAAGGAAATAATTCCTGAGATTGCACACCTCGCGGTTGTGGAGATCTTTGGCGTTTAGGAAGCCTCGACCTCCACACTTCCGTGGGATGTACAATCTCATAACTGACGAGCGTGGGTGTAGCATACGGTGTGTGGTTAGCAGTAGTCGGACCCTCCGATCCAGGGCGTCCAGCTCGGTCTGAGTCCACCTTAGTATGCCAAAGGAGTATGTGAGCAGGGGCATTACCCAGGCGTTGAAGGCGCGCACTTTGTTGCCTCCTGACAAAAGACTGTTAAGGACTTTTGTGAGCCGACTGAAAAAGCGTTCCTTCACCGACTGTCTAATACCCTCATCCTCAACACCCAACGACTGTGACATACCAAGGTATTTGTAGGTTTCTGATTCAGAGATAGATCTGAAAGCCTCAGATAGTTGTAAATTTGTTGAATTTACAACCTTCCCCCGCTGTACATGCATAACTGCACATTTATCGACACCAAACTCCATGTTGATGGCACTACTGAAGACTTCGGTGGTTTTCAGTAGCTCCAACAAGTCTTGGCTATTTGGTGCAAATAATTTGAGGTCATCCATGTACAGCTTATATAATAATATAGTCATAGCACCTAAAGTTTACTGTACTGCTTGAGTTTCAAGCTTAGCTAGCAGCAAGCTGTTGGTTTCGCCGTATGACTAGTAGTACACGCCGTTTCTTTGTACAGTAAGCTACAACCGGTACTCTAATACGATAGTTTTATAGTGTAAGGTACTTATTTACTTTATTTGAGACTAAATCGTAAACAACGTAGTTTACTGCTACCTGCAGCAGGGGCGGCACTCAGGGTGGCATTAAATATTTGATTTTAGAGAAGTTTTTATTGCAGTCGCCGAACGTGTTCACGATAAACGGAGGGGACGTGACTAGAGCAAGCTTAGGTGCCAGCCCTGGGCTGTTGTTGCCATCACTTTTACGACACTCATCAGATTAACTACTTTACTGACTTTTTTTGTCAACCCGTCTGACCAGTGGGTAGTGACCTTATGAAGCCGATGGCCCCGGGTTCAAATTCTGGTAAGGGCTTTTATTGTGCGATGATATTTGTTTCTGAGCTATGGGTGTTTTCTATCCATTTAAGTATTTATATATTATAAATATCATTGTCTACTACCTACCTACAACACGAGCCTTATTATTGAGCTTACTGTGGGACTTAATAAATTTGTGTTATAATGACCTATAATATGTATTTATTTATTTATTTATTTGCTGACAATAAATATGAAGCAGACTTATATGATGATGCATCTTATAAGATATACCTAGTATTTTATGAGTAAACCGTAATTTTCGAGAGATCTAAATAAGGTGCGTAGCGCGGGGTACGCCATGAGTTGTAATAGCATCTCACAAAGCGCAGGCGAGTCCAGCAAACAAGAGAACCAATCAATAATTAGTATATTGTTAAATGCCCAAACGTGACCAAGACCAAGTGGCGGAGGCCGGATCCGAAGCGGCGTTTTCAGCTTAAGATTGACTCACACTAGACCGGCCCGCGCCCGGGCCGAGGCGCTCAACACGTCATTTTCTATGATGCTGATCGGTGGTCACGGGGTGCTTTCCATAGAAAACTAAGCGCTCCGCTCCGGCCCGGCCCCGATCTGGGGGCTTACCGCGAAAACCGAAATTCTCCAATTGCGGGGATTTTTATCTACTAAGACGTAATTAGAGTGACAGGGAAAAATTCCCGCAATTGACGAACTTCGATTTTCGCGGTAGGCCCCCTGGTCTAGCATGAGTCACGTCTGTCACGGCGGTAGCCATCCCAATTTTTTGAGTATATGCTACCTAAGAAAGACTATGCTATTTTCAACCAACTCTAATATTTAACAAAATAATTTGATATGTTTCCAAAGTTGCTCCGCATTTAAATTGACCTGTGCTCGGTATGCGTTTAGTACAGCCACACTGCAAGTTAAAACTTTCCATTTCAGAAGTAATATCCGCAAAGAGAGTGCTAAGTCCGAAGAAAATATTAAGACATTAATTTGAAAGAAATAACATTTACTGAAAAGGGTCATTTCCAGAAAAATATGACGGTCTTCGAGTAAACTTTAAAGATGTTACACAGAAATATAAATAGTATATATTCGGCCTTTACTCGCATCTATACTGTATAAACAAACACGAAGCACTTGAAACATACCGATAATAACTGTTGGATGTCTACATACATATATAATTGATAACTATATACATGGCTTTTGTGGATGTTTTTCGACTAGTTAAGTACGGGTTTCTTTATTCTTTATTTCTCCTGCCTACTCAAAAAACAGCGGTGGCAGCATGGTTCCATTTTTATCACTTGTCACTATGTCTGTCACTTTCGCTTCTAACATACTTGTTAGAACGTGACAGGCACGGTGACAAATGATAAAGAGCCGACCATTTTAGCCCTACACCATATGTTAATAATAATATGAAAAATATACAAAATTCATATAAACTTCAAGAAGGAGGTTTTCATATCTTTTCTCTTTCATGCCACTTATCAACAATGAAATGGTGCAAAACATTATAACCAACATAATACAACTTTTATTCTAGCCTTTTCGCGGCACTGTAAATTGACACCCGAAAACACTCATGATTTGATATTATTTCAATAGATCTCACTCGCACACATTTATAAGTGAAAGCGAGATACGCAGAGATATAGCGAATTAGGGCTATATTTATTATTTTGGAATGCACTTCCAGGGAATATCCGACGTGAGAGTAGGGTCGCAGACTCGATTTCCGCCGCGACTCAAACATTTGAATGGGCGAAGGTGTGGACTTTGTCCCTCGTTATTCCTATCGTAGTTTGCGGTCTATGTAATAAATAACTATTGATTGAAGCTGGCCGTTTGTGCGTTTTGGATAAAAGAGACGCTTTTGTGAACATTCATGAATATAATAAAATAAACACTGTAAGGAAAAAATTGGCTATGTCATTTTATGTTGATGTTTTGTTATTTAAATTGACGGTCCCTTGGGACTTTAATTCCAATTGGATTGCGAATTTAGTTGCTGACGTTACCGGATTACTGCCGCAATTAGAACTTTCAACTCTGTCACCAGATTTATAAAGAATATTGATAGTGATCTCGCTCATTTCCCGTTCTTGCAAGGCTGCACTCAACAACGCTGGTACGCCTGCTGCAGTCTCAATCCAGATGTAACCTTTAAGTGTTATGTCACCATTAATTTACAAAATAAATAGTATTGCTTATTGTTTCTATCTTGATTAAAACAAGTGCTAATAGGATCACTTTTGTTTTGTAACTCGGGAATGGTAAAGATATTTTTATAAACTTTTAAAATTTGTCCAACGCCATTCAGTACACCTAGTGTAAATAAATTCGATTTCGAAACGTGACGTACGCGTTTGCGTTTAGTCTCATTTTGTATTGGATTTAGAAAGAGCGCGCCAAGCGGGACGTTTTGGAAACTCAAAATCCTATACAAAATGAGACTTAACGCAAACGCGTTCGTCACGTTATGATGCCGATCAAATTTACACTAGGGGTACCGAACACAAGTTACCATACTTACAGTATCATTTTATGAATCATAAAAAAACATTTCACACAATCAATATTGACATAACTCCAGATCGGTTCGATTTTGCTGCGTTTCCCAACTAAATATTAGGTCTAATCTAAGTCAGACACAAGACTCCCACGCCTCAGCTTAGATTCCACAGAATTTAAGGAGGGCGATTCGAATTTAACAATTTGTAACACGATGGTTATTTACGAAAACGGGACTTGATCGCGTATATTACTAGCTTTAGAATTTACCTCCGACGTTTCGAGAAAGGCATTGTCCTCGTGACTAAAGTAGACATCAACGTCTTCTAACTGCGCGAGTTTTTTGAACTAGGTAAGTACCTTTTATGTGTTTCCATGTATATTTTTTCAGAGGTTGTGCAATAAAGAGGATTTGTATTGTATTGTATTGTACCTTTTCCCAATATAAAAAAATAGCCAGGTTCGCCATTGCCGAACATGGATAGCTATATATATATATATTTAAAACTTTATTATTAGCGACTTTATTAGTCCCGTTTTAGTAAATAATCATGTGTAAAAATCGTGAAAGTTCAACTCGGGGTTTTATTTTATTTGATATGACTTGAGTCGTGTGCGAGCTAGATACCTAATGACGCGACTCGATTGCTCGCGCAGATTGGTATTCGCGAAATACAGAGTCAGCATTGTTTAATCGGAATCATCCTCCAGTAACGGAGCACAACTAATTGCGCCACATATGTCACTTAGGGCCTGAAACATTTATGGCACTTGCTAGTGAGTGACGTGTTCCTGCGTTATAACTTGTGAAAGTATGTAGAGGGGGTATCGATCGTGTTAATGTTCATGCTATACGCATTCCTATTTCTCTGACAATATTTATATACTCATTATAAATCTATAATACTACATACCTATATGTATTTATATGCCATTTTTCCGTTATATGAACGGAGGAAAACTACTATACAAATTCTTAGAAATAAGTCGACAACTCTGTTTATAGACTATGTCGATATCAATATTTATAGACAATAGTGTAATTATGACTAATAAAATAGTAGCGGCTACGAAATGCTTCATTATAAGCCTAGCTCGATATGCTTTTGGACGATTTTCATTTATCGTAAATTCATTTACAGATGATACTGACTAAGCTACCAATTTATAAATAAATCTAAAGGCGATATTTTATTAAGTCATCGCAAATCTTTAATGATCCCGTCAGATTAAGGAGTAGCCCAAAATAATTAAGTTCTAAATAATCGTTATTCCGATGCTTAAAGAGTCTGAAGAGATTGCTTTAAAACCTTATTGCGAAAGGCTAAGTTTGTAATTGACAACAAAATAAAGAACTAAGTCATTAAATGGTGTGTAGGTACCAAATTATTTATAAACAGCGCTGCGAATACATGTAAAACGTTATGTTCACGAAATTAGAACAAAATACCAAATTGCAATCTTTAATTACAAACATAACCGTTAGGTGTGTAAACCGCAATATCATTGTGCAATTACGTACACCCGACAATTTAGTTAAGCTCGCAGGAATACCCCAGTAAACTTTATGCTATGGTGATAAATGCCATTTTAGTAAATGAGAATTATTCAAACAATCTTGGGCACGCCGTACGGGGAAATTGGTCATAAAGTGCAAATCTGTATTAGCTTAGGGACCCTGTGCTATGGTTTATAATTAACTTTCGTTTATTTATATGAAGCGTTTGTTTTTATCAATGAAATTAAATTATTTAATACCTAATTCACCGTCAAACAAGATTATCTCATGAATAATAATTGTCTCATTTCTTAAGGAAATTAAAGATGGACAGAAGAAGCTCGTGTTGCGAAGTTCTTAATGTAAAGTATGTGGTCCGGAAAGATTGACCCTCAATTTTTGATCACACATTTGCCATTTTTTACATTTTTCTTTCACATATTTGTATAAAAGGCATTTCGCCGGTGCCGTACTGGGTTTCTGGAAAATAAACTGAGAAATTCTGTGTTCCAATTTTGCCACACCAATTTCACACACGTCGCTGCACAAATTTGCCTCAAATAAGTGTCCTGCGTGGTTATCGAATATTCCAAGCTTGATACAAATATTCTACGTATACTTTGCATATGAGAATTTGGCTTATAGAATTTGCTTTTCAAAACAACTTACATGCAAGCTGCAATGTTAATAACATAATTAAATGTTCATATGAAGACATCCAACACAGACATACGCATATGTTGAGGTTAACCAACCAACTTTTATCAAATGCTTTTTATTTACTAAGTAATTTTATATATTTTATGAGTATCAAACCCAGTTTAGTGTCCGTTAGATTTTTATCTATAAACACCAACTTACTATCTCATGTTATGTTTTAAACGAATATCAGTTGCTTACTTACTCATCGTGGTATGTACTCATTTTATGTTATTTCATAAGCAACCTTACTATCTGCGTGTTAAAAATCACTTTAATTTATAAACATAGAGAGACATACGGGAGCCAGTAGGTAATGCTTCGGTATTTGGTGTAGGTGATAAATCATGGTGACGTTTCGGCAAGCGACGCCGACATCGGTCGTTAGTTGCTATCGACTGCCGATAACAGGAAAAAACAGGGTCCGCCTCAGCCAAGCTAAGTTTCTGGCCAGTATAAATGTGTTATTCAGACTTCTGAAATATCATTTTTAAAAAGTAGCATTACCTTTAATTTTTTACCAATAATACTAATATACCTCGCCGTTTTCCTTCTAAAACCATTACTATACCTGCAAGTAATAATGCTTTTGAATCAGTTCCGCCGTTATACGTAATTTTGTGATATGTTGAGTGAATAGTAATAAAATTATACAAGTTGTAGAAATTTATTCTGGTTTCGTTATGCCAGCCTACAATTAGCTTAGCCTACGTTATTTATAACAACGAAGAAAAGCGATAATGGTCATGTTAATTTTCTTAAGTGCGTTATCTAGTAGACAACAGTTTATTTTATTTTTCCATTGAAATACCTAGCTGTCCTCAATGTCGTCCAATACCTAAACAAACATGATTTATATTATAATATAATCCTCATATTTAACTACAGATACCAAATCCCGAAGGATTAAAAGATGATTGGTTGCTTTGATTGATCACCAAATACCTGTCTGTTACAGACAACCAAGGACAATTATGTAGTAAATTTTGACAGGTTTGTGATTAAGATATATTAAAATTACCGAGGAGGGAATATAACCAAATAAAATTGTGTCTGGAATTACATTGCGATGCTGAACGCGCATTTAATACCCCTGGAGTTGCAAGCGTCTATAGGCTACGATGTTCGCTTACCATCAGGCGGGATATATGCTTGCTTGTCACCGACGTATTGAAAACAGAGTAATTTTTATGTAAAGTGATGTAAAGAAACCAAAAGAGACATTATCATTCGTAGGCTACATTTTTTTACATTTACGAAAGCCTTCACTTGTTTTTTCTCGTAAAACTAATTACGAAGAAGATGGTGTTTATTTGAACTAAAAAGCGAGTACACAAAACAGACTAAATTATAAAATTTAATTTACTTTACGGCAACAAAACACTTAAAATTTACCTTCAGAATAAAGTGATGATGATGATGATGATGATGATCTTTCCGGCCGATTTCGACCATGGCGACCACTTCGACTCCTAGTTAGCTCGGCGCTCATGCGCCCGAAGATGGCTGACATAGCCGATCTTTGAGGTGAACCCCCGCGCACATTTTCCGTTTTGGCAAGGAAGGCAATCCACCGCAGATATGCAACAGGGATTGGCTTACTCGGCGACTCGGCAAGGCAAGGTGGATGGCCCAGGGCGACGGTAGAGGGCGTGAAGTTACCGTCGGTCAGACATGTCATCTGATCTCTCCTCCAGTCGTAGCGGTTTTCCGTTCCACTGATTCGGGGAGAATAAAGTACAAAGTTAAGAAAGCCCATAACGACTTTACGACGGAGACAGTCTAATTACTAAAGTTGCCTTAATACAGGCTAAATAAAGCAGGCTACAGGCCGTAACATGCCTTAATATCAGTTCTAAGTGTGAAACCCCAAACTTGGAGAGAATACATAAAACTCGGATCAATATTTCAAATGTTCTTGTAAGTTATATCGTAAAGAAACAGTTGAGTGCGCTTTTCCTCACTTGCCGGGCACTCCTTCAAAGTTAGGATAATTCTCGAGTTTGCCCCAATTTTATATAAGGGAAGGTGTGCGGACTTGCGTGCGAGTTTGCTTAAGATTTTATAATTTCGATTGATCGATGACAGATAGATGTACCCAGGTAAAATGATATTTTACTCATTCTAGACTTTCGGAAGATGGCATCAATGGATGAAGCCTATATCGTGAAAGTATATCGCCGCGCAGTCATTATTAAAACATTCATAGTTATTCCAAATGCTCTTGAAAAATGACAGCTTTTTCTTCTTTTCTTGGCCTTGGCGTAAACCGATGATAATTCATTTTAACACCAATTTTAAATACAATGCGAAGTCTTTTTATAAATATGGTGTAGTCTTTTTAAATGTAATTGTAGGTACCACAATTAAGGCAATTAAATGTTTAACTATTATTATATGTATGTATTCTACCTTTTAGGAACCAGATAATGGAATCTTGAGGTCGCATTTGGAACACAGTCTTTTGTTCTCAACGGAAAATCAAAGAGCGTCAGAATAAAGGACGAGACCCTTTCAAGTCCGACAAATACCCACCTGACCCTGGCGTCGAGGCAATTACAGATTTCTTTGAAAAAGATTGTCATTTCCAGATTAATTGCCAGACGAACGATTATAAGCAATAATGTCCTATTAATGTCCTGATTGTTTTACTGAGTACAGGTACTTAATATAGGTATGACGTAATCTGTGAATGAATTTGGATTAAAAACGGTATTTAAGTGTGCGTTGCCCAAGATCGCTTTTTTATTTCAAAATAAGGTTGCCTTAGCTATCTTTTACAGAAAGTACCTTCTTTTTTAACTTGATCTAATGACCTCGGTATCTACCCTATTAAACAGTTTAATAGTTTAACAAATATTTTATAATAAGACTATTGTGAACCTTTGGATTTGTAGGTCTTTACATTGAGATTGTTTCGCTCATATAGGTCATCCTAATGATCCATCAATATTCAATGACACAAAATACCCTCGCAAGCACGTGCCTAAGCATCGGCATGCCTCATTAACCTGATCAGTCAAATATATGTACTAATCGATTCGCCAGAAATATCCGAAACAGCCGTCAAATTGAGGGGACGCCTTATTTGAGCCCTGTCATTTCCCGCAAGGGCATTCTATGAATTCGACCGCTCAAATAGCTCGAGTATAAACTTTATGTGTACACCCGCGTTATTACACATTTTGCAGAGGTCAAAGAACGTTACTGAAACAAATTAATCTTAAATGAGTTCAATTTGGATATAGGCTTCTATCACTAACTTTACTTTTTTTCAGATGTCCTACTCATAAAAACCGTTTTACTGGTATTGTTAAGATTAAAAAAAAAAAAAAAAAAATATCGTTGTGGCAACACTATAACTAACGTTCATTCGCTTTTTGGAAACCGTGTGTCACATTCGCTCTCTATAAGTTTCGCACCAAAAGCTGCCTATTTGCTGGCTTTCGTTAGTTATCTCGGTAAATCGGAGTAATCGTGCTTGAAATTATTGAAAAATTAAGTTTTGTGCCTTGAGATCGGACGGAGGGACGCTGGAGTTGCGGTATATTCAGGCATGCAGGTAACCTTAGAGGTCTGGTAAGTGCACGAGCTGGTCTCCGGGGCCCTCGCCGCCTGAAAGAGGAGCTGACGACCCCTCTAAACCCAGGTTAGTGCCTAAAATCTGAATTTCAAGGCAATTAAAGCATTATTTTGTAGAATTGCATTCTTGTAATATTTATTTTCGATTGAATCCCCCCAAAATTTACAGTCCACTGTTTCGAAATCGCACATTTATTATTTGGTCCCACGACCCGGAGCTTGTAAAGAGCCTGTGGATATTTCGTTTGTCGTTTTTAAAAGCAAATCCACATTAATTTGGTGTAAAATCTTTCGTTTCGTGTTTCCACCAAAAATTGAGGGTAAGCTTATAAAATTATAAATTCTTTCGTGTCCTATTCCACAGATTCATATTTCGTTTTCACAGATTTAGTGCGTTGAGTGAATTGGAACGCACCATAGACTAGTGAAGTGACAGTGACATTTGACGTTTCGTATTTTTTTGTTGTATGTCGAAAATATTGTGTTTAAGTTTAAATATTTCTTATTTTGATTATTTCGCGTAGTTTCTGTTCGAAAAATGAGTGACGATGAAAAGGGAATTGCCGATATGTCGCGTGTAGCGCGGGATTACGCAGTTTTTAGGCTGGAGCATATAGAAGCTTCAAATTTGCTAGGATATGTGGAACAAGACTTGCTGGATATATCGAAGGAGTTTCACAAAGCTCAAATCAAAATGTTAGCCAGCCTAAGCCCTGCCCAGAGGCAGTCGGAGTGTGCGATAACACGAGATTTTGAAGTCAAGTTGAAAGCGGTACAAACTAGGTTACGTTCACAGTCGTCAAGTGGCGTTAAATCAGTGGAAGTCACATCACCACTAACGCTCGCACATCTACCTAAAATTACAATTAAACCGTTTGACGGGAAACTTGAAAGTTGGGTGGCATTTCGTGACTTATTCGATTCACTTATTCATCGGCGTAACATACCACAGGTAGGAAAAATGCATTATTTATTAACAAGCTGTCAAGGTCATGCTTATGATTTAATAAAGGGGTTTCCCTTGTCCGATGATAATTATGAAAACGCTTATCAAACTTTAGTCAAGCACTATGATAAGAAACGACAAATTGCCATAGTATATTATGAGAAATTATTAAACCTAGAACCTATGAAAAATAAATATGACATTGACAGAGTAGTTCGAACATTTAGTGAAAATCTAGATATTTTATCCAAATTTGAATTACCTGATAAAAACTTTATGTTATTTTATCTGCTGTGGTCCAAATTAGATATTAATACCCGCGAGGCCTTTGAGTTACAACTGGAAACAAATGTAGACATTCCAAAGTTTGAAGATTTGCAATCATTTATTGAAAAACGAGGTCAAGCCCTCGAAAACTCTAACAGTAAATTAAAAGTGCCTGCGGTGAATAGTAAACCTGTCGCTAGTGTTAATAAAAATAAATCTTCACTCATGGTGCCTTCAGCATCTGTGTTAAATTGTCCAATGTGTGCGGTTGCGGGCCATGAGCTGGAAAAATGTCCCAGTTTTTTAGAATTAAAGCCAACTGACAGATTTTACAAGGTGAAAGAAAATAAACTTTGTATTGTGTGCCTAAAGCCATCCCATAGTATGAAGAATTGTAGGTCAACTCTTCGCTGTGATAAATGTAGTTATCGACACCACTCATTGCTTCATTTTGAAAAAATTGATGAAGGTGGTCAAGGGTCAAAGTCCACTTCTCAGTTGACAACATTATCAGTGCATACTCATGACACTCCAGTAGTTTTTTCTACTGCTGTTGCTCGCATTAGGGATTGCACGGGACAGTTGTTGCCCGTTCGGATTCTTTTTGATTGTGCCTCGGCTTGCAACTTTATAACCAAGCGGTGTGCAGACCGGCTTGGGTTATCGATAACCAAGTGTCACCAATCTGTCAATGGTATCGAAAGCATATCAACAGCTCCACTCGGGTCTGTTGTGTGTGAAATATTTCCTTCAAAAGGAAATAATAAATTTTCATTTGAAGCCTTTGTGCTATCAAAGATTTGTCCAGATATGCCATATGATCAATTGGATACTTCAGCATGGACTCATCTAAAGGATCTGGACCTTGCGGATCCTCAATATTGTCAGCCAGGAGCTATCGATATTTTAATTAATGTGGGTCTTATGGTCTCATCCCTTCAACCTGGTTTATTGAAGGGTGAGGAAGGTCAACCCGCAGCGGTCAACTCTATCTTTGGTTGGCTAGTGATGGGTGACTGTGGTATTGATATTAAACATTCTCGTTGTCGTTCTCGCAATAATCCTTCTGAAACCAGCAAGGATTGTTATCTCGTTTCGTCGCTCTCTGTAAGAGAGAACAGTAAGCAGTCCTGGGACATAAGAAATGTCGTAAGTCCTAGTACTGTTATACCTAATAACAATTTATCGTGTCGATTAGGTGACAGCTCCTTGAGAAATTACAAGGAGTGTCTTCTCGTTTCGTCTGTATCTTTGGACAATAGTATCAAGAAGTTTTGGGAAGTAGAAAATGTCGTTAGCCCAAATGCTGTTACTTTGGCAAAAGATGATTTGTCGTGTGAAAACCTTATGGGTGCAAAATATTGTCGGAATCCCGAAGGAAGAATAGTGGTCCCATTAACTTTCGATGGCCTTCAGGATCGGCCCCGGTTTTCTAATTCTCGGGAAATCGCACTTAAGCGACTTCTACATTTAGAAAAGAAGTTTAATATGAACTCTGATTTTCGGACAGCGTATGTCAACTTTATGGATGACTATTTGGAAAACGGTCATATGGAGGAGGTTAAGGCCCCTTCGTCGTATGAAGGCGCCTTTTACTACATTCCCCACCACGGAATTTTACGCCCTGATTCGGTTTCTACCCCTTTGAGGACCGTGTATGACGCAAGTGCCAAGGATGGTCATGGAAAGTCTCTCAATGACACTCTTCTGCCAGGCCCAAAGTTGCAAAAGAATATTTTCGATTTATTAATTCGGTTTCGTTGGCATGCTGTCGTGTTCACTGGGGACATCAAACAAATGTACCGCCAGTTTTTGGTTGATAAGCAAGACTGCGATTACCAACGCATACTTTGGCGGCCATCTCCCTCTGAACCTGTTAAGGACTTTCGTTTGCTTACAGTCACTTACGGCGTGTCATGCGCGCCCTACCAAGCATTGTGGTGTATCTCGAAACTTGCGCAGGAGTTTATCGATACCGCTCCTTTGGGTGCTGCAGTTCTCAACAGGGACACCTATGTCGATGACATCGTGTCAGGCGCAGATTCGGTAGAGAATGCGATACTTATTCGTGACGAGTTAATTAAAATCTTAACTTCTGCTCGTCTGCATTTAAGAAAATGGACTTCCAACGATCAGGGGTTCCTTGTAGATTTGTCGGATTCCGATTTATACTCGGAACATTTTCGTAATTTCGAGGACGTTCATGACGTCTCATTAAAGATTTTAGGTTTGCTGTGGCAACCTAAATCTGACACATTTTCATTTAAAACCTCTAACGTAGAGTGTCGTTGCACTAAACGGTCAATTCTATCAGAGATCGTTCGGATCTTTGATCCTTTAGGTTTCCTGTCGCCAGTGGTCTTCCTTGCGAAATATTTGATGCAGCTCTTGTGGTCTTCCGGTCTCCACTGGGATGAGGATGTCCCTGAACCTATCGCTGAAGAGTGGCTCAAATTAAAATCTCAGCTGTCGTGTTTGAGCTCACTGTCCATACCTCGTCGAATGGTTTTGTCCCATGACATTCAAATACACGGCTTTTGTGATGCCTCGGAACGAGGATATTGCGCAATCGTTTTTTGTCGCATGGTTAACGATGACGAAGAAATTATCGTTCGTCTTTGTTGTGCAAAAAGTAAAGTCTCTCCGCTCCGTCGGCTGTCCATTGCTCGATTGGAATTATTGGCGGACCTCGTAGCGTCAGTTCGTCATGCGTTGAAGGACTTCCATTATGATGCTAAAACATATGCTTGGTCAGACTCAACCGTGGTTTTGACATGGATTCGATCATGCCCATCGCGATGGAAAACATTTGTCGCTAACCGGACTGCGGCGATTCAAGAGCAAATTGCTCCCGATTGTTGGCACCATGTTTCTACTTGTGATAATCCGGCGGATCACGGATCTCGTGGGTTACTTCCCGCTGTTTTATTGCAGTGCAAGTCATGGTGGGCGGGACCTGCATGGTTGTCGCGTCCTGAAGAGGATTGGCCAAGGCGTCTCTCTCAAAGTGATGGGGCTGCATTCGAAGAGGAAAAGGTCTTGACATTGTTCAGTGCCCTAAATTCGGATTTTATCGAACAAATTTTGTCGAAATATTCATCGTTTCGTCGTATCGTTAATATATTAGCATATTGCTTTCGTTATCTTCATAATTTGAAGAACCCCGCATCGAGAACCTCGACACACACTCTGTCGACGTGTGAAACCAATTCGGTGATACGATTTCTCGTAAGGCATGTCCAGGAGCATGTCTTTTCAACCAATGTCAATTTGTGTTCAACCCGCCAGGTAGTCCACATTTCTCAGGCTTAGCCGAAGCTGGAGTAAAATCGGTAAAAACTCATCTGTCGCGTGTAATAGGCTTACAACGTCTGACATATGAAGAATTTTACACGGTCTTGACTCAACTTGAATCTATGCTGAACTCAAGGCCTCTGTGCCCAGTCAGTTCAGACCCTAATGACCTTTCGGTGTTGACCCCTGGTCATTTCCTCACATTGGAGCCCCTCACGATATTGCCAGAAAGCAATCTAACTGATGTTAAAATAGGTCCGCTTCAAAGGTGGAAATTACTCCAAAAAATCCATCAGGATTTTTGGCGTAAGTGGCACTTAGAATATTTGCACACTTTACAACAACGCCATAAATGGTTTAATAAACAACCTGATGTAAAGGTCGGGACTCTTGTTTTCATTGCTAATGAGCAATGTAGTCCACTCAATTGGGCCTTAGGCCGTATCGTGCAACTGCATCCCGGTACTGACGGGATTTGCCGTGTCGCCACCATCCGCACAGCCACTGGTCAATATAAACGCCCAGTCGTGAAACTGTGCCCCCTACCTCTTCACCATTAACCAATTACCCTTTTCGAGTCACTCAGGTCGGGCCTATTTTAGGTTAAATTATTTCAAAATAAACTCAACTGTGTGACAAACTTTAAAGATTATAATAATTTCGTAGATATAATTTCGTGAAGTAGATATAATAATTTTGTAGATAGCTTACTAATCTCAAAAATACCGGGTGTATTTTTGGTGGGCGGAAATGTTAAGATTAAAAAAAAAAAAAAAAAAAATATCGTTGTGGCAACACTATAACTAACGTTCATTCGCTTTTTGGAAACCGTGTGTCACATTCGCTCTCTATAAGTTTCGCACCAAAAGCTGCCTATTTGCTGGCTTTCGTTAGTTATCTCGGTAAATCGGAGTAATCGTGCTTGAAATTATTGAAAAATTAAGTTTTGTGCCTTGAGATCGGACGGAGGGACGCTGGAGTTGCGGTATATTCAGGCGTGCAGGTAACCTTAGAGGTCTGGTAAGTGCACGAGCTGGTCTCCGGGGCCCTCGCCGCCTGAAAGAGGAGCTGACGACCCCTCTAAACCCAGGTTAGTGCCTAAAATCTGAATTTCAAGGCAATTAAAGCATTATTTTGTAGAATTGCATTCTTGTAATATTTATTTTCGATTGAATCCCCCCAAAATTTACAGTCCACTGTTTCGAAATCGCACACGTATTGAGCCTAAACTCAATAAGATTGCGATGTTCCATTAGCTACAGAGTTTCTGTGTGCACCTAGATATGAAAAATTTATATCTTATGGGGAACCGGGAAATAGCGTAAAATCTTCAAGATTTTATTAAAATCTGACAGGTGACACAAAAAAAAGAGCAGCCACGAATACTGATTTAGTTTATCTAAAAAACTTATGGGAATCTAGAAAAATCGCGTTACAATAGTTGATGTTGTCCACATGCGCACGGTACAGTTGAGTAGCTTGCAGCACAATTCCCGTGGGGATTATCGAGCTCCTGACTTCTATAGTTAATCCAGATCGTTGGCGCAATAAGCTTTACTGGTTTGTCTTTTTGGTGTATACGTAAAAGAGCCACATACGAATTTGTGATTAGTATGTCCATTTGTGCTTCATTTCGTCAATTACATGGTATTTAATGATTACAGTATTCATAAAAACGTCAATTTAATCATTCGTTCATTCAAATTACTTTACATAAATTGTGTAATTACAACCAATTTAATTGTTAAAAATATACACATTATACAACCAATTCAATAAGGTTGAAGTAAAATACTTACGACAACATGAAACGTAAAACATTAAGCTCGATTTCACTCAAACTTACTTATCGGGAGTTTGCCCTCGTGTTTGAAATTAAAGGGTCCGGTATTATATTGCGAACATAAGGACATTAACAACAAATTAGGGTCAACCTGAGTTCCATGTAATTTTATTTGTACAATCTGCGTGCTGGGCAGTTTATTGGAAGCAAACTTATTATTGATTAGTTTTCCCCCGACTTCGTCCAGGTAGATTTTATAGATATCCTTAGATTCCTCATCCTGTCCCTTCTAGTACTCTAGTAATAAAGTGCAGCCCCATTGCGCCCACTTAGGAGATGAAATCGGGGTAAATGGATATATGTCCTTATTTAGGTTACCTATAAATTATCTGAGATAAAATTTTATCGAAAAACGTTCACCCGTTTTGGCGTGATGGAAGAACACAGTCATTTCAAATGATCCAAACTTTCACACATTTAAAATATTAGTAGATTATTTTCCATTTACCTACGTATTCGTGGAGCTTATATTAACTAGGGCAGACCTTGGTGAGTTAAAACAGATTTTACTATATTTTAGTCATAACTCTGTTGTATTAGATGCTAGAATTGCGAAATCCATGCAGCTGACATGGATTTCGCAATTTTCACAACCACTTACCATTCAGAATATAAACACAACTATTTAACAACATTATTTTTGAACATCAATCCAGTCTGTTTCATCTCTTCATTAGAATTAACTAAGGTAACTTGAAACAAGTGCTGAGGTAAGTTGAGACACACATCATCACCATCATTTTAGCCTCCATTCGCCCACTGCTGAGCATAAGGCCCCTCTTCGTGTACGCCACTTATCCCGATCCTGGTCTAGTCGCATCCAGAAGTGTCCCGCAATTTTTCGAATGTCATCCACCCAACTAGCTAACGGACGCCAGGCGCTTCTTTCATCCGAACACACACATTTTTTATAAATTTAAGCAATATATACAAAATAATGTCAATGAATCATTTTCATCGATAACCGAAAATCTATTTAGAATTTTAGTTTTCAATTTCGTCTATTAGCTGGTTAAAGTCCTGTTTTTAAAATACTGGTTGATGCGGCAGCGTAACCTTCAAATATGCTACTTTGATCAATATTTTTGTTTTCGATTTCGTCTTTTAGTTGGTTATAGGTTTGGCAGCTGTCAGCGTAACCTGGAAGTATGCTATAGTCTGTCAAGCAAAGTATGTCAGTAGCAATGTACAGCAAAGTGAAGTAGGGCAACACTCAAGCAGTATTGCGTTGGTGTTGCGCTAAGAAAAGCAGCAATGTAAGTACATCGAACCAAAACATGTAATTATCATAACCTCAAATTTTACAAATATTTACGATCAACGAGCGTGATTGTATATTGTAGGCACCTTGACTTTGCTTAAGTCCACTAGTTGTTAGTGACTGAAGCATTACGAAATACACGATTTTTTAAAGCATTTAATTAACCGAAGTGCTAAAATAAATTGAAAAAAAAAATAGTTTCAGCAGTCTCATATGAATAGCCTCTGACAAACTCAAACAAAAAATTGATGAGGTAACTCACGTAACCCAAGCAATATAAGTAAAATATATATATATATCCTACCTAACGTATTTATTACTGCCGTGAGGGGCTATTTAAAAACCAGTTTTAAAGTCACGAACATAATAAGCTTAGAAATCGAGCCACATTTTGGAAAAATAGGTATATCAATGTGGCAAATTAAGAACAAACAGATAAAGAAGATAAATAAAAAATATGCTTATAAAATTGCCCCCAGTGTTCAATTTAGACCCAAACAGAACTGGAAAAAATACTAAAAAGGCAGACAAAATGACAAAATCCCACATCCACAGTAAATATAATTGCGCTTTACAAATGGAGATAACCTTTGGCAAACCAAAATTGCGGCTTCAAACATTACCTTCGTCAACGCTCGACGACATGCATATGTCAACCGATTGTTTCGCTTAAAATTGATTTCTGGCCCAAACGTCAAAATTTTCGACGATATTTTTTTCAGCTCTAGGTCCACTGTCCACAGATTACCTCCCGTAGACTATATAATGGAGCAACATATAATAATGTAATACATTATATAATCCAGGCTTACATATAAATGGAGATACATGTAGCAAATTATAGACTCGCGGTGACCTGCGTCGCGGCATAGGCGCTCTTATGCCTTCTACACCATACCCCAGCATGACTTGCATTGTCGCACGCGATTGCATACTTAAAGTTGCGCTTGACATATCGAGTCCCGCGCGATAACGCAAGTCATGCTAGCTGGACATATAATTCTACAATAGCACACGTTTTGGTCAACAGTCCAGTTTTTATTCATGTTTGTAATGGGACCCTAACAGGTTATGTATTTTAAGTATTGATATTTTGGTTACATTAAATCAGGTCGTAAAAGATTAAAACAAGTATTTACGCTTTCAATGTATTTAGTTTAGGGACCCAAATATATGATTATGTACCTACGTCATTTCATTTCGTCAGTCATTATGTACCATATCGTCACAAGAAATCAATAATGCTTTAACCCGTAAAATCAAAACTTTACGCCAGAGTGAAAGAACTTCGAGTAACAACAAAAAAATCATAACTTCTTAACGGTAGAAGGGATTTTGACGGCTTTTGGAGACATATAGTAAGTATGTAAGATGATCAGGGCCCGTACTTTTCATGCAGTTGACGCAAAAATTACGTAATTTAACATACAGGGAGTTTGTTTACAACACTACAAATTTGGATACCTTTCTTACTGACGGATAGAAAAATAAATACTTGTTACGTGAAATACGCTTTTTAAAATCAAAAATATGTATTATTTAATAAATTAATAATCTATTATTTAGTTGAGTGACAATAAGATGAATATGAGCATGTCAGTAAGACGTTTCTGTACTGATTGTCAAGTATATGTATAAGTTAACTAAAGAGGTTGGCAAATGACTAATTATTACGAAAATACTAATTGGAATCATACTCTTTGTAACGTGACGTCATTTTTCTGTAAACGGCACGAAATATACGGGCCCTGAAGATGACAAAGAAAAGTAATTTTAAGCACACTTTTATCACCGTAGAATCACGAGCTATAGACCAATCGACGCAGAAAAAATAAATGTGACAAGAATATGTAAAGAACAGCATAAAGCTTTCTTGCTACGATATACATGATGTAATCGTTGAGTGTTTACATGCGATTATTCCGTAAATGTCTCAAATATCAACCAAATCCTTAGCGCATGTCGTACTAAATGTATGTGATCGTTTAAACTTAATACTTTGGATATTTATATTTTATTAAAATAAAGCGATTTTACTCTTTGAGTAATGTACTTTTGATATCTTTTATATTTACAGAATAATCTTCTGTAAACACTTGAAAATTACAACCTGTATATTCTATCTAGTGGGGGATGGATCTGTGCTACGGTCCCGATGGACCGACTGTTATCACAGAAAACACCGACCGACCCAGCGACTAAGGTAAACATAGCTTTGTCAAATATTTTACGGATGAAATTTCAAGTATTTTTTATTTATTCCGTCGTTCGGGTTTAGTTTTCTTTTCCGGCGATCAAAGGATAAATAATATGCGTGGGCGTGACTTGTCAATGTGAGTGGATTGATAAATGAAAGAAATGAATAATCGGTGGCTTCATAAAAACAATTATTATGTGATCACGCATAGAAAAAGTTAATATTTGCGACTTATAATATAGCAAAGCATGTTAAATAAACCAGTACGGCTACCACTAGTTTGACACTGACATATTCGCTAGCGGGCATATAACTTACTTTCTATGCATCTCGCTCAAACTCGCATATTAGTGCGAGAAAGATGTATAGAAAGTAATGTACGGAAACGTTAGCGAATACGTCAGTTCGATACTGATAAGTCAGTCAGTGACAAACTGGTGGAAGCCGTATTTAAATAGGTACTAGCTAGCCATCGTGCGTTATACATATCTCTATATGACAAACTTGGCAAAGTTTTCAGAAGAAGAGCCGACCGCAGGAAAAATCACCAGTCCTAGGAATATCAAAGAACCTCAGATGTTGCTTTCAGTTGTCTAAGAACTAAGATGTATTAATTTTTTAAGGGCTTTCCCACAAGGCACGTTTGGCGACTCTTGACTAGTCCAGCAGGTGGCTATAGTTAGCCAGTGGTAGTATTTTCTGTAAAAGTAAGTTTGATTATACCTATATAAATAACAATTTGACTCAGAGTTTTCGAATAGCAGATTTTAAAATACAGAACATTCAAAAAATAAAGGTTGGTGGAACCGTGTGGTAAAAGGTTAAGCTGCATACAAATGAGTTACCTCGTGTTAAGTAATTAAAACATATTTTAAATCTGTTAAAGTAAGCTGTCTCGTAGCATGTATATGCCCCCTACACAAGAACCTCACCTACCATTTGAGTCGTGGTTAAGTTGTAAAAGGCGCAATGTTGATTAACACGAAGTCACTTAATTCCAGGCATTATTTATTCTCTTTCGTTGCACAAGTCGAGTCATTGAACGAGCAAGTTTAAGTAGCTTCTAGATCTGTAACTACCAGAAGGCGTTCCCATATTGGTTCGACGGTACGATCGATTCGCCCACGCTCAGAAAGCGGTTGGCACGAAGTTCCAGTACACTAGGCACTAGGCACGTGTAAAACAACCTAAATACACTTGAACACCGCTTCTACCGGCATGCCGAAGCACAGTCAGGATTTAGAGCGAGTCACACACGGAAGCGAACGTTAGCGAACAAAAAGTTGGACCGAGTATAATACTCGACTTATTTTCTCCCAAGTATATTTCATGTAAGCATGAAACTGAATTTTCGAAGACAATGAAGTTTTCCGCGTCTCTTTATACAAAACTAGGAATAAAACAAAGAAGGAGAATAGAATAAATACTTCTTAGAAATTGTATACCTTTGTGATGAGTATTTTATTCTTTACAATCTGCACTGCTTTAAATAAATAAAAAATATGTTAAAACAGATTATAATCGAGAAAGACAAACGAGGACTTATTATAATCTAGGGTTCCTCTTTAATGTTTGGCAGATTTCATGTTATCTCAAGCAGACATCGTTTGGCAGGGTCTTTCTTAGTTGACATAAGAACAATTTTTAATTAGTGTTATTGTAAATGTTCGGAGGTTATGGAGTTAAGGCGATTGTTGTTATTCCTGATGCGATGCAAGATCGCTATTCATAGAAAACCACTCATGATCTGAGATTAACTTGTCTAATTTTGATACAGAAATAAGGTACCGGAGATTTAAAACATATAGCTTACATTACCATGGTATAATGTACTCATAACCCAGACAACGTGCCAATAATTTTGTTAGGAAGATTAAGGCAGGCATTTTGCTGAGTACATTAATAGGTTTCTTGGCGCCCTGTTTAAGCTAACTTCACTTGTAGGTCAAACTTGTAGGATGCTTTTGATACATATAGCCTTTTTCACCTAATTTCGCAAATATAAGTATCTAACAAGTTCTACAGACCTTAAACACGATTTTACTCTCAGACTAATAGGTTTAACAAGCGAGAATGGAACAAATTAATTGAAAAGTAGACAAAGCAAATTGACGTTGAATATGTTAGGTACCTACTCGTTATTATGTTACAAGATTATCTCATTACACTCATTAAGTAAATAAAAATAAGTACAGCTAAAATGTGTTCTTACTTTATTTTTCTGCACAAGCGTTGACTAGATTTTTCTTGAATTGTAAGACTCTGATCTCTTGCATTGTTTTCAATGAAGTGACAAATTCACACGATTTAGCCGGACCAACATATCGATAACGACAAAATTAAATTATGTTACTGTTTCGTTCGGCAATTTATTTATCGTTACGTATATAATACAAATGTTGTGATAAATTAGATTAAGATAACCTATTGCTGTTGGTTGGTTCGTATTTAGTAGGACCTTAACCCCGTCCACGTATCATTTTCGGAAACATCGCTTTGTTGACTTTTATTTTAAGTATTGCTTTCTAAAAGCCGTCTCTAGCTTTTTTCGACTGGTCCTTTATATCAGACAGGTTAAGAACCACTGACGTATTGGATTATGATTGCGTGGAGACACTACATATCGCGGGGTTGCAATATGGCTACTTCCTTGTTTGCGATGTTTTCTCAAATTTCCACCAATGTGTCACCAAAAGTGGGTAAAAGGGGAGGTGGGGGCCGTCAGTAGATCCGATCGCCGGGAAGCGCTGATTGATGACACCGATTAGTGATGCCCAACTCGACCCCCGAATAAATTGTCGACCTTTTTTACTCAACTCTTTGGAAACCCTTCTTTTTTGCGTCTGGATTTTAATAAGAGGGTTTTAAAGCTAAGTGTGTAATTAATTCTCCGAAGTAACGGAAATGAAATACAAATTGAAAACGGTTTCAGAAATAGCGTCGATCCTGTCATTGTGTTAACGTTTCGTTTTTTTTATTGTAATAAAAAGAAACGTTAACGAATAACGTATCAATGGTTTTGTGGAAGTTACGTGCATACTATTGAAACACTCCAAGAAAATAATTCGTAATGACTTTTAACTTATGAAACGAGAACATAAAATGTTATTTTTGACTGTTTTTAATTTAATTTCAATCTTATTAACTCAGACCAAAAATACTGTTTAAAACCCGTAACAAAGTAAGTTTTGTAAGAACTGCATATACTGGGTATGAGTGGCCAAGACGTCAATTGTTAGCGCCGTAGCGAACGAAACGCTAACCATCCTTGGTACGGCCGTGCCGCTTTTTTGCTCGACTTGGCGGGGGCACTGCCGTACCCCCAGATTCATTGGTTCAGACACTAAAAGCTGCTAACCTTTTTACGTATAGGTACCTCACTTATTATGTGGTAGTAGATTTTCTGTGTGGATACCTCCAGCCACCCTGGCCTTGTCAACACACAACATAGGAGTGGGTGGGTACTACTAGAAACATTCGAAATGATTGGAAAATAATTTGAAGATTTGATTGATTAGTTACTCTTGAATGAGAAAAGAATAGTTAAATTAATTTGAAATTTATTAATAATATTATAATAATAATATATTAAATTGAAATCTAAAAGAAACATAACAGAGCCCTTGTTAAAAACCAGTGTTACTTTTTTTTTAACTAAGCAGAATTCCGCAACCGAACAACCACAAACCCTAAGCCCATGTACTATCTTCGTTCCGTAATGGGCGTAAAGAGTGTTTATATCGATAGCCTCATTCTTTCATACTATTGTTCACACAGCCTGACTTGCACCGTCACGGCGTTTAGGAGTTGAAATAATTTCGGTTTCACGCTTTATTTATTTTTCTTAATGGACCATGAGGAAGCAAGTTACCTTGCAAATACACGAGAAGCTTACTTAATATTTTTTTTAATATGGCGTTATGGAAAAATTCGGATAGTTAAAGCTTCTGTTTAGATTAGATGCAATAAAATAAATAAGACTCAAAAAATCATATAGGTAGCATGGAGGCAGCGCACAGTGGCCCCGTAGTTGGCCATACGTCTAGGAAATCCATAGTGACTTGGGTAAAGGTTATCTATAACAAATTATTTATCCACTTATAGCCATAACACGAGACTACCGATATTTTTATAGCTGGTACTCGGTTCCTGTAGTATAATTTAAGTATGAAATATTATTGGTTTTATGATGTGTTTTTCTATATAAATTTAATTGTTTTAGTGGAAAGTACCATCTCATAAAATAAAAGTAGCAATTTGTTAGCACCTTATATATAGTCTGTAAATTATTTAAGTAAATCATTAATTTTCGGACCCTTGAAGTGACACGGTCAAGTGAAAGTTTGTTTACGGCACATATTTCGAAATTCTTTCGATTGCATCATTATAGAAGTTGTAAACAAAGGTATGTATTATTATTAATTGGTATTAGTGGCATGGTTTTATTTAATAATATCAAATAGCTTAGGGTCTACGTGACCTCTTAATGTGGCCAAGTTATTTTCTATTTTACTACGAGTATTCACGGTAGCTTTTAAAAGTACGGGGCCACATAGAGCCAATTATTTTATATACGTCGTATTGTCTGTAAAGAGTAATAATTGTATTTTGTTGGCCGGGTCGCGCCGTATTGAAGGCTACAAGCCATCTGCGAATTTGATAGCACCCACTACGAAATTTAGTTGTGTTTATACCATTCTTGAATTATATTTTCTAACGCAGCTGAGATAACTGGCATTAAAAAATAATTTATTGACAGAAGTGGTACATCTGTAAAGTGTATTAAATCTGGGTATAAAATAAATTTCGATCAATATAATCATTATACGTTAGAAACGGCCCTGCAGTTTTAGAAAAATATGAATGGTATTGGTAACTACGCCTGCTTCTGTTCATAAATTACTCATGGAGCTCTAAAGTGACTGACCACGTGATGTTATCAATAGGAGAGCTTTTAAAAGAAGCCAAATAACAAATAAGGTACGAGTATTACATAGCAAGTTAACCAATATTATAGTAACCATAATACTTTTACTAACGGTACATATATGAATATTCGAAACATGTGACATATTTACATTTGTGTCTCGATTCTTTCAATGCACCTATTTTAATCCGCTTGTTAACAATAATGTGATTTGTATTAATCTTGATATAAATGCAAAGTTGCATGTGAACATAAGAAGTGTTTAAAACTGATTATATAACCGAAATAACGACATTGCCGTGCCACATTATGGCTTGATGCACTAGCAAAGCAAATGGCAATGTACGTGTCAAAGTCCTTGATAAAGCATGAGTGGCAGGTTACTGTTTGTTTTTCTACTAGCGATCCCGCCTTGCCGTTGTGATGGAAACTAGTTGCTCAATCTGGACATTTCCATTTCCTTCCATCTAACCCAAATTCTCACCGGATACGGCTACCACAAGCAATACCTAAAAATGATGAAAATTACCACCGACGATCTCTGCCCCTGTGCCGGAAACACCTCACAAACAATAGACCACCTTCAACGATCATGCCCAAAATTCAGCATAGGTACTTCGAGCAACACCGGCTTCCGGCACGTCGGAAAGGAGGAACCCAAGCGATATCTCACCGTACAAATCGTTCTGCCATTTTTTGCGGGGAAAACGTGCACACAGTCGCACTTCTCACTCACTACATACAAAATCCAATCTGTAATGAGGACAAAAATACTTAGAAAATGACACACCTCAAAGACAAATCTTGCACACCTCGATCTCTTTTTGTGTATGGACGAGTTACAACATGCACCGCCATAGGTACAGTTGTACCTATGCTTTCGCAGAGGGGAAATAGTACGAATGCCGTCTCTTTTCTCGGCGTTGCTCGAAGTCAGCATAGCAAGATTCAAGCATGAAATCATCTGTCATAATCTCCAAATTAAACCTTACAGCCTCCATGACCTTATTAGCAGAGAGATATAAAAAATCCCACAGACCTTACGGATCCAGCCGCCCGTAAACTTCGCGGGGACTGGACCCAAAATTTTAAACTCATAACAAAAAATAAATTTGCACTGTATAGATATAGACGATTGGTCAGTTTATTTTATTTTTTATTATAGTTCGGATTTTATTGATTTATTTAAACTTTATTACACATCAAAAAAATATGTCAGACTTAATACTTCATGGCATTCTCTACCAGTCAACCATAGGGCCAAACAGAAAAATGTCAAATTGGGTGCAGTGAATACTAGATCATATCTAGATAATTGTGGATAGTTTGCTAGTTATTAAATTGTACTGTACACTTATAAGTTTACTACGACCAATACGTCTACTAGGTACTAAATAGCTACTAAAACTACGCTGTGTGATATTACGACGTCTTCAGCCTAGGACGCGGATATCATTGATTGGTTTTTTATTTGACATATTTTTACACCTCAAAGAATAATCATTTCTTTGTAAGTTTTGTAAGCAAAAAATGTATAACGGAAAAGTCATCGTTTTCTTCAGTTACTATGTTAAGAAGGTATAATTCACATGTACTTAGGTTTTTTTCCACGTAATAAAATTGTATAAAACTACATTTCCTCTCGCCATCCAACACGCAGCTCGTCGTCACGATATGGCTAATTAACGTTCTGTTCATGTCAAGCAACACTTGGGTCGTAAAAAACTTTAAAGGGGAATAATGAGTATAATGACTTATTTTTCCAAACCGGTTTTTATACACTTGTGCTTTAAGTCTCGAATTCAATAAGGAACAATTTGACTCGTGATATGTTTTATCGGCAGCGACGTCAAACGAAATCATGCGACTTTGTTTGACATATTTAGCGCTGTAGTCGCGTGACATGCGCGACGTTGTCTAGACATAATATCAAACCATAGAGAAATAAGTAAGTGAGTGCTTACTCTCTCTTCTAACTTATTATTAATAAGTTTAAAACTCGCTTAAAACTGAATACTTATTAAGCTTAAATCATATTATAAATAAGTACGTTAGTTCTATGTTTCATTAAAATAAGTGACAATCTTTTCTGAAGAAAAGATTTTTGTGGTGATTTAATGTGTTTTTCTTGAACTCCAATAAAATGTAATTAATAAAAAAAATCTTTTACTATTCAAAGCACAATACCGAATATGCACTTAAACGGATCACCACTATTTTTTTTTATTCCTTGTATTCCTCTAGGTATGATCAAACGAAGCCTTTGCGATCATTATTGGTGGTTATGCACACAGCTAAAGACCATAGTCTGTATCCAATTATACTTAGGAACAAGTATATTTTAGTGTAGGATTTTTTCTCAGATCCAGAAGTAATTAAGATTCATGTATACCAAATAATCTATGTCTATTTCAAAAATCATTTTTATTGTTTTATTGTTTAAGAATTATGATTAAGAACGCATGGAGGCATTGTAAATAAAAGTAACTTTAATAAAATTCATAAAGATTTTTTATTTTATTGCATTTGTATCATAAAAAAATAAATATTATAGGACATTATTACACAAATTGACTAAGTCCCACGGTAAGCTCAATAAGGCTTGTGTTGAGGGTACTTAGACAATGATATATATAATATATAAATATTTATAAATACTTAAATGCATATAAAACATCCATGACTCAGGAACAAATATCCATGCTCAACACACGAATAAATGTCCTTAACAGGATTTGAACCCGGGACCATCAGCTTCGTAGGCAGGGTCACTACCCACTAGGCCAAACCGGTCGTCAAACCGATCATAAAGCTGTAATCTCAATAAAACTTCAAAATCTCCACATAAAAAAACCTAGAGCCAATACTTATTTTAAATCCTTTATCAGTGTACACTTGGCTTTTAAAATACCTGGTCTGTTCTTTTTAAATTTAACTGTAATACCTTTTTGCTTTCAGAGCTCAGCAGCAGCATTCGAACTTTAACAATCTGTTATTGATATGTTATTAGTGATATTACTCTTCTCATCTCATCTTGTTCGCACTATTAAATAAGTACAAGCAGGATGCACGGGCGCATGAGGACAAAATGAGATCAAATTAACAAGTACTTGTAAGTTCAAATCAGCCTCCTGTGACCCATTTAACTCAGGTAGTTCAATCTATCCATTGCTTGTTCAATAAACTTGGACAGTGAAGTCATAAACGGAACCCGTATAATGAAAAGTGTCTTCTTTGATACCTATTACTTAAAGGTCAGTTCTCGAATTGAAAATTGACACATTGGTATTCATTTGGAATCGTATTTTTATCGTGTCTACTCGTTTCCTTGTACGAGAGATACGTACATACGTATGTACGTATCTCTCGTACTACGTACCTATACATAATGAAAATTAGACTGAATTGTATTGAAGGCAAACGGAAAGTCGGCTTAGGTTATTTTTATTATTTATGCTTCATAATTATGCAGCTGTAATGTTCAGCCAAGGTATTATTGGACCGGACCGATACAGTGTTATGAGTATGATGCTTGATTTATAGAATTAATCATCATTTAGTTTAATCGTTATGTTGTATCTTCTTTTTGTGATTTTTTCCTGTTCAACCATTTAACTCTGTTATTTTATGTCTTTCTTCTTCTTGTTTTTTGCCTTCCGTAAAGATCAGGGCTGGAAGCCACCAAGCAACATGCTGAGGTGAGGATATTTCGTGGCCCTTTATACCTACTTTCTATGTTTTTATTCAAGCTAAAAATACATTACATGCTATTGTCTGTTTTGTTTAAGAAACTAAGCCAACTTTTTAAACGAGTATAAGTTGCCTGACATAAAAAAGTAATATAATCTAGGTATTACGAGTAATGCGTAAAAGCTGAATTATAAAAGTAAACCCATAAACCAAAATTATTTCATTTTACGGGAGTTAGTTGCCGTTTGATCATTTGATGACAAAAACGAAGATGAATTTTTACAAAAGAACCCTAAAATAGCAAAAATACCATCTATTAAGAGCGGAGCCGGAAATAATACGGGGCCGGCGGCAACGCGATAAAACTAATAGACTCCTCTATTCCTGGGACTTTCTTTACGGGATCTTGTGTTATTGTGAATTCCAAAAGTGACACAGACGAGAGACGAGACGAGAGAGCTTTTCCTAGCAATACCTATAAATATCCAAAAAAAAACTTGTTTTTTTTTTTAATAAACGCGGGGGGCGCCTTATTACAATGAGAGATAAAGTAAGGAAATACTCGACGCAGATTGGTAAGTCTCGGTATCCACTATCCACCTGAGTTGATATACCTAACAAAAGAGGAAGAAAGTAAAAGAAACGACTATTTTTAATAAGTGAGAGATTTCTTAAAAAAACCGGCCAAGTGCGAGTCGGACTCGCACAGGAAGGGTTCCGTACCATTATCTATAAAAACGGTCACCCGTCCAAGTACCGACCCCGCCCGACGTTGCTTAACTTCGGTGATTGGATGAGAACCTCGAGATTGGAAAGAAATATTTATTTTATTTTGTTTTTAGTATTTGTTTTTCATGTGATACAGCCTAGTGATAGACGGACGGACGGACGGATGGACAGCGGAGTCTCAGTAATAGGGTCTGGACCGGTTCCGCTAGGTTCTGTAACCAAAGGATCAAACTGGTTTGACACTTTGGTTACGGAACCCTAAAAAGGCCTTTATCCATACATAAAAAGAAATTTAAATTACCTACTTAAGAGAAAATGTTACCATTTGAGTAAGTGGCATAATAGTTATGATTGTGTTGGTACCTATATGTATAGATTCTTCTTATATACTGAACAAGTACTTATTCTGTAACTCGGTTTACCACGGTAATAAGGATGACATTCTTATTTTCTTTTTATTTTCCTGCTGATCAAAATTATATGGTGGTTTATACTTATATTCCTTGTCTTGAAACAAAAAACTTTGTTCAAAAATGTTAATACAACTTAGAAGCTACAGTAGTGTAAAGCTTAGGTAATTATTACATATTGCATCTCTATGCCCATCTTATTAACAACCGCCTAAGTTCTATATTCCATCCTTGCTAAGTTTGCATCCACTTTACAGTGGCAATGGCTTCATATTCCAATTATACGCGAACGAAGTCGCAGAAACGCTAGTAAGCAAATAACGTAAAATAGAAATTAATTACGACCAGTTTTAAGAATAAACCTGGGCTCAGATTCCATTAGGGGGCCAATTAATAATCATTCAAATTAAGAGTGAGCGGCGAGAGGAACTTTTCACCGTCATTTGCGGTGATTCATTTTGCTAAACCAATTAATATAAACATCAAAACGATCTCGATTTTAAAGGAAGGAAGGAAAGCAATCGATCTTCAAGTATTTGGAGATCATTTATAATTATTTCAATATTTGGTCGGATTTTAATAAAACAACTATGAAATTATCATACCTACTACTCTTAATGATACTTTTCTAATTGTAACCTAATAGCTTAACATTTTGCTTACATGTCATATTATTATAAGTCATAAACGTTGTGAAAATTGTTGTTGACTAGCAAAAAACATGTACAGCGAAATACTCTTTATATATTCATGATGGTTTAGATTTTTTAACATTAAGTGTAAAAAAAAGTGAAACTGAATAAACCAAACTTTCTCTGATCAAATCGGGGAAATCCTGAAGAAATGCCAGGTCAAGAGCACCCTAAACCGACGAGCGTGTATGAGGAATGTCATGAAAGAGGTATGTCAGGATCGTAGCAAGTGGAAATCCGTGGTCTCTGCCTACCCCTCCGGGAAATAGGCGTGATTATATGTATGTATGTATTGACCAGTATAACTTCAAATTTGTCACACAAGTTTAAATTCAAACTTGCTAAAAATAGGAATCTGAATTTTTGGCGGGTTTGATGCAATGCTTTGAGAATTCATACATATGTAATTTACATATTTATAGAACAGGTTGAACAGAGTTAAATTATGAATGTTTTAAAAACTGTACTAGGGTACGGTATAGTACCGTGTGAGCGCTATCAATTAATATCTCGGTCGAAATGACATGTCTGGCACATCCTGGCTTCCAGACGGATGGAAATTCAATTATTTACCTGACGGTTCAGTGTAAAATTCATACGTCTCGTTCAATGTTGGAAATCCATTTAATCTATTTCATCTATCTACTGCACCTACCTACCTGTGAAGTTTTTCATAGGTTAGCTTAATACAATACAATACAAATCCTCTTTATTGCACAACCTCTGAAAAAAAAATGTACATGGAAACACATAAAAAACATGAAGATAGAGGTAAACAACAGGGTTAATATGAATCGGTATCTATTTTTTTTAAACTTTGATTATAAAATAAGTCTCGGTTTGATAACGTTTCATTTGTTAAATCTCTAGTATATTTTTTTTAAATCTTACAATATTGTAAACAAAAATTCACTGTAGGTACTGAGTTTAATTGCATATTTTATATAAAAGCAAAATAAAAAACCGGACAAGTGCGAATCAGGCTCGTCCACCGAGGATTCCGTACTTTTTAGTATTTGTTGTCATAACGGCAACAGAAATACATCATCTGTGAAAGTTTCAACTGTCTAGCTATCACAGTTCATGAGATACAGCCTGGTGATAGACGGATAGACGGACGGACAGCGGAATCTTAGTAATAGGGTCCCATTTAACCCTTTGATTTAGGAACTCTAAAATCAACTAATTATCCTACTTTTTGAATGGTAAAGAATAAAATACATACCTAAACATTTTCGAATTTCACAAAGGCGAATTAAATATTAGTTTAAGTTTTATGCATATTGGAGCATAAATATCACCATGGCACCTAGCTTAAATACCTGTCACAGCTCGGTAACCACTCATTCCAGGAGCGGCATTATCTTGATTGTTCAGGCTATCGCAAGAGTTGATGCATGGCTATAATGAACGCCGGTACGAAAGCCTCACGGCGGAGGTAAAACGTATCCCGGGTTACGACGGGTCATCGTATAAAATCATAGAAGCCAGCCTAAGCTCAAAAGCCTGCTGTTATTTCGAACAACTGATGGCGCCCGGCTTTATTAAGGGAATGTTTATAATTATAGACTTTACGTACACCTGTATATCTTGTAAA
Source organism: Cydia pomonella (assembly GCF_033807575.1). Lineage (NCBI taxonomy): Eukaryota > Metazoa > Arthropoda > Insecta > Lepidoptera > Tortricidae > Cydia > Cydia pomonella. The sequence goes on from NC_084715.1 coordinate 10,249,684, forward strand.
TAATATTTCTGTCTTCTGCGGCGATAATAATTTTTGAAGTCCAATATTTGAAAAAAGCGGCGATCATAATTTAAAAAAACTGAATGAATGCTATTTCATACTGCTTCAGTTATTTTGCATTGAAACTTAATATCCATCTTCAAAAAATGTGTACTATATCCATTGGCATTATTGGAAAAAAGTTAACCCCCCCATAATCCTCGCTCGCACAATTTATGGCTGACGTGTATACTCGTGGATTACCATTTCGTGTTCACGTGTTGAAAAACGTGTATTTTGAACCTTTAAAAAGTCAGCCCATATAAAGATCCTAGCATATATATGAATATGATCAATGCGGCCAAATCCATCTGCGGAAAATTCCGTACACAAGCGCTATTCAAACAATAGTACACGCTTGTTAGCTTCATCGTCAAAGCAGCGATTGCTTTTAATTTCAGTAGACAAACGCAGATGAGCTCTATTTTCTACGGTTGAAAAAAAAAAACGCTTTGTACGAAATTGCCCGAACCAGATGTGGTTGCATTGACTTACTTATGTAGTTAGTATATTAGACGAAGTAATATATCAAAATTTCTTAAAACAATTAATTAAATTAACTAGGTACAAACTGCACTTTCGATATTCATAGAAAGATAAACTCAGTTTTTATTTTATTTTCTTTTATTTTGACCGGGTTTGATTTCCAGTGTACTGTGTATGAAGTTTTGTTAAGTTTCTAAGTTCTAGAATGGTCTCATCACTGCTACGAACCAATTTTTGCATATCTTTTATCATTCGAATCTTATTTCCTATTACTGCCCCATTTATATAATATTTCTTACTCTGCATATGTGTTATACAGAGTATGTATTGTACTATATATGTCAGTTATAACTTGACTTCAGAAAATCAGAACACCTATATCTTTCGAGTTATAAGATTGTAAAACATTTTAATGGAGTATGCAATAATGATAACAGGTACAGTCGCCATCAGATATGAGGTATTATCTAGGAAAAGAGACCTTATTGTCGATGGCGCTTACGCCGCACTTCGTCGCCCAGCATTATATTTGTATCGGAGCATCGTTTATGACGGCGGAAGCGCCATCGACAATAAGGTCCCCAAACAAGCCATGCCTGGCACCAACGAAAAACTCATAAGGGCGCTACTTCAACTAGGGAAAGTCCGACTGAGTATGGTAACCAGTGTCATAACAGGTCATGGACTATTTAACAAACATTTGTTCATAACAGGTGTCACAGACAGTCTCCTATGCCGAGGATGCATGGAGACAGAAGAAACAGCCTCTCACGTGGTGCTGGAATGCAGCGGAGTGGCCCCATACAGGGCAAAACATCTCGGATCCCCGAGAGACCTCTCTGAGGTCCTTCTCAACATCAAAGGTTTGATAGGGTTCCTCGAGGGGTTGGGTTGACAAGAGCAGCCAACCGAAACCCCCCCCCCCCCCTGTCACGCAAAATAGGCGCCAGTCGTCGAGTTGCGGAAAATCGCCCGTATTACAATACAATACAAGGTCCCTTTTAATAGATAACGTCACATATATAGGAGCGGACAAGGTGCTCACAAATATCTGAACCCCCTCTATTGTCAAGGCGTGCGTATTCAGGTATTTTTGGGCTATGATTAGATAATGGTGACTGTACTTCATGAAACATAACAATGAATAAACAATGTCTACAAAAACTTGTTCTATAAATCTATAAAAAAAAAAAAAAATAGGTATGTCTATTTTATAGAAAATTTTCCTTAAAAACAGTCAACTTCCGAAAGTGGAAATGTGCACAGTGTATTTTTTAAACATCATCTAGGTGTTTTGCCGTTGTAAAAAAGATCGTTAAATTATTCATTACCTGGACGCCTCGCCTGACGGGCTCGGAGGTGAAAATTGATTTCCTGCCTTTTACGACGTCGTATTTCCTTTTTAATTAGACTTAAGAGGTGATAAAGAGGTGTTGATTTTTGTTAATTTATTAGTTTACTAACCATACTAAGTATATTGTGCTCGTTCCTATGTAATTTTTAATTGGTTTCATTGAAGTAAATCAAAGAATGTATTTCGTATTTTGACTCTCGTTCACAGTTGAACTTATCACAAACGTATGTTTTTGGTGGCAATATATTTATACAAATAATAATATCAATTGAATTTTCCCTATTCGTTAGTAAAGGCAATTGGCGAAACGGCTGGTGGATGGGACCGGGGATAAGAGAGCTGGCAGCTTCCTCGCACTGCGCTTGAGCATAGCTGCGATCCAGCGAGGAAATGCTGCCAGTATCCTCGGCATGCCACGGGGGGCATTATTAAAGCATTATATCTGTTTAAAAATAAACTTTAATAGATATCAATAGAATTGAATATTATAACTGCCATATAGGGCTGCGCATGCGGTAAGGGGTTAAATAGATAAAAATATAAGTAACATATAGACTACCTAGCTTGCATATTAAAGGAGCTTCGTCTGCCAATAAACCACTCTGTGGTTTGGCAGAAGTATATTGTAAATATTTATAAGGCATGAAACGTGAATAAACGTTTACTTTTTTATTTTATTTTTTTATTAGTTTCATAGTAGTTATAGTTTAGTTAATTGTAGTTTATTTGTATAATTATTGTAATTGTATTTTTTTTATTATCTGTAAAAAGCTTAAATTTGTGTAAGTTAGTAAAGGTATATGATGTTAGTTTGAGTCAAATCTCAGAAACCAAATTAGAACCACTTTTAGACATTCAAATGTACGATAGATCTACAAAGTAGATGACTGTTAAAATATTTTCGACCTTAAAATAATGTCTCTAAAATTACATTATAAGGTATTTTTCAGCTTAGCATACTAGAAGGAGTATTAGGACTAGGTATTTTCATAAAATATACCTACGAGTAGTAAGTTTTGTCAAGATTGTGTATGTATGAAAAGGGTACAACTACCTAATCAAATATTTTATTTGAGATTAAAAAAAGAGTCTTGATAATGATCCAGAAAAAAATATGTTAATGTTGTTAAAATAATTTTAATCTAGATCAATCAAGATAAATTGATTTGCGAGTTATCAGTTGCGGTTAAACTTTAGGCAAATCACAGCGTTGTCGGATGTAATAAATCAAACAGTAAGCGGAGGTCGCGCTATGAGTAGCCAATTTTCATAATTTTCTTTCATGACGATGCTGCGAGTTGAGCAAATGACGCGTTACTCGAGCGAGGCAAGCCCGCATTGAATGCAGTGCATACAGTAGATCTATTTGGCGTGTCAACTGATTGTAAATACATTGTGTGAAAAATACTTACCTACCTACTTAATTTTTTACCTTTTCGCTATGGAGGGTGGAGGTAAGAACATCCTCTTATGGCAAAACTGTTGCTAAAGTGTCTAGCTGGCAGCTGTAAATAATAGTTCGAAATCTCTCCGGTGACGCTAGGGTAGCACAAGAAGGGGACATGAACTTAGATGTTATTGACGGAGTGAAGTGCGCTGTCAGTGAATTGGATTTTTTTAGCAATGTTAAAAATGTGTTCGTGATGTATTTTAGCGCCACCTATTTAAGGTTTTTTAATGGATACTCTTAGACGTAGATTGTTCTCCTTACCTGTACCCTCCGTAGTTTTCGCCGCCACGTCAATGAAGTAATAGTGTCATCAACGCCCTGTCATAAATTACACGTAAACAAACCTGACAAAATCACGACTTGATATTAATTTGTGGCCTGCAGTGGCAGCATGGTTCCATTTTTATCGCTTGTCACTATGCCCGTCACTTTCACACTCGCGTACTTGTTAGAACGTGACAGGCATGGTGACAAATGATAAAGATCCGACCATCTTAGCCCTACTGGGGCGCTTAATGTACTGATTTTATATCAAGTCAGTTGCGGCGAAAAGGTTAAATATAAATAAAGTAGGTAGTGACTTCAAAATAAAAAAATTAAATATGTACAATGTACCTAGTTTGAATATTGTTTAAACATGCACTTGATAGCACTGAAAATTGGTCACCCGAAGTGATCGAAGTGAGTCCAGCACCTATTATAATAATTGGATTAAATTTTAGCTCATAGTGTTACAAATTTAGATATTGCCCGTTTACGTAGCGTAAGTTATACTAATATCATCCAAATCAGAGAATGCAAACAGAGAACGTAAACTTATATGTTTCGTTATTCATAAACTTTTGTCAAATCTAAAATATAGATCATGTCATTCACGAAGACGCGTGCCTTGACTCGTAATATCATGTTATTAAAGGTTAAATTTCACAAATCTGCGCGTCTTCGCGGATGAGATGAACTAGACCTGTAATAATCGTTTATCCCTATTTGTCATATTGATCTTTGTTTGTTATAAACAAAATAGAGGTTTGCTTTAAATGCAGAAAGACCTATGGACGTTGTACCATTAGCCAGAAAAATGCATGGCGATTTTATCTCTGAATTCATTCATTATTTTTTTATGCCATTAGGTACACACTCTAAATTTTGCTCTTCGTTTCTTTCGCGGCTCTGAATTTTGAAATAAAAACGTTTTCAATAAATTTTGTACATAAAATCTGGCGCGGTTTTGTAAAGCTATGGAGTTGGCCTACTGACGTTATTAACTGCGCAAAGCCGAGGAAAATTGCTATAAGTTATGCAATTTTGCTACGCACCATTAGCTCCAGGTCTCGAGACTGGAATTTAGTACTCGACGCTTATTGCATCCATTGCAACGAATTTACCTTAACTTAAGGACATTTCACATCACCTTAGTTAGATTATATCGCCTTCGGACATAGCTTGATGCATTTTGTCACTTTACCTGCTTCCTATAGAACGATACTTCGAAATCACAAGTCGATAAATTTAAAAGCCTCGATAATATCGGTCAAAAATGTTTGCCTAATACCTGAGGGCCTACTAATATTTGTAAACACAAACAAGACACATTACATTACATAATGTAACAAAAACAAAGAAAGTATAAAGTGCCACAAAATGGCCAAAAAGACATAAAATAATATAGATTGAACAAATTGAAAAATAGATAAAAGATAACGACTAAATTAAGTAATGATTATTTATATATCAAGCATCGTAAACATAACACTGTATTGGTCCGGTCCAACCATACCTTGGCTGAACATTACAGCTGCATACGCAACAAGCGCCAGCGGTAGCTACATGAACTAAAAGGCAAGAAGACAAGAACTGGCAGACCAAACCAATATCGAGCGTCCATTAGATCAATTTTACAAGATTTTTATATTATCAACACAGCATCGGAGGAAGACGAATACTAACATAATAATACTCAAACAAGTATGGCATAACAGGAATGGTGAACTATTGTTATGTAGAAGGAACAAAAACTTGTGGTAAGTGTAAGTAAAAGTACAAACTACAGGCAGCTAGTATCAAGTCTGTTGACTTCCTGGTTAAGTTGGTGATTAAGTAAATACTGTTTCAACTTTGACTTAAAACTATAAATACTTTGCAGGTTTCTCAAGGGGGGACGGATGTTATTCCAGACCTTGGACGCAGCGTAGCGAAAACTTCCCCGAAAAGCTGCCGAGGCATGGCATGGGGCGGCGTTAACAGTTGAATCCCACAGTTACGGCGTTTGCGGAGCTTAATTCCACATAGCTTATTGAAGAGATATGGGGGGTTTTATACTTCAGTACACCAAAGAGCAGACAAGGCAAGTGAAGTTTGCGATGGCTATTCAGAAATGGAGTCACATGAGCTCTCAACGGAATATTAAAACAGAAACGAGCACAGGCATTTTGAACACGTTGAATGAGCCTTTTTGTTTTAGCAAGAAGCCTAGGCTCAAACACTAACATCCACATAATTCAACTTTGATAGGACAAGTGACTCAACTAGTTGAAATCACAGGTTTTCGCTTAAATATGGCCGAATTTTATATAAAACCTTAAGCTTATAAAAACAACTTCTAATAGCCGCAGCAATATGCTTCTCACAACGTAGTTCGCAATCCATTATGAGACCCAAATTACGCGCTTCATACACCCTCTCGACCGATATGTTCATCAACTTAGGTAACATCCGCTGTAATACTGACACCAGCCAGTTGTTGCCTGCAGCCAAACACAAGGTTCCTTAGTCAACTAGGAACCCTTATAGTTTCGTCATGTCTATCTATATATTAAGCGTTGTAGGTAGTCTAAACTGTCGAGTTACAGTTTAAAATACTAAAACACAATGCATTTCGGGTTCAAAGATGCTTAGTAAACAAAACATTAAACATGAAGTACAATGCCCACAATGTTGAAGACCTTTTAGTTTCTGCCAGTTTTTTAAAATATGCCAAAAACACGTGTTCTGAGAAACTGTGGGCATTTTTAAGGTTTTCCAATTTATACAATTGTCATAAGTAACCATACATTTCGCCTTTGATTTTGCCGGCAGCAAGTTCTGTATAGCCAATTTTGCTTCGGCTCTTGTGAGTAATCTATTATCATTTCTTCGTCGGTAGTTTCGTTCGAACTCATATTGAATAATATTGATAACAAAACTAAACTAAAAATTTAAAATTTAACTAAAATTTAATTTTAAATTTTAGTTAAATTTTATTTATTAATAGCTTAAGTCTAAATGTCTTACTGTACTTGTATTGTTTATCCTAAGATACTGGAATAAGCTGTGGTTACCTATAATTGGACAAACATCTACCCTTAATGTTATGTAAGCTACAGATTATTTTTTCTCTATTTTTTTCTATCTTTGTATTGTCTGTTGGTGATCCAAAATAAATTAAAAAAAAAAAGATTACAAACAACATAATTAAATTCGATAAAACAAAATTACAGCGATAAATTATCAAGTTTCCCGCCAAAACTTTTTTTTGCTATACGGTTAGAGACACGTCTGAGTAGACATATTTACCGCTACTTAATATTTAGATGAAATGTTAATATTTCAATGTGTATATGTATAGTTAAGAAAAAAAATGATACTAATGTGTTATGTTCATGTGGATTTATTATATAAATAAAACTGCACTAAGTACATACCAAATCGTTTATTGTTTTTTTTTAATACGCATAGTAGCAGAATGTCATGATGCCTGTGCCACAAATTTATGTGGAATAGAAATTAAAAAAGAGGACTTTGCCGGCCTAGGCCTGCAAGATTTGTATGAAATTCCATTAACGACCTCTTGTCCTAGCCGCACCTGAAACGTTATACTTCGCAGCCTATCATAAGGAATATAACATCAATATTTCATTGCATGTTTGAGAAAAATACATTATTTGTGCATTTTAGACATCAGCTAAAATATCATCTACCAAAAAAAAAAGTTTAATGACATTCAAAAGTATAAATACTTATAAATAGAAGAAAATTATAAAATAAATAGGTTACATGGAAATATCTAGTATCAATACAAGTTAACTCAGCAGTATACTTGTCTAAAAAGCCTAGGTCTCGCGCAAGCTATAACCCGGGATTTTTACCCGACATTTTCACGAACAAAAACTCACAAGCCACGCTGTGGGATTGACAGGTCTTAATAAGGTTACATTGTTTTATAAATGAGTGCGGTGCCATAAAATGAACCTCGTAAGACATCGTACCGACGTGTTATAGCACCGTAAAAACGTGCAAGTGACAGCTAACTATGTACGCATTGACTTTTAGTTGCAATTTTCGGGGTTAGGTTTACCTGTGGTTTAGTGGGTTAATGGAATCAATGCTGGTCGAATGCATGAGGAAAAATGAATCACGAATTTATTCATAGGTGGCCTAGAACGTTACTTATATGCAAGCGATATCGCGGGGTACATGAAATATAAGCTATTAACTTTTATAATTTCTGTTTTATGCACATATATTTTTCTTTGACTCATTAACAACCAACTTACTTACGATAAAATAGGGATCTGGTTGCAATATAATTGGATATTTGGGCCGTTCCTATGTAAGTATTTGACGTTTGACTGGGCTAAACGTAAGTATGGCAAATTTATGACGTTTAATACCTACTGCTCAAGAAATTAGCTCTTTAGAAATTTGTGGATTTAGGTATGGATAGGTAATAATGAATTAAACAACCAAAACAAAAAGACCAAAATTTCGATCTCTCACTTCTAATCGGCAAATTGTAAAAAGCGTTACGAACGGTCTTCATTCGAAGCTCGAAGGAATCTGTCGTTCGGTTATTTGCCTCCAGTCACAGTAATTCGTCGCTCGAAGCTGCAACGTGGTTATTACGTTTCTAGCAGGCGGCATTCTCCGAATGCCTCTGCAAACTCCAGTCTTAGGATCCCGAAATGTTTCCAAATGAATTCAAAGATTTGCTGATTGAGTAAAGTGTTTTCGGAATGTCTCCGAATTGTTATGATTCCGGATGTTATTTAATCCGGTGACTACCTCGAAGAATTCACATTTCCAAAGTAATAATTTAGATAGCTAAATACCACTTACCTTATATGTCTATTCAGATAAATTAAGAACACTACATTTGTCTAAAATGTTAATAATTTACTATGGTTCCGTTATTTGTGGCGTTCCATGCCTAAAGAGTGCTTATGTTCCATGTGCATGCTCCATGTGCAAAAGGACCTTTTAAGCGTAGAACGTCAGATTTTATTTTAAGATTATGCCGATAACAATAGTTGTTGTCGCTCTTATATTATTCGTAATGTAATAACATCACATTAATGTCACACAGTGGCAATAATGACAACGGCCAAAAATCATACGAACCCACCTTTGCTACAAATTGTCGACATCTGATTCGTAATAGCCGTGTTGAATCGCATGCGAGTCATGCGACTCACGTACCGCAATTGCGCTTTACATGCCCTCAGCAATCAGCAGCGCCCTATGGATAGGTAAAAATCTAAGAACCGTTGGGGAGCGACGAATTCTAAATTTAAATAAGGAACTTTACCATAAGAATTATAGCTTTCTGTAACAATAAAATTGTATACCATGAAAACAGTAGTAGTAACTAATAGTAATAACTAGAGATTAACATATTATCTCAGAATATAATTGATACGGCTAAATAGCAATTTGTGACGTGGCTGTTTGTTGCAGTTTAGTGAGAGTTTATGACAAAGCATATCGATTTATGTCCACTAAACTAACTTTAATCTGCATATTTAAGAAGATCAAACGATAATATTTAGGGATTTATAATAGTACATTACGATACAAGTGCGAAAAATAGGAAATTCGAAACGAGTGGCGATAAATTAAAACACGACCGAAGGGAGTGTTTTAAATCGACACGAATTGCGAATTACCTATTCGCATATGTATCGTACAACGTTTTACAGTACATATGGCCCTTTAAATGTTCGATACAGTAACGTAATATGCTAATTTTCGCACTAGTGCTATAAAGTAGGACCATATGTACTGTAAATAAAATATTAATTACCTGTCATAATGAGCTAAAAGCTTAATATGCTAGTATACAAAGATGCAAGATGCGGAGTGGGAGAGGAGAGTTGTCTATTAGTTATTTACGATACAAGTGCGAAAAATAGGAAATTTGTAACAAGTGGCGATAAATTAAAATACGACCGAGTTTCAAAACACCCCCCGTGTTTTAAATCAACACGAGTTGCGAATTGCCTATTCGTACATGTATCGTACAACGTTTTACAGTACATATGGTCCTTTAAATGTTCGACTCAGTAACGTAATATGCTAATTTTCGCACTAGTGCTATAAAGTAGCATCATATGTACTGTAATAGCTATTTATACTCATATTTTGATAAGTGATAAGTTGAAATGCCAGAAATATTCAATTTAAATTAGGCTTTGAGAACGAAAACTCAGACTTAAAATAATATTATTTAGGTATTTTTAAATAAATAAACTCATTCGCTTACGATCGGAAATTCGGAATCTTGTTACTTGGTCATAATATGCAATTTAAATTGAATGAAGATATAACAATTACAAACATATTCTGTTAAAACTCTAAAACATTCGAAATTATATTCTAAAATTTCATGAATTCAATTCGGCTGACAGATTTCAAAATTTATCTCGCATTGAAAGTATCTACTAAGCGTTTTCTCAGTTAAATTAATAGTCGCATCGCTTGAGGCGTTTATACGGGATCTTTTAAATAAAGTTTGTACGTGCCTCCGCGTCGCAGGGGCTGCCAAATGGGGCTACAACAGATTTTTATAATGTTCTGTATTGGTAAGCGAGGTCTGGCCTTACGCCAATTCGGCCATCGATTTACAAGTTCGCTTTTATGTTCTACTGATACTTTACGGAATGCACGTTTTTCCGAATAAACTCTTAAATCAGATAGCTTGTGTGAACTTGGGCAGATGGAACCGAAAGCTAGTCTGAATTATGTTTGCCGCAACTTCATATATTTAATGATTCACTGCGCCAGTCGTTTTTAGGGTTCCGTATTCGTATCGAAGGGTGACGAACGGAGCACTGTGAATAATTATCCACTGCCCATCCATATAATAGATCTGTCTGTCCATTTCTTCGACTATATCTGTTCGGGTAAGACGTCTCTTCGTCTGTCTGTCTTTTGTGTGCTACAAGCTGCATTTCAGGATCCTAAGGTGATCGGTAGATAGTCGAAATTTTCTCATAGTGCATATTTCTTTTACCGCTATTTGTTTTTTATATTACTATAACTGTTAAATATACAAGCCTCAAGCTCAATGTGACAAATATACCTAATAAAAACCGGTTATGAGTAAGGTGGTATTAAAGGGAAAAATAAACGTAAACATTTGTATCAGTACGGAATCCTTGGGCCGCGAGTTATTCTCGCACTTGGTCTCTGTAGTTCGTCAATCTATGAGTATTAACAAAAAAAACACAAAGTGTTTTTGTTCCTGTTATTAAATGAATTCATATAAAAAAAGTTAAGTGATGTGTTGTATTTTATACACAAATCTTTGTTAAGCTTACGTTCCACAATCGACTCCGGATTTAAAGAGGAAAATTTCAAAACATTCTTAACTTAAAAATACTGGAGTTTGAAACAAGGAACGTAAAATATAAAAAAGGCCCTCAGTTTATTATGTAACTTGAAAAAAGTCAAATTAAGTAGGCGTGTTGATGTCATGACTTTGGAAACAATTTGAAACGGGCTAAAGTTCGAAACGTCGACTTTTTTATGATAAATGAATCATCTCCGTTCGTAAAATTAGCTGTCGTTTATAATAATTGTGTAATTGAAATATTGTGTTTATAGCTTGCTTGATACTCTGATTTCTGATTGAGATGTTATGAAATCAAAGCCTGTCATTAAATCTGTGTGTCATAGATGGCTTGTTACATTTTCTTTTCATACTCTTACCCTGACAAAGGTACTTAATGTACCTACTTAACCTAGACAAAGGTACTTAATGTATTTTTGCTTTGAACTCTTTGTTACAAAACTATTTTTATATATTTAGATTTGGTTTGCTAACTTTGGTTGCCTAACGTTTTTTGTCACACAGTGACCATATAATTACCTATTGATGTCGTTACATGAACAATTATATCACCTCATCGCTATAATAATCAAGAATAAAACTTAATGGAACTAAATGGTATTCTAAATTGAAAATATACATAATATATTACTATTCCATGTGTCTCAACGTAAGTAATAATCACAGTACGTATTAATGACGTAAACATCTCATTTTATCAGCGCAGTACATTCCGCTGCAAAAGTTATCGAACACAGTTTCCCGTCTAACGCCGCCGTGGCTTTATTTGCAGCGCGTGCTCAGTGAAAACAAGTGAATAACAACTCAACTAGCTAAGTCGAACGCGACAGATAATATTGAGTTTTAAGCCCGAGTCGTAAGAGATGACACATTTCCAACTGAGCTTCGAAATTAAAGAGGTTCTAAATTAGAGGTGTGTATTTATTTTATATTTCAGCTAGTTCTATTTAGGTGTTATATTGATGAAGGTGACTATTAATAGGTAAAAAATGTTTTTTTTTTTTGCATAATGACATTGATAATAAAGGAAATACCTATTGATGATGATGATTATGACTAAAAGGATGTTTACAATGATGTATAGGTTAATTATCGATATCAGAGACCAGGGATGACAGTAAAATGTTGTGATATGATGATAAAAATGACTATGGCCATGTTAGCGACAATCTTGTAGTAACTTTATTTTTTTTCTTTTACCTCCATATTTTTACTAAAATAATAAATTATATTATTACATCTCATATTTCTTCAAAATCTTTATCGACGAGTTTCAATTATTATGGCTTTGCTCCGCCTTTCGAGCTCCGGCCGTTTTCACGCAGTTATTATAATTAATTTCAATTCCGACTTAATCTTCCATTAATTTCAGTAAACAGCGGGATTTAATTATCACATACAAATCATCAATATAAGCTTTTGCAGAATAATACTTGAAATTTGCAATCTTATTCAAGGAGACTGAGGGCCGATTCTGTATTAACATTTTGATAAGATTGTGATCTCATTTACCGACCTTGAGTCGTGTCAGCACGTATCTCACGCGCATAAGACGACTCCTCATCAGGGATTGTACAACCGGCTTTATTATTACCTGTTAATAAATTGTCAAACAATTAACGCTATCAAAAGAATACCTATATACCTATTAGAGGTATTGTTTTCATTTCGTTTTTGTTTTTACCGCTATATATAGACTATTTACAATATTAAATTAAATACCTTTATTCAATAACGCTATTCATTGCAATTGAAACTGAAACACTACTACTAAATCACAACAAAAAGGTGTAATATTGTGACATAACGCGATATTATTATTTATTATTATTAGGCACCGGATAAGAAAATTAATTTGCGACGTATGTCATACATACGGCAAAGTACAACATATTCGAAGTAACAAATAAAGGAGTGTATTGACATTGACATGTATTACCGGTGATAGTTTTAAGGGTAACATGTCAAAGACAGGTATTGTTGTCTAATGGCAAAATCGTTAATAGACATGAATACCGTTATTGATTATGCCGGTAATCAAAGCTTTAGTGATATAAATAAAGAAATACAAGTACAACCGGTTATACTTAATTTAAAACCGGTAGTCAGAATACCGGTAACGATCCCTGGTCCTGATTGGATTTCGTCAGCACCAATTAGCGCGAGGTGTGCGGCAAGGTTGTATCAAAATAACAAACGGACTGTCGTTTGAATCTAAAATATCGGTTGTTCCCAATGTCAGTCAGCCAGTCCATCAGTCGGTCGATGAAAGGCCACCACGGAAATTAGAAGCCGCGACATAAAATGAAAACCAAATCAAATAGTTGGAACAGAATTTGCCAAGAAGGGACTACTTGTTTACCTGCTGATGAATGTTTCGCGACGGCAGGAAGATTTGTCAACGACGTCCCCTTTTGTTTCTCTGAAATTATTACTATTAAATTAATGATTTCGATATTTCTGCTGTCTGACATCTTATCTCCTAAATCCCCAATGTTAAATCGTCCCATTGCTATTTATTTCCTTATCACCGAGATATTAAAAACGACTTAGAAGGTCCATTCGTATATTTTATTACGGTTGCTTCCTTATGAAAATAAATAATGTAAAGCCAGGAAAGGAGCGGTGGAGCGTGATTAACCAAATGAAATATAATTCCTGATTTGACATTGTTAACAATTATATTTTTGCGCAGAATTTATTTCTATTTTTAAAATACTTCGTTATAATATAATATCATACTTTTTTAAACATCTAATTGCAGTGTAGATATATTTTCTTATTATATTAGTAAGATCATAGTTTAAGAATTTTTTTATATAAATAAATTCTGCACTAAAGTTTAATTGTAAACAATGTAAGAAAATATCTATCAGTTATAGTCGAGGCTAAATGTTACAGTGTGGGAGCTGCAGTTATATGATGTTATATAACCCCAGTCTAAGAGCACTATTAGGACTAGTAGTCTAACTTTTCAATTCTCATCGCTATGCCAACTTTGAACTTAATAAGACAAAAAATTACCATTTTTTATCGAATTATCGGACAACAATCGTTAACTATCTTAACATAAAACAATCATACGAATAAGCATGCAAAATGAAACACACCGCTTAAACATACATGGTGAAACTAAGACCTCACAGTTCCACAGAGGAGTATATGCAAATGAATTTCGTATTACGAGTGCTTGACGGAATGCATTATTCTGCCACACAAAGGGTTTTACACGTGATAAATAAATTATTCTATCCATAGGAACCTCACCAGCGGATTTAAATGAGTACAATTAAAATGTTAACAGAATAATTTAAATTTCTAATTAATGTACGGATAAAACTGTTTGAACTGTTTGTCTGTTTGTTTGTTGTGAATGGGATTACGAACAGGCGTAGGTGTTTCTTTGAAGTTGTTACCTACCGAATGTAACATTGCAAATAAAGAGTTGTCAATTCACACTCATAATACATGGTAGGGAAAAAAATATTGGCTGTTTTTTACATTTCGGCAGGTCAAATGATGATGGGATTTTCCATGGGAGAGTTTTTTTTTTTTTCTGTATGACCTATGTATTCACATCGTAATATACTGGCAATACTGCAGGTTATTTAAAAAAGACCCTGTATGTTAAGTACTTATCTAGTAGATCCGTTAAAACGACTTTTACTTTTAGTGCAATAACACTATTTAATATAGACTTGATTAAAATGTTAACTTTAAGATAGGTATAAAATTTACGTATACCGTCTGTTTGATAAAGCAATTTTTACTATAGTAAAATAATTGTTTTCACCTCTCTAGATGTTTTGCTCTTAGTATTCTCTACTTTCTTAAAATATGTCATTGTTGGGTATGGCATTATCATTTTTCGATAGAAAAGTGTAAATTATCATAATTCCATTGTCTTATTTTTCTTTCTTCAACACTGTTTAATTTAATTTGTTAATATAAACATTTATCGAAAATAACGAATCAAATTACTAATTTTGCTTTATTTTATGTTTCGATATTGTATACAAATTACGTGCATAATTAGTAAATATTAGTTAGCCGGAATAAACGCCAAACACCACTTTGTAAATTTGTATAAATTATTTGGCCATTTAGTATTGTGCAGTGACGCACACGCTGCAATAAATCCGCCTTGGCAGTACAAATGTTAATGGCGTGCACACGTCATGACGACGTGCGGTGCCCAACGACGATATTTTTCCAACAAATGTTTTTGCACGCGCATAACGCGCTTTCGAACCAACAGGCAACTTGAAACCTTAACTATTCGGATGAAAGTTGCATTTCGTTTTTTTTTTTCATAATTAAATGTGAGCTTTGCATGGTAGGAATTCTTTTGGTGTTTTAACAGTGTTGCAATGTGTCAAATGTCTTATTGGTTTTGTTTCAATGCTTCTGTACCATGATAGCTGCGTAATTTTCCCAGTAAAAACTCGATTCCAAAAAAGCTTAAAGAAAATTAACTATAATTTATTGCGTAGAGTTTAAGAAATCTACAATTTTGAATGTTTTCAAATGTCGATTAATTTAAAATCTTGTCACAGATAACGTATTTACTCTTCACTGGTAGCAATTCGTGTTTCGAATGAAAATAAAGAAGCCAACACCCTAAGCATCAAGGAAACGGTCGTCAACGATGTTCATGACATTCGGGACGAAGAGGGTTGCACCCCATGAAAAGACGAGGAAACGTACATTGCCAAATATTTGTTACAATTTGTGCAAAAACAAATTTTGCATCGCCGCGGCGAAATGCCGAAGGTTATTACGGCACCACTCTATACGGTAACACATGTACGAGTCATAAATTCCGTCGGGAGCGTTAAAATTAGAAATGTAAGCTCCGAACGGAAGCATGCGCCTTTAAAATTTATACCGTATTATATTTGTTCGCACCCATGCCATGCCATATACTGTGTACCAATTGTTTTGTTCATAAATAAAAACGCGTCGTTCCTAAAACAAATGAACTGATTTCCTTTGTTACACACCTGGTTGTATTTTTGGAAATAGCGGTTTTCATTCGATAACGTTGTTTAACTATCAAACGCGGTCATATCTAAGTAATTTCAATTTCAATTTCATTTATTGAGAGACCAACTGAGATCAATTATTGTTAGTAAAAAATTTATATCATAATAAAACAATACATACATGATTATTCATACAATATATAATTCATAATTTCAATCAAGCTGTTTTAAAAATGTTTACATTTTAATGCCGTTATTCATAAACAAATTACTGGCCTGAATTAGCTATGAATCGTTTCTGTATTTGTCAGAAAGGGATAAAATATAATTTAACTAAATCAGGCCCGTAAAGTTTTATGAATAAGGGGGTATGTTTCTAAACTATATACTCGTATAGGCCACAGGAAAACTTTTGTTACAAGTCCTACTTTACTGGCGCATTTCTAAAATATATATAATACAAGTAAGTCATCTACGGAAAAGAAACTTGCCTCGGGGCTTGACATGGTGACAAAACTGAAACTTCCTTTCCTTCTGATACTTTTAACTTTAAGAGCGTAACAGGGACAGCAAAATAAAATAACATCCGACATTATATATATTTATCATAAAATTAAATAGAGTGCGAATTTGAAACGAGTGTTGCGAAAAATTGCCCAAATGGTTTTTAAGACAAGAGAATTACAATAAATTATGGCCCGTACTTTTTTTTCCACGGGTATCCGGGCTTTTGTTATGGTTCACCTTGCTTTTCTGTCATTTGTCTAGGTTAGTTAATGTCTAATATTTTTCTCTAAATATTATATAATTTAGTTTGTGAAATATGGCCTCCAAATATAGTTTTGACAAGTAAAATCGATTAATTTCAAGCATTCAATTTGCATATAGTTGCTAAAGTTTGAATTTGACTTTTGCTAAGGAGCATGTGGCCACAGGTGCAAGTTTGCTGGCGGCTTCGATTCTGAAACTGTTAACTAAAGTCCGTATTACATCTCAAATCAATTTAGAATATAGTTAATTACTTAGCCATTAATATTTACATATATTTTACGTACTCATATAATAATATAAAGGTATAACTTGCACCAGACCTAGTATAATAGTTTTAATCAGACTTATATTAGGTTTTTTTTTTATTATCTATATGCCCTGCTGCACTTTGGTTTCAATGTTTTTATTTTATCTCCTTTATTGATTTTAAGTCTCAGATTAGGTTTTTATCCGTATTGACCTTAAGGATTAATATAAAAAGCAGCGTAATAACTAAATAAATAATTATTTAGTTACAACTAATAATTGTGAAGTTAATTTAATCGTGTTACTCGTATCGAGTAATTAGGTACATCGGTTTACAACATTTTCATTTTTGTATAGGACCCATATTAAATTGTGTGAATTTACAATGTTATTAATTGCTGCTGAGCTAACAGTGACAACTAGTAAATGACTAAATAATTATTTTATGTACGAATACATGTCGCTGCAATCTGCATTAATGTATTGATAATTATTTTATGGATTACCTAATTCGGAAATCGTTTGATATTCGATGTAAATTTGATATTAGATATTTGCGTACATTACATCAGTTTTTTTTTTTAATTAAGTAAATTTAATATTAATATTTTCAATCAGTTCACGCAAGTCAGCTTATGGCGAGCTGTCAGGGAGTAGGGACTCTAAATACCTAAGCGCACATGGGCGTCCGATAGGCGAGTAGCTAGGACACGGCGTTGTCCCTAGTTTCGCTAAGCCGGTCATTCAAAGTGAAGTTGCGAGAGCTCCGTTCTCGAGGGTAGATGCCGAAGCGTACATACGTGGCGAGTAGGTCATATGTCTGAAGCCCAGTGACTAGTGACTACCCTACCCCCAACCGATGTTGCCTCAGAATCTTATGTTGCTTTTTGCGATGGCCTACTTTTTATACTGTGACGGTGGCAAACAATCATACGGCCCGCCTGATGATAAGCAGTCACCGTAGTCTATGGACGCTTGCAACACCAGAGATATTACATGCGCGTTGCCGACCCTTTAAAAACCTGTACACTCCTTTTTTGAAGAACCCCATACTGTAGCCCCTCGGGAAAACCTCGGCAGGTAGCTCATTCCACAGCCGAAGCGTCCACGGGAGGAAATTCCTCTTAAACCACACAGTACGCGACCATTTAGGTTCTAGGGTGTGAGGATGAACACCCTGCCGACGGCGAGCGGTGCGGCGATAGAAAGCGGCCGTTGTTTGGTTGACTTCACTCACTGTACGAGCTGCAAAATTGCATGGAGAAATTATGAAATTCATTGAGAAAATCGTCATGCACTTTTGCGACTGTTACAAAGCTAATTCAGCTATGTCCACTGGAAATAAAACATGTTACAATTTTTTATCTTATAAATATTAGATTAATACATTTTTATATGTCAAGTATCTATTGCAGAATAAAGCCAATTTTATTCGACATAGTACTTATGTATAAGTACTATGTCGAATAAAATTGACAACTGACTGACTGTTTGACTGTAGTCATACATATATACCAACTATTATAGCTAGTAGTGTCTTCAGTTTTGATTGACGGTCTTTCTCCAAACATCAATTGTAACTCCAACATCAAATTACATAAATACTATAGAGACTTCCAGCATTCGAGACTGTTTCAGAAAGAGATTTCTGTCGCTAACATGTACAACGCCTCTTCTAGACTAGTATAAATTTTAACTTCAAGATTCGTATTAACTATTGATAATCAGAAATAACCAATTTAGATGATCAGAAATTATACTCATATTAGTTTGCCTTAGGCGGTGTGCAATGTCAGCGATGAAAGTAACATTCTTGAGGTATCATTCCATTTGTTTGCCGAACGTTGGCTCAGCTAATCCAATATAGGTAAGTAAATTGTAGTTGATGATTGAATGAAAAAAAAATGTAATTAATTAGTTAATTAATGTAGATGAAGAAAATAATTTTAAGCACTAGACTCTTCAAGTTTTGCAAAATCATTTGACACAACAATATTTATTTGCAACGAAGAGCAGTTGGTAGGAGACCAAGTAATCTCAATAAGGCCTAGATCGGCAGTTCAGTTCAGATTGCTATCTGAACTGCCCACTTAGAGGAGGAGCAGTATTAGCGGAGAAACCAGTCCAGTAAAATGAAGTTATAGAGAAAAAATAAACTCCAAATAACACATAGTTTGTTAATTTGTTATCGATCTCATCGGGATCATTTTGCACTAGTTCTTCCAAGATCTTAACCTATGAAATCAGACCGAGTATTCCTACTCGGTCTGATTTCCTTCTGTGAAATGATTTACTCACCGCTCTGTGACTATTGTTTCACCTCATCGCTATTCGCGACGTGCTTCGTCTTTATCTAGTAATCTGTCATTTGAGGAGAGGAATTGTCATTGAGGTGCCTTGCCTCGCAGCCCAGTGGGAAACAAAGGAGCGTTATGTCATGTTCGGTAACGTTGTAAATAGTTGTATTGTTCGAAAAAAATATCACAATGTGAATGTGTGAGTATCATCTACTCGTTTACTACATTTACCTAAAATTCATGATTTAATTGAGTAGGTTTTTATTCCCAATAGAGACCAAAATAAATATTGCATTGCGCAACTTTTAAAATTAATCATAATTTATAGAGAGTGAGTTTTTTATTTTTATTTCTAATCATTGTAATATGTACATACCAGTTGCTCTTCTGTGGCGACATCGGGAAAACACCGAAATAAACTCAATAAAGCCTACAAACCAATAACATACAATACGATTATGGGTCCTGGAGGCCCTTGGTACTTTTTCTAAGTAGGTATATACATTTTTTTCGGTTTACAAATGGCATATGTCAAATTAATTCTCGTAATCGGTCGGGATCCGACTGCCACTTCAAGGGGACTTGAGAGATTATACACAACGGTTTTGTAAGAACGCGACACATAAGGTCATTGTACTCCCTATCTCACTACTTATTCTATAGCTTGAAATTATAGCGGGTCGTGTGGACGCGGCTTTAATAATTGGCTGTTTGCACTGATTTTTCTTAGTCGATACACGTTTTTAAGTAATGGTTTTTTGCACAACTTCCCGTGTATGCCCGTGCAGTAAGTTCGTATTCTTCTCTCACTCTCACTGAGCGTAAGCGTGAGCAAGATGGAAGTGCATGCCCGGATATGTTTTTTATTTTTTTATTTAAATTTTTTGTGTTCTGTGTGCTCTTAAGTATACTTAATAATGCTCATTTTTAGTGTTCCGTACAAAACTTTGTTCACGGAATACTTATTAAAAATAATTTTCATGTTTCAGCTTTTGTGCAAAATTTATTATAATTTTTTAAAGTACTTTTTAGACCAATGCTTGTGTTTTTTTTTCTATCGAGCGAAAGTCAAAAACTCAGGATTCGAATCGCTGAAGTTCCTAGAGGAAAGCCTCAAGATTGCTAATTAAAGTTATGGCAGCCATATTGTGATTTAGAAATGTACTAGGACTTTTTTTAATTCCGTTTTCTGAACCTTAAAACAGTACAATAGGTAATTATTTTGATTTTTTTATTAATGAAAACTTCTCGTACTATTTTTGCATAAATTAGGCATATTTGGGAAAATGTAATCTGATTTATTATGTGTATGGTTTTGGCCCGTTTGTGGCCCAAATAAATAAATAAAATAATATTTATATATGACTGGTCTTAGTTTAATTTTACAAGTATTATAGAGACCAAAATAAACGTCTCATTGTGCATCTTCTTAAACTAATCTTAAGTACCTACCATTCATAATTGTATTCACCCCTTTATTCAACGCATTATAACGTTGTTACTTTTTTATTAGTGTTAAATTCCTCACTGTATTTTTTAATACCTACTCTATTATGTAAATAAATAGGGGAGAAAAGTTGCACGTGGTGGATTAGCCTATTCTTTAGATAACCTTTTTAGACTCTGCATCAGGAAGCGTAGTTAGTGTAGTGTTATCTATGCCTAGATATAGTGACAGCTGTGGCGCTGTCTCGAGCACGCGGATGTGGGTAGGCAGTCCGATGACAGTTACAGTTACGGACGGACGTCTGCCGAACATTGGTGTGGTATCGAGCCAGTGAATGTAATATATTTTGGTTTAGTGAGTACTACAGTTAGTAGTTTAAAAAATGTGTTTTTTGGGGCTTTGTTGTTACTGTTGTTAGTTACATACTTACGAGTATTTGACATTATGGTAAACTTTTGGTTGGTTTGACTGGTAAATATGAGTATAATATTTTTCACATTGCTTGGGTACGGTGATAGCTCTCACCTCAATACAATTTTGCGTTTTAAGGTTAACCTCCTGAGTCCCATAGGACTTTATAAAGGACAAATTCCAAAAATTATTTTTAAATTTCACTAAACACAAGACATTCGCGGTAGGCCCTCAAATAACAGATAAAATGTATCCAACGTGGCTGCGGGGATGGCATATTAAAAAAAATCAACTTGTGTTAAGTGAAATAGATGGCGCAATTTTTTCGAATAAAGGGCTTTACAGGCGACTGTTCCACCCCTAGTGCAGACCCACAAGAGTAGGTATGCAGGAGCAATCACCCTCAGCACGAACCAAACCACCAGTCATCACATTAAGTAGAGCATCTCTTAGATAGAATGTACTAAATATTGTATTGAATCTATTAAATAAAAAGCGGCCAAGTGCGAGTCGGACTCGTCCATGAAGGGTTCCGTACCATTACGTATGATGTATTAAAAAAAAAAACTACTTACTAGATCTCGTTTAAACCAATTTTCGGTGGAAGTTTGCATAATGTATATCATATATATTTTTTTACTACTTTGTAAGTGTCTCTCGCGCAAACTATTCAGTTTAGAAAAAAATGATTGTAGAAACCTCAATATCATTTTTGAAGACCTATCCATAGATACCCACACGTATGGGTTTGATGATTTTTTTTTTTAATTTTATGACGTATTAAAAAAATAGTACTTACTAGATCTCGTTGAAACCAATTTTCGGTGGAAGTTTGCATGGTACGTACATCATATATTTTTTTAGTTTTATCATTCTCTTATTTTAAAAATTACAGGGGGGGCACACATTTTACCAATTTGGAAGTGTCTCTCGTGCAAACTATTCAGTTTAGAAAAAAATGATACCGAAACCTCAATACAATTTTTTTGAGTTTCAGTTCTAAGTATGGGGATATTGTTTTTTTTTTCCAGTTTTGTGTGAAAATCTTAATGCGGTTCATTTACTTACCAAGTTTGAACAGTATACTTCTTATATAGTTTCGGAAAAAAAAGTGGCTGTGACAAACGGACAGACAGACGCACATGACGAATCCATAAGGGTTCCGTTTATTGCTATGTGGCTACGAAACCGTAAAAAGGAGTCAAACTTAGAACTTAACTATTCTATGGATGACAAACGCTTGCGCGTTCTATCTCGACGCCACCGACATCTAGCGAACGTTTTGCATACTAATGTCGTATACATGCCATGAAACTGTGAAAGACTAACGCTTGAGTATGCAAAACGTTCGCTAGATGTCGGTGGCGTCGAGATAGAACGCGCAAGCGTTTGTCATCCATAGAATAGTTAAGTTCTAAGTTTGTTTATCCATTTGCTTGCTAGATGGCGCTAGCGTCGATCTAACTGGACACTAGCGCCATCTAGCAAGCAAATGGATAAACTTTCCGTATTGGAACTATTGATTGGAAGTGGTGTTATGTTACAGTACATTTATTTTTGTTGATTAATTGTTTGTTTCCATATACATTTATTCTGAGGTTGTGCAATAAAAAGGATTTGTATTGTATACAGTGGTAAATTCAGTGGTGGATTCTTAAGTACAGTCGTAACCTAACAAAACTCAACAATGAGTTTGCCTGTGGGGTCGTCAGTTTCTAATTATGTAACTACAAGTTATTGTAGATAATTAATTTTTACAATATATGAAGATGTTTATTTCCAGGTATTTTTTGACACATAAGTTGCAGATTTTTATGACATTTCCGATTATTATGTATGTATGTATGTATGTATATACTTTATTGTATATAGAAATAAAAACACGAAAAACACAGTTACAGAGTAAATTAAATACAACAAAGGCGAACTTATCCCTGTATGGGATCTCCTCCAGTTAACCTTTGAGGAAATGAGTAAAACAGAAGTAACGGTGAATGAATGACAAACACAAACAAAACTGTACAATCACTGAAATTAATGAAATGCACGTTTTGAATACACATTGATAAAAATATACATAGATAGAAAAATAACCATAAAATAATGCATATATATATATAACATAAATAAAAATAAATAAATATTCAATATATAATATAAATAGATATGAATTCGAACCAGAAAAGTAAAGGAAATGAAAAAAGTAGAAGTACTCAATGGAACTAGGAAGCCGTAACCAAAGTATCGGAAAGCCACAATTTTTTAAGCTTCTCCTTGAGTGATGCTACAGATTGGGATTGCCTCACGGACACCGGAAGCTCGTTCCATAACTTAACGGCATGGACAGTAAAGGATTTTTTGTATTATTTGGAAGTACTTTCATAAGATAACCAGAAAAGCTTCATAAGTCCTACGCAATAAGTATATTCACAAAAGTATTTCGGTAACTAATAATATTCAATCGACGACTCAATTACGCAGTACCCACACGTTGATCATAATACGTACTACGTAATCTGTGATCTTATAAAACGCCTCATCTATTGGAAACTTAAGTAATCTGTGAGCCGTTTGAACAAATGGGTAACCTCTCCCTTCCTTATGTTTTGTGTAGGCACATGGTACAATTTTAGACCTCTCTGGAACCTCTTCACGACTACAAGCGATATTAAGAACAGACAGCGAGGTGATTACTATTAATATCTTGCTCCAGGATGTGATTATATCAGGTATAAAATATAACATGAGCTTACAATAAAAAATAACTAAATCTACAGTGAACTAACGAATTATTAAAACTATTATGAAAGTTAAGTAAGTATTGTTTTTTTTTAACCAGGTAGTACGGTTATTACAAGAAGCAAAGTAAGTCCTTTTGATGTACTGACAAATTATAATCCTCTTTCTTAATCAGATGAAAATATGGACTCAATTTATCTTCCAATGATTTAAAATTATTCCAAATTTAATAAATCGAAAAAGGGTAGCTTCAGAAGTAAAATTGTAAAAACAAGAAATTGTAAAATAAAGTGAACTATGACTAAGGCAAATCTAATGACAACCCACACTGTAAAATTTATCGAACAGTCTGAGTTACCTTGGGCATATGTATGACGTTTCTTGTAGTGATGCCAGAGTATCGATAATTTATTTAAGGCAATTATTGTATTTAAATAGCCAAGTTAGTTAAAATGGGCTATTAGCAAACTTATGTCATTTTAATGGAGAATGAGAAAATAATCAGCTCATACATGTCACTCATTTCGGCTGGATTAATGTAATCTGTCAGTACACAAATTTGAACGTTTCATCAGATTCAGATTAAGTGTTTATTAACCTAATATTTCCTTTATTTAATTACTGCCTCCCCAAGACATAAAAATATCAATTTGATTTATTTAACAGTTACATTTGTTAATATACATACATACAATCACGCCTATTGCCCGGAGGGGTAGGCAGAGACCACGGATTGCTACTTGCTACGATCCTGACATACCTCTTTCGCTTCCTTCACTTTCATGACATTCTTCATACACGCTCGTCGGTTTAGAGTGCTCTTGACCTGGCTTTTCTTCAGAATTTCCCCGATATTTGTTAATATATATACTCATGGAAGTATGAGTATATTAAAATAATGCAAATGTTATGTATGTATGTAGGAACATACTTACATATCTATGAGTTCATGTCGGAATATTTCAACAAATTTTGAGCAAAACAAACAAATTTTAATATGCTCGGATTGCTTAAATGTCGAGTTTTTATATGAAAGCATGTGCTATGTATATATTTGTTTTAGGTGTATAAAATATTGGTGTGACAAAACGTCGGAATGTCACAGGACCCATCTGTCACCGCCCGAGGTATAATAACTAAATCATGAATGGGTCAGCATCGAAACAAACCAACGATAACTTATATTTATATGGACCAACAATATTTCATAATTTTCTCCATCCAAAAGTTCTGAAACTACGTTTAGTTAATATCCAAACTGTAACTATTACATAACAGCGAGCAATCTCGCTGCGTCGGGTATTTACATCATTAATCAAGATTTCGCAGCACGGGTGCTACGAGTATCATAGTTTACTATGTTCTGTATATAGATACATAATCTGAATAGACTATAGAACCGATTGCATGGTGATACTTGGAGTGTTTACCTCTTTTATTTTCACGGTGGTTGCAAGATAGCCGATGTCGCGGTCTATTAAAAAAATCTAACGAGTTCTGAAAAATCACAGAAGGTTGTTATGATTTGTGGGCAGACTACTTCTTAACACATGCCACCGGAATGCAGGGTCATAATTTCATAAAAGTTGCGATACTATTTATTTGGATGCTATATATCTGTGTTTCTATAGCAGAGCTAATTAGGACCCTGCAAACGTAGCAGAGAAAACTATAGCAAATCGGCAACGTGTTGCGTCTTGAAACACCAATTAGGTTCAGCTAACAGTAAAGTATTGGCTCTCTGATTGGACCGATTTAGCCGTAGTGGGCCAATGCCCACTTACAGTTTCAAAATAAAACAGATACAAGCCATTGGGCTTGTATCTGTTTTATTTTGAAACTATAATAATAATCATTGTATGTTGTTGATAATTAATAATCATTGTACGTCAAAAGGCATGCTACAGAGATCAGAAATTGTTTATAACATCTGTATTTATTACCTGTAATGCACAATACATAAATAAATGATTTTAGGTGCCTGTTTAAAAATGTCCAAGTAAAAATAAAAATAAATATGACAAATAAATGAAGTGCCAGATAAAATTTCCTACAAAACTTAGCACTTTACCTACTAGTTAAGCTTATTGGAAGATTGTGAAACGCCAACGATGACTTTATTCATCAGATAAGTGGCAAGTAGCTTATTTTGGACTTTACTTGGATATTATGAAACAGGCCCTTAATTATTCTAAATATAAATTCTAACGTTCTCAGTGGCAAGAAAATTCACGTCATAATTTCCATAAATCCATTAAGTTTCCTAAAATCAACCATAAAATACTTAAATAATAGTAGGTAATATGGTACAGAAAAGAAACTTCCTACAAAAGCGAAGTTAGACAGCGATTCAGTGACGAATCATGTTGTCCCTTTGTAATGTATGGCACAATCCCTTTCGGCTATTTAGAGTAATCAAAATTCAAGTGATTATCTTATCTGTGATTTTGCACGCAAAGGAACGTCAAGTTCTACCAAGCCTAATAATTGTTCGCATCGTAACAATGCTGAGCCGAACGGAGCCGAGAACGCCCGAACGCTGCAGTTTCACCCCACTGAGGTATCACAAAATGCGCTGCTGATTCACTTTGCTGCCTACATAGAAAACACTACTTCTATACAACTACCGGAGTATGTAAGTAGTGTTTTCCTCGTACACTAAACAATTGTATTCCGGACCTTTGGGAAACATTGCGTCGTTTTAATTTCGTTCAATCAATATAATCAATGTGTTGAATTATTTTGCTAATAGAAAATGTATTCTTTACATTATTTATTTAAAAGTATGTTATTACAATAATGGATATATACAGATGATTACTATAACTACCTTATATCTAAAATAGGCCCTTGAGGCTTTGTAGGCATTTTGCTAATAATTATATGAAATTGACTTTTTGAGTTTGTAACATTTTTTTCATCTTAATACAGTCATGAATCTATATTGTTACAGGCAGTTCTGAAACCTTCAGCTTTATTGCCAAAATTCATGCCTACGCACTGAAATACGAGTACCTCGAAATTCTATTGCAAGCCACCATGTGAGTTTTGTTAAAGAACCTTATTTCGTCATACAAAGAACCGTGCTTTGGAATAATGAGGTTCTCACACGAGTACACTCGCCGTTCCTTCTATTTCAAACTTGACATGAGAGCGTCGTAATACGTGGGGTTTCGAGAAAAAACGTAATATTCGGTTAATATTTTATGATTTCTTTAGGAACACAGTTTGTGCGGTTTTGTAGGGTATTAAATGTTTAGTAGCTGGAACAATTTTTTACTATATTGATATAGTTTTAAAACGTATTACATTAAAAGGCCTACAAAAAGCATATTTTGGTTATTTTAAAACCGCTTATTAATAAACAAGTAACATGCATATTTTATGTAGGTACATATACGTTAATCGTATTATTTCTGCAGCACCATGCCCTTTAACGCTCAAAATTTTTTTTTCAATTTTTTTTGGTTTTAAGTACTTAAATGAGTTATTAGGGATAATATAAGGTACAGAAAAATAATGAAAAAAATATTATGTATATGATTTTCTAGAAAACATATGTTAAGTATACTTAGCGTTGCCCAACTCTCAACTGATGACTATTGACAACCAATGTCCAGTATTCTTGACATTGCGCATGGTATAGAGATAATAAATAAATAACAAATTTATAGTTTTTCATACAATTTTTTTAATTGAGCAACATGAAAAGAGAAGAAACAATTTATCTTTGCTACTAGGCATGCGTTTTGAGCACTCCATGTTCGTGTTTCCTGTTTTGCAATACCTACATCTTCCGTATCCTTTATTATCATACTGAACTATAGGTGGAGGTCTTGGAACAACTGTTGCCCTTCTGACAGGTACATCGCATTGGACGGCCTAGACCTGTTTTTTGTAGAAGCTCCATTGCTACTTGTACCATTGTTAATCTTAATTTCTTGAGTGGCATAGTCTTTTCAGCGGCTTCAGCTTGTCGCGATACAACCATTCACTACTAACCAGCCATTATTTACATATATGTCTAGGACCTGAGAAAACATAGCCAAACCAACCGCTGGTAAATACCAGCGCTTGGTTTCGACATTCGACCGATAGCAGCTAAATCAACCTACAAGCGTTGGACTGTACTGTCTTACGGTCTGAGGGTAGTCACTTCTAGCGACGTGAAAAAGTTGTCGAAATATGGTTTTATCGACCGATGGTTTTGCAGAGAGCGATGCGAGCGACTTGATAGTTTTACAGAGAGCGATGACAACTTTTGCCTCGAGCCCCAAACTATCTTCGTAATAATGTATATGATCAGAACCGAAGAATGGCAGAAAAAAATCGCTAAGTCTTTAGTTGGGACTCAGTCGCCAATACAAGTTCCGCTTCATCAAAGATAGCGTTAATGGTCAAATTTTGTTGCTTTTCAGGTGTATGTCAGTGGTTTCGGAACAAATTTATATTTCATAACAGCGCGGGTTGGCTGTTGCGCAGGTCTGAGTTTAGTTTTCTGTCGTGCTGGAAAAGGTGTACATGGCGCTATCGCATTTGGATACAAAATTAATCCCACGTGTCTGCAAATGGACGCCGACACTACTGGTAACATTTTCGATGTGAAATTAGAACCCAGATCCATACCTTCATCTCTTGAGGAATGAATTTACTTAATTCAGACAGTATAACTGAGCACCTTTCTCGTTCTCTCAGACGATGAAACTGACCCTGCTACACTACTCTCAGATGAAGAAACAACACCAGTCTATTATAGAAAAGATGGAGCGTTGGCAGAGGGACTTGTGGGAATGCTGGGAATGTTTCTCGAATAACAGGGGTTATAGGTACTGTTTTTTCATCTGAGAGAATGCAGCAGGCTGTTTCATCATCTGAGAGAACGGGAAGGTGTTCGGTTACATCTTCTGAATTAAGTAAATTCAGTCTCTTAAGAGAAGAAGGTATGGATCTGGATTCTGAACTCGCATTGGAAGGGTTACCAGTGTCGAAGTCCTTTTACGGACACGTGGGATGGATTTCAGTCTCTTCTTCACTACTGCAATCAGAAGAGGGGGCGTATTTTAGAGGCACGAGGGCCATGATTTTGTTAACTTAATCCCATTTTATTTTACCCTGAAGCCACAAAACAGAAAAAAATACACGCAGTAAACAAAAATCAGTATGCATAATGTTACTATATATATAAAAACAAGAAACATGTAAATATATATACACAAACATAAAAATTTATGTATGTTGTATTTTCTCTAATATTAACCTTATCTGCGCAATGTTAAAATTACTTAACAGCCCAACAAGAATGTACTTTATTGATAGCGGCGCAGTGCTAAGACTGCTTAACATACGTTACACTAAGTATATTTCTAAGAATCTCGCGAAGCTAAGCATTCTTAACACGCATAATTGGAACACAGTCCTGTGTTAGTTAGGCTTCCATTTTGTTAGAAAAATATAAAAACACAAAGCACACACCCTCAAGAACATATTGCAATAGTATTTCGACAGACATTATAGGTATAAATATTTTTAAATAATTTATTATTACCTTGCGTCCTACGGCCGATTTCTGTCGCCGTGCTATCTTACCACTAACTGTCAAAATACGTGCGCCTGGGCAATAACTTTATTCGTCGAAGATGAGTTAGGTTTTAAACTATCATTCTATTAAAACAAGTACTGAGTTTAAGTGAAAATTACGTTACAATATTTTTTTGATTTTGTTGTAAAGTATTCTTGACATTGCGAATTAAAGGGTTAAGTGACTAATGAAAATTATTTCAGTATACTTACTAGTAAATTCAGCCTATTAAGACTTAATTTTAATAATCTTTTTTTCACATTAAGTAAATATTTGCGTTATTGGCATAGTTAGTCGTGCCTTACGAGTGGAATTCACTTCCTGCAAATCTATTGCCAATCCACTATAACTTTGATCTTTTTAAATCGAGAGTGATCTTTTAGGTAAGCATGTTCCATCCTAGACTGCATCAGCACCTACCATTAGATGAGATTGTGGTCATAATGCTTTTTCTAATAAAAAAAATTGGCCATCGTTGTACCAGCTTATTCTCCTACAGCCGTCACTCAAGACAAGTGTTCAAAATAGGCAACGCTTAGAATTCATTTTGTATTTTCAAATGTATACTTTCTTTATATAAATACTCATATAAATAAATAAATAAATATACATTATAATACGGCTCGGAAGTAACACAGATGAAAAAATATCATAACCTCTTCACATAATATCACTTTCATTTTCCTGACGAAAATTCAATATCGTCCCAGAAAACGAGCAGTCATTGTTTATGGAAAGTCATTCAATCAGACGGCACAAAAGAACAACATATCGTCCAGGTCAGTCGTTAATCTTAATCTGCTGGTTCCGCGTCATGGTCGGGTTCCGAAGGAATTATGAGAACAAATTTACTATAATATTTACTGAGATCTGAGATATTATTTGTTGTGACGCTTTGGAGTGTTTTTTACGCACGAACGAGGGCAAAACTAATTCAACGGCAGGGTGGAGCATGCCTGGGTGTTTGAATTACATTTTTGAACAAGTAGTATATTTATCTAGACTGTACAGACACGTAACACGCGTAAGTGTGTGGTTTTGTTTAAATATATATTATATGGTATTCAAAACAACAAAATAAATGAGACTACTGTAGCGTTAAGCCCAATCATATTTATAAGTTTTTATAACAAGCCACTTTTTAACTTTGTATCTACTTCAAGCTCGATAACTAAACACTAAATAGAGTCATCCATATGTTAACTTACTTTCACGGTTGCCGAGGTGCAAGACCTGCTTGCTTGCTCGCTTACCCGGGGTTTTCTTTGAAATCAGAAGAGAAACTTGATTACAGACAAGTACCAACTAATAACAACTAAAAAAAAAAAAAAAAAAAAAAACCTAGCAACGGATAAACACGGTGTGTTTTGTAAAACATTCTTGAATATTTCCATTTTCCATAGTATTTTTTACTCCGGACCTCGCTCAACAATATTTATCAAGCCTACGTTGCAACCTCCGTGCGGGGACCGCAGCCCGAGCACAAGAAATGCGTCCTTGCGTTACTCCTACAACATGACGGCTGGTTGTCAAATTTCTATTATTTACAAACAAGAAAAATAACCGTCACCGAAGCATATTACGCTTATTCGTGCTGTTCGTGATTTTAAAGTGAATTGCTACTATTGCTAGTGCCTATCTCGTTTAAACCGCAGCCACACATATGTAGGTGTATGAGACTCGACCTCAAGGGATTCCCGCTGCCTTTATCCCATAACCCTACGACCCCAGGACAATCGTGCTATAGTTTTACAATTTTTGATACGTTTTACATAATATTGTAAGTTACTTATTTAATTATTATTTTTAGTGCTTTGTAGCTGTAAGTTGTCCCCATCTATTGTATTGTATCGTATATTAAGTGTGAATGCAGCCCGCGAAGCAACCCGCCGGCAATAGCCCGTCAATCATATGCCAGTTGTGCCAAAAGGCTTTCAAGAACATTAAAGGACTTAATATCCATACGGGTAAAGTCCATAGAACTTGCCTTACCCAAAATATCCTACCATCTCATGATAGCCAAATTAACTCGCCAATTTCCCTCCCCACAGCCGCCCAACCTACCACTCCATTTCACCTTCATCTCAGTCATCTAAAAAATAATGTCTCCATAGTAAAAAGAATACCCCGTGGGGCCAGAATTTCTGTCGCATCACACCTCTCTCATATCATTAACAAATGTACCGAAAATAACACCACCGAAGACTGGCACCGTCTCTTACTTTTCTCCTACCATACCCTCCACGTTCAAGAAGATGATTCAAATATATCGCTTACACAAAAAATTAAAAATAATTGTGCCAATATTCTTCCGACGCCCGCATTTACATATAAAATTAAATCAAACACAACTTTCAACCATTCTAAATACATTGGAAATAAAATAAGCGATGGCGACCTTAAAGGTGCCGCCCGCCTCCTCTTCTCAAATGACGTGCTATCGCCGGATACCCCCGACACTCTTTTGGCTTTACAGACAAAACATCCCCCAGGTCCCACCATCCCACACTTTTTGGACCCACCAACGGCAAACCAGGCCTGCCTACAAATAAAAAACAGAGACGTAATGGAAGGTATCTTATCATTCAAAATCGGTTCTGCTGCAGGTCTGGACGGACTCTCGCCCCAACATTTAAAAGATCTTACATCTCATTCCGTGGGCGACGCTGGTGAGCGTCTCGTCGAATCTCTAACCAAATTAATTAACGTCATGTACACAGGAAATGTGAATCCGGACATAGTTCCGATCCTATACGGGGCCAATCTCATCGCCCTCTCCAAAAAGGACGGAGGAGTTAGACCGATTGCCGTTGGCTCTACTATAAGACGTCTCGCTTCCAAAATTGCAGTCAGGTATATAATCTCCAAATTAAAACCCCTTTTTGAACCTGTACAGCTGGGTTTTGGCATAAAAGGAGGTTGTGAGGCAGCCGTCCATGCCTTACGCACGTACCTCTCAAATTCATCTTGTGATGTGCTGGTCAAAATTGATGTTCGAAACGCATTCAACTCGGTAAATAGGGATACCTTGCTGACAGAAATAAAGAACAACATACCCGAAATTTAGAACTACCTTTTGCATTGCTATGCTGACCCTACCAAATTAATTTACCGCGATAATATGATATCTTCAGAAGTCGGCTGCCAGCAAGGTGATCCTCTCGGGCCGGCAATATTCAGTTTGGCCATTAATCCAATTATTCAAAATTTAAAATCAAAATTTAACGTTTGGTATTTAGACGACGGAACCCTGGGAGGCGACCTCGAATCCGTGCTATCAGACCTTTCGACCATTAAATCAAAATTTGAAACAATTGGCTTAGACGTAAACTATAGCAAATGTGAACTTTTTATTCATAACGCCTCTTTAAATCTTCTGGATGTAAAGCAAAAATTTGATTTCCTTACACCAAACATTAAAATAATAGACAAAAGCTCTCTTTGCCTCCTTGGGTCTCCTATTTTTGAAGAATCCTATTCAAATTTCATTTCCGACACAACTTCTAAATTCCAAAATTATGAAAGTCGTCTTCTCGAAATTAGTCCGCATTTCGCTTTATCTATTATTAAATTCTGCCTCTTTGTACCAAAATTAATGTATGTACTTCGCTGTTGCTCTTTCTCAAAATTTCAAAATTTGTTAATACCTTTAGACGACATTATCAAAAATAATTTGGAATCGATTTTGAACTTGCAGCTTAGTGAAGAGTCCTGGACCCAGGCATCCCTTCCCATTCGTCACGGTGGGATAGGGATCCGCAAAATTTCTAGTGTTTCTACCCCGGCGTTTTTATCTTCCGTTCATAGCTCAGCAATTCTCGTAGGCAAAATCCTAAGGGCCTGCCCTCCAAACTATGAGATTGCTGGCTTAACGGAGTCTAAAAACGCCTGGTCCATTGCCTGCCCGGGTAAGGATTTTCCCGAAAATCTAAATTCCCAAAGGACCTGGGATGACATCCATTGTAAAATTATTAGTGAATTAGTTTTGCCCTCGTTCGTGCGTAAAAAACACTCCAAAGCGTCACAACAAATAATATCTCAGATCTCAGTAAATATTATAGTAAATTTGTTCTCATAATTCCTTCGGAACCCGACCATGACGCGGAACCAGCAGATTAAGATTAACGACTGACCTGGACGATATGTTGTTCTTTTGTGCCGTCTGATTGAATGACTTTCCATAAACAATGACTGCTCGTTTTCTGGGACGATATTGAATTTTCGTCAGGAAAATGAAAGTGATATTATGTGAAGAGGTTATGATATTTTTTCATCTGTTTTACTTCCGAGCCGTATTATAATGTATATTTATTTATTTATTTATATGAGTATTTATATAAAGAAAGTATACATTTGAAAATACAAAATGAATTCTAAGCGTTGCCTATTTTGAACACTTGTCTTGAGTGACGGCTGTAGGAGAATAAGCTGGTACAACGATGGCCAATTTTTTTTATTAGAAAAAGCATTATGACCACAATCTCATCTAATGGTAGGTGCTGATGCAGTCTAGGATGGAACATGCTTACCTAAAAGATCACTCTCGATTTAAAAAGATCAAAGTTATAGTGGATTGGCAATAGATTTGCAGGAAGTGAATTCCACTCGTAAGGCACGACTAACTATGCCAATAACGCAAATATTTACTTAATGTGAAAAAAAGATTATTAAAATTAAGTCTTAATAGGCTGAATTTACTAGTAAGTATACTGAAATAATTTTCATTAGTCACTTAACCCTTTAATTCGCAATGTCAAGAATACTTTACAACAAAATCAAAAAAATATTGTAACGTAATTTTCACTTAAACTCAGTACTTGTTTTAATAGAATGATAGTTTAAAACCTAACTCATCTTCGACGAATAAAGTTATTGCCCAGGCGCACGTATTTTGACAGTTAGTGGTAAGATAGCACGGCGACAGAAATCGGCCGTAGGACGCAAGGTAATAATAAATTATTTAAAAATATTTATACCTATAATGTCTGTCGAAATACTATTGCAATATGTTCTTGAGGGTGTGTGCTTTGTGTTTTTATATTTTTCTAACAAAATGGAAGCCTAACTAACACAGGACTGTGTTCCAATTATGCGTGTTAAGAATGCTTAGCTTCGCGAGATTCTTAGAAATATACTTAGTGTAACGTATGTTAAGCAGTCTTAGCACTGCGCCGCTATCAATAAAGTACATTCTTGTTGGGCTGTTAAGTAATTTTAACATTGCGCAGATAAGGTTAATATTAGAGAAAATACAACATACATAAATTTTTATGTTTGTGTATATATATTTACATGTTTCTTGTTTTTATATATATAGTAACATTATGCATACTGATTTTTGTTTACTGCGTGTATTTTTTTCTGTTTTGTGGCTTCAGGGTAAAATAAAATGGGATTAAGTTAACAAAATCATGGCCCTCGTGCCTCTAAAATACGCCCCCTCTTCTGATTGCAGTAGTGAAGAAGAGACTGAAATCCATCCCACGTGTCCGTAAAAGGACTTCGACACTGGTAACCCTTCCAATGCGAGTTCAGAATCCAGATCCATACCTTCTTCTCTTAAGAGACTGAATTTACTTAATTCAGAAGATGTAACCGAACACCTTCCCGTTCTCTCAGATGATGAAACAGCCTGCTGCATTCTCTCAGATGAAAAAACAGTACCTATAACCCCTGTTATTCGAGAAACATTCCCAGCATTCCCACAAGTCCCTCTGCCAACGCTCCATCTTTTCTATAATAGACTGGTGTTGTTTCTTCATCTGAGAGTAGTGTAGCAGGGTCAGTTTCATCGTCTGAGAGAACGAGAAAGGTGCTCAGTTATACTGTCTGAATTAAGTAAATTCATTCCTCAAGAGATGAAGGTATGGATCTGGGTTCTAATTTCACATCGAAAATGTTACCAGTAGTGTCGGCGTCCATTTGCAGACACGTGGGATTAATTTTGTATCCAAATGCGATAGCGCCATGTACACCTTTTCCAGCACGACAGAAAACTAAACTCAGACCTGCGCAACAGCCAACCCGCGCTGTTATGAAATATAAATTTGTTCCGAAACCACTGACATACACCTGAAAAGCAACAAAATTTGACCATTAACGCTATCTTTGATGAAGCGGAACTTGTATTGGCGACTGAGTCCCAACTAAAGACTTAGCGATTTTTTTCTGCCATTCTTCGGTTCTGATCATATACATTATTACGAAGATAGTTTGGGGCTCGAGGCAAAAGTTGTCATCGCTCTCTGTAAAACTATCAAGTCGCTCGCATCGCTCTCTGCAAAACCATCGGTCGATAAAACCATATTTCGACAACTTTTTCACGTCGCTAGAAGTGACTACCCTCAGACCGTAAGACAGTACAGTCCAACGCTTGTAGGTTGATTTAGCTGCTATCGGTCGAATGTCGAAACCAAGCGCTGGTATTTACCAGCGGTTGGTTTGGCTATGTTTTCTCAGGTCCTAGACATATATGTAAATAATGGCTGGTTAGTAGTGAATGGTTGTATCGCGACAAGCTGAAGCCGCTGAAAAGACTATGCCACTCAAGAAATTAAGATTAACAATGGTACAAGTAGCAATGGAGCTTCTACAAAAAACAGGTCTAGGCCGTCCAATGCGATGTACCTGTCAGAAGGGCAACAGTTGTTCCAAGACCTCCACCTATAGTTCAGTATGATAATAAAGGATACGGAAGATGTAGGTATTGCAAAACAGGAAACACGAACATGGAGTGCTCAAAACGCATGCCTAGTAGCAAAGATAAATTGTTTCTTCTCTTTTCATGTTGCTCAATTAAAAAAATTGTATGAAAAACTATAAATTTGTTATTTATTTATTATCTCTATACCATGCGCAATGTCAAGAATACTGGACATTGGTTGTCAATAGTCATCAGTTGAGAGTTGGGCAACGCTAAGTATACTTAACATATGTTTTCTAGAAAATCATATACATAATATTTTTTTCATTATTTTTCTGTACCTTATATTATCCCTAATAACTCATTTAAGTACTTAAAACCAAAAAAAATTGAAAAAAAATTTTGAGCGTTAAAGGGCATGGTGCTGCAGAAATAATACGATTAACGTATATGTACCTACATAAAATATGCATGTTACTTGTTTATTAATAAGCGGTTTTAAAATAACCAAAATATGCTTTTTGTAGGCCTTTTAATGTAATACGTTTTAAAACTATATCAATATAGTAAAAAATTGTTCCAGCTACTAAACATTTAATACCCTACAAAACCGCACAAACTGTGTTCCTAAAGAAATCATAAAATATTAACCGAATATTACGTTTTTTCTCGAAACCCCACGTATTACGACGCTCTCATGTCAAGTTTGAAATAGAAGGAACGGCGAGTGTACTCGTGTGAGAACCTCATTATTCCAAAGCACGGTTCTTTGTATGACGAAATAAGGTTCTTTAACAAAACTCACATGGTGGCTTGCAATAGAATTTCGAGGTACTCGTATTTCAGTGCGTAGGCATGAATTTTGGCAATAAAGCTGAAGGTTTCAGAACTGCCTGTAACAATATAGATTCATGACTGTATTAAGATGAAAAAAATGTTACAAACTCAAAAAGTCAATTTCATATAATTATTAGCAAAATGCCTACAAAGCCTCAAGGGCCTATTTTAGATATAAGGTAGTTATAGTAATCATCTGTATATATCCATTATTGTAATAACATACTTTTAAATAAATAATGTAAAGAATACATTTTCTATTAGCAAAATAATTCAACACATTGATTATATTGATTGAACGAAATTAAAACGACGCAATGTTTCCCAAAGGTCCGGAATACAATTGTTTAGTGTACGAGGAAAACACTACTTACTTATCCCACATATTGATAAAATGCTGACAAAATCATATAAACAGTTAGGATTCATAATGCGTGTTGGGAAACCATTTAAAAGCCGCTTGACATATAAAATTCTCTACAATAGTTTTGTGCGTAGTCACCTTGAATTTTCTTGCTCAGTGTGGAAACCTTTTTACAAAGTACACATCGACAGAATTGAGCGACTTCAAAAAATATTTATTAAATCACTGTGCTTCAGGACTGGACTAGCTTATACTGCTGACTATACCGATACCTGTAAACGTTTAAATATTCAAACTCTTAGTGACCGTCGAGATTCCACTGATTCCGTTTTGCTTTTTAAGATTTTCCATTCACAATTAGAAGCCCCTACTCTTTTACATAAAATCTGTTTCAGAGTTCCGCGAAGACGTGAGCGCTGTTGTCGTAAAAGAAACTTATTTTTTATTCCATTCAGCAGGACTGGTTACGGTGGGAATGTATTTATCAAACGCGCATGTAAACTTTTTAATGAGAATCAAAAACTTAATGATTTAGACATTTTTAACTGTTCACTAACACAACTTAAGAATGCATTTAAATATTGATTATAACTGGAATTTGTTATTTGCTTAAATTTAATGTACTACGAGACTACGATGTATATGTAACTTATTTTCTGCAGACTTATCAAATCACTGATTTACATATTTCAAGTATTTGTTATTATAAAATACAGATTTAAGTATTTTTGTTTTTTGTAATAGCCACGGACCTGTTTATATTTTATTTCTACATATGAAACTATAGGTCTATTTTTTGTCTATAAGTTTTGATCAAAAATTGTGTATGACTGTTTGTTTCTAAATAAATAGAAAAAAAAAAAAAAAAAAAAAATTATCTATGACTCTCTCTTAAGTCGCAGCATAGGTTCCTCACGCGCCAGACTCTTAGCAGCGGGTACGAAGGAATCCGGCGCCTGGCTGCACGCGTTTCCTTCGGTACACACAGGCACATTTTTGGAACCGCACACTCTGCGCGTTGCAACCTGCCTGCGACTCGGCGTCCGGGTCTGTGCTCCACATAGGTGCCCCTGCGGCACTGATGTCGACGCCCTCGGACACCACGGGCTCTCCTGCCAAAGGAGCGCCGGCCGCTTCTCTAGACACGCCGCGCTTAACGATATTCTCCGCCGGTCTCTTGCCAGGGTGAACGTGCCAGCTCTTCTTGAGCCAGCTGGTATTGTAAGAGACGATGGTAAGAGACCGGACGGAATGTCACTAATTCCGTGGAAGATGGGACGGGTGCTGGTGTGGGACGCCACATGTGTAGACACTCTAGCCCCGTCTCATCTCCACGGCACAACTGCAAAACCCGGCGCGGCGGCAGAGGCGGCCGAAAAATTAAAAAAGATTAAATATAGGGGTCTCGGCCCCGAATACGATTTCGTACCTTTTGGCGTCGAGACCCTTGGCCCGTGGGGTCCGAATGCATCTACACTATTTAAGGAATTAGCCAAAAAAATAGAAGACGCTACCGGTGATCGTAGAGCTGGCAGCTTCCTCGCACAGAGAATAAGTATTGCGATACAACGAGGAAATGCCCAGCATCTACGGCACCATGCCGCAGGGGGATAGTTTTTAATTATTTATTTTAAGATTAGTTTTATTTATTTTTAGATTTAGATTTTAAGTTTTATATGTATTAAGTTCCTTATTCAATGTTATTTTATTAAAATTAGTTTTATCTCGTTATATTATCATTTATACAGCCATAACAAGACTCACAAGTATGAAAAACATCTAATTAGGTATTAATAAATTCATTATGTAATTAAGAAAAGCAATAATTTAATACCTCTTTAATTTAAACACGTATGTTAGTAGATAAGTACTATACAAGTGTGCAATAAAATTGCCTGCCTAAATACGACTATCTACCCACTACACAACCGCATGGGAATTCCTCTTAGCCTAGTTTATCCATATTAACGTAGCAGCGAAGCCAGGATTAAAAAGAATTTCTCAGAACAGGAGAATTATTCCAACTGTTTCCCAAGCACGGGCAATTTGAGGGCTCTGACGAGCCAGTACGCATGTACTCTCTGGTTACATAAAATATTATGAATCTTGAGGTCACGGTAATCTGGTTTGCCCGAGGACTCGACACATCCGCAGTTGCTCAAGCAGCAGTTTGCCCCAGCGGCATTGTTCATTCTACCAGCTTTTACCAAGATTCTTTGCTCTTTGTTCCGACTAAAAAATTACGCTGGGCGTTGCATTTGGTGTAATTTATGCGTGCACGAATAATCTTTCAGCGCGTGTTTTTTGTTTGTGTAAAATTCTGAATTATATTTAAATATTATATTTACTGACTCTAGTTATAAAATAGTGTTAGTAGTTAAGTACCGTCAAGTTTTATAAAGGTAGACAGAAAAAGCACACTTTTATAGGTTCTAATATCTTAATTTCTTACTGCGAAACAATTTTTCGAATGAATTCATCCACTCCATCAGACTCAATCATAACGAATAAACAATCATAAATATTAAATGTAAAACAATACAATTGTAACAAGAATTCGGATTACACAGTATCAACGATGAAGTTGAAAGCAAAATCAATAACATTTCGCACAAAATTATCTGCTCTGACAGCAGGCTCATCTGAATAGCAAAATAATCCTTTCATTTCGAGGATAATCTGCGTATTGAGAGCAAGTTTAATATCGCCAATATTCCAACGTTTTTACGACACTTATTTATACACATCAACTACGAAAATATTGTAAGCGAAACGTATGACTTTTTAACAATAAGTTGGGAAGTAATTTCGGTAAAGTGTTTCATAGCAAATAGTATCGACCAACACTTTGTGAGACTCTCGCTAGATGGCAGAACAAGGGTAAGATAGGTACAGAAGGTAGTGACCCATAATATGTAACACGGTAAATGTGCAACCATCACATAAGAAGTTAGTTATTAACCTGCTACAGGATTGCTGAATAGTTGGATTAGGTAACATATTTTTGTATAATCCTTATGTTAGCAAGTAGGTAAATGTCAGAAAATATAATTACGACTATTAAAGGACGATTTATAAAGCTACACGCACTAAATTTACGAATCTCACTCTAGCAATACTGGTTAAAGCTTATGTATTCAATTTTATGTCTCTATATACCTATATATAAATATTTTATTGTAGCTTTGTGAAATAAGGCTAATAGTAAACGGATTTTGTGTAAGACCGAACTTAAATTAATATGTTTTTATCCGCTCATAATTTACAAGGGATTGAACCTCCAGCGTGAGCGCTTTTATCGTAACTACCCAGATGTAAAACTTACTTTAGTTTTACCAAGAGCTTATAAGTAAATCCCACTGGTAATATCTTATATGCGGCGACAATGTAGCAAAGTGGAGGTGGTTCCCCAACTTTGTCAGCTCGTTTGGCTCGCACGATCCAGAAAGTTATCTTGAAGTGCATCGGAATTACAACGTGCTTCCAACTTGAAGATTCGAATCGAGTGTATACTGCGAATCAGCGATGCTAGATGAGATACGGTAGTGACCTTTGGGGCTCGGGAAATTCAATATTGTTAGATTATTTTTTCCTTCTTTTGTAAGTCGCCGGTGGTTTATTAATTTTATTGCGTACTATCGTATTAACTATGATATATGCTTATGCTTTTGTAGACAGTTTTAAGATGACATTCGGATGGCAGTCGCAACTGCATTACTATAGCGGCATTACAATTTGGAATAATATTGAAAAAAAAAACGCTTTTACTTCCGCATATAAAACGTTGATCCTTTGTAACGAATTATTTTAAATGAATCCATCCAAATTAGGCAACAACAATAGGCAACATTTATTATAAAATTCAAATGCATAAATACTACTAACAATCATTGCCATTATGTCAGTTATTTGCATAAAAAATACCAAAAAATCTTGTTTTTTAAAATTAACAGTTGA
This sequence comes from Cydia pomonella, assembly GCF_033807575.1. NCBI lineage: Eukaryota > Metazoa > Arthropoda > Insecta > Lepidoptera > Tortricidae > Cydia > Cydia pomonella. Next base: position 10,290,894 of record NC_084715.1, read on the forward strand.
CGGTCGCACGTCGCTACATCTTGTCGCAGGGTCGCTTCAATTAGAACTATGAGTTAATAAAAAGACCTCACCAGCTACATTGCTAAATACTTTCAAAAGTTTTAATTATCAAAGCTCTGATGATCTCATTAGATCCTTCCAGACAGTATGTATTTCAATGGTGTTAAGGTACACATTTGTGTAAAACGCTTCGTGCTAAGTTTGAAGAGATACCTACCGTTACGAGAATACGCGAAGTTTGAGTGCACTAGAATGATAACTTTTATAAGTAGAATAGTTAGTACTATCGGATTCGAAATTTCTGAAATCCTTTAAATTTAAATAACAAATTAGATGTATATACCTGAAAAGATGCTATATCGCTATATTTTTATATCACTTAAATCTGAAACATCACCTGCAGTGGCAGCATGGTTCCTTTTTTATCACCTGTCACTATGCCCGTCACTTTCGCGCTTACATACTCGTTAGAACGTGACAGGCATTGTGACAAATGATAAAGAGCCGACCATCTTAGCTCTACTGCCGTGGTATCATGGTCGCAATTTTATCACTTGTCATGTCATGCGTCACCTCAGTACTTACATACTTGTTAGAACGTGACAGGCATGATGACGGATGATAAAAAACTGACCATCTTAGCCCTAATGATAATACAAATGACAATGTTTTATTTTATACAGACCTACCTAGTGATGTTGGAGTAAAAGCGCCAGCACTTTACTTGTATCAAATGATGAATCTTTGTAAATATATAATATAAACGGACCACCGCATGAGATACCCTTTATTCACCCTTAAATTTTAAGGCTTTGGATTTAAATGAATGCGTATTCAATTTAACGATCATTACGAGATACCTACATAGATATAAGTAGCTATATTGTCATTTTCCCATATTTTGTCATATTTTGTTATTATTTCATTTCATTATCTATTTCTAGACGTTTTATAATTGTATGTAATCAATTTTCTTTGATGATCATAACATAAATTCATTCATAAGTTTAATATAATTTATATTTGTAATTTCATATTATGAAATAAATAAATTTAAATATAATCTATTCGCTTAGAGCGTTTGTTTTCTCGTAAATTTCTAAAATATGCCACTTTTAGAAAGATGACTAAGTACTTTTTAGGGTTCCGTAGTCAACTAGGAACCCTTATAGTTTCGCCATGTCCGTCTGTCTGTCTGTCTGTCTGTCCGAGGCTTTGCTCCGTGGTCGTTATTGCTAGAAAACTGAAATTTGGCATGGATATATAAATCAATAAAGCTGACAAAGTCAAAGTCAAAGTAAAAATTTAATTTTTTTTAGGGTACCTCCCCTACACGTAAAGTGGGAATGATTTTTTTTTTTTCTTCAACCCTACAGTGTAGGATATCGTTGGAAAGGTCTTTCTAAACTAATAGGGGTCTTCAACAAACATTTCTTGATAAAGTGAATATATTCGGAGATAATTGCTCCGAAAGAAAAAAAAAATCTAACTTTTGAACCATAGGTCCAAAAAATATGAAAAAAATCTTGGAAGTAGAGCTTAAGAAAGACATTAAATGAAAACTATAGCAAATATGATCAGTTTAGCTGTTTTTTTGTTATGGCAAAAAGTTTCCCCTTCATAATAAAAAGACGTACACCCACAGTTCATCCCTTGGTTAACAATCTACCATACTTTAAGTTCCAGTTTAGCTTATTGTGACGGAAGAGTAACTACGGAACCCTACTCTGAGTATGGCCCGACAAGCTCTTGGCCGGTTTTAAGACTTACGACGGGTTTGACTTGTAGGCAAATGTTTTTGTAACTTTTACCGTTTAATTTTTCTAATTAATCGTTTAATCTCAACCTGTCAAATAATAAATTTGTTTAAAATTACTTATACTTTTTTTTCAAAATTACGAACACATATTTTAAAGCGCGACATTATGATGATTTTTAGTTATAATAAAACATAAAAATTATTTTTGAACTACATTTAACCCATTATGACCCGAATTATTTTAGGGTCTCAGAAATTGATAATTTTTGGATATGTTGTTGCTGAATGTCCCCTTAGTCATGTTTGATTATGAAAAGTTGATTCGATTTATTACTTCTGCAAAAAAACAATGGGTGCCATATGGCACCGCTAGGTTAATCAATGAGCAAACATTCTTTTTTCACATATGTTTTAGGTTTACGTTAGCTCATGATATTATACGTTTATTTTATGGATTTAATTAAAATTACTTAGATGAACCAATAAAAAGCACATTCATTGTATGAATTTATGTTTTGTGAAAGGAAAGACAGTAATAAATCAAGTTTTTGCGTCTACCTACATACGAACGTGAAACTGGTAATTGCAGGATGCACAAAGCCCTACGGTACATTTCAGTCTTGTCTGACTCTTGCACGCCTCTAAGGAACATTTGAGCCGCGATCCGCTTGGAACTAGCAAGTGGTGCCAACCATCACAACGTATATCATCAGTGACTCTATTCGCCGTTTTAAATGTCTTGGAAGCTGATGGACGGCCGCCATCTCGTGGTGTATGTTTGAAATGTGTCAGGTATATCTGTACGATTTCTCGTCGGAAAGCTAACTGGCTAAAAGCTTGTGCGACCTTGTCCACGACTTCGACCAGCGCCAGCTATTCCGCGGCGTGAAGAAGAACGGCCTCGTGAAGCACGCAAACCGTGAGACGGTATACGAGATGGCCTGGCCACAGGTGACACCTCTGGAGCTCTGCGCCTAGTAGAGCGTGTCCGGCGTGGTTACAGAGATCGATTCGGCAGCACCACTTCGCACCCGGCGGTATGTTGACGACCCGTAAGGGTATTTATAAAACTACCCTTGTTCTTCGTCACCCGAATCTTGATCAGAGTCGACTGCAAGCTCTGGAGGTTAATATAAAGCATCCGCGGTTCGAGTTCATCGTTATGTTCTAGTAAGGCGAGTGCCTCATGCAGTGTACATCCCCTATGATGAAAAATAAATATTATTACCCACGGAAAACCACAAAATTCATATTTACTCACATATTTCGTAAGACAGCATATCGGCCTAGAGGTGCCATACGGCACCCATAACATTTCACTTACTATAAACCAAGTATGGGGTCAAAAATTTACAGTATTGCAATACCGTCTAGTCAAACAATAATATAACAACAAAATAAAATGCATTTCTATATTAAATATCACGCAATAAATAAATTATGATCCACTTACTTGAGAGTGAAATCCATTTTTGCGAATAATTTCACAACACTAACTTATGACCGCTAATACTCGGTGCAACAAATGCACAGCTTGAATCAAAGTACTAAAACTATTAACTATCTCCCTCTAGCACCGTATCGATAGCCAATCATCGGCCTTGGTCGCTTTAGACGCGCTCGTGGCGCGAAAAGATGAACACATGAAATCGGGTGCCGAACGGCACCGCTAGGCTATAATGGGTTAACATAAATCGTTTTTTTTTATATGTTAAAACCTCTTCAAATTAACAAATAACCTACCGCACTTTATAAATTCTTATTTCATATGGCAGTGACTGTACCCGTTTTTCCATGGGATAGTTTTAGGTCGTAATAACTGATGAGTTAGTTCCACGAAGCCATTCCGGAACGAAGACAGGTTGGCAGTCACGTGGCACGGAAACTGCCGCTGTAAAAAGTATGAGAGCGTAAAAGTGTATACGAGTTTTTGAATATTATATTGATGGAATTCATTTGACAAGTGTCAAGAGACAAACATATAAGTTATATTCAAGACGAGAATAAATGTTATACTTGCAAGACAAGAACAAAACATTTGTAAATGAATAATAAATAGTACGAGTAACCTTCTATTACCGGATTAAAAGGATATTTGATTTATTATTGAATTTGGACTTTGATATTGTTTATACACAATTTATAAAATTCGTTTTCGCATACATAATTACGAGATTTTATTGTTGAAGAAATAAAAGATGAGGTAAAAGCTCATCTTCAACAATAACAAACAAAACGCTTTTTTTAAGACTAGCTAGATATTTTTTTGAATGATTAGGTTATCTCAAATTGTTACTCGTACACTTTTCTATTACTATGCAATACTCGTAGCTCTAAATAGTGTTTTGTCACTATGCTCCGAAAACTGTTCGCTGTCGGTCTTTGTTAACATTTTGCAATTGAATCCTCTCCAAATTCAACATATCAAAATCACATGATGCCACAAAATTTAACTAACTTTGAATAAAATCACGAAACTTGCGCAAAATAGCATATTCAATTGCATATTTGCATTCCCCGCGGCGCATGATGCCGCATACGTCAAACATTTATCTATGTATACAGGGTGACCGGCGAAATCCATGCGGCCTGGACATAGCAAAGCCGCCCAAAGCTGCTTTGAGTTCCCGAACGGATTTAACTGGAAAGTTTGTTGCATTTTGTCGTTTTAAATAGCGTAGCAAATTGTTATGTAAAAAAAAAAAACTGTATAATAGTTACAGCAACGCGGTGGCGTGTGCGGGTATTATGATTCTCCCTTTAAACTTATAACACCTGTAATGAAATAAAAATCTTTATTTCAGACAACTGGTGGCCCATAAATAAATACCTTAAAACTAACTTATTTACATATTATAACAATATATTTTAAAACTAAACACTTCAAATCATATTATGATTGCGATGCATTACGCAACCCCGCAGTGTCAGGAAGCCGGCCTCGGAACCGCCGAAACTTGACACACATCGGCCATGTTAGTCATTTATTTATTTCTCATCTCAGGTTAGGCATTTTGTAATATGTTCTTGTCAAAGTAATTAATAATTTAGAAATTTAAAAACTAACTAGATAGTTAATAAAAAGAAACACAAAACTTTAAAATCAACTTTTGATGTTTTTTTTTCATGTAAAATCGTTTTAGTTCGTATTAAATTCTATTATTGTCCAGTGACACACGACGTGGTATGAAATCCAGGCTAATTAATTATTCATTCCGGTAGGTATGTGGGTTATGAGCAAAGACATGCAAAATTTATGTGCATAAGGTAAAGTAACGAAATGCCGTTTGTTTTTTAATATTTTATTTTTTATTTTTAATGAATCACGTATTCGAGTTCAAAATTCTATAGTTAAAGTTAAAGCAAATTCGACTAGATGATATGTTTGAACAACCAAAAAAGCAAAGGTTAGGAGGAGCATTTTTTTATGGTTAGTTTATTCTTTAAGTACTGTATGTTTCGTTAATATTTATTATTGTTTGTGACATTTTGCGTTACTTTTATTCTGTTATTGCCAGTACACGTGCAATGCTCTATAAGATAAATTGCTGACCAGAAAATAATCTTGTTTAATTTAATTCATTTCAAAAAATACTTATGACTATATACTTACATACAAAAGCTTCGCCAAACTGAAGACAGTTTGTTAGCGAATCTAAATAGCTAACTCGATCGATTCGGGGTTCAAATATGTAACATATGTACTACTTCGTTAAATTGACGAATATCTCAGCTTAGTCTTAATTATCACTGAAATAAATTGAAAGATATCCGAGGCGGAAGACAAATCTTACAGCAACAACATTTTACTTCATTGGTATTTTTTGTACGATATGAAACGCAAATAAGCAGATGATATTTCTTCATACATGTACCTGTGCACGAAATAGAAAAAAATACAGATCTAAATGATTTATATCGTTGACAGTAAATTGTTATGCAGCGAGACAGAACAAGAGCATACCGTACGTCATGCTTGCAGAAAACGTAATTAAAAAAAATAAGTCGCACTCGGAAAAAATATTAAATTTATAACTATTTTTTGTCCTGCTTTTAGAAAGGTACGTTCCTGTGATATTAACGTTATTAAAGTCATAAATAAAAGAAACTATTTACTGCATAAATAGGTCAAAATTTAGTTAGCAGGTCAAAGGGGGGAAGTATAATAATTTTGTTCGCTAAAATGCTACTTTTGTCTAGAAAATATAAATGTGTCCTTAGCAAGAGTCTATTTACGAACTAATTCTCTTTCGGTGACGTTACAGTTTTATTTTTATTTCGTTTTAATTTTATTTTAAGCAAAAACCATGACAAAGCGGCCGCCTCATAAGTGTAAGCGACATTATAGAAATTTTGGCGTTATCAATTTATTTGTCAAAGTATATTAAATTCGTTGCTGTCACGAATGACACTTTGCATAGTTGTGTATATGTATAATGGTATAGGAGGCAAATGAGCAGACGAATCGCCTGGTGGTATGCGAATACCGTCGCTCATGGACACCGGCAACACCAGGGGTTATTATAAACTGAAATAGAAAAAAAAACGGCTGGTTGACGTAACAGGGGTCAAAAAAGCTGGCAGCTTACTCGCTCAACGAATAAGCGTTGCGATTCAGCGAGGAAATGCTGCCACTATCTTTGGCACTATGCCCCAGGGGCCCTCTTTAGATATAGATTTTTAGTTTTTAATTAGTTTAAGTGTGTATTGTACCTCTATTTATAAATTTAATCTAATTCTTTTTAATTGTTTATTGTTCGAAATAAATAATATTCAATTAGAAAAAAAAAAGAAACTGAAATATATTAAAAAGTGACGAAGCCCTCCAGTGGTGGTTATATATGAGTGTTTATATTTTATTTATTATATTATATTTAGATATATATGACTATTTAAAACACAAATAAAAATAATTAATAAAATAATTTGTTATGTTTCCAAAGTGTGAGAGATAACAAATTTTTATAGAGTTCCATAAAAAAAAGTGAGAGTTGCAAATCCGTAATAAGTCGCAAACAATACAAACATATACATAAATATAATAGATAAGTAAGTACTCAGACAGTAAAACTGTTCTCTAGAGATCGTCCGTCCCCCCGGGATGGAAGTAATGACCAATAAGTGACGGAGTCCTTATTACAATCATGGCCTCGTCACTTCAGTACGAGGAAATAGGATTTTCCATTCAACGCAGAATGGGAACAGAATGGAGATTTTCCATTGTCTCACAAATAGGATAACCGAGATTCCGAGCCTGGCTACAGATATGTCTATCCGAAACCTATCTGATAAAGCAGTATTATGCCGTTACAATAAATGATTCAATTTCCTCTACGCAACTATCGGATCCACTTAAGTATTATGAAAGTAATAGAGGCGGGGGAATAGTTTTCTTGCTGACGCTCCTTTTACGATAATGACAGAAAACGCGGTCCAATATCTATAAAATATTACAACCTACTCGTCCGAATGCCGGACCAGACTGGAACGGGCTGCACGTAAATAACAACGACACAGCAGACAAGATGCAATGCTATACTGTGTTATAAAGTAGGTATGTTTGTTAGATCTAAGGTCAAATATATTTAAATGAAAGTAGAGTATTGCGTTTATATGTTTTCCCTGCATTATTACTTATTGGAGTGATATTCAAACGTGTCAAGGCTCAGCTAAAAAAAACTCATAGCGTATGCAATCATTACTACCTACCATGATTTTAATTTCATTAAAAAGAAAGTACATAACTCAGTAGTCAGTAGGTACTAAGTATGAAATGAAACTATTCGAATTTTATTAAAACGTCTGCAATAGACGCAAAGGTCAATGATAAGGGCCAGTGTTCTATTATCTTGTATGTTATCTAACGTGATATTAATAAATACTTTCATAAGATAATTATAATATTAAACTACAAATAACAACTAACTTTATAATTAGCGAAAGCCTATGTAGTAAGCAATAAATATATTGATTTAAACTTTTAATTTTTTTACACATTAATAAAATGAGACGTAATCGCATATAATTAACGAATATATAATTGGAAACGTAAACGAATATCAATACTATCAATCGAGTATCGAGTGACATCCCTAGTGAGCAAAATGTTCAAGTGGATAAAGTTGACCAAGTGCTGGTACTTAGTTCGAAAAACTCACACAGCTAAAAGATGTTGATGTCAACTTTAGCTAGTCTTTCTCCGGGACCACTAAAATAATGTCGTCTACGCATAACCGGAGTTATTTTGAATCTTAATTACTAATACGTCATTAAGTACTGTTTAAGTAAATAGTTAAGAATGAATCAATAGATTAAGTACAGTCACCTGCGGCTCTACAAATAAGACCGAGTCAGATAATTTTGCGACCTTCGTTATGTATTATGTAACATATTTACAAATGACTGTACCTACAGATATTTTATGTGTCGAATTTGTCCTACTGTATTCGTGTCTTTGTCGTTAAAGTCCGAAGCAGAGGCGGAACTGGGCACTCTATCGTAGATTTGATTGTCCGAATTAACTTTAACCGAAGCGCGGGCCATAATAAGAGACGGGTTATTGATGGAGTATGGTATGCGGCTTTTCTATATATTATTTGTTTCTTTGTTGTATGATTGAAATTGTAAGTTTAGTTATTGGGTATTTGTGTCATTGTTGAATATACCTAATAAGAAAATATACCTTTTTGTTTGAAGGAAATAGTACACTGCTCAAGTGCTCATTTTCTGAACCAACATGACGCGTGTAATCGTAATGTACTTATAACAAATAAATAGCACTTATGTATAAAATTATAAATAGTACCTATAATGCATTAAAGTCGAGTATAATTAACGTCGCGCAATTCTACCGAGTCTCCAAAACACATAATAGGTAAATATATAAACATTGCCCGTGAATTAGAAAATGAATTGTGTAACAACCAAACAGATCACGCCAGGTTGTGACACAATTATTTTTGCCACCTTAAGAAATATTTTGTTGAAAGTTAGGAATTCAATTAATGTTATCATTTATTTTCATAAAATAGTAAAAATCCAAAGGAAAACGAATATTAATTATCTATTTAAGGAAACTACCAGTAAACAAACAAATTAAATGTAAACTTTCAATGTTGTAGACACACAAGACAAAGCTGAAGGCATGTTTGCCGCTCCGGACATGCTCTAATGAAGGGATTAACGAGAAAAAGTGCCCGGGCCGGCGCATAGACTAGTCGTGCCAGAGAGTGCAAAATTTATTCAATAACTAATTTAAATCCCCATTATGTCTTATACATACATCGTTCCGAACTATAATCTGAATCTATAGACAGTCTAAATAGTGCTAACAAGGCATCTAGACCGGGTATTTCGGTATATTACTAGGTATAGGTCGTGGTCGTGTCATCAAAATTTCAAACAAGATTTGAATGAAAAGGTCAATGTTTTAGTAAGCCTTTTATCTATACCTATTCATATTTTTAGTAATTATTTTCATAAATATAATATTTATGAAGTGTAATTTTTAACCTGCCCTTATTCAATCATTGGCCTTCACCCACGCTTGAGTAAGCATTAATAGTAGTTTCTGTACTCTCACCATGAATTTTACGCGGCCTTAAACGCTATCGACTGAGTCAACTCAAACGCAGTGCATCTAATGGATCTTGCATGCAGTCATAACGAGGGAGATGTATCGTGAGTTAGTTTACGCAGTCGTTAGCGAATATGTCAGTCTCTTTCAGTGGTGAGGATACTGCTTGATAATAAATAAATAAATGGTGCCTTTCACCCGAGTTAAACACTCTTACTTTTCATTTCGAATACGTGAAAAATACAATGCACAGTTAAGACACGGTTAAGTATAAACTTCGGTAGCATGTCTTCAATTAACAATTTAGATAAAAATATCGTTATTTATGAAATGGGGAGTTAATTAACAGAATTGAAATCGTACAACAAATCCATTCTACAGCAAAATTTTAAGCACTTGTCGTAAAAAAAGAAAAAATATGTACTTAGAAAGTACAGTGCTCTAGAGCAGAAACGTATAATTTTTTTGTACACTTTTTGGAACACCAACAGAACTTGAGAGCATGAGAAATGAAAAAAAAAACTAACTTTTACATGAAACCCGAAAACGTCCTTTTTTAAGTTTTTAAATGAGTATTTACAAAATATCACACCCCATAACGTCTAACGCGAAGTGTGCCGTCCGTATTCCTTATCTATGCCGTCAATCTGGCAGCTAGCAGATTATCCAGGATATCGCATCATTAGCAGGCGATACACCTGATAAGTAGGCTCCAGTAAACGCTTTAATGCCGCTTGATATATGCTTCAGTCTGAGGACTAAGTGATTTAGATAAATTGGGGAATCAAATTAGGGATAATGTTACAGGATAATGAGTGAATGGTGTTTTTTTAACTTTTTTTATTATACTCTGAATAAGAAGGTTCAGAGAGTAGTTCCTGTGAGATTGAATTTAAAAGTGAAGGAATGTAGTATGAAAAATATGTTAGTTCTCATAGTTCAAAGAATTTATCAAGTTTAATTTAAATGGCAACTAGGCACTGTTCGTAGAACGTGGGTTAACAGAGTCAGGAAGGTTCTAGTGACGACCACGTACAAGAACAAGTGACTGTAAAAATATTTTTTGATACACACCTTTATTGCCGACTGTATAGTCTCTCTTTTGCATGTCTATTAAGTACTTTCTCGATTTTTCAATAAGCCTAAACAAATTTGTTAATGTTTTTCTATTGAAGAGTTCCTTTGGCTATCTCCCGACTGTATCATCAGCTAAAAAAAATCGTGGGACCGACCGTTCTGCGACTGGGAGACCAACGATTTGATCATGATTGCGTGGAAAACTTGATGATAGCAGCGTATAAGCGACTTTTATGGAGATGCCTGGGGGTAAGACTTTGGACGCCATCGCCATTCGGTTGATACGATGATCATTAGCGATGCTGAATTACAATATATATAATGCGACTTTATAACCGAAAATCATGCTTTCCAAACCTCAGAACATATATAGATAGATAAATAGAGCTATTACTATAACTATTTTAAATCTAAAATAGGCCCTTGAGGCTCTTATACTTTTTGTAAATCAAGACTTAAGTATTACTCTATTACACTCCTTTGTAAATTCATTATGTTAATCTTGTAATAAAAATATTTTTCAAAGTATTAATATTGAAGGATATTGTCCAGAATTAGTAATGTGTGGTTTCTTTTTGAACGGTCAGATGGCAGATTTTCGTACAAACTCCTATACAATAAGGTGGGGGCAGAACCTGAGCAATAATCTAGACGCCGCCATACAATAATAGACGCTCTCATTTTAAAACGATATGCTGATATAACATGAACTTTTCTATGGGCGTGTTTGTTCTTAGCCTATTTGAGTGTCCTCCTGTTGGACACATGCACACATTAAACACATTAAGTATGTACATACATGTATGCTGGGATGAACATTAAAGGAACATAATTTGATTATATGGGAGCGAATTTTTGTGAGCGGGTTCTTGTGACTCCTAAGAATATTTACATATACGAGTATGAGCTAGTTATGTAATTTTTTCTTCTTTCTTTTAATAAATGATTTTTATTTTATTTATTTATTTTTTATTTATATAGCACGAAAATTGTTACGATTAGAAGTACTAAAGATACCCTCTAAAGAAATTCAGTTTTATTTTAGTTAGGTACCTTTTTTGTGTGCTATACAGCGTGTATTTTTGACACGACCGCATAATCAAATGGTAGTTAGTTTAGGCTTTAAAGAACACACTTTGATAGGTTTTATAAAAAAATGGACGACTTTATTTTTTCATACAAAATAATTTAGCAAGCAATGTATCACTACTTTGTTTTAACTCAAAATGCGTATTTAATGACGCCACGTCACAAGTGTCACAAGTGACCATGATGTACGAAATATATTGCCGCTCGAAAAAAATAAAAATAATAATTATGCTTTCGTAGTTAAGACTAAATATAAATAAAAATAGAATTGTTTTATAGCACTAAAACCTACGTCTAGTTTAAGTTTGCGGTTATATCAAAAATACACACTGTATGCCTATCGATGAAGTAAGTTTTGTTTTAATATGTTTTGTTTTTATTTTTATTACAATTATCTTTCAATTATTCTAATAGCGAACTGTTTTCATTAAAATTCCGTAATAGTCGGAAGTATTTTTGTAACCGAGTCAAAATTCTTTTTGTTTGTCTTGTTTTTCTCCATAAACTGTGACGGAGTGGAGCTTTTGTGAGATAAATTAAGTTAAATTCGTTTATTTCAGGCCGGGGGCCCATAAATCCCATCAAATAAATAAAAATAATCAAATTTTGTTTTAATTTTTTTTTTTCTCATGTCAATTATAATATACAGCTAGAAAGACATTCTATGGCATTCGGTTTTTTTATTTATTTGATAGAAGACGAGGACAAACATACAAGGTGACAGAGTGGTCAGAAACAAGAGAACAAAATGAATTTTGACCCAACTGTCACTCTGCTAGACGATTAACATTGTAAAAGTAAAATAGTCCAGGAATGAACAGTAGTCCAAAATTAACAAGCCACAGTCATCAAAAACAATACGGTTGTTAATTAAATCGACCGGACCAGAAATACTTAATGCTCAAAATAAAATAAAAATCGGTCAGTTAGTATGTAAATAAGCGACCACAGTACGTTATTTTGGACTCATTAAGCTTGGGCTGATTTTACACACATTCGTTGGAGAGATAACTTTGCGAGCGTTATACGGTTAAACGGATTAAATTCAGCCGCAGTTGGATTGTTCGCGTAATGGACACCCTGTACATGAAAACGTTGTTCAAAGCCGTATTGTTTTGCAGTGAGAACGTCGCAATGCTTTCTTTTTGTTAATTGGGAATGGAAATACGATTCTGGTTACTGTTACTAATGGATCTACAGATTAACTATTTAAAATACGTATTATACAGCTATGGAATTTTAAACCAAGATTTAATATTAGACATTCTTATTATAGGATTTCCTATGATATAGGCGAACTAGGTCACAAAATACAAATTATTAATTATCGGTTGACTTGATGCAGAAAACAATTTATGAGGCTGTGTATATGTCGCTATTGTTATGACACCAATATTGGTCATAATAAGAAAATGAGCGACGGTTGATTAGCATAAATTAATATAGGTAATGAGCTGGAAGCCTAGCAGTAAGAGCATGCTACTTTCAATCCGAAGGTTGCGGGTTGAAACCTCGGCTCGTAACAATGAGTTTTTCGAAACTTATGTTCGATATATCATTTGATATTTACCCGTCACTTTTCGGTGACAGAAAACATCGTAAACCGGACTAATCTCAAAAAGGCCTAGTTTTCCTTTGTTGGAATATCACAGTCGCTTTCATAAATACTACTATCTACGCCAATTCATGATGGGATTATTTGACAAGCGGACCCAAGGCTCCCATAAGCCGTGGCAAAAAGGCGAGACAACGCAAGAAAGATGATGATAAGTCGAGTGGCAAAACATTATATTTAGTTCATTATGGTTAACTTAAACTTCAAATGCGACTAATCAAAGATACGATTAATCCCCAATTATTTTGTCATCATAAATGGAATGATAGATAGATAGATAGAATACTCTTTATTGGCACACCTCAGTAAAAATATACAAGAAAAATAAACCATTGATTAAATTTAGAGGCAGATGACAGGCAGGAATGTTATTTATATTATTTATTATTTTTTTAATTATTATTTATTATAATAGAATAAACACCAATTCTAAACAAAATAAGCTATGGGTGATATTAAAAGTATTGGTTATTTGATTAAAAAGTAGCAGACAGTAATATTGAATCCAGCACGGATGCTGACACCTCGGGTTCGGAGCGCTCAAATTGGGTACTATATATACTTTCAGTTTGGTTTTACATTTTCGGTCAGAATTTTTTTCTTTCGATTTTAAAAATATTTCACTATGATTTTATTTTTTATTTATTTGGCACACAAAACAAGTTTCAGACAATTAAAGTATAATTCCAGTATCAGCATACAGCTCTTATCTAGACTACAACTCTAAACATGTGTGTACAGAAGGATAAGGACATTTAATTATAATTTATAGCAAGAGAGGTGAGATAAATTCATATGCTAGATTATGTACAAAAAGGTAAAATAAAAAGTAACAAGATTTATCATTTACAGACTTACGTAAGGTAGTAATACAACTAAGTCTACACAAGTATACAACTAAAGTTAAACTATTTTAATTTTAAACAGAAACTATAATTTGACTGATGATATGTATATTCAACTGCCACCGATTAGTACCCCTATAGAGGAATGCAAAATAGAATCGCAGACGTGGTTTACACGTTTGCATTTCTCAGTTAGTCTTAACCACACGGCGAGGCGCTGTTCCAGTACAAAAGAGTACTGCAGTCACGATCATTAGGAGTAGACTACATGACGACCGCATTTCACAGGCTTCAGTTTACTTCGAGTGGTCGTGTCTAGACAGCCTTCTTTACAAACGACACCTAGTAAACGGTGGTATCTAGTACCCGTACTGACTGACAGTGTCAACACTGACATATACGCTACGTCTACGTAATTTTCCTTCTATACATCTCGCTCGCACTAATATGCCAGTACGAGCAAGATGCATACAAAGAAAGTTACGTTCACGCTAGCATTTATGTGAGTGTCTAACTGGCGGTAGCTGTACAGTAATCAGGACTGCTCTTTTGATTTTGGCAAAAATAATATGTTATTTTAAAAAGATGTTTCAATTATTGACACGCTACGCAGCCTTAAAGGCGGGATGGATTAATCTTGAGATATCTTGGATAGAGGACAAAAAATAGCGTTTACGTAGGTACTTAACTGCTCGCTAGAATTATGTAACTTAATTTTGTTAAAGAAACAAATCATTTCTCGTACATTTACTTTAGGTGAATTCTGACATAGCCTGGTATCCCCGTCCGGTACGTTCACGTAGAAATTTCAATTTCCGGATTTTCGTTACAATGTCGACACTTAGATATATCCCTTGAAGGAAAAACGTAGTAAATGCCTATTAAATATAAATATATCTCGTCTTGGTTTTTGGGATGGAATAGCTACTTCTTACATTTCCGGATTTTTTCCGGATTTTCGTTACAATGTCGACACTTAGATATATCCCTTAAAGAAAAAACGTAGTACATGCCTATTAAATATAAATATATCTCGTCTTGGTTTTTGGAATAGCTAGTACTTACATTACAGTAAGTTGATGGAAATACATGGTTTATATTGCATTAGCGGTGATAGACAAATTCATAATATAGTATTTTTATATAATTGAGTTGGTATATAATAATTAATTATAGGTACGATAGGTTATTGATAAAACAAGAGAATATAATTTACTTAAAGTGTCGTGTGAAGGAACTGAATTTCACCTACGAGTTACGGAAACTTCTTGCCAGTTACCAAAAGCAGTTTTTTATATCGTAGTCTGGTCTTCCGTTACCCATATTCAGCTTTATTATACAGCTAGCTTCTGCTCGCGACGTCTGCGTGGAATGATGATGGTTGATAAAAACTACCTTATTTCCTTTCTAGGGGCCCAAACTAGCTCCATACTACATTTTGTCCAAACCAGTTTAGCAGTTTAAGCGTGAAGAGGTAACAGACAGACATATTTCCGCACTTATAATATTAGTAAGGATAGTGCAGCCTTTCAACAATTTATTATATACGAGTATCTATTTTATATTCTGTATCTTCTGTTCAAATAGTTCTTGAAGAACTTAGTATGACATAAACGGTATAATTATTTTAGTTTAATTATTATTTCAGACTTTAATGCTTAAATTCCAAGTACACAAACGTAAAAAGCAAACAAGAGCTCACAAAAGTTCCTCAAAACGCTGTCCCCTGCAAAACGTTGGAAGTGTTCGCCATTAAAACTTACGCCCTAAGCACACTGAGTGAGATTACATGTTACTTTAAAATGAGCTTGTCTGCACTTCGGGAAGAACAAAACAGGTGCTTTTGTAAAAACAGTGAGGAAACAACGCAAATGGTGCGCATAATAATCTACATGTGTTATATAACATCAGGTACTACGTTGTAGGTAGGTATATTTATTTTTCTTTACAGAGATTTCTTTACAGATACCAAATCGAAAAAATCTTTCTCCTTTAAAAATGTTCTGTTTTTGTTGATAAATATATATAAATAAATAAAATCCTGGTCAAGTCTAGTATTAAACCAATAGCATACATAATTACCAAACAAAAAAATCACTTACCGTATGTCTGACATTGAAAATAATTATAAAATACAGTATAATAACAGATAGAGCAAGTACAATAATTGTACTAAGAATACTTGTAGAACAAGCACAATAATAAAATTGTACCTGCTTTATTCGTTATATTGTCACGTAGCCGTTTGAGTTATGTTATGTGTTAGTAAATGAATGAACCGTTAGCGCAATTCGTGTAATAAATACCCCCATAAAGTAGCTCTTATTATCGGATCCTAAGTGAAAACTTATTCCTAATCTAGATTAAACTCGTAAGTACATGTAACGCAGCTTAGTTACTAGGCCTACGGCAAGGAAAAGTTTTAGCGCAGGCCTTTTCTCATTCTTTTATATCATTCTCGTCCGTAATAAATCTTTTCCAATTTCATTGAAATTTAACGCTCCTGAAGGCAATGGGCCCGGATTATTGAAAGTCGTTCCAATAAATCATCCAACAAGAAAGTTCTTTTACTTTGAACCAACCATTGGCCATTTATTGTAAATCTTTGGCCGATACGTAAAGTGTTGCGAAGTTAGAAGCACACTCGGGAATGAGAAATGACTCAATATTCTATGAAATTATTAAAGATTTCAACATTTTTCCACGATATTTTACTTCTTCGAACTATTATAATATAAATATTATTCATGTAACAAACTGATGCCATCTATATATTTATTTATTTAGAAGGAATTCCGGCAACTATAAGCTTTTAAAAGAGTAATCCAGAGCTAATTGCAGGAATTCACAGATAGAAGCTGGATATGATTTTTTTTTAATACTACGTCGGTGGCAAACAAGCATATGGCCCGCCTGATGGTAAGCAATCTCTGTAGCCTATGTACGCCTGCAACTCCAGAGGAGTTACATGCGCGTCGCCGACCCTAACTCCCTCACCTTGAGCTCTGGCAACCTTTACTCACCGGCAGGAACACAACACTCTGAGTAGGGTCTAGTGTTATTTAGCTGCGGTTTTCTGTAAGGTGGAGGTACTTTCCCAGTTGGGCTCTGCTTTAGATCTGGAATACTTAAATTACACAACGATACACAGATACTATGATAAAAAAGCACATGTGATTCAAACTACTACGATATGGAATATTACAAAATAACAATATTATTAAAACTAATAAGTTGTGAACAAAACGTAAACACAGTTACAGTTACTTACCTACAGATTTACACAGAAGTGAAACAACTACATATGTATTTGTAATTCGATAAACAACATGGACCGATCACAAATTAGTTAAAATTGCTAATCACACTAAACGCATATCACTACCTGCATTCAGTTAACTAGATGCAACGTTGCCTAGATAGCGTCTTCCACAAGGGATTGAGCAATTAAATATGTCAATATCTAGATCCTTCGATATGCCATTCAAATTACGAGCTACGCGCCACAAGTAACTATTTTACATATAATTAGATGAAATACGTTTAACTGATCTGTTTATGTAATTTGTGTATTCTTTGGGAAGAAGACGACAACAGTGTCTATCATTAGTAATTCGACACATAATCGTCAACTAGCTTTTAGATCCGCGTGAAATAGTATGTATTATTATGTCATAATTATAATCTTGCGCTTGTAAAAAGTAACGAGAAGCGTTAAGTGTTGTAAAGCAGGACGAGTAAAAATTAGGGTAAAAACTTCCACCTATGTTTAAGCGTTTCCCAAAAATTTTCCTCATAAATCTAGTGTAGTAGACAACAGCTATATTACCCAAATTGTTCAAAGCAAACACACTCGTAATATCTAATAATAATGCCGTGAACCTCGTTTTGTGGTATTACGCGACCGCCATAACTTTTTCAATTCAAACTTCGACAATTAAATTTACCGTTCGAGTCTCAATATAACATTTCAATAAGCAATGCGGATCAGTTGATTTTTCCTGGTGTTTATCTTTGAATCATCGTCGAGTTTTGGCGTTGGCGAAATTTTAATTCGTTTTCGCTAGCCTTTATGAATTCACGACAGCATGAAACATTTCTTTTAGAGATTTCTTGTAGTCGAGCGTCGGAAAAATCATTTCTACAACGACAAAACAATTTTGAAGCATTTTTTACACCGAAAACCATTCAGGAACTTTAACTGAAACGGAAACAGGAATTATTAGTTCACGATTTACACAAAAGAACACTTGGCATGATAAATACGAGGAAAATAAACAGGGCATTTTGAACCTTCGAAAGGATTCTTAGCATAGGTGCCTACGTCATTAATCTTTACATTACAAATTCATTCGGTAAGAACTCACTCACTTGGATTAAGCAGAATTATAAATGAGGTGTCACAAGAACGCCCACAAAAAGTGTGAAAGGAGGAAAACCGGAGTAACGGGTGCGTCAGTTTTAAACACAAAGAAAATAGGGACGTGAGGGGATTAATCGGAGTTATTCTCAACTTAAATGTGACAACGTGCTCGTTGTAAGCCGAATAATTTTCAGTCAAGTAAGTAAAATGCTATTTGTCATTTCATTAAATCTATAACGAGTTGTTTAAATATCATTAATAATTCTACTTTACGGTTATGTTTAATTTTTATTGTAATATGGATGTGCTTGCTTGTTTACTGACGACTTGTTAATAATAACGACTTCAGATGTAAGTATAAGGTAACGGTGCTTACGGTCAAGCCAAAAAATAATTTGACATAGGTCATTCATAAAAAAAAATTGTTTACCGTGCGCTTGAGACAAAATTGTTTAACTGTTTTACTAAAACAACCTATTTATTATTGCTTAAGTAAAAACCCGCATAAATACCAAATTATTTGCCTGAAATTGCGATATTTTTCAGAGTAAATTAGGTTCTAATTATATATAAGAGTGAAATTTTGAAGAATATTGCATATTGTAGGTACTCTTATATTACTGAAATCTTACAAATACATGGTTTTATCTAAAAATTCAATATTTTATTCAATAAAACTAGGTAGGTATATATTTGTCTTCGTCAATTGGTAGAAAAGGATGTCTTAGGAGTGTGCCATTAAGATATTTTGATGATTTTTATGTCATAAAGCTTTTTTATATCTGAAACATTCTAGTCGGCATATTTTTGGAGTCCGGCATACACGGAGTTACGATTTACAATTCATACCAAAAGAAAGTCAGAGCTTCAATAATTACGTAATTACATCAAATGTATTTGCAAAATTATTCGGTCGCTCAGTGAATTAAAAGATCTAATTTAGTTAAAGACGTTAATTTACAATCTGCCATCTACATGTACTCAAAGGAGGTTAAGCGCAAAAAGACGCGCTCGCGCCGAGCCTTTTGTGGCTCGCGACAACCGCACAGAGAGACTGACAGCCCGACCCACTCCAATTTGTATGTAGATAAATTGAAAGACTTAAATCGATTTCGTTTCCTTCCAGAGATGGAATTAAGAGGAAAACTTGGCATTCCGTTGCCGGCGAAATAATATAATGCGGTATTTTTATATTTGACGAATTGACAGTTGATTTTTATTGACGTTTTGATGGGTGGCGGAGGTAAAGTTTCTCAGTGCTATTCGATATTGATACGCTTCCGGCAGTCTGGAAAGATGGTTGACTAATTTTGTGAGAGAATTTGGAATTTCGAAAGGAATCTTTACGGAAAACTGGGAATTTTATTTGTAACAAACTAAGCCTGTGAGTCAGCCCTCGTTAATAGCACTTATCTATTCCGGTTTGAGCTGTTGTATTTTTAATACATACTAAGTAATATGATGAAGCTTGACAAAGTGTAAGATCATTCTGAATTGTAGCGTTCCAACTGTAGCCGCCGTTTAGTTCAGGATCACGACGACTCAAATAAAAAGCTTCGATTTTGTAGTAGACTGATATAGGGTTTAACTGCCAAACGATTACTTAAATGGAGAAAGTGGTGTTGATAGTATGGAGGATGATGAAAGAGTGATTTGCAATATTTGATCAGTACATAAAGTAGTTTAAATTTGGGTGCCTCTAATTGGCCGCGATACAAAATATGTGGAGCGCTCCTATTGGTGATTTTGAAAAAGCCTCCGAATACTAGCCGAGCCCGACGACTGCTTTAGCTACAGCATAAGGAATATATTGATTTTATACAAAAAAAAGTTGAGTTCGCAACACCGACTAAGGGAGAACATGAGAGCGTTTTACTCATGTTCTTGGAACATTTACCACGATATGATCCGACCACGTTGTATCTCTTTTTGTATTCGCTTGTCTACTGTGCGTAATTTATTTCGGTTGATTTTGTTTCTTTCCTTTTGTCTGTTACCTTCCGTGATTATTTCGCACTCGATGGTCATATCGGAAGATCAGCGCTGGAAGTCGCCAGCAACATGCTGAGATGAGGCCATTTCGTCACACTTTACTCTCACTATGTTCTCTTTTATGTATGTCTATTACTGTTTGTGTGTTTATGAATAAAACAAATTCTATTCTATTCTATTCTATTTATCACGAATCAATGTTCATACAACATACAGAAAATTTGTTTCGTTCATTTTCAGCAAAGATTTTTGTGACTGTGTTTCCACAATCACTGTTTCTTACTCACAGGATTCTAACACAGAAAAATCATATGACACAGTTAAAACAAAAAACATTGTCAAAGAAAGAAAAGTTGAAATAACTAGATTATTTCAATTTAGATCCGGCTAACGAGACTGCGAACAAAATAAAAAGACACGCTGCAAAAGCTGTCTGGGCTACGCAACCAGCCTTTGATTCATTACAGTTTTCGATTAGCTCCCGTTGGTTTGGCAAAAAAAACAAAAAAAATGGTTTTATATGGAGTTTCCACTGTTTTATGTGTCCGGTTTTTGTACGCTTCAACTTTTGTAGTTTCAGTCATAAAGCATTCGCAGGAATGGCGATATCTACAGTTCCAACATCAACACCTCCGCACGCCGATTTGAATTCATAACAGTTCTTGCAACAATAGGGCTGCACGTACTAGTAGATAGACTACACGATTATCATTAAATAAATAAATAAATATTTTGGGGACAATCTTAATCGATCTAGCCCCAAACTAAGCAAAGCTTAAGTAAGTATACTTTGGGTACTGTGTGATGATATACATACATATATCGATAAATACTTACTTACAAACATAGAAAACACCCATGACCCAGGAACAAATACCTGTCGAACCCGAACCCGGGATCATCGGCTTCATAGGCAGGGCCACTAGGCCAGACCGATGGTGGTGGTGGGTGGGATTGGCTACCTTGTTCTCCTCTTTGTCCTTTGCAGTAAGAGTAGTTGTTCAAAAAATCATTCACAATATATAATATTATTATATTCATCATTCCTAATCATAATAAATTAGGTGGTAATAATTTCCCGTTTTGTAGCGAAAACCATCCGTAGAGACTGACTAAGCGATGCAATTTTAGAATTATCTAGCGGAGGTTTTGGCTGACTTGATTAAGGTATATGGCAAGGACATGCTCGTAATCTGTAATTATTAATGTGCTTAAATCGACAGGGATATAAACCGTGATTACCTTTTATATTATTTGTATTGAGAAACAAAACAATATAAAAACAATATAAAAGGTAATCACGGTTTATATCCCGGTCGATTAAAGTGTAGTGAAACTAACCCTGAATCATTCAAAACTGTTGTTGAATATGTGGTTTGGTTCTGCAGATCTAGCTTGCCCATTACACTGTGGTTTCTTCAGATATATCTTATTAGAACAAGCTGGTGGTAGAGCTTAGCAAGCCGATGATATTTGCGGAGATGTCTAAGAACAGGTTGTTTTCGAGGCTGTGCCAAATCACATTTACTGCGTATAACATAGGTATAAATTCTAGCTTTCTGATACATTAATTACACCAAATAACAATAAAAGTAGAGGCAAGCAATAAGTTTCATTGATATTTTTATGCCCTGAAATCAGGTATGTCGTATTTCGGACAAAAAGTAAGTAGTGTAAATATGTATGTTCCATCTCAAAACTATTCCGCCAGAGGGCGCCACTTGGTAGTTCGGCAAAGATCCGTTAGATGGCGCCACTTGGTAGTTCGGCAAAGATCCGTTAGATGGCGCCACTTGGTAGTTCGGCAAAGATCCGCCAGAGGGCGCCACTTGGTAGTTCGGCAAAGATCCGTTAGATGGCGCCACTTGGTAGTTGTTCATTGATCCCCGTCAGATGGCGTTACTTTGTACGTGTAAGTTAGTTATCGATGAATTTAAAAAGTTCGGCAAAGATCCGTTAGATGGCGCCACTTGGTAGTTGTTCATTGATCCCCGTCAGATGGCGTTACTTTGTACGTGTAAGTAAGTTAGTTATCGATGAATTTAAAAAGTTCGGCAAAGATCCGTTAGATGGCGCCACTTGTTCCTTCCGCAATGATCCGTCTTTGTAAGTAAGTTAGCTATGGATCTGTTTAAAAAATATATAGAGGGCGCCACTAGCCCCCTTCCCGCCGCCTCCCCGCCCTCCCCCGCCCCCTCCCCGCCGCTGCCCCTGGCCCTGCGCCCCTTGGTAGTTGTGCATATATCCTCGCCAGTTGGCGCTACTTTCTATGTTTAAGGTATTTATCTCCCGAGGGAAAACTTCGCTAAAATAGATGGCACCACTTTGTACGTGTACGACAAACAAAAAGTGACGAGGTGGCCTCCAGTGGCGAAGGTCGGATTCGAACCAGCGTCTTTAGCTAACCGGGGCGTCTTTAGCCAGTTAACGTCATGAACCCCTAGGCCACCCCGTCACGGTGAAACTGGTCCTAATTTCTGGACTACATTTGACCTCGCTCGACAAAGATGGTTCACCGAAAGTTGAGGTAAGTACATATATTTATATTTTAATTATTACAAAATAATGTAGTTTCGTTTCCTGTACGATAACTTAACAAACAAATCTTTTCCTCTTTTCATATAGTTCATGAGAACCGTTTCACACGTTTCTTTACCACATGCGCCCCGCCCGCCCGTCTACACCCCACCCCTCAACTGAATTTTTCTGCTATAAAAGAGCATGTTGAACCATATTCCCACTACAGTGTCACAACGAATATTGCGTTGAAATCATGGATCCGCAAGCTTCATCACATACCAAATGTAAGTATAGTTGTATTATACTCACATTAACATTTGAGTATTTCATCTCTGTTCTGTCTTTGTAGTTTAAATAATCTATCACTTTCGACCTATCCCCTATGTTCTCAATTAGGAATACTTGCTTACTTTTAATATAAATAATAACAATATTTTTATTATATTTTCCCCAGCCGACAACAATACCATCACCACTTGGTGCTGCCAGTGCTGGTTGTCCACCACCACAAGCGGCGGCGGCGGCTGTGACGGTGGCTGTAGCAGCTCCACTTCGCAATCGTCACCCGGACCACATCCGATGGCAACAGCAAAGGCACTGTTAAAACAAGACGATGGGGACAAGGGAAAAACAAACTGCCTAGAGAGCGCTTCTGAGAGCGATACGAGCGATGAAATGAACTCTTTTTATCAAGGATGTAAAAGCAAGTGGATAAAAGCGTTCCAAAACAATACTCTGATTAATAGATGGCGCCTCCCATGCCATTTCACACATTTAGAGCGGAAGTAGCGAGATTGTTAAAACGATTGTATATCGAAGGTCACCATGACGATTGTCATATTTACCCGTTAATTGTAATGTGGGACGATTTAAACGATGACGTGGAAGAAATAGTGGGAGATGCTCAAATCAACTATCAAGACTGGATTGCGTTATTAGGTGGCGTTACAGCGGAACTATTTTCACGCGTGGTGTTCAATACTAAATCTTTTAATTATTTAATCAATGTAATATTTTGTGTGCTAGGTCCAAACATAATAGCTTCCGGTGATTATGAATGTGAACCTAAATGTAAGAATGCTCGTACATATTAAGGTGATGATGCATTTATTCCTTGTCATTGTTTAATTTTAAATTGTTAGCTCGCTGCGAATGTAAATGTTTTAATGTACACGTATTAATAATAAATTCATATTACTGAATATAGGAATGTTTTATTGAGTGAAACCTCATTGATTTGGAGTAAATGAATATTTATTGAGTAAAATAGTTACACAATGTTATCTTTTTCTATCCAACTTTTTTCATTTAAGCCAAGCCATTTTACATACACTTTATTTCCACGACGCTTTAAAACTTTTTCCACTAGATAAATGTCATTGTGTTTAGTTTTCTGCAACTCTTGTTCATAAAAACATCCAGAGATGGGTTGGTGATTAGCGTCTTGAAGTAAATAGGTCACTGGATTAGTAGTTTGCACTTTAGTTATTGTAAATATTTCCGTAGTCCAATTGCCGGTGTAGCCTTTGGCGAAAGTGGATTTATATTTACTAATTCTCACATGTTGACCGACCTTGAACTTGGCACGTGGTTTGACTTTAATGTGATTGTAGACTTTATGTAACAACTGTTTAGAGTTGTTTTTATTCACACTCGCCGGTGCCATACCGATAGTACGATGCAGTTTGTTATTGTAATATTGTTCCACTTCACTTGTCAGCTGTATCCATTTGTAGGAACCATTCATGCTAAATTGTTTCCAAATCCAATGTTTTAAGGTTCTAATTAGCCTTTCCACTATGGAAGCTTTCATGACACTATAGGTAGAGTAGTGATTGATATGATGATGTTTCATGAGCGATTTAAATTTGACATTGAAAAACTCTTTTCCATCATCTGATTGAATATTCTTGGGCTTTCTCCCGTTTTCACTCAAAATTCTGCTCATTGCCTTTGTAACATCTTCAGCGCTCTTAGACTTTAGCGGTTGCATCCAAGCGTATTTGGAAAAGGTATCGATACACACTAGAATGTACTTGTAGTTGTTATTATCCTTGGAGTACTTTTGCATATCAATTAGATCAATCTGCCATGTGTCATCGAGCCCCCTCTGAATGAATCGACGACGTGGAAATGTTTTTCTCGCATACCTGTGTATCTCGTTGACCACTTGAGCTTTACTCATTTTTCTTCAATCGCTTTCCTGGAGCTATTGCCGTTGCTGATGGTGTTTGGGCTGGTTGTGGTGCGTGTGTTTGTGTAGTAATTCTAGCTGATAATTGTTCAACCTTTACCCGTAAATCTTTTATATCTTTAATATTTGCCTTTAGCTTTGTGTTTAAAAATACTACTTGTTCATCCAATTCAGCCCTACAAATAGCATCAGTTTTAAGAAAAGATTTATGAATTCCTGCCACCCGTCTATTTTCAAAATTTACTAAATCTCGTTCCACTTTCAAGTCGTCACGGATTGTAGACTCGCTACCCAAGTATTGTCCAAACTTGTTAAGAGGCATTGTGAAAGTGAACGATGGGGGAGGCCTCATCGGTATTTATAACAAGGTAGCAAGGGGGGGAGAGGCTTAGTTACAAAACATGTCTGTTTTATTAGATAACAGCTCAGAACAGGTTTAAAAACAGCTAAAACAGAAGAGGGTCTGTTTTCTTACTTTAAAATTATACCGCTCTCAGTCAGTTCCTCAACGATTGCATTGATCTCGTTCGAATGAGAGGTGTTGCCAGCATTCTGTGATGCTATCAAAAGCTGTAAACGGCTCACCAGTTCGTTGGGATCATCCCAATAGATATAATCAGTTTTAGGATAAAAAGTTTTAGTTGTTAATACATCTCTTCTACCAGAGTTCAAACATCCACCTTCTTTATGTTTCTTTGATTCTTGTGGTTGTTTAATGTAACATTGATATTTTACACTTCTATCTCCACTCAATTGGCCGTTTGGCGAGAATCCTCTACGATGAGCGTTTGTAATGTCTAAAATATTATTGTAATCCTCTACATCTTTTCTCAAAACTATATTCTTGTTTGGTATTCTTTTAAAGATAAGTTCCAACAGTCCAGGAGTTAGGTTGAATCGTGAATCTTTAATATGTAACACGTCATCAATGATTTTAACCCGACTATTACCAATATGCATTTTATTATCCTTGAGAGAACACCAAATGGTATTTTTGATGTTTTTAAAAGATGTTTCATATATTTATTTTGTAGATCATCAATACTACTATTACCACTACCACCACCTTCATCAAATTCAAGAGCCGACTTCATATCTTCAGCATCGCTAAACTCTTCATCTCCCTCTGTTTTTCTTTCATCATCATCATCATCATTATCAGCATCATCATTAGAATCATCTTCATCATCATCATCATCATCAGCAGCATCATCAAACTGTTGTGTTTTTGTAAAAAGATTATTACTCCACTTAATCAGTTTACTATTGGGTTCTTCGGTTTTAATCAGATATTTCCTTTTACGTGAATGTTTTGACAATGGTGTGGAGGTCTTTATCAAAGGGAGCTGGGGGTTATTCATTACTGCTGGTTTAGCATTGTCATCATTATTATTATTACCTTTAGATTCTAAAGCTTTAGTCATTAAAACATTGAGCGGTTTTGTAATTGGTTCAAAGGTTTGAGCTAGCGAAGTGTCAAGCAAAGTTTTATCTGCTCGCAACGCTTTTACTTTTCTCTTTACACTCTCAATGGAATCTACGAGTTTCCGTTTCAACTTTTTATTACCAAACATATTTTATTTTATAGTGTATGTGCTGATGCTGCTTCTGCTGCTGCTGCTTTTGGTACGGCCGATGCTAATATGTTGATAGGATATAAATTAAACGACGTTGTTCTTCAGTAGCTGACAACATAAAACTGATAATAAACCGGAGATGACACTAAATTTTATACAATAATGAAAACGTCAAATCCTTTACGATATCGACCCTTATTAATGTCTCTCTCCTTGTCGATTGTTAAAAAAGTGTACTTTTTCTGCCAACACTCGCGACAAATTTCCTTAAATTTTTCCCAACCCATATCGGTGTTCACGTGATCGTCATAGGCATGTTTTAAATTCAACTCGTCCTGTTTGAATAGCAATATAAGATTGGCATTATCACGTACCAACTGTTTAGGTATCCTACTATATGTCTGGCATAAGTAGAAACAATCTAACCAACGATGACGTCCCATTGCAAAGTACTGACGAATGGCATCTTGATCTTCCAAAGCCACATCGTCAAATACAATGACGCTGTCCTCCGCAGCTTCCTCCGGTGGGACGACTTGACTCTTATCATTGTACGTGTGAAACGGTATGTCACCCGCTTGCTCTAAAACGTCACTCAGAAACTTGTATTTAGGTTGATTCAATGATTTCGAATAAAGATAAACATTATGAAACTTTACACCGTTCGGATGTAAGAGCAGAGACAACAGAACATTTGTCTTGCCACAGTTGGAAGGTCCACAGATGAGACATCTAATGTTATTCGCCAGCAACGAGCCATGTTTAAGGGAGCGACGAGTCATTGCTGGTTTCACATTATCATCTAGCACAACACTCCAATCTTTAATAGCCAGTGACGTGTTTTGTTTTTTAAGCTTCATTTCACTGTGATGTATCAAATCGTTAGGACATGTATTTTATACTCACACATACACACATACATGATCAAATTTCAAAGGTTTAAATATTATATAGATATATAGGCATACTTTATACTCACGTACACAGTCAAGTATAGATACTTGAGATGATAACACACATTGGCGGGGTTAGTGTTAAGCATAATCCCAAACGACCTAGACGACTGCGATCTCATAGTAGCGGTGGGGGTATTATAAATAATTTAATTAATAATCTACCATTCGAAGCGCACATACCCGGTTACAATTATTGCGGTCCCGGTACTAGATTGAAGGAGAGATTGGCTCGCAACGATCCCGGTGTGAATCCGCTTGACGAAGCTTGTAAATTACACGATATTGCCTACTCACGTGATAAAACATTGGAGGGACGTCATCAAGCAGATTTGCGATTGGCCCAAGCTGCTGAAAATCGTTGGCGTGGTAACAATTCAATTGGTGAACGTATTGCCGCGTTAGCGGTAGATAAGATTATGAAATATAAAGTTAAACACGGTATGGGTATGATTCCCATATCTAAAGTCATTAAAGCAAGTCGTGATGCTGTAAAAAAAACACATTGCGAAAAAGAAGGATACAACTACTAATACACTACTAAAAGTGGGTGTAAAAGCTGCTAAACATTTTGTTAAAGGGAAAATTGTTAAGGGACAACAGAAACAGCGAGTCATTCCAATACCTAAGAAAGGCGGTTTCCTACCAGCTTTGATACCGCTACTGGGTGCTTTAGCAGCCACGGGAACTTTGGCCGGCGGTGTTACCACTGCTGCTAAAAATATTTATGAAATGGTCAGGAATAGAAATAATAATAATAATAATGAAAGCAAGATTGTCGGTAGAGGTTTATATTTAGCACCTTATAAACGTGGAATGGGACTCTACATTACACCGGCTAATGAAGCAGCAGCAGCAGCAGCAGCAGCAGCAACAGTAACAACAACTGCAAAAGTGGCGAAAAAAAAAAAAAACAAGAAATTAGATTTACCTCCGATTGGTCAAGCTCTCACCGATGTGGACATTGTGAGATTTGCACGTAGAGAGAAAATCCCCTACTTTAGGGGTGTTTTCATGCGAGATAATCTCCCAAAGAAACCTCACTATTATAAAACTGGTATTATCAATTTAGACTCTCAGCAGGGTGAAGGTACACATTGGTGTGCCTATGCGAAAAAGGGTGATTATTGTCTATATTTTGATAGCTTTGGTGATTTGAGACCACCTCGAGAGTTTATTGATTATATAAATGATTCCGCTAGTACCAAACAACAGCGCAACATGCGAGTAGAGTATAATTACAATCGATTACAGAAATTTAATACTGTAAATTGTGGACACTTATGTTTGGCCTTCCTGTGTACCAATGCTAAGCGTTTGTTTTAAATAAATATCATGAGCATTACATGTGTAGTTTCATTCTTACATTAATCGTCTACCCGTCAGTATCATGTCTATGACATCATTCACAATAAGTCTGAGCGGTAACGAGCCTGTGTTGAATGTAGACTTTCAACCGGCTCTAGAATTGGACAATGATGGTTTTTACGAGTGTGCACTCGTGTACTTTAAGACTTTCAACACTATTCCTAATGTTGATAAGAGCAATAATATGTTTCACTATGGGGATGATGTAATCGCAATTCCTGAAGGTTCATACGAGCTCTCCAGTATAATACACCTCTTGAACGAGGAAATGACAAAGAGGGCTAAAGGTGATGGTGAAAAATTGGTGGATATCTTTGTAAATAACAATACCTCCAAGTGTATGATATTCTCGCCAAAGTATGATATTCGCTTTGACAAACCAAACAGCATAGGGTCATTGTTTGGTTATTCAGCGAAAAAGCTTAAAGCAAAAACATCACATTGGTCGGATAAAACAATTAATATAATCATTACAAACACTATAAGAATAGAGTGCAATATTGTGGAGGGCTCATTCGTAAACAACAAGCCGTCACGAGTTTTCACCTGACGTCCCGCCCGGCTACCAAATTATTGAACAACCTACCAATATTATATATCTACCCGTCAAGAAGAGTAACAATCGCATACAAAACATTGAATTGCGCATTGTAAACGAGCACGGTAATACGGTAAATTTCCGAGGTGAAAGCATTGCACTTCGTTTGCATATTCGTAAAAAGTAAAAAAAAAAAATGATTATACATAACAATAAAAGCCTTGGTAACAACACCTTCACAACTAGTCGAGATCTTGCTCTCGTCGAGAGAACTACTACAACACGTCGTATTAACGAGAGACAGCGGCAGTCACTACAAAAACAACAACAACCAAGGAAATTGACTAGAGAAAACAGTACATTTTTACAGAGTATCGGTTTCAAAGTATGTCCTCGTCATCTATCTTAAACATTGGTGAGAAGGTGTTATTCGATGACAGTATAGAAAGTATAGAATTTCACCCATACACTCCGTATAATGACTCTTTCAAAAACAACGATAACATCCACATATGTATCAACCGTCAAGATCTAATTCTACTACCGAGTCAAAGTCAAATATTAGTGGAAGGCACTGTGGAGAAAGGCTGTCTACTGGTCAACAATGGTGCTGCTTTTTTATTTCAAGACATTCGTTATGAATTGAACGGTGTGGAGATTGATCGAGCGAGAAACTGCGGCATCACGTCCACCATTAAGGGACTAGTCTCATACACCAAGGAAATGGACCATAGTCTTCAGACAGCGGGGTGGGAAGTTGGTGCTAAAAAGATACATGACAAGTTTACATTAACCATACCACTATCTCATTTCTTGGGTTTCGCCGAGGATTACAAGAAGGTAATAATGAATGGGAAACACGAGTTGATATTAAATCGCGCCAGTATAGATGTAAACTGTTTAGATTTAGCACCCGTTGATCCGAATACGGTACCAAAACCGCCGACTCCAAATGGTGAGATTGAAATCACTCGTGTCACATGGAGGATGCCAGTCATAAAAGTATCTGATAAGGAGAAACTGCGCTTAATGTCGTATGTTGAGGGCAGCATACCAGTTCAGATAGCGTTCCGCACGTGGGAACTGTATGAATATCCCATACTACCTTCCTCAGAACGTCATATTTGGTGCATCAAGACTAGTACTCAGCTGGAGAAACCTCGCTATCTCATTGTTGGTTTCCAAACGGCACGCAGGAACGACAAGACCAAAGATATGAGTATATTCGACCATTGTAATCTTACCAATTGCAGGGTGTATTTGAACGCACAGTATTATCCATACGATCCTTTTTCGGCTGAATTTAAAACAAACAACTATGCGCTCTTATATGACGCATTTACCAATTTCCAACGATCGTACTACAGCCGTGATCATACCAGCCCTCAAGTAAATTATGCTCATTACAAGACACACTCTCCATTAATAGTCATTGACACGTCCAGACAGTGTGACAGCTTCAACTCGGGAGCTGGTGCTATTGATATTAAATTGGAAATGGAGTTTAAAGAGAATGTACCTGCCAACACCACGGCATACTGTCTCATTATCAATGATTCACTGTTTGAGTACAACGCTCTCACCAGTGCCACACGTAAAATCATTCAGTAGAGCATTGACCACCCTCAATTGTAAACGTGTCTTGGAACTTTGAAAATACGTTTAAAAAATGAATTATTCAAACATTTTTTTACCTTCTTACACACCGTCGATTGATTGTTCCGGTGCTGGTGATGGTTGCTGTGAGCTGAGCAAGAGTGTCTACAATCTCAAACGCTGTCCTGCTGGTGCAAGTGCTCCGATTGCAAATATCCATGTATACTTAAAGTTGCAGTTTATTCAAGCTAAAATCAGATTACATACCTGTGTCAGTTTTAATGGCCATTATGAACTCACCTGTGAAGAATGGAATGCAATGTTTGCGGAAAAAGTTGACGTCATTGGAAACTTCTTTCATAGCCCAATGTGTGTTTCACCAGAGCTGATTCAGTGCGATCGTCTTCGGATGTGTATCTCTCCTGTACCGTTACTTTTACTCAGCTGTGACAATGAACCGGTGACGAACACACACCCCTTGGTGATAAACCACATGGAATGGAGTCATATCGAATGTGTTATGGAGTGTATTAACGCACGTATCGGATACTTGAACAAAATAAAGTCTACCTACGAAAACCGTCTCAACTTCTTCAAGAAACATTTCAAGATATATCACCCCGCTAATGTTCAACATGCACGCAATATTATAGGTAGTTTGTGCAATGTAAACGATATTGTCGACTCTGAAATCAAGTGTTATGCCACCGATATTTTGTGTAATACCTATATTTTCAATTGAAACGGTTAAAGTTTCATGAAAATAAAAATAAAAAACAATAACTAACCTATTTATTATTTATTTTAACATAGAACCCTTATCTTTCTTCCTCCCCTACACCAATGCAATTGTAGGCTGTACAGTAATAACGCGCAGTAATAATTAAATATTACGTCTTTTTTTTCTACTCACAAAGTGGGTTCACCAGAGTATACTTGAAGATATGTAATCATTCACTTGTGTTTGGTCGACGGGAAATCCCCGTTTTCTCTAACCATTCTCAGTCAAGCCCGATGATGCAATAATGAGTCACTCTGTGTCGACACGTGCAAATCATGTGTGGGCGTCGCATGGCGCGTCGTCGGCCAGGCTCCCCTTCCCCGCTTCGCCGCGCACCGCAGACGTCAGCGCATGGCATGATGCAACTCACTTAGTTGCCCGCAGCCCGCCTCACGGCACGACCGTACCGTTGTCTGAGCGAGTGAATTGAAGCATCACCATGGCGTTGTTACATCATTGCAACTTTTGTAACGAAGATGTATTATCAAACTGTTTGATATCTCATTCGGAAAGTGACCGCCACATCCTGCTTTGTGCACAAGAAAAGTCTGCCGACGGTGCTGTTTACATTGTTGACAGTGCCTTCAAGTGCAGAATAATTACATACCGGATTAATGGGAGTGCAGACATTTTGGATCCTAAAATGTATTTGTTGAATATTGGAGAAACGCTTGAAAAGCTGATTACCATTGAACTAAAAACACATAAACATGTAAAAATAAATGTTGAACTCTTTGGTACTTTTGTGAAAACCAATGCTGAAGGTGAAGTGATACGTGATCTAAAGTCATTCAACACAAAAAACGTGGCTCTGCATAAAGACTGTATGGATTTTCCATCGTATTTTGAACAAATATCCTTGTGTATTTCCAAAAAATGTGAAGATTTCAACGAAAGGGACAGCGGTTGGGGTCTCGAGAAGATTGAGTTTCTCAACGTCAACGTTAACAAATATCAACCACTCAAAGGATCTACATATATACCACTGCCACCCGAGGTGCAATCGAAGAATGCATGTGTTAACGTGAAAAATCGTGATAACAAGTGTTTTTATTGGGCCATCATTAGTGCTCTCTATCCAGTTGATAAAAACAGTGATCGTCCCTCATCGTACCCACATTATACAGACATTTTTAACGTGACAGGTATAAAACATCCGGTTTGTCTCTCGGACATTAAAACGTTTGAAAAATTTAATAAAATCAGTGTTAATGTATATGGTATTGATACAGATAAGAAAAGGGATGACAGGGGTCTGACTATTGTACCTCTACGTATTTCGAAAATGTCTTGCGAAAATCATGTAAATTTGTTATATTTTGAGAGAGGTGATGTTTCACATTATTGTTGGATTAAAAATTTGTCTCGTTTGGTGCGTTCGCAAATTACTAAACACACAGAAAAAAACATGGATATGTGATGGGTGTTTACACCCCTTTGCAAATAAAAATAAACTAGATCGACACCGAGCAATTGGTTGTGGGGAGACACTTGTAGAGCTACCTAAGCCTAATAATAAATACTTACGTTTCAAAAATTATAAAAATAAAATGAAAGTGCCATTTGTAATTTATGGTGACTTTGAATCGATTTTAGTTCCATTAGCTAATGAAAAGTCTAATACTACAAGTGCTACTTGTAACACCCATAAACATGTGCCATGTAGTTTTTCCTATTATATTCATTGTGAATATGACAATAATTTATCCAAATTTGTTATCTATCGCGGTGAAGATTGTGTGGAGAAATTTATACAGAGCATTCGTGAAGACGCTGATAGAATCATAAAAATCTTGCAAAAAGTCGTACCACCAAAAAAAATTACAGCGACAGCACCGGTGCTAACACATCCTCCAATATATGTCATATTTGCAAGAAAAAAATTGGAGATGATGAAGCTTATGTAATTGATCATTGTCATTTAACGGGTAATATTAGAGGCAAAACACACAATTCATGTAATTTGAATTACCAATTACCAAAGTTTATACCAGTCGTCTTTCACAATTTGAGCGGTTACGATTGTCATCTATTCATTAAGGAATTAGCCAAGATTAAGGGAAAGTTAACCTGCATTCCCATTAACAAGGAAAAATATATTTCATTCAATTTAGAGATTAACGAATACAGTCTTAGGTTTGTCGACTCGTATAAATTCATGTCAAGTAGCCTGGATAAACTAGTTTCAAACCTTTCACAGGACCAATTCAAAATACTACCACATTTCTTACCACCATCCGATAATTGTTACGAGCGTGAGAAATATATGAAGTTACTTACGCGTAAAGGAGTTTTTCCTTACGAGTATGTAAGTGACTGGAGGCGGCTTGAGGAAACTGCGCTACCCCCTCAGGCCGCCTTCTATAGCAGCCTCACGGACTTAAATATTTCCGATGAGGATTACCAACATGCAAAAGATGTTTGGGATGCGTTCAATATTACAACTCTGGGTGAATACTGTGACTTATATTTAAAGACAGATGTTCTATTATTGGCTGAAGTGTTTGAAAACTTTAGACAAGTGTGTTTAGGTGCGTATGAATTAGATCCGTGTCAATATGTCACTGCACCCGGTTTGAGTTGGGACGCCATGTTGAAACATACCGAAGTATGCCTAGAATTGTTTACGGACTATGAAATGATTCAATTTATAAAGAAAGGTATAAGAGGTGGTGTATGTCAAGCGTCAAACCGCTATGCTAAGGCCAATAATGTATTTATGCATGATTATGACATGAATCAGGACAGCAGTTTTATCATCTATTTGGATATAAATAATCTTTACGGTGATGCCATGCGACGTCCGCTTCCAATCGATAACTTTAGGTGGATGAGTGAAGACGAGGTTAAACTGTTTGATATATCGACACAGCGGATAGACTCTGATGTTGGATATATATTGGAAGTAGATTTGGAGTATCCGCATAGCTTACATGACTTGCATAATGATTACCCTTTCTGTGCTGAAACCAAGCTACCAATTGAAGGTAAAATTAAAAAGTTATTGCTAACGTTCGATAACAAAACCAATTATGTCGTGCACCATGCTAACCTCAAACTTTATATAGAAAAAGGTTTAATTTGTAAGAAAATTCATAGAATTCTCACTTTCAATCAATCATCTTGGCTAAAATCATATATTGACTTAAATTCGCAAATGAGAATCCAAGCTAAAAACAGTTTTGAAAAAGATTTCTTTAAACTCATGAATAACTCCATATTCGGGAAAACTATTGAAAATGTCGAGAAAAGGGTTGATGTCAAGTTGTGTAAACGGTGGGATACTTTGCACAGCGAACATAAACAACGAAAAAAACCTACATATGGTCTCGATCGTTACATTTCCAGACCAAATTTCCACAGTGCCTCTATTTTCTCTGAAGAACTAGTAGCTGTGCAAATGAACAAAACCATAATTGTATATGACAAACCTATTTATGTAGGTTTTAGTGTATTAGATTTGAGTAAACAAATCATGTACAACTTTCACTATGATTACATGTTAAATAAATACGGTGATAATGTAAGCCTTTTATACACGGACACCGATTCTTTTGTTTATCATATCAAAACAGATAACTTTTACGAAGACATTAAACCTGACTTGCATAGCAGATTTGACACTTCAGATTTGCCTCAAAACAACGTATATAATTTACCACAAGTCAATAAAAAGGTTGTGGGCATGATGAAGGATGAAAACAATGGAAGAATAATACGAGAATTTGTTGCGTTAAGGGCAAAAATGTATGCGTATATATTAGACTCTGATGACAATAACGAAATTAAATGTATAAAAAAAAACAAAGGTGTTAACGCCGCTGCTGTACGTAGGTTAAATTTTAATAAATACTATACCTGTTTAGACTTGAGTAAAACTCTCTATGATAACATGTATAATTTGATTAGTGATAAGCACAATATGTACACTCAAATTAGAAGAAAGAAAATTCTCTGTGGTAAAGATGAAAAGAGATTCATTTTGAACGATGGTAATAAAACCCTTGCATGGGGACATTGTAAAATAGCTAAATGATTGGTAAATAAATAATTACTCATTCACTTTTAAACTTTTTTTTTATTTCAGTATACCTATCTATCTACACACCTGCGCATACATGATCATTTCTCCACATTATTGTTCAACGAGCGATAGGAAATTTCCCATTCCCAATTCAAAAAGCAGTGTATAGGTTTTTAAAGTGTTGGCAATGCGCGTGTAACAATTCTAAAGTTGCAGGCATCCATAGGCTACGGTGACAGTTTATCATCGGGCGGACAGTATTTGCCACCGACGTGGTATAAATAAGTTCACCAGTACCAGGAATCGGAATTAGGTCAGCTAAAAAATACCTATTACATAATATAGAGTGGTTACAACCGGATATAAAAATGTATTTTTCTTGAATACCTGGATATTCGATATTTATTTATTATTCACATACAGATATACTCGACTTTGCTAGTTAACGACATACTTAGGTTTAGAAACTCCCTTTTCTAAAAAGTGTGATGTAAATGTTACCAGATGTAACTAGAAATAGTTACAACTTTTAGATTAACATGAAACATCCCGTAATGTAAGTAAAAACATGTATGTTTAACATTACGACTAGTACCTGGATAAATATCGAATACCCAGGTATTCAAGAAAAATATATTTTTCTATCCGGTTGTAACCACTCTATATTATGTGCTCTTGCAAATATGCCCGTATGCATATTTTAAAACAAACTTATTGGGCAGTTGGAAAAGTACAAAGTCCATATATTTGCTGACCGCAAGCTCCAAAACCAACCGCACCGGGAGCGAGCCGAGGCCATCGACCTCGACCTTGACGCGTACACGTGCTCTGTGGCGTCAGATACATACAAAGTAGCGCCAATATATAAATATATAAATATATATATGCATATTTTAAATCTAACTTATTCTCTCTCTTATCTCGATCGACCTCGACGCCCACGTAGGAATTTGCAGGTGGCCGTCGGCGCCACGGTGGCGGCTGATGCAACACGTCGGGAGATAAATACCTAAATTGAGCCAAAAACGAGAAATTAGGACCAGTTTCACCGTGACGGGGTGGCCTAGGGGTTCATGACGTTAACTGGCTAAAGACGCCCCGGTTAGCTAAAGACGCTGGTTCGAATCCGACCTTCGCCACTGGAGGCCACCTCGTCACTTTTTGTTTGTCGTACACGTACAAAGTGGTGCCATCTATTTTAGCGAAGTTTTCCCTCGGGAGATAAATACCTTAAACATAGAAAGTAGCGCCAACTGGCGAGGATATATGCACAACTACCAAGGGGCGCAGGGCCATGGGCAGCGGCGGGGAGGGGGCGGGGGAGGGCGGGGAGGCGGCGGGAAGGGGGCAAGTGGCGCCCTCTATATATTTTTTAAACAGATCCATAGCTAACTTACTTACAAAGACGGATCATTGCGGAAGGAACAAGTGACGCCATCTAACGGATCTTTGCCGAACTTTTTAAATTCATCGATAACTAACTTACACGTACAAAGTAACGCCATCTGACGGGGATCAATGAACAACTACCAAGTAGCGCCATCTAACGGATCTTTGCCGAACTACCAAGTGGCGCCCTCTGGCGGATCTTTGCCGAACTACCAAGTGGCGCCATCTAACGGATCTTTGCCGAACTACCAAGTGGCGCCATCTAACGGATCTTTGCTGAACTACCAAGTGGCGCCATCTAACGGATCTTTGCCGAACTACCAAGTGGCGCCCTCTGGCGGATCTTTGCCGAACTACCAAGTGGCGCCATCTAACGGATCTTTGCCGAACTACCAAGTGGCGCCATCTAACGGATCTTTGCCGAACTACCAAGTGGCGCCATCTAACGGATCTTTGCCGAACTACCAAGTGGCGCCATCTAACGGATCTTTGCTGAACTACCAAGTGGCGCCATCTAACGGATCTTTGCCGAACTACCAAGTGGCGCCCTCTGGCGGATCTTTGCCGAACTACCAAGTGGCGCCATCTAACGGATCTTTGCCGAACTACCAAGTGGCGCCATCTAACGGATCTTTGCCGAACTACCAAGTGGCGCCCTCTGGCGGAATAGTTTTGAGATGGAACATACATATTTACACTACTAAAGTATCCATCAACACTGCAATTGCAACATTACTGCTGCGGCCTTGACGAAGGCACTGTGTGTCAACTTGCTTAATAAAAAATGAATAACATTCGCCGTCGTATTACTTCCGGAAGGTAGAGGCAAGAAACAGAAACTCCTTGGGCAGAATTGTTGCAAAATTGTCCAGATGTCAGCTATAAATAATAGTTCTAAATCTCTCCAGAGTAGCGCCAGAGTAGCTAAAAACCTGCGTGTGAAGTGCGCTGTCTATGATTCGATTTTTTTCTCAAGTGTTCTAGGTATTGTAGCGCCACCTATTTATGGTTTTTTGTCGGACACTTTTTGATATATGGAGATTTTGTTCCTTGCCTCTACCTTCCACAGTATTACTGGCACTAATGACGTCAGTCATATTATTTAGAAAATTGACAGAGCGGCGGCGTCAATGCGGCAGCAGCTGCGCAGTAGTAATGAAGCTGAATTGACTCCCGAATGACACCTTCACAGTCATGTCTGGGGGCGCAACGTTAAATGACTATACACAAAAAAAATTATCTAAGTAATATAGGTAGGTACATTGTGTGCGTTTAATCAAGCCAGAGTTTGCAGACGTTTTAAAAACACGTACGGCATCTTCAGTAACAAAGTGGTCTCACGTTAGTTCACTCACGGTTCTCGACGCTCGATCTCTTTCAATTAACTAAAGGACCCTCAATGCCCGTCGGATATTTTCACTCTTTACTTAAAGCAAACTCTTATCTTATCCTCTTTTACAACTCTAAAAGCAGCCTTCTCATTCAAGAAATAAAGTCCACATTAAAAAGCATAGTATATAAAGATATGAGGTTACGTAAGAAGACGCCTGATTTCCAAATTGCTGTAAGTCTATATAATATAGCGACCTTTTTACCTGGAGGATAAATAAAGAATTTCCTGATCCGTCTTGACCTAGATTTTGATACAAAAAGATATGCTGAGACTTTCTTTGAAACCTCTAAGCAAAAATGTACAATGGATTCTTCAAGATGCTTTGGATTACTTTAGCTGTAGATATTGAAATATGTATCTGTATTTTTTTTAAAACAGAACAAACAAAAACGAATACAGGGACAAAATAATGATTGTCCCATATTGTCGTTACTATGTCGTTACTAAGCATAAATGAAACTGGATGTCGTGGAAATGAACAAAAATATTTCTTTCGACCACCTAACTTTTTTCAGTTTCGTACAATAGTATAATTGCTTGTTTTTAAATTACTGCCTTTATTATTTTTTAGGCTTTAATATGATATACAATAAATGATAGGTAATCGAATGTATGAATATCAAGTAATACATACAATTTTTTTATAAAGAAATTATAAAACTTATGTAAAATAGAACATAAAGATGAATTCTTACAACTACGCTGTAAAACAATCGCATTCAAGCATTTTACAACACGGCACTCAAATAAACGCTGTGTGTTGTTGAAAAATTCAATTATATATTTATCTCCGCTTGGTTAAACGCGCGTTGTCAGGACGCGCGGTAAGTCGTGCTTGCCAACCGCCAGGCGATCACGTACAGATCCTGGATTTACCTACATATCGAGAGAAAATACAATTTTACCAATACTTGGAAAAAACATTGTAAAGGGGAAGTTTAAAATCCGCATTCCGTTTTTAGGAGATTCAGATGCAATATAAAATAACCTGCGTTTGGTTTCTTTTTTTTTGTAGGTTACTTTTAATCATTTGGAGATTTAATTGAATTAACATATGGCAACAGTAAATACTAAGCTTAAGTTCTTTCTGTAACTTTAACAGTTTTATTAGAATAATTCGAGCACATAGTTGACTCCCCAATATTCATTTTTACAAAAACAACACGACATAAAACGCTACAGGCGCAACCGATGCACGGTTCTGTCTGAGTGAGAAATCAATTTGTCCCACCGTTTTCATTTATGCAATTCAAGCGTTCCCATTTATTCGATAGCAAATTGGAAAGGGACTTTGTCGTCAGTTATGGCTTATGCAGTCTCAACTTAGCGATCGAATGCCAGGAACTGTATACAAGTGTAATGCACCAGACGAAATAATACATTTAACATCAAATGTCTTTGTTTATTTAGTGATGGTGTTGTCAAATGAAGTTATAGGTAAACAACTTAGCTATTTTGTATGCTTTTATATATGTATTATGCTTTTATATTTTTATTATTTTTTTATATTACCTTTACCTGAATACTACTTAATAATGATCGTGTAGATCGTGTCATTCACGACGACGCATGCCTTGACTCGTAATGTCATGTTGTTAAAGGTTAGATTTGACAAATCTGCGCGTCATCGTGGATTACACGAACTACCTATACCCGACACTTTGACGCAAAATACTTTTAATTCTAACTAGTGACAGTATCGGTTACAAAATCTAAATTATTTTCACGTCAGCAGCTGGAACAAGGGTAATTTGCTGCTTAAAAACAGTGAGCAAAATCGCATTTTGCTCACTGAGTGAGACAAAATAACATTCAAGTGACCTTCATATTCGAATGTCATTTCAACGTGCGGGGCCTAATACAAGTTCGAAGTATTTGGATTCTATTGTCTTTGTCCCTTTAACGTCATTAGCAATAAGAAAGAGACAAAAAAAGTGCATACGTAATTCAACGATATATTGACGGTTTATAATAGACCCCCGAAATAAGTCAGACCGCATCGTTCCAAAAACACCCTACGAGTCTTCATTCGTAATAATTAATTAATGAAATAAAAGCTTAAAATTTAATAAAAATACCATATTTTACGTATTTTATTATACAATCAAAACAATGTACTTATTCAAATTTACGCAATTGTTACGCAGTAAATAATTCTACTTAACGACTTTTAACGATCTCTACTATAGTTGACAAATAGTAGTATCCGCAATTCGGACCGTATCTTATAAAGTTTTTTTTAACAAAAAAAAGTTGACGATTGAACTGTCAATTGATGTTCGTTAATTCATTATTTTCGTAACATTTTATTGAAATTTCTTTCGTTTTGTTTTATTGCGGTAATTAAAGTTAATTGTTAGAATACCTTCAGAAAACATGAGTGAAATAGTGATGAAGACGGATTACATTTTTTCAGGTTGTATTTTTTGATGGCTGACTGACGTGAAAAATTTTGTGTACTACACGAGATCAAAG
The DNA here is from genome assembly GCF_033807575.1 of Cydia pomonella. NCBI lineage: Eukaryota > Metazoa > Arthropoda > Insecta > Lepidoptera > Tortricidae > Cydia > Cydia pomonella. The sequence continues at coordinate 10,332,018 of NC_084715.1, forward strand.
TTATTTACGTCTCGTGCGCTTTTGAGTCCCTTACTACGCTCAAGATTCTAAATTAGATTCACTCGCTACGCACAACAAGCACTCGAAGAAATATCAAGCTTGGCTCTCTTGTTGTACAAATAACTATTGCCGTCCTCTTATTAACAGTGTAATAAATATAAATAGTACAATTCTGTAATGCGCGTAAGTAGCTTCCTTTTACACTCTGATTTACACACAGGGACTTATCTTTTCTTGTAAAGCTGTTGAAGACTGATGCTAAGTACATATAATACTATTGGCGCGTAGTTCATCTGCCACTATTATTTAACTCTTCATGTGGCAATAGGTTATTACCTATGCTGCTATTGCTAGTATTAATACTGACTGTACTGTAAGTGAGTAGTATAATATGTTGGTAAATAGATTAATTTATTATATTTATATTCGTTTTTTTTTGTTCGCTGTGCCTTCGTATGTCAAGTAAAAATAACTTATTCGCCCTTACTTGCTTAATTTTCAAATAATAACTAAGCTATTGTGGTTTCATGATATCATGCATAGACTCTCACTGAGACCTGAGATTAATGTGTCCACATGACGTCTCTATCACCGCAGTAAGTGGCGCAGAGGCTCCGGGGGCTTACACTAGCTTATCCTACGGATAGAGATATAAGCAGAATTCCCGTTTGGTACAGACTGCGTTTGACCCTCCTCATAAAGTTTACGACCAACTCTTGAGACCAGAGTGGTTTTATTCAAGGCGGAGGAAAACGAAACGAGATCATTCGAGTGAGTTGTTTGAGGAATATGTGTTTACAGACACAATACCTACGTAACATAGTACCTAGTGTGATCATAAGTTATGAGACGAATACAAACACAAATAATTCAATTACCACAATTTTATTTATAAATAAATAATAAATATTATAGGACATTATTACACAAATTGACTAAGTCCCACAGTAAGCTCAATAAGGCTTGTGTTGAGGGTACTTAGACAACGATATATATAATATATAAATATTTATAAATACTTAGATACATACAAAACACCCATGACTCAGGAACAAATATCCATGCTCATCACACAAATACATGCCCTTACCAGGATTTGAACCCGGGACCATCAGCTTCGTAGGCAGGGTCACTACCCACTAGGCCAAACCGGTCGTCAATTTGTTTACATTAATTATTTTACTTAACAACTCTCCTACTCGTATGTAGTTAAATTAAACTGACTTTATTTGAAATGGCCTTTCGCGTTTTTCAGTTTCACTGTAAGTAGTTTATATTTTTTGTCAGATTTTGATAAAATTTGGTAGGTCTGAAGAGTTCATGATTTTGGTCGGAATAAACATGAAATCCCAATATGGGACAAAAAATGTATGTTGATTCCCGTTGAAAATTCCATTCGTTTCCGTAATTCAGTGAAAGATTTTCTAAAACATACGGTGGCTTTTTTTTAAAAATAATAGGAAACTATCTACGCACCAAATTTTATCAAAATCTGACTAAAATGAAAATACGACCACAAAAAAAGGGCCCATTTAAAAAAGTTATGTGTATAGTTCGTGTCATTCACAATGACGCGCAGATTTGTCAAATCTAACATTTAAAAGGAACGGGGATGACCGCTTCTCCAAACAAACGTAGTCCCCATTTTCCTCTCTGGATATTGACATTACTGAAAATATTTTTAAGCATATCAACCAATTTTTTGATTATTATCAGAAGTAGGAGCGGAAAACAGATACTATATATTTTTTTAAATGATAATAAAAAAAATCGAAAAAATAAAACGACGGGGCATAGCTGTGGTACACCAAATATTTTCATTAATGTTAATAGCCAGAGAGGAAAATGAGGACTACGTTTGTGTGAAAAGGCGAACCGCGCGGTCGTCCACGTTCGTCATAATGACATGACAATACGATTCAAGACACGCGCCTTCGTAAATGACACTATACTGGCATTAAAAAATCTAATTATACACTAACCCCCTTATTCATAACCGTCTACTAAAGTTGACAAACCGCTAATAATCGTCCCAGTAGACAAACAAAAATATTTTATTTTATTTATTCACCAACTTAAATTTACAGTTAAACCAGACATGCAAGTTATGGGTTACATACATATTTAAAACAAATTAGACTAAACTTATCACTAGATTTAATTAATATGAATAGTTGTGGGTGTAGATATTGACTCCAGGTAGCGGGCTGCTGTGGCTAGGAATTTCGGTTCTGTTTGTTCGAATATGTCAAGCGTGGGATTATGGAAAACAATAGAGGACTAGTGACTAATGTCATTGTGCTGGTATTGGGAATTACGAACAGAGGTGTAATTCGTGGCCGGAATCGTTTGTCCCTTTCCATCATACCACTACGTCGGAAAGGGACAAACGATTATTAGCGGCTTGTCAACTTTAATAGACGTTTATGAATAAGGGGATTAAAGATTGAGAAATGTTGCGAATGCTCTGCTGAATGGTCATTAAATTGATCAGCATACCAGTAACTGTAATTGTGCTAGGGATTTCGTAGTATGTTAATTCCAGTTGTGAACTATCTGTAAATTTTAATCAAATCAGCAATTATGATATTAAGATCCCGATAACGATCTTAGAGCAAAAATGTAAAATTCTAGTTAAATTAAGTCGTTGAAATTGTACACCTTTTGTTACGTAATATATAAATAACAAGTAGTGGTTTCTATTAGCACGTCTTCTCAACTTGCCTTTTAAAAATGAGGTCACAAGCGTGCGTCTCCAGTAATGTGACGAGAAGGGTTAAAAGTTAAAAATTAATTAAAAAAATATGGTGGTAAATTATACAAATTGATGTAAAAGAATAGTTTCAGAAAATGTTGTAGATTGTTTGTATCAAAATTACTTTGAAATTGAAGCAATTTCTGGAGAAAATTGATTTCGTCTTTCATTTACACTACTTCAAATTTATAATAATAAAAATGTAGTTTATTAAAGTTGAAGTACTTACAGGATATGTGTAATACAAAATTGCCATTTTAGCAGTCCAAACTTTACGAAATTCACAAATAGGATCGACAAAATTAGTGCTTTACGCGCGTTTACTTAAACGTCGATTAGAAAAAAACATTTCTAATTAAGTGAGTCTGTTTTCAATAAATTGATTTATTCAAATGAAAGATAAAAATATAATATAGAAACCGGTCCTTTTTATTACTATAAATTTTATTATTAATAGTTAACAAAAGGTGTATAATTTCATCGACTAAATCTATAAATTTGACATTTTTGTGACTAAAACCGATAACGGCGTAGGTAAGAAACTTACTTCATGTTGGTAAAACATTTAATTGGTTTAAAATGTCGAAGTTCAGTGACAGAGTAAAATTGAATGAAAGTAACAGAATAACGCACTCGTTAAGTTTAAGGTATTGTCTGGATTCAGACTGTAGACCAGCGTCATTGCCGCAGTATTGCAGCGCAACATTACTGCCGACTGCATTACTGCCGCATTTTTGACATTTGAGGCCGTAATGCAGACGGCAGCAATAAATCCAAACGGTACAATTAAAATAATCCGATATTTAAAAAAATATTTGAATTGTACGAGGAATCTTTCGTTAGAAACGTGTAACTAATGTAAATGATGACTTTATAAAAAAGTTTAATTAAAGCTCTATAGACTCAACTCCGGTTTGTTGAAGTTTATTTAAATCCAAAGCCAGTAGATTTAAGCAGGAATTAATTTATACAGTTGATCGACCTATATATTGCTTCAGTACGAAAGATAAATGAAATAATATATTAATGCTTATATGATTTTACTTATTTTAGTTATGCTACTTTAGTTCAATAAATTATACAAAAAATGCAGATAGTAAGAAAAAAGCGGTCAAGTGCGAGTTCGTTTTACTCGGGCACCGAGGGTTCCGTACAAAGTTTGAATTATCTCGTGTAACTATAAAGGCGAAATACTTTTGATCAACGGTACCTATACTATGTATGATTGTGTTCAGCGCCATCTATCGGCAAATTGTCTGACTAATTTGCGCGATGTAATGCACGTATTTCGAGGATAATTCTATATCATGTGAAATGATTTGAAATATTGTTCTTTTATTCGAAAAAAGGTGTCTTTAATGTAATCTCATGGAATTTCAAGTGTAATAAACACACGTAAAGTTGTTTAAATTGCAAACTGTATTTGGAAATGTTTTTTGTTAGCTAAGAAACAAGTTATCAGGATAGAGGGCTTATTATATTTTTCCTATAAAATTTATAATAATGTTAATAATATTGAATAAAATCATATTTTTTCTTCAGTAAACTTCGGAGATAAGACAGGGGGTGGGATGGTATTTATTTCACATTTGCCTCCAATAAAATAAAAAATAATGTACAACTTGAGCTCTTTCAATGATACCTAAGAGAGGTATGGGCATTGTGAATGTCATCTCGCTTTGTGTGGTAGGGCACAGCCAGTGAAGATACTGGCAGAGGGCGGAGGCCAGGAGGCGTGGGGAGCCCACAGATGCGAGAGAGGTGGAGAGGTTGGCCCGAGCAGCCGCGGAGCGCCTTAAGGAAAGATGGAGGAATGCCTTGGAGGATAGCCGTTATGGAACCCGAACCATAGGGGCTATCCTCCCAGTAATGGATGAGTGGTTGGGGAGAAGGAAGGGGGCCCTGACATTCAGGGTGACGCAGGTAGTGTCCGGACACGGCTGTTTCGGACACTACCTGCACAAGATACAGAGGGAACCGGGGCCCCAGTGCAACGAATGTGGCGCAGCGGATGACACGGCCCAGCACACTCTGGAAGAGTGCAATCGCTGGGCCGTGGAAAGAGTGGCCCTTAGGGCGGTGACGGGGGTTGCGGACCTCTCGCTACACAGCATAATTGTGGCGATGCTGGGTAGCGAGAGGAAATGGGAAGCGGTGGCCTCCTTCTGCGAAAAAGTCATGTCGCAGAAGGAGAAGGCGGAGAGGGAGCGAGAAGCATCTGCGAATGCGCCTCCTCTCCGTCGCAGGCGGCAGGGTCGAGGGCGAAGAGCCCATGCTCGCCTCGAGCCTTAGTAGGGCCAGCGGGTACCAAACCCGCACTGCACGGCCCCATAGACGTTGTCGGGGGAGGGGGATCAAGCGTTTCTGATCCCCCCCTCCATTATGAGGGTGCCTTGGCGATAAGCCGGGGCTGCCGGAGGGCGCCGTGGTGGAATGTCATCGATCCCAGTGCGCCCTCATAAACGGCAAAGTGGGTGAAACGCCGGAGTGGGTTTAGTGGGTAGGGCCAATTCTCCCCCCCTCTTGCCAGGAGAGGGGAAAGGAGCGGCGAGTCCCACACACTGTGCGTAAATGCATTCCCACTCCGTCAAAAAAAAAAAAAAAAAAAAAGGGCACAGCCAGTGGATGTCATTCCAGATCTAGAGCAGAGCCCAACTGGGGAAGTACCTCCACCTTACAGAAAACAGCAGCCAAATAACACTAGACCCTACTCATAGTGTTGTGTTCCTGCCGGTGAGTAAGGTTGCCAGAGCTCAACGAGGGGGGGGGGGGGGCGGGTTTAGGGTCGGCAACGCGCATGTAACTCCTCTGGAGTTGCAGGCGTACATAGGCTACGGAGACTGCTTACCATCAGGCGGGCCGTATGCTTGTTTGCCACCGACGTAGTATAAAAAAAAAAAAACCTAGTCAAAAGACTTCGAAATTTTGCCCCCTCTTCATAATGGGCATTATCTATAGTTAATAAAAAAATACTTTCAATGTGTCTGGGTTAGCGTTGTTCATAACTATTCCAAATTTAAAATTGATAGCTTATATATTATGGTTCTCGAGATGTTTAGTAATGTGACAGACAAACAGACGGACGGACGGGCGGACGAACAGATTCGCACCATAAGGGTTTTTGGTACGGATCCTAAAAACTATGATTACAATCTTATGATGACACAAGTCGGCATTTCAAAGACGTCCTAAGGAATTATCAACGTATGCAATTTATAAGCATTTAATGAATACTTACTTATATTCATTGTACTTTAATTGTGTGTGTGGTTGTTTTAGTAGCCTATTTTGTGTCCCACTGCTGGGCAAAGGCCTCCCCTTTCTTCCACCACTCGTGGGAGTTAAGATTCAGAAATATGAAATAAATAATAAATTTAGCGTCAGTCACGTTTTTTAGTGAAAAAATGCTCGAAATATTAATCGTTAATTTATGTGGCGGTTGCGTTCGTTTTACTTGATACTTGCTCGCCGTCGTAAGACATTGCAGATGTAAACGAGCTGTAAAAGCGGCATCGAAAAGGGATAATTGAAGCCAGATAAGGCATTACCCAATTTATTTGTTTTTGGCAGCGTGCCGTACCTTAATAAAATATTTTATGTATATTCATTCTATCAATAGTGTTCAATATTTTATGTAAGTACTCCGCCGGGTTTTAGTGGAATAATGTTGAAGCAGACACTTCACGGTCCGGTCAACAATGAAAAGCTTAAAATAAAACTTGATTGCTCGGTTGAAGAGCAAAATATTTTAAGTATTAGTATTCGACATCTTTCTATTATTATATTTTATATTCCGTATTTATTTACAATAACAATAGACATAATGGATATATACAGATGATTACTATAACTAGCTTATATCTAAAATAGGCCCTTGAGGCATTGTACCAAGGATGCTGGCGGCATTTCCTCAACCAGACGTTTCGCGATTTCTCCAAAAAACTTGTGCGTGCTGGGACCCCATGGACCTAGAGTTTCAACGACAAATGGTACAAAATGGTACTCTCTACCGAGGCTCTTATATTTATTATGTTTATTATATTTTTATACTGACATAAAAAATAATATGGGTCTGCTGTGATTTGTTCATATTATATTGAGTTTTGTTCAAAATAGACATGAACGATTTATTCGTAAGTACTTACGAATAGTATAAAACGTAGATTTAGAAATGTGAATCGTTGGAAAAGCTGAGATAACCAATCATATAAACGCGTTATAGAGAGCTAGAGACTCTTGACTTCATATTTATGCTGGTTTGATAGTCGACAGATTTAGATACAACACACCTACCGCATAACCTATCGCATATTATATTAGAACTTATAGATGATACAATATAACTACATCTACTGATCCTACACCGTCTCAATCTCAACCTAGACACTCTAAATCATAAAAGTTTTATCCATCATATATTTTATTACGTTCTTACGTTTCGAAGGGCGTTACATTACAAATCGGTTTTTCCCGACAACATTAAGCAAATAACCAAGATTCCGCTCACGCAATCTACCCCTAATGGTGCGTTAAGACGAGAGTTAAACAACTCGATGACTTGTTACAATTTTCTCCAGCGCTGATTTGACAACTGTTATACAGTTTTATGTCTCATAATACATTGGGAAAGTTTTCCAACTTGGAAGCGTATAATGCTTGGCTTTTTCTGAATAAAATGATCACACACGTGTGATTTTCAAAGTTGTTGATTGTAACATTAGTTGTATTATAAATTATAGTAGCATATTATTGTTCCCACTAATAGTTATAATTATGTATATTACGCATTAACAAATATTATCGTATAAAGGTTTAAACCTTTTAAATGGTTAAAGACTATTATATTGACTTAGAAAACATTTGCTTATTCATAACAAAAACCGAATAAATAAACCAAAAAAACACTGTCATTAGAGTCTGTGCGAAAGAGAAGAGTCGTGGAATATATATGGGGCAAAATACATTCGATGACTCTTCTCTTTCCGAACAGACTCTAGTATCTACCTGATGCCTGCATTGTTGTCAATGTCACTGTGCGAGTGTGGCAGCAACATAATTAGGCGCGTGTAATAGACGGACAATGGACTAAAATCTTTCTCGAAAGCGTCTCTTCCTTAGTAGGAAAACAAATGCGTAAATACTTGGATCTGTCAATCATATACTAGAGGTACGGATCTAGGTAACCAAGGTTTCCAACGTTACGAGTTTCTGTACTGTTCCATGCTGTTAATCGTCAATCGCCATGTTGTATATGAAAGTACTAAAAATATTTTAATTTCCCATTACTTATTGTAACGGGAAATTACGTGTCTATTAAAACTGGCCGGAGAGCACAGCTGGTATCGAACTAACTGATTCAATTGCAACATTCTACAGCTTGTCGGGCGTATCCTATCCGATTCCATGCAACAAATTGAAAACGATTCTCGGTTTTGTCCAGCTGATAGGCAATTCAGGTGTTGAAGTTGTAAAAAACTTTTTTTAAACTGTAGGACATTGAATCAGATTAATAAAACCTGAGAATGTAACAAGTGGTTACTGTTATCAACTAGCTTACTTAGTGCCTTCATAATGCAAAGTGGCTACAACACCACGTATGAGTAAACTATTGTGAAGAATTAACACGTCTAGGCGGTGTAGTTACATGAAGAATAAAACAAACTAAATCTTAGCTATTTGACTTGACGAGCTGGGGGCCTATCGCGAAAACCAAAATTCGCAAATTGCGGGGATCTTTCTCTTTTACTCTAAAGACGTAATTAGAGTGAGAGAGAAAAATGCCCGCAATTGACGAACTTCGATTTTCCCGGTAGGGGCCCAGTTTGGCATAGTTAGTAGTGTCCTTGCATAAGAAGCCGATGGTTCTTGGTTCAAATCCTTTTTTGTGTGATGAGCATGAATATTTGTGTGTGCGTCATAAATATTTTATATGTCGTTGCCTAAGTACTCACAAAACAAACCTTATTTAATTGTGCTTATGTAGAAAAATAATAACAATAATGAGTGACCCTGCCTACGAAGCTTTTTTTGTAACACTTAATGTCCTATATATTTATTTACTTTATCGAGGTCCAACAATTTTTTTATTTATAAATCGACCTAGTACGATAGGTAGCCTAATCCGTCCAAAGTTCGGATAGTTTTAACTAAAGTCCTAGTTGAATCCTTCCGGAGCCCGTCCACTTTGGCCATATAACTCAAAACTAAGTTATTCATAAACCGTTGTCTCATCAAAATATACGATTGCATAAAATAAGTGACAAGCTAAATGAAGCAGATATTCAAACTAGATTACTTAATATTTTGCTAAGATAGATGATCTGCTCTTACTTTACCAGTCTGTTTGATGAAATAGCAATATGCTCATCAATAATGCGGAACCTCAGAGTCTGTTACGTAACTACATTTTCAGAGTTAGGTGCGTTATGTTAGAACTTAGCTTAACTGTTATAGGATAAGTTGGCTACTCGTATTAACTTAGTATGAAGGTACTTATTCAGTACTCAAATGTAATACTCTTGTAATAGACATATTTGTGGGGTATCCATTAGGTAATTATTAAGTTTAATGTCAAAACGTCAGTTTTATCATGCTCTTGTGGGTTCGATTTTTTTATGACGTAAAAATGTCATCGTTTTCATACAGTTGATATGGTACATTAAATGTGTAGTATGAAACTTGTCACCTTAAAGGCGGGATTCCACCAATGCGGTGCGCGCCACTGTGCGCTACTGCACAAGCATATCCAGTACAAAGGTTGTGCCGCACAGTGCCGCACACTGGTGGAATCCCGCCTTAAGAGGCTCTCAATACCTAAAGCGCGCACACTGTCTATTTGTATGAGATAGCACTGACGCATGTTACTGGGCCTGGGCAAGGGATTAATAAGAAAAATATTTAAATAAAAAAAAGTGGATTATTAGTGTAATATTTTACTCAACCACGGTTTAGATATAAATGTTTTGAAACTGTGATTTTAATTGCAGACCCATAAGTCAAAACAATAAAGACATAAAACCGTTTAATTGTGATTTTAAGACCAATCTTTGCAATTATTTTCTATCGAGCCGATTTCGTTCAATCATGTATCGAGTACAACCAAGGTCTTTGAAATATAATTAATATGAACATATATTTTTCTTACTTGACTTAAACAAATAGTCTTTCTTAAAAACTGTTTAAGTAACATCAATTTCAAGGACATTGGGTGCTGACAGCCTCTTAAGTTACTAGTGACATAAATTTATTTATTTATTTCAACTTTATTGCACAAAAGAAAACTTATCGTACAAAAGGCATCGCTGAATTGAAGAGGTTGATAAGTGGCAATTGTTTACAGAAATATTTTGTCATAGAAATCATTCTATATGTAGTTTGACGTCATCATCGGCACTAAAAGTTCGAATCTGGTCAGTATCTATAATAATATGATCAGTAGGTACCGAAATAAGAAAACTTTAATATCCCTGTTGACATTATCACAGACATTCTAACGTCACTTTGCACTTCAATTTCTCACAACATCGACTCTGCCCTCGTGTGAACTACAACACCTGATCCCGATTCCAAGTAAACTAAACACGAAGCCGAAACTTTCGGATTTACATCAGAATAGAAATTCGGCGACCGCGTTGGTGAGTTGATTGAGTGGTCACGTAGTAAATAAGGGTTTTATTCGACACAAAATAGTTTGAGTGTATCGGAGACACTCGACTGGGTTTATTTTTTTATTTGATTTTTTCATCGAATGCTTGTTTTAACATTTATATAGATATTAAAATGTCTTCAGTTATCGGTTTATTTGGCTTCCTAGCCTAGTTGGTAGGGACGACAGAACAATAATCGAGATAGAAGAAAAGAGTTCGTCGATTTATATGAGACCCAGCGTGTAACATTTTGCGTAGGTATTTTGACGTCACCCGAGTCATTTAGTGATGTGCACAACATAAACAGAATCGTTTCCAATCGCAACGGAAGAGCGTCAGTAAGCCAGCAGACTTGCGACGCGCCCGCTCGCCATTCCACCGAGAGTACCGAGTAGGTAAATTTGCAATGAATATGTATATTTTAAAAGAACATCTATTCGTTTTTGAACGTATTTAATGTCCCATAAAATAAATAATGTGAAGTAGGTATTCTCTCTTAACCATCGTAACTGTAAAGCGATAGTCGATATAGGCCTGTGGTAGGAACCCTGCTAACGAATCCCTCCTGCTTTGTTCCCGGGTTCAAATCCTGATAAGAGCATTTACTATTTGGATGTTCATCACTGATATTTGTTCCTGGGTTATGGATGTTTTCTATATATTTAAGTATATCATCGTCTAGTACCCATAACATATGCTTTATTGCTTGCATAAGCTTACAGCGAGGCTAGATCGATTTGTGGTATAATGTCCCATAATATTTATTTATCTATTTGCTCCGTCTATGCTAGAAAGCGTTATTTTGAGTCCCGTGCAAGCGAAACATTCTATAATAATTTAGAATCTTGAGGGAGGTAAGGGAGTCAAAAGCGCACGAGATATAAATTACTTTGATCTGAAGATCAAAAAATATATATGTAATCTGATGAAAAAATATATAGGTAATCTGTCTTCATCACTATTTCACTCTTTTTTTTATACTACGTCGGTGGCAAACAAGCATATGGCTCGCCTGATGGTAAGCAGTCTCCGTAGCCTATCTACGCCTGCAACTATAGAGGAGTTACATGTGCGTTGCCAACTCTAAAACCCCCCGCCCCCCTCCCCATCTCGTTGAGCTCTGGCAACCGGCAAGAACACAACACTATGAGTAGGGTCTAGTGTTATTTGGCTGCAGTTTTCTGTAAGGTGGAGGTACTTCTTCAGTTGGGCTCTGCTCTAGATCTGGAATGACATCCACTGGCTCTGCCCTACCACACAAAGTGAGATGACATTCACAATGCCCATACCTCACTTTTGGACATAGTTTAAGGACGTACCCGGGTCCGGGTCAACTCACGTTTTCTTAAGGTATTCTAACAATTAAGTTTAATTTCCGCAATAGAACAAAACGAAAGAAATTTTAATAAAATAATAAGGAAATAATGAGATAACGAACATCAATTGACAACTTTTTTTTGTAAAAAAAAAGTTTGTAACGGCCCGATTCGAAGAATAAGACATATCTAAGATATATAGATAAGAACAACAAGCTCTGGTTTAGATAAGTTCTCATTTAGATATCGTTTGTATGTCATATATTTTTAAACTTTTATTTCATTAATTAATTATTACGAACGAAGACTCTTAATGTTTTTTGGATCGATGCGGTCTGACTTCTTTCGGGGGTCTATTATGAACTGTCAATATACCGTTGAATTACGTGTGCACTTTTTTGTCTCTTTCTTTTTGCTAATGACGTGAAAGGGACAAAGACAAATAGAATCCAAATATTTCGAACTTGTATTAGGCTCCGCACGTTGAAATGACATTTGAATATGAAGGTCACTTGAATGTTATTTTGTCTTACTCAGTGAGCAAAATGCGATTTTGCTCACTGTTTTTATGCAGCAAGTTACCCTTGTTCGAGCTGCTGACTTGAAAAGGTTTCAAACAAAAGGGTTGATTGGCACCATAGAGAAATAAGTAAACTTACAAAGATTGCTCACTCCATACCTACCTAAAAGGATTTTCTTACTTAATAAATAATAATTTGTATTGGAGGTATGGTTAAACTTATGATTAATAAGTTATAAACTTACTTAAAACTTCTTAAGCTTGAATCTTATCATAAATAAATTTTCGCTAAGCTTGTGCCTATGCAACTTGTTATAAATGGGTTTTTATCCCTGTATGGAGTGAGCAATCTAAGCTTACTTATTTCTCTATGATTGGTACCATAATGCAAAAAATACGATAATAAATGGCAAAATAGAACTCATTTGATATAAGTAGACATATTGTTTTGCTTTGTTTCGCATTTCAATTACTGCTTGAGCTTTAATCTTAGTAAACAGTTTAAAACTAGATTGGCCGAACCAGTGGTGCAAAGTTTCGAGTATCATAAAGCGCTCCTAAATAAGTACCTACGTGTCATAAGGATTAGCCTTCTAACATTTTCTGACTCACTTACATGTGCTTAAACTATTTGTGTCTAGTTTCAAGCAACAATTAAAATTGTTCCCTAGCGCCCGCCATTAACAATAGTTAACGTATAACTAACGAACAGATTGGAAACCCTTGCGGTCCTGTATTAATTGTGAAAGTTATCTGCTTCTTCCAGTGAACACGAACTAATCGGGACGCGTGCAGACGTGTCATACGTGTGGTCGCACCTTTATCTAACTTAAGGGCGTATATGAAAACATAATACAAAATTATATCTATTTACATTGTTCTTGAGTGTATTTTTTAAGGGTCTCTATTGTTTTCCATAAAGTTTTAAGTTATAATATATTGTTTGTCCGCATTTTCGTTAGCCATAATTTGATTTTTCTCAGAAACGCGTAAGTTTTCAGGATTGCCATAAAACAAACCTAACCTAACCTATCTAGGTATAGGATAACCTAAGGAAATTTCTGAAAAGTTAACGTGTGGTTTCAGAGTTATGACTAATGATTATATGACTATCATTACATTATGACTTTCGATAATTATGCGAAAGAAAGGGATCCGATTTTTTAATGCTACGTCGGTAGCAAACAAGCATACGGCCCGCCTAATGGTAAGCGGTTAGCGTAGCCTATGGACGCCTGCAATTCCAGAGGTTTTACATGCGCGTTGCCGACCCTATCAGACCGGACCCTCATTGAGTTCTGGCAACCTTACTCACCGGTAGGAACACAACACTATGAGTAGGGTTTAGTGTTATTCTGCTGCGGTTTTTTGTAAGGTTGGGCTCTGTTCTAGATCTGGAATGACATCCGCTGTGCTGTGCCCTACTGCACAAAGCGAGATGACATCCACAGTGTCCATACCTCCCCTCTGGTGTAGCAGGTGTCCATGGGCGGCGGAAATCGCTTACCATCAGGTGATCCGTCTGCTCGTTTGCCTCCTGTATCACAAAAAAAGAATAATAGGAATCTTATTTTATATCAGTGCGTTGTTCTAACCTTTACGGTGTAATTGGTGTCGCTTTGTGTGGCAGGGCACAGCCAGTGGATGTCATTCCAGATCTAGAGCAGAGCCCAACTGGGGAAGTACCTCCACCTTACAGAAAACCGCAGCCAAATAACACTAGACCCTACTCATAGTGTTGTGTTCCTGCCGGTAACGTTGGCAGAGCTCAACGAGGGGGGGGCGGTTTTAGGGTCGGCAACGCGCATGTAACTCCTCTGGAGTTGCAGGCGTACATAGGCTACGGAGACTGCTTACCATCAGGCGGGCCGTATGCTTGTTTGCCACCGACGTAATATAAAAAAACCTTTATGTGCAATAACAGAAGAAAAACACAACAGAAATAAGACATAACTTAGGTACCACTGTGGATATGACGTAGACGTGTATGAATGTGCCTCCATGTATGTAATGTTATATGTGTAATATGCCAAAATATATCCACTAATACAAACCAATATTGCGCGTTTGACTTCAATGTTAAACTCACAGATTTATGTTCAAAAAGTCACCAGTAACTCACAAGTCAAAACAAAGTACCTAGGTAGTTACATGAAAAAGAAAAAGGCACGTAAAGGGTAACTTGAGCAAAAAAGTCAAACAGCCAACATTAGAAACTAACCTACGGGCACAATTTTCTAAAGCATGTTGAAGCTTTTTGCTATTTGTTCTGACTCCGGCCTACAAGTTGTGGCGAGTTGTTGCCCTAGTTCATCGTCAATCGTTATTACGAGTATGCGAACTGCTTTACTCACACAAAATGAGGCAACTGGTTTTCTGGCTTTCGTTAAAATGTAGGATATGTTGATTAACGCTATTGTTAGGATGCCTAAAATTTATCTGTAACTGTTTAAATGTTACCTCATATACTTTTATTGAAAGTCACAAGTACCTATCCGTCGTTATGCGCCGCCATACAATCTAAGTTACGTACTATTTTCTTTGTATTAATAATAGTACCTGGGCGACCGAGCTTTGCTCGGTTATAACTATTTATTGTAATATGGTGGTGTATAGGTGATAATCTACATTTATAAACTTAAAAAGTAAAATGTGAACTGACAATTATTATTATTTACAATCGATTTTAACCTTACAGCACTTGTCACAGAGTAACGCCATCTATTGTCATCTATTCTCTTATTACATAGGTCATTTTTTTACTAAATTAAATTTGTCTAAAACAATAAAAATTAAAAAATGATAATATATAAACTTGAACATATAAAAAAAAAAACAAAAGTTAGTCACCGGGCGAGATTCGAACCCGTAACCCTCGTTTAGCAGTCCGCGTCTTAACCCACTGGACCAGGCGGACAGTAGCCGGCAACACGAAATTAGCGACCATATTCTGCGTCGAAAGAAAAACGCATGAAAACTCGAAAACACGCGTTTTCCCAAACATAAGACTAATCTAGATCGACTGTATACCCCCAAAAACCCCCATATACCAAATTTCAGCGAAATCGTTAGAGCCGTTTTCGAGTTCACAGAAATATATTTATATATATATATACAAGAATTGCTCGTTTAAAGGTATAAGATAAGATAATATTACTGACACTTGTAACTGGTGACCAACAGTAGCAAGAGTAAGAGTAGAAAGCAGCCGGCTTCCTCGCACAATATATCAGCATTGCGATACAATGAGGAAATGCCGCCAGCAGCTTCCTTGGTACGGTCAGCTGCAGAGAAAAAGTACCCCCCTGCATATTATTTGATTATTAATGCAAAGTTTCATATTTAAAATGAAAGTGTAACTTTCGATTGTATGGGAGCGGCTTTTTGGCGGTTTCGTGGTAATTGATACTATAGTTATATTCTATTTCTTTCTACTGGCTTAAACTATGCTATTCTATGCTTTTGCTAAATAACATAATAGCATGCCAGTAGATTTAACACAATCATATTCAAAATGGTTGCAAAGCCATCTAACTAATCGGTATCTGGCATATGGCCATCCTTTTTAAATTATTAGGGTTCCGTAGTCAACTAGGAACCCTTATAGTTTCGCCATGTCCGTCTGTCTGTCTGTCCGAGCCTTTGCTCCGTGGTCGTTAGTGCTAGAAAGATAAAATTTGGCAATAAAGCCGACAAAGTCGTACAATAAAAAATAAAAAAAAAATTAAGGGTACCTCCCAGTATGGGGTATCGTTGGAAAGGTATTTCAAAACTAATAGGGGTCTTCAACAAACATTTTTTGATAAAGTGAATATGTTCGTAGATAATTGCTCCGAAAGAAAAAATATATCCCCCCCCCCCCCCCCTCAAACTTTTGAACCATACCTCCAAAAAATATGATAACAGTCGTATTTATTATTTATTTATTTATATTTATTTAAAGTTATTTGGCATTATTCATGTAAATAAGCTAAAATTTCAGATAAAATATGATCTTATTTTACTCATTTTATTTTTATTTAATATGTAATTTGTCTAAAACAATTTCATTGGCTCTATGAGTAAAGCCGTTGACTATTGGCAGTTTTAGAACGAAAGAGTAAAAATTAAAAAGTAAGAGGGAATCCCGCTAATTTTATATTAATATTCATTTATTGCTCTCATGTACGATGCATTATGCCTAGGACTTATTGTTATACTTTACTATATAGTAATCTAAATGTTTTTCGCTATGAGATATTTATCTTCAGACATGCAAAGTCTCCGATTGCAAGTAAGTCTGTTACTTTTATTAGGTACTGATAATGCAAATTTGCCTATTTGTTTAACTCGAGTGAAAAGTACCGTTTCATCCCTTGGTTAACAATCTACTATACTTTAAGCTTCAGTTTAGCTTATTGTGACGGAGGAGTAACTACGGAACCCTATACAGAGCATGGCCCGACATGCTCTTGGCCGTTTTATTATTTGAGTACAGTAATATTTTAGGGGCGGGGATGGGTAAGTTTTCACTTGAATCTGTAACTTACTGTACCTACATGTTATATATAGTAGAATGTTTCGTAGCTATTACTTCTTTTTGCACAGTTTAATACTTCTCTTAGAAAACTCTTATCCTATACGTCTTTAACAAAACACGCAGTGTATACACTTAGCGCAGTGTGAATATGATTAGACAACTTAGCTGCGCACCAAGATTAAAAAAAAAAAAATGTCAAAAGAAAATCACAGTTTCTATAAGCCTCCCAGATCGCGACCAATAAGAAGCGAGCTATTGGCTATTACGATAGTATTCCCGCAGGATGCACCGAACTGAATTTAATTTAACTTGATATACTATTTACCTACTTTATTATATAAGGAATGGTTCGGAAAAAAGTAGCATCACTTTCTCTCTGTTTGAGATCTGTAGATACTATTCAATAAAATTAAATACAATCGTACTTAAAATAAAAGGGCGAATTGAAGTTTTCGCCTTTTATATCACATTTCCCCTAACACTTTTTAAACAGCGTCTTCTGAGAGAATTTATGACGTGTTTCTTGTAAACATAGTTTTTTTTCTTTAAGTTTGATTGTCTTTTGTTACATAAGTATTTAACTTTTTTGATTTGACTTCATTTTGTGTTGGTCTTTGAGGTCACATGGAATTTCCACTTTTGTGTAATTGCCATTTTTATAGAAATTTGTCTCTGAACAATCTCTGTCAGCGGTTAGGTTAGATTGGTTAGAAAGACTTCCTGACTACCCAAGATAAAAACTAGTTAATTGGTATAACTTATACGTAATATGTATGATATTCTTAAAAGCAAAAAACAAGTTCTGAAAATGGAAATTCAATTGTGGCACTGTGAAAAACGGCAAGTGAAGATTGTCAAATTGTTTGTCCAAAAAGTTTCAAAGTACATTGCAATGAGAATGAGAAAACTCAAACGATCCAATATTGTTCAATATTATTATATTTTTATTTAATAGTATTGGATCTACAGATTACTTAAAAAAATAAACCGCTTCGTAATTAGCAAAAAATAGAAAAATATACCATATAGTTAGTATAAGCCAATAACTGTCGGTAATCTAAGTATATCGCTAGAATAAACAGAGATTACATATACATATTCCATTACGTTACACATTATCATAATCATATATACCTATTACAATCAGAATACGCCGCCTAGTTTTTTTTTATCAAGCGAGCTCAAGCCGGTTTGTCGTATTTTGTCGGCTTGTGGCTATTGTTGTCGCACTTAAAATCACTACTCTGAGTCAATACTCATAACAACCAACAATTTGCTAGATCAAATTACAAATACCGTTCTATCCAAATACTAATTGGTTTCACGATTTCATGAAGTTCGCTCGATTGAAAATAAAATCGAAAATGTCACAAATTGGCTAGGAGCCTTGCTTTAATTGCCGAGAAGATTTCAAATATTTATGTTTCATATCAATTTAAGTAATAGTGATGTATGGATTTATCACTGGCTGGTAGTACTACCCAAAGAGAATATATTCTCGTTAGGGGTACTACCTATTTGCCACATATGTGTGATATTATTGTATTTAAAATATTATTTTTTTCATACACTTGCTCGTAAACGGTGTAATTGTATTCCAGCATACTAACATGGAACGAGCTATATTATGCCCACGGGCGATAATAGATTTTTTAAAATTTCATTATGGCTATGGAAATATTTTTTTTATTATGTCACTAATTGATACGAACCAAGCAGATATAAACAAGTTTTGCTTTAAAATTTTAACTTTTATAATTTAATATTTCCGTTTACGTTTAAAAAAACAAACCTCGGCTCGTACCAATGAGTTTTTCGGAACTTATGTACGAAATATCATTCGATATTTACCAGTCGCTTTTCGGTGAAGGAAAAGATCGTGAGGAAACCGGACTAATCCCAACAAGGCCTAGTTTACCTTCTGGCTTGGAAGGTCAGATGGCAGTCGCTTTCGTAAAAACTAGTGCCTACGCCAAATCTTGGGATTAGTTGTCAAGCGGACCCCAGGCTCCCATGAGCCGTGGCAAAATGCCGGAACAACGCGAGGAAGAAAAAAAATTTCTTTACACAGTTTTCAATCGTGGCTGAATGCCGGATGGATCTGTGCCTTCGATGCCGACTCTGTCAAAAATGACAATATGGCGGACGAATATTTGAACTGTCACCATATTTAAGAATTATTTCTCTTATAAATTTAATGATCGGACAACGGTAGCATTTTTCCGACGAAAGTATTACATGGATATGATTTGATTATATTTTGTACAGAATTTATATACCTATTACTTTTTTATCGACTTTTATTATCGAGGATTTAACATTTCTTTTATGATTATGAAGTACAGGCTACTTATAAATTATCTATCGAACGAATGTGTCTACGTCAACCTTAGTATTGCACTTGTTTCATTGACGTTACAATCATTATTTTATCATCAATTGAACACGTACAACGGAATAACTGAATTGTTTATTTCATTAGGTGGGTGAATCAACTTTTTTTGTTTTGTTATCCTGTCCCGTTGTCCAAGGGACAACAGTGGCACAGTTTGTTTGAAGAGACGTTGTATGCCGTTCTATTAACATGCTTAGTAGGGGACCCATTATGGACATTGGTTATAACGACCACAAAAACGCAAGTTTAATACATTGAAGTACCATAAAATCAGTATTTTAATGAACTTTTGTCCCCTGGACAACTAATCGTAACCATGGCAACGAGTGACGCTAAAAAGTTGATTCTCCCACGTATATATCGCTATATTGTTTGGTGTAATGTAAAATATGCCTACAGAATTTAGGTACCATTCGTAAATGGTTACAAGATCAACCGGAAAGGTTTAATGTTATGTACAAAATGTGAAATAACTGATAACAACGAAATATCTGTTTATAATTCTGCACCTCTCACATCTGTTGATGTCGAATGGTCGTTCTCTTTATATAAATAGATCCTCCTAGAAGCATGGAAAAATTATGATAATTTACTATAATAAGATTTTTTGATGAACATAAGCTTATCCATATTAGTCATTACGTTTGACGTCAAAATGACATAAAATGCAACCGGTGTCCGATCATTACAGTTATAATTTAGTTTTTTACTCACAAGTGTGATGAAAATCATTGTGTTTGCCACGGGCGGTACAAGAATTACGAACTCGTGTTAATTAAGTCCTGGCCTTCGGCTTCGGGCTCAATTAACACATGGTCGTAAATTCTTGTATACCGTCCTTAATACACAATGTACCTACTATCATTATCCATCTAGGATAACTTTACCCTTGTCACAGTTTAAGCGGATTATTGATCTGTCTTGATTTTGACACATTTGGGAATTTACACAAACATTTACTTAAGTATACAAGGAGCAGATCCAATTATTTGACGTTAGTGATTTGTTGTATACTAAGTGGATAAAATATTGTTCTAATTTCTGAAATAACTTATAATATTTTTAAATAAAATTATTATTCCCGCACAAAATCGGCTAATTGATATTAGCATTTACGTGTAAATAAAGATATATTAAGATAATATCTATCTTACTTATAGTTAATGGGGCGCATAAGACCGGCCTCTTTAACCTCCCAAGGGATCCGATCGCACAATAGCACCATAATGAAGTGGACCTCGGCAACGAAATACTCGGAGAATTCCGATACACTGCAGTACACCAATAATGATACATCTCAATTTGCAAGAGGAGACAGCGTCGGCCCTCTGGCCCTCGGACGTAATTGCGAGGGCGTAAGGTCTCATGAGAGTTTTTAATCCGACCCCTAACTTTCAGAGTCACATTAATAAGGAAATAACACCGAATTACCGGGCGCTATTCGTTCTAAAAGTTAGATTGAATAAAAGGTTGTTTTCGTATATTATCACGAAAACTTTATGATTTAATTAAAATTGTTTTTGCCTTGTTCTCTTTTGTTTGATTGCGTGGTCGTATTTTTTTGTTTAGTTGTTGATACTTTTAAGTTTTCGATGATCCATGGAGCTATTTAATTTTGTACTGAAACTTACTTTTGACACTGACATATCTAATCCATATGGTATCTTTAGCAAATGTTTGACATATCTTAAAGTTCGGATCGGGCAGTATACCTCCACCGTCCTTCTGTCAGCGGTATCTTAAGAATCAAAAATTAAGTATACAATATATTTAAAAAAAACGTACATACAACAACACGTTTTCAGTGTCTATCAGGACTTGTCGGTCGGTGAGACATCTCATAACCCCTATTTTAACTTAACTCGTCAAATTAGGTGTAACAATAAAAAAATATATTGCATTAAAAAAACGTGAGATGGTACCAAATATATTTTTTTAAATGTATATTAATTGTGGTGTTTTGAAATCTTCAAGTCCAAAGTTGAATAAAATTGGCAGCAGTAGTGAACAGTCAGCATCAAAGTAGTGGATCAAATAACGTTTCATAAGTATCTACCATTCTGTAACGGCTTAACTTTAATATGGAACAACTAAGACTGTAAAAGATATATTTTTGAACGCGAATTTTTGAAAATTATCTACATTTGGAAAAGTTATACGGAATATCAGATCCTTTTGTCGCGTTGTTTCATCCGCTACTTTTGATGCTGACTGTACATACTAATAAAGTCTGTAAAATAATTATGTTTGACTATAACTATAACTTTATGCCACTTTGATTTGTAAACGACTGAATATCTTTGTCTAAATATTGAATTTTGTGAAATTTATAACATATTTTTGGTTAAACGTATTTTTCTATCCTCGTATGTATGTTACGAGTATATAAAATATTCAGCTACAACATTACTTAGAGATAATGTTAATTTTAAGAAATTCCCCTATGCCATACGATTCACTGCCCAAACTGTCACTTACGATTAATACCAAGACTTACAAGGGCTTATGAAACAGACATAATCGGATTGAGTCAGCAAAACTAAATTCTTCGAGGGGGCATCATCCTGCCAAAGATAATTTAATATCATACTTGATGTGTTTCGGGATTTTGTGTGATGGAGCGGAATAAGAGTTTTTATCTGCACCCTACGTCTTTTCGTTTAATAGAAACTCGTTATACTGATTGGAATGAAATTGAGTTAGTATCTAGTTCGTGTCATCCACGATGACGCCCAGATTTGTCAAATCTATCCTTAAATAACATGACATTACAAGTCAAGGCACGCGTCTTCCTGAATGACACGACCTATTAGTCGATGATGATAGTAGTTATATAGATTAATTTTGGTTTCTTATTGAAGACTGGCACCAGCCCGCGTAGCCAACGAACCTATCGTTCACGCTCCGTGGCGAACGAAACGCAACTGTCACAGTCGCACTAATAAAGAAGAGTGATAAAGAGAGATGACTACGTTATGCTACGAAGCGTTAACGATTGTAACGTTGGCTACGCGGCCAGGAGTTGTTTTTTTTTTGTACACATTATTTATATTTAGAATACGGTTTTGGCAATATGAGTATAAGTAAGCTGAAATATTAAAAAGGTAGGTATATGAGAAGTTAAACTTATTGAGAAAGGTTATTAAAATTATTTTAATCTGCCATAAACTTTTCCGCTTCTAAGCCCATAACAGTTTTGGTTGCAGAACGCCGCCAGCGTAATGGGCACCATGCCGCAGGTAGATCCGCTGGATTGGGTGTTCTTTTCATGATTACGTTTTATTGTGTTAATTTTAATTTATTTGTAGTTTTAGCTTTTTTAAGTTATTTTATATTTATATTATTTACGCTAACTTAAATTTGGTTGCTTGTAAGATATGAATGACGAGGAGTTCATTTTGTGGTATAAACAAAAAGAGGCCTTCAGCCTGATTCGAACTTTAACCCTTTGAACACCAAGAACCCCTAAACGTTACTAGTCATGCCCAACGACAAGGACAACTATATAGATGTCATGACGTACGCTGTCAAAGTAACATTCACACTTTCGAGTAAGGTTTACATTAGCTCGCTTGCGCTCGGGACCTTGGCGTTTGAGTGAAGTTTGTGTTTATGACATAAAGCGTTCAAAGGGTTAAGATAGGTACATCAATTATTAGGCCTAGATACGATATGGATTGGATATGTCAGTGTCAATAGTGACGTATTTGTTTGAAGAAACGTCACTTTTTCACTATTTAGATCTAATATTCGACGTATCTTAAAGTTTGAATCGGGCCGCTTATACTAAGAAGAAGCCAAGTTGGTATGATGTACAGTCAGCATCAATAGTAGTGGATAAAACAACGCGTCTAAAGTATCTGACAATTCTGACATCCCAGATAACTTTTCTAAATATGGATAAATTTCTAAAATTCACATTCAAAAATATATCTTTTACAGTCTTAGTTGTTCTATATTAAATACATCACTTTTTGTTAAGCTGTTACAGAATGGTAGATACTTATGAAGCGTTATTTGATCCGTTATGTTTGATGCTGACGGTACTTATACCCATATGAGGTGCATGCAGTAGGAAAGCATAAAATCGAGATCTAATTTATACAATTAGGCAGAATACGCCTGCAAGATTACTTCACCGAATATGAAACAATAAAACCAAATTATTGTATCGAACGGGACCAATTTGTGCAGCGCTCTAATTTACAGCTGATATTAAAACCGCGAACATTTCACACATGTCCTATCATAAATTTTGCAAGCTCGGTGTACATTATGTTACAAAATTAGAACAAAGACCCGCTTTATTTAGGATTATTTGGAATTGTAATATATCTGGTTAAAATTTAAAACATGCTCTATAGGATATAGTATGTTATTTTATATTTAAATATAATAATAAATAAATAAATAAATAAATATTATAGGACATTATTACACAAATTGACTAAGTCCCACAGTAAGCTCAATAAGGCTTGTGTTGAGGGTACTTAGACAACGATATATATAATATATAAATATTTATAAATACTTAAATACATAGAAAACACCCATGACTCAGGAACAAATATCCATGCACATCACACGAATAAATGCCTTTACCAGGATTTGAACCCGGGACCATCAGCTTCGTAGGCAGGGTCACTACCCACTAGGCCAAACCGGTCGTCAATACCGGTCGTCATATAAACATACATACATTTGAATTATTGAAATAGCATGTCATTTTGAATCTAACAATAATTATTTTTATACCTAACTGATATATAAAGGGAATAAAAACACATTATTTTATAAAAATCTGTATTACAAATATTAATATTAAATAAATTAAAAAAAAAACTATTTACATATACGCTCACAGAGTTACCGCATTGAATCGCGAAAGACATCCTCTGCGCCAAGAATGACCCGGAGAAGGGATCAAATTTCCTTTCGCAGAAAAGATTTCCCAGCTCTCTAAGAAAAGTCTAACTGCCTTATTTATAAAAATTGGCGTACCTGTGTTAAATTTTGTCTATAAAAAAATTAAAAACAAAATTTCATCTCATACAAAAAACTCCACTCTGTCACATGTTTTGGGGACAAGAAACAAGACAACGAAAAGAATTTTGGGCCAGTTATCTCTTCCTATCACTTTTCCATATTAGTGCGACAGGGACAGTTGCGTTTCGTTCGCTACGGAGCGTTAACGATTGGCATCTTGTCTACGTACGCAATCGAAACTGTCACTCTAATTGCGCCTTCATTGGAGTGAAACAGAAAAATCCCCGCAATTCGCGAATTTCGGTTTTTGAAGTAGGCCCTCAGAGGTATACGTGTTTTTCCTGCTTCCTCAGATCCGTCACCTCAGAATAGCAGCTGCTCTTGGCTGTTGCTACGTTGCCAAAAATGTGCGGTGCAGTGAAAATGCTCGCGAATGTAACTTCCAAAATCAGGCATTTTCCTTTCTACCGAAGCATCAAGACAGAACCCAGAACCAGGTCTCATAATACCATCTGACCGGCTAAAGCCTGGGAGCTCAAGAATAGGACGCTATTGAATAAATCAATTCTTTATCAGCTATTTTAAATGCAGAGCTTTGGGCTAGAAACTATTTCAACGCAATTTATTTCCATTGAGACAATATTGACACGACTGAGCTCACAATTGACAGTGATTGATTTAAACCTAATTTAAAGTTAGTGTTCGACGCAGAAGCCTAACTGCTTGGGCACAAATAAGCGATTAAGATAATATTAAATAGAAACAGGTCATTTTTTATGCAATAAGGGCCAAATCAAAAATTCAACATGACCAATTTTCAAGTTCAAAATTTATGTATGTAGGTACCTACTTACATACTAATTAGGTCACATGCATTCAAATATGTAGGTATAATTTATGTTTATGTAGTTACTTGTAGTTAAAGAAAATATTTTAATCATGCTCTTAAGGACTCCGTCTCTGGTCGTATGAAAATTTTACATGTATGACAAATTTGTTTAATTACTCATCTAAAAATACTTTTTTCATCATCACCTTATGCCAGATAATGGAGTGGAATTATATACATTGTTATTGTTTAATTTATGGGTAGCCATAAGATTAATTATTATTGCGGCTTGCAGGCTAAATACTTACTCGTTTGGGATGAAAATGAAAATTCTGAAAATATTATATAAAATAGTATATTTTATTAAGTACTTAAAAAGGTACGTATGTATTTGCTTGAATATAACTGTTGTCTAGAGAAGAATAAGAATAAAATATAGATCATGAAGTAATCCATGTCTAATGCTATTAAGTTCGCCTTTTGTACAATGTATTTTATTTTGTGTTACGTTCATATTATGAGAAACTAACGAAATCATAATAACAGTTATAGCATGCGATTCAGATTCAAATTGTTAATCTCAGCCTGCCCGGGGGACTGAAGCTGCCAAACTTCGTACGCATATTTGTACATCAGTAAGGGGTTATAAGTCGGTGCTAATTTCGGTACGAATAAGCCTTGTAATGGGCTGTTCACGCTCTCACATGATGGATCGGCCGCGTGATGGTTTTGATATCGACCTAGTTTAGGCCGCAGTGTTTTCAATTTGAATTTTATATTTTAGGACTAATTTATGTACGCCATTCAAACTGACGCTAATTGAGTAACCGTTGTAATTGAGTAATTCTCCTATTTCATTTATTAACAACGGTTTAACATTTCATTTGGTATTTCAATCCACGGCCAACTGTGAATTGGACTCACTCTCCGACCGTTTTGTATCATAACTAGTTTTTATAACTATTGTTTTCAACTTACACGTTTTCAACTTTTTAATATTATAGTTTTAAGGTAACATATTTTTCTTCATGTCTACTCTAAATATAATATTTCACTCAAATACAATGAGCTTGGAGAGCGTGAGTTTCGTAGCTGAGGTTTTTATGTTTGATTATAATAAATGCAATACACCATATACAAAAAATAACATTTAGTTTTGTGTAGTTTTAATAAATATACCTCAATTAAAGCCTAAACCTAGCGAAAATCTCAATTATTTAGCTAAGCAACATACAGATCAATCGCCCCTATGTACTCAATCGATTCGGTTAATATATCTACGGTAATGGAACCGATGCTAGTTCTTAGTTGAAAGCTTTTTGCAAACTAGAAAGAGATTCTTCTCGTAGCCTGATTTAAATTGACTAATCAGATTACGCCGTCAATAGATTCCACTTTTTGTGATCAATTTATTGCAATTGTGATAAAGACTACAGGCATATAAAAAAGTAAAATCAAGTAAGGTAAACGAACTAGTGCCCATGACACCCTCCTCTATAGACAATGAGGAATGATTTAAGTTTTAAGGTGAAATGTGACAGCACTCGGACGTTTACAGACCTTACAGGTATCAAAATGTCAGTTGGCAATGTTACTATCTTTTACCTGTTCGTGAGTATGAAATTCTGGTCGATTGTTTTGAGGGACTAGCGTCTCTTGACCGTCGGCGTCTAGTCAGTATTATGGAAAATGAGCTGCGCAGTGCGCCAACGTTGCGTCGAGCAGCAGCCATAGAGTTGACTAGACGCCGACGCTCGGGAGAAACTAGTATAGGGTGGCTCTAGGACGCTTGAAATAATTTTGTCGCTACATGTCCAAACCTAGCGTTATTTGAATAAGATATCTATCCAATTTATAAATTATTTCAAATAATTTAGTACCTAGATGTTTTTTTAAATTATTTTTATCATTTATTTTAACTACCTATTTAAATTAATAACAAAATGAATTTTAATACGTAGATAACGTTTATTTATTAATCTTAATACAGTGAAGTTGTCTCTTATCTTTAAACGTCATCCTTCGAACGTGCCCGATCATACGTAACTGCACTTCAACGAAACTGCTCGTACACGTACCAATATTATTCCCAGTCCCAAATATCGTTGCAATATTATTATGCATGCGCCTTTCAACCCAGCTCAGGTGACCCGTCGTCTGATAATGTAAATTAAACCGTGTTTTGCAGAACAAAAGGTTCATTCTCATTCAGCAGCTCACCCGTCAACTCTTATTAAGTTTGCCTGTAAGCTTCTTATCAGACTGTGTATGGTAAAGATAAAGCGAACCACGGATGGCCCCTGTCTACTGGAAATATGCATTGTGTACAGTCACGTTCGGTCCGCATTATGTCCCTGTTTATCGTTAAATTTAAAGAGAGATAGTATTATATACAACAAAGTGGAGAGTGAGATTTATTTATTACTAATGACATTTATTTATTTATTGAATCAAGTTATAACATTAACATTACAGCTTACGCCAAAGCGTTACGTAGATTCATTACTTAAAAACTACTTATTTATTAATTAAAAACTAACTTACATCTACGAATATCTGTCGTGCATCCTTTCAAGCATTCCCTTCCACTCAGATATTAGCCTTCCTATCCCTGTTGCAAACAGATCACACTCTGGTAGGGCCGTGAGTAAGGAGTTAGCGAGCGCAGTTGCACGCAATACGGGGGAGTGCAGGCGCAGACGAGTACGCGTGCGCACTATGGCCAGTAGGGGCGGTCGCCTCCGTCTACTACAGTACGCATCAGGTACAGAAAGTTTTAGAAACCTTTCTAGGAGGCCAACACTATCTATCTTACCCCTCAAAACCTTAACTATAAAGCATGCTATGAGATCTTATGTTTTGGTAAATAGATTTCAAGACGTAATATACCTACCTAATTAAATAAGACGGAATTAAAAAGTGTAGCAACTTGAACCTTCATTGGTCAATAGGGCATGATTGACTCCTTTTATAGTATACGGGGGTTGCTGAGGGATGAAGAAACGGAACACAGCGTTGTTCATACGGCGGTTATTCCAGAACTGATTTTTACATAATTACCCACATGTTATTTTCATACAGTACTTAAGTCTACCCTAAGTACATATATCACACCTTTACTATATGAAAGGCCGTATAATTTTTCACCACATCATCTCTCTATTTAAAAACTGATGAGAAATTGGAATTTTGTCCACAAGAGTGCCAAAGTAATTTGATGTAAATTTTGAATTGTTTCATCATTTTGGTTAGTAAATTTGACTTTTAACTGATGATTTTGAATGATAAATATTTCTGTAATGGCCTTCATTTGGATTAGATTTATAATGTTTTAGTATTTTTAGGTAAGTGTTATTGACCGCTAATGTCACTACTTGGCTTGGCACCGACTTCAAATATATCCGTTGCTAGAGCATATAAAAGGGATAATTTTTCATTTAATTATTTTTTTGAAGTCGGTTTTTTTAAACTTTTTTGGTTTTAAGGCATAAATGTCTGGTCATACGCTCATGTAACTAAAACGTTTCGCGCTTTAGTTATGTTTTAAGTTTTAAGGCATCGACCTGAATCCGTCATGTTTTTCGGAGTTCCCTCAATTCTTCATGGACCTTAAAAAATGTTCTAAAAAAACTTTATCGCTTAACAAACAAAAAAATCGCTAAATGTGAAATTCGCGTCGTTGACTTAATGGAGTTCTCTCAATTCCTAATTTTAATACGAAACAATAAATTATATACAAATTAGTTCTGAAATGTCAGAGTTCTGAAGTAACAATACAAAAAAATTACGGTCGAATTAGTAATGTCCTCCTGTTTTTGAAGTCAAGTCGGTTAAAAAAGGTATTCCACCATTTTATAAATTTTCTCTTTGTCATCAAAATTGTAGAAGTAAAAACAAAATAATTTAATTGAGATTTAACTTAATCTGGCGCAAAAAATATTACTAAAACAGTGTCTTAAATTTCAACGCCAGACAGTGTTTCATTATTTTTAATTTAGGTTTGGGTAATTGACGAGTAAATTTAATGAATTCTTATGAAAAAATAATAAACAAGGTAAAAAAATAAATGTTTCAATTGAGATGAAATTAAGATCTGCTTTACAAAATATTGCTAAGATAAACATTAATTACAACGACGGTCATTGTCTCATTATTTTTCTTTCGTTTTAGTTTATTGACAATTTGTATTAGTACCTACTAAATAAAGTAAAAACATGTTATTTATTTGTGTATAAAAATAAGTAATTGTACTTTACAATGCTCTGATCAATCATCATCGTCCTCCTAGCGTTATCCCGGCATTTTACCACTGCTCACTTGGGAGTTTGTTACGGGCCACATATTATCATGAATAATGACATTACTTTTAAGAAATGATAGTGTAGGGATTGGAATGAAGGAATGATGGCAAGTAATGTAATCCAATCGGCGAACTAACTCCAAACATTGACTCAAAACCCCAAACAAAGACACTCATTTTTACGAAAGCGACTACCGTCGGCTTGTATGGACATCGTTCGGTTTTCTTACGATGTTTTCCTTCACTGAATAGCCATTGGCAAATATAAAATGATATTTCGTAGGTACATAAGTTTCTAGAAACTCATTGGTACAGTCAGCTTCAAAAGTAGCGTATCAGACTACGTCTCAAAAGATACCTTTTTAATAACTTCACAAAAAGATATATGTCTCAATATGAAGATACTAGATTTTGACAAATATAGGTACTTTTGAACGGGAACTGTAGAAATATATCTCTATTTGGAAATGTCTTTTGGGGCGTGGTTTCATCCGCTATTATTGGATGCTGGCTGTACCTACTAACCAAAGTTTGAACCCGCGTCCTTCGGTTTGAAATTCGCAAGGCTTATCGCTGCGTCAAAGAGCCTGGAGGCGTATTCTGATTGTAATAACTCACCCGGAATTTGATCTGAATTTGACATTTTTTCAAGAAAAAACATAACTTTAGACACTAACAGATCATGTCCATATCAAATCCAGATCAAATTCCGAATGACTTGTCGTGTCTTTTTTAAAAACACCTGCAGCAGGTATACTGTTACGTTAATACAACAAAAGGCTCTCTGGTACTTTCGAGGTTTACTGTACCTGTCCAGCTAGCTGCCCCGAAGCTTAGTGCATGAAATTTGACAGCAACCATCCCTTTCACACCCGGCCCGCCCCATTATACAGTGAAACCTTGATAAATCGAATGTCAGACTCCTGTCTGAGGAGCATTGAGCGGCGCTAGCGTTAATATTTGGTGTGAGCGTGATACATTATGAGTATGAATAAGAGTAATTTATATCAAATCTTAATCTTTGACGGCCTTGTAGTCTAGGTGGCAGTAACCCTGCCTACGAAGCAGAAGCAGCCTCTTAAGCCTGCCTGTGGGTTGCCTGCCCTACAGAAGGCATACAATGCTCTCCGTGTTCAATACAATAATGCATTAAGGGCGCTGCTGCGCTTGCCGAGGTGTTGCAGCGCCTCGGGAATGTTCGCCGAGGCACGTGTGGATTGTTTTCACACCACCTTGCGCAAGAGAGCAACCTCAGCAGCGCAACATGTGCGCGCCAGCGGCAGCGCCCTGCTGGCAGCCGTCGCCGATAGGCTTAACGGTTCATTTATGGGACACTGGTTGTCATTGCATGCACCAGTGTGTCATAACTGGGCTAAATGACGTAGGTACCTGAGTAAGATTTTATAATCCATTACCATTGACATTTATTAATCCTAAGCTTATTCACTTTTAATAATTATTAGTTTTATTGTATTTTAATTTTGCTTTTATTTTAATGTATATAGTAGGTATGCCATTATGTCGTTATGTGTTTGTATCATTGTGTTATGGGCTAGAAGCCTGAAATAAATGATATTTTATTTATTATTTTATTTTTAAGGTGCCCAAAACGTATGCACACCTCTGGGATGGAGCTAACTCGGATTACCCGCATTTAGGACCAAAGTATTAAAATGATTTCAAGCTTGCTGGGAATTAATTACTGAAGACGGTGTTGGCCTACTTCGTCAACAGCTACGGTTAGCGGTTGTCGTAACTGATATGCTGGCTATTGCAAAATGAACGGGCGTCTGCACTTTAAAATTTACACTTGATACACTGGATAAGATCACTCAGGTTTCGTTAAAATTATGTACGTACAAAATTCTAGGAAGTTTAAAATCTTTTAAAACCAATCCACTTCTCTTCTCTATTTTCGAACCCCATAATTGATGATCAAACGAACTTCTTGAAGTGAAGTTCGATCGATATTATATGAGTCACTTCATTTGAAGATATAATTTTATATTAACCATGTAGTTTCCCTATTGTACAGATAGCATCGCACACATTTAAGAGTAACTATTTTGATTAAAACTGTGAAAACCAATTTCCGCCTGTTATGTTTAAGCAATGAAACACCGATTTGGACTGACATTACATTTATTAGGCGAATATGTCGGTACTTGTAGCTTTCCGAGCTACCTACAAATCTACCATACATAACATTGTCCTCCTCTAAATTAACCAAAACGTTTCTTAAAATATTACAATAATGGTTCATCATAGATGAGACATGACTTATATTACTTATAAGATAGCTGTTATTGTTGTTGTAATTGTTAGTTAAGTGTCACATGAGTATTTATAGCATTATGGAAATAGTCTACATTATGAAATAAAGGGCATATTTATTACGTCACAGGTCTAATAAGCATGTTTGTGACTAACTATTAACAATTAAATCAGACAAATATAAAAATGTACTAACTTTAAAATCTACAAACAATATGGTTTTTATTAGTATACACATATTATAAGGCGTAATGGCAAAGGGACGAATAATTTCGACTAATAACCTACATTTGTTTAAATCTTTCTAAACAACGGACAGCAGCTTTCCGGCGCGAACGTTCGTCACGTTTTGTCGGAGTCCCCGGGGGCGTGCCATACTCATCCTCGCCTCCGCCTTCCCCGTCGTTTTGATCCGTATCGTCAGCGGGCAACCCCGTGGCATCCGGAATGTCTACTTGGACCTTGTCCGCTGGCTGATCGGAGACGGGTGATATATTAGGTGCTTTAGCGTCAATGTCACTGAGCGTAAATCTCGACTTTCTGAAATGTAGTTGATCTACGTGTCGTTTATGTGTGCGGCCGTCACTCGTTCGCACTACATAAGATACGGGTCCTTCTCGCGCGAGCACCAGGCCCTCGGCCCACTTGTGCGCTCCGCGCGCGTAGTCTCGCACCAGAACCTCGGCCCCCTGCTCTGCCTGGCGCGGCGCGTGGCGCTCGCTGCGCCGCTCGCTGGCCCGCTGCGCGGTGCGCACCACGTCCGCAGTGTCGGGCCGCAGCAGGTCGAGGCGACCGCGTAGCCGCCGCCCTAGAAGCGCCACAGCCGGTTCTTTCTTAGTAGTACTGTGTTCCGTATTTCTGTACATGAACAGAAACCTACTGAGAGCCGCGACATCCTTCTCGTTCTCGATAACGGCTTTTTTTAACACTCGCTTAATGGTACGTACCGCATTTTCGGCCGCGCCATTGCTGGCCGGATGATAAGGAGCTACTAAGGTGTGTCGAATTCCGTTTCGTCTAAGATAAGAGCCGAATTCGGCCGATGAAAACGGTGGCCCGTTGTCGGTGACCAATTGTTTCGGCAGGCCAAAGCGTGCAAATAGTGTTCGTAAACAATCAATTACCATAGAAGCAGATCCCGTTTTAATTTTTTCGACCTCTATCCATTTAGAGTGAGCGTCGATTATAACTAAATAATAAACATTATTAAAAGGCCCCAGAAAATCTAAGTTTAATCTCGCCCAGGGTTCCTCTGGCCACGGCCACGAGTGCAGCGGCACGGGTGCCGGCGCAGGGCGCTGCGCGCGGCACGCGGCGCACTGCTCCGCCACCCGCTCGATGTCCGCGTCCAGTGTGTCCCACCAAACGTAATTCCGCGCGATCTGTTTCATCTTTACAATACCGGGGTGGCCACCGTGTAATTCGTTCAAAACCGCAACTCGTAAAGATTTTGGAATAACCACTCGATATCCCCATATTAAACAACCCTGGTCTATATTAAGAGATTCTTTTCGATTAAAATAAGGCTTTTCTGACTCACTGCTATTATTTGGCCATCCGAACATAACGTACCCGTAAATTTTGCTCAGAACGGGGTCTTTCGCCAACTCACTTTTAACCTCCTTAAAACTAAGTGGAAAATCCCCTTCTACAAAATTTAAATAGCTACATCCCTCGTCTTTTATACTCGGCCTATTCTGACTAACTAAAGGAAGACGAGAAAGAGCGTCCGCATAACAGTTCCGCTCTGATCGGATAAATTCAATATTAAAATCATACGCGGCTAACTTTACCGCGTAACGCTGCAAACGGCTTGCCGCAGTCACCGGTAGCCCTTTGTTTTTACCAAATATGTAGCTGAGTGCCCTGTGGTCCGTCCGCAACGTGAATTTCCGCCCGTACACATACTGGTGATGTTTAGTGACACCAAACACGATCGCCAGCGCCTCCTTGTCGATTTGCGAGTAGTTGCACTCGGCGGCGTTCAGCGTGCGCGAAGCGCAGCACAGAGGTCGCTCCACGCCGTCCGCGCCCCGTTGAGTCAAGGCCGCGCCCAGGCCGTAAGGGCTGCTGTCCACCGAAAGAATTAGCGGCAGTGATGGATTATAGTGTGCTAACACTGGAGCACTGCTTAACACTTTTTTAATTTTTTTAAAGGCATCATCACATGATTCGTCCCAATTCCATTTTACATTTTTCTTTAAAAGACTGTACATTGGTTTTAAAATATCGCTCATATTAGCACAGAATTTTGCATAAAAATTAACAAGCCCCATAAAACTTTTAAGTTGTGTTAAATTTGAGGGGGCCGGGGCATTAACAATAGCAGCAATTTTTCGTTCATCCGTATGCAAACCATACTTATCAATTCTATAGCCCAGGTAGTTTACACTGTCTTTAAAAAATTGACACTTAGCAAAATTAATTCGTAAGCCGTTCTCTTTTAATCTCTGTAAAACGGCTCTTAAGTTAGACATATGCGTTGCCTTGTCTTTCCCCGTTACACAAATATCGTCGGCGAACACGGCCGTCGACGGCAAACCACTCAACGTCTCCTCCATGATCTTTTGAAAGTTTTCGGGAATACACTTTATTCCAAACGGGACGCGTTTGTATACAAATGTACCGACGTGAGTGGTTATGGCCGTCATCGGCTGTGACTCCTTCTCCAGAACACATTGCTGAAAGGCGTTAGACAGGTCCAGTTTGGTATACTGTTCGCCTCCGCCCAAAAGAGCAAACAGGTCCTCGATCCGCGGCAGCGGGTAATGAAAATCTTTTAACCGCGGATTTATTGTTATTTTATAGTCGCCACAGATACGTATGGTGCCATTTGCTTTTACTACAGGCACTATAGGGGTCCCATATTCTGATCTGTCGACTTTATAAATAACCCCCTCCCGCTGTAAGCGATCGAGCTCCCGTTCCACGCGCTCGCGAAGCGCCAACGGTAACGCCCGCGCCTTAACAAAAACTGGCGTGTCGTCCTTGAGACGGAGCTGCAGTCGCGACTTGAACGTGCCTAACCCCCCAGCGAAAACTTCTGGAAACTCTTGCTTAAGAGATTCTGCCATAGAGTCCTCACCTTGAAAATTGATACAATCGGTAACCCTTAACTTTAATCGTCTAATCCAAGTACGGCCCATCAAAGGAGGACCGCCGTTTTCGATTACATATAACTTCAGTCTATCTACATTGTTACCGTATCCTACTTCAACATCCAAATATCCTACTGTCTTGATAGGATCTCCGATGTATGACCTAAAACGTAACATTTTATTTTGTAAGGGCAAATGGGAAAAACATCTATCATAATAGTCTTTAGATATAGCCGAAATTCTGCTACCCGTGTCGACTTCAAATTTGCACCGTATTTTCTGCATAGTAAGCGTAACGTAAAAGGGGCCGTCCCCAATGTCCACATCACTGTCAATTTTATAAAAATGGCAATTACTATCATCCGAATCAGAATCGTTTAAAAAGTACTGACCTTTTGTTGACTTTTTAGATACCTCCTTTCTGCACATCACTTTCAAATGGCCTTTTTCACCGCACGCGTCGCATGAAAATTGTTTGTACCGACATCTGCCCTCCGCGTGACCGGTCTTGCCGCAGCGCGCACACGGCGCCCGCGGCGCGGCCGTCGCCGCCGCCGCCGGGCCCGCGCCCCGCCGCCGCGCCGCTCCCACGCGATGCAGACCGTCGTTCGGCGGCGCCGACGCCGACGCCGACGCTGACGCGCCCGCCGGAGCGCCCACCGCCGCGTGCTTCTCTGCCGCCTCTAGAGCCAGGGCAAGTTCTACGGCGCGCTTGTAGTCGATGGCCCGCACGGCAAATAGCCTCGACCTCATCTCTTCGCTCAGCAGCCCCGACACGAATTGATCGCGAAGGTTGACCTCGAGACCCGTCCCGAAGTTACACGTTTTGGCCAGATGTTTTAAATTCTGTAGGTATTCGCGTATACTTTCACCGAGTAGCTGCTTTCTTTGACGGAAGATGTGTCGTTCCGCTATTTCCGATCTCTCGGGTTCCAAATGCTCCCTTACTAGCTTGACTAAGTCGTCGAATGTTTGGTCCTCGGGTTTAGAGGGTGCACACAAATCACACATAAGCTCATAACACTCCGCACCGACTAAAGTTACTAGTGACGCCACGTGTAAATTGTCGTCGATCGCGTTTAACGTGATGAATTGTTTAACCCGACGCACATAAGCATCCCAGTCTGACCCGACACGAAAACACTCCACACTTCCGAGAGGCATTGTACACAAGCTATTACACACTAAAAATCGTTACTAAATGGGTTTTAAACACCAAAATACCGATCCCGTCGCCAGTGTTATGTTTAAGCAATGAAACACCGATTTGGACTGACATTACATTTATTAGGCGAATATGTCGGTACTTGTAGCTTTCCGAGCTACCTACAAATCTACCATACATAACACCGCCCACTTCCGCTTACTGGTTACCTGCGTGCGGCGACCGCTGCGCTCTTCATTATTTTTAGAGAAGGCAGGAACCAAAACTTATATCAGGGCTCTAGGGTGGGTGGGACCTTATATTATATCTTCAAATGAAGTGACTCATATAATATCGATCGAACTTCACTTCAAGAAGTTCGTTTGATCATCAATTATATTTCGTCACTTCATTTTTCAGATATAATTTTATATTAACCATGTAGATGTTTAGAGATATAAGTTTTGGTTGAAATAAGCCGAAAGCTTTGGCTGTCTGAGTATCTGGTTTAAGTTAAGACGTTCCTTCTAACTAGCACATGGACGCCGGGACGTCCCAAAGAGAGAAAAAAAAAAAAAAACTTCCCAATTTATATGCCATGCCAATGACCGCAGGATTTTATTTTATTTACTGTACGTTACGTATACACCGTACTAACATTAGAAATATATTATTAAAAAACATCATAGTGAGACACTAAAAACATATATCTATCTTAGTCCGAAGTAAAATAAGTCATTCGGGTGAAAATTATTTGTTAATGTTAACCATGGTGATAAACCGAAATATTTAGTATTTTTATTTATTTTTTATTTATCTGAACTACTGTATTTGCAGTTAGGCCGTTACTCATATAAAGTATCCTTGGTATGAGATATTCATATTATAGTTTAATTTTTCAAATTATTAGATTATAAGTTAATCGCCATCTATATATGGCTAGAATTTATTTATTTTCAGGTGCTAAAGATTTATTTTGATCAGAATTTATTTATTTTCAATTTCTAGAGATTTATTTTCATCAGTTGTATTAAGTTAGTGTCCCAAATATACCATATTTTGATGTTTTGAGTTATATTATTTAAAATCGTATTTCAGTCGTTTAACTTTAACCAATTCTATAATAAAAGAAAACAATCTGATGATCCTTTTTTATGAAAACACATGATACTATTTTAATTGACTGCTAAAGAAATCCAGAAGTATGGTAAATGAAACTGAACCAAAATTAAATCAATGCTTTAGCGAACAACTGTGTAATGGGTTGTGTTTTAAGCCATCAAGTAATTGAAGTTATTATCACTGTATCGAACGCAGAGTAGCCCACCTGCGTAGACTGCAGACCAAGTTCAGGACATAATATGTGTACACAAGTATACTGTGGCAATTGAGTTATGAAGCCTTGTTTAAAAGCATAAAGAAAGTTTAGGTATGTAGGTTCAAAATAAAAAGTACGTATTAGGTATGTACACATGATACATATGTATATATATATATATATATATATATATATATATATATATATATATTTTAATACACCTTTTAGGATATCAAAACAAAGCCTAATAATCCCGTTTCAATTTGTTGTTCACAATGAAACATAATTCACTAAGATTCTATACACTTTGTGGTCTACTTTACATTCAGTTTAATTCGATTTCAAAAAGTAGAATTAATTCATAAAACGTCCATTTATGAATGTATGAAAGTTCACTAGCGGTCCTTGTCCGCGATACGGAATTAAAGAAGACAGGCGGTACTACTATTGATATCAACTTCAGACTCGTCTAAGAGTAATAATAACTAAAATAAGACGTAATTTATGTCAACGATACAACCCAGCGTTACCTCCAGACAGGGTAGGATACGTTGTATTCATTGAGCAGATGGCGACAATGAGAAAATTCAGTTATTAGGCTCATGCACACGCATGTCGGCTTACAGCAGCTCCTGCTGAACGAATAGTGACACAACGAGTCTTTGTAGATACAAAGACTCACGCGGCCTAGCGCGTTTTAAGATTTTTAATTTAAAAATAATAGTTTTTTATTTTATTTTCTCCAAAACGTGTCTAACGTCATTAAAATGCATTAAAATCTCTAATCTATTCAAGAAGAAATATATTTTGGATTTTATCAAATGCAAAAATCCATCATGTTCTTGAAATATAAGAAATATATGAACGTGCAAAAATCCATATGCTTTCGGTTAAGATATGAAAAAATAAATTTATAAGGCTACTATAACTACTACTCAACTTTCGAAGTTATTTCTTATATAACATTATAATTTACCCAAATTGAAATGTTTATTATTGCGCTCATATTGCATATAATAAATAGGGCAAGGGCCAAGGCCCATTAATGACATCGGAATATATTTATAAATTAATTTTATATACCTAATGTATATTCGAGCTACT
Source organism: Cydia pomonella (assembly GCF_033807575.1). NCBI lineage: Eukaryota > Metazoa > Arthropoda > Insecta > Lepidoptera > Tortricidae > Cydia > Cydia pomonella. The sequence continues at coordinate 10,370,222 of NC_084715.1, forward strand.
CGTATTACGGTGCTAAGTTAATAATAACCAGTTAAACCTGAGTAGGTAAAGTCAGCGTACAACATACATGATCAGTAATTAGCTTAATAAACATATGTACATGACTCCATGTGACAAGTCTTTTCATTCGAATAAAGATAAATAAGATGACCTTTTTCCTTTTATTAAATATTAATGACAGCATGACACGATTGACCATATTTGCACAAATATCGGTGCTGTAGCTGGTATTCTCTCAGCGCAAACTAAACTAGCACAGCAATCAACCACGATAACAATCCATAGTTTTTCACGTATTAAGCATCAAATCTCAAATGCCCTCTATTTTTATTTTATCCAAATATTCGCTCTGTCGGTAACGAAAGACATAGACGTAATGTTGTATATTTTTATAATGTATAAAAAATACACTTATAGAATAACTGGCATAATAAAATAAAAAAATGTATTGCTACTGTGGTTGTATTGCGAGTTTAGAAAATAAATATTATTTTTAGTGATTCGGTCTTAATTTTATGAATGACTATATTAATTATACAGTAGTATAATTAGATTACAGATACTAAATGTATATGTACATATATTTCAAACTTAGCAAAAACATATTGCATAACCGTTTTGAGTGTTTTAAGTCTAGTGAACGTATTGCATAGTACCATCGCAATGGCTGGAAGAGTACCGCGACAGACACATGAGAGTTGAACCATACATTTATTTATTTATTTTATACGATTTCTATTACCTAATTAATTATTTAGTTATTTAAGTAGTAATCTGAGGGGTAATCCTTTAAAGGATAATCAGAGGGTAATCGTCTTGTTGTTTTAATACAATTAAATAAATATATGAATAGGTATTTACCTAGTTACCGATACATTTTACAACCATAAAAATAAACACTCAATGTCTGTGAGAGATGCGAACAAAATATCTTAATATGTGCAATTCGCCAAAATGAAGAGAAAACCATATTCTGATTAACTCAGATGGATGGTACTCTAGTGGTGCTTGACACTGAGCTCTTGCAAGTTGTTCTAGTAAATTGTGATGTAAAAACTCGTCTTCCTCTAATTCAATTGAAGTAAGTGTACTTATTATAATTCAATGATTCAATTGAATTAATTATCCGGTATAACTTTAAGAAAAAAATCTAATTTTCAAACAGATAATAAGTACTTACTGGCATCGCCAATAAGCGACCATGACAATTACTCATTTATATCAAGTTTTGTTATATCTTATTTTGAGAAATAAAGATTCTTAAAACTGATATTATAAATAGGTAGTATTCATTTGGTTGACTCTTTTTTATGCGATTTAATATAGGAGTAAACCAAAGTTGCCCATAACATTATTGACGTACGTAGCCATATTTTTATAGTTCGATTTATGAATGTTTCTGCATATCATAATGATTTAAAAATCGACACCAAAAAGTATGCACTGTCAGGGCACCACTATACATATTAACAAGATATTTTATCAGGATTAAGTTTAGAAATTGCTTTCAAATCCATTACAGGTCTTTTATGACGTATAAGAGTTTAAATATTGTACGTCAGAAAGAATATACTTTAAATAATACTGTGACGTGATGTAGGTACACGTAGCAATTCCCACTTTTAGAGACAAGTTATACCTACCCAATGTATTAATATTATATTTATGTGGGTAGTGTAGTATAAAAACAATGTACTATTGTGTTAAATACAACATTTGTGAGTCGCTTGTTGATTTACATTCAACCTATGGGCGGGGATTCATACTTCTTTTTTCATTTAATACCGTACTATGGGTTAGGTGTGAGTAAAATTTGGATATATTTTAAGTGTTGGGCCGTCTAAAACCAAATAAAAAGAAAGCCTCCCTCGGCTTTATAACACAACATTATTCCCATTTTTAAGGCAATAAATTTCCCACAAAATATATGGGTATTATGAAAAATGCACCAATATGAATGTCTAGGCCCTTTGTTTCGTTGTGCGTTGTGCATTATCCGATCTTTTGGTTCACGACCAATCGCCGCGCCGGGCGAAATCGGTGTTCGAAATACGAACAGACTTTCCTTCGTGTTGGTTCACGACCAACCCCCAGGATGATTTTTTATGCCTTTGTTTCGTTGTGCGTTATCCGATCTTATACCTTCGTGTTGGTTCACGACCAACCCCCGGGCGAAATCGGTGTTCGAAATACGAACAGACTTTCCTTCGTGTTGGTTCACGACCAACCTCCAGGATGATTTTTTCCATCGTGTTAGTTCTCGACTAAGCTCCAGGATGTATGTATGTCCTTCAAGTTGAAGGATTGCACAACGATATTAAAAACAAATATATGTATATTGCACAACGAATTCAATGAAATCTCACAGCTAACACCATAGTAGGTAACGAAGATCGTTATAAAAAATGTGGTCTTGTGCCGAAGTGTTCGGCAACTAGACCGAGGTGTGGACGCTACCACGCACAAATAAAGAATGAAGAGCGCAGCGGTCGCCGCACGCAGGTAACCAGTAAGCGGAAGTGGGCGGAAATTGGTTTTCACAGTTTTAATCAAAATAGTTACTCTTAAATGTGTGCGATGCTATCTGTACAATAGGGAAACTACATGGTTAATATAAAATTATATCTGAAAAATGAAGTGACGAAATATAATGAAGTCCCATTTTACGAGGTTACACTATTACTAAACTACCGATTATCGGTAGTCACTTCGCTGGGCAAATTAAAAGAGGAGGCCAATTGCGGTAATAGTGACCGAGGGGATATTGGATTATGTTATCCCACTATAACAATATTGAGGTAAGTGAAACAGCTTATTTGGTTTTGAGTTTCAGAGGTATCTTGGTAAGCTAATATTTTATTAAAGCAATGTGAAATTCAGGGTGTGGCCTGTACCACGAGCAAATATTTAAAAAATATATTGTTCTCCTCAAACGATAAAACTTTAGTTTAATAACTTTTAAAAATTATGCATCCTTTAGACTTCCTGTTTTTCATACAAATTAAATATTGTCTTCAATGTACGCTAAAGTCATTGAAATTGACGTTGCTTGTCACAATTGTCACGCTATTAATATAAAAAAAATATTAGAATAAACTTTAAAGCATACTAAAAACACAAGTTATTTTTAAAAGTTACTTACAATTAGATTGAGGAGTAATAAATAGTAATACCTACAGATTAATTTATTGGCCTTGTTACAGGCCACACCCGGAATAACCAGAACAAATTTTTGATACAACATTTTATTCTTATTAGAAAACTTTTTTGACTTCATTCACCATAATATATAAAAACCAAAAATTACTGATTTTATTTAACCATCTTTTTCAATGATTTGAAGCTCACATTCACATTCACGCGAAAAGGCGATGGAGAAATAGGTAGCTGTTGCTAGAGAATGTGTGTAACCTAATATTACTTATACTATAGGACCATCAGTGACTTATTAGCAGACATAGAAGTTTTTTGTGGCACAAACCAGTGTCTGAGAAAATGAAATATCGATAAATCTGTTATCGATAAGTCAGACATAGATTAATAATTAAAAGTTGTAACTTCTACTTGCTGTAAATTACCGAGAAATATCAAGAATGAAAATCAATTACAAATCGGTACATGATTTCTTTATGAACTACATATATTTAGTACTTAACAATAAAATCTTAAACTGTAGTATACAATGCCAAAAGAATAGCAAACTACCAATATATCAAAGAAGATATCGAACGTGTTGTGGACTTCTCATACAATGTTAAAAATATCTATAACGTTAAGGTAACATCGATAACGGACATGTCGATATTTTATTTTTCCTACTCCTCTACTGTTATCTGTCATTTATGCATTCACTAACACGAATATAAGAACATACATAAAAGGTTTCAAGAAAAGTCTATATTGTCTATTCCTCATAAAAGCTCTTGTGCTTTTATAAGCTATAACGTTACTGCGATTAATGGCTACCAACCTAACAAACTTACAAAATATTCATTTGGTTGCATAGTAAAAATAATTACTTCATAAGTCAGAAACACGCATGTGACACCCGTAATATAGCAACACCCATAGACTACGAAGACCGCTTAGCGTTGCTTGTTAGTCTCCGTAGGCTACGGTGGCCAAAATTGAGAAAAAACTTTCCAAAAAATTAATTTAGCAACTAGGAAGTACCAGGGCCTCATGAGTTACGAGGAGGTGTCGCCGACCGGCCGGCCGCGGCCCGGGGCGGGCCGGGCGCGTAACAAGGTATGCTCGCGCGTCTTGGCTATATACTTTTGCTGTAATTTGTTAACCTAAATTAAGATTTATTTTTGTTGACTCGTAGGAAAAATATTGTATGCAACGTTGTATAAGTAGGTCAAAAAATTCTCGTGGCGTATTCCTTTACAATGTTCGCCTACGCCTTCGGCTCCGGCTCACATTGTAACTCACGCCACTCGCCTTTTTTGACCCTTCTTATACAACTGTTGCATAAAATACTATTGTCAATCACTTCATTCTGCCACCAAAACTTCTATGTCTGCTTATTAGAAAATTAGGTTTAAATACCTTTAGTCGTTTCATTGACCTACATCTGCAGCTTATTGGTTTATACTACTAAGAATATCCAAAAGCAAAAATGTAAGCAATACGTGCCTACTTCAAAAGAGCTACGCACATAACAAATGCGAGTAAAATAATGTGATTTCCTCCGAAGAACGTTATTGAGGCTTTATGAATATTCAAACTGGGTAATCGCTGGTATCCAAAAGGTCTTAACTTAAGAGTGAAAATATGGCTCTTTTGACGTTTTTACAATAACGATAATATACAGGCTGGTAAATAGGATTAATTTGTGTCAGCTTCCCGGCGCGCTGCAGCCACTTAGACTGAAATAATAGGTAAGATCACGCCAAATTAATTCAGATTTTCGGCTTGTTGGTAACGTTCCGATGTGGACAATAAAGTGCTTTATAGAGTAAATATCTCCTAGCTTTCTGAAAGGGATATAATGCCTAAAAGAGGCCTTTGTCCATTAGTGTGGCTTATAAGGATAGTTTAGACAAATTTCAGACCGTGGATGCGACAAAACTTAAGACTGAGTCGACCATCCAGTGGCGCCATCATTAGGGGAATTGTGTTGTCGAATAAATTAATCCATTTCTGTATAATCCAGTTTATTAATGTTATAGTCCTACTGATTCCCCTACGTTTGGTCTTTTTTACATAGTTTTATTTTGGTCAATAAAAGTAAGTAGTATGAAACTATATCACATAGATCAAAAATTGGGGAATAAGTTGGACAACAATATTAATGTACCATCAGCCGTAAAAGTGCATGGCGACTTTATCAATGAATTCATTCATGATTTCTTCTTCTTCACAGCTGACTATACAATTTATACAGAAATTAATTGTTCTTTTAGAAAACACAATGAGGGCGCCACTGGACAGTCAACTCAGTCTTAAGAGCAAAAAGTACATTATTCGACACGAGAAATTTAATAAACCGTTCACATATTGCTCATGCTCCTGCAGCAGGCACACGTGTCACTCTTAGGACTCAAATGGGCTGCCGCGCCGGTTGGCAAATGTATGTTTCAAGGTTGCACGGGTTGCCACAATGTCACGTGACCGCTGAAGTTAGGAGTAAAATGTAAACATAAATAAATAATAGTATTTTATACAATCGTGATATAATAGAGAGCTTTTCAGTCGAGTACCGGGTTTAGGCAAAGAAGCTTGCTGAGTTGCCTAAGTAAGGTACGAGATTGAAAAGCTTGATTATATCACTATTGTATACAATACTTTTTCTATGAGTCTACAAAAATAATACTTTAAACTTATAGAATCTTATAGGTAAACAAACCAAAAGTATACAGCTATTTAAGATACGCGAGCGGCCGCGATACCTTCATACTCGTACGCACCCCGGCCGCCGGGGCCCGGCGGGTTGGTCAACGACACCTTGTAACTCATGAGGCCCTGGTACTTGCTCTATGCTAATTAAATGTTTAGACAGTTTTTTCTTGATTTTGGCCACCGTAGCCTATGGAGACTAACAAGCAACGCTAAGCGGTATTCGTAATCTATGGATGTTTGCTATATTAAGGGTTTCACATGTGCGTCTATGACTTATGAAGCAATTGTTTCTACTATACAACCTAAAATAAATAATTAATTTTAGCTATCGTTTTGTTTCGTCCTCTTGACCAAGGCGAGCTGTGTTTGGTCAATTTCATTATAGTTGAATAAACCGTTTCGAAATGAATATTATCCTTGAGTTGGATATCATAAACAGTACCCAATAACAGTTTTGTATCAGAAATCTTAATTCAGCCATTACAGTCGACGAGTAGAAAATAGTACATTGTGCAACGAGGGGGGTACCTAATTGAAATTTTGGATACGAGGGTGATTATTAAATAAAGAATAAAGACCCGAGTTTGCAATATTCTTACCCCCGGAGTTACACACGTTTTTCATCACACTTGCGAAGAAAAAACTAAATTTTAAACGAAATAATTCTTAAATACGGTGACATATCAAACATTCGTCCGCTATTTTGTAATTTCTATTCGGCATTCAGTTACGATTAATAATTATGTAAAAATATTTTAAACGGCTGTTGAATTAATCGAAATATTTAATTTTAAACATAACCAAAAATATTAAATTATAAACGTCAGTATTTTAAAAGTAAAACTCATTTATGCTACTTGGTTTGTATAGAAAAGTCACATAATTAAAAAAAAAGCTAAAACTTCCTAGGGAGTTATAGTTTTTTTTTTACAATCCATAACTCCATTTGCTTCAGTACACCTGCATGAAATAAGAACTTTTTCGAGGAAGTGTGATAAAAATAAAATTTTCTAATGCCAATTTAGATTGTTACTCTAAACTGTGAATAAAAAAGGGAAAGCGCGTCTTGACCTTACTGACGCAGCTCGGAACTAAGTAATTTTGCCACGATCTCAGTTGCGCAGGACGGTTTTACTAGCCTTTAAACCTTTGTATAGTAAAACGATCCCGAAATAAAACAAAGTAAGATCGTGCTGGATTAAAGTGGTTACCTAATCTAAACTCAGTTGTCTGCTTAATTTTCTAAGAGTGTACTGAACTATCCATATAAATTAATTTGATCTCTTTCATTTTGAGAATAACTGAAGTCTTTTTTATACTGTGTATCGTTAGGTATTTAAATAAAAGTAAACAAAATCTGCCCTCAAATGGCTCCTTAAGCCAGTTGAGGGTAGATGAAAACATTACATGATCAAATAATGTCGGTTAAAGTCAGGTCAGGTCGCTAAAGATACCGAGTATAGAGTACCTAATTTTATACTACTTCGGTGGCAAACAAGCATATGACCGCCTGATGGTAAGCAGTCTCCTTACGCCTATGTAAGCCTTCAACTCCAGAAAAGTTACATGCGCGTTGCCGACCCAAACACTCCGCACTCCCGTTGAGCTTTGGAAACCTTACTCACCGGCAGGAACATAACATTATGAGTAGGATCTAGTGTTATTTGACTGCGGTTTTCTGTAAGGTACTTCCCCAGTTGGGTTCTGCTCTAGATCTGTAATGACATCCGCAGTGCTGTGCCCTACCACACAAAGCGAGATGACAATCACAAATAATGCCCATACCTCTCTTTAGGACGTAGTTTAAGGACATACCCGGGTTCACCTGCCCCGGAATTCTGTGGAATCAATTTGATTTTACCGTATTTGCATTATCAAAAACCATTTAAGTTTTAACCACGTCTCTGTTTCAATTTAATGCGCTCATCAAATGTCACCAATATGAAAAACGCGTATTAAAAATGAAAAGAGAAAAACATTTTTTTCAATATCTTTTATCAGGTATTATTACGTCAGCAAGCGAAGGCTGTCAACGGCGAAATTCATTTTTAGATTTTTATGTGAAATAAGGACGGAAATGAGAATTGTCATCAAGTTCTAGAGATGTCATCTCGCAAGACCTCTGGCAGGTTGGTCACATTTGTTCATTATTTACCTGGTGCTAAGTTATTGTCTTTCGTACGCCTTTGTGACACTGATCAAGTTAAATTTGTTTTTAATTACCGAACAAAGACATTTTTATTCAAAGGAATACTCTCATGAAATAAGATCTGAAAGTATCAATAAAGAACTAGTCATAAAAGGATATTACAGTAATATAAGTACCTACATATTATTACGTACAAGACCTAAGCATTTGAAAAAAAGATTGCTTCCTGAATCCTATAAATTAGCAAAATTGAATTATAAAGTTAATGCAAAATAAAATTCATGCTTTCTTTGTAGCCAGAAAACATCGAAAACAACAGAAACAATAAAATTATAAAAATTACAAGTTACAATGGAAATTAAACTTTTTTATGTATACTCCCCAAGTATACCATAAAGTTTTGCAGAGTTCTAAAAGGAAACAGTCGGAATCAGTACAAATGCGACTTCATAAAAAGGCCGCAACTCCATTCTCTGTACTGTAATCATCTCCCATTCCCAATTTCTCAAACTTTTTTCATCTTCGTTCACATCTGTTTGAGCGCTTTGCCCGTCCTTGCTGTCTTTCGATTTTCTTGACGCTTTAACTTTAAGTTGTGGATAACTTAAAGTTGTGGCAGCGTCATTACTTCGTGTAAAGTTCTTTTAAAAGGTTTTTAATGGTAAAGTACTATTTGAGTTTACTTAACTCGTGTGAACATTAAAATTCGATGGATCATTATAGAATAGATTATGTATAGTAAAAAGGTTCTCATTTTTAGTTCAAATACATTTATATTTTGGCTGACGTACTTGTGTATTATTTAGTAATAAATATTTCTCGAATCGATTTTACACAAATCAGCCTATTCGTCCCACGGTTAGCTCAATAAGCTTGTGTTGGGGGTACTAGACGACGATAAATATAAAATAAAGTAATACTTATATACATAGAAACCATCCATAACTTAGAAATATTTGTGATAAATACAGAAATAATTTCCCATACCAAGATTCGCGGGACCTTCTGTTTTGTAGGTAAAGCTACTACCGTTTAGTGGGTATATACATACCCACTGTATTCTGGCAAATAAATAATTTGTATTTGTATTTAGGCTAGGAGGCCATTATAAAACGTAATGTTTACGTTGATACACAAATAATAAAGAATATAAACATAATAGCGTTTTAATTGTACGATATATTCGCTTCTATGTGATTGATACTGGCAACCCTAGCCAAGTAAACACCTAATTGAGAGAACTCTACGCATTTTTAATTAAAATAATTGGAAAGAACACCAATAACACCAGTTACAACATACTGAAAAGTGAACATGGATTACTCACATTGGAAAATCCCATAAAAACACCAAGAAGGAGCGCAGGTACATTCCACTAGCACTTTTTATTAAAACCGTGTAAAAACCGTTGCACTTTTGAATGTAATTTTGTGTTTGTAAACAAAGGAAATAATTTAAAATAATAAGGAAAACTAACGGCTTCGAGTTAACCTCAAACAGCTGATTGGACAACAAAATCGAGTGGTAGATCTGTCACAAGTGACAGTCACTAGCAGTGTGGACAGGATAAAAATAACAAAAGTTGCGTTCGGAAATCATATTTTTATTATACTGACGTATTGTTGATACAGAAATTAAATTAAAAAATATTGTGATTTCAAAATATCGTAGCACCAGTAATAACCAACAATGGCAGCTAATTCTACAAATTCTACGCCCAAACTGGATTTGGCTAATTGCGGAAATTGTGGGAAAATGTTAAAAAACAATGAATTTATGACATGTTCTTTGTGTGAAAATGTCTACGACTTATCATGTACTACTGTTACGCTGCGAACTTTTAAGTCAATGACAAAAGATAAAAAATCATCTTGGAAGTGTCGTCAATGCTTAAGCAAGAAGCCAAAAAAAGATACAAGCAAAACTAAAACTACAAATGAATGTCCCATGGACAAACTTGAATCACCCCTATTAAAAACGACTTCAACTGAGAACCTTGCTAGCGCCTTAAGCAATGCAGAAATTTCAGCATCCTCCCTCAATGATGACAGCCCAAGGAGTTTACCTTATATATCTCACCTGGACAACTCAGAAACCGCTGAATTAAAAGATAAACTCGAGAATGCTACAATTGAACTATCGAGTGCTCATTGTGAAATAGAGCGATTGAACATTGAAAACAACAAACTTAAAAAACAAATAGAAGACTATCAAAAGAAGCATAATATATATAACAAATTACTTAATGAGGACACACCCAAAAGACGTACGCCGCAGCGAAATCTTAAAGTTATAGCTGTAGATGAAGCTGGAAAAAACAAAATTAGCCTTCTAGAGGATAAAATATCTCAATTACAGAAGAAAATACAATTATTAAAAAGAAAAATGTGTAATGTTCTCAACGAAAATAAGCAAATTAAACAACGATCAGATAAGGAAGCCAATACAACACTATCGAGCATAAAACGATTAGTAATAACATTACAGAAAACAATGAAGGATCTCATAGTAAAATCATCATCTCACGGAAATCAAACGTCACCTACAGATTCTAACACAAATACCGAAGAGGACTTCACACATATAGTAAGAAAAGAGACAACCAATGCAAGTCACAACCAGAAAAATGACAGCAAAAATAAAAGTACGAGGAAGAAAATCTGCATTCTGAGTGCAAATCATACGAATAAACTTCTACGTATTGCACAACATCACCTAAGCGTTGATTATGATCTCTGTCATCTCTTGTATCCACATGTAGGTGTAAGACATTTGTTACAAGACTTACCGCAAAAGCTCGCAGGGTTCACAAAAGATGACTATTGTATTGTATTCATTGGCGAGGAAGATTTCAAAGAGTCGCAAAACTATGCTACGTTAATTAAAGATATTAGAAATAGCATCCAAAAAGTAAACCATACAAATGTAATTTTGTGTGTTCCTACCTTCAACTGCGGGGACAGACTAAATATGTTTAACTGGAGGGTAGAATCATTCAATAGGTTACTCTATCTTGACATAATAACACATGAATATGCATACATCTTAGATTCTAACAGGAACCTTTCATACGATCATACCATGTTCCATCGGCGATCTGGTCAGATTAACAATCGTGGTTTGGGTCAAATTTTTCAGGACATTACTGTTTTTCTATATCATTTGAGCGATTCCTTTATAGACGTTGACAACACTCTAACTCAGATAGATCAATACTCAGATCTAGATAGCAATAATGTAAAACCGAACAAGTACATCAATAAAATCACTAACTATTTTAAAGTCACAAAGAAAAGTGAAGAGAACTCTTTTTTAGACCAGGCCAGTTAGGTCCCAATACGGGAAAAAGGGGGTTAACAATCTTTCATCAAAATATAACAGGTGCATTGAATAAACAAGACGAGTTATATTGCGTATTGGATGAATTTAGAAGAAAGGGTACTTTTATAGATATAGTATGTCTCAGTGAAACATTTATACAAAAGGGATCAGAACTAAACTTGAAAATAAAAAATTACAATGTAGCTGCTAGTTTTTCTCGAGTGAACAAAAAGCGAGGTGGTGTCGCTATTCTCACAAGAGAAAATATTGAAAGCAAACCTATCTCAAATGTAGAAAAATATACTGATGAATGTGTTTTCGAATGTTGCGGTGTAGAATTATCAAATTATGGGATTTACGTTTTGTGTGTATATAGAACACCGACCTCCAATGTAGACACATTCCTATTGAAACTCGATCAGATGCTTATTGAATTAACAAAAAATAAAAAAAAACAAGTAATTTTATGTGGGGATATTAACATAGACTTGATAAAGAAGACAAGACATGCAAGGACATTTTTAGATACTATAGAGAACTACAACCTTAAAGCTCAAATAAAAGACCCGACTCGTATTACCAAACAGTCACAAACATGTATTGACCAAATTATCAGCAACGTACCCAATGGAGAAACCAGTATTCATGACTTGGGCCTTTCCGATCACACAGCCCAAACTTACCACATACCATTACTTAAACCTAAACCACAACCTGTGATATGGTGGTACCAACATAAAAGAGATTTCTCGAAGGAAAATAGACTAAAGTTTCTAAATCATTTATCGTGCCTCTCATTCAATGAAGTTTATGAAGAACATGACTCTGAACTAGCTTTTAATAAATTTCACGAACTTTACTGTCTATTTTACGAATTATGTTTCCCTATCATTAGAGTAAAAGTCAGGAACGTGTCAAAAAAATGTGTATGGCTGACAAAAGGGTTGCGTAAATGCTGTCGGAAAAAAAGAACTTTGTATATGGGATGCCGGTACAATAAATGCCCTGCCAATACTGCATTCTATCGCAAGTATGCCATGATCCTAAAAAAATGTATAAATTATTCACAAAAAATGAGAAATGCATCTCATATAACCAAATCAACTAATAAATGTAAGGCATCCTGGAATGTCATAAAGCAGTACACGGCCGGAAATAATCATACTAAAAACATTCAGCAAATTATTGACAAAAACGTTGTATACAGTAATCCTGATCATGTAGCAGATGTTTTTAATAAATATTTCATTAATGTGATTGAAGACAACTGCCCTAAGATTGATACTTTGTCAGAAATCCATGAATCTGTACCACAATTCCAAAATAGTATTTTCCTACGGCCTGTTAGCATTTCTGAACTTGGAAAAGTTGTTTCCTCTTTAAATAACTCTCAAGCAGTCGGTTATGACGATGTCAGTACTGATATTATAAAGATGAGTATTCACATTGTAGGTGAACCTTTAAGACACGCAATCAATTTATCTTTGACCCAAGGCTGTTTTCCGACGATTTTAAAAAAATCAATCGTCAAACCCTTATATAAAAAGGGGAACAAAACCCTTTTAGATAACTACAGGCCAATTACGCTTATATCAATTTTTTCTAAAGTCTATGAAAAAGTCTTATATGCAAGAATTAGTCACTTTATTGAAAGCAACAGTTTGCTTAAGGATGAGCAAAACGGATTTCGCAAACATAGAAATACGAGCCTTGCTATATTTCAACTAATGAAAACGGTTACGGATTGCATAAACGAGAAAATACCTGTTAGCGTTCTTTTTATGGACATGAGTAAGGCGTTCGATGTTGTATGTCATAAAAGATTGCTGGGGAAAATTTATCGGTACGGCATTCGTGGTTTGGCTTATAATTGGATAAAATCTTATCTGACGGATAGGATGCAATGCGTAGAGATATCTCAATACTGTCCTAAAAGTAAATACATTGTTAAACACAGATCAAATTTTGTGCATAATAAATATGGCGTACCACAAGGCAGTATAATGGGACCATTACTGTTCCTATTATACATCAATGATTTACCAGATATTCTGTCACAACAATGTTATCTTTTTGCTGATGACACAACTATTGTTATTAAAGCAGATAGTTTAGTCACTTACGAGGCATTGATTAATGACACCTTAAATAGAACAATAAAGTGGTTGGAATGTAACAACCTTAAGGTTAATTTAGGTAAAACAAAATTAATGCAATTCTATACTAATAGGGGGAAACCACAAAATCTCGATGTTATTTATAATGGTAAAAAATTGATGAAGTATCAAGTTTTAAATTTTTAGGGGTAACTCTTGACCGGTTTTGTAGCTGGAAAGAACACATCACCGACCTGTGTTCCAGAATGAACCGCTTTGTCTATGCTTTAAGAAGAATAAGCCAAGTAGTCTCAATTGATGCGGCTCTTACCTCCTACTACGGTTATATCCACTCAATCCTTCAATATGGAATAATAATGTGGGGTAGATCTACGGACATTGATGATGCATTTCTCATGCAAAAAAAATGTATAAGAGCTGTTTTTGGACTGAATACCTTAGATTCATGTAGACCTTATTTTAAAAATCAGCATATTTTATCTCTCCCGTCTATTTATATTTTTAACGCTTGCATATTTGTGTATCAACATGGCCACCTTTTCCAGCAAGTCAAAGAAGTGTATCGTAATCCTGTGCGGCCACAATATCGGAACAAACTATATATACCTCCAACAAAGCTGTCGCTGGTAGCAAAGAATGCATTTGTTATGTGCATAAAGATTTATAATAAAGCGCCAGATGAGATTAAAGACTTACCATTCATCAAATTCAAAAAGGCTTTAAAAAAATGGCTTGTTGATAAATGTTTTTATAGCATAAATGAATTTCTAGACTATAAGTAGCTCAATAAGTATATGTCAATTGTACATTATGCATGCCTGTAAGGTAGTTTTAGTGATACCATCAATGTACATACTTTGTATATATATATATTCATAAAAACTGTACCTAAAACTATGCATAATAAATATTTCATTTCATTTCATAAATATTTCATTTCATTTCATTTCATTTCATTTCATTTCTAAAAGTTAAACACTACTATTATTTTGACGACCGGTCTGGCCTAGTGGGTAGTGACCCTACCTACGACGCCGATGGTCCCGGGTTCAAATCCTGGTAAGGGCATTTATTCGTGTGATGAGCAATGGATATTTGTTCCTGAGTCATGGGTGTTTTCTATGTATTTAAGTATTTATAAATATTTTATATATTATATATATCGTTGTCTAAGTACCCTCAACACAAGCCTTATTGAGCTTACTGATTTAATATTTATTTATTTACAATACAGAACGTACGTTTGCTGCGATACAAATTTAAAAAGCATTTAATTCCGTCCTCGATAGTTTAAAAGTCTAATACTCTAATATCGTTTCAGTTTAACGTATTCCCACCCATCCCCAAATAGTACCGGTGATTGGTTGGACAGGACTGCAAGTGTTCAGCGACGTGAGAGGACTACAGAATCCTTAAAACGGTACAGGTCGATCCACGTTGCATGGCTTGAAAAAAATAAGTTTAGCTGGGCGCTCACGCTCATGAAGTAGACAGGGCTTGGAATATTTGATCAACGTACTTAAAGCGTAGGCGTATTTTGATTAAAATGACAGGTTATTTAATTATTTAATTTTTATTGCACAAAAGAAAAACAATCTTATAGTACAAAAGGCGGACTTAATGCCACGAGGCATTCTCTACCAGTGGCTAGTTATGAATTTGGTCTGGATTTGTTATGGATATATTTTGTCAGTATTAAAAGTGCCGTATCTGGTTGAACAAATGTCACTTTAGGCATTCATAAAAATTCCAGATCAAATTCATAACCTGTTATTACAATAAAAATACGACACTTTATATATTATTTATTCTATTATAATTTGTTTGTATAATATTACTTATTGAGTAAATAATTTGATTAATATGCAGTGAGTCCAGGTCAGTCAGGTCCTTGCTCGCTGAGCACTCAAAATTGTTATTTTTAGTTATCTTTAATAAAAAAGTAATCAGTGAAATCGATCAAAATAACTTTCATGTTTATAGCTTTTGTTTAGAAATAGTATCTAATTATAATGGTTCGTTTAGACCTATGACTGAGATTTATTTATATCGAGTGAAAGTTATGTAATCTAGTTTCGAATCAAAGAAGGTAAAGAAAATCCTCAAAATTTGCATTAAAATAGTATACTGTTCTACTCTTACACATTTTGTTATGCGTTAACGGTAAATAATTCTTATTCATGCTTTTTGTAACGTCTAGACATGCCATATGTCAAGCCAAGTTCAAGAAAAAGGATCTGGGGCCTATTGATGATACATCGACAAACGAAAAGAAAAAAAAATATTGGGATAACAGAGGCTACGAAAAGTCACGTGACTATTTCCATACATTATTTAAATTTCTATTGGCGATTTCTATCAACAATTGTCATATTGGCTAGGCCCCCCTATCTGCTTATCCAATTATCTGCATAACTCGGTCACAGTGTAAAATGTAACAACAGTGGATCAACCGCCTTTAATGTTTGCGTAAATGCCGACACCGCACAAGAACTCGGTAGAGTTGTCACAGACATTTACACAACTGCCCAAAAGGACAGCTGAATAAAACAATATGGGCAGCCCTGTAAGTAGTACCGAGCTACTACAATGGCGATGTATGCAGCTCGGGTGCGCGTGACCCGCCCCTCGCACCCCACACGATTGCCCTGTTTAGACAGCTTCGTCGAATGACTGTATTGTTTTATAGACTGTGACTCAGTACTATAAACCTTCCTTTTTGCTCCTTTGCTTTGTGCCTTTTTGTCGGTAACTGGCAACAGTAATTACATATTTGAACTTAGAATCAGATCTCGCTGTCAGAACGGGTGTGTGCGCCGGCATTCTAGAACAAGAAGAGGCAGTCAATTTCCAATAATATCGTATGTAATATGTGCCTAAATACAAATTGTACCTAATACTCGTAGATGATGAATACAAGTCTCGTTTCACCCTTTCAATTCACATCCTCCACTTTCAAAAGCCGTAGTTTCAGCAGCGGATTGATTTATTAGACGTTTCGACGTATTCTGTTAAAAGGGTAGCTAGTCTTGCTTCATTTTACACCAATGACTTGGCTTAATGGACCAATATTGTACGAGTATTTTTAAAACGAACGTTCTTTTAACAATCGTATAGAAGCGTTAAGCGTCTATACACAGCAAACGTTAGTGAAATACATATAATAGGATAAAGTTTATTGAAAATATACAGTTGTGTTTAAATATTCTATTTAACTTTTTAGGTCCCGGGTATGTCCTAAAACGAAGTCCAAAATAGAGGTATGAGCATTGAATGTAATCTCACTTTACGTGGTAGGGCACAGCACAGCGGATGTCATTCCAGATCTAGAGCAAAGCCCAACTGGGAAAATATCTCCACCTTACAGAAAACTGCAGCCAAATAACACTAGACCCTACTCATAGTGTTGTATTCCTGCCGGTGAGTAAGGCTGCCAGAGCTCAACGAGGGTGCGAAGTGTTTGGATCGACAACGCGCATGTAATTTCTCTGGCAGCCGTACATAGGCTACGGAGACTGCTTACCATCAGGCGGACCGTATTTGCCATCTTGTTTGCCACCGAAGTAGTATAAAAAAGTACTTTACAGTACATATGGGGCTACTTTATAGCACTAGTGCGAGAAGTAGCATATTACGTTACTGTGTCGAACATTTAAAGGGCCATATGTACTGTAAAACGTTGTACGATACATGTGCGAATAGGTAATTCGCAACATGTGTCGATTTAAAACACTCCCTTCGGTCGTGTTTTAATTTATCGCCACTCGTTTCGAATTTCCTATTTTTCGCACTTGTATCGTAATGTACTATTAACTTCTAGCGGCCCACCATGCAAGAAAAAATATTTCGTTTTAAAATAGAACGAAACAAAGCAAAAGCGACTGTGTTCCATTTAATAACTATTCAAATTACATAGGAGGTAATCTAATAGCATTGGAACGCGGGATGCAAGAGGTTAAAGCATTTTGTCATCCTTCGTATTAAATCACCTCTAAATGAAACTTAAGTTGTGTCCAAACTTGGATTTATGTATAGGTACCTATCACATGACACTATAATTTTACATTTTATTCTACATTAACAAGATTAGACATTTAAGCATAATCGTTAGTTTATATTTTTGCAATAACAACGTAAGAGCAGCATTTAATAGTAGGTACTACATAATACAATATCGATGAGAAATAATCAGATATAAATATAGAAATAAGACATTGTAATGGCCTCACAGGGCACTATTCCTAAGAAATTATATTGAACACCGTACTGTACATGTATACCTACATTAAATACAATAAACAATACATTTGTAAATCTAAATGTAATACATTACGTATTGAAAACGTGCCTAAGATATTACATTTGCTAAAACACTATTCGATACGGTTTGCTCGTATCCATATATTAATACATTATTTTACCTCATATTTAATTCATCTCTTTAACTAACTCTTTAACTCGCATTGTAATTTTACCCACGACTAAACGGAGAAGGTGTACCTATGCAATGTACAAATTAATTACGATAACGGTATTAAATATTAAAAGTACACTCCACAGTAAACGTTGCTTCATTGTAGAAGTTCTTTAAATAATTTATACGAGTATGTATACATTACTTACAGATCTCGTTCACTTCCTATTAAGACAAATAGCTGTTACCTACATACATACTCGTATAGCCGCTTCCGTACTCATTTAAATAAGGGACTTATACGGCGAATGGTATTATTATTTGAAGCTCTTTCAATCTACACCACTTGATCTAGTCAATAGATTTTGAAATTTTGCCCCCAATCATATTGGCTATTTCCTATACTGAATAAAAAAATAACACTTTCAATGCGTGTGGGTCAGCCTTGTTCATAACTATCCCAAATTTCTAATCGATAGCTTAACACACGTCGAGGACACTCGGTGCACTTTTAGGAACCATCCATCGGTATAGCAATAATTTAGGTATATTATTGACTAGTCAGGTAAATGAAGTTAAAACCTAAATGAAGGCATTTTTCAACACTATAAGTGAAGTCACCGTTTGGTCTCATCGTTAATGATCCGATACGGAGAAGTAGGTGTGTTCAATTATGTTAAATCAGTTACACGTGTAGCGTTAATTACGCGCATTTCCCAAGCTACCCCATATTACACAGAATCTACTTGTACGTAAACAAAATACTTGTAAATGATTTATTGAAGGCTTTGCCATTGTACTGGTCCCTCGCGCGAACTAAATTTCAATGACAGTAAGAAAGATTTATTATGCTTAGCTTGTTTCACTGTTCACAAGAAACACTGGGCAAGTTGCGCTGCAGTCTGGCTAACCCATAGCTCAGTAGTGGTATTTAAGAGCTTTTAATCTGTCTAGATGTCAGTGCAAACAGTTTACGAATTATGAAGTTGTGAACTAAATAATAACTGCAGTTTATGGCGGAATATTTTGCGAAACTTATGTATTTCGAAGTTAAATACACTTGAGTCTAGTGACTTCGTCGTTGAATTCTTTACATGTCGCTATTGTTAACTTCAACAAATACATGTGTTTCCGATTCATCTTTATGGGCAAATATTAATATAGTATATTACGATACAAGTGCGAAAAATAGGAAATTCGAAACGAGTGGCGATAAATTAAAACACGACCGAAGGGAGTGTTTTAAATCGACACGAGTTGCGAATTTCCTATTCGCACATGTATCGTACAACGGTTTACAGTACATATGGCCCTTTAAATGTTCGACACAGTAACGTAATATGCTACTTCTCGCACTAGTGCTATAAAGTAGCCCCATATGTACTGTAAATGATATTTTAACCTGCCATGTCTTGCGAGTTTTTTGTGTGCTAAATTGACACTTGCTCTAGAATGGCGAAAAAATAATGATAGAATTCAAAAACCCTATGTTTTTAGCAACTACACACACATGTTTTTAGAAATAATGAATTCAAGTTCATTTTAAGAGTAGAAGAAAATGAGTTTCAAATGTTGTATGTAATTTTGTATCTAGTTATGAGGGTGGGAATATTCTATACGTTTTCCCTAACTTAGTGGAAGATTTGTAGGACATGCGGTGAAATTGCGCGTACGTTGCACAGAATAGGGAACTCTATCTGTCCACCAAATTTTATCAAAATCTGAAAATAAAGAATAAACCTGTAATAAAAAAAATTGCCTAGATATGGATCAATATACAATATCAATATATATAAGTACTTCAATAGATAGAAAACATTTAAACGCCCTTACCAGGATATAAACCCAGGACCTCCTGCGTCTTAGTCATTACAGACTAGGCTAAGAGGCCGTTATAAAATTTATATTTATATTATTCATTTCGAAGCTCTTTCGATTAAATAAAATCTACCAATAAAAAAAACATACAGTTTTTAAATATAAAGCGAACACGCTGCAGTATGAAATTATCGTAATAACAGTTATTTGCTCATATCAATTTCCCCGCTCTCGATCCAGCAGTTAACTTATGAAAGGATCAGTATTAGTTATGAAAGGATACAGTCTGCAATAATGGGGAGTAGATATTTTCCATTGCGCTTCCTTTTACGATAATTGCTTAAAGTCGTAGCAGATTTCAGTATTGGTTTTTAGATAACGCTTTTGCTAATGTTTTGATGATTATTAATTACTTTAAATTTGCATGTTCGTAAAGTTCTTTTTTATGTCGTGTTTTTGCTGCATAAAGTAGCATTTTATGCTCGAGTGGATAAAGTTGAATCATCTATGAAGACTCTTTCCGATTAGACTGTAAGCCTAAAGTATAAAAACACACCTTATAAAACAATAATCCACTTTCAGAACATGGGAAATGAAAAATATTTTGTGTATTTTGCCAATAATATCTTATACAGTCAGAAAAACAAGCATGTGTGTTAAGCATAATTAAAAAAAGGTAAGTTTAAAATATAAATAGGAATGTAAAGCTACTATCTTCAGATCTCTCAACTCTTACTACAACTTGTGCTAGCAATGTATGTATATCTAAAACTGCAGACAAAAGTGAATGCACGATATGTTACGATTAGATAACTGAGTAGTAATGGTATTTTGTGCAATAGGTACATAATAAGGGTTCTTTTAAAATGCATGGAGGGTTCTTAAAAAAAAAACAGTTGCATAATATTGTATGAATATTCCTAAGAACACTGCTTTTCCTATATAAGGGTCGGGTCGGGCTTCTTATGAAGTTGATTTCGATATCACTGGCAATCATTTAATCGACAAATAAAAGTGCTGGAGTAGAAAAATTGTATTTTTCCGAATCCAGTTTATACTTGAGTTTAATCCTAAACTTTGTGTGAAAAAGAACACTTTCAAAGGTAGAATACGATAGAATGACGTCGTTTCGCGAGAAAGAAAACGCGATTAAATTAAATTTCCTGCACTAGGAAGTTTCAAAGGGTCCGATCGCCGCAATATCTTAAGCTGGCTAAGGTCCGGTGTTTTCTCTTCAGCTTTTCACAGAGCTCACTTCAACGGATAATTTGAAGAGTATTCAGAGAAAAATAATCTTTGATTCCATAGCTTTTAGAGCGGGATTGAAAACACAGCGCGTTTTACCTCTTAGAGCTTGGTTGAAATATTTTAATGCAAAGGTCTTTGCCAGTAGGCGATCGTGTACTGCATCTAGTAGATAGTTCGATTAAAATACAATTCAGTTTAGGAATTAGGGAGAAGTAATATAAATAAATGGTGGGTGATAGGACTGATAGGAATGGCGAGTATTGCAAAAGTATTATAATACATATTTATAATATATGATATAGATAATTCGAAAATCTGGGGCCCATCAGAGATGAAGATGGAACTTGAAGGCGTAGGAAGAACTGGGAGCTATAGGAGCTGGTTGTGGTGCTCAATGCGGTGTAATCCTATCAGTTGAGCCGTAGGTCTTATAATATAAAAATGAATCCCCACGGTATCACGCCTGAACGGCTGAACCAATTTCGCTAATTATTTTTTGTTGTGTTTGTTATTGTCAGGAAAAAGTTCTTATCAATGAAAAAAATAAGAATGGCATAAGTGCATTTTTTTAATTTATTTAGGAAACAAACAGTCACATATTAATATATATAAGCTTAAGTGATAACAAACAGACCTTTAGTTCCATTGAAAATAAAAGAATACATAGTTAATTACAGATCGAAACAGGGAAGGTGCTAGGCTAATAAATAGATATACTTAACGAACGAACTTCGCCGTGTCACCTAGTATAATATAATATATATAAGGGTAAATTCATAACAATGACCTGTGCACACCAAATGCGTGTGCGTAGACGTGCACGTGCACGTGCACGTCTACACATACGCAGCCGGTGTGCCTTGGCATTAAGAGCCCGATAATGATTTTAGAGCAAAAATGTAAAATTGATAGATTTAGTAGTTGAAATTGTACACCTTTTGTTACGTAATATCTAAATTAGTATAGGTTTCTATTAGCACGTCTTGTCATCTTGCCTTTTAATAATGAGGTCGCAACCGTGCGACCCCGGTAATATGTCACGAGAGGGGACAGTTTTTAAAAATTCATCAAAAATTATGGTGGTAAACTATACAAAATGATGTAGATTGTTTAATTATCAAAAATTACGTTGAAATTAAGTGGATTTTCAGAGAAATTGACAACATTTCATTTTTATAAAACCTGAAAGTTTACAAATGATTTGGAAGTATTTTGCTTCCTGAACACTGCAATATATTCACATAAATTTAATATGGCTTATTATAAAAAATACAAAATAATTAAAAAAATGTTGTGATTTTACCAATTCTACGGCACAATACGTGAAATGCCATTGCCATTCATCACGAAAAAAATAGCTGTCATAATATTTGATTTGACACTGTTAAATAAATAAGACGTATTGATTGAATTTCAAATCAAAGAGAAATTTATTTATATAATTAAGTTACTAATCTACTAATAGTTATTAAAATGGACAAATTCGTATGGATCAATGAGGTATACACTCCTCCAAAGTATACTAAATCTAAATACGGCATTGTATCAAAATTGTTTTAAAACAACAACGGATCAGTTTAAAACATTGACGTACAACGTTAATTGACATGTTTTTTTCTATCGAGATAAGACCTATAGCTCCTAGCGTAAAACTGGAGTTACGCCATTTTAGAATAACTACACATTAAAAAATTATAATAAATTAAATACAAATCCTAGTGGAAAAAATAAACTATTAGCGTATTCCTCGATTCAATTAAAATGTAGAGAACCAATAAAATTATAGGGTCAGAAAATTGAAATGTCAATTGTCACTTGTTGTGAAGTAATTTCTGAAGAAAATTAATTTCATCTACATAACTTTCATTTCACACTACTTCAAATTGTGGACACAAAAACAAAAATGTGGTTTATTAAAGTTGAAGTACAGGATATCTGTAATACAAAATTACCATTTCTAGCAGTCCAAACTTTACGAAATTTACAAATAAGAGCTTTAAAATTTTACGCGCTTTACGCGCGTTTACCTAAACGTCATCAGAAAAAAAAATTACTGTTTAAAAAAAACTTATTTATTAAAATGAAAAATAACAAGACGTGCTAATAGAAACCAGTAGTTTTTATTTCTAATCGTTAACAAAAGGTATACAATTTCATTGACTAAATCTTTCAATTTGACATTTTTGCGACTAAAATCGATAACAGCCTCTTAAACTATACACAAAGGACAGTTTTTTTTTTATTTCAACCCTTAGCCCAACTCTTTATATTCGCCTCACACAAACTTACCCATTTTAACGTATGTTTGAGACTGCATAATATCTCGCAAGATCAGCTTACATTTTATTTTCCGTTACTACTCGACTCGATCTTTCGATCAGGTTGAGTGCTGGACTGCTTCACTAAACGAAAGAGCAGTATCTACCATTAAGCTTGGATATAGCCTGATCCTTTTAAGTTCACATCGCATAGCCTAAAAGAACGATCTACCGCTAATGCCTGGCCCGAATTGTGAATAGCCCAGAAGTGCAATGAAATGCAGTTTTATTGGACTCTCGAGAAACGACTATTGTTGAAATTGAATACCGGGCGCCTAAAATGAGACTTTTTGTAATCGGCATTTGGCCTATAAAGTCATTTTATTTTTTATTTACTTACTCGGTTGACATTATTATTTTTTATGCATCGATGTAAATATACTAAGTTAATAGTTTGCTTTTATGTTTCCATCACATATGATCTTTATTGTGTTGCCGATTTCATCATGTATGAGGTAGTAGGCTTTGTAGTAGGTACTAAATAACGATCCTGTACATTCGTACTCGTAATAATGTAGAAAACAAACTCGTAGCTGTAATGTTTGTTATTTAACTGAGCGAAACAGAGTTTGTAATTAAAGTAAGTTAGCTAGCGAGAATCTAGCACATAATTAGAGAGAAAATTTGTATTAGACGTATTCTACTATTAAAACTCTAACTGCCCGATTCGAAGAATGAGATACGAGAGAAAGATAAAACAACGATAAGTTCTCATTTAGATATCCTTTGTATGTCGTATAATTGTCAGAAACAACATGATTCGGGCAACCAATATCGTAGATAGATCTTATTGGGATCACAGCGGAATCGAAATAAAAGTCAATTTTGGCATGTCCTTTAGTTATCGATCTTTCCAAGATATTAAACGTGTCTCAATCATTCTTCAAATCGGGCCGATAAGTACCTAGGCCGTGAATGTCGGATAAAGATAGAATACTAGATTTTTCCTGAATATGGCGAAACTAAAATGATAGGTTCTGATTAGTTCATTATTATATTATCCTAAAATCCGATTGTTGAATTTGTCAATATTTGCTGACTGCTCTAAAACTTTGTACTTAAAATAGGATAGTATGGTATATCTAGGATTGTAATTAGTGTAGCCTCAGATACCATAGCAAAAAAAATACAGCGAATTTAGTATATTCATACAACACTCTTTTTCGTTTATTTTATAAGATGGAGCAATATAACCTAATTTTAGCCCTAGAAATACCTCATGTTATTGTATGTGCAAAGTTTCATTACAATCCAACGCGTAGTTTTAAAATGTGAACGAAACTCCGTTTGTATGGGAAGGTGAAATCTGGCCGAGCTTGCCTGTGACTCTTAAATAAACTCCGCGTTTGGCTTACAATTATTTGTAAAATGTTTTAGAGCTTGATCCATTAAAGTATTGGCAACAAAATTCATGAATCCCGTAATAAAATTGTGACGTCTGTACTGTGTTTTGTACTAAACTCATTGCCATATATTTAAGAACGGGCCTTACGGGCACTAAGAATGGGGCTAGTTCAGTGGTGTCACTCAAGAATTTGAGCCAATCATGTAGTCTTACTCAAATAGTTGCGACCAATCGTGCGCGTGATGCGAACTCATCAACCAATCGCGTTGTGGCGATATCGATAGACTGTACGATTGGCTTGAATTCGTGTGCGTGACACCGCTGTACTGGCCCAATGTTATTGCCCGTAAAGCCCGTCTAGAGATGGGTATGGGTGATTAAATACTGAATATTTACTCAAAGTACCCGATAAATACCCGTATTCACTCATTTAGGTAAGTAAAAACTATTGCTAATAAAATATTTAAAAAGTGAGATTTAAGAAGTAAATTGTTTTTTTTTTTTTGTAAGGTTAGGTTAATAATCAAATATGGGCCTTATGTTCTATTTATTGATGTTCTAGATGACTGCATGTCGCGCAGAAGTGCGTGTTCACGCTGCACTTACGACCTTTAACTAAGAGTTTTTTAAAGAAAACCCAAACTCTTAAATTTTCAAAGAA
The DNA here is from genome assembly GCF_033807575.1 of Cydia pomonella. Taxonomy (NCBI): domain Eukaryota; kingdom Metazoa; phylum Arthropoda; class Insecta; order Lepidoptera; family Tortricidae; genus Cydia; species Cydia pomonella. The sequence goes on from NC_084715.1 coordinate 10,395,457, forward strand.
AAATGCCTCAACCGATCATGTTCAAAGTATTTTTGTTGTACTCTATTCTACGGATAATCTCCCGATATTATTTTTTTTTACTTTGTTCTGAAAGTTATAGAAGGATAAACATTATTTCGGCCTTTAGAAATGTTTTTTCCAAAAGTATGATATATATCCAAATAAGTTTTTAGAACGATTCAAGTCAAGTTATTTTTAAAGACCCATTTAATGATGTGTAACAAACACGTAGGTGGTTTCTGATATTTTTTGGGAAATTAGTTACATGTATGGAGTGCCCCTCTTTAAAAATATTTCTTACAATTTTGAATACTTATTCTAGTAGCGGCTTACAAAATACACCTTTATTAAAAATGTATATGCCCCTTTCAGCACGCTAAATAGTCTACACATACCCACCACTTTGGGTATAAACGAATAAATACTGCTAAATTGAGTAAATACTTTTACTCAGTAGTTAATAATTTTGACTCAGTATTTACCGGTGAGTATTTACTCACTACCCATCTCCAGGCCCGTCCTTAGATATATATATCAATGACTAAACTAATACCGACCGACTTAAATAGACCGCAACAACATGTGTGCGAGTCCGATTAACAGAACTGATCCTTGTTTTGAATTATATTTTTGATTTATTAAGTTTTTGTTTGTGAAAACACATTCATTCATCCCACGCAATTCGTGCGCACTTAAATTCTAGAGCTGCAACTCCTGTAGAAGGTCAAAAGGTATACATCTTCGTATTTATTCCTTTAACCGGCACTGCATTGTGAAAAGTTTAATTCCAAATTTCAGATACTAAAGTTGTGAAAACTTTTCAATGAAGATGTCGCAATTAATTTTCGATAAAATTAAGCTCGTTAACGTCGAAAATTACAGTCTTTGAAGGGACTCTAATTGAAACGGAGAAAGTTTTTTCATTAAGGCGTAGAAATGTGTGTTTTTGTTTGAGGTATAAATAAAGTTTTAACTATATTAATCACGTATTAATTGTCCACGGAAAATTCATTTTGATTTAACGCAAGAAATGGGTTATTAAATTTAAGTTTCTGTGAGGACAAAGCAGCGAGCGATATTTGTCATTTGCAACTTGAGCTTCAAGCATGAGTTGTACCCATCAGCTAAAAAAAGTCTATATTAATATGCTGAATACCTAGAAGGCTCATTTTGCAAAATGCTCATAGCTAATTAAATCATGCTTGCTGCAAATAATACATTAAGAAATCTTGGCAGTCGGAAATAATAAATTGTACAATTAATCGTATCCTGGTGTGTAAAGTTCCTATTTTAGAATATGCTTCAGGTAGAAAATAGAGAAAGTAAATCTAATATAAATGTTAAATACGTCTAAGTATCTCTAAAATGCCTTATTGGCTTTTTGATAAAAGTGGCTATTTCAACACGTTGTTCGTGATAGTGTACTGATGCTATTAAACAATACTAAATGCATGTTATAAAAAATAGGTACCTATGTAGTAATTTCTGTGTCATGATTTAAGATTCACGATTTCGTAAAAGCCATCAAGTAATCGTCCTTACAAGTTTAGAAATAAACGTGAAAATGCTAATGTACACCGAGGCGAATCAAATCACAAACTAAAAAAACGGTTGTTATTTAAAATATTGCCTATGAATCTCGTTGCAGAGTATGCAAGAGGAGAGACTTACGGTGCAGTTATAGTGCGTTCAAATCAATGCAATATTTCAAATACCAACGAATTTTTAATATCGATCCGAGTTGCCCTGTGATCCGAGTCACCTTGGTTTGCCCTAATGATTTAGATTTTTTTATTAAATTATAAAAAATACACTATAAATATGCATCAAGTCAAAATCATGTTTGTTTTGTCATCACCATCGTCATCGTAAAAAAATTAAAAATAAATAAATAAAATTTCTCCCTCAATAAGGATCGTCATGAATTAAGGAAATTTATCATTCAATTAAATATAAATCAAGTTAAATTTAAAACAGATGTCAATGTAAACAACATAAGGTCGTCAATACAATATCAAATACAATATAAACATATAAAATGTGGCGATACGTTAAAATACAGCTCTTAATATCGTATGTGTTTATAGCTTACAATCGCACGATTTCACTTGTTTTCACGTGACCGCTAAAGTTGAGATTCGAGGTTAAGCGGCAAACCACTTAAATCATTAATTTGTTTCAGATAGGTTATTACAAGTTTGGTCTATTATTGGAAGATGGGAAGGAAACAAGTCCGAGTGCTATTAGCACCCTGCTGATATTGTATAAGCCTGCAATATTGTTGATGGAGCCTGGATAATCCTACGCCTTACTATAGACCAATCAGCGAAGAACTTAACCTTAGTAATCATATTTCCATCAGGGAAAATCTGCAGGGTAGTCTAATTGAATGAGATTCTTTGGAAGCAATATTGTCTCATAGTGTTAATAAAAATATGCCTTTATTTTTACATCGTTGGCGCCCGGACACGAAAATTAAAGCTGCGTCGCCCGATAATCTACAAGTAGATACACGTATCGTATTAACCGATGGAATACCGAAAGTTCTAGGGTAAACAAAATCCCTTAAATTCAAATCATCGTTAGGGATTACAAGTTTAAATCGCAATTATGTGTATGGGCATGAACAAACTTGTGCTTTGGACACGCATGTGTGTGAGTAAATCACCCTTAGTGTGTACATCATTTACGAGTCCAAAAATGCTACTTTCCTGCTTCCACTCGCGAGTTGTTGTAATAGGTGTATATGTGTGAGTGAGTCGGGGCGTACAGACGAGCTCGCGAGCTCGATGCGGCTGTGTGCGTGGACGGTCCGGGCCGTTGTAGCCCCCGCCAGTAGCGAGCCGCCCGTAGCGGCACCGTGACGCGCTACGCCGTAGCAAAGACGATCGCACATTGTGTTCCGCCTACGTTATCGGACAATAGCGCCGGCGACGATTCGTGGCGTTTTGTTATTTTTTGTTAGATGTGAATAAAAGGGACCCTTTGTGAATGTCACTCATAAAAAGCGTAGACGGTACGTTAAAAGATGACGTCCTTTGTTCACGAAACAGACAGTTTTGTAAAGACTTAATTTTTGAACATTGATGTATTAATGATACAAATGACTGAGGGACGGCTGTGAGCGGGATGTTGTACTCGTAGAGCCGCAGTGTGTTTAATGAACTAATATCTGACATGGTGTAATATCCATGTGACGTTTGCTTGTGTTAGTGGCCGTAATTAATAACAGACGATTGAATTGCGAGTGCCAACATGGAATTTCTGTTTCCAGTAATTCAGTTTCAACTGTGAGGTAACTAATTTATTACAGCTCGCTTTAATACATTAATTTGTTGTAATTGCTTTCTGTTACAGTACCCATGTTTCAAATTACAGGTTACAAATAGGTCCCTTTGATGTACATCAAGGGTAGAAAATTAATGTACATAAATTAATAATTAATATTTTGGTGAAGGGCGTAAATAAATAATGTAACATAAATGACTAACCTATCCTAGTTCCTAGTTTTTGTCGGTTACCGAACTTATACAGAAGTTTTTCAAGTATCTACAAAAAATCTACCTACAGCTTCTTTTGCTTTCCAAATCGGAAGAGATCCCTTAAGGGGATAAGTTCGCCTTTGTACACATTTACTGTTTTCGGTTATTAGATACTATGGCTTCTGTCCGCGACTTTGTCTGCGAGAAATGGTGATGATGATGATTGATAAAATAACTGATCCGTATCTTTACCTATATCGGTTCAGCGGTTTAAGCGTGAAGGGATAATAGACAGACAGACAGAGTTACTTTCGCTTTTATAATATTAGTAGAGAAGTTGGAATAAGGATTAGCACTTTTCAGTGAAAGAAATTATCGAAAGGATACCTGCATACAACTTTAAAGAAAATCAAAAAACTGCAATCCCGATAAAGGCTTATTGTAAGGATTAAGCCCGTCACAGATGGAGCGATAATATGCCAAAAGATATCTTATGATATATTTTACGTACCATTTGACAGAATCCGCACACGAAGCTATAATATATAATTTGGTATCTTACGATATCTTATGGCAAGGCATCTTAAAATACGTTGTATGTTGCGATATACAGCTTGGTATATTACGATATATTTTGGTATACTTAATCTCTCTTACAATGTAGATGATAGATAGACCGATATATATTTTGGTATCGTTGGCGTGTTTGATGATTAGCTATGCTATTAGATATCTGTCGGTTTCATACGGTATATTAATATATATTATCGCTCCTTCTGTGGCTCGTACTCAGGCTCCCATAAACGTACAATGCAAAGGCGCATGTGCCTAGCATTCATACACACTACAACAAGATTGCGCGTTTGAACGCGCAATAAAACTGTTTTCACAATTTTATATATTTTATTAAAGTTAAAAATAAAATCATAAAAAATACTTAAGTACTAAAAATAAACTAACAATAAACTTAACTATAAAAAAACTAAACCTATACTAACCTATAAAAACTAGTCAAACAACCCACCCCGCATCGCTGTCAACGCAAAGGTGCCCATCACGCTCGCTGCGTTTCGGCGTTGAACCGCGATGGACAACCTTTGCGCGGTTACGACCCGGAGCGGGGGTCGAGTCACCTCTCCTGCAAGCGCCGCCCCAGTTCCTCAAGAAAAGATTTCGCCTCCGCGCACCAGCACCCTGACGTCTCCACGGCAAGGGGAACAAACAAGTACCTTGCTAGCCCCGAGTACTTGTCCCTCTTTAGGGACGCTGCCTGCTCAGTAGCAGCTCCTGCCGACCGCACGGTGCGGCCAAGGTGCGTGGCAGCGAACGTACTGACGCAGGTGGCATCCCACAAAAGGCACTTACCCCTCTCCCACGGCACTAGAGTTAAACCGTCCGGCCTTTTACCATCCGACCGACTAAGGCCTGGCGGCTCCAACACACAAGGGACATTGGCTGACAGTGCCCTTCGAATAATATCGTTTAACGCGTGGTGCCGTGGGAACCTCCCCGCGCAGCGGCGACAGCTCAAGGCATGGTGTCCGTTGCTCTCCACCATAGGCCCGCAGATGCATAGATGTGGTTCACAAACATCGCAGCTTAAACGAAGAGCAACGGCCACCCGCAACGAGTCGTTGTCGAGCAGTTTTATTAAAGTATGTTGAAAAACTATGTGACCCGAGCGGGATTCGAACCCGCAACTGTTGCTTCACCGGACCAAAATAATTTTAACAAATGAGCTTCGTGCCTTCTGATATGGAACCTAATCACTTGTCTTTATGTTTTGACTTTAGAAAAAAAAACATATTTCTGTAATAAAAAACATAGTTTCCAACTGATTTCCAACAACTACTTAATGGGATTCTAAGAGTCTCGTCAATCAGATGAAAAACTAATGGTCTCCCAGGGGGCCGATTCCGCCAGGGCCGTTTAACAATTTATTTGGGCTGATTTCTATTTTTTGACGGTTTTTTTTCATCAAATGACAAAAAAAAACTTGGTAATTCTTTAAATTGCTCCTAATTCTGGGCGAAATAAACAGGAAACCCCAATTCGGGACGAAAAAAATGTATGTAATTATCCGTTGAGCTATGCTAATTCCAACGTTTTCGTAACTCAGGGGGAAGATTTTGTAGGACATACGCTGAAATTGTGCTTATATTGTACCTACTGATTAGGAAACTATATATTCACCCTATTTTATCGAAATTTGAGAGAAATTAAAAACTGACAACTAGGTAAATAAAAATTTGCCCATTTATTTTATCAGGGTATCTCACGCTCACCAATAAGTGAGAATGGGATGCCTAATAACACCACAATGATTCTATTTCGCGCACACTAATCAGGTGACCTGACTGGTTAAGCGTATGCTGAGCCGCAGGTATAACACAGCGCCACGCAGCGCAGTGCAGAGCACTTCTTTTAAAGTATAACTAGAACGTCCTTGCACTGCACCGTGCATAGCTAAAGAACGTTCCATACTTTACAAAATCTGCTCTGCCCTGCGCTGCGTGGAACTGCGTCGCCTGCATCTCGAAATACGCTTAGTCTCACCGCAAGTGATCGACAATGTCGTATAAAAAAAAACAATATTAATACTTAAAAAGACTCTAATTATGTTGTCACGATTTTAATTTATTGCAAGTTACTATAAATCCTTACCGGCTCTCGACAAAAAAGCATTTCTTTTTTAATCTATCTAAAAAATCCGCCTACTGAAAAACTGCTACATTTTCCATTGTACCATCAATTCGCCGAACTAAATTCTTACTATTTGCCTTGCGTTGTTTGACTAGGGCAGATTTAAATGTGTCTGCCCTGACCTTTAGCCCTTTAAGTCCTTGACGGGTCTAAGATTGCTTCTCGACTGATGTGGAGATTAGGGAAAGAATTCAAATAAAGTTTCAGCTCTATTGTTAGTGCAAAAGGTTTTTATGAAAATTACGATATAGTATGCACCTACAGCCTACAGTCTACTTACAAAATCGGGGAAGTATAAATAATTATGATTTTCACTTGACAAAAAAGCGACCTAAATAAAATTTTATAAGGTACCTGAGGATAATATTTTAATAAAGCCTACTTAACCCATTCAGCGTTAATCACGACACGTTGTCGTTTTGCCTCTACGAAGCACTTCCTCTACGTACCAGGAAACATATGTTATCGGCTACGGCGTAGCGCTACGACCATAGCTCAGCTGTGAATGTGTTAACACATTTACGGCCCGATTCGAAGAATGAGATACGATAACGATAAGTTCTAGTTTAGATAAGTTCTTATTTAGATATCGTTTGTATATCGTATAATTGACAGAAGCAGCTCGATTCGGGCAACCAATGTCACTTTGACGTTAGAAATATCGTAGATAGATCTTATTGGAATCCCAGCGGAATCAAAATAAACGTCAATTTTGACATGTCGTTTAGGTATCGATAATTTAAAGATCTTTTCAAGATTTGAAACGTGTCTTAATCATTCTTCGAATCGGGCCGTTAGTGCTAGCGCGCTACGACTTCCGAGCGTAGCCGATAACATGCAAAATCCCGTATATAAAAAACAGCGATTACAAACAGAGAACCCGATATTTGCTATATTTTTCATTGAAAGTTTTTATTAAGCTTTTCTTTCGCGGGTTTTTTTTCATATTTTTTTGACCCACGGTTCTAAATAAGAGGGGAAGGGGGAACGTTTTTTTTTCTTTCGCAGCAATAATTTCCGAAAATATTTACTTTATCAAAAAATGGTACCTATACGTTTTAAAATACCGATCCAACGACATTCCACACCATAGGGTGCGTACAAAGTTTTTTTGCAGTTTTTATTATAAGTACTTTGTTGCCATGATTCCTTAATGTCTCTATGCCAAATTGCAGCTTTCTAGCACTAGGAATCACGGAGCAAAGCCGTGGACGGAGAGACAGAAGGACATGGTATAACTATGAAGGTTCCTAGTTAACTACGGAACCCTAATAAAGGTGATTTGTCAACAGCACATACTGAAAAACGCGCAAACAACCACTACCGTCCGTGACTATGGCAACAAGTTCAAACACTTTGATTAAATAGTAGGTATCTGTCATTATAACCACCATATTTATTCTTATATATTTTTACTAAGTTTACATGAATTATGATTTCTGTACACTTCATTTTGTTTAGTAAAATATTTTAACTCTATTTTAGTAATGTTTAAAACTTGTTTATACGGTTACATTAGAAGTATTAGTTTTGGAGTATCAATATTTATTTTCTCGGTTTCTACTTCATATCAGTTGCTCCCTTCGTCATATTGACGGCAAAAGACGTCTTTTCATCTTCGTGTTAAACAGGGCTGCATGGTTTCGTGTTTGCATGCACTGGTATTAAAATCAAATTGGTGTGATTTTTACAATATGTACCTTTACTTTCAGTTGAAAAATAATAAAGAGGCTTCAAAAAACACTACGCCAAACGCCACTATTGTTCATAAACTATGTCTTAGTACATATGCACAATTATTAGCAACCACATAACGGTAGTAACAAAACTAGTAACGATGCAAAATTACCTGGCTACGTTCCCATTAGGCTGCCAACTTGGGCTGGGTATAGACGTGCAAAGGTAAAGTTTTTCAACGTGCGAAGGAGAATATTACGGGTAGTTGGACAAGTATTTCGTTTATGCTCGAGCATATTTAATTACAAACTAGTAGTGTTTGGTAAATTGAATTAAAAACTTATTCGCATGAAATATTTTATGGAAAAATTGTTATAATCTTTAAGGGTTAACGTTAAGATCAGTTAAACGGTAGGTCTTAGCTTCATATATATTACCTATGATCCTTGAAATTTCTATTTTAGTCAAAACAAACGAAGGTATAAAAGTAAGAATAATACTATAGAACTTAAAACTTTTTGGTGCGAAAATGAATCCGCTTTATTCTCATTTTCACAATTTTCATAAATAAATCAATAACGTAGTTTTTTATTCAAGTACAGGGTATCTTATCAAATACAAAATATATTCGTTAGGCAAAATATCAGAATCGGCAAATTAGGGTTATCTAAACCAGAACTTATCGTTATCGTATCTCATTCTTAGAATCATAAATAGAATTGCAACATGACGGAAAGTTGTGTTCGTCTTGCTAGTTATTTTACTGCTACTTAGGCAGTTACTTTAAATTAAAGGTGCTCATGTCATGCCAAGGACACAAACATAATGGAAACCATACAAACCATTTCACAAGACGCGTGGGTACTTTTCTTTATAAAACAGTTTGTCAGAGCGCGCGTATTTTGTATTTTATTTTACTGATTACATGATCAGTTCCTTTTGTTGTTAAACCGTAACAGTCACAGTCACATCTAGACTGAAGGTGAGAATAGTTTATCGAGAGTTGCATTTTTATAAAAATAGATTTAGGCCATTATAATGGACGATAGTCATGCACCACCTAACGCGATTCATTTTTATAAAATATCTATGTCACATGCACAGAGTCACTCGCTTATGTAATCCAATGCAATAGATATGGAGATTATATGAACTCCGTAAAACGGATTTCTCGATTATAGAATCCTACTGCGTTAACGGTTAGTTATGATGACGCCTGCACCTTATGGAAAATTCTAAGTGGCAAAATGGGCCTTAATGATCCAGTAGATAATTCTAGATAAGATAAAATAAGATAAGATAAGATAAGAAGAATTTATTAGCACAAAAAAAACATTAATCATTAATATGTTTCGCAGTCACTCGTCGGATTCGAAATGAAATGCATAAACGGAATATTATAATTACTTATTTCAACAAGAGATAAGTTAATTATCTCTTGTCTTGGTTATCTGAAAGAGATCGCTTTTTAGCGATACAACCGCCTGTTCTTAGGTAAGAGTAGGTAGTCTTAAGCTTGTATTTCGCTTTCGGTGTATTTTTAACTGTATGGTGCACAATAAAGAATATTTTGTTAATTAAACAATATAAAAAACTTATGTTTAAGACCATAATATTTTTTTTTTTTAGTTGCCTGTTCCCAGGACAAACACTGCTTTTGCGAAAAGATTTCAAAATTTCCTTTTGCCTCATATATATAATAAAGTAAATAAATACTGCGATATTAAGAACTATAATGCAGGTGAAGCTAAAACAACAGTTATGTCTTGGTTAAAACATCTTAGTTATAATGAAACAGAACAACTAATGAAGGTTAATGATTGGTAAAATCAATGGTTTAACTTCTCGGTAGGCTTTGTTAGCGGTAAAGTTTGCCTTCAATTTCGCTTAGTAATATTACACACTTAAACACACACACACCACAAACACACCACACACACAATTGCTGTCTACAACGGTTAATAATATAAATTCGTGTAATAACTTTACTCTACCTAAATTGTGATCGTTCCTATTTAGTTTAAGCCTGTTATTATTATCAAAAATGTTTTACTATTAGTAACCTATTATAAAACCAAAACTTTAGCGTAGGATGTAATTCAAATTAGTATTGTTTTCAATTCCACAACACAGGCATAGCCTAGTGTGGCAGTCATAGGTTAAGGAAATCTTGTACATTTTTTGGTAAATAAACTAGTTTTTTTTATAATGCCCATAATAAAGCCCTAATTTATAAGCTGAAATGTCACAGTAGGGCAAGAACCACTAAATAAATAAATTTCAGCTATCACAATTTTCATACATTATTAAAGACCACGTATAAAGTTCTAAATTTAGATCGGACGTTTCGAGGACGGCGTTATCTCCATGTAGGTAAAATTAAAACTTAATATCCGTTCTATAATTTGATAAGAACCAGTGAAAACTGTAGGTATAGGTCCGCTATTCCAATTTTCGTTCCAAGTACTAATCAACATTTACTATGTTGTCAAATACGGTGGCGCGCCAATCATTTTATAAAGGTAAAACGAAAACACAAAAACCCAATGTAGCCTACAACTACAGGCCGACAAAATAAGCCTTTCACACATACTTCCATAAAAACCGTGGATAAACAAAGCGAGTACAAGCTACACAGCCTATGACATTTCCCCCACAATGCCACGCGTCAAACAATGAGGCCAGTCGATCGCAGTATCGCTGGTTTCGCAAACAGCGACACGCCGTATGCGGGGCCTAAATGTTCTTTGTGTTTTGGTTGGATTATCGTTGTTCTATTAAGGAAATAGCATTTTTACCTAACGAAATTATTTGTTGCGATTTAAATAGAAAAAGCTATTTTTTTCCTACATTTTTTTATTTTATTTTTAAATATTTTAAATATATTTTTTTTTCTGGAATTTTTTATTTTAAAATATTTTAATTTTTTCTGGAAATCATAACTATGTAAAGTATCTACATAAAATTGGCATGTTCATAAATGCTTTTTCTTTCCTCTTTTGAGGTTTCGTAATTATAATTGTTAGTCGTGTTTTTTTTTACTACTCACAACATTAGTTGCTTACTTTAGGCTGGCGAAACTAAATTAAATAACACCCTGGTTACGGTTCCGTGCTCATATTATTCGTTATTACATAGGTACATTACCGACGTAATTAGTATAATGTAATTTAAAAATTAAACTTTGTTATATCTATGATCAAACCCCAAGCCCAGCAGACCAATTCAAACGTGACAAAGAAAAAGGCACGCAAAAAGTGATAAAAATATGACTTAATTTGGATGTCAAAGTGTACAATCAAATTGACCTCCATATTTGTAAGCAGACAAACAACAGCTAAAAAATAATCGCATCGTCGCAAAATATAGAGTACAACCGATCGATTCACCTGGCACAAAAGTCTGTTGGCTCTACGACTTGGCAAGCTGAGTTATGGCCAACGTTCCGTAAGATTTGTGAGGACACGACGGAAACCTCTTTGAACCTTCGCCTGACACATTGATGTCGTTGACCCTTCTTCCAAGCATGATATTGAAGGTTACAGCGAATATGTTTCCTTTTACACCGAATTTTGAATTTCGAGCGCTCGATATCGTCACTTGATAATCTGTGCCAAACGTCGAAATGTTATTTCGAAATAGATGCGATAGAAATTAGGAATCTAGTGATATTGACCTCGTTTTAGTAGGATTTAAATGCCGAAATTGACTTTGAATGACGAAATCGAGCGCTCAAAATAAAAAAAATTGGCCCCTTTGTGAGTTTTGTTATATTTTATGTCTATTGAATGGCCTCCTGCTTGTACTATGTGTAATATTTACCTATTACTTGTCAGTTGTTACTCTGCTTACCAAGCTAGAGGTTCTATCTTAAAATCGCGTCAATGGCAAAAATATTTGTTTTTGAATTATGGGTATTGTAATACGTGTCGAACCCATATAATATGCTCAGAAATAGTTTTTGCTTTGAACTATTCAAGGTTACAGGCTCTCTCTTTTACTATTTTTATGAGTAAGAGCGAGTTCTTTTCCAGTTCATATATGGGCACATATGAGGTATGTATTTTAAATATCATATTATATTGTTCCCTTATAGGACATATAGTACAAGCTTTTCTTACTTTGAGGCAGGGTAGATCTGTGTATGTTTGTTCCTCGATGTTTATTTCTTATTATTTAAATATATTTTCTAGAAAACTATAACTCTCGGGAAGCTTTCAAATAACGCTGTTGAATTAACTGAAATTTTGCAACACAAACTGTAATAAACAAGAAAACTCCCTTATAAGTAGGTAATAATTATAACTTCTCTCTTGGGTTTCACATATATAGCACGTAACTAAGTAGTCTCATTTAGTGGCAGTTTCTCCGTTTTATGTTTTTCTGTTCTGTTTAAATTTCTTTTTTTATGAATAAATTATTTATTTTTCTATAACTATGTATATCAAAATCAGCAGAACTTTATTACTAATAACTTTTACAATAAGTAGTTTATTCGGATCATTGTTGTTCCTTGTTATGATAACAGTAGCTGAAACCTGGTAACCAATAAATGTTACAATTCAAACTGTTTGCGGCAACGGACTGCGGTGTATCAATATCTGTATTTGTAGGTATACAAAACGTATTGGTTTTAGCATGATTCATTTATATTTTTGCGTATGTATTTCCCTATTTATTTTACTAGCGCTGCGCTGCCTGTGTACATAATGCTGAATATCTGACATATATGTATATGCAATTTAACGAAAATACGAGGCTTTTCTTCTGTTTCTTTTTTAGTGAACATCTTAGTCAAAATATGTGGCTTGGCCGTTTTGCTACCGCCACAATATGGCGTAAGGTAAAATAATATTCAATGTTTCATTTATAAATATAATAGTTCTTGTAGTAACGAAACACATATTTTGACTAAGGTGTAGAGTTTGTCGAGTAAGGGCTTGTAGAGCAACGGGCATTTAGAGAAAGAAGCTTAGCTCTATATGAGATCTGAGGTAGTGCCCTTGGGCTTCGCTTGGCTCTTTTTTCAGAATATATTAAGATATTATTTTAAATGATTTACATACCACGATAACGGAAGAAACTGGTTTTAAAAAATGGGTCAGATCGTGAGAAAAGTTGATGCAACTTGGCACGTCTTTAATCTGCAGATATGAGGACTTGTTAAAAAAAAGATGATATTCTATTTAAAACTAAACCCAGAATTGCAGTGAATGTGAATGAAATTACGGCCGGACATAAATCTGGGAAAATAAATTTCATACAGGTACACTAGAAACATTATGGGAATAATATCGCATTCACGTGCAAGGAACATTATTAAAATAGCAGTATCTCCAGGCAAGTATCGTCGCGTTGCCTCGTAGTGGGTAATGCGGGACATTGTTACGTCGAGAGCAAAAGCTAAAGAAATTGAATTGTACTATAAAAATATGCTTAAAAATACAGTTTATCCCTGATCTTAAGAGTTTAAAGCGCAACGGGAAGTTTCAGGTGAATATTATTATGATAGACAATAACTCAAAAAGCGATAAATCTGGAGAAGAACCTCATAATACAGGTTAACGCTAAAATACGTTAACACATTTATTCAAGAATATTTTTATAATTTCGGTACATATCTTTTAAAAAATATCATTAAAACTTAATATTTCAATAATAATTTTACTAAAACAAGACGTATGTTCCAAATATTCTCCTTTAGTCACTCAATACACAAACGCAAACGTTTGTTCAAATTATCAACAAGATTCCGCTGAAAATTTTTGTCAACGTGTTTTAGGCCACCCTGTAGGTCTCTCATGCATTAAACGATGTACCATCCTTAATATAAGGACACTGAAGTCTATTGTGAATTTCTTTTCTATTAATGACGTCCACTTTGTTTCTATATTCCATCTAGTATAAACTGACCTTTCATTGTATTCCCAATAAAATGATAGGAAATATGACCCGATATCCATAAAGAGAGAATTTTATTTGCTTATCCAGCCAACAAAGTATGTACTATATTTTATTGTACAAATAGAAATACAATAATCGTAAAATTCTAATAACCATCACAAGTCAAACGTTAAAGTTGGACTTTTTATTTCCACGAAAACAATTTTACAGTACATATGGGGCTACTTTATAGCACTAGTGCGAGAAGTAGCATATTATGTTACTGTGTCGAACATTTAAAGGGCCATATGTACTGTAAAACGTTGTACGATACATGTGCGAATAGGTAATTCGCAACTCGTGTCGATTTAAAACACTCCCTTCGGTCGTGTTTTAATTTATCGCCACTCGTTTCGAATTTCCTATTTTTCGCACTTGTATCGTAATGTACTATTTAGTGTTCCGTACAAAGCTTTGTTCACGGACCACTTATGGGATCTCTTCGGTCTTGCAAATCGGTCAAATGATTTTTTTTTAAACGCATACGCCCAGTGTAAATGTGTCATAAATAAATAAATTTTATAGGACATTATTACACAAATTGACTAAGTCCCACAGTAAGCCCAATAAGGCTTGTGTTGAGGGTACTTAGACAACTATATATATAATATATAAATACTTGAATACATAGAAAACATCCATGACTCAGGAACAAATATCCATGCTCATCACGCGAATAAATGCCCTTACTAGGATTTGAACCCGGGACCATCAGCTTCGTAGGCAGGTTCATTACCCACTAGGCCAAACCGGTCATCAATATCGACTCATATGACTACAGTCCGTAATTTTTTTTAATGTGAAGGCAAAACTTTCTAGTTATTAAATGTTGTATTTTAAATTCAGTTACAACTACACAAGGCGCATTATTGTATCCCATAACCGCGACAGTCCCGGTGCTGAGACATTGTCGTGGCACTCGCTACCGAACGCCCAGGAAATTGGATTGAGCCGCCAAAGACGCCTGTCCTTGTTTGTAAATGTGTTTTGTTGGAACCGTGTTCACGCAAGTTTGTGGCAACTTTATCAAATTCGAAATAATGTCACTGGCATTTCGACTTGAAAAATATGGAGTTTTTAAGTTTTTTAACAGATTGATAGGATTTAATCATAACATAACATAATTTATAAAATAACTTAATACATCCGCTAAATAAAAGAATACTTGTATATGCCATTATATGTAGGAAACTTAATCTAATGGAAACATTCGAACAGGTAGCCTCTTCGGAAACATCTTGTAACGTAGCCAACATGTGACTTGTTTTCTCCCTGTATGCCATCTCAATTTGTAATATGGTAGCCATGTCATAACCTGCCATTATGTTGAGTTATAGGGGTTCCATTTTTATGTACTCTTGTATATTATACCTTATTATTAATCTTAATTACCTATTTTTCATTGAATTTTTTTTTTCTTCTTATTTTTATTATATATATAAGATATTTATTTACCACTAATAAGATAGACAAATAAAAATAATGCGTTGCTATATCTGAAACGAAAATTAACTAAATTATATGTGTATTCGTCTATCTGTGTGTAAACTAAATCAGAACCCCTAGTCTAAATTTATTCGATAGCGTAACGTGACGTACGCGTTTGCGTTAAGTCTCATTTTATACGGGATTTAGGAGTAGTGCGCTAAGTGGGACGTTTTGGAAAACGCAAAATCCCATACAAAATGAGAATTGACAAACGCGTACGTCACGTTTCGCTATCGAATAAATGTACACTAGAGGTACAGAAATATCACTATTTGATAAACTTATTTTAAATAAACTTTTTTTTACTGTATTTCATTTTTTCTCATGACATATGTAACATTATCGACAGCCAAACAACCATAGAGTAGGCGGCGACCAAATAGGAAAAATAATAAAGTATAATTAACACTTTTTACATAAATATACAGAATAATTTATAGCTTGTTATTTTATTTACACTATTTTCATCCGACTATGGTGAACAAACGGGAGGGTTATTTGTATATTCATTTATTATCCTTGGTATTTTTAACAGATTTTATTCAATACTTTAAAAAAATATGTCTTACCTATCTTAGGGCTATAAATAATAATATGTTTTACCTACTCGTATTCGGTATGTGGCTAGGGATACATAAACGTTCACTATAGTAACCATTTATATAAAGAACGTAACAGGAATTTAAACAGAAGCTTCTCCGAGATCGTAGTCAAAATGACGTATCAAAAACAAAGCATACCAGCATGTGCTTCAAGCATTTTTATGGCTACACATAAATCTGTAAAGTCGAAATTGAATTCAGGTAGCACACGGAGAACGTTAAGGCAATATGAATGTATCCTGTAATGTTTTACAGTAGTTGCCAGAGTTTTGCGAGAAAAAGTATGAATAAAAATGGAAGCGCTGCCGCACTCTTTTGAAAAGTCATTTTTGGATTTGGCTCCTGGTTAAGATTCTGACACTGAGTTTGTGGTTCGTGATACGTAATTTACTTATCCTGCATACATTCATGATTAGTTTCTAAACTAAAATAGAATCACAAATTGTATTTAAACCGTCTCAAATACATATTCCAGATTTTATTTCCTATTACTGTAACTAGTGTTGCTGTTGGTTAAGACTCGAGTCCATTGAGTCCTCTGCTTTAAGACTCGACTCAGTTTTTTAGACTCTTATAATTAAGACGAAACTCGAGTCCTTTTCGACTTATTAGAGTCCCGAGTTGTTTGTAGAGACTTGAGTACTTTTCGTAGAACTTGTAATTTTTTTACAAATATCTTCGAAATGCGTTGTCTTTATGTAAAATTCATGGATCTACATAACATATATCATACAATAACGTATATTTCCTTTACTGTAGTTTAGGTAAAACCTATACAATTGTTGACTGAGTCTTTATCCGGAGACTCGAGTCGTTTTTAGTTGCGCTTAAAAAATACTCAATAAAGGACTCGACTCGGGACTTAAAAGACTCAGAAGTTATTTTAAGCTCTGAGTCTCGTAAAAACGAGTCGTGTTCATCCATTTAGACTCAAAAGACTGTGTTCCTACCAAACACTAACTGTAACTATACAAACTACCTATTTTAGAGCCCAACTGGAGAATTACCTCCATCTTACAGAAAACCACAGTCAAATAATACTAGACCCTACTCATAGTGTTGTGTTCCTGCCGGTGAGTAAGGTTTCCAGAGCTCAACGAGGGTGCGGAGTGTTAGGGTCGGCAACACGCATGTAGCACCTCTGGAGTTGCAGGCGCCCATAGGCTACGGAGACTGCTTATCATCAGGCGAGCCGTATATTTGTTTGCCACCGACGTAGTATTTTTTTTTCGTTTACGTTTTAACTGGTTATGTAGTGAGAGTCAGACCAAGAAAAGTTTGCTACACAACAAGTTACTTCTTGTCTTAAAACATTTCATAAAAGAAATAATATGTCTTTGTAACTTTTATAATAACTGTCTATTAAGTTAATAATTCACAAAACTTTACGTCTGAAAACATTTCATACAAATATCCAACGGTAAGTCCTTAATCGGAAACAAGCGATTGAACTCACATACATTGTATGCGTGTAATTAGCACTCCCTGTTTAATCAGAGGGATCGAAGGGTAAAGGCGACATACGAGGAATTCAGAATTATGTAATTTTCTCGAACAAATCTTTCTCCACTAATATATTCTACTTTCGTTTACGTTAACAGAATTTACGGCACACTTCATTAGTAATAGTTTACGAAAAAGATTTGATCTCACATAAAAAGGTGTCATTTATTGGATGAAATACTTTTATCGGGTAACTTGTTATTTGACATATTTCTTAGAGGAAATTTCATGGGTTAAAATGTATAAACTATATATTAAAAAAATACGTTTTACAAAAAAAAAATATTACGCGAATATGTATAAAAAAATTCCTCCTCTGTGTAAGGCAATCGCCTTCGTATAACTAGTGCCTAGACGCCTACACCATGTTTTGTGATTAGTTGCTGAGCGAGCCCTTGGCTCCCAGGAGCCATGGCAATAAACCGGAACAGAACAACGGAAGATGATGGTGATGATATATAAGTAAACTAGCAACCCGCCCCGGTTTCGCATGGGTTACACAAAACTTTAACAAATTATATTAATAAACCTTCCTCGAGAATCACTCTATTGATAGGTGAAACCCGCATGAAAATACGTTCAGTAATTTCGAGTTTATTGCGAACATACATGCACAGACAGACGCGGCGGGGGATTTTGTTGTATAAAGTGTAGTGAAATACACAAATCTGTGGCCCTAGTGAAAAAGGGTACAAGTCTCTGGCAGTTTAGGTGTATAAGGGCATAAGTCGTGTTACGTGGAACATACACCCCTTTACACCTGCGCTGCCAGAGACTTGTACCCTTTTTCACTAGGGCCACCAGACCAGAAATCATTCATCCACTTATCTATAAAGCAAAAATAAAATTGGTTTTAACGTAACTCCGGATAACCATCTAAGTAATAAAATTACCAGTATCCTACACCGGGGTTATTAATAAAGATATAATTCCCCTGGTTACGAGCGCGAGTACCCATCCGCGTGGCAATTAAATCGCTTGAAACGATACTGTGTCCGTCGAGATTTGCATACAGATGTGATTATTGTCAAAATGGCTTTATGTGAAATGGACGACATGTGCGTCAAAAACAGGCCTGTAAGGTCTCTTGGGTCCTCCAAGTCTGCTCGTTTTCTGTTGGATGGGTTTTGTTTGGGATATCTTATATTGAATAGTAAAATGTATGCTTGATGTGTTCGCTCAGTTGTGAAAATACTTTATAGGAATAAATTTAAATAAACTTGAGATGTTATTATATTTATGACTACTCATTGTTTACAACTTATGACAATTACAATGAGGGCTGCCGCGTATGAATTTGTCTTTAGAGGTGCTAGTGTAGCGTAAGGTCTCCGAAATGTCAGTTGTCACTCTTTCTGGGTGGGATACGCGCGTTTATGACAGTACGAGTATATTACAATTATAATTATTTTGTGAAATATCGGATTATTTATTGAAAATATGAGTTACGGCTAAATGAGTATCAGTACTTTGAAAGCAGAGTTAAGAAAAAGAGGTGCGAAACTAATAAGCGGTTCAAATGAGGAACTTATTAAGAGGTTTTTTTTCACGGTATGATGTTATGGTACTCATAAATATTATTAGAAATTAAAAACTTTGTCGCACTCATAATAACAATGACTGTCACAGCTGTACTTTGGGTCTTACTCAACAGTGGCGCCAACTGGTGAACACAAAAACGGTAGCCCTCATTAGCCTCAAGACCGTACGTTGTTGACGATTTCCATTTTGGTCTTCATCGGTATTTCTATTTTATCATATCGCAATTCACTTGATTCCCCATGAATCCCATCATAAGAACCAGATTTTGACAAAAATGGGACCAATCTGGTAGAATTTACTTCATAAAAAAGGTATCATATCTATTCATAATATTACCTATACTTTACTTGACATGTAAAACTGTGTTATAAAGGATAAATGAATGAAAATCGGTCTAGAAATTACAAAGCGCCGAGATAAAAAACAATAATAAAAAGCATATATTATCTACAATTTTAATGAGAAGCTCCGCCTTTTGAAATATTGAATTCGGATAAAAATGAGAACAAACATTTTTTTTAAAGTTAAAATTCAAATTCCAATTCACTGTAGTTTCCCCAGATACGCAAGGCAAAGCAGAACGATAAATTTCATGGTATGGGCGATAAAATATAAATTTCTTGTAACAATATTATTTAATTTGTACCTTGCCTCTGGCGAAGTAGCTCCTTAGTAGGCAACTAATGGTGTTTAAGCTTAAACAATATGCAGTTTTATACATACTGAATATTCATTGAATTTTTTACTTAATGTAACAGTCGCATGTAGTCACTAATTATAACATGAAAAGCAAGCTTTTCTAACATGGTGGCACAAACTTTGGTAATAAATGACCCCTCTGCGGGTTCGCGTTAATAGAAATCCTAAATCATCCAAAACCTCGTCTTTTGTTAAACTTACATACAATTTGTACAGTGATCGCCCAAAAAAATAATTTATGGTTGGTCGTCGAGGGGGTCTTTTAATTCCCCACCGTCACCACATGTTGGTTACAGTTTTTCAAAAGGCCCCTTCTATTTACTCCATAATTAAAACGTTGGGCGGTCTTTATAGCCGACCGGCAAAATACTCTGTTATGCTTCGTACACGGTGCGTTTAAAAAAAAATGTTTTTACGATTTCTGGCTGTGACTGAACGAAAACTGTAACAACATGAAATTAAGGTTATTTAAACTAAGCCTGGTTTTAATAAATCTTACACATCGTTTATATTTCTTATGGCGTCTTAAATAGATATGTATAACGTTTTCGCTTCCTATAGCTTACAATATGAAACATAGTAGACATTTAGAATGTCCTGGTATTCAATACTTGCATAGAGGGTTTTTTTTCTGTTACTTATTAGTTTTTTCGATAGTCACAATATATAACATGATAAACATTTTATATTTTCTCTTTCAAATACAAAGATACCCTTTTACGCAGCCTTTTAATAAAACAGTCATTTTCCTATAGCATGGATATAGGGATACATTAGTATAAACGGCTTGTTAAAATACACGCCATAGCCACGGGGCGAAACGCCTTATTAATTAAAAAGTTGCATCCAAAGGGGCTTATCGATCAACTGACCGTAGGCCCCTATGAATGGACACCCTTCACAACCGCTGCGCCCAATTGGGGAGGACGGTAAAGTCTTTTATTTGAATTTTAAACAGAATGTTAATCCCTCAACTGTGCAATTTCACGGTATTGATTTTTATTTGATGCTACATTAATTTATAGGGGATTAGGTCTTTTGTTTGGTGTTTTGATTTTCTATTCAAACAATTTTAACCCTCCTGCTGTTTTTGAATTAATTTCGCTTATCTCACTGGGTTTAGAATTCAATTAAATGTTCTTGAAAGTTAAATTAAAAAAAACGAATAACGTCTGGAATGAAAACGCGGTGTGAATCTTATGACTTTAAACTGGTTATTATAACTAGGTACAATATACATGTTATTTATTTATGGAATTTTAACTTTATTACCCAAAATATAAAAATAATGTACAAATTGTGGACTTAATGCCTAAAAGCATTCTCTACCGGTCACTCATCAGGCTAAACAGAGACATGTATAAATGGTGCAAGGAGAATGAGAATAAGAATGTTCAAGAAGGAGTTTAAAATACTACATATCAAACTTACTTATCCAAATTGAATCTGACACGTTTGGCAACCAGCACCGAAGTAATCAGTTTTTTACAGCTTGAAAGTTAAATATAACGTAGGTAGTATGTCGGCACGCGTCGATATTGCATTTCTACGTAAGCACTCCTCTCGGATATTGACGCTGGTGCTGAGAAGATATTCTCGTGATAGGTTCATGCAAAATGTGCTCGTTTTGTATTTAAATCTGACGGATCAGAATTTCAAACATATCTCGGCAGACTATTCTAATAGTCTACTCGTAATACCTAGCTATTGCATGTCTATGTTCCTTGCGATGTTATATTTCTTTGCTAGCAACTTTTTGACGAGCTTACGGAATCGCGCTCGGTCTATTTTAATACAATAATTACTTTTTGATGACTACTACGAGTATTTAGGTTGCGATTTAAGTGCTTAGATAAACGCAAATAAAAGTTCACTTGTAATTTGTTCGCCAAATACTTCACAATAAATAGCTATTTCGTAGTAACACGAAATTACCCGAGGTAATTTGTATTTACTTTACTCAAGAAAAATATAAACATTTCTAACCCGCCGATTCAGCAAAGTTGTCAACTGTTTCTTAATCTGGAGCTATTCGCTCGCCAAGCAATTATCTAGGTGAAATAGTGTCCACATTAGAAGCACTTACTTTGTACAGACTTAGATAGGATTAAGTTCGTAGTAAATAGCATCCTGCAGTGGCCACTGCCACTAATATTTATTGGGGTAGGTATATAATGCTTCATTTTTAGGGTTTTGTACCTGAAATGGAAATAAAGGAACCCTTATAGGATCACTTCGTTATCCGCCCGTGCATCCATCCGTGCATCCGTCCGCCTGTCTGTCAAAACCCTTTATCTCGGGAACGAGTTGAAATTAAAACCATAAACTCAGGTCTATAAGTCAGGTCCATTTAACGTAAAAAAAGTAGATATGGCCGTTTATGCCGCAAAACAACGTATATTGTGACACTCTTAAGGGAATCAACATTTATATGGTACTTCTCGTTGAAATTTGGCAAATAATATCTCCTTACACTACAAATACAGAGACAATTCTGAAAACAATAAATATTTAAAATAAAATGAAAAATAATAACTTAAATGTGTCCGAAAACTTTTTATTTTATACGAATTTATAGTATTAAGATTTTCCCCTGTACTTGAAGGTAGTGTAAGACCATATTACTTGCTAAATTTCATAGTCCTAGGTCAACGGAAAGCACCCTATAAATGTTGATTCCTTTGAGATTGTCACAATATATGTACACTTCCGTCCAATGGGTGTACACTTGAGTATATGGTTTTAATTTCACCTCGATACTTCCTCGCGTTCCCGAGAAAAAGGGTCTTTAACAGACGGACGGGCTGATGACAAAATGATCCTTCCGGGTTCCGTTTTTATGGTTCCGTAGCCAAATGGCAAAAAACGGAACCCTTATAGATTCGTCATGTCCGTCTGTCTGTCCGTTTATGTCACAGCCACTTTTTTCCGAAACTATAAAAGCTATACTGTTCAAACTTGGTAAGTAGATGTATTCAATGAACCGCATTAAGATTTTTACACAAAAATAGAAAAAAAAAAACCAATAAATTGATAGAATTTCCCCATACTTAGAACTGAAACTCAAAAAATCTTTTTTCATCAAACCCATACGTGTGGGGTATCTATGGATAGGTTTTTAAATATGATATTGACGTTTCTAATTTCATTTTTTTCTAAACTGAATAGTTTGCGCGAGAGACACTTCCAAAGTGGTAAAATGTGTCCCCCCCCCCCCCCCGTAACTTCTAAAATAACAGAATGAAAAATCTAAAAAAAATATATGATATACATTACCATGCAAACTTCCACCGAAAATTGGTTTGAACGAGATCTAGTAAGTATTTTTTTTATATTCCGTCATAAATGGTACGGAACCGTTCATGGGCGAGTCCGACTCACACTTGGCCGCGTTTTTCCTTTTAAGGTACGGAACCTTAACGACAGTCTTAAGAAAAATAGATTTAATAGCTCAGTCCCATAAAGCGCTCATGCGATTAAAACTATTCTTAATGATTATGAGGGTACGTGGTCGGGTCTCCAGCTCAAGTTGAATGTCCTTCTATTCTAGCGAAAATTAATTGTAATCCTTGACGCATAAGACTAAAAAAGTATAAAGCTTAAACATTAAACCGCTTATGAGCAACGCTTCACTGTTTTAGCTCTCACATTTCAAGTTTTAAACCGGAACTCTATTTTATTGCAGCTATTATCTTTACTGGATAAAAAAAACTCTTTTAACGTTACGTTATTTTAATCATCAAAAACTTTCCTTTACGACTAATAAATTGCGTTAAACAAGCTAAAAGGTTTAAAGGTCGCCGTAAAGCCAGCTATAAAGCCACTTTGTA
Organism: Cydia pomonella; assembly: GCF_033807575.1. NCBI lineage: Eukaryota > Metazoa > Arthropoda > Insecta > Lepidoptera > Tortricidae > Cydia > Cydia pomonella. The sequence continues at coordinate 10,418,926 of NC_084715.1, forward strand.
AATAAAAATGGTTCAGTGTTGCTCGATATTATACAATATGTTTGTGGGCCAGAAATCTCTGTAATGGTTCCCATATGTGTCCTTACGGAAGGGATACAAGCGATAAACCAAAATGCTCTCTAAAAATGGCTCCGAGTATTGACATAGATAATGTACCGAGTACTGGGAAGAAGAGCCCAGGGGAGGCTTTGTAAGACAAAGACGTGAAAGCAAGAGGAGATTAAGGAAGCGATATGTACTTATTATGGCGGGGTTAGGCTAGAAGTATCTTAACGGCTAGGCGCCGCTGAGACAGCAACGAGATAAGATGGGTCAGGGAATGCTTGGATAAATTTATAGCAAAGGCCATATTATTATGATATATCTTATAACTTACTTTAGTAAAATAGTCTTAAAAGAGAATCATTGACATGATAAATAGGGGTGACAAAACATAGGAAGTATACCGCGCCTATCTAAATTTTGTTTTTATTTTAATAACATAATTTATTTACAATAAAAGTATACATAATAATGGATATATACAGTAGTGTTACTATAACTAGCTTAAATCTAAAATAAGCCCTTAAGTTTACTAAAATAAGCCCACACGTTTTGTTAGAAAAAGTAAACTGAAGCATAAAATTTTAATCTGTACTGTAAAATATGGTAATAACGTAATGTGACAGTAAAAAGATGACTGAAATTTACTACATCTACCGTATATATACTTATCAATTTGAAAACAAAATTATATTTGCCACTTGAGCGGGCCGCTGATTTCTCGAAAACACTGATATTAACATCACTGCCACAATTCTAACCATTTAGAGCAATGTAAACAGCCCTTGTTTTATACCCGAGGACACCATGTGGCATTCTAAAAACAGACCGAAATGCCATCCCCTTTAATCCTGAATACAGGGTTGTTTTGGTCCTTCTGTCATTTGCATAAGTCTACCCTTTGGCTTTGGTACTACAGTTGCAAGATGGTAAATTGAATTCTAAGAAATAATTTATGTTAACTACGTATTATTTGCACAATTGATAAAAATCGATTATATAATAATAAGTGATATATTTAAAATAATAACAGAATGACAATAAAATGAATTACGATGTGAAAAAAACGTTAGGTAACAATACACACATGCAAAAATCGGCTGTAAAATCGATTCGAATAATTCGTTTATAATGGCTAGATTTAATAAACTATACGTCGCCTCATCACTACAAACTTCAGTAGACAACTGTCAAATGTGTGAGCTCTCTGACAATAGGTATTTTATTAACTCGAAAAATATATAAGACAAGTCTCATTGAATTTGATTAAATTATTTTAAAGTTAAGATATTTTTATTGTATGGATAATGTAACAGAACATAAAATTTCCCATTATAAGCTAATATCACTGCAGTTAGCGTAGAACTAAATTGAAACTACCAACAGAACGACGGATCGTTCGATATACATCACACTAGAGTATAGGAAAACGATACAAAAATGGCAAAAATAGGCTAAAAAGCGTCGCCACGCCACAAGTTCATCCAATAAATATTCCTAACTGCCGTTTCGTAAGGAAACAAATGCTCCAGAACACAATGACGACATACAATACTGGTTCGAACAAGTGAACCATATCCGACATATTCTGTTTGTCCCGAAAATTGTGGTTTCTCGTGTTTTTATTGATAGTATTTTATTATGCGCGTGACGGCTATTTATTTACGTTCATTGCGAATTTCGTGAGGAAATAGTAATCGTCATTTCTTACTGTAGAAAATAAGTATTATCGATACTTGGAATCGTGGTATGTAGATTATGGATACCTACTGAAATAGTGTTGTTCGCGTAAACAATCGCAGTCAATGGCCCATCGGAAAAGCATACAAAACAAACCATTTGAGCGTTAGGGACGATTTGTTTTAGTGAGTCATACATAATTTATAATAACATTAGTTCACATTATTTTCTTTTTTTATAAAAAAAAATTTTTCTCCATTTTGTCCTGTCGCTTGGTATTTCTCACCATTCCTCAAAAAGGAGGGTAGGTCTTTGTCTAGTAGTGGTATATCAAAATAGGCTAATGAAAAGGTTTCTTAACACTGGAGGATCTTGGGGTCGTGACTCCGAATCTCAAAAATGTATTGAGATGGTCATACTGACCAAGGTTTCCCATGGAACCGATAGGAAAATCCTGTGTTTTTACCCCTGGTCACATACGATTCATCCACGGCGGGCCCTCAAGGTGTTATTTAGATGTCTTTTCGCGATTTTGTGGGTAGTCCCACGGGAAACCTTGTTCAGTATGACCATCTCAACACATTTTTGACACTCGAGAACGACCCCAAAATCACAAAGTATAAATATAATGTTATTACAGCACTTTAACATGCATAGTGTACGGTAGATTTTCGTAAGAACGCAATTGACAATTTATGAATACAATCTTTATCTCATATTGAATAACGAGTCACGCGTTAACAGAACTATATGTGATCAAGAAGATACATTCAGACACACGCACAAAGAACATTATCCGATTCCGATATCATTATAGGTCAAGTTAATGTGATCTCACGTTATCTGAGGCTTTCCGCTAAATTATAGATATGCTTTTGCACAATGTGTCGAAACAACAGTCGCTACGTTCATTGGAAATATATAACGAAGCAATACAGTTTGACGACCGATCTGGCCTAGGGGTAGTGACCCTGGCTAAGAAGCCGATGGTCCCGGGTTAGAATCCCGGCGGAAGCGAACGGTTTCTCTATGCATACGTAATCCCCATATTCCTCTTTGAAAACTGTAAGAGTTAACATCATTTAAAAATTGGAATGGGATTTATTCACTTCTAATTCGTATAGGTACTCGTAATAATCAAAAACTGGAAAAAAGTCTATCGAAGACAAGAATTATAGGACATTTTTCTTAACTTTTTAAGATTTTTTCTCGTGAGGTACATATTTGACGTATTTTATGCATTAATTATGTATTATTATTTTTTTTTAGCTAGGCTAGTTTGCGGAGTGTTTTACTTTTATTTCTGCTTAAAAATATCGTAATCTAGTATAACATGTATTAAATTTTACTTAATAATTAGACAAATTAGTTTTTAGTTAGCTTTATTTTATTTCAATCTTCTGTTTTTGTGCAAAATTATGTTGCAAATCATTATCAATAATAGATTTTGTTCAAATCTCTCTCATTTGATGTGGCATGTGATATTTTGTAAAAATGTGAATACATGATTTATATCGAAAAAATAATGTGAATATTCAGAAAGAAAAATGATGACTACGTTTATACGAAGAAGCCGTTTTCCGCCATCCTCTTAATATAAGAATTGACGAAAATAAGTCTTGCGTTTAGTGTCAAATTTATAAACTCGCCATAAACAATAGTCAATGTAAAAACAGGCCATACTTATACTTAACACTTATCCATACTTTATTTTTAGACTAGATTAATGTTTAATCCATAAAATATTGTTTTATCGTATAGAACGCTGAATACAGTAAACCAGTACATACCTTTATATATTGTATAGTATATATGTCAATATTATATACACTCAAATTATTCATGTCTCGCTTACTGCTGCATCGAAATGTACGCTCCATTAGATATTAACATTAATCTCATTACCGAGCAAAGATAATCAACTACGCTTAGCAGAAAATAAGCATAGTGAATTATGTTCCTAATATTCATAATGATAAAGTTGTTTTTCCGGAAAACTGTTGGAAAGGCGATATATTAAACAGGCATTGATGAAACGGTCTTCGGTAATCCATAATTCTGGGGAAATTATTTACGGGCCACTTATTCCCCGCAACATTTGGAGTTATTACAACTTTTTGATGAGCCTTTCCTTATCACATTTTTTCCTCCGATGAAAAACTTCTCTTCAATGAGAGTAGATTAACTTAAATTTAAAGAACGATCTATATAAGATATGTATATTTTACAACAACAGGAATTTTAGTTTTTATAATTTTACACTTTGTTTTTTTTTTTGATACAGGAACGAAATCTGACAATTAACTAAAAATAAAATTTATAGAAATAATATTACGAATATATATGAATACTAGTAACCCAGCATCCACTTTTTGTACGACAGACCAAAATACAAAATTAAAAATAGCCGTAATGACAGCCAACCTCCGGCAGGAGACGGCACCATGAGAAGAAAATGGATGGTGGGACGATATGGGCGACCTGCTACATACAAAAAAAATTGCGTCAAAAATCTTTCTTGTACTTTTTCCTAATCAGAATATGATACCGAATAATCCCTTAAACTGATCCCAACTATTTTGTTTACACCTTGTATAGCAGAGATATTTTTTGTCAATACAAAACATTTTTTATTACAATAAACTTAATCAAAACAAAACTAATAACGTTGAAAGTAACTGAAAATATATTATTTTCTTCTGTAGCCACGTAAAATATTCCGCACTGTAACTACTTAAGCGCAGTCTATACTTTCCTTCAAATTCTTTGCTCCTTTTAATATATCAGGACTTGGTTAACTCAAAACTTGGCAAGGAAACTTTGTTGAAGAGAAATGTCCATCTATTTTTACCCGTCATCCGTGTAATTTGGATCATGTGGCAGACGGGCGGCCGATTACAATAAAGTTTTAAGAGTCTGAAATGTCATTTTTTATTTTTATTTTCATAGATTGACTAAACATTATTAGTTAGGCATTAACACATACATATGTATATATACATACATATCAGTTAATTACGAGTATTTCTCGAGGGGTGTGCAGAGACCAAGGATTTCCAGTTACTACGAGCCTAACATACATATACATAGCGAAAGCGCTTCCTTCACTAAGGTAGGCATTAAGTCCACTATTTATGAAAATAACATTTCATCAAAAGTATATATGGAGAGTACCTATCTTAGTTTCGAATTACGAGCAAATTAAGTTTAAGTAAACTTATTAGTTAGTAAACAATTTAGTTTGCATGAACTTAGCGATAGTATAAGAAGTATTAAAAATACACAATGCCCAATTTTCACCATTATTTATATTAGACCTTAATTATAATATATATTATTTCATTACACAGGTCAAAAATACAGAAATGCAAATGGTAAACTTTAATTAGCTATGTTTTAGTAAACACCAATATCGTTTATTTACGGTATCATTTCGGATAAACCTTACCGTTTATGTATCGGTATTGTACTCCCTTTAAATCAAATTTGCTTCCCGGAATTATTTTTGGATTAACGTTACGTTGTGTTGACCTGAATCTGTAGGTTAACCAAATACGGCTCAATGTGATTCGATTTTAAAGCCATATTGTTTATACAATTATTCAAATCTGGGATGATCCAGACTCGACTATTGTGTACACTTACCATTCTAAAAATCCATATATGATACAATGCATCTACTGAAAAAGCAAAGCTTTCTGAATATTTTACTCGTAATGCTATTCTTTTATTATAGCGTTATCATATTTTAAGATAAAAATATTTGGGGTAGGGAATAAAGCTCGCGATGCTTCAATTTATATAGAAAGATGACTTTGACAGGAATAATAAAAACCAAACTTCTTCCTATGTTTTGATAGAAACAAACAATAATTGAGAAATGAGTTTATCTTTTTTTTTTCTTTATTCATAATGCCTATAAAATAATAAATAAAACTTTAGAGTAACCATTGTTTCAAAACCAGATACATGTTCCTATACAAATATTTGTTTATTTGCTTATAAGACACTAATATACAAAATGTTATTCACTTAGATAACACTTTATCATACTTTTTAATTAAAATAATGAAGCTCCAAGTATTTTTTGTTTAACCGACAATTTCTGGAATATCTTGGCACAAAACGGAACATTCTAGAATCCTGGCCTCATCTGGTTGCGAACTAATGTTTCGCATTAATAAGTGGGGTTTCTACTGAAATACGGGTACATTAATTAATGTCTTGGACAGGTTAGTGAGACAAGAACTATCAGTTAGGAAGGTTTAGGCGTGACATATGACAGGGCCGCTGACGCTTAGCATTGCGTTCAGTAGGCGTGGCTAGGGCTGAAGTAAACTATGTTTACAATTAAACGTTGATTATTTTAGAATCATAATACCTAAGGTAAAAGGAAACGGGACGAAATCACGTGACTGCTTTTCTATTCAAACGTAGTCTCCATTTTCTTCTCTAGATATTAACATTATAAAAAATATTTTTACGCAAACTGATGTGTTATATTTAATAAATACAATAAACTGTGTAAAAATAATTTCCATATTCAATAAAAAAAGCCTTTTAATTCTACCTACGACCTCTTTCTGAGAGAACTCAGGGACAAATATGTTAAAAATGGATGTTATGTAGGTATGTGCTTAAGTAATTACCCATTTATTAATTATACATATGTATACCCTCGCTAGTACCCATAATACAAGCTTTGTTTAGTTTGGAGCTAGGTCGATCGTGTAAGATAGTCGGCAATGATTTAAATATTCATTTTAGTTCTTAATACAAAATAAATACAATCGATCGTTGAAGTTATTATGATATTTCTATTAATATATAGATCATTATCGCAGTCGATTGTTATTATCCCACACAGCAAAGCACACTCATCTATAGATAAGATAAATAGAATAACCAAAACAACCCGATCGACCGTTATAAATCACCAGTTACCTACACGCTACCAGCGACCTACATCAACCAATCAGTTTGCGAATATAGTCAGATTGTGCATGAAATTGTACCGTGTGTAGCATGTTTAAGAAGCAATTAATAACTCCACTGAACATCTCAGACCACCTGTGTTTAACCAGGATGTAACTTGCACGATGAGACACGCTAAGATGTTATATTATATTGATATTATTATGATATTATATTACCTATATTGATTGCCACCGTCGTAGTATAAAAAAAACCTTCCTCAACGTAGCCTACTTTTTATTTATTTTTTCATAGGAAAAACTTGTCGTAAAAACATTACATACATATGCAACAAGATATTATACCTACATATGAATATATAAGTATGTATATGTTATATATATTGTTGTCTAAGAATCTACAACACAAGCCTTATTGAGCTACTGTGAGACTTAGTCATTTTATACCTACAATATGTACAAATACCTAAATAAATACACGCATAATTTATAAACCTACGTCCATCTTCCGCCCTTCATTCTATTAGCAAAGAAAGTTAGGTAATAATTTTTTTTTAATCCTAGTAGTAGTAGAAAAGTTTTTTATGGTAGGAAATGATAGGCGAGTCTAAGTTTAGAAATGATCTGATTAATAATGATTTTCTTACACTTTATCTGTGTGTAGGTTGTTGTTATATGTACGTGCGGTTTCTTTTTTTTAATACCACGTAGGTGGCAAACAAGCATATGGCCCGCCTGATGGTAAGCAGTCACCTTAGCTTATGGACGCCTGCAACTCCAGAGTTATTTCATGCGCGTTGCCGGCCCTTTAAAAATCTGTAGACTACTTTTTTGAAGATCATAATACTGTAGACCCCCGGAAAAACCGGCAGGGAATTCATTCCACAGCCGGAGCGTCCTCGGGAGGAAGCTCCTCTTAAACCGCACAGTGCGTGACCATTTAATGTGATTTATTATGTTTTACTGGAAATAATTATTTGATTGATTGATTGGCCACATGGATAATATTCGAGCTAGTGTTTGTTTGCAATATGTAAGTTAACAACCGTGTTTTAATTTCGTTTATATTTATTATCCGTCTTATTGAATTATCATTTTAAATGTAGGTTATACATTATACTAAACTTTGTTAAAATACTAGTATTTATTATTTCAATACTTTCATAGTGTAATTAAACTTTTATTTCAGTCCTGTTTACTGGTATATTTAGGTAACTACATATTAAATCAAATTTAACTGAAATTGCCACAAAATATTCATAATTTACCATTATTCCTACTTTAAGTCGTTAAATAATAATTATGATTGCAAGCTTTATTATTCTATACCATGCCACTGCAAGTTAAATGTGCGCATTGCACGGAATTACAGGGGACTTTGATGCAACTATGTCAACTCAGTACCAGTAAACCTAAATTAGCACATACTAGCACTGTATAAATAAATTATAAATAAATTAATAATATGGACTATTTTACACAGATCGATCTAATCTCTCGATAAGCTCATGAAGGCTTGTGTTGTGGGTGCTGGACGACGTACTCGTATATAACATACATATAGTTATGTATAACTAAGTAGTGGTTCAGAAAAAAAGTAGCAGCACATTATGTGGATTTTTCATTTTATTTAGTGATAATTACTAAGTAGCACATTTTTGTAGTAATCCGTACATGCTATTCTATACAATTAAATACAATCGTATTTAAAATAAAAGGGCGAATTGAAGTGTTCGCCTTTTATATTACATGTCTCCTAAGACTTTTTGAACAGCGTCTTCTGTGAGAATTTATGAGGTGTTTCTCATAAACATAGTTGTTTCTTTAAATTTGATAAACTCTTTAATACACTATTAAATTTTCTTATGTTCAATATTGCACATTTTTGATTTGACTTTACTTTGAAGTAGTTACATGGAATTTTCATTTTTGTATATTTGCGATTTTTGCAGAAATTTGTCTCCCGTAGAAAAACCTCTGTCAGCGATTAGATTGGAGAGACTTCCTGACTACCGAAGATGAACTCCAGTTTATGGGTATAATTTACTCGTAAGATGATATTCCTAAAAGTATACAACTAGTTGTGAAAATTAAAATTCAAGTGTAGCATTGTGGAAAACGGCAGGTGAAGATTGTCAAATTGTGTTACATTGCAATAAAAATGAGAAAACTCAAACAATATGATATTTCTCAATATAACTTTATTAATAATCATTTAGGTAAAATGAATATCAATAAATAAAAATAAGTAGTTTACATTTTATTAAAGTAATAAAAACGTGTACGTTCGGCACTGTGCACGCCTCCTTCGAATGTCCGAAATACAATTGTTCCAGGAAGGCTACAAAAATAAAAATAGGTACAAAAATGACAAATGTTGCGTGTACTTAAAGCAATTTTGTTGCCTTTATACATTTCACAATGTGTATCTAATAATAATGGAAACAAGTATAAATATCTAATATTGCAAGCTTATCTAATAAAGCGAGAAAATATCAAATCGACATTAAAAGTAAGTAGGTATAGAATCAACAGCACCAATTAAAACTAGAATAGTCTTCATATCTATATCATCTACGACCTAATTAGAACTTTCCGCCAGCAAAAATTTAGGTCAAACGAAGCCTATTCATTCATAAAACCGGCTTTTAGGCGTATCCGCGAATGAATATCTCTTACCGTTATCTGAAAAACTGAATCTGAGAGCCTGCCAAAAGCTATTAGAATTTGGTAAGTATAAATAGAATAACGAATGAAATTGATAAGAGGCTTAGATAACTCCTAAATTAGCGTCACAGCTCGAGATATTGTACGAAAACCTCACTGTTATTCCAAACACGTTCAGGTGGACCAGCATAACAGTTTCCTCAAGATTAATAAAACTGATGTGTAGCCATAGTCACTTTTATTGGTTTACCAGCAGCGATGTACGAGTGAGCTATAAGAATAATCACCCAGTGGTGGAGGCGAAGGACGGGAATTTTAAATGGTTCATTTTTTCCCGCCCCGTCATTTGTCACGTCAGAGTTGCAGTTGGGGTGTCCTGTGGCTCGCTTTTTTGCTCCAGATCATTATCAACGCTTATTTACTCATTAATTTATCACTGTCCGCCAGATTACCTTGTTTCCTGGAGGGATCGAGGGCTCTTAAGATTACTAATGTTGTAGTTAAAATTTTGTAGTGGACATTTTGTTTTACAAATGAGATTTTATATTTATTTATTTGTATTTAAATAAACAATATTTTTTGTTATCGTTATTTGCCTTGACCTAGGTCGTTCCAATTACAATAACAATCTCTCAAATGACGGCGAAATTCGAAAAATCTTTCTTTTTAAATTAAATTTTATGAATCTTTAAAATCATCTTAATAAATCTTCCACTCAGGTAGTTTCTGAGAAATCCGTTCCCTTTTTATTATACCCTGTAGAATAAAAATCATCGTAGTTCTGTGGGTGCAAACTCTCTCATTGAGTTTTTTAAAAGATTAGTTGTTATATGTGGATACTAAGATGTATGTTGGTAGCCTTTTAAAGGTCATACGTTGTTTTGCAATTGCCAAACCCTTCGGGTACATCCCTAAATACACATAAGTGCTTAATTTTTTTTTCATAAGTGTCATTACTATCTATATTCTTAAAATTAGGTAACGGTAAATATAATATATAGGTATTTAAAATTAATTGTGGATGATCTTTTTTAAAAAATTGAACCTTAATGTTGATTTTAATACAAAAAAAAAACTATAGATTTCATAATACATGGTTACGGTAACGTGCAACTCTGACCATATTTCACCAGTTATCATACTAGCGTTAGCTGAACCGCGTATTAATATGAAAACTTTTCAATAACGATGAATTATGCCGGAAAACATATTGGCCGAAACCACTAGAGTTCGAACGTTTCACGTGAACGTCGGTTTCACGTTTCAACGTATTATCTGCATCGCTTATAAAATAGAATTGCAAATTTCAACCCTTTGTGAGCGCTTTGCATTTGGTAACACAAATTCGCTTTTACGGTCATTTGCATGTTGCTGTCACAGTTGCGGTGACTTCCGAAATGTTGCAGCTATAATTGCACGCTGCAACAGTGATAATAATATTCGAAAACAAAAGTAATTTGATGTGTGATATAGGCGTAACGTTTATACAAAGAATCCTGTTAGTCAAACTTTGCAAGCTTTTATTTAGTTTTACCTGTCCCGTTGTCTGTAATCAAATCTTGCAAGTTAAATTTGACCCACTTCCCGATTTCCAATGTAGCTGAAAATTTGCATACATATGTAAGTTGGGTGACAATGCAATATTATGGTATCATCGAGCTGATCTGATGATGGAGACAGGAGGTAGCCACAGGAACTCTGTGATAAGACAACGCTACCTAATTGTGTTTGGGGTTTTTAGAATTGTCTCGATGCGTATTAGTTGCCTGTGGAAAGAAAGGTACAGTCAGCGATAAAAGCTTGTACCAAAAATGAAATTTTTGCCAAAAACTTATTGCGTCTCAACATAAACATATCATTTTTTTAGTTTGTTTTTTTTTTGACACAAAATGAGTAGGCTCTCTCTAAATTAGCAAAGGATTTATCCTCAGATCTTTTAGCGCCTTTTCATATTGACTGTTGGGTGCATGCTCTGCTAATAACTTTATATTTTGCTTCATCATATACACGTACAGGAGTGTTTGCTACTCTGTGGTCCTCTAATTTCCGTTTTACGAGACGGTTGTTTGAGCGCGTAATTAATTGGGTGCCTGCTATTATTATAACAGGCTAATTACACGTGGATTATATAACAAACAAACAATGTTGTGTGCGATTTGTGTGCCTACTTAATGTGTCATGTAATCTCTTGGCAACATTATTGCTATCAAATATATTCACGTGTCTAATGTAAGCTGTCATCAAACAGATATAAGTACACCTTGTATTCAGGTATATTGCAGGGAGAATTCCAAAAATAGGAATTAATTTCGTGGATTTATGGGTTGTAATACTCCTAACGACCAACTAATCGATGCCAATAACCAAGCAATGGCCTTATGGAAAAAAATGTTTTTTGTTTTTAAGTTTGTTTTAGTCATTTAAGGAAAATCAAAAAAGAGCGTAATTAAGCGTAGTTACAGACATGTAAAGTTTTATGTTAATTTATTCAATTGATCTAAATTAACAGATTAAATTTTATTGTGCTATTGTACTTACTTCATACACATACATATATGTTTTATTTTATAGCATAGGATACGCTAACATATTTTCATTAATGTAACTTAAAATAAAAATGCTCAATTCACGAAAATCAACGTACCCAATACTTAAGACTAACTACGTCACATTATTTTTTTGCAGGTCACCCTAATAAAGATTAAGTTGGATATTATATCGCAGTTAGTATTATTATTTTATAATATTATTCTTTTATAATAAAACATACATTTCATGTTTTTTTTTTCAATAGACATATTATATCATTCAGGCCAATTCAAACTTACATTATGTTATGATATCAAAATGATATACAAATGATGTCAGTCGCCCGTGTATTTTGCTCGTACTTATTTATTTAAACTTTATTGCACAATACATGAAGAGTACAAATGGCGGACTTAATGCCAGAAGGCATTCTCTACCAGTCAACCATGAGCCAAACCGAAAGATCCTAATTGGTGCAGAGTAAAATAACAAAAAAATATCACAAAATTATATAAAATTATACGTACATAAATAATATGATACATTAATATACATATATAAATATATACCCACTTATCCGTTCATGTATTGGTGTGAGCGAGACGCACGGGCGTCTGATATCATTAAGACGTAATTTTGAGTTTGAATTGGCCTACTGGACGACATATCAGATGAACTTCCATAGTCGAATGTTCAGAAACTTCATAAGTTGTTAAAAGAACACCGAAAACTAAAGCAAAAGCACTCAAAAGCTTTATTTCAGTTTATAATTGTTAACATATTTTTTACAACTAAGTGAGCCTTTATTTATTTAACCTTTATTGCACAATACAAAAAAGTACATATAGCGATCTTAATGCTTTAAGGCATTCTCCACCAGTCAACCATTGGGCCAAGCAGAAACTTACAATTGGTGCGGAAAAGAAAATCAGTACAGAGAGATTAAAGCCTATGTAGGTGTATAACTCATATACAGGTGTATTGTAGTATATATTCCAAGCACGAACTGAAACGAATTGCAAAGAAAGATAAGTACAAAACGCAGCGATAAGTCTATTAACACACGTAATCTTTAACATAAGTTAACCTTAAAACAATTGAAATGTGAACCCATAAGCACCCGCACATAACTATAAATCGTGTTCCCAACATTCACCCCTCTAACCGTTAAGTATATGATCCTATTTCACCCCTAAATCAAACTAAGTGCACCACCGGCATACACCATAAATCAGACTACGCTGCAAATACGATATTAAATTTCTTTATCTATGCGCAATCCAGCCGGCGTATCAGGTGTGGGTATATTTATGGACACACTTGGGTAAATAGCTGAATGTATCGCCCTACTTACAAAGGTCGAAGGTTACGTAGGTTGCACACATGTCATTTGTAGCACCTATGGAAGTTTACACGCTCTGTTTGTTCTTTGGCGTTTGATTTTCTTTTTCCTTTTCGGTTGGCAGTTTTATGTTGGGTACGGTAAGTGGCCCCGTGTCAGCTCTAACTATACATATATAATATGTGTATCTTATTCCTATGCGAATACGTGTTTGCACTGGCTGTGCGCAATTGTAACTTGAGATTGGTATTTGTTTCTAAAAGGTACATATTTTAATAAAATATTTTACATCACGTTGGTGGCAAATAACGAAGGATGACAATGTGATTTTGGCCGCCTAATGGTGAAGAGTAATAGACTGAATGGTACTTTATACGTATAGTATATTTCACTAAATAGTAGGTATATTTTACTGTTAGATTACAGGTCAACTTATTAAAGCTGGCACAAGCTTGTCGAGCATGTCTGTATTACATACTTTATAAAAAATTACCGCCCGCTATTATAAAACAATCCATAGTTAGATATGTAATTAATATGTTTTGCATTTAATCATACAACGTGTTTGTACTTATATACGGATGCCGTAATGTAATGTACCTACATAACTATATTGTATTACAGCGTAATATATTGATCACCTAAGGCATTGCTCTGATACAAATAGAATGCTTGAAGCGCCTGAGACCGATTTCATTCCATAATTTGATACGGTTTTCAAAATATTTTGATACTACTTTGACCGTGAGCATCTATCAGCTGATTCGTGTTGAGTCAACACCTAATCGACTTCTGATTGCATTTACTGTTGAAAAAATGCAACCAGAAGTCGACTCATAAGGCATTTCACTCTCACTTATTGAATGTGCGTATGACTCAAGGTCGTATCAAAATAAAACCAAAACCTTTTTTTTACCGCATCGGCCCCTAGAGGATTGTACGTACGATATATTATTACGTATTGTACGTTATATTGGAACTATCCGATCACTAATTTAATGTTCCTTTAAGTTTGTAATTGAACTTAGTTCCAGTCGTGCTATTAATAAGTGAGTAGGTAGGCGAGTTAATTGGCCAAATTGGTTTAATTACTCAGAATTATAGACATTCAATTACCTGGACGGTATGAAAATAACTTATTAACATGTTCGTGATTGCCGAATTAAATTATTGGAGAAATTATTAAAACACTACGTTTTAATGTAAACTCAATTATTTTCAATAATTTTGGATTTCGTGGAAATGTCGTCTTGAATAAAATAATTATATAAATGAAGACAATCTTACAGACAAAAGTTATCGCACATATTTACGATTACATTCAAATTACCTGTTTTATTTAAAATTTATTAGAAACACCTATTTCTGTCGTTGTAATGTGTAAATAGGTTTTTATTAAACATGACAACGAAGCTGATTACGAATAAGCACGTCACGGGTCATGTATTGTATCTAACCTAGTTATGTCCAAAATTACACGTATTTCTACATTTGGAAATAATTAAATGTGACAATGTCCCTTTTACAAAAAATAATGGTACAAGTATGTGCCTAGAGATCTAATTGTAACTTTTGCCATTGCAGGTACAAAAATGATCACCCAACAACTCAGCAGAAAAATGTTGTGACAAACACAGGACCTGGATGAGAAGGAGCCAAAGATGTGTCGCCTAAAGAATTTCCAAGACGTAATCAATAACAGAACATTCCTATTCATCTTAGTACTATTATCTCTAAAACTGTGCAGTCCTCAAGACTTGAACGAGGAATTTGTGAATGAGGACAGTTTAGACATAATTTCCGACATTATGGTTGTACCTGTGAAAAGTGTGAAGTTTCCTAGAAACGCGCAGAATCCTTGCAGGCTGAGCGAGCTCCTGTGTGATACGGGACAGTGTATATCGCTGGACAAGTATTGTAATGGAGAGGACGACTGTGGAGACAAAAGCGACGAGCCCAAGTCTTGTACACGTAAGTATATACCGTTTTCGTAATTTACCAAATCATTTAAGAGCGGGAATGTTTGGAAGGAAATGTTTGTCAAACCCTTGTCTTGCTGAAAATTAATAATTATAACCACATTTTGGACAACGCTTGTTTTGCTGGTATACATACACTGCGGTTAATTTACTACATAGTACTAATCTTTAGGGCTTCAAGTTCTTCCAAGTTTGGGGCAGAGTGACGGGGTAGTGATAGGCGGCGAGAGTGAAACGACTAGTGCAGATCTGAATAATTTTCTTTATTTCACAAAATATGTATTTATACATGTAGGTAGGTTGTCGCTGACACAAGCAATATGCGTTTATGTCACAGAAAACTATAGCGTCGCTGAGAAACACTCAAAGTGGACATTTACCACATAACATTACTTACGTACTTACTATAGATACCAAAAATAATAAAATATGTGACTTTTATTAGCCAAGTGTAATGCCTAGTAGCCGGCCGCAGAATAGATGTGGATTTTTATAACGACACCGTAGAAAACTCCATAAAAAAGTATTTCCATTGTAAAATATATCATGACAAAGGAATACTACCTACCTACCTAATATATGATACTACCTAAACTATACTAATATCCTAAATCAAAAGATTCCGAGTTTTCAGTTTCCTTGCGCCCTTAACCTGGCCATTGTGTAATATTCGAAGAATTTATTTATATATACATTCAAATATACCCTTATTGGTTTGTGGGGTTATTCAAACTTATTTTAATATGTCCCCTTCTAGCTCTATTCCCTATTTATATGAGGAAAGTGCTTTGTGAGGCAAAGGGTTGAAGCAGTCAAAAGATATGACGTATTTTACTCACCTACTTGTATTCGTGATATTTTCGTAAAATATTTTTGTAAGTTAGAAGAACCTTATTTTTAGTAACACTTACATTAATTATATCAAAAACCACTTATAACTCTGTAGCTTATAACATAGCCTTATACTAAATGAAATATTAGTTAGGTATCATCTAGACAATTATAAATGCTGGATCAGTTGATAAGTAGATTTTAATAGAGATAAGTTAAATTAGCTACAAAAAATAGATTAAATTAAATTGTTACTTAGAAAACTAACGCAATGTGTGATATTGAAATAATTTTGAAAATTGATCATTTTATCTTAAAATATATTTTAAGTGGACACCTAAATTGATATAATATGTATATGTACTGTGTCTCCCTACTACTTCGTTCTGCAAAAGCCCGCCTATAGGTGCTGCAACCCAATCAAGTTATAATGCAAGTTACAGACCCTTTGTCTATATATTTCCATTTTGAAGAAACATCACAACAACAACACAAACAACAACAAACAACACTGAAACATTCAGGACGACTATATAAAAAAAAGTTTTTACCAGTTGTGGTTTCTATTTTCGACGGAATCCTAAAAAGGTCAGGGGACTCGAGTTGCTACGGAGAGGCTGTGTCAGCGGACTACTCGGCTTCCTTAGCCTTTTGTGTATTATGTGGCTCAAATAAGAATAGAAACGCGTTCGTGGCAAATTTTCTAAGCGCTGGAGACATTTTCATACATCGATTTTCCTGGATTATTAACTCGTAAGATATTGGTTTTGGTGTTGAACAAACGGAAAATGTATGATTGCATTTCGTAAGGAAAACAAGTAGTGCTTACATTGAAAAATATATTTTTATCATGTAAGGTACCTGCACCAAAGAAGGCTTATCGTTATATATATATTTTTTTTTATGTTTAATATGAACCTGCAGTTTTGTCTGTGGTACCAGCGAACATGGACACAAAAATTTGAACCCATTCACACTTATAAAAGTATGAAATTTTAAAAGTAGGCAAGCTTAATACCAGCAGTGGCATGATTGCATTTTTATCACTTGTCACTATGCCCGTCACTTTCGCACTTACTTGTTAGAACGTGACAAATGACAAAGAATCGACCATCTTAGCCCTACAGGACTTCGCAACCCCAAAATCACTCAGTATTTGTGCACATTACAAAAATAATTGTCGCTTCCGAGATTTGAACCTGAAACTCATTAATTTTAAAAATTAGGCTCTCAGTCAATTATACTACTCTGTCAATTTATCTGCACAGATAAATAAGGTTTCTATAGTTTGACGGTACGAGGATATTGTAGTGTGTGTTAGAAGCGAGCAAATTAAATTCAGATAGCAAGTAACCTGTATAGTATTGAATTGACCTGACGCTCTATAATCCGCGCGGTAGGTTAATCTAATCGGTACAAGTAATCCGTCGATGATCGAGCTTGGACAATCATGGCCGCCGGTTATCCTATGGAGTCGATAATTAGAACAAACATAAATTTCGTCATAGGCATTATTAAAATACTAATTTCTGCCCGCGACTGCGTCTACGTAGAAGTAGTTAAACATACACACTTTTACATTTATAATATTTTTATTTATTTTTGGTCTTTCTTACATAAAGCAATGAAATCCTATCAGTAGGCTAAAAGGCTTGCGTTGCGGATACTTTATCGACTATATAATATACGTTATATATTTTGCTCAATATGTCTGACTGATGAAATTGAAACAAAAGAAAGTGAAATAAATTGAAAAATTAGGAGTCTATGCCATATAAATAAAATAAGCAATATTCTCTATTGACATTGCCGTTTTTCTGAAAACGTCACATGTTTAAGTAATTAGATACTTACTAGATATATCAAAATCATAAACTTTACGTCCTACTTTATACACAGTTGATGAAAATTTTTCGTAATTAAACTTTTTACAATATCAACTTACGTTCATTCTTAGTGACTTTAGTAAGCACGCATAAGCAGGAGTAGGCACTGCAACAACTTTATTTGTATTAAAATAATCTAATTCAAAAAAGATGCAAAAAAATTGTAGCTGTAAAAAGTCTTGCACGAATTTACACATCGTCCTTTAATTGGCGTAGCACTGCTGTCTCATCTCACTTCGAACACTTAGAACAATAAATCATACATAAGGTTAAAATTAATAATACAAACTAAAAATAAACTTAAAATAAATGTCCTGTCTCTGAATGATGATTCAAAGATTAGAATTGTGCATTTTTTTAAGCCTCGATGGCGACTTTCGGCTTCGTTCATATATCACATATATGGTTAGAAAGTATTTTAAAATGCAGATAAGAGGGCGCGCGCGTATGCTATCAAGGTCCGCGAACTAAAACGGTATGCTAAGCGGCTTGTTATTAGTTTACATTGAAAACTACCTTCGTTTATACAATGACTGCTACCTAACAAGATTATTTACATCTAACCGAATATGGTACCCATGCTTCTTGGAAAATAATTTTAAGAAAAAAATCATTAATAAATAAACAATTTAGCGCCTAAAAAAAATCGGTCAGAGATAACAAAATCATCCTGCATGTTAATTTTATTTTATTCTATTTTACTTTATTGGGTAAACTTAACAGAATTCGTATAATATCATGAAACATACAATTGCACGAGAATCTAGCACGAGATCCAAAACAAGTGATGACAATGATCAAGTATGTCTCAAATAAATAATTTAATGGAATTTAAACGTAGAACAATCAACTTAGGTTATAACTGATTAGAATTAGAGAGCTTGAAGGGCTTGAACCACGTGGTTCTAATAGCGAACAAAAAATATATATACTCGTATATCTTTTAAAAGATCCTACATTAGCGTACTTGTACAATATCACGCACCTCATGAGCTTCTGTTTCTTTTGAATTGTGGGCTTCATCTTCTTAAAAACCAAATTTAATATTATATTTGCACTCTCTTCATCGCAAAATGTACACGCTATATTAATATGGAAAAGTTATGCCTTGGGTCAGCAAAAACATATTAGTTATATTTATGCGTTTTGCAGTTATTCGTTCTTCTTTGAATGTTATTGTGCTATTATTTTCAATTGATTTCTGTTTTTTTGACCAATTACTGCGTTAGTTTTTAAAGAAGCAGATACGTTTGCGAACGATATCAAAATACAAAACTTGAAATTACTGCATATTTTTGAATCATAATGTACTAAGGATATGATATAAACTTGTAGATACTATGTCTTAAGTTTATAATGCCATAAAGGCTGGAATTTAAAACAAAGTGCTACACTGGTTGTTTGACCGGTAGAGAATGCCTTTAGACATTAAGTTCGCCATTTGTACTTTATTTGTTATATTGTAAATAAATAAAATCCCATTTACTGTGGTCCCACAGTTCCAAGGCTTGTCCTTACCATGTCAGGGTATTGGGATCCTTGATGTCGGTCGACATTTTCAGTGTCGACATTACAAGATTTCACATTATGTATATACAAACATGGCTATATTTATTAGCACTGGAGTTTTCCTAGCCCACTTCGTTATAAGTTACAGCGCGCGTGCCCTTGAGCAACTTTCCTTCGTTTCAGCACTTCCGTTGTACTAATAAACTCTCAAATGCGAGCACGCCATAACCGTCCCAGTATCTCCCCTACCGTCCTTTTCTGTTCTCGTAAAATACGTTTTTACGCTAGAAATATCCGGAACGATAATTGTCTTACACAAAAGACCTCGAGATGTCCTCACAAAGGGGATTGGAAGAACTAGATTACTGTCTGTTTCCACGATGCCACGTCTCCGGGGAGTTGGGTTGCGACGTCAACGGACGATGACAGAAGCTTTACGATGGATAAATTCGGTCATTTTTGGGCTTGTTTGAATATGAGTGTGGATACATTACACAATAACAATATAATGAATGTTGTAGAAAAGCATGTTCTTGTAATAAATTTGTAATTTGAGCCACTTCTTATTATTAAAATTAGTCGTAAATCTACGTGAGTAACATTTGATAAATATAAGAAAACATTAACTATCATTTTATAAAATTGTAAGCGTCCTATAGAAACATAATGAATATACGTAATAAATCATCCTCGGCTCGTACCATTGAGTTTTTCAGAACCTATGTACAAAATATCATAATTTGATATTTACCACTCGCTTTTCGGTGAAAGAAAACTTCGTGATGAAACCGGACTAATCCCAATAAGGCCTAGTTTACCCAGAGGGGTTAGAGGACAGATGGCAGTCGCTTTCATAAAAACTAGTGCCTACGTCAATTCTCGGGATTAGTTGCCAAGTGGACCCCAGGCTGCCTATGAGCCGTAGCAAAATAAATAAATAATAATAAATAAATAAATATTATAGGACATTATTACACAAATTGACTAAGTCCCACAGTAAGCTCAATAAGGCTTGTGTTGTAGGTACCTAGACAACGATATATATAATATATTATAATAATAAATACTTAAATACATAGAAACACCCATGACTCAGAAACAAATATCCGTGTTCATCACACAAATATATGCTCTTACCAGGATTTGACCCCGGGACCATCAGCTTCATAGGCAGGGTCACTACCCACTAGGCCAGACCGGTCGTCAAAAGCAAAAAGCCGGGATAACGCGAGAAAGATACGTAATAAATAATTTAGACCAGTTTTTTTCTAAATATATTTTATATAGAGCGATATATAGATAGAAAAAAAAAATCAAAAACCATTAGAGGTTCGTAATTATTATACTTAGTTATCTATTATAGTTTACGATTTTTCCTCACTGTCCCGTAAGAATTAAACCTTTTACAGTATCACAGGGTACCTAAAACGAAACTAACATTTGAACTAAAGTAACATTCTGTTACCGATTACAAGCGAAGATCGCTTTGATCTAAGGCGCCATACTCAGTTCCTTTCACTGAACAGAAAAAATGGGACAAAAGTTGATCGGTATCGTGGCAACAACACACGGTTGATTTAGCTTGAGCAATTTTTATTCGCTTGAATTCGTTGAATGTAAACTAACGTCGTAGAAAAAATACCGGCTGAGCTTTATAAACTCGTTTCAATTTACTGTGTGACAAACTCGGGCATCAATAGTACATTATTGCGGAGGCCGGGAAATGGCAATTCGGGAATGAACTGTCGCCTGCGGTATTTCCGGACCGATACGACCTTCAAACCTTCAAGAAAAGAGCGTACTCCCATCTTAAAGGCCGGCAACGCACTTACAACCCCTCTGGTGTTGCAGGTGTCCATGGGCGGCGGTAATCGCTTACCATCAGGTGATCCGTCTGCTCGTTTGCCTCCTCTACCATAAAAAAAAAACGAGTTTCGACAAAGAAGATAAATCCACGAATCGCTGTTCCTGCCGAGGCATATATACCTAGTGATTTTCTCCAAACATGCGAGAAAATAAAGAAAATAATCATCAACCAGCACTCAAATCGAACCTTCACATCAAAAACGTCAAAAACAATTCTCCCCTTTAATAATTTAAAAAAAGTTAAAGACACAATTTATTCTGCCATTATCATATTCGTTCATTCAATATAATTGTGTTAATAAGCTGTATGTCCACGCACGATATCCTTAAAAAAATATAGTCTTTGATTTTATTAAGCAGTATTCGCACGATCATACAAGACGGTCTTGGAGGAACGAGACATGACACAGCTTGAAATGATGCTGACCGGGCCGTGTAGACGCGGCGTGCGGCTATAATAATTGGCTGTTTGGATTTTTCTTAGTGGATACGTGTCTTTAAAAAGTAAAAAACAATACAGTAATAACTTCCCGTCCGCTAAAACACGACAGAAATGGTTTGATTTTTATTTTGATTTGAGTTTGACCATAATGAACACCTTCCCGTACTATTTGTAAAAATTTCCAAGCATATTGGAGAAAAAAATATTATTATATATACGGCACAATAATAATGAACATTTTTAGCGCTTACTGACTTAAGTGAAAGTGAACATATATATTTTCAAATTGCCTATGTAAAACCTGAATGAGCAACAATAAAAAACGAAGTAATAAAGAGATAAACTAACTGGTGGAAAGTATACATAAGTACGTCTGCTTAAAAACCTCGATTTAAATACTATAATCATATTTCGATGGTCACGTTTTTACAGTGTTTTTTACATCCTGTATAGAGATAAACTGGTTCAAAGTTGTGTGTGCAACAGGAAGTGTCATGCATCCGCCGGCTTCGATTTCAATTTTACCGGTGGTGTGAATAAATTTTACTAGCTACCTTTTTTCGTACGTTTAAAACTACGGCTGCAGTTTTTTCGAGTCTAAAATTAGTTTGCATTGGCTCAGTTTTGTTAACCAAAAAAAAATATATATATCAAAATGGTGAGAGACAGAAAGGATTTTCAAACATTTTTCATTTTTTTTGTGCTTTGAAGCAGTGTGATGCTATACCGAGATACTACTGAGATACACATTCTATTAAGAAACGTTTTATTTTAGGAAGTTACATAGGTTCGTCAAGAAAACGATCCGAAAAAAAGAAATACCGAAAACTATTACCGACTATGAAAAGTCGACATCTAGGTAGGTATGTACCTATATTTAAACAAGTAAATAGGTACCTATAAATCCAGGTACAATTCGTGACTAATGTCCGTCCATTTTGTAAACAGCGCTACGGTAAACTTAACACCTTATTAAAGGGGAGCGTGGGTTTTTTTGTTAATTGTAGCTATATTTCGGGTTAATGACCACCTTCGTGGGAACGATAAAAGCGAAAGCTCGTTTTCAGGCATCGCTGTAATTAAAGGAGGTTTTATTGTATGGTTGACTCGCTAAGTGGTAGAGAACGTGGACAAATATTGTTAAATTATTTAAAATTACGCAATTAAGATGACAAGCCTTTGCTTTTATTTGTAGACAGGGTTGTAATTGCTTTTTGTAGCAATTATTATTCAAAGATTGTCGAAATCTTAGATTGTACTCGTATGTCAGTGTATGCGAGATTCATCTGCATAGCTTAATAAAAATATACTTCCATTATTCATGCTTAAAATTAAAAAAAAATTTTTTCTTTTTTTTTTATTACGAAAAGGTAAGCATTTGACCACAATCTCACCTGATGGAAAGTGCCGATGTAGTCTAGGATGGAACATGCTTACCTAAAAGATGTCTATTCACTCTCGATTGGTCCCTAGCGAAAGCGGTCGAAGGAAATTTCTGCCGCCCATCACTGCCTCCCCTGGTAAAACCTGACGGAACGCTAGCACATACAGCCAAAGAGAAAGCTGACCTGTTCGCTTCTCTTTTCGCTAAGAATTCACGTCTTGACTCAGCCGGTAAACTTCCACCCGTGCTTCCTCAAATGAATATTTCCATGAGGGATGTTCATATACATCAAAAGGAAGTCCTCAAAATACTGCGAACGTTAGACGTGGATAAAGCCAGCGGTCCCGACGGAATCCCTGCTATTGTCTTGCGAAACTGTGCAGCCGAGTTGTCCCCAATCTTAACACGCCTATACCGCCTGTCGCTCGAAACTGGCGTAGTACCCTCGTGTTGGAAGCTTGCAAACGTGCAACCCGTGCCCAAAAAAGGTAGTCGTTCAGACCCAGCCAATTACCGACCAATCTCGGTCACCTCCATACTCTGCAAGATTATGGAGCGTGTACTGAATAAGCGGCTCCTATCACACCTAGAGGATAACGATTTACTCAGCGACTCTCAGTATGGCTTCCGCGAGGGTCGTTCGACTGGAGATCTTCTGGTGCATGCTACCCATCTTTGGAGCGAGGCAATTGAGAGGCACGGTGAAGCCCTTGCGGTATCTCTCGATGTCTCTAAAGTATTCGACCGGGTCTGGCATGCAAGTTTGGTGAGCAAGCTTCCAGCATACGGGATACCAGCCGGCCTGTGCAACTGGATTGAGAATTTCCTGAGTGAACGTTCCATCCGGGTGGTGTTAGATGGCTACACATCTGACCAATGGGCTATTAATGCCGGTGTTCCTCAGGGCTCTGTTCTGTCCGCGACCTTATTTCTGCTGCATATCAACGACATGCTAGTCCCAGATACTTTTGGGTATGCCGATGACAGCACTGTCGTGGACAGATATTTCTCCAATGCTCGGGCCAAAAAAGAGGAAGTCCAATCTAATCGACAGGCTATGGTAGACCGTCTGAATTTGACACTTAAGGTAGTATCCGATTGGGGCGACGCAAACCTGGTCAAATTCAACGCTACCAAAACACAGGCGTGTCTGTTCTCTGCGAAACGGAGTCCTTTCGACCTGACTCCGACTTTCCGGGATGTATCCGTACCGATATCCAACCATCTCCAGCTACTTGGCACAAGTATCTCATCTAACCTGAGCTTCGGGGCGTATATTGAATCTCTGGCTAAATCTGCAGCTAGACGATTAGGCGTCCTTTCTAGGGTCAAGCAGTACTTCACACCGGAGCAGCTTCTTCAGCTTTACATAGCTCAAGTCCGGTCGTGTATGAAGTATTGCAGTCACCTTTGGGATGGATCCGCCAAGTATCAGCTAGCCACCCTAGATTCTATAGACAAACGCGCTAGGAAGCTTATTGGGGATGCGAGATTGGTAGAGGCTAGACTGCAGAGCCTAGAACACCGTAGAAAGGTAGCCTGTTTATCGGTATTCTACAGGATACATTTCGGGGAGTGTGCGATGGGATTACATAATCTTATCCCCCCATCTCCGTTCTGCCACCGTGGGACTAGACGCGGACTTGCGTTTCAATCTACGTCGTTACTTTACCACTGATCCGCACTAAACGCTACGCATCCAGCTTTATCATGCGTACGGCTAAGGAGTGGAATTCACTTCCTGCAAATCTATTCCCAGTCCACTATAACTTGGACCTTTTTAAATCGAGAGTGAATAGACATCTTTTAGGTAAGCATGTTCCATCCTAGACTACATCGGCACTTTCCATCAGGTGAGATTGTGGTCAAATGCTTACCTTTTCGGAATAAAAAAAAAAAAAAAAAAGATTTAAAAAGGTCCAAGTTATAGTGGACTGGGAAGAGATTTGCAGGAAGTGAATTCCACTCCTTAGTTGTTCGCATGATAAAGCTTCTTCTTAGTATTTCTATTTTACTTTTTACTTCATTGTTATTATTTTGGCTCGATATCATTGTTCCTCGTAATCTAATACATACTACCTAACTCAAATCGTTCATAACTTTATTACTTTCTATGATTGCCCTCCCCTCCAAAATGAGTTTTGTAAACAATAATTACTATTTACAAATAAAATAGTGGTTATTTCTTCATTTTACATTCAGTGTTTTCTAGCAATATAATAAGACAATGTCTTAAATTTTAAACTTTTTCACGTAGTTATAAGTACTGTAAATTTTTCAATTATAGAAAAATAAGTTAATGGCGATTCTGGATTTTCTTACTAATCCTAAAATCACTATAAATTTAAAAATAATTCAGTCAAAATTACTTTATGTTGGTGTTTTAAAACTAACAAACATGCATATAGGCGTCAGACAAAGAACACAACACACACACTAATGATCTTCATTGAGCACCCTTTTCGACTGCAGCTAGAAAGTTATAAATGAGGACGGCATACTATGGTATTAATCATTATATGTGAAAAATAATGGACCCTGAGTAATACAAAAAAAAGTAAAAATAAATATGTTTCTCTTAATAAAATAGCGACGCACACTCGGGAAAATTCTAACTACATTACTTTAACGTAAATTGCCAGAAAAGCAGTAAAACAGGGCGCGAATAATTCCAATTTTACTAATGCCGGTCGGCTTCGAAGTTTGTTTGTAATTAGCAAAGCATACGTGATGTGTGTTGTGCAATAGTCCCAGAAGAAGTAAGTACCTAGACACGTGGGTAAGTAGACTGTACATTTTGTGTTACAAAAAACGATCCGAAGGTGATCTCGTTGAAAGTTAAATTCTACGATTTACTCTCACGTGTTTTTAGTCAGTCGCGCGACATGTTTCGGAGAGCCTAGGTCTCTTTCTCAAGCACTAACAGTGCCAACAGCATTCACGATGGCCGTGCTTCGCGTACTGCTCCGCGCCGCGTCGCACGGTGCGCGCGCGCTGAGAGAACCGGTTGGGGAAGGTCTTGCGCTATCTTATCATAGTAGGCGGGAATAGTGGTGTGGTGTTTGGGTTTGGGTCAACTAACACTTGTAGCGACAAACAGTTGTTAGTGCTTGAGAAAGGAGACGCTCTACGAAACATGTCGCGCGAGTGACTAAAAACACGTGAGTGTAAACTGTAGAATTAGTTTAATGTTTGTATATCTCACGACAGGTTAAATTCGATCGTTGAAAGTTCTTTCTTAAATATAGGAAAAAATATATACTACTTACAGATCAGAGTCTTAAAGCAAAAATATTTATACTGCAAATATTTGTACACTATTCCACTATAAGAACGTAGTTTTTAGTTGATCCGATCCCTCAGCAAGCCGAGTTCAAGCGCAGCTTCTTTTTCTAATGCTTAAATGTTCTACATAATAAAAAGGATGCTTTGTACGATACCTGTTCGTGCAATTTGATAGAAGGATCTATCGATAAAAGTTTTAGTTGTGTTCGCGCAGCGCAGCACAACATACTTGATTATCCAGGTATAAACTTTAAAATAACTAACTCCTTTTGATTGTATAGGATTACGCTAAAATAAACACACTAACTTCGGCTTCGTCATACGGCAACGCAACGCGTCTTTCACCAACTGAGTTTGGAAGAACAATTTTGTTCGTATTCAGCGAAGCTCCTAATAGCGTCTCCGCTAAGATGTCTCAATTATGCCCGCTTAAGCCACCGTCGGCAAATACTTTTGTTCGCGCCGTCTAGTTTCCGTCTATTCAATGTCTTTTATATGGTCCGTAATGGGCATGTTACGAATAAGTGGCAGGAACTCTTTTTTTGTCACATTTTTGTATACTCATTACAGCAATGAGTACCTACACTAAATGAATAAAAATTAGTGTACTAATAATTCTATTTTTCTGTGAAAGTGATGTTTCATGTCTTTTCCTTATTTAAAGTTTTAACCGTCATTATAATAAAACCTACAGTAGTCTACGTATTTTAAAGACCTATTAAATTTCTGTATTTATCCTATTGTAGTCCTGTGATAGTAAACAGAAGCTAGAATAGAAAAACAATCTTCCTTGTTTCCTGAGTCAGGCTATCTTCAGCACCAGTAGGTTGTATAAATACAGACAGCTTTGGAAAAAATGTGTATAAATAAAATAATATAAACGTCAGAATAAATATTACATGAATGGAAAAGTTTCGTTGTATAGCCTTATAAACGAAGTTTCACCAGCCAGCAGAGAGATAATGACAAAGAAATATCTAACAATACTAACAAGCTCCCAAGGCAGCCTAAGTTCTACATACACGCGTATCTAAGTGAGCCATTACTCTAGTAAAATGGACCATTTGTTCTACGTCGCCATGCATCGGGGAAAATGAAGAAATCCATCTATTTAGTGTGGAGGTAGCTTTGTTTTGCTAGAGTGAATAATATTAAGCTCTTGTCTAATAGGTAATGTTAATTTGGTGTAAAACAGTTGGAATATCATTAGGAGAATAAAAGTTGGCTTTTAGTATTTGACAAGTATTTTAAAAAACCTGAAATCTAAACTTTCACCTACACCTAACAATAAATAAAACTGTCCGACGGGATATAACACATCAAAAGTACCTAACACGGTTTAATTACTATTAGTAGAGTACTTGGTAGTTAAAGTGCTTACAAATTTGGCGGATATGTATACATAATCGTTGCCTTATAGTTACCAAAAATTTGCATTATTTTTGATTTTATGATTTTAATTTTATACTTATTTTCCACAAAGCCTTCTGTCATATAGAAAATGAACACATTTATTTAATAACCAATATAATAAATAAAATAACGTTCATCAATTTGGAAAAACCTGACAGAATAATTTAACGAAAAAGCACTTAACGTGACACGACAACCATCAAACTGTCCGTGACGTGTTTGCCTTAAGCAAAAACAAAAGAATATTAAAGCAAACAATATTTAACGGCTAAGTGAACACTTATGCTATGTAATGCGCTGTCAGAGTAGACAAAAGACGGTTTTTTATTTAAAAGAATGTAAAAATATGGCCGCTCCCATTGTGTTGGCTGGCGCGCTTTATTCCGATCTTTTTACTTCTCATTTCCTTATTTTTGTGTATGAAGGATTAACAACACAGGTACCGCAGCCCGCACCTATTTATTATCTGCTGCATAATTTCTGGCCTTGTTTTTTGGCTGTGGACATTTTTAGATGTTAATTTTTG
This sequence comes from Cydia pomonella, assembly GCF_033807575.1. NCBI lineage: Eukaryota > Metazoa > Arthropoda > Insecta > Lepidoptera > Tortricidae > Cydia > Cydia pomonella. The sequence continues at coordinate 10,447,241 of NC_084715.1, forward strand.
TTGTTTGTGTTTATTTTGTACTTTGCTGGAATATGCAGGATAGCCAGTGTTCTAACAAACATATGTATACCCCATGCAGGTATACTGTATATTATAATGTAACAAGTTTTTGTACGTAAATAATAACATTGCAAAGTCGAAATGACTGTTTAAAATTTTACCAGTAAGGTGGTTAAATTTTATCGTATTATCAATCCAATTAGTGGATTTTCATTTAAAGTTTCATGTTTGTGGTCTAAGACAAACTTGACATTAGCTTTTAAATAATCAGTAGCTACACCTACATAGGTTTTGTTTTGCAAAACATTTTTATTCGAAAGGATTTTCTGACTCAATCAATTTATTTTTATTTTTTATTCGATTTGAAAAAATCTACATATTGGTTTATAGTATTTATGAAAACGGGGCTTAATCGCGTTTAATTAATTTGTAAAGCTACCCTCGATTTGTGCTCTCAGAAAATATTGGCTAAAATTGACATCAACATCTACGCAAAGTAGCTGAGCATATCGAAGTCAGTATACATGGGGTGTAAAAATCGTCTAAGTTTAAACCAGTGTTTTACTTAGAGACTTACTTTTCCCACTGAAGCTGACAACAATTTTTATCGGCTATAAGTTGGAGTTTGATTTTCAAAATACTTTATAAAGTATTCACTCCGTATTTTGGCAAAATATATTATCGGACTTTAGAAACGGAGTTTTTAAGAGCTGGTTTACACGATTGACTGCCCATCCAACCGTTTATAGTGCAATACGTGCTAGTAAATTTTCACTGTCGAATAGGGACGTCGAGTAAATGGTCGAATGTGTTATCTCACTAAACTATCCTACTATCAGTAGGTACCTATTCTATCCGCCATCTAGTAATATAAGTACGATAAAATTAGGATTTTCTTAAACATTAAGCTTGCAATGTTTTTAACAGTCGAAAATGCGCATTATAACCTTGTAGTTGCTAAAATTCATAACCTACAATCGCACCGACCATCAGGCAGGATTTTGCCACTGTCAAAAACTTGAACAATCTAATCATATATTTACTTATTTTTCCTGCAGCTTGCAATAGGACGTACATGGGCGACGTGGGTCGTACCTACGAGCTGGAAGTGCGGCGGCCGCGCGAGGACCACCTGCCTTTCGTGTGCCATCTCAACTTCACCGCCACCGGGGGGAACTATGGGGATATCATACAGGTACGTTACATGCTAGTCCATTTAATTGTTACGGTTCATCCTCAAGGGATGTGATCATGTCACTGGGTAACACTGGGTGACATGATCCCGTCCTAATTCTCCAGTTTTGAGGCGTATTTGAAAAGGATTATTATTTTGAGGATTTTCATTTTTTGGCGACCTGTCTCGCCTAGTCGGTAGTGGCTCTGCCTACGAAGCCGATAGTCTTGTGCTCGAATCCCAGTAAAGGCAGGTTTATTAAGACATTTGTTCCTGGGTCATGAATGTTTTCTCTGTATTGAAGTATAATATATATCGTTGTCTGAGTGCCCACAAAACAAGCCTTTTTGACCTTACTGTGGGGCTTAGTCAATTTGTGTAAGGGTGTTCTAAATATTCATTTATTTTTTGATAAGTTTGCCGATAATGTGTTGAATGTAGGTATAAACATATACGAGTATGTTAACGCATACGAATCGAACACATTACTGGCTATGAGCAAGTTTATTAGCTATTTCTCTACGCCAATAAGCTCTAAACGAACAAAACATTCGCAACTTTGCATATAGACAGAATGTATGTGTGTCTGTGTTTATAATGTGTGCATTGTATGTGTGATTTCTGGTAATACAACAAAGAAAAACAGTATGTTTATATTAAACCAATTTGACCGTATAAAAGTCACTACAATACACAAGGGGCGTTTCGATTTAATTGCGAGCTGCACCGATGCTTCAGTGGTTATTACGGTGACCTAGTACGTCGACAGTAAAAGGTCGATTCCCATGAGTGACTACATAGTTTCTTTCTTTATTTATATTTTATTTCCGTTTACGCAACAACTCCCTAATAGATAGGCTTGACTCTTATTTTACCGTTTGGTACATGTATAAATTACGCTTTCCAAAATAATTACGTTTCTATGTCATATTGGTAAATAATAGAATAATCAGTATTTTTTTCCTGTTTATGGATAATTTAACACTGACTACCATACATGACATGGGGTTTTAGGAGCGAGAATATTTAACAGTAGCAAAAAATAGGAAAAAAAAACTGTTAAAAAAGGAATTTTTTTACATTTCTAAGCACATTTAGAGCTTACTTCCTATTTTTAATTAATAGTTTGGTATCATTCCCGCACACAAAACCTCGATGTATGCTGATTACTTGATGAACATAATATGTAGCACTTCTACGATTAGCTACATTATTTAAGTTAGAGTGACGTAGCGATCTACGCTTCCCGCGCGTTATGCTACGACGCAGCCGCGGCTTAGCAGTACGATTACTCTAGAAACGTCGTCTTTTTGTTTCGTTAGAAATGAAAACTCGAATTTATTTTTGTAATTATATTATCCAGCTAGTTTCTATTCATCTTTCTCTTAGGATAACAAAAGTAAAAACCAATGACGATGACGGTAATTAGGCCCATTGCCATTTTTTAACTTTGCGTACAATTACACTAAATTCATTAAGTTTACCACAGATTGTAATATAATTATCCGCAAGGCATATTTTAACAATCATGCCTTCTGCAAAATTACAAAATATCCTTGTTGCAGTTAACATTTGACACATTCACCGTGGGCAAGTTCGTCTCTTTTACATCCGACGGCTGCCCTGATGGTCACATGACCATCGTCGAGAGGAGCCCCTCCCCTCCGACCGGACAGTGGTGCGGCTCAGCATGGGGCTACACCGTCTACTTCAGCGAATCAGACTCCATTAATATGACCCTGAGACTTGACCGGCTCAGCCAACAGGTGAGTGGTAAATTATAGCCGATTAAATTTCCGTCAATAGTTCTATGCTTTAGGGGCAGTCTAGAGGCTCCATTATAGATATGTATTACATTATTATATTCGTGTAATTTGTTTTAAAGGTTCCGAAGTCCCGAAGAGTGTATGTAAAATTTGGAGGCATATTTAGTTATATCGTAAAGGTATTAACTGATACCAAATAATTAAAAACTGCATCAAAATCTATAAACTAAACTTTATTTCTAAAAAACACATTCAGAATGAACGCCTATATAATATAATGTAATAAGTATCCAATTTTATTCCTTTAACAAAATAAGATTGTGAAACATTAAATACAAGACCACTTCATACATTGTCACAATGATTACTTATCTCCTATCACAAAATATTTACAAGGAGAGGATTCCATAATGTCAATAGGTTAACTACTTACGAGTCCATTCTTCTACTTAGGTATACCATAGATCTACAACGTACCTGCTATAATATTAAAGAATAAAGTGATTATATCTACACAAAAAAGGACACGATAACATCAGTAACATTGTACAAAAATCAATTTATAGGCGGTCCAATTATACAACATACCTTTATAGACGCAAGGCGAGTAATTATCCCCCCCCCCCCCCCCCGGCTTCGCACGGGCTACACACAATCTTAACAAAAATTATACACCTTGCTCAAAAAACCCAACACAGGTGAAAACCGCATGAAAATCCGTTCAGTAGTTTTCAAGTTTATCGCGAATATACAGACACCACACAGACGCGGCGGGGGACTTTGTTTTATATTAATGGTGTAGTGATTAGGTACTGTTAGTTAAAGTAGTTATGTCACAAATGGAATTAACATAAAAGTACAATTAAATTTGAAAAACATTCGACGTAAATAAATTTGATATCCTTTGTCTGGATAAACCCACGTACTTATAGGATATACGGCCCGATTCGAGGAATGATTAAGACATGTTTATGATCTTGGAAAGATCTATAACTAAACGACATGTCAAAATTGACGTTTATTTCGATTCCGTTGTGATCCCAACAAGATCTATCTACGATATTTCTAACGTCAAAGTGACATTGGTTGCCCGAATCAAGCTGCTTCTGTCAATTATACGATATACAAAGGATATCTAAATGAGAAATTATCTAAACCAGCGGCGGTATCATGGTTCCATTTTTATCACTTGTCCCTACTGCTGGGCTAAGATGTTCGGCTCTTTATCATTTGTCACCATACCTGTCACGTTCTAACAAATATGTAAGCGCGAAAGTGACGGGCATAGTGACAGGTAATAAAAATGGAACCATGCTGCCACTGCAGAATTTATCGTATCTCATTCTTCGAATCGGGCCGATACTTAAATATCGATTCGTATTGGAAATAGCATGCATATACATTTGCGTTAGACTGAATTTCAATTTCAGTTTACGAGGGGTACAATTACAACAACGGAGTTATTGATCCTCTTGTTCAATGAACTTAACCAGTACCCCTAGTGTAACCTTGATCGACATCATAACGTGACGAACGCGTTTGCGTTAAGTGTCATTTTGTATAGGATTTTGAGTTTCCAAAACGTCCCGCTTGGCGCGCTCTTTCGAAATTCAATACAAAATGAGACTAAACGCAAACGCGTACGTCACGTTTGGAAATCGAATTTATTTACACTAGGGGTACGGGTGGCTTCTTTAAACTGCAAAATAAGTCCTAAGTTTACGAGCATTTTGAAATGCGTAATTCGTTGTGATTTCAAAACATTGTACATTGTATTTAGTATATAGGCCCACTCGAGTTTTAGTTATTCGAACGGTTTCCGTTACGATATTGATCTGTCAGTGTCAAAACTTACATTTTTGGTTGAAGAAATTTCATTTCTGATACTGACAGATCAGTATCATATTGGAAACAGATCGAATATGTAAAACTCGAATTAGCCTGACAATTGATGATTCAAATATAGATTCTGTCATTCACGAAGAAGCGTGCCTAGACTAGCAATGTCATGTTATTAAAGGTTAGATTTGACAAATCTGCACGTAATCATGGATGACACGAACTATATAAATAAAAAATAAAAAAGTGGTTCAACAAACTGCAATAAATTATATAAAAGCTGTCGGTTTCAATAGTTTGTTTTTTCATATGAAAAAATATATTACATTTAGGCACGAGTACATAATAGACAACTATAAAGTATCGTTAATAAGTAATATAGCTATAATGTACTCGTAACCTACCTATTACGAGTACATAGGTTTAGAGATATAAAAAGTTAAAATAAAAGCAACTCGTATTTAGCAAGTTTTGTGGGTAAATTATATTTAGGTTAAATAATTAGTTTAATTATAATATCTACGAGTAAGTTGTCTTAAATGTAATCTAAAGGCCACCTAATTTGAAAACTCGTTTTAATTGCGAGCGTACTAATTAAGTGTATCTTTTCGCACATGCTAAAGTTAATCCTTATTAATGAACAACGATATTTATCTTCATTAAGAGTCACTAAGCATCCCTTTGTGTTTTACTGACGTGACGTAACTAACTACGTGTTTTCGCCTGTGACTCGACTAATATTTCACATCACCCCGCTTTTAACGGTTCGCTGCTTTTCCTTTATCTGCCGGCAGCAGCCGTATTATGTGCAAGGGTTGAACTTTCGATCAATTAATTAAGCCGAATAAGACCCTCGGGATTACATTGAACTCCTAATTTCATACGAGACCAACAAAGAATTGATTACGAACTCAAAATTAAAATACTTTTAGAACAGTAAACACACCAACTAATAACGAACTAACTGTCAGCCTTGTTTGTAGGGCGTTGGATACAATTTCGACTTCAAGTTAGCTTACAAGTTTCTAAGACGGAGTGAAGCGCGGTTGCGGTACGGGAACGCAACTGTGGGGGCCTGGAGGGGGGAGCGGGTCCCGGGGACCTACTGCGACCGCATACTGAGCGACTGCGACCTGCGGGCCTGCCGCATCCAGTCACCCAACTTCCCGGGGGTGTACCCGCGAAACGCCACCTGTACATACCGCATCGAACATACCAAGGTACTCGAATCAACGAGCTTTTCTTTGTCATTGTCAACGCGTTGATTGGTAACATGATTTGATTGCAGTTAGGTTTAAACTATATTTCCAGCTTCCGCCGTTATTCTCATAAATATAAGTAATGTTGCTCTTCAATTTTCCTTAAACAATCACACACAAGCCGCTTCCAATTCACGCATAGAACGTTTTCAGTTGTTAGTGATTTTAAAATATTCTTTCTACAAATATTCATCAGCGAAATAACAGAACTATCAACAGTCAAATTTAAATTTTTGGATTGTTTGATACGTAAAATTACACTAATTGTTTGTAATAAGTAACAAATATTTTTTTTTTTATACTACGTCGGTGGCAAACAAGCATACGGCCTGCCTGATGGTAAGCAGTATCCGTAGCCTATGTACGCCTGCAACTCCAGAGGAGTTACATGCGCGTTGCCGACCCTAACCCCCTCCCACCCTCGTTGAGCTCGTTGATATTTGGTTAAATGGAGTTAAAATTTTAGTATCGTCTATGTGACTCTATGGTTTATTCTGCGTAGGTGGGTATATAAAACCATTTCTATCAGATGAGCACGATAAGACCTTGCCAACTCATGTCGCCTAACTATAACGATCTAATGTGGTTTTCAAACCGTCATAAACCGTACTTTAAGTTGTAAACGATGCACAAGTTATTCAAATGTTGAATGTTTGTCCATTTAACAACAGTCCAATGTCGACCAACTATTGCATACTTAGACTATTACAACGCTACATTAATTTTTAATCTGAAATCATTTGCAGCTGTAGCGTTTGTGTGGCACTCTGATCTCCTCAATGAAGTTGACCTACATGATAATAGCAGTTGATCCCGGTTCATATTCGAATAAATCATTGCTAATTATGATAAACGCGACAGGATTTAACTGTTACATATTTAAGCAGAAGCACACCTGAATGGGAATAATTAAAAAAATTCCGGGTAACCGAAAAACGTTACTGGCGCTCCTGCTGATGTGGCGGTTTCCAGTACCTAATAATTAATTTAAACTTCACACCGTACTAGACCAAAGCTCATGACAAGATAATTTGATATTCCTCCTAGAATATTTTTATTCTCGCTTGCATAATGTACTGGTACATATGAGTATAGTTTTTTGTTTCTGATATAGTTTTAGTCCTTGTATTATCGAAGAGATGGTCTGGCCTTTTAGAGATAGTTTAAGATTTTTATAATAATATAAAATCGATGTATTGATTCAGATACTGAGCGTTAGAAATTGCATGCAAACTAAATATATTCTTATTCTTAAATTATTTTTGGTTTAAACTTTTATTTGTGTTTCAGATACCGTCGGATAAGCATGTTTTACTAGCAGTAAGACAAACAAACAGTCATAAAATACATATCAAAGACCAAATAGTCAAATATGATAGAAGTCAGAGGGTTTTAAAGTAAGTATTATTTGAATATCAATATTTTTATGATTTATACCTTCTCAAATTAAGTAGATTTTATTTCTTATTTATTTAAATAATTTTACGTTTACGTACTGAACACGCATATTTGAAAATAATAAACTTTATTAGTATATTTGGTGGTATTCTAATTAACCGATTCAATTATTATAATCTCTGATTTGAAATTTGCTGATGTCAATGTAACTTTACCACTAAATTTTATGTCGTTAGCGATTTCTATTATTTAGTTAAATTGATACCCAAAATGGGTAACGGTTGTTTGAGTTTTGACTAAACATAATTGAAAATTAATAAGGCATCCCAGCCTATACAAACTAAACGTAAAAGTATATAATAATTTAAGAGTAAATAAATAAACAATAAATTAATGAATATTTCGGGAGAATTAATATTATGTTATGAATATTATAATATTTTTTTAGAATTTGGGACCAGTGCAATGTTGTTCAGGACTACCTAACAGTGTGGGACGGCCCCACTCGAGAGTCTCCCGTTTTGGTCAGACTGTGTGGAGGTGACGCTGTACCTGATATAGTCAGCCGCGGGCCTAACATGCTATTGGAGTTCCATACATCACCATATGACAATCCTTTTCATCCTGTGCCATTGAGCTATTTGCCAGGATTTGAACTCGAAGTTCAGGTAAGATCAAGATGTCACAAGATATTTTATAAATTCCGTTTGTAAAATTTAAAATTCGTAATGAACGTTAATTTTAAGAAACTATTTTACATAAACGAAACGAAAATAAACGAAATCGCGAAACGTCTGTTGACGTTGACGTAACTGGTGACCGAAGAGCTGGCGGCTTCCTCGCACAACGCATCAGTATTGCGATACAACGAGGAAATGCCGCCAGCATCCTTGGTACAATGCCTCAAGGGCCTATTTTAGATATACGCTAGTTATAGTAACCATCTGTATATATCCATTATGTATATTGTTATTGTAAATAAATAAATTTTACATTCTAATGGAAACATAACTAAACATTGATACAAAACTTTTTTCTGTTAAATTCTCTATTTTATGCACATTTACTGGACGTTATTGTAGAAAATATTTTAAAGTAAGCCGAACATAGTCGCATTTCTAAAAATATTTGGTTTCGCATTTGTAGCCAACATTTTGCTAATCTTAATCACAAAGTAATATTGAAAAACAGGTTAAGCCTAATCTGCACAAGCAGATTGCACTTTGTACACTCGTTCATTTATAATCCAATTTCCCGCTAACTTATTTCCATTGCCTCATCGTGCTCGTTAGTATTCTTCGTGGTTTCAGTTGAAATATTTTCTTTGTCAGGTGCTGTACGTGGACAAAGATTCACATTCGTACGTGCGTTTAGACGGTCGGTGCCGCTTTGTACTTCGATCCTCAGACAAAACTAGCGGAGTGCTGAGAAATCCTCGACATTCACTGCCGCCGAATACTTCGTGCGTCTACTATTTTCAAGTGAGGATCGTGGCGTTTTTTCCGAACATTTCTGTGTTCTTTTACATTTTTATAATATAAATTAATAAATCTTCTATTTCGTTTTACCTCGCTTTGTTATTATTACAGTTATGTTAAAAACAATTATTTCAACAAAAGGTATAAAAATATTGACCTAACATTGTTATAGATAACATATGAAATATATATTTTCATAAATTTTAGGGTCGACCCAACGAGATCGTGTGGGTGTCCTTCGTGAAGTACCATTCAGCAGGCACTGAACCTGCAGGATTTGACCAGCAGAAAGACTGTTCCTCGCAGCTGACCATTTGGGATGGGGCTGCGCCTGATGCCGATCTTGAGAGAAAGGTATTTTTAAAAAGAACATATTTCTAGACACTGAATTATTAGAAATCAGAAAGTGGTATTTAGAACATTCAAACACAACACTGGGACACAGTGGGATTCAAAGTACATATTAGTAAATAAAATAAGAATTTTGTGATATTCGAATTTTAAATCATAAAAATATAATTTGGAAGGATAAAATCAAGAGAATAAATGTAACATTAATTGACAATAGTTTAACAGTATTAGGTAATTTCATTTAATGCACTCCCCGGCAGGAACACACCATGAGTAGGGTTTAATATTATTTGGGTGCGGTTTTCTGTAAGGTGGAGGTACTTCCCCAGTTGGGCTTTGCTCTAGATCTGGAACGACATCCGCTGTGCTGTGCCCTATTACATAAAGCGAAATGATATTCACAATACCTCTCTTTTGGACGTAGTTTAAGGACATGCCCGGGTCCAATATAATATACGACAGTCTGGATGTATTGAAACGGTTCACTCGTGTTTTATATGTACTTATATTCCGTTTACCGAATGCTTATACCAATGAATAGAATCAGGCGTTACTTTGCGGAAATCCATACTATTTAAAACAAAAAAATTACTTTGCTAATCCGCGAAATATAACGTGCTAGTCAATCAATGCCAACCCGTATATTACCTTACCATACAATTGCATGTAAAAATATGCAAGTAAGTATAACGTTGGCACTGATTGACTTGCGCGTCATCTTTTCGCGGATTAGCAAAATAATATTTTTGTTTTAATTAGTATGGATTTCCGGATATATTATTGGTTCCTATCTCTTCTTTTCTATCTCTCACAATTGAAAAAGTGTTTTATATTAAAATTGTATACGACGTTCGTAGTATTTATAGTATTTATACATGGTAAATAGCTATATATTTTTGGGCATAAATAACGTAGGTATGTATTAAGTTTGCAATTTCATATTCGTGCTTCAATGCATTTTTCATCGAGCTGCATAGTTTATAAAGTAATTTACGGAACTATTTACTATAACAGTAACTCAACTATGAAAAATATTTCACAATCAATTTCGCAGAGAGGTTAAAAACTTTTGAAAATAAAAACGGCAATCAAGTACACTTCGCTTCAACTTTCATAGCCACAGTACCTTCTTCGTAGTTCGCAGAACTTTATTAAAAGTTTAATTTAAAAAGGATTCTTCTCTACTTTTTAATTTTTCTGATTTAAAATGGTCTTTTTACGGTGACCTACTATGATAAACTTGAACTTCAAATAAGATAAAGAGATAAAGTTCGTTGATGATGTTTCTTTGAATTTTGTTTTCTTAGTCTCTTACACTATTATTTCTCTAAGTAAATACTAAAGTTCGATTTACATCATAAATTACTGAATTCAAAATAATTAACTAGTTTCAAAACTTCATGTAGGAAAAAAGCAGATAATAGTTTACCAGATTATAAAGACAGAAATATATGTGAATCTACCTGTATGGGATTGAAAAGAATATCACAATGCAAAATTTTAAATAGCAATAGAATCTTTTTTATTTATCTTCACTTGCTCAATGAACGTATCTTAGATTTAAATTGTTTATGCCACATAAACTTTTCCGAAGCACAAATTTTAACCAATGTAAAAAGTTTTCCAACGTGTAGGGTAATGAAATGTGGATTAACTTGAGCGTAGAAGCGGAACTTTCGCACTGCGCAAGACTAAATGCCATGGATACAAATACAGAAGCGATATAAAATTGGGTAGCGTTCTCACCGCCTTTATTCGTACCATTTCACTTTGCCAACTACCTCCCCACTTGACGTCGGGAGCCAAACATTAATTTTCTTTAATGTGTCTGAGCACTTTTACCGACTCCTCTACCAACTGCAGTGCGGTGTTTCGTTTCATTCATTTGCTATTCCTCTGGCTGCATTAAGAATAGATAAACGGCTTTGAGTCAAGTCATTTACTTGGTAGTTTAATAAGAAAAAGTTTTTCGCGTTGTAAATAACTCACTGGAGCGTTACTTCGTTTAAGAGTCTATTAAGATGGTAACGAGTACAGTTACTTTCACATTTGTTCGGCATTTCATGCATTAAGGTTATAATAATGTACGCAGCAATTTGGCAGAAGGAACCAAAGCCACGACGTCTTTAATGTTTTAAAAAGCAGTTAGCTGGGAGTCCTTACGACTGTGATTATTGCTTGACTTTTAACTTTTTTACGGACTTAACACATTTAAACGCAAGCTTTTAATTGCGTTATTGTCATTAAGGATACGGTTTTTGCATTTAAGGAAGTGTGGCTATACATACCTAATCAAGAGCTCTATAATATACCTACCTAATATTAAACTTTATACAAACCCAAAATAATGTGTGTAATGATATTGTATTGTAATAAATAAATTTGCTTTCTGTAGTCGTGAAGATTCACTGATACGGTCAAAGGTCCACTCGTCTATCTATTGGTCACATTCTAGCCTCTTCAACAATATACTATTTTTATACTTAATTACGACGAATAGTTGTTGACCTACTAGGCGTGATTCAAAAGCCCTCTTCGTGCTTATATGATTTATTTCCATAGCTGGACATGGCGGACAAGCGTTCGTTGCTGGGGTCGTTCTGTCGCGAGGAGTCGCCACGACTTTGCGACCACGCTCTTTTGTCAAACGCAACACGGGCCACTCGGCCTTGTGCTCCGTCTGAGAGCTACATAACTACGGGCCCGGCACTTACTATCCTACAGGTAATTATTATAGCTTTAATAATAAACTGTGGTTTAATAATGATACAAACCTATTGTGGCGTCTCTATATGTAATAATTGCCAACACTGAAGATCGACGGAAGATATATATATTGACAAAGAAAGTATCAAATACTGTCAACGTTACATATATGTTAAAACCTTCAAACCTTCAAGAAAAGAGCGTACTCCCATCTTAAAGGCCGGCAACGCACTTACAACCCCTCTGGTGTTGCAGGTGTCCATGGGCGGCGGTAATCGCTTACCATCAGGTGATCCGTCTGCTCGTTTGCCTCCTCTACCATAAAAAAATATATATTTCGCCTTATTACAACGGAGTAAGCTGCAAAAGTGCAAACATACCTACAACCTATCGAACTAATAAGAACGCTGGAAAATACTTAACGATGTCACTAATATTCGATGTAATTCCTTTTTAGTTCAGTATAAAAAAATAGCATAGGCATAATAAGAACGCTGGAAAATACTTAACGATGTCACTAATATTCGATGTAATTCCTTTTTAGTTCAGTATAAAAAAAAATAGCATAGGCATAATACATATTATGTACATCGAATATTAGTGACATCGTAGATAATGATAATGGTTGCATGGTTTCTGATAAAACATAAAAGTAGAACTAACAATACAGGATAGAACTGTTTAGTTCTAGGGAAATAAAACATACCGGAACATCGCTGACACGCTCACTCTAACGGTTTCTTATTATCTAGTAGTGTTTCCTTGTTAATTGTAAGACGTACCAAATGAATAGTTTCCATTTACGCCTCGCAGCTTCTTGTTTGCTACGAGATAATTATTTCTTAACAGTATATTGCTTGCCGCGCACACGTTGACTTTACCTCGCTCCCTTTACAAGTTCAATGCAAAATGCGCTTGGTAACATTCTCGCCTATTGTCAGTGTACGGCTGGGTAGAAGTAATGCTAATTGGTGTAGATTAAAGTACAATATGCTGAGAAGCTCCGATGACAATAATACGAGTAAGCGGTTTAATATTTGGGAGATAACAATGGCAAAGCGCAATTAGATCGGTAAAATTAGCACAATGTAGACGGCAACGGAGCATTATCTCAAGAAACTGTAAGAATAAGGTATAATTATAGACTATAACTAGATGTCTTATTAAAAAAAAACTATAGTCTACATTCTTCATTTACCTATAGCTTAAATCTTTTTAAGCCTGTTTAAAAAGGCAAGCCGTTAAGATTAATCATATATTAATAATAAATTACTCAGGGCTTAAAGTTTGTATTCCTACAAAGTATATTTATTTTAAGCAGAATGAAATCAAATAAGAGCCAAAATTTAAGCCAATTTTATATTATTTCGCACGTCTACTCGTCTCTGTAGCATAGAATAGATTTTACCCTTTACAAATCTGTTCAAATATCAGATATACGCTGAAAGTGATATAATATGCTCTGTTTGAATGTTTACGTGACAAACTTTTTACACTGTGGCACTCAGACTAAATAAACTCGAAATGCTCCATGTAACTTGCTAGCTCCGGTCCAAAGGGTATTTAGCTAGATTTTTCCATGAAACATTGACCTGGAACATAGATAAGTCACGCGCGCGCAAAGCATTGCATTTGCCATTGTGAATAATGCAAACACGTGCTCCACTCCGGGCGTGATAGAATGCTCTAGTGTTGTCGCGTTATTGCGCGAAACACTGTAAGAAGCTGAAGTGTACGTGCATTCCGAAACATTCCCGTAGACATTTCAAATGCAAATCAGATTCAGTGAGGCATAAGAACAAAGGCTTGATCTAAATTTGTTACGTAGCATCTATACATGCCTATTCGGATTGAATCTACTTCCATGTCTAACAATAATAATACTAATTAAATAAAGTTTTAGTGCAGAATAAACTATTTAACATTACTAGTTTAAATAATTAGAGGCAGGAAAATTACACAAACACTTGTTCATGCAAGTATTTTAAAGGATCCCCTCGCTTCAAATTCAGTGGTCGAATTAAAATGAAAAGCGTTTTAATTGGCTGCATAGAGCTGGGCAGGGGCTGAATGAGTTGATATGCTCACGCTAGTATGGAGTGAAGAGCAATCCTACTTATAGTCGCATGACTGGCCTGCGTAGCTTTTATTATAATTAAATAACCAACATTTAGTATTAGTATTCTGCGAGAGTGCATTTTGAGTACACGAAAGCCCGAGTTAATGTAGGAAACCTTGGCTTAAGCAAGTTGTTAAAGTCACAAGTTGAGAACTGCTTTATTATTCAATATTAAATTCAACAGAGGAAGGACTGAGGCAAGTTCCTTAACTAAATATTTGAAGTTTTACTACACCGCGTCGCCTTGTGTCATGTTAAAATCGATTTTGGTAAATGATACTGCCTCGCTACAAGTATAATTTAACACGGGGCATTTGCATATCGTGTATCGAACACTTTGTCATTGAATTACATAATACGGTGCTGTCGAGCGGAGTACCTAATCATCTCTTTTCCCTCAGGAACTCCGTCAAGGATCGGCGTTGTACCCCGTCTCGTTTCTACTCCGGTATGAATTCGTGGATGTGAGCGAGCAAGGGCAGCCGCTGGTCGATTCTCAGTCAGCCTGCGACAGAATTTTCAAATCCGCTCAGACTTATTCGGGAAGATTTCAATCTCCGAGAGCTATTTTCTATTACGGGCGAGGCGGTGCACAGAATCTCACTTGTATCTTAAGGTAATTTAAATATTAATAACAAATAATATTAATAGGTATTATACAACAGACAACATAATATATTCACATTAAACATTGTTTACAGATTTGAAGCAAAACCCGGAGAAAGAATACAATTAACTTTTACTAGTAGTTACTTCGGGAACAAACAATGTAGTACATACAAAGATTCCCGAGCAGCCCGCTGGAAATGTGATAGGCCTGCGAAAAGAACAATCGGAGGTGAAGGCTTCGCTCAGATTATTATTACCGAATATCCTTGGGCAGGAGTGCCTATTCAAAGAGATTGTCTTTGTACAAATCGATCTGAACCCTTAACTATTCATACTTTGACTGCTCCAGTTGTAGAAATTAACTTTACCGTGACAATGATGAATATCACAGAAGATTACGACGATTTTACTTTTGAGGGTGAATACAAATTTATTCCTAGTGGACCTGGCGATGAAACAGTATGTTCATCCGGCTGGGGAGAAAGAAAATTAAGAGGAAGCAGTGGAGAAATAAGATTATTCGATAAAAGACAAACTCCATCAGCGCCAGAAATAGTTGGGGATAGGCACGTTATATCAGAAAGCGTTAGAGCAGAAGTGTCATGTGTTCATAGGCCTTGGCTAATAGAACCAGGCGGAGATGAAGTGACTCCTGTACAAGGAAGATATTTATACGTTAAAGTACCAGGGTTTGAGGTGACGATAGCCAAGACATTTTGTCGTACTCCTAATAGACTCTTTATTTATGAGGCCCGGGACACTTCGCAACCGCGCGAAGTGTGTCCCGATGGGCCGAACTTCATTGAATTGTTTTCACCTGGATGGAAGTCAGCTCAAACACCTTTGGAAACATCGCTGAAACCACATGCTCGAAGCTATGTTATTGATTTTCTGCAACATGAGCCAGCAGATTATTCAATTAAATGGATAGAGATCATGAAACAGCCATTATTCGAGCACGATCCCGATTCAAATATTATGCCTAGTTCTGTCACATTGGATTGCCGATACAAGTATGTATAAAATATTCTACCAATCTTTGTATTTTGCTTTTACTACGTTTAAACTATAATTATTAAAACAATTTTTCTATTTTATGCAGCTGTCCGGAGCTCAACGCTTGCATTCCTTCAACTTTATGGTGCGATGGCAATCCTCATTGCCCATCAGGGTACGACGAAGATGATTCAAACTGTTCATTCCGAATATCCTTGCCACCACCGTACATAGCCGCGGCCGCCGGCGTCGGTCTTCTGCTTTGTGCTATCACAGTAGCATTATGTGCATGCCGAAGGCGTCGAAGAAAAGACAACGAGTTTAAAGCTCGGTTAGACGGCGCGTTACCTCCAGAAGAAAGACCTTACGATCGCGCTAAAACCAACGGCGTTCCTGAAGCTACGCGCCAATACGCGACAGTGCAGAAATACGCAACTATAGATAAGTATAGCTTGAGTCAGAAGTATTGTGCGGGGTTAAACGACGCGAGATATTACGACGAGGTAGCACAAAGGGATAAGCTTGCAGATACAAGGTACGCTAGTTTAGGTCGCGCCGGGCGAGGCATGCGTGTCGACAACGCGAGAGGCAACGGCGGCACGGGCTCGAGGCGGGCTATGCCCGACCTAGGGTATCCCGATCTCAAGGATGGCTTCTGTTGACCCTCCCCCGATCTAATAGAAACTACTGTATAGTGCGAATACCAGATTTTGTTTAGAAAATGGATGTGTTTGTGTAAAATTAGAGTGAAGACTGATTTGGCCAAAGTGCCTCTTTAATACTTGGCGAAACTTTAAAGAAAATTGATCACTAGTACTATTGGAATCCCCCTAAAATAAAATAAAATGTTCTTTTTACATGACATGTAATCTATTTGTATAATTCTAGTAATATAATAATATTCATAAAGTGTAAATAATCCTTAACTGATTGCCATACAATTGTGTTATTTAACTGACATGTTTCATGCAAATATATTAGTAATTATAAATTGTGCAATAGTATTTACTAATAAATAAATTTATGCCACATAAGTTTCACTATAAGTCAAATCTTAACAACTGTTGTTTATTTTAATTTGAACATCCTATAGAATTGTGTACCCAAATAACATATCTAAATGTATATAAAAAGCTTGACAATACAATTTTAAGATACAATTTAAACAGTGTATTGTATTGAAAAGTAACTAGGTATGTCAGAGAAAAATGAGTGAAAGAATATCGTGTGTAAAAAGAATAAAAAAGGAACATTTTAAAATATAATCACGTCATAACTTTTAACCTTAAACCGAGGTAACGTTCATTATTTTTTTTAATTTTCATTTTTCTCTATGTTTCACCTTCTATGGTTATAAACTTTTTGTTTTCTCAAGTACAATCTTTCAATATTCTATTTCTTTTTTAATAGTAATTTAGTTTTTATCGCCTTTTTACGGAAAATATATAGTAAAGTTATGATTGGGCTTGTACTTTGTGCAGAGTTTTATTTTGGAATAAAACTCGAATGTGAATAACTCATAATGATTCCGAGTACCTTTTTCCATTTAGCATTACTAAAAATTGAACAGGAAATATGGTAAAACTGATAAATTTCGAAATCAATCATAAAATCAATTTTATATTAATGTGATCCCACGGATATATGACAAAAACACAAGAGACGTGGACAAAGTAACCTCAATTTAAGTTATTTTCAATAAAACCTGCACCTTACTGAATAATAGAATCAAATGGGTTGCATAAGTACTATAGACAAATAACCTTTCGTTAAATATTTTTGGGTTAAATAAGCATAGACCAGAAGACCCGAATATAGATAATTCAATAGCTTTCATAATATTATTTTGTGAATAATTTCGCTACGTGAATGCAGAAAAGCTTTAGAACTCGTGTATAATACATAATGCTCACTTTGAAAAAGTTACTGCTTTGGTTAAATCATTTTGTGTTTGATAAAATGAACTAGTTAATTTACGGAACTTTAAACCCAAAAAAACCGTATTTTAATTGCCACTGCTTAAACTCTGCTATTATTCAGTTATTATTTATGATGGCCATTGTTTGAACAGAAAATAAATGTTACTAACTCATAAACTAGTATTAGCGTTACTCAGGTATTTGGAGAGCATCACAGGAGTGACTGTGTTGTTACTGTAATAAATAAAATATAAAATGAAATGTGATATAGAATGTAAAAATGTTAGATAAGCGTTCACGAACTGTATAACTTAATGTTAAGATAAATATTTTCCCGTGTACAATATAGTGGTAACATTAAGTAACAAAACAATTGTGAATAAATTATCAAGTAAGATTTTTAAAAGTCTGTACTTATTTCACGGTAAAAGGAAAATTAAAGTCATTTCTAAAAATTACAAGGATGGATTTTTTTTTAATACCTGATCAGGGTATATTTTGAAATACCACTTAAATAGAATCTCTTTCTTCAGGTTTTACTGTACCAATACATTGGTTTTGGTATAAAAATACAGATTTTTTTTTTTCAATTTAAACTATGTTCAATTTAAAAAAAGGAGTTTTATTTTCTTAAACGATATACCTCGTAATTAGGCTTGTGTAGTACATGTACCAAAGTCAAAAAGACGCAATTCCGTCCGCTGTACTAGCCCGAACTATTCCCTAAGGATTCTGCTCTTAGTACATTTTAGTACACTACCCGCGAAACGGAACGGGAGACATTGCGAAGACACATGCGAAGAGTGACATGGACAGCAAAGCGATCCGAGTGATCCGACCGAACTGGCGCCGAGCGCGTGCGAAGACAACCGAACAGCTCTCGGCTAGAATGACTCTGACAGTATATAGCCATCACTCCGTTGCAACTGCACGGGAGTAAGCGAGATAATTTTTTTTTAATACTTTACAAAATATCCGCAAAACCCATTCCGTTACATTATAATGCTCAGTTTCACTCAGTGTAGTACTGTAGTAAAAGACCGAACTAGTACATTTTTGTAAGATTTGTACTAGTTTGGAGCAATCTTTTCAGTGAAAGCGCACGCACAATTCTACTCATAATCATAATATATTTATTATACTAATTGGGAGAATCAACTTTTTAGCGTCACTCGTTGCCATGGTTACGATTAGTTGTCCAGGGGACAAAAGTTCATTGAAATACTGATTTTATGGTACTTAAATGTATCAAACTTGCGTTTTTGTGGTCGTTATAACCAATGTCCATAATGGGCCCCTTTACTAAGCATGTTAATAGAACGGCATACAACGTCTCTTCAAACAAACTGTGCCACTGTTGTCCCTTGGACAACGGGACAGGATAACAAAACAAAAAAAGTTGATTCACCCAACTATTGTTGAGATTCAATAATTCGATTCAAATTATTTTCGTTACACTCACTACCTTTTTCATAGAAGAAACCTTAGGAAATCAAAAATATAATGCACGAAGCACATCTAATTCATTGTCAAAGAATCTGTTAAAAGTTTACAGCCTTGGTAATAAAACAACAAAAGAGCATAAGTTATGAAAAAAGTTTGTTCGTGACAATGACATATTTTTATTTAGTACACAAAAAATGGGGTTCATTAAACTGCCGGCAGAGGGGTGGCAAATAGCACCCTCAGACAAAACCCCGTATTTGTATATTGTGTTATACTTAAAATATTATCTCTATTTCGCATGACGAAAGGCGGGTTTTACATTAGCTGAATAAAGTGAGATACGAGATTAGTGTATTATTTTAATTTTTTCTTTCTCGCGTATATCTAAATTAACGAACTGGAATTTAAGGCACCATAGGAAAATAACAGTTGAAAAATGAAATTTACCATTTTGTGGTTGTATGCAGATGTACAGTAAGTACGAGTACCGGGTGCTTAGCCAATGTGCCAATCATCAACGCCCCGTAGCGTAGTCATCTCTCTCTATCACGCTTCCATATTAGTGCGACAGTGACAGTTGCATTTCGTTCGCTACGGAGCGTTAACGATTGGCACATTGGCTACGCAGTCAGTATAGATAGGCATTGATAAGCACTAATGTAGGGTGTGATCAATCCAAAAATGGCAGGGAGAAATGTGATTTAGGAAATAATAAATTATATTAATGGATTTTCGGAAATATTATCGCTCTAGACTGGAGTAAATTTTTGGGGAATAAATGAGTAAATGCGGCAGTTTCAAATTAGTAACTATTACACAAAAGAGTTCACATGATTTCTTAATGTCCATTTCCATAATACTATATCATTCGTTAGTTCTTACATTTCCCGGTTTCGGTTTCTGGGGGTGCGGGTTTGAAATTCTTGGATGCAGTTTATAATTTCTGAAATGAAATATCTCCAAGATCTCTTGTAGGTAGTTTCTGTTTCTCCCTTACCGCACCGTTCGGGTTACGCACAGTATACTATACCTTTACCTATGTATTGCAAGATGGAGTGAAACTTAATCCTTTTTGTAAAGGTTTCTTTGTACCGGGGGCCAGCTCAGTAGTGACTGACTGACTTATCCTTGTTCGGATTGCTCTGCAAGATTAAATCAGAACTTCTGCAAAAGAGTGAGAGTTCGACATAACTAAGAGAGTTGCCAAAAATAAGAAGCAGTTATCTTTCTTGTTTCCCTTTCTTCTTTCAATGGAACGCTTTTACAGTTTTTGTTTCTAAAAGGAGGCCAGTTGTAAATTAAAAGGTCTATCTTAAAAAACATGATGGGTCATTGGCCAGTCCCAGTAAAGTGAAGTAGTGTGCGTGAAGTGCGCTTGTGTGTAAAATGGGGTAAATTGACAGAATCTGAAAATTTTCTCATCGCTACCGTCGCCTTAATGGTCAAGTAATTTATACTACTTCTTCGTTAGTGTCATAGCCATAAAGTTCCATGGTTTATTTTCATCACCTTAAGACATACCTACCGATAAAAATAAAAATAAACTATGTATATTCTACTAGCGACCCGTCTCAGCTTCGTATGGGTTACACAAACCTTAAAAAATCATAAACCTAAAACTTCCTTAAGAATCACTCTATTGATAGGTGAAAACCGCATGAAAGTCCGTTCTTAATTTTGGCAGCTCTCTTAGTCAAGAGCATGTCACGTAGAACCAAATTCCGCTGAGTCTGAAGGTTCTTAATTGTGTCCGTTAACTGTTGGCAACAGGGTAGGGGGTAGGGGTGTAGGGTTGTGTTGTTAACAGGAGTGGCATAACAGTATATCGCCCGCTAAATAGACTATCCGTCTTTTTCTCACTGTATTAATTAGAGGTAGTCTATCTCGTGGGCGGGATATTGTCGCACCATTCCTGTGCTGCTGAGAGACGGAGCGAGTGAAGATGATCCACAAGGTGGGCCACTGCTCGGGTCAGTATTTCAGAGAACCGTTCAATTAGGAGAGTGCAGAGATCTATGCGACGAGGACTTTTTCTAGCAGACGATATCTTAAGGCAAATGTTATGAAAAAGGCCTATCAATAAAGCACGTTTTAGATCAAGCGAAAGATATGAAATTGTTATCACATTTCTGTATCCTTCCTGATGCTGTTAGTCTCAAGCTGCGAAGGCAAAGCTGTAATTAGTTCATCGTATAATTCGGTTTGCGCCGCGGTCGTTACGCGCTAAGTGGACAGGTTAATGCACCCTGAGCCTATAATCTCATTATTCGACGACACCTACAAATTAGCGTACGTGACCAATCGATGCATGGTTATGCATAAATAGTCATAGTAAACCAATAACCAAACGTTGCATAATCAGTTTGCAACTTAAAAAGGAATAATAAGCCTCATATCCTATGTCATTTATTTATGACATGTATTAATCACAAATATTTGAGTAATAAATAAATAATTAAACCAGGCAGAATTTATCCGTAGTTATTTTTTGAATATTTACCAAGCAGCAATGTACTGAATACTCGTACATTACGAGACATGACATGACATTACGAGATACGACCTTTTCATAGTAACTGCCAACAAGCGTTGACAGTGACTATACAAAGTTCGTATCTCGTAGTGTGTTGCTTTACATTGCGGGCCGAATATTATTATTGTTATTTTGTATGGTTAATAGTTTAATTGTTTTTCTAAGCAAAAGTTGTCTTTATATACTTCTCAGGTCCTACGCTAACCACCGTTTAAAGGTTGGCCCGTATTGACACTGTAGGTATGTATTTCAGCCGTTACAGCCACCATTGTGTAAGTATAGTACCCACAACACAAGCCTTGTTGAGCTAACTAACTGAGAGAGTAGGTCAATCTGTGTAAAATTATCGTATGATATTTATTTATTTTATAAGCATTTTTTTAACTACAAACTTAAGTACTTCATTTGATAATTCGGCGCTTCTTTAATTTACCTATGTAGCTACCGCAATGATATAAAACATATACAAACTCTTTATTCTTTTTTTTTATTTGTTTTCTGTTGGTTTATTGGTACATGGTACCTAGCTTTATGTATTAGAACATTTTCGAAAATTGAAGTGCTTAATATAACCAGCTAGCGAGTTTGATAAAACCAAATTCTTTAAGCGCACTATTTAGAGCAGAGAATGAAATGTTTCAAAACAATACACATTACTTTAACCTTTTTTACATATTAAAAAAACATCTAGCCTTACTTTTATATTAGAAACGAATCGCACTATGATTCACAGGCTACATTTATTTCTAATATTTTACAGTGCCATCAAATTGATGGATTTGATAGACACGGCACGGAATCCGGGCTTAATCGACTGAGTGCTCGTTCATGGCTTTCTATTGATTGGCGTTGGCGACAAAATATCTTTAGTGGGGCATAAGTAATTAAGCTTATACATTAAGCTATGAAAACAACAGCAACAGGAATAAAATATATATAAATAACTAACCTAACCTAACCTAACATAAAACATCGCTGTGTTTTATATAAAAAATGGAATGGTACTCATACAGAATGAGACTTATAGTGATATCAAATGAAGATCTGATGAGCAGCAGCAGAGGGCCTACCGCGAACCACGTTCGACGTAGACCGGCGCCTCATAAAACTGTAGGCGATGGGCCGGTGTGAAATACTGTCTCGATTTGTTGTAAGTAATAAGTAAATATTCTTTATTGCACCAACAATTATATATAATTATTTGTTATATATAAGTATATTACTTTTTTTTCGGTTCAGTTTTTTTCTTTAGTTTTAAGCTTTTAAACAAAGCCAAACTTGCCAGGTTTACATGTCACAGAGCCAATATTGAAAATAAGTTTTTGGTAAAAATATAATTGTTGTTACAAGCTTTTATCACTGACTGTATTTTTCTTTCCACGGGCAACTAATACTCATAGAGACAATTAGTTTGCGTTGTTTTATCACAGAGTTCCCATGGACACCTCCTGTCTCCATCATCAGTACAGCTCAAAAAATATGTATGCAATCGGAAATCGAAAAGTGGGACAAATTTAGATTGCATTGCAAGATTTGGCCCACACTAACAAAGTAACATACTACATATAACAGGGTAAGTAAAAGCTTGTAAGAATATATATGTAATGTACAAAGAATTCGTAAATATTTGTATTTTAGCTTTTTTTGCGTAAAAATAAGGCCAATATTTTTTCCACAAAGGCTATAAAATGCTACAGAGAATAAAATTACTCTGAATGTCTTGGACAAAACGCCTGTCAAGAAACAGCATTGTGTATGAAAAATATGCCTTGAAGCTTCTTTGAGGCATAATTTGTAAACATTTTCAAAAAGTTCAGTATAGTGTCCTAAAACATCATTATAATACTGAGAGATACTGTATATTTTTGTTGGGGAAGAAATGGACACAATAGATAAGATTTATTGACAGTCATTAATAATGAACAACTTTCAATAATATATCTTTATTGCACATAATAAAACATGGTACAGTGGAGACTTAGTTCTGACTAGAGATAACGCGTCTTCACCAATCAAAACTAGTTTTACGGTATTCTGCCAGAGTCAAAAGATAGGTTATATACTGATTCATAAAGTGTTGGAGAGCTCCAAATTATTATTTGATATTAATACCATAATCAGATGAAAATAAGTTTAATTTTTTACCACACCAAGTCGTAAAGGTTTACTGTATTTTACAAAAACATAAGAAAGTTGCAATTTATCAACAAGAGGAGTGGCAAAATAATTTTATGCTGATAGAATGGACTATGAAATCCTGATTTTGAATGATAAATATATAATAACGTTTCTTTGGATTTGATTTTTAATGTTTTGCAGTGAGTAGTTTTATAGAGATCTAATAATTTTTTGACAGTGCGAGCCTTACGGTTTCGTCTTGGCAACATTTTACAAAATCAAATTTAAACTGTCGTGAGACATACTAACATTAAAATAGTTCTTCGGATTTGATTTGTCGCGCGAATGATACGTGAGTGTAATCCGTAGAATAATTTTAATTTTACACAATGTTTTTGATGGGATTCAAGTTTATTCACTCAGGTTGACTGAGCTGCTCTCACGTGCACACTGCAGCTCGGACTAAAATTTCCACGCAAAAAACTCACAAAACGAGGTTTCGCTCTCGACTGTTTCCTCTTCCAAAACGCAACCAATCATTATGAAATTTTGAAAACTGCAAGAGAAAGAAATAATGTATGCCGCTATGTTTAGATTTTTGGGTATTTGTTGTCAAATATACAAATACTGCGCCTTTTTTGCAGCCAATTCAATTGAGCCGTTTTGGCGATTTTCGAGGCGCCGTAAGTTAATGACACTCGACCCTGTCATTGGCATTTTCCCGCTACTTTGGCTAGAATGCGAACAACTATCCCCCCCCCCCCCCCCCCATTAGAATGGTTTTGAATCCAGGACTTCCAATTTTAATAACAAAACTTCCGTCTGACTCAGACATGTTACCTTCAACTTTGGGAACTTCAGCTCTATCGGCAACGTCACAACCAACTTGATAAAAGAGGTTGACAATTATCCTACCAACAAGTAGTAAAAATGACCCATTGCATATTCAAAGTTCTTACATCGATAGAACTGAAAACAAATACCGTCACAATGGAATCCATTGTTACAATACAGGCAAAGAGGAAATTAACGGACCGCATTGCATAAATTCGGTAATGCTTGTAATTAACGCAATAATACGAACGGAATAATACGTTCGTGTCGGAATATTCATTAACCTGCAACATCAAAGAGAAATGTTGTGCAACTGATCGTGTAAAACGTTTTTAATGCTTTGCATATGGTTCTGTTAACTGCATAATTTATATTATGATTTCTATTGTCACTTAAAAAATGAATCAAGAACCATTACAAAGTCACACTTTTGGTAGATAGTAAATGCAAAGAATAGTTGGCTTATGGAAAAAGAAATAAAAACATTTATTAAGATAACATTATTTTCATAACATTAGTTTAAGTAGGTACTTACTTAAATTTGAGCAATAGCCAATAGCTACATATGTCAATTTTATGAAATTTGGTATAGGTAGTGTAGGTCACAAAATTGACTAATGAATTTTACGTCAATCGATTCTTCTTAATGCCTGAGTGTCACTACGGTTATGAAAGTAGGAAATAAACAATATGGTGATAATTAGAGGTAAACGAAAAACTAAAAATCTACATACACTATGTCAAGTGGGGTACCAATTTGTAGATTTTTTTTTCATCGATAGATTTCATTGATCGTTTTTAATATTGAATGACCAGTAACGATTTATAACAATTTAAAGTTAAGCTATCACTGTCAGATATATTTTATTTTCAATTTTACACTTAAACATACTCAGCAACAACAGCAACAGCTTTAACTTACTCAGCAACAACAGCAACAGCTTTAACATTAGTTAAAAACATTAACTGGAATACTTAATCCAGTTAATGTTTTTAACTAAACAAACTATCCAAAACTGAGTAAACAAACAAGGTTAAAGTGATCACATTTTTTATTGGCGCAGTCAGGTAGGATCATCCTAGCCCTTTCGCCAACAAGAAGTTATCCGAGCGTTACATGAACTTACAAGTAAATGTAGCATGTGTTTAACCAGGGTCATAATTTCAGCGTTACGACCGTCTACGTGAGAGAGATAAGTCGAAGTTTTTGGGGGGGTAAGGTATTTCTGGTTTATCGCACGCACGTTGGAAGAAATTTTAATGAATGTGGTATAGTTAACGCAAGATTTATTAGTTAGTACGAACGGTTCCTTGTTGCGTGCGCTCTGGCGAGTTAACTTCGTTGATTTATAAATGAAAGTTAATGGTCTTATTACTTCTTTATCTTTACCATGCTTGTCAATTATAGTAGTGCGTGCTAAAGTGAGTTAGAAAATAACCTTGAACACCCATTATGCATGTTCACGTCATTTTATTTCATGACTTGTTAATAGAAAACGTTTATGTTTGCTGAGGTAATATGAACACGTTTTAAGGATTGTTACAAGATTAAATGAAATAAATATATTGGTGCCACTGTTTCATGAAAGTACAAGTGTCCCTATCATAAGCGACTGTAGTCTTACGAAATCTCTGAACAGAAAAGTAAAATACGTCAATTAACATCATAACTTTACTAAAGTAGGATAGGAAAAGACATAATTACGTTGTAACTTTTTGGGAGAAATCCCCCCATCCAACCGCTGTACTGTCTATAAATAATTCAAATGTAAATCGATTCGTCCCCGAAAAGGGTGAAATTATGTTGTCCCTTTCTCCAATCACAAAAGCTACCTCCAAGTACTATTTTGGGGTGGATGGATGCATTTTCCAATCATAATCTATCTCTTAATAAGTGCATGTAGGAAAATGTGTGAATAAGCAAATTTAAAGCGGCTTTAAAGATGATCATAGTAGGTAATTATTTGATCCATTGGTGAATTTAAAAAGATAATAATGAATACTTTTGAAAATATTATTCAGCACTTACATAATTATAAATTGATAGTAACTTTTAAAATAGTATACAAAAAGATAAGGCTTTACATCATGTTGATTGTGTGTTGAAAATGGAATCACGCATGTATGTGATTATAACAACAGGTCGAACTAAACTCATTTATAGCTCAACTGGCACGCACAACTAGTACACTTGACGTCCATAAAGAAATCAACACTACCTTGAATATGAAATGAAAGTGGCATGTGGTTAGCAAAAGCAAATATACTGTAAATATTACAGTTCGGGTATCCAGGTATTTATATAAAAAAAGTGGAATGTCTCCCTGCGCAGTTTTATATTTTACATTTTATTAATAACAATCACATACCAAAGAATTCAAATTCATGTTAGGTTCAAGTGTCATTTTAACTTAGGTACTGCAATGTTTCTTTTTCATTTAAAAATAAATACCTAAGAGTTTCACCAATGCCATTTTGTTATAAGCTTTTACTAAGTAATAATTTAGGTAACACCCTTAACTAGGGGATTAAGTAACAAATCCGTCGGAGTATCGCAATTTCAATTATTAACATTTAGCTCTTACCGTCACGGGGCAGGGGCGCCCCCTTTGGGGAATTATAATTATCAATTCCACCCCAATTACTTCTTGTCGATCCTTTTCACTTCCAATATACTTAGTCCCCCAGTCTTAATACAAGTTGAAATAAAATAAGGTTGACATTATTCTACACATTTTTGGTTCAAATATATTAAAAAAGTATTGCTATGTTTATAATTTTAATCTTTTAATATACTAGTTTTAATATATATTTACAGGTACTTTAAACTTATTTTCGTTGGTGCATTCGGATCACATATTAAAACAATTAAATTAGAATTTTTTTTTTTGGCATTAAAGGCAAGTACATTTAGGTGTTGAAGTCCTTGACTTCTGAGTAAAAACCCGTGTTACAGAAGTCAGTGTCCTCTTCCAAACAATATAAACTATTATGACTTAAGACGTAAACGGTAATATATTTATTATTATATGTCACAAAAAATATCAAATATAAGTCTAAATAAATCTAAGCTAACTATAAAAGTATAATTAAATATGTAATCCAATTCCCTTAAATTATAATCGTTGTGTGCATGCATAATTATAACAATACGCAAATACTAAGCGAATATCAACCACCCCAAAAGGTGTCTACTAATTATTCCATTGGCATTAGGGCTACCCACAAGTGGGATAACTTCCCCCTGTAATATGTCAAACGTTTGAGAACGTCGAGCACTCCTGGAGGAACCCTTGGGTCCTTGGCAGCCCTAACCAGTAATCCGTTAAAACCGAAGGGTCACTTTTCAATTACGGAGTCTACATAAAATCTAATCGAGCGGAGCTTCATTTTTTTTTCAATAAGCTTGAAGCGAATACGCGAACGTTCGCCGAACAGGAGAAAGTTTTACAGAACATGAAGCTATAGTTTTTATTTACGATATTTGGGCGTAGTTATGTAATGTCTAGCAGCTTATTGCAATCGGAAAAAAGAAAATCTTTGCGTTACTGACCTTGCTTATTTTTAAAACAAACGCCTAGTAAATGTTAATACTTGATAAAATAAAATAAAATTGGCCTAGATCATGTTGAGCCATGCTCAGTGTAAGATTCCGTAGATATCATTCTTTCAGAGTACGCTAAACAGGAGCTATTAGTTAGTATCATGTACATTACAAGTATTAAGGAGTACCTTCAAACTTCGCAGCGCTTTGTCTTTTTTACTAAAAAAGAGAAGATTTTTTGCAATACCTCAAAAACGGCTTACCCGATCTAATGTTCGCTGTAGTTTTCACTGAGTCTTTATTAAGCTGTACTTTAATGATTGTTTTATATTTTTTGTAACCATTGTTCAAAAATGAGAAGGGGGACACATATATTGGCGAAACTATAATGGTTCCTAGTTGACTACGGAACCCTAATAAAAGAAGAATTGAATGGTGCTAAGTAAACCAGTGCAACTTATGAATATTAAAAGTAGATTTTAAGTTCTAAAAAGTGATACTTAAATATTAGTCATATTTATTCATTACATTACACACTAAATATAAAAAGCAGAGCCACTTTTGTATGAGATATAATTATCTCAGACTTTTAAGAATTCTGTGTAAAAAACTAATAAAAATATATTGAAAAGTAATAATATAACCTCAGGCTCCTAAATGTATCTAAGCTTTCACGAAGAATAATCATGCCATTAGAAAAGCCTTATTTGATCAAGTATAGCGAAAAATAAATAGTAAATAAATTCTGAATAGCGTGCCTTTTGAATAGGTTTGAGTGAAGTTGAAAATATTTCATTAAAGCTTAAATATCGATAAGGGTTCCAAATAGCAGTCTTAAGTGCAAATAATGGTTTGTTTGAAAGTGGCGCAACACCTTGATTTATTGGCCTTGAATTCCCCATCGTAGCGTCCGGCCAACTTTACTAATTAAGCAAAAGATAAATTTCCTTTTTCCCTTAAACAATTTCCCTCTCAGTTACAACCAGTTTGCGACGTTTTTTAGGAAATTTAAACTTTGTTGACAGGATGAAATTTAATAATTAGTTACTTTAGACTTAATTAATTTAAAAATATATATTTTTTATTATTTCAAGGTTCATAATGAGATGTGACGTATTGATTATAGAACAACCGAATATGTGAAAGATTTTTGCCCAAGATGAAATGGCGCTTTCGGTCGCACTTTGAATCCACTCCGTCAACTAGTACCACGACTACTTAACTGTGTTACTTACTTTTGTTCTATTTTTTCGTAACTATTAATTAAGTTTACATGTTATTAAGATGAAGTCTAGTTTGCCTAAAATGATTAACAAGTAGACTTGGGTACTCAGAGCTCTCTCTAATTTCCCTAAAAGGCTCTCCATAAAAGCTGAAAAATTTCAGTATTATTTTATTAACATGGTGTACAAAGGGCACTAGTTTAGTTAAACTTAAAAGTGTACTCTAAAACATAGATACAGTTTCGTTAATTCACAATAATAATATGATTGGCGGGATTACCTTTACCTTTGCACCGCTACAACTCGCGGTGGTCTTTTTGAATAAAATATTATATTTAGCAAAGCAGTTTATTACTATTATTTTTTTAATTTAGATATATATAAGTTTCGTTGTTATGATTTTAAATAACGTTATTTTGAATAAAATTTAATTATGTAGATCATTTACTTACTAAATTATATCATTAGACATTAGCTTGATTTTCCATCTTCTAAGCTGTATAAAATAATAGGTTATGCCCGATTATCCAGATACTTTAATCAAGTCAACAACTAAGCTACCCCAAAGAAAGAAGCCTTATTATCAGACATAGGAATCCGTGGGGCAAAATTGTTTGACAAGTAGGAACTTCCTGCATCGATAAACTTAACTATCGATGCTAGTTCTATATACTAGTGATCACTCAAAGGATTGCTTGTAAAAATACGTTTTAATTAAGAGTAAAAATAATAATTAAATAATAACTCAACGTACTCTTCTTCGTTTTTAAGACAAGACAATTTTATAATTTTACTCATCCCATTTTTTTCTTCGTGAATGTTACAATTGTTAAAGTAAACGACCAGAATTTGTTCCATATTTTCGGGTATTAAGCGTCTAAAATTAATGGAGTAAAATTATAAAATTGTCTTGTCTTGTCTTAAAAACGAAGAAGAGTACAATGAGTTATTATTTAATATTTTTTTTACTCTTAATAAAAACATATTTTTACAAGCAAACCCTTGAGTGATCACTAGTATATAGATCTAGCATCGATAGTTGAGTTTATCGATACAGGAACTCCCTACTTGTCCAACAATTGTGCCCCACGGATTCCTATGTCCGCTTATTATAATCAGTTTTTTTTTTAACTTTATTCGCCCACAGTAAAATAAGTACTACTACCGACCACAGTAAAATGTGTTTGGGTGTATCATTATATTCATATTTAACCTTGACAATCAAAGTAAGGCATCGAATTGGGTCATTCATAATCTAAAAACAAGCCTTGATTTCATAGGATTATATACTTAGCGAATACTTGCAGCAATATGATCTGTGTTTTTAGGTAAGTCCTGGCTTTTATTTGAAAAATAATAATTTGGTATTAAGGAATTCAAAAGGCCCGTTTTTGTGACATAAATCCTGTCTCATTAATTTAGTGTATGTATACATCATCTCATGTAACACAATGCATATTAAACTTAAGTTTAGGTTAGAGCTACTCTGCGCTGTTAACTGCACTTTTAAAGTTCAGGTTTAGCGAAAGTTTCGTATCCGTCGTTACGATACTTCTGCAAGAAGCTAACAACAAAATAAAGTACAAATATCGGAGAGAAAAAATAAAGAACAAAAAGGAAAATGGAAAATCAGTTTTTTTCTGTTAGAAAGGTACATATTAAAATTAGTTTTATATTGAAAATTCCTTTTCTGACTACTTCTTACTACCTTTAGGTATTAAATTATTAGTATGTAACAATATTTAACGACAAACGATTTAGCTTACTTGTAGTTACGAGTTAGCTTAGTTGTAGTGGTGATTATGTTCACTAACAAAGTGAATATTCTTTATTACACCAATAACATTATATTTTATATGTAAATAACAAAGAAATTAGAAAGAAAATATAAGTCGGAAACAACAGGCGGTCTTATCGCTAAAAAGTGAACTTTTCCAGACCACCTTTTCTAAGTGGATGGCTTCGTGTTGAAATTTCTATAAGGCATTTATTTGTCATCTATTTTGACGTGTACACCGAAGTTCCTCAATCCTTGCTGTGACCTATGGCGACTCGGGGTAAAATACCTCCTATTATTTCATTTATTCATTTTATACATAAGTAATAAATAAGACTTTCCCTAGCAACCACTGGGCAATGATGGCAATAAGGTGATTCTGGATGATTTCCTCAATGTGATATGATGGAAATATGGGCTCTGAATTACTCGACATTACAAAATATTCTCGATATTGACAGCCTACATATTTCGATAAGAATGAAAAGAAAGCACAAATATCGCTTCGTGTTTGATCCGCCAAAGGAAAAGAAGAAAGTTACAACAAGCGAATGGTATAAGTACAGTAACTGCTTTGTGTCAGCTAATTTTTTATCAATTCTACCAATATTTTTATATAATTTATATTATCCCGCCTTTTTGGCGGCATAGGTACTTAAAACAGTACATGTATCACGCATAAAGGTCCGGGCCGCACGCACATCGAATTCAGATCAACCGCACCCTCGCTTGATGGAATTTTGATGTCGTCCCGGCGGCCGATTCATGCGCATTATATTGATTTTATCTGCTGTATTCGTTAAATTAATAAATAATGTGTCACTAGCGGTTATTGGTCTTACAGGTGTTGCTTTTCTCTAGCAAAGTGTAACATATTGCGAAAATTTGACACAATGTCATTAGAAGCTGTGAACTAACGAATTAAGAAAGTGAGTCGTAAACTAAAATTCGGTATACCTACTGGTATCAGGCCAAGGTAAGATCTGGTAGCGAAACGTCCGTGCACCTCAAGCTGCGCATATATGCAGCCATCGATTCTGGCTGTACATTTGGGACATGTGGGGTGGAGACCCATGCAATATTTAGGCAGTAAGCAATTTGCCTCGCTGTTGCTACGTTGGTCACCCGTAGCAACACCGCTTCCTTCTCAGCTTAGCATCGCATACTGTCTAGTGTTGAGCTAACTCCCATTGTCTATCTGTAAAATTACATGTCACTTATACAAACACAACGATAATTTTTTGAGCTATGTGATTCCGTTAGAATTCAATAATAAAATTAAATCGCAAACGCCAAGGGTAAAACTAGTAGTAGTTTCAAACACGGCACACAATTGACACATCACATTGGGGTGCTCAATAAACGCGATAGATGTAATAATACGGAATTGAAATGGAAGTTTCTCAGTGCTATTGATACAAAGTAGGCTCGGCTGCACAATGGCGATTGTGCCCGCTTGTGAATGCCTCACGAACTGATATAGAACTTGTACCTACTCGTATGCTCAGGAGAGGCATTCAAAATATGTTATTACTCGCACCACATCTTGATCGTACCAATCGGAACGAGATAATATATAAAATTTATATAGTTCCTAACTGCACACAATATTGGGTCTTGAGCGATTTGTATAAGTCTAAAACTACTGCCAGTTCTAGCTTAAACTAAAGAATAACGGTTTTTAGTAATTATGTACCTACTGTAACATGGATGCACAGTATAAGGCAATCACACTTTTTAATCAGATAGATAAAGCTTACAAGTATGCAAGTTTCTCGTCGTTTTTGCGTAGTTTTCCCCTGCTTTGACGGGGATTCTCCCATCGTTCTGATTGAACGCCTATTCAAAACTCCTGTATTATTTCCTACGAACACTTCCCACTCTGTATTATGATAAAAGTGTATGTCTTCATATTAGGTACTATTCAAGTTGAATTGTTTTATATTGAAATCTCGTCGTAGCTCATAACAAAAATTAAGGTTAGAAACGTGTAAATTGATAAACTTGAAAACTCGCATGCAATTTGCCGTTACATTGTTTTGTTTTCAGGAATTTAAAGTCATGAGTATGAATCTTAAATTATATACCTTAGAATTGTAATATTAGTATTTGTATCAAATGAAATAAAATATTTATTAATATAATAGGTCTATGAAATAATTTAATCCAATGCTTCAGATGAATTAATTGAGCCATTAATATCCTTTAAACACCATGTAAGGTTTTTTAGCTATTGCGAGTTGTATGCAATAACGGAACTTTATTGTCAGTAAGAATGTATTGGTAAAGATAAAAAGAAATATTGAATTCTAGTCATTTAATTAACTTCTTACACCATGTAATTTTATTTTATAATGAAGTGTTTTCAGTACAATTAAAATAAAAGTAGGTATTATTTTTAATAATAACTGGGAATAAGTTAACTAGATTTTTTAGCAACTGCATTCTGCCAACGACAACCTTTGTTCATTTTGAAATTGTGTTGTCATTCGTGGCCAATGTAAGAAAGCAAATTAAATTACTCCCAAATGCTGCCCGGTGGGTTTCCAAATTAATATCCCTTTCTCGTCGTCTGATTCTGTTTGTTTAGCTTCGTTAAGAAAATTCAAATCGGGGATACGAAATAAATTTCAATTTCAGAACCAAAGTTTTGTAAGCACCTAATATTGTTCTTTGGGACAAAACTTGTAACATCCTTATTGATTTTCTTGCTTTAAAGAGGTGTTGTAGAAATTTACTTTGTGTTGTAGAATGACTAAGAAATAAAAATAAAAAAGAGAAAAAAAAATTATTTACTAAATGTAGTTAATATTTTTAGACAAATAGTCAAGTGAGTTGTAAAGTCAGTAAATTACATTATGCTAGTTAAGAGCAATTCCTAGCTGTGGAACTTTTCAAATGTCGAATTTTTTAAAGCTATGTTTCTGTCGCGCTGCGGTGGGCAGGAGTGCGTGCGTGCGATAAGGACAACTGCAGCTCGGACTAATATTCCCACGCAAAAAAACTCAAAAATCGAGGTTTCGCTGTCAACTGTTTCCTCCTCCAAAACGCAACCAATCATTATAAAATTTTGGAAACTGCAAGAGGAAGATGCCGCTATGTTTTGCTTTTTGGATATTTGTTGTCATATATATACAAATACTGCGCCTTCTTTTGCAGCCAATTAAATTGAGCCGTATTTGCGATTTTCGAGGCGCTGTAAGTTTCTTTAAAGTAAAATAATCCAAAAAAGCAAAACATAACGGCACAGATATTGATGATAATCATCTTATTTGAAAATATCATTGCTGTAGGTTAATAATCCAAGGAGGAAACAGTTGAGAGCGTTTGTATGGAAAAATCGCAACTAGGAATTGTTCTTGACCACATAAACCGACGACCGGTTTGGCCTAGTGGGTAGTGACCCTGCCTACAAAGCTGGGTCCCGGGTTCAAATCCTGGTAAGGGCATTTATTCGTGTGATGAGCATGGATATTTGTTCCCGAGTCATGGGTTTTTTCTATGTATTTAAGTATTTATATCGTTGTCTAAGTACCCTCAACACAAGCCTTATTGAGCTTAGCTGTGGGACTTAGTCAATTTGTGTGATAATGTCCTATAATATTTATTTATTATTTTTTATTTTATAAAGCGCCGAATAACATCATCACAACATATAAGTTAAAGACACGGAATTAAGGACAACACTAGAGTAAAATGTTTAAATGATCATCACATTATTTTACAAGAACCCAACCACCAATAAATGCATCAACAGAATTTACACCAAAGTGCAAATGCCAACTGAATGTCTTTCAAACGCCCCACTCTGCTCTAATGAGACCGTTCCATCCATTACGCTATTTAGTAATTAGGTGCGAGCCGACGGAACGAGCGGGAATGAACCAAAATGAGTACTTGCTTTTATCGAGGATGATTCTCTTTCGTTAATTCTTAAAAGTTACAGATACGGTGATTGTTTTTTTTTAAATATATGACTGATAAAAACAGAGTGTGGTTTGAGTTACCTCCCGTAATATTCTATATTCTTCTTTGCGTTACGACATGGGGATCTTAAGAACTATTTAAAATTCTCAAGGCTCGATAACCCATAAACAGCTCTTGTGTTGCTTATCAAGGAGCTCGTCTGCTCGTTAGCTAATTACCACACTAAAAAATGGACTATTTTAAGCTCATGTATGAGATATTTCGTTACAATTTTGCTACTCGGTAAAAATCAACGCAAACCCATTATATTATGAGTGAATAAGTTAACACATTCACTGCGAAACAGATCATTTTGACTGGACTTTCGCCTGATGCGGCGACCGAAAAACGAAACATCCCTCTGGTGCGGAGGCGGTAATGTTATGATATATATATATATATATATATATTATCTTTTAATATAGTCAATTATACATTTATGTTTTTCATTTATAACTCTACCCGACAAAATATAAATTAATTAAGAGGTCCCGTATGACCTGTGCGCACCAGATTATTTTTTTTGCTATTCAGTGCGGAACGGGGCCTATATGACCTGTTGTGTAGGGTGTGTAAGGTGTGTGTGCATTAGTGTTGTTACCATGTGAATGATGAACATTTTATTAGGACTTGTAAACGCCTGGATTGTATACAATGCTGCCCTTAATAAAAAAGGGAATTTGCTCTACTTTACAAAGTCGTTAGTGCAGTCATTGACAAGTTTCGTTCAAAGACTAAAACAATGTTACAGAAATGAATACATAGTAAAAATCAATGCATACATAAATAACTAAAAGAAAAACATAATGTACCAACAGGATGCTATAAAAAACTGCGACAAACAATGATTAGCCGTTAAGTATGTAGACCAAAAGTTTTTATGTTGGGTCTGGAATGTCAAAAAATATGTGCTTGGGCTGTTTTAATGAAACGATTCAAATTGGTAAGAATTGCCTTAAAATAATATATAATAAAACAAGTATAGTTAATAGACTCGATATCTATATTTGTTTGTTTCTATTTCCCATCACTATTGAATCATCGACACTTATCTGTTTCCGTCCTGGCTGTGCGTTACAAGTCAATTTTGACCTGTTAATTAATTCATCTATAAAAGCTCAACCAACAGTTATGATTATGAACTTTGGCGAAGGCAATAAGTATAAGGTGTAAGTTATTAGTCTAAACATTGTTTTAGTAAAATTTTATATATATATAAGATATTTTAGGTAAAATATAAATCCCTTCATGCAGTTGACTTGTACCGCACACCTAGAAAGGTCTCATGGGTTGTAACGCACTGAGAGCAAGTTCACAAAATGCAGCTTCGCATTGAACGTGTTAATAAAAAAAAACTTTCATTCTACTACACACGCTTGTTAAGAAAACAGCAATTAAAATATTAAAATTTAAACTCTAGCTAACTTTTTTGAACTGGGTCAAGTTCGCTTTTAGCAATTTAGTGCGCCAAATGAGATTTAGTCGCAGGGCGGAGGCCGGGGCGTTATGAGATCTTGTAGGTTAAACGCCGGTTATGTATTCATCAGATAGTCTGTCAAGTGTAATATGACAGGCACCTCGTTTCGCGCTTCGCATTTAATAAATCTTGAGAGCTACATATTATTTATGATAAATCTCAACTGACATGAGCAAGTTTTTGATGCTCCTGATTTTGAATTTAAGAGTCCCCGGCAAGCTCGGCCGCATTTCACCTTCCCATACAAACGGAATTACGTTCTCATTTTAAGACTACTTGCTGGATTGTAATAAAACTTTCCACATATATATAATGACATGGGGTATATCTAGTACAGCAATTAGTTTATACATCGCCTTATAAAACAAACGAAATAGAGCATAAACAAGTTTTATATGAAAATCTTAAACTCGTATTTTTTTAACTATGCATCTTAAGCTACATAAACTAATTACAGGACTAGATATACCTTATCCTCAGAGAGCGAAACTTTGGTGCCGATGACAGACGTATGACGTCAAGCTAAATACAGAGTGTTGTTATCTAGATACTTTATCAAGTAACAACTTATTAGCCTCTTTAGTTTACTGATATTGAAACTTGAGTTGAGATTTCGTACTGGCCACGTATAAAAATATAACTAACTGTCTTTGTCATGTTAAAAACAAGATTGTTGGAAATGACAACCAATTTCTGTTTGCTTATTTTTTTATTAGTAAAACTTTTTTTATGTAATAGGCTGCAAACGAGCAGACGAGCCGCCTGATTTGAAGCAGTCATTGCCGCCCATGGACATAAGCAACATCGGAGGAGCCACTTATGCGTTGCCAACCTTTGAGAACCCAAAATATGTACCTGCTTCTTGAAGAACCCCATGTCATAGCGCAAGGGAAACACCTCAAAAGGTAGCTTATTCCACAACTTGCACGTTCTGGGCAAAAACTAGAGAGATGCCCGCTTGTTCTTGGTTTGCCACGTGTCGAGAAAGTGAGGATGAACTTTGTTTCTTTGGCGGGAGGTGCGGTGATAAAAACGTGACGGTGGCACCAATTCAAAAAGTTCTTCAGAACATTCCCCATTGTACAGACATTACCGAAATATTATTGTTTGAAGTCGCAATGGGGTCTATGTAGCCGTATATGCGTTATTCCCATCAAAAGAAATTGTTTTAAATGGAGAATGGTTGACCGTCAACAACATTTGCCCCAGGTGTGGTTATAGAAATTATGACATTTATGACCAGTGCGACGCCAATTTTGTTAACTGGCGAGAGGTTCAAGAATTATTTTGCCCTGAATGTACGTGTATAATGTAAGTATTTATTATCGAAATATTATTAAAAAACTTCGTCATTCAGAGGAACATTTTGTTGTGTTGTTTTATTTACACGAGGAATAATATTTTTTGTTTGAATTACATTAGATTAGAATTAGTCATTACCCGATAAAAATAATATCGTTTTTTAATGTTTACATTATTTTTTGTGTAAATTGTTTTGTGTGTTTGTGTTCTTGTTTTCAATCTGACTCCACAACACAGGCATAGCCTAGTGTGGCAGTCATAGGTTAAGGAAATCTTGTAAAGTTTTTGGTAAATAAACTACTTTATTATTTTTTTTTTTTTATTATAATAAAAATATCAAGCATTTTTATAAATAAACAATTATATATATATTATCATTATTAAGAATCATTGAGGTGTTACAATGTTGTTTTAAAAACACAACATGGGTCTACAGTATGAGGTTCTTCAAAAAAGGAGTGTACAGATTTTTAAAGGACCCTTTTTGCCTTTTTGCACCTCTGGAGGTGCAAGCATCCATAGGCTACGGTGACTGTTTACCACCAGGCGGGCCGTAAGCTTGCTTGCAACCGTCGTGGTATAAAAAAAAACCTATATGTGACTTAACGTCATAATGACGTCACCAGCACCAGTTTCAATTATAGCTAGTCGTTTTAAAATGAGAGCGTAACAACGTTTGAAGAACCGAACTAGCTGGAATAATCATTAATTTTCGAAAAATTAAATTTATTCATTTTACATCCGTAATTGAGCGTAATTAATTAGTTTAATAATTTCATTAGGTACATTTTTTTTTTCAGTACAAGACAACATGATATTTAATTCATACATTTATGTGTCATGCAAGGTGACATTAGGAATGCGACTATAGCACCAAAGAGTAAAGTACAATAGTACATAGGTATGTAGCATGGTTACTGTTGAAGCGTTACAGGTTCAGGGTTGTGAAAGCGAGAATTTGGTGATATCACTGTCAATTTTCTTGATAAACGTAGTTATAGATCGAACGGTCGAACCGTGACATCAATAGGTACTTCTACCTTTTGCCAGCCAGTGTTTTTTGAAACCATTCTCGCTTGACGTCACCATTTTTATTTTCTAAGCCAAGATATTCTACTACGTCCAGCATTTCGTTTGACGAGATTTTTTTCTTGTATTATCAACTACAATTATTAGTACTTTTAACTTCTCATTATGCGGCTAAGATATAAAAGTTCCACGGCAACCGAAGCAACGCAATGAATCAAGGTAATGTACAGCCCATCGCCATTTTTCGTAGCAGCAACACTGCATCTGAACAGTAAAGCTGCTGCAGCAGGCATCCAAAATGCCACCTCGTAAATACATTGTGAGTTGAGAGCGAGTGTGAAAGAAGTCTTCTGAAGAAAGCGTGATTGAAACTGTAAAACGATATTTCGTAAAACAGAAATTGAACATGTGAAGTCGTGCAAAACGTCAAACGGTTTTAAAAGCGGTCATTCAGCTAATAACGATGTTTAGATCCATTTTATGGACAAAAATCTCACTGAGATCACGTAACGTTTTCATAGAACTGGAAAATTCCAAATATATTACCTGCTACCGTTGTATTGTACTAGACAGGGAATGGGTGAGAGATGTCATAAAGATTGAATAAATATTTAAGTTTTTTTATTATAAACTTTTTTTTTAACTTTCTACGTACGAGCACGGTTGAAATCTGCGGTAGTATTAATTTGGACATACATAAATCTTATTTAATCTAAAAATATTTAATTATATTTATCTTACGCAAAAATGAGAGCGTAACGTAGACGGTGGTGGTGCCGAGTGAATATGACGTCCGATTTTCAATCCGGAGGTCGTGGGTTTAAATCCTGGGCTCGTACCAATGAGTTTTCCGGAACTTATGTACAGTCCAGTTCATAAATATATGAGCAAATCCAAGCCTTCAAAAACAAATAATAAGCATGTAGTGGCACAAAAATATCTGTACTAACGTGTTACAATTTTATGTGAACACATAAGTTCGTAAATATCTAAACAACCATAATCTAAACAAACATAACACTTAACAATCATCGAAATCATCTATTTGACAATCATCGAAAAGAGTACCGTACTGTCAAATAATACATTTGTCTCTTTCATTTTAAGTGTCAAAGTCATAGAGTGTCATAAGTGTTTGCTTGCGGCTTCTTACTCATTCTTGCTGCTTTCGATTTATGATCGACTTAAGAGCCCTTAATCCTTGGAGCGTTCTCCGATTTCACGAAATAACGCTCGATAGATGGCGTTGGCGCTCGGTACGCGAGCGCCGGCAACGCGACGCGCGTTTCAATGCAGACTAGAATAATCTTGATAGTTTTCAATATAATTTCAAGCAACATTAATTTTAGTGTCATATGATATCATATGGGCACTCTTTATTTTATTGTATATGCACAGTAGTTTTTTTTTTTCATGTACAGTCAAGGTATTAAATATCGACAGGTACAAAGTGCCAAAAATATGTACACACGACCTTATTGCCTATACATTAAAGTAGTGTATACATATTTTTGGCACTTTGTCCGTGTCGATATTTAATACCTTGACTGTACACTACTACTAAGTGTACAGACTACAGAGTGTACTATAACCCTTGCTCTTTATTCTGTCTCTTTCACACCAATGGAAAATGAAGAAGTTACTAAATGACTGCAGGTATAAATAAAGTATATTAGTGCGATAGAGAGACAGATAGTGTTTCGTTGTCGTATCGTAAACGATTGGCATGTTGGCCACACACTTGCTTAGTGCCTAGCCAAAATACCAATCGTTTGCGTATATTAGTGCGATAGAGAGAGAGTAGTGTTTCGTTGTCGTATCGTAAACGATTGGCATGTTGGCTACGCACCCATGATACCTAGCCAAGAAGCCAATCGATTGCGCATATTAGTGCGATAGAGAGACAGATAGTGTTTCCTTGTCGTATCGTAAACGTTTGGCATGTTGGCTACGCACCCATGCTGCCCAGCCAAGATGCCAATCGTTTGTGCATATTAGTACGAGAGAGAGACAGATAGTGTTTCGTTGTCGTATCGATTGGCATGGTGGCTACGCACCCATGCTGCGTAGTCAAGATGCCAATCGTTTGCGCACATTAGTGCTATAGAGTTTCAGTGTTATTTGAAATCACGTTAGGGTTTGTATTATTATTTTTGACCCGAATGAAGTCCATGCAGGTTCTTATGATGGAGTCAGGAGTTGGTCACCAGAACTCCTAATCTACTCATTATAATTCCATCGTGCTTGGGCTCAAAAGATTTGCCCTGACGAACACCATCGATCTAGATGAGGTCCAGGGTCTCATGACGGAGTCAGGAGTTGGTCACCAGAACTCCCCAGAACTCCTAATCTACTCATCATAACTCCATCGAGTTTGGGCTCAATAGATTTACCCTGATGAGCACCATCAATCTAGATGAAGTCCAGGGTCTCATGATGGAGTCAGGAGTAGGTCACTAGAACTCCTAATCTACTCATTATAATTCCATCGTATTCGAGCTCAATAGATTTGCCCTGACGAGTACCATCGATCTAAATGAAGTCCAGGGTCTCATGATGGAGTCAGGAGTTGGTCACCAGAACTCCTAATCTACTCATTATAATTCCATCGTGTTTGGGCTCAAAAGATTTGCCCTGACGAGTACCATCGATCTAGATGAAGTCCAGGGTCTCATGATGGAGTCAGGAGTTGGTCACCATAAGTCCTAATCTACTCATCATAACTCCATCGTGTTTGGGCTCAATAGATTTGCCCTCACGAGCACCATCAATCTAGATGATGTTCAGGGTCTCATGATGGAGTCAGGAGTTGGTCACTAGAACTCCTAATCTACTCATTATAATTCCATCGTGTTTGGGCTCAAAGGATTTGCCCTGACGAGTACCATCGATCTAGATGAAGTCCAGGGTCTCATGATGGAGTCAGGAGTTGGTCACCAGAACTCCTAATCTACTCATTATAATTCCATCGTGTTTGGGCTCAAAAGATTTGCCCTGACGAGTACCATCGATCTAGATGAAGTCCAGGGTCTCATGATGGAGTCAGGAGTTGGTCACCATAACTCCTAATCTACTCATCATAACTCCATCGTGTTTGGGCTCAATAGATTTGCCCTCACGAGCACCATCAATCTAGATGATGTTCAGGGTCTCATGATGGAGTCAGGAGTTGGTCACTAGAACTCCTAACCTACTCATTATAATTCCATCGTGTTTGGGCTCAAAAGATTTGCCCTGACGAGTACCATCGATCTAGATGAAGTCCAGGGTCTCATGATGGAGTCAGGAGTTGGTCACCAGAACTCGTAATCTATTTATCATAACTCCATCGTGTTTGGGCTCAATAGATTTACTCCGACAAGCACCATCAAATTACCATTATGATGAATAGATTAGGAGTTCTGGTGACCAACTACTGAGTCCATCATGAGACCCTCGACTTAATCTAGATCGATGCTACTCGTCAGAGCAAATCTTTTGAGCCCAAACACGATGGAGTTATGATGAATAGACTAGGAGTTCTGCTGATCAACTCCTGAGTCCATCATGAGACCCTGGACCTGATCTAGATTGATGGTGCTCGTCAGGGCAACTCTATTGAGCCCATACACGATGGAGTTATGATGAGTAGATTAGGAGTTCTGGTGACCAACTCCTGACTCCATCATGAGACCCTGGACCTCATCTAGATCGATGGTGCTCGTCAGGGCAAATCTTTTGAGCCCAAACACGTTGGAATTATAATGAGTAGATTAGGAGTTCTAGTGACCAACTCCTGACTCCATCATGAGACCCTGGACTTTATCTAGATTGATGATGCTCGTCAGGGCAAATCTATTAAGCCCAAACACGATGAGGTTATGATGAGTAGTTTAGGAGTTCTGGTGACCAACTCCTGACTCCATCATGAGACCCTGGACCTCATCTAGATCGATGGTGTTCATCAGGGCAAATCTATTGAGCCCAAACACGATGGAGTTATGATGAGTAGATTAGGAGTTCTGGTGACCAACTCCTGACTCCATCATGAGACCCTGGACCTCATCTAGATCGATGGTGCTCATCAGGGCAAATCTTTTGAGCCCAAACACGTTGGAATTATAATGAGTAGATTAGGAGTTCTAGTGACCAACTCCTGACACCATCATGAGACCCTGGACTTTATCTAGATTGATGATGCTCGTCAGGGCAAATCTATTGAGCCCGAACACGATGAGGTTATGATGAGTAGATTAGGAGTTCTGGTGACCAACTCCTGACTCCATCATGAGACCCTGGGCCTCACCTAGATCGATGGTGTTCATCAGGGCAAATCTATTGAGCCCAAACACGATGGAGTTATGATGAGTAGATTAGGAGTTCTGGTAACCAGCTCCTGACTCCATCATGAGACCCTGGACCTCATCTAGATTGATGGTGCTCGTCAGGGCAACTCTATTGAACCCAAACACGATGGAGTTATGATGAGTAGATTAGGAGTTCTGGTGACAGCTCCTGACTCCATCATGAGACCCTGGATCTCATCTAGATTGAAGGTGCTCGTCAGGGCAACTCTATTGAGCCCAAACACGATGGAGTTATGATGAGTAGAGTAGGAGTTCTGGTGACCAACTCCTGACTCCATCATGAGACCCTGGACCTCATCTAGATCGATGGTGCTCATCAGGGCAAATCTTTTGAGCCCAAACACGTTGGAATTATAATGAGTAGATTAGGAGTTCTAGTGACCAACTCCTGACTCCATCATGAGACCCTGGACTTTATCTAGATTGATGATGCTCGTCAGGGCAAATCTATTGAGCCCGAACACGATGAGGTTATGATGAGTAGTTTAGGAGTTCTGGTGACCAACTCCTGACTCCATCATGAGACCCTGGGCCTCATCTAGATCGATGGTGTTCATCAGGGCAAATCTATTGAGCCCAAACACGATGGAGTTATGATGAGTAGATTAGGAGTTCTGGTGACCAGCTCCTGACTCCATCATGAGACCCTGGACCTCATCTAGATTGATGGCGCTCGTCAGGGCAACTCTATTGAACCCAAACACGATGGAATTATGATGAGTAGATTAGGAGTTCTGGTGACCAGCTCCTGACTCCATCATGAGACCCTGGACCTCATCTAGATTGAAGGTGCTCATCAGGGCAACTCTGTTGAGCCCAACCACGATGGAATTATATTGAGTAGATTAGGAGTTCTAGTGACCAACTCCTGACTCCATCATGAGACCCTGGACCTCATCTAGATCGATGGTGTTCGTCAGGGCAAATCTTTTGAGCCCAAACACTATGGGATTATAATTAGTAGATTAGAAGTTCTGGTGACCAACTCCTGACTCCATCATGAGAACTTGGACTTCATCCGGGTCAAAAATAATAATGCAAACCCTAACGTAATTTCAAGTGAAAATGCGTTTTTCAGAAAATCGCAGCCAAATAACACTAGACCTTACTCATAGTGTTGTGTTCCTGCCGGTGAGTAAGGTTGCCAGAGCTCAACGAGGGGTGGGAGGGGGTTAGGGTCGGCAACGCGCATGTAACTCCTCTGGAGTTACAGGCGTACATATGCGGGCCGTATGCTTGTTTGCCACCGACTTAGTATTAAAAAAAAAGTAACACTGAAAATCCATCAATAAGCGAGTCTGTTAGGCATATTGTAAGAAATGAACTTTTATTAAGATTTTTTAATCGCAGTATATAGCACTTCTCGGAACTCCGTAGCTGATTACGATCGCAACGAATGCCTGACAATCGAGCACAGGTCCGTCCTCTAAGCGCGCTCCGCGCGGACTGAGAGCGGGGCGTCGCTGCTGTGTGATTTATACGTGTTTAAAAAAAATATAAATTTACGGCAATGTAGGTCCCATAGTTACGATTTTTTTTTATAGGTTAACATAAAATTACAGTTTGCTATAATATTATTTTTAAAGCAAAATATGCGTACAATTTGCGGAAATAAAATATAATAAAACCCTGTTTTCGCCAAAAAAATGAAGAAAACTCGGAAGGTATTTTATCAGTTTTTTCAAATGAATCTTCGATTGTTAATCATTCCA
Source organism: Cydia pomonella (assembly GCF_033807575.1). NCBI lineage: Eukaryota > Metazoa > Arthropoda > Insecta > Lepidoptera > Tortricidae > Cydia > Cydia pomonella. The sequence goes on from NC_084715.1 coordinate 10,492,162, forward strand.
GCCCCTCGTACGAGATATGTTGAATCAAATTGTAGTCATTCATGTACCAAATGATTCTTGTTTATAGCAAAATTGAGAACCGAAACGCCACATCTCACTGCAAAATTTGGAAAAGACTCCCAAAAAACCTCATTAAAAAAGAGGTTTAAAAGAGAAAATGAAAATTTGAACTGTTGGAGCCCCTAGTTTAGGAAACGATTATTTAAGTACGTTATCAGTTTTTGAATAAATACTAATAGTTACGTCGTAATCTTGAATGAAAAAGGAAGCATTTTACAAAATACGCTCGTCTGTAGGAATAAGGACTCTTAAAAGAGGTTATTATCAACTTTAATGACTGACCACTTACAATTTTAAAAATGATAAGCTGTTCTTGATGTTGATGTTTGCCAAGTTTTATGAATAAAGGGTTTAAAGTCTAATGGCGTTATTTATAAACGCGTTATAGGCCTGAATTAGCTATGAATCGTTTGTCTCATGTTTGTCTTTAATATGTGTCACTTTGACTTAAATATGTATTTGCAAGAAAGGGATAAAACATAATTTAACTAAATCAGGCTCATAAAGTTTTATGAATAAAAGGGGTGTTGTAAGAGTATAATAATCTAAATAAGTATATAAAAGAAAAAACTGACTGACTGACTGACTGACATATCAACGCACAGCCTAAACCGCTGGTTTTAGAGATCCCAAATTTGGCACGTAGGTTCTTTCCAAGGGGTGCACTAAGAAGGATTTTTCAAAATTCACCCCCTAAGGGGGTGAAATGGGGTTCCAAAGTTTGTATGGGGAAACAAGATTAGTTAGACTATTTTATTCGAAACTTTACAAGAGTATTCCTAACGATAAATGAGTAACCACGTGTTTTAGGGTTTTTTGAGAATTCAAACCCTAAAAGGAGGAAATATGGTGACAAAGTCTAAAACTCAACATGGGTATTATTTCTATGATTTATCGGGTCGCTGATTTTGAAAATAACAACGATTGTAAAATTTAACGAGGTGGACGTGAAATAAAAAACCCCTGTTGGGGCGCGATGGGGTTCAAATGACTAAATATCAATATGGGTGTCGTTTTCTGGCTATTTGGGAGGTTATTTACGAAAATGGGATTGAATGATTTTAAAATTTAATATTGTGCACATGAAAAGTTTTGAAAGTATTTTTGCCAAATTGCAATTTAATCGGTCCAGTAGTTTCGGAGCAAATCGGTTGTAACAGATGGATTGACAGACAGCCACACGTGATCCTATAAGGGTTCTTTTTTAGCTTTCGAGGTACGGAACGAGACCCGCGTTATCCTAATAGATACTACGACAGGTCTGTTTCTCCCACGGTCCACTTTCAAACATGGCTAAAAGTGTTGTTCATAAGGAAGTACTTTAACAAGTATGTATAAAGTTGTGGAATACTTCATGCATTTTTCAGAACATGATCTAACTTTAAATCTACCTATAATAATCGCGGACAAACATACATACCTACATGCGTTCATACAAACATACGGGTCAAACTGAGCACCTTTTTTTGCTTTACGCGGGCGAAACCGCGGGCTAAGGCTAGTATATGTATAATAACATATACAAATTTTGATTAATATGCGTTGCATTGAATATTGAATGAATAAAATTTATTCAATTCAATTCAATTTTTTCAATTATTTATTTATTTCGAATCCACAATAGATCCATAATTGTTAGTATTTACAACAAATCTTAAAATTAATTAAGGTTAGTGACATATAAAATAATAATAACATATCTACAAGTACAAAAAAATTAATATCAAAAATAAATATAACTAGGCAATCTAGATGCACCACTTCTCAGCATCTGTGGCTGCCACATGCAGTCCATTCCAGTGCATGAGCAGTGGTGCATCTATCTTACCTGCCAACGTTTTCAGGATGCTATTGGTACTGCCACACAGTCTCTGCATAAGTGACGCCGATCTGTTGCGTATAATTGCAAAAAAGTCATCCGTGTGCGCCTCCGCGAACATTCTCGACGCACTACAGTGCCTTCCTATATCTTCCTATTCCTATATCAAAATGTATAGAATTTCCGAGCATTTCAAACACGTCGAGTCAAAATACAACATAATAAAATAATAACAGAGTACCTTATAATCTCTAAACTTAAGACTAACTTAAGCCTATTATATATTTTGATAAGTAGGCCGTGAGAACCAGGTGATTTATTTATTCAGTTTTAATCCGATATTTATGAACTTCTACGTGTTCACATAAAATTGCAAAATGTTGGTAAAGATATATTTTGTGCCACTACATGCTTATAAATATTTGAAAAAACTTTTGCGTAGGTATTTGTGTACTTTTACTTGGTTAAATAATTTTGAAAAATATATGTACACATATTTATCAGAATTCTATTGCTTACATATTATTGTGATACTTGCTCAGATTAATATGACAGGTGATATTTGTACATATTTTTGATTGGTTAATTTGTTCAGATGCATATGTACCTTTCTATGCTCATTTATTTTTCAAGCCTTGGATTTGCTCATATATTTATGCACTCGACTGTAATATCATTTCATATTTACCACTAGCTTTTCGGTGAAGGAAAACATCGTGAGGAAACCTGCATACATCTGCGAAGAAATTCAAAGGTGTATGTGAAGTCCCCAACCCGCTTTGGGCTAGCGTGGGGACTATAGCCCGAGCCCTCTCACGCATGAGAGGAGGCCTGTGCCCAATCGTGGGACGTATATAGGCTGAATTATTATTATTATAAAAATAAAATACCTGTTAAAATGGTTGTTATTGCCCATTACTTTCAAAGGCGATACTTTCACATCACAAAACTGATTCAGCGCAATGATTACTACAAATAACAATATTTATTTTCACATTTATAACCATAAGCATATATTTAAAAGGCAATTACAGTACTAACTAGGTCAAACACAGCAGTTTAAAGTCAACTGCAAGCGCGATAAAATGAAATGAAATTATGAATGAAATAAAAACAAGAATTTTGTTTCCTTTTTGGGTATTTGAAAGTTTGTTCTTTGTTTCCATTTTATCGGTCGTGGTATTCTGATTTAAGCTGGAGGGGCGCGGTTTGCTTGGTAAGAGTTTACGTGATCTCAACTTTTTTGCATAATTGTTTTAGTTATTGTACTCGAATTACTCGGAACGATTTTCAAGTTGATGGTATTTTGATTTAACTTTAATGATAAACATTTGGGTTTTGACTTTGTAGGGACATGCACGCTTGGAAAATGAAAGACAAAATAATGAAAGTAAAAATTCTTATGAGCTATTTTTCGTCAAACTGTCAAAGAAAAACCGGCCAAGTGCGAGTCGGACTCGCGCACGAAGGGTTCCGTACCATTATCTAAAAATCACTTTTTTTAGCCCCCATAAATATTTACTTTATTCTGTTTTTAGTATTTGTTGTTATCACGGCAACAGAAATACATAATCTGTATAAATTTCAACTCGCTAACAATCACGGTTCATGAGATACAGCCTGGTAACAGACGGACAGACGGACGGACAGCGGAGTCTCAGTAATAGGGTCCCGTTTGACCTTTTGGGTACGGAATCCTAAAACTTGCCAACAGATTTTTTAGAATTCACAACGATCTTTGGAAACTGTAATATCTGGTATAATACAAACCAAAGTTATAAGGTGTAAAAAAAACGACGAAGCGCTTCGAGAAAAGGTAGGTAGTGCCCTTGAGCTTCGATTGGCTCGTCTGCCGCCGTGCCCCCAGACTATCCTAAAAATCACATATAGGCCGATGGCGTCATATGGACAGATAAAACGAGTTCAGGTACTTAACTTTAAAAAATTAAAAACTCCCGTCCACACCTTTCCTTGTTCCTTCCAAGACGGGTGCACGTGTGTCCGCCGCGGAATTCCCTCGTTGCATTTACCGCTGATGACGCGCCGCCATTACCTCGCGCCACGGACATCGTCAACTCCACCAATTTTATATTTTGTTGCACACAATTTTATATTACCACTACCATTACGTTTAATAAGAAAAATTTCACGGAACAGGAGAATGTTCTGAAACGGTAATGATTTAAAATATTATCTTTTTTTTCGGTCAGACGATGTATATTATTGCATCATTATACACCACGGATTGAATTACGGCAAATTATTATTATCTGATTTTGTGTTCTGTTTAAATTTGAGGTTGTACATATAACGTAATAAAAATGTAAAAAAAAAGAGTTTGTTTTTAGACTTTAATCTAGATGCCTCGGGTACCCGTTACGTTATTAAACTTGATGACCTAGATACGTTTTGCTTTCTTTTTCAATGATACTTTTTTAAACGAATTCTACGGATTCCACTCACGTGTTTTTAGTCCCTCGCGCGAAATGTTTCGGAGAGCCTAGGTCTCCTTTCTCAAGCACTAACAATGCGAGCAGCGTTCATGACGGCCGTGATTCGCGTGCTGCTTCGCGCCGCATTGCTTGTCGCTACAAGTGTTAGGTGACCCAAACCCAAACACCTCACCACCTACGATGACAGCGCAAGATCTCCCCGAACCGGTTCTCTCAGTGCGCGCGCAGCGTGCGACGCGGCGCGAAGCAGTACGCGAATCACGGCCGTTCTGAAGAACGCTGCTCGCACTGTTAGTGCTTGAGAAAGGAGACCTAGGCTCTCCAAAACATGTTGCGCGAATGACTAAAAACACGTGAGTGGAATCCATAGAATTAATTTAATTTTAATTCGATACTCTTTTTTTTAATAAATCTTCATTACCTATTTTTTTTTGACTCGTCGTAACCATATTAATATTACTCATGAAAATGCACCATCCCTAGTTATGGGCGTAGTAGCTCTTACTTACATCGTACGTTATTTAACCGTGCATGGAGTAATACTCTCAAACTTCCAATATAAACGAAAACAATGTGGCAGGGAATGCAAAACACGGACTTAAAGATTCTCCCCAACTCCCCGTTATCGAATTTACACATTTCAAAAATCCAATCGAATAGAAGTGAACGAAAAATGTCACAGTAAAATAGGACTTCATAATACAAGTGGAACGTGGCTCAGGCAATATGCTGACATTGCTCTCAGCACTTGAAACTCGATTTTCACCGTTGCTACAAAATGGTGAAATAAGTAGTCCAGTTTGTTGGACCGTTTTTATTGATTCCTTTTGACAGCGCTGTCGTCTTTTTTATTATGTGGGTAAAAAAGAAATATTTTCACATTCAAAAAATGTCACGGATCCATTTGAGAAATCGAGGAAATGTTATTGTTGTTAAATTTTACTTTTCATTGAAATATTAAATGGTAATTAACAAAGGCGGTCTTTTTATTTTACATTATGTTTATTATGTATTTGATTAATTTAACAACGGAAAACCCTAATAAAATAATACAGTATTTTAAATTTTAAGGAAAAGAAGTAGTAAGGATAAAAATGAATAAAACGTTTGGCAGGTAAACTCGGCAGATAACATAAAACGTGTTTAAACGCGGTTAGCCAAAATTTCTAGTTGGGTGATTGTAGAGTGATTTAAAGATGTTGATGAATAATCTGCTGAAATGACGGGTAAGTACATATATCGTAATACATAACTTTATATCCCGACTCAACGAATATATTCCTATCGAAACGCTTTAGTCAACTATAATACATTTAATCAATCACGTGCCGCCGCGGTCAAGAGGACGTAACAAAACGATATCCCTAATTAATTATTTTAGGTTTATACTGTATAGTAGAAACAATAGCTTCATAAGGCATAAACGCGTATGTTTGAATTGTCACCAAAACAGAGAAAAACGGTGTCCAAAATTGAATTTAGCAAGGAGCAAGTACCAGAGTTACGAGAAGGTGTCGTTGACCAGCCGGCTGCGCCGGGGCGTGGAGTATGAATGTATCGCGGCTGCTCGCGTATCTCAGCTGTATACTTTTGGTTTATTTATCTATAAATAAATATTTAGTAGAAATCTACTAGGTTAAATTATTATTATTTTTGACTCGTAGAAAAAATATGGTGTATAATTTATTGATGATAATCAAGCTGTTCAATCTCGTACCCACTAAGGAAAATACTATTAATACTCGTATACAATATGTCAACGACAATCGTCAAATGTCAAACAACTAACGTAAAGGAAGGACTTGCATGACAGAAGATGGGTATATGGACGTTTTCACGTTTTGCCTTTTGAAGCTCAGTGGCGCTTTTAAAATATTTGTACAATTTTATGTAGCACTTTCTTCAAGCACTCTAAATTATTTAGAAAAGATCCCTCTTGTTTATTTTCTTAATATAAACAAAAAACAAGGACCACGAATTCAATTTGACCAGTTAATCAAAGCAATATAAATAGTGCTGCGGCACGAACCAATTAATTTATTGGTCCGATCAATCCAATCTGTCACATCAACGTTGTTTACATCCCAACTTTAATCGTGGGACGAACAGGCCTGAAATGATATAATATTTGGCAACAACAAATAGATATTTTGGAATGTCCTGAGACCGATTAGTACTGGGCTCCGTGAGGCGTGCCTCGACGTGTTTGGAATGGGGATGACGGATTTCTCATGGGAATAACGCATCGTGCCTCAGAAATGACTTATTGTACTGTGTGCGTTTGGCAATCTGGAAATGACGAAAGCGGTTGTTTACTAGCAATGCAAAGTAACTTACCAACTGTTTCAAACTATAGTAAACACTCCTATAATGGAACAGGCACCAGTAATGGGATGGTATACATAATCCTGTAAAACAAGTATTTACCATCAGTTTTTAATCGCGGGCAACGTTTTACCATAAACTACTACTAAGAGCTGTTCAAGTATAATTTTTCATTGATATTTTTACTTTGAAAATTAATGGCGCCATATATCCCATGACTGGAGGAAACAACCATAGTTTTAATTGATTAATAATATTGAAACCAATTGGAGTAGCTTTCATTAAATACATAGAAAACATAAAGGATAAATGGACATTCGACTTTTAAAGCATAAAGCGGTAGAAATTTTACAGCTGTCGGTGAAATAGTTAAAATACTCCAAATTTTCTCTTAAATGTCCTGTGAGACAAATCAGACCGATGGTTAGAATGAGCATCAATAGAAATGCCTATAAAAATGTCTCCCATTATATTAAAAAAAAAATATATATTCAGATAACGTAAGACACATACATAAACATGAAGACGGTAAAGAGTAAATAAAAAATTGTTGCCTTCAGTAATGATGTGAAGAGGTAGTAGAAGAGCGGGGTCTTGGTGAACTATCAATATATGATTCATGCACCATCTTTGCAGTACATTTAATTTTGAACCTTTATTTTGACACATCAATATTTCATTTGTCTATGCAAGGATTGACGCGTTGACGGCTAGAGAATACCTGATTCGAACTTTAAGATACGTCAGAAAATTAAATTACGATATTGATCGGATATGTCAGTGTAAAAAGTGATGTTTCTACAAACTAAAACGTCACTATTGACACAATTTTTTATCTAATCCATGCTGTATCTTTAGCAAATGTTTGACGTATTTTAGGGTTCGAATCGGGCTGTAGGTGTGTATTGTTATTAGAGAATAGATTTTTGTAATCAAACATCGCTACAAAACGAGTTTACTTGCGATTTCACTGTTATTAATAAACAAAGAGATTCAGGCTATAAAATATTTATTATAGCAAGTTAAAGTGCAGCTAAACTCAGCTGCATCACGCTCTGAATTTTACAAAACAGGCAGTGATAAGTTTATAGGTTGCCGTGAGCAAGAGCCCAATGTTCTCATTTAAGAGTTAGCTTCGAACAAAGGCTTGTCTACGCGGTGGCATTTGACGCGGTACGTATCCCAGTGGAGATTCGGCGTTCAACAGGAATCCGTTTCGGGTACAGTAGGGGAGCGGGCTAATTTTCGTTAAAACTTGTTTTACAAAATAATGATAAGTATTCCTAAAAATACTACCTCATCAAACATCGCTATAAAACGCGCTTTGATACTATTACATTGTTATAAATAACAAAGATATACGGCCTGATTCGAAGAATGATTAAGACATGTTTAAGATCTTGGAGAGATTGATAACTAGACGACATGTCGAAATGGACGTTTATTTCTATTCTGCTGTGATCCCATACGAACTATCTACGATATTTCTAACGTCAAAGTGACATTGGTTGCCCGGATCGAGCTGCTTCTGTCAATTATACGACATATAAACGATATCTAAATGAGAACTTATAGCTATTGTATCTCATTATTACCACGCTAGAGAATAACATGGTGAAAATATGAACTTTTGTGGGACGACTTCTTCATTTTATTTGGCAGCTGTCAACTGTGAAATGAGCAATATGTCCCACACCATTGACGTATTAAAAGAAGAGGACGCCCAGTGCAAAAGAAATATATCAAAATACATGGAGCAAATTGACATTAGGCAATGCGCTCCTGGTAGATGCTAATAACGGTTCTTTATAATTTTAGTCAAGATAAATATTTCATACAAATGTAAACTTAATGCAATACAGTTTAAGTGCACAAATTTGCAAACGGACATTTCAAAACATTGAATATTTTATGGTTAAATGACGTTTTCGTAAGTTGATCATTGTACATATAAACGTCAAAATCAATAGCGAGTGAATGGAGTCGCTTTATGTATACCAATTATTTTAATATTATTTCTCTTCTTCTGTTTAAATAAAAATATCAAAATCGGAAATAGAATATACAGGTTGACCTTAGCCATTGGACAAACCCTAATATCCCAGGTAGGGTTATTTCTCAGGAATGCTCTAACGTTAATATATTTTTAATTAGAAGAAAAGATAAAAAAAACATTCAAACAAAAGTTATTTTCATTAATCGATAACAAAAAGAAACATTCCGTATCCAGTGTTTTTGACAAAAGCGTATTTTCGCTAATGATGACAATAATTGTCAAAAGTCCGAATCTCATTAGTGTCATAAAGAAAAAAGACAAACAAAATGTCGAACAAGGTGTCATACTATTTTATGACGATGTTTTACCTCAGGAACTACTAACGCATACAGGCTGGTCCAAAGTAAAAAATCTTAATTTGTTAATTTCCTCGTAACGCCTACACTGTTTGTTATGATGGGCCTCGGAGTATTTTTAGCACGGTAAGACTAAGGAGAGCTATGGAGTCTTTGTTAACATTAAAATTAAATTCATACTCATACTCATCCTCATTAATTAAGTTCGTCCGAATCGTTTTATAAATACTTAGACTACTTATATGTAATTAATTCTGTTTACATATATTTAATTAAATGTTATATTATAAAAAAGTAATAATATGTATATGTGTATGTTAATATTATTATATTACCCATATTGCAGTGTCATCGCTCCAATATTTTATTTAAGTACTTAACGTACCTACATACTATAATTACTGTTAAGATAAGGAACTATACGTTGTCACTGGCCGCTTTAGATAATGCACTTAATGACATCATATGTCATGTATCAACATATTAAGACGTATGATTTGTTACTTCAATATATTCATTTAAGGCAAATTTATAATTATTAATTATAAGATTATAATTATTATTACACGTACCATGTGAAGATTTTGAAGAACTCATTCCTATAGCTACGTGTTCTATGGATATTGATTGTTAATTCTATGGGGTTGTTTACCTTCATATTATTTGTTACTCGTCAATGAAGATGGTGGTGTATTTTTTATAGCTATTATTTATTTTATGAACTTAATTAATGAGGATGAGTATGAGTATGAATTTAATTTTAATGTTAACAAAGACTCCATAGCTCTCCTTAGTCTTACCGTGCTAAAAATACTCCGAGGCCTGGTTATGATACTTTGTATAGAGTTTATTAAGATAGTGAGATAGTGACAGTTAAGTAATTAAGTATATGAAATGGCGTAACACGTAACATTGAGGGGGTGCTTCTACATTATTGACGAGATCTTTGAGGATTTCCCACATTGAGCGATTGTTTCTATTGTCTTAACTGTATTAATTTTATTTTAATAGTTATGTGGATTTGTTAAATTGTACATGCATAGTTTAAACTTATATTTAAGGCTGTATATAGTTTAATTTTATACGGTTATTTCAAACACAATGCTTGTATTGTTTCTGAATAAACTAAATCTAAAATCTGACATAAGATATAAGAGTGTATTGTGATCTGGTATTTTAGTGTTAGAAGTTACACTTTTATTGTCCATGCCGTCAAACTAGTTCTGTAATCTTTACGTGACATCAGTAAATAATACTGGCATTGTGGTAAGTACTGTTAGAAAAAATAAGACCGGAAGTATAAATTCCAACTAAAAGATTATTATCATAAATATAAATGGTTCTACTGTTGTTACCTTCCATGCGACTGGCACAGAGCACGTCCGTGATTCTGAACAAAAGCATAAACCCACGGAGACTTCCTTGGATATTCATTATTCACTTCCCGGGCTTGCCACATTTCCTTGTCTTCAGCATAAGTTAAAAACAGAGGAATTTTCCGTTTATAGTATGTACTTAATGTAAATAAGAAAACTGGATTTGGTTTGAAAATATGATTATTTAAAAAAGATATATTTTTTTTACGTAAATACTTATTTCTTTCAATGTCTTTTGGCAATCATCGATGTTTAACCTCTTTATCTACACAACTATACATTACTTAAACAAATATTGCTAAATTAATATCTGACCTAAAGATCGTTTTCTTAGCATCAAAAAGAAGGTAAGTAATCTTGCCGTGTCTTTTTATCACAGCAAATATGTAACAATTGAAGAAGAAAAGAAGAAATAAGAAAATAATATTATTCAGGACGCTTTTTTATTGCTTAAATTGGAATTTTAAATCATACACTATTGTTTACATTATTTTGCTTTCATGTAATATAAACTAACTTTTAATAAGCATCTTTCAATAATTATCAATAAAAAAATACGTCAACATTATTTACTTTTTTCTAATGCTAAAAAACGAACTATAACGGTTTTCATGCTAATCCTCGGGTATTGGCACCTGTCAAGTTACGCAAAATAAGGCAGCTTTTTGTGTTTCGCTATGAAACACATTAATTAACAGTAGATTGGGTAGGTTATGCTTAGTGATTAATGTGGAAATACAAACGTTTTAAGTACCTATTCTAATTAAAAGATTTGATAGTGCAAATTACAAGTCTGGATACAACGTTGTTTTCTTTAAAGCCTTGTAGGTTCGTGATCGTGAGCGAAATGGATGTGCATGCTCAGGATAAGAACCGCGGATCATGTTTATGAATTTTACTTTGTTGTAACTTTTAAAAAGAAAAAAGTAAGTAATCTATGAGTTCCCTCAACAGTAAAATTGCGAATTTAGCTTTCATGCATACTCGTAAATTGTAACAATTTTTTTAAGTAGGGACATTTTAGACCTTGTTCTATAGAGCGAAAGTCAAAAAAATAGGATTTGAATCGCTGAAGTCCCTAGAGTAATCAGCAAGATCGAATACTTAGCGTCGTTCTGGAACATGTTACGCATTTCTAAATAATAACCTAATTATGACTGTAAATGAGGACATTTACTAGAATTAGTTTTTCCTGCATTGGTTGTCCGCTCATCAGCAACCGAACCGTAAGTAGTTTTTAGTGTTTATTTATTTTTACTGTCTTTTTTTTCATTTTTAATTTGTATTTGTATTTTTAAATTTCGTAATGGGTCTGTTGCCTGAATAAAAAAAGATTCATTCATTAATTCATTACTAAATAAATATTTGGCAACCGTATTGTTATCTAAGACGAGCTGATAATTAGACCCACTGATGTCACTGCAGATCTTGCGAGCATAGCTTTTAACTAAATAAATGTGTGATTCCACCATTTTGAAAAATAAACTGAATCGACAAAATAAATCTATATACTGCTTACAAAATTACAGGAGAATTGGTTGAAAATTGCACCCAGTAGAGGAAACCATCCGGACATACGAAAGTATTTTTGTCCAAACTGCAAATAAGAAATTCGCTAACGCTTGATCAATTATGCAACCCAAAGAATTAAAAATGCAGCCTTATTATTAAAACATCCTAATGTTTTGTAAAAAAGAAAAAAAAAATAGAGAGCTAGACAAATCATTACATATTATTACAGCCCTTTTTAATTGCCGTACAAAATCAAATTTTCAATGAGTATAATAATAGTATGAAAATCTATCGCAGTGTTTTTTTTTATTGTCACATACTTAAGCTTCTTCCATACTTTTGGCCTGGGGTGTAGGTGCATAACATCTGCATTTTGTCAAGACCTGGGTGAGTGCTTCTAGCCCTTCGGGTGGCAGCGTCTCCGGTTGAACGGTATGAGAAATGGCGTGGTCACTTTTTAAATATTTCTTGCGTGGCAGAGGCCGGGAGCCGGATACTCTCCTAATTGGCGGCGAACCGGGAGACGATACCGTCATAACAAGCCGTTGAGTGGCAAAGACCATCTCCCGGCCTCTGTGCGACGCCGTATTTCGCGCCTAAAATAAAACCGTTAAAACTATGCCTTGCTTGCTCACTCTTGCAAGATGCATTTGTCAATAAACAAGGATGGTATTCCCTAACGTCGAATTACCACATAAAACAAAGTTTGTAGGCGTGATGTCGCCGACAGTCGAGCCGCGAACATTCAAACGGAATACGCAGTGGTAAAGAATGAGATAAACTGTGTATTGTAAGGGGTAACAAAAGGGTTTCATGTGCAAATCAATGTTTTGTTTCGTCATAAAGACTGTTCTTTGCTTCGATCAATTGTTTTATTTCCTATTTATACGTATTATACATGAAAGTAGAAAAATTTGGTAATATGATATTAGAACATGTCTAGCATAATTCACAAAAAATAGACTGGAATTCATTGGTATACAATTAAATTAGCCATTTTATGCTGAATTAAATCATATATAAATCATTATATTATATATCTTTCAAACATTTTTTTTGGGAAATTGTCATATTTCAAACACGCGCCAAATTCGCGATGGTCACCCGTGGAAGCCCCGCCACTTGACGTATATTCAACTCAACCCACTTGGGCTCCCGCCACTTACCGTAGAGTAGTAGTAATTCCTATAATAGAACATTACGATACAAGTGCGAAAAATAGGAAATTAAAACACGACCGAAGGGAATATTTTAAATTGACACGAGTTGCAAATTGCCTATTCGCACATGTATCGTACAACGTTTTACAGTACATATGGCCCTTTAAGTATTCGGCACAGTAACGTAATATGCTAATTTTCGCACTAGTGCGATAAAGTAGCACCATATGTACTGTAATAGTACATTATGATACAAGTGTGCTAAGTTGGTCATTACATACGAGGCGATATTGTGCGTGCGAGCTGTAAACGAGCGCGCAATAAGAAATCCGACGTGGGAGGAAAAAACAAAGTTTATAAATTAGATGTTTTTTGTCAAAACAGTAAAAGTACAATTTTGAAAATGGTGGCTTACAGTTTTAACATCGAATAATTGCACCAAAGCGTGCTGGGCTTGTGAGCACTTATTCGCCAGTTTAATGAAGTAAGCTTCCAACACATTTTCCAAGAGAGATTGCGGTTTTGCTGATTTTCTATTGAATACAAGTTTCATATGCCACCAATTATTTTTCACCCAATTTTGATGGTAAAAAGCTATCGTTCTCGGCTCTGGCCTCTATTAGTATTACTGGCAGCGTCAATTTTATGTGTTCTTCATTTTCAATGCTTGAAAATGACATTTTCGTCAATATATAAACTAAAAACATGCAAAACTATTTCAATTTTATGACAAATGACAAATACGGAAAATGGCTGGCGCGTTATTTTTTTTACGCACGATTCCAATGCGCGCGCAAGGCAAAGGCGCGAACGAAATCGACAAACAGTCAATTAAAAAAATGTAAAAAGCTAATATTTTCGTATTTCTATTCGATGGATGGAGATCAAATCGATAAAATGTTATGTTTATTCATTAATGTAATTTACGAGATAATTTAATCTATAAATTATGTTTGGCGTGATGAAACCTCTTTGAACTTTGAACTAACATTTGAAACCTAATAGTTGGTTAAAAAAATGTATTACTTGACCAATTTAAGAAGGCTCCTTTTCCATGCATATTATTAGCAATCAGTTACCTTCTTAACTCAGTTGGATAATATAATGAAAAACCACGAGTGTTATAATATACTGAAAAAACACGCGTGTTTAATATCTAGGATTATGAGCCAATAATCGGTGGAATAAAAACGTCGTTTTGAGCAAATATAATATATTACCGATACCTAATTTGATGTGGTGCGTTATTTGGACGAAGCCGTTAAATAAAAAATAAAACATTCGCCTAGTCCAAGAATGATTACCCTACAAACATGCAGTAAAAACTATACGAACCAGTTCAAAACATAGAGACTCCTTGAAGCTGCATTTACCCTCAGTATGAAACGAGTTCTGGCGAAAAACATTTTATTGCTTTATTACGAGTATGCAAATAAAACAGGCTGGCGTGGTTGCGGCGACCTGGAAAATGGAATGGCTGCCTACCCTACCTTGAAGAATGCAAATCTAGTACACAATCTAAACCATATCATGCCATTTTACGTCCCCTTTAATAAAATACACAACATTTTAAACAACAATTAAGCGAGCACAATAATGATCTGTAATCCTTGTGCAGAAAATAATACTATGACTCGAACTAATGATACCGAAACACGCTTCTTTACACGTAAAACACTCGTTTGAATTATTATCGTAGCCGAGTTCCATAATGATTGACAAGAGACGTACAGAAACAACTCATTACGCAAAATCGATGCGGTCTAAAATATCGAGGGCAACTTGTTTTCTTAGATCAAAAGGGAAAAATGTTTTCTCATTTTTCACGGTGGCGAAAATAATTTGATTTCCGCGGAGGGATGTCGGCAGTTGATTTTAAATTTAACTTGTCTCAACTTGGAAAAGTGGAATGGATTTTTTATGTACTTGCCCGCATTAACTGTGTGTTTTGGGGGGTCGTACTCGTAGCTTAATCTTCAAAGATGCTTGGCTGTTAAGTAGTCCTTTGGGTGAATTAGACGTAAGGATTCAATTAAGGGGCCGTTATTAGATTGGGATGGATCTAATGTATTGAAATAGCATAAATGGTAGCATGTAAGACGGATTATGTAGGTATCAATGGCGTCGTGGCGGCTCGAGCTTACTTATTTCGAATGACGCAATCGCAAACTATTGGGATGATAACGATGGTTGAGATATGACTTCAAGGCACTAGCCGTCTGTATTTTTCATATTTTTAATCTCTTGTGTATAACATTTGTGATTAAAAAAAATAAGGTTAATCACCCATACACAGTAAAGAACATAGTACAAAAAATATGTTGAACTATTGGTTTCTTAATTGCGAATAACATGCAAATGTAATCATACCTTTAAATTCATAAGAATAGTAGGTAGCATAATTCCCGAATGACTCAGATCAGAGTCCATGCTCTGTGCAGGTTTCCGTAGTTACCCGTCCGTCACAATACGCGGCATTGAACCGGGACTATTAGTGGGAATCATGAGTACATAACAAGCAAAAGGGAACACCTTCGCTGCACTTGTACGTCATTATACTAAAAGGAAGACTTTTTGAGAAAACTGAAAAATGGCTTAATTTCTAGTGCCACGGAACCCTAAATAGTCATTTACATTTTTAAGTCGACAATTTAGTTTTAGGTACCTACACTGTCGGTGGTAAATATAAATACTTATTCAACTAATGTGTTATGTGTTGTGTGTAATTCGACATTTGACAAAATCGCTGAAGACGAGGGTAGTCAGCCTTCTCTGCCGTCACCGACGACGCCATGTACTCGGTCGCGAAGAACTGCGACTTACAATCTGCGTTGGTTAGCCAACGCGAATGATTTAAAGAGTTATAATTGATGAGTATAGATAATGATGAGTATAAATATTTATAAATACACAGAAAGCACCCAAGTCATGGGTGTTTTCTGAATATTTTTATAAATATTTATATATTATGTTATAATATTATAAATATTGGAGTGACAAGTGGCCGAAGTCAGGAACCCGGCACCTGCTCTGGCACCACGACAATATGGCGAATACTTAAAGAAAATAAGAATAGGTACCTGTAATATAGAATAAACATTATATTTTTTGAGTATCGTATTTGTTTAATCATATTACCGATTATTACGACGAGCCAAAATTGAAAACATCACTGTAAATAAATATTTTATACGGTCGTTAAAACGTTTATCATTTATTTTAAACGAGTTGCTCCGCTTTACGCATTTTTAAATAAATTCTCTGTAACAGTTTAAGGGTTGTCAGAAACATTTTCACACGGTTGTTAAAAGTGGTGTGAATTTCGAATTAGCACTCACATCCGAGCATCCTTGGGATTGTGGTTGAATACAGGTTGTTTCGTAACAGATTTCAAATAAAACTGTTCCTATTTCATATGCTACTCTAAAAAAAAGTTTTCGTAATGTTTTATATAATTTACCAAAATTTTTAAGTTCATGTTACCATTGTGGCGCGGTAATTAAAGTTGTTTTAGCACTCAACAGGTAATAGTATACAGAATGTAACAAAAATATAGGGGATTGGTTTAAAGGCCAAATATGCCTATCATGTTTTGATTAGGAAACAGTAGAAGAAAAAATAAAAGAATGTTTGCCCTGTATGGAAAGGACGACTTGCCCCACATAGAAAAAAAAATTCGCGTAAAATTTTTCATCCAGTAGAATGACAATAATGACTATGACAACGGACATTTCCGTTTTTGAGAGAGCGGCGTATATGCCCTAATAAAATGTAATCTATGGTCTCGTTTTGCACTGGTATCTCTTATTTATGGCTCCTCTTCACGATACTTCTACCAGCGCTGCTATTGCCAACGCATACCGTGTGTGGCCCATGAATATATGCTCTCCAAATCTCTAAAAACTTCATACTCACAGATCTCTCATACAATCAGAGTGGCGTCATTTTAGAAATGGAAATTTCGCTTCATACTAGAAAAGAAATAATACAGAGATTTGACCTAGTGAAGACTTATAGAAAACAAAAAATTGTTTTTATAAATTTTCTGTGGTTCTTTTTTTCGTTGAAAATAAATATAAGCGCTTAATAACTCCGCTCGCAATCCACCGATTTTAATGAATTGTAATCTTGTTTCGAGTAAGAAATCAATTTATTAATCTTTGGAGTCATTAATGTTCACATTTTTGCGAGCAATTGATTGTTCGGGAGCCCGAATTACATACAATGGTATATTTCAATAGAAATGAATTAAAAAAATGAATTCATTAATTGATTGAAATGAATCAATAACCTGATCTCCGCTTATAATGGTTAATCTGAAGAGATGCGCTCAGTAGTGACAAAAATAGAAGCCCAGTCGGTAATTCCCACACTTTATACGCCTACTTGAGAATGCTTGAGGTGCGTAAATAAAATAAAACCCGGTAATAGCGTCGTTACATTTACTTATTTATAAGGGTGTTGTAAATACGGCTAAATTGGCGTTACGCCTGCAAAGAGGCGTTTATTGTCATTGTTTTCGAATAAGAATTTTCCTTGTACGAGAGAATGAGGATACGAGTACTATACAATGGTCTTGAATAACCAACATGCTTAGCATGGGTGTGCTGTCACTACGCTACAAAACTATGTATGATAAACAGAAATGTATCATGTAATCCGGCCGCTAATTTACTTGGTGAAGATTTCGACGTATATCCCCCATATAAATTATACGGAGACAATAGTTTGCCAACGACTAAGTTATTAGGTTTGTCCCATAATACAGTTTATCTTTTCATTATAGGATCGGATCTGATAGGTAGGTAAGATTGTATGGAATTTTCGCAGCGCGAGATATGTCTACTAGCTGACCGTTTTTTAGCTAATATTCAAAAATAATATATTACATATAATAGACAGAAACTGGTGGGAGACCGGGCAAGACCGACATACGTACAAACGTAGAAAGGGAAGAGGGAGGCCTTTGCCCAGTGGGATGCTCTAGGCTCATTATAAATATAAATAATTATGTTTGGTTATGATGTATTCTAATGAATACAGTTAGTTTTGTTATTTTTTCAAATTTAAATTTGCGTTGTAGTTAAAATCACAGGTAACAACCGGTCATGTGTCAAATTTACACATTCGCTAACGTCTGTGTAACTTACTTTCTATACATCTCGCTCGCACTAAAATGCGAGTACGAGCGAGATGCATAGAAAGTAGTTTCGCACACGCTAGCGAACATGTCATTGTCAGTGTCAAACTGGTGGTAGCCGTAAGGGAGGTCTTTATCCAACAGGACGTGACTTTTTGTTGATCGTGATTTTAACTAAATAATATCTAATATCAACGAAGAGTAAGAGTGAATACGAACAAAATCTACAGTGATAATTGAGTGTAGCATTTAACTCCATAAATATTCACATCTCAATCGTTTCTGATGACATTCAGCTGAATAACAATTTATGAATTCATTGTTTAATTCATTTCTATTGAAATATACCATTGTATGTTATAATTCGGACTCCCGAACAATCAATTCACGTGCGGCATTCGGTGAGATGACTCCTAATGGCCGTGAGCCCAGCAACAGCCCCGGTTCTGTATAAGCAGATCCCCTACTAACCAATCTCGATTTCAAGTACTTCTATATAGTTTAAGTACATTAAAGCACACTTTTGTTCTGGCAGGTATTTATTTCTGACAGTAATTGTCTCATAGTAATGACCTTTGGAATAAAAAGTTAGGTAAATAATAAATATTGTATATATTTTTTTAATCATGATGTCGGAATTTTAATTCTGTTTTAGGGCAAGTGGTTGAAATAAAATTAAGGACTACCGCTGTTGCGCAGAAGAAGAATTTCGGATTTTTTTAAAGACAGGTTACAAGATATAATATCAAAAACGTGTTTTTCTAATAGCACACTTAGGCTTTCGTGTAACATAACCGGCAATGAGTAAATAATAATTCATACTTAGATTTGCAGGACAATTCGAACGTGCACTGATATCTAACCGATATTATGTAGAATCATATCGGTTAGCTGTGGTTTGCGCGGGCGTCTAGCTAGCACTACTCACTAAATACTTGTGCGGATAAGTCTGAGTGAAATTAAATATCGGTTTTATGTCAATACACGTCCGAATTGACCTGTATATCTAATTAAATTAGCACTATTTAAACCAGCAACGATATCCTTTAAAAGCCAGTCAATTTAGCGTAAGCGAAAATGACGCGAGTTACCCTTAGTAGCCGAGTTCCCGTGAGTGCCATGACACATGTCCGGACGTGCGTGGCGTGCGATCGGATCCATTCTATGACGTTCTATGACGTTCTACGTTCTATTCGAACAAGATGTCGGTGCACGGCGTCTAATCGACGAAGAGAAGGCATTGGGAGCTTTGAGGCATCTGTTGTCTAAATAACTAGGTTTGATAGCGTTGGCATATTGTGTTGCAGTTCGTGAATGCAATATGTATGACTTGGAGAGATAAATGCGTTGCTTTTAGGATCATACTCATACTCATTTATCTGTATAGTCATTATACACGTCAAGAAAGAAAATATGTAATAACACTATGAATCATCATGTATATTTTTTTCTTAATATGCATGAATAAGATGCAGATGTAATGTGGCTTCATGTCATGCCTTCCGAAACGAAATAAATATTTTTTGTCAAAAACCAAAGCCTTTTCACTAATAAAAATAAACTTATAACGCAATTCCAAATTAGTCAATTAAGAAAAAGAATATACCTACACATCTCTATTCACTGTAATAAAACATACCATTTTGTAAACACATAGCACAAGTGTTTCGCCAGATGATATTTGTCGAACAGTTTCCAAACAGATTATTATAGTGATATAGCAAACTACAAAAGTTTTTTTTCACGTTACACTGTATTTCGTCCGACTGTACAATTGTTTGTCATGTTTCCGGAGGGGATATTTATGGGGTTGTACGGCTCTCACCGAAACAAAAACGGAAACGATTTCTGCGTAAATAAGGGAAAAAACGATATCGGGATCTGAAGTTTGGAAAGATGAAAGTGTATTTAAAAACAAAGAAGAAGTCTCCGTTTGGGTGATACTTTGGGTAGGTAATATTTCACCCGATGAGGGGTTTATGTCCATAAAATCTATTTGTATTTCGTGAAAATACCCATTATTGTGAGTGTTTTCACAGACAGGTCGCCGTTTTCTTTATTATAAACTGAAATAGATGTCATCTACTAAAGAAAAAGTGATAAGCCTTCCAGAGGGCCAGGTCAAGTCGAAATATTTTAATAAAATAATAGTTGTATTTTCTTTATTGAAATTTCTGAATAAGACAAAAAGGGAAAGTAATCTGAAATCCATTGTAATATATTACTGTCTTATGTATTATTTGCTTATGTAACCGCAAATTTAACTAAATGTATCATCAAGATCATGTGTCACGAAATGTATCATGTAACGAGACAAACCATTCTGGTTTAACGATACTTTTTGATCAAATATTCTGTAATTGTGATTTATCTCTAATAAATAAATAAAAATAAAATAAAAGTGCAAACTTATAGAAAGGAACTCCTAACAGCGTGGCTACTATCCTTACGAGGGGTGGCTGAAATTTAATCTACCTACTAAAAAAATACTGGCCGGTATGAATTTGTGTCTATTGACTATTATTTTTTCAAATTTAAATATATTGAAAAATAATTTGTTCAAAATTGAACAACGTTCAGTGATTAAATTTCTCACTAAATAAGGAAATACGCCTTCGCAGATATAACAACGTATGTTGCTCGTGTTTGGTGATTTATGTCCTTCCGATTTCACAATAAAGTTCTGGTCTAGGCAATTTAAATCGGGCCGCGAAAGCCTAGAAGACGATCCTCGTAGTGGACGACCAATTTCTGTCATCACTGAAAAAAATATGACTAAGGTGAAAAATTCCGGAAGACCGACGGGTGAAATAGTGAGAGATAGAAATGTGGGCATATGTAAGGAACGGGTAAATGAAACAATTCATGGCTATTTAAACATGTGTAAGGTTAGTGCCCGTTGGGTCCCCAAAATGCTGACCGCGTTAGACAAGGACAGACGTGTCAAATGTTGTTAAGAGTTTTAAACATGAGTCGCGGCAAAGAGGAAGAAATTATTTCCAGGATTGTGACATGTGATGAGACTTGGATTAGACAATGGGACCCAGAAAGTAAACAGGAATCACTACAATGGAAATTCAAAGACGAAAAGCCTCCTCGGAAGTTCAAGGTTCATCCAGAGACTAGTAAACTTATGGTGACAATTTTTCGGGATGCTGAAGGAATTCTACTAATAGATTATTAACCTAAGAAAACGACAATGAATGCTGATTATTACGCAAATTTACTTTGCCAGCTGAGAGACGCCATAAAAGAAAGAAAAGGAGGGGCAAACTTAGCAGAGGAGTTCTGATTTTACACGACAACGCTCTTGTGCATACGTCTCGCACTACACAGTTAGCCATGGCCAGAAATGGCTTTGACGCTACAGCCCAGATTTAGCCCACTGTGACTATTTCATCTTCAGCCTTCTAAGGAAAGATCTCAGGGGGCGAAGGTTTTCTACTGATAATGAGATGATAGCCGGTGAACGAATATTTTGGCGACAAACCGAAAGTTTTTTTACACATGTAATACATAAATACATTTCGGTAGAAAGAGATTAAGTAAAAAAATTAAAATAAACTATCCAGCTACATCTTTTTTTTTCATAGTCAGGTAGATTACTTTTTAGCCACCCCTCATAACAATCAGGTACAGCTGGAGTGATAATAAATAAAATGTTACAGATGGGCTCTATTTGTGTACGGAACTCTAGATATAATTATTAATCAATAGTATTACCTTTTTGTACTATTAAAAACTGATAAATAACTACTCACATATTAACATACAGTATTTTCAACAGTACTTCTGTAACACAATAAAATAATTAACTGGTATATATTAGTCTTTATTAGGTTTTGTTTTTTATGGAATTATACTTTCAGATTAATATTTAATATTACTAAACTTTTTGCCTACTTTTAGAAAATGTTTACAGTATGTGTCACCAGAAAGGAAAAAAAATACAATCACTTTCAGAACAAGACTGAGGCAACAACAGCATAAAATAAGATGACGAGGTCTTGGCGACTCTCCAGCTATGGTCAGAAAACATCGTAGCAAAACGCGCAAAAATGTGAATGCGAGCAAGATTAGTTGGCTGAGAACACAAAAGTCACATGTTACGTTGACATATTCGGGTACCGGTCCTATTTTAGCATCTATATTGATATATTGAGCGAAATTTAATTCAGGTATTCTGCTATGAGTTATTGTTAGTAACATAATTTTTCTGCTCTGGTAAGTTTTGTTTACAAAAGCCTAATACAATCGTAATAGATTTATTCAAATCCAATATGAGAATACAACGTATTCGATTGAAAGCCAGGAATATCTGTTTTTATCCCCGTATTTGGATACATAATATATGATTTGGTTTTAATACAAACTACCCAGAAGCCATTGTCAGTTCAAATAAGTTTACTAGTATACATAAAAATAAGCAGATTAAAAGTACATAAATATAAATCGATTCTTACATTACGCAAACAATCTGCGGTATCCTCCTTGATTCCCTTTTCGATTTGTCAATTTACAACACAAGCAAATGCGAAATCGGGAGAGGACGCCACATGATCTGCTTAGAAATTAATGCGGCATGAAATTACGTATTTACCTACTTATCTAGTCAGTGGGAAAATTGCTTTCAAGATCCTCCCGGTTGTCCATTCGGCGCAGACAGCGATTGGCGTTTGACGGTCGCGGCGAATTCGCTGAAAACGTAAGAAATGCCTTTTTTATTTTGCAAATTAGAATAAGTTGTTTTTTTTTTAAGTATAGTACTAATTTTCCGGGATGTTTAAATTAATATTTACAAATAAAAGAGTATATAATGATGTTTATGATTTTGTTTGTAATTTTATTTAAACTACGAGTAAGAGCCCCTTCCCATTTGTCGGATGTCGGGCAAGTGTGAATAGCTTCATATAAAATGTTCTGCCACTGGGACTCTTAGTTATTTTGGTAACAAATTACATCTCTCCCTTAGGAACTCCCGGATACAAAAAACCGATCCGACTGTTTCCAGCCACAATAATTAATATTGCCACCTCGTCGCCGAAGCAAAGTTGGCGACTGTCAATTTTTTAGGGCGCCGCTGAAAAATTAGCAGTCATCAAAAGTTCCGGCGCGGGATCATAAATTTAGGGTTGGTACTTTCGTGATTCCATTCGCATTCCCCTTAGAACAGCGGGCAATGCGATAAATTATGCCCATCAATAATACGCAGGCAGTGCTGTGTCAACAACACTCTACGTAGGCACTATGAGTCTATTTGTAGGTATTTATTTAGGTGTTCCCTCGCTCCCCGTGGTACAATAACGACGTCAAAGCTGCTGGCTTTAAACATGAGTTGGGAGATGCATAATAAATGACTTGATAGTGGCTTGGGATATCAATTGGGTTAGCGTAATACATGTTAATACGTAGACGGTCGTGCATAATTTTATTTACTTATTTTATGGATCAAATAGGGTTTTTACGAGTACAAAGTCACGTTTTACTGTAATATCTGTTTCTAAATAAGTTAATATAGGATTTGACATTGTATTGGTCGAATTTTGATCTCATTCCGTAATCGAATTGCGGTCGAATCGTTCTATAAATTGGCATTTTCCACTATAATATCGTTCTACATTAAACGAGGAAACGACGGTTTGAAATGTCACAGTAAGTACCCCTTTCAGGGTCCAATGGAAATAACCACAAAACATTCCAAACCCATTTCCGATTCTCGTCACACAGCCGAGGCGACACGTAAAGGCTCGCCGTGGTAAAGCACTTTGACTGGAAGTTACACAAAATCCACACCTTTATACTTAAGGTTCGACTTACTTTAAATTATGTTTGTATTTGATTTTCTCTCAGCTACAACCAGATTAAACTTTTTTCAAACTTATTTTTGATCACGTACCTACTTTTACCTACATTCAATACTTATTTAGTAGCAAAAATATATCAATCGATTGTTTTGGATTAACCCAGAGCGATTAAATAAAACAAAATTCAAAAATAATTTTGAAAGAACTTAGTAGAAAACAGACAACATCGTGAACGTCATGAAAGGGAAAGGTTATAAAACAGTTTTTTTTTACTTTAATGAAAACATTTTCAATCAGTCCTGCATTAGGTTATGTAAACATATCTATCCCTATGTTTGCGACCTGTCGAAGTATATGAGGTTACGGGCCATACGTGTAACCAATGTTACTTATACATATAAATTAATTATTGTACCTACTCATAGTCGTTACGTATTACAACTAAATACAGTTGACAGTAGGTATTTACTATGGCTAAGAAATATACAATTGTTCGATACTATCACTATTATCTAGCGATGCTCGGATATTCCGTCAAGTAAATATCGGAGCAAGTTGCAGAAAATTTAAAATTAAAACGGCCATGTGCGTGTCAGTCCACGCATAAGGAAAAGTTCCGAAGCTTCATATAATACAACAAGCCATACAAGACGTCGATCTAACGCCGTTATAATAAGATGTTTTGGGAGAACCTCATTAATGGATAAAATAATGTTTGTGGAAAGTGTTTATTTAACTTTATTCACGGTTTCTTTTTTTTAATTTTCGCAGTGACTCTATCAAAACGTATTCAATGAATCAAACACTCTTAGCAACATTATTGTTATTCGAAAGACCGACCGGATGTACCACACGTTAAATGAAAACACATTATATTAACTAGATTGTTTAACAATTTAGTTACATATATGGCCCTTCCATTTATCTTTAAAGGATATTTATAGAAATACCTATAAAAAAATTGAGTGGAGGCACTCCATTTTTTTATATTTCTATAATAATATATTTTTATAAATTTTAAATTAAGTAGCAGCTCACAAAGTACACCTACATTCCAAATTTCATTAAATGTAGCGTACAATCTTACTTACCTAAAAAATAGTTGTGACATACAGTCATGACGACATTAGTATAAGGGTTCCGCCGTTTTTGTCATTACGGCTACAAGACCCTAAATAAAAACAAAAAAATATGTTAGATATGGTGGTAGCCCGGTCTATATTTATAGGTCATACTCGTATTTATTTGGCACACTTTGCAGCCAGAGAGGCTGATTTTGAAATGTGAGTTGTCGTTCAGATTCGGAAAAATCGAAACCCGTTTATATTAACAAAGTGTATAATCTGATATCCTCAGCGTCCACCTGACGGTAAGTGGGGAAACACTAAACGAAAATAACCGATAAGCTCCAATAAATTTATTGCCTGAGCTCGGGTCACTTAAATTCGAGGCTACCTCGCCCCAGCTCAGTCTTATCTACGAAATATATTATTTTCTTGTAACGTTAGGTATTTATTATATTTAGGTTATTACATTCTTTGTGAGTATTTATTAAATCAACTTACGTTTTGCCAAAAATATATTTATGAGAAGCATAATCTCGCGTAGTCCCTAGTGATATGATATTCGAGAAGTGATATTTGCCACGGCTCATGGGAGTCTGGGGTCCGCTTGGCAACTAATCCCTAAAACACAACATACATATTTGTAGGCTCTAGTTTTTACGAAAGCGACTTCCAACTGACCTTCCAACCTAGATTAGTCCGGTTTCCTCAAGATTTTTTCCTTCACCAAAAAGCGATTAGTAAATTAATATCAAATGATATTTCGGACATATTAAGTTCCGAAAAATTGATTGGTACGAGCCGGGGTTTGAAACTTTGAACCCACGACCTTCGGATTGAAAGTCGCAAGCTCTTACGGCTAGGCCACCAGCGCTTGTAAAATACCAATATAAAATCTTAAAATATGTTTTCCAGAATAAGATTTTTTTCATAATCTATACTTTAGTACCTGCATTGGGTTTGACGTAAAGTCATTAAAGTTGATTCGATATGTATACACCACGATTTAACATTGCGTAAAAAAATATTAATTACTGATTATTAAATAGACTAACGATAAAGCTGTGTCAAATACCATCCTTTATAAGCAAGTGTGATGAAAAATAATACAGTGCGGTATATAAAGAAGGGCCCTTTCCTGAAATGGACGATAGTTTAGCCTTATCACTATATTTTCCCCATAGACACTATGTACCTAAATATGTCTAACATAACGTTTTAAACATTCATGCAAAAAAACTACTTTGTGCCAACCCTAAAACCTCGTTAGACGACATGATATTATGCAAATTTGATGCCATTAATCCATTCTTAGGGCTGCTTGCAACGCGGTAAGAATCGTTGCAGGATTTGTAGAAGCGATTCTCTTTGTAGCTCCATTGTTCAATTTCGGATGAAGTATTCAAGTTATTTCTTATTAATATGAATAATACTCGCCACAACAAAAAGTTCAAATGGTGACATTGACTACTAAAATAGAAAGTGCAGCGAGTTCAGCACCTATGTAGACCATCAGGCCACTTCTCCATACAAACGTGGTCCCCATGCTCTCTGGATACTGATGGAAAATATTTTTACATAATTTGATGTATACTAACAATAGGGAATACAAACGTAGGGAACGATTGTCTTTTTTCGATGTTTTGATTATTGTAAAAATTCGAAGAGAAAAACTGTTTTCACACAAATTTTTAAAAACTACTATAATAATAAATACATTTGAAAAAAAAATCAAACGTAAGGGCATAGGCTGTGGTCAAAATATTTTCAATAATGTTAATATCCAGAGTGGAAAATGAGGACTACGCTTGTATGAAAAGACGATTTAGCGGGGGTCCTCCTGTTTCGTCTTAAAAACGCAGAAAAAATGATATTAATATTTTCGCATTTATTTGACATTTGTGAGTTATTCACTGTGTACTAACACTAATATGGATTGTATTATTCGAATTAAAAATATTGAATTGAATTGAATATTCAAAAGTCAAATAGTCTTAGTGAGTTAAAGTCAAAACTCGGAAATAAAATTCAAAAATTCAAAATTATTTATTTGCTACAAAAAAATTACAGATACTAAAATTTAAAATAGGTCCATCGTATTCAACCTGCATGCAGTTGTGCAAATAGTACATGCAATGCGCTGCTGAGAGCATCGCTTACTTAATAAGGGAAATATTCGAGTTTTCCCGGCGGTAATGTATTAATTTAGTCGTGATGTGAATATCACCACTGTTAAAAATTCGAGAATTTGGTATTTTTTATATTATTAATGATTTTAACCAATAAAAATCTACTGTATGTCACTTTAACGATAAACGACGAAGGTTACGGCTCCGGTGACTGCTTACCATCAGCAGCAGCATTTTATACCACCGACATGGTATAAAAAAAGGTCTTTCATCTCCTTTCTCCCTGTATATGGACCTGCTCTCAGGTTAGGAACGGAGTGCTTACAGACAATGTTAGCGAGCCAACATGAAATGCCTCTAAAAGCAATCAATTGAAACACAATTAATTTTGTTACCATTTGCAAAGTTCAATAGATATTAAATAGAACTAATGCTTTTGAAAGTCAAAGCTTTGTGCTTCTGTTAAAGGTAAGTAAATACCTACGCATTTGTAATATAAATTTAATTGAAATATTTACAGGAACGGGAGCAAATAGTAATGTGCTATTTTAGCTCATAACCTAGAGCTGGTAGTAGTGTAACAGTCGTAAGACTCATTGTTTCGTTCTCGCTACAATACCTATGTTTATTAGTGTACCTATCTGAGTACTAAAATCTATTGTGGTAGAATGTGTTAGGCACAAAAAACTTAATTGATCGTACTCACTTAAATTTAGTTTAGTATCCCCCTTTCGTTGTGATTGCCTTGCAATAAAATAGGTACCCTTTAAGGAATTCTTCTTTAAAGTTTGTTATATGTTCGACCACTTGGTATATTATGGTGTAATCAGTTTTTTGGAACGTAAAGATGATATACGGGTAGCAAATGCAGCTGCATTAAGGTACACTCGGGTAAAATCAGATGGAGGGTAAGACTGTATGATTGCAATTGCTACCAAAAAAGCAGTTATTTGACATCACTAGCAATACGCTATTTCATCCCGCCTCACTAGCCATATTGTAGTATCCACTCAGTCGTGTCATCATTTGTGCTATGAACGTTTAAAAAAAAATGTGAAAAGGTTAAAATGGAAAAGACCGTATTTTTTCAACGTAAGTTGCACACGTTCTCCTTGATTTGGAGTTTGAATTAGCAATTAGTTCGATATTAGTCCAAGAAGGTTTTTGGGTTTGGTGTCTTCAAAAAATGTAATACAACTTTGAGTGTAGATTACTCCTAAATTGTTTTATTAAGGGGCATTACGTGAATTAATAATAAAAGCTTGTTTTCTTCTTTATATAATTTGCATCAAACATTCAGAGGTAAAAGTTAGTGAGAAACGAGTATTTTTTTTATGACGCCCTTCCAACTCGCCCAAAATTACGAGACTACGAGTATCTTACCCGGGTATACCTTACTATTGCGGCATTACTGCGATGGCGTTGACGCGGGCGCTGCTACTGTCAATTTCCTTGTTAAAATGAGTGACGGATTGAACGTTCCAATACCGGCAGTAATGCATCCACAAAAATCACTTATTTTATTAATGAATTTGACATTGCTTGAATGAATCTGCATTTCCCGTCCGAATGACATCATTATAACGACTATACTTAACTAACTTTTATGGCTTTTACCTTCTTTTTATGGTAAGTATTAACCATGGTGTCAGGAATGTCCAAAAAAATTACCCGGAAACATTCTGTTTTGTATGTATGTTATTTTCCATTGTAAATAAAATGTTTTTTAAAATACTTATCACTTTATCGTACCTCAGAATACTCCCGTTCTATATTGGCAGATGGATCGATGCGGATATTTTCCGTATTCTATACAGCGTAGAATCAATTTAAGATCTCCTGCGGCGGTTGGACGGATATTTATGAAGATAGCTAGAATTATAGAGGTTTCTCGGCTTAACGATAAGTAATACGTGTAAGTGCTATGTTGTTGTTGAATCGAACGTTGGCGTTGGAAAGTTTATTTATGTTTGGAAAGTACTAAGCTCAAAGATCAAGTAAAGTGACCCTGCTGCAACCACGACCATGTAAACACGACAGTATGTGTAGAAAAAAATCTGTTAACATTCTTGAGAATTTACACAGGCTAGGTACTTACATACCTGTCTCAATCCGATATTTATTGAATTTATTAATTTATGATGAAAACTTATAAAAACCTTCAGCAACTTTCAAAACCGACTGTACTCGTATAAATCAAAATTTTGTATTTTTTTAGATCATTCTGGAGGCCAATTCTGTTTTTACTATTGAATACGGTTCTCAACTTATTTTGTTACGGACTTTACCAACCAACGTGAGCTGCTAACACTGAATGTTGCTCACGAAATGTAATCAGAAGTCGTGTCATAAAGCATATCGCTCACACTCATGCACGTGAGATGTCTGATGACATGGAATAGAAGAAGAAGGGTAGAAAAACATTTATTGCAAAAACCATCAAAATACAGCACCACATATGTTAAAAAAGAAAATCTTATTCGCTAAACACGTAAAAACTATGTACCTATTGATTAAATTAACATACTGTAATGAAAATATTAATGCTGGTATAGAGGCTCCAAAAGGATACCACTCACCATATACTTTAGCAGATATATGCTACAGCGCTGGTCTTCCGAGGAAATAATATGATCATAAAAACTTCAAATTGTTAAAACCGAATTGGCTACCTGTGGGGCGTCCCACGCAACGAAGGACTAATTGTGAAATGTATTCAGGGGAGCCCATTTAAATGTAAGTAATGAATGAAATCATAAAGAAATGTTTCAGTAACTGAGAACCATTGGGAAATGGAGAAAAATGCGTAAATAAACATTTTGAAAGGGAAATGATTAAAATAAAGTCCAGCGCAAGCCTGAAATGACAAGGTACCTTACATTTATTAACAAGCGTATGATAACTAACAAGCCTATTTGAACGTTCACTGATACCAGAGTTATTACCTGAATTTTATTGTGGATTAAATTAATGAAAACATGCCGAGTACTCTGCCTTGGAACCAATATACGACTTTGTGCCAGTTGCAGTCGAGACTGCGGGACCTTGGCCTGTGGAGACCAAGGACTTTGTGAGGGATTTGGATCGGCGTCTGAGGGACAGGGGGTGCGACCCCCGGTCCGGATCGTACCTGGTCCAACAAATCTCATTGGCCATTCAGCGCGGTAATGCTGCCAGCGTAATCGGGACATTTGAGCCAGGTAAGATTCGTGACGATTATTTAATTTAATTTAAATTATTATTTAAAAAAATGACGAAGCTTGATGCGGATATCATCATTGGTATATTTAGGACGTAACATGTTGCATTTTTAGCCACCTGACGAAGCCTATGTTGCGGATTTCTTACAAATAAACTTTTTTTTGTTTAACTCTGATCTTGATCTTGTAAACAAAAAAAATAATTACTAATGTTACTGATAAACAAAATAAAGTGATTTGTAGGATTAAATATATTTGAAGCATACCGCTGAAAACACACCTGTGGGTGGGAAAAGCGCCTTAAAATCTAAATAAACTGTTATAAAACACTATTACAACAAGCACAACGCAGTATACTTCAATAACTTAGCTAATAATAATTTGTCCTAACGTTTTCCGGCGGGCAGTGCAATATTTCATTTTGTTTGCTGCGAACGCGTGCTCCTGATAGGGAAGCAACCTATGATTTACTAGTGTAGGTACAAGTCTAAACATAACTGAAGGGATCCTATTACCAGATATTTGATCTTGGGATCACTGGATTTCGTAATTAGTTATTATAATTGAATTATAGTTTTGTCTGAGAGGATACGCTTCAAATAAAATGATCAGATATCAATTAACTTTCAAAAGTTGATAAAAAATAAATAACTTTGTAATTTATTTATTATTATGTTTCTTTTTTAATATTTATTATGCCTGTGTCTCACGAAAGTTTTGTTATTAAAAAATAACCGTTTTATTACAAGTGCCGTACGATTCTTTAATTTATCTCTAGTTTATTGATGTTATGGTTTTAACAGCGTTATACATATTTTTTATTCGATTAAAACTACTAACCTACTGTGTTCTAGTGCTCGTACTTTCCAGGCACTGTCTTCATGTTTTACTTCATTAAAATTCTTAGCATCGAATAAAATCGAAGTAGAATAAATAATTATTGCCTTCGTGGAAAGTGGCCCTTTTTTCTCACCTGGCGCGTGAACGTTACACGATTCACTGACTATTGTGGTTTATTCCAGGGCTATTATTGCAGCTGAAAGAGCTACTGGAGAACCAGATTAAAAGTAAGCGTAAGAATTGGAGAACTAAGCATCATAGGAGAGAGACCACACTTTTACTGGTTACCCGTAAAGTGTCCGAAATCGGTGGAATTACGATTAAAATACGTAGAATACGATAGATATCTAGACTTAATATTTGACGTATCTTAAAAGTTCGAATCGAATCGAATTCGAATATGTGTCCTGTAGGGCTAAGATGGTCGGCTCTTTATCATTTGTCACCATGCCTGTCACGTTCTAACAAGTATGTAAGCGCGAAAGTGCCGGGCGTAGTGACAAGTGATAAAAATGGAACCATGATACCGCCGCTGTAGGGCTCAGATGGTCGGCTCTTTGTCATTTGTCACCATGCCTGTCACGCTCTAACAAGTATGTAAACGCGGGCCTAGTGACAAGTGAAAAAAATGGAACCATGCTGCCACCGCTGGATGTGAACCGTAACTTATAAATTAAATACCTACGTAATTGGAATAATTTTATGCAATTATATTATAAATAATTAGGTGACTTCAAAATATATTGTATACATATTTTAAATACTATACAAAATTTGTTTTACTATGTCGTTCAGAGCATCATTTGATACAATGTTGCAAAAGCCTAGTCGAACTGATATTTTACGGGACTAGGAGACTGATAAAAATTGATACTGGCCAATTCGAACGTACAGTAGCGGCAATAAATCTATCATATTGTTAATTTTTTGCACACATTCATTCTAAAATTCGTGAAATTAGACTTTATATCATATAAACAATGATTGTATCATCATGACCATAAATCTATATATATACTCACGTCCCACTGCACGTGGCAACAAGCAGCCTCGTTAGCACAATGCGGGTTGGGGACTTCACAGACGCCAATTTTATTAATGTATGTCATAAATATATATTTTTTTGTTTGAAAACACTCAAAAGCGAATTTTACCAATAATAAAACCTAGATGCATCGATGTTTCGCCCTTGTTAGCCTCTGGTTTGAAAATTAAATTGAATTATTACTTTATTTAATACCCACCGGGCTATCGCAAAAACTCGGACAAACTAATGATTTTAAAAATGTACTCTAGTTTGAACGAATTGTCGTTTTCATACGTCCCCATATTTAGCCGTTTTTTGAGAATTTACCAAAAAAATTATGCAAATGTACCTGAAAAAATATGATAGATTATTTACCGCTATTATACATTGACATTAGAGTGATATTTGAATCGTGTTGTTATCACACGTCTCGCCCGCGCCAATACATGTACGGACAAGTACGAGCGAAATGCAAGATAATAACTGAATGATATCAGTTGGATGTCATTTCGATATCAGTGTACGTTCGAATTGCCCTGATAGTACTTATATATTATTAAAGTCTACCAAGGTTTTATTTAACTCATTTGTAAGATCTTTTTTTTTGTAAATTGGGTACGGCAAGTTAAATTTAGTGTTAAGTTCCTCTTATAATTAAAGCTTATAATGAAATATTCAGTATAAATTAATAAAGCATATGCACTAAAAATCACGACTGCAACACTCATAAAGATATACGAAGAAATAAGGGCCCTATTATGTCTCAGTGTTGTCGAAACACGCGTAAAAACATGCATTCATCCAACTATTTCCCGAGTGCTGGGAAAAGAAATATGACGCAATTTTGGTAATGCTTAGTTGTCGAGCCACAAGGGTATGAAAAATTCAGGGGGTCGGCGTACATTACCGCACCACATTGCTAAGAGTATTTGTTCCCTTGCCGAATTTCAACTGAGAAATATTTTGCAAGGAGCGTAACAAATGGCATTCACTTGTCCATGCTCGCTAATGCTACAAGCGTCTTGTGTTCAGTGCTGTAAATGCACATAACAATTGAATTGAAATAGATTTTTATTCTTATTTCTAAATAAATTGTTTTACTTATATATGACCATATTTTGTTCATCAAAAAGAGCAGCTTGGTTAAAAATGTTAAAACGCAAAATTGTAATTTTTATATTGATTTTTTTACTGACCTTGAGAATAAAATTACCAAACGCAATATTCAGCAGCATACGCCAAAGGACATAACTCCAACTAGTTTTGACCGACAATTTCCCAAAGCAAAGTTCACTGGGATTATTCTAGTATTTCAGTATTTGTAACATTTTAATACAAATGCGGAAGATTTGCTTGTTGGTAGTTTCTCAGTTTCTCACAAGAAGTTGTGTTAACTTATAGAGGTGACTGTCATGTTAACGTGTCATGTTTAGCGTAAGGTTTACACACGAGTTTACACCTATTCGTTCATAGGTTTACAAAGAGGATGTTAATGTGTCAATGAGTTGTGTCAGTCGGAATAATATTAAAATCGAAAAAAACACGTTTCAATCGTGTAATTAAAACGCGTAAAGGATGTTATTTAAGTGTATCGAGATCCTATTTTATAAACATTTCCCAACGCGTTTAACGTGATCGTGATCTTTTACTCGTATGCACATTTTCTTGCTACACGTACGGAATGCGGTGGCGTAGCGCTTCATGGCGATAAGAACAGATCCGCGCGCAGTGGAGTGTAGTGCAGTGAAATAATGTTTATGCCAGCGGGAGTCCAGCTGCGTACGTGCCTTTTGACATGATGAAACAATGATGAGAAAAGGAAATGAGGCTAATCATCGCAAGTCTTGCATACGCCGTGTTTGGCTCCAGCTTACATTAGCCAGACTACGGACTTTCTTGTCTTCGCGGATTCAGGTATAGTCTTCACGAGTTGTTGAGACCTAAACTACCAAATTTTGGGTTATTTCGACTCCAAATCACGAGGGCTATTGATAAAAAAGAAGAAAAATAGTATCCCCAGTTAAAACAAAATTTAGGCGTCAGTTTTGTGACAGTTCATACAAAATGTAGAGTCTGTATTGGGCCCCATAATTCTTAATTAATTCGATAGTCCATGCAATGCTGAGTAGAAATAATGCAAATCTTTAGTTTTTCGCAAATAATGAAATGGTGTACTTTTTACTGAAAATGCCCACGTATTTTCGGTCAACACATTTACACAAATCGTGAACAAAACCTGTAGGGTGTAACGTAATACGTTACATGTTCAATAAATAGACCTTAAGAGCTACTACTTATCTAATAAAAATATATTTACAACTCTAAACTATATTACACACAAATATTTACAAAAATACTGTCTTAAAACTATGTATTTAGGATTATAAAATCATCTTCACGCTGATTAATTTGAATATGTCGCGCCATAGTTATTACATTCACTCACAATAATGTTCACATTCGCGAGTGCATGAATGAAGTGCACTGATCGGTGCGCTGTGTCACCGCGCGCCGCCGCTTGCTCGTTCATTCTTACCTATGAAGTTGAGTAGAACGCACGTCGCTTAATTATCGATCTCTGCTACGGTTTGAAATAACGAATCCGTAATCGAAATTTAACTTCGTCCCTACGTGCTCCTCAACTATTATAAAATCAATGTGGTGTTTAATTATGTTTTTAAGTGTACCCCGAATTGGGTAAGTGGATACAGATTGTAGTAGTGCTATTTTATTGCTTAGGAATTTTAACTTGCATATTGAAATCACAACCATTTCATAGTAATTGCCATTTAACTAAAGATATATCAGTTCCTTACTATAATTTTGTGCATAGTCAATATGACCTTTTGTCAAACAACCCTCCATTTTGTATTTTAAACATAATTTAATTTAAATTTCTTTATTTCGTTCATTTACTTCACCTTTTTGTAATCTCCGTATCTGAATTGTGAACTCCCACGGCAACACAACTACTATAGTGCTTTCCTGCTCGCCGTTAGTGTTCACAAATGCTTATGGATCGTTTCTAACGCATTGTTCGATAGCGCGTTCCAGGGTCCAAAGTCCAGAGTGACTTTTATTGGCTTCCTGCTTGCCGCCCGCTTGCCGTTTTGCTACTGGCGTGCTTCTGGCCCTTTCCCCGACTTAGCGCCACGCAGTTTGGAGCTGCGCTGAACTCAGCGCCGACCAGAAAAATCGGCGCCTACCACCTCGGCACCGTCAGGGGAGTACTTTGGCTACAAACGACTAAGGGAATCCGATCCTTATAAAGTATTAGTGCGAACCACGTTATTTTACCCATTTTTTACCAACTGAGCTGGTTGTGGTAATAAATAGTTTGACCGTTCTTCTGCCTCCTCATTTATAAATCCTCATACCTAACGAGACCCGTAGGAGGTAGAACTTACCGAACGCGACAAGGGCTAAGACGGTCGGCTCTTTATCATTTGTCACCATGCCTGTCACGTTCTAACAACTAAGTTAGCGCGAAGGTGACGGGCATAGTGACAAATGATAAAAGTGGATCCATGATACCGCCGGTGGAGGCTTATTCTGTTTATAAAAACTGTAAGTAATATAATAAGTAATATAAATAAAGTATTTGCGTTTAATAGCAAGCAGACATGGGCTTCCACTTTGATTTGGCATACATATATGCAATGCCCAATTTTCGAATAAGCCTACTGTATTTCATGGCGGTCGCGTCCCGTATAAATGACACTTAATCGATTTCTCACATCTCGCTGAGTGCTTCACATTTGGTGCTATGATCAGGACAATTACACTTAGCTGTGTTGTTATACGTATATTATATTTGTTGCCATTGTATTGAGTTAACGAGAATCTGACTGATCAGGCTAATGGATGACAATCGATTGTGAAAACGGTATTATCGTATCCTAATGTATACCTTATAAAACAAAATCTCCCGCCGCGTCTGTCCGTCTTTGTTCGCGATAAAGTTAAAAACTACTGAACGTATTTTCATGCGGGTTTCACCTATCAATAGAATGATTATTGAGGAAGGTTTAAGTGTATTTGTTAAGATTTGTGTAACCCCTGCGAAGCCGGGCGGGTCGCTAGTTATAAACTAAAATAAGTTCGATTTAAAGATATTTATTCTCAATAAATACATACAAGTCATTTACACGAGAACAGAATTATACAGTAAAAATAATCTTAATTACGGTAGCCAACAAAGTCGTTCGAGAGGTACACGCTCATGCTACTCATTTTTTTAAAGACAGTGGTTTAAAATGTATTGCGATAATTTAATTTTAAATGCATTAAAATTGCAAGAATGCTAGTACTACACATATACAATTGCTTAATGCGTAAAATAGATGTCATATACTAAAGAAAAAGTGACCAAGTCCACAAAAGGTATTCTTTAAAATAAATTAAAAAATTTTGTACAAAAATATAACATTTCTAAATCAATTTTTCAGCATGATTTAGGTCAAAAAGCCACTAACTAAATAGTTCAGATTCCAGAACATGTTTTGTACCTTTTGGTTTTATCTTTAAAGTGTATTATTAGTTCTGTACATATATTCGACTGTAAGGCACTCGTATCTATAAGCGATGAGGTGCCTGAAAATAAATGTTTTATTTTGATGACCTAATTTTAGTTTATCATTCACTTATCGTCGTTAATTGAAAGATTGACATGACACCAACTTTTATACCACGACGGTGGCAAACAAGAAAACGGCCCACCTGATGGTAAGCAGTCACCGTAGCTTACGGACGCCTGCAACTCCAGAGGTGCTACTTTTACGTTGCTGACCCTTTAAAAATCTGTACACTCCTTTTTTGAAGAACCTTATACTGTAGACCCTCGGGAAAACCTCGGCAGGTAGCTCATTCCACAGCCGGAGCGTCCGCTGGAGGAAGTTCCTCTTAAACCGCACAGTGTGCAACCATTTAGGTACCAGGATGTGAGGATGGACACCTTGCTGACGGCGGGTGGCGCGGTGATAGAAAATAGCCGTGGGCATCACAAGCAGTAGAACACACACAAGGAGACAAAGTCACTCCTTAGACAGCTTACTTACATAAAAAGCAGTTAGTAGTAGGACATTGTTCATTATTTAGTTTATTTTTTAATTAGTAAATTATTTTAATGTAACTTAGTTAAGGATAATTTATTTTGTAAAACAATATTAATTTCTATGGTTCTTATAAATATTTATTAAGGAATAGTTAAATAAAATATTTAATAGGGGTTGTAACATTAGCTACGATGAATAATCATTGGTTTTTATTGTGGGTATGATGACTATGATGTAGTAATCTTATTTATCTTGAATAATTATAATCATATCCTGTCGTATTAACTTATGTAAAAAAAAAGCAATTCTATGTATAAAATTTGTCCCAAAGTCTAATCAAAAAGTAAATTTAGGTAAGTACATGAATTGTACACAGCTTTAAGGATAACGCAGAAATTTGGCCGACGAGAAACGAATTTTCATTGCTAACAAAATGTGGAGGTACCTAATTTCATGGAACATTTACCTTAGTCCGAGGGCAGTGTTTACTGTGGGGCCCCACTGAAATACGCTTTAAAGCTGGCAACTTCCGATTTTCAATACAATATAACATCTAAATTTGTTAGATAAGTTTGAAATTGGACGGTTGTTCTGTTTTAGTTTGGGCGGAAATTGATTAAGCGTTTTCAGGCTAGTTTAAAGCCTTTGGTAATGTTTTAAATTGAATATACAGTCACGGAGTTTTTATTAGTTTTATTATTACACACTTTTATTTAGCTTCACTTTACACAATTTTATTTAGCTACCCGAGGATGGCCATCCACATAAAGGGCAAAGTGTACAAAACTGCTGTCAGACCAGCAATGTTATATGGTGCAGAATGTTGGCCTCTCAAGAAGCAACAATCCGACCAACTTCACGTCGCTGAAATGCGAATGCTTAGGTGGTCTGCAAGAGTGACACTCATGAACAAAGTACCGAACCGTTACATCAGATGCTCGTTCAAAATAAGACCCATACAGGACAAGCTAACAGAAACACGACTCCAATGGTATGGTCATGTCATGAGAAGGCCGGAGGACCACATGACTAGAAAGGTGCTCGAATGTATGAAAGAACCGAAAAAGAGTGGACGACCCCGACTTACATCGATTTCCGTAGTTAAGAAAGACCTAGAGAATAATAATATAGACCCAACGACGACCCGGAACAGGTATAACTGGAGAAAATTGATCAGGAGAGCCGACCCCAAATAAAAATAGGATAAGGCCAGCAGAAGAAGAAGTCTTTTATTTAGCTTCACCTCGTATATTTCTTTGTACATATACAATATATTTATATGTGCTTTAAATCTTGTAACGAAAATTTGAACCCCTTTTCGGTGTCTGATTGAGCTAAAACTTGGCATACTTCCGTATATTCGATGACAATGCAATAATATGCTAACATGGAGCTGATCTGATGATGCAGTCGGAAGGTAGCCAAAGAAACTTGTCGATGGAAAAACATAAACACATTAGTTTAGGCTTATAAGAAAGGTCTCGAGAAGCACATGATAGATTTTTGACGGTAACTTATGTTAATGTACCATTTTGTATAATATCATAGTGACAATCAATATGAAAGGCCCTAGGAATCCCATACTATTTTGACACACAAATAATCCTTACATACCTATAGGTTACTGTTTAAAACCTTTTTATATGTTACATTCGATCATACACAATAAATCGCTTTCAATAATTTGCGCTAGCTTGACGCGCTATGATTGATTCAAAGCAGTTGTATATTGTATTTTATATTAATGATGGAACAGACAATTTGATTTTAAATGCCAAGTTTATTTTATATTGAAGTAAATATGAACCATTAAATAAATTAAAATAATTTTGGATACAACGTTTATATAAAAACCACTTCGTAGTTAAACATTAAATTCAAATAAGGCTGAAAGCCGTTTAATAAGCATCCAGCGGAGCGCGCTCAAAACTGCAATTAAACTTCTTCTCTACGTATAATCGATTGGCTTAATTAGAACAAGATGAATGTTCCAAGTTTACTAGTCATTACTCACCGTTCACTAAGGGTGGCACTAACATTTACATGTACTTATTGTCAAAGCAACAAAGTTGATAATTGATTGGATACGACTGAGCTAATGCAGATGGTGTTGCAAAAACTTTACCTGTGTTAATTGAATCTACCTACATAGCTATCTATTATACATTTATGTAAAAACTGTTTCGTTAAATACAATCTGATTATTGTCGAATTGGTGACCTATCTATTTTTGACAGAAATAACTAATATGAATAAGTACACAACCAAACAAACGAAGCAGGATTTTTTGCAGATTCCTACTTTTTTAAAAGTAAAAGCATAGGTGATTTAATTATACGATCGGCCCGATCCGATATGTCAAATATTTGCTAAAGCTACGATAGGGATTATATATGTCAGTGTCAAAAGTGACGTTTCTTC
Source organism: Cydia pomonella (assembly GCF_033807575.1). Classification (NCBI taxonomy): domain Eukaryota; kingdom Metazoa; phylum Arthropoda; class Insecta; order Lepidoptera; family Tortricidae; genus Cydia; species Cydia pomonella. The sequence continues at coordinate 10,531,898 of NC_084715.1, forward strand.
GTTCGACTTCGACACTCACATATCTTTAGAAATTGTAACATATCTTTAGAAATCTATCCTAACCTAACCTAACTTAAAGTTTATTTACTTGTAATGCTTATATCGTAACGCTACGCCGCTGCCTTTTTTATATTTTTCACTAAACTACAATACTACAGAGACGTGAATATTATATCGATTACTGCTGAGTGGGTAAAAAGATACATTTAGAAAAATAACCACTATTTTAAAGCAACATTTTCAGAAAAGCGAAAAAGAACGTGGTTTTAGCACCGTTGAATTTTATATACCTTGAAAGGAAATTTATAACAAGCAACATTGCTTCTATCGAAGCTAGCCCAAGTTCTAAGAAAACACGTATCTATAGATACACTACTCCTGCACGTCCGTAATTACATTTTGCACTTAACTGTACTAAGTTGCAGCGTATTAAACTTGAGATCTGAATAGACGCACTGCGGGAACTATATGAATTAACTGCACCTACATACATATACTATACTATACGTGAAGTATCTCGTTTCTCACCTATATGTAAAGGCTAATATACATTAAGTTTCTTGGGAAAACTTCGTGTGTTACTTGCTGAATAAGTGTCGATATATTATTATATAATAACCCATGTTTTTGTCTTATACTTATTTATGTTTTATTTTTTGTTTTAATGTTAAGTTGACGATCTTTTAGTGAAAGCCTTTGTTTTATCCTTTTGTGTAAAATACTGTGTCTTTTTCTTTAAGAAATAAATAAATCTAATCTAATCTAATCTGTACTTTGTACTTATAAATCTGGGTTATTTTTTTATACCACGTCGGGGGCAAACAAGCATACGGCCCGCCTGATAGTAAGCAGTCACCGCAGCCTATGGACGCCTGCAACTCCAGAGGTGTTACATGCGCGTTGCCGATCCTTTAAAAACCTGTTATGTACACTCTTTTTTTTAAGAACCCCATACTGAAGACCCTCGCGGGATAGCCTCGTTAAAACAAGGTGTAAAAATCCTACCATCTTAGAGAACTTTTATAAGGAAATTGACATGGTGATAAAATCATTAAAATCACAACAAATCACGCTGATATTGGGCGACCTGAATACAAAAGTTGGTAAAAGAACGGTGGGTAAATATGTAGGAAATTATGAGTTTGGAGCAAGAAAAGAGTGTGGGGATCGATTCTACATGGAAAATGATCTCATCATTGCAGACACATGGTTTGAGCATCCGCCCAGATGATTATATACATGGACGCAAACATACCTCAGATAACATAGTGCGAAACCAGATAGACTACATATTGGTACCTGCTAGATATAGAAAATCAATAGTTAATATTGTGGGATGCGTAGTAACGCAGTACTTCACCACTTTACTCACTTACTTGAGAAAGCTTGTGAGTTTGGGATCGTCGACGATTCGTACAGCGCGCCTTTGGACTGATTCGAAGGGTCCAAGCTGGCCAGGTGCTCCTGCACAGTTATCTGCGGTTGCCTAACGGCCGTATTCAAACAATGTTACTTTTGATACTGACAGATCGATATCGTATCGCTGTGACATTTTATGAGCATTGTTCGGATACGGCCTAGTTACTGCCCAAAAACCCTCTTTAAATGGAACGATTATGTTACTACAGTAACTAAGCAATGGAGAATATGTGATTGGTTAACACTAAGTTACTAGTTCCACAAAACCACTAAGAAGTACAAATAACGGCGGCCTGATTCAAAGTGGCTTCGAAGTTGCGGACGCAAATCGACTCGCGCCTTGTGCACGCTATTTCTGAACTAGAGCGAGCAATTAATCTAAGCTTACAATTTTTTTATTGTGTGGTCAAGTTGAGCTAGCGTTGTTATTATCGAAACGACTCAAAAAATCTTTAACAATCAACATAAACCTCCATAGATTATCGTATATCTGCCAAGAAGTTAAAAGATTCATTCAACCATTGTCAATTTATTAATAAATATCTGGGAGACCGATCTTTGCTCGGAAAACATATAAAAACTCAAAATTGCGCCGCCCGAAAACACCCATATAGCAAATTTCATCGAAATCGTTAGAGCCGTTTCCAAAATCTATATATTATTGTACACAAAATTTAAATCCTGTTATGTGTTATGTATGGTTACTTATATATAAAAGGGGTACGCATAGGTGTAGGTGTTCAATTGTATAAATTAAAGGTGGAGGTGTTATGTATGGTTACTTATATGTAAGTAGGTATGCATAATCTTGCGACAGTCAGTCGGAATAAATCTATCAACCAAACGGGCGTTTCCTTTAGCCACCAATCCCAAATGTAACATTATGGTTTTCATATTGACATTACGTGATACGAAATGCACTGCAAGTTGTGTCGAGTTGTATGTGCGTGTGATTATTATAACAATAAAAAAAAAAGTTTAAACTGAGAATCGGTCTTCTCTTCTCCAGCTGGAAACAATTCTTTTGGGTGGACGCTTCTACCGATTTACCTATATTTTGTACAGTTGACGTCATAGACATGTATGTTTACACTTTCGCACCTTACTCCTTTGTAATAAGCACACGGCTCGCCTGATGGTAAGCAGTCTTAATCTTATCTGTTTTTGATAGTACATTAAGTATTCTTCAAAACGCAACTAACAAATTATTGAGTACCTGCTTCGATATTCTACGATAATTTAGAAAATAGATATTCTTTTCTTCTACGACTAGCATCAGGTATTTAAGTACTTACCAGCATTATATATCTATAGTTATTGTGAAGATATACTGCAATATATTATAAATATCTGACAAAACACTTCTATTACGGTGTGAATAAATTGTCTCTATTTATATCCCGCTGTTCTGTGGGAACAATTCCAACATAAGGACGTTGGTTACATTCACATTTCTATGTAACGACATAACTTTCCACTCACATCTAAAATGCCATAGAAACTGGCGTATGTCTAATAACAGTGGCAGAGTAACTGAAAACGGAAGTCGCTTCAAAGCAACTCCCCTTATGTCTCATGTTGAGTCGAGTTACAAAGTACCGTAACTAGATAACTGAGAAATATTCAGAACTAGCTTTTGCCTGCGGCCTTTCGACGTCCGTAATAAGTTTTCCTGCGGGGTTGCGTGCCGTAGGCATATTTTGCCATATTTGCGATTATGAAAGCTTTGCTTATAAATAAACTACATAAAAAAATAAAGAAAAGTAGGGTTTCGAATTCTCGTTCATATTCTCGTACACAGCTGACAATTTGCTGATAAATTTACTAATAAAAATTGTTGGAAGTATGTTTTAATTACAATAAGCAATTGTTTCGTGTTCCGCATGGAACATTTTGTAAACATTTAAAATAAATTGAAAGACTAGAAAAGAATAAATGGATTTTGGTTGTGAATTTGACAGGGTGACTATGTTTACTTTTTGATAGATATTACAGCCTATACAACCTATTAAGTTATTTAAGATAAGATAATCTTACAAATGTTGTATAACATTGAGTGACAGGGACAATATAAAAAAAGCGGTCAAGTGCGAGTCGGACTCGCCCATGAAGGGTTCCGTACCATTTATGACGTATTAAAAAAAACTACTTACTAGATCTGGTTCAAACCAATTTTCGTTGGAAGTTTGCATGGTAATGTATATCATATATTTTTTTTAGATTTTTATTCTGTTATTTTAGAAGTTACAGGGGGGGGACACACATTTTTTCACTTTGGAAGTGTCTCTCGCGCAAACTATTGAGTTTAGAAAAAAATGATATTAGAAACCTAAATATCATTTTTGAAGACCTATCCCTAGATACCCCACACGAATGGGTTTGATGAAAAAAGATTTTTTGAGTTTCAGTTCTAAGTATGGGGAACCCCCAAAATTTATTGTTTTTTTCTATTTTTGTGTAAACATCATAATGCGGTTCATAGAATACATCTACTTACCAAGTTTAAACAGTATAGCTTTTATAGTTTCGGAAAAAAGTGGCTGTGACAGAATCGGACAGACAGACGGACATGACGAATCTATGAGGGTTCCGTTTTTTGCCATTTGGCTACGGAACCTTAAAAACACTATTAATACTATCACGTTGTTCCTATCACACGATGTAACGTTATATAAAAGCAAGTGTGGGACTGCCAAAAGGAGACAAGTGTGCCATTTGTGTAACTGTGGCTGTTGGGGCTATCAACGTGATCAATCTGTTTTAATCTACACCAATAGGTACAGCGATAGCGATGTGCAATCAAACTACTATGAACGGCTGTAGCAAAAATTGCTACAATTGAATTAACTTCATATCTTGCAAAACTCAGTTACCTACATATATTCTCGTATCCATGCCAGCGGGCGCGAATTTCGCACATATTCGCAAGAAGCGCTAAGTACTTCACAAAGTTATACCCAAGGGAGCCTGCCCTAGTTGATAATCATAACGAATGCCTTAAAGGAATTACACAATTAGTGTTCACGCAGTTGTCAACTTCTTGCTTGAGGCTGAATTGGGGATGATAAAGTAACTTAAATTATGAAGTATTCATTTGAAGTCATGCTATTTTTGTGAATGCCATATTCTATTTACTGCTGAAATAATAAAATACAAAAAAACAATAAAAATAGACACATTTGCAAAAATAGGTCCTTCTTATGATTGATTGAATCGAGGCAAATTTAAATCTTTTGAAATACATATTTTTATACCTAGTGTAACTTCGAACAAACGAGGAAAGAGCCGCAGGCATTACCTAGAGGTATTTGTATTCAATATGAACGTTAATCAAACTCAAATTATTTCATTGCAATTTCAAACCACTGTACAAATAATACGTAAATTAAACAATAACAATATGAATGCTTATTTTGCAGTTATCTACTGAACTTGTTTCAACAACACTTGTTTACTTGGAATCTATAGTCAGACTACGAGCAAACATTTCAATTTAAATATTAACAGTGATCTTAGATCTAATTCGAATTGCTTACCGAGCACGGGCAAGTTGAGGATTCAGGGGAACCTTTATACACTTAAATTAAGAGTAACCTACTATTATTATTCAAACTCAGATAAATCCAAATGTAAGATTTTGCGATTTTGATATTAAGAAAAGGTAATAGCGCAAAGGATGACTACCGCTAGACCGAGCCAAGATCGGGCCGAGCTCGGGCCTAGGCATTCGACACGTCATTTTCTATCACGGCTTTCTATCGCCGATTGATCACGTGGTACTTAACATAGAAAACAAAGCGCCGGTAGATCCGGATCGGCCCCGGCCCAGTCTAGTTTGAGTCATCCTTAATAGATTTATTTATTAAGATATTCCCTGAGGGTCGAATGGATTTATCCGAGTTTGAAGCTTCACATTTGGTAGTGCTAGTTGCTTCATAGAAAAATAATGCGTCTTTTTAAATGTATTGAATACTTTTTTCTTTTTAAGGCTTTGGAAAGAGCTGGTGATATTTTTTTAAGAAACATCAGTTCTGACACTGACATATCCGTCTAATATTTGACGTCTCTTAAAGATCGAATCGGGCCGATAGTTTTCCAAATAAAAAGTCGTATGAGATTTTTTTATAAGTATGGATCTCAGGATCCCGTTACACTGGTATGACGGAGATTTCGACTTGTGTGTTTTCGCAACTCAGGGTGTAGAGGGTGTGTTGTATTGTCATCGGCAACGGTGACGTTGGCAAACATCCGAGGCGCTGCGACGGCGACGTCTTGTTGCGGGAACTGTCTGCCGTAGAGTTTGCAAATTTACCTATCGATATATTACTAGGTAATATTATTTACTTGGTAAAAACAATTTGGCGCGAATAGCGCGCTTTATAAATTTTAATGTTGTAGATAATAATTTATTTCATTTATTTAACGATTAATAGGTACGTAATGAACGTACCTACATTTATTCCTTGGCTCCGATATCGACACATATATCCAACTCTCTATCACAGGGATTGTATAACTTACATTATAGCATAGGCATCATTATTATTTAAGCGGTCGTTTCAAAAATTCAAAAATGTAATCTAATTTGCTATAGTCCTTAAAGGCCCACAAGTCAGTACAACATTTATAGTGACATCGTAAGTAAATAAAACGGCCAATACCTGGGTACACATGATATTGCAATAATCTTTAAATAAATAACTACTACAATATAAGATTTTATGGTAAAATATAGATTTAATTTGGATATGTAAAAGGTCCATAAAGTCATAGGAAATAGGTACAAATATTAATAATATTTGGAGATGTTCAGGTTCTCAATGCATCAAAATAAAATTATATGGCGTAAGCCTTTCGGTCTAATGCACGCTTGACTATTCACAACCACAGCAAATTGTAATCCGATAACCAAAATACTGGGCACAATATGCGTTCACAATAATCATCAACATTTATTTCATCAATAAGCGATATGGCCGTACTTATCGATAATCGATAAGTTTAATGCACTATCGTTGCCGTATGGTGCAACTGTGTCCAATTCGTTATCAGACCCAATGGATTTGTCTAAATCCTAGAGCACGAAACAGTAAATTTTCTCAGCAAGTACCTAAGCGACCAGATAAAGTAAGGTAGTAGAAGAGCAAGTTTAATTGTTTTGTTGGTTACGGAACGAAAATGGATACGAATAAATATTGTAAGAACTACAACTTTGTTTGCAAAACTTTGTTTGGAGTTGATAATATAATAAATAAAATGTAAGAAAAGGAAAATCTAATGCTGAAGTTGGTCAATAGGTAATTGAAAGTTTTAGATTGTTGTGATTATTATAAATATTTATAAATACTTAAATACAAAGAAAACACCCATGACCCAGGAACAAATATCCATGCTCATCACACGAATAAATTCCCTTACCAGGATCTGAACCCGGGACCATCGGCTTCGTAGGCAGGGTCACTATCCACTAAGCCAAACTGGTCGTCAAAGAACATTGATGTTCTTTGATTAATATAAGCTGTTTACTTATCAATAATATAGCTAGAACCAATATTCTAAATGCATGTAAATACATATTAATAACCACAAGTACATTTCTCAAGTTTAAACCCAGTTCCCTATAATCCAGGCAAGACACAAAAAGCTTAAAGGCAATCCTTCCCGCTACTAATATCGGCCCGCTCTGTAATCGAGCGGGGAGTTGAGGCCTCAAGAAATATCGGTAAAGTGGGCCATCGTTGCCTCTGTCCCAGCGGATTAATAGTCCAGCCGCTCCCCTTAACTCAGTCTGCTGGCACTTGGACGTAAAATAAGGCTCAAAGAATACTAAATGCGGGTTGAAAGCAAATTCGTTTTAAACAAGTTCTGGCTTTGTAATCGATATCACTCGACTCTACTGTAAAGTTAAGAATGATGAATACTTTTCAAATATACGTTAATGTTTTAATACCGTAAAATTTACTTTGCTGGATAATTTACTCCAAATTCTAAATTTAATTTAAATTTTATGTTGTACATTGTGGTAGGTACCTATGTATATGCCGATTTAAAGTAGATTTAAAGTGGAAAAACGTTGGAGCATAATTACTCAGTGGGGAGTAAAGTAGATACTTAGGTAGGTCCTGTGTCTTCAATCTGTTGTGGTCTGTTTTCATTTACAACTGTAAAATAGTAAGTAGGTGGAGTGTAAAATAATAAGTAAGTAGGCAGTATGATTCGGTATTTACAAAATTTGTACACTTTAAAGTTCAGAACACAAAGATTTATAAAACCTTAGCTTCGCCATTCAATAGAATCGTTTTTTCCCTCAGCCCTTTAGAAATTCAATACAGCCAAGTCTTAATGAATCTCTCACACGCTACTCTGAATAATAATGTTAGCACTTGGACCAGCTTTACATTGTAAATTTGCCATGTTGTGTAAACTTAGCGCGGGAATTAACACTGAGTAGCGACTCTATTATTAGATTCGTTAAGTGCGAGCATACTTTATAGTATTTAACTATTTTTTTAGGCCTGTTAGTTGTTTATTTTATAAGCTAAAGTTATAAATAGCTAATATGAAAATTTGTGTAAGCCATAAACAGAACTTTTATCTCTACAAATCCGTTTATATTATTAGTTATAAGATGTGAAATTATCAGATAATAGCCGTATGAAAATTTAACCTCAATCTGACTAGGTTGAGAACTCACTTTAAATTTTTATAAACATTTTATATACCAAAGTAAATCAAAAATATGTTATCCGACTCTCCGTTACAAACAAAACATTTATAAAAAATAAATTCCACGAAAAAAACAATGTATGTGATGTATTCTTTGCCCATTTCCATACTTTTTTGTATTTCACCTATACATCTTTTACCGTAAAATAAATTTTACTCGTGTATTAAACTGTAAAATTTGTCATACTGTAGATTTTTAACTAATCTATTTACAAAATGCCTTTACCATTTTTTTATCTCCACTTTATGTTTTCCGCTCCCGTTCAAAATGTCATTTTATTTGTAAAAGCAACTTAAGGCATGCATTAAACATGCCCCAATGCTGCCGTGATATTGACAGGTGCAACAATAAACTCAGGAAACCATTTATTCCACATACATTAGCCCCAGTTACACTTAAAGGTCTCTCGACGAAAGATTTATTGCCTTCAAGCCGTGGCGGCGGAAACGAAGTTACTACCTGTCAAAAATATAGTAGGCGAAGCCGGTAAACCAAAGAATGTTATAGGTATTCAACACCTAATGACAGCTATATAAAAGGTTTTCTTCATTTGTTTATTAGTCAACAGGCAGTTGGTGATATTAAAGTTATAATTATCATAAAGTCGGGCACGTGGTAGCCACATGACGAGGCTGTCATCAACACGTGGTAGGTATGTGTCCTCATATATAAAGTCTTACCCAGACATATCCTAGACAGCTACCATAAAACTTACCAAATTTAGGCCAATAGTACAAGACAACTATATAATCTACAAGAAGTTCATATTTAATATCAATGATCTTAATGATAATATAAAAAGCTGATAATCTGATCAGGTCAAATCTAATGAGAAATTGAAAGTCATTATTAAAATTAGGTACACATAAATAATGATATTGAATCGTGTCATGGAAGTCTCTATGAAAATGACGATGATGTTGTGGGCTCGAGACGGCCCTATGTGGGCTGAGAACTACCTGTGATTACTGTGATAATTCTGATCATAAATTGCTACTGCTCGTCACTATAATGTTCCTTCGCTGACAACAAATCTGTCTCGTTCTATCTCATCAATCTTTCTCGGCTTTGGCGTAGCAGCGAGACGTGCAGTTTGTCTTATCTGTGCACGTGACAACTTTGTGGCGGATATCTCTTTACGCTGGAACAGTTTGCAATTCTAAGTGAAAATGTAGTTCAACTGTTTCGGTAATTTATGATTATCTTCTGAGAGGTTATATTCATGCAAATAAAGATGTAAAAAACAACAAACGCAGTATTTAATAAATCTTATGGCCACTTAGAACTGACCTTATTAGAGGTGAAAATCTTTTGAATAAATCTTCAGTTCTCAAAAATAGATAACTATAAACAAGGACAAAACTTTAAAACCCATCACAGATAAATAATACCTTTTTAAATTAGATGTACTTGTAGACCTGTTACAGCTGCGTAAAATGAAAACGTATTTGAAGTGCTCGCTAAAGGCGCGATAAATAACTGACGTTAAATTGACTGCGAACAGTTTATTGCCCTGAAACTGCGAGCAGAACTCAAAGTAACGCATTTCACTCTTTTAGCTAGTTCCCTGGAATTAGGTTTATTTCATTGTTGCTTCCTAATGCTGACCGTAAGTGGCTCATAACGTATTTTTACTATTTTCTAAAAACCAATGAAAGTGATTTTAAAATACTTAAGACGAAAGTGGAGAACCCGCGCGATATTGCCTTTTCATACAAACGTAGTCCCCATTTTCCTCTCTGAAAATTATTGAAAATATTTTAACACAATTTTTTGCATATTAACCGTAATTATACCCATACGTTTGATGTTTTTAATAAATTTAACGAAAAAAAAAAATATGACAAATTAGCCATTGAGTTTCGTCGAGGCATACCCCGAAGTTACCAGAGTTTAAAAAAAATACTGATGAATGATAATGAGTAAATATAACTACACCAAAATATGGTACAATATTTTCCACAATATCAATATCCAGAGATGAAAATGGGGACTACGTATGTATGGAGAAACGGCCGTCCTGTTTCCTCTTAAGGTGATTTTTCATTAAGTGCTTGGAGTAATATATTTGCTATTAAGTACTTTCCGTTCACGTTCACCAGGCTGGGGCGCGCCTTACTACCTAGTGAAGGAAATTTGAATCTTATACCAACTCATTAGTTCATTCCATAGTGAAATGAGATTATATAATCTTGGTTGGTGTCCCAACGACTCAACAATGAACGGGTAGGTACTGTTTCTCGGCTGTTCTCACCTGTCTAACCTGCGCAGGCCGATAGATAGGCTACTGTCAGATGCCACCGTGCCCGATTGGCTCGTGTATCCACCGCCGCCCTACTCATTCAAGAACCTGCTTCAATGCGGTAGCAAATCGGTGGTATGTCTGGAAATACAAATTTTGGAAGGCCACATAACATAATTAAATTAAGAAATATAAAATTTCGTTCCACATACATACCGAAATGTAAAAAGTTTCCAAATTGGTTCATATAAAAAATTTCGCGTAATGAATGTCACATACCTACATTGTGGTCTGGTTCATCCGCTACACGCGACGTTCATTTGAGGCGGACGAAAGTCATCCACTGCGGACACCAACTGGCATTCAAACAACACTACGGTGTCCACGGCCGCGACGAGAAAATAATGATTGCCAAAGAAAAGATGAGCTACTAAACACGTGGCGTGGCAGATACGAGGGGTAGCTGAAATTAATCTTCCTAGCCTATAAAGGTGCGACCAGACCGCAGCTTAAAAAACGGTCACGATACGGAATCGCAGTGACGCGTCGTATGCGTACCGTTTTTGACGCATGCTCCCCACACCGCTGCTGTGCAACATGTCGCTACAGAAAAATAATTTTATCAAAATTGAGCAACCTTCAGTGATTAAATTTCTCACTAAAGAAAGAAATACGCCCTCGCAGATAAAACAACGTACGGTGCCCGTATTTGGTGATTTATTCCCTTCTGATTTCACAATAAAATTCTAGTCTAGGTAATTTAAATCGGGCCGCGAAAGCCGCGGATGGCAACCCTGGCTGTCAAACGATAAGCAGCTGATTTTGCTAGGTCCCTTGTAATTATTTTAATTTTAATGATATTTCATGTAATATTAAGCTGTTTAAGTGTGTATTAAATAGTTTTAACATTAAGTTTTATGTATACATAATAAGTGAAGTGCTTTAGTGACGTTTACGTGTCTTGTAATATCTCAAATTTGTAGCCGTTATAGGTTATACATTTGAAATCTGTGTTCGCCTTAAAATCCTTTCTGGTTGTTTTTATCACTAGTAATTACTAAGTGTGCTTATAATAAAGCGTAAATCATTGCACAGGGTTAGAACACAGTGTAGACATAGTCAATCGTCACTATTTCATGTAAGTACGTACCTAAATATCACTTGGCTTGAGTAAGCGAATCCTTGTTTTTTTTGGGTTTAATATAATAAAAAAAAAACATCTACAATGCTAACCCGCAGAGCAGCCGCAGCGGCTCGCCAGCAGGAGACTGATAAACTCCAACTTACCTTGCTGGAATTGAAAAAATCCAAGGAATCTTGTGCTCAATTGCTTAGTGAAAGAGAAGACAGTGAGAAGGAACTATTATTAGTACTTAATAGCAATGATAAGCTGAAAAAGCAACTGTGTTCTTTAGAAACTGACTATAATAATGTAAATTCAGAGCGGGCCCGGCTTCAGGAGACGGTTGACAGGTTCACTGAGTGTAGTGCTGCCTATGAGCAGGCCCTGAAGGATATCAACTCATTGGAGAGAGCACTGCACGACGCCCACGAACAAATCTACGAGCTACAGGAGGCCCAAAACAATATAGCAGCAGCACACACTCGGACCTTATTTGAAGAACTGGTTCGGCCCGACTCTCAGTTGGTTACCGCACCAATTGAAAACCCTGTGGCCACTACAGATTTAGCCAATGATACCACCACACCAAGGTTAGTAAGTTGCAGCGGAAACAAACTAAAGAAATATATTAAATTAAATAGACTTATAAAAAAAAAACAAAAGCTGTCAAAAATAAATAAATTGTTTTTTAAAAAATTGAGATTTTGTAAAGTTAATGTAAGCTTAGTGGATAAGTTAGATTTATACTCTGCTCAGTTAGAACATAGTAAATTACAATATGAAACTGACACACAGACATTAAAATTAAAAGTTCAGAGTTTGGAGGATTCAATTAAATCCTTAGATGCAATAAATGAGAGTTCAAAAAAAGTTATCAATGAATATTCTTTAGCCATGGATGATTTAATATCCCAAATTAGGCAAAATTCAGAGCGGGTTGAGTCTCTGACCAATGGCCAGTCATGTGCTTGTATGCAAATGAATGGTCATTCGTCGAGTGGAGCACTCGAGCCGAACCTGTGTGACAGTTTGACTCCATCACAACAAAATGATAATAGCTCCTTCCACACTACACAACAAAGCACACCTGAACCTAATGTCATTATGTACTGTGATGAAATTGGAAGCAATATGAGCACATTTTTAAACTATTACTTAAAGGGACTTAGTACAATCAACAATTGTATGCCATAGTAGCCTTGAAAATCTCTCAAAACGAATTTTAAATGATAGTACTATTAATTCAAAGACAACACTGCTTATTCTTATGGGGAATAGGGGTAATGTGAATAAAAATAATTTAATAAAAATTTTTGAACAATTAAAGACACTTATAGTGAATGAAATTATTATTTTCACATTCCCCTATTGTGATCAAATGTCAGAGGCAGAAAATAACACTAGGTGTAAGTTAAATATATTTTTATATAATCTTTGTACATATAGTGATAAGTTTAGTATAATTGACACTAACAAATTTGTTAGCAAATACCATATGCCTATGGTTTTTTGGACTAAAGGTAAGTTATACCTTTCAAATTATTATAAAAGACAAATAGCTTTGTCGCTATCATATTTGTTTGACATTTCTGCCAAAAATTTGGCAGTTTATCCTGCTTCTGTTGAGCAGACCGGTATGAACTTGGTTTTGGTTCCAGTCATAACCAATAATTTAAATTAGCTCTTAAGACAAAAGAATCTGTCTCTGGCAATTTAGCTTTTAGTAAATCTGATGAAAAATACTGCAAACATGGAATGTACATCCACCTGGTGCATCAAAACATTCAATGTATTAGAGGAAAAGATTTACAGATTGAACTTTTTTTGAATGATTATAATATTGATATTTTATGTATTACTGAACATTGGTTGAATAATAATGAATTAATGCCTCAATTTAATAATCACCAGGTGGGCAGTTCGTTTACCAGACTTAGTTCCATACATGGTGGGTCATTAATTATATTAAATAGTCAGTTAAAATTTAAGGAACGTAAGGACATTGTATCCATGTCTGTTGAGCGGACTATAGAACTAAGTGCAGTAGAATTGGAGCAATTTATTGTTGTCTGTGTGTATAGGCCGCCTTTAAGTAATTTTGAAATATTTGAAAGCATAATGGAATCCGTCCTACTTAAAATATCACCTTCTAGTAAGAAATTACTTATATGCGGCGACTATAATGTAAATATTTTGGAAAATTCAACAGTAAGTTGTAGATTGTTGAATCTTTTCAAATCATGTAATCTGAACCACATGTTTATGGAGCCTACTAGAGTGACTGCCACTAGTGCCACCTGTATAGATAATATTTTCACTGATATTTTTCCTACCGCTAAAAATGTAATCAGCAAGTTAGAATCAGACCACTTAGGCCAATTAATGGTTTTTGAGGCTGTAAGGAAAAATACCTTGCGAAAACAAATAACTTTTGTACCAGTAACCTCTGACCGCGTGGAAAGAATGAAACAAAGTTTAATTCAGGCGCTACCCTTTCTGTCTTCCAACATGAGTCCTAATGATATGTATAATTCATTCTTTCACACTTTTATGGAAAATTATAATGCGATATTTACTACAAAATCGGTCATGGTTAGTGATGCATCAGTTTTTAGTGAGTGGGCTACTGCAGAGTTACATCAACGAAGACGTGCATTGTATGCCTTGTATGAGGAACGGCGGTTCAATACGAGTGATGAATTTAAGGAATATGTTAAACAATATTCGAAGAAGTTTAAAATAGATTGCCATATCGCTAAGCGTAATTATTTAAGTCAAACAATAAAAACTAGCTCTGATATAATTAAAACAACGTGGAAAGTAATTAATGTGGAGACTGGTAGATCAAAGCAGAGGATGAGAGATCTTAAACTAAAAATCGATGACAAAATCGTAGATTCCAGTTTAGATGTAGCAACAGAACTTGAAAAATTCTTCACCGAGGTACCAGCTTCCACAACTAAGAACTTAAATTCATCACCCTCGTCTGCCGTTACACTGTTAGAAGAGTATGTCCCAGAATGTAATAGAAACCTTAATTTTGAACATGTGAGTGCCTCAGATATATTAAAGGCGTTTAAATCAATTAATGTAAAAAAAACTAGTGACCTTTGGGGAGTCTCCGTTCATACTGTCAAATCCTTAATAGAAGTTGTAGCGCCTGACCTGGTAGTTATATTTAATAACAGTGTTGACTGCGGTGAGTTTCCTGATCTAATGAAACATAGTAAAGTCACTCCTTTATTTAAATCAGGTAGCACATCCGACCCCACTAACTTTAGACCGATATCAGTGTTACAAACATTCAGCAAAATTTTTGAAAAAATAGTTTTGAGTCAGTTATTGAAACATTTTAACATTAATAATCTAATGCACAACAAACAATTTGGTTTTACACGGGGTCGCTCAACAACCGACGCTGGTGTTGAGCTAATTAAACAGATCTTCGATGCCTGGGAGGAGTCACAGGATGCTTTAGGTATCTTCTGTGACTTATCTAAGGCCTTCGATTGCGTCTGTCATGAAACATTGATCAGGAAACTGCACTATTATGGAGTAAGAGGCTCGGCACTGAATTTAATAAAGTCTTACTTACACGGTAGAATACAAAGGGTTGATGTGAGTGGACAGCGATCACCGGGGTCATTGGTCTCTATGGGTGTACCGCAGGGATCAATATTGGGGCCGTTCCTGTTCCTTATCTACATTAATGACCTGCCTTACCTTGTAAAGACCCACCATGACATAGTATTGTTTGCAGACGATACCTCACTTATTTTCAAAGTCAAACGACAGCAACAAGCTTGCAGTGATGTAAACAATGCTATTTCTAAAGTAGTAAATTGGTTTAATGTTAATAATTTAATGTTAAATGAGAAAAAGACTAAGTGCATTAAGTTTGTTACAAGTCACATAAGGAGGCAAACAAGTGTCATTGTCAAGGATGAGGAATTGGAACTAGTAGATAGCACAGTTTTTCTTGGTATAACTTTAGATTCTAAACTACAATGGGGTCCCCATATTGCTAATCTCTCGAATAGACTGAGTTCTGCAGCTTTTGCAGTGAGCAAGATCCGTCAGTTAACAGACGTGAAAACAGCTCGATTAGTTTACTTTAGTTACTTTCATAGCATTATGTCATATGGTATTTTACTATGGGGCAGTGCTTCAGAGATAAATACCATTTTTGTTCTGCAGAAGAGGGCTATTCGTGCAATATATAAAATGTACCATAGAGACACACTTAGAGATAAGTTTAAGGACATTAACATAATGACAGTGCACTGTCAATATATTTATGAGAATATTCTGTATGTACATAAAAACATTGACATTTTTAAGAAAAACTGTGAAATACATAATATTAATACTAGAAATAAGCATAAGCTCGCAGTGCCCTTCACTAGGCTCCATAAAATTAAGAAATCATTCATGGGTAATTGTGTAAGATTTTACAATAAACTTCCTAATATTATAACTGAATTGTCTGTTAGTAAATTTAAAAATTATGTAAAACGTAAGCTTATCTCTAAAGCCTATTATAGCACACAAGACTACATGAATGATGAAACACCGTGGGATTAAGTGTGATTGTAAAGAATGAATTATTTATTGTTATGTTATTAATGATGAAATTGATAATTCAATGTATATATATACCGTATTATTTGACATTTAGATTTTATTCTAGAAAGGTTCTAGACTAGTATTTTTATACAATTTTGATGTTTGACGATCCTTTTGTGAAATTCTTATTATTAAGTTTACCATATCTATAATAGTACAATGTTTTTTTTAGAACAATAATAACTGCATCAATAAATTGCTCTGATATTTAGATTAAGATGATATTTGTAAAATTTGACGATTTAAAAGTGCTTGTTGCTAGGCCTATTTGAATAAAGAATATTTTGACTTGACTTGACTTGACTTACCTAGAAGACGATCCTCGTAGTGAACGACCAATTTCTGCCATCACTAAAGAAAACGTGACCAAGGTGAAAAATATAATTCTTGAAGACCGACGAGTGAAACAGTGGGAGATAGCTAGAGATGTGGGCATTAGTAAGGAATGGGTAAATGAAATAATTCATGGCTATTTAAACATTTCTAAGGTTAGTGCCCATTGGGTCCCCAAAATGCTGACCGCGTTAGACAAGGACATATGTACCAAATGTTGTCAAGAGTTTTTAGGCATGAGTCGCGGCAAAGAGGAAGAAATTATTTCCAAGATTTTGATATGTGATGAAACTTGGATTAGACAATGGGACCCAGAAAGTAAACAGGAATCACTACAATGGAAATTCAAAGGCGAAAAACCTCCTTGAAAGTTCAAGGTTCGTCCATCGGCTAGTAAACTTATGGCGACAATTTTTTGGGATGCTGAAGGGATTTTATGAATAGATTATTTACCTAAGAAAACGACAATGAATGCTGATTATTACGTAAATTTACTTTGCAAGCTGAGAGCCGCCATAAAAGAAAAAAGGAGGGGCAAACTTAGCAGAAGAGTTCTTATTTTACACGACAACGCACCTGTGCATACGACTCGCACTACACAGTTAGCCATGGCCAGAAATGGCTTCGACGCCATCAACCACTACCCCTTACCCCCCTGTGGCTATTTCCTGTTCAGACTTTTAAAGAAAGATCTCAGGGGCGAAGATTTTCTACTGATAATGAGATGATAGCCGCAGTGAACGAATATTTTGATGACAAACCGAACGATTTTTTTAGGTTTAATGTCGCTATTTGACAAATGTATGCATTTCGGTAGAAGGATATTATATTTAAAAATAAAAATAAACTACTCAGCTACGTCTTTTGTTTCATAGTCAGGTATGTACTTTTCAGCCACCCCTCGTAAATATAATATTCTTCCATACATGACTGTATTGACATACAGTGTCTATTAACGTATTGAAATCTATCGTTACACGGCCGCGCAGGCGCAGACAGACAACTCTGTAGTAAAATAATGCACGGTACGTATCTGGCACGCTCAATGTCTGTAGGTAGATAAAAATTACCTAATATGAGGCAGTCGTCTGCCGTAGACGACGTGTGGTCAAGCAGACCAGAAGGCATAGCCAAGATGCCAATGGTTTCCGCCGGACCGAACGTAACGGTACGAGTAATGTCTCTCTACCACTCTTCCATATAAGTGCGACAGACATTAAGCCTTTCGTACGCTACAGCGCAAACGATTGGCATCGTGGTCTGGCTCCCAGGCACTTGCAGTGTATCAGTCGCCTATCGTGACGTCACGGCACACAATCCATCCCAGGGCGCATTTTAATCACTCAAAATGTATAATTATGTTGTAAATACGAACATGCTTTACGTTCGATTCATCTAGAGCAGGTGTCCTCTAACGGTGATCTAATCTAAAGCAACATAAAGGACAACATTGTGACCTTTTTTATTGAATTAATTTCGCATGGCCGCACCCTTTGTCATAGGAATCAATCGTTTGTCGAAATTTATCCGTTACACTCATTCCCAATCTAATAATAGAAGGGTCATGTTTTATTTGTATTGGGATGTAAGGGATTTTATCGTTAGTTTTATGTCGTGAGTTATAACCTCGATGACTAACATAAAAGCACTTGTAAACATTGGCATCGAAGGACGGGCCTTACGAGCACTAAGAATGGTGCTAGTTCAGTGGTGTCACTCACGAATTCGAGCCAATCGTACAGTTTAACGAAACTAGTTGCGACCAGTCACGCGCGTGATGCGAACTCATCAACTAATCACGTTGTGGCGTTAGACTGCACGATTGGCTCGAATTCGTGTGCGTGACACCGCTGTACTGGCCCCATTCTTATTGCCCGTAAGGCCCATTGTTAGATATATGTCAATGAGGGTAAATGTTCCAGATATACGTCATGACAACAGAGTGTATAATTACTACAGACTACTACTATGAAAGTTGTCTTCAAAATTGGCAAACTATTTTTCTATCACTTGATGCTATCAGATTGAGGTGAAATTGAGCATACCTATGAAAAACCCGGTGACCCCGGTGTCAATTCAATATTATGAAGACATCGAGCTGATCTAATGATGGATACCAAGGGTAACATTGGAATTTTCTGATTAAACTACGCAAACTGTTTTAATTTAGATTTTTGTTGTAATCATAACATTTATAATATACTAGTTTCTGCCCATGACTTCGTCTGCGTGGAAAGACGATGATGATGATTTAAAAAACTGTAATAACTCTTGACCTTCCCCGGGCCTCTAAATATCTCCATACCAAATTTCACCATAATCGATTCAGCAGTTTAAGGGTGAAGAGGCAATAGAGGGCCTACCGCGAACCACGTTCGACGTGTGTGTAAATGTGACAAGGAGGCAACATGTCGAACGTGGTTCGCGGTAGGCCCTCAGACAGTCGGACAGACAAAAGTTACTTTCGCATTTATAATATTCTTTAGGAGCCGCCCGATACTTGGACATAATTATCTATGTCGGCGGCCGATCGTAAGATCAGGCAGATCGTGAAATTTCTAGGTATATCGTGAAACATGAAAATCTTTGTCTCGTTCCCTGAGTGCACGGTTCCTATTTCTGGGCAGTTTTCCCTTCGGGCATCTGAAACAACCCAACGAATCTATCCTACATATATATCGGTTTAATGTTACTATTGTCAAAACATTACGATCTGCCTGATCTAACGATCGGCCACCGACATGTACACTATTTGTATTATCATCGTCTTAATTATAAACCTGTCCTTGGTAAAACTAAGTTACTTGTCAAATTCGGTAGTTAGCAGTGCGCTGTGCACGTATCCAATGAATTGCGTGACTGTTCATGTCGTGTCCTAGATTCTACAGGCATAAATGTATTAAGACATTATCATATCAAATAGTACAAGAGGCTTAGGAGCTAGTGTTGGTAGCAACTCGAGTCTTTTGAGTCTAAATTGAAGAACTTGACTTGTTTTTACGACACTTAGAGCTTAAAAAACTTCTGAGTCTTTTAAGTCCCGAGTCGAGTCCTTTATTGAGTATTTTTTAAGCGCAACTCAAAAGGACTCGAGTCGCCGGATAAAGACTCAGTCAACAATTTTATAGGTTAAACTAAATAACAGTAAAGTAAATAGACGTTATATTATTATTTATGTTATGTATTTTACATAAAGACAACGCATTTCGAAGAAGAAAAGGACTCAAGTCGATACAAAAGACTCAAGTCTCTAATAAGTTGAAAAGAACTAGAGTTTCATCTTAATTATGAGAGTCTGAAAAACTGACTCGAGTCTTAAAGCAGAGCACTCAAAGGACTCGAGTCCTAACCAACACTATTAGGAGCACAAAATGAGCTTTGTAATTTCAACCAAAACCAAGCTTCTTCTAGTGTGAAGGTTTCAAACCTTCACAGTCTTAGTAGGTAACTGGCAACGATTATGTATTTGAATTCAGAACTATCGCCCTGCTGGATGAATAAAGATCTGCAGACGAGCATTCTGAGAGTGGTAACCATTAAAATAGTCGCTGATTGATGAAAAAAATATATAGAATCAGAAACCTACGTCTGCGTTTATTCTTTACCACAATCTAGGCGACACACACTTTTACACTAGCAACAATATAATAAATACAAATATAAAAGGCAAGACAACTTCAATATTTAGGAATTTTAGAGAAGGATTTACGCTAACAGTTTTGAATGATTCACGGTTAATTTCAGTTGATTTATATTAACCGGGATATAGACCGTGATAATTGGTGATTACCTTTTCTAGAAAGCTCTTAGCTCGAAATCAATACGAAAGGTAATGAAATGACGGTCCATATCCCGGTCAATATAAGTCAAGGAGTGATGCCCCTGTAGGCCCGTAAGCAGTCATTGAGACTGAGACATTACAAATTAGACAATAAGTAAGTAGGTATTCTTTTGTTGTATACCATACAGTAAAAAATGCACAGTGGAATACAATTTTAAAACTAGGTTACAACAGGCGGTCTTATCGCTAAAAAGCGATATCTGCCATACAATATTTGGATAGCAGAAGACTAAGTAATAATTAGGAATTAGTTAAATACTCAAGAATATTAAAGTACGTGTGGCACCTGTTCGAATTCCTCTAGCTTCGTTGGCAGACTAGCTGTCACGAATAGTTATTTGCAGGTTAGCGCATTGTCAATATACATATAACTAACACACAAAAAGCAAGATTGTCAATGAGACTTGTTCTGCAGAGTATTCAAAAATGCCATGATCGGCGTTTTTAACCGACTTAAAAAAGGAGGAGGTTATCAATTCGACCGTATTTTTTCGTATGTATATATATCTGAACTTCGTAATTTCACTTGAGCAATGTGTCCGCTTATTAATACATTAACTTTTTGTCTATATGTATTCTTATGGCTTTGCATTTAAATGTATTATTTATTATATAGTAGGTATGTAATAACCTTATTAATTACATACATGTTAGTCAAATCGTATTTCGTGTCAGTTACCTGCTTGTATGTATTGATCAGCATCGACCTATTAGTGTGTTCATATCCAATCCTGCAAATTGATGTTCATCTAATTCTAGTAATCACATTGGTTGCCTCAATTAGCATTACCTCCATACGGCAGCGGCATCGAAATTTAAACCCACAGCCGTAAACCAAAACGTCGATAGGCATACAGAGCTTAGTGCTTAAATCAGTGAGATTACCCCGTTCAAACAAGAACCTTGATCGCACCGCTTTTACAATGATTTGTTGAGAAAAAAAGGTAAATCGAAGATTTTCGTACACAATCCCGGAAATTTCCATATCTAAATGGAAAACCGACCCCGAACAATCAATTTATCCAGCAATATCCTCGAGCGGTTTATACCACCTGTACAATAAATATTTATATTTCTCCCCTCGATTTGTATCGTTCCGCTTATTCTGTACAGTTTCTGTGTTATGGCGATACTTGGTAAGGCTCGTTATTTGGAATTATCGCCTGCTATACCAAATATC
Organism: Cydia pomonella; assembly: GCF_033807575.1. NCBI lineage: Eukaryota > Metazoa > Arthropoda > Insecta > Lepidoptera > Tortricidae > Cydia > Cydia pomonella. The sequence continues at coordinate 10,553,389 of NC_084715.1, forward strand.
ACTAAATTATTATAGGACGCGCCTGATAACTACCTGAACCGTGCTTTTTAGGGTTCCGTAGCCAAATGGCAAAAAACGGAACCCTTATAGATTCGTCATGTCCGTCTGTCTGTCCGATTCTGTCACAGCCACTTTTTTCCGAAACTATAAGAGCTGTACTGTTCAAACTTAGTAAGTGGATGTATTCTATGAACCGCATTAAGATTTTCACACTAAAATAGAAAAAAAACAATAAATTTTGGGGGTGCCCCATACTTAGAACTGAAACTCAAAAAAACTTTTTTCATCAAACCCATACGTGTGGGGTATCTAGGTGGGATAGGTCTTCAAAAATGATATTGAGGTTTCTGATATCATTTTTTTCTAAAATGAATAGTTTGCGCGAGAGACACTTCCAAAGTGGTAAAATGTGTGTCCCCCCCCCCCCCCCGTAACTTCTAAAATAACAGAATGAAAAATCTAAAAAAAATATATGATATACATTGCCATGTAAACTTCCACCGAAAATTGGTTTGAACGAGATCTAGTAAGTAGTTTTTTTTTAATACGTCATGAAATTAAAAAAAAAAAATTTTTTTCATCATACCCATACGTGTGGGGTATCTATGGATAGGTCTTCAAAAATGATATTAAGGTTTCTAATATCATTTTTTTCTAAACTGAATAGTTTGCGCGAGAGAACCTTCCAAAGTGAAAAAAAGTGTGTCCCCCCCCTGTAACTTCTAAAATAACAGAATGAAAAATCTAAAAAAAATATATGATATACATTACCATGCAAACTTCCACCGAAAATTGGTTTGAACGAGATCTAGTGAGTAGTTTTTTTTTAATACGTCATAAAATTTTAAAAAAAATTTTTTCATCAAACATATACGTGTGGGGTATCTATGGATAGGTCTTCAAAAATGATATTTAGGTTCCTAATATCATTTTTTTCTAAACTGAATAGTTTGCGCGAGAGACACTTCCAAAGTGGTAAAATGTGTGTCCAACCAAAGTGGTAAAATGTTGAACAAGATCTAGTAAGTAGATTTTTTTTAATACGTCTTAAATTGTACGGAACCCTTCATGCGCGAGTCCGACTCGCACTTGGCCGCTTTTAATAATATGTTACCTACTATAATATATGCAAACAAAATAACAGTAATATAACAAATTATGGAAATTTCACGATTTAGATGTGTCGTAACGTAACCCTTTTTTAAATTTTTAACGCATAAAAACTTTAAATATATTAAAAAATACATTATATATTTTTATTATTATAATTTTTTTCATATATATGATATCTATTTGGGTTTACATTGTATGTATAATTTTGATTTGAAATATAATATCTAATTTAACAGTTTATTCGTTCCTGTAGCATGAGGTTGCCTATACATCACAAAATAGCGTTCATGCTTATGTTTATATGTGTATACTTCCGGCGCCATGGAACAAGGATTTATTTACCAGTGGAAATAGGGTTGCTAAATGTCAAATGATACCAATTCAATATCTTTGTTTCAAACTTCTTATAATTAAAGTTGTATTTCTAGGTAAATAGTAATATTGTCGATTTGGAATGGAATCATACTAGTTCATGTGTATCTGCACTATGTGTATGTATCGTACTGACAATCAAATTTTATTGAAGTTTGTGTATTGATTAAGAGTATATAGAAACATACAGAATATAGCATACCTTGAATACCTTCTGACATATTCTGACAGTAAAATGGAACAATGAAAAAAAGCAAATAATTTTACTATCGATAACCCAGTAATTTTTTTTGTAGGATTTGAAGGTAGATTAAATACTTTTATTGTTCACGAAACATGGTATACGGAACACTTATTAAGTGGGGTCACTTCGTTGTATGATCTGTCTGTCACAAGTGTTTCTTTATTTTATATTTGTACAAATATTCATTTTCGCTTTTTTTCATTTCCTAAGCGGCAACCCTAGCGAATGTCGCATAACAATGGTGCATCGCGCTATAAAACAACAGTTGATGAGTTTATAATGAAGAAGCACGGTTCTCGCACAGCGATACTAAACACCACACTCCAGTGATTGTGGCATTCCGCCGCATGCACAAATACACTTTTATATAATTTATTTCTTCTGTGAATTGTTACCAAGGTAATAAACCTGTAAATTTGCATTTAGGGATATTGCAATTTTTTATATTGATAAAATGATAATTTGGGAAGAATACAATCCAAATATTAATAAATACACAACACAAGTATTTATAAGGTTATTGAATTAGCCACTTATTGAGTTTATAGTTGTTCTTATTTGTTTTAAATGTTTCATTTGGTTGAGATATGAAACTTATCGATAAGGTAAAACTAAAAGAAGCTGACAGCACGATTCGAACTTTACGATTCGTCAAAGATATGATATGCATTACATATATTATATCAGTGTCAAAAGCTACGTTTCTTCAAACAAAAACGTCGAGCAAAGGTAAAGTTCGGATCGGGCCGTGAGCCGTGAGACTAACAACGTCTGTAAGAAGATAACTGATAAAATATAAACATCTTCATACATTATGATGAGCATTCCTAATTTTTTCAACTTTATTATTAAAAGATTGTTTTAATCAACAGCAACGGTACATTTGAAATAATTAGATATTAATTTGAACGCGTACCTGTTTTCCCATTTTCGACACAATCGAAAATAAACAACTGCGGTTAAGGAATGCCTACGCAACGGAATGAGTTGAGCAAAGAAGGCCACAGGTACATACCACAGGTGTACAGGAGGAGGAATGCTACAGAATACATATTCTGTAGCATTCCTCCTCATCATCCCCTACATCCTCTACAGGAGAAACTATCTTGACATTATTTTAAAATCCTAGTATCCAGTAATAATTTAAGTTTTGATTTGATATTTTATTGATTATGTTTTTGTATATCTGTTCTGACGATCATACCTAATATGAATTCTTGTAGACTGCCTGCCTGCAATTTACAATGTAATCTGTATTATGAAATAATTAAATTTAATCTAATCATTCTTTATAAGACTTTGAGCTCAACAGTCTTGACCTTTTTCATCTCCAAATTTAATTTATAATTATCTATAGAGACTTTACATCTCTGTTATTTTGTAGTAATTACTAATCCAGTTCTACAAGAAGTTCACCTCTAATATTCCTTAGCTGTGCAATTACTAATTATTTATTTTTAAGATTATTGCAATCTAATGTTTACCAGGTATTGGCCATTGCATTTATAAAAAAAAATATGATTTTATTTCAGGCAAGCACCCATATAAAATAACGTGATACACAGAAAATTTACAATGTAAAATTACACAAAAGTGTAAAAAATAAAATACTACTACTACTACTACTTAATGGCGCAGCGACCCAAAATGAGTCTTGGCCTCCGACACGAGTACACGCCAGTTGTCTCGATCCTGCGCCATCTCCCGCCAGTTATCGGCCTGGAGATCGCGCAAGTCCGCTTCAACAGCATCGCCCCAGCGATATCTGGGACGTCCGATAGGCCTCCGCCCTACCGGGCGTCCCAGGTATGCCCTTTTAGCGCCGCGATCCTCCTCCATTCTCAAAACGTGGCCAAGCCAGCGGAGACGGTGAGCTTTTGTTTCGCCGACAATATTGGGTGTAGCCACAAGATCTTCAATCTCGACGTTTTTGCGGAGTCTAAGGCTGCCATCCTCTCTTCTCACAGGGCCCAGGATCTTTCGAAGTATTCTCCTTTCTGTCACCAGGAGTCTATTTTCTTCTTTAAGTGTTAGTGTCCAAGTCTCGCATCCGTACATGAGTATGGGCCGTATGACCGTCTTATATATACGTATTTTTATGTTCTTGCTCAGGAGTTTGGACACTAACACTTTATGAAGGGCGGCACTACATCGCAAGGCGTTCTGAACCCGGATGTCAATTTCCTCCTCACGAGTATTTGTGTCGGTGACGGTGCAGCCTAAGTATCTAAATTTGGTCACCCCTTTATATATGGTACCTCCAACATGAAGACCTTCTCTTTTGACGCGCGTGTTTTTATAGCGTTTCATGTGAAGATACTCTGACTTTTCATGGCTGATACTTAGTCCCACCTTTTTGACCTCGGTTTCCAGGACTGCAGCGGACTCGGCAACATCTAAATAAAATAACTGTAAAACAATTTTTTTTTTAATTACTTACAATTTAAAATTTATAAAATGTTGCTATGTATTTTCCATGTGAAGAGCCCTTGAGGCCTACTTGCAGAATAAATTTTTGAGTTTTGAATGGCGAGGTGTCTTCACTATTTCATATCGTGATCCTGGCTTTTGATACACTTTGCTAAAGAAACCTGGATTCCGCTCTTGGCCACCTGATCCCAAATAATTAGCACATCCAATAGAATTTACTAAATCTGTGGTTGTCATAACTTCAAGCTAGAAGAGAAAGTAGGCCGTATTGGGATTAGTTTGGATTCCTCACGATAGCGGGGTTGTATTGTTCAATTATCAGCAACCGGTACTATTAGTGAGAGCTTATCGCAATGTTTGTCAGATACATATTTCATCTTCTGCATTTTTTAATCCCTCATAGATACTTGAGAAATGCATTGGGTGGAAATGGATAATAAATAATAATAAAAAATATGATTTCATGGTTATATGCGCAAAGCACGACCGCTTATCTGGAGTAATAAAATCCATTTACAGGAAAACAAACAAACGCCAAACTGCCTCTCATAATTAAAGGAGTAGGTAATCAATACTTATCTTTTCAACACAGCCGCCAACTTTGCCTAAAGCTCGAGTAAATGCCCGAAAACGAAATTGAAATGAATGGCCCGAAGTTGTATCCTAATTAGACGTAGACGTACGAAGTTTATACGTCTCCTCAGAGTGTCGAAACGGGAGTTAAACTAAACTTGTTTACCTTTCCGCAGATCTGTTTATATGAAACTTGGCAAATACTGAGACGCCCGCGGGAGACTGGAATTTTGCTGAAAGTGTCATTATAGAAAGTTTGCGCATTGCTTTATTACTTCCTCTTGAGAACATTTAAAACCCCTACCTACGTAGGTACTTCGCCCTTTTCTCCGTAGGCGTAATAAGAAATTATATTAATTAACAAGACACTTGATGAGCGCATGGATGTTGTTTTGTTACATTTTCTCGTAACATTTTCTGTGTTCGTTGTGTGGTTACTCAAACACATTTGAATATTGTCTACATCACAGAAATTAGGTAGGAAGTTGTCTAGTCTAGACTGTAGGTATCTGTTTAACACATTCGTTGTTAGCCGTTTTACGGGATGATATTCAATAATTTTGCATATTTTTTCCGTTATTATGTTTATATATTAGTACTAATTTATACTTTCATCACGTATCACCGACATTTTGAGTGCCACATTAAACCCGGAAAAAGACTGGCTAAAATAGACACCAACCGCAACTTTCTCTTATCATACGTCAGTGACAAAAACATCTTTTAGCTGCACAAGTTATTCGAACTTCCCGCACTTGTTCTTTTTATCAATATGAACGTCTTGCATACTATGTAGAGCTGACATTCTTCCGGCAGACAACACTCACAATGTCCGGCTTTTCAACAGCATTTGTTACGTTATTGCAGTGTTTTTTATTTATTTCTACCTATGCACTATTCTATATATATCCTATGATCCGTAGAAAATATTGTAGGGTTATAAAGCTTAATTCGGTGGTTAAAAATATTACGATGAGGCGTATAAAGAGTCATGATTAACACCATATGATTCATATGAACCATATCAACTGGAACAAATCTTTGTTAGTCTGTTGACAAAATCATTACTTAACGTTGTTCAGAAATGGCAGTTATGTACTGTCCTCATCCAATAATAAATAAATAATAAATAAATAAATATTATAGGACATTATTACACAAATTGACTAAGTCCCACAGTAAGCTCAATAAGGCTTGTGTTGAGGGTACTTAGACAACGATATATATAATATATAAATATTTATAAATACTTAAATACATAGAAAACATACATGACTCAGGAACAAATATCCATTGCTCATCACACGAATAAATGCCCTTACCAGGATTTGAACCCGGGACCATCGGCTTCATAGGCAGGGTCACTACCCACTAGGCCAGACCGGTCGTCAATGTAGTAAGTAATTTGCTACTATAAGTTCTTTTAGTTTCATAACTAGAGACTGACGACCCCACAGTCAAACTCATTGTTGAGTTTTGTGGGATTACGACTATATTTTAAGAAAACCACTGCATTTTAATAAATTAAATTAAATAACGATAAATTCAAGACATGGGTGCTACAAGCTGCATGCTACTATCTGATTAGTTAGCCACGTTGTTGAATTAAAATTATCTTTACGCTTGTTTTATCTAGTCTATCTAATCCGCCTTACGTAACGAAATCCCGTGAAAACTGTATAAGCTACGCTTTGTTATCTCTTTTGTCAATCTTAATTTCTAATTAGCTTCTATTCAAACTTGAGCGGAGCCTGAATACTGTTTATCTTGAACTAACCCAAGTCTAATACCAATTTAATGCGGTAATAAAGACGTTTGCTTTCATGCACTTATTATGCTTTGAAGGTAAATACTGAATCTTGATACTATAAATTTTTTTATTAGAGAACTGACATCTCATTCTTAGCTTTCCATATTATTTCCGATTTGCGTCTTCATAAGTAGTTACTTAAATTAGTTAGTTTAGCAACTTTTGAAAACAGTTTTTTTTTTCTCACTTGTATTTTGTTTAGGTGTCTTGGTATATTCGGAATAAATATGACTTTCTTAAAACGTAGGTATCGTATAATTACTGTACTCGTATATGTATAAACCGGAGATTCACTCTCTCGTATATAAATAATAAATAAATAAAATAAAAAAGCTATTTATGAATGTATAAACCCATTACATGCCAAATTAAAAATTAAAGTTACAATTACAATTATTACCAGGAATTGATCCCTATACCATCGGCTTCATAGGCAGGGTCACTACCCACTAGGCCAGACAGGTCGTCAAATCTAATAATTCTCTACACGGTGTAACATGAGGAAACCGAAAGATTTGTATTCCTTAATTTTTAGGTTTTTAGGTTTAGATTTATATTTTTAAGAAGTGTATTCCTGATCACATGAGACTAAAATGTCATGTGTATAAACTTTTCTGGATACCGTCTAGTTTCAGAGTTAATAGTAAGTAAAAAAAAAAGTTTTTATTGTTACTTGGTGCAAAACGACTTTTTCGCGATGATGGCATTATGGGGAGTAGTCTAAATATCCTTATTGATAGATGTCAAAAAGTGACAAATAACCTTTGCAAAAATTCATTTTCAGTGCCAGTTTTACCATTAACTTTGTATATACATGTACAAATACATTCAAAAACTAAATAAAAAAAACATCATTTTTTTTTTGTTTGGCGAAATTTACTTACATGTATTAAAAAAGAAGGAAAAAATGTTACATTTATGTAACATTTTTTCCTTCTTTTGGCCTCAGAAGTGCGTGGTTAAAATCTTTCGGATTCCTCATGTTACACCGTGTATATGTAGAACAATTATATTGTAACAGATACTTTTGAACGCGATGTGTAGAGATATTTCGCTATTCAGAAAAGTATTCGAGGGTGGCATGTATACTTTTGGCGCATTGTTTCATCCGAAGCTCGAAAAAGACTTTCCTTGTCTAAATACTTAGCACGTTCATACTAGGGCTCGCGGTCGTGTCCGTGATTCGTGAACCCGTAGCCGTGCGCCCGGTTTCGTGATTCACGGCTACGGTTTTCTGGTCCGTTCCGCACGTGACATTCGGCTACGTGAAATTAGGGTACGTGAATCCGTGTAGATCTGTGTAGGCGTGATCACGGCTTCACGTATCTTAAGAACACGCCGGTTCGGTCCGCCCGCGACGTTGAGTGAAGATACGATGCGGTCTCTAAGAGCTACGAATAAATATTTATCATGAATTTTTTATTCATAGCTCTAATTCCGTTTCATTACTTTTCAATTAAAATTTATTTTCAATAGTAAGGCCTTTTAAATATTAATGAGTAATAAATGAAAAGAACCAAACATTAATTACAATGAATAGCTACTTTAATATATTTTTTTTTATACTACGTCGGTGGCAAACAAGCATACGGCCCGCCTGATGGTAAGCAGTCTCCGTAGCCTATGTACGCCTGCAACTCCAGAGGAGTTACATGCGCGTTGCCGACCCTAAACCCCCCCCCCCCCCCCCCTCGTTGAGCTCTGGCAACCTTACTCACCGGCAGGAACACAAACGAGTTGCTAAAATAATACAACAACACTGTGTGTCAGGAGACCAACTATGATGTCAGGAGTAACTAATGACAATGAATGTGAGTTCAAAATTCTAAACTGCTCCCTCCAGATTAAATAAAAAATACCACGAATTTGTAAAACAAAACATCGCGGTCACTTCTTTCAACTTCACGAATAAAAGGTAAAGCCCACAGCTACTTATGTATATTGTTTGTTTCATTTTAATAAGTCGCTCGCAAATCTTATTATCTTTGTCTGCACGTGCAACTGCACTTCTTATCTCCAAAAAAAAACCGGTATGTTGGCTTAGCTTGTTAGTCATACAATAAAACGCTCTAACAATAATATGTCATTATTACCTTCAATCTAGAAATAAACAGTACTCTTTAATGCCCCGAAAGTCCGAAACTGATAAGAACTGCAGCTGCGTACTTTTTTTCCGTGGCCCCGTACATGTGTTTTTGTTGAATTTGTTTACCTGTATTACCTTTATCAATTTTATCATACCTACCGAAGATTTGCAGACCCTTTTGTTTCTTTGGATTAGGATTGCCTTGTTTATATTTAGGCTACGTTATATTCTTTGATAGTAGCAAGCTTTTACAAGTTCAAGTTTGCTTTTTCATTCATTTCATTAATACTTAACAGAGAAAAATGTCTTATCTTGATTTAATAATGACAACCAGTAGTGATACTTACTAGGGAGTTTTACACCTTATATTTATATATTTTTTTTTTTTATACTACGTCGGTGGCAAACAAGCATACGGCCTGCCTGATGGTAAGCAGTATCCGTAGCCTATGTACGCCTGCAACTCCAGAGGAGTTACATGCGCGTTGCCGCCCCTAACCCCCTCCCACCCTCGTTGAGCTCTGGCAACCTTGCTCACCGGCAGGAACACAACACTATGAGTAGGGTCTAGTGTTATTTGGCTGCGATTTTCTGTAAGGTGGAGGTACTTCCCCAGTTGGGCTCTGCTCTAGATCTGGAATGACATCCGCTGTGCTGTGCCCTACCACACAGAGCGAGATGACATTCACAATGCCCATACCTCTCTTGTGGACGTAGTTTAAGGACATACCCGGGTATTAGTGCTATGCAACGAGCAGGTCGCTAGTTTTGACTATTAATCATTAGCTGGTTATACAAAAAACAGGATAACCCCATAAATTATTTAGATATAACCATTATATTCAAATCGATGCAAAAAATACAATACTAAGTGGTAACTCAATTCAATAATACCTAGGCCTTATTTATTTTTCTCCCGGGCGTGTCGAACCTACGAGACGTGCGATAAGTACCTATCCAACGGAACCGAGCCCGAAGCTCCGCACACGAACGCAGGTACGGGCTACGTATCATGGCGTGTCACGGTCACGGCGTGTCACGTGAATCCGGTCGCGAACGCAGGTACGAGGTACGTACCTTGGCGTGTTCGTGAAATTCGTGATCTTAGTACCGCCGGGCTTAAGAACCCGTAGCTACGGATCGGCGTGTATCACGGATATCAGGAGCCCTAGTTCATACTCAAAGTACATGTACCTACCCAACAATAACAATAAAAGTTTTATATTCGGCATTTCTCTCAGCTTTCTGAATATTTTATTCAAGCTATTGTCTTTCGCACAATTTTCCACGAGCAAAGTGATGGATTGGGAGTGAAACTTTCCTTTCATATTTGTTTCGTTTCAATCAATTTCTTACAACTCGGAGGCAACGGAGACAGACTATTATTTCACAGGTTGGAGTATAAATAACCAAATTCCATTAATAAAAATCACAGTAAGCGGTATATTTATATGTGTGCCATCTACACAGGCTTAATAAAAACCGGACAAGTGCGAGTCGGACTCGCCCACCGAGGGTTTTGTACTTTTTAATATAATGTTATGGCGGCATCAGAAATACATCATCTGTGACAATTTCAACTAGCTATCACATACAGCCTGGTGATTGTCGGACAGACGGACAGACAGCGGAGTCTTAGTAAAAGGGTCCCGTTTTACCCTTTGGGCCCTACCCAAAACGGGTGTAAACAAACCAAAACCAGACAATGAAAGCTTGTTTAAAGAATGAATGATTACTCATGGCTGACTACGGGAACCTTTACCCCCTCGTAACCATTTATTTTTTATATCAAAATTAACCACATATTCTCCGTAATTAAGATAGGTCATTCTAATGTCTGATTCATGATAAACGCTCATGTTAAAATACCTTTATGATTTTATTTACCTTCGTTTTAATTGCGCTTTTAACGATAGCTCTGCGCTATTATGGATTATTTATCCTACAATATCTACGTCGTTAATAATACTCAGGCAAAGGGTTATTAATACTAGAGCTCTAGCGTTCAGCTCAAAATTCGCAGAAGAACCTTTCAGACGGGGCCAATTAGGGAAGTAGCCTCCAATACGTTCACTAGGATCAATAAAATATTACCCGAAGGTCTACAAAGGACAATGTGAATCAAAAGGGGATAAATAAAGCCAGGGGGGATTAAGGCTGCCTGTTCATTGAGGCGTGGGGTGTGCGCGGTCATTTATTGACGCTCTGGTTTCGATTTTTTTGATTCAATATTCCTTTAGCCTCGTTTTGTCATGTCGAGTCAAATGGCTTTTTAAGTTACAATGGAAGCGTAAGTATTTTGATGTGTTTAAGTTTTATTTACATTCATTAAAATGCTTATTGTTTTTTTAAATACTATATAAGTTTATTTTCTTTAACAATGCGTCACATTTGGATGGATTATTATGAAAGAACGCTCGTGAAAATAGTTTATCTACTGTATGAGAAAATAATACAGCAATCAAATGATGAATGTAAGTGACTGAATGTTAATGGTTAATTATTTCTTTGTTGATTATTGTTCTATGGGTTTAGATGTACACAGTATTTCAAAGTAAATATTTGAGTTATTGAAAATGGGGCCAAAATACAGACCACCAAGTAACTCCACGCCGACCGCGCCAATTACCTACGGCAGCGCCATTGATATGGGCGTAAATACGTAACTGCTCAAAATTATAAACAGCGAGATGCCCAATTGCCCAGCGAGTTAATTCACAATTCATTTTTAATGTTCAAATGTCATTCACGGCAACCTAACGAAGGTCAACTTGAATCGTACCATAAGACACAAGCCTACAAATCGTTGTTGTATGATCATCCAAAAATTCCGAACTATCTATAAAGACTAAACTAAACATTAAAAGCTGTAAAATGAGGATACACTTTATTGTTAGAAAGACCTGAATCCTCTGCTATGTAAACAATCCTCATATACGAGGGAAGGCAACGGGGACAGCTGCCACAGACGAGTTAGAAAAAGACTAAAACCAAATAGCTTAAAACACGTCACGCTACCCAAACAAAACAAAAGAACTTTACCGTGTTGCATTACGTGCTGTTGCATATGAGCATATGACTGACAGACAGACATTAATGGCGCGAATTCCTTTCAAGATAGTACGAACTAGACGTACTAATTGCTAATGGTACCCATTTGCTGTGTCGCTTCAGAGAGGGAGTAAAACCTAGTTACTGCTACGGTGCGCTTTAAGGTTTTCTTTATGCTGTTTCTGTAACGTTGTTTGACACTTTGCGCACGTTTGCAAAGTAAATTAAATTATATTTTATTGTAAACTGCCAGCAAAACCCTGCAAAAGTAAACTTTAATGAAAAGTACTTATTTAATTTTAATTTTCATGTGTTAATTATTACGTGATGATTTTGGTGATGCTTAATTATCAATGCATAACGTGTCAGTTTACAAAATCCTATATTAAAATTTAGATACAGATAGTAACATACATACATAAAATATCTAAAACACAAAAACAATGTTAAATTATTCATGTCATGAACTAAGTACATGATACAGTCACTACGACCACCAACCAAGAGTCGTTGCCGCGTTGGCTAACATCGCAAACCTAAACTCCATTTCAAAAATATTAGGGATTTACAACATAGCAATACCTAAAATAGCAACAAACCTCTTAAGTAACTTATATCGAAAGAAATAAGAGGTGTGTGACTTTAGCCGCCAAATTGATTAAGGTAAAGTTTTTTTTAATACCACGTCGGTGGCAAAAAAGCACACGGCCCGCCCGATGGCAAGCAGTCTCCGCAGCCTATATACGCCTGCAACTCCAGAGGAGTTACATGCGCGTTTACAACCCTAATCTCAGGCACTTTTTCTATGGAAATTTGGGCTTTCAGTGATTTTATATGGAGTTTGTGGGGTATCTATTTGGATTCATGTTGCAAATGTACTTGACTCATTTGGATACCTATGATTGTCTGAATCTGCTGTCAAGCTATTTTTTTTTACTTATTAATTGAGCTCACAGCTGCTATTTTAGTTTGGAGAGTCGCTGTTGAAAGATTACATTCTAGATTATTGTCAGTAAGATTAATATGATAGCAAAAAAAATATCAATCTTACCATAAACAGACTCACGAAAACTGGGCTTCATTATAATATAATATTTGAAGCCTGTTAAAAACTTGTTACCGGCTGAGGACATATTGAAAGTCGTATAAAAATCTAGTACGAAAAAAATCTCGAGTTAAAATTATAAAAACGCTCGTGCCCACACACAACTTTTATAATTCCAGTATTCCTAAAATACACATCACACTCAAAGAAATTGTACCTAATTTTTTTTGTAATGAGTTATATTTTCAAACAATAAATGTTTTATTTTACAGCGTCATCTCTTACTGGCTCATTATGGGAACTTTCAGTATTGCCCACGTATCAGCTTAATAAGGATTTAAGGAAGTATTATTGTGTATAATAGCTCACCTTAGCTTTATTTTTACAAACTGCACACAACTAGTAGGAACTTGGTAAGTACCATAACCACAGGCACGTTTAATTTCGAGTGTGTAGCTCAAATTAAAAAAGCCTGGGAATCCTTCTCGGGCTTGTTTTCACTGGGCGGAGTAATTTGTTCGGCGCAGAGAGAAATTAATTTTACATCGGTCCCGCGCTAAGCATATTCTACCGTAACATCATATGCAAAATCATGCAACTATACGCCCTATTCTTAGTTATAATAGAATATAGAATTAAATTATATTACAAACGCAGATAAGGCAGATATTTTTACAGTACCCGATCGGGTCGGAACTGCCTGCGGGATCCACGCAAGTAATTATAAGACTCATCGGCTTACCTTATTTGTTCGATAGAGGTGTGGGATCTGTATATTTAAAGGTTTCGCGAAATACAAAATTAAAAAGAAACATGCCATGGGACGTGGTAATAGCTTCTAGTAGCACTGTATTGTGTTTATTATGTTTAGATCATTCTTGTCTTATTACACAGCGTAAATTTTTGGTACGACCGCATATTCAATGGGTTCTTGGTGTAGGCTCTAATAAACACAATAAACAAAGTACAAAATAATTCAGTATTTTTGAGACCAGTTCTTTTCAGAGAATTCTCATAAAAAAATGAATGCATTGTCTTCACGGAAAAATCATAGGACTCACCTTACAATAACACTTTTTTTATTTAGATAACAAAATCGTTGACGAAGTCTTTATTTAGAGGCTCGAGTCTATTTGTGCTTAAAAATACTCATTGAAAGGTTGGTTCACTTACTCGTTGGTTCGAATGTCAAAAAAATACTCTTGCCCAAACTAGTGCCAATGCCAATTCTTAGAATAGATAACTAACTAAACTCAAGTTTTATTTAGGGCAAAAATATCTAATAATGTCGTAGTTTTTAATTAATTTCAAGAAACTTGCAATTAATTGGTGATTCAAAAACAGATCAGTGAACAGTGACAACTCTACCGTGTAACCCGTAATAGTGTGATTTATTCTGAGCGTATTTCTCAATAACTTCTGCATATAACAGAGTACGCACAGTTGCGCATTAACACGTCTGGTTGAACCTGCGTGCGCTGCTCAAATAAACAGACATGTTTGAGTGAGGGATGAAATTGTCATGTCAAAGAAATGGGTACGCCTCATATGAGAGGCGACAGGAAATATAGAGTTTGGTGAATAACTTTCGATATGCCATAAAGATATTTTGTGTTAGAATTATTTCGTAACGTTTTGCAGATAGATGGAAAGATGATTTGAAAAGGGGTTTGGATGGTTTGTTCTACAGGAGACATGTATTTGTATTTTTGGAAGAAAAAGTTATAACGAAACCGATATGGCTATATATATTATAACCAATATTGCCTAATCTGGAAAATTAGCTCTTTTGTCGATAATGAAGGCTAAAAGATTTGTTCTTAAGAGGGAAGTATACCACGTGATCGGGTGCGTATCGATCGCTATAATTGTTGTATATAATATTAGTTGCAATAACGCTCCATCCACATTATGTATAATTATTGTTTCTTATATCTTATCTTATACCTTTAAACGAGCAATTCTTGTATATATATATATATTTCCGGGATCTCGGAAACGGCTCTAACGAATTTGCTGAAATTTGGTATATGGGGGTTTTTGGGGGTAAACAATCGATCTAGATTAGTCTTATGTTTGGGAAAAAGCGTGTTTTGGGGTTTTCATGCGTTTTTCTTTCGACGCAGAATATGGTCGCTAATTTCGTGTTGCCGGTCACTGTCCGTCTGGTCCAGCGGGTTAAGACGCGGATTGCTAAACGAGTGTTACGGGTTCGAATCTCGCCCGGTGACTAACTTTGTTTTTTTTCTATATGTTCAAGTTTATATATAATTTTTTATTTTTTATTGTTTTAGACAAGTTTAATTTAGTAAAAAAATGTAGTTAAGATTATCACCTATACACCACCATATTACAATAAATAGTTATAACCGAGCAAAGCTCGGTCGCCCAGGTACTGTTCATTATATCGAATAACATTTATTATAACATGCTTTGAGTATAATGCTTATTTTCAAATGGTATAACGCTAATTTTATCTAAAGTGTCACAGTGAGAATAACATTTTTTTATATAATGTATTAGAGATAAAATTACAAATTGTATACCAGAAAAATTGGGTAGGATAGAACTTTACTGTGAACCCTAAAGAAACGAACTGCTATCACAAATGTAGGTTAGGTTTGGTTTTAACTGTGACCCCTAAAAAAACTGATTGCTATCAGAAAAATAGGTTAGGTTAGAACTACGATCCCTACAGGAAATTATATGATGTCGATGAGCGTTTACGAATACTACTTTACGATTACTGAATACGATTTTTTATACTGTATGTTAGTTATATAATATGAGTTGTATATTAAAAGTTAATTATACCACATGATTGTTATAATAAATATGTTTTATATCAAATGTAGTATATACGAAATAAACGTTATACGTAATGATGAATATACGAAATAAGTGTATATATTTTGTTGTTATACTAAATGGTAATTATATGTAATGAATGATTATACCCTTTAAAAATATACCTAATGTTGTTATATCGAATGAAAATATACAAAAAAAAATACCAAACATTATACACCCCACCCCATCCCACCCCACGTCCATATAAACAGAGAAAACGTTTTTCCATTTCTAAATATTTTCCATTCTCCAAAATCTGCGTACGATATTATTTTTATTAAAAAAAAAAGCGTAACAAACCTAGAATACATTATGCTGAAGCGATCGACATCAAACTCAAAGTGATTTGTTCAGATTTAGTTAATGGAAAACGTTTTCTCCCGAAATGGAATTTCATAGGAAAAATATCATTTTGCGCTAGTATCGCGAAGCGAATAGTTACCTATTAGCATTGATATTACTGAGCCTAATCATGAACCCAAGATTACTTAAGAGAATCAATATTATTTGCCTTGGATGAGTTTGCAAATCATTCGTCTGATGAAGAAGTAAGTGTACTGGAAGAGATCGCTTCTTAGCGATAAGACCGCCTGTTGTTACCTAGCGTTTAAGTATGTTCTCATTTCCTGTCTATTTTTAACTGTATGGAGCACATTAAAAAATATTTACTTACTTAGTGTATAGAGTTACAATCTAAGTACCTAGTTGTTTACTTTAAAACAACCTTGAAAAAGAAAATGGTGAAGAGTGGTAATTAAAGATAGTTCGTGTCATCCACGATGACGCGCAGATTTGTCAAATATGACCTTTAATAACATGACATTACGAGTCAAGGCACGCGTCTTCGTGAATGACAGGAGATATAGCTATCCCATACAGGGATAAGTTCGCCTTTGTTGTATTTAATTTACTCTGGAACTGTGTTTTTCGTGTTTTTATTTCTATGTACAATAAAGTATATACATACATACATACATACATATAGCTAATTATTTTATGTTAGATGCCAATATAAATATAGGTACTTGAGAACTTACATACACAGGTTTTCTTAGCAGACATGCATTTGAAGCCACCCCCATAAAAATGGTAGTAGCTACGAAAAGTAATTCAAATATCGACGCGCCGACCGCCGACCTAAGGCTTTATTTCCACGTAAAAGTTAAAGTTTCTAAACCGTCGCGGTCTAATTGAAACCTTAAAAATAAGAAATATTAAAAATAAAACCACTCGTGTGGCTATAAAAACGTGAACTGTAAGTTATTGTCGATTAAAACACTTTTAGATCGGGGATTATGTGTTTAGAGAATGAAAGAGAATATAGCAAATGAACATATAAGTACTTTCTGTAGATCCCTAATAAGACATGGTCAATCCGTACCGACATCTTGTCGCAGTTCGTACCATGTCCGTCTGTTCGATCACTTCGATAGTTCAGAAAATCAATCCACCGAAAATATAGCCTCATACTTATATCCTTATTGAGTCGCACCTAAGTCATGATTACGATTCATAATTTGTCTTGGCACCGACTTCAAACATATCAGTTGGTAACGCATACAATTAAATAGGATGATATTTTATTTTACCCTATTTCAAGTTTTATTTTTTTTTAGTTTTAAGTTTTATTTTTCCATTTTTAGTTTTAAGGTACTTATTGTTAATAGTTCGCGTGACGCTTTAATTAAAAACAGAGGCTTTTCAACAGAGTTGGTTCCTTGTGATTCATACATGTGCCATTAAAAATTCAGAAATTCTCCAATTCCTCAAGAATCCAAACATGACAATCAAGCACACAATCCGCGATCGCTGATCATTTTCTAACATCTGGCGCAAATAATAAGAGTCCGACCAAGCTAACTTGGCAGCTATTTTGATAGCACTGACTATGCAAGTTTTATTTTAAAAGTCATAATTTTGTAGAGGTTTGACGTTTAAAATAACACTATCTACTGAATTGAGCTTTAAAACCCGAAAATTGTCTCTACTTAACACCACTAATATCCTGCGTTGTGCTAGAAACAATTGGAAACAGCCCGTAGTGTAAATTTATTCGATAGCGAAACGTGACGTACGCGTTTGCGTTAAGTCTCATTTTGGATGGGATTTAGAAACAGCGTGCCAAGCGGGACGTTTTGGAAACTCAAAATCCCATACAAAATGAGACTTAACGTAAACGCACGTTTCGCTATCGAATAAATTTACACTAGGGGTACAGGAAATACCCCAGAAATTTTAATAAGAAAGGTTATACATATAACAGTTATTAATTACACATAGGTATAAATAAGTCACTTTATCGCCAAATTGGGGGACCAGTTACCTAGAAGTTAAATGTGCGCGGAGGTAGTGAGTGTTGCGTATCGGACTATTGACAATAAATACATATTTAGGGACAATCCTACACAAATCGACCCAGCCCCAAACTAAGCAAAGCTTGAACTATGGGTACTAGGCGACAATATACATAATATACTTGTATACATAGAAAAAACCCATTACCCAGGAAAATATATGTGTGTTCATCATACAAATAAATCCCTTTACCCGGATTCGATATCGGGAGTAGGGTTTCTGGTTTCTCGACTTTTTTTATTTCTCGAGGCACGCGAAATTCTCGAGTTACTCCAGTATCTAGAGAAATATTGAAAGTCTCAAAATACATGATGTTATTTTCTTTTTTTTTTCCTTAAAACAAATTGGATACATAGGAGTCGTAGGTAAGATCAATAATCATACAAATGGTAAATTTTTAATAACCATAAATTGCACTTAATAATCAAAAATTCAACAATCAAAAAAAAAGCTATAGGTGCAGGCGTGGGCGCCAGCGATGTAATATTCTATAGTGTATTTATTTAGGTATTTATATTTAAATGTATACAAATCACAATAAGGTATTTTATTTTATTAGGCAAGAATATTCAAGTGAATACATTTAACTGTAAGTGACAAACTTACAGAAGATTTACTACGTAATATACTTACTCTATTTTACCAATAGGAATATATCGGTATTATTTGATTTATTAAGGGTAAATTCGTTTGGTAATATTTGTTATTACATGGCCCTGTAATGTAATTCGTCTTTTAGCATAAGAAATAAGATAAGCGATCTAATGACGTGTCTTTTTATTGAAAAATACGTTTGAAAAATGAGTCGAGGCAAATATGGAACAATTATAAATCATATAAGATTACTTACATTATTTTGCTTTCATAAATAATAGTTACTATTATTTTAGGCGTTTTTAATAATAGAAGCATTGAGTTTTTTTTCCGCCTCGGCGAAGGATGAATTTCTCGAGATTTCCCGCCTCCTCGAGAATTCTCGAGCAGAAACCCTACTCGGGACCATCGACTTCACAGGCAGAATCACTAGTATCACTACCCACTAGGCCAGACCGGTCGACGTCGTTGAATAATCAATATATTTGTAGTGGATGGTTTGAGTTGGTGATGTCTATTGTCCCCCGAACTTTTTCATATACTTTTTGTTAGATATTTTGCTCGGACATCAGTTATCACGACTACGATCAGTATTACCTGCGTCGGAACGTCACAAATGAAGGTAACCGTGGCGTTCCTGAGAAAATCCTGCTCTTTCTAATTTGATCTCGTAGGAAAATTATTTCTGTGTTTCATCCATTTGCTTTTGTAATGGGTAACCGACCCATATTATATTTAATAATGGAAAAGTAAAGTATGTGATGTGGGAACATCTGAGACAAAAACTTACCCTTTTGCACTTGTTTGCGGCCTTGCCCCTCGTCATTTCTGATTCTCGCAAAGGCCATCCTCGCCCGGGGCTAACTAGTGAGTAGAGTGAAATACCTACAAGAGATCCTTATTTCTGTTTTAAAACAAATTTACGCGTGCAAAGTGAAATTTTCGGACAAAAAACGAAGCAGCGAGAATAGTCAAACGGCCCGATTCGAAAAATGAAATACGATAACGATAAGTTCTGATTTAGATATCGTTTGTATGTCGTATAATTGACAGAAGCAGCTTGATTCGGGCAACCAATGTCACTTTGACGTTAGAAATATCGTAGATAGGTCTTATTGGGATCACAGCATTCACAGCGGAATCGAAATAATCGTAAATTTTGACATGTCGTTTAGTTATCGATTTTTTAAAGATCTAGATCTTAAATGTGTCTTAATCATTCTTCGAATTGGGCTGAAATTCATTTTAATTACAAGTTTAAAATATAATTGTTGTCCTCTCTGTAAAACGATCTCTACCTATAATATGTATAGGAAATAAACTTTGACAGTTATGTAATTAGAGAGTATGACTATACATATTATTATGAGTCTTCTTTATTTTATTTTATTTGTGAAAAACTCTTTAGTATCTAAATGGTTTTGAACTTATTTAAAACCTTCACTTCTACTCTAGAGCCTCTTTCGTTTAAGAGTGACAAGTGCGGCAAAGTACATGTGTAATGCTACTCTTATGAAAAATGTAAAATATGGACGTATCTATCTTTATTTTTTGCTTAATCCATCTATGACTATGTAGCTTCGATGAGCGAGTCCAGCAAATACGTATATTCCGCATACTGCAGCCAGGAACGCGGCGAACTACTACAGTTTGAATTAGAAACATACTTTATCGTAAATTTCGCGGAACACAATTGCACTAACGATCGTCTGCGTTCCTGCTAGAAATTTTCAAGAGCGTGCAAACTAAGGGGCTAGGTACAGTTTACCTTATTTTTTCATGTATACTTTATAATTTGCCTGTACAAAGTTTATTATATTGTATTAATTACATGTTGAGACAATGCTCTCGTTAAGATAAATTATATCAGATCGCTACACTCTCTGAGGTTTAATGTCAGAAATTTTGAGGTACAGTCAAGTGTAAAAATATGAGTCCACGCAACTTTCTCAAAAATACTTACTTCGTCGACATAAGAGCCATGGGACATATTTTCGAGCAACTTGTGCGCACCCATATTTTTACACTTCACTGTACCTATTTCATGTAACCGGCCGTCAAAATGTCAAATACCCTAGCTCGCCTTATTTACATCTTTTTAATGTCGCATACAGAAATAGCCTTAGTAAACTTATGCTTACTGTCTGGTATCTAGGTAATAACATTTTAGTTTCTAAATATAAGCATCCCTGGTTATATTTAGAAACTAAAATGTCATATAAAATTTTCTGGATTAGGCCTAGTTTCAGAGATAATTAAATGTTTTTCAAAATCATTCTTTCACCATAAGTCGTTACAAAACACATTTTTGACTGCGGTATTGCCACTTTGAGGTCTAGTCTGGACATAACTATATATTGATTGACATCGAAAAATTAAAAAAATGTATTCGAGAGGCTACCCTAAAACTTTTTAGTTTAATTTTAGGTTATGTGTTTATCAATAAAAAATACGTTTTGTGTACAGTAGTGTTCAAAAAAAGGAAAAAAAAAAAACAAAAAAATTTTTTTTTTTGTCGAATTTCACAAAAAGTCGTATAACATTTTTTGCTTCTGTTGCCATCAGGAATACACCGTTAAAATCTCTCGTAATGCTCACGGGCCCCTTGTATACCGATTTTGGTGAACTTGATTTACTTAAAATGGCGGTAACACTAACAACAATTAATACCTATCAAAGTGAATATTTTCCTTCATTGTGTTATAATCTTTAACCTGCGCTGTCAATATTTATGTTTCCTTAAAAGTAATTACTTATATTATGTATTTATATATGTAGGTGTTTCATATATATAACGCTTATTTCATACTGGCAATAAATTTACCAGGTGAAACGCTGGCTCTAGATTTATAATTGGCTGATTGGCTCCAACAAGGTTCCTGTAAAATCAAACCATTGAATAATCTCATTTCCTTAATTAGCATGCCTAGAAGCGCATTCATTTACAATTAATTGATTAAACAGGCCTTTGATGAGAGGGCTTTTTAATGGATGAATCTGAAAATGAATGGAAGTACCTAACTGAAAGTATCGAAAACCGCTCAAATCGTGGGCCTTGAACATGTTTGAGCAAACACACGCCGAACTAGAAATTATGAGGCAGAGTTCTTAATAACCGATGAATTTTATTAAATACCTATGTGGGATTGGGTTGTTATAAAATATATTTTTCTCATTGATATTAATTAGTATATTTGTCTCTTTTCAAACCATGTTTCTATAACTGTGAGAAACAAGAATTGCGATACGTTTCACCATAATTAATAACGTGTTGGTCATCTGGTTTTATTTTTTCTGAGTTAAACCAGTTAGTCAATACACCGGCGGGCATTTTAGGGTACTAGTATGTGCCTTTAAGGGTTTATTACTTTATATAGGTCGTGTCATTCACGAGGACGCGTGCCTTGGTTCGTATTGTCATGCCATTAAAGGTTAGGTTTGTCAAATTCGTGCGTCATCGGGGATCACACGATCTATATATGAGAACAGGTCTTCTTCTTCAACCTAGCGCTATCCCGGCCGTTGCCAGGGTCCGCTTATTTACTTGCCTTCCGCCACTTTGCACGATCCTGGGCGTCCTCTCGTGTGCGCCCGTTTAAGCTCATATCCGCTTTCACGACATCGAGAAATCGTTTTTTTGGTCTGCTGTGGGGTCGGGGGCCGTCAAGGGCTAGGTGAAGAAGATGAATAATATGAGAACAGGTATGTAAATAAATACAAACATCATAAATAAACACAATGTGGCAAACATTTTCAGTTCACTTTGTTAGAAATGGGAAAAGATAAGATAGGGTTACTACGGAATTAATAGGTAATTAGTATTATTTGCAATATAAAAATTAAATTGATTAAGTATGTAAAGTATGACCTGATCAATATTGTTTAGCGCATTATTAGTATTCAGGTGACAAGAGGGGACGCAACGCATTAACCTTTAAAAAGGGGTCAGTGCGTGAAAGTTTTGGCCCCTAATATCTTATTCTGGACGGTGGTTAGTCAGAGGGTTTTAGGGGACATAATACTGACTTTGAATATTGATGATTTTGCCTTTGCGGTTGAAAAAATCTAGTTATTTTGTAGTGTGATTACTTTCGGGCACTTAATCTAACTTCGGCTATCTAATTTGAATTATCGAATTACTAAACTTTATTTTAACTTAAGATAGGTTTTTTAAATTAACATTTTAACCATCTATCAAGATTTTATGTTGAATAAGTTATTCATGGAATATTAAAGCTTAACTTTAAAACCTTTTAAAAACAAAAACAGGTAAAACGGAAACAAAGAAGAGGTGGTAAACTTTAATAACATAGTAAACTCTAGCACAGAAAATCGATTCCGCTCTTACAGAGAACAATAATACTTTAGAGGAAAATGTACTGCCGGTGTACATTTTACAGGGAACTTCCAACGGCTAGTGACTCCGTCAACTGAATAATATATGTTCAAGTCACTGCGTGTTCTTATTTCTGTTCATGGAATTCTCTCGCTGATTAGTTACATAAAAAGCTTTTTTGGATTAAAGATTAAGAGTAAAAAAATACATAAACACAAATCTTCCTGTACGCTACTAAATTAGTACAGGCGTCGAAGTATAATTCAATGCTGATTCGAATATCCAGAATGTTTATTATGGCAAAGATTACATATTTATACACCGTGTTTTTATTGAATTCCGTTAATTTCGGGGTATCGGTAAATACTTTTAAGGAAACTAAATAGCGTAGTTATTTAAAAAAAAAAACATGAGATATCAATATCATTTCACTCATCGATCGTCCGAGATAATATTTACGTTTAGTAGCAAATGTATAAACTCCTACTAAACACTAACCAAATAATATATAAACAGGCAAGTGTACACGCTCGTAAGGACATTATCAAATAAAAGTAAATTAGTGATTATTTTCGAAATTTTGTTAATTTGAATCCCGGTGTCTTTGGGAAAGTTATTCCATTTAAGCTCAGAAATGCACTCTTGAAATTAACGGGAAAATGACACGGTGGTACGAGTATACACCGTATTAACAAACATATACATAGATTAAAATGGAACGCTTAAGATGATAGATTACTTATTATAATTATGTTGTTACCCTTATAATAATGTCCTATTATATGTATTTATAATATTTTATTTATTTTATACCGAAGGGTATTCACTAATTAATATTATTATGGGATAACGTGGAGCTTCTAAAAAGGAGGCCTGTGTTCACCAGTTGACATTGAGTGTTACATTTTTAATAAATCACCATTTAATGTTATCTGCGATGTTTATTGTTCGGGTTTTACAACACCGCTAACACATGTAAAACAAAATTCCTAGACAAATAAAACATTAACAACACTAAGAGCGAATCACATTGTGGCTAACAATAAAACCCCCTCATTTGCTGACGATCCTCAAATAACAATGTAACACATATGACTGGCAACACAAAGCCGTGCTTGCTTTACGAGTACATTCTGACAATACCAATTCCAGGGCCTTGTCGGGTTGCAGTAGTTACCGGTATTGTTCAGATTTTACGATGCCCGACACGGTTGGAAATGCGAGAACGTTATGATCCGATTGGCGTTCGTTACATTTCTGCTAACGCCACGACTCTTAATAAGCAACACGGCAGCTTGGTACGGCTACGGCACTATAGCAGCTGTGTAGTATTTTTCCGTCGCCTGTTAGATCAATATAACTGGATACTTTCTGAAATTCTCAATTGGCTTGTTTAAAGAAAAATATTAATAAAAATGTAGCTAAAAAACTCGTAGTATGAAAAGGGTCAATAGGTATGTCAATAATGGTGGTTTCGTTGTCTACATCACTGTCCTGTTACTATATAAATTTGAATGGAAAGTTTGAACAGCCAGAGTTCATTAATCAGGCGTTATATGGTATATAATTCGGAAGACTAATTCAAAGTTTAAAAATCTCATTTCTACTACTCATATTTGCATCCTACTCACAACAAAGATTAAGTTCGTGCGATATCAATAACAGCTTAAAAGAAGATTTTAAGAATTAAAATACCGCAACATTATATACTAAAATTGAAAAGAAAAGTCTTATACAACTAAAATAACTTTAGTGGCTAGTAAAATATTAAGGAAGAAAGTTATTAATATTCAAGAGAAATATACCTAAGAGCAATATTCTCAATATTCTAAAGATTACTATTATTAAATAATTAATTACGGTGTCCTACCCATACAATTCTCGAGAAGGTACAAATCCTTGCTTATTTAACAAAGGTCTATGGAGATACCCATCATGGTACAAGCCGGCAATGGGTCTAAATTGACCTGGTAAATAAAGATTCGACGAAAGTCTGCTCCATCGATTCTTATCAGAAAGGTTATTAGCGATATCTAAAGCTATCATGTCCTTGGTACTAGTTGCAAACATTTTCCAACTATCGTTGTTTTCTGGTAAAGCAAATTTACCAAGTGTTAAGGGAGCTGATGTAGTCAATGATAAGGTTTGGAGAAATTCATTATCATATTTGGGTGCTGAATAAGATCCTGCAGGCATTTTTGTAGTCTCGGTTAGTGATTCGATAACTTGCTCCGTGGTATTTATTTCCGAAGTAATTGGCATTATTGTCGTCACTTCTTTGTTAGTAGTTGTAGGAATTCCATCAGTTTCGTTATTTTCTGATCTTAAATTGGCTACTTCTCTCGGATCTAGGCCAACATCTGTATCTTCTTGGATCTTAGAATCACTGAATGAAACTCGATCGGTATCATTTAGACTTTCATCATGACTTGAGTTTCCGTCAGCTGTTGTAAGTTTTTGTAACACATCACCTTTTTCTTGATAACTTTTATCACCAATGGACTCTTCAATATTTATATTATGTTTTTGACTGACTGCCGGAATGATTATAATAGGAGAATACACAAAAGGTCTTGAACGTATTGCACTTCTTTCATTGTATCTAAAACCAAATAGAGATACAAAATGACGATCAACACGATTCGCTGACTCACCTGCAACAAAAACACTTTTAAGAATATTATTTTAAGTTGGAAAACTTACGAGTAATTTCAGCTAATGTGTTACGTTTTACTACTAACATGAATGAGCACTGCAATGAATTATAATAATGAAAAATAAACGTCCGCTCACTCGCATTTTGCAAAGTCAAATAAAGCGCTAGAAAGTATTGCTATACTCTCATATGTCTGGCACAGTAAATGCAAAATTGCAACATAAATCTATCCGAGACCGATTGTGAACGAGCAGAATTGTGGATGGTTTTAGTAATCTGAGAAAATGTTTCTCTATGACCGTTTAAAATAATACACCTCGCAATTTATTTTGCTACCGCCAGACACGATCGTTGGTATATAAGCGGCATTCATTCATTCATTAAAATTAAAATCATTTTTTAATTTCATACTGAAAATATATGTTTGCTTTGGGCTAAATAAATACGAGCAGAATACACTGTGAGAAATACCATATTAACTTAAATCAATAACAGGTGTTAAAATCTTCACGCCGCTTCAGGATCAGGTGGAATAGCAAGTATATGTAAGTATTCTATTTTCACTGTTTTACTGAAACGTGTACAGAAAGGAGCTGCGAGGTTTTAAACTTTGCGTTATAAAAGGTTTAGTTTTATTTGACTCTAATGAGATTAATTTAAGATTTGCACTTTAAGATTGTATGTATTTATTTAAAGTGGACCGACAATACCTAGTTAAAATTATGTTTACCTCATGATTAATGTAACGAAAAATGCGATGGATATGTAAGTCTAAAACCAACACATTATTGGTTATTTTTGCATATACCGAATCAAGTGAAATCGAAAACAAACATGAACCACATTAAAAATGCGGGCTAGTCAGACGTCAATGTTATCATAGTTTCATAACTTACTTTACCAGGTTTATCAGTATACGGGCGTGCTATGATGTAACGAGAGTTCAGTTAAAAACCTGTTTTAAGTATACTAAATAAACTGAACTAGTGAATACCAAGCTTAAAATTACGAACTGCTTAACAACGAAAAAAATATAATGATAAATAGCTACTACTTACATGTAAAGCTTCATTCAGCCAGTTTAAGGTATTTTATGCTATTTTCATTACATCGCGATATTTGGTCGATCGACTGAATTAATTGTTCTCTGTAGTTAGCAATGTATCGAATATTACATGGAAGCAATTGAACCGTCTAAATGGGGCTTCAACAGAGACTTGTAAGCAAACCTCGACTATTTATTTTTTATCTATTTCGGGTTTGAATCCTGATATATACATATCGTCCTTTAGTTCCCAAAACACAAGCCTTATTGTGGGACTACGTCGATATATACTAATTTATTTTATTATTTATTTATTTATTGGAACGTATGCCTGCATATTTGGCTGTAAATAACTCAAACCAATTTGTTAAGTTTGTTCTAGCCAGGAAAAATGCAACACGAATTTAAGTATTTTTATTACTAACAATTTTATGGACCCAGGGTCTAAAATAAATACATTGAAATTGAAATATTTCGGCAAATACGGTTATGTGTATTTCGACATAGAATAAATTCCACCCGCAAAGAACGTATGAACGCTTGTCATGTGAAATACATAGCAAAAAAAATATCATTAATAACATTTTCTCTTCTCATGATTAACATTACAATCTTAATAATCTTTTTAAAGCTTAGAAAAAAAAACTTTTTAAAATACTGGCACAAGTAATTTTTTTCCGGGGACAAACCCATTTTAGTGTAACAGAATAAAGCACAAACATTAATAGAAGAAGCAGCTGCCAATGAATTTGTAATGAACTGACAGAATCAAGAGCCTTGACAAGCAATACACTCATTGTTACAATTTTCCGTCGATGAAAAGGTACTGTCTACTCTGATGTCGTTTTCTTAGAAATAATATCTATTCAAGTCTGCTGGGAAAAGTGAATACAATACAAATGACAGCTTAAAAATGGAACTTGCTTTTGTAGGATACATTTCACTATATGTTTTCGAGATTTGAAACAAATGACGAAGGCAAAGGCATAGATGGCTCGTATCAGCTGGTTCAAAGGATCATTCTTTGGATTTGACTGTGTACAAAGTATTATATATGGGCCTTCTTTGAGACAGTGCCAATCAGTGGCATTGCTAAAATATAAATTAAAAACTAAGGCTCTCAGACGAAGAACCTACTGACAGGTAGGAAGATGTGTGCGGTCATAATATATTTTTATATTTATTCATATATGTATATAAATATATTAAAGTATATACTTCGATAGCCTATTTTGAAAATTATGATACATGGACCTATGAAAAATATAAATGAGCCAGCAAGGCATCACGACCACCTGGTAGACGCTATGGGTAAATAATCAGAAGCATGGGTCGGTACTACGAGTAAATTAAGTACTTTTTGAGGCTGATGCCAGTAGGCACGATTATTACAAACCTCTGGCCAATTTAACATTTTATATAACTTAATTTGAACCCGTTAGCCGTCCATTAGTTAAACCTAAATATCACATAATTTTAAGCTATTTTACTTTTAATGGATTATATAATTTTAGGCTTTTGTTTATTCTTGTCAACAATTTAAATGTCCTCGTAGATAGTATACTTTTTCACATACATCAATTTACTAAATATAGGTTGACAGTAAGGTTTTTACATACTATTATCAACGTATATTTAATTAAATATTTGTTTCCTTTTGTGCTTGAATTTCCATCACGACAATAGAAGTCTTTCTGCTTTACAAAACTCATAGCAATATTTTTTGATTCAAAACCTGAACGCGACGAAAACAAACCAAAAGAGATATAACGAAAGCCGTCGCTCTATTTTTTTACACAAAACATAATTATGATGTACAACCTGGTGATAAAAATATCGCTGTGTAAAATCGTTGTCAGTGCTGAAGTTTTCTTTTAACATCGAAATACATGTATTGAGCTTACAAAAGGGGGATTTGTATAAAAAAATAGTAAAAAAGGATAAATCAACCGAGAAGGTTATACAAAGTTGCAATTTTCGAACGATATGTGATACACATACACAACTTTAGTACGAAAACTCATAGATGATTGATTTTGCGATGAATACTTATTTTTCACCACACCAACTGGTAAAGGCCCTCTTGATTGTTCAAAAACGAATGAGAAAGTTGTATTTTATCCACATGTGGGGCAAAGTAATCAAATGCAAATTTTGAGTTGTTTCCTTATGTTAGCTAGTGAAATTGACTTTTAAATGATGATTTTTAATGATTATTTTTTTATTACGTTCACTTGGATTTGATTTCATTTGAATTTTTTGATATTTCATAGTTAATAGTTTCCTCGTGTTGGTGTGGTGAAAAATTTTGTTTCACTCGGAGGCAAAGTTTGTTAACCCTCGTGCATTGAAACCCTCGCAACGCTCAAGATTCCACTTCTTCAATTTTGGAATCTTTCGCTTGCTCGGGTATCAATATTAGCACGGACGCTTAAACAACAACTTTGCCCCCATGTAAAACAAATAACTATTTCAACTTCATTCCGGAAAATTATGTATCAAGTTGATACATAGTCGATTTTGCGACAAACGCTTGTAAAAAAAAACTTCTGTACGAGGGAAATATTACCTATGAATCGTTTTAAAATCATGTGACAAACTTTAGGGCGTTAGCAGGTAGGGTTCCCCGATGTTACCCCATAGACTGTCAAGTGCTGGATAATTTGTGTATGTCCACTGTCATTATTTACTTTACATTGTCAAGATTGTCTCTTACACTCTACTTCTACCACCTAGCATCGACATTGGTTGTCTGCCTCCGCCTGGATGCTCACTTGTTTACTTACTCACTTATTGACTAAGGTAATGTACCTACATAGCGGACTTTTTAAATAAATCTGCGTCGAAAAAAATCAGGGATAGTGAAATGGAGTACCACTAACGTCTCGTGACTGTACCCTAGTTAGCTACTAGTTAGTCGACACGGAGACAAATTGGTTTTGACTGCATTTATACCAAATGATAGTACACTGCAGTCATATTGAGCGAAGCAGTTCGCAGTCGATTAAGAAGAATCGGGGACACCTACTTTGCTAACGACCTAGATGATTGATAAAGTATTTTAAGAGCTGTGCTGTACAAGCGTTCTATAATAGCGCTCAAATTTGCCGCAATACGTTATTTAGTCCAGTCGCAAAATCGATTAGTCGAAAGTTGTGTAGTAAAGTATCTCGTCAAGAAACAGTCTATTGCAATTACCGATGTACAAACGTTCATCGCGAAACCGATCTTTCGAGCAAACATTTATCGCGATTCCGATCATTCGTCGAGAGGCCGTTCTGTTAAACAACAGTTTATTATAATAACAACCTGTCGTACAATCTTTCGTCGCAATTTTGCGATTCAAAGTCCAACAAAAATCATATTTACTCTATCTTTTGTTCGTACTTAGCTGTATGCTACATCTGATCAGATTATTGAAGGTATACTAGAACATTGTTTGGTACTTCATGTTTAAAAAACAAGGTCGTTTTATGGAAAACCTAGACGGGATGCATTTTGATAAGGGTCTCAAGGCCACGGATGCTTATTCGTTATATGGCATGGCAAAACTCAAATCATATAGTCAAGAAACATATCCGAAAATCATATTTGTTTGTTTCCAGGGCTAACCTCTGCCGCGTTTCAAAAATCCTATTATTTTTCGATGCAGGGCCTTAACAAGCGGTACGGTATAGCCGACTCTCACCTTAATAAGTCCAAAACGGACACATTGAATTAATAACATTTTTGCGTTGTGTGTGTGCTTACAAAAGTGTTTTATGATAAACTGTATATTAATGATGTCTATACGTAAGTTTTACCATTACTATCGTATACCTTTAACCTAGCAATTCATGTATATTTCGGGGATCTCAGAAACGGCTCTAATGATTTCGATGAAATTTGCTATTTGCTAGGGCGAAAAATCAATCTAGCTAGATCTTTTCTCTGGGAAAAAGAGCATTTTTGATTTTCTACATGTTTTACGAGCGAAGCTCGGTCTCCCAAATATTCGTTTTTATAGGGGGTTTTAAATTTTATTTTTAGAGCTTTATTTTGCTAGCGCTATTAATTTGCACGATAACGTTGACTCTATCAAAATTTACAAAACATAATACGGTTTTGTAATAATAAGCTTCGTAACATCCATTACATCTGGTTAAACCTACCTCAACCTTACCTAATCTATCCCATAGCTTCTCCCCGTTCGATGCGATATTGGCCTGCACTGCGGTTTAATCGATGGGCGAGGAAATTGCCGGTGTAAGTCATGCGTGAATGCAAAAGTTGTCGGAAATATTCTGTTTTATAGAGCGTATGTTTGGTTCGTTTTTTAAATCTAGTTTGCATAAAATATTAGATTTTTTTAATAAGTTTTTATATAATTGTAAGATAGGCATAATATTGTCAAATACACTTTTTATGTCATCAGCGATCACAACTGTGAATTGTTATTCATAAACAATATTTTAGGATATTAGTAAAAAACTGTAAAGTTTTGTTTAAAACGAGGGGTATTTCATCAACGAAAATACATTAGGTAGAGGTTGAACGATGTGATAACCTATTGATATTTTATTGCAATCTAAAATTATAAATTCACCCGTAACATTGTTTATTATAAACACCAGTGACGGGTAAAATCCAACCACAGAGGTGTTCGAGTATTAGATTGTTGTTACAAATACTTAAAAAACACACCAATTGCCTCAGATGGAACTGTCTAATTTTGGCCTTAAGGATTTTTATGTGAACTATAAAAATCAAACGCACACATTCTAGGATGAACAGCAGAATAAATTTTACTTTTTGCTTATTATTGTAATACTGCTTGACTTGTCATTTTAGGTACTGACGTTTACCCAAAAACTATCTGTATCTGAATCTGGGTTTAGTTTTTATATACTTAATTTTTGATATTTTACAGATCTTGTTAGTAAGCATAAGATTTTTTGCCGAATTTGTATGAACTACATATACAAAATGTAAAATTACTTATTACTTAATTTAAAACGATTGACAAGAAATCTTAACATAAATATTAGTCTGAGACAAAAATGTAAAAAAAGAGATAAATCAACATCTAAATGTTGGCTGTGTGCTATAAATAAGTATTAGGTAATATACTTTGAACAGGCTTGATTTTGACTAAGTATAGTATATAAGTATAGTAAATAGTAGGCATTTTTGTGTTAGAATGTACTGGAATAAGATGTTTATATTGTTTCATTTTCTACACCAAATAAAATTACTTATTCCTATTTCTATTTTTAGGCCTTTGCCAAATGCATCATAAAATTAGTTTCACTAATGCAAAACTATTTTATATATATTTTAATGAAACCCTGTTTCCCTACCTTAGGGAGGTACTTAAAAAAAAGTTGCGGGATTTCTTGTTCATCCGAGGCGATGCGTTTGTTAAACAATAAGAATAACACATTTGCATGTCCAGTAGCATCTACACGTAAGTATCAAACGATCGTATGTGTGATTGGGACGTAAAACTTAATACGACCTTTTTACCTCCTTTCGCCACTATTATGATCAAGAAGGACATAAGTAACATTTTGATAGTGTGTCCTTATGACCTTTATCTTAAAAGATAATGCGTCACGCCACAGTGCCCACGGGAGGCGTAAAACACCAACTAAGACCCGCACCTGCGCACTCCCTAATAAATAAGTTCCCATACCTCCCGTCGGGATCATTTCCTTTGCTTGTTTATTACATGCTTCGTCTATGGCTTGTAATTAACTATCCTACTCGTAATACACCTATATTGAAATATTATGTATTGGAAAATTGGAAATATTACAGTAGCAATTAATATCAGAATAATTAAGTGGAACAATTTCTTTACATGTCTTTCTTTCAGTCAGATGCATAGAGAGGTGGACCCCCCCCCCCCCCCCCCCTGCATACAATCAGTCTATGCAAGGGAGGAGGTAGGGTCAGGTCTGCATCTGACTGTATATAGTATTATAAAACTTTGTAAAAAAAAAAAAAAATTAATGGGGTATCGCCGTTCTGTAAATGATCTGTCCCCTATCGATTGACATCAAATTGAACCCTATATATCTTCAAAGAAGTAAACCCTATACGTAGTTTCTGGAATATTCGGTTTGATCCGTAGGTACTTACTGATTGTGACACCGCGTATTAATTTCGCTTCTGTGCTAGTTTGATGTGGCTATGCTATGTATTCGTTGGAAGTTTTAAAGATGTCCAAATTGTAGGTAGAAGTCTTAGGTATCATTCGAATTCCGTAATTAATTCAACTAACTATATGTATACCCAGTGTTATTTTTTATTAAATATCGTTATATTATCTATTTTAAAAGAAATAAAATAGGTACTGATATAAATAAAAACATTAAATAATGTCTTCTCGAAGTTAACACCAAAATAAAAAATATTTAAGTTTTTTGTATATTACTAATTTGTAGTTAATGAATTTAGTTATTTCGTAATGATGTTTTTGATTTTCTTTATCTTGTTTAGATTTTTATTTATTCAAGCAATTTATTTAACTTAAACGAAAATCTTAATCATCTAAAGAACGCCTAAATTAAAATTTTATATTACACAAACTAGATTGAAGACTTTCAATATTATAAAATTTACGCAACAAAAGCCGTAGAGCCGGGCAAAAAACGCAACTTATTATGCGAGTTGATGTAAAGTACTCACCTTATCTCCATCCTAATATTTAATCATGAAGAAAAACGTATCAACGCACAGATATAAATTTGTCATTCTTCAGAAAACACGCAAGAGAAAATAAAAGGCCCCAAAGAAAGTAATAACGCTCTTTGAATTACGCTGAAAAAATAAATCTCGAACCCTATATTACGAGCCTAAGAATAATGCTTGAGCACACGAGCTCCTCAAAAAAAAATACATCAGTGAAAATTGTTTTCCGCCTGGAGGTGGATGTTTGCTAAGATTACTTTTGCTGATCGCCCGTTGCGGCCGATTTTCTTAGTTTATGGGACAAACGGGCGCAGCGAGGAGGTGCGAATAGTGTTCGAGCGGGTAATTGAACGTGTTCCGGGCCTCTTGTCTTATTTAACCGATACCGATACGTACCGAACGTGGGAAAACTTGCGTTCGATTTATTTGAGATCCTCTTAAGATTGTTTCGCGATAGCGGTCCGGAGCCTCGTCCGCACGTTTGTAGCGTTCGTTATTTTTAAGAGATATTCTGTAAGGACGTAACAAGATTTATGTATTGTTGCCCCTTCAATCTAATTTTTATTTATTATAATTATTCCACTACATTCTACTTATGTTTACAAGTACCAAATACGTGATCAAAATACGTGAACACAGAGATTTAAAGGCGGTATTCTACTTTCTACAAAATGCTTGTGGCGCACTCTGGTGGAATCACGCCTTAATGCTTTAACTACCTCATCAACATCATCCTCCTAGCGTTGACCTGACATTTTCCGCGGCTTTCTTTAACTAATGTTTGAAAATATTTCAGCTTATATTAATATGTTTAATAATATATAAGTGGGAATACCTATTTGCAGTAAAACAAGTCGACTTAAACATTGCCCTGTGGTTCGATCTAAATAAAAACGGTTGGTCGCTTAGCCGTCAGATTCATGGAACTGTTAGGGCCCCTTTTGTCGCATCGCATTCAGGCACAAAATGGAAAACCCGGAAAGGAGACCCCGAGGACCGTGAGCTCTTTATGTAAATGCGGGCTGTACAAAAGGTGGAGCAACGTAAAGTGAGATTGGGCGACGTTTTCACGCAAGAACGTTACGAAAAGCATTCGGCACTGTTTCGTATGAAAAATTCAGCGGTAGCTAAAATTAAAGACAAACACGTTGCAATGGGAAACTCTTTCAATATCTGTTGAATAATATTTTTTTCAACACACTTGCTAAAAACGACGTTTTTATTCCACCGATTTTTGGCTCATAATCCTAGATATTAAACACGCGTGATTTTTCAGTATATTATAACACTCGTACTTTTTCATTATATTATCCAACTGAGTTAAGAAGGTAACTGATTGCTAACAATATGCATGGAAACGGAGACTTCTTAGTTTGGTCGAGTACTTTTTTTTTATTAACCAACTATTAGGTTTTAAATGTTACTTCAAAGATGTTTTATCACACTAAACATAATTTATGGATAAATTATCTTGTAAATTACATTAATGACTAAACATGACATTTTATCGATTTAATATCCATCCGTCGAATAGAAATACGAAAATATTAGCTTTTTAACATTTTTTAAATTGGCTGTTTGTCGATTTCGTTCGCGCCTTTGCCTTGCACGAGCACTGGAATCGTGCGTAAAAAAAAATGTGCCAGCCGTATTTGACATAATATTGGAATAGTTTTGCATGTTTCTAGTTTATATATTGACGAAAATGCCATTTTCAAGCATTGAAAATGAGGAACACATAAAATTGACGCTGCCAGTAATACTAATAGAGGCAAGAGCCGAGAAAGATAGCCTTTTTCCATCAAAATCGGGTGAAAAATAATTGGCGGTATATGAAACTTTTATTCAATGGAAAATCACCAAAAACGCCCAGTCTTTCTTGGAAAACGTATTGGTAGCTTACTTTAATGAACTGGCGAATAAGTGCCTACAATGTCCAGCATGCTTTGGTGCAATTATTCGATGTTAAAACTGTAAGCCACCATTTTGAAAATTGTACTTTTACTGTTTTGACTAAAAATGTTTTGTTTTTTCCTCGTAAGTGTGTTGAAAAACGTCGTATGAAACGCGTGTGCTCGTGTGTGTCGGCTTTCTTATTGCGCGCTCGCTTACAGCTCGCGCGCACAATATCGCCTCGTGTGTAATGACCAACTTAGCACACTTGTATCATAATGTACTAGTAGTAAATTAAAACTTGGCAAAAACGTTACTCAAGTCATGTTTAATAAATAGACCTTAAGAGCTACTACTTACCTAATTAAAATTATATATACAACTCTAAACTATATTACACACTAATATATACAACAATACTGTCTTAAAACTATTTATTTAGGATAATAAAATCATCTTCACGCTGATTAATTTGAAATTGTCGCGCCATAGTTATTACATTCACTCACAATAATGTTCACATTCGCGAGTGTATGAATGAAGTGCGCTGATCGGTGCGCTGTGTCATCGCGCGCCGCCGCTCTGTCGTTCATTCTACCTATGAAGTTTAATTATCGCTTAATTATCGATCTGTGCTACGGTTTGAGATAACGTATCCGTAATCTAATTTTAACTTTATCCCTTAGTGTTCCTTGACTGTTATAAAATCACTTTGGTTTTTATTAATTATGTTTTTAAGTGTACCCCGAATTGTGTAAGTGGATACATATTATATGTTGTTGCTTAGAATGTCGTAGTGCTATTTTATTGCTTAGGAATTTTTACTTGCATCTTAAAATCACAACGATTTCATAGTAATTGCCATATATCAATTCCTTCCTATAGTTTCTCTAAATTGTGAACTCCCACGTCAACACAACTACTATAGTGTTTTCCTTCTTGCCGTTGGTGTTCACAAAGGCTTATGGACCGTTTCTAACGTATTGTCTGATGGCGCGTTCCAGGGACCAAAATCCAGAGTGACTTCTGTTGGTTTTCTGCTTGCCGCCCGCTTGCCATTTTGCTACTGGGGCGTGCTTCTGGCCCTTTCCCTGACTCAGCGCCACGCAGTTTGGAGCTGCGCTGAACTCAGCGTCGACCAAAAAAATCGGCGCCTACCACCTCGGCACCGTCAGGGGAGTACTCTGGCTACGAACGACTAGCGGAATGCGATCATGCATACTATTAGCGCGAACTACGTTATTTTACCAACTGAGCTGGTTGTGGTAATAAATATTTTGACCGTTCTTCTGCCTTCTCATTTATAATTCCACATACCTAAAGAGACGTTTAGGAGGTAGAACCTACCGAACGCGACAATATAAAAACTAACTTAAATACTTTTTGTGAGGATCAGTAATCATAAAATATTAGTGACAAAAAATAGGATTGTAACCGAAATTTTATTGGGAACACCAATTTCAATCATTGTTATTATATTTTTATGGCCTAACGAGATATTTATAAAATGAAACATCGAAAAGTGTATATCAATAAACAAAGCAAACAAAAAGTATATATAAAAGAGAACAGGTTCTTTTCCTAATTAAGTATATAGTATCGGAACGTATAGAGATACCTCCGTATGTCGATATATCATTATGTAAATAAAACCCTCGTTTTTGCTAGTCACCTATATTTATAAAACTGAATAATAAACAAAATAAATCATACTCTAAGATATTCTAAAAATACCACAAGACAATAAGTTAGCATCAATAATTACAAAAACAAAGTGAGCAATTACCAAAATTATGAACAAATATGTTTGAATAAAATCTTTCAAACTGATAATCCTGCTAGGTAAGTACCGGCTGGATTTTATTAAGCGATGCTTTATAGAGATTTATGAGTTAATTCCCTTAATTTTCTCATAACTTTGGGAGGCAAGTGCGCTCAATGAAGGTACAAATTTTAATCGGGTTCATAAACCTGAATGCAGATTATATTAGCAAAGAATACTTTTTTATAACAGTCATAACTACTTTAATTTGATTTATTATGAACTTATTTATTTTGTTTTCGAATAAAGAACATGCTTAACATTCTAAGTATTTTTGTAAAGAAAAATACCCTTATATTTGAGTTAAATCTCTAATACAGTTACAGAAATATTGATAAGAAAATATATACCTACTAATAATTAGTGTCCGACAGAAGATTCGGTTTCTGTTTTGGCCAGATTCGGCCAAAAAATCATGCTTCGGCCGTAGTTTCGGTTTCGGCCAAAAACGGCCAAACCTTTCGGCCGGGCCGAAAGTTACGAAATGGTGCTTCTTACTATAAAATTACATAACAAAACTATGTGATAATAACCAAAAGTTGGGAACCAAGTAGGACAACAATATTATTATATTTCGTCACTTCATTTTTCAGATATAATTTTATATTAACCATGTAGTTTCCCTATTGTACAGATAGCATCGCACACATTTAAGAGTAACTACTTTGATTAAAACTGTTAAAACCAACATCCACCCACTTCCGCTTACTGGTTACCTGCGTGCGGCGACCGCTGCGCTCTTCATTCTTTATTTGTGCGTGGTAGCGTCCACACCTCGGTCTAGTTGCCGAACACTTCGGCACAAGACCACATTTTTTATAACGATCTTCGTTGCCTATGCCTACTATGGTGTTAGCTGTGAGATTTCATTGAATTCGTTGTGCAATATACATATATTTGTTTTTAAAATCGTTGTGCAATCCTTCAACTTGAAGGACATACATACATCCTGGAGGTTAGTCGAGAACTAACACGATGGAAAAAATCATCCTGGAGGTTGGTCGTGAACCAACACGAAGGAAAGTCTGTTCGTATTTCGAACACCGATTTCGCCCGGGGGTTGGTCGTGAACCAACACGAAGGTATAAGATCGGATAACGCACAACGAAACAAAGGCATAAAAAATCATCCTGGGGGTTGGTCGTGAACCAACACGAAGGAAAGTCTGTTCGTATTTCGAACACCGATTTCGCCCGGCGCGGCGATTGGTCGTGAACCAAAAGATCGGATAATGCACAACGCACAACGAAACAAAGGGCCTAGACATTCATATTGGTGCATTTTTCATAATACCCATATTTATTTGTGGGAAATTTATTGCCTTAAAAATGGGAATAATGTTGTGTTATAAAGCCGAGGGAGGCTTTCTTTTTATTTGGTTTCAGATGGCCCAACATTTAAAATATATCCAAATTTTACTCACACCTAACCCATAGTACGGTATTAAATGAAAAAAGAAGTATGAATCCCCGCCCATAGGTTGAATGTAAATCAACAAGCGACTCACAAATGTTGTATTTAACACAATAGTACATTGTTTTTATACTACACTACCCACATAAATATAATATTAATACATTGGGTAGGTATAACTTGTCTCTAAAAGTGGGAATTGCTACGTGTACCTACATCACGTCACAGTATTATTTAAAGTATATTCTTTCTGACGTACAATATTTAAACTCTTATATGTTATAAAAGACGTGTAGTGAATTTGAAAGCAATTTCTAAACTTAATCTTGATAAAATATCTTGTTAATATGTATAGTGGTGCCCTGAGAGTGCTTACATTTTGGTGTCGATTTTTAAATGATTATGATATGCAGAAACATTCATAAATCGAACTATAAAAATATGGCTACGTACGTCAATAATGTTATGGGCGATAAAACTTGAACAACTTTGGTTTACTCCTATAGAGGTATTAAATCGCATAAAAAAAGAGTCAACCAAATGAATACTTATATAAAAATATACCTATTTATAATATCAGTTTTAAGAATTTTTATTTCTCAGAATAAGATATAACAAAACTTGATAATAAATGAGTAATTGTCATGGTCGCTCATAGGCGATGCCAGTAAGTACTTATTATCTGTTTGTAAATTAGATTTTTTCTTAAAGTTATATTGGATAATTAATTCAATTGAATCATTAAATTATAATAAGTACAATTACTTCAATTGAATTAGAGAAAAACGAGTTTCTTCATCACAATTTACTAGAACAATTTGCAAGAACTCAGTGTCAAGCACCACTAGAGTACCATCCATCTGAGTTAATCAGAAAGCGGTTTTCTCTTCATTTTGGCGAGTTGCACTTATTAATAAATTTTGTTCGCATCTCTCACAGATATTGAGTGTTTATTTTTACGATTGTAAATAATCGGTAACTAGGTAAATACCTATTCATATATTTATTTAATTGTATTAAAACAACAAGACGATTACCCTCTGATTATCCTTTAAAGGATTACCCCTCAGATTACTACTTAAATAACTAAGTTATTAAATAGGTAATAGAAATCGTATAAAATTAATAAATTAATGTATGGTTCAACTCTCATGTGTCGGTCGCGGTACTCTTTCAGCCATCATTAATGCGATGGTACTATGCAATACGTTCACTAGACTTAAAACACTCAAAACGGTTATGCAATACGTTTTTGCTAAGTTTGAAATATATGTACATATACATTTAGTATCATAATTAATATAGTCATTCATAAAATTAAGACCGAATCACTAAATATAATATTTGTTTTCTAAACTCACAATACAACCACAGTAGCATTACAGCAAATACATTTTCTATTTTATTATGTCAGTTCTATAAGTGTATTTTTTAATACATTATAAAAATATACAACATTACGTCTCAGTCTTTCGTTACCGACAGAGCGAATATTTGGATAAAATAAAAATAGAGGGCATTTGAGATTTGATACTTAATACCTGAAATACTGTGGATTGTTATTGTTATCGTGGTTGATTGCTGTGCTAGTTTAGTTTGCGC
The DNA here is from genome assembly GCF_033807575.1 of Cydia pomonella. Lineage (NCBI taxonomy): Eukaryota > Metazoa > Arthropoda > Insecta > Lepidoptera > Tortricidae > Cydia > Cydia pomonella. The sequence continues at coordinate 10,593,354 of NC_084715.1, forward strand.
TGAGAGAATAGCAGCTACAGCACCGATATTTGTGCAAATATGGTCAAACGTGTCATGCTGTCATTAATATTTAATAAATAAAAAAAAAGTTCATCTTATTTATCTTTATTCAAATGAAAAGACTTACTGATCATGTTTGTTGTACGCTGACTTTACCTACTCAGGTTTAACTGGTTATTAATAACTAAGCACCGTAATACGAGTAGCTCGAATATACATAAGGTATATAAAATTAATTTATAAATATATTCCGATGTCATTAATGGGCCTTGGCCCTTGCCCTATTTTATTGTATGCAATATGAGCGCAATAATAAACATTTGAATTTGGGTAAATTCTAATCTTATATAAGAAATAACTTCGAAAGTTGAGTAGTAGTTATAGTAGCCTTATAAATTTATTTTTTCATAACATAACCGAAAGCATATGGAATTATGCACGTTCATATATTTCTTATATTTCAAGAACATGATGGATTGTTACATTTGATAATATCCGAAGTATATTTCTTCTTGAATAGATCAGAGATTTTAACGAATTTCAATGACGTTAGACACGTTTTGGAGAAAAGTAAAATAAAAAACTATTTTTTTTAAGTTAAAAATCTTAAAACGCGCTAGGCCGCGTAAGTCTTTGTAGGCCGTTGTATCACTATTCGTTCAGCAGGTGCTGCTGTAAGCCAACTTGCGTGTGCATGAGCCTAATAACTGAATTTTCTCATTGTCGCCAGCTGCTCAGTGAACACAGCGTATCCCACCCTGTCTGGAGGTAATGCTGGGTTGTATCGTTAACATAAATTAGGTCTTATTTTAGTTATTACTCTTAGACGAGTCTAAAGTTGATATCAATAGTAGTACCGCCTGTCTTCTTTAATTCCGTATCGCGGACAAGGACCGCTAGTGAACTTTCACACATTCATAAAAGGACGTTTTATGAATTAATTCTACTTTTTGTAATCGAATTAAACTGAATGTAAAGTAGACCACAAAGTGTATAGAATCTTAGTGAATTATGTTTCAGTGTGAACAACAAATTGAAACGTGATTATTAGGCTTTGTTTTGATATCCTAATAGGCGTATTACAATATATATATATATATATATATATATATATAATATATCATGTGTACATACCTAATATGTACTTTTTATTTTGAACCTACATACCTAAACTTTCTTTATGCTTTTAAACAAGGCTTTATAACTCAATTGGCACAGTATACTTGTGTATAGTACACATGTTATGTCCTGAACTTGGTCTGCAGTCTACGCAGGTGGGCTACTCTGCGCAGGTAGGATACAGCGATAATAACTTCAATTACTTGATGGCTTAAAACACAACCCGTTAGACAGTTGTTCGCTAAAGCATTGATTTAATTTTGGTTCAGTTTAATTTACCATACTTCTGGATTTCTTTAGCAGTCAATTAAAATAGTATCATGTGTTTTCATGAAAAAGGATCATCAGATTGTTTTCTTTTATTACAGAATTGGTTAAAGTTAAACGACTGCTGAAATACGTTTTTAAATCATATAACTCAAAACATCAAAATATGGTACATTTGGGACACTAACTTAATACAACTTATTAAAATAAATCCCTAGAAATTGAAAATAAATAAATTCAGATCAAAATAAATCCCTAGCACCTGATAATAAATAAATTCTTGCTATTAACTTATATAATGTAATAATTTGAAATATTAAACTATAATAATTATTTATAAGTTTTTAATAGTTTTTCCACCCATTTGTGTTTATTATAATAACTGTTTAAATATCACCTTGATTTTGAAACGTGAACTATATTATAAATATGTCATACCAAGGATACTAACTGCAAATACAGTAGGTCAGATAAAAAAAAAAAAAAAAAGTAATACAAAACATTTTGGGTTATCACCATGGTTAACATTAATAAATAAATTTCACCCGAATGACTTATTTTACTTCGGACCAAGATAGATATATGTTTGTAGTGTCTCACTATGATGTTTTTTAATAATATATTTCTAATGTTAGTACGGTGTATACGTCACGTACAGTAATTAAAATAAAAATCCTGCGGTCATTGGCATGGCATGTACATTGAGAAGTTTTTTTTCTATGTGGTGTGTGGAGTTAGGAGGAACGTCTTAACTTAAACTAGGCACTCAGACAGCCAAAGCTTTTGTCTTATTTCAACCAAAACTTATATCTCTAAACATCTACATGGTTAATATAAAATTATATCTGAAAAATGAAGTGACGAAATATAATTGATGGTCAAACGAACTTCTTGAAGTGAAGTTCGATCGATATTATATGAGTCACTTCATTTGAAGATATAATATAAGGTCCCACCCACCCTAGAACCCTGATATAAGTTTTGGTTCTAGCCTTCTCTAAAAATAATGAAGAGCGCAGCGGTCGCCGCACGCAGGTAACCAGTAAGCGGAAGTGGGTGGATGTTGGTTTTAACAGTTTTAATCAAAGTAGTTACTCTTAAATGTGTGCGATGCTATCTGTACAATAGGGAAACTACATGGTTAATATAAAATTATATCTTCAAATGAAGTGACTCATATAATATCGATCGAACTTCACTTCAAGAAGTTCGTTTGACCATCAAATATACTGATTTGTGTTTACATAAATTAATTTGTTTATTGGAAAAAAATATTCCCCTAATGAGGGCGCCACTGAAGTTTCGATGTTGTGTATAAAAGCGTAAAGTCTTTCAACGATTTCAACGAAATGTCTACAAAAGTTTCGGTTTCGGCGGAAACTAGAGCCAAAGCCGAATCTTTGGTTTCGGTTTCGGCAAAAAAACACGTTTCTGTCGGAGACTACTAATAATATATTTCCAGTAACTAAAAAACAGTTCCCATGGCTCGTGTCGCATTAAATGTGTTAAAGTTTATTTCTCCTCTTTGTTCAAGAAACAAGTGTCAGACAAGTTCGAAACTCATTGGTTTATGCTTGATTTAAACTCATTTCGCAAGATTGCGTGTTCACGTCACTCCCAAGTTCCCAGCTGGGCTTTATTTTCTTTACTTACCGAGCTCAGCTTTGCTTAGATGGACCAGTATAAGCGTAACCTAGAAGTACGTAATAACTACGTATTACCTGGAGATCGTATTCATACTGAATGACCTTAGGTGCGTTCGGCGAGCCCAAGGGAATTATAGCTCTGTAATTTATTTTTTAAACGTTGTTTCCGCGTAACGGGCAACCTGGAAAATATTATTAAGTGAGGGGTTATAATTCTTTTACAGCAGCTGCAATGGTAAAAAATGATCCGGAAAAATCGTTCATCGTGTCAAATAAGTCGTCTATGCAAAATAATATATTAGTTGAAACAAAAATTGCTTTAAAATTCACGAAGATACCCAAACGGTATCAGAAACGTTATAGCCAAAGTCATAGTTTGTTTGTTTGCATTTACAGCCGAATATACGTGCGAATGCGAGACAATATTAACAATAGCCCTTATAGGTAGTTTCAGACTTTTCAACATGTTATAAAAAAGAGCGTAATCATCTCATTGACAAAAATAGGTTTCATTGAACGGCTACGCATTGATAATACATTCATTACCTATCTGTTACTAAACTTAATATGATAATTTTAATGTTTTAATTTACACGAGCCATCCAATATTAAAATATAGGCATTCTTTATTATTGTCCATTGTAATGGATGAATGTTAATATCTTATTTCAGTACAGACTGCAGATTAGATGACAATACGATAACAAAGGGAGCCGTACGCAGCAGGCTATTCATTCATGTCCCTCTGAAATAATGTCGTGTACCTTTATAACATATATTCACTAATATTTAGTATATAGTAAGGCCAATTCTTATTCATCAATTTGATTTAGTTTTGCCCTTGTTTCGATACGACCATTAGAATTTCGATACGGCAATCAGCGTAAGTGAAAATCACGGTCGAATGAAAAAAGAATAAACCCGTAGCAAATTGTCAAGTCAGAACCGGCCTCGTTAAATACAGAGTACTTCTCACCTTGGTGCTTTAAAAGCGAGGTAGAACCTAGAAATGAACATTACCAATGTTCATTTCTAGGTTTGATCTGAGAGGTAAAATAATGATTATAATTATCCATGACACAACAAAATATACAAAACTAACTTTCAAGCAAGTAAGTCGTTTAATGAGGATTACCTCAGGTAAAATTATCGTTAGATTCATTATGTACCGTGCGGTCACATTGCAAGTTTTTACTTATTTTCGTGTTAGTATAATTTGTATGTCTTTCCTATCATGGAACTATGGTATTCCGGACATTTGGAAGGCGAGCGGTGCAGAAGCCAATACGGAGAGGCTCTTTTGACACATTAATGAAATGTAAGGGGTATCTACAAGGAGCGGATGCTGCCCTTGCCCATGTCATGGAACGCACGCACAGGCAGCACCTGCTAGGGAACAAGGACTATTGAGTGTTAATGGAAACTAAAAATGATAGGCTATTAGGTGAAAGTCATGCTCTGGCTATGGATATAAAACCGGACGCCTGCCTAATAAAATGGTGTACAATTTTATTTCCGGCAGACGATGGCCCGCCCGCACGAAAAGTGACATTTAAGATGGCTTAAGGGCAACACCGGTGTGAAAGCTGAGAATCTACCCGGGGGTAGGATCACTGGAGTTTAAACAACTAATTCGCCACTTATGGTTTTACGTCTACCCTCGAGAACGCAGCTCTCGCGACTCCACTCTGAACGGTCAGCCAAGGCAAGTCCGAGGCAGTGAATCCTGCAACCAACCACCCACCTTCGGGTGACAGAACTCCTCAGGAGCACTCGAGTACGTGGAGTCGCTACTCCACTCCACTTATTACCTTTTACAAAACTGAAGCATTAGTAATCAATTCACTTTCTTTATAATATAATTTAGTTAAGATCAGTCTTAGACAGGACGTGATACTTGTCTTCACCTGAAATACTAGTAGCCCATGTTTAAATATTGACCCGTTCAAAATAATGTGCAATAAATAATTGATTTAATTAAGAAAACAACTTAACCACTATTTCCAGTGGCGCCACCTAGAATATTAGTAGTCGTATGTTTAAATGTTTACCTGTTCAAAATAATGTGCAAAATTTACTGGTGAGCTAGGAAAATATTGATTGTTACTAAAAAAACAACATGTAGTATATTGAATTTTATTTTTATATCTTTACGGATATTTAGCGGAGCTCACGTAAAATATTTATGGCGTTAAGTTATCGGCATGTCCCGAATCCGGAGCACAGATGACATGTCTTTACATTTACATCGACATTGCGGATATGGAGCGTACAAGGGACTTACGGTTCACGTCATTTCATTCAAATTTACCTAGGATAAATGAGGTGGTGCAATTCGTTTTTTTTCGAATACATGCTTTGGAGAAAAATATCCTGCACACTTGTGTGGTTAATAACACCCTAAACTATTCTATTACGAAATGGTTCATGATATACACAGTAAAAAGAAAATGAAACATGTTTTCAATTATTTTAAATTCAACAAAACTGGTTAAAAGGAGGTGAATTCATTATGACGTCAGATAATTTTCTCATACCATATTCATAGGCATGGGATCTCGCTTCGCTCGTCGTCGTACCTACCTTAAACTCTGTCAGGTAACTTAACGTTATTATATTCATAAATATTTAGCCATCTTTATGATATGAATTCCAAATGTTGTAGAAATAAAAAGTATTAATTTGCCGACCAAGCGAAATTTGTACAATAAAAGTTGGGCAAAAAGGCAGAACGCCCCCAAAAGTCGATAAAATCTATTTCAACTGCTCTAAAAAATATTGGTACCAATAAAACGATATCGAACTGATTTGATCCTTCAAATGTAGAGTGCAGTTGCGATGGGTAAATATTTGTCGGGTTTTTGATAAACTATTTTGTCCTCTACGAGTATTTTATTAATTTCATTAATACATAGGTATCTAAACTGAAGCATAGTGAGAAGTACTTATCTTAGCTTGAATATAAGTCATAATGTATTGTTTGTCCGCATTTTCGTTTGCCATAATTTGGTTTTTCTCAGAAACGCGTAACTTTTCAGGATTGCCATAAAACAAACCTAACCTAACCTATCTATAGGATAACCTAAGGAAATTCCTGAAAAGTGATCGGTTTCAGAGTTATGACTATCATTACATTATGACTTTCAATAATTATGCCAAACAAAAGGATCCGGTATAAATTAAATACGAATAAAGTTTTATTTTTACTAAATGTAAACCCCAATGGAATTTTAATTTACTTATCACATTTGAAAGACATTTTGTGAGAAATGATATTAAGAAAATCTAAGCCGTAAAAAATATTTTTCTCATATAAAAGATAGATAAATGTAAACCCCAATGGAATTTTTATTTTCTTATCACATTTGAAAGACATTTTGTGAGAAATGACATTAAGAAAATCTAAGCCGTAAAAAATATTTTTCTAATATAAAAGATATTTTTAATATTTTAAACAAACCATCACAGATAAATTATTATAGATGAAAGTTGCTTTCTACTCCGTGCTAAAATAATGGGTAAATGCAAAAGCAACTCTGTCTGTTCACTCTTCGCGCTCAAACCGTTGCACGATTTAGATAAAATTTGGTATAGAGCAAGTTTGAGTCCCGTGGAAGGACAGAATAGTTTTAATCCCGGAAATTATTATTCTACACAGACAAAGGCATGTGTAGAAGCTAGTTTATTAAAACGTAACTCGGTGGAAAAACATCGACTGCTGGAGGAAGGCAAATATGTACATCTAATTTGTGACTCTCATTTAATGGTTTAACTTGTTGAAGGCTTTTTAAGGCTTGAGACGCAAATTTTTTTCAATTTGCGGTCGACAGTTATAAATTAATCAGTCATACCAGTTCCACGATAAATGTGCGAGGCTTTCTCTATCACTAAGAACTAGCAACTTTTGTGCTAATATTTAAAAACGGCCAAGTCTGAGTCGAACTCGCGTTCCAAGGGTACCGTACTTCGCACACTTTTTAACAATGTCTTATTAAGTCCAAGTCATGCTTAACCGTACACTTTTTAATTTAAACTACAAAAAAATTAGAAGCAAAATACTACTTTTAATTGGTTCACATAAAAAATTATCCCAAATAAACCAACATATAAACTGTGTAATCTGGCAAGGTCGCTCAAATTAGTTAGCCGATTTACCGATAGTCAGCGCAGTTCACAATTATGCTTAGTATACTTCTGGTCAAAAGCCTTTCGTGTTTATTTCTACATGAAAAATTTAAAGTTTGTACGGAACCCTCGGTGCGCGAGTTAAACCGACTTGCACTTGACCGGTTTTTAATCTATAAAGTCTAGCAAACGCTATCCAAGTAAAACTATCTCACAAAAGTGTATTAATTTCGCCTCGAATACTTTCGAACTATAACGCGAGTCAGCATTGATTTCCCAGGTGTATGGTAAAAGCCTGACTGTTACCACGTGCCTCATCAAACCGGCAGTAAAACTTGCAGCGTTTTGTTATTAATTTAATTACGTTACGATGGTGCGAATTTATATTTTTGAAATTTTTGTACTGAAATAGGTGTATTATTTGTTACATTTTCTTTGATATGACTCGTTTAAAGCTAGGAGGTTTCCTCGTATGTTTTTAACAATCCAAGAAATTTTTACTAAATTCTAGACACAAATATGTACAAATACAAAATTCTTTAAAATACAAATGGCCATGATTTAGGGGATGGAGCCGCCCGGTAAGCAAAGAATAGCCTGTGTTGGGAGGCACCGCTTTTCCCTACGTTAACAACAAAACAACAAGTAAATTATTTATACAAGATATGAAAACCTAAAATACTAAAAATACAATTTTTAAATATTTAATAAAAACAATGAGCTTACACGTTAGATATGCTTATAAATTAAGTATTAAATTTTAAGACTTATTTTATTGTATTATAAATATAACTAACTTAAATAGATCTTGTTAAATGATGGTTTCGATCTCATTCATTCATTCATTTCCTTTATAAAATATAGTTTTACATGTGTGTATTATTTTCAAAGTGTAACTGTGTAGCAGCATTTAGTTGTAGGTAGATGCGTGGTGTGAGTAAGTATGATGCATTTTTATGTAATTTGGTACCTAATAATAAATATGCCATAAAATTTTATAAAGCAATGGCGTTATGTAAAGAGCTCTCTGGTAACATGCAAATTAGGAAAATATACGGCCCGCTAGCCAACTGTCGTGTCCGTTTCGATATGGTTGGCACCAGTGCGTGGATGCGTCTAAATTTTATTTTAATATCGTATTCAGCTAAACTTCTGCCAACGCTTAAGATCTATTAAGCCAAAATATTTGGTTTCAGAAAAGGAAGAGTTTCTGTGGTCTGTGTTAAACGGACGTTACATTGAGAAACTCATTTAATTGTTGATTTACCTATTTATTTATGAGGAACAAAAAAAACTAGAGTCCCTTACAGGGAACCGTAGCCAAATAACACTAGACCCTACTCATAGTGGTGTGTTCCTGCCTGTGAGTAAGGTTGCCAGAGCGACCAGAGCTCAACGAGGGTGCGGAGTGTTAGGGTCAACAACGCGCATGTAACTCCTCTGGAGTTGCAGGCGTAAATAATACGCTAGGGGAGACTGCTTACCATCAGGAGGGCCGTGTGCTTGTTTGTAGTATAAAAAAAACCTCATTCAGATACCGATTATATATGGTTATTACTATCATAATACTTGTTTCATAAGAACAATATTTAATTTTGGTGAGGAACTGTTATACTCGTAATTTCGTCAAATATTTAGGTACGTTACTCGTTTAATATTAACATTTTGTTCATTTGATAGTAGGCGACGTAGTCGTAAATCCCTTTGCTAATAATTTCCTCAAATATGTCCCATGCTCATACCACTTATAAACATAACGGCCTTACACAATCAAAGTATCCTAAATAAACGTATGACCCTTATATGCATATATTATTCATAAACACAATACATATTAATTTAATATTATACTGTAAGCCGTAATTGCAAATATGTATGCCTAAGTATAATATAACAAACTTTGACTGGTGGGGAAGATTATTCATCCATAGATATGATTATGACAGTAATATATAATAATAATAATACCTACAAGTATGTAAATCTGATATCTAACGTTTTTCAGACTTTTGCAATGAGGCTCTTTGGCAACTGGTTTTTTTACGGTTGACGTAGATGCCGTATATACGAGACGTATTGCGCTTAAAATTTACTGACCACCGGGATAAAAAAATATATATTTCATTTTTCACAATTTTGCAACGTATCGTATCGCCTACCAAAACCGGTCAAAATAATTCATTTTCAAAGGAGAGTAGATTTTACAAATATACTGAAAATTGCTTGACATTTAAATTAAGGCATTAAGGTTAAGGTTGTCCGGAAGACATCTCTTTTTAGCGACAAGACCGTCTATGTCTGCTTCTATCTTTAATCGTTTTATTTGATGTAGCTTCCTTATATTTGTATAATAAATTGCATTATATCTATCTTTATCCCTGTGAATCAAGAAAATTTCTAATTTTTCCTTGGCTTTTCTCCGTATATTTGACTTTATGGCTATGCTGTGAGGCTCTCGTAAAAGTGTAGTGTGGAAGCCAATGTTGATTAGATATTCTTTATTGCCACCCAAGAGACACTTCCAGTGTATGTATGGTAATCTTCCTACAAACGCGAGTAACCGTTTTCGTCGCAATAAATGCTGGCCAAACTCAAATGTTATTAGTTAAATTTAAACCACTTCGTGGTGTCCAAAGTAGTTGAAATTTAGTTTTTTTCTGGAACATAAATGACGGCAAAATAGTATGATAATTATGTTGACACAGTCGTATGATGGCCGAAGAAACTCTGTGACGAAAAAAACGTAACACAAATTAGCTTAGGCTCATTAGTAAAAAAAATAGTGATTTTTTCAATTTAAAAAGTTATTGACGTTTGGTTTTGCGCTACGTTACTTAGTTTAGTTTAGTGTGTACTTTTATTCAATGTCTATATATGCAAGGGCAAAATTCGCTAATAAATCTTAGCAAATAAAATAATCCAAAAATACCGTGACTTATTTTACTGTTGTTAGATTACTGTTATTCTCTATGGCATTTCTATATTGGGCATCGCATTCGGTAACACGGTCAAAGTACTTATACATGCAAAATAAAGAAGCCATTGTAGTAAACACCCCTTCGATTCAAAAATGTCTGCTATGATGTGATGCGCATGTCAAAGTTAGAATGCCTTAGATAAAAACTTCTCCCCGTGTAGAATCTCAGTACATACAGCTGAGTTATTTATGTTACTTTCCTTGTTCCGAGATCTCTTAGCACCCTGTAGTTTGGCAACAAAAGGCTTTTAAAGAAGAATGCGATAGCGAAATAAAATGCAACTAAAGATACTGAGCTTAACTGTTTTTTGTTACATTACATTACTTACATTAAATCTTGTAACCATAAATTACAAAAATGTTTGATTTTCTTGTATCAGACTGTGGGTGGGTGTGGGTGTGGGTGAGTAATTAAAATCGCTTTTATCGTTATGTATATTTGCTAAGCTGGCCCTATATTTTACTTCTTGTTATATATGCATACATACGTATTAACATACGTAGGTACCTTTATAATTAAAATAGTCAAAGTCAAATTTAGAATTGTGACCATCTATTAAGTTAAAAATGAAACGTTAGAGGAGGTTTCTATCACCGCACTTTTAATTTATATTGAATTACAGTTTTATGCTTGAACTTTATTCTTAAAAACCTAATAAGCCTAATAGTAATAAGCATATACTCGTTTTAACAAGTAAAGTTCGTGTCATCCACGATGACGCGCAGATTTGTCAAATCTAATCTTTAATGACATGACAATACGAGACAAGGCACGCGTCTTCGTGAATGACACGTTCTATAAAATATTTCTATCGGCATATAGACGGTAGCAAGTACGCTTAACAACAAAATGCATTTGATGGTCAAATGATTATGCCCATAACAAATAAAATCTTAAAACAATCCTTAAAGTGTTAAGATCCAGTTCGAGCAGACGTTGGTTTGATTACTTCCATAGATACACAGGGTAATCAAAACTTTTGTGTTACGCCAGGCCTCAGCCATCAAAAACACATAAAATATCAAGTTAAACACGTGCGATGTGCGAATCTACTAAAATATTTAAATGCCAGGGGGACAAGAAGGGTAGCTTGTAGAAACCACGGTTATAAAAGGGTGTATGATACACCCGTTCTCTATTCAAATAATACATTTTCAGTAATGAAGACAAAGTACGCCCCTTTATGCTTGAAAGACAAATAAATATAAATTTAACGACAGCTTTGCGGCTTCAGGAGATAATCTTAAAAGGTAAATTTAATCGGTACACTCATAAGAAAGAGTATATGCCTAACGTGTTAATATATTTTTTTTATTTCTTGCAATCAAATATTACAGAAAACGAGTCGAGCAAAACAAAGAGGCTACTTTCTTGTTTCGCCATTGAGCATTTCCATAAATATTGATACTCATACCCAACAGCTTACCATTGTGCATTGGCCGTATGAAAAGCAAGTTAAAGCACTTAATAAAGGCGTTTTACCTTACAATAAAACGCTTATTAAATACTTACCTTATTCGACGCCTACAAACATAATGAGAGAAGCATTTCCGTTTCCCTATAGTATCAGACATGATTTGAGTACAGTTTCCGGTATCCCTACCTCCCCCTCCACTGCCAGCCTGGTGAGTCAGCTGTCTTGGATGCGGCTGCTCGCCTCTTGCCTCATTGGGGCTCAGTATGTGCCAGGCAGGACTTATTTTGTAGGCGTCGAATAAGGTAAGTATTTAATAAGCGTTTTATTGTAAGGTAAAACGCCTTTATTAAATCCTGTACCTGTATTCGACGCCTACAAACATAATGAGACGTGTTTGTTATCGCCTGGCAGTGAAGGTAAAACGCTAATGTGATGACAAGTTAGCTAGTAGGTACACTGGATTACGAAATTCAATTTAAATATTATATACCAAAGGGTATATAACATTACAAGCTCTAGGTAGTGGTAGGGTGACATAAATTAAACGGATGTTTAACGGATAGAACATTTATTTTTATTTAATTATTGTAATTCAATAGTCAACAAATTCTTATTAACACATAAATGATTTTCTGGATTTAAATGATTATGAAATCGTAAAGCATTATGATTAGGAACAATTAAATAAATTGCTTAGATTAACAATATTTTCATCACGTGATGTGGATGATTTCAATACTTCTCGACGATAAAACAATCTAAATGTGTCTCCTGAACGCCAATTTCCTTGTTCAAGAATTTTATCAATTGGAAAATTCTCTATCCAATTCTTCGAGGCTACTGCTGCTCGAACGCTCCCTGGTGTAGCCTTGATGCCGGCGTCTCGTAATAATGTCTTTACCCAACCAGCTATTATAGTCCGTGAAGCTGCCTTGGGAGCATTATTCACGGTAAGAAAAAGATTTTGACTCTTACAAGCAAGACGTCTCTGTTGTGACAGCTCTATTAGTCTTTTTATCCAAAAAACTGGGTTGATGGCAGAGCACTGTGTGTTACTAAGAAGTGTCCATCCTGACTGTCTATGGTCTGCAGAGTCAGTCTTAGACCCGAATCGAGGCCAGAAGGTAATGCAGTCTTCGGATTCAATCATGTGTTCGGAGTCTATGGATAAGAGTGTAAGGTCATGGATCCTTCTACCCGAGCACAACAACAGCAAAGTGGCCGTCTGTCTGGCCACATCGAATAAATTATCGCATTTGATATGCCTGGAAGCCATAAAGGACCCTAACTTTGAAACATCCCATATGGGTGGTTTTGGATCTTTAGGCTTTTGTAGGGCTATAGCTTTCAGGACATGCTTAACAAGTTTGTGCGAACTTAGTGCTTCCGAGCTATTAACGTTACATAGCGACGACACCACTGACTTATGCACTAATATTGTACTATATGCAAGGCCTTCTTTTTGAAACAAGTCTGATAAATAGCGTGCTAACTGTGACCCAGAAGGCGCAGAATAATCAATATTATTTACTTGAGCCCAGCGACACCATCTACTCCAAGCAACCGAATATGTTTTTAAAGTCGAAGGACGCCAACTCGATAAAAGCAATGACTTTTGATCCCTAGACCAGCTATCTAGGTCCCTCGACCACCCCCACACCTCCAGACCTCCAGGGTCATTTGATCTACTTTCGGCGGAGGAAGACCGGTGGCTACATCGACTAGTACGTCCTTCAAGTTCCATATCGTATGTGGGGGCCCCATGGCTCGACTCTTTAGGTCCGCGCGCCAAAACACTCTCTCCCATCTGGGGACTACCATCAAATACACTCCACTGGCTTGATTTAGGTGGTGTAGGATTCTGGGTATCAAACATGGGGGCGGAAAGACCCATGCTAGTTTGAAACTCCACATTAGGCTCAGAGCATCGCAAAATAGCGCCTGACTGTCGGTCTGATCCAGTGAACAGTACGCCGCTACTACATGCGCCGTCCGGGATGCGAACAGGTCGATTTGAGGCGTTCCCCACTTGCGAAAGATTGGTGACGTGGCTTTTGGTAGCAAATGCCACTCGGGGAGCACCTTTAGCCTTGAAAGGTGGTCGGCTTCGACATTGTATATTCCTGGAAGATGGTAGATACGCAGCCGAATCCGAAACATATCCAGAAACTGGTATATCTTGTAGGTTAAGGTCATAAGCATGTCCGACCGAGTACCGCCTTCGTTTCTCAGATATGCTACCACAGTTCGGCTGTCGCTCTGAATTAATAGCGAAGCGTCGTACAGATCGTGAGACTGATTCAGCTGCAGAATTTTGAGGATAGTCAGTAGTTCTTTTTGGTTGCAGTGCAATTTCTTCTCTGCTGCAGTCCAAAGACCCGAGAAGTGCGCATTGTTCAACTTTCCTCCCCATGCCACATCCGATGCGTCGGTTGTTAAATAATGTGTTGGTGGAGGGATCTGCATAGGCGATGTGTTCCGACAATTGGTCTTCCACCAATTCATTTCTGCCAGTGTTTCGCTGGGGAGTAAGAACCGCTTTTTTCGGGTGTTGATACAGAAGCTGGTTCACTCTGTTCTGTATGTGACGAAAGTTTAGGCGACCTCTCGGTACTACGAAACTTGCAAAGTTCAGCATCCCCGCTAAAGATTGCAGTTCTTTGAGATCCGCACCCTGTTGGTGAACAAGATTCGATATGAAGCTCAATATTTTGAGTACTTTCTTTTCGGGGAGACTTTTTTCGTCGTTCCACGGATCCCATATTATACCCAAGTACTCTAGGCGGGTCCTGGGATTTAAGATGGATTTCTCCCAATTGATCTGCCATCCCAACTCTTGCAGCAATTTCGTCGCCATATTTATGTGGGTTTCGAGAGTATGTGGGTTCTGGTGAGCTATTAAAAAATCGTCCAAATAAACCAGGATTCTCACTCCACGCTCTCTCAGTACTTGAGCGATCCAATTCGTAACTGAAGCGAAAACTTTTGGTGCCGAACTCAAGCCAAACGCGAGACATGTCATCTGCAGCAGCTGGTTTTGGTAAACAAGTCGCAGGAACCTCCGATGACTTTTCACAATCGGGATATGAAAATATGCTTGAGACAGGTCTATCTTTGCAAGCCAGTCCCTGCTTTGAAGAAAATCCTGTATTTTGACAACATTTATCAAACGGAAGGATTCGGTTCGGACATAGAAATTCAGGGCCCGTAGGTTGAAAATGGGCCTTTGGGAGCCATCCCCCTTTTCCACCAGAAACATTGTTGATAAAAAGCTTGGGCTGGTGGTGGCTGTCTCTAAGGCCCCCTGATCTCTCAGTTCCCGAATTACCGCAGTCATTTCCGGCGATGACCGTGTTGCATAGCTCTCGTTTTGAGGTGGTGCTATGAGAGGCGGTTTCGTTAAGAAGGGTATGCGATACCCCTGAATTATTTTTAAAATGAAAGGCGGTGCTTGTAGGTCTTTCCATTTTTTGTAAAAATGTTGTAGTTGTCCTGCTTGGAAGGGCCTCGAGTCAAAAGCGCCTTCGCTTATTAGAGTTATCTTTGTAAGAAGGGGATGCGCTCCGCTTATTGCCACGGGTGTCGCGCCCGTTCCGATTAGGACGCCAGTTTCGGGGACGATATGTGGTGTTATCTCGACGTTGATTTGTCCTCTGGTCCCCACTATTGTTTGTTCCCTGCGCAGGACAATGTTGGCAGTTGCTTGGGCCTGGTCCCTGCGAGGGATAATGACTGCACATACCCTGCGCGGGTGTGTATTGAGGAGGGCCACGCCTCTTATTCTGATATTGATAGCCTTGCGCAGGCATATTAGTAGCAAAGGACCCCTGCGCGGGGCGATGCACATTTCCACTGCTACCTGCTTGCGCAGCAGGGGCACTGGTGGTTGGCTTTGGTTTAGGCCAGAAAACCTTGCGTACGCCTCCAGCTTTTTCTAGGACAGCTGCGAAAGGTTGAGGATCAAACAGGTTAGTAGGAGTAGGTGGAATCTTCCGCAAATTAGACTTGTTGAGCGGGTCCCGCACTGCCCGCAATATCAAGTCCCTTCTCTGCTCAACTATATCAGCCCGGTGACCGCATACAAGTTGCAAAGCATCCACGGACACCTTATGAAATTCACCAGCATCGAAAAGTCCTTCTAATTTTTCTTTGATTGATGCAAACGTCAATTGACTATAGCCCTGTGCCCAGTCAAGAAATTCGCGAATATTGTTCTCAATCGTTTCTTTTTGTTTTAACAATGCAAAAGTAAGCGCAGCGTACGATCGCTCTGTATGTGACAATGATTTAGATGTATCATAAGCTAGCACTTCCTCATTGGTCTCTAGTTCCACAAAACCGGGGGAATGCGTGTACAATTTTTGAACCTCCAGATAACGCACGTCGGTCCACGTTTTGTTCGTAAAACGATTTAATTTTTGTAACGCTTCGAGATAGCTATCGGGCGTTTTTGGAATTGTGGGTTCTTTTACGCTAGTTTCTAAATTTATAGAAAACATTGACTGGGCAGGGGCATCCGCAGCTGCTTGTTGATCGATAACAATATCATTACCAACATTAGCATCGGCTAATACATTGTCATACAAATCGCCACTAACATTATGATCGATACAATTTAAATTATCATCTGGTGGGTAGTTTGGGGTGCTGCTAGCAGGACGGCAAAATAATTTACGCAACGCGCTTACCTCCTTTGCAAGTTTTTTCACCTCATTCCTTGAATACTGATTCCGTCTTTTATGACGACGCCTTTTCTTCGCAGACGAATCACTGCTCGAACCTGATGACGAACTCGAACTTTCCGAATCATTCCTTTGTCTTGATCGATTGCCTTCGTCTTTACCACCACTCATTGTTGCTGCAAGCAAACTACGTTAAAACAAAAAACACAACCTTTAATAATTATGTTAGACCAGAAACTGTAACCGTTAAATTTTATTTTACTTTTAAATATCGAACGGCAATAACCGTTTTCTATTCAAAGGTGCTACTAAAAAGCTTAAAAGATTTTCTTAACCAGCAAAGACTAAGTGTAAGAAAATTAATGATACTATACGTTACGAACGGTTTAAATTTAAAAATACTTTGTTGTCTGGGTCAAGACGGGCACGTCTTAGACCACGACCGTTCACGTTGGGAAACAAAACGCTAATGAGGCAAGAGGCGAGCAGCCGCATCCAAGACAGCTGACTCACCAGGCTGGCAGTGGAGGGGGAGGTAGGGATACCGGAAACTGTACTCAAATCATGTCTGATACTATAGGGAAACGGAAATGCTTCTCTCATTATGTTTGTAGGCGTCGAATACAGGTACAGGATTTAATAATGAGAATACCCCGTGAGAGACAGGGATGACAGGTCCACTTTCAGGGCATTAGGGAATCGGCGTCTAGGAAGTATTGATGCGTTCCGAAATATAAATGAATAATCAGATTTTATTAAACTCGTCTTATACGGGTGCGAATGGTCTAAAATCCACATTATTTTATGTAGGTACTTAACATACGAGTAAAAGCTCATGGTTTTTTTTTTTTTCATTTATGTAGGTTTTGTAAGAAAGGGATAAATAATAAATTAACAGGGGATTTTCTAAGTAGTTCCGTAGCCATTTTATACCCACTCTAATAATTTGGTAGGACTTCGTTTCATACCCTTCCTCATCCTCTCTTTTGGGTTCAGTTTTATGTTTATGCCCTTTCGGATAAACTCAGTATAATATAAATCAGTTTTATTGTATCTAATCGAACAATGGGTCGCAATTGCTGCTTTTGGTGAAAATAATTATATCTACAACAAATGTTTATTTTGGGAATATAAATGAGGGTGAAACACGCGATTTATCCATTAATGTGTTGTGTGCAATTGAAATGTTGAGCTTACTTGTGGTTCGCGGCTCATTTTTACACCTCCAATTAGATAAAAATCGTAAAAAATATTATAATGGTGCTTATTTCATCAAGAGGTCGACAGACGGACCGAGAACGCATGGAAGAGCTATTGGTCTATGAAAAACCTCATGAAGGGAGACCTACCTCTGTCACTCAAACGTAGGCTCATGGACATATGCATACTTCCAGTCCTCACTTACGGTGCTCAGACTTGGTCTTTGACAGAAGCTCAGAAGTCCAAACTCGGGGTTTGCCAGAGAGCCATGGAGCGCAGCATATTAGGTGTTAAACTAAGGGATCGCATCCGGAACACCACGCTGCGCTCTAAAACTCAGATTATAGATGTAGCTCGAAAAGTGGCCAAGTTAAAGTGGGACTGGGCTGGGCATGTCTGCCGCATGCCGAATGACTTGTGGGCCAAGATAACCACGGATTGGGTGCCCCACGAGTCAAACCGGGGATCTGGCAGACCTCGTCGGCGATGGCGGGATAACTTAGACTCCTTTTTGAGGGACTGGTCGGTCGTTGCTCAAAACCGGGATGAGTGGAAGAAGAGGGGGGAGGCCTTTGCCCAGCAGTGGGACACAATGGGCTCGTTATAATATAATATATAATATAATTATTTCATTATGTATCATTGTACCATAATATTGTGAGTACCTATAGGTTGTGAGTACCTATAGGTGACTAAAGTTGATCTGTGCATTCTGCATGAATTGTACCTACTTTCTTTCTTCCCAAGTAAACAGGTTTTATTTAAGGATTGTAATTTTTAGTGTTTTTAGTTAAGCCAGGCTTCGCATTAAATCAAATACTTACTGTTGACCGATTAGTAGCCAAAACAGCGTAGGTAATAAATTTGGTGATACTCATATATTTTTACTATGATCTATAATTAATGCGATTGAATACTGATGAATCTAGATTAAATCACACAGGTTCGAAATGTTTCGATTCAATGTAAATAAATAGTAAATGTACCGTAGTCAAAACATGATCAAACGACGGTAATAATAATATAGAATATTGAATTAAGTACTTACTTTTGCTAGGGGGAAAGGGGACGACCGGTTCTCCATACAAACTTAGTCCCTAATTTTCTTAATGAATATTTTGAAACATTATAGAAAATATTTTAATAAAATTTTGATGTGTATTAACTATAGCTATGCCCTTTATTTTTATATTATTATAAGAGCTACGAGCGAAAAACAAATTACACATATTTTTTTAAAAGCTCCTAACACAAAAAAAGCGGCCAAGTGCGCATCGGACTCGCCCATGAAGGGTTCCGTACCATTTATGACGTATTAAAAAAAAGCGGCCAAGTGCGAGTCGGACTCGCCCATAAAGGGTTCCGTACCATTTATGACGTATTAAAAAAAACTACTTACTAGATCTCATTCAAACCAATTTTCGGTGGAAGTTTGCATGGTAATGTATATCATATTTTTTATTTTATTCATTCTGTTATTTTAGAAGTTACACGCCCCCCCCCCCCCCGTTTCACTTTGGAAGTGTCTCTCGCGCAAACTATTCAGTTTAGAAAAAAATGATATTAGAAACCTAAATATCATTTTTGAAGACCTATCCATAGATACCCCACACGTATGGGTTTGATGAAAAAAAATTTTATTTTATTTTATGACGTATTAAAAAAAACTACTTACTAGATCTCGTTCAAACCAATTTTCGGTGGAAGTTTGTACGGCAATGTATATCATATATTTTTTTTAGTTTTCATTCTGTTATTTTAGAAGTTACGGGGGGGGGGACACACATTTTACCACTTTGGAAGTATCTCTCTCGGAAACTATTCAATTTAGAAAAAAATTATATGAGAAACCTCAATATCATTTTTAAAGACCTATCCATAGATACCCCACACGTATGGGTTTGATGAAAAAAGAATTTTTGAGTTTCAGTTCTAAGTATGGGAAGGAACCCCCAAAATTTATTGTTTTTTTTTTTTCTATTTTTGTGTAAAAATCTTAATGCGGTTTATAGAATACATCTGATTACCAAGTTTGAATAGTATAGCTCTTATAGTTTCGGAAAAAAGTGGCTGTGACATAATCGGACAGACAGACGGACATGACGAATCTATAAGGGTTCCGTTTTTTGCCATTTGGCTACGGAACCCTAAAAACGATACAGTCAATACCCAAGGGAGAAAACAAGGACTACGTTTGTATGGAGAAGCGGTCGTCCAATCGTCTTAATTACAATTTTGATCTCACGCTGTAGCACACAGAAAAAAAATAGCAAAACCATTTGTCACGAATTTCACAAACATATCAGATGGACACATTATAATTGAAATTTATTATTATAGCATTACTTATTAGTTTTTATTAAAAAGTTCCAACCATTCTAATTCTATGGCGCTGGAATTCTTTAAAAGTTCAAACTTCCTATTTCAGCTTTAGATATTCTCTGTTAAGACTTTCGATAAACTTGTAATTTATGCTTGCAGAACAGACTTCTGGCAAGTGAACAAGAAAATCTTTTATAAATAAAGAGTAAAGAAGTGTCCCAGCGCTAAGATAACACGGATGTCCTGCGTGTTTCCGCCGTGGGCGCACATGGAACACTTTACTTCTTATATTGTGCCAACGGGCTCAAAAGACTATCTAGATATTTTTAGGGTTCCGTACCAAAAGGAAAAACACGGAACCCTTAGTCCGCTTGTAAACGTCCGGTGTTTTCACCGGAAAATTGTCCGTGTTGGACGACGATGTCTTGTTTTTTGGGTGCAGTCGCGTAACGCGGTCCGTTGTGCGTAGAAAACACCAGACGTCGATCACTTTGCTGTCCGTCCGTCCGTTCATCTGTCTGTCAAGACCTGAGATAAGTTTAAGTTGAAATTAAAACTTTATACTCGGGTCTACAGTCCCTTAAAGCTGTAAAAAAATCTAACTTCTAAACTAACGTTAAAAACACAACTTATGAATTCGGCTGTTTAATTGTTTATGTCGCAAAAAACGTATATTTACAGTACATATGGGGCTACTTTATAGCACTAGTGCGAGAAGTAGCATATTACGTTACTGTGTCGAACATTTAAAGGGCCATATGTACTGTAAAACGTTGTACGATACATGTGCGAATAGGTAATTCGCAACTCGTGTCGATTTAAAACACTCCCTTCGGTCGTGTTTTAATTTATCGCCACTCGTTTCGAATTTCCTATTTTTCGCACTTGTATCGTAATGTACTATTCTACACTTCCAACTTACTACAACTTACTTTCCGTTGACCTAGATCTATGACATTTGGCAAGTAATAGGTACTTTTAGAAAAATAAAATAAAGTAGTGGAGGCCTTGGTCACTTTTTCTAAGTATAATTATGATATTTATTTTGCTTTGGCATGCAATATCGTCTTATACTATAAGAAAAGGGAAAAACTGAAACTATAAATTTTGTAAAACAATAAAATATAATAAAAGATTAACCCATCTAGCTGGCCTCATCAGGACTAAGTAAAAATACAAAAATCGCGTCAAAAACATCATGCAAGGTCACTAAATCCATAAAAGTTACTACAACGCTATTCACAACCGCTAAAACTGTTTATAGCATTACAAAAAGAAACGGAACATGTAAAAACGAAAAAGTGCCATATATTTCTGTATTCTCTGAACCTTAATGCATGAAGTTCCACATATGGTACACAAATGAAAAACCCTTTTATTTTGCAAAATATGCATTGCATTTTTTTTCCCTAAAATTAAAGACCATTATTTATCACATATACCTAATTTTATTTCTCAAAACAAAAAAATCATGTATTGTAGGGTTAATTGTTGTTCTATCTAAGGTTTGGACGGACTAATTTGATTGCTAATACTAACGGTATGATTTCATACGTCCAATTTTAAGTAAACCGTTACCGTATGAAAACGAACTTAACTTTGCAATTAGGCATGTCGTCTTATTCAGATCCACGACGCAGGCTTCGTCAATATATACAAGCAAAAAAATAACATCCACAACACGCTCACTCTCACTCTTGTCTCACGCTCGCTCTTGTCGTCTTATTTATATCATACATGTGTACCACACGAAAACAAACTGTCAAACTTTGCAATAAGGCATGTCGCCTTTATTTATATCTACTATTATGTATTTAAAGTCAAATTGATCGGAACATCGCTACTCGTACGAATCATAAAAGTAGCTTCTTTCACTCTCTCGAGTTACTTGAGATAGAATATATTATTGTCTATGGAGCGGGAAGACATAGCGTGATGCTATGGAAAATTTGCTTAAATTATTCCAAATAGTGAGACACACATTTTCAGTCAATAAAGATTCCTAGGCATTTTTGTTTTAAAATATTATAATTTGGAGCCTGGTCTTAAGTTTATCCGAATTATCTCTTAAATTGAATTGCTCGTATTATGAAGATAATCCACAGAATGTTTCGCCTTGTTCCTATAAAAAACACCATTAAGTATGAAAACAAGAACGTCTTTTTAACAAAGTATAATAACAATGCCTGCCCCTTGAGAACGCGCTTGACGCTCTCATACTCTAGTGATATTGCTGCTTAGAAATTTCGAGATACGTCACGATCTTGGCAGGCCCCTTTTCTCTTAGCTTAATTTAAATAAATTATATCGATGGCAAGGATGGCTTGTTTGATAGTTTAACTTTATTTTTAATGAGAAATCGACAAAAAACTAAAGTCTAAACAAAGGCTAAAGTCATTGTTGCTTGCTTGAGTCATAGCGTGCAAAACACAAAGCCTAGATGCTTAATAAGAAGTTTGTAAAACGATATTTATCAAATATATTTGTTAAAATCTTAATAGGATCTATTGAATAATACCTAAGTGTTTAATAATTTTAAAAATAAGTCCTACCTAGAAGCGAAGTTTTGAAAAGTTGGCGAAGCTTCTTCAGATAACTTTTCCTAAGAATTTACCTTCAATTATATTTCATAACGTGAAATAGCGAGCTCTTATAGAGGCAGATCTCTTTTTCATAATATTTTTCAAGAAATGGCCCCATTATCTTATATTTATAGCCCAAACTCCAGCGAGTTTCCGTTCGACTCAACAACTCTTTTTCACCTTTCCTTGGGTAAAACATCATTTAACCGGCGTATTAAGATAAAGGAATTAAATTTCTTAGAACAAGTCCCGGGGTTTAAGTCCCGGTAAGGGCATTTACGAGACCCAATGCAAATGAATTCGTCTGGCAGAGAAAAAACGGAAAAAATATAAACCTAATTTCAACCTCAAAAGTCAGGAGGATTTCAATATTTAGCAGAAAATGTAACTTAAAAACAATAACGATTATAAATGATATTTTATTTACTAAATAAGACTATACCTAAACAATGTACTAAGACCACAATTACTCTTCTACACAAGAAAGGAGACAAAACTAAAATGAACAATTACAGACCAATAAGCTTGATGAGTGATTTATACAAAGTTTTTTCAAAATTATTATCAGGATGTGTCATAAAAGTCTTAGAAGACAACCAGCCAAGAGAGCAAGCCGGATTTAGAATGAATTTTTCTACAATAGATCATATCCCAGTCATCAAACAGATAAAAGAAAAATACCATGAATAAAGACTGAAATATTATGTAGCATTTGTAGACTACAATAAGGCTTTTGACTCCCTCAAGTATGACGAGATATGGAAATCACTTAAAGAACAAGGAATCTCAGAAAAATATGTTAGAATTATAAAAGAAATTTACTCATACAAAATCCTAGCCAAGCAGGATTAAACTAGAGCGAACAGGCAAAGAGTTACCTACAAAGAAAGGTGTCTGTCAGGGTGTCCCCTTATCATCAAAAATATTTACTGTCGTCCTTGAAAGCGTAGTTAGAAGTATGAATTGGGAAAACTTTGGGCTTAATATTAAAGGAAGAAGACTTACCTACGGTTCGCAAATGACCTGATGGTAACAGATAACCCTTCAGAGCTGAAAACTATGTTAGAAGATTTAGACACAAAGCAAACTAGTAGGTCTTTCCATGAATATGTCATATTGGGCAGATATTATCACCTGAAGATCAGACAGATAAGGAACTCGAGAAAAGAACCACAAATGCATGGAGAAAGTTTTGGTCTTTGATCTTTCAAAGTATTTAAGGCAAAAGAAATACCAACAAGGCAGAAATTTAAAGTTTTCAACAGTTGAATAATACCAGTAATAACTTATGGTTGCCAAACTTGGGGCCTTACAAAAAAGCAGCACCAAAAACATAATGTGTTAAAAATCATATGGAAAGAAGCATACTTAGTATAAAATTTAGAGATCATTTGTCAGAGTCAGTTCAGAGTCAGTTGAGAGTCAAATTGTTCATAATCAAGGCAAAATGAAACACAAAAATAATAACAAAAGTGGCGCTGGGCAAGCCACATGATGAGAAAAAACCTAGATAAGTAGACAAAGGACCTTGTAGAGTGGTGCCGTAGATATAATAAAAGAAAGAGTGGTCCACAAAAGTTTAGATCGTCGGATGATTTAAGTAGAATTCGAGGAGGTTAATGGGTGCAAACAGCAAAAGAAATAAATAAATGGAAAGAAATGGAAGGAAGCTTACATTTTATTAAATTACTGGCATCTTTCTACAATAATAAAAAAATACCAAATTTAACCCTTCCAAAACAAAATTCGTCTTCTGGTAAGCTGACGCAGAATAAAACGTCTACCACTTGGTGGCGTCTCCCATTGCTTCAAAAGTGACTTTAATCCTGAGCGACATTGAAGCTCTCAACTCTCTACACTCTTCACGGGTTATTCCATTCCAGACCCAGGAAAGTTTCTCCTTAAGATCAGCATTTGATCTAGAAGGGTCCTGTTGCAACTAGTTTTTCATTTTCCATCACAATTTCTTTATGGAAAACAAATTCGTGCTGATGGGTGGCCATGACATGCAAAGACTTCAGCCACACCATCCTTTTTTTTGCAGTATGGCACCAGGTACTGTCTTGTTGAGACGTAAATGCAATTTTATGTTCTAACCTATTTTGCGGCAGCAAACTCTCTTGCACGATGCTTTTATATTTTGTGGCTTTAACGGTTCCATCTATTAATTGCAGACAGCCCACACCCTTCGCTTAAAACTATAAAATGCAAGATTTTTCTAAAATGACTTCATTTCGTTTCGTTAATTGCCAACTGTGACTTCAAATTGATGTAGATTTGTCACTCCATATTGATTTTTGTAACCGATTAGGTAGTTCCGTTTCTATGTTTCTGAGTGAATTGCAACCTGTTTTTTTTTGTTTTTGAGTATGTCATGGTTTCTCTTTGACAGTGTAAAAACCGCAGCCCATTACCTCATTTACACTCTTGCAGGTATCGACTGAAATATTTTTTTTATTACGTAGCACCATAGTACAGGATCTCTCCTCCTGCTCTTGCACGGCGATTATTCTTGATAATCTTCCTCAGAATCCTGTTTTCTGGATTGCTGTTTATTCGTAGACGGTCTGGTATTTTTAAACAAGTGACTGTCCCATGTTTTCGGTGATATTCGATGGTCGTTTGAATTGTATTTCTTGGTAAGGAAAGGTCCTTGGATAAAGTACGTAAATTTGCCGTTATTGTTATTGAAAATTATAATTTTCCGCACTTCTTCAGTTACTGGCTTAACCCTTGCCATTTCGATAGAATAATCATAATGGTTAAAATAATATTAACTCTAAATTTGTCTTTTGATATAGCCTACTGTCGTTTGAGATGACTGAGAATATTCTATTCTTAATTAGAAATATTATTTTATGTTATACAATTGAAAAAATGTTTTTGTCTCAAATAGGCGACCTGTTTTAAGTCACATATGAACAAGACGTATTTTTTAAAAATCGTAATAAACGTATCGCCACGAGAATAGGTACGTAAAAATCGTAATTATCGGCAGAGTTGCTTAATATAACTACATATACATACGTATATTCGAAACTACATATATTACCTACATATATTCACTAAACTACATATGTTCGAAAACTTTAAATAAACTTTTAAATTGTCAATGCATAATGCGAGTTATTTAATTAAATTTTTGAACATATTAAATTCAACAGGGTAAAATGTAAATATATGTGCAATACAAACTTAAACTAATTAAAAAGTATAAATCTATATCTAAAGAGGGCCCCTGGGGCATAGTGCCAGAGATACTGGCAACATTTCCTCGCTGAATCGCAACGCTTATTCGTTGACCGAGAACGCTGCCAGCTCTTTTGTCCCCAGTAACATCAACCAGCCGTCCGCCTTTTAAGCTTTTAGAACTGTGAAGATGAGGCGGTGCCAGCGTACACACGGGTCGCGTCCCACACCAACACTCGTCCCATCCTCCACGGTATCAGCGACATACCATCAGGTCTCTTGCCATTGTCCCGGGCTATACCGGCCGGCTCGAGTATCGCAGGCACGTTGACGATCATTGAGCGCGGCGTGACGTGACAATCGCCCCACGCTTCGCTGGCAAGACAGACCATGACGCTTCCTCTCGTCCACGTTACTCCCACAGTGGCATTTGTGCGGTGCACAGATTGGTACACCCAGGCCCAGCCCAACTGCCACACGGAGTGTGTTTCCATCTAGATGAGTGCCAGTATTGGGAGAGGGATATGCGTTGAGCCAGTGGCCAGCCCCCCTACAACCTACTGCGATCAAACGAGCGCGTTCAGCTCCTTCGCTGTTATCTAGACATGTGGTATATGTTAATTTCGATAAAGCATCGTCCCAACGTCTCTATGATTTTGGATTATATGGAGGTTCTTGTCCCGGGCAGGCAAACAGCCAGGCATTTCTAGCATCGTCCAGGTTGTAAATTAGTTTTTTGATTGCGAAACGTTAATTTGTTGACATAATTATATTAAATTAAATAATATTATTACACTTTGTAGGTACAACGCAAGATTAAACTGATTTTAATGACTAAATACCGGTCTTTAAAACAAGTACCGTACTTTAAAGTGTGACTAGACGACATTGGAGTTGCGGCTCGTACTTGTGTGTTTATCACGCATATTTGTTATTTATCTGAGTAATTTGTCTATATAATTATGTATGTCGCGTCGCCTATTACCCATAGTACAAACTTTGCTTAGTTTATGGCTAGGTCATTCGATACTTGACTTTATTATTCTTCTAAAGAATTTTATAGAAAGCGATCAGATGATCATAAGTAAAAGACTAAAATGTATTGCATTGTATTGTATAGGTTTTCATGAATAAGTAAAAAATGGCACATTAACATTCTTAAATTAAATGGTATACAAATAAAATAGACAGATCAGAAAACCTCTAAAAGCATTCTCCGCGCAAAAACTTGAGGATTTTAAGCTTACTCAAACTTGAAAGTTAGCAAATGACACCGCGGGGACAGAAATATTTCGCAATCTCTCCTTAGACCGAGATGGGATGCCCCAAAGTTTTTCCAAAGGAAGTTGGCCTGGAACGAGCAATGTTGGCGGCGCTTCATAGCTGAGACAAGACAATAGACGCCACGAGAATAGTGGAAATGTTATCTTTTGTGTTAGTTCGGATCTCAGTTTTTCTATAAGAGTTTGTTTATTGAAAACGGCACATAAAACAACGGAGTTTGCAACGCTGTAAATTGCTCTGAACTTACTCCGGGAACAAGTCACTCTTGGGCATAATGACTTGAGTTATTCAGATATTAAGTTGGTGTAAAGTAGGTCAAGAAATTTACGACTTGGGGTTCGCTTATACCGCAGAAATTCACCAAATATTTCTTGCTAAATGTTTTGGTTGCATTTTACTTGAAAGTTTTTTACTTAGCCATATTTTAACTATTACTTATAGATCCATCTTAAGTTAAAACGCATATTTGCCGGGTAAAAAAAAATTGGTAGTCATTACTCCGTTTTCCGTTACTACGAGTACAATACGAGTACTATAGCAGCAAAGCAGTTCGCAACCAGATTATAACCTTAATGATCAATACTTTATTTTTGCTGTTTCGCGTAGCTGCACTTATATTATAATACAGAAAGATTTTTTTTTTATTTAGCTTTAACTACTAGTATTAATTTCTGTTTTTTTTTTCGATCGGCAATTTATTTATTTCTTAGGTATGAAATCATTCATAAATTGTCCATGCAAATTTGAACCTGATGGAAAATCATGGTCAGGTCACTTGTGACAGTTGTGATTGTGACGTTGCGTCATTAAACACGACGTTTTGAGTTAAAACAAACTAGTGATACCTCAGTGATACATTGCTTGCTGAAATATTATATGAAAAAATAAAAGCCATCCATTTTTTATAAATCCTGTGATAATTTTAGCCTAGACTAACTACCCCTAGATTATGTGGTCGTATCAAAAATTCACGCTGTATATTAAGTTGTTAACCTTAACTTCATTCTTGTATTATGTGATAATATTTCTATAAATATATTTGATTATATTTGTGCTTATACATATAAACTGATTTCAAGGAACATAACCCAGAAATTACCTCTACTATACAACTAACTTAGATTGTTACGCCTGTCAAAACTATCTTAAGAATAAGTTTAAAAAGTGAAGCATGTGAAGTTATAATCTGAAGTAGAGTATCTGAAAATAAACTGCCCTTTAGGTCTAATTGAAACAATCAATTGAAAAAATTACGAGAAGTTCAATACGAGCCTCAGAATAATTATTAATGTGAATGAATTTGAATTATTAATGAAATGAATCTATTTTTTTTTCAAAAACCCAGAGAACAAGAAAATAATAATTATAAGCATTTGTTTAAAGTTAGAAGTTTTTCATGATAGGACATGAAGATTACTCAATTCTAAACAAATAACTGGAAATCAATTAGTAAGATCGGTCAGATATCTGTTACATTGTCGCACCTTGAAAAAAATCTGCCATGACATGTAACATTGTAAACTAACGCATTCAGCTTCTGTAAAGAAAAGTGTACCTAACATAAAACAGAACATAGGTAGACCTACCTAACTAATCAGTTTTCCATATTCTCTTTTGGCAAAAAGTATGATAGGAATTGCAGCAATCAGCAAATGGTGGTCCAGCCATAGTACGTTCGCGTTGTAATCGCCACGTGTGGCATGTGGCGTGTTCGCGGAATGAAAATCAGCGGAGCACGGCGCACATCCTTCTCACCTCCGGGAGGGAAGCGACCAGCGATTGACTTGGTACTTACTAGTCCTACCCTGGTCCTACAACAGCAAGCAACATAACAACAGCAAGTGACGTTGTATAGTTTTCTAGTATTAGTATTTGATTCTTCGTTCTCATAGATATTTTTGTGAAGTGTGTTGAAATTTAAAAACATATAAACTTGTAACAATAATTAAATTTTTAAATGTCTTTTTATTGTATCGTAAATGTTGCAGAAGGAAGAGGTTGGTGCACAAAAGAATGATCTGCTCTCTCTCTCTGAAGTCGCGACCATAAGTCATGAGAAAAAGATAAAAAAAAAGAAGAAGACTTGCCTCTCCTCATCAACTATTATTATCAACATTTGAATTTGAGTATTTCAAGTTTAAAATCTGGATTACAATTACCTTATCAAAAAGTTATTAATGGTTTGTCAAGTATGAGTAATATGATACTTATGACATATGGAATTGACACAGGATTTTCGATGGCCGCTTTACACTCGCGCCATAGAATCCACTCGGCGATGCTAAATTGGAAAAGCAACACCTGTGTCGGGCGAGTTTTTGAAATAACAGTTTCCGTTGATCTAGAAGGCTTTCATCATTTTTAAACGATTATAAACGGTCTTGCAATAAGACCTAGATAGATAGATAAAAATAAGACATGCAGCTTAGAATTATACTTAACCCTTAATAGGGCAGAGATATGAATTTTGAAATAAGACAAGTTCAGTGAGTGATTTAGATATTTAATGTAGCCACAATTAACATGGTAGTAAAAAAATATTTTTCAGGAAACTAGTTTTCATGAAAATCGGGGTGGTAACTATATGACCGTTACCTCTTAATGATTTTTAGGAAGTGGTAAGAATTTTACCGTTGCCCGTTCGTGCTACATGAGGAAATGCTGTCTTCAGACTGGTGAAGCGTTTTCTATCAGTTTTTGAAATATTTTACATATAAACGCTTCATAAATGTCTTGGTTTCTGTAAAACGGATCTGAAGAGCAATATAAGTTGCAATCAGGTAGTGGATTGAGTCCCGTCAAAATGAGTATACCAGAAAACGCGATTATTTCGGTTTTGTTTGTAGTAACCTAATGCCAAGCATTCTTTTGTATGGCGTAAATGTTTGTTTGTTCTGCAATAAGTTCGCAGGCCGCGTCAGGAAAATATAATAATCGTCAAGTTGTGTTTTGTAAGTAAATGCCATAATCTTTTGAAATGGCAGTGGTCTAATAAAGTTGGGCATGCGATGTACTGGTAAATCTGAGGACCATTCTTGAGCTGGTTCTATACGAAGAAACTTAGTTTCATCCATGTCTTGAGGTATGTTTTAATTTGATGACTGGGGACAGTGTCTGCATTGAACGTAGAAGGGAACTAGGCACAACTTTACTTTGTAATTTAATTTAAAAAAATGAAACAAATATAACTCGTGGTATTTCCTTGCTGGAGTGAGTATCAGTTGTCTCAGTGGCGCTAGATGAAGCAATAGGGGTAGGCATATTATTTAAAGGGGCAACAGGTCTTGCGATTTTTTCAGTTTCCATGGTTACGTTGTCAACTAATTCCAAAATATCTTCAGAAGACGGATTAAGAATTTTGTGGAGTATATCTAGTATTTTGTGGGGTATATCTAGTATTTTGTGGGGTATTTTCGCTTGTTGCCATATCGTCTACCTCTAGATAATCATCTCTGGTATCAACAAAATGGTCTTCGTCAACCTCAGAACTCAAAATATTTGATAATTCTCGCATAACTTAGTTATCTCAATTATACTCCTTAACAAAATCAGAAATATATCACATATCATCATTTGACTCGCGTTCAGGGCTGAAAAGATTATTATTAAGTATTTCTTGAGTATCTTTATCATTTTACTCCTTTTATCTAGACATATTTACTGAAAACAAGAAAATAAAAATTGATATTTTTTATTTGATCCGTACTTTTATGACCGTAACGGGCACTGGTAAAATATTTACCACCAACTTTGAGCTATCATCCTAAATCGTGGGAATGTGTATTTTAGAGTGAATAGCATTTAATTAGCTAGATAAAATAACTAATTATTCCATAAAAATAACAAAAACCACCTACCGGAATCTTTTTAGAACACTTTGATTACAAATATTCTCTAAACACTATAAAAATCGTTCGACTTTCAAATTCTCTGCTTAACAGGTACAGAACCTACGTATGACACTTCACAGTGTTGCCAACATATTTTTTTATGAATAGTAGGTTATGTATGTGTTCATAAACCTCTTAAACCACCAGATAATTCAAATTGTATTTAATCTGTGCTTGACAGAAAGAAGTGGTAAGTATATGACCGGTGCCCTATTAAGGGTTAAAAACTAGTTGACGATTCTTGAAATAATAGAAATACAAAATCATGTGTCGTGGCAGAGAATAGGCGCTGGCTCAGCATGATGACCCGGCAAGCCACATCGCTGATATTCTGCCAGGGTCTTACAAAAACAAAAAGACTGTACAACGCTTAATTCTACCTAGGCATATGAATAAAATCGTAAACAAAAGTTAAATGTTATAAAACTCCCACGTCGCAATGTAGATTGTTTATGGCTCGTATTGTAAGTTAGCTCTGCAAGAAATATATATTTATTTATATAAAAATCGGTCCGCCATTATATTCATTTTTAAAATAGTGATTAAGTGTACTGCTTGTTACACAATTTCTGCAATATGCAGTTCACTTACATATTAAATTCAGCCCGACTTTATTCACTCGACGTCAAAGCGAGGTTGGAAATGGGCCCGGATATCTAGTTCAGGTCCATGTGACCTCTATAGCGTATGTCAATATAGCTTTGATATGAAACCACTGGTCAAAGATGGCCTGAGCAATTAGCAGATAGCTTTGCCCCTATCCGATACACACAAGCGTGAACTGTTTTGTGAAATAGCTTATGAGAAAATGTGTACACACTGGTTTCTCGGGCGGAAGTACAATGTTAACGCTAGCTGCTACGTACAGTCAGCTGTAGAGAAAAGGTACCCCTCCCCATATATGTATAGAAGTTTGTATGCAAAGGAGCTAAGCGAATAATATTGCTGACTGTATCACAGTACGTCCATGCTTCTCGGGCACGCCTTAGAAAACTCGGGCTCGTAATTTTAGTGCCGATGACGTCAAATCACACGTGATTTCAAATGGTCCATTCATAAACACTAATCCCTCGTTAATTAAATTATATCGCCACTTGAATTGAGCAGTACATAACGTATGTAACTGATACTGTACATTTTGCACTTGGTCTCGAAGGGATAGCAAGAAACAAACACTGAGTTTACTAATAAACAACCTATATTTGCACTGGCTGAACTAATTCTCCACACAAATCGTCTCAAAATACAAAAACAAGTTTTATATCTTATGTATCCTATAATGACTTACCGTTCGCGAGATGTAGGATTTTTGATAAATATAACAGCGACATCTACCTGTTAATTTGGTAAATGCGTCTAACTAGGCGTATTATTTTATACAGACATAGGTAGTCATTCAGTATAACAATAATTTGGCATTGTGGATTAGTCGTTGTATTTTCACAATTATAATACATCTATTTTTATTATGGTTACAAAGACAATGTGCCTATAAACTAGAAAACAAATTTATTAAATAATCGTATTGTGTTTATCACCTGTGTAAAACGACGTCATCTTACGTTATCCGTACTAACATTTCAGGCCCTGAGTTTTGGTCAAGAATTATCTGTAAAATATATAAGCTGCCAAGCTTGGAATGTCATGTTTCACGGGTTGATTTTTTTTGTCTTATTACTATACGCGATTTTGCATCAGATGATACGTAGACGCAGCATGGAAAAAATACATCATTTTTTAATTAACACTAAATAAAAATAGATCATATTTATGGCAAGTAGGTACCTAACTATATTAATACTTAGATTTTGTTCCAAAATTATGAATGCTTTTAATTTTTTTCATAGACATTAGGGGCCCGCAGCCTTGTTTTTCCGTGACATACAAAATCCAACAATTTCTGAGCCGCAAACCATAATGCAATTCATATATAGGTTTTAGAGACCTAGCATAAAAAAGTATATATCATTTATTAATAATCATCATTATCACATTAAATCAAATTAAAAAGTTGCATGCGCTACAGCTTCAACGTATTTGCTAATATACAATGCCGAACTTACAAAAATCCTTCATAACTGTGTGTATGACGAGTTAGCGGGAAGCTTGCATCAATGGCGAAGCTCCGCAAACGTCCTGAAATGAGACCAGATGAATGGCTACACTAATAAGAAGTGGAGACCTGTGCGTGTCTTTCATTTTTTTAATGGAGCATTAATGGACTAGTGGTCTTAAGGGAATCTTAATTTGTATTCCGTTAGTGTTAGTGTATGGGTTATATAACGCATAGAATCAGGCGTTACTTTGCGAAAACCATATTAATTAAAACACAAAATATGACTTTGCAAATCCGCGAAAAGATAACGTGCTAGTCAATCAGTGCTAACCCGTTATACTTACTTGCGTAAAAATAATTAATATTATATTGCGTATTAATTGCATGCAAAAATACGCAAATAAGTATAACAGGTAAGTACTGATTGACTAGCACGTTATCTTTTCGCGGATTAGCGAAATTGTTTTAAATTATTTTAACTTGTATCCGATAAACGCTTTGGCATGGTCTGTAGCTTAACCAGCTTGATTAAAATATACGTATATAAGGTTGGATTGTACTCGGTTGCAAAAAAGAGTCAGACAGTCAATTAAAGTTTTATGTACTATTCTATGTTCCTAATCATTATATTTTTGACGAAAATAAACTTAATCACGTACATTCTCATTTTTATGAGCGAAAATCGTAAATAAATATGTATACTTGTATGTACGTAATCATGTAAGTTAGGTAGTTGTCAACAATTTCACTCAAGTTTGGCTACTGCACGACGCCAAATCAAGCGTCTTCTTACCCTCCTGCATCTTCGTATTTTTAATTTGAACTATGTACCACATAATATATACAATGTGCATATTTGATACGACCGCATAATCAAAGAGTTTAGGCTTTAATGAACACACTTTCATAGGTTTTATAAAAAATGGACACCTTTTTTTCATATGAAATAATTCAGCAAGCATATTAACTACTTTGTTTTTACTTGACGCGACGTCATTACTGTCACAAGTGCCCATGATAAACGAAATACGTTACCGCTCCAAAAATACCTAAAAGATATTATAAAATTAATATATATTATAAAGTTAATTATGCTCTGGTAGTTAGACTAAATTAAAAAAAAGTCCAGTATTGTTTCATGGCACTAAAACCTACGTCTAGTTTAAGTTTGCAGTTATATCAAAAATATACACTGTGTAACGGTGGTCTATGACCTTTAGGTAGAACAAATGTAGGCACAAGGTTAACTCGACCACTTCATTTAAATGAAGAATAAACTGCGGATTTAACATTTTCCTAAAAATTTTAATGTTTAAATTAATTTTACGATTGAACTTACCACTTGCATAAGACATAGTCATCAAAATATAACAATTTTATTCATATTTGCACAGTCAAAGTTTAAATAGGTACATTCCATTACTCAGTTGAACAGCACAAATGAAACTTGTGGCCGAATATAGCGCAAGCCATGCAACCCTTCGGGAACCCAAGTACGGAATTCTAGATGTTGTAATTTTTAAACTTGAGTTGGTGTATTTTCATGCAAATACCATTAATTTATTATTTTATGACCTGTGTACTTAGTTTTCACAACTGTTACCTGCGACTGCTGAGAAATGAATGCCCCTTTCAAAGTTGCAACAGAAATCCCGTCTGTCGTAGATGACGGTTGTGCAGTAGTTCTCTAAGTAAATTAAATCAGTTGTTTAAGCAAATTTAAATATTAATATTATTCATCAAGTCTGATGCGTATTTTCACACGCAATATTAAGTCTTTATCTGAGTACTAAAGTAATCCTTTGGTTTGCAGAATATTTCTTGAATTAAATGTCGGTAAATAATACTTCCTACTTAATTAAACGTATTTACCATCCACTCACGTTATAAACTATTCAATACGCGCAATCAGTTTGGAACCCGCAACTTAGGCAACATGGCGCGGCTCGATGTGGCCATAAGTGTAATAAATCTAAGCGCGCGGCCGAAACCGGCCGAAGCCTAAATTAAAGGGTAACGCGAGGGTTAGCTGTGTTCGCAGTTTCCAACCTTCGTTTCTGAACGAACTGTTTCCATTTCCGTGGCCTCTGTTCGATGTGAGTCTGGTACCAGACAAATAATATTGCTCACTACAACGCACCGATTTTTGCGAGTTTAGTTATATTAAGAAAATTAAATAAAACTTTTAAACTCTTGAGCACGAGTGAGCTAGTTCTTTTTTATCATTCCTGCGTCCTTGATGATAGCACACCAAGAATAAACGGGCATCACGTTCATTTGTTCATAGATCGCGCAGAATGTGGAACGAGTTACTGAGACAGGTATCTTTTTTTGCGTTTCGTCCTGGGATTCTTCAAGAAGCAAGTAATCAGAATGTTTTAGGGTTGGCAACACATAAGTGGCTCTACTGATGCTGACGATGGCCGCTTCTCATCGGATGACTCGTCTGTTTGTTACCTAAACTACTCACATTTTAAGGTGTGAAATGCCACTAATTATACGTGGGTAACACTGAAAGTTTCTGGAAGAAGCCATTTAGAGGTCACGCAATGAAAATGTTTATTTGTTGAAAATATAACTTATTGTCTATTTTTTTAAGGGTCAAGGTACTTGAAGTATGACCTAAGTAATTATTGTATGGATAGTCATTGTATGAGGTTTATCAGTATGTCACCATTTGTATATACAAGTGGTGACATTGTGCTAAATCTCATCCCAAATTTAAAAGTTTCTTCAAATTCTATGATTATTGCTTGCCCTTTACTTGCATCCTTCTTTTTTGATATTATCATCTTACAGGCCTCATATAACAAGTGGGTTTGTTTTGTGATAAAAAAAACCGATAGACAGACGGACAGAGTCGCACCATAAAGGGTTCCTTTTGTACCTTTTTGGTACGGAACCTTAAAATGGTATTACTTCAAAAAATCGCGTGTAAGTAGTTCACAACAAAGATAAATAATAAAAAAATATATTGCAATAAAATTCCATCAATTTGTCGCAACAAGCCTCGATAAAATTACTCACGCGCATAGTTATTTCCACAGCAGCGAAATCACACATGATTAAATCTGTTGTAACAACTATGAATTATTGTTAGAAATCAATTGTTTTATGTAACACATATTATGTTAGAGACACTAAACATTATTTTAGTTTAGGAAGTTAAGCAGGTTTCTTAATCTTGTAAGAAATAGTACAGGTACAGTTCCTTTGCTCCGGTTATGATATTCTACTCCAGCTTAAGGATAAAATGAAATTCCTTACTACTATTTCATAAAACCTTTATGAGTTCAACGTCTTCAACGACTCTGTCGACAATTACTCACTTCACTTTAATTTATAAAGTACATTGCAGCCACGACATTTCCTCCGTACCCGCTCCAAACGTAATCAGCATGCTTTCATTCTCATCTCTCCTATTATTAACGCGAAAAGACTTATCTTACCAGAGGGAAAACGTCAGTTGAGACTTTTCGGGCAACAGGAGTAGATCTAGCCTTTCTGTTCTATTGTCTTTATTCTGGCCATCTGTTACGAGAAAATGAATTTGTTTTCCGAATTCAATTTCCGTATTGTCGGCCCGATTCGATGGGCTAAACAAAGGCTTCAACTAAATCAAAGGGATCCATTTCATTTAGCTCAAATATTTTCGGTTGCTTAAAATGCATAATGTGAATAAATTGCTTTGCTTTATACCTGTAATCAAACTGATTGATGGGTATTGTGTAACGAAGCAGTGTCTGACTTTAAGACCGTGCTTTTTTGCAAACGGTGTTTTTCTAAAATTCTCTGCAAGTTATATTAAGATGGCTAACGCAAACATTGAGTTTTTATGCCATGAAAAGAATATACTTAGTGTTTTTTTTTTATATATATTTGCAAGGGCAGACTCCAACTAATACCTCGAAATGTTTAAGTTGTATCGATAGGAAAAAAACACGGAAACATGTCTAATTTTCATTAATTTTCAGTTAATACATATACTTATTGTTATCAAAATTTCAAACAGAAATATATTTTCACTGTAATTAAGATAAAAGGTAAAAACCTGCGATGGCCATTTCTTGCGTCGCAAGGTTCGCGCTGCGTGCCATAATATACCTACTTATATATTTCGTCCATTTCAAATTTCCTGGTTTTACGCCCCCTCTTAATTGGCAAAAAATATTGAAATGAAGTGATGCATTAAAGTTGGCAGAATGACAGGCTAGTATCCCAGAGTCGCGAGTTCAGAGTGAGTTTTTACATTATTCCTTCATTTTTAAACATTGTGGTATACAAAATTAATTACTGTCACTGTCTGAAATATCCTTTTGAATTCGTTTATATAGAGTTTCTTAAAGTGGGGTCCCTTAGGGGTCCGTAGAATGTTTATCAAGGGTCCGCAGTAGGTCAGTTACTACAAACATACTTATTAGGAAATCTTGTAGTTAACTTAATGAGACATGTATAATTGAAACTTACAATAAAAGAAAATTTTAAAATAGGTATAAATCATGGTTTTCATTCTTTTCCTAAAATATTTATAATAAAATAAAAATAAAATGTTTTAAATGTGACAGTGGTCCGTGACTGCAAACAGTTTAAGATACTTTGGTTTACGTTGAAAAGAATTTGATTTTGTTTGCTGTATAACTTCACAGAAAAGATTCAGAATCTCTGATCTTGTGATTTTCTGGTCTAATAAATAAAATATAGGACATTATTACACAAATTGACTAAGTCTCACGGTAAGCTCAATAAGGCTTTTGTTGTGGGTACTCAGGCAACGATGTACTCGTATATAATATATAAATACTTAAATCCATAGAAAACACCCATGACTCAGGAATCAGTGTTCATCGCAGAAATAAATTCCTTCACCAGGATTCGAACTCGAGACCATCGGCTTCATAGGCAGGGTCACTACCCACTAGGCCAGACTGGTAGTCTAATATTATATGGAATGAAGTATAGCGCAATAAGTAATTGTGCTTTTTAGTTAAAAGGCGATACCTCAAACATCTAATCCCTACCATCTTAGTAAAAATGGTGTTTAATAAATATACCGCGATGGAATATAAATTAAATAAGTCGTAGGATTTCATCGCGGGGATTTTTATTGATGGCCGTAATTCATTTGAGCGGCGCCCGCAGTGTGCCAGAGAAATATGAAAGGCATTATAGCAAAAAGGCCTCTCCAAATTTATGAACGTCTCTTACTGTTTGATAACGTTCCAGTTTTCAAGCGGCAGGTTTCAAAATGTTCTCAATTGGCTTAAAAGGCCGGAAATCAACCCGGGAACAGTGTCCGGTCCCTGGGTGTTTTAATACATTTTTGTTGTAATTGCGATTATGTCAACACTCGGCTTATCTCTGCTGGGTTGGTGTTCAATTTTAATATCGACATTTATATTTAAGCTTTTGCTGCTATACAGTGTAGATATTGCTTAATCTTTTAAGTACATTACTTTTTTTCCAGTAAATATTTAGGTACGTCCGATACCTTCATTACACATTTTTTCAAACATTTCATTTACAAGCTTTTATTATACTTGCCCTGTTAGTATTGTTAGTGTCAAATCTTGGAAGCTAAATTTGACCCACTTTTCGATTTCCGATTGAGCTGAATTTTTGCATACATATTAAGTCGAGTGACAATGCAATATTATGGTACCTACCTACCACCGAGCTGACCTGATGATGGAGACAGGAGGTGGCCATATGAACTCCGTTATGAAACAACGCAACCTGTTTGGGGTTTTTAGAATTGTCTCGATGAGTATTAAATGCCTGTGGAAAAAAATGTACAGTCAACGACAAAAGCGTACCAAAAATGAAATTGTTATATGTGTGTCTGGTAGTTAAAGCAGAGACGCTTTCCAGATATATTTTCTTACATAGACCTGCCTATTGCTATTTGTAATAAACAAGCATAAAAATTATATTGCTGTCCCGCCCATGATGCCGGTTGTCAATGTCACTGTGCGAGCTTGATAGCAATATAATTATGCGCGTTCAATAGAAATAGCAACAGGCGGGTCAATGTACGAAAATCTATCTGCAATGCGTCTTTTCTTTAGTTACATACTTAGTTTACATACATTGCAAGTTAAATAAAAGCTTGTAATAACAAAGTCTGAGACTTTTTGTTAGGGATTTGTAACAACAATAAGCCTTGAAATCCGAACAGGATTCAGTTTACCTAACATACAAAATAGGTAAAGCTAGGTAGTAAGTATCTTATGTCCTGTGCTGCGGGCCCGAGTAGGTCTGCTGTTATTCACCACGCTGGGAAAACTCCTGGAAGATAATCCAGATGAAATTCATATCATATTATTAAAATTAGAATCAGGAATCTAATTTTAATTATATGATATGAATTTCATCTGGTTTAATTATGGATCGGATCTGTCAGTGTCAAAAGCGACATTTCTTCAATCTAAAACGTCAGTTTTGATAGCGATATATCCAATCCATATCTAGTCCAGATCTGATTCATATCTTATAATTAAAATTAGAACACATCTGATAATTTCATACTGATCGAGTACTTTTATGTATATTCATACGAAATGTTTAGTAGAGATCAATATCATCCCCGGGCGCGTATTGGCTACGCTAATTGTTAACGCTTCGTAGCGAACGAAACGCAACAGTCACTGTCACACTATAATGGAACAGTCGAATAGAAAGAGATGACTGGTCAAAAGTCTACACCTTGACATTGGCAGAATAATGCTAAAATTGGCGAGGAGTAATAGCCATTTAGGAAAAAAAAAAGAGATGACTCACACAATAATAATCTCACCTGCTATCTCTTCTTCCACAGTATGCTAGCTTGGTTTTGTTTTGTTTCTTTTATTGTATAGTTTCTGTCGGTTGCCCTAAAATCCAGCGCCATGGCTAAGGATCAGTTTTAAACGATTTGTATTTCTAAATACTTACCACTAGTTGGTAGATAATTATTGTAATAGAATTAGTGTCAGTTACTAAACACATACCTGCAAATTAAGGAAACGAATGTAATGTTATGAATTTCGAGTTAAGACTTACTGGCCATTCCAAGTGGAACGCTTGGCAAGTTATGAGAAATACAGCTCAAGGAAACAGAGAACAGCAAGAACGCCTAATTGACGTCGCGAAGGGTGTCACACCGTCTCGCTCGAATTACATGGAACTCGCTGAGACTAAAATACCTGGCTTATGGGGTGTGCGACGGTAACCGAGCGCTATCGCTGACAACTATACAACGAGAGGTCATAGGGTAGAGGCCACAAAAGTTATGTACAGTCAAGGAAATTAATTATTTAGGAGTCTACGGTTCACATTACATTGGACAGGTCTCTTACCATAAGTATGTATGAACAAAACTTGAACCGCAAATTGCTAAAGAATCAAATTCCTCGACCGTACAAAATATCTACCTGAATTGAAAATAGCTTTTCGTTGAAGGAAAACATGGAAAAAAAAACTGGTTTTATTGACCGAGAAATGAGTGAAAAATGCTTTATGTCCGAATATTCTCCTCTACAGGTCGCAATTCTCAACCAATTCTCGCGAAATATTGTGACCAGATTCGATAATTACTTGTTGTAAATATAAATGCATGACTTTTGTACTTTGTAGATTCTTTACTAGATTTTTTGTAGATTCAGGTTTTGGAAATTATTCAAAATGGCGGAGTCATACATTTTGTGTTTTAAGCTATGCTCGCAAGGTCTACAGCTCACAGAGCCACTAGTACCAATTCCTATATCTTATACGATAAGATATGATTTTATATTTCAAGTCACGAAAAACCTGGTCTCCCTACCTGACACTGTATAGTATGTAATAGACTCGAAGGTCATTGATACGGCCATATCTCGTATTTAGACAACTTTACTAAAGAAAATAATAATATAATTTAATGAATGTAATAAGTACAAAAGCGCTTGGAGGAGGGGTAGGACGTGATCTCCAACCAGTTGATACATGATATCGAAGTTATAATTATATTGGTTCTGCTGCTAGAACGCTTACTTATGCTTAGTAAGCGATGGGAAACAGGAACACGAGACCGAGCTAATTCCGTTAATCGCACCCAGGCTGCACATATCGCGACAAGGACGCCCTAATTGACGTCTCGACGGGTGTCACGCCATCTCGCTCGAATTAGATGAAACTCGCTGAGACTGAAATACCTGGCTTATTAGGCATTCGATCTGTCAATGCGCGTCTCATTGAATTAAATATTTATGCTTGGACGATGCCCGTTTTTCGTGGAAGAAAAGAGATGAATAATTCCGGTTTCGGTATTCATTAAAAACTTGTCTGTGTAAAGTTTATGAAGTAAAATTCAAGGTACAATAATATATTCTGCGCCAAGGGCGTATCGTATGGCACTCCGAGACAGCAAATCACATTAGAGATGGACCAAGACAAGTTAGCAACGGTTTTGATAGCCCAGACTGTGCAAGTGTTATTTAAAAGTCATGATTTCATAGAAATTTGGCAAATTAACACTTGCACAATCTGGGCTATTAAAATCGCTGCCAACTTAGCTTGCTCTACCTGAAGCTACACGCAGTTACCGAAAACTCGCCAGTGATGTACGCTTGTATGACAATTGACCGGATTGTTAGACCTGCGGCCCCATTCGAAGAATGATTAAGACACGTTTAAGATCTTGGAAAGATCTTTAAAAGATCGATAGCTAAACGACATGTCAAAATTGACGTTTATTTCGATTCCGCTGTGATCCAGTAAGATCTATCTACGATATTTCTAACGTGAAAGTGACATTGGTTGCCCGAATCGAGCTGCTTCTGTCAATTATACGACATACAAACGATATCTAAATAAGAACTTATCTAAACCAGAACTTATCTTACTTACCAGAACTTAGAAACCTGCGTAAATAGACATAATATTGAAAATTCTTTCTCTAAGTGAGTGAGAGGATGTTCAAAGTTTCTTTCGAGAACAGAATATTTCTTTGAGTGAGAGACTTGAAATTTCGTAAAAGGATATTGTGTCAGCCAAATGTCACATGATGTCAAATTATTAACCCAACAGCTATTTCATGCTGCTATGTAGAACTATAAAATCCAACATAGATATCAACGAGAACGAGGCCGGCGGGCAAAAGCTAGTCATCAGGTGAGAAATCGAAAATATTACGTATACATACGCCGCTTACATTCGTTTGTAGGAGATCGAAAAGAAGCAAAAAAAATTTTTTTCGAAGTTTTATATTTAGGAAATATATATATTTATCATTTAGCCACATATGTTCACTATTTATGGAAAAAAAATAAAACGTTTTGAATTTAGTGGTAATCAAAAAATAAAAGCATTTTTACAAGCTTTTATTTAACTTGCCCTGTTAGTATGTATGGGACAAATCTTGCAAGTTAAATTTGACCCACTTCCTGGTTTCCGATGAAGCTGAAAATTTGCATACATATGTAATGTATGTCAGGTGACAATGCAATATTATGGTACCATCAAGCTGATCTGATGATGGAGACAGGAGGTAGCCATAGGAACTCTGTAATAAAACAACGCAACCTAATTGTGTTTGCGGTTTTTAGAATTGTCTCAATGAGTATTAGTTGTCATTGGAAAAAAAGTATAGTCAGTGATAAAAGCTTGTACAGTCAGCATCAGTCAAAATTTCATTTTTGGTAAGTACAGTCAGCATCAATAGTCGCGGATGAAACAACGCGCCAAAAGTATCTGATATTCCGGATAACTTTTCCAAATATACATAAATCTCTAAAATTTACATTCAAAAGTATATCTTTTACCGTCTTAAGTGTTTTACATATTATATAACCACCACATTTTGATAGCTGTTTCAGATTGGTTGAAACCTTGTCTGATCCGCTACTTTTGATTCTGACTGTACTTACCAAAAATGAAATTTTTGCCAAAAACTTATTATTATTGTCATGTCCGTTTTTTATGATTAACTGTTACACGTACAAAGTTTTGGATATGACACAACTTTTATGATAATTTTCTGTTAACAGAGTGTAAATTATCCTAGTAAAATGCTTAGCGCAACATTCTTTTTATTTTTTATTTATTTTATTTTATTTATTAGGAGAACAAACAGAGTAAAATGTACATAAGGTTCTATTAAAACTAATTACACGTAAAACATGCATTTTCCTCCACGACAGTCCTCACTGAGATACACGGGCCAGTTCAGTTTACTTATTCTAATTATGATATGCATATCTATTTTCTATTGGCACAAACTATTGCATGTTAGTAAACAAAAACAAACAAATTATAGCATCTTATGTGTAAAGGCTATATTTACAAATAACAATTATTGGATTTCTATTTTTGCAAGGAAAAGAAAAGGTCTTGAAAAACATATCAAATTCATAACCCGTTATTACAATTAGGATAAGCTTTTCTATCTGCTACGGCGTAGTGCTACATGATTCACTTAAAATTTACTTACAGGGAAACATAAATTCATCATAAATTCATTTGACATTTTGGCTGTAATATACAAGCACATGTAGGTCGATAAATGTCCCATAGTTATCAAGAAGATTAGTTCCCGATTCGCCGGATTCTTGTTTCGCCGGATTCCTGATTCGCCGAATTTACTTTAATACGTCACAATCTGAATATACGAGAATCCGACGAAACAAGAATCCGGCGAATTGAAAACTAATCATCAAGAATTCTTCAGATTTAGGTATTTTACTTTTTATGTATGTATTACGTCTCATGGTGGTAAGAATAGTTATACTTACAGCATATTTATTATTCATATCTATCGCTTAATTTATATCAAAATCTGGGTATTCTTAGCGACGTTATTTGTCTGAAAAGACAGTCTCAGTCTTAATACATGTTTCATTCTACTTAGATTCAAACTGTAAATATACTTCTCATCTAGGTTAATATTATTCTTCAAACAATCCTCTATTACGTAATGTAATTGCCAGCAATTTGATAAACGATGGATTGTTATCAGCCATTTTAGAATGACTGTGGGTAATTTCGATTGTCAGTGGTAATGACTAGTCATTTTCTAGAAGGCGCAGTATTAAAGTAAATTATGCATTATATATATACGCAGCACCTAGCACAGTTCTTATGATTGAAAAAAGATCTATATTTGATACTTTTTAGAATCGTAATAGAAAAAATTAACACGTCCTAATAAGAAATTGGTAAACGATTTGTTTAATACATACTATGAATACTCAACTAGAAATACGAAGAAAATATATATATAATAAAGAAGTACGTGTCAACAAAATAAAATATAAGCCAAACAATATAAGTGAGTACCTAATATAATGATAACTAGTTGTGATAAAAAGTCACGTTTCCT
Source organism: Cydia pomonella (assembly GCF_033807575.1). Classification (NCBI taxonomy): domain Eukaryota; kingdom Metazoa; phylum Arthropoda; class Insecta; order Lepidoptera; family Tortricidae; genus Cydia; species Cydia pomonella. The sequence goes on from NC_084715.1 coordinate 10,637,443, forward strand.
TTTATCGACTCCAAAAACTATGCTTTTCTACACACAACATATATTTCGGTGTCATAACAGATGTTATCGAAGAAGAATGATGAGGTTGAGCATTTTATCCATTGAGTTTCCCCAACCGATTCACCACCCCTTAGACTAAGGAGCAAAACACACTGTGCCGGTTCTGTTGGAGATTAATATAATTTCAGCACCTACGACGCTCTTTTCCACCACAATAAAAAATCTATAAAGGAGTACGTCTAAGCGCCACTGGCACCATCCGGGGTTAACCGGTTAAACCGTTCTGAACAATGGTAGCTCTAACTTGAACCGGTTAACCCTGGTTAAATAGTAAGATGGTTACACTAAATCGATACAAAAAACGTATTTAAACTTTTTTTAGAGTAAATGAACTATTTTTTTTTTAGTTTATGTACCCCTAGTGTACAATTATTCGATAGCGAGACGTGACGTACGCGTTTGCGTTAAGTCTCATTTTGTATGGGATTTTGTGTTAACAAAACGTCCCACTTGGCGTGTTGTTTCGAAATCTCTTACGAAATGAGACTTAACGCAAACGCGTATGTCACGTCACACTTTCGAAAAAAATTACACTTGGGGTTCTGATTGCTGGCATATAGACGAGACGTTAGTCACGTTAGGGTTGTTTATGTACGTCTTTGCAGATTTACTTATAGATGTTAAATAAAAAAATAATACTGTATTGAATGCTAAAATCAGAGAGGATTCCAATGATTTCTAACTACTATTTCGACGACCGGTTTGGCCTAGTGGGTCACCCTGCCTACGAAGCTGAAGGGCATTTATTCGTGTGATGAGCATGGATATTTTGTTCCTGAGTCATGGGTGTTTTCTATGTATTTAAGTATTTATGAATATTTAAATACATAGAAAACACCCATCCCAACACAAGCCTTATTGAGCTTACTGTGGGACTTAGTCAATTTGTGTAATAATGTCCTATAATATTTATTTATTTATTTATTTCTGGGAATTTAACGATGTAGATCGCTCCTCAGGTTCCGTTGCATGGAGACTTTAGGGTGTCAAGATCCTTAGGTGTGATCTTTTCTTTATAAAAGATAACACTTTGTTTCCCGGATGCAACCGACAAGATGTTAAAATAAATAAAAGCACCGTGCACAGTACTCGATTTCCGACGGCTGCCATTTCCGTTTTACTTGTAGGAAAGATTTCTCGCCTTATATTTTATCAGAAGTAAGATATAATGACGCGGAGGATAGAAAAGCATTGTTTGTTGTTTGTAATAATAACAGCTGTTTCTGCTAGCTAGTTTATATTTTCCCCTTGTAACCTGGTACAATAGCGAAAAGCCGTTTAAGGTCATCTTCATTTTACATGAGTGTGGGCCGATTTTGCGTGAAGAAAAATTACAAAATTAAATTCGGAATAAAACGTAGATCACAATTGTGTCATTGCTCTTTACCGGCCGTCAAATAATAAAAAATATGGATGCTAAAGAGCGACCTCTTACAGATCACCTTTGGGAACTGGATTAACTGAAAATAATATCTAGATATTGACAAGTGTCACTACGTCTTTCCATTAAGTTTCAAAACTTGTAGACTTGTTTGGCAAAAAGAATGGCATCGCTTTGTGTCACTCGGCGTTTAGATAGGAAAACGGATTACTAAGACAAAGCCTTTCCCTTAGTTTGTCGTGTGAGTATTTATGTACAAGGTAACACGTTTTAAGTGTTTAATACAATCTATACTTAAATTAGATTTTTAAGAAGGCGTAGGTATGTTTATCGTAGCGTAGGTAAGAAAGCACATCAAATATTTTTTTTAGGTATAGCAATCTGTCAGATTTACATAATGTATATGCTCATTTCTTTATAATATTATTTTTCTTTTCCTTTTGTAAGAATTCGAGATGTTTTCTGAAAGAGCTACGTATTTGTATGATTTTATATGACATATTTTTTTATCAAATTTCTATAAAGAAATGTAGCTACTGTATGTAATTGCATGATTTTTATAGTAATCTAAATTGTATTTTTTTTTTCTTATTTAATGAATGTTAAGATAAGATCTAATGTTTTGAAAAGATGTTTCCCGCCGAGTTTCTTGCCGGTCCTTATTGGGATACCCTCCTCCAATTGAGGGGGGATTTAAATCATCTTGGGTCAGAGGTGTAGGGTTAGAGCCGGTGTAGCTTTATTTGACGTTCATAAGCGCATTGTAATATACCTACTTGAATAATAAAATAGATTTATCTTTATCGTACCTACACAAAGATAAAATCACTAGGGCTTAATATGATATGATTTTAAAATAAATTCAATTATATTTCGTCAACTTCAATTATAACCTTTTAAAACAATAAAATGTGAACGAAGGCTTTGCAATAAGAGCTTGTCGCTAGCGGCTTAGTCCGAAACTTCTTAAATTATACCTCGGGTTCAGGATAATTTCCTTTCTTATGTGAAGTTGAGAGCTCTTCAAAACTTTTGCTAACTTTTTGGGCGAGCTTTTAATTTCTATATACCGTATTATTTAGTTTTAGGAATACGTTTACAAAATAATCCTTTGAAACTGGAATGTTTTAATTTCATTCACAATTTTAATACTTACGCCTAATTTCCACCGTTGACAGATGTTATTTTATTATTTTAAATGGTATCTAATTGTATTTGGCAAAGTACATTGTGTGTTAATAGGGTGTTAATAAACTACAAATTATTTCTTCAAAATTTTATTTACATTATTCAGTGCTTATTGGTTAATCAGATGGGTAAATCCACGGTAACTGGCGTTACATTTAGAGTGGCAAGTTGTAAAAATAGTTATTTGTTAATACTTAATCATTTCTTTGTTTACTATATTTGAATCGCATTCAATTAAATTGAAAATGACTTGAAACAAAACTAGTTGGCTCTGGAACCCCGTAAAAATATCGGTAAGGTCTATAGACGTTTTTTAAATAATAATAATAATAGTCTGAGTCTCCTGTGGTTCTGCCTAGCTCTGAATCTCCTCAGCACCCTGCTGAAGGATTCGGGACTAGGTTGCCGGCTTCGGAGAGAGGGTGAAGTCATTTCTCACCTTCTGTATATGGATGACCTCAAATTATTTGCACCAAATATCCAAGACTTGTTGGAACTACTGAAAACCACCAAAGTCTTCAGTAGTGACATCAACATGGAGTTTGGTATCGATAAATGTACGGTTATGCATGTACAGCGGGGGAAGGTTGTAAATTCAGCAAATATACAACTTTCTGAGACAATTTCTTTCAGATCTATCTCTGAATCAGGAACCTATAAATACCTTGGTACGTCACAGTCGTTGGGTATTGAGGACGAAGGCATTAGACGGTCGGTGAAGGAGCGCTTTTTCAGTCGGCTCACAAAAGTCCTTAACAGTCTTTTGTCAGGAGGCAACAAAGTGCGCGCCTTCAACGCCTGGGTAATGCCCCTACTCACATACTCCTTTGGCATACTAAGGTGAACTCAGACCGAGCTGGATGCCCTGGATTGGAGGGTCCGACTACTGCTGCCGTTTCGTACCTGGAAAACTAATACTAAAAAAACTAGTTTAGTTTTTTTACCTACTAGATCAAATGAATTAAAGCCTGTCCAGTAACATATGACCACGCAACATATTGCAGAATTTCATTAGAACTAAATTTTTAATACTCCTAAAACTGAACTGTCGCCCTATACAGTTGTATACAGATACAGACCCTATACAGAGCCCGACCAGAAATATATATATATATTTCTGGTCGGGCTCTAATCTTCAAGTGTTCTAATACAGTTAGCTTTGCGCGTCCATAATTTATAATAATTATTTTATTGATTTATCTTTCCATGACAAAATAACGTGAGCCATGTATGCATGCATATGTAGAAATTATGCAAATTCAAGTATCATAATTAATATATTTATATCTACAGATAAAAGTAATACTTTACCACACTCAATTCGGTAACACTTATAATTTATATTACATTATGATTAAAATTACCACCTGATAAAATGATGATCCGCGTTTCTCCCGCCGTGATTTTTTGATGATCATTTAATGAAAAGAATATGTCTTCAAATCAAATTAAAAAATTGAATAAAGTTTAGTATAACATATTGAACAAAACCATTAAGATAAAGTTAATAATACTATAAAAAAGTTTATTTGAATATCAATAAGCAAATAACAATTAAGTACCTATGTGTAAACGCAAATGTCTAACGGCCAAAGTGATAAACGGTGTATTTAAATGAAGTGGTAAGTTCTAGTAGCCGAAAGAGGAACTTGCCAAGTTAGGCGTGGAAGCCAAGAAGGCAAACACGACTGTCTACTTAAACCCGCATCGGGTTCAAATTACGAGTGATGAACCAACACTGAACTTGCTCAGACTTCGGCCGTATCACAACGAAGAACAACGGAGGCAACGTAGTCTCTGTAGAATGAAATTCTAATCATACAATTTAGTTAAAATAATTATATAAAAGTTAAGATTATCGGGAAGCGAGCAATATCACTGCCAATTTATTGATTGGTGAATTTCGTGGCTTTCGTTGTCGCACTGCTGTCGCAATTAGAAGCTTCAAGCCGTCACTCGCCCGCGTCAACGCTGCAGCAGCGTGCCTGATGCATAAAATAACAATCACCATCAGCATGTTACCTTAAAATAGAAAAAAAAGTTTGTGGTAATCTAATAATGAATTTAAAATTAAAATGTGCTAGGTAACTGTTACATTATTAGTAAATAATATTAATTATAGTAACAGTCTACTCGTGATATATTTTTGTGGGCCTGTTCTGATAATACAATAGATATAAGACAGGAAATTTAATATTACAACTTATTAAGTTCAAGCCAATACTCAGTATTTTTCTTTCCTTCTTCCCACGCACTAACAAATATTAAAGTGGAATAATTATCTCATTGAAAACGTACATATAGTTCATTAAAAATTATTGTGGCTTTACTCGTAATAGACTGTGTAGGTGGGTATGTAGGCCTTTTATATAGTCGAATGCGGGCTTATATAGCTTTAATTACAGCAATCAATCGCTTATTAATCTTATTATATAATTTTACTAGAAGTTAGTCAAGTAATTACTCGTACTGTCTGAGAAGTTTCTTCTTAATAATTAAGTAGGTACACTAAAATTAGCGTTGGTCTTGTTTTTACCTTATCTTATATTACTGTAATTATTTTTATATTTTACTTTCGAATAAAATTTGTCAAGATTAAGTAATTACCTTATTATTTACCAATCTAATACAAACAGAAACTTTATGGTTACAATCATCGATCATCAAAAATGTCACTATTTTTTTTACGACGCGAAAACATAGGCTATAAAAAGGGACTGCTTATTTTATGAAAAATAGTCAGCCTGGTTAAATTTTTCATTAATTTTGAATCTTACGTATGTAACTTTTACGGCGACAGAGTGAATACAATCAAATTTAATTGACCCCAAAATTTATGAAAATGAACCTGACTATGATTTATTTATCGGTAATATTAGTACAATTGTTTCCGCGGCGCGGTTTGACCACCGGGCTTTAATTTTAGCCTTTAAACAAACACAAACAAAAGTGGTATTTATACTGAGTGACCTAGAAAGTAAAATAGAACCAAAGCCATTATAAGTAAGGTTCAAAATCAAATGACCTGGAGTAAGGATAAGGATAACAGAGCTGGCCACTGTACGATGTTACAGACGACATGTTTGTTCGGAGACTGATTTGATCCTGTTTCTTATAGTTTGTGTGAATCAGAACTGTGACTTCATCAAATTTGATTTAGAATGAGGAAATAGATATAGATATGGCAATAAAATATGCTTTGTGGAAACTTATATAGATAATAATTAGTAAATAAAATCTGACACTTTTAACGAATAGGAAAAACCCTTTTTTTAATACAACGTCGGTGGCAAACAAGCATACGGCCCGCCTGATGGTAAGCAGTCTCTGTAGCCTATGTACGCCTGCAACTCCAGAGGAGTTACATGCGCGTTGCTGACCTTAACGCTCCGCACCCTCGTTGAACTCTGGCAACCTTACTCACCGGCAGGAACACAACTCTATGAATTGGGTCTTGTGTAATTTGGCTGCGGTTTTCTGTCTACATTACACGCTGTCTTGGTTTTGTTAGGTAACTTAAACATACTTAGATTTTTTTTGTTTTTCGCATTATTATGATTATTTTGTTCCTTCTTTTAGAAGTTGATAAAACGAAGTAAATACTTAACGGTATGATATAGTTGAAGAAATATTTTTCTATTTATTAATATAAATTTGCCTAATATTATATGTTATTATATAGGTAACAAACAGTATTATTATACCGTCGCTACCCACCACCTTTAAGTAGTTATACGAAGTCCAACTACTGAATAAGAATTTTCTGTGGTCTTAGCCAATACCGGACTGAGCACTGTTTGTGTAATGCACTTCGTATCACAAGGGCTTTGTTCAATTCTAAGAATGATGAGGACTGTCACATAATGTTTAACTACATGGATAGAAAGGATCTTAGTAATGTAAACTGCATTTAGTCAACATTGATAAGATCCTATCTACTCATGTATGACTTATTTCTTTGAATAAGTAATAATATTGATTTGAATGTTTATCTAATAGATAAAATTAGGAACTGTTAATAAAATACTTTTTATTGTATTGTATTAAACTAGCAAACAGTATTGCTGTAGTGCCAATTGTTACCAGCCACTCCTTGGTACCTATTTCCCTATACAAAGTTTAGTTACTGAATATAAATCTTCTGTGTTCTTGGCCAATAATGGACTGAGCACTGTTTGTGTAATGCACTTGTGCGTCGTACCACAAGGGCTTTGATAAGTCAGCATCAAATACATAGTGACGACCAAAGCGACTAAACATATCATAACACAGTTTTGCAATCATACAAATAAGACGGTATAAATCTAGGAATAATAAAGACTGGAACTTAGTTCGTTTTCTACGTGAATAGGTTTTGATAAATAAATAACCGCAGACCGCGATAACGTTACCAAGTGCGTGGTGGTCACGGATTAGTTTGATGTTTTTCTTAACAATTCATTATCAACGAAGTATAATCATACCAAACAAACCTACTTTTGATAATTTTTAAATTTTCATTTATTCTTCATAATTTGCAAAAAGTTGAAGTCGTTAGTAGCACGCATGTAACCTGCTTCTGGAGCGTTTGCATTCGGGGTGAATAATGGTTGGCTCAGCGACAGACTGCCTCGGAGCGAGCTCGGTTCGCCGCAGAATGTTACCAAGTACGCGGTGGTCACGGACCAAGGATAAACTTTGCTTAAGCTTATGTTGTAACGCTTATGTAAGTAAATAGCAGTACCTAATCATTTTGGTCACGTTACTGCTCATCTTAAATATTTTGTCCTGTGCTAATATATAATGCAGGAATGTTGTTTACTGGTATTATTTTTCCATGAATACCTAATATTTTCGATCAACTAATAGATTTACCCTGACCCTGGCCCTGAGACCCTGGCAACTTGGAAAAACTTGTGGTTATGGGAAAGGCAGACGGCCTAGAGGATAAAAGTCCAACGAGATGGTGTTACCAAATATCTGCCTAGATTTACATCACACTATTAAGAAACGCTTTCCACAAAGCAACCGACTGGGAGAAAGGAGAGCTGCCTTAGGAAAAAAAATGCAAACAGAGTCACGATCTTCAGCAGTGAGGAACCGACGTAGAAGAAGAACATATTTATAGCATTTTTTCTGTCAAAAGGATCATTTCATTTCTGAAAGTTTTTTTAGTAGATTTGTAAAAAGTTACCCTCTTGAGACTTACAATGTTTTGTTTTTGAATTTGGGATCATTCTGGACATTGGAGGCCTTGGTTACTTTTTCTTTAATATTTTTTTGAGCTCATAGGAAAAAAAATTGCCTTTTTAAGCTGAGGAAACTATTAGAAAAAAAGTAATTCCGGCACACAAGAGAGTAATGCTGGAATTCTCCTCCTATACATTCTAATAGTGAGGAAGGATATAAATAAAACAAAAAAAGGAATAAGAGGATTGGGGCTGATGATGGAGCAGCAACAAAAACAACCCTGAACACAGTAAAATGTATATTAATAAAAATATAAAAAATAAAGGCGGTTGATGCGCGTACGCGACATGTTGTCATGCGCGTCGTTGGTGGAGTAGAGGGCGGCCGCGGCCGCGCCGCTCCGGCGCCGCTGCCCGCCGCGCCCCGGGTCCCGCAGCCCGAAATCGTCATCCGGTCTTCACGCAGTGCTGGCGTGAACAGGAGGAGATAAATAACTAAAAGAAGCATATTTCCATAAATAAGAAGCATACTTATTTATGGAATTATTATACATAAAAAATAAAAGACAGAACAGAGGTCCCCCAGTACCACTATTTATTTATTTATTTATCAATTATTTTTAATTAAGTACAACTTATAAAATATAATAGTATTTTTAATTCATCGTATCCTGACTGGAACACACGCTCTCAACGGAAATTAAGCAAAGCAATCTTTTAACAATTTATAAAAGTAATATATTCCAGCTATTTATTCTGCTAGAGTCCGCCAATAAATAAATTAATCGCTTAGTGGAAAAGACACCGAAAACCATATTAAAGGCCAAGCTACACATCAAAGCGGGCAAGCAGACTGTCCGGCCTCGCATGAAATCAAAAAGATTTGTGATCACATTAAACATGTATTTATATGTATACATTAGCAATAAGGCGGTCTGTAACCGGGCAGAAATCAAACGAATTTCAGGCTTTACCTACTGCAGATATTTCGGTGAATATGTAAATCTAATTAAATATATTCGTATAAATAAATAAAAATTATAAGGACATTGTTACACAAATTGACTCAGTTCCACGGTAAGCCAAGAGGGCTTGTGTTGTTGGTACTCAGACAACGATATATATAATATACAAATACATAGAAACATTCATAAACAAAAATCTGTGCTCATCCCACAAATAAATGCCCTTACCGAGATTCGAACCCAGGATCATCTGCTTAATATGCAGGGTCACTACCCACTGGACCGGTCGTATCATATAACATGGAGCACTGAAATTGGGCAGCCTTTTTGTAAACTTTTATGTTTTTTTTATCAGAGTACATTTGATGAAGGTTTTTAATAATAAAATATCCTGTACATGTTGTGACGTACTATTGAGCTTTTATATTTGTCGACTGGAGAACTGAAAGTCAATGCTACCATTTATTCAGTAAGAAGCAACTAAGCAAAGAAAAAACTGAGTAAAAAAGGCAAGACACGTCCACTTTTTCATTGCAAGTAAATAGTCAACAAAGCGTTATGAGATCAATAGCCGAGATTAGAAGATATATTTACCGATATTTGTTCCTGTCGAGAGAGACGGAGAGCTTGGGGTGACAGGGAGATATTATTCCGTCTTGTTAAATTATATTATCAATTACTTTTGGTTCAGCGACCGGGCTTCCTGGCTCGTTATCTTTTGTACTGTTGTCTCAAACTAAATTGCCTTTTATGCGATCTTGTATTTCATAGGGGAGGCTTTGTTATACATTTTTCTTTAATGATCGTAAATGTTTGTTTTATTTTTTAGAATAAAGATGAGATAGGTCACGAGAGGTTTTGATAAAAGATAAGTACCTAGGTACCTACGAGCACAGTAAAATCAACATAATAGACCCGAACACTTGTCTTGTTATGGAGTAGCGAAGGAGATGTCTGATTTTCCAATCTCGAAAATTAAAGATTGGATTTTGTGAATTTATTTATAATGACAATTTTGTCACGGGGTGCTTAATGTCGTTCGAAATAAACATTGTATCGATCTACAGCTCAATTCAAATGGTGGAGAGTTTTACTGTGGTCAACTTTTGTATAGTTGAAGGTTTAACGGCGTACGAAAGATTTGTATCATGTTGAACAAGTATATATCAAATAGGTACTAAAAAACCTGCGCAAAAAAAGCCACGATTCTTAATCTTACTTACTTTAAAAATTTCATATTTTTATATGTGTGAATTGATTGTAATTTTCAGTCCATGTTCGCTAGTAGATACCATAGACTTAACTGCAAGTTCTTATTAAACATAAGAGAATAAAAAACTAAAAATAACGATAGGCCTTCTTTAGCGTAGGTACCACCTACCTTAACTTAACGTGCAAACTAAGGTATCTTGTATCTACTTGGAGAACACTATGCAACTACTTCACTACACTCGGGCAACTGCTTGAGTTATATGCAGAGGGGTCAACTATCCCTGTAACAGCAAAAAACTGAAATATACGATAGGTACGTAACATCATTGACAAAGAAGAAGTAGGTAAAAATTTTGCAAATAAAACAACTCAAACTTTCGTTAAAATATTCATCTAAAAATAATAACGTATTGAGTAGGTACATTTTTATTTTTGACAAAAAAATAATTATAATTCCATCCATTTCTCTATCAATAGCTACTAAATGAAAAGAGACATGAAATATTCTAGGAAACGTCTTAAAAAATGTGACCATTTTACATATAAGTAAATTCATAAGAGCTAGCGCGAAATTACAGAAAACCGCAGCCAAATAACACTAGACCCTACTCATATTTAGTGTTGTGTTCCTGCCGGTGAGTAAGGTTGCCAAAGCTCAACGAGGGGTGGGAGGGGGTTAGAGTCGGCAACGCGCATGTAACTCCTCTGGAGTTGCAGGCGTACATAGGCTACGGATACTGCTTACCATCAGGCGGGCCGTATGCTTGTTTGCCACCGACGTAGTATTTAAAAAAAATATATATTACACGGAACAGTCTTATATAAAATCCGCACCAGCTTTCTTATGCCTACCTATAATCGAAGTAACTACGCATTATGTTTGAACACAATTTCCAGTGACCTAATTTAACTTTGGACAAACATACGCTGATTGGTCACCTAGCGAGTGTTTCCCGTTGTTGGCTCAAAAACGTCATATTTCATTATGCTGCACATAGGAGATGACGCAATATGGTTTACGGTGCGTGTTGTGCCCAATCAGTTAGAAGCATATCATTTGCGCATCACCATAATTTTGTGGCTGACATCTAAACTGGCATCATTACGGTTCAATGGGTCACACTGGTCGCTAATAATTCTGAATAACTGATGCAAAGAGTACTTTGCTTTAAAATGTGAAACGCTTTCATTGGATCAAAAAAGAAAATATTTGATAATATCATCTACAAAGTTATTTATTTCTATATATTTAGGCAATACATTTATCTGTAACTGGAGTAGTAACGTATCATTTAAGATGATATACTACCTGCAGACATACGATATTCTAATATCATATATTATCACTCATTTAAACACGGTTAGTACAATATTTATATAATAGATAGAGATTGAATATTCTTCATTGGCACACCTCAGTAAAAAGATACAAAAGTAAAGAAAAGAAACTATTGATTCAATGTAGAGGCAGACAACAGGCGGTCATATCGCTAAAGAGCGATCTCTTCCGGACAACCTTTTGGGTAGCAGAAACAGAGAAATTAATCGAAAAAGTAGGTGTTTCTATAACGTTACGAAGCCCACATTCACACACACAATCACAGACATAAACAATAACATGCAATAAAAGGCAAAAACACTAGCTAAATCACAAATCTCGAAACCCTTGAACGCTTTTCAAAACAACTCATATTTGTCTATCGGATTTACCCAATACCTATCATCTTTTATGGAACACTTTTGATAATAACTAACTCGGACAAATTTACAGAAGCATTACAAAAATAATAACTCTCATCCCTAGAATGCTATCTACATTCTGCTAACATTCTCCGTGTTCAAAAACACGCCTAAACTCTCGCGCTATGTAAGCAACGTAAAGTATCTTTGCTCTGTAGAAAGGTGCCACAGCGTCAGAATTCTATTAAGAGGGTCTCAAGTTGTTTGCCTCCCGGGCTTTGTTTATGTTACCTTCTTCTTTATTGTGTGAGCTGTCACCCAACGGAACCGTATGAGATGACGTTCTGTTACAAATTTTCAATCGGACCGTATGTACGCAGGGTATTCGGAAGTCTATTATTTTGGGTGACATGTTGAAGAGGAAGTGGTATACTTTAGTTATATTAAACCCAAATATAAATTGATCATATTTCAAGGTTTGCGAAAACGGTTAGTCCAAAACAATATATTTATTTTAATTAGATATACCTACTTACAATTAAAAAATATATTTAAAAAAAAGTCTATAAATAAGTTTTACTTTATAAATACTTATGGTTGTTTCTGCCAGTAGCAAATAAACACGAGTTGGAGTTAAGTACATGAAATTGTGTGTACAACTATGTAAATGCATTATGAGTTCAGCACATAATGACAATTAAAAAAAAATTAAAGCTCCGTAGCATAGGGTAGTTATGTCTCTCTGTCACTCTTCCATATTAGTGCAACAGACAGTTGTGTTTCGTTCGCTAAAGAGCGATAACGATTGGCATCTTGTCTACGTACCCTGATCTACATTTTTATACCTAAGCCTTAGTAAACGCATTTTCAGCAATCCATCCGATATCAGGCGGTATTGCAATAAATATTTTATGTGGAACCAACGAAACAAACGAGTTTTGAATGGATGGTACAGACATTAAAGAAAAGACGCCTTCCACATAGATTTTCGTACATTGACTCGCCTGTTGCTATCTCTATTGCACACGCATAGTTATATTCAGGGCCCTTACATATCATGCCATTGACGGAAAAAAGACGTAACGCTACATAGAGTACGATTCAAAGTATTTTCGTAATAATTAATCATTTGTCAACCATTTGTTAACTTTCATAGATAACCAATACAGAAACGTCTAACTTTCATATTATTGTCACTCAACTAGGATAACCCAGAAAACCTAAAGAACAAAACTGTCATTTCAGTAACTGGCCACTCAAATGGCCCTCTATGCCAGTTTCTGCATACAATTCAGGAATGATAGCAGTATTTTTTGTATTGAAAACTACGAGTACACTTTAAGAATAAGGTTCAAATTTGTAAAAAAAGAAGGTTAAGAAAATTACTAGTTACTGGCATAGGTAGCCAGTTTCTGATTTTTCTACAAAATCAACATTAAGTAACTAGCCACTCAAAAACTCCGATTTAAACTAATTTTAGGCAGAAAACTAATGAAACGCATATTACTTCTCTTTTATAGAACAAAACCACAAAGTAAATTTTATAAACTTAGGCAAAAACAGAATTTTAGAAAATCCAATGTCGTTAACATTTCACTAAGCGATGACGCAACAAGTACGCCGACTATAAACAAACACAAAAATTTTGGCACTAGTGTCAATAGGAAGCTAAATATGTACTAATAAGAAAGCTGATTAATGTAGTAATGTCAATCTATGTCAGTAGATAGCGTGCAATGCTTTAATGTCTTATTTCAAACAAATGAAACCTATAGACGCCAGTTACTGAAGGTGGCCAGTTATACCTTAGTTTACAATAGGGATAGCAACAGCTGGGTCAATGTATAAAAATATATGTAGAAAGAATTTTTTATTTTTTTAATAATATAACGGAGATAAGAATTCTACATTTATAATGTTGGCAGTTTCATTTACAGCCAGTTGTTGTTGTGTGTGTGGCCTCCTCTCCACAATTTAATATCTATTCTGTAAATGATGGTTGAAGCGCTTTAAAAACTCATTAAAAAAATGTTGGACGAGTCAAAAAATATGTGTAAGTAATCTCAATGTTTTTCAAGGCACGGAATTTAGCCAGTCACTAGTCTTAGACGTAAATTTGCGTCAAAGTTGATTGCTTTGTGACCGCATTCAAGACTGGCTCTGATTCCAAACCGGTGTATCTGGGTACTACACTCAGCTGGCGTTATTCATCGGAATTCAATGAATGGGGTCAGTAAGTCAATTTTATTGATTTGAAGTTCCATGTTGAATAGCCACTGGTATCAGTTTTTTTACGTTGGCACGAATTTACTTATCTATGTAGATTGGTAGTATAGGTTAGTAGTATACCTACCTATTTCCAAACACTGGCATCAACGCAATATTTTCCGATATCTTGAGACAAACAATAGTTGAATTAGAGAAACACGGCCCTATTTGAAGAATAAAATACGATAACGATAAGTTCTCGTTTAGATAAGTTCTCATTTAGATATCGTTTGTATGTTGTATAATTGAAAGAAGCAGCTCGATTCGGGCAACCAATGTGACTTTGACGTTAGAAATATCGTAGATAGATCTTATTAGAATCACAGCGGAATCGAAATGAACGTCATGAAACATGTCGTTTAGTTATCGATCTTTTAAAGATCTTAAACGTGTCTTAATCATTCTTCGAATCGGGCCGTCATTCTGAATATTATAGGAATCTTTTATATTTTTACCAAGTCATAAAATTACTAGAATAGTAATTTTTGAAATAGTTTTTTAGTTCCAATACCAACTGAGCTCCCACTTAAAAGCTAAATGTGAAATTTAAAAGTAATCACAATTTACTAGAACTGCCAAGACTAATTTGAATGTTCGTATGAAGCTCATATTTTAAATCCACATTCGCAAAGTAGACGATTCATTGCGGGTAATTTAAAAAGTTAGCGTTGGTTTTTGCCCGCTTCCGTATTTAATTAGTATCAGTTTATTTTGTTTTACTCAATTCTCGGGTTCCATTTTTTCCGATATTGTCTCAGGGGTAGTATGGTTATACGAGTATGGGCATTCAAAAACATCATGCGAAATTCTTTCTAATCTTAAAAAATAAAAAAATATAGTACGGATTTCGAGTGATGTTTAGTAAAGTCCAACTTAGAATTAAATTGAGTTGTCTCTACAAAAATTGTTGCTGTATATATTTGTTAAAGCAAGTATATAAGTTAAGATTGATTCTTTAACACAAGGTCCATCGGAGAAAAAATTAGCATCAAAAACATGAACAACAATTTATAGGTTTACATTTACTGTATGTATTTACACACTTATTAAGTTGATTTACGATTATGAAAGATATAATTACATTATTACTATTTTATTAATAACATTATCAAATTCCTACTTTATATTTCAAGTACCGAGGTAATAGTTAAATATTTGCACTGATAATTTATAAATCTGTCCATGCTGATAGCAAGACAAAAATAGATGACACGCGTGTGGAATGATGTTTAAAGGTTAACGCATACTTGTCTGACTGATGACTTGTTCAAATTTTATATTGAACGCCGAGGTGACTGGAATGCTTAGACGAATCAGTCAAGTCCTATTTCCGTCTAAGGTTACTTGCTGTTTTGAAGGTCGCTCTGTCATTGTTAAGTAAAGAAAATATTTGATCTGGAGTCCATTTCACACAAAGCTCTATTTTACCTATTCGAGAAGAAATGACTTCTACTTGTTTTATACAATAAATAAATAAATATTATACGACATTATTACACAAATTGACTAAGTCCCACAGTAAGCACAATAAGTCTTTTGTTGAGGGTACTTAAACAACGATATATATATATATATATATATATATATATATATATATATATATATATATATATATATATATATATATAATATGTAAATACTTAAATACATATAAACCACCCATGACTCAGGAACAAATATCCGTGGTCATCATACGAATAAATTACCTTACCAGGAATTGAACCCGGGACCATCGGCTTCATAGACAGGGTCACTATCCACTAGGCCAAACCGGTCGAAAATACAAGTTATTTCGCGAAACGAATTTAGATGTCTGATTCTTCGTGCAGGCAACATCAACAGCGGTTCTCAGTTGCCAGAGATATTGCATACGGTTGACGCCTGATTATTAAAATGAGGCAATCCCGAAATGACATGTGTGCGGTAACCTTTAAATTACAAACTAAGAACTGTAGGCATACAGTAATCATAGTGACGCACGTGGCATAAAACGGTTGTGTATGTCTGTGAACATATTGTAAATATTATGTGATTTAAATAGTTATTTAACTGTGAGTTTGGGATTGGGTAATTTATTGAATAAGGTATTACCGTAGATAAATAGGTAAGCTTAGAGTGCTCACTCCACACATCAATTTCCTCACTTAATTATAAAATGTTGTAGGGGAGGTATGGTAAAAAGTATTATTATTAAGTTTAACTCGATTAATACTTAATAATAGTAGGACTTAATCCGCAGGGCAGCTTGTGGCGAGCTGTTGGGGAGTAACGACCCCACGGACCCGAGTACTCCCGAGAGTCGGTCAGGGTCTCCGTCTCCGGCGTGTCTTCGTCGGTCGGAGTGGACCCGAAGGGGGCAGGACTCTCAGCTCTGGCTTGCCTTCATTGGCCGTCCAGAGAGGATTCGTTAGAGCTAAATGCTCCAGGGGTGGAAGTGAAAACTTGCATAAGACGCGAGTTGGCACAGTGGCTGTTATCAGCCACTGGGTAGAAAGCGGCGTACACCTCTCGACACCCCTTAAATAATAAAAAATAAATTTTCACAAAACTCGCTTAAAACTTATTATACAGTGAGTATTTTTGATATAACCGCAAACTTAAGAGCCCATCAACGTGCGCACTAGCGCCACTGCTAAATAATTGTGATTATTTAAATTTAACGATAGATACTTAAAAAAGGGGCCGCTACGTACTGTATGTAGTATTTAAGTACCTTTTGAATACATCAGAATAGTTTTTACGTTGCTGGATTCGTCAATCTAGGCGTCCAAATTTAAAACGGCCGTTTTTGTTTTGAGTTCATAGATCGACGAATCCAGCAACATAGAAACTAGTTTGATGTATTCAGAAAGTACTTAAATACAAAATACAGTATGTAGCGGCCCCCTTTTTTAAATATCTATCGTAAAATTAAAATAATCACAATTATTTTTCAGTGGCGCTAGTGAGCACGTTGATGGGCTCTTAACTTAGACTTAGGTTTTAGATTGCTATAAAAACAATTCTGAAATATTTCTTTAATTTAGTGAACTACAGCATAATTAACTTTGAAAATATTTTGAGCGGCAATGTATTACGTACATCATGGTGTGACATTTGTGATGTCGTGTCATTAAATGCGAAATTTGAGTTAAAACAAAGTAGTGATACATTGCTTGCTAAATTATTTTATATGCAAAAATAAAAGTCTTTTTTTTTTATAAAACCTTTGAGAGTGTGTTCATTAAAGCCTAAACTAACTACCCTTTAATTGTGCGATCGTATCAAAAATATACGCTGTATATGCTTGAGTTTTTATATATGTATGGAGCGAACACTCTAAGCATACTTATTTCTCTATGACATTACTTAAGTCCTCATATAATATTTTCAGTCGAGTACCTTATTTTGGGTAGAGACTTCGGCTCTTGAATTTTAAGAAACTTTAATGTAGGTATCTGTTGCACAAAATATTACTGTAATCTAATACCTACAGTTTGTATGATGCGTCGGAAAAAGATTTCAAAAATGAATAGAATATTGTTCGTTCCAATTCTTGTTTTTTTTCTGGATCTGGTTGTAAATGAAGTGCAATGATCTTGTGGTGAGTGTACAGAATAGTTGGCGGGTGGGTGGCTCCAGGCACCCGCTGTGGGAAGCGTATAATTCATCCGTCGTAACGTCCCGGCACGCTGTCCGTCGTGGGACTCGTGGGTGACGTGTTGAGCGGACCCTAACCGAATTAAAATTGAAACTAATTAAAAATTTCAGGCATAGAGTGTTACTACAAAATAATCATTTAGCTACCTATGTCTAATGTTACTGTATAATCATATTGTATTCTCATCTAATAATATTACATTCGGTTGACGGCTGATCGATAAAACAAGACGGAACAGTATTTCTCATATTATGTGATAACCTTTAAAATAAACTGTTAGTATATATACAATTCATAGTGACGCAAGTCGCGTAAAACGCCTCTGTGTTAAAAATAAAATAAAATAAAAAATCATTCATAAATATTATGTGATTAAGATCGGTATTAATCTGTAAGTATTTAATAATTTATTTAGGTTATTCTTTGCGGGAGTAGTACATAGTATTTTTAAAAATATTGTAGGTAACGCAATTCTACCTACTTAATACCTATAGGCACCGAAGTATGCCTTGAATAGCATGCCAGTACCAATCAGTTAAACTTTATTACTTGCGTATTTTTGCATACAGTTATGGTTAACCACGCAAAAAGAAATAAGCGAATAATTTACAACCAATTGATTTAGTCTATATTTAAATATACGAGTAATTTGTTAATTATTTGTTAACGTTACGAGTATCATCTTCAGCAACTAACTTCAAACTTAAAACATGATTTATGCATTTTTTGTTCTTGATTATGATGTTTTTGTTTACTGTGGCAAAATAATAAATGGTTTATCTACCTATATATCTTTTTTATAGCATAGCAAGAATGGCATAGCATTACTTTAAATTTAATGGAACGAAGAAATGACGATATCAATAATGGAATTCTTACTGGCCACTCTGGGTCGTGATAGATTTGCTATTTTATTGAAATTACCCGACGCGCACTTGTTAAATTTAAATATTTTATATTATTTACAAACATAGGTATCTAGTGAAATCATAATTCAATTTTAAATTCATACTATCAAACCCCAAAAAAAATTGATTATAAAGCAACAAAATCTTTAACAATAATTACTTTAATTATTCGTCATCGCTGTTTTATCAATGAAGTAATAATAGTGTACTCTTCTTTGAAAGAGCCTTCGTAAACGGAGTTTCCTGCAGACGAATTTGGTCGCATGGACCTTACATCATTGAAATACTTAAATAATTAAAAAATAGAATATGTCAAGCAATCTAATTATGTCTACTTGTGTATTTTCAGAGAACCGTTCAAAATGAAGACCTTATATTTAGGAAGTCTGCTTATAATAGCAAATCTATTGATCTCCTGTGAATCAGCAAAAATTCTATACGTAATGCCATTCACAGCCAGATCTCACTATATTGGTATGAAAAACTTAGCGATAGAACTTGCGAGGAGAGGGCATGATGTCTACGCTATCACTCCCTTTAGAGAAGATCAACATCCACCCACGTATCACCAGATGATGGTATCAAATGAACCTGTATGGACTAGACTATGTAAGTTTCGTAACAGTTCTATAAATTTGTGGCAAGTATCGGTTTTGTACAATTTATATTCTGTACTAATAAATATTCAATAATCACGAGGTTTTCAGTGCAATGATCAAATATATTTTCAAAAGTGTATAGGTTTTAGTGTTTAAATTTTAACATAAACTGATTTAACTCTTGATAATTAATGCAATTCCTAACTAGCAAAACCTACTATAAATCATATACTTTATCAGTGTGCTGGCTGATAATTTCCCTAATGTTCAATAATATTGTAGCTTATGTAGGTAAACAAATATGTAGAAAGGCACGCAACTTGTCAAGTGGCAACAATTGTAGAAAATGTAATCGGAAACTGGGACACATAAGTGCAGCAAAGGGGGGATGATGGCTCCCCTTCTATTCTGTATTTCACGCACGGACGCACGCACGCACGCACGCACGCACGCACGCACGCACGCACGCACGCACTCACGCACTCACGCATACACTCATGCACGCACGCGCACACACACACACACACACACACACACACACTCATATGGACTTCAATGTTCTAATTTAGTTAAATTAAACTATAACCCCCTTATTCATAAAACTTTACGGACCTGATTTAGTTAAATTATGTTTTATCCCTTTCTCACAAATACACAAGTCAAAATGACAGATAAGGACAAACGATTCATAGCTAATTCAGGCCAGTAACGCGTTTATGAATAAGGCCATAAGTTATTACTTGTGTTATTATCTAATGTGTTATGTGTTAAATTTATATCTTTTAATTTTTATTTAAAAAAAATGTTGTTCAATTACTAATTAAGGAATAGCGGTGCCTCTTAACACCGGTATTTGTTAGTTAAAAAGAGCGCCAACACTTACAACTGTACAAGTAATTCTTAAACAAAATAAACAATTTCATTTTCATATTATTAATTTATTTAAAACCACTCATGGCCCTGATAATATCAAAGCTGGTGTAATGTGATTAATTTAGTATCTGACATTTGATTTCAGTTGATGTACCACCACGAGTATTCGATATGATGGATGAAACCTTTGAGTCATTCCAAAATATTATGTACAAATTTGGTTTTCTGATGAACGACCTAGTCTTTGAGTCCCAAGACGTGCAAGAGTTTTTGAAACAAGACCACAAAATAGATGTCGTTATTACGGAAGTATTCTTCAATGAAGGACTTTACATGTTCGCTCACAAATACCAAGCTCCTCTTGTGTTGGTGACGACCGTTGGGAACTCGTTTAAGGGAAATTTCTATATGGGCAATCCTCTTCAGCTATCAACTTTGTATCATGAATATGGAAGAACAAGAGAACCACTTAGTTTCTTCGGGAGATTGTACAATTTGTATCTATGCACGTTTGATCTAGTCATGCTAAAATTTTGGTATTTCCCTAGACTACAAGAATCTACCCTACAGTACTTTAAAGATCTACCGGAGCCTGTCCCCACATTGGAGGATATAGCCGCAAACGCAGCTATTTTACTTCTTAATTCTCATTTTAGTATGGATAATGCAGCTGCGTATTTGCCAAATATTATAGAAGTTGGTGGACTGCATATTAAAGATACAAATGATACGTTAACATCGGTAAGTATATAGATTACAATACCTTTAATAAACATAAACTGTACCTGTACATGTACTGTACTCACAGGTAATTTAATTCACTTTTCTCACTTATATGCATGTTTTCTCAACCCTTAGCATTCATTGGCGTGGTGAATATGCGGGTCTAACAAACTTGTACTACAGGACCAACCAAAATATAATAAAAAAATTGCCTGTCGTGTTTTTTACAAGGTTAGAAAAATTACTCTGTGCGAGCTACATATTCATCTCGCAGTATTTGGCTAAATGTTTAAAAATATCCTGTACAATATTTCCGCATAAAAATAAAATAAAATTACCAATATCATAATAGAATAAAATATTTCCTACAGGTAAAATGAAAAATAACAATACGTAATGTAATTAAAGACTCATTTCTATTTATTATTACAGGACCTTCAAAATATTTTGGATAACGCAAAAACTGGTGTTGTATTTTTAAGTTTTGGCTCTAACGTTCAAACAAGTGAAATGGACATTGATAAGCTGCAAGCGTTCTTAAAAGTATTTGGTGAATTAAAACAAACAGTTTTAATGAAATGGGAAAAAGAACCTATTCCAAATATACCTAAAAATATAATTTTAAGGAAATGGTTTCCACAAAAAGCAGTTGTAGGTATGTTGACAATGTTATTCACTAAATGAAAACTAAACATGAGCACTTTGGTTCTAAAACGAATTATTTTGCTATAAGTATTATACTTAACTTACTTATACTTTTTACAGCTCACCCCAATGTGAAATTATTCATCGGTCACGGAGGTCTGCTAGGACTTCAAGAGACGATAGCAGCCGGAGTGCCCATACTAGGGGTACCAGTTTTTGGAGATCAATATCTAAATATTATTGACACTATTCAAAAAGGTCACGGGGACATTGTTTATTATAAAGAAATAAACGAAGATATTTTACGGGAGAAGATCAATAGATTGCTGTATGATAAGACTTATATGGAAAACGCCAAAAAAATTGCTGCGAGGTTTAAAGATAGACCGATGAAGCCACTTGATACAGCAGTGTGGTGGACCGAATATGTGATTAGGCACAAAGGAGCTGACTTTATTAAACCACCTCAAATGAGTTACATTGCATACCAGAATCTTGATATATATTTATTTTTGATTAGCATATTACTATTTATTTTTTATACATTATTGAAAATAATAAATAGTATTAAAAATGTTTTAAAACGCCAAAACATTACGAAACAAAAGAAGAATTAGCTAAAGCTTCGGTGGTAAAGAAACTGTGTTTTACATTCGATGGCAATGAATGCGGGTCACTTTTTGAGAAGGCTTAGATGCTGATAACCCGTTTTCATTTCACTTGCATTTTGTATTATTATAACTTAATAATACACAAACATATGAAAATACACTATTTTTTATTTTTATAAAAGCTCAACATATTGCCATAGTCTGCAGGCATTCAAAGAAGTTATTCCATCTCTTCACTCTAATGACATTCTTCTATTTTTGTTTGGCATGCTTCGTAAAAATACTCGTAAAGCCCGACCAGAAATATATGATCGTTTTCAAGAGGGCGCTTTTATTCTCATGTATAGGGTGACTGGTTAGTTTAGTATGAAAAATTTAGTTCCAATGAAATACCGCAATATGGCGCGTGATCATATATTACTGGTCATGCTTTAAAAAGCTATCAACTTAACTTCCTACGCGCACATGAGAAATATTGCTATGAGGTTTAAATATAGACTGGTGAAGCAACTTGACACCGCAGTGTAGTGGACCGAATGTGTGATTACTGAATAGGCACAGAGTTCATTAAAGCACCTAAAACTAATTACATTGCTTATCAGAATTTAGACGTTTATTTGCTTTTGATAAGCTTATTAGGATTTGCTTTATATACGAAATTTAAATAAAATAGTTTTGTTAAACGTGGTACAAAAAAAACCTTCTAAACGCCAACACACAAAGAAGCATAAGAAAATTAGCATTACAAAATAATTTTTTAATAAAATACATTAAAGGACAAATAAAAACGATGAAAAGAGGACGCTTTTTTGTCTTATTATTAGATGTAATGTAAGTTGGGGTAAGAAGAACATACTTAGCTTATTTTGCTCGGGTTTTAAAAACGGTATGAGGATTCCATAAAAGTGTTTGTCTTGCTGCTATATGTCCCACCATACCTTACTGCTATATGTATAACATGATATGAGTGTATTATTTAAAAAAAAATATTTGTCATAAATCTTGGTGACAGAATGTACCTAATCATCATCATGATTTCAACTAAAGTAATAACAACACATAGTTAACGTACTTCTATTTTATTTGTCATTGTATTTAGTTTATTCTGTAAATGATGTGGCTGCCCTAAGTTAGTAAAATCACTTTATTAAAAAAAAAATGTTAACAGGTACATTGTATGGATACCTATGTAATATTTAAAAGTTCCGTAGGCCTATAAACGCGTTATATAATAGTTGGGTGGTCATAGAGATCTGATAATATTATCTTGTAACTTTCCTATAATACCTACATATATTATTTATTTGGCTTAGCTCTAATGATGCTCTTTTTAAAGCAATATAGATTGACGTACATAGCAACAGAGTTGGACGGATATTAGGTTAATTGGGGTACGAGCGAGATAAGGTATCTTATCAGTAACGTCTATTGACAGACTATCAGCATTCTGGATGTGAGCTGGAGGCAATATGGTAAAGAGCCACGAATTTTTTGAATAAGTTATTACAATTTTGTGAAGGTACATTACTTATTCGGTAACTAGGTACTTAATTTCATAATTTACAAAATTAAAGTTATCAAAAATGTCAGCCATCACAAAAAATAAGGATTTTTTATTTTATTTCATTTCAAAAATATGTGGGTGAATTAATTATTTTATTTGTCACTCTTTGCAATGGTTACGATCTCCTGGGTCACTCTTACTTAACCTCATGTTCATTGCCATTAAATTTAACCAAACATGAATTTTTGTGCAAGTTGTAAGTCCTTTATATAATGGGCGATCAAGTCATTTACAAACCACGTCAGTAGAACGTGTCATAACAGTTTTATTACCAAACTATTTGTCCCCTGGCTGATGGAACATAATAACAACCACTTACGATTCCTTGATTTTTTAAATGTATACATCGGATTCAGTGTATAATTTCCAGTCCAGCTAAGTGTTTTTATTTTCTTACTTCTCGATCAAGATGAATAACACTATTTAAATAAGTTGAAATCCTAAGTGTACTCAAAGGCCTTTTCGATTCGGGATTCACAAACGGTTCTAGACGCGCTAAGCAAGGCGTTGTATTCTTAAGTTTTGGCTCCAACGTTCAATTACGTGAACTCGATAAGGATAAGTTGGATGCCTTCTTGAAAGTGGTCCCGGAATTAAAGCAAACAGTTTTAATGAAATGGGAAGACGCTGCTATACAGAATGTACCGAAGAATGTCGTGCTGAGGAAACGGTTCCCGCAAAAGGCACTCGTAGGTCAGTTTACATTTAATTTTGCTAAGTACTCTGAGAGAATTGAAGCTGTTGAATAGGTATTCAAGTAAAATTGTTTGCGGTAAATATTAAAGGTGCATAAAATGTTACTGGAAATAAGTGATCATACTCGTGTATACAACTGTGTTTGATGTAACAATATAATGTATTATGGCGTTTCGATTACTACGAACTAATCTACCTTAATAGTGAACAATTGGGTTTAAACAGATTAAACTTTGAGTTAGGCGTTAGTACAGTATTAACGCAAACGCGGGTTGAGGTCCACTATCACAATTAATAAGTGAACAGTTAAGTTATTATTATAACAGTCAAGATATTTTATATTAATGAGCCTAATAATTCATATAGGTAGGTAAATAGTCATATCATTATGGAACCAACTTACGTTAAGGCCCAGTTAGTTCGTGTTCTTCTCTCTCACTGAGCGCAACCTACTTTTTTCTCATTAAACATATTAATTGTGACTCTGTATACGTAGTTTAGGTAGTTTAGATATACTTTGACATACTTAATACAAATCAATCGCTCGCAGCCAAACTTGCAACTTCCCACAACCCGAACATCCCGTAGTTAATCATAATAACTTTTTAGATTACTCGGCCATTAATGATGTGCTAAAATATTTCCATTAGTTCGTGCAGAATTAATTTTCAGATTATTAAAAACACTAGTTATTGAATACTAAAATTGTTAACTATAAAACGGTTTGAAATTTGACAAACTTGAATCATGCTTAGAGTGTAATGCTAATTTAAATATGAATAATAATTGTCAGTCAAGAATTTATATAAGTACCTAATGTATGAAAGCAAGATAAAGTTAATGACCCTAAAGGGAACTTCTTTCACAAACTTTCGCCGTGTTAGGTAAGTACTTCTTTTTACATTTTTCAAGTCTTATACCTACGTAATGTTATGAAGAAAATTATTCTTTTACGAACCACGTAAGGTGTTCTAAAATTGCCGGGTACCGTGAACTATATTTATTGCATTATCCCTACATAAAAAGATCCCCATGGAGAAGATACACTTAAGTGTATCAATACCACAAAATGAATGTTTGGTTATTTTAATACCATACAACCACGGTTTAAGAGTGACCCAGGAGACCGTAACCATGGGAACAATTGACAAGAAAAAGCTGATTCGCACAAATAAAAATAGATCTGATCTGATATCCTAAGTTAGTGATAGTAAAGATATGAAATTACTTAAGTGTTCGTTTAGATAAATAGATAGGAACCCGTCCCACTTTAATCATGCGTGTTAACTAGAGAGCTGCAATCTTTTAATTACGCTTTCATTTTTCATATTTACTTCAGAAGTATTCTGGATTCCAGTCGTCTGTAACGCAGGCATTTTGACTGGATGCGAAGAGAGAGAAAAATATATAATGAAGTCGGATACCACTTTCCCCTCTTCCATTGTTGTCATTCTTCAAACGTAATCAAGGGTTAGAATGCAAAGCAATAGAAAATGAGAAACGCAAATTCTTATGCGAAAGTCTGATGTTGCCTTCTTGGTTTATTTGTACGACACTCAGACATGTTGATTAAAAATTTACAAAAGGTAAAGATTTACTGAGTTGCGTGCAGACTTTGTTTTGATACTTATTAGATGCTATGTATGGGTCACGTAATATATTTTTTCTACTCGTTGACTATAATGGTTAAATTAAGATTTTGTATACCAAACTACAATTGCGTACTTTTCATGTATGGGCCCAACTCAACTATAAGATTCGTTTCGATTCGATGTAGGTAGACAACTATAAAAAAAAAAGATCAATCACGTGCTGCCGCGCTCCCATAGAAAAGACTAAACGGGGGACGGGTAGACAGACAGGGTTTTGCGCGTATATGTCTTTTGTACTACATTTTTGTCTAGTGACGTACCTACCAATTTTTATTAATTATTTAGGTTTTATAGTAAGAAAAAGTATTATATTAAATGACTCGTAGGAAAATTATTGTATACAATAGTGATATAATCAAGCTTTTCAATCTCGTACCTTACTTAGGCAACTCAGCGAGCTTCGTTGCCTAAACACGGTACTTAACTGAAAAGATTAATAGAGATCTTTTCTTTCTCACGATTATATAAATACTATTTTTTACTCCTGTACCGTTATCTGTCATTTGTACGTTGATGAACACTGATAAAAGAACATACATAGTAGGTTTGAAGAAAAGTTGATATTGTCTAATTAATCAGACTTCCTTTTATATTTCGTCGTATAGTTGATTGTTAAAGTTTTTCTTTTACAGTTTTACATAGTAGTCTGTTACAGTTTTTCTAATTTAGCAGCTTATTCAGTAATATCAATTAAATAAAATGTTGATGAGCTAAGCGCCTTTGAAGTTAAAACGAGCTTCTTGAAGGAAAATGAGGTTACGTAGGACGGGATGAATTTAATTCATTAGTGCTTGTAAGATGCAGATTTTGCTTCAATGGTCGACTTTTAAGGTACCGAAATGCAACTAAAGGTTGCTTTTAACGTGCGAATTTAATTTGGCTGCCTGTAACCTCTGCGGGAATTTCTTGTTCACGTTAATGTAAAGTTTATTTTAAAAAGAAAATACACTTAAGGATAAATCACGCTAGAACGACCCAGGTCCGATCCGAGGCAACCAACACTCCATTTTCTATGACATTGTATAGAAAACGAAGTGTCGGATGCTTCGGTCCGGGCCCGGGCCGTTCTAACGTGAGTCATCCTTAATCACAATTTGTGCAACATTGGTACTGTAAAATAGACAACAATACTAAATAGACGCTAAAACATGACAAGCCATAGCGTTAGTTTCAGTGGGGAGCTCAACACTCATTAAGGTGCAGTTTAGTTTTTATTCCCTTTTCCTTTTTTTTGAAATGCAACCTTGAGTCAAATTATGTACTTAGTTGGCTGAAATTTTATATTATCCATCAGTTATTTATCAGCAAAAACGTTTAATAAAGCTAAGAAAGATAATCAAAGCTATTAATACTCATATACTTATGTACAGACTCTTTCCTTGCAAGAAGCTATTGCAGGGAGTTCCCGTTAGCGACGTCCCGATGTCAATTAGCTGCAGGTACGGCGGGTGTCAAGTGGTTAATTAACCACGGGATGCCGACCCCTGTGTATGCATTACCCGGTGTAAGCGGGGTTAAATAACTGGATATAACCGGTTATTTTGAGGTACCGGTGGTTTTTTTTAATAAATAGGAATTAAGAAAGAGTAGAGAGTAAGTTACTTAAATTATCTGTTTGTAAATAAAATAAAGTTTTGGCGAATATATGGCAAATTCATATCAGGAGTACATTATTGTACAGTCAGCAATACTATTCGCTTAGCACCTTTGCATACAAACTTTTAAGTATGCCGGGGAGTATCTTTTCTCTGCAGCTGACTGTACATAAAAAAACACTCAATATAATAAAAATATAGATTTGTAATCGTTAAACTTTCGTAATGTACAAATTAATTTTTTCGTAATTAATAATGTATTTTGGCCATCATAATCAGTATAGAATTAGGATAATTCTCTAAAAATTTGTCTGCGGTCTAATTGCCACAACTCATATAAAATGTATGAAAAGTGTCGTGGCAATTAGACGCGACCGCAGACATATTCTCAAAGGATGGCCTATTAAAGTAGTATAATATATTACACCATAGCTAAAGGTATAGGTAAACAAATAAAATAGCCACTTCTAAAAAACAGCAAATGCGTATGCGCTCCTGCAGCCGCAATGTATCTTTGTTCCCTGCAAATAATTCGTACGGACACCGTAATAGATTCGGGAAAAACGGAAGAGTCAGCCATAAATCCTCGAACGACTGCATTGTCTTTTTAATACATCAGAATATGCGAGGGCTTCGTATAAAAACGAACCAATGGAGCAGTGATGAGATGGACCCACCATTCTCTTGTTTCCATTTAATTAAACCCGAATTTTACAGTTTCAGGCGGAGAGAGGATGGATGGAATGCTATTCAGGGCTGTCAATCCAATCGCCATCCGATATTGGGCTTCGTCGAATCAGAAATTGTGCGCTTTCAGATTACGTAGTTGCTATGGATTTTGAGGTCACAGGTTACTGGTTCGTTCGAGAACATAAGACACCTAGCTGTTTTTTAAGATTATCTGCATAGCCAAAACGGAATCAGGTGTAGCTGCCAAGTTCAAAGACCACGTTGAATTTTTTCATATATTTAGGAAATCTTTAGTTTTTTAAACACTTTATCGACGGATACGGAAATGACGCTTCAGGAAAAAACGTTTAAAACAGCATTTATGAGGTTAGATTAGGTTAAAGTTCGGATCCACACTACCCCAGCGTTACTGCTGCCCGGATGTTTTACATTTCGTTTTAACAGTCGACAGCAGCGTCAAATACTGTAGAAGTAACGCTGATGTAGTCTGAATATAAACGTTTCATTTATTTATTTTAATTCCCTTAAACTTGTAAACCAAACAAATACAAAAAAAAAACATATCATGAATCTATATCGTCACAATTCTTGAACCTAGTTAAACGGATCAACCAAGCTAAGCTCACTGAAAAAGTTAACTTTGCAAATGAGATTAAGTCTTATGGCTGCACTGGTCTTAACAGTCCCGTATTTAGTCGCAGAGAACCGGCTTATATTTAGAAACTTCAACCGTTCTTGCATTTTGTTTTTGGGACAACGAGAGTTCACAATCACAATGGCTCTCGTTTTATATTTAACCGGTAAAAACTATGTGGGAGAAATCAGTGATTCTATAAATATATGCGAAATTGTTCTGTGTGATCTTTTGTTAGAGGATTATAAGAGTTTAGTGCAAGTTATTAATGAAAGTATCATAAATATTACTGACATTATTTTATAACCGACTTCAAGATTTCCAAAGTAGAAGGTTCTCAATTCGGTTTTTTTTATGTTTGTTACTTCACAACTACGTCATTTTTGAACCGATTTTGAAAATTGTATTTTTGATTTAATTTGTATATATACAGATTCGTTCCGTTTTTGTTAAAACTCAGTTCTGATGATGGGATCCATGAGGAATCGAGGGAACTCTTCAAATGTGAAAGGCATACATATAGTGATTTTTGTATTTTCATCAACAAATCAAGCATTTTTTCTTGTGCGACTTAAGCAAGCCATGAGGAAAAATCCTAATGATTTTCTAAGATCTTCTAATATGTACTGTGTTTTGAAAATGTATGCACTATTAGGTACCTATAAAACTTAGTAACCGCCGATAAAACGCCACCTTAACACCCCCTGCTTATAATAAGTGAGTAGTAAAGAAAAATAATTCCTACCAGAAATCTGAAGAAAACTGGTGATGTGGAGGCGAGGGTTAAGATTAACGGGCAAGGTACAATTTTATTAGCATTTTTTCCTCTTTTCGGGGCGCTGAGCTCATTTCCCCTCGTGTAATTTATTGTGGTGGCACGCTTGCTGTGAAATTAGCGATATAAAAATAACACTCATAATAGCCTTAAGTTTAATAAGCAGCATTAAGTGAAAGGAAGTCTGCATTTTCACTGCATATTGCAGTTTTTATGGCCTTTGGGTACTTAGAATCAGATACTAAATTGCAATCTTTAAGTTAAAAATAAGATACTTTTATTAAACTGTATTGGTTTATAACATTTTTTAGACGAGTTTAATTTCATAAAAGGAGGAAAAAAATAAAAAATAGCCACAACCTAATACAGAACATTAGGTTGTGGCTATTTTTTATTTTTTTACGCACTTTCACCGAGTACTCCAACACCCGTGGTCCGATTTTGAGTAATTCGTTTTTCGCGATAATTTTTCGATAGCTTTCAGTCGGGTTATACAATTTCATTTCATTATGATTCAAGTTTCAGTCTGGTCATAACCTACAGATCTGATTGCATAATATTTTATTTCTTGTATAGTTCGCGTCATCCACGATGCCGATGGCCTATCATATGTTCCTTGAATGTGAATGGAATTATCCAATAAGATATAATTTAAGGCGAGTTTCACTTATAATGACATCTTTAAAAAGTTTGATTAAGGAAAACCACG
This sequence comes from Cydia pomonella, assembly GCF_033807575.1. NCBI lineage: Eukaryota > Metazoa > Arthropoda > Insecta > Lepidoptera > Tortricidae > Cydia > Cydia pomonella. Next base: position 10,667,679 of record NC_084715.1, read on the forward strand.
TGTCTTTCTTTTTATCTATTTCTTCAATCAAAATCTTGAATGTTATCGTTATTTGGCCAGCCAACTCGTGCATTACTGAAATTGCACAGAACCAATCCCCTTTATGCGATACATTTCTGGTTGGTTCTAACTTTATGTTCATCTCGGTCTTCTTATCCTTGATATAAAATATGAACCTTATTTTATAAAGTGTAAAGTTGATTCTACACTAGAAGATTTGGTTAAGATAAGAGATTATACTAATTTACCATCTACTTGGACGGGACGATTTATTTGGTTTTCATTCTTGTTTCGTGGGGAGATGGTAGCAGGCTGATTTGGAGTTTTGTAAAATTGAAACCTTTGAAGTTTGAATGTATTTGATAAAATAATTGTGTCCTAAAAATCAGAAATTTAATTTTATTAATTTGAATGGCTACAAACAAGCTGAGAAATTATGAGTCAGTTAATTATAAAGATAAGAGCAACGTTAAACGGAGCTGTATTTTTTTTTTGTAACATGTTTCTGCAGTTAGTGTAGCTTGTGCTAATTTTCAAACAGTGAGAATTCAAAACTACAAAAGGTCATAAAGTTTAGAACTTCCTCTTTTATGTAAAATGAAATCAACAGTCAATTACTAATGAACATACAAAATTAAAACTAGCCAGTAGGGCTAAGATGGTCGATTTTTTATCATCTGTCATCGTATCTGTCACGTTCTAACAAGTATGTAAGTGCGATAGTAACGCATGACATGACAAGTGATAAAAATGCGACCATAATACCGCCACAGGGTAAATAAAGTCATAAAAAATATCAAACTAAACTAGGGAGCACGTCTACAATGTATTTCGTTGCATTAATAGTTTATAATTCAAACATGAAACGTTGGTTTATATAAACAAACACCCGTTACTGAACTAGAGCCCAAAGTAATGAACGGGTAACTGTGGCAGTATAATGGCCACGGTTTTCAGTAAAATTCAATAAATGAAAGAACGAGTCTCACGGGTCGGTCTAATAGACACATTGATGTATCAGCGACCGGCGCAGAGCGCGAGGAAAAACTTTTCTGATTTAATAAAGCCGGTTTACATCGGCCGCGGTTAATGGAGGCATATTTACGGGACCTGTTAAGGAATGCACACATTTGAAGCAATAATTAGTAAACAAAATAGGTTTATTTGGGGCACGTCTCCAGGGCCCGTAAAAATTTACTTAATATAAATATTTGCCTCATTTATTATTTTATCTTACTGTATTACGGCAATATCGATTGGACAGCTCTGTCAGTTTAAGCAATACGATTAATTGATGAATATTTTTGAATGCAAATATAATTTTAAATTTACAATACAATACATTTTTGCAATAAAGAATATTTACTTACTTACTTACTTACATTTTCATATATCATTATATGCGATGCGAGCTACAGCGCTATAACACAAAGACAGCCTCATACAAAGCAAATCTGTAAACACATTCGTTTTTTTCTACGCAATCAAGTCGGTGAAACAACCACGCAACGATGCCAATTGCAGGCGAAACTTTTGTGTCATAAAGAAACTTTACAATCGTGGTTCTGGCTCATATAATAGATTTATAATTCTCCTGAAAACAAACAGAAACAGGAATGATTTTAGGTTTGGGGCCGTGGTGTCAGTCGGTGTTAGTTGCGTGTGAGGGGCACAAAATATTAATAGTATTTAAAATCGTGACAAAAAACATACCCATGATGATTCGATGAGTAAAAATAAGTTTGGAAAATGTGTCGAGTTCATATTTACTGATACTCCTAAGTAAGGTTTCTGCTCGAAAATTCTCGAGGCGAGAAATCTCGAGAAATTTGTCCTTCATCGAGGCGGGAAAAAGAAACTCAATGCCTCGAGAACTCGAGAAATAAATCTCTTGTTATAAGACTTATAAGTAAAAAAGAATACGCGCGTATAATACGTGATATGTTTATAGTGTATTTCTTTAAGTAGGTAAATAAATGATAGACAATGTTTTTTTTTTCAGGTACTTAAACATTTATTAGTTAACCAACCAAATAAAAAACTGCCTTGATCCGTCCCCTATCGTTCTGCTTTCAACAGATTTTCATGTTTTGTAACTTTTGAAGCACCACCCTCAGTTGTCTAAAGAATTCGTCTCGTTTTAGGGTCATTACTATGCTTCCTTTTTTTTTAGAATTAGAGAAAAGGTTGACTATCCTTACGGGTCTTTGAAAAACGCTTTTAATAAATTAGTAACTATTACTTATGAAAGAAAAATAATGTAAGTAATCGTATATAGTTTATACTTGTTACATATTTGCATCGACTTACTTTTCAAGTGTTTTCCAATAAAATGAAACGTTAACGCTTATCTTTTATCTAATGTTGAAATACGAATTATAGGGCCATGTAATAACAAATATTACAAAACTAAAATACTATTGATAAATCAAATCATCCCGATATATTCCTATTGGCAAAATAGCACAATTTTAGCAACTTTATTGTTACGTTGAATAAGTATATTACGTACTAAAATCTTCTGTAAGTTTGTCACATCGAGTTAAATTAATTTACTCGAATATTCTTGTCTAATAAAATACCATATTATGAGTGGTTTACATTTTGTTAAATACCTAAAGAACACGTTTTTATTTGTTTGTTGTTGAATTATTGATAAAAATTTACTATTTGTTTGATTATTGATCTCACCTATACGACTCATATGCGTCTGATTTGTAATAAAGCAAACAAAATGTTTTTTTTTTTTTTTAACTTTTGAAAATTTCTGCAGATACTCGAGAAACTTGAGAAATCCTGGTCAAGAATTCCCGTGGCTCGAGAAATAAAAAAGGTCGAGAAACCAGAAACCCTACTCCTAAGACTGTGATTATCAAAAGATTCGTTATCGATGGTGGAGCTAAATCAACAAGTTGTTCTGACGTAATAAACTATAAGAGGGTAACTTGCTTAAAGTATTTATGACTAACTAGAAAGTATGAGTAAGAAAAGACCCGTTTAATTTTTTAATTCAACTTATGTATAGATTATTGACATTATGTAAAATTCTAAGATTATAAAATACTCATAATTATTAGTTCAGTAGAGATGACAAAGGCATCGTGCGTGTGTACACGGCCTATCTAAGAGGGATGGAATGTAAAAAAAAATCCAACATTTTCTGCAGCTGCTGAACTGAATTAACCACAAAGTTGGCCCATTAATAATTCTGTTTTCGTGTAGCCGACGGCAGCTAATGTTTCAGGGCTTATTATTGGGAAATTTTGTAATGACTGTTAATATTACGACACGCCACGGTCGTGATCACGCGACCACGAATAAGGACGCATTAAAGTTCAATGCACTTTGACAATTATTACTTAATCATGAGAGTTTTAAAGAACAATTATTTACTTTTCTCCCTCTCAACATAAGACAAGAGTTTTTAAACCAACGAAACCAGACTTGTATTATGAATACAAAAATGGAACTAAATTTTTGTAACTAAACTTCAGAAAATACCCAAATAGATTATTTATAATGTTAAAATATATATATACTATACCACACATAAATATATATAAGTGGTACCGAAAGTGTAAACTTACTAAACCCATTGTAATCTTATAGATATATTTGTTAGCCCTTGAATACATAAACTAGCCACTATGTAAATAAACCCCCTAACTACACATCCGCACAATTCCCTAAAAAAGAGCTTTGGACGTGAATGCTTCAACGATGTTAAATCCAACAGATAAGAGGTACCTTCATCCCTTTCACGTCTCCTCACTAGCGACCATTTTTCATGCCTTTGTTGGAGCAATAGGTATAAGGGTACGTTGACGGGCGAACCCTCCGTTTGTTAAGCGATTTAATATATTTTTCAAATTTTATAACGCCATTCAAAGCCGCATGTGCAGGGATTGTAGCTGTGATGTAATTTAAATAATCTCAGCGGGCTTTGATGTGCAATATGTCATGTTATGATGGTATTCCATGAAGATATATATGTCTTTTGTGCAGTGTGCTGCATGCCTATCATTGGTTTTAATAATTTTGCAAGTAACGTCCGTTCCTATTGTAAATATGAGTGTTTGGTACTAAGTAATTTAGAGAGTTAAAAACTCAATATATATCAGAACTATATATATACTATATACTCGAACAGATTAAAAAAAAACCAGCCAGATATTAATAATCATAAACAGAAAAATATAACAGGCAGTCAATCCATACGGTCATTTTGGTATATATACATATAGATTCCTAACGCCGGAGCAAACTGGAATGAGACATTTATCTGACATAAAAATTACAAATATTTTAGATTTATATTGAAATAAACACATAATAACTAATTAAAATGAAAAATAATTGAAATATTAAAAGTTCTAAACCTACGAGTATTTGAGTCTTAAAACAAAAACAACCATTGATTACTTTAAATTTAAAGTGGATACCAAACGAGGGATCAGATCTGTAGTCTGACTTTTAATGTACATAACATAGCAAAGTAACGATTTGTTAACTAGCTTCGGGCCCCGTTAGCAGAGCTTTGGGTTCTTAAATCAAACAGAAAGGAAAACTTTTGTTGTGAACGCTAACCGTACGAGTTGTACGGGCGCAACGACCGACTATAGCATGGCATCAGTATAGTAATTTGGTAAAAAATTAGAAGCTCGAAAGGGTGCCACTAGAAACAGGTAAATTATAGTTTAAAAAAACTGCCATCGGCATATTTTCTATATCTGAATTTATATCTGAAATAAGATGCATATCTTAGGCCAGATACTCACTTCGTGCTTTTTATTTAGATTTTTTTTATAAATATAATATTTTATAAATATAACCACATGTTTTAATATGTATAACTACCACAAAGGTATTTTATCACTTTTATCGGCTTAACATTTCATCTGTTGCTAGAAATAATATGAAAGATAGAATAATAAATAAATATTATAGGACATTTTCATAAATAAATCGGTACTGCTATAATTTATATTATGATGCCAGTCAGTGTAAACTGCTAATAAAGTCCAAGCGAGAGCAAGTGGAGAAAACAGAGGAAAACTTATGACAAAATAAAAAGGCATGTGTCACGGTGCCATAACTTTATTTTTAAAATCAGTTGTTTTCTAAATCAGATAATATCAAAACTGTAGGTATCAGATTCATTACTAACATAAGACACTTTTTAAACAATATACAGTTATAATATGTTTCATTTATTGCCAGTTATTACTTTGATACTTACTTATATAATCAGCCCGATTCGAACTTTAAGATACTTCAAATATTTTCTAAAGATATGATATGGATTAGATATGTCAGTGTCAAAAGTGACGTTTCTTCAAATGAAAATGTCACTTGACACTAACATGTCCAACCCATATCGTTATCGTAATTATCTTATCTTATCTTATCGTATCTTTAGGAAATTTTTGACATATGTTAAAGTCCAAATCGGGCCGCATGATTCTTTACGTGGTATTTACGTACTGACTCACAGAAAAATAAATAAAGTAATAATAATACTAGGATTTACAAATTTATCGCTTGCCATAAACTGAATTTGTAGAAATTCGATCTAGTCACTGAGGATATAATTATAAGGTGGAATATGAATACAGTAGGTATTTATTTTGAAATAATAGTACTTATACATTGTTGAAGAGGGTAGAAAATTAAAAGTGACCAATAGATGGAAGAGTTAGTTAAGTTTTACAATCACTTTACATTTATTATTCGTTTTTACAAAATAATCCGGCCCAAGGTATTATAATAATGGTATCGACTCAACAAATTACAAATATTACCACCATCATCGTAATTTATTTTTAAAATTATTAAAAGTACTACCATAAATCACCTAATTAACTTGGTGCGCTGGGATTGGTTGAGTATCAACCAATCATTAAGTGGAAAGTAATTGGGCAGTACAATCTAGTACAACTTAAACATGGTTGAGGTTGAGGTACAACAAAGTGCTACATTCTAGTCAAAATTTAGACCATCTATTGCCAGATTTCCAAGCAGTGTTATGAAAAACATATTTTTCTACTCCGTAGTGTTTCTATCTCTAATAAGATTTTACTATCGAGACTCTGGTGCATTTATCTGATTTATATTAACGGCCTCCTAGCCAAGTTGTTAGTGACCCTGCCTACGGAGCAGGAGGTCCCGGTTTCGGTGTTTGTCACTTATATTTTATACCTGAGCTACGGTTTTTACCCGTGCATCTAAGTTTGTCTATACTTCTATAGTATGAGTATACATACATATCGATATACATATTGTCGCCTATTACCCAAAGGTCAAAATTGCTTAGTTTGGAGTTAGGTCAATCTGTGTTAAATTGCCCCCAATAAAATATATGTTACTTCATTCCAATTTATGAATATCTAACCTTACAAGATGTGTCCTTGAATGTAAGATTGTATGTAGGCAAAAATTCAAGAGTCAATGTAAAACTAAGTCATAAACTCTTTTACGTATATCGACTACTAGGAGCTTATTTACGTTACGAAGTATCAATTTAGGGCATACAATAACATGGTTAGTAAACTCTTTGATTAGAGATCAAACATAGTAAATGTAGGTACATTTACTATACCCACCTACCTACGCCAAGGGATTTACATTTAAACCTTTCTAGCTAGCTACACTTTGTCTGTGAACGACAGTTAAGTTATAGTTAATCTCAAACACCGATGTCTTGTTACGAGAAGAAGTATACTGCCTGAAACAAAACCTGTTTCGTTCTTAGCATGTCTATGTCAGCAACATACTACTTGTACACAAATCACACTGGCACCAATTATTTATCGGACGATCTTTTAAAGTTTTTTCTAACACGCTAAGGCAACATTAAAGTTTGTGAATTTTGTAATGCATTTATACCGTTTTTGCTGTAGCATGATTGACAACTACTTTAATAGAAGGGAAAAAGAGCTATTTTTGAACGGCTATTGAATCGTGTTACAATGAAATGCGTTCAGGTGGCGCGGTCGCGTGTTGAAGGCCTTTTTAAGTGCAACGTCATTTTACTGGTTCGTTGTGAGTGCTAAGTGTAAGCAATTTGCCTTAGAAAATAAGTGGCATCTGCACTTGGTGAAGAATGTTTTGCAGTTATTTTATAGCAAAACCTACCTATCTAACCTACCGCCTATCAGATATTATTGTAAAGAGGGAAGAATAGCTTTGCGATCCTAACGAAATAGGAGCATTCCACGAGCTGTCCCGTACGGACGCATTTTATTTTCTGTGTTTCGACTTTTTTCAGCGTTTAAATCAGGGGATTTTTTTTCTGTGCATATTTTGACCATTAGTCTCAGAAAAGGAAACTCTTGTTCCTGCAAATCTTCAGAAAATTCGCGTTTGTACGGTATAACGGTACTTTTTTGATGTTTTCATTTCGGGAGAAATAGGTTCCCACTAACTAACTGGAAAGATTAAGATTAGAAGAAAAGATTAAATTTGATGTCGATCTTCAGTTTATTATATTTTAGGCTTATTGGTTTTAGGCAAATTTTGAAAAAAAAAAAGTAAAAATCTATAAACCTAATATACAAAACAAAAACATCGAGAATGGAAAATATTTAGAAGTGGAAAAAACATTGTTTTCTTTTTGTATGGACGAGTAGGCGATACACTTCTCTCTTAATGTAATGTTTACTAAGAACAATACTAGAACATATATTTAAACTAAAAAAAAAAAAAAAAACGTCCAAGCTCTGTTTAAGTAAGAGGTAAATTTTACTCTTTTTTATCACCCCGACTCTTGAAAATTCCGTCCTTTAGTTTCCAATGAAATTAATTTCCAACGGATGAAGACCTTTGTGCCGCATATTTTAAATAGTTATTCTCTGAATATTGACATAATTCTTTTTTGCTACAGATACAATATTGGCACAAAAACTATAGTTTCATCGTCAACAACGTAATTTTAAAACACATACAAGGATATAAACGAATACACATGCGATTCAACTGTAGTTAGAGCAGCAAAAGTTAAGTACTTACAACGGAGTAACTTGAGGCGGTTGCATAGTGAAAAACTTTCAAAAAATCAAGACCGCTTTTATTACGATACGAACATATGTTGCTTTCATATAGTATATTACAAGGTTATCTACCTTTTAATTTTACCAATTAGTATTGTTGTAAGTAGAATAGTGTTCGCTAATATTAAAAGTTATGTGTAAATATATATAAGATAAGTACCTTTAAATAAAACTTCCAATTGTTATGAAGCCCAATACGCAAAATATAAATAAGAAACATTAAATCAGATCTGTAATGTTAATGTCATAATATATGTACCTGATGTTTTCTTTAGGTAAAATTGCTAAAACATTAATATAAGTTGGTATTGTGTTCGCAGTGGGGTATTATATTAAATACCCCTATAAAGGACGTGGCACCAAAAATAAGACGTATACCACTAATTCTGTAAAATAAGCCATATTCAACATTAAGTTTTAAACACTGGTAATATTTTATTATAATGAAAAGTCAAAAAGCTACGTTGGTTTGACGTTTCATTAATTTCTGCCTGTTTTAAAATAAATAGCTTATTGCTACAAACGAAGTATGTATGTATATAATAATAATAAAAAAATCATATAAACAATAATAATTCCATTCCATAAATAAGACCCCGAAAATTTTCGGACAATCGTATTAAAATAAATTCAGGTAAATACTAGGGACTGTACTCATAAAATCTGGAAGGCACACGAACGTGACTGCGATATGCCGCTGTTTAATTCTGAAAAGGACGGACGAGATTTTAATGAGAGATCAGGTTTTTCAATTATCCTCATCGCAGTTTTTTCGCCAAGTTTTTACGTCAGATTTTTATCGACTGTGCAGTTTTACGAGGGAATACAGCTTTCGAGAGTTGTTTAGAACACAAAAGAAGTGATAAGTCGTATTTTCATCAATATTGTTTGCAAAGTGAATTAGATTTTTACAGGATGGTCTGTGAAGTAAAGTATTTATTCATTGTTAACTGTATACATAAGATTGAAAAGATTAGATTGTTTGCTTGAAAATAAAAGCATTTTGCGATTTTCGCATCGAATTCAATATATGGACATCTTCAGTTTTAAATATTTAATCTCAAATTAACTAAATGGATTGATGAAAATTAAAATATTATTCTCAACATCAATGTTATTACCCCATCTCGACTCAAGATAACACAAAAATACTCAGTGCTGTTTTACCATCTCTGGTTTCCACACAATCGTGAAGAAACTTTGGGGTACCAAAGTAACCTGCAGTAATTCTTACAGTCATATTTCAACCTCGTCGAATGTTCAAAAGGCACTTAAAATGGTAAACAAGAACAAAACCCAGCATCAAAGTAACCTGACAACACTGGAATTATTGGATTTATAGGTACATAATTTATTTTATTTTCAAGGCCTACAATAATAAGAGATAAAAACAAAAGTATTTTGGGTGTTATATACCCAAAATACACCCTACATAAATATAACCCTTTATTACCCGACTTTAAGATTTAAATAGGAGGAGGTTTTCAATTAGGTTGTATGTTTTTTTTTTTAATTTTTGTCGCCTCAGAACTCCGTCATTTTTCGACCAATTTTGAATAAAAAAAAATGATCGGAAGTATACATACTCGTACAGACAGATAGGTCCCATTTTTGTAAAAAATCAATTCTGATGATGGGATTCATGAGACATCGAGGGAACTCGTCAAATCTTAAAGGCGTATTTTCTTCAAAAAATCAAGCATTTATTGTCTTACTTGTCTTTTAATTTAACTTAAACTTTGTCTGTTATGAGGCACATTGAAAGATAATTAGCAATACTTTCACTATTTTAGATGTCATAAACTATGCTTAGTAAGCCGTAAGCATTGCTTATGTACAACTTTGGCGGCACTGTAAAAACATTAAGGCAAAAATTACTGTATGTGTGTTTATGATACGGCGGTTTTTTTTACATTGGTATTTTTTTACAATTCTCGGATTTCTTAAATAATCTGCTATACTGCCTTTACGGGTAGGTACTTTAATATACTATTATATTGAAACAGTCCAATGGCCAGTAACAGCTTTATATAAATATAAAAGCTGATATTTGAGTTTGGAAAGGTCTTTAAGAAAAGAAATGATCATGATGCAATATTATTAACAACTCGTGAATTTTGATATATTTGCTGATAAATCGATGCTATAATTGTAGATTGGTGTGTTAATCGACCTAATTCAGATTAACGCCACTACATCAAATTAAGGTAGTTAGTATCTTCCATTTTACCATTATTAAAAAGTTAGGTTTTTTAATGGTAGTATAGATTTTATTTTATTTATATACGCATTTTGTGGTAAAAGCAATGCTTGCGTATACGTTATCAAAATTTCCTCTAATTACCTACATAATGAAAAAACTTCAAACAAAAGTCCACAAGTATTTTAATTTTGCGAACTTGATATCTTGTAATTATTTGAATTTCAATGGAGTCTTAATTAATAATGAAATGAATTAAAACCCTTTAGCTAAGTACCAAATTAAGTCTTTTCAAATTAAAATGCAAAAAATTCAATTAAGAGGGCCTTAAGTAAAACGGAAGGACTCCAATTAAAACTATGTCTTCGTTGAAAAACTGGCAAGAGGTAAAGAGGATAGACAGTCGAGCACTGAAAAGCACTTTACTGCGGGTTAAATTAAGGTTTCAGAGGTTTGAAATATCGTCAAATTAAAACGAATTCGCAATAGAAAAAAATAAACACCAGGCCAGCGAAAAACACCCTTGAGTTGATGAAAAACTCTTCAGCAATGATTACAGAAAATCTTTTGAACTGTTTCCTTCAAAGTATAGTGATATATAGTATATTAAAGTCAACCGAGCTTTGTATGCTAGGCAATACATACAGTATGCTCATCTAGTTGTATGTTTACTAGAAAGAATAATTCAAGTTTGTTTTTCCAATCCAGTGACATCGATTTATAGTTAATATCCATCAACTGAATAAATACGTGTTTACGCCATGTTTTTTGCACTTGACTTGCCTCAAATGTGTATAAGGCTGGAATAAAGTGTTAATAAATCTCTTTTAGTGGCATGGTGCCGGTGTTTCTAGGCCATAAACACGGCGGCGGTCAGCAAACAATGTGGTTCGTGTGAAGAAGCGCCATCCATTGTGTAGACAAAAATTGCTAACGCCCAGTGGCCGGTGCTTATTGTAAGTAGATACTGGCTGGGTCGCTGGGTTTACCTATGCTCGCGCTTGTTTTTGTGTCGCTTTGCAAGTTCAGGTAAATATTAAAAATAATAGATAACTGAATTCATTATTAATTAAAGATGATGGTTTGAATAAAGTAACAAGCTGATCTTTATACAATATATCCTCCCTCATATTGTTCCATATCCACTCACTAGTTCAATAATAAAATAAAATAATGTTTTTATTTTTTCATAAAAAAATAACTTAAACGCTCGGCTGTAAATTTTATAAAATGCCGCTTAAAGCGTTCTGCCTTTCCACCGTCAATAAGATGATTTAACAAAAAAATATAAACATTTCGAAAACAAGATTTTAAATCATTTCTACCAGTTAGGTATATTAAAAACGTATTTATGCAAAACTAAATAATCCCATTACGAGTAAGTATTATAATGGCGATGCTTATTCACCTAGGTATTGCTGAACAAAGTAAGTAACCGTTTTCCGCGCAAGTAACGACAAAAGTAACTAGAACCATATTCGGAAATTAAAATTTCGTGACAATATAATGGCCATTCAATCATTCAATGATCCATTAAATCTTGGACAGAATGATAGTCGTGGTGGCCTGGAGGAAGGCCTGTAGGTATCTGAATATCATTTATGCGACCAATTGACTTCAATAATAATAAAGACGTCCCATGACACGGGCAAGGGCAGCATCCGCTAGGTGTACCCCTTACATTTCATTAAAGTGTCAAAAGGGCCTCTACGTGTTGGCTTCGGCTCCGCGCACGCCTCCCAAAGGTCCGGAGCACCATTGTTCCGTGATGGGAAAGACATACTTATCTCTAGGTTTCACGTGCCCTGAAAAAAGAACACCAAAACTCTAGGAAATAAAACAATTAGTAAAAAAACTCAGCTAAAGTATTTCACATTTGAAAATAATACGATCAAGAAAATGAAGATAAGACTTATCATTTATTATCAAGCAACTAAGGCCGGGCCCATAGATAAAAACTAATACATACAATAATAAAACCCTAAGCAGGTACCGTTTTTATACAACATATTATGGAGAAAAACAACCTTAAGGTCCAGCTGTTGAAAAGTGACAGCGTGAACCCTTTGTAATTTCACATGTATATCGAGCGTGTTTCCGTTCTTCTATCAGTATATACAGATTATTTAGAGGGCGTCCATTAATTATGCGAGGAAAATTAAATTGAAATATGTTTCTAGATTAAAATATGGTGAAATGAACACAGCCCTCCGAATTTTACTCTTAACGAAAATAAAAATATTTTTAATGAGTTCATTGCATTTTTTTGAAATATCTGACGTGAGATTAGAGGTGGGACAGGCCGAAGCTAATCTCACATCTCACCAGAGGGGGGGTTAAAAATTCTCAAAAACCTCACGCAATTAATATCCACTTCATAACCTTGTTGATAAGTTAAAAGACATATAAGTACATTTAAATAATAATATATACAAATTGCGTTTTCCATTTAATTTTGATATGTGAAATGCACATGCGAGAATAACAGCCCTCGGGTATTGCAAAAACTCAATTAAAACTTGGGCTAATACCAGCTCGTACGCGTAACATAAGAAACTCGATCAGCTCTGTCTCTTTGTTTGCTCTGTTTTTGTTATTCGACTATCCGGCAATTATCTGGTTTTGTGGGATTTTAGTTTTAGGTTAAAGTTTATTCGAAAATCTAAAACGGGCCAAATATACTAAAACAACTTCGATAATATTACAAGTAGATGAAGATAGTATACGAAGGAGAGCTTTGCTGGTTTTAGCATTATATGTGATATTTTATAAATATATACCTATCCGACATGTTCGTATAAGGTTATCTTTGACTGGGCTGGACCAAGCTAATATTGGAATAGACTTTTAGGTTATTATACTTTAACCAAAATGTCGTAAAACTGATTAGTTAACATAGGTCCTACTATAGTGCAAAACACCGTTTTGAGTTTTAAGTCACAAGAATCCGAAACCAAAAACCTGCTCCCATGTAGGTAATCAAAGTTACTCTGTAATTTTAAAACAATTTCCTTAAATTACATGAAACTTGGCATGAACATTTAGAAACATATATCTATATCTGTTACATTCAAGTGTAAAAAAACGGGTGCACACAAGTTGCTCCAAAATATTTCTAATAGCTCTTATTTGTCTTTAAGTAAAATACAAAAATTACATTTTAAATTTGCAGAAATCTGCTCCATGAGTACCTAGATGACTTGTAAGTGCCAATGCCAACTTTAACCTTTATTAAGTTTTTATTATTTTCAGTCCATACAACCACTCTAGTGAGTCCTACACATATTTAGGTTTAAGATGTTTATTTCTCAAAAGATACAGATTACAAATAATCACTTACTGAGAAATACATATTTCAACTTAACATAACACAAAGGAGAGGGTAATTATGCAACTTTCAAGGCCAATTTTAAACTAAATATACAACTATGTAAACTATACTACTACATATTAAAACTAAAGTGGGTAGATATAAGCAACGAAAATACGCATGCGCTTCTACTAAGTTGTATTATAACAGGTTCGGTTAAACAAGATCTGTACCTAGTGGTTAACCGCCGGTTAAGTACGGTAAGTTAATTACATATTTAAAGTACATTAACATTTTAGTTTTATATAAACATAATATTATTTATACACATTTATTATTGTTATATTATATTATTTTACATATGTCGTTGAAAAAATAAGTGATACATCATATATGAATAACTCGAACTGAAATAATTTTAATTGTGATTGCCATCCTCATCTTGACTTAGTTTAATGTTAGTTAAGTTTATATACACACGCGATCGCTTAAGGTGGCGACTGACTTGTAACATTTCGGTGTAATGTAACGTGATACAACCCGAGCATTACAACAGTCAGTGCAGCGAGCTGCGCCGCTCGACGCGAGCACCGCGTGCTCCACTCGGCTGTCGGTTTTTACGCGAATCCCTTTGAGTGTTACAAAGGTGGCGACTGACTTGTAACGATCGCCGTGAACGATACATTACAAGCAAATGTTACAAGTCAGTCGCCACCTTTAGACAGGTCTCCGAGGAAAACCAGCGTCAAGATACCTGAAAGCAAACCGAGGGAAGACCTTTTCAGTGACGTTTATACTTTATAGTAATTGATATATTATAACAGCAATATTGTAATCATACTGAATAATGTTATTTTCTTTCTGTCTTTCTTATGTCTGCAAATTAAGAGCTAATGGGACATATTTTTGAGTAAGTTGCGTGGACCTATATTTTTACACTTGTCTTTACTAGTTAGAAGAAGAAATATAGTGAGAAGTTTTGCATGTATAAAATCTACTCGCTCTAATTTATTTTTATTTTACAATCTCTAGCAACGAAAACTTTTAATAAATAATAATGAAAAAAGTATTTATTTACAATAACAATATACATAAAGGATATATACAGATGATTACTACCTATAACTAGCTTATATCTAAAATAGGCCCTTGAGGCATTGTACTTACCAAGGATGCTGGCGGCAGTTCCTCGTTGTATCGCAATTCTGATACGTTGTGCGAGGAAGCCGCCCGCTCTTCGGTCACCAGTTACGTCAACCAGACGTTTCACGATTTCTCCAAAAAACTTGTGCGCGCTGGGACTCCATGGACCAAGAGTTTCAACGCCAAACGGTACAAAATGGTACTCTCTACCGAGGCTAATAATAATTAATTTCATGTTAACCATTTAAGAATGTCATTTTAAAATAAGAGCGTAACTTCGATTGTATTGTGTCACTAATTTATATCGACCAAGTAAAAAATATTTAATTGGATTGATTTAGTAGCCGTTTAAAATATTTTTACACAATTTTCAATCGTGGCTGAATGCCGGGTAGGTCTGTGCTTTCTGTATATCTGTAACCTGTCAACGAATGACACGGCGGCCGAATGTTTGAAATGTCACCGCATTTAAGTACTGTAAATAAAATTGTGTGTGTAACTTCGGGAGTAAGAAAATTGTAAACTCGAGCCTTTAAAGCCATCCAGTCTGTGGCTGTCGTGCATCTAAAGACCTCGTTTGCAAAATTTCCCTTACCCTCCTCGTTGCACAATGTACTTTAAAACTTACTATTCCCAATTACACCATTGTTAATGAAAATGAGTCACTTATTACTATTTGTGGGAAATATTTTACATTTAAGAAATCCGTCAACATTAGTCTCTTAGGACAAATCCCAAAGATTTAGAAAGAACATTAATGGCGTCCTACTTATAGAATTTTGAACAAGACGGTCTAGGATGGGGCAAACTTGCATCGCCAAGACCTCTCCGAAGACCGAAGTTACCAGAACTTTACAAATGACACCAACGAGACCACGATAATTCACAGGCTACTCTAAAACTTAAAACTTCTTTAGAATTTTACCAACAAGGGAGAATACGGTGGGTTTTATAAAAGTCTAGGAAAATATACACCAAGAACACTTTTTTTGTCTATCTTTTGACAGCTTATAAATTTTATTTATATATTTACAAAACGCTCAGACTAAGTCCCGGGCGGGGGAAGTAAATATATGTCTAATAAATGCGCTCCTTTAAAAGTGTCATGTCTATACATAAATTAAACAAACGAACAAAGCAGCAGAGTAGAGCTACTTGAGTTCAGAATATATCGATTATAAATAAAAGCTTCAGCATTTTTTACGGCCACACCAAGTGTGTTAAAAGGACCACGTTTTATTGCCTACCTGAATTCCAAATTCTTTTTCAGTAGCGATGAGGGTGCTGGGCGACATTTAACACATTAAATATCAAGGACATATCATCTGTTCAGGCATTTTTTTTCGCATGTATTACGATTTATGCTTGTTCTAAATGTAGAAAAATATACGCTTTGATTTATAGTAATATAGTATAATATCAGCGGTGGCAGCATGGTTCATTTTTATCACTTGTCACTATGTCCGTCACTTTCGGGCTTATGGCTCCTCTTCACGATGGCCCAGCGCTGGCCCAGCGAGATGGCCATGCGATGGCTGACACGCCACTACACGATGGCGATATTCAGTTGCGATCTATTCGTTTTCCAAGATGGACGTGGGAGCATTAGCCGCTGCAGCAATTTATTTATACGCCACGTACCAACCTTTTCTTAATCTGCACAATAATGAAGTAATTAAAAAGAAATGACGTAGAAGATTATGGTGGATGTTATCTATCCATCGCAATAAATAAATAAATAAACTACTTATTATGGGACAGTATTACACAAATTGACTAAGTCCCACGGAAAGCTCAATAAGGCTTGTGTTGTGGGTACTTAGACAACGATATACATATTATATACATATGTATAAATACTTAAATACATAGAAGACATCCATGACTCCGGAACGAATATCCATGCTCATCACACGAATAAATTTAATATCCTTACCAGGATTTGAACCCGGGACCATCGGCTTTATAGGCAGGGTCACTACCCACTAGACCACACAGGTTGTCACCTAAGTCAATTTAAATTTGTGCAATAAACTCCTCAAACCTTTGAAACCCTACTAAAAATCATTACTTGTCTCTTCCTTAATGTGCCGCTGTGTAGGTATATAATATTATTTATGTATATTTAGATATGTAGGTATAATTTATGTATGTATATTTAGATATGTAGGTATCTAATATTAATTTCTTTTATTATTGGTATATTTATTTATTTAAATTGTAAATGTACTGTATATACAGATGTCTGTGTAATGTATAAGTAATTTTCCTAATCCTCCAATTAATTCGTGCACTATTTGTTATAAAAACTTTTTTTTTAAATATCCTGCTACCTTATTTCTATAGTTCTGGTCTTTATGTTTGGGGTTCCATGTTACGCTTTCTCCCCGATATAACTCTAAAAACTTTATTCTTTCGTGATGCGGCCACATACTCGTTATTTTTAATCAAAATAATACACAGCACGAACGTCCTCACTCGACCGCGTTCGAGCACGCACTGAGGGATGGGCCACGTGTAGATGCGGACAGCCATCGCTGGTCCACTGCCTTTGATGTGCGGACGAAAAACCGACACCGCGGCCATCCCATCGCCATCCCGCACGCCATAAGCCATCCGACACCACTACCCTCTCTACACGCTGGCCCAGCTTAGTGGGCCACTATGATGATCCATCGTGTAGAGGAGCCATTACATACTTGTTATAACGTGACAGGCATGGTGACAAATGATAAAGAGCCGACCATCTTAGCCCTACAGATCCCTTTTTGACATAATTGTTGAAAGTCATTATGTAATGATTGTCAGATTATCACTCGTCATAATTCTGAAACCGTTAACTTCTCAGGATTTTCGTAAGGTTATCCTAGAGATAGGTTAGGTTAGGTTTGATTTATGGCAATCCTGAAAAGTTACGCGTTTGAGATAAAAAACAAATTATGACTAACATAAAATTAAATGAAAATATATAATAATATAATCCTTTTAAATTAGTTATTTACAGACACTATTTAACAACAAAGCTAACTAACACCAAAAAAGTAAGCAGATATATTAAAAAAAGTAGGTGTATGTACAATATACGATAGAAAATAATACAAAGTTGTATATACTTCAGCCATTCAATTATTTGCACCATTTCTAAACCTTAAACAATATTTCTTGAAACGTATATAATGTCGTTACCTATCGCGACACGGGTCTAAAATTTGGAAACCGCTACAACCCACATCCCTTGCACCTGATGCCAAGTGTCATCAACGCCTGTCTATAATGTTAGTTGCAGCGTGTCCGTTCCGAGGGCCCTGTATCGCTGGAGTGCCTTGTCCGTGAAGTTGACAAATGCCTCAGGCAGGTGTTTGGCGACACGCTACTTGAGACGAGGACTTGTGGCCTTTAAGTATATGTTTCCTGAGCCCCAGACATTGCTGAAGATAATCTCTTTTTGACATTTCAGATTGTAAATCCATCTACAAATGTATAATGTTACTCAGTCACATAAATAATAAATCTTAAAATTTGATCAAAAATGTTCGAGTAGGTAAGTAAGTTTAATAATCTATTTTTAAAAGGAAAATTAATGCAAAGGGTATTAATTAACTAAAAATTTAGATACAAACATATTAGCGGATAGAACATGACAATAGCATAACGCTACGATACAACGCGAAATGTCTGCATAATTACGAAGATTTTTTTTTAATAATAATTAGTTAAAGTTTTATTTATTAAATTTTATAAAATTAAATATTTTTTTATAATATTAGTACAATAATATTTTCCGTGCACCACTAGACCGTAAAATAAGCAAGCAATGGCCATTCAGGCGGCTTTAGTAATTGAAAACAGAGATTTACAAAAATTAATAAAAGCTGACAAAACCAAGCTTGAACAAAATAATCAGAAGAAAACTCAAGGCGAAAGGGACGCCTGATTTGTCAAAGGATTTACTAGCAATATTTTTTCACCAAGCAGCCCTTTACAAATTTGTTATGCAAATGCAAAGCCTTACACTTCCTTAATTATTTCGAAAGCCTTTGCCAACCCGACGTCTTTGTAATATTTTACGACATCATTTAAAATGGCTTCTTGCTTAAGTTAATTTTGTTGTCGCCATAGGAAATCATTAGATCAAACCATTATACTCTAAGAGTCTGCCAATATACAACTCTGTACCGTAGTATATTACACCCAGAATAATAATACAATAAGGATAATAAATAATGACATGTACATATTAATATGTACATGATTTTAGTTTTAGATTCATTTAAAATGCTATGTTATTTATTTTATTCTAACACAAATTCCTAAGGTTAAGTATGAAATTGAAATATAATATGATATTCGTAACATGATTGCAAATTTAAATATTAACGTAACATTACTAAACTAAACCGATATCTTCTCCCATACAAAGTGACAAATCAAAAAGGGCAGTAACTTTTTAAATAATAGCTATCCACTGCGAAAAAAGGTTCCAGAGCAGAGATCTGATGCATCACGACTTCCGACGTTATCTCGCTGAAGACAAATCAAGTAGAATCTAAGGATTACTCACACGCAAACGAAACATTTTATCGTGCAAAAAGTTTTCTCCCAGAGATATCTTAAGCCTCCAATCTTTGTAGAAAGAAAGTCGGCTTAAACTTCTACTTTCTAAGGCTTTAATAATAGGTCCCTTTTCTTTTTTGTCGGTATTGTGCCGCTAGGTTCGACCGCAGGCTGTATTAATATTAATTTTGCTACTAACTGGCGATTTTTGGGTATGCTTAAATTTTACCCGGTATAAGTTTTGCAAATTCGTAGCCTGGAAAAACTTTTAAAATAATCAAATGGGATTTTTTTTCCACTACATATTTACGTAATTGTTTTCTTTGATTTTTCTTGTTTAATTTTTGTTTCATGTTAAACACTGGCGCCGCATCCGGAAACCGCCTCTGTGTGAATACCGCCCTTGACACACATACTTTGTATAATGAATTCGCGATATTTATTGAAACACTTTATTAAAAGGAGCACAAAAAAATATATATTTACAAGAATTACAATTACTAGGTCATGCTGTTACGACGATGTTTTTCAGACTGTTACGGTAACGTATTCAAAACTGTTATTTTACAGTGAAATGGTTCTAAAACCAAATATAAATTAACACGCTTTTATTAGGTCAAATCTGACATCAGCGTATATCGATTCAATTGTTGTTTACTCTGAGAGTACGTCTGAATGTCTGAATGTCTGTCAAGTTAGACCAGTTTGACAGCACTGGCTCCCCTCGAATCGGTCGTAGGTCGACCTAAGTAGCTAATTTAACCATCTTCCAAGGATCGTAGCGTCATGAAATTTGGCAGCTGTATGTAGTTCTGATGACAATACAATAATATGGTACTGTCGAACTAATCTGATGATGGAGCCGGAAGATATGAACTGAACTTTGACCATGATTAGGTTTCATGGTCTGATGATGAAGCCGGAAGATAGGCATTGGCATTCCATGATGGTTTTTACGTGTTTTTCTAGTGTTTAAAACACGCTTTTATTATAATATGTCATACTTTGTTATTTTGATTAAATTTGAGGTCCTGTTACTCAAGTATTACTTAGAACATAATAGACGACAACGCGGTTATATGAGAAAGAAAGATAGTGAGCGAAATCTGCGAGTCTTGCCATGACCAATCATTACTCGTATCCATTTGCTCTTGAACTTTCAGTAGCTTTTGAGTATACCAATATACATTAATATGATGTCTGCAAAGCATGTTTATTTAGGTACATGTATGTACTACCACTAAGTACCTACCAACTTAGTATGAAATATCTGAGGTTTAAAAATGCTGCATATAATACAACTAATTTAATCCTAGCGTGACCAATATACAATAAACTTTACCGAGTTGCATAAAAAACTGTAAGTTGTTTGGTAGATTGAGTCGCGCCCGGCCGCTCAGGCGGGTCTGGCAAACGGAGTTGCCTCTAATAAAAACTTCGCGAAGTGCCCACCGACTTTTCTATACTTTTTATACTAACAATGCTTTTCTTATTTTCTTTTTTACATAAATTACACGATTATTTTCCATGTTCTGCGATTGTGTACACTAATGACTCTAAAACTTTGCAAATAATGTTTAGTGTTTCGAAGGCTACCTGCCTGGGTAAGTAATGGAACGTATACGAACTTATACTACGAGTATATTGAGGATTGCGTATAAATTCAATTTGAATAATTTTGAAATGCATACAGTATAATAATGTATAATTGATTAATTTATAATGTAGTAAACATATAAAATTGTTTACTATAACAATGAATTTGAAAAATACTGAAATAACCTAACCTAACCTACTTTTTTTGGTAGCAGTTTATTTCTGTAGAGGTCGCAGTTATTCGTTTTTTTACGAGTAACTTATATACGTAATGAAGATTATACAAAACGGAATGAGTTAAAATACTTGTTATATGAAACAGCGGTATGTATGTCTAATATACTTATGTTATATTACTTACTTATTAAATACTAATTGAAAATAGACATTTAGTGCATTATTTTTAACGTTATTATACGTTTTGAACGATTGTAAATTAAAATTATAAAAAAAGTTCGTATTCATTACGTTACGCACCCCATTTACACGGTGCGAGAACTGGACATGTGAGTTTCATTACATTGCGGTATTTGATCGGTCAGCCGAATTGGTTGTAACCCCAATAGTCCATAGTATAGGAGTTCACGTGCCGTCCAAATCAGCCCTTAGTGTGACAAATTTAAACGTCGATAATGATGATCTCTTATAATTTTACATTCTTCAACAGATGTTCAATTTGTTTATGATTTCAAAAGGTGTTTTTATGTGAAAGATAAACAAATCTTATCATATTCTGTCAGCGTAATTGGAAGTTATCCATTACTTTGGATATTAGTAACGAAAACTCTTTAATGAAAGTGGGTTGAACCGAAAAATACTTCAAACCTCAAACACGCAAAGCTGCAGAACTACGAGACCGGAATAATGTTTGGGACAGAAAAAGTTTTACGCTTTGAACCCTGGCGGGGTAAGTGTTTTGCATTTCGACCTACGTAACCTGCATACCAATGCGTAAAAGGATTGATGCTTGTACGAAGTTTCACAAAAAATATCTGGCAACTATGTATTTAGCCCTTAGCACGTGTTCGATAGTTCAAGAATAGATCATAGCATTTTTATTGACCATGATACATCCGTAGTCTGCTGTGAATGTACAATAGGAAATAGTCTCAAAGGCCTTGTAAATAAAAGACAGTTTCAGGTCAATTCGAACGTACTTACACTGGCATCAGAATGATATTAGAATGTTGTTATTTAGATTCCGCGCGTCTCTCCCGCGCCAATGCATGTACGGACAAGTACGAGCAAAATGCACGATAATAACTGAATGACATCATTTACGAGTAGATGTCAGTCTGGGGTCGGGTACGTTCGAATTGCACTGTTTGTCACATATTCGTGGAGCAACCGTATTTCTTTAAGATTTATTTTTATACAAGACACGTACTTGACTACTAAGCTCCGGTGTCCGTTCGTCCGTCTGTCCGTCTGTCACCAGGCTGTATCTCATGAACCGTGATAGTTATACAGTGAAAATTTCACAGATGATGTATTTCTGTTGCCACTAAAACAACAAATACTAAAAAGTACGGAACCCTCGGTGGACGAGTCCGATTCGCAGCTGTCCGGTTTTTTTCTATTCTGAACAAAAATTCTCCAAAAAGCTAATATGTAGCTTATAATATTTAATTATCTACGCCATTATTATGTTTCTACAAGGAACGATCGTAGGAAATTACACCTTAAATGAATAGTTCAAAAAGTGTAAATTATGATTGGACGGTACAGAACTAATTTTGCTGCCACCGGGTATTGACTGTGCTATTGACACTACAAAATAGTAAGGGAACCGCTTTTGTCGTTTTTTTATTGAGCACCGCCCCTTAAATAAATCAAATAAGTATTAATATACATTTATAATCTAATAAATCCTTTAAATAAATCTGTATTCAAAATACATCGTTATTTACAATATCTACATCATATAATTTTCCTTACAACATCGTGCCAAGTTCGATTTCGTGCAAACCTAATTGGGCCCTCAGGCAATTGACGTCGTTTACAAATCGCAAACTAAGACCCAGACAGACTTTATAGTGTTTAAATATTCAAGTAGAATATTTTCATTGATTTTCTACTCAAGAAATAAGCTAATTAATTACGCTTATTGTTTTGTGCTTTCGATTGTACTGATCTATCTATTCAAAATAATTTTAATTCTACGCAACTTAAAATAATTAGAGATGTGGTTTTAGAGTACGTCTGCTGTCTAAACGGCTTGGCTGATGAGGAGTCGTTAGATTGATGTCAGCCAATTTAAAAGGAAAATAATTAGGCTATGTTATCACCCCGAGCTGACATCGTATTTTTTCAGTGGTGGGAATTGCAACTATGAATTATTGATATTATCCGCCGTAAATTAAATGGAACAGCCGATACCTATGTACTGGAGGTGAGGTAGAACTCATAAACTACAGGATAACAACAGGACAAGTACACACTACACAGAGGCGCTTAAGACCGTAAATGAAACTATAAGTGTAAATACTACCAGCGGAGAGGAAAACCTCTGATCTGCCCCGAGAAAAAACAGCGTAGGAAACTCGGAGGGACCAACATTTTCAATTCATTGTATTACATTAGATAAATAAGCATGTTAAGAATGATTTTAGTTGAAGTAGTTTTCTTGATATTTAGCGATGTGACATACGGACGAAAAAATCGCACCATAAGGGTTCCTTTTTACTTCCCCCCTTTACTTAACTTTAACCCTAAAAACATACACCTGATTTGAGAACCTCTTGCTTTTGAAATCTTGAAGTTGGTAAATAAAATTCAGTTCATTAGATATTCACAAGTAGTAAGTGTCTGAGTAGACAATTAAAATTAGGCTACTGCTAATCCCGAATGTAGATGAGATACAAAATAATCCTCAAGTTTTCTAGCAAATTTATATACCTACTCAAAAACTAAATTTATTTACAATAACAGTATACATAGTGGATATATATAGTGGCGTTACTATAATTAGCTTAAATCTAAAAGGATGTTGGCGGCATTTCCTCGTTGTGTCGCAATGCTGATACGTTGTGCGAGGAAGTCGCTAGCTCTTCGGTCACCAGTTACGTCAACCAGACGCTAGGACCCCATGGACCTAGACTTTCAACGCCAAATGGTATAAAATGGTACTCTCTGCCGAGGATATTTACTACGTTTCAAAATTTCGACGCTTTCCACCGCTCTGCCCACTTTTACATTGGTCCGTTGGAGGTGGGACGGTGCCAGTATATCTACGCAGGTAGCATCCCACACTAACATCCATCCTAAGCTTCAAGGAACTAAGGACAACCCATCAAGCCTCTTGCCGTGTTCCCTGATAATGCCAGTCGGCTCAAAATAGCATCAATGTAGGTGTTAAGACTAACTAGTTTTAGTACTTATTCTATAAAATTTCATCGCAAAGATTTAATTATCCACTTTGTTTAAAGCTAGTAAATATTTTTAACAGTACTAAATCCGCTAATATGAATCTTCAGACCATGTCATAAAATTATACTTTGGTTTGGTTGAAAGTTACTTTTTATCGATGTTTGTTAAAAATAAAAGTTTTAAATTACTTGCTATAATGGCCGAGCTGTGATATCATACCCTTTTAGTATCCATTTACTGCCGTTATTGCTAAGTGATTCATGAAAGTTAATAACTGTAAACCAATTTGCTGTTGTTGCTAGCGTATACATTTAAGCCCATTTATGTCGATGTAACTGAATCTGTATCGAGGTATACGAGTTTTATTTAAATAATTTAGACCGAAATGTGCCTTATATTGTACGTACTCATGATACTTTATTACTTGGTGTTCCACTAAACTAAATCCAACTCCAGAACAAAACAGATTCTTATGATGATAAAATATTTTCAATTTTATTGGTAGTTTGGTTTAATAATATAATTTGAAACTTAATGACAGTTGAATTGGTCATGGTCAGGGTCTTACACGGCTTTAGCTTCTTAATTTGTCTTTTCTGTTCCCGAAATATAAGAACTGACTACCCAATTTGAAACTTATATTTAAATATTACATTCTGAATGCCTACGTTTCGTCCTACTGAATTTATCTCTTTTTCTATACATGTTCTTATGTTAAAAAATATAAAATTTAGAAACGTATGAATCGATTTGGATAAAACATCAAAGAATCACCGCTAGAAAACTTGTTTTTAAATAAAAAACGGCATCCAAATCAACACATTTACCAAAAAATTACCGAAAGGCAAAATACTATTCTGATTTAATTATCTCATTATACCCACGTCAGCGTCACTTTTAAGCATTCGCTTTTTTTATTTATATGTACCTATATGTTTAGGATCTCGTAATGGTACAGTCATTTGTTACAGTACAGGGACCATAAACCATCACATTACGTTAATACTCCTCGCGATATATCGAGTAGGTGAGCAGCTTTACTCGATCCTCAGTAGGCCAGGGGAAAAGTAAAAGGCAAGATTTATCGTAGTTTTTACAATTTTACGGTCAACGACTTCGGTATAAACGCCAAGGGACACATTACAGGAGATATCACAGATTTACTTGAAACCCGATGCTTTCTCTGGAGGGAAATCTAAAAATGGAGCTTGATGGCAAAGTCCCATTAAGAAAGCCGGATTTTGCGCCGGTTTAAGGGAGGTAAGATTTATTGATGATTGTAGGCTTTAAAGGAGAAGTAATTAATTCTTACCGGGTGTGTTTTTGTGGCTTACTTGAATTTTCAACCTAATACCTGTTAAATAATTAATTGTTTATTTTCATGTGATTAACGGGAAACATGCGCAAAACATTGGTTGGCTATGCGATCATTAAATAAGCAAGTTGCGCATATTTGGCTGGAATTGCTATTTAAGCTATCCTGTCAACGTTTATTCAAATTCATCTTAAATCAAAATAAACACTAAGATAATGTTATAACGCACATTATAACGTTATCTAAAAATACATCTGATATTTTATACGAAAAACAAAGCGTGATAAATATATTGGTAAGAAAAAAAAGCGGTCAAGTGCGAGTCGGACTCGCCCATGAAGGGTTCGGTACCATTTATGACGTATTAAAAAAATCTACTTAGTAGATCTCGTTCAAACCAATTTTCGGTGGAAGTTTGCATGGTATTGTACATCATATATTTTTTTAGTTTTATAATTCTCTTATTTTAGAAGTTACAGGGGGGGAGGACACACATTTTACCACTTTGGAAGTGTCTCTCGTGCAAACAATTCAGTTTAGAAAAAAATGATATTAGAAACCTCAATATCATTTTTGAAGACCTATCTATTACACGTGTGGGTTTGATAAAAAAAATTGAGTTTCAGATTATGGGAAAACCCCAAAATTTATATTTTTTGTTTCGATTTTTGTGAGAAAATTTTAATGCGGTTCACAGAATACATCTACTTACCAAGTTTCAACAGTATAGTTCTTATAGTTTCGGAAAAAAGTGGCTGTGACATACGGACGGACAGACAGAGAGACAGACAGACATGACAAATCCATAAAAGGTTCCGTTTTTTGCCATTTAGCTATGGAACCCTAAAAACATGACGCAAACTAAAACAGTTCACCGTTTCACGGTATTCAAAATACCTTAAGTGAGGAGTAGCTCCCTAAAGCTTTGGTTTACCGATCCGCTTTATCAAAGTCTGTTTTAGAAAAACAATAAATCTTCAAGTACCTTTCAAATATTGAAAAGGGTATTTTTAAGGGGAAACTGCAAATCATGACTGGAAATCAATAATCGAACGTCTGCCCCTCCACCTTCGTCTTACGTGTTGGAATATAATGATACTATAGCTAGGTATAGTATATCAACAGTGGTGGGGCAAATCCCGCGGACATTTGTTCGATTTCGAATCGAAAAGGTACGGGAAAATTGTTCAGTTGGTAAAATTCTTAAAACACCTTAACCTAATTCTAAAATACTCTTCTATTAACATCTATTGTTAAAAAAACCTTCATATTAACAAGAACTAGGACTATAGATAACACACAGACAGACAAACAAACATTGTGAAATTATAAGGGTTTTTAGTTGGCCAAGGAACCCTTAAAAGGAATACATACTTAAAAATATTTTTCGTTTCAATCTTATCACGAAATAAGAATAAAAATATAAATAAAAGCAAAAGAAGCTTTTGTTGAAAGGGCTGTTATTCGTAGAAAAGCTGCTTGGTTACTCGTATGTATAGGTAAGAAACCTTTACAAATGGATCTGTCCTCACGCAGACCCAACGAGACGATCCTTAGTAATACTTCAAAACAAAGAAACGGACCGATAAGAAGATTACAGAACCCGCACAGAGTTAGGTATAGACAACAGATCACTTACCAGTGAAATACTTATCGGAACAAATAAGTGGTTATTCCCACTAGTCACCACCAAGTTGTTACCAGTGGTAACTACTGGGATTTTTTTCTCCACCTTTTACCAGTGCTAACTACTGGGAAATAAATTGCCAGTAGTTACCACTAGTAAAAGGTGGGGAAAAAATCCAAGTAAAATCCAATTACCACTGGTAACAAGTTGGTGGTAACTTGTGGGAATAAACCCAAATAAAAGTACTCTCGGTCATCACACATTCGCGCTCCTATAGATGCTTAAGGCAAGTCATTTTGTTCATAAACAGTGTTGGTAAACAATATTTCTCGGACAATGTATGGTGTTACGAAACATTGTGTATAAGCCTGTGTTGTTTATAAAAAGTTAATAATGAATACATGGCTTTATTGTGGGAGAGCAATCACTCAATCAACTAAAAATAGAGATAGAGTGGTTGCAGTATGAAATTGTGTAATATGCAACTGATTTGTACCGTTAGCGCCGAAGAGTTAAAGTGAAAATAGCGTCCACTTCTGGTGATGGTGACGCGAGTTTTGATAAACGTTGAATGCAAGGTCTATTGGCGACATTCTTTGGTAAAGAGTAAAAATAAAATACAATGTTAGAAGTTTAGACCTGCTCCAAACGAATTGCGGTCACGAAGGCAAATAAATTATGTAAACCATTAATGTCAAAGCTTTGGTTTACGAAAAGTTAAGTTAATTTAAAGGCAGCGAAATAAATCGATACTTATAATTTTAGTACGTTCATATTCAAAAATAAACGCGACGAGCTGAAAACACGCCAGCCTGCGTCCATTCACTACCACTACGCAGCTGGTGTCCTCACGTGCCCTCAGTGTGCACGGGGGTTCACCTCGAAGATCGGCTACGTCAGCCATTTTCGGGCGTATGAGCGCCGAGCTAACTAGGAGTCGAAGTGGTCGCCAAGGTCTAAATCGGTGAATAGTAGCATTAGGTATCTAATATATATTTTCAATTTATAACAAATGGAACCAGGATAAAACCTATGTTCTTAAAGGTTAAGGTATATAAAAACTCTGGGCTCTTTGATGGTTATAAAAGTCACCATTAATATATCTTATTTCAATTTCCGTTTAATGTCATTTCTAAACCAACAAGTTTCTCACAAGGGAGGATGAGACTAAAGAAAATACCGGAGGGTAGAAAACAATATGAATTATACGTCAAATTGAGTTCCAAATGGCGCATCAATTCGGAACCTGAAATATGCCGTCATACATTTTACTCGCGCCCTTTTCTGTATGCATAGTATAGGGTAGATTTTAAACGCAAATAATAGAAATAGCTAGCAGCTGTTTCTATCTCAATACTATCTGTTTAGTAGTTTTAGTACTGTTTTAAACCGTCCGTTGTGTGGTATAGGTGTAACCGATGGTACCAGCACTTAAATTACTCGTTTTGTCAAACTCAAATGTTTCAGTACATGAAGATTCACATATATCTAACCACATAGATATAGATAACATACCTATGTATGCTATTGTATTTCGGACCCAGCAAAACAAAACAGAAACAATACAGATATCTATTCAATGTAGTCTCAAATATTATGACGTTAACGTTGTTTTCAATATAAAAACGAAACGTTTGAGCTCGTCAAATATAATTTTATTTTCCATAAGGGCAGAGCGATGGGGCGGCCCCCTCGCTCGTTATTCCGACTACGCACCATGTAACGTCTTTTCGCAAGCTAAATATGTATTAAATTGTCATTCAATTTTTACTATCACGACAATGACATGCCGTTGGGAAATATTGAAAAGATAATAACATTCGAAGTATACTTATTGACTTTAACTTGCAATATAAATTCCCATTTTATTTAATGGTTGTATTCATTGGCAATGCGTTTTAGTTTCAGTCAAATGACTCAGTAATGAGTTTAGGGCGTACTGATTACCATTTTCAAGATGAATATTTATTTGGGGTTTTATTACAGTAGGTAGAGTGCTCTGGAAGTTTATTCAAAAGCTTTACGCTACTGAAGATAGAGCTTAAAGCTGTTAACATAATTTTGCAGTTCATTGTGCGAACTAAAGTGATAGCATTAGTTAAGTGATTAAGGCGTGCTTTGTACTTGAAAAGGACGGCTTCAGTAAACTAACCTATTTTGACCTATCTTATTGATCTATTCAGAATAGTACGGAAATTTGGTTAATGGTCACAACATGATATCTTGCCAAAATGAACCGTTTTGAACTATTATCTACTATATACCTATCATTCATTGTTCATGTGAATATTAATTGTTTTTGTCGTCAGCTGCTATGCGACTGAACATTTAGCGACGTTCACCAAGGAGGAGTTTTCGCCGAAGTGTCAAGTTCCTGCGGTTCCGCGGCCGGCTCTCTGATACTGCGGGGCTGCGAACTGCATCGCAGCCATAATTGTTTTTAGTTTTAAGACATATTTTACGAGTATAATAATATGTATGTTGTTTTAAGGTATTTATCTATGGGTCAGTAGTTTTCTTTTATACCACGTCGGTGGCAAACAAGCATACGGCGCGCCTGACGGTAAGCAGTAGCCGTAGCCTATGGACGCCTGCAACCATAACAAGTTGCTTGAAATTAAAGATTTTCATTCATTCATTCAATCCAATAATCATATTATTCCATTTAATTAAAATTACTAGGTACCTTAAATAATAATCTACCTATACACTACCAACAAACAAAATAACCATTATACCTCTCGTGTTAAATAATGGTCCCATGACAGCTGATTATTTAAATATGTAGTAGTTGTTACGTAAAATGTTTGTAGACGACGTTGAAGTTTAGCACACTAATATACACGGTGTAACTTGAGGAAACCGAAAGATTATAACAGCGTATTCCTGATCACACTTCGATACTAAAATGTCATATATGTAAACTTTTCTGGATTTCGCCTAGTTTCAGAGTTAATACCAATAAAAAAAACTATTTATTGTAATTTAGTGCAAAACGTATTTTTGATGGCGATGATGACATTATGGGGCGTAGTCTAAATATTAAGGATATTTGATAGATGTCAAAAAGTGACAAGTAACCTATGCAAAAACTAGGTTCTAGAAAAAAAAAATAGTGCCAGTTTTACCATAACATTATTTTTTTATGTACAAATACATTCAAAAATAACATTTTTACTTTATTTTAGAGGCTAAAATAAAGTAAAAATGTTATTTTTGAAATGTTCGTGGTTAAAATCTTTCGGGTTCCTGATGTTACACCGTGCATACGGTAAAATTATATTTCTTCAGAACTTCAAACTAAAAGAAACTTGAAAGAACAGAAGGAACTGTCATAAGGACCATCACACGCGAGAGGTATATCCAAATAGTCGTTGTTACTTGTAAAGTCTAGACCAACTAGTTATAGGTCAGTCCACGTCAAAGATATGTTCACACTTTTGCACCTTAGCCCTTTGTAATAAGGCGAAAAATGTAAACATATATACGTCGACTGGTTCTACGACCCATAATTTAACGTTTTTAAAGTTTCTAACTAATGTAATTAATGAGTATACAAGGTATCCAGTAAATAATGGAGAACCTTCTAACCACCGACTGAAAATCAGGAATATCAGCTTCAACATTTATTCAGTAAATAGGCCACAAGGGCACTTTTACACGTCAACGTGCAATTTACAAACAAGTAAGAAAAACACATCAACAATTATTATAAAATACAATTAACTGAAAATATCAATTCAAATTAAAATATTATATCACTTAGAGATGTTTATAGTCTCTTAATGTCGAATTACAAAAAAATAACGATAATATTAATATTAAAAATCCATAGACCGTTATAGTGTTCACTTTTTCCATCATACTTCCAATGCCTGCTGCGACCGGTTCATGGGTGTTTATTTTTGCGCCTCTGAACGGGTTCCAGCAGGCGTCCTACATGACATTAAACCTCTCCAAGGGGCCTCTACGTGTTGGATCTATATCCCCACGTACGCCTATCAAAAGACCGGGATTTATAGGCCCGTGAAATCCAAGGAGATACAATAATATTTTAAAAAAAAGATACAAAAATAAATCTAAAATTATTAAGAGATGTAAATGTCGCTTCGTGCCAGAACTTAAATATTATATAGTTTATCAAAGTATCCTTAGAGATGTCTCCAAGAGTCAAAACCCTGTATAATTAAAACATTCACTGAGGAGATTTTACTATACGTATACCTAAGTCGACAGAAGTGGTTAAAAGGTGGTCCATTATTTACTGGACACCCAGTATGTGGCCACGGTTTAAAATCACCATTTACTAAACACAATGTTTTTAAACTTTTTTTTCGCCTTAACGCTACCCAATGTTACGTTATTATTGTCACCAGTTGCTTTCTAAGGCATTAGACTAAACGATAATGATGCAAGCTCGTCAAGCTGATAGTGGGACAATGCCGAATTACTGCATTGTTATTCAGACCATTGAATTGGGACTAGCTGAGATTCAATCGTCAAGTTTCCAAATGACTTAAGCATTGTGATAATTGTATTTACAATAAATAAGTAGCATGATCCATACATAGCCACCACTAGACTACAAACTAATTACGAATTCATACTATATAATATGTATTAAAACATATACAAAGGCCATGCAACAGTAATAGGTAGCTGATTTTCATGTCATTTTTCTCGCTATAGCAGTCGCATGGTCACTCCAATAAGATTTTGTTAAAATAAATCACCTGTATAAATAATGCCTGCCTGGGGTTAATACCGACTTCACCTAACATCAAAGAGAATTTGAAATAGAGGTGGATTGTCAAAGAAAACTTTGTAGCCACAGTAAATTTACTGCCATCTTTCGACCCATGACTAAAACTTTTAGAACGCCATTTGAATTTGGTCCTTATTTTTTCATTGATACAAGCTAAATTTGTTAAATATAAAAAGTGACGCCATCTAAAAAGCATAAGCCAAAGGTTATGGCGCCATCGCTCGAAACGATGCCGGATATGTCAGTGTCAAAAGTGACGTTTCTTCAAACAAAAACGTCACTTGACACTGATATATCCGACCTATACCGTACCAAGGCCAAAGAGTTGATTTGTTATTTTTTAATACAAGCTTGACGCGTCCCGTGGTACATCTTGCTCGCGCTCATCGGTGCCTGTGAGATGCACTGCGTTATATTTCAAGTTTGTATCTTATCAATAACAAATCAAATTACGAAAAGAGTTGAAATTCGAACAGGCCTAACAAGGAAAGTTTAGCAAGGATATGTTCTAGTACCTTACCTACAGCTACTTGCAGTCTGTTCAGTTGTCCATTTCCTCTGTTTCTCTATTAGAACCCAATCTATTGCTACATCAGCCAAAACATTAAACTTTGTTGGCGGCAAACTCTTAGAGGAAACACAATAAATCCCGCACATAATAGTCTTAATAAACGGGCTCTCGACCTAGCTCTTTCATCTGGCTTCGGCTGTAAATCTGAGGGTGAAAGTGCTTTCAGGGCTGCCAAAATAAAAATGATATAAAATATTGAATACCCACTACGATTATGTAAGGACATAGAAGAAAATGCTTGATTTAAATACAACAAATAAATTTACCATATTTATTCTTTCGATTATAATTTATTAATTATGTGTTGTATCTGATGAATGATTTTAATCACATTATTGAAATGTTATTAAAAAGTGCTACTCAATGTTAAAAGTTACGTGATGGTAACTAGTTTCCATGTGCACATTAAATAATTACCTAGTGTTTATCATATAAAACGGCAAAGTTGAAGAAAGGAGATGTAATCTGCACCTTCATTCAATACCTATATTGTTTAGCAAATATACCTGCAATTTTGGAAAATAAAAATCTAATACACGCATATACAGGTACATATTAACGAAGTCAAGAGACAACCCTATTGTAATAGCATTACCGGGGCGATACAAACCCAGTAGCACCAACGTTAAGGTGATGTACCTCTACCGGGGAATATAGTCTTTTGCGATGTGTTTTTCTTTCAGAAATATTTAAGCATGGGATACAATATATCCATTTTTTGTTTCTTCTTAAATTTTAATGTACAATCGGGTACATTCACGTTGAACCAGTTCAGATTTTTTTTGCCTTGATCTTTACGAGCGAGCTAAACTCCTCCTCCCATAGATATAACCAATAAGGATGCATTTAGGATTCATTATCTTAGTTTGCAAATACGGCCACTACGAGTACAAAGACAATGGACGACAATAAACTTTACCTGAGCTAACTTTTTTTTTCGACACCCACTTTTTTTAAGTGCCGTACTATTGGTTGTCACTTTTGTGTTATCGCCTCACCGTCTGCAAGACTTTTAAAATATTTTCGCCCTTAAGGTGGTTCACCGCAAATGTCTCCGATAGTAACTAATAGGATAAAATATTTTCACCGTGAATTAAATTCTAGTTTTAGAAATCTGTATCTTGATTTTATAATACTCTCAGTAAATTTTGCCCGTAGTTAGCCAGCAATTTTAATAGTTCAAATACCAGTCTTGATGTCGAATCAAATCAACATGTCAAAACAAAACGTAAAATTTACACGACTATTCTGTGATACGTGATAAATCACAAAGGCACCAAACCCCGGCAAAAAAAAACCATTAGCTAAGATACAATAGTGAGTCTTTTCACCCTTGCTAGTAGCACAGGCCCGCCCGGTAGTAACATGACCCAACTAATCTTACTTACATACTTGAGGAGCCTATGGACCAAAATATTGTATTAATATTCTATTTCCTACTTGCTTGATTATTAGTCATTTCATATATGTATATGTCTATACCATGTCTTTAGGTTCTGTTTGTGTATTTAATCTTAGCTAGGACGACTTTGTACCCTTTTACCCAAAATATAGGACATGATATATGTTGACTGAACTGAGAGAAAAGTAATATACTGTGTTTAACGATCAATATTTTGTTGAATAAACAATACCCCTAGTGTAAATATTTTCGACAGCGAAACGTGACGTACGCGTTTGCGTTAAGTGTCATTTTGTATGAGATTTTTGACTTTCCAAAACGTCCCGCTTGGCGCGCTGTTCAAAAACCCATACAAAATTAGACTTACGCAAACGCGTACGTCACGTTTCGCTATCGACTAAATTTACACTAGGGGTACAGGTATATATATGATAAACATCTAGAGTTTACCTGCAGCAGCTTGCTAGGCTATCCAGAAATTTTCCATTTATTATGTTTTTTTTATCATTCCAATAATTCTCGCTAGTCCCATTTTTAATCTGTTTGCATGCATTCAAGTAATACCTGCACGGATTCGGTAAATCCGCACGCCACAGACGGATTCATTCCAGCGACAACGCTCCCTTTGAGCATTGCAATCGCGTATAAAAAACGAACTTTTCGTGTTCTGAGTAAAATCCTATGAAATACTAACGAACCTGGACAAACATGTTATCAGGATGATATATTTTAGATTGCAAAATGTTTTTTACTTATATATCTAGGTAAAAAATTATTCTTCTTCAATGTCTACATACTAGTTTTGCAATTGATGTACATATACTGTATGTATCTGAACGTAAAGCATTAATTTAAACCCGTTAACGTTTAGGTTATACTGAGCAACTTTACCTATGGGACCCGAGATCGCAAGAAGAAGGTTTGCGAAGGACAGTCAATTATCCTGTGAACTTTTCACGATTAAAATTCATATTCATATACACAATTAGAGCATTAAATATAAGTAGAAAGCTACTTACATATAGTATTCATTTAATTTACATCGTATCAAATGAATATTGATACAAATATTTTAATATAAGCATTGTGAAGCCGAACAAAATAAACATATTTTACTTGTTTGTTAATGAGAAACACATCATACCGTACTTGAATTGACACATATCACATATCAAATTTCCTGCAAAATATTCGTTCGTAATTTAACGTAGGCAACCGAATTTACTCACCGCTCCGCCAAATGTAGGTATTCGCTTTTGCATTTGCTCTTTTTAGGGTTCCGTAGTCCTTATAGTGGCGCCATGTCCGCCTGTCTGTCTGTATGTCTGTCCGTCCGAGGCTTTGCTCCGTGATCATTAGTTAGTGCTAGAAAGCAGCAATTAGGCATAGATACTCGTATGTAAAATGAATCATGCCGATAAAGTTACAAGGAGCCAATTTTGGTTTTTAACCACTCGTTATATTGATACCAGAGCAAGATATGGATCACAAATTTGTTCGAAAAGTGGACTCTTGAACGTTGCGAGGGTTTCAAGTCACGAGGGTTAAAAAAAATTGCCACCGAGTGTGTTTCAAATAATATTTGACCACATTAACGCGAGGAAAATACTAAACGTATAAAATTAAACCAAATCAAATCCAAATGAACGTAATTAATGAAATATTTATCGTTCGAAAGCCAAATATACCAAGTAACATAAGGAAACAACTCAAAATTTGCATCAAATTACTTTATGTGGATAAAATGCAACCTTTTCATCAGTTTTCGAACAATCAAAAGAGCCTTTACGAGCTGGTGTAGTTTAAATATATTTTTAGGGTAGGGAAGGTGCGCATGTCTTTTTTTTTTTTTCGTTATATCCATATGTTGCCAGGTATCGTTGGATAGATCTTTCTAAATGACTACACGAGCTCAAAAAATATTTTTGATAAAGTAATCGCTCAAAAAAATATGCCCTCCCCCCCCCCCATAATTCTCTAAAATTTCTGATCTCTCTCTAAAATTTCGTCCAATCAAAAAAATCGTGAAACTAAAGCTCTATAAAAACTTCAAAGTCTTTTCTTAGTAAAAATACGTAGAAAGAGCGTTCAAGGTAGGCTATATTGTGAGTGTGACAGAAGGGGTTTCTGCGGCACCCTACACTGAGCATGGCCTGACATGCTCTTGGCTGGTTTTTTTAATGTTGATATCATACCGAGTCAATACCATATTTTTTAAGTAGCTGCGTTAAATTGTGTTTTAGAAACATTTTTTTTTAAACTTGCTCATAAATGGTGATATTTCGAAAAACGAAAAACTTACAGAGGAAAAATATGTCACTAATGATGACAAATGAAAAATGAACTAAGAAACCATAAAGAGATTTATTGTTAAAATACATATATTTATTTTGTTCATGATTAAATATTAATAATTTAATAGCTAATAGCCGAATGAATCTCTCTGCCATTCATGTCTTTGCAACAAACAATAAACAAAATGGCTTACAATATCTATAATTCTACCGTATTTAACAATTATTTCATTTGAAACTTTATTTCCTAAAAAAATATAATAAGTAACATTATATAAACAATTTTGTTTATATTGTTTTGTAAAATGAATAACTTTCCTATTAGGTACTTACATTGGACTATTACTGATAATCAATCTGGTCGTAATCCGTAACAAATCAATTTGCATATTGATTTACCTTATATTCAAATAACATCGTTTTGTTAATAAGTAGGTAGAGGTATAGAAATGCAGAAAACTAAAACACATTACTATTAAAGCCGTACTAATTGTACCCGCAACTCCGTCCGAGTAAATTATTATACAGATATATCACATTTTGTGGTTAGTTAGTAAAATTGTAAACTAATATATCGGTGTTTATTATAAGTGTATGATAGTAAGAGCTAGCTTTGGCAGATCCTTCGTTGTGTGATATTATTTTAACAAAAGAATGATTATATACTTAGAAATCTTTAAAAAAAGTAACATACCAAAGCTTCATGTAAAAATGCCAAAGTTACATGTAAAAATGCTTTGGACGGTATTTTCAAGTATTCAAAAGCTTGTTTGAGCCCAGGCGTGCCCAATTTTCATATAAAGCGCATCCCATTGAAAAGAGCTAGGATAGTTGCAAAAATTGTGTTCGGTTCTTAGGCTAATAGGGGTTTACACGGGCGAGAAAAATAAGAAAGCGGGAAAATGAGATTTTTTGGGAAAATATACATTTTAGAGGATATTTCAGATATTTCAGTCCTACTTTTTTTATGATATAGTAAGCAAACAAGCAGACGACATGCCTGATGGTAATCTTTTCTTGAAGATTTAGCGTGCTGACTGTAAGAATAAAAAAATAGAATTAATAATCCTCTTCTTCTTCCGGCCTTGTTCCATTTCAAATTGGGGTCGGCTCTCCTAATCCTCCTTCTCCTTTCTTGTTTCTGGGTCGTCGCTGGGTCTAAATTGTATTGATAGTCTACTTTAGACACACTCTTTTTCCCATGGTGTCAGCCCGTCAGGCCTTTGGCCATGTGACCGCCTAAGGCGTGGAGGTTCCAACATACACGGCACATTTGCACACTAAAGTGCCCCCCTTATATAGTCATGTCAGCCAATATACCTACCGGCGTGAAAACTCCCCGACAACTCAACGCATGATAACCATTACACTCAACCATAGTGACGCAGATGCATATGTGTGGTTCGTAAACATCGCAGCAGCAAAAAGCGTCAGCCACTCGCAAGGAGTTGTTGTCGAGAAAGGTAATAGTAGTTGTTGTGGAGAGGGAAGTACATGTAACCAAGTCCCAGCCTCAGCCTATAATATACCTATTGATACTGACAGGCAAAAATATATATCATTATTGTTTTGTTACTTTAGGTACCTGCGTGTCAGCATCAAAAGTAGCGGATGAAACAATGCGCCAAAAGCATCTGATATTCCGTATAACTTTTCCAAATTTAGATAATTTTCTGAAATTCACGTTCAAAAATATATCTTTTACGGTCTTAGTTGTTCTTCTATTCTATATTAAAGACATCACTTTTTGTTAAGCTGTTATAGAATGGTAGATACTTATGAAGCGTTATTTGATCCGCTACTTTTGATACTGACTGTACACAACTTTTATAATTGGGTAATTCCATGAGACTGTAACATCAGTTACCAATTCTTTCGTGTGTTCTTACATTAATTAAGCAAATTTAAGTGTCTGTATGTCTGGCATAGCCCTACAGGTAGATATCTGGATACTTAAATTTGCTTAATTAATGTAAGAACACACTAAAGAATTGGTAACTGACGTTACAGTCTCGAGGAATTACCCAATTTTGTAATTTACATTTCTTTGTAATAGTTTTCTTAGTAACGTAGAAAGCTTTAGACCTATTTTTAGTTCATTTATATAAAACATATGTGTAAAAGACTATTTGTTTTCTAAATAAATTAATATATATATATTTCATGAATACGAGATGTTAACTTTACTATATTTTTCCTTTAAGCTAGGTACTAAAATCCTAGCACTGATAGATATTATCAGGTATCCACCATCTACTCGTATTCCTAGTAAATTGGTACTACGTTACCAATTAAAATATCAATGGTTTAACTTTTAATACTTGGCTAGTATAATCATTTAATGAATAGTAATGTATATTCAAATAAAATTCGACACGCTTTTGTGTTCGCCTTGCAGTTAGAATTGTACTTAAGCGGGCGTAGAAACTTTACATTGACATTTCGCCAACACTGACTTCATCTATTGGTTCGTAAGCGATTTCATACTTGTGATAAGAAGAAATATAAATAAATATATGGTAATTCGCATTGTGATTGGTCTATTTTACACATATCTATTAGTAACTAGGTATTACTACATAACGCCAATTAGCTGATATAGTTCATGTCATCCACGATAATGCGCAGATTTGTCAAATCTAATCTTTAATAACATTACATTACACACGTCATGTCACGCGTCTTCATGGATGACACGGTCTTATAGTTGTTCTTTTGTTCATTCTTTATTATTATCATTGTAATCAATAATGAACAGTAAATTAAATCAATGGTTCTTAAGTATGTAATTTAATTACTATAATTATATTATGATTTCACAAAATTGCAAAAATACTTAGTAAAGTTCGTTAATATTTTCGTGACTAGATGGCAATGGTTCGTGGAGCCCTCATACTCGTATTGATGGCCGTTATACTGATGGTCGCCATCACAAGTGTACAGGTAAAATGCTGACGATTCATATAAAATTCATTTTTTGCTTTGATCATATGATTAATATATATGGTTTATAATATTGGTGGAATGGCTAAATTATATGAATTATTTAATCTTACAGTTACAGTCTTTTGAAGATGCTGAAACCAGGAGGTATAAAAACAACTATCTCCATTTTAATTAAACAGATTTCTCTTATATTACTAGTACATTACTATAGAGGCCAGGAACATCGGGTTGCAGGCCAAGTAGCTATAGGGATACACGCCCGGCAACTCCGTTTTGTCTCAAACTTGCAATGAAAAAAAAATGTAATCAATTTGTTTTATTCATGGGTTTATACAACTAGAAACAAATAACGAATCTACTACTATTTGATGGTTGAATACCAAGACACTGTGTCGCAATTTCACGTTTGAAAACAAAAGAAGGTTGCTTTACAGGCCTAGGTGTGTAAGGCTGTATGAAATTCCTTTACACATCATCTTCACTCATCGCACCTGATACGTCAATATTTCATTGCATGTTTGAGAAATATTTATTTATTTTGCTTACTCCCTAGGTAACTGAATTCACTTTCTATTAATTAACTTTATTTACTAAAGCATTTTAAGCCGGAAACATGAATGTCCACTTCTTCTTTTTACGCTTGCGATATCCCGACAGTGGTCAGGGTCTGTTTTCCGACATGGGCTTATACAATTTGTTCTATCTTGAGAATTGGCTGTAGTGAACCTGCTGTACTTTTCGAATTTTAGTTTTAGATCTGTTTCCGATACGATACTGAACTAAAGCTGGTTTCGTTTATTTGTACGGTCGAGGAAATTGATTCTTTCGCAGTTTATGGTTCACTTTACATTGTGGTCAAAATTATCTGAAGAGGCAGGCATGCCGGGGGAGATTGTGTCTATATTTAAGTATTGGTACAAGCATCAAACAAATGTTGTAAGGTGGGCTGGATCGGTTTCTGACGAGTATAGGTTGAAGTGCGGAGTGAGACAGGGTGGGTTGACGTCTCCGAAGCTCTTCAATCTCTATATGAATGGGCTGATCAATGAACTCAGTAACACTTCTATAGGTTGCTCCGTGGGCGGAAAAGTTATAAACAACATCAGCTATGCCGATGATATGGTGTTACTGAGTCCATGCATCAGTGCATTGAGAAAGTTGCTATGCATATGCGAGCGCTACGCTGCTGCCCATGGCCTTAAGTACAATGCGACGAAGAGTGAGTTGTTGCTGTTTAAGGCTGGCAATAAATCATACAACATTGTCCCGCCTGTTGTACTTGATGGCACACCACTAAACAGAGTCTCTAAATTTAAGTACTTGGGGCACTGGGTATCGGACACGCTATGTGATGATCAGGACATAGACAGGGAACGTCGAGCTTTGGCGGTCCGTTGTAATATGCTGAGTCGTAGGTTCGCACGATGTAGTGACAGTGTAAAAGTTACCTTGTTTAAGGCATTCTGCCAATCCTTCTACTCGTGTGCACTGTGGATTAGCTATTCTCAGAGGGCCGTCAATGTATTGAAAGTTCAATACAACAATGCGTTCAGGATGCTGATGGGGCACCCTCGCTATTGCAGTGCGTCCGGCATGTTCGCGGCGGCGGGCGTGCCGGGGTTCCACGCAATTTTACGCACCAGAATATCATCTTTGATGCGAAGAGTTCTGGGTAGCACCAACAGCATTTTGAGCTCACTTGCTGAACGGGTAGATTGCCCGATAATGCGTTATTGGGATAAGATGCATGCCCCAGTGCGCGCCTCTCCCCGGAGATATTAGGTTTAGGTTTAAGTAATGTATGTCACTAACACTAGTTGTAAAGTAAATTGTACAGTGTTGTAGTCGTAAGTGTATTGTGTGTATTATACTAACAAATTATGGAACCAGAGTCCGAAATAAATATTTTTAATTTAATTTAATTTAATAATTAGACAGCTCTTAGCATAAGTATGTCAACCAAATTTGCTTGAACCGCAAACTGCTAAAGAATACATTTCCTCGGCTGTACCTTCATGAAACTACATCCATCAACATTTTCTACATCTGTCATTTTGAGACGGTTACAACAACCGTCAGTAATCTTGATTTCATGCTTATGTCGCAGCCATCTGGTTAAGTTAGCCAGCTAATTAGTTGCCTAGGCCGATAGAAAATCATGCAATGTTTAACAACTTGGCGTATTGAAAGTTAGTTCTTTAAAGACGATTGGTTCACACAGCCAAGTAATTTAAATGTAACCTAAAAACTTAAAGAAATGAAATGACTTAAAATAGAATAAATAAATAATAAACAAATTTACACTAAAATACTAACCTAACCTAACCAAACAACAAATTCATCAATGTCCAAATAAACTGAATGACTACACCACATTCAGCCATCTGATTAAACGTAGCGATCAAAGACTTGGCCGGTTGTTCTTCAGCCAACTAATTAGCTGGCAAATTTAACCAGTTGGCTGCGACCACAGGCTGCGACACTCATAGGTATACGGATACTGAAGTTGCAATAATTTTGGGACCGCAATCAAATTTTAAAAATGTACACTTCATTAAACATTACTTACAGTGCCAGTGCATCTTGCTTTTACATTACATTGTAGCGCGCGACATGTGCTGCAAGTGAAACCAAATCAAAAAAATATTAGACCAGTTCGTCAAATGGTGGAACTCACTTTTAATTTTTTTACCTACTCTTCTACACTTCCAGATATCAACACCATCGTACAATTGTATCTGCTTTATTTATTTATCAGGTTTAAGCAGATAGCCGACATGTTGTCAATATCAGACCGTCACGGTTCTGATTCCTTCAATGATTTCAACGACAGGTATATCAAGTTTTTTTTTTCTTTCTGAATACCTCGACAACTCGAACTACGCGAAGACGAATGCTAGTTAGCTAGAATTCAATGTCTTCCCTTCAAAGCTTAATAAATAACTATGGTGGTCCAAAATATTTTGACCTCGAATTCCTCAAAAACCTAGAAATGAATCGTTTTTGTTTTATCTTGAAAAACTAGACGTACCCTTTTTGGTCTTGAGACAAAAGGCTCGTTAACACGAACTTTTTGGCGTTACCCATAAGATTCGTGTTATATATTAATTATAAAGCTCATCCGGTTTTTGTAAATGTGCATGGCGACTTTATCGATGAATTCATTCATAATTTCTCCATGCAGTTTCGAAGCGCACCTACCTCGTTTTTGCATATAGCTGTAAGTCTTAACATTAATTTTTATTTTTACTTTGTATGTTACTAACACACATATGGGCTGTAAATGCCTGAAATAAATTATTATTTTATTTAATTTAATTATATGTCGGTGTTTCGACTATTTTGCTTTTTTGGTTTACAGGAGTTCACTTGCAGAGGCAGATGATGTGCAAGCTTTGCCCCGGCGTCGTCGTAGCGTGCCTATGCGTGTCTGGCTGTGCGCTTGGAATTGTCATGCAGGAGATTTTGGAATTAATGACGCATAAAATATGTTCACTTTGACTGGCCGACAAATATGCAAGTAAATGGAATAAGTAAATCTCGGGGCATTCTTGCAGTGTAACTACGTCAATTAATGTCAAAGCGAATAGTTTTACTGTAAAATTTACCTACACATTTATTTACCTCGTTATTAATACAAGCCTCTGCTCGTGAGTTTGTACATGCAAGTAACAGTCGTTCTTACGACATGGCAAGAAAAATCGACTTGCACTTGTACTGCCATACTAACATGGAGGATGTCATTTTACTTCCTTAACTTGCTCGTTCCAGGGTCAGCCAGCTAATTCGGAGTTAACCGTTTATAAAGTACATTTTAATCCTGCATAAAATGTTAACTCCGAGTTAGTTGGCTAACCCAGAACGCGCAAGTTGCCCTAAGGAACGTATTTTTGGGAAAAGGTTTCCTATCAAAAACAATATCTTGTAAAATGTTTGCCAAAACCACAAGGCTCGCACCGTCAAGATCTCATGTAGAACAAAGCTTCTAACTTTACACGCCCTAACTTCACAAAATCTACACGTTCGTTTCGTTTTCTATGTAATAACGTGATGCTTTCTAGAGAAAACTAAAGTGTCGAATGCCTTGGCCCAGACCTGGACCGTACTACCGTGACCGTGAGGCATCCTTATGTCGAGATATAATTCAAATAAAATTACATTTACCGGTAAGTTCATTTAACCCTAAATTTTAATTACTGGAGAGTAGTGGGTGTCCAGTTCTCTAAGATGTGTAAAATGATTGCTAACCTTTCCGAAAACTTTAGCTGCAACAGCAGGTCGAATGCAGGTTATGCTGGATTGCGATGTAGTGTGCTACGCATACCGTTATATATAGCGTTCAATGGTTAAAGGGTTCTCATGCTCTATGTGCATGTGATAGAAAGCCACATAATATGTTTTGTAAAGCCTTCTAATTAATAACATTTATTAAAGACAAATAAGATCAAGCCGAAATAAGATAATGCAAAGGATTTAATTAAATTTAATGAAGCAGTTGAATAAATTAGATTTGCCATTAACATTTTACATTTTGGACTGGACTCAATTTGGGAATGTCAATGAAAACGCAAAGAGGTCGAATAGCTAAAACCAATCATTTTCACTCGTTAATAAAGCTAAGCCTAGACGTGGCCCGACCACGAGTGTGTGTGACGTAGGCTGATCCCGTACACGGCCCGGCCGCTTCTAATCGCAGCTACACGGTTATTCCATTTGCATAGCCTGTTACAATTTGCGTATCCTGAGAAACGTTAAATACTATTGATCGTGCTAAAAATACGTTTGTGTCTGCGTTTAGTGAGATTTAGAGAGTCTACAGTGATAGTCTGAAATATTGATTATAATATAATTATATGCAATATATTCCCAACGGACAAAATACGGGTCATGTTTTTTTAACGAGTAAGCAGTAAGTGTTTTGTGTTTCTATCTATCCCTTAACTAACTCCTCCTTTTTTAAAGCGATTCCAAAAAATGATACTGCATTTTTACTTACCTAAACATTGGCCAACCCGCAAAAGATCTTAAAATATATTACAACATTTTAATGCTATAATAATGATATTAATTCTTTTTTTTATAAATCTTTCCATCAATATGAATCAATATAAAGAACCACACAGTTTTTTTTATATTTGTTTAGTTTTTGATTATAATAATAATACCTATTATTTTTTGTCGTTTATTCAGAAGAGTATAACTTAGTAAAACCATATCGATTGCGTAATGAGTATAAAGTTAAATTTTCCCAGTGCAAAATTAAAATCAACTCACTCCCACCCTCACAGTCACAGTCATCACCTCCATGAAACAACATTAACGTTAAAAGCACCGCAGGCGAATTTGACGACTAAATTAAATCAAATTTCTAAAACGACGGCCCACAAACGAGATTCATCTCGCCATTTTGATGCTTAAGGACAAAGAAGACACGTTTGTTTTACGACCGCCCTTATCTGTTGGGTCCTAACTTTGTTGGTCATATGGGGGTTTGCGAATGAGGCCCCTTATCTAAATATTAGCTGTTGTTTATCCGCATTGTCCTTTCATTCCAACAACGTAGTCATAACTCCAAAGCGGTGGTCGGCTATTGGTCATGCATACAAACGTGA
Organism: Cydia pomonella; assembly: GCF_033807575.1. Lineage (NCBI taxonomy): Eukaryota > Metazoa > Arthropoda > Insecta > Lepidoptera > Tortricidae > Cydia > Cydia pomonella. Next base: position 10,712,431 of record NC_084715.1, read on the forward strand.
TCGAATATCTTCTGATAAGTGTATTAGAAATAAATTCAGGTATACGTGGCCCAGAAAAACGTGATCGGTCGCTAAAAGCCTTGTGGTATTGACGTAAAGTGTGGATTCGCTTAATATAACTGTCATGTTTAAGTAGTTAGATAAATGGAAGGATAAATAAAATTGTGAAATGTAGTTTAGGTTAGGATAGCATGTGAAATATTTAATTTTGATGTGGATGTGAATTGGTTCTCAAGCATGTTTATATATTTTGTTTATTCTGATTGTGAAGTTTAAAATACATACGTGATGTTTTTCTAATATTACTTGATCAACTGGAAGGTATAGTGCAGAGGAGAGAACTGCTTTCAAGTAAGGATAAAAAATTATGCAACATTTGTATTATACAGCTACATTTTATCGTCGACTACTGTCATCAGACGTTACAATCTTCGATACCGTATCTAACGAACTGATATGTAGTTCGAAACTTTTTTTATGAAATAACGACAAAAGAAGTACCGTGATAACTCTTAAAAAATCGCAAAGTGGGGGTTGAATAACAATCCCAATGCTCCGGCTCTGAGAGAACTCTGAAAATGAATGTCGGTGAGCAGACGAACAAATTCAAAGGACAACAAAGGATGGAATTTCTTTGGATCGTTATGAGGAGTTGTAAGTATATGTACGTTTGACGTCTGTTCAAAGATTGCGCTCCTGCTTAAATTGTACTTATCTCTCCTTTAATTTGAAATGGAATGTCAATCCCTCGGTAAACATAGAGATGGAATTCCATCTCATTAAAAACATTTCCCCAGTGGCGAAAGTTACAAAAATCTGGAACAAGAGGTGACAATTTACATATTTAAATTGACGAGCCACAAATACACAATTGAGAGAGCAATTATACGGGCCTTTTTAGCCGACCTCTCGACTCTTTTATGTTCTCCCCGACAGGCGAAGACATAGTTTTAATTGGAGTCGTTTCGAAGCACGCAAAGAGTCTTTTAATTAAAATTTCAACTTTTAATATTTAAAAAGAGCACGGTGTCTCGGGATCCACCGCTATTGCTGTAACTTCCCCAGGGAATATTTTCTTGCATTAACCTCTCCGACTTTGCATAAAAAGACTGATTTATTTACTTTTCCGCATTTAATCCTATCAAGAGCTTGACTTAAAAATATTGCAGTTTGATCTTTGTATTTGTAGGGAGGGAATATTTGTTATTTATAACTGAAAAGCCTTTTACTGTTATGTTCTAAAATCATTTTTATTATAGCTTTGCGGGAAAGTGTTAGTGTTATTATTTTTCGTAGCTAGGAACGAAGCTATATTTTTTTTTTAATTTATAGTTGGTAAACTCTATAGACTTCTCATCTCTGACTAATTATATTGACACGTGGTTTGTAATTACGGATCTGCATACAATCATTATAAAAAGCTTATTTGATTAGAAAATTAATAGGTTCGTATTTGACTGTTATTTTCGATTTCGTAGGTTTTGGGTTTTGATAGTATCACATGTTCCCTTTACTTAATAACTAAATTTTAAACTACTTTCTTGTGTTTTAACAGGTTTACGGCCTGTTTTTTTTGCTAATCTGCCACGTCATTAGAGTCAGGCCAAGATACTTTCGCAGTGATTTTGATAGTTCAGACAGCACAAGTGTTATTTTAAACGTCAAACATCTATGAAATTATGACGTTTGCACTTCCACAGGTTGGGCTATCAAAGTCGTTGCCAACTTAGCTTGGTCTGACTCTAGTAAGTATAATATGAGTAAATTTCAGGATTCGATTATTCTTATTTTTTATTAAAAAATAATGGACACATGTGTTTTTCTTGTTTAATATGGAGTGTAAACCTGATTTTAATGACATGTTGTGGGTTTAAACTAATAAATGTAGTTAACACACGTGTAAAGCACGAAAGATTTCGTTCCATTGAAACGGGCATATCCATGGAAAAATCAGGTCGAAAAGCTATTTATTTTATTTTATTTATTAGGATAACAAACAGAGTTAAATGTACATGTACACATAAATTATGCATTTTCCTCCACGACAGTCCTCACCGAGATGCATAGTCCAATTCAGTTTACTTATTCTAATTATTATATGAATATCTATTTCCTATTGGCACAAACTATTACATATTGGTAAAAAAAATATTATAGCATCTTATATTTATTTAGGCACAAGATTATCCCTTATCCTGCCACAGTCTTTGTAAATTTTATTGTAAAACATCTTGCATTTACCAATGATCGAACAAATCCCAACTTGACTAAAAAAATCATGAATAATTTGGACCTCCGGATTGGTATTATGAGCTTTTCACAATTCGGTTAATGAATCAATTTGAATACGCGCTCGGTTGACTGTATCGCAGGTCGGAAGAAGTTTAAACAACTTCGTGATTTATTGACGTACTAAAACTATCTCAGTAGGTATTTAGTGTGCGGTTTGAACGTCACTCTTATCAGTAAAACTTCTCTACTTTGCTAACTTTCGTCTCGGGGCATTAGGCACCGGGTTGCGTGAACAGAATTCTCAACTAAGTAAACGTTTTGACACGTCCCATAAATCCAGAAGGTGTTTTCATTTATGACTACCCTGAATTTTACTTTAAGACCAACGAAAGCTAATAAAACGGGGGTATGTAAATTGGGCTGAATACATTTGAGGTGATGCGCAAGTTTGTGGTTATTATCTTATGTTTCATAAAATAATTCAGTTTTAGAACTATTTAAATATTTCCAAACTTTCCCTGCAACACGGGATAGACTTTCAATGCAAATTTTACAGCATATTTTAACGTCCCTCGTCTGTGAAATTAGAAAGTTAGTGATATAAATAGTACTTCAAAAATAACACCACAGTATTAATAATATAATACATGGAAATCATACCAAAAAAGAGATGTTGCCTTACATCAAATGAGTTTTTTATAATTATTGATAGTGATGAAATAGTAATGACAGATCCAAAATTTCCACCTCGTAAGCCCTTCGGATCATTGTGTGTATAATATTCAGTACAGTGAGGGAAATTGTTATAACCTGGTCCATCAAAGATACCAGTTTGATGAACCAGGCTTGTCCTTTGGATCCACAGTACTCCAGGCCGGTAGAAATTGTCATTTGATGGTGGATTATCAATGCATTCATTGTGTGTGTGTGTGTGTGTGTGTGTGTGTGTGTGTGTGTGTGTGTGTGTGTGTGTGTATTTTCAATATCGGCACACATCTCCGGTCCTGTATATTCTCGCACGATTGACCATTGCTGTAATTGCAAACAGCTGAGCATTTGAATCGTGCTTTCCTGCAACCACAGCTGCTGGTACAACCTTATTTGAGTTACAGTTAGTTTAAAATTTTACAAACCTTTGAGAAGCCGTAGCTTATTAACTATTTGACTAACTAAGAAAAAAATATAGTCAATTAATTGTAAATTTCTTTTTCTTGAATGTGTGCATAGTGACTTTTGCCGTAACTCCAAATATTGGTGGAAAAATATTACAACAACTGAAAAAAGTCCTAAAATTTAATCGACTTTCATGTACTTCTCAATGATCCCAAGGGCATTTGAGGTGGGAAACTTAGATTTGTTATTAGAGTCTGGCTAGCCAAATATTGTTGACAGATATTTTCATGTTGTATCACCAATTGTCTATGATAAAAAAAACTAAAAGTCTGTTGTCAATTTATGTTATTCAGTCAAATTGTTCACGGTGTAATATTAATAATAATAATAAGGAAAGGTTGACTGGTAGAGAATGCCTCATGGCATTAAGCCCGCCTTTTGTACTATAAGATTTTCTTTTGTGCAATAAAGATTAAATAAATAAAAAATGACTATACCGACTGAGGTCCGCAAACGATTATTTAAGCTCATAAATAATTACGATAAAGTGCGATATCGACGTGAAGCGTTGTACCTATATCGAAAATCTGCTATGTTCACAAGTCGTAAACAATTTAGTGGGTTGGTGCTCTATTAATATTTTGATCCTTTAAGTACTAGTTCTAACATTTACCTATAACTTTGATTAAGGACGTGAATTTATGAATACCTGAATCTCATGAACAAGTGTGTAAAGTTCTGGAAAATATCAATAAAATCAAAACATTGGAACGTAACGAGTTACTGAAAACTAATGTTTAGAAGAAATCTGTGGAATGACTGGTCAGTAGTAAATTGATATAAAATATATAAAAATATCTTGGCGAAACATGTCTATATGTGAGAACCTGTAATTGGCTCTATAATTCTAATGTAAGTTCTAGATATGTTATATATAGCGCTGTTGGTTTTCCATATACTCTAAAAATAAAATAAAATATATGTCTTTGTACTTTACATAGGGACCGTGCGCGTTGGAGGGTCTGCCATCTTGTGGGCTGAATCGGAACAATAAACATGCAAATATACATGTCACGTGTTTTGTTGTGCATGGTAGGTTCTGCCATCTTGTGGGCTACATTGGAACAATAAACATCACATTTACGTCTCGCGCCAAAAATCTGACGGCTCCTGTGCTGCCTCCTATAGTTCATGCACGCTCCCTATAGAGATAGAAATTACGTGAGCTGACTTTGAGTGCACGTCAACGTATATTAATTTATTTTCTTAGGTACCTTACGTGTGCACAGAAAATAAAAAAATATTTTCTAGTATCAAAACTATAATTTCTACTAGACGTGCGCGCCGGTCGAAAAAAATCGAGCGGCGGCGCGCCACGTAAAAATCCACGGCGGCGGCGTACGGGTTTTGTCTCGGCGCGAATTTTAAACTACCGGCGGCGGCGGCGGCGCGCTGACTCCTTATGGCGGCACGTCTAATTCCTACTACACAAAGTGTGACCAGCCCAAGATTATTTGAATTTCCCGCAAAAATATTGTATAATATTTCAGTAGCCAGACTCTACCATTTCATCACTAGCAACATATTAAAAAAAAAAACAGAAGTACCTCATTTGATGTTAGGTAAAATGTGCCAATTCCAAGGGCTAATAATGTGTAAAGTTATAATTTAATTTATAACTCACCAACACTTAATTACTATTTACACTACTACTACTCACGTTTTATGATGCTCACTGCTTAATTAAAGCTTGAACTGATGACCTTTTATTTATTATATGGATTTTATCTTAAGCCGGGAGGCAGGCAACTGAACTATTTTTTGGGCTTACTGATGACCTATTGTTCCTCGGACCCTATATATATACCCGGAAAAATCTTAACACCGCGTTGTAGTAAATACGCGTTGGGAATAAAGTGCCATCTTTTGACTTATTCGGTAATTAATTTTCTGTAACATCAAATAGTTAAATTGTGACTTTAAATGCAAAATATTACATACACGTTATATCAAATAATTTGCCAACAAAAACAACCATTAAAAAAAACAAAATCGCTACTACTAACGCCATCTATCGGTGAACTAAGTCAAACTGTGAAGTAAATAAGAAATTATGAAGATTAAAATATACGGTTTCAATTTAACACACACACTCCATGTACAGGAGGCACGCTCGCACCAACACATAAGCTTGTGATTTTTAAAGTTTGTATTGATCTCCTGATCATATTTGACAAATTTTATTTAAATAATGTCCTTGTCGCTGCCGGGAGGCTGCAAAAACTATGCAGGTGCAGATATTATACATACAGTGCCTACTTTTCACTTTAATTTTTTAGCAAAAAAGTGCCAGTTAGGACAGCACTGACATGTTGCTGGGGAAGGATCCCGTTAAAATAATATAATAGGCGGCTCATTATGTATCAGCGGCTAAATGTAAACAAGGTATACTAATTTACTTCTGTCATGTCAACGTAGGAATTTCAATTATCACTGTTTGAATCAAAATGCGATTAGGAGAAATAACTTTTATTGAAAGCTAAATTATTTTATTACGCTAGTACATTCAGTTATAGCACAGAACGCAAATAGCTCTTGACAGCGCATCATAGACACAACTCTTCTCAAATGTTGCAAGCAACAAATATTAAACATAAAGTTTACAGCTATGTTGAGACTTGTCTCGAACATAATTGGGCCGGGCAAGGTGAGCTAATTTACATTAGGTAGAGGTCGAAAACAACAATTTAACAAGATATATACAATATTTCGTCAGGAGATAAGGGACACAGCTTTGTATTAGGTCTGACATACAATTTGTCACATTTCAACAAATTTTTCAATTAAATTTGTACTGTTTGAAATACTACCAGATTGGTTTATCTTGCCACCAACAACATAGCCAAATAAGGTGCTTTGCAAGACAAGTCCTTCAGGCAATTTGATACAATCATTTAATAATGAATTAAAATAAATATCACTTGCTAGTAGCAATGAAATTTCTGATGGTTCATTAAAGTTTTCATCAGAAAGTTTGACATGGCTTGGAAACTTTAGTGCTGAACAATCAACATATTGTGGTGGCAAATGTGCCGTTACATCTTTTACAACATGACAGCTAACTTTAAATTTAACATCTTGATATTGACAAGACTCCACAGTAATAATTACTGACCTATCCATAATGATGGTCTGTTTAGCTACACCAATTATATTTTCACATTCTGCCACAGTGGAGAAACCCAGCCTTTCTACAAGAGAAGTTGTGGCAAAGGATTCACTTGAGCCAGTGTCAAGCAATGCACGGCAGTAAACATCACGGCCAAATTTATCAACAATTTTAACTTTAATTGTGGGTAATACCTTTTTATTAGATGTTTTCTTGACACATGTCAAAACAATAGATGCTGCCACTGGTTGATTGGCACCTCCAGCATCCTCTGTATGCAAAAGGGTATTATGATGACCCTTACATAACTTACATTTGAACTTGTACTTGCAAGGTTTATCTGAGTGAGGGTTTATACAAACTGCACACATCTCATTCTCCTGCACAAAGGCCAAGCGGTCCTCGACGGAGGCTTCCTGAAATTTCACACAATTATAGATTGCATGGCCAGGTTTAGTACAAAATTTACAACCAGGTAATGATGCTACAACATTAGCAACCTTGGGGTAAGATTTAAATTTAGAAGTACCTACATTATCATTTAGGATACTCTTTTGAGGCAAACTATCCTCTAGCGCCATAGCACGCCTTTCTAAAAATGCAATAAACTCCGACATCGTTGGAAGAGTTTGTGGGTCTCTCTCTAAATGGAAAGCCCGGCTAGTATATTGATCTAGCTTTCTGGATAATATAGAAATGAGCAACATATCCCATTTATCAACAGGTTCCTTTAAGTTTCTAAGTGCATGCAGATGCTGCTGCACTTGTGATACAAATGACCTTATAGAGGCCGCAGTTCCCTTAGGCATGCATGGGATGTCTAAGATAACATATATATGGCTTATGATTAGCCTAACATTATTGTCATATCGCTTTTTTAACAACTCTAATGCCTCCATATATGAGACATTGACTAAAGGCAAATTTACAATGACAGATAGTGCTTCATCAGACAAAAACTTTCTTAGGTAAAACAACTTCTGTACATCTGATAATGTTTTGTTTTTATCAATCACTGCTATGAACATTTCATAAAAGGGTTTGAATAGGGTAACATCCTCACCATTGTACACTGGTATGTCAACATGGGGTAACTTTGAAGAAGAGACACCAGCAGCTTGAACTGTATCTGACCCTCTTAGAGACCTGAGAGCCTCATTAATCTTCGCTATTGTGTTAAAGTAGCGGTCCTCAAAGTCACCTGCATCCTCTGTGTCCTTGTCATCAAAGCTCAATATGTCCAGTTGGATTCCCTCGTAATCTTTGAGGGAAGAGGCTAGCTTCTCTTTTCGAGCCTCCAAAGTATCAAGAGAGGCGGAATTTAAGGTATTGGGGTCGTTGACAAACTGCTCGATGCGAGTCATAGTTGCCTTGACTTGGCCGCGCATTATTTTTAACTTCTTGAGCTCCGCCATTGTCGTATTTCACGAAACAAACGCTTAATACTATTTAAGCACAAACCCGCACTTTGATAAAACAACTTTGTTAATAATCGCAGCTGAAATATGTATATAAACACTTGCAAAAGTTGCAAATCCCGTGAAGAAAATTCCAATTGAGCAGACGTCACTTTTGACAGCCAAAAGTCACTTTTACCGCCAACTCTGTCAAAGGCACGCACACACGCACCGACCGATGATCCGTACTACCAACCTTACAATCTAGTCCCACCTGAGTTGACAACCTTGTCAAAGTATTCTCGTTGTACCGCTCAAATAAATCCGCCGGTACTTGCACAAAAATTCCTTTGTGCCGACGAACGGGAACTTTCCTGATGATTGTTGCAGCACGGAGTTAAACGATTTCAGGATAATATCAACCGAAATCACGATGATAAATTCGCCCAAACAATGGGTTGGGCGAGGTTGCAGCGGGCGGCGACAAGATATAGCAAGTCACCTTCGCCCAGCCAGCAAACGAAATACGTAGTAAAACCACGGAATCACTGATTCTAAACTTTTAAAAAGCTCGAAGGACCAACAATCGCATGTTTGAATCAAAATGCGATTAGGAGAAATAACTTTTATTGAAAGCTAAATTATTTTATTACGCTAGTACATTCAGTTATAGCACAGAACGCAAATAGCTCTTGACAGCGCATCATAGACACAACTCTTCTCAAATGTTGCAAGCAACAAATATTAAACATAAAGTTTACAGCTATGTTGAGACTTGTCTCGAACAATCACAACCAGTATTAAACGCCTAAAGAGAAACCCTCTTGTTAAGAAACTTTCAAAAATAGATAGGGGGAGTCCGGGAGACTTGAACCTCTTTTTACTTAGAAGCCACTAGAGTTTTATCCGTAAGTGTTAGCAACTCGATATTTCGTGTATAGATGACATATTTAAATAGGTATCTTTAGAGCATAGCAAAGTGCTGATAAAGTACAAAATTTAAGTCCTGCAAAAATATTTTTCTTAAACGGGGTATTGGCTCAAGTCTCCCCAACCTATGGGAGAGTTGACCAGGGGGTGAGGGAGATATGACCATACATATGTTAGGTAGGAAAAACAGTGAAAAAAGTGCTGTTTAATCCAATATATTTATTAAAAAAGGAAAGTAGTTGTAACGAAGTATTTTTACCCATAAAACAAAATGTGAAAATTTAATAAACTTTATAAAATTTTAAGATCGGCCACATTAACATGAAATTCAAGAGATCAATTATCTTTAACTTATTAATTATTTCTGTGAGATCAATTCAGTCAACAAATTATCAAAGGCACATGCAAGGTCCTTTTCATTTTACATAACATAATAATCGAAAACATAAATTCTTCATGTCAAATTAAGTTGTCCACATCTTTGTCAGTTAACCCATCGCAAACTTCGTGAATATACCTATCCTTTGCAGGAACCACACAGTCGAACATTTTTTATGCAACTTACGTCGGTGGCAAACAAGCATACGGCCCGTCTGATAGTACGCAGTGACCGTCGCCTATGGACGCCTGCAACTCTAGCGGTGTTTTATGCGCGTTGCCGACCCTAACACTCCGCACTCCGTACCCTCGTCGAGCTCTGGCAACCTGGTACACCCAACCTTGTTTGACTTGTTTTTTATTTTATTTTTGGATTTTTTTCTCTTGTCGCTATCTTGCAACACCTTCCTCTTACCTCCTTTGACGTTTGGCCTGCATAAAAATAAAGCAAACCCTTATTTAAGGACAGTGTGGGAGAATTGAACCACTGATCATGTCTCCCTACCACCATGTGGCTCAACTCTCCCGCACCCCCCTTTATTTTATATAGATTATTTTTTCTTTATACTCTTACAATAAACATTCCAAATGATCACTGTTAGTAAAACTACATTAAAAAACAAGTACAATAAGATAAAATAATACTACTCACCTGTTTAATTGTCAAAATAGATTAAAAATATAAAATTGTTATTTTTTTCACTTCGCGACAGCGAAACCACGTTTACTCCAGTCATTTCCAAACCAGACTAAAAGCGGCCAATATGGCGTCGCCAAAAGTTGCGCCTTCTGTTAAAGTACGACATGAGCTGTCAACGGCGTCGGTGGCGCGAAATTTGAATTGAAATATTTGTCGTGGTTCAACTCTCCCACCTGGTCATATCTCCCGGACTCCCCTACATATAATTGAGCCCTCAACAAATAGCAAAGGAAACTCAATTAATATTGTTATCCCCTCATTTCAAAATACTGCCTAGAATTTAGCGAAACTTTGCTTTATGCTGCTAAGTTAAACGTGTCACATTGTTCACCTTATAAATTGTAAAATGATTTAAAAAGGCGTTATAACTGAGCCGTCTGAGTTTAATTAAGTACGCCATATAAACACGTTTGAGACCAAAGCCGAAGCGAACCTTAGAGCCTTCAGCGTAGTGACAAAACGAGTCCCCTCTTTGATACTGTGAAATGGAGCTCACAAATTAAGGCGTTTTTCAAGAAGCAAAATGTAAATGTTTTGCCGAAGGTACAGGTGCCAGGTATAATTTAATTTCATTTCGGGAAGGGGGGTTGATTATAAATTTATGTGAGGGCTGACGTCGCCTGTACCCTACTTGTTATTCGCTGAGCGAGCTATTTTATCGACTAGTCACTGATGAGGCTGACATGTATATGATTAACATTCCGCAGTAGTCGCATGAAGTTCAATTTTTGTTTTTTTTTATACCTAGGTATATTTTATTAGAAAGATATTGACTAATGGAACAAGTAGGTCCAACTATTTCTTTTAATATACATTGCGGGCCTTATTAAGCCAACAAACTTGGACCATTAATATATATATATATATATATATATATATATATATATATATAGCAGTTAGGTCCATGTTTTCATGAAAACAAAGCTTAATGCAAAACTAGTAAAAAGCGCCACCGATAACATTAACGAGGTACGCGGAGCGCAACATTTAATGTACACCTTGATACTCTTGGTTTATTTGCTATAACTCTGACGTTACCTCCGTAAATTACACGTTATTCTTTCGGTATTGTTAACAAGTTACTGTAATAAAGATTATTAAAATCTTATCATGCAATAATTACAAGAATCGTAAATATTGGTAAACAGGTACTACCTAAATATTGTCTGCATTAATGATTGTATATTAATAGGGCAGTAATATTTACGAATGAAGCCTTTGGGCCCTCAAGGATTTTAGTTTATTAAAATGCTTTAAAGTCCTCACCTAAATTACTCCCTTGAGGTGTGTTTTACAAAACAAACGTTGCCACTTAATGATCATTTAATTATACCCTCGGCCGTTTCAGTAGATTTACTCCCGGAAGCTAAATTATTTATTGTGGGCATGTACTAACAAAATATGTTTGATAGCTGATGGAAATTGCGGAAGCAAATGCTTACGCGACTTTGCATACTTGAAAAAAAAAAAAACATTTTTTTGGCAAAAATGACATTTTCGATACAAGCTTTTATCGCTGACTGTACTTTTCTTTCCACAGGCAACAAATATTCATCAAGACAATTCTAAAACCCTAAACACAATTAGGTTGCGTTGTTTTATCACAGAGTTTCTTCCTATGGCTACCTCCTGTCTCATGCAAATTTTCAGCTTCATTGGAAACTGGGAAGTGGGTCAAATTTAAATTTCAATATTTAACCCGTACATTGCAAGTTAATAAAAAGCTTGTAAAATAATATTGATATCACCGCTGACTTGGCAAATCAAGTGCCCATTTTAAAACAATAAATGCATTATGAAGATTTGCAGCCTGATTTTATATTTAGTATACGTTAAATATTAGATCTGGATACGAGATAGATTGGATCTGTTAGTGTCAAAAATGAGGTTTCGTCTAACAAAAACGTCTCTTTTGACAATGACAGTACCCAACCATATTGTATCTAGATCTAATTTTTACGTGTACCTACTAAAATTTGATTCTGGCCATTAGCAACTTTAATTAAGCTTATTAAAGAGACCAATAAATAGTATTGACATTTATTTCCATGTAGTTAGTAAAATCGATACTAGACAGTTCAGTAAATTATAACTATAATGCATAACAAAAACATTGACTTTGGTTTGCTGTCTTTTTACATATTCTACAAATCTGATATGCATAGAAGCTAGCAAACTAGCAAAATTTTCTACATAAATAATGACAGACGCAAAACGCCCTAACGCACACGTACGGTTGTAAAATTGTTAGAATCCAACGCAGACAACATTATTTCCATTCTGTATGGTTGCCACTTTAATCCAATCGCTTAGAGAATCTTGGCACAAGTAGAAGCGGGAAGGGAGGTTTAATCGCGATATTGCCATGTCGATGGTCGATGCATTAGAAAAATTGCTTTACACCAATAACTCTTGTGGTCCTTTGCGTTGAAACATGACGGGTGATTCAAGGAGGGATATGTGTTAAGCATATTGACTGGGGAGTACTGCATTGAAGATAACAATCGGACTTTACTTTTAGATGATGAGTTGAGATGTTAAAATTGATCAAGGATTTTAACCCTTAATTTACATAGATCGGGGGCTGATGATAAAACATTAAAATACAAGAATAGAATTTTTCCTTTCAGTGTGCAACTACGTTAGGTATGTACTGCAGTTGGTTCTGAGGAAGTTCATGTGAAATTCAAATATAATCTAAGTTTAGATGATGATATGATGAAACTGTTTACAGTTTTTCAGAAAATATAAATTCTACCATATGAGATAGTTGGCCATAAAGCTTTCTACAAAACCTTCTCTGTGAAATCAAATGGCAGTTATCTTCACTACGAGTATTTTAACAAATAAATTATACCTACATGTAGAATATTTATTTGCGAGATCATACGCTTACTTAGAATATTAATAAAAAACCGGCCAAGAGCATGTCGGGCCATACTCAGAGTAGGGTTCCGTAGTTACTTTTCCGTCACAATAAGCTAAAATAGAGCTTAAAGTATAGTAGATTGTTAACCAAGGGATGAACTGTGGATGTACGTCTTTTTACTATGAAGGGTAAACTTTTGTAATAACTCAAAAACAGCTAAACAGATCATGTCCGCTATAATTTTCATATAATGTCTTTCTTAAGCTCTACTTCCACGATTTTTTTCATACTTTTTGCACCTATGGTTCAAAAGTTAGAGGGGGGACACACACATTTTTTTTTCTTTCGGAGCGATTATCTCCGAACATATTCATTTTATAAAAAAATGTTTGTTGAAGACCCCTATTATTTTTGAAAGACCTTTCCAACGATGTAATGCTGAAATGTTCCTGTAATGCTGAAGCAAAAAAAAAATCACCCCCACTTTACGTAAAGGGGAGGTACCCTAATAAATAATATTTTTTTTAGAATTATTGTACGACTTTGTCGGCTTTATTGATGTATATATCCATGCCAAATTTCAGCTTTCTAGCACTAACGACCACTGAGCAATGCCTCGGACAGACAGACAGACAGACGGACATTGCGAAACTATAAGGGTTCCTAGTTGACTACGGAACCCTAAAAAAGGCTGATAAATTGAATGAAACCTCAACGTTATATATATATATATATATCCAAACCCTTAAAGAACAAGATGAGCTTTTAATATTCTTAAAACTGCTCTCCTTAAATAAAGACACGATTCGACTTCCCAAATTCCAAAATTAAAATGATATTTTCGTCTTGAAGGGTTAAAAATGAGATATCATTTGAACAAAGAGGTGTCATTATCCCGGCCGTAAGATAGTCATCTACAAATGGCGTTTCATTTCAAGAACAAAGAGACAAATCAAAGCGAAGAGCTTCTGCAAAGTTCTTTTAACTTTGAAATCTCTTTTACGTGAAACAGTTATCTAATTCGCCATTTATAATTTTGCTTAAGTTATATACAGAATTTCAATGAAATAGCTTCTAAGTATTAAAGTAATATTACAAAGTCTTGCAATCAGGCCTTTATGAGTATCTTGTTAAACAAATTGATCGTAAATTAAACAAATGAAACCTTTCTTTTTGAAATTAACGATGGTAAATAAAAAGGTAGTAGGTACGCTTAGATCCACAAGGATATTTTAACACATTTGCTACCAACGCGAGCTACGCGCTACGAGCTTAACCAAAAACACCGGAAAAACCGTATGTAGCGAAAAGCGCCTACGAACAGAGAACCCGCCCGCCCGGTAGAATCATTTTCATCCTCGTCATTGAAATATGTTCACTGTTTTGCCTTTGACCTTCCTCAACACGAGTCCACAATGCAACGACTGTTACGTTATGGAGATGATCGAGGAAACGTTCGTTGCGCTGCCTTCGTCCAATTATTTCCCTACGATCTTGACCATATAGTGTCCCGTCCAAGCAGCCTGACGGCTTTATTGAGCTATTTAGTTAACTTAGGTTTTCCTATTGATTGAGATTTCCAATTTATTCAAATGAGCTTAAAACCACTGCTGAGCAAAGATCTCCCTCTTCCTTTCTACGTATACATGTATACGTACGTATTCATACGTCTTGAGCGATCTCCCATCAGTCACAATCAAAGACGTAGAGGTTATCTCGCCATCAGTGAGGAGGAGAGCTTTGCCGCGGCCCTGGAACTATTTTGTGAAACCCAATGAAATGTCCAATAATAATAATTAAAGCATGAAATTTCATTAAACATATTTTGCACGCCGGCTCAAATCAGTTCTAATTAAGCGCACCTAGATAATTATGATTTAGCTGTAATTAGCACACGCCGGCCGTTAACCACACACGCTTGCTTTTAGCCAAATTATCTAAACATTATTTAAGCAACAAACTGGTAATGTGTATGTTACAGTTAAGCAATTAGGCTTTAGTTGACTTTTCGCTCAAAACGATCGATCTGAAGCTAAACAAAGCTGCGAGCAAGAGTATTTAACTTGTTAACTCTTAGTTTGGCCTGAAAGCTGCTGACTCTGACTACTTACTGATAAACTGACGCTTAATTAATTCCCCATCGCGTAACTTTTTAACCTATATGGTGAAAATGATTTTTGTACAATAGAGGACGAAGATCCTTGTCCTTCTGCACCAACGGTTGAATAAAAATGAATTAGTACATATTCGGTCAATCGTTGACCAGACCCCAATATTTATGAGAGAGAATAACATATTTCAAGTTTTGCAAATAAAAGTTTTAAATCATTACATACAACAACACTTATACAACAATTATATTATGATAACAATTATAAGGAATCAAAAATCCTCACGAAACCCACGCAAAGATTAGATCAATGAAAAACCGTTTACAGTCGAATAGCGTTCTCTCGCGGCCCATTCATCACCCCACAGACGCCGACTTGTAATCAATATGTGACACCGATAATACAGGCGTAGCGAGAATCGGCCAAGCTCGAGTTGAACTCGAACATGGAGGTTTCCGTGCAAGTACAGTTTTTAATCCGGCTCCCGTCTGACCGAGTTTTTTTTATTTGTAGTATATTTTGTTTTATAGTCACACTTTTATTCTTATATATGTTTCACTGTTCTTAAGAAAATAACATCAACAAATTTTACCAAATTAGTTATTTTGACGCAATTTATCCCGTTATTACGGCGACCATATAAATAGGTACGCAGTCTATGAAAATTCATTTCACAGAAGGACAGTAGGTTCATTTTAAATGTGCTTGTAAATATGGAACGTTGACAGTTCCTTATAGGAGGATACGAGTACTTATGTGTCGTGCCGTTCGTTGGCACCCTTCAGGTAGTTACGCAACTCTAGAAATCCGACCAAACTCAATGTGGCCAATCCAGAGAGTGGCGAGGGCTTACCATAAATAACGTTTACTGCTCGGCGGAGAGGTGTTCAAATTGCTTCCACATGATATATCCTCCACCAAGCACGTTTAGCCATATTGAATTTTTAAGCGAAGATGGTTACCAGTGTGATGCCGTGCGGGATCATTTGTAACAGTCATGTAGAATTTCTTACTTGTAATAGGACAATAAAAGTCTCAGTAATCATTATACTTATTTATGAAATGAAATGCAATACTGCTTATTCTCAGGCAATAAGAGCCCATAGACAAATACCTATCATAAAATAAGCATACTAATTACAAAATAAGTTTGAACATATGCAACAGCAAAAAAATAAAATAAAATTTTGATATACTTAATGAGATGCCGAAGACATCTAAAACAGACGCTGTGTCATCACGCACCCATCGGTTGTAGACACACGTCTACAACCGATGGGTGCGATTATTAAATAAATACAATTATGCACCTAATAATATAAAATAAAAACTTTTTATAGACTCAACCTTAAAGAAGAATTTCGAGAATGAGAAGTGACATTAACAAAAAATAGAATATAGGCTTCTTGTTACAAAGAAATTGCATCATAAACCCCATTAAATTATATATTAACGTAAATGTAAAATTCATTCAAATCCAAATACAAATGTGAGATTCGTGAAATTCGTAAAGTCCAGCTCCCTAATGGGAAAATCCAATGGTCATTATATTTTGATCTATTCCGGATACCGGCCAATATTGCTCTTTTTTAAAGCAAGGCTGGCAACACCGGTGCCCCAATAACACGACCCATATCCGAGCTATAAACCGTCGTCCAATCGCACGATTGTTAATTTCGTCGTATACACGAAAACCGAACTGTTTCTACAGATGCATTTAACGGTCGCATAGCCTAGACGGGTTTTGAGGTTGTGGCCCTGCCTAACGAAGTTAGACGACCCTATTTTCCTAAATCTAATAAAGTAAGGGCATTTATTTGTGTGTTTATCACGGATAGTAAATATTGAACTTATGTCGATTTGTGTAAGATTGTCAAATAATATTTATATTTTTTATGAAACTCTTACAGTGTTTATGATGTTTATATATGCTTTATTTTCTAAATTTTAACAACTTAACCTTACTTAACTTGAATACATTCATCACAAGACAAGGGTGGACAAAAACAAAAACATTGTACTAAAACATGTCCAAAACGCTAAAACGAAAACCCCTTGATTTACGAAAACCGATTGAGCTATTTGAGACAAGAAAAATTATAATTCAAAATAACCAGTATACTCGTATCATCGCAATGGAATGAAAAAAATACTTTGAAAAGTTAACTGGAAAAGTTAGGTAAGTTAGCCTTTGCTCAAGCTAATATTATTACACACGACATCTCGTTTGTAGCAGAGATAAGCATTTTCAAATTTTTTTTCTAGATTTGTTTCATAAAATGTCCGGCCATGCTTAGTAAAGGGTACTACAGTTTCCCGTCCGTCAAAATAGCCTGGCTTGAAGGTGAGATCAGGATCGCGTACAAGCTAAAGTGAGTGAAGTGAGTACCTTGGCTGCGCGCACAAAGCTTCGGACGGGCAGACAGACGGACATGGTAAAACTATAAGGGGTCCTAGTTGACTACGAAATCCTAAAAAAAATTCTAGTCATTATGCCCATTTCAGGTAGATCTGACACGTCTGGTCTATCTTTTACATTATGTTATGACATTTACAATCCATCAGTTGGACGCGGGTCTACGTTTTTGCGACGCTCGTAAAGCAGCCCGGTTTCAAATTGAGATAGGTCGGGCCGTCAGGTGGTTTATGAAAATTTTACATCTCGGCCTGATGGCGGACCGGCCTTTAAGGTGATTATAAAATGTACAGTCGGCTAACAAAAATTTTAAGCACTTTAATACTTTAGTATTGATTTCTAAGAATTTACTAGAGATGTATGAAAGATGAAAGAATAAATAATTTCTTATTTTATGCTTAACATGTAGTAACAACCATATTGTGTACTACATTATTTTTTTCATAAAATTTTCGTTATATACAACTAGGTTGTAAACGGATCCACCCACTACGGCTTACAAAAATGGCTCTTACTCGTAGGTCCTCAAGTAGCACAGTAGATAGGTACTAGGTACTTTACGTTTAGGTCCACCATATAGTCTAACTTCCCACTATAATATGCAAGTCATAAAGAAGAAAGTAATAAACTCCCGTACATCTCAACAGACTGACCTAAATAATTTATACCCGGCTTGGTTCAAAAAATGCAATGAATAAGTAAAAAGAAGGCCACGGGCGTCGGGGTCACCAACAAAGGCGGGAATAACAAGCAAGTTTCCACCCTTGAGACAAAAGGAAACTCTTCGACTAACGACGTATCTGGCACTAGAGGACGCAGTGTTGCTTTCGGGCATTAATTTACTCTAAAAAAATCTTCCTCGAATTTTAGAATAGCCGTTTATTTGAATAATATACAATAGGAATATTTTAATTTAAACCAAATTTAATATTCACATGAAAACTTGGAGAGCAATATTGAAAAAAATAAAAATGCTATGTGACATTATCCAAATACACGCATAATGACGCGTGATAAGTTTCCACGTGAAATATAAAAGAGATTGAAAAAAATTGTAGGTATATAAATAATAAACTAGCGGTACTCAGTTTCAATATGATATATATTCAAATTTCAGTAGAAATCACCCACCAAGTACGTATTAGTGTGACAGAATTACAGATAGAGGCAGCCTTGTCTATGGTTTCTATGCCGTGGGCTGGAAAGATCCGACAGATTTTAACCACGCATCCCTGAGGTTATAAGAAGCAAAAAATGTTATGAGTTTTGGTCAAATTCTGATTTCTGAATTCGTGGAAATCGTAGCTTAATGTACTTACTCGTGATACGTACCTAACGTTAGAATTTCGATTATTTACACACTTGTTTAATGACCGCACTCTGAAGCAATCTGGTTGTGTTCAGAACACCTTGTAGCAGCATGGATGCGTTTACGCCTCAAGCATTTTTTGGATATAATGTAATTTTTATTAAACGTGCGCATCGACTTAATTTTGTGTTATCATAGAAAATATCGCACTTATCTTCTGTTCCTAATTAACTAGAGTAATCTGACACAGCCTAGCATTTAATACGTACACTTAATTTTTACTTTCACGATACAAAATAGAGGGATAGAAGGAAATAGAGATTTTCCTTTATCGATTATTGAAAAAATCCTGGCATCATCACCTAATAAAACTAATAAACTAACGAAAAAGCGTGTCTGATTAATTCAGGATTTATATTTTAATATCATTATTTATTTCTGGCTTTCAATTCGGAGGTCAGGGTTGGGAACTTATGCACGAAAACGTATTTGACACATACCATTACTGCCTAATGGTAGTTTGGTAGCTTTCCGGTGAAGGAAAACATCATGAGAAATCCTGCAGATATATACAAAGAATAGAAAAGTGTATATGTAGTCCCCCACGCACTTGGGGCCCGGTGAATATAATAGCCCAATCGCTCTGTACCTAATAGGAGGCCTGTGCCCGGCTGTAGGACGTTAGTGTTAGTTAGTGCTTCTGGGCATTTTCCGCAACTCGACAACCATTGTGCCTATTTTGCGTGAAACGAGGTAGCGCTACTCTAACCACCCCAGCTCCTCCACGAAGCCTAGCAAAGTTTTCAGGCTGCTAATTGCCTCTCCTAGTGTGCACGGATTCCCTAGGTATTTGTTCCTGTATACTTCTACCTGTTTGCAGTCTAGGAGAATATGTTTTGTTCTTTCTTCTTCTTCCATGCACGCTCTGCACATGGGGCTGTCTGTTTTACCCATATTGTGTAGGTGTTTGTTAAGTGTGTTATGTCCTGTAATTAATCCTACTATTTTACGTAGTTGGTGTCGAGGTGTTTTCAGTAGTATTTTGGTGAGTTTGTGGTTCAGTTCCGGTAGAAAATCCTTGGTCTGCCTGCATGTGTCCATTTCATTCCAGTATTTATTGTGCAGTTGTCTGTGATGTAGGTCTAGCTGGTTGTGTATATAGGATATTGGTAGGGGTATGATGGGCTCGGGTCCATATGCCGTCGTTTCTGAGCCTTTCCTGGCCAGTTCGTCCGCTGCATCGTTTCCTCTTGATCCACTATGCCCCTTTATCCATTGAATTGTTACTTTGTTGCCTTCTTTGCTCACTTCCGTGAGGCTTCGATGACATTCGAGTATGAGCTCTGAGTTAATTTTGTCGCTGCATAGCGCTTGTAGTACTGATTTACTGTCTGACAGTATTAGTATATTTTCGTGTTTCACCTGTCGTCTTGTTATAGCATTGCAAGCTTCTATTATTCCCACACATTCAGCTTGGAATACCGTGTTATGTTCTCCCAGGGGTTTTGAGATGTGTATGTTCAGGTCTTCCGAGAAGACACCACATCCTGTCCCTTCAAATGTTTTTGAGCCGTCTGTGAATATTCTTAGGTTTGTTTGGTCTAGTCCTTCTTTAGGATCCTCTGTTAATGATATGGCGTATTCTTTCCAGAAGATCATAGTTTTTGGTGTTTTGTCGATGGGCGCCGCCAGCATGGGTAGTTTTGAGATCATATTTTCATAGATCTTCTTGTGCGATGAGCTGAAGGATGTCCATAGGTTTAGCTTTTTTAACCGAAGAGCCGTGGCAGCCGCTTCTTTTTGTATATATATGTGTAATGGTAGGAGTCCTAGCATTATTTCTAGCGCCGCAGTCGGAGTAGTTCTCATACAGCCCGTCGCAGCCACACATGCTAGTCTATGTGTTTTATTTAGTTTGTCTATTACCGTGGTTAGCTGGGTGCGGGGCCACCATACGACCGAGCCATAGCTGATCATTGGCATTATTACCATTTTGTATAGCCACAGTATGATGTGAGGAGCAAGTCCCCATCTCTTGCCCACCATCCTCCGGCATTGCCAAAAGGCTACTGTTGCTTTGTTTAGTTTATTGTCCAGGTGTTTGTTCCAGTTCAGTCTATCATCCAGGATTATGCCTAGGCTGTAGGACGTATATAATAGACTGAGATTGTTTTTTAAATGTCAAAACAGCCAAGAGTAATGAAAAGGGTGGGTAAGTATTACTTTTATAAAATGTAAGTGAAGTTTTCCTAAAATGGTAGTGATAGACTTAAGTATGAACATAAAAGACTTGCCAAACTAAACAAAGGTTAGTTTCATAAAACCAGTTTCAAAGTAAACTCTAAACATCTTTAGCGCACTATTTAAACATGCACGTTACTTCACTAACAAGCAGAAGTTCAGGTCATTTATGTCGTCAAGGAGGCTAATCCGAACTTACATTTCGATATCAAAATGATGTCATTTTATTATAAATCGCGCGTGCATTTCACTCGTACTTATACGTACATATAGTAGTGCGAGCAAAACTCACGGGCGGCCGAAAGCACAATCGCATAGTTTTGAGATCAAAATATAAGGTCGAATTGGCGTTAGGAACTGATGGTGGAAACTTTACCGGTCACCCGAGGCTGTCTAGTTGGCGTACGTCCAAAGCTATGTTTTTACACGAACTAACGCAACGTCTGTGTCTATTACTTATGCGAAACTGGAACTTGTCTAAGAGTTTCACAGTTTGGGAATTATGTATATTACTTCACTAATGGTTTGTTTTGTAAGGTAAATTTTGAAAATTGTATGTGAATGAAAAACATATCTTCATTTTTAGGGTTCCGTAGCCAAATGGCATAAAACGGAACCCTTATAGTTTCGCCATGTCCGTCTGTCTGTCTGTCTGTCCGAGGCTTTGCTCCGTGGTGGTTAGTGCTAGAAAGCTGAAATTTGGCATGGATATATAAATCAATAAAGCCGACAAAGTCGTACAATAAAATCTAAAAATTTAATTTTTTTAGGGTACCTCCCCTACACGTAAAGTGGGGGTGAATTTTTTTTTTCACTTCAACCCTAGAGTGTGGGGTATCGTTGGAAAGGTCTTTCAAAACTAATAGGGGTTTTCAAGAAACATTTTTTGATAAAGTGAATATATTCGGAGATAATGGCTCCGAAAGAAACAAAATGTGTCCCCCCCCCTCTAACTTTTGAACCATAGATCCAAAAAATATGAAAAAAATCGTGGAAGTAGAGCTTAAGAAAGACATTAAATGAAAACTATAGCGGACAAGATCTGTTTAGCTGTTTTTGAGTTATCGCAAAAAGGTTTCCCTTCATAGTAAAAAGACTTACTTTAATTAGGTACTGATTATGCAAATTTGCCTATTTGTTAAACTCGGGTGAAAGGTACCATTTACTACACTTTAAGCTCCAGTTTAGCTTATTGTGACGGAAGAGTAACTACGGAACCCTACACTGAGCGTGGCCCGACATGCTCTTGGCCGGTTATTAAATATAAGGTAATTTAACAAACGCACATTGCAGTTAACCCCGCACTAGGCAAGGCCTGTATCGCTAAGGTCAAGGTCATTATGAAATTAAAGATAAAAAAAACCTACTCCTCTACTGTTATCTGTCATTTATACATTCATTAACACGAATATAAGAACATACATAAAAGGTTTCAAGAAAAGTCTATATTGTCTATTCCTCATAATAGCACTTGTGCTTTAAAATCGTTATAACGTTACTGCGATTAATGGCTACCAACCTAACAAAATCAAAGCTAATACAGTTTCAAACTAAGGGCATTGCTGCCAACTTACAAAATATTCATTTGGTGGCATAGTAGAAACAATTGCTTCATAAGTCAGAAACACGCATGTGACACCCGTAATATAGCAACACCCATAGACTACGAAGACTGCTTAGCATTGTTTGTTAGTCTCCATAGGCTACTGTGGCCAAAATTGAGAAAAAACGGACCAAAAATTTAATTTAGCATAGAGCAAGTACCAGGGCCTCATGAGTTAAGAGAAGGTGTCGCTGACCAGCCGGGCCGCGGCGGGCCGGGCGCGTAACAAGGTATGCTCGCGTATCTTAGCTATATACTTTTGCTTTGTTTACCTAAATTAAGATTTATTTTTGTTGACTCGTAGGAAAAGTATTGTATGCAACGTTGTATAAGTATATCAAAAAATGCTCGTGGCGGATTCCTTTACAATGTTCGCCTACGCCTTCGGCTCCGGCTCACATTGTAACTCACGCCACTCGCCTTTTTTGACCCTTCTTATACAACCGTTACATAAAATACTATAATATGACAGCTGTTTTAAACTTCATTAATAAATTTATAATCGTAATTATTTTTAAACTACCCATATTATAAAAATGCCTGAAATAAGATTAGAAATACATGAACGAAATAATAATAAATAATCAGTTCATTTCTTTTTGTAGACTATTGTTTGAATTCTCGTGAGTTTTATACAGCATTATTTTATTCATACGTGCATCTCATGATCATGTTTCTGGAAATATTTCAATATTTTCATGAAAATATGTTTCTGAAAGCGGATTTACATTTCCCACGCTGAAGGGTAATTCTCAAAAATCCTTTCAACCTTTCAATTCCAATTATAACCCTGCTATCCAGCTACTGCTACAGCACTACCCGGTTTTAGCCACTTCCCAGAAATGCCCAAACCATTTCCTATGATTTGTATTTACACACCTATTTAATAGACAACTATTTATTACAACTATTATTTGTAATTGACAACTATTTACATACATATTATTTTGTCTTTAGGTAGGTTAGTGTCGTAGAATTTAATTAATTTGTTAGTAGCATTTAGTTAATTAATAGTAGTTTATGTGACTGCTACATAATAAAAGGCATTTAAAACACACGAGTGTGGGTTTAAGAAACGAACGAAGTGAGTTTCTTAAAAGAATCACACGAGTGTTTTAATGTCTAATTATGTACAGTTATATACACTATTTTATCTACACACATATTATAATTTTTCTATGATATATTCACTAACCCAAATTATTCTAACTCTCTTGGTGGAACTTGCGGATATGTGGTGGCGTCTCCAAAATATATTTATCGCTCATTTTACACGAAACTTTTGCTATAGTTACTTTAGAAACAACAAAACAAATTCATTTTATACTTTAAACTAATTAAAAGATAAACTGTACGTCAAATGGCGGTAAACGAAAACTTTTTTCACGCATGTCACGCATCCTTAGTTTTTTTCTAATTCAGAGACAAACTAAAGTATCATTCGATACCTATATACCCATACCTATTTCCGTATCATTCGATACAGACTAACACGCGAGATTTGTCAAAATTGTATGCAATTGACATTTCATTTTGAAAAAAAGGCATCTCGACTGATAATAGAATAAAGGTCAAATCGAATTACTTTTTTCCGAGATGTTCCAAATTTTAATGTCATAACCAAATCGGTTTTGATGCAGTAATGAAACAATTAAGTACAACATTTTCACAGATAGGAAAATTTGTTGTTACAAAACAGTTTATCGTAATGTTGGCCATTATTTACGGATTTTGAAGGCATCATAGGGGGTTTATGATATGTATGTAGACAAAATAAAATAAAAAAAAACTGTATAGGTATTACATGTATAAAAAGCAATAATATTTGAGATTAAAAAATAGTTTTTCTTTCAGTGTAATTAAAGTAGGTATAACAATTGAACAAAGAAGTAATATATATGTTTTTTTTTTTGCATTGAAGGAGTTTTCATTCAACTTTGTAATAAATTAATAATTATTCGAGTTAAAGTGTCTCAGAATATTACGTGCAATTTCAAATTAATTTGAAAAATACAATTTATATTCTTTGTCAATATTAATATTCTCTTTAATATTTTGTCAAATATTTTTTCCAAGGGCTGGTAAATGCGTTTATTTAAAAATATGGAAATTGTTTAAATTAAACAAGCAATCCCAGTGTGTACTGAACGAAGGCCTGAAATGGCGTTCCCTGACAATGGGCTATTGCTTCTAAATGTAAGGAGTTTAAACAATGATTACAATCAGGATTTACACTAATTTGCATTGTAAATGTTAATGGAATCGGTTTATGAGCTTTGTCAAAGGTATGACCAGTGCGATACATAATTAAATCGAATAAATTTGATCTTTTTGACTTCTGGCTTCTAAGTAATATCCAGTACGTACAGTATACACAGTACATCGTAGCAGGCTGATTAACATCTTCTTCATTTGCCATGCCGGACATCAGCAACCATCTTTGCCATCTCTCCCCTGCTCTTAGCTATTTTTGCCAAAATGGCTGCGTTGTTTACGTTCGTCCATTTTTTAATGTTCTCAAGGCAGTTTAATGTTCTCAGTTCAAATTTCATCATCAATAAAAATAAAAACAGACACGTTTGAATGCACCTTTCATAAATATACTTAAATTAAAAAAAAAATTGATATATCCTTGTAGGATTCTTGTAGACTCATAGACATTAATGTACTACATACTAGACACGCTATCGAGAACAACTTGTGTCCGCCATTTTCGGGGTTTGACGTCTGTCACTAAGCTTAAGAATAATAGCTAGTTAGAAGCGAAACTGTTCTGACAACTTTTCATTTTCTGCCTAAATACGTACTGTAAAGAACCTAGATAAAATTTATTTATTTCCATTAAAGTGTATTTGTAAGTGTATTATTGCTTTTTGTTTCTTTTGTGACACTGCTGATATTAAAATTTATAAAAATAGTCTCATAACCTTTTGTGTTTGACTCCCGTATTCGTAGCAATTTTCATAATATATTCTATAAATATATGTATGTATGTATGTATATACTTTATTGTACATAAAAATAAAAACACAGTTACAGAGTAAATAAACACTTCAAAAAATTACAAGATAACAATTAATTTATAATTTTTGTGTATATATTCTACAAACAATAAGGTAAATTATCATTAGTATTTCCATGTTACATCTGCGAAATGCAATCTATGCGCCAAAGAAAATGGCGTACCCCAACGAGTGTTTAAAGGGACGTTTCAAAATAATCTAAATAGGCTTAAAGCAAAACATTTTCGCAGTGGTTTGTTATTATATTGCTTTTATTATGATTCTAGATATTATTAGAATACATTTTCATAATGCATAAAGACATATTAAATTTTTATAATTTTTTAAAATTTTCGTTACATGTGTGGCATCTCGCCAGTAGTCGGAGACGTACTAAAAGCAATGAAGTGCCGGCACTTCAATGATGTGTGGAATCATTTTGTTGGAGATCCCGACTCTAATACTATATATTATACCCAACGAATGAGGCAAGGCACTAAGAGATGTCACATTTGGTTGTTTAAACTCTTCGATTAGATTAAGGTCAGCGTAAGCAAATTTCTGTGAAAATATGAGATTTTTATGGCACCTTTACACTTTGTCACGTGAAAGCCGGTGCAGAGAGAGAGGCGAGGGCCTTCATCGAGAGATGGATATTGCCAGTTCGCCTGATTTCTCAATCTGAGCAAAATCACCCTATGGAATTTGGATAAAGATACCACTTTATCGATCGTCAAGGAAAGGAAGGAGGATAAGGATCCCACGTTATAGAATTATAAATCATGGCAAAGAGATTCAAACTATCTCAAGCCCGAAGTCAAAACGCAAAGATATTCAGGTAAATGATTCTAAAAGCACAAATGATACGAACTCAATAGAACCAATACCCGACTTCAGTCGCATTTCATTTCCATTTGCAGTCTCAGCGGCCGATCGGCTTAATCACTCACTTTTCGGTTTACCATTTCCATTTCTATGAATCCAACAGAACTGGAGTGAACAATTTAAAAGAGTACTTAGTTTAAACCCGGAATCGAGGTACTCCAAGTATTAATTGCTTTTCGTGGCTCATTGTTATTCCGACGTGCGAGCGAGATGCAAATCGCGAAACTTTCCAACTGCTCTACTTTTCTAATAGGGGCGTGGGAAGTTAAAAAAAAACAAATGCTGCGATATTTATGCGCGTATAAACTAAATTAACATGACTCGCAATGAATTAGCGTTTTGAGATTAGTTTTTCCTGTCTGTATAAGCTTGTTTTGGCTTGTCTTTAAGCTCATACCCTTCCAGCCGCCGTACAAATCGCATGTTGGTCTAATAATGTTTATCTACGTATAAAACGACATATTTAGATCAACTTTAAATAGGCATCAATATTTTGTAGGCAGTTTATTATTTGGTAAAGGTAATCAGTAATCAAGTCTTTACTTGCAAATCTCGACATAAGTCATGTAAATACAATAATAACATGTCACATTAACACGAATCATTCCACATAATCAACAATAAAATCATAACAGTAAAAATAAATAAACAAACAAACAAACAAAAAGTAGTCCTAGAACACATTACCAACAAAAAAAACAGTCGAATTGAGAACCTCCTCCTTTTTTGAAGTCGGTTAAAAAATAAAGTAGATTGCTTAGAAATTAAAAAAGCTTGAAGAAGGTAATGATATCTTTTTTGTAAATCATAGGTTGATTATATTATTATCATTATTATTTTGTTTGTGATCAGCGACGCAGGCTTCGTCACGTGGATAATGTTATCTTTTAATTATGAGTTTCAGTTAGACTTTACATTTATATTACACACAGTCACGGAAAATTTTAGTACATACAATATAGATACATAACACTATATGTGTACATTGTTTGTCCGAAAACAAATTTATTTAGTCACCTACATAGTGAATCTCAGTTATTGAAAATATGAAAAAATCATACCCTTTAGTTTGTTTTTCGGTCAATGGATTCTCAAGCGGACACGCAGACAGTAGCAAATATGTCAGTGTCAGGTCAGTGACAAGCTCGTGGTAGCTGTCAAATTCGAAGCACGAATTTTCTTTGATTTTATAGTTCGTGTCATCCACGATGACGCGCAGATTTATCAAATCTAACCTTTAATAACATGAACATACGAATCAAACCCCGCGTCGTTGTGAAAGACACAATCTATAGACATCTAAAAATCAATTAAGTTTTGACGTGACTGTTTACATTACGAGTACTCAAAGTTTTAGATAATTTCATCTTGAAAATTAGGTTCGTGATTAATAACCAATAACGATGTAAACTGGGAATATACCCTCGTATAGCCCATAATAAATTGGCTTAAGGTCTTGATGAAACAGCCAATAATTTTAGGGTGGATCCACACCGTACGTGTAATTTCTAGCATTTGGTTCTTTTTATGATCATTTAATATAAGTATAGGTCGGAATCGACGTTATTAGCGTAAGCTTAGGTGGAGTAGGAGAAACTATGGAGCATAAGAACTTGTAGGGAAAATATTAGTATAGATATTAAAAACTAAATAAAATGATGATACTAAAAATAAATCTAATGCATAAATTTTTAAATATTTTTGAACTTTTAAAATACTTACGTAGAAGGGCTTTCCTGATACGGTTTCCCTAGCCACGAGCAAACTAAACTATGATTCTCTTATCTCACCATCTTAAATGTTATAATAACAATTTTTATGTTTGATTCAAATATTAGTATTATTACGACCGATTAGTACTAATATATAGTTTTTTGACCAAAGCATAGTCCTCAAAGGATTGCAAGTCTGTCTATCAAACAATATCGGAATCGAATCGAAGAATCATAAAACATTAGGTCTTTGGATATACAGGTACTTACCGTAGCATAGGCTTATATCCTGCGTGCGATATTGCTAATGTAGATGCAACTTTATCGGGAATAGTGACGCAGCACGTTCGAACGCAATGTTAATTAGTAAAATGCAACGCGTCGCATCCAGAATTGGTTTTGCGGGTGTCAGCCGTTTTCAATACAGCTAATGAGAACGTAAATATTTCAGCGATATTTTATTAATAGCTAGCCGTGCGTTACGTTCACCTGGCGAGACAAAAATGATATTGTTTTGTCGTTACTGAGACTATTGAGTATCAAATAGATAAATAACATTGTATTCCGATTTTGGTTGGATATATTTTTACTATACTCGTAGATCCGGGCATTTCTATTTAAAAGAAGTATTAAAGCATTTTATTTTTGTGTGTGAATATTTATAAATTGTTATATCGAAATACCGACTAAATCATAACCGCATAATAAGTATTATCATACAGTACCCCTAGTGTAAATAAATTCGATTTCGAAACGTGACGTACGCGTTTGCGTTTAGTCTCATTTTGTATTGGATTTAGAAATAGCGCGCCAAGCGGGACGTTTTGGAAACTCAAAATCCTATACAAAATGAGACTTAACGCAAACGCGTTCGTCACGTTATGATGTCGATCAAATTTACACTAGGGGTACTGAACGGACACACTACATCCTGCCCAAATGGGATTAGCTCACCTCGCAGCACTTAATTATCTGAGTTCCAACGCTATGACAAAAAGTTCAATATACCGGTTTATTGTGCTAAAATAAATATGGGTGCTTGTATGTGTCAAGTAAGTAAATAACAACTTTTTTTTGTACCACGTTGCCATGGTTATTTTCATCTGACTGCCCGCGAAGACTGAAGCACGAATTAATATAAGGAACTTAAGCTCCATTTAGACGGATCAAGAACTTGCATGCAATATTCAATACGTTGCTACTTCAGAGTACAATGAATTCAGTTGACCGATCTAATTCCGAAATGTAACGAGACATGACGTGCGTTCATAGGTAGTCAAACAATTTTCGTAATACGGCGTGTCCGCACAGTTACACTCAGTCTCATAAGCAACTATCATAATCCTGAAAAATCTGTCAGTTAGTTGGATAAGAGTGCCTGCTTGTTTTAATTAGCAACAGCGTATAAATAAAAACATTATTGCGCATACTTTTCTAAGGCGTTACTTTTTAACACTGCAATCTATTGGCCATCGTTTATTATCACCTAATTTAATTTGGTGATACCAACTTCATTCCCAGTGTACCAATACCTATGTGTATATGCGTCTTTTATAATAATATTAAATTAGCAGAGTAGTTTACTAATTATAATTAGCTACGTGCTAGTAATCACAGATGGTTAACATACTAACGTGTGCACTAAAGTTTCCAACATTTAACTTCGAGGCATAAATTAACTACTATCACAAACCAGACTTACTACTTCAAGTTTAGACTATACTGAATGATAAAACCACAAAATGAAATACGATACGACTGCTATTCGCAAAAGTTATTTCAAGAAAATTGATTATGCAGACGAAGCTTAGTCTTATGAAACAAAAACATTTCCACCCCACAAATGGAACTCCCCGTGAGCGAACGTTTGTACGGGCCACAATCTCATGGCCCGTTATTTGAAATATTTATTTTAATAATGCGATAAAACTGTGGGGTGGAAAAGTGGTTTTCTCTAAGTCTCTATGACAGGTGGAAAATTAAGCTTCGAGGAATATTTTACATTTTAGTTTTTCAAGCATATTCTAAAAACAGACTGGTGTCTGTCTCAACTATTCTATACATATAATAGACACCGCAAAAATACAATTAAACAACATTGTTCGCTTAAAGTTTGCATACATATAGGTAATATTTCAATGCACATTTGAAATACCGCGATGAATACAAATTGAAGTACCTAAGTAAATTTGCAACTTACAAAAGTGCACATTTTATTTTCATTCAAAGGCACATATGAATTGTGTGATTTCTATTAATAATCCGTCGAACTTTTCATAAATTTATGAAATAGCCCTATTCATTTATTAAATCTTATACCTTTAAACGAGCAATTCTTGTATATATATAAATATATATATTTCTGTGATCTCGGAAACGGCTCTAACGATTTCGCTGAAATTTGATATATGGGGGTTTTTGGGGGTATACAATCTATCTAGATTAGTCTTATGTTTGGGAAAACGCGTGTTTTCGAGTTTTCATGCGTTTTTCTTTCGACGCAGAATATGGTCGCTAATTTCGTATTGCCGGCCACTGTCCGTTTGGTCCAGCGGGTTAAGACGCGGACTGCTAAACGAGTGTTACGGGTTCGAATCTCGCCCGGTGACTAACTTTTGTTTTTTTTTTACATGTTCAAGTTTATATATACATTTTTAATTTTTATTGTTTTAGACAAGTTTAATTTAGTAAAAAAATGTAGTTAAGATTATCACCTATACACCACCATATTACAATAAATAGTTCTAACCGAGCAAAGCTCGGTCGCCCAGGTACTAAATTGCCTAATTTTGAAATTCATCACGAACCCTGGTCAAGAGCTCGCAACGTTGAAATAAATTTCATATTAAACGCTTTATATTGTAATCTGTTCAAATGGCTTTATTATACGCATAACTATCATGGCAACCAAAGAATACTTTCCCAAATTCATTAAACTTTAATGGAAATCAACCACAGCTAAATCTTTCACATTGTCAACAATTGTAAAAAAAAGCGCAAGTCTTTGTCAACGGCGAATCCGTTTAAATAGAAGAGCACATTGCATTAGTAATAATCCTTAAGGGTGATCGTCACGCATATAAAGCGATACGTACTCCAGTGGTTGTTATGCGAAGAAATTGCTCGTTATCACACCACTACGCTTGTTTTGTTAGAGATGCTCTATGATACTGAGCTCTGCGTTGGCTAGATATGGATATGCCACGATCGGTACAGGTATATTAAAATTGTTGGTTGGCAACTATTAAAACGCCCTATGATCGTTAATTCATAACAGTGTGATATTTTTAATTATATGTATAAATAAATAAATTTATCAGTAAATTCACAGTTCCCAGGATTAAAATGTTTGGAGCCGTAGCTAAGAGAACAATAGTTAATCAGAACGTAATGACCTTTGCTCACCAAAGTCACATTACCGTTTCTATACATTATTTACTTCCTTTTGGCTTCATTTTAGTGCCTATATAATAAGATTTTACCTATAGTTCGTTCGATGATTTACATTTTGTAAGTTAACTGTAGTATATTTTTAGCCATCAATGTAGTTATGATACAAACAAAAGCTGAAAGTAAGTTTTAAATTTTATTATCAAATATGTTTTAAATGTTTTCGTTGTTTCCGACAAATACACGTTATCACTTATCATATCTAGAGATAATATTTTCAGAGGCATATTTACCCCCAACGCTGAACTACATCTTAACTGATAGTGAATGGTAAATAAGGCAATTTGGTAAAGATTTTTTTTTATCAAATAGTTTATGTTTTACAGTTACAGGTAACCTTCCCCTACTAGTATAACTGAAAACTGTGCTCTATGTTCATAGACACCTTGTTTTAATCCATGTGATGACGGCGCTTTCAAACTCAACTCAGATTGAAAAACTCGTGGAAAACAAATTAATGCGGCTTCTTTGATAAAAATAGAAATGATCCTTGTCTACTTTTGCCTACTATCATTTATTATAGTTATACTTTTGATTCTGAGATTACAATAACAAAATGGTGCCGTTCACTCGAGTTGAACACCCTACATTTAGAATGCGAGCGAAAAAAAAACACGGCTAAGTATAAACTTCAGTAGTATTTTTTGACGGTATTTCTACTTTCAATTAACAATTTAGATAAAAATATCTTTATTTATGGAATGAAAGTTAATTATCAGAATGGAAACTGTACAAAAAATCCATTTAAGCGTACTTAGAAAGTACAGTGCTTCAGAGCAGAAACGTATCATTTTCTGCACATTTTTTAGAACAACAACGACCCACTTTACACTTTAATATTTATAAAATTTCAAATCACAGTATAGCAGTTCTTCATGCTCTCAAATATACGATCGCGTATCTTAATTAACTCACCTATACAATTCTTACGTCCCGGTGAAGAGCGGAACCCTCCGTCGCGTTCCCCGTCCCGTTATCGCCTTATTAAAATAAATATTCCACGGAGCCCTGATATTGCACCGTCTAACTCCCAGTAACTTTGCAACAACACTAAATCGCATTTGAAAAAGAAAAGATTTCCCCCACGGCGTCTTCAAAATGGTGATTGTCTTGGAATCACAAATAACATGGTGTAGATTTGAAAAAATCCAGCAGAATAACGGGCCGATTCGAACTTTAAGATTACCGAAATCGGTTATGAACTTTGACCGATTATTGCATTCCCTAGTTTTAAGATTTCATAAGTTCAATGATTGTTGTTGATTGTTTGCTTTTGATAAGTGCCGTAGGTTCAGAGAACGGAGTTTTTTTTTTAATTGTACTGTTTTTTTAGATCACAATACGATTGCCAAAAATTTAATTAGCTTTCTTGACGCAATTTAAAAATTTGTAACAATTTATGCACAAAAGCTAAAGATATGAAAATAACTTCTACAAATGTGCAATTTAATTTTTAAGGGAATTCAGTGATTATATTTTTCTTATTAAAACATGATATCCGTGGTCCTGAGTACGCACATCCATCTCACTCACGCTTACGCTCATTGGGAGTGAGAGAATAACATGAACCTACGGGCCTTAAAGTTAGGATAAACTAATCTATTCGATCGTGCATTAATGTATGTATTAATATATTTCAGTTATAAGTACATACGCTTTAAAAAAATATGTTAGGTTTTTATGTGGTTAAAACGGGCAAAATCATCTACAGTTATTTGACAAAATATTATTTATTGATTAACAATAAATGAAATGAATGATTTAAATTAATACAAAATATTTTTAACAAGAGTACTTTATCAGAATCACATATCTTTCCAACGTACGGTACGTCGCGTAACATTTATTTTAACAAAGTTAATATAAAATGCAGTTTAAGAGAACGCTTGAATCCCCGTGATGCATCTACCTAAAATAAGCGCATGAATATCGTGAGTGCCTTCGTAGGTGTTCACCGCTTCCAAGTTCATAACGTGTCTTATGATATGATATTCATCAGAGACTCCATTACCACCGAGCATATCTCGCGCGACTCTCGCAATCTCCAGAGCTTTGCCGCAACTATTACGTTTTATAAGCGAAATCATTTCTGGTGCCACTTTATCCTCGTCCTTCAAACGCCCAACTTGCAGACAAGCTTGGAAACCGATTGCTATCTCTGTTAACATATCAGCCATCTTTTTTTGTACAAGCTGGTTCGCGGCGAGCGGTCTTCCAAATTGAATCCTATCTAATGTGTACTGCCGGGCGATCCGCAAACATGTCTCAGCCGCACCGAGGGCGCCCCAAGCGATCCCGTAGCGCGCGTTATTGAGACATCCGAAAGGCCCCTTCAGGCCCTCTACGTTCGGTAATAAATTCTCCTCCGGTATAACCACTTCGTCTAGCAATATCATGCCCGTTGTAGATGCTCGCAAAGAAAATTTACCGTTGATTTTAGGCGTGTCTAGACCTTTTTTGACTTGTGACCGCTCGACAATAAAACCCCTGACTTTATTGCTATCGTCTTTTGCCCACACTATTAAGACGTCAGCGATTGGCGAGTTTGTAATCCAGGTTTTTGAACCACTTAGTGTATATGTCTTAGTTTTGGCATCATATTTAGCCCTAGTGACTAATCCTCCTGCGTCGCTGCCGTAATTAGGTTCTGTCAGACCGAAGCAGCCGACTAATTCTCCTTTGGCCATTCTGGGTAAAAACTTTTGTTTCTGTTCTTCAGTGCCGTAATTGTATATAGCACCCATGGCCAAACTGCTTTGAACACTTAAAGCTGATCTGTAGGCTGAGTCAACAGCATCAAGTTCCCTAGTAATCAATCCGTAGGTAACATATGAAACGCCAGCGCAGCCGTAGCCCTTAATGGTGCAGCCGATTACACCTAACTCCCCCATTTCTTTGTAAATTTCTCTGTGGAAGATTTCATTTCGGTTTGCCTCAACAACTCTTGGCAGTAGTTTTTCGTTACAGTAGGCCTTGAACGAGTCCCGAACCGCCTTTTCATCGTCGTGTAATTGTGCATCTAAATTCAGTGGATCCTCCCAGTTAAAAATTGTCTTCGCATTGTTTGAGCTTGTTGTAGATAGAGCACGAAAACTGCTCGTATTTTTACATAAGATAGATAACAAGTTGGTAGTTCTAGATACTGCCATTGTAAACAACTTTATTAGATAGATACACTTCACTTATTCACTATGTACAGATTCTTATTCTTCATACATTTATTATATCACTAATTAATCAAAAAAATCACTTGTTTTCATCAAAACTCTTCTGATTTTACGTATCTATTATGAACCTAACCTCGCCAGTGACTCTGTGACAGCCGAACTGAACAGCAGCTATATTCACACTACGCATCGCATACACGTCAACACTACGCCTGTTGTACAAGTTTAGCAATTCCACGAAAGTGCTGCAGACGACAATACTCTTATGACGTTGACAAACGATATAGTATTGCTTAACCTACTTGACTTGTTACTATACTCGAATGTTAAATACGTAATCAGAACGCTAGAGTGTGTGTAAATTATCTTATTTACATTATAGGGTTTTACATTGTTACAATTTTAAGTTCTAAAACTTTTCCATTGAATTGCTTTTACAATGTATGTAATTTGTTTTGTTGTTTATCTTTAATACCAACATATTATAACAAAACGATTGAAATGCTTGAGATAAAGTTTATTCTTTGATAAGTGTTGCCGAGGTACTAAGCAATTAAGCAATTAATCTCTCAGTTTTGCTAAGGTAGGTAATTGAAGCAAATTATTACAATTAAAACAAAAAAGGAAAAACGCTTTGCCAAACAAACTCAATTACATTATTATTTCTCATCCTAGATAATAACTTGAAGGCATGGCATCGGAATGTTTAGGACACCTTTTATTTTTTAAATATCGCTAGCGCTCTTTTATCTTACACCATCTTAAGCGCCCCATACAAAATTATCTAAACACAATCCCCGTCAAATCATATGTACCTACGCCTTAAATAAGAAAGTACACGATTTGTAGAAAAATATAATGTAAGTACAGCTAGGAATAAACAACAAGTGAAATTATTTTACTAAATACTTTTTGATTTGTGGTTTTTAAGTAGTCACACTACGACTTATATACTTATGTAATAAATATATAAGTACTTATAATTCTTATAAATAATACTAAAGAAAAATTTAACTTAACGTGATAAATGTGTACTCTGGAAAAATAAGCAACACGCTGCATTTATTATGCTTTCCAGTGGGCAATAAAAATATGCTGGTTTAATCCTCGGCTTATTTTGTCACATTTCTCGCCACGAGGCAAGTACGAGCGTAGGGTAAAAAATTACAAAACAACTTTACAACGCGGGGACAGCGGACAGTCATAGGAATAACGAGGCTGTGAGAATTTTGATACGATTAGATTATTGGTTAGACTATTATTATATCCGAAAGAACTTTTACACGTGATTTATTCGGGTAACATCAATATTCAACAATTAATAAAAGTAGAGCTGCCTATCAGAAACCTGCGTGATGATATTAATGTTTTATTATGCGGAGCCCACATTCGGACAATTTACCGTGTAGGTACAGTCACGTCTGAAAACATCAACACAATCGAAGTGCCAAAAATATGTATACACGACCTTATGGCCCATATATTAGAGTAGTAAATATGTACATATTTTTGGCACTTTGTCCGTATCGATATTTTCAGACGTGACCGTACTTCATTTCTGAACTGATATGGTACATTAAGATACAAGTGCAAAAAGTAGGAAATTCAGAACGAGTGGCGATAAATTCGACACGAGTTGCCAACTTGCCATTTACCTATTCGCACGTGTATCGTACAACGTTTTACAGTACATTATGGCCCTTTATATTTGCGACATATAGGTACATAAATTGTTAATTAGCGAACTATACGGTAAAGTATCAGTACGAGTATACGTACTGTAAATAGTATTATATTCTAACTGGAAAATAGACTAACTGCAATTCGGTCTCCCGCTTTGACGGTTCCGTACTTGGCACATATTATTCATATAATGTTTGTTACCGAGATTGAGTTCTGATGAACGTCACTATCTCCCGGGTAACGCAGAGATACGATACGGCACGAGCAAAACTATCTACAAACTGAGCAGTGGCCGACACTCACGGCATACGTAATATATCTTTATCCGATATAAATGGATGTTGAACCGATCCGGGAATAAAGTTCAAGTCTCTAAAAAGATTGTTAAACTAACTTTGGACACTGTGAAAGCGTTATTTTTGACATAAAATAGTAAAACTCAGCACAAAAGCTAGGAATAGCACAATGCGCAGATAACGACTATTACGAACGTACTTAAATAACTTATAGATAACAATCACACCGTTCTATTACGAGTAAATGGGTTGGCTTCTATGTATGCTCCGTACAATGTAGATCCTCATAATAGAGGAGGGATGAATCTTCTATAAATTATTCACTCACTATTTGCATGACAAACGAGCAGGAAAGGTCTTAGACCTTTAATGGTCTCTTAACAGTACCCACTCCATCCTTTAACACTCCAGGGCCCAACACTCTTTAATGGACCCGTGATTTTTCCCAGTCATATGCAAATGTGTGATTAGCATATATTTTATTCGGTCTAAACGACAGCGTTCATGATGTTATACATTTATTTTAGTCTTGGCTTTTAGGTTTCGGTAATTAGTATGGTAACGAACTTAGTGTAATTTTAATAATTACATATTCGAGTCTGCATAAGCTTATATGTATAAGTGAGTGCACTGTTGTTTTGTTTAGACATAGGTATTTAACTACTACTAAGATATATCGATATAAATATGTAGTCTTGGATCATGCTTTTTCTTGATTGCATTGGTTGTTGTTGATTCAAAGTGGCATCATGATCATTAAACTAATACTGCGAGCGCGTAAAGCAGCATTCGGACTAACTTAACTTAATTTGATATTGATTTGACACCGCAATGCATGGCGAAAATTAAATGAACTGTGAGGTGAGACATTAAAGTTGGATGTCGTTATAGATGATTATTACGCGAAACGATTAGGTAGGTAAATTATAAAATAATTTCTATAGATAATGGTTTCAATGCATCACCAGTCGAAACTGATACTTTTTGTCGTACTTTCAGTAAGTAACTACCTATATTTTAAAATGGCTTTTTCATAAAATAAAAAAAACACATAATGTTAGTACAATAAAATTTAAAATTATGTAAGCCTTTGCTATCATAACACAAAATTTGCATTTGAACACAAAACCAAATAAGAAGACGGTAATACATTGTTAAATAACAGAACAACAGACAATTCGAAATTAGAATATCGGGAAAAGCAGCTGCGAATATAAATGGAATAGTCATGTTAGTAGCTTGTGGAACTCCCAAATAGAAGCAACTGTACTCGTATCAAGTAGGTGGCACCGTCAAAGATGCTACCTATTAAATTTTTGGTGCTGAGTGTGAGCGGGTAGAAGTTTAATCCATGTTGCTGTCCAAATTCTACTATTGAACTAATGAAAAGTACTTAAGAATAAGAAACGGCTTATTAAGTCACCTGGCTTAAATTAAATGAGGTTTGTCTCATAACTGTTATAAATAAGCCGTTTGGACTTTTCATTAGTGTATAGGTATACAATTTGATAGATTGTAGCTGGTGACGATGACGTGCCAATATATAATATTAAGTCTGGTAACTTTCTAAGTCAGTGATTCTGCCGAGATTTGTTTATGCCATTTCGTTGCAATTGATGCACGGCCATACCAACATGACACATAGAAAATGGTATGAAGAGAGACCGATCTCATAAGGCAGTAACTAACGACTACTGGCTGTTTTTGATGCAGTCGTGTATAATATACAAACGCCTACACTGACCCCGTACAATCGAAACTAAAGCATAATTTAATCTGCCTTAGTAATAATAATTAGGCTGCACTTAAAGCTTACCCGAATTTCGTCTGATATTGATTTAGAACGCAATTTACATAAGGGAAACTATTAGTGAACATACTATTAATTTTGTAGCATGCTAGTTACATTTACCAAACCGATATCACTCACAAATTTTGCATTTCAAAGTAACTCACAAATTTTGCATTTCAATGCATTTCAATGCAAAATTTGTGAGTTACTTTATCGACAGTTTCTTTACACAGGTTTCAAAACGAATTCGTTAGATTTCGGGTTTCCACAGTAAACATGGCAAAATGGAACTCTCATGGTTTAGTTACACGCTTGGCCGTCTTTTTAAGTCTTAACTTTATTTCTAAGGAAATACCTATTTCTTTATTTAATAGATGAATGGGTGGCCGTACTCCAATAAACAAGCTTAACAGTCACAGTAAGTACATTAAAATTAGGCCAGACCCATTTCATGAAATTACTCTTCTGGGTATTTCAAAAGTGTTCATTATTAAGATTTATTGACGACAAGGACACGGGGCGCGAATACTTGGAACCTTAATTCGTTTGCCTGGGTTGGAGCTCTAAATTTCTAATGAATCAGTCGGAATTTAGGTTTATTTATGTTTGATCATAGGTACATCAATCGAAAAAAAGTATTAGAAACAATCACCAGCATCATATTATTATTATGTAAGACACACTTTTAAGGAATTGGTTGAAATGTATTACTTTTATATTTCTTATTTTAGTATATAACTATATACAGGTGAGAGCTAACAACTCTGATAAATCAATTTATAACTCGTTTTTTAATCAAATTAATCATTATTGAGGAAACCATAAATTCAACAAGGCTCAATTCTCCTCCAAGTTAAGAGGGCAGAAGCTTTTAAAAAACTAGTGTTTTTACTTTTCCAGGTAATGTATCTCCGAATAGATCCCAGGTTCCTTCATACCTCAGCTAGGAAACGCTCTCTTCGAGCATGCATGCTTGATCCTCACACCGACCGCGATACATTTGTTAAAACAAACATGGCGGTCAGCGTCGGCGTCGAGTATGTATTCTGTAGCCCTCGGTTAGAATAGGTATAATAAAATTGATATAATATGATATGGTTTGTATTTGTACAGTCGCCATCCGATATATCGGAGCGACCATGCAGATGCTATTGTCGAGGCGTTAGAGTTCGTGTTCAGATATTTTTGAGCACCTCGGCAGTTATATCTTGATGGCGACTGTACATACTGACTATAGGCACTATAGCAGGTAATAAATAAATAAACGAATATTATACGACATTCTTACACCAATGGACTAAGTCCCACAGTAAGCTCAATAAGACTTGTTTTGTGGGTACTTAGGTAATAGTGTGAAGAAGTGATGAGTCTGAAAGTCAGACGTATTTAATTAGGATAATTAGGAGCCAATAATTTTGCTGAATTCGCTTGAGCACGCTGAGTGCTTCACGAAAATCGTGTTTATTGCGCGTTTTTCACTCAACCGATGAAAAATGGACAACTTTTTTTTTAAGTGCTTTAAAGCTTTTTCCCCCTCTTTCCTGGCCTCGTTAGTCTCCATATTAAGCCTTATTCCTTTTCACCTCCGAAAAGAAAGAATTTCGAAATAGAAAGTATTACTTAAATACATATATGATCAATTACAGTTAACTACAGGTGTGTGCGCCAAATTTTACAAAATCTGTGCAGCCGTTTTTGAGTGATTCGACAATAAACACCCAAACCTCTAAATATCTATAGGTGTTTTAAAAAGTTTTTCTTTTTTGTTTCTTCTGTTCCCAAAAGTTGTTGGTAACATTATTTCTGATTGATACCTAAACTTAAAATCGATGTAGGTAGGTACCTAACTTGTGGATTTATCAATGTGCTTAATTTAAAGGCACAAAAAAGGCAAATTAAAACCAACAAATACTACTTATCTATTTCTATGAAGCGAATAAAAAATATAAAGGTTTATAATATGAAGTAAAGTGTAAGGTACCAGAAATCGGGGTAGGTATTTGCCATGGGTCCGCAGTAAGAAGTATCACTCGAAAATTTGGGACGCCACTAAGCGGTGTATTCCCATCTGTGCCCGCCCCACATGACAGCCGCCATACAAGAAGTGGGCACAGATGGGAATGATTTGTATGTAGCGCCTATTCCCATCTGTGCCCGGCGGGGACAGATGGGAATACACCCACTAAGCCGGTCTTGAAAGTTCTTTTGCTGATTTACATCCTGATGTTTATGCATATATAACAAAAGGCTCCTGAGAAAGGAGAGTTAGAAAACAATTAGTGGTATTTGAAGTTAAAAAAGAAAATGTACACATCTACTCTATCTGTACCCCCGTTTGCGTTTAGTCTCATTTTGTATTGGATTTAGAAAGAGCGCGCCAAGCGGGACGTTTTGGAAACTCAAAATCCTATACAAAATGAGACTTAACGCAAACGCGTTCGTCACGTTATGATGTCAATCAAATTTACACTAGGGGTACTGTTCATATCATATCTCTGAAAACAGATACGTAAAACGCATTTCTTTTTATGCTGCAAAAACAATTGGAGAGGGTTTGGCTATCAACTTTGACTAGGCGTTTCATATTAGGGATACAGTCATACGCTCTTATTATCTTAACAATAATGTTAATTTTGAACACCTCGCTGCTCCTGCCGCTGACTATACTTAATGTACAACTTCGAGTAATCTTAAAAATAAAAATTAACTTTCAAACTGCTCTTATGATTCCGTTTGCAATTAGCTTTGTACTCAGTAAAATTAAATACTTAAGCGAATTACACCGATATTCCTAACAACCGAGCAATATTTAAAAATATTATTAATATAATTAAAGTGTCTTCTATAATTATATTCACTTAGCTATTTATTGAGGGACATAAATATTTACTACTTCAACAAAAAAAAAAAACATAAAACACGAACAGTAAACAAGACAGATGTAGGTTGAGGTATAGGTCCATGTTGGTTAAGCGGTTATCAACTTTTATCACACTGATGCGAATTCGCACGTCGCTCCGGTGTATGAGCATGACAACGCTATGTGCGTATACACGGTGCTACATGAGGAAACCGACATATTTTGACAGTTTATTACTGATCACATTTAGAGACTAAAATGTCATATAAACTTTTCTAGATTTCGCCTAGTTTCAGAGTTAATACCAATGTAAAAAAAAAAAAAACATCTTCTTATCGTAACTTAGTGCAAAACGCCTTTTTGATCGCGATGATGCCATTATGGGGCGTAGTCTAAAATATCCTTATTGATACCTAACCTTTGCAAGAACTAGTTTTTACAAAAAAAAGAATCGTAAAAAATATTTTCAGTGCCAGTTTTACCACAACATTAACTTTTTATGTACAAATACGTTCAACATTTGAAAAAACAAATATCCATGCTTAATACACAAATAAATGCCCTTACCGGGATTCGAATCCGGAACCATATCGGCTTCATAGGCAGGGTCACTACAAAGCTACCCAGTAGGCCAGACAGGTCAGACAGGTTTGTTAGAATACAGTCAAGTGAATGTTATCAAATACATTTCAAAGAATAAAAGAACATAAAGTTTCGTTGCCAAACATCGTTTACTAGTGTAGGTTTTAAG
This sequence comes from Cydia pomonella, assembly GCF_033807575.1. Lineage (NCBI taxonomy): Eukaryota > Metazoa > Arthropoda > Insecta > Lepidoptera > Tortricidae > Cydia > Cydia pomonella. The sequence goes on from NC_084715.1 coordinate 10,754,497, forward strand.
GTTCTGACGGAAGATCAGCTCTGTGGTCTCCGCAGCATTTATGCTGAGTCAGCGCCTATTCTTTACCACAACACATGACCCTCTACTAATATCTCTATTAATCTAAAAATAAGACACGTAATACATTGTTATTGATATTAGTGTAAAATTGTATGTTACTTTTTCTTTGTCTCTTGTCAATTTTCTTTTTCTCTTGTTATTTGTTTGTGTCACAAAGCATGTAAGCATGTAAGTGACCCTGCACTACAAAGCTACCCAGTAGGCCAGACAGGTCAAGGAGGTCAGGGAGGGTAATAAGTATTTCTTATTAACTTTAATTAATTAATACAGTTCAATTCTCATTTAATTTTTTAAGTATAAACTTCACTTTTTGCCTCGTGTTCCATTCATCTTTAAACTGCATTCAACGCAGTACCATAGCACAACACGGCCATATGAGGGACAAAAGTCCGTACCCTTTTGAAAGCAAAAAGCCCACCGACTGTCGAATGCTTATTTATGTTGTATGACACAATCCTGTCCGCTATAAAACGTAACATCCATTACATTTCAGTGTATAACATGCATGCAACCTACTACTGAAATGCGGCAACTTTATAAATTGGATACAGATGTCTATCACAATGAAACAAATAACAAATAATTAACTATAGTCAAGGTGAGGCGTTTTTGTTGATTTCCAAGCTTTGTTAATGCTTTTATCCGCATAGCGGTAACATAAAAGTCTGGAAACTTTTTTTGTCAGTGATATGCGCTGCGGATTTTCGTAATCAGCGCTGTTCCGAGATTGGTTTGTGTAATTTGGTTGCAATTGATGCACGGCCACACCAATATGGTACACAGAAAATGGTATGAAAACAGACCGATCTCATAAAGGCAGTTATTGGCTGTCAGAGTTAAAAAAGATAACAAATAGGTTTAGTTTGATTTGATTTATTATTTTCCACCTAATAACAGCCGTAGCTAGGTTAAAAATAGACAATAAATTTTAGTACAGTTACAGTAATTATTAATTCGATAGTAAAGTACAGTTGGACCAACCTAACTCTGCATAGTATTTGCAATGATAAAATGTGGAAGTATCTTCATTATCGCCACACTTTGTGCCGTCAAAGTAGGTTCAAAATTATTTAGACCCGACTGAAATTATCAAAGAATCCCACAAATCAACGCCAGAAAATAGAATAAAACAAAAGAAACGAGAGTTTAAAAACAGAAATGTTTTTCCACCAATAACATTAAAATCTCAAAACTCGGAAATTATCCGTGTCCTAATGAAGGATTATCCGACTCTGATTGCTGATTGCCGAAAACTGAGGAAATTGGCGCAGCCGTTTGGACGATTCTCACAGAGTGTTCGCGCGGCCCGATTCCCAAGTTTTAATTGCGAACTCTTAATGAGGTAGGCAACAAGCTCAAAATAGTACATGTCGCCAATGCGCTGCAGAAATTTTAGCTAGTGTTATTTTAATCTTTCCATTTATTACTTGAACAGAAGGTCTGTATTATTTGCAAAGTTAGGCGAGGTTTGTTTAAGCACGGGCTTTAGAAATTATTCCTGGAGTATTAATAGATAAGCAGAAACATGTATTTGTCATTTAAGTCATTAAGAAACTTTCTGTAAGGGGTAGGTTTAATGCCCAGGCATTTTGCTTTTAGAAAAAAATAAAACCAACGATCGATAGACAAATTGTAAAATGCAGGAGGCAACTAACAAGTATTTCTTAGCATTTTATGTTTCTGTATCTGTTTATTTTTATTTGAATAGACCTAACCTGATGTAAAAAATAAAAACTGAATCATAAAATATTGTGTAAAAAATATGCGTTTTGATTTCCGTTCAAATTAATTTCCTCCTAAATCCCGATATAAAAAATACTTGTACATTTTTCAGTTTGAACATGTCAAGCATAAATCATATGTTTCTATAATATATGTACCTATGTATCTCATGTAACTTACCTAGAACTTCGTACTAAAATATCAGCCAGACATCACAAGGCAAACACGCATTATAAACAATGTAGGTAGGTACATAGTCTGCAAAGGGTGCGCACTTTCAAGGCCTACACATTTCGAATTCATAAGTTCTGATGCAGCCAGCACTTGGACAAAGGTGGCCCTGTGCTGTGCAAACGTCAACGTTTTGTTCCTATGTTTACCTAATTATATCCAGTGGACGCAGTTCTGACGCCGACAGGGCTTTGGTTTAAGGGCTTTTGTGGCCGAAATTTCAATGTAGCTGTGAAAGTTGTGTTGAGTTTAAGTAGTGAGGTTTTGATATACATATTTGATATTGTAAATGTATATTACTATTATCTATGATTAAGTCAAGTTGTTATGAAAATCAATTGGGACAAAATAGACGTATTTTGTTTTAAGGAATCGAATTATCTTACAGTTGCTGTAAAGAGAATCGCTTTTGTAGGTTTGGTTTGTTCATGTAAAATTTATTTTCTATTTTAATAATACTCACTAACGATTAAATAAAAATTGTAATGTTTTAAACGAAGCGTGTTACTTTATTGTTTGTCTTTATCGAACTTTAATCAATCAATCAAATCATTTATTTGTTAGAATACAGTCAAGTGAATGTTATCAAATACATTTCAAAGAATAAAAGAACATAAAGTTTCGTTGCCAAACATCGTTTACTAGTGTAGGTTTTAAGGTTCTGACGGAAGATCAGCTCTGTGGTCTCCGCAGCATTTATGCTGAGTCAGCGCCTATTCTTTACCACAACACATGACCCTCTACTAATATCTCTATTAATCTAAAAATAAGACACGTAATACATTGTTATTGATATTAGTGTAAAATTGTATGTTACTTTTTCTTTGTCTCTTGTCAATTTTCTTTTTCTCTTGTTATTTGTTTGTGTCACAAAGCATGTAAGTTGTGGTTGAATAAAGATTTTATCTATCTATCTATCTATAAAAATTACGCAAAACAAGATTATTTCACTTATTATTATTTATTCCTTGTAAAACATATCATATTTATTCACATTCAAACAAGACAAGGAAAACACGAGAACGCAGTATATAAATAAACTACTATTACCAAGGACTAACCTAGAGATGTGTAAAAATAGTCCCCAATATAAATGTATTTTAATAACAAATAAAATTCCCAATAATATTAAGCTAGAAACTGAAACACAGTGTTTAAAAATAAATTAGAAAAATTATTAATATATAAATGCTATTATTCGGTTAAGGATTTTCTTAATGACGATAGTTTATAAAGTTTTTTTTTTGTAATATTATTAATTGTCATTTTTAGGGTTCCGTAGTCAACTTATAGTTTCGCCATGTCCGTCTGTCTGTCTGTCTGTCTGTCTGTCTGTCTGTCTGTCTGTCTGTCTGTCTGTCTGTCCGAGGCTTTGCTCCGTGGTCGTTAGTGCTAGAAAGCTGAAATTTGGCCTGGATATATAAATCAATAAAACCGACAAAGTCGTACAATAAAATCTAAAAAAATATTTTTTTTAGGGTACACGTAAATGGGGGTGAATTTTTTTTTTCGCTTCAACCCTAGAGTGTGGGGTAACGTTGGAAAGGTCTTTCAAAACTAATAGGGGTTCTCAAGAAACATTTTTTGATAAAGTGAATATATTCGGATATAATCGCTCCGAAAGAAAAAAAAATTGTGTCCCCCCCCTCTAACTTTTGAACCATAGGTCCAAAAAATATGAAAAAAATCGTGGAAGTAGAGCTTAAGAAAGACAATAAATGAAAACTATAGCGGACATGATCAGTTTAGCTGTTTTTGAGTTATCGCAAAAAGTTTTCCCTTCATAGTAAAAAGACTTACTTTAATTAGGTACTGATTATGCAAATTTGCCTATTTGTTTAACTCGGGTGAAAGGTACCGTTTCATCCCTTGGTTAACAATTTACTATACTTTAAGCTCCAGTTTAGTTTATTGTGACGGAAGAGTAACTACGGAACCCTACACTGAGCGTGGCCCGACATGCTCTTGGCCGGTTTTATTAAATGAGAAGACTTGTTTTGTTTAGTTTTAAGTTAATGCTGTGTGCTCTTAGGGTGTCATGGTCTGACTTGTATTTTATTGTATAACATCTTGATTTACTATGTACATGACTTTACAACAAATAAATGAAAAAAAAATCAACAAAATTTATATGTATATAAAAATATTTATATGTATGTCATGTATAACGTGGCATACAAGAAACATTAACTGCGTTTTGATTTTTTAGTGACAACAGTTTCTTTTATAATAAAATACTTGATGAGTTTTACAATAACAAAAACAAATGCTACAGTAATTGCCACAAGAAAAGCAAATACGTCGAGCATATGATATTCAATCCAGCTTAGATTACGTGCTGGATTCTTCATGAAATCGGCACCTTTATTTCTGATTACATACTCAATCCAATACATGGCAGTTTGCAACGCTGTAAAAGGTCTATCTTGGAACCTAACTGACAACTCCTTGGCCTTGATTTTGTACAAGTCACTTTCACAAACAGTGCGTAAAGCAGATTCCAAGTTTTCTTCATTGATATCATGGTATTGTAGAATCTTGCCTATGCCAGCTTCCTGAGCCTGCAGAAGATTGTTGTATTGGTCTGCGTATATGGGGACTCCGATGATTGGGACCCCATGGAATACTGCCTCTTGTGTTCCGATTAGACCGCCGTGGGATATAAAAACTTTGACGTTCGGGTGAGCTGCAAACAATTATATATTTATTAATTCGATTTTAAAATTAAAACAAATGAATTTATGGAAAATTCGAAATCCAGCACCGGGTTACAATTCTTAAGACTCAAAAATAAATTGAAAATATAGACGTAATTGTAGTTTCATTTATCTTGATTTGACTGGACTCTTGCCAACAAAAATTGAACCAATTAAATTCAATTACGCGGCAAGACCGTTCTTCAAAACGTATATGACAAATTATTTTGGCCTGTGTTGGTTGGTGGTTGGTTGGTGGTTGGTACTTTAGACCATATTATTAGAACTGTATTGTGATAAATAGGTGTCTTAAATCGGACAGGTGTACACTTCAGGTGTTATTCGAGATTTTGTGATAATAAAATTAGTCGATCACATCTGTAATCAAATGTATAATAAAAATGCATACCTATAAAGTTTTGACCATAAACATTATTAGGAATTATAGTACCGTAACTAATATAATTCGTTTATGGTCGCATGAGAGACTACTTTCGTAACTATAGACTTAGATTAGATTAGATTCATTTATTTCTTATTGGAAATGTACATTATATTTTACATGTCAAAATAAAATGCATTCACAAAAAGATCGATACAACACAATAACAAAAATAATAATAACTAAGAATCGGAATAAATAAGGAATAATAATCTAAGAATAAAAATAATGAGACCACTTTATTAATAGTAAAAAGAAAATAAAACAGTAAAGAATTATAAATTTATAAAAATATTTTACAAATAATTCTAGCATTTTATAGAAATTAAATTGTGAACAGTTATGCATCTAACGGTATAATGTCATATTTTTCTTAGTTTGTAAATAAGTATGGTCTAACACCCTTATTCATAAACGTCTACTAAAGTTAACAAGCCGCTAATTATCGTTTGTCCCTTTCCGACGTATTGGTATGATGGAAAGGGACAAACGATTATTAGCGGCTTGTAAATTTTAGTAGACGTTTATGAATAAGGGGGTAAATAAATGTTTGAATAAAGGATGACTCACGTTAGAATGACCCGGGTCCGGCCCAAGGCATCCGACACCTCGTTTTCTTTAAAAAACATCACGTGATCACCGGTCACCTGTCTTAGAAAATAAAGTGCGTCGGTTGCCTCGGCCCGGACCCGGGCCATCCTAGTGTGAATTATCCTTAATAGGAATTGTATTTAGGTATTTATTAAATTCGTTATCTACGTTTTAGTAGATAAAGAAACAATTATCGTTCAAGAAGACGAGGCTAGAACTGTGTTTTTCTTTTCTCCAATGTTAATGTCCTTAGCAATATTTATAAGTACAATTGGCTTACCTAAAATCTCCTTTTGCGGCAGCCATTTTCTTATAATCAGATTGTCAGGTTGGTCCTCTAAACTTTCTTCTTCCCATTTCCACAATACAGTATACTTTAGGCGCCTAAACACGTTAAGGAAGGCATTTTTCTTGTCGAGTGGAAGTTCTGAACTATGAACGTTGGAACCGAAGCTCATATAAATCACTCCTTGTGTTGAATTATTCAAAATTTCGGCCAAGTCCTACAAAACGTGGAATAAATTAATTTATGATTTAACTAAAATAAACAAATATTTCCTAAAACATATCAGACGCGACTTACATGTCCAAACGCCTATACGCTGTCGTATAGACGGTTTTTTTAAACACATTGCCCATATACTATACAGCATTTAATAGCTAGTCATCATTTGTTAGTAAATGTAAAAATATCAGCTTCTCTCACAAGACAGGAATATGAAATATGACCAACAAATGAGTACATAATAGCCGTCGTCACGATAACAGTGACTTTTGAACCCATCCATTATTTTGTCATGCCATGACTGTTATGATTTGACACATTACGTCTAATATTAGACATGGGCCGTAAGACGTCGTATTCTATTCCCAATTGAGACAATCTTACTGGCTTAAATGATTTATATATGGCCGTATACATTTTAATTTCTAAACATTTTCTAAACACAAACACCAACACGATGTTTTAAATACGTGGTCCAATTTATGATTACTGGGGTAAGCTAGAAAATTGTACGTTAAACATGGGCCGCGAGCCGCAAACTAACAACAGATTTTTATGACATACCTACCTAGATCCTCTTGAGCGAGTTTAGACTCTAAAGTAATTGAAAGGTTAGGAGACATGCATTATTAAGCCTCTTGAACGCCGCTCCAGTAGTGGACTGAGGAATGGTACCTAGCTTCACAAACACTTATAAAACAATAGTTTTAAATTATACGCTACCTGTGGGAGAGGATCGAATTTATGAGTCAGATGTATTCCTCCAATTTCAACTAAATTAGGTAAATACGCCGCAGGAGTATCAAAACTGAAATGACTGTTCATTAGAAATAGCGATGCGTTCTTCTGCAGTTCTTCTAGACTTGGAACAGGTTCAGGCAAATTCTTTATGTACTTCTTAGCCAATGCTTCCTGCTTCTGTATGTACCAGACTTTATACCAAAAGTACTCATAGGCGGCAAAGTAAAAGTTCCTCAATCTCCCGAGAAAACTATGCGGTTCTTTAATAGCTACGAATTCATTTATTACAGTTGCTAACTGTAGAGGATTCCTCATGATAATATTGTTTCTCATGCAGTTACCAAATGTGGTTACTAGAGCCAATGGCGCGTTGTACTTATGCGCTAAAACATAAGTAGCTTCTTGGAAAAACATTTCACTTATTACCAAGTCAAATTTATGATCTCGCTTTAGAAAATCTTGGATTTGTTTCGAGCTTAGTGCTACCTCAGTGGAAGCTAAGCCTCCACCCCAGAGAATTTTTTCATAAAATGCTTCTTCGGATATGTCCACCATCGTAAAGACGTTAGGTCGTCCACCCTCTGAAATATAATACAAAATACATTAGTTATATAACTTAGGAATAGAAATAGAAAATATTTAGTTCTAAGCACAGAGACAGAAAATAAAATTACTTATCAAAAAAAAACAGACAAGTGCGAGTCGGACTCGCCCACCGAGGGTTCCGTACTTTTTAGTATTTGTTATTATAGCGGCAACATAAATACATCATCTGTGAAAATTTCAACTGTCTATAGCTATCACGGTTCATGAGATACAGCCGGATGACAGACGGACAGACGGACGGACAGCGGAGTCATAGTAATAGGGTCCCGTTTTACCCTTTGGGTACGGAACCCTGAAAATAAAAATAAAAACGTAGAAAGGAGTGCCAAGAAATGGTCAGGCCCAGCGTAATGCTAACGACTTCCAGCGCTGATCTTCCGCTGTAACCATGTCGTTTAGTTATCGATCTTTTAAAGATCTTAAACGTGTCTTAATCATTCTTCGAATCGGGCCGTCTATCATTATAACGAAAATAATTTGTTTTTTATATAATGACGCCTCTTCAACCGTCCTTTTTATGTGAGGGTTTAGCTTGGTCCAACTATAACAACATCTCACACGCTGACGTTTACCAAACCGTTTGAACATTCTCGTACATCAACAAACAGTATATACTTAGGTATATTTTAGTGTTTTTGGTATTTTTTGTGCGGGGAAATGCATAAACTAATATATATATAAGGAATCTAATGAAATTGTGTAATGGACTACTCTATTATAATATAAATAATATAATACGCTTAGGTCTTATCTTAGATCTCGTCTTGAACTTATTTGAAGATTACAAATTGATCTCATTTTGACATCACTTGCCCTGCATCTCACCCGCACTAATACCTATAACTACAAGATGAAAATGAGTGAAGCAAAATGTCAAATAAGTCAAGATTTAATTATTTCTTTTTATACTACGTCGGTGGCAAACAAGCATACGGCCTGCCTGATGGTAAGCAGTATCCGTAGCCTATGTACGCCTGCAACTCCAGGGGAGTTACATGCGCGTTGCCGACCCTAACCCCCTCCCACCCTCGTTGAGCTCTGGCAACCTTACTCACCGGCATGAACACAACACTATGAGTAGGGTCTAGTGTTATTTGGCTGCGATTTTCTGTAAGGTGGAGGTACTTCCCCAGTTGGGCTCTGCTCTAGATCTGGAATGACATCCGCTGTGCTGTGCCCTACCACACAGAGCGAGATGACATTCACAATGCCCATACCTCTCTTGTGGACGTAGTTTAAGGACATACCCGGGTTAACTGTCTACTACTAATGTCCAAATGGAATCATATGAGATCCAACATTTGCTCAAAATCCTCCTTCTGACGATCCTGATCCTAGTCCTGCCCTCCTGATTTCTCCTGGACGAGGGTCCACGCTAGCGAAATCACACACAGCTAAGATAATACAAACATATTATAATTATAAGCATGTGACCTTCCAAGATGTAAGTACCATAAAAGTATTTAACCGTATACTCATTTGTTATGCCATATTTACAAACTCATTGAAAACATGTTTCCGTGCAAGCTTTTCTGTGATTAAAATATACATATTTTAATCGATACTGGTTCTTATTTTAATCCAAATAGTTTTAATCCAAACTGAAGAGTTAGAAAATTAAAATAAATGAATTTCCGTTCATAATTAAACCCAAATTCAAAATAAAACTGTATAATTTTAACAATCACATATAACAACTCCGTCTGTCTCAGTCTGTATAGTAGCTTTTATTTATGGGAGAAGAATTTTTATAGCTCCATACCCGAATACAGCTCAAATAAGTAATGAGCTTCCATCTACGTGCGCTAAGTTGTTAAATCCGTACACGCACACGTCACGCAAGCAGTGTGCCGTCTTGATCTGTATATTAGAACGCGCAAGTTTATATCTACACACACGCATCCGATGTGCACTTTTGCCTTTAGAATCAGCAGATAAATTGTCAGGACCAAGAGTTCTATTCTGATTTTACTTTTCATGTTCTGAAACTCTTGTCAGCTGTTAAAAATGACATTTTTGGTCCAGAAATTCATATTCTACCCACCGAGGAGAGGATTCATCGGCGATATTAGAATAATATGAAATCATACAGTATTTTGCAAGCAACTTGAACTGCCTATTTATTTTCATGATTCATCTATTCTACACTAATAAGTTAATAACATAATACCTCATCCACTTAAAGTCTCTTTAACGTAATCACAATTCCTAGCTCACAATCATAACATCAAATAGAGCTAAGTAATAAATCAAAGTATTTTTTGTGCCGGCTAACGCAAGGACCTAGGAGTACATAAATACACATATTTCGGCAAAAAAAGTTAGATGAATTATTTCTTTGTCTTATACAACATCTTATACAAAAAGTAATACTAATAGACGCAACAACACGTCTTATGCAAAATACACTAATAGCTATTTCCAACATGGTAATACTTAACTAAGATTTGTTTTGAATTACTAATTATAATCTTCGGTTCAATCTTTATAAATAATAAAAGCGCTAAAAGTACCTTTAATGTAAACGTAAAATTAAATGTTTAAAATTTCTGTGTAGGCATTCACCCCGATTCCGATAGTTTTTTCTTTTATTTTGACATTTGTCATCTTGACTTCCCTCCCCCTAATCAAAAAAACTTATATCCCAGCATTAAACAAGTTAATTCTTATTCAATTTTGCTTTGGGTCAGTTAGCAACTATGACTTACCCACATAATATTATGTTTTATTCAGTTTTCTATAGGATGAAAAAAGGATATAAAATTGTAATTACGTACGTAAATTGGCGTAGTATTATGATTAGAAGTACCTGATACATCCCAAATCTTTTTATCATCAGCCATTACTTGGTGATAGGTCGGTGCGTGGTCAGTTTCCTTGAAGGCTGTAAACACTGTCACATTGTGACCCCTCCGGGCTAATTCCAAACCAATCGGCCTCAGCAAGATATAATGTGATTTTGAGGTAAAAGGTATCACATACAAAATATTAGCGCACTGACAGCAGACCGCGCTTGCGAGAATAAACAAAAAAACGGAACTATCCTGAAATGATAACAAAATATTTTATATCGATTGCAGTTAATAACAAAAATGACGATGCTTTAAAAAACACGAACCATTATTATTTACAAATTAAATTGAACTAGCGGAAGGAGTCTAACGGGTGACGCGCTGACTTTGACTGAGTTCGAAGATCGGGCAAGTTCAACAGAGCCATTGAGACCCAGTCAAGACTTACAAAGTGATATCAAAATGATGTCTAAATGATGTCAGTGACCCGTGCGTCTCGCTCGCGACATAACATCTACCGACAAGTACGAGCGCAATGCATGCATGGGTGATATCATTTAGATATCATCTTGATGTCACAATGTTGATAAATTTGAATTGGGCTCATAATGTATTACATCATATCTCGTTACTATGAATGAATGATTTATTAATCCGGTAAGTTTTAGCGATCAAGCATGATTGTTTGATTATTTAAACACTGATAATATCTATCATGATAGCGTTGTTGGATAGGTGGAACTGCCCCCTGCTGCAGCAGTGGACAAAACTCCACACTGTAGCAAAATAAATAGGTATGTATGGTATAGTCGTTAGATTTGTAGCTGGCCCCGAGCGGCTTATCCTTTGTCTATTGTTAACTAAAACCGCGCGTGCCACTACCTGCAAAAAAAGGCTCGATCACTTTAACCGGTTATTAAATTACAACTCCAATGGTAATTGCAATAAGATTCAAAATGAACAAATGGAAAATTTATTTGCGATTTCTTGTGTGGTCCCGCTATGGTTACTGAGTGCCGACGAGTCGAACGCTACCGAACCGGTCTAACGTGTGTCCTCGATATGTGCAACAAAGGCGCGTTATCGGAGAGCACACCTAAACTGATTTTTTGAGCGTTGGACTAGCCCGCGCTCAGACGCCAGTTAGAATTATACGACCCTTTTTTGCAGGTAGTGGCACGCGCGGTTTTAGCGAACAATAGGCAAAAGATCATCTTGAGATGATATCTAAATGATATCAGCCATGCATGCATTGCGCTCGTACTTGTCGGTAGATGTTATGTCGCGAGAATTATTAGTTATAGAAGAGTTGATACCTCGATAAAATGCACAATGGTTTCCCATAAAAGTGACGCTAAGTCCGAATATGATGGAATGTACCTTGGCTATACAACAAATTGGTATGAATATTACAAACAAATTGGTTTGTATCGAGAAAAACTATAATCATTTGTGTTTCGACTAGCATCAAACCCTTTATCATATAGTCAAGATACATATATCCGAAAATCACATCTGTTTCCGGGGCTAGCCACTACCACGTTTCAAAGATCCTGTTATTTTCGTCGATGCAGGGCCCGTCGGCAGGAGCCGCCTCCACCTAAACTTCTCAAATCTGAGACGGGGCTCAGCTTTTCTATCCTCTTAATACGCTTTTTTTATTAATTATTTTGGGTACCTATACGCATTAAAATGACACAAGATTTAAAACAAAACAGTATTTTTCAAGCAAGCTTTCTAATTTGACTAAGTAATTGGTATTTTAAAATTAGAACATAGTACCTCTGTACGTATGGTGCGTTAAGTAGCATTAAGATAACACATAAGATTTAAAACGAAACTGAGCAATTATCCAAGCAAGTATTTTATTTGACGAAGGCATGGGAGTTTTATATCATGTACCTCTCAAAGATTTAAAAAAAAAAGTTAAAACACACCCAACTTCGACATCTTAGGCCCTCAGCACACGAAGCGTAAGCGTAAGAGACGCGTAAGCGTATCGTAATACGTGCGTAGAACGAGAAGCGTAGTCGTAGCGTAGGGTATGAGATTTTTGTCGTCATACAGTTGTAGCGTAATACAGGCATAAAAAAACAAGACTTCTGACATAATCAAACAATAAAAAATCTTCTTCATCTGACGAGAAAGTAAGATCGTTGATACATCCCCCGAAGACATCTGCTACGCCATCCAGTGACGCCATGATTTCAACGAATGAGTAATGAGATTTTACTTATAAAACGATTACACTTACGCGACGTTTTGTGCCCAGTTTAAGTTTCCAAAATGTCCCGCTTGGCGCGCTGTTTCTACATCCCATACAAAATGAGACTTAACGCAAACGCGTACGTCACGTTTCGCTATCGAATAAATTTACACTAGGGCTACAGAACTCTACGCGTCTCGTACTCATAAAGTTTTTACAATACGTTCACGATTACGCTCCGTGCGCTCTAAGGGTACAATTAGTAGGTATGCGTTTGAAGAAGTTCATCTGACTATGAATGAGAAAACTACCCACATCTTGTAGATTAATAGCTACAGCGCTTAGCGATTTGACTCTCGATCCACAGGTTTAATGTGCGTCCTGTACCTATCGATATGTAGTAATATATATTCAGCGGCAGCGAACGAAAAAAACATAGAAGACTAACGTCAAACAAAATATCAGCGTAAAAGTGGCCCCACTATTAAAACACGCAATACTAATAACGGACCAATTGCAACTCGTCAAAGTTCAGGTCTTGTTTTCTTCGACGAAACTTCATTTGACCATGATTAGTCAATTTAAACCACCCGAACTACGATTGGTCTATTATAAAATGAGGCGGAATGTGATTGGCTGTAGCGTTGTCACTTGAACATACATGTCAATGGAAACCAACTCTAGGTAGACGGTTTCATACAATATAGACTAGTTTGAAATGCAATATTTTGTATGATAATTTATTATTTTATTTTAAAGGCTTATTATTTGTTCGTTTATCGCACGTGTTTAAAGGCAATTAACTTCGAACCAATTATTACATTGTGTCGTTCATCTTATACGGCACCTGCGACGTTTAGTTAGGTGGCACAGAAATATGTCAGATGTAAATTAATGTAAATTTGATAGTTCAAAATTGAATAAATACAGCTGGCATTTCGGATTTTAGATTTTGCTCTGATCAAGATAAAAACCGATATCTGAGGATCCAAGAAGCATTTTATTATGAATTTGAGATCAAAAAAAAAAAAAGCCGCGGGTTGAATTTTAGAATTTTTCATCTGATCAAGGTGATCTGAGGTTCAGCGGCCCTTCATTATGATTCTGAAGTCATATTTGGTAATAGCGCCCTCCATCTTGAATGAAACGCCCGACATCTTGAATATCTCCATTTTTAGGGTTCCGTACCCAAAGGGTCAAACGGGACCCTATTACTGAGACTTCGCTGTCCGTCCGTCCGTCCGTCTGTCACCGGGCTGTATCTCATGAACCGTGATAGTTAGCCAGTGAAAAATTTCTACAGATTATGTATTTCTGTTGCCGCTATAATAACAAATACTAAAAACAGAATAAAATAAATATTTCTTTCCAATCTCGAGGTTCTCATCCAATCACCGAAGTTAAGCAACGCCGGGCGGGGTCAGTACTTGGATGGGTGACCGTTTTTATAGATAATGGTACGGAACCTTTCCTGCGCTAGTCCGACTCGCACTTAGCCGGTTTTTGCTCTTATCATGATCATTATTCATCATACAAAAGCAAACAAGGAGAAATTTAAGATGTCGGGCGTTTTTGCCAAATTTGACCTCAGAATCATAATGAAGGGTCGCTCGGATCCTTAGATATCGTTTTCATCTCGATCAGAACCAAAACGCAGAAATCTAAGATGGCGGGGCGTTTGTTTCATTTTTGACCTCATATTCATTACAAAGGTCCTCTACAATCCTCAGATATCGATTTTCATCTTGATCAGAGCAAACATGCAGAAATTCGTATTGAACACGTCGTCATAGGAACATTTTGTATGGGTAAATACCTATCATTATCGTTTTTACTATTTTCCTTGCATTTTTTCCATATTTTTGCACCTTTGAAACCGTCTCTGGACCTAGAAATATTCCAATACCAAAATTAGCCAAATCGGTCCAGCCGTCCGCGAACTTAACGAAAAGTTATAAATAGCAGCGAGATACCGGGACTTAGTAAGAAAGTACACATAAAAAACCTCCACCTACAACGGCGATTCGTATTTACTACCACAAATTTAAATTATTAAAACAACACCCTGAACAAATTAAAAATGAATGTTTCTTAATATCAATGGTTGTTTAAAATGCATAACATCATCCCCATATAAAGCCTGATGTGATCAAGAGAAATCAAAATAATATGATCCTAGCTAACCTATACGTGAAAAGTAATCCCATATTTTGGCACAATGTGTGTGGGGTCATTTTGCAGAGCAAGTTCGTCATCTATGTTTATTATCAATCGCTGGCGTAAGGTTTAAGTACAAGTTTAAGGACTTGAGAAAGTTAAACCATCTATCAAAGGTGGGCGTTTCTTTTTTTTGTCATGTTAATGTGGACTTTTTTTCCACTTTTGTGTTATTTCTAGTCAGGATCGCGAGCAATTTTCATCAATTTTATATTTACCGCCATACAAAGTACCTACATGGAGAAAGAAGAAAACTCTGGGACATTTTTTATCCCACTAGGATCGAAAGAGCTCGTGATTTTGACTAGAAATAAAACAAAATATATGAAAAAATACAATATTAATTAAATTCGCATTTTTATAAAGAAATTTAAAAATTATGTAAAACGTAAGCTTATCTCTAAAGCTTATTATAGCACACAAGACTACATGAATGATGAAACACCGTGGGATTAAGTGTGATTGTAAAGAATGAATTATTTATTGTTATATAAATAATGATGAAATTGATAATTCAATGTATATATATACCGTATTTATTGACATTTAGATTTTATTCTAGAAAGTTTCTAGACTAGTATTTTTATACAATTTTGATGTTTGACGATCCTTTTGTGAAATTCTTATTATTAAGTTTACCATATCTATAATAGTTCAATGTTTTTTTAGAACAATAATAACTGCATCAATAAATTGCTCTGATATTTAGATTAAGATGATATTTGTAAAATTTGACGATTTAAAAGTGCTTGTTGCTAGGCCTATTTGAATAAAGAATATTTTGACTTTGACTTTGACTTTGAAACGCTCGAATAATAACCATCAGTGACATTAAAAAATAGTTTGAACTTGAATTTTGAGCCATTTCAAGTTTTTTGTTACTTATTTATGACTTTTCGGAATTAAATCGGCTACGTTTTTTAATAGCTTTCAGAATGTTAGCTTTCGTAGTCTGAATATTTTTAAATGACTGCCGATAAAACGAACGAGTTCTGCAACTTGGACCTAACGGAAAAATATGGTCAACGCGTTCTCTCACGTCGATCAATTACGTGCCGTTAACAATGCCTCAGGCGCTAAAAATTCCAAACATAAAATAGTAGCAGTTATCAGGAGGCCTAACTGGAGGATATATAGGATATAATACCTACTCTGATTGTAGTAACAGGTTATGACTTTATTTTGGATTTGTTATGGATATGAACTGTCAAGGTCAAAAAATAAATGGCGTGTCTGGTTGAAGAAATGTCAATAAATCAAATATTACAATCAAAATTCGCCTCCCGATCTGACGCCAATGAAGAGCTTGGTAACTTTTAATGTATAACAGTTGTTTTTTTAATATACCATATGTTATGTTGACTTTGTTTAACGGGTTAACTTCAATATTGAATATGTGAGGCCATTTTGTATCTACTTACAGAATAGTAGTAAGTTAAAAATGATAACCAACTATGATTTTCTGTGTGTATGATGTGTACCGAAAACTTCTTCGTTTGTAAAGCGCAAGGCGGATTCACCCGTTAAATACAGTCAAAAAAATCAAAACGGCATATCTAAACTATCGATACCATCGCTGGTGTACCACGTTATCTTACAGAAAACTGCAACTAAATCTGCCAGGCCTCTTGAGAACTAAATGGAAACAATCATTAATGTGCACAAATACACAAACGACCAAACAACCACTCAACCTCGCCCCAATTGTAGGCGTTCCCGAGCGGGTGTAAAAATTACAACTGGTTTCGAGTTTCTACGCTACTGTCATATTATAAAATAATAATATTATTATTTATTTATGTTTTCCAACAGGTGTAATACAAATACACAAATATATATATAACATAGACTACTAAAATTACTTTTTGCTCCACCAAAGCCAGGTAAAATAATCACAAAACGTTTCAATGTAATTTCATTCCCAAGTTAGGCTTCAGCTTAACTTAAGTGTGATCTCCAAGTGAGAAGTGTCCAAATTCACCGCTTAGATCTTGGTTTCTCAGTTACCGCAACTTTGAGATGGGGCTCCGCTAACTCGCGCCTAACTCATGTACCCACTCGGTAGGTGTTGCTTCATTAATCTATGGGCTTATACATTTAACTTATACATTTAATATATTATTTTCCTATTTGAATATACATATGAGGTGACTTTATTATTGCCTTACTCTGAGGGATAATATATGTTATCTGATCGAACCTCATTATGCTTTCCCCGAAATCGTGAAAAAGATATTTAGCTGTTTGGTTTTTCTATGGAATAGTTCATTTTTGCGATTTCCAGGTTAATCCTATAGTAAAAGCTGTTCAGTATGACCTTCATATTTGCCCTCCGAAGTATGGTCAGACATAACAAAATCATCTTGTGAATGGGTTCTGGAAAGTAAACAGCTACTACTATAATACTTTTTTTTATTAGATGCTAACAAAGGACCGGGAGGCCCAAATATGGAATTTCCGAGATTCAACGGGTATTTGTAATGAACTTTAAGGGGCCGCTTCAATAGATCAATGCTGGTCGATGTGGCACTCAAAAGGCCCACTAACACCATTATAATAATAACAAAGGTAACAATACCTATCATACTTGCGTCAATCTTTTTCCTTTTATTTTGCTATGATTTGTGTAACAATTTGTCGTGTACAAAAGTAATAATTTTAAATATTTAGCATTTAGCATAACTAGATATAGCTGACGATAAAGTCACCCAGATATTGAATTTGGTAATTAACCCTTATTTGTAGTGGTACTGGTTTATTGTCTGGTTGTATTACTCCTGTGCCGCGCACTACGAACGATGTGGCGCGTATGCCACCCATCCCATGCATTAACATAACCAGTGGGGGCCTTATCGCGAAACCGAAATTCGCAAATTTTGGGGATCTTTTTCTTTTACTCTCATTTAAACCTTATGTTTGTCTGTCTGTCCTATGACAAGTCTTTTACTGTGTACTCTGTTAAATTATGGAATTCTTTACTGTCTTCTCTTCGACAGTGTCAATCGGTCGCATCGAATTTAAAAAAGTTGTGGCTTTCGGACGGAACTTAATCAAAAAGATGTGTGCGGTTAAGTAGTTTTGTATATATGTATTATATAGTATAGAATATATTACATATTATAACTATATATGACTATTTACATATTCGTTTTATTTCATATCCCATTTATATATTGTAGGTTATAGGACTTAGGTATAGGTTTACCTATCTTTTAGGAAATTAAATATTTTCTTTTATGCCGTTTAGTAAAGTTTTGATATCTACCGTTCTCCAATTCTTCCTCAATTGCTCAAAGGTTAACTGGAAGAGATCCCTGAAAGGGATAAGTTCGCATTGACGATTGTCACTTGACACTGAAAATTTTCTGTATATTTCTTGGTCGTTATTTAAGTAACAGTCGGTACTTACATTATTATCAATGTTTATTTATTTCTCATTAATTGTGAATGTCCAGCTACAATTGTCAGCGCGATGAAGCAGGGACCCAAACGCTCTAATTACAACTAACATTTTGTTGTGTAGGTGTATTCAGAAGGCATTATCACGTATGACAAGTGGCTACTTAGTGGCCATCACTCTGTTTGACGTCACTAGACTTATAGTTCATTGTCTTCTTCTTTTATTTCATAATATTCAATTAATTGTCTCTAGAGTTTTCAAGAACATCCCAAGGTTCGGCATTGTACTGAGTTATATGAGTCATCGGCCATTTGTTCAAATAAAATACCATGGTTTAGTGCGTATTAACACGTTATATTTATTGATACATTTTTATAAAAATCCTAAATTTAACACTAAAATATGGACTTGTTTCAAAAGTAATTTGTTACAAGAAAAATTTATCCACAAATCAACAAAATTGCTGTTCCTATAGACGGACTGCTTGAAACAACCAAACAAGCAAAATATACCTAGTCATAATACGGGCTCTGATAATAACATCATTTTGATTTAAAAATTGAAGTTGCCTCGGGAAGTGACTGCAACACACAACTGTATATTTTTTATCTGTAATGCTTCAAGAAGTACGTTTCTTTAAAATATTATAACCTGATATTAATATGAAAGTTTAATCCCATTTACTCTTACATGAGGGATTCTAGGTGGGTTTGAGTAACAAGTTATATAAGAACATAGATATAAGTCAGTTGCTAGCGGACATTGCAATCGTTATTATCTACTTACACCACCTGACAATAAACAATAAAAATATTGTTTATGGTCACAGCTAAAAAATAGCTTGAGGTTTAAATTAGAAAACTAAGACTATTTATTTATTTAAAAATTCGTTACACTGGACGGAATTAGACAAGATTTAAAAGTAATAACATTAGTAAAGCTATATATGACTTTTTACACGACACAGCTTACATACATACAGTTAACAGTTTTAATACTATAGTTAACGTCGCTGATTAGAACTTAACGAAAGCGTTTATAGACTCAGTCTGCGTTTGACTTTTCAATTCGTAAATAAAATGGCATGCATGAAAATTCCATAAATGATTCTAATAATCTCTAATTTTCTCCATTACTCTGTAATTACTTCTCCTCCGTTCGGTTGTATAACCATTCTTAGATTCATATCCCACCGGAGACGATCGTATGCCATTCTCGATGTACTTGACGTTCGACAAAGGCTCGCCTTTGTAACCCCGGCTTTTCGTTACCGAGTTCACTTCCCGAGATTCGATAATCTCTTTTGACCGACCGTCTCTTGAAGGTACAATTTTCTTACTTACTGTTTCTACTGTGTCTGTGATACTAGGTCGCTCGGGGTCGCCAGTACGCGTCGTATACCTGTAAGTTTCCGAATAGTTGTCACTGCTGTTACTGCCCCGACGAATGGCTGGGGACTTTAGGCGCGTTTCCAAACGGGATACGAACGGACTTGTTTCTCTGTTCAATGAGTCTGTTTTATACACAGGTATTTTACGCTCTTCAGATATTCTTTCCTTATAATGTGGTGAAGGGGTATAACGAGATGATAGTCTGCTGCCATCGGACTCATCCTCGGCATGCAATGTCTGGTATAAATCTGGTGCTCGCTCCCGGAGTCCTTTGAGAAATATCTTTTTTTTGTCTGTCTCGTCATACGATTTAGAGTATCCGTTGGTATGCCCATTGTTTATTGGGGTAGTTTTGCCATATCGAGCACCAAATAGACCATCCCGTCTACGTTCTGTTTCACGAGACACGGCATCAGCAAGATCACGTTGACTCCTGTTTATAATTGACACGATACCAGGACTCTTCAGTTGTTCAGGAGTTTCATCTAGCCGACTGAGGTGGGGATTCGATTTATACATGGTTGAGTAGTTTCGGTTCATTCCAGATACGTAGCGTGGGTGGGTCTCCTGTTCAGGAGCGCCCATAGCAAAACTCTTACTCCTGTTTAACGCCTTGTAGGTCCGAGCTGGTTTAGCTGGACCTGGCGGATAACCGTTGAGCTTCACGTCCGGTGAGGTTGTCACGTGAGAGACGTTGACTGCGCTACTGGACCTCTTGCTCGGCGTCAATCGGTGCCAGTACTTGTTAGAACTGGGCTTTTCGGCGGATTTCTCCTTGCGCTCGTGTAGCTTGCGCGGCAGCGTCTGTGCGCTGCGCGAGTAATCTTCCTCGGGCTCGCTGTTCGGATTCAATCGACTAGTTGAATGACTGAATCGACCCAATGTGCTCGAGAATTGGACTCTGAAAAAAACGAGTTGCTCTATAAATCATTTGCTTTTTGTAAGTGTAAGCCTTACAAAGACTAAGTTGGTTGTTGACAAGATGATCTAAGCCCACGTACGATGTTTATTATCTCTCCCGTGTCGCAAAAACTCGCATACTAATAATTGGATTTAATGGGGAATCTCCTCCTACGCGCCTAACGACCATCCTTTGTTTAGATACGTACTTGGCTCAACACCGGTATCGTTAAGCGGTGGTACCTACGCCCGTTTCTGACCCAAAACAATTTACCATGCCGTCACGTACGTACTACCTTCAACTATACAACTTGATTGCAAATATTAGGGCCCATTACCGTAGTAAACGTGAACCACCATTGTGCAGGTAGGTATATAAAGCCGAGATAACCCAGTAATAAATAAGCTTCACTAAATTGAATAGCGCGTAGTACCTAGGTATTGTATGTTATTCGGTATTTATATAAAGTTAACCGCTGCGCTGCACGTTGCACGATACAAATCACGTGTAGTTTGAATAAATGCATTGCAAACGACCACGTACTCTGTGTGTGTAGATCTGTCGGAAAATTGTATTGGTATCGTTTACACTAATTTGTTATATATAAGTGCTACGAGTATATGATCAATAACTATATGAACAAGTTCTATCAAAAAACCTACCATTGTATAAGTAAATAAATGTTGCGACCGTAGTACTTGAGTGAGCTTTGTACTATGTAACTGTATTTACATATTTGTACCATGTTTTTAGGTTCCTCAGCAAATGTGTACCTTTTTGAATAGGTATCTAACAGTTGTAATGTAAATTGAGAATTCTTCATAGATTATTTTTATATTAGCAATGTTATAAATTGACATGACAGATGCAATCAACCGATTTAATTCTAATCATTTATTTTATATTCAGCAAAGATAATTGTAGCAAACTAATTTGCATGCGATCAACCCACACTTATTGTACACCTGTATACCTACCTACAGCTGTTGTTTACTGCGTACATTTCCTAGGCGTGAGTAAGATTGTCGCTGACATTACGCCTTTAAATCGTTCTTAAGAAGCCGCCTGACAAGCAAGAGTGAGTCAGCGTTCGTCAACTAAATAAGGGTTTCTTTGTAAATAAAATGCTCATTTGCCCTTACTTGGCGATCCACGGACGCGTATCGAAAAGGCAAGATATGCCGGAACGCCGCTGATTAAAATGACGCCGCGGTTTGATTGATTCAGAAGGTTGTGCAATTATAATGGCGCTTGGATGTTTTTAATGTGGGGTAATGTCTGCCTTTGTTCTTCATGACAGATTAGATGTAATAAGGTGACGATCATGATTTGTTTATTCAGCAATTTAACAACTGACTTAGTTTTCCGAACTGTATTCTTATAAACCATCAATATTCTAGAAACCCTACCGAGCACTTAAGAGGAATACGAAACATTTAGTTTTATGATTAAAAACTATTCTATGTCCTTCCCCGAAACTGGTTTCAACGGTTTAAGCGTGAAGAGGGAGGTAACTGGTAGCAGACAAAGTAAGAAACCGTGTTACTCTCGCTTTTATAAAATTAGTAGGGACAGTCCCTCATAATCAAAATACTAGTGTAATAAATATTAATTACATGGTATGTAATATTTATTAAAATCATATGTCTAATAGACATAAAATATTTCACTAAAGAATATCATGCAATAATTTCAACGTCCAAATGTCCTTACACGATTGAAGCTCGAATGCATACTTAAAATTAGTATGTAATTTGGTCAGCCTCTATCACACAATCTTTAAGAGATCCTTAGAAAGTTAACAAATTCCCATTTTCGGTGCGAGCAAACGTATGTAATACACTGTCTAGTAGTTTAAGTTTGCGCAGACAATGCTTCTAAAAGAATACGCCTGTTTACTTTAAATTGAAAATGAGACTTGTCTCTTAGACGTTATGATATTTGCTTTATATAACAAATTCAATAAAATTTGCAGAATGAGAGAACTTTTCTAAAGTTTTGAAACTATTCTGTAATCATTACAAAGTATTCTGTAATAATAAATCCTTTGATTGCGATTTTTTTCTTTATATACGTACGTAGTACCTATGAATTTAACCATTTTCTATCTGCATGATAAATATTTAAATATTTGCTTGAAATTTGCCAATCTTTATTAGGTACATTTATCAAAGCCTGGCTTAGCTCTAAAACCCCCCCACATTATTGATATACTTAAGCTTTGATTTACTAATGTCATTGAGATATAACCTGCTATTCTATTAGCTGGACCCTACAATTCGCCATAAATGTATTCTAATGCGAAACATAAAGGCATCATAATTAAAGTAAAATCGTGGGCGGCGTTATCGATAGGCATCTTCTATGTAAGATTTAATTCATGTTTTGTTTGAATATCACAGGATTGATCCTATCAAAAATGAAGATCTCCTAGCCTTAGCCTAGTTATAAGAAAAATTATAAACTCTTATTTGTTTTCTATATAAAAGTGTGGGTGTGGACTTACCGATCTCTGTGGTCACGGCTGTCGTTGTTGACGGCGCGTCTCGGACTGCCCTCGTACTTGTGCTCGCGGCCGTAGATGCTGGGCGCGAAGGGGTCCTCGCCGAGGTAGTACCGGTGCGGCGGCGCGGCGGGGGGCGCCAGCTCTCCGCCGTACTGCCGATACGTCCGTGAGGAGTGCTCCGGTGACGGCGTGCGTGAGTTGCGCCACCGCGCTCGTCTCTCTGCGGACGCCGATCGGATCTTCCCAACTAACTTCCTAATCGAGTTGCCGATCGCCGACCCGACTGATTTCCGCGCCGGCGAGGGACGGCGGCTATTCTCTGCAAAACGGGTCTTTTGATTCTGCTTGCGCTCGTCTCGCTCCCGCCGCCTGGGAGGGGTCCGATCCCTGTCGGAACTTTCGCGCCGCTCCCTCGGCGGGGAGTAATCCGGCGGCGGCTCCGTGGTTCCTTCCTCACGGCTGTCGCGCGATCTTCCTGAATTTTCATTGCGGGATGAACTTCTATAGCCGCTGTCGTAGCGATTTTCTTCAGAAAGTCGCTGCTGCTGTTTCAAGTGCCGTTTCCTTTCGGGGGCGACCGGCGGCCGGTAATCATCTTCGACGGATGGTTCGCGATATGCGCGGTCGACTTCTAAAGGACGGAACGGCGAGCCGCGCGGCGGACTGTGCATGGTCGACGACGATACGTAGGCGGAGTCGTCGCGCGAGGGCGGATGACGGCGGCCGATAGGCGATGTCCTTCCCTGAGGCAAGTCTCGCTTCCCGTACACATGTCTCGGAGAAGATCCGTTTAACTGATCATCACTAGTATAAGGAGAGCGCACTGCTGGCGGAGAAGGGGACGAACTACGGGGCTCAGGCATTATAGGTTTACTGGCCCGCCGTTGTGACCAATCTGCTACACCCTTGAAGTATCCACCGGTTCTGTTCACTACCGGGGCTGGCCGTTCGTCTGAAGGAGTCGAGGACTTAGTTTTCCTCAAAACTCGGTCACCGTACACGGGTGGTGGGGGTACAGCTGTCTTTCCGTAATATTCCTCTTCATTGGCTTTCTTTACGTAGTAGGGATCGGGTCGCCGCCCTATTTCTTCGGCGATAGAGTCATGCGAGGACCGCGATTCACTTCCGAAATGGCTTTCAAGCCACTTGGATGTTTCCTTTTTCCGTGTTTCTTCCTCAACATCGAAGTCCAGGGGGCGTTTGTAGTCCTTGTCGTGGTCTGGAAGCAAAGATCGCGGTGAGTAATCACGGACAGTGAGATCGAGAGTGGGTGCGCGACGCGGGCGCTCGCGCACGGTGCCGCGGCAGAATGCCCGCTTAACCGCATCCTCACACATGCTAGCCATGGCGTAATGGTTCAGTCAATATATTTGCCAAACTTGTGAAGGTCAATGCGATACAAAGACTTTACTTAACCGGTATGAGACAGTACTGGTAAGTTATTCACTGAATATTAATTTCTGGGTCACTATTTGTTTTGTGTTTGTGTTATGTAATAGTATACCGTGAACAAGACGTGTATTATGTACAGTGAAATGAAAAGTGACATAAACTCATGAATAATCGACTAGCTGACATTATTCTCCATTAATTTTATTAGATACTGAAAGAAACGGAACGCTAACATTAGACTCATGAACTGTATAAGATTATAATGACTTGTTTAAGATAAATTTATTTTTATACAATTTTGATGTTTGACGATCCTTTTGTGAAATTCTTATTATTAAGTTTACCATATCTATAATAGTTCAATGTTTTTTTAGAACAATAATAACTGCATCAATAAATTGCTCTGATATTTAGATTAAGATGATATTTGTAAAATTTGATGATTTAAAAGTGCTTGTTGCTAGGCCTATTTGAATAAAGAATATTTTGACTTGACTTGACTAAATCTTGTAAGTAATTTATACTCATTATATACTTTATGTTTATTTATTCACCTGCAACATTTTACGGGGTGAATATATAGATCATACTGAGCAACTTTTACTATGGGACCAACCCCAAAATCACGAATAAAAAAATTTCGCTGCTTCATACGTTTTGGCTGTCTGACCTTGACATTTTCTATCGGAGAGTAAAATTTTTTTTCACGATTTCAGAGTGGGTCTCATAGTAAAAGTTGCTCAGTATGACCTATATATTCACCCCGTAAATTATTGTAGGTCACTAAATACACATCCTGTATTAGACGACGGGGACAAAGTGAAAACAATTTTAGAAATTGTCGTAACCAAATTCTCATGGATAATTCTGCCACAAACATCTACATATGTATGTAACCTACCTACCTACATAACGCGATGACAAATATATAAGTAGATCTCGAGTTATGTTATTTGACGAACTAATAAACGTGAAACCAAACTAGTTACAATTTGTAAAGTCTAGAAACAGGCGACACTGAAATGCCTCTAATGAAATTTCGCCATAAACAGTTACGGGATTACGCCTGTAAAAGAAAACTGTAACTTGGCCTTTTAAGTTCTAAGCCGACTAAAATATTGCAAGTAGGTACTAAAGTGAATATTGCCGCAATAGTTTTTAATTTGCCAATTTGCTAAGTAAACACTAATCGAATCACTTTGTCACTAATAATAAAAGGCAATATCAATACGTAAAGGATCTTAGTCATTATATTTGTTTCACGTAGAGTCCCCTTGGAGAGCGTTAATGTCATATAGAATGCCTGCTGGAACCCATTCATAGGCGCAACAATAGACACTCGTGAACCGGTCGCAGCAGGCATTTGGATTATTGTAGAAAAATTGAACAGTGTAACGGTCTATGGATTTAAGTTTGGGTGGACAATATGACTTTGTTATTGCAAAGACGGCCGGCCACCAGCCATAACAATGTTATCAAGGCAGGCGGTGACTGGCCGCGCCCGTCGTGAAGACGACCAGGAGCAACACCGGTGTGAGCGCCTCGGGGGTGTCAAGAGGTAAGTCTACCCAGTGGCTGATAAAAGCCACTGTACCAAGTCGCGTCTTATACATGTTTCACTTCCACCCCTGGAGCATTATTTTATTATTACTGACACCTTTTTAGCATCTTAGACGGAGACCGGAGATTACAGACGGTTTATAACACCAGTTTCACTATTTGGAAGAAATAACCATATAAATTGGTATTTTATAGTTATGAACTAGTATTTTAACCACCTTGGCATTTAAATTGGGGCGATAAGCGACGATTAGTGAATGTGAAGTTTTGTCACTTGCACAAGATTAAGATTTTCGTTTTTCGCTTCTAAAGTATATTTCCTCACTACAACTGTGCAATAAAAATACTTTTATTATTCTAGACATCGAAACAAAAACAAAACACGTTTCAATTACCTTTAAATTTATCGTTTAATCAAAACATCGATGCAAATAAAGTTAAATCTCGCACGTGACCTCAGTGCGCCTTCATGACCATAAAGGCTTAAGTGGGTTGTTTTGCAAATGTTTATATGGTTTTTTGGCTTATACTGGAAGCTGCGTAGGCTCAATGACTTGCCTTATGCGGCCAGCAGATGGACAAGTGGTTTAAATGCCCACTTTGGTCCTCGCCGAGGCTTGTCACATTATGCGCAGTACGTAATTATGTGAAACAATGCCATTTTCACTGCTTGGAGAAAGAGAAATCCTTTGAGAGAAAGCTAGCAGTAAATATGTAAATGAGTATAGCCAAATGCTGAAATGCTAAGATGTTGCTTTTAGTAGGTATAACGAGTTTTCTGTTAATTTGATCTGTTATGTAATTATAGTGTTTGATACTGATAGAGAGTATTTTGATCTCCAGTTTTTTAAGAAAAAAATAAATGCTTTCTATGAAAACATTTTAATTTGGGTTTTTTACAAGTATTTAGAGACATTCCTATTTAAACTATAAACGAAAAAATCGTGACTGAAAGAAAGAGGCCTTAGTAATTTTTACTTTTGTATATAACATTTATTTCGTTTATCTCCAGTTGTTTTAAACTTCTTTAATGTTTATGAGGCAAGATTGTATTACGATTTTTAAATAGGTACTTATATGTAGGTCCATATCTCTTGAGATCAGTCAGTTTTGAATCTATTGCACACCGTCTAATTAACAAAATCACATCTCAATCAAACCAGATTGACTACTCGTGTTCGTCAAGCAACAGTTTTCAGTGGTGCAACCGTTAGAGAAGCAAATATTGACGTGCCCACTCTACAATCGAGGATTGTTTGTATAGTCAACACCATTGAGTACATTTTTTTCTTCATTTTCTTCGCCTTAAGGCTTTAAAGTTTAGGTTTTTTATAAAAATACTTACACTATATTATAAAGTAGGTATAATAAATATGACATAAAAATATTACATCTATTTAAAAAATATACCTTAATGTCTAGGCCATGATTTGGTCAGGTTTGACTACATATTTATTCAGGAATTATTTTACATTATTAGTGTATATTTCATTACGTATCTATCATATCAAATCATATTATGTTATTTATAAGTTATTAGGTACCCATGTCAATGTTATTAAATTTGTGTCATACTTATTTCTATACCTAACATAATATACGACAATTTCACAATAAGGACCCCTTATCGGACGTAGAATTGTGTAATACTATAATTAAAGCTAATATACCTAAACACAAAATAATATTTAACCAAAATGATTTTACCAAAAGCACCAAATAGTAAGCTTTTTTGAACCAATATCATTTATGAGACATTTAGTAATCAGTAGAAAGGTACAATTTTACTACATTCTCATAATTTCATTTTGCCTCCTCACGCATAACAGCCACAAAATTATTGGAGAACCTGTTTTAATTCGGAATTTATTAAGCGATAATATGGAAAAAAAAACAGATGTCAATTTTTTCTATGGTTTGTGGAGCACAATCAGCCAATTGTCTTGAAGCGAATGTTACAGTATTCCAATTTTTAGTTTAAAAAATCATACACGTTATGACTACACCTACAGGGAGCTGTACTAAAACATATCTAATGGTTAACAACGTCTGTTTAATTTCCACCCACGGTCTATTTAATTAAACACCATACGCGGATCAATGCAATCTACTCAAACCAGAAATAAACTATACGATTTCTTGGAGCGTATTAAGTAAATATAAACATACTGCCAACGCATTTTTGTTTTGGGGCCAGTACGTTGCTGTCAATTCTGATTGTTGCAAATTCCAACATTAAAATGACATACTATTTAAATATAGGTATAGCACGGCCGATCGTGGTCCATCTTCCAGGTCCATCTTATAGGCAAATGAAAATAATTAGCATCAAAGTTGTGAAGTGTAAGTACAGGTTTTTTAAAGGGTCGGTAACGCGCATCTTATTCGCTGGCATCTTACACCTCAGCAGGCGGGCCGTATGCACGTTTGCTAACGACGTAGTATACAAAAATATTAAAGAAGTAACCCAAATTCGAAGCTGTTTGGGAAATCTATTTGTCCCATCTCGTAAGTAGTTCAAAATAAAATAAATATGTAATTATTCTTTTTGTGAAATCTCATAAATTAAATTAATTACGTAATTATATTGTTTTAAACTTATCTCTTATACTTTAAGTGTTAAATAAAATGTGGACCCAAATATTAAAATTCTTTTCCTTTCTTTCACATTGTAGTAAACGTTTGGAAACTGAATTCCAGTGGACGGGTGCAAGCAAAAAGCTACTGTTGTCAGGTCTCGTTTGTATCACGCGTTACATCGGATTCCGGCACACATTCTTCTGCACAACGCGACAAACGCGACAGTTTTGTTCGCTGAACTGACCATAGATAAAGTAGATAAACCGACTATCGAATTCGGTTGACTAATTAACAATGAAAGTAGAATCTCGTTTAAAAGGGGAATAAAAGTTAAACACTTTTAAAGCCATGCATCCACCATATTTGCATTGATTTATGGTCGACGGACGGGCTTTTTCATTTCAATTAAAGAGAAAAAAAGTTGCGCAGTGTTTAAATGAATATCCGGAAACATTCATAAATTAATTTCGCTATTTGATAACACTAAAATGTGCAAAATAATATGAAAATATTCGTTAATAGAAAAGAAATATAAGGTGAATATTTTTAGCTTGTATAAGTAAACGAGTATATACTGTAATTCTTTACTGAAACGTTGTCATTTCAACTAGATAAGTAAATATAAAAAATGCACATTAATGACATACTTATAATTCAATCTTTACTAATTTATATACCTATACAACAATCTACATGGATCTAATAAGAAACGAGACCAAAAAACCAAACGAGAATAAATATTGTATTTTTATTATCTTCATTAAACTGTAAATGAAAGGCCTCCTGTTTATGAATACCTACCCTTGCCATCGCAATATTCGCTCGTCAAAATTAACTCAACAAAATTCAACTAAGTTTCAACAATAAAAATACAATAGGTATGTACTGTAACAATAAATAAATAACCATGTATTCTTCGAGCAATGCTTAGAATTCCGGTCCTTTTTTAACGCCTCTGTCGTATGCAAAACTCACAATTCATCATGTGATACAAGTTAGCAATCAATCAAGTTGTTATGCTACTTTGTTCGGAACGGAAACTGTCGCAGCAAGGTCGGAATATGTAACACTGCCTTAATAGGATGCACTTACGTTCAGTACAGAGACAAGAGGCGGTGTATACTTTAATCACCGTATCTATTAATAATGTAACATGCAATAGCATTACTTTAACATTAACTAGCAATAGTAGTTCAAGTCTTATATATGTAATAATAATAACAAACAGGGGGGCCTTTTCAGCCGCTTGGATTGACTACAAGAAGGCCTATGATTCGGTGCCTCACTCATAGCTGGGGAGGGTATTAGAGCTGTATAAAGTTGATACAGCTTTAGGAGCCTTTTTAAGCGCATGTATGAGGCAGTGGACTACAGTCCTTCGTCAAACAGGAGGCGGGGATGACCGCCCTGGCCCGCAGGATTTTATAAGGGTTGAGCGAGGAATATTCCAGGGTGATAGTCTGAGTCCCCTGTGGTTCTGCCTAGCTTTGAATCCCCTCAGCACCCTGCTGAAGGATTCGGGACTAGGTTGCCGGCTTCGGAGAGAGGGTGAAGTCATTTCTCACCTTCTGTACATGGATGACCTCAAATTATTTGCACCAAATAGCCAAGACTTGTTGCAGCTACTGAAAGCCACCCAAGTCTTCAGTAGTGCCATCAAAATGGAGTTTGGTGTCGATAAATGTGCGGTTATGCATGTACTCACAGCAGGGGAAGGTTGTAAATTCAACAAATTTACAACTTTCTGAGACAATGTCTTTCAGATCTATCTCTGAATCAGAAACCTACAATACCTTGGTATGTCACAGTCGTTGGGTATTGAGGACGAGGGTATTAGACAGTCAGTGAAGGAGCGCTTTTTCAGTCGGCTCACAAAAGTCGTTAACAGTCTTATGTCAGGAGGAAATAAAGTGCGCGCCTTCAACGCCTAGGTAATGCCACTACTCACATACTCCTTTGGCATACTAAGGTGGACTCAGACCGAGCTGGAAGCCCTAGATCGGAGGGTCCGACTAATGCTAAACACACACCGTATGCTACACCCACGCTCTTCAGAGGTCGAGGCTTCCTAAACGCCAAAGATCTCCACAACCGCGAGGTGTGCAATCTCAGGAATTATTTCCTTAACAACGAGTGTGGGATGCATCGTGATGTGGTGGCAGTAGACAGGAACCTCACGCCGCTCTCCTTGGCAAACAAGAACTGGCGCAAACCTGTGGTACTAAGTACTGCGGATCGCAAAGCGGCATGGGAGAGTAAGGTGCTACATGGGCGGTTCTACAAGGCCCTAACGGGACCCGACGGGGACCTCTTCGGAGAAACCGAGGGTTTTGCCTGTGCAATTGCGGACGAAGTGATGATGACGAACAACTATCGGAAATATATCCTGAATGACGGTACGGTCGACATTTGTCGGGCATGCCGCCGTCCCGGAGAGTCAATCAGGCATATAATTTCCGGTTTTTCTCATCTTGCTAACGGCGAGTACTTGCACAGACCTAATCTCGTAGCCAGGATTATTCATCTGCAACTTGCTCTTCTATACGGCCTTGTGGACCGCGAAGTACCGTACTACAAGTACTCACTTGCGCCAGTTCTCGAAAATGGTCGTGCCACGTTCTATTGGGATCGATCTATTATCACTGACAGGACTATTGTAGCCAATAAGCCTGACATCGTGATAATAGATCGATCGCAACGCTAGGCCGTGCTCGTCAACATCACCATCCCCCACGATAAGAATCTCGTGAAAGCCGAGAAGGACAAGTCCAGTAAGTACCTAGACTTGGCTCACGAGATAACCGCCATGTGGGATGTTGATTTGACGATCATTGTTCCGATAGTCGTTTCAGCGAACGGCCTCATAGCGAAGAGTCTCGACCAACACCTTGAGATACTCTCGCTAGGTGGTTGGATCAAGGGTAAGATGCAGAAGGCGGTAATCTTGGACACGACGCGGATAGTCCGGCGGTTCCTCTCTCTGCGGCCCACCGGCAGCTTGGCTGACGGCACTCTAGGTTAGGTTTTTTATAATGTGTTTATATCTTTTGTATTGTTTTGTAAGTGTTTTTATATTTTACTTTTATATACATATTGTAAAAAGCCTAGCCTAAGAAAAGAGATAAATAAAGGAAATAATAATAATTAATAAACTAATTAATTAATTAGTTTATTAATTTCATCCGCAGGGCAGCTTGTGGCGAGCTGTTGGGGAGTAACGACCCCACGGACCCGAGTACTCCCGAGAGTCAGTCAGGGTCTCCGGCGGCGAGTCACCGCCTGCCTCGATAACTAGTGAAAACATTGTTATGGCAGGTGTCCGGACGTCTTTGCAATAACCCAGTCTCTTTGTCCTCCCAAACTTCAATCCATAGACACTAATACTGTTCACTTTTACTACAATAGTCCCAATGCCTGTTGCGACCGGTTCATGGGTGTCTATTGTTGCGCCTGTGAACGGGTTCCAACAGGCGTTCTACATGACATTAAAGCTCTCCAAGGCGCATCTACGTGTTGGATCTATATCCCCACGCAAGCCTATCAAAAGACCGCGATTTATAGGCCCGTGAAATCCAAGCAGATACAATAATAACAATTCAGGCTATATACGTCCCACTGCTGGGCACAGACCCCCTCTCATGCGCGACCTCATGAGGAAGTCTTATCAATCAATCAATCAATATCTTATCAATTTAAATGTTAAATTACACGATTTACAATTTTTTCCGCATAAAATACAATGATAGGTGGAAACTTAGCAAAACGGGCTCCATAAAACATGATCTTCAAATTAGTGTGCCCATGTTTTATGTGAGTTTTTCAAAAATGGTTATGGGGTTTGGACATGCGTGTCAGTTAATAAATAAATAAAAGATCTAAAGATAAGGGACGAAGGGAAAGACACTTGTAATCACGGGATCATATTATGTATATTAATTCAGTAAATTAATTAAAGTTTATTCCCTGGAACTTGCCTATAAATATCAGAAGTATTATCGTCAAAGCTAAACAACAGGGAACTAAAGACGGAAACTACGGAAAGCTAATTAATTGAATTGTTGAAGAAACAGTTGACAATCACTATATTGTTTAGCGGGCTAAATGTGAAGGGCCTAAGTTGGGATTTACTAGGCGACCCATTGAGTCGTTGAGTAACTTTAACTAGTTAGGGTATTTCTTCGCTGCGTACGATAGGACGTTCAAGGAAAATCCGGCACACATTCCAGGATGCTAAAGGCTGTAGGAGATATTGCGAAAGTTTGATACCTAATTAGTTACACTTTCACTGGACTCAAAAGTAGATTATTAAAAAAAAAATATCAGTTCCGACATTTTACGTTATGTAAGTAATTTAATCTCTGTATCTGTAACATTTTACTTACATCTCTCCAAATCTTGTCCTAGTTGAAGTAGTAATTGATTTAGGTTTAAGTAAATAGGATCAGCCTATGTTTTATGGAACTAATATAGATTATATAAAATATCATTCAGGTTAAAGGTATAAAGTGTAACCAGGTAGTCTAACTACAATAAATAGGTACATTGTAACTTACGTGATTGAATGAGCACTAAAATCGGCCGTGTCCAGACTTACCTTCGGTCCGAAGGTGACTTATTTAAACCAATTAGCCTCGTGACAGACTAACGCACAATGTGCAGACGTCGTACTGAATGAGTAGAGGCAAGGCGTTGTTGGAGCGGAGGTCCCATCCGGCTAGGATGTTCGAGAAAAAAGCAACGCGGAAGTTTGAAGACGCAAAATTAAGGGCAATTACGGCCTCCTAGCCTAGTCGGTAATGTCCCTGCCTACAGAGCTGGGGGTTCTGGGTTCGAATCCGGACAAGGGCATTTATTTATGTCTGTATCCCAAATAGTTGTTACTCAGTTATCGATCTTAGGCGTTATGGACTTTTGGCTACTGCCAAAACCCCGAACCGCCTACCGTGGTTCGAAAAACGTAGAAACTATAGAGTCGCCAGGATAGCAACAATATAAAAAATCACGATCAAAACTCAATTCATGAAGAATAGAGTTACAGTGTGAGACAGCCTAGGTACTAATCTCGAAGCGATGAGCACGTATGATGACTGGAATTCCATAGAAGAAGAAAAAATCTAAAGAAAAAAAATTATCCGAACCATAGTTTTTGTTAATTTATTTAGTTATTAAGTTCTTAGTTATCCCTTCAGGTGGCATGCTACATCATTATTTTTAGAGTTTTTGGAATTGGCTACTTGACAGTTTTTTGCAAATAACGTTAATCGATCTTGATTTTCCTGAGGATCAAATGTCTATATAGGACTCATGCCATTTAAGCAACACAAAGGTCAGAAATGAGAGGTAAAGTCTGACGCTCGCACTCGACGGTTGAAATGCTTCTAACAAAATGATATTTAATTATATAAATGTATGGAAGATCAAAAAATTTGCTATTTTGACTCTGAAATATTACGTTTATATATATAGTTTGCATACAATTTATTTTACAATAAAATGTAAGGAATCGAATGATACCATTTTCTTTTTGAAAGTTAAAAAGAAATCTTTTTATGCAGCCTTGATTTTTTTTATAATTGTACGAGGTCCAAAAATAACACCACACTGTATACCACTTTATTTACTATTTACACTATTTCTACTACATACCATATATGACACTCACTGCTTATTGTTCCTTGGACCTTATATATAAACCCGGAAAAATCTTATCACTGCGTTCTAGAAAACGCGCGTTGGGAACAAAGTGCCAACTTATGATTAATTTACTAATTAATTTTCTTAAACAACAAATCGCTAAGTTGTGATTTTAAATCCAAATCAAAGTGTTAATTTCCAACAAAAACAACCATAATAAAATTTCAAAATCGCTACTACCAATGCCATCTATCGGCTAATTAAGTCAAACTTTTAAGTGCTAAAGAAATACACAAGATTAAAATAAATGGTTTCAACAATAATCTTAATATCTGTCTTTTTAAATTCCACTTTTTTTTATGGATGGCTCATTTTCTATTGATTACTAAGTACCCAATTGTAATTTTCCGTCAATTAATTAAATTCTAAGTGTTAATGCACCAGTTCAAAATAACCAACTGGGTATAGAATACGTAAGTTAGTGAATCTTAAACATTGACCATGTTCCGGCGGACGGCCATGATTACCGGCGTGGCGCAGGAGTAACCGGATATCGGACGGACACGGTTGGTCGGTGGATGTAAGCATACTGGACGTACCATTACACCTGTGTAATTATAATGTAGCTTACTACTATATAAGGAGTAGAGAAACTTGGGTCAGGATAGAACAGCCATTTTAGATATCGGTACGTATTAGGTACTAATGGTCCGGTTTGCTAATGCCCGGTATCCGCCAATTGTATTGTCATTTATACACGTAGTGCACGCAATTAAAATAATATATAAACAAAGCAAATCAAACCTTTCTCAATAGCAATGAAAATCCGACACTGTTTATTAAGTAGTAAAAAACCGGACAAGTGCGAGTCGGACACGCCCACCGAGGGTTCCGTACTTTTTAGTATTTGTTATAGCGGCAACAGAAATACATCCTCTGTGAAAATTTCAACTGTCTAGCTATCATGAGATACAGCCTGGTGACAGACGGACAGACGGACGGACGGACAGTGGAGTCTTAGTAATGGGTCCCGTTTTACCCTTTGGGTACGGAACCCTAAAAACTAGTTAAAATTGGTCCCTTATTGGTCCATGGGTTCCCAGCGCGCACAAGTTTTTTTGTAGAAATCGCGAAACATCTTGTTGACGTAACTGGTGACCGTAAAGCTGGTGGCTTCCTCACACAACGTATCAGCATTGCGATACAACGAGGAAATGCCGCCAGTATCCTTTTCAATGCCTCGAGGGCCTATTTTAGATTTAAGCTAGTTATTAGTAACACTACTGTATATATCCATTCTGTATGCTGTTATTGTAAACGAAATATGTCGAAGTTTATTAATTTTATGAGAATTTAATATTTGTGTCAGAAAATATTTTTGTGGCCTTCCTTTTATGGATAGGATAGGAGATGTGTATCTCGTTTTTTTAGTTAGCAACCGACAAAGTTCATAGTTACGAGAAACAACTTACGATTTGTAAAATATTAACAAAAATATAACAAAGACGAGATTAAACTATACTATAGAAAAGTTTTACCCACGTTTTACCACAGAAATTTAACATTCCTGTTTTCGACTGTCTTATTTCGTAAATTATATATTCTAATTAGAGGTGTATTGTATTCTAGGTCTTATTTAAAAGTTTAATTGTATTTTTATAGGGTCGCTAAATATGAAGAATAATTTATTCTGATTAAAATCTAACAAGACATTAACATTGTTCATGTATGTTTTTTACCAGATTTTTTAATAAAGCTGCAGCTATCAGTCAAACATGTTTATCTATTTACTGTTACAACGGCATAACACAGTTATTAATGGTCTACAAGGTTATGGAGTGGAGTTAAATATTTCGATTTTTCCTGATTGTCTAGGAATATCGTCCGATTTACATTCTTGGATACAAGTCCTCTATTCAAGGTCGACCACTGTAGTGGACAAACCGAAGCCTATTAACATAATGGTAAGCTGAGTAGAGCCTAATGTTTAAGCAAATTTTATGAAGTACTAATTTGGGCACGCAAAAAAGTTATCGGAGACACTTTAAAAGTGATTTTTCATATTCGTTTTGACCTTAGGCTGTGAGGTAAAGCGTGAATTTTACATATTTGGAATTGACCAAATGGTGATGCTGATGCGTAAACCGGAATATAAATATAAATATATATAAATATATTCATTAAAAGTTAACTTCTGTCATAGTTGTAATGGGCAATGAGTGGGTCTGGGGGCCAATTCGCAAATTGCGGGGATTTTTCTCTTTTACTCTTACTAAGACGTAGAGTGTCAGAGGAAATTACCCGCAATTGACGAACTTAGATTTTGAGGGTTATAGCCATGGTGAGGGTATTTTACTGTAGTATCACAAGACACGAATGTTTAGTCCGTGACACGGCAGTTTCTATTCAAAATGCAAAATACTGTACAAGCTGGTAATATTTTCTTTTCTTTTACTTTTTCCTAATCAGAACACGATACCGAATATGCCCTTAAACGGGTCCTCGCTATTTTTGTTACACATGGTATAAGTATTGGGAGACAGAGGAAGAGTCAAACAAAGATAAATCAGTGCGATGTCACAAAGATGTCTTTTACAGTCCGTTTAATTTAAGGTAAGGCGGTTACATTGGATGCGGATTCGCACGCCGCTCCAGTGTGCGAGCGGAACATAACAACGCGCATGGCGCTATCATACTCATACACCGGAGCGACGTGTAAATTCGCATCAGCGTAATAACTGTGTAACTCAGTACAGACTTTAAAATAAAAAAAAACGTCTGGAAATGCCATTATAAATGTCTTATTTCAGCAGTTCAAGTCTGTCATTGCAAAGTCTGTGCAGCTATAGGGTTAAACTTACTGAGAGACTATGACATAGATATAGCCTTTCCAATTGTGTGGTAGCTAACTGTACAGTCAGCGTCAAATACTTCGTAGCAACCAAAGTAGCCAAATAGTTCGGTACACCATATATTTAGTATGGTGTACCGAACTATTTGGCCACTTCGACTGCTACAGAGTATTTGACGCTGACTGTACAATAGAAATGGGAATCACGTTATATTTATATAGTATAAGTATATTTATATAGTAGTAGTTATTAAGTATATAGGAAGCAGTGGCGGCGCGTCACAAATATTCGTAGGCAACCCGGAGCTAATTTTGCTTTCCTTTTCTCTATAAACCAATCGTGAAAGTACTCAACGGGCTGAAATTAGACAAGCCGGTGGGAATCGAGTTCTTTGGACGATCCGCCACTGATAGGAAGGCCCTTGTCTCGTTAACTACATTACAATGAATTCGGGAAGGTTAAATGTCGTATGCCCGCAATAGATTACGGACGTCCCGATCCCACTAATCACTTGTAAAATTAACCGTCTATACAGAGAGGCACTTAGGTACGGGCCTTTATTAAGTACTCGTCTATCACGTGAAGTAGTTAAGTACTGTAATTAGTTGCTTGGATGTGGTTGGCAACTGTCAAAGATTTTTATAGATGGTGCCAGCATAGGTCTCTAGTTTGTTCTATGAGATCTGGTTTAAAGGGTGGTGGCATGTGCCGATGCTTGCCATTTGTAAAAAACTTCGACCGGCCAAACCCCAATGAAATCAGGGACCCTTCCACCCCTTCCCAGAAAAAAAACTTTATATGGCTTAGTCGTTAACGAAGTTTAAAAAGCCAAATGAAAGGGTTTCAGTTAGCAATGGGTTTGGTAAGCAAAGCCTTACAAAAGACCCTTTCCAAAACCCTCGAAGGGGATACCGGACCAGTCCATAATACAGATATATGATAAGTATAGGTATACTGTAAGGTTTTACTTAATATTTTTTTAATTGTCCAATATATAAATTTAAAAACAAAGCGGTTTAACGTCATAGGGCACACTCTGTCAGTCAATCAGGCTAGAAAAATTTAGTGTGCATGAAAATAGACATAAAAAAATATGTGTCAACACGAGCCAGAAAGTAAATAATGCATACTTAGATACGTATATACACATACGCTTACAGTTTAAACTTGTTATGTGTAGTTGTAGTTGTATTTACTCAAGTCTATATTCAACATATTCTGAAACTTAAAAGTAAAGGCAACTTTAAATGTGTAAAAAGGTGTGACCAATGTGAACTCGCATAAATATATGTTCACAATAAAGCAATATGCGAACGCGGTACTCTGTATAACCGATACCCACGCTTAATGACTTCTAATCATGTTTTGTGCCATAAGCCATTTAAGGCAGTCTACAACTTTGGTTTATAACTCGGGGACCACTCGACACTATTAATCTTAAAGGGTCTAATACTACTTTGGAATTCAATACACATACGCCATTTTGGGTCTAGCATAGAGTACCCACCTGTAATTAACTCTTTAAGGTTTTGTCGTGTCGCGGTCAAGTCTATTAATATATTATGTGACTTATATATATACTATAATAAGCAAGCCTTGTAAGTAAATATCTAAATTGATGGGAAAATTACGACGATTTAAATCTCGCTAGAGTCTGCTTTAACCAACCTTTTACTATGGAAATGCTACAATAAACGTCATATTTTCATTGAAATTTATTCAATAAATAACTTGGACTGACAATAGGTATTTAGAGACGGACAGATTGTTCAGTCTTATTTTTTTCCAAGACATCAAAAAAAGGAAGATTGCTAAAACATATCTATTATTATTTATGATTAAGAAAGTAAATAACGTAGGTAGTTAAATAATACTTTATCAAAACGAACGCATACCTACATTTAATTATTTATTTTGGGGCCATGGCACAACCCTATTTTAGAACAATATTTTTAGATTTTTTAGTTTTAAAATTTGTCTTACTGAAGGCATTCTAATGTATATTTTGATTGAAGATACTATATGTAACTTTTATCATAATACTTACGTATGAAAAATAGCAAAACGACGATATTATTTACTTTAATTTGCTTTAAATTATTTATTAATATACCTACTATTATATTTTTCGACAATGCATTATTCTAAAAAGCGCCATCTGTGACATATGCCTCTAACTACTCAAAATTTCACCGTCATGCCTGAACAGCGCCCTCTGTGATAACTCAGACTAACGAGTTAACCGTAGAGTCCACATGCGCTATCTGTTGTCGAGTAGAGGAACTAGGCTTAGTGTTATATCTTACCGGCTTGTCGGAGGCGGCGCTGGCGTCGCATTCGCACTGATAAACTGTCCCAATCTTCATCCATGTTTGGTTGTCCTTCTCGCTCCGCTGCAAATAGAATAACATCGTTAAAACATCTATTAGATTTAGATGATATAATAAGTTTTAATAAAGTTGAGATGATTATTTAGAGTAAATGTTGTTCTTTTTTTTCTGCTTAACTTTTTATGTTTTAATTATGTACCTAACCATGATTAGTTTACCTTCTTCGGTGCGAGTTCTAGAGTGCACGTGTGTAGCTACCCTCCTGCCTCCCGCCATGAAGTCGGTGCTCCGCTCGAGGTCCTCTCGTTTTCTTCGCTCCGTACCCCCTTTCTCATCTACCAGGCTCGCGTCGCTTGCTAGCGATTGTGCCTAAAAACATTGTAAGATATTAAAAGATGGTGGAAAATTGATATTCGTCTGAACGTAAAATGTGATTGATTCAATAGTGAAAATGCCACAAAATATTGTAAAGCCTGACCAGTAATATATGATCACGCGCCATATTGCGGAATTTCATTGGAACTAAATTTTTCATACTAAACTGACCTGTCATCCTATACATGAGAATAACATTACAGCGCCCTCCTGACAATGAACATGTATTTCGGGTTGGGCTTTAGGTAAGTTTAAGCATTATTCCTACATTATGAGCCCATCAACGTGCTCACTAGCGCCACACAATATTTATGATTATTTAAAAAGATAGATATTTAAAAGGAGGCCGATAGTATCTATATTTTGTATTAAGTACCTTTTGAATACATCATAATAGTTTTTACATTGCTGGATTCGTCAATCTAGGCGTCCAAAATTAAAACGGCCGTTTTTGTTACGAGTTCATACATAGATCGACGAATCCAGCAACATAAAAACTATTTTGATGTAATCAAAAGGTACTTAAATACAAAATACAGAACGTAACGGCCCCCTTTTTTTAAATATCTATCGTTAAATTTAAACAATCACAATTATTTTACAGTGGCGCTAGTGAGCATGTTGATGGGATCATAAGTGAAAACTGATGGTAAAATTATTAATAACATAACATATGTAACGACATTTATGTGATTTATGTCTAAACATATTTGTTTCAGTTAGTAGGGTCTAAACAGGCTATCTATTAAGAAGTGAGTATAATATGCAGGTATCACTTGTTGCGCACTGATAATATAATTCTGTACAGTCAGCTGCAGAAATAATTGACCCCCGTGAGAACAAATTTCTAAGTAGGGGGGTCAGTTATATCTGCTAGGTATTGTAATAGCTAACACATAAGCCTCTTGGTTGAACTATTAACTTATGTCATTTTATTGATTAATAAATATTCATCATTTTATTTTATCCTAAGTAAATAATACTTTTCGCCTTTATTTCGGCCCGATTCGAACTTTAAGATACGTCAAATATTAGGTCTAGATACGATATGGATCAGATATTATGTCAATGTCAAAAGTTTCTTCAAACAAAAACGTTCATATCCGATCCATATCGTATCTAGACCTAATATTTGACGTATCTTAAAGTTCAAATCGTTACCGTTAGTCTGCCTATGAATATCTAATTCCATAAAATGGTCACTGACGTGCTGTTTTTCAGGATTGGATTTTTTATTATGTAGGCACCTATTTATTTATATACATATTCATCTATAAATAATGTCATTCATATTACATGTCATCCCGAATATCTAAATACCTAAGACCTTTACATCTGTGACCGAAGACCAAGTGAGTACCCGACGGGTCGCAAATGTTTTAGATATTTTATAAAATAAGAACGTACCTCGTTCTTAGACAACTCCTCGTCGCAGAGTCGCTCTTGTTCCTTCGTATGTCGCGTCTCTGTGACTATCGTGCCGTCGGGACGCAGGGCCCGCAGCTCCTCCTGAAATGTTGAACAAAGTCAGTACACGCGCTAT
Organism: Cydia pomonella; assembly: GCF_033807575.1. NCBI lineage: Eukaryota > Metazoa > Arthropoda > Insecta > Lepidoptera > Tortricidae > Cydia > Cydia pomonella. The sequence goes on from NC_084715.1 coordinate 10,795,770, forward strand.
AACCCGCGCGTCAAATAGGTAGATATTAGTGAAAAAGTAGTCAAACATATCGGAAACATCCTTCAATGCTAACAAAGGTGTGTCACGATATATTGGCCACTTTAACCGTCACTATCTATTTGTCGCTGACTGTACTGTACTAATAAATAGATACACCATTTTAATGATGGGTAGGCTAACGGTTTTAGCACTTAAACTTAAGAGGTAAAGTCTAAGGAAAAAACGTTCTCCTTAGTTTCACATCCAAAACAGATGGCGCTGTACTGCCCCATCTATTTTGTGGTCACTGAATTGTCAAACGTCAACTTTTGACAATCAGAGTTACCGCAAAATGTATGGTCCTGTACAGCGCCATCTCGTTTACCTGTCAAATTCGAAGCATGAAATTGTCTTAGACTTTACGTATCTTACTCAATCAATCTATCTTTGGCTATCGGACAAACTATTTTAGAATAAGTTAATTATAGCTAGAGTTAAATCGCAAAAACTAGTTCTGCTACCAAAATTGTTTGCATTTTAATAATTTGGTATTTCTAGTGATTAAATCAATTTTTGGGAGTTCCGTCAACTTGCTTATGTTCACATCTAAATGTGACGATTAGTAGAGGGTAGGTTTGCAATCCAGATCCAACTAGCAGATCATCCGTACAATTTGGATTCTGATAGAAAATACTAGTCCTCTTAAAATTTAAAAAAGTAATTTTTTGCTACGCTTAGCAAATAAAAGTCCGTTTCCTTCCATAACATGTAGACGAGAAAATAATGAGACAGCCGTGAATACTAACCGTGTCATCAGTATTGATGGTGGTGTTATAGGTGGTAGTGTCCCGCAGCACTTTGGGCCCTCGCGGCACAAGGGCCAGGTGGTGGTCGGTCTGCGCCTTCAGAGCATCGCGGATGTCCTCTTCCGGAGTCTCTTGTACTGCCGCTATTAAAGCCTGGAACAAGCAAAAAGGAAACATAAGATAGAGTAACTTGTGCAAAATACATACAATAAATTAGTGCACAACATCTCAAAAGCATCTATCTCCATCATCATTATTATCTTGCAGCTCTTCAGTCATGAACATTATAAGCATATTAAATTTAAACTATATTTTAATTATAAGATAGAAAATTGGATTTACTAATATTTTATATTTAAACTTTCACGATAGGTTCATTATGTCATTAGTAAATCCTCAAATTTTGTTGAACCCAAACTTTTTTTAGAATCTATGACGCCTCGATTTTGACATTAACAATAAAAAATATCTGACACAATACCAAAACCATGTCACAATTTGATTAATTTCATTATAATGTCTGAAAACATTTTTTATACAAAAGCCGCAAAATACTGGGCTAATGTCCCAGCCACGATAGCCGGCGTGCTCGGCGGCTACGAGCATATCTCGGACATTGACATCAAGGGGTCCAAGGCCTTTCTAAATGACATACTAGCTCTTAAAAATGCCCCAGGAACTAAGTTGGCTCTCGACTGTGGAGCCGGCATCGGCAGAATCGCTCAAAACCTGCTGATTCCTCTATTTGACGAGGTTGATTTAGTCGAACAAGAAGAAAGATTCCTTTCCGCCGCCGAAAAAAGAATCGGTGAAACCAACAAAAGACTTGGGTCACTGTACAATGTAGGTTTGCAAAATTTTACCCCTCAGAAAAAGTATGACGTCATCTGGTGCCAATGGGTCCTTGGCCATTTAAACGACTTCGATCTAATTGCATTTTTAGAAAGATGTAAAAAGGCACTTAACACGAATGGTGTAATAATCGTTAAAGAGAATATCACTTCAAGCGAAGAAATAGAATATGACGACGAAGACTCATCAGTAGCCCGACCTTATAAACTCATGCAATTAATATTCCAAGAAGCTCAATTAGACGTGATCAAAGAAGATGTACAGGACGGATTTCCAGAGGATATTTATAAAGTTTATTCATTTGCTTTAATTCCGAATGAACTGGAGAAAAGAACATTTGTTTTAACCATCTGATTATGCATTTGTCTTGTTCAAATAAAAAAAAAATACAAGTAAATAAAGCATTTTACAACCGTTAAGCGTCTTCATCCTTACTAACATTTTGCGGAAATATCGGTGTGGCAACCGGAGCACTTGCACAGTCAACTTGCAATATATGTTTACACATTTGTATCTTATTCATCTGCAATAAGGCGAATATTGTATACATATTTTTGATGTTGACAGTAGTGTTCGCTAAGGCTTATCGGAGATGCAATGGAGAATCGTGGGCTGAATTCGTGATTGTGACGTTTAATAAAGTAGGTTCGCAGTAATCGCAGACGAGCGGCCCAGCGACATTCGCAAGTGCATTTTCCGTTTAGGTACAAGTTACAAAATTATTGCATTACTGTATTAAAGGAATTTTCGATTGAGTTGAGAATTTGATTAAAAGATAATTCAAATAAAACCACTTGACTGGGCTATTTAAGATGAAAAATCTTCTAAAGCATTGAATAAAATTTATTGCGTCGAAGATAAACAAGAGCCCTGTAATCATTTTTGTAATGTTTTTATAGTGTATTATTTTATTTATTACGAAAGTACTTAAGTATTTACGAGAGACTAAGTTCCGTACTTATATTAATTATTTTAGAGTTAGACCAAGATAAGTCGTCAATGATTTTGATAGCACACGCAGTGCAAGTGTTATATATACGTCATAATTTTATAGAAGTATGACGTTTAAAACAACACTAGCACTGCGTGTGCTATTCAAACCTTTACAGACTTGTATTGGTTTGACTTTAAAACTTTTTCCTGTGACGCACAATGTGAACGGAGAATCTTAGTATCGTAAAGGCGCAGATACCTACAAATCACTGATAATTAGTTTGAGCAATTGATGTTCCATCAAAGAACAGTTAGCGATGGATATCGCACTACGGTCTATTATTAGGGCCGCCAATCATGGAATGGAGAGGTAAAGCCATGCGAATTGACGTTTACAGTTACCTCGTGATCGACCTGGTATTCATTTCGAAATGATGGTCTTGGTGCAAATTTTGATGGCTCTAAGTGTTTGTACGGTACTGTTTTGTATTCTATTAGCAAACCAATGCAGCTTTGCTAGCTTTATTATCATTGTTTGTATTAAATATCAATCAAAATGCAAAATGTGTACTAAATACGTTTGCCCGCTGCTGCTAAATAAGGAATGTGTAAAATGTAATTTTACTTTTCTTTTAGTGCATTTAGTTTAGTGGTTTAAATTCAAAATTAACTACTTATTTTGGTATCAATAGATACTTCAAGGACTTGTATAAGTATAGTTAAACCATTTAGAATCTCTGCCTAATTCTCACGTAGTATGTCAATTTAACAAATATTAGGCAGACTGTACGGTGATCATAAAAAAGTCTACACGGTCAATTATTAGCTGTTAACTATTATTTTCTAAGCCTCTTGCCTTTACACAGATAAAAATTTCCTAGGTACAGACGTAAGTTAATTTTATCTGATGTTTGAGGCAAGGCCTCAATTTATTTATTTCTTCGACTTTTTATAATTCTTATTTCGGCTACTAAAATTTGGTCGTGATTCGGCGCCCTGATCATTATTCAGATCAGGTCTGGTCTGGAACGGCCTTTCTGCTCGGAACTCATTATTTCCGTCGCCGGCAGAACAAAGAAAAAACTGGCAAAATCTTATACTTTAGAATAATTTAGGAAGTCAGCGAACTTTCGTATTTATTATCCCGACCGACCTGAGCGTCGTTATTTTTCCCTAAAAGCTATTAGGCATTTAATAAATACGTATAGGTATAATATCTAAGTATTTTTCGAGTGAAGGTCTAAGAAAACATGTTCTGTGAAAAGTTGTGTAAGTAATTAAATCCTATAAAAGCTAACAACATAGCCCTTTTTTGGAAGGCAGTAGGGTAAAAAAACTAAGAAAGTTTAGAACAAGTTATAAAGTTATGACCTAGACTGTTACAACAAGAACCGCCTTACTTGTAATTATAGTATCGGTTAAAAGCAAATAAAAATATGTAGCAAAATTTAATTGGTTCTATATTATTAGCTTCGTGTATACCAGGCTATTACCTGCCAATCAAAAGTAACCGTACACGTTTATACACTTCGAATAAAAAATATAATTGATTCGTTTTATTTATTAGCCGAAATACGCAAAAACTCGACTTATATAATTTATATCATTACATATACATTAAAGAGAAAAACGTGAGCAAAGGTCATTGCCCAGCCAATTCATTGGATTGGATACATTACACACCTCACGCTTAAGATCGTTGTACGCTAAGTCCAACCCGAACGGGCGCGACGCCCGATTGGAGTCATTTTGTATGCACTTTTATCATCAATTCCTAGCTGCCCTATACAATAATATACAGAAATAAGCGAGCTATTACATATAGGTACACAATTATAAGTCAGTGGCTTTTTTTTTCAGTACCTAACTATTAGTCGGTGTACTAAGTTAAGAAGTAAATTTTAGTTATCAATTGACGTGTATATTTATATGCCACTAAGGCATAAGTAAATTGTGACAGTTTTTTTAACTGATAAAACGGTAGGTAGGTCTTAGCTTCGTTAATATAAGGGTCAATTCAAAACTGTCAAAATTTACTTATTTCTCTTACAACGAATGATTTAAGGAATCATTTGATTAGCGGTCAAGCGCAAAATCGTTGAAGTTGCAACCACCGTTATGTTAGTTATGTAACCTAATACTGACACTGACGCTGTAACATGAGATATTCATCATTTTTTTTGTGTTCGAAATCGTAACAGTCTTTATAATAAATAACTTACAGATAGATGAAAATAATATACAAAGGATTAACGTACTTACGTAACGTAATGTAAGGTACTTTTGATTTTAAAGCCTGAAATATCCGCAACTATGATTTAGTGTTTGAAATTTTAAGAAGTTGTAATTATTAAGTATAAAATGATCACATCAAATTTATTATATTAAACTAGCAACACGTTAAGTTAGTATCCAGTAAATTATTGCAAATAACATGCATACGAATAGAAAGCAGTTATCAGAGTTAGAACGTTGAATGGCGTAGGCCTGAATTGCAATTTAATTTGTTGATTGCCTTCTAGTATCAAACCGACAAGTTCATTTACCCACTAGGCTGTATGATATACTAGTAGAATCTAAGTCCCTTATGACCTACCTCTAATTGCGTTGGTATTAATTTTACGCAATATATACTAGCTAATTAGAAATAGTACTAATTAGCTATTATACTTCGTATCCAAATCCAAGACAACAAATATAATTTACTAGCAGCAGTACACGTTATCGTGCAGTCCAAGTCACACATTTTAGAGATTATAGTATTTAAAAAACAAGTTCGCGCTGTCCCTCTCACTCGCTACGCTGCGTTCCTGCTTCGACATCGCTCCTCCAGTACTCATTACATGTTTTTGTGTTAGTCCGAGTCACACGTATTTTCGCCAAAATAGTGTTCCTCTAAATATGTGTACCTAATTGTGTTTCGATTAATGTTTATTGTGCGCTGAATAAGAAGTATAGAATCAAAACATTATTTGAACTGCCGACCGCCGTACCCTCGAACGAAAAATTGATGTTTATTCAGCTCGGCAAGTCTAGTCTCGTTTGCCATACTTACATGGCAGTTAAACTTTCAATTTGAAATTGTAGGTATATTCGTTTAGCGTAATAAACTTATTACCTAAGAAATCAAGTAAGTAATTTTTACGTTCATACGAAATCACTTACTACAACTACCTTCTTTTTTGAATAAATAAATTACGGAAAAAATAAGTATGGGGCTACAAATAGATTACAATTTGAACTTTAAATAATTGTAATACGTACTATTATAGTATTATTTACTAATATAATATTATTTACATTTCATTTTATGATTGCATAAAATGCAATGTTCACTCACAATTTTTTTTTTACGAGATGCTTTCGCGTACAGATTTAAATATACAAACCATATCTGAATAAAGTTAATATATACTAGGTAATTGTTTCACCAAAGCGGCTTTTACCATGTCCGATCTACCCTACCATACAATAAAACAGATAACAATGGTAATCCTTGCCGATTGGTAATAAGTGCCTATGAATGATAACAAAACGCGTCTTTATGCAAATGTACATACACAGTACCAACAAGTTTAATGAGCGTCTTATGAGGATACCTATAGGTATAAGTATACAGGAGTAATGTCAATCAATACACAATCTATAAGACATTGGAAGACTATTTAGTCTGACTGACAGTTTAAAGTGTTTAATGCCATTAATCGACGTATACAAACGGGACGTGCTATGCGTGCTCCGATACCGTGCGCCCCATGCCCCATATGAGGGCCATAGTGAATCTATCGTATGGATCATGACGGATTAGGTAGTAGGCTTTAATCGGACATCGCGGTATCGTCGAGTCTTGGGTCCAATCGATGTGGTCGCCTCCTAAATTTGATCATCAGTTAGTTACCCGCTTTGTTATTATTAGACTGCTTTGAGTAACATAATATAATATAATTTTAAAATGAAATATATTATGGAAAGATATACTTGATTTGTGTAATATTGTGGACTCCGTCTAATAATAATTCTCCTTTCCGTGAGTACTTAGAAACTTAGGTTTACTGTGCAACAAGATATTCATCAAACAGAAAATCGGTATTAACTGTGTTGATTAAAGTTTTAATGTAATTTTATAATGCACATTAATTAATAGTTCAAAATTAAAACACATATTAAATAAATATTTTCTTATAAATGAGATGTCGACATGGTACTATATTTGCCCCACTTTAATAGTGAAGAGGCTATCATTACTCCACAACCATTGTGTCGAGGGCTCCGCTTTCACAGCGTCGAAGCTATATTTGCCCCACTTTAATAGTGATGAGGCTATCATTACTCCACAATCATTGTGTCGAGGGCTCCGCTTTAACAGCGTTGAAGCTATATTTGCCCCACTTTAATAGTGATGAGGCTATCATTACTCCACAATCATTGTGTCGAGGGCTCCGCTTTAACAGCGTCGAAGCTATATTTGCCCCACTTTAATAGTGATGAGGCTATCATTACTCCACAATCATTGTGTCGAGGGCTCCGCTTTAACAGCGTCGAAGCAATATTTGCCCCACTTTAATAGTGAAGAGGCTATCATTTCTCCACAATCATTGTGTCGAGGGCTCCGCTTTAACAGCGTTGAAGCTATATTTGCCCCACTTTAATAGTGATGTGGCTTTCATTACTCCACAACCATTGTGTCGAGGGCTCCGCTTTAACAGCGTCGAAGCTATATTTGCCCCACTTTAATAGTGATGAGGCTATCATTACTCCACAATCACTGTGTCGAGGGCTCCGCTTTAACAGCGTTGAAGCTATATTTGCCCCACTTTAATAGTGATGAGGCTATCATTACTCCACAATCACTGTGTCGAGGGCTCCGCTTTCACAGCGTCGAAGCTATATTTGCCCCACTTTAATAGTGAAGAGGCTATCATTACTCCACAGTCATTGTATCGAGGGCGCCGCTTTCACAGCGTTGAAGCCATATTTGCCCCACTTTAATAGTGAAGAGGCTATCATTACTCCACAATATTGTGTCGAGGGCTCCGCTTTCACAGCGTCGAGGCTATATGTACCCCACTTTAATAGTGAGGAGGCTATCATTACTCCACAATCATTGTGTCGAGGGCTCTGCTGTCGTAGTGTTGAGGCTAAGTTTGCCCCATGTCATAGTGAGGATGCTATCATTACTCCACAATAATTGTGTCAAGGGGTCCGCTGTCGCAGCTGTCACAGTGACGAAGATATATGCCGCACTTTAAGTTATATGTACTATACAATTCCACAATAATCGTATCGAGGCCTCCATTTCCGCAGCGTCGAGGCTATATGTGCTTCATTTTAAGTGTCGAGGTTATAATGCTTCGGTCATTTGGTTCTTCGGTTGCTTTGCTCCTTTTGGTCGCTTCGCTCTTCGGTCGTTTCGCACTTCGGTCGCTACGCTCTTCGGTCACTTCGCTCTTCGGTCTACAGTCGGTCATTATACATATCTCAAAATGATATCGTCAAAGATATATAACGTTGCTCTACTATAACAGTGTTGATGCCAATGTAATGATTGAAGACTTTAATAGTATTGGAAGTAGCTTTACGCATGTAAATATAAGGGACTAAAGAGCAAAAATATTTAAGGTTGAGCTAAAGTTTACAGGACTTGTAAAAATAATGAAATATATAGGAGGTTCTTGTTACGCTGAGGTAATTTAATAGGTGTTAATGCGGCCTAAAATACCTTAAACAAAATGTACGCAATGTCATTGCCCTTACTGACAAAGAAATGCTGTATGTAAACAACATATAGGAAAAAATATATCTGTAAACCCTTTAACCCAAATTTATGATTCGTACTCATATCACGCTGTTATATACTCCTAATAACTTCAAACGTCAGCTTTGATATGCTGTCAAGAATATACCATATCAACGAGCCTAATGTAATAAATCCGGTACAATTTACTTACGGATTCTCAGCTCCAAACTTCAGGGGAACATCGCCGCATCAAACAAGAGGTGAACCGCCGTTGATGCACTATCCCGCGACGCGAAATAAGTGCTGTAAATTGTGCAACCATGCAACTAGAGTAATGCTGCCACGTGTTGCAGTTGCTTGCGCTAAGTAGCTAGATTAATAATCGCAATAAAGGGTTGAAATCCTTTAACAATAACATTATTATTGTCTGAAATGTAAATGCTCGGGTTGTCATATTGTCTTGCTGTAAAAGAAAGCTTAAATAGTTTTCATTTTTCGTCGCAATGCACACTGTACAGTTTTATTGTAGGTAACGTTAAAAAATGTTACTCCTTAAAATGAAGTACAAGTTACAAGTCATGCCAGATATTTTGTTCACAAATATATCATAACTCAACACATAATCTACCTAAGTTCCTTGCCACTTGTTAGCGTAGTAGCCATCATCGTTCAGATACGCATAAGCAGATGAGATTAGCTATTTAGTTATAAATAATATCATTTATAAGTGAGAACCTGTAATTGGCTCTGTAATTCTATTGGAAGTTCTAGATATATATAGCGCTGTTGGTTTTCCATATATTAAAATAAAATAAAAATAAAAATATTACTATTTCTTGATCTGTGGTAATAACTAAAATTAGTCCATCTATATTTTCAAAGTGATAAGTTTCAAATACTTAATACCTACAGGATACTCTACTAGTAATTGTCCAGACTTAGTTTTAAAGTACTTACATATAGCCTTGATATTTATGGTAGCTTTACAATGAAAAAAAAAAAAAAAAATTCTCCTTTATCTATCTCACTCAAAGGCTATTTACCGAGGAAAGTATTGATTGCTGTATTCAAAATTAACTTTAAAGTGTCGTAACATAAAATTAGATTATATTTTAGGGTCAGTAACGCGCATGTAATATACCTCTGCAGTAGCGGGCATTCATAGGCTACGGTGATTGTTTACCATCAGGCAGGCCGTATGCTTGTTTGTCTCCGTTGTAATTACATCCAGAGAATGGTTGGTAAATTCTAAATTATACAAAATGGTTTGTTTATATGGTTACAGACAGAAAATGCCCATCTAAAACTTATTTAGAGCCAACTAAAGCTTGAAAACACATTTACACTTAATGGCGTCCTGGCTTGTAAATGACATAAAAATAGTTGTACCTTGTGAATATTAAGATATATACAACTTTATCAATATACTACAGTGAAATCAAAGAAAGTTTTATACTTTTTTAATATTAACGAAATTAAATACCAAGAGCAATTTCACTCCTTAATTTTATTATGCTATACATACATTTTACATTTATACTATGTGGATACATAAATAATTATTTAAATTGGATATAAATTAATAACTTCTAGGTGGTACGTTGTTCTCTTTAGTCAAAATCAATAATATCAGTATGTTCGTAACATACTGATTTGATATCGATATTTTATTTTATTTTCGCATTCAGGATTTGAATTTAAATACAAAGCTCTGAACATCTGCTAGTAAATTATATTTGTTGTCTTGGATTTGGATACGAAGTATAATTAATAATCAAACGAACTTACCTGTGAAGTTTGATTACAATTATGCGAGTATCCAAATCCAAGACAACAAAGACCCGCCCCCCATCCCCAAAAATGAAAATAAAATAGTCTCTGTTAATAACACAAAAATAACTCTGAAATAATGAGTACTGGAGGAGCGATGTCGAAGCAGGAACGCAGCGTAGCGAGTGAGAGGGACAGCGCGAACTTGTTTTTTAAATACTATAATCTCTAAAATGTGTGACTTGGACTGCACGATAACGTGTACTGCTGCTAGTAAATTATATTTGTTGTCTTGGATTTGGATACTCGCATAATTGTAATCAAACTTCACAGGTAAGTTCGTTTGATTATTAAGTATATTTGCTTTTGATGCTTTGTGTAAACGATCTACCTATTCATCGGATAGAAGTAAGTTTACGTGGCGTTAGTCGCTATTCCGATACCTTGAATTTCACATGTGAAATGTGTATGATAAGTCACACGCCCTACCGCGCGTACATACGCGTAGTGTCGTATATGTCAACAAGGTGAGGTAGTATTTTATGGCTCCTCTACACGATGGCCCAGCGTAGGCCAGTCCAAGCGACGCATTTATGCGTTAGAGGGAGCAAGTGATATTGCTATCTTATTCCACCGCATAGCTGTGTCCCTTAGACTGGCCTACGCTGGGCCATCGTGTAGAGGAGCCCTTACACCTAGGCAGCTGATCGACCTTTACCAAGCACAAGTCAGATCATGTGTGGAATACTGTTAACATCTGTGGGATGGTTCTGCAAAATACCTTGACTTGAGGCGCTCGAGTCAGTCGAGAGGAGAGCCAAGAGAATCAATGATGACGACCTGACAAATGCTGGACTCCAAAGTCTGAAGCATCGTCACAAGGTTGCCAACCTAACGATCATTTACAGGATACATTTCAGAGAGTGTGCTGGGGAACTGCACAACCTTATTCCTCCGTCCCTATTTCACCATCGGACTACCAGACGATCGGCACTCCGGCATTTCTTTATGGTAGGTATTGCACAAATACGCACGCAGCGTTTTGCTTCAACATTCCTTATGCGAACTGCCAAGGAGTGGAATGCCCTGCCCGAGTCTGTGTTTCTGCATGAGTACAATCTGGATCTCTTCAAGGCAAGAGTAAATAGGTATCTGGTAGGTAAGCGTGCTCCACCGTAGACCGCATCTTCACTTACCATCAGATGAGATCGTGGTTAACCGTCTGCCTATCCTCCATTAAAAAAAAAACCTAATTAAAAATATGTGGATGTTAGGGTGACCAGATGTACAGTATTTAACGGGTTGTCCCGTATTTCAGGCATGAATTTTTCGTTTTACCGTAATTTGGCGAAACCAATACGCGACAGTATATTGTCCCGTAATTTTAAGATTCAATGGCATTTAAAAATAAAAATGCCTATTCGAACAATATTTACTTTCTCGCACACAGCGGTGCAGGACACTTGTGTGTATTAGTATTTATTATTGTTTTAAGAGTAATTCATTGGGAATGTCAGAAGTTGTTTCCCAATGAATTACCTTGTTGTTATTATGTGTATGTAATTTAATTGATAAATTCACATTTTCTTAACCAAATATATAAACTGTTGATTTATGATTGTTTTCAGGGTAATTCATAAAGCAAATCAAATTTTTTATAGGTTAATGTATTAGATAGATAGAATACTCTTTATTGGCACACCTCAGTAAAAGATACAGCTGAAACAAAAACAATTAGCAACAGAACAATTATTGCATAGGTTATTTAGTTGATTATTTCACATTTTCCTTCCTATATATATTATAAAAAATTTCGTGTTTTAAAATATTTAACATTGTTTTCTAAAGTCTTTCGTTAAGAAATTTAGCATATGTGCAGGATGATAAAACAATGAATATTGATTTTTTTATAAAAAATAACGCCTGTCCCGTATTTTAACCTCGAATCCCGTATTTTCAAAGCAGTTTTCCCGTAAAACCGGAAATCAGATCTGGTCACCCTAGTGGATGTTAGAGACTATACGTTTGTTCAAATCGCGGTTTTCTTAAGCTACTTACGGGTATTCAAACAAGATGCTCTCATTTAAATGAGACTGATCCGAGACAGCAGCCCTACCTGACAATAGATGGATTATTTTTTATCATTAATTACGCGTCAATATTACGAAAGTTCAATTATTATTCTTATCGCATCAATCACCTGTCAGTTTGGACATAACCTCTTTATTTAAACTTCAAAAGTAAAAGTACCAAACCAGTCGCGACAATTGCCCCTTCACTGGACCCGGGTGTTTTGATGGATTCCACGGAAAACGTCCACATACACGCTCAGATGAATATCTTAATGGTTGACAAGTTTGACTAGATTCATAGAGATATAATATACTATAGAGATGAATAGGGGAGGGGGCAGATGACCAAACGAGATGCCCTTATGGAACTTTCAGTAGGAGCAGCAGAGAAAGCGCTATTATTTTTTGTCCTTGTCATAGTCTCACTTTTCCATTCTACCTACTTCTAAAACGTAAATATGTATAAAAGGATTGGCATTACATATTTCCCCAATGATGGCGTTTTTCTACTGATTAGTAATTACGACTGAACAATTAAAAATATAGAAAAGGGGCCTATAATTATAAACTAACGTGAGGTGTGTAAGTTGGAAAGCTGAATTCGCAAAGGCAAAGGTTCCCATGTCGTTAATTTTTAGTTAAGTGGAGCCCTACAAACAACCAGGTTAGCGCTAGATAGTTATTAACGTTGCAATCGCATCCCTCTTTCGCTTTAAACGACTATTTCGCATATCACCGTACCACATAGTGCTTGCACGTAATTCTGCGTCCCACAGACCCCTAGTTCGCGACCTTACGAGTTACGGTTGCCGTGGTAGCCTCCTTACTAATCTGAACTTTCATAACATCAAGGCCATTTAGAAGTTAGCCACGTTTATAAAGTAAATCAGAAACCACATAATTTGTAATGAGAGTTTACTGTACTGTTGAAATAATAAGGTAATTTTGTGATAAATTAAATTACACTTACAGGGGAAACCTTCAAACTAGTTTGGATCCTAAGCAAGTTGATTCTTCAGACTTCTTAAGTATAAATGGTAGGTAAGGACATTGTGTTGAACTCGCGTTATTTATTGAAACACTTGGATAAACTGAACACAAAAATATATATAAAGAATAACAATTAATAGGTCATCGCTGTTACGACGATATTTTCAGACTGCCATGGTTACATACATTTCAAATTATTCTATTTTACTGTGACATGGTTCTAAAACCAAATAGAAAATAATACATGAAAAGTAAACCATAAATAAAACCTTTTTGTAATGCGGAGCAGAATACGTCACACTCCCAAACGGGAAGAACCGGAAGGTTAAGCTACTCTAGTCCAGAATATAGTCAAACAGATGTTGTGGCAACCTTCTGGCTCGTGTCGATCGTACCTCACTACTATCATTTGTCTCTGTTTGTGTTTGTCTAGTACAGTCAGTATCAACTAGCCTAAAAGACGAGTCAAGTCGGTCATGTGAGTTCAACTCAAGAGGAAAAATGCGTTGTACAGGTCTCACCTTTGTTCCGGCTGCAGTTCTAACTCGAACCACTCTACTCATGCCATCAGCACCAGGGTAAACCTCTTCAACTATGGCCAGTGGCCATGTCACACGCTTATCTTCAGTCTCCACCAAGACGACGTCTCCAGGCTGAAGTTGTACAGGTCCATTCAGCTCACGCTTTTGTACAAGTGAACTTATGTACTCGTCCCTGAAACGTTTACGCAAATGTTCACGCAAATCTTGGCAATATCGTTGCCTGACGTTAAGGGCTACTCTATCAACTTCATCAAAGTCGGTTGAACGATTTGACAGCAACGGCTGAATAAACATTGAGGGGGTCAACGGTTGCAGATCCCTCTGACCACCTACGTATGTGAGTGGCCTGCTGTTTATTACCGCTTCACAGTCACAGAGCACCGTTTGCAGCTCCATAAGCGAGATAGATGCCTTTCCTAAGACTCTACGAAGGATTTGTTTTAGAAATCCTATCAATCTTTCGTAGAACCCTCCCCACCAAGGAGCAGCCGGAGGCAAAAAATTCCACTTGATCCGCGTTATTGAGGAAAATCGTTGAATTTCGTCCCAATCTAGGGAACCAAACGCATTGTCCAGGCCGCGAAAATTTGTAGCGTTATCGCTAAATAACGTTTCTACCCGTCCACGTCGTGCTACAAATCTTCTTAGTGCCATTAAAAACTCACCTGTTGACAGCGACTCCACCACTTCTAGGTGCACAGCACGGTAGGTAGCACAGGTAAATAGAACGATCCACGCCTTTGCACCAGAGCGTAATGTCAAAGGTCCAGCTAGATCGGCGCCCGAATGTTGAAATGCCGTGCTCGCTTCCATTCGTTCCCCAGTGGGTGCTTGGCATCGTTTTGCTTTAAATCTTTTGCATCTTATACAGCGATGTATAACGTTACGGACTAATTTCCTGACACCGATAATCCAAAAGTTTTGACGTAGATTATTGAGTAACGTTTGTGCTCCAGTGTGCTTAAGCTCGATGTGCCTATACTCAACTAGACGCCGAACTATCGGATCAGAACCAGGAAGGATCACGGGGAACTTGAAATTGTAATTTTCATTACCAAGTGACAGTTTCGTGTTTAGACGTAAAATGCCATTTTTATCCGCAAAGGTTTGTATGTTTTGATTATTTATTAAAGAGTTTACGCACTTATTTTGTATTAACCTTATTAGTGTATTCTCAGCGTATTCGAACTCTTCGTAAGTTAGTTCCTTCGATGTCGATTTTTTCTTGAATCGTAACATCCAGCACAACATTCTAACCAACTTGATGTAGCTTGAGAAGTAGGTTAATCTGTCTAGGAAAGACTCTTCTTCAACGTGCATGGCAACAGTACCAGTTTTCTTACGTTCGAGATCAGCAACTAATGAAATCCCATGCCTGTCCTTGGCTGAGCAATCAAAAACTGGACGCAGCTTGGTTGTCAAACTGGAGGTCTTGATCACACCATGATGTCCCATGTAATGGCCTTGGACAGATTGGTCAGGTGCTTCCTCAATGATGTTTAGCTGTAACCACTCGCGAAATACCTTGTCGTAATCTTCGAGCTTACCGAGCTGCTTAAGGCGAGCCATGGTGCTATCTAACCTCTTTTTGGCAAGATCGTAATCGTAATTAGTTTTTGGTCGCGGAACGTCACGCCAGGGTAAACTTACCTCATAACGACCTTCTTCATTGACCTTGATGTTTTCTTCGAAGGATCTGAGGACTTCTTCATCGCGCGCTGTCTTAGTTGCTTGTACCGCGGGATCGTTGATACCTATCGCCTCCAAAGACCACAAATCTGTAAGATCAATCTTTGTTAAGCAATGGAAAGTCGTCGTCGAGTTTGTCATGGAACTGTAAAGCCCCGTTATAGGACCTTGAACGGTCCACCCAAATTTCGTCTTTATAGCAGTCAAGTTATTATCTAATTGTATTACGTCGCCTGTAAGTAGTAACCCAGAATAGTCAGCACCTATCAATAAACTTACTTCGTCAGGAGAGTCGGTCATGGAGTCGTTCAAAATAATATTTTTTCGACGCAGCTGCTCTAGTATTACAGAAGATCTTATTTTAGGTAAAAAATTACAAATATTTGTTTGTTCTACAACAGATAAATTCATAGAAAAGTCGTTTTCGACGTTCTTGACGCATATGTCAAACACTCCGTAGTCTTCCTTTTTCGTCTCGAACCCGCCGAACAAACAATGACTTATTACCTCTTTTCTGATAGATTTTAGGCCGAGCTTCTGCACTAGGTCTTTCTTTATGTGGGACCGTTGTGCACCATTGTCAATAAATGCTCTAATACTGACCTCTTTCTTGTCGTGTACAAGTTTCACCATCACGGTTTGCAATAAAGTTGTACTTGCAGACTTTTGTACACACGACACGTTATTGAATGTCTCCGACTGTTTATTGCTGCTGCCTTGATCCGCTGGAATGTCGACGCACATGATTGTAAAATGACGCTTTTTGCAATATAGACATTTTGGGAAAGATTTGCATTTCTTTGCAATGTGGTTGCCTTTCAAGCAAATTAAACAGGCTTTTTTGCCTTTGATAAATTCGATACGATCACTCACTGTCATTTTGGCCGCTTTGTAGCACTCGACGGCTGAGTGGTTGTCCTTGCTACACCATATGCATGCTGATGTAAATGTCTCACCTTGTCTGCGGGAAGCTTCTTTATTACTCTTGGCTTCTGTCAACTGTACAAAACAAGCGGTGGGTGGCTTTTGCTCTGCTAGGGTAATATCTTCCATTTTTCTTCTGGCTAGCTTAATCCGTTCTTCAGATTCCACCTCTTTTCTCAGGAACTGCATCAGGTTGGCTAGGTCCCTGGTTTCAGATTGACTGCGGTGCCAAGCACGAAGTATGCTTTCTGGCAGTGCCGACTCTATCATAGGAAACAGCATTGAAGCGTACTTGTCTTTTGTCACGCCGAGTGTTTCCAATGCTTGCAGGTGTGTTTGCAGGTTATCGTACAAATTCGACAAGTTTTTAGGCTCTCCTCTTTGTTGCATCAATGTTAACAAACCTCTTACGTAAGTTTCAATGAGTAAGTCGTCTCCAGCAAATCTAGCCTTTAGAGCTTCCACTGCCTTACTGTAGTTCTCTGCGCAAGGTGGGTAACTCTCGACAAGCTGTCGTGCGCTGCTATTTGGGGTCATTGATTGTAAAAGATATTGGTACTTATCAGTTGCGTCCATTACTTTATCTTCGTGAATTTTCTTAAATTGACCCCAAAATGAGAGCCAGGATTTGATATTCCCGTCGAACTTAACCAACTCCAACTTGGGCAGCTTAAGGCTTCGCTGGATGCTGGATTGTGCTGAATGTAGCGACGACGCACTACTGATGCAAGGAAGTGGTTTTGAAAATGCGGCTTTTACTTGATGCCAATGTATTTTATATTGCATCGCCTTTTCTTGGTCTGAATGAAATTGTTCCTCGTCAAATTCTTCACTTTCGACCCATAAGTCTCGCAATGTGGCTTCAGCTTCAAACAAACTCGAAGCCGCTTCGGACAGGAGGTCGAAAATCTGCGGTGCTGCCGAATCTTTATTCTCCACCGCCTTCGCCGTCTTGTCCGCGAGAGTTGTAAATTCTCTTCTGAACTGTGTTCGTTTGCGTTTCCACGATTCCATCTTTATTTTTTATTTATGCACGGTCGCCAGATGTGTTGAACTCGCGTTATTTATTGAAACACTTGGATAAACTGAACACAAAAATATATATAAAGAATAACAATTAATAGGTCATCGCTGTTACGACGATATTTTCAGACTGCCATGGTTACATACATTTCAAATTATTCTATTTTACTGTGACATGGTTCTAAAACCAAATAGAAAATAATACATGAAAAGTAAACCATAAATAAAACCTTTTTGTAATGCGGAGCAGAATACGTCACAGACATAATGTCAAAAGTATGTAAGTCTTTAAAAAAAGATACTGCAGCAAAGGGTAGAGTTTAAGGTATTTTATTTTAAGCACAGAACACGGTATTGTTGTTTAAAGTATTTGGATAAATTGAGCAATGATTCATAACGTTATTAAAGGTGAATTTATTTTTATTTATTTGATACTCCTCAGCTTTACAACCTTTTCTTTCTATAATATATACTTATTTTAACATTTGCAGATGTGCCACTATTTAACTTTTTCGGGAACTATACCTAATTTATACTACTTATAGTCTAGGCTCTATAAAAATAAAAATAAACCTCTGCCACTTTGACGTTTCTTTTAATCATGAATTTGATAACTGGCACGGATAGTTATATCTACGGATTTCGGCAAGGGCGTATGGAGCCCGAACATTCTGAGAGCTCTCTGCAGAACCTGATGTTAGTAAATGATGGGTTGTGGAACTAACGACGAAGATGTTAGGGTGGTGTCTGTGAATATTTTCCTCAAGTACAAATATTATCTAGAACAAGTGTAGTGTTTTTACAAGTTTATTAAATAAAATACTGGACTGGATTCTGCAGAAAATATATGGTTTGTTGATATTGTGACTGATGATTATTAACGATAAAGCCCGTTGAAAGTGCACCGGCGGCTCTCTCCTTCATGGGAGACCACTTGTTACTTGTTGTGATATATTTGCAGTAGGTAGTCATATTCAATCTAGTGTTACCTGAACTTCACCGAATTGAAAGCTGTTATAGATTCAATTAAATTAACGTTTCCATGAGGTACAAAGTGTCAAATTCCAGATATCCGTGACTAACTGCCTCATCTTTGGATATTATGTACTTTTTCAAGTTTTTTTAAACTCTGTACATTTTTACTTTAACCATAACAAAATCTAAATACCAAATTTATTAATAAATTCTCACACATTTTTTTATAGATAAGGCTGATAAGGCTGCTTGGGATAAATTTTGCTTTACGGTAGGCATGATACTCTTAACTAAAAAGACCAATAGATACTTTCTCACGTCAGTAATAGAACACTGCAAAATAAGAGTAACATCAAGTTAAAACGAAGACGATAAAGTACCCAGTGGGAGAGGACACGACAAACCACTTAGTCGCTGGTTGCTTGTGACAACCTCATTGAATTAAGATCTCGAGCCGTGCCAACTTTGTAATTCTACTTGATGTTTAATTAACTTAGATTTATTGGCGCAACACGTTTAGCTTTACGTCTGTTACTTTTATTAATTTGACCTGACATACAGGTAACTATTTTAGGCATCAGTCTTTGCTGAGTAATTAACGATTTTTGCTTTATTACTATATAAATAAAGTATATTTCCTTGTATTGCTTAATCTCAATTCGCTAAATTCTTATATTTACATTGACTTGAATGTAATAATTTGTTATAAGTATGATCATTACATTCTTTAAGTACGTTTAAATCGGATCTTACTCGTGAGATATTTGGACTCTGTGGCCAGTTAAATAAAATTTAAAAATTCCCCTCACATGATATTGCCATTTCACATTGCACAATGCACATTTCTCAAAAGATAATTAATTATATTTAAGCGTTAAATCCCTAACTGCCTTATTTGCCTTTATCGTTCTGCTAGATGTTTTCTAATTTATGCATGCAATTTGTATAATTCTAGTGGCATGTAAACTTAATTATAATAGCTAAACGTATATTGCAGGGTAGAAACAGACAATTGTCAACGTAAATTTAACAGAACTAACTCTCCAAAGCAAATGAGACTACATTTAAACAAACTGAAGGGAATTCGCAAACGATGACTCACGATACATTTATTGCAACAGTAATCCAGTTGGGAGAAGGGGCAATTAAATGAAAAACGTACAGCAATAAATAACTAACTACACTATACAGTTAGCTACGACCATATTGAAATAGAAATGTTTGAAGACGACTTTGTTGTCTACGACCTAAGAGTGTTTTTGAACATTTTTAACCAGGTTTTTCAGACAAATATTGTTGGTGGACTGTACTAGTGTGCAGGAAAAGGACCAGTAGCGAGATGCGACGCGGCGGTACTTATAGTCAACTCTATTGGATTTATCACTGGAAACCTGTGGAAGTAAATGTGGGAATAACATTTATCAAGCATATAAATAAGTACCTATTTGGAATTCTCGTTCATTTGTCTATAAACATTGTCTTCAAATGTAATAACATAAAGACTTCACCAACTGTTTTCTGTTAATTACTCATTGTGATACAGCTTTTAGGTTGCTCTTTAAAACGATTGATAGAAAAACAAGATATTTAAAAAAATAATCGGTTTATAGTATGAAGTAGAAAACATGTCAGTATATTTCTATTCATGTAAAAAAAACACACTGTCGCTGTAACTGTGTGTTAGGAGACAGAATGCAGAAATACAAAGTGATCCTGTATATAAGGATTTTTCATTCAGTTTGAGGTACAGAATCCTAAATTATCAGCAGAATATCACCCCCTCACTTACCTACGCAGAGCAATTCTATTAGCATAGAGATACTATAACCGTTATACTAAGTATTCATGCATAGTTATAATAAAGTGTTTATCGTAAATCCAGACAATTTCACAACCAAAATATTATTTCTCAGGGAACCATTATGAAAATGGCGGAAGGTAAAGAAGGGCCATCGTATTTATACAGCCCACGCGTGGGTAGAACTTCATTCACATCCGCCGAGGCGAACCATTAGGCATCGCTAAATTGACCACCTGCTTAAGACTAATGCACATTGCATGCCATTCATGTATTTTGTTTGATTTTCTATAAAAAGCAAAAAGCTGTCTTTGATGCATGGGAACTTGTTACCTAAGTATTTATCTAGAAGTCAATTCTTAGCGTGGTATTGGATTGGAATAATATTCCATATTTAATACTGAAATGATATTCTATTCGCCGATATCACCGTATTATGACAATATAGACGAAAAGAACATTTGCAGCAGTGGCGAGAAATTTTACTTCTACCGGCTTGCTTATCTATTTTACCTAGACATAGAGAAACTTATTCTACAAGGATAATGAGATGAATCGATTCAAACGAAAGTCCTAAAAGCTTAGATATGAAAGACTACCATATAACAATGCGCAAACTGATGGTCGGCTTTTCTTTGACTGCATAAACGATATTCGCGATCCCAGTCAAGAGCTTTTAGAAATCCAAACACTTGAGAACAATAAGACCACAACCACGTTTAGTCTGTCTGTGTGATTTTACAGTGAAGATTATTTTGAAAATTACTTATATGTACAAAATAAGTTTTTTTGTGTTTACTCTTTTACCATAATCTAAAATGTGCCGCGATTATAATTAAATATGCAATAGATGTCACTATAAACAATAAAAACCAGTCAAGCGTGGTTTAGTCGTATTGTGTCGTCGTTACATATACTCGAGTGAATATGCCAGAAAACAACTTGAAAATAAACATGTAAGTGTGCACTCCCCTTTTCGACAGACAAATTCGCAATTAATGGCATTAGACAGTGTCGCAGTTTATCTCTGATCACAACATCAGGCTTTCTAGCGACATCTGCCACAGATCGTCGATACACCACTCAAGCGTAAAGTACGTGGAAATAATTTCACCATTACTAGAAAGGTTTTTGTGATGACTATCCTTTACTTTCAAATGGTTCTGCCGATGAATGTGAGATTTCTAAAGCGATTGGCATTTGTTGACGTTGGAATTGTATTTTAACAATTACTCAATTATGATGACCAAGCGTTTTAAATATTGAAAATAAAGTTTCGCAACTTTATATATTGCTGCACTTGTCTTAGTTTAAACTTTAAAAGTACCTATGCAAGCAAGCGTATTACAGCTTACGGATCTATGAAACTATCGTATCGAGCTGTAAAATCATTCATAAATGAAATATCATAATTCATATATGTAATAAAATACCATAAATGAAAATGTTTGGCGCCTCATACTGTAAATTGACGTCGTTTTGAACAAAAAAGTCTTAATTGCCTTTTTTAATTTTTGTTCTCCCTTTTTCGTTGTCTACAGCGATATGCTCTTAAGATTACGCGCGAAAAATGCCGTAAATAGTTCAAAATAAAACTAGGACTTTGGACAATATAGAACAATCTTGACAGGGACCTTAAATCGGTATAGTAAGAGCTATATTTGATTGGACTAGTAATCATGTTACGTTATACACGGTATAAACCGGTAGATAAATAGCATCGTGTACCAAAAAAAACGAAGTATGCGCTTGCACATCAATGACCGACCTTCGTACGACCGCTGCAAGGCAGCGGCGGGTTTTAATACATACTTTTTATCGATTTTATGGGATGAAATTTAAATAGAATAAGGCCTTTTTCCTTTTTAAGGTCTGATAAGGTTCTACAAATTGCAGACTTGGTATGTTATGACGCTGATATTTATCGAAATATATAGGTATTCTTGTACAAATAAAAGGTGTTTATTCACTTTATAAGTTCTTGAGACGTTTATTTTAAAGTGATGATATGTATAAACTTTATACATATCATCACTTTAAATTATTATAAAGACTCTCTATATCGTCGTTAAATTTGTGTTGTGATCATAATTTAAAGTGACTAAATAATAATTTTTCAATAGACCATAAGCTTCATTTCAATTTAGTGATATTAAAAATTTGTTTTTATTCATGTTGTTATTAATCATTCAATAATTTGCCTAATTCAAGTAGTTTTTAATGTAAATAAGTACCTACACTGATATCAAAATTATGTCTCGTTCGAGCGAAATGCACGATAACTAATGACATCGTTGAGATATCATTTTGATGTCAGTGTACTTCATTCAGATCGACTTCATAGAAAAGATAGCTTATTTTTGATGCTGCATATTTAGGTTTTGTTTGTCTATACATTCGACGTTTATACTAAATGTAAAAAGGTCACATTACGTAACCTCTCCAACATCCGTAGTGCTAAATCATGCACAAAGGCACAGGTGAGGCCGAACCTGCAGCGAATGCCGAGATATCTATCCCGTGCATCGGCCTTGAGAAAGCCGTCCATTCGCCGCTGACCTTTTCTCTTATTTATGAGCGCCGTCTGGGGATAAATCTTCGGCAGCTGAGCCTTGCGCATCCGCGTTGCTTTATCTCGAAAACTGTACTCTAATTGCATATCATTATTTCAATTGTCCGATGTAGCATGGTGATGGTAACTGGTCGTAGATGTCGACTATTATATTAAAAAAAATGTGTGTTCTTTGTGGTCATAGGGTAGTGTAGCAAACCTAATCAGAATTATGTAATGATTTTGTTGTTGCTGAAAAAATTCTGAAAATATTAGACGTCTGTATAGATTTATATTTTTCAACACCCACGGAGACTGTTAGGAAATAATGACGATAAAAAATCAAACTTCATACGTAAATTTTATTAGGTAATGTTATTTTATTAGGTTTGACCTAGCCACCTAGGTCAGTCGGTAGTTAGGTAGTGACCCTGCCTATGAAGCAGCTCCCTCTCTGGTTCGAATCCTGACAAAGGCATTTACTTGTGTTTATATCACAAATATTTATTCCTGAGTTATAGATATATTTTTTCTAATTAATTCATTTTGTAATTTTTGTAATGTGTATTGAAATAAAAGGATTTGTTTTCTATGTATATATTTATTTATCTATTTAAACTTTATTGCTCAAAAGAAAACTTATCGTACAAAAGACGGACTTAATGCCAAAAGGCATCCTCTACCAGTCAACCTTAAGGTAAATCAGAGAGATTGTGGGCGGTTCTATTAGCTACTACTAGGTACTATTAACTAAATAACATAAAAACTTATCTAAGATTCAACATACATAAGCAACAAAATACATATATACGTAATACAAATAAAACATACTATATATATATAAATAAATAAATATTATAGGACAGTATTACACAAATTGAGTAAGTCCCACAGTAAGCTCAATAAGGTTTGTGTTGAGGGTACTTAGACAACGATATATATAATATATAAATATTTATAAATACTTAAATACATAGAAAACACCCATGACTCACAAGGAAGGGTACCCAACTGTCCGACTCCGATTTGATTCATTTTGATATATGTTATAGAGTAGTCTAAAATAACGAACACGTATTTTTTTTAGCTGCCCAAACTCAACCTGTTAGGAGAAAATGGCCTTCAAAGTACTAAAAAGTTACTAAATCTTCTAACTCCTATAGAAAGTGATGCTCAAGCAACTTGCTAGTTAATGGCTGGTTTGAGTATATGTTTGAAAGCAGCAAAAAATAATGAGCACGTGTTTTGTTGTATCTGCTTAAACTCAAGTTTTCCTAAAAAAATACCTGTCTTTATGTGTAACTTTAGCGATAAGATATTATAAAACTTCGAATGTCCTTTTTTTTAGGAAAAAATGAGTTTTAGCCGTTAATTCCTACATACTAGCAAAGAAAGACCGTACCGATTTCTTAAACGCAAATTTATATCACTATATATTACATATACCGTAGTCTAGTACCCACAACACTGTGTGTACTAGACGACGTGTGTGTATCTAAAACATTTCTCGCCTTTTTTATTGAGGCAAAGCTCTCCTAGCCCACTCACCCAACATAATTTATACCCAACAAAAGGTTTCACTTGACATAGAGCGAACATATTTTAAACCCAACAAATGGTTGCACTGAATATGGAATTAACAACGATTTCGCCTTAAACCGAACTGTAGCTTGCCAATGTCATTAATCTGTTTACTAAAGTTCATGCATTCCGCTGCGCCCGGTTAGCCAACACCCACAGCGCACGTTACGCATTGGTTAAGGCATTTATTTTATATTCTGCATTGAAATTCAATATACTCTAATATAAACCTAAGGATTTCTCAAAACCTGTTTCATTAAATATTTTGCAGATGTATACATTTGGATAATTTTAGTACCGCTTTAAATTTATACAGTACATATTGTTTATTCGTACGCCATTCGAACCATCGAGACTAGATATTCCTGAAATATTGACATAAGCAATACTTGCTACCAATGCGTGGCATTAAATATCTAAACGTTGAAGCATCCATCCATAGATCAAAGCAGTAGTGCAAAAACGCCTCCAATAAATAATAACGAAAACACATGGTACTCTTTATAAGTGATATAGACCTGGATAAGAACTTCATGCACTACATTGTTCCTCCATTGAAACGAGCCCGAAGACTTGTCCCGCGTTGTCCCTTGTCCCATCCTGTCTAGCTTCTCAAGATCCTATCAACTTTCAACTTTGTACCGCGCGCGACAGTACCAGTGCTTATCAATGGCCTAACATTATTTATAAGGGGCCACATTGGCAGCAGCAGGATTTATAAGGGCTGGTCTGGATAAGAATTATGGGATGCGCTTGGTGCTTAGTTCACAATGGCAGCGCAGAGGAAATATCAGTTTCATATGAAATTTAGAGATCAAATTTATGCAGCTTTAGATCGAACATATTAAATTAGAATTCCTTCAATTAAGATGTTTATGAGAACGGGAAAGATACGACTTTTTTAACTTTGTCTGTCGGCTCTTTACGCTTAAACCGTTGAACCGATTTTAGATGAAAATTTACAGGCCCGGGAAAGGATATAGGTTTTTTTTAATCAATCATTTATTGAAATATTATGTTAATGTGATATTTGTAGAATCTGGTTACGCCTATTTTAAGGGACCACAGTACTGGCAGTAGACGGAACCCTGTCAAATTTGTATTTGTGTAGCAACGGTTCTATGAATTGTTTGTTTACTTTTATGTATGTCAGTCGGTCAATAACAGTTCTCATGTAAACACTGAATAAATTTCTAGTATACACTTTCTTGGTTTAACTGTGCTATAGATCTCTGCTAAATAGTGATAGGTTTATTCCCCACATCATTGTCATCATTCCACGCAGACTAAGTCTCGAGCAAAAGTTAATAAGTATATAAATACAAGCATTTGCGTCAGGTTTTTAAAATTATTCCGCTAGTTTATAATATATGAAGCATTAATAAACCGGCCCACCTAGAACCTAACGCCTGAACTCATGTTCTTTTGCGCACAATTTCTTCGGGAGAAACCACTCATTACGAGTAACCTACATAAGTTACGAAGAAATGAAAATGCAATAGGTAGTGGACAAACTTGAGAGAAATTACCCGCTGGAGACAAGGTAAACGGGTCCGTGAAAGTTATTGGCTGACGGACGGTCAATCTAAGCCTGGTTATGGACGCAAATAACCATTTTCTTACGAGATAAACGAGTGCAGTGGAAATTGTTATTTCTTGACACGGTTTTGTCTGCAAGTTGAGACCTAAATTGAGCAATTTTGAGCGGCTTATGGTACTTTATCAATTGTTATGCCCGACCTCTTTTTAAAATGGCAACTTAAAGAGTCAAGGTGCCCGAGATTATGACGATTCTTACAATCCACAGTTAAGAAATTTACCATCATGCTGTTTCTAACCACCGCCAACTTACCTGTGGTAACAACATGGTGGTATAATAACTACTGGGTAACCTCATTTGTAAGGTAGCTAATATCACAAACTGACGCAGTATTAGGAAATCTACAATTAGAAATAAGAAAAAAATAGTCGCATACTGTACAAAGAGAGTATAACAGAGGAGGCAGTTTCCCACGGGTTGAGAAGCTTTGCAAAAAATTGAAGTGCAATCCAAGTCCTTGACAGTCGTATTGATTGCGATGCCTAAAAAACTATAAGTGAACTATTACTAAACGTATTTACAGCTTTTTTGAATCAGAAATATTTATCTTTTTGCTCTAATTGGACTCCATTCAAGCGTTTTACTATCTAACGAATGGATTCGGTAAAAAACTTCATCGCTTCGCTACGTGCAGAATCTTAGCAGGTTTTTACCATTGCAATGATTAGATGTTTATACTAAAGTAAGGTGTATTTCATTATTAGATTAAACATTTTATAGACATAAAAGATTGTAAAAACAGCAGAACGATGAAAAAACAAATATTGGGACGCCTCAGCAATAATTTTACTCCTATCAAAAATATTTCGTAGAATGTGTTGTCCAGCAAGCAAGCGCAACGCATAATGTTATTATTAAAATTGTTTTTTTTTTTTTTTTATATATACACTAACACTAGTTTTTGTGTATGTTACTAACAAAATATGGTTCCTTGGTCTGAAATAAAGATTTTATTAATATTATTACAAAATATTTAAATTCTGTATTTTTTTCTATATTACATGATATCTACCTTTACTAACCTATTAACCCTCATTTCGGTCAGATAAAAAACAAATATTATAGTATTTAACTGTGAGTTTAACAAAAATATGTAATTTACAAGTGTTAAGGTAACCTCGTAAAACTGCGTGACTTGTCTTATCTCACTTTATACAAGCAATGAGCCCTTTATAAGTTTTGACTAACTAAAAAGTTTACTTACTTGACAATATGTGCGTAGGTACACATATCTACGAGAGAAAGCAGTTAAGACGCATATTGTTTAAATAAAACATGACTTACCTTATACAGTTTTCTTTTCACTTGTCACAACGCGATATATGCTTGTAGTAACAGCAAGTTACTAAATGTATTATGAATGTTTTGTAATACGTACATGCAAGGTAGCTCTAGAAGCTAACTAAATATCTTTTTAGAATGTTATAGGTATTTAAGAAGATAACACCTATAGCAATAATTATTTGAAACCACAAACAATGTAAACTCTTGAGGTGTAGTATGATATTTTAAATATATTGCAAATGGCTACTCGACAGTTTTTTGTAACTAATGTCAATCGATCTTGATTTTCCTGAGGGTCAAATATCTATATGGGACTCATGGCATTTAAGCAACACATGGGTCAGAAATGAGAGTTAAAGTCTGACGCTCACACTCGACGATTGAAACGTCCCTAACAAAATTATATTGTAATGTGACGTCACATTACATTAGCCTGGCCTAAAAGTATGGAAAATCAAGAAAATTGCTATTTTGACCCTGAAATATTGTGATTATGTATATAGTTGTCATACAATTTATTTTTCAATAAAATGTAAGGATATTATATTTTTTCTCTTTTAAAGTAACAAAAAACATTTTTTTCGAGACTTTGGAGCCTTGCATTTTTTATAATGTCAACATTTCTTTTTAAATTTCACTGTTTTTATAATGGATGGCACATTTTCTATCCATTTAGCAAAATTTTGTTGTAATATTCTACATATTATGTCAAGTTACCAATTGAAGAAACGGAATCGTCGACAACTCTTAAAGCTTCATGGTTTATTAGTGAGTTTTAGGTAACTCATTTTAATTTATTTTATAAAAATATTTACTACTTTTCGCCTGCAACGGAAAACTGGCGCTGTAAGTGTTTGATAAACGCGTTCCATCTAAGATATGAACAAAAAATCTATCGCAATATAGTGTACAAGTAAAAACCACTCATTCATTTCCCATGGCCTTCCTATACTTTAGTATTCACGACATATAAGTTATCGTACTCACGTTTGGTTCCATGAATCGCGACGCTATCCTATGGGCCCATAAAGTGGCATTCTGTACGAGTATTCCTTTCCAAACATTCCGACTCGCTCGGCGATTGTTCATGCAAAAATTAATGGCGTACATTCTTTGTAACAAACACACTGCACATTGTTTTTTAATAAATGCAAAGTTATAAATATAATACTTTGCATTGCAAATGGTTAACTCACAGCTCTATGGTTTAGATGTCGACAATCGGTACGGAAAATTTTAGTTTATTGATTTGGTGTGATTTGTTG
This sequence comes from Cydia pomonella, assembly GCF_033807575.1. Taxonomy (NCBI): domain Eukaryota; kingdom Metazoa; phylum Arthropoda; class Insecta; order Lepidoptera; family Tortricidae; genus Cydia; species Cydia pomonella. The sequence goes on from NC_084715.1 coordinate 10,824,141, forward strand.
TAAGTTGGTATTTCTAGCTAAAATATACAACTCGGTGGACGAGAATATATTTGTGCACTTAGGTACATTGGTTTGCAGGAGACTGAAAAGAAGCAAATTTTTTTTTCGCTAAGTTTTATACCTATTCGGGAAATATTTAACTTACTATTTATCATTTAGCCTCATACGTTTACTATTTATAGTACCATACAAATATTTTGAATATAGTGGTAATCATGAAATAAAACTATTTCTTTTATTGCCGTATCCGTTTTTGATGAGTAAATGTAAAACTTACAATGTATAACATGACTTACATGACAAACAAATTTTGAATGTCATATTTTTTTATATTTTAAAATTCATAAAAAAAAACGAGTATCTCAAAAACGGATATGGCACAAACGTATTCTCAGCCGACAAACAGCCAATAATATACAACATTCATTGTTTTATTAGGTAATTGATAAGGTGTGAAAATAAAATTAAAACTCGACCCTTTGCAACACTAACTTGTTCCAATTGTTATATTTTATGAATAACTGTCACGGTAACCGAAAACAACAGTACGCTGAAATCCCAAAAATGCCTTAAGCACTCAAAAACAGTAAACTACTAGCAAAAAGAACGTTAAAGCCTTTTTAATGAAGGCACTGAAAGGGGTAATTAGTTGATTACCCTCATTTCCATCATTAGCGGCCATTCTGCTCCATTCAGGCGCAGGCGCCGCGCTGTCGTACCTAATTAGATTAAATGCTCCCTCCGACACCACGTGAGTATAAACCTGTCTTGAAGCTTGGGATGCATTGGATTATTTGCGAACCGAATGTTTAATCCATGTAACGTCATGCGATAACGTCAATACTGACTGACAATATAATAATCTTATATACTTATGCTCCACAGGGCACTTATGGCAAACTTACGTCTTCAAATGAAAGCAGTTTTGGTCAAAGGCAGGAGCTTCTGAATTACTTACAATGATAGATGTTAGACGAGGAAATATGATGATGTGACACTAGACCCTACTCATAGTGTTGTGTTCCTGCCGGTAAGTAAGGTTGCCAGAGCTCAACGAGGGGGGAGGGGGTTAGGTTCGGCAACGCGCATGTAACTCCTCTGGAGGTGTAGGCGTACATAGGCTACGGAGACTGCTTACCATCAGCCGGGCCGTATGCTTGTTTGCCAACGACGTAGTATAAAAAAACGTTAAGTTTGTCGTAATATTCTTATACGGTTATCTCAAAATATAATTGTAAAATCCTGGTTTTTTTTTATAACGTTTAATATCGAAGTTAAAAATGTTATACAAAGAAATTAGAGCGAATAGAAGTTTTGTATTAACTATGTATGTAAAACTTCTGCCGATGCTTGTGCTTGTGCTTAAAAGCTATATTTTAGTAATAACTCTACAAACATTATTATTGACAAGTTAAAATGTATATATATATATATATACCTTCATTCGTTGAGTTGTACGCAATAGGGAGCGCGAACGATGTCGACGTGATTATCACAGTTTTGCGCGTCTCAAATAAAGAGCTATAATTACCGACTGTCGCGGCGTAACACATTATAGCATTCACAGACGAAACGTGAGAGAATTTAAAAGCGAATATATGTGAATACATGTAAAAAGTAAAGCAGTTCGATCGTGCTTTGACTTTTCGTAGAATTGGAGCTAAAATATATCAGTGGAATTTAAAAAAGTAGGTATATGGTCACAGAAATATATAGACTTATACAATGACGATTACTCGACTATTTGCATAATATTCAAAGTACACCAACATAATATATTATCTGAAAAATATATTATTTTGTAAATTGCTTTTAGAGGTACCTAAAGGCATAAGGTAGATACGATGGATAGGTTTATTTACTATAAAAAAAACTGAGATGTAATAGATAAAAGTGTACCTGGAATACATTTTCTATATTAATTTATGCAGATTTACTTCATTTTAACGATACAGATGAAGCTATTTCGCCTACGCAAAGAACATGAACCAGCGCTAACGCACAATCTTCCCCCATAACTTTCAATTAATCGATTTTGCGCTTTATTATAACGCCACAAAGCGAAGTTACAGTTGTACGCAATAAACAGTAACGGTATAGGGCAGTTCACACGAATATCGTTCTCATTAATAAACAATGCAATAGTGGGAATTCGTGAGCAGCCATGATCATACTCTTACTAAGATTACCTCCCATAGAATCCGTATGAAGCTTTTACCAAGACTTGCGGTCACTCCTCATTTTGCATCACTACTCATTCAACCTTTGTACGACATTTTAGTCTCTAAATGCGGCCAAGATTACACCTTTAAAATCGTTATATGGGCCCACAGTGAATTTTAAGGCAGCGGTGTTAACTTTCCTGGAAAAATTGGGGCGAAAAACACTTTATTTTAGAATTTACACTACCTTCGTAGTTTTTCTACTTGTAATTGTATGACCACATATAATTTCACAATTTGGTCCATTTCATGCTAATATTTATCGCTGTATTCCTATTTTAGATGATATTTTCATTAACACACTCGTCATGTAACAAAGTTCCGCAGCAGGAATGTCTATTTGAAAAACAATTAGGTAATTAACAGAAATTAATAATTCCAACAACCGTAAAATGATTATTACTTAAACTTCACCAATGCTACCTGAACGGCTAACAAAATCAGTATATGTGGTGACCGCAAGTCGTCTTTTCACTATGCACGCTTCATCTAATAGGTGAGCGATCTTTGCGTTAATATAGCTTAAGGAAGCGCAATTATATTGTTTCCCGTTATGCGTAAACTGTTCGTCATTCTTGAGCTTATAATAGTATGTGTAGTAACTGTGAAAAGAATCCTAGTTGTGTAATTAAGCGTGTTTAGTTGCTAAGCGTGTTTTTGCGGAAATGACTTAATTGAGCCTTAGTAATAACAATAAACACAAAGACATTTTACACACGGGATATCACGATTGTATAACAGTTTCGTCTTGACTTGGGGATAATAATAAGAGCACCATATAATAGGTACAGTCAAGTGTAAAAACGTCTACGTCGGTGGCAAACAAGCATACGGCCCGCCTTATGGTAAGCAGTCTCCGTAGCCTATGGACGCCTACAATGACGACGACGACGACGATGACGACGCTTACATGCCGACCCTACCACACCCTCGTTTAGCTCTGGCAACCTTACTCACCGGCAGGAACACAACACTATGAGTAGGGTATTAACCCTCTACTGCATGAATTAATAAAGATGTACAATAGAAAATTTTTGATTCGAAAAATATGGTTTATATACATCTTAAACAAGTAAATGTAACCAAAAAAAATTACTACCATTAATAGAAAAATATAAATCACGTCCATTTATGGCGTCGTATGCGGTCGCGCGATTGTAGATCAATGCCATTTGTGGCTTCGCATGCATGCAGATGACATATTTTATTATGTTAGGTACATGTAAATTTTTTGAAGCAGTTTGTTTTCTCAATAAGGCATAAATAATCATTGCATTTTTAACATTTCAAATACGAACGATAACCACAATTGTTTTGACATAACAAGCAGGTTTTCTCATGTATCAGGATATCATCCAACTTGTCAGAACATACAAAATTCAGTGGTAATTTTTGAATTCTTGCTGGCGTCTTCATTGTTTTTTTAGAATGCAAAGTTTCCAGGGAGACCCAGCTACACTTGGACGCCCACATTTCCTCTTCACACTTTATCCCGCCTTTCGACAGTGTGCAGAAACAGCAAGCTTGAAATCATATAAAGGCACGTACACTACACGTCGGTAGTGCGACGCCATAACAACCAAACATTCACTATACACTTATCGATCAAATGGAAAAAAATCCTCTTGTACCAATTGCGATATCTAATATTGATTCTATAGAGGCCTACTAAGGAGTCTAATTAATCTACTCCCCCTATGTGCTGTTTGTAAGAATCGACAGCTTTAGGTGATAGTATCTCGACATATTTTTTCTCTTTTCTGACATATCGAGTTTTAGATGTGAATGGTGTGACATATGCTGAAGAAAAAATAAAAATAAAATTGCCGGAGACTGCAACTCTTCTATATAATGCGGCAAAACGGTAGAACCAATGAATACAAAATATTCTGCATTGTATGGAGGCATCTTTTGTTCATTTCAGTTGATTTTTTCTTTGGGCGCCTTTCTTATCTTCGAAGGCGTGGGTTTTGAATTACCGGGTTCACACTCTTCATCTCAGGAATCAGGATCAGAATCGGGAATCATAACAGGAATGCTACGCCGTTTTTTGGATTCGTTATTGTCATCAGAGTTGGATAAAGAATCGTCGTTACTTATGGATCCATCTCCGAGAATAGAATTTATGAATTTACTTGTTTAGAACTACCATAAAAACGAAACGGAAGCATTATAAAATAAAATCTATTACTTATCAGTACACCCAGTGCATGCGAAGCCAGTTCTGGATTAAAACAAGAATACCCCTAAGTGCATACGAAGCCATTAATGGCGTCACAGAAAAACCGTCTAAAACAAGTCAAAAACAATATAATTTACAAAAACCAATATCAACAAATGATAGTACGTACTTTAAGTAAGAGGTAATTAATTTTAGTTATGTACTTACTCACGTTTTTCATTTTTTATACACCCACGAAATCTCTCAATATTTGTTATCGTCATTACTCAGCGCACGCGTCACTTGAATGAAGTTTTGTTTACTATGTTTTAATTCTACAGAAATTCTAAAACTACCCACTCATTTTCGTCATGTTTGATTACCTTATTAAATATGTTAAAACCTTATTTTCAAATTCTTTAAGCGTATAAAAAAATCTAGAATCCTAGAAGCCAATTCTGGCTTCCTATGCGGTAAAGGGTTAAAGAGACACTTAATAAAAGTTTAACATACTTCCTGTGTATGCGATCAATTGTTTACCAAAATACAAATCATATCTAGTTTAATATTCAGTTAAAGATAAAGACAGGAAGAAAGATACAATATCATCTCTGTAAATTTACAAGCAGTAACCAAATAAAATTGGCACATCTTGCCGTATAACTCGTAATACCTACATGTGTTTTAGGTACCTATACGTTTCTTTAATACTAACGTTATTCGTGGCGCGATCAGTAAACAGCAAGCATTTCACATTTGTATTCAATAAGTCAATCCACTGGTTCCACTGACTAGGACCACATATTGTCTGAACAACCAAACATAATGGAATACTTCTCTTGATATTTTATTGTTTATAGGGACAGCCGTGTATAACCAACTACTTTTTACAACTGAGTAAGCAGCCACAGTTTCATAAATAAATATCGATTTTATCCACATACAAACAAACACCGGGACTAGTTATGACTTGTTAAAAAAATGGGGTATCGCCGTGAACATAATGACATGGCCTATATAAACGGCACCATGGGACAATTAACAGATTTGGATTATTCTTTATATTTCACCGACACCTGTAAAATTTCTACCGCTTTATGCGTTAAAAGTTGAATATCCTTTTATTCATCCTTTCTATGTAATTAATCAAAGCTTCTGCAATTGGTTTCAATGTTATTAACAAATTAAAACTATGTATTTAACTCCAGTCATGGGATATATCGCGCCATTAATTTTGAAACGATTAAATACCTATAAATGAAAAATAAAACTTGAGCAGCTGTATTGCTCTTGTTTATGGTAAAATGTTGCCAAAGTTTAAAAACTGATGGTAAATACTTATTTTACATGTTTTTCCTATACCATCCCATTACTGGTGCCAGTCCTATCACAGGGGTGCCAGTCCCATCACATGCTAGGTACGAAATTGCCACTTGTCCACTTTGGCTTTCTATTGGATACTGCGTTTCAAATTCATAATAAAAACACAGTTCACTGCTTACACAATCTTGCCGTGTTATTTGACACCTTGCCAAAGAAACTGCTCAAAAATGGTAGCCACTTATGTTCGTCATTTTTCAAATAATGATATGATAAAATAAAAAGTCGAATATAAGTCGAAGTCTTGGGGCTTATCAATCGTACATCGACAAACGCCGAACGAAACGGGATCGGGATACGAAAAGTCAAGTTTCGATTGGCGTTTTCTGTCAACGATTGTCATCTTGGCTAGGCCTTATATTCTAATGATTCCCTAAAAGTGGCAATGTAACTTCACAGAGACATGCATCAATGGGAAATTCACATGCCACTTCCTAGTAACTAAGCAACATGAATGGAAGTCTTCCTAGCTTTTTCTGCAGATAATTGTATCTCGTGTTAGCATATTAGTTAGATGTCGGTGTTAATTTGTATGGAAGTCTATATGCGCGTGCCTGATGCAATAACTGAACGTGAACAAGATTTGTTCTTATACGTAAATTTTAATATTGCATCGTAATTACCGGAACAATAGAAATACCACCTGAGTATTGACAAGTTTGATAATGAACGCTTACTGGGATTACACATTTTTCTTACGGATTTTAGGTCTAGGGACGAATTAACAATTGAGACAAAATGGTAAACTTTGGTTTCTGTACTACGAGTAGGTACGTATAAGTACATATACATATTTATTATTAATTGAAATTTCTACAGCTTAAGGTAAGTGTAAAAAAATGACCACATTATCGTTGTAATCATAAGATGAATTCTATTGTAAACAAAGAACATATTTGTTACAAGGCTAACACTGAAATCGGACTTAAATTGTACAGTTAATGAGACTGAAATAAAATGCAAATTAATAATAATTGTCATGTGAACATATTCTATCAAATGTCAGAGTAATGAGATAAGACTATGGTTTGATTTATAGACCATCAGTGTTAAATACTGCAAAACATCGATACTTGAAACAGGGTTCCATTCTCGAGTGTGCATTTTACCATTAGACATAACATCGAAAACGTATTGAGAGCATGCGCTCGTTCTCTAAAGTGCTTAGAAACGCGACACATTCTTCTACTAATATTGCGTTGGTAATAATAAAAGCGATAATATGCCTGTTTATGTTACCGATACTGTAGTAGCTAAAATAAACTACTGGACAAAGTAGCGCACAATAAGCTACAGTACTCGGCCTCTGTCGCCTTAATCCAGCAAATTTCAGTAACCTACACTAGCAACCTGACGTCTATCCATCTTATAGTAAGCCTAGCACTACGTTTATCAGTCTCAGTACATATAGGTACGTACAACATCTCTAAGTATAACAGCCTTAAAAAAGGTCTACCAGTACTGCGTCTCCAAATGGATGGTACGTGAAGCTTTCCAGCCTCATCGAAGTAGTATTCCATTTTATTGGATTTTTGTTTCTGAATATGGTCCCAGTTTTTCCAAAGAGCATTATGCATTTGTCTTAGCATTCCCATGTCAGCGACAATGGGATGCGCGAGGTTGCTCACCTCGCATTGTACTACGATATGCTATGCTAGAAAAGACGCATGTATGCTATGTATGAGAGTACAGGGCAAAGGGGACCTTAAGTGATGTCTGCGGTTACGCGATTATTAACGGTGCTTCAGTGAAAACAATGCTTGGCGATATAAACTTCTACCACTTATAAGGTCCATTTTCTGTGAAAGCATGAAGCAGCCATGAACTTACGACCTATAGATCTGGTAGTGTTTATGCTCCTGCGACGGCACAGTGCGCAGATTAACTGGATCCGAATTTGTATTGCGACAGTTGTAATTTTATGTGAAGTGCGTGTTCCGTTACAAAGATCGCATATTCTCTAACTTTCAATGCTCATAGAACCAATTTAACAGAGATTTTGACAAGTTTTTGTTACGTTTTGATGTTAGAATTTCTGATTGATTACTTCAAGTCCGCATCATTAATTTTACATAATACAGTTTACGTTATGATTGTTATCTTTTTCTTCAATAAATTATTAATTTCGTGCTGTGTATTAATTGTTTTCGCACAATAATTATGTGAATAATACATTTTGTTTCGACAATACAAATATATTTAGTTTTATTAATTGCTTAAATAAAGCACAACAAAGTTTATCATTCATTCTATATCTTGTCTATGATTGTGTCGTATACAGGGTGAAATTTTAACCACCGTTCATATTCTACGTAGTAATTTTATAGGTTATACTGAACTACTTTTATTATGAACCAATGCCGAAAACGCGAAAAAGATTTAGCTGGTTTCATACATTCCGGCTGATGTGAGCCAATTTTTTTAAGCGTTTTCGGCATTGGCCCCATATAAAAGTTGTTCAGTATGACCTATAAAATCACTACGCAGAGTATGAACGGTGGTGAAAATTTCACCCTGGATAGCATATTTAGCCGTCAGCGTGGCTGCCGAAATATTTGTGTTGGATCGCATTCAAAAAGGAAAAACAAAAGAGATGCAAAGCCGTATTTGCGCAAATACGGCAAATTTAATAAAAATTATCTTAGATATTTGAGCACGCGTCCAATAAAACCTTTCCAATTTAGTCATCGGAAAACTGACGTGATTTATAATTAATTAAATTACAGATTAATCGTACTTATATCTTAAATTTACTACTAAAAAACTTCACATTTTTTTCAGGGTATTGTATATCTGTAATGGGTTTTACCGTTGATGACAAATTCAATTTCTTGCTATTGCAATGAAAGGTTTAAGTGCAACTTCTGTATATACTCGTAAGCTGCGACGCACCGCGGGTGGGATCTTACATCGCGCGACTAAATGAGTGATTGAATGAGAATGAGCATTCAAAGCTCCATACCAGCTGATTAATCGGTTCATTATGTAGCGTACTAATTAATTAAAATGGCGATTGACATTAAACTTTCATAATGAAAGTAACGGTATCTTGAGCAGTGACTTTATTTGGTATTTCGTTATTGATAATATAATGTTCATGTAACACCTTTCACTTGATAACAAAATAAACAGTGAATTGACAATATACTCATAAGCCGTATTTGATCGTGATATGGCAACTTGTTGGCCATGCACTTTTGTAAAAGTCGGTGCCACAGGAAAATAAAACTGCATTGATTCATAAGCACTACTAGAAAAACATTACTTACGTCAAAATACAAATATATATAAATCATAGACTATTTATTCTAAATAAACAATGCAACATACATTTCCGATACGATATTGGTTTCCGATGAAATTACTATTAAAGCTTTATTGCGTTATTTCATATAAAAATAGATGCGTATAATTTCCAATCGCTTAATCATCACACTCTCACATTATGATGTAATGTCTCACGTAAATAGTTAATTGACTCTATCTATAAAACAACAGAAAATCGATTCACGGATGAGGCATGACTTTGACTTGCAAGAAAAAAAAATATATTTAGTACTTATTCATACTTAAGCCCTTTTAAACGAGTGGTCCAATTAAGAATCAGCATATCACATGTCCGCTCAAACAGCGTTACTAATGTCCCAGCTATCTGTTCATCGGAGCATACGCGACTCGGGCGATTTTCCGGTGAGTAACGCCGCGTGCGGCCGCCGCCGTGACCGACGAAAGTTGTTTATCTCGCGATAATTATTATCGAATTAGCACGTACGGTGTGAATTGGGATTATAGTAGGGCTTTGTGGAACGGCTTTAGAATTTCCCTTTTTCTTTGCAGTGTATATAAAAGCGAGATATTATGAAAGTTTGCTTTTTGTGTATTATGGTGCTTTGAGTTCATTTTAATATATTTGTGAATTAGTATCTACAGTACTGATAAAAAAACCGGGCAAGTGCGAGTCAGACTCGCGCACGAAGGGTTCCGTACCATTATTTATAAAAACGGCAAAAAAAATGTTGGTTGTATTGGAACCCCCCTTAAATATTTATTTTATTCTATTTTTAGTATTTGTTGTTATAGCGGCAACAGAAATACATCATCTGTGAAAATTTCAAATGTATCTTTATTTATCAACTATACCTATATATAGTGATAGCTAGCTATCACGGTTCATGAGATACAGCCTGGTGACAAACGGACGGACGGACAGCGAAGTCTCAGTAATAGGGTCCCGTTTGACCCTCAGTAATAGAGTACGGAACCCTAAAAATTAACAAAATACGGCACATATGATTTGCCGTTAAATACAGTCACTGGAAATAAATTATTTAGCAAATTAAATCATTACTCACTTAATATTGTGTAAATTGATTTGATAAATTACGTTTTCATCGGCATGAAACCAATAGTACAAACACTGTATTTCGCCAGCACGGTTACCTTATCGACACGGATATATAGTCAGTCTAATCCGAATCCAATACGTGTTCCGTAGCCGCGGAGCCCCGGCTAAAAATTTAAAACTACTAGACGGATTTTCCTGCGGTTTTCATATTATTTAGTTGCGGTATTCTTGAGGAAGGTTTAAGTTATAATTTGTTAAGGTTTACCCGTGCGAAGCCGGTCCGGTGTCTGTGTCTCACTGAAGTTTTGTTATTAAAACACTGTTTGTGTTTCATAATTCGCTATCGTAATGCAATCTAGCGATGCAATACATCCGACTTAAGGCTATCTTGTTATGCAAATGATCATTCACAATGCATAATGTCATTTAAGTCCGATTTTAAATACAAAGCCGATAGGGGTTTTGCAATATGTGCTCAATAGGGTTTTAGCCGAATAAGTATATGTTTATCCTTGAATGTTTATGGTCATAAGATGATGGTTAAAATGAATTTCATACAATTCGAAAAGGGCGTAAGCATAACATTATATTATATCTAAAAACAGTTTGTACGACAGGAGTGCAAACGAGCTTCATCTTGTCATATCCATGAATCACTGAAAAAAATATTTGCGTAACAGTAACAATAACAATATATCTTGTTATTACTTACACAAATAATGGGACTTGTGAACTATGTGTTATCTGTTTCGAAATCGGTTTTAGGATATTACGTTTTCTACATTCTGCCAGCATAAAATATTTTATTTGAGAGTTAAAATGCAGATGAGCTTACAAAAAACATAGGAATGACGATGCCTATACAAACATAGCATATAATTAACATTTATCTTTGCGTTGTCCTCTGGTCGATGAGAAAACATTTTCAACAGTAAATAGTGGGAAGCGATTTGGTAAACAATTTGTCATTATAATTAGACTACGCTACATGCATCACTCGTAAATCAGCCGATTCACAAAAATGTTAATCTCATCGCTTACATGCATTTCATTTTTGGTACAAGTTTTTATCGCTGACTATACTTTTATTTCACACGCAACTCATACTCATCGAGACAATTCTAAAAACTCAAACACAATTAGGTTGTATTGTTTTATCACAGAGTTCCTATGGCCACCTCCTGTCACCATCATCAAATCAGCTTCAGTGGTACCATATTGCATTGACTTTCATATGTATAAAAATTTTCAGCTTGATAGGAAATCGGGAAGTAGGTTAAATTTAACTTGCAATTTTGATTACAGAACTACACACAGACACACAGACAACGGGACAGGTGAAACTAAATAAAAGCTTGTAAAAGAGATCAAATATTGTGCGATTCGTAAAAGCCGTCAATTCAAAGCTACTGCTCAATTAGTAATGAAATAAATATGATCAAACCAAAAATGTGACCGCTGCCGGTAAAACGAACCACTTTCTCGCTTGCCATAAGGACGAGATTTACTTGTATCTTTATATGAATAACCTGACAAGGCGTCCTTATGGCAAGCGACAAAGTGGAACGTTTTGCCGGTCGCGGTCACAAATTTGATTGCTAATAACGTCCAAAAGATCTCGTTACTCTCGTGTAATCGCGTACTACATACATACATTACATTGCATTACATTACATTACATTACATTACATTACATTACATTACATTACATTACATTACATTACATTACATTACATTACATTGGTTCACCTGAACTGACCACTGCACCTGGAAACCCTTAAAGCAATAAGATGAGATCCGGTACAGCAAGAGTACCGGTTTCAAAGCTGAGGAAACAGGAGGATGTGCGTGCGCAGCAGGCAGGTGTCAAGAACAGGCAAGGCTTTCCAAATTCCTCAGAGCGGTGCAGTGTAAATGGTAGGTTGATGATGATAATGATGAACACTTGCACTCGGCAGCCAATGGGAACACACAGCCAGACAACCTCGTAATTGCGAGAACAATGCCCGCGCCTGAGAAGTGATGCTTTCCCCAGATCTACGGGTTATCTAATTTTATTATGTTCTATCAGAAGTCGGTCGGATTTAATTTATTAATCTGTGGTTAAGAACGATTTATTATTGTTATTTTTACCTATACCGTTGTGTTTTGATTGTTATGTTGTTGTGCCAATTGGATGTTTAAGCGGACATGCAATTTACGTTTTAAATTTAATAAAAGCCAGAGTATTAGATGTCATCTGTCCCTGTTGTGTATGAGAGGAGGCATATGCCCCGCTGAGGGCCAAGCCAAAGTATTGATGTAATTAAAACGATGTCAAATGTAAATAAACTATCTATGTACATGCCCTTTATAGTTCCAGAATGTGCAGTAAAAATGAATATTACAGTAATACTAGGTACATAATATTTTATACAATCAAGTCCTTATAAAATTAGTAGCTAATTAGCTATTCATGCTGCCAAATATCGAATTAATAAGGTTAATGATTATAATAACTAATTATGTTATTGTTGTACCTACACAATATTTTTTTTTGTTATATATTAGTTCACTCAGAAGTGTCACAGCGATATACGATAGAGTAGGAATGTACTATTGAGACTTATGACATTATAATTCAAAGATTTAAATGTGTAGAAAAACATAATTAGGTATATCAGATTCATCTGAGTAAGATATCCGCACAATTTATATATTATTTGACGCATAGTAATAAACACCGGTTATTAGAAGATATTCGTAATTTGTAATTAAACCGAACATATCCGCTTTGCACCTGATCTCCTTATTGTACCCTTCTCACAAACTAGTTCTGGCTGATTCGTATTCCTTTTATTCCATCGTAGTCTTTTTTATATGAGTGTCTAGACTATATAAATAAGCAATTAAGGTATGGCAGTAAATTTACTTTAAACATCTCCATAGTTACGAGAATGTCAATGACAACACACCTTTATTATTGGTGACGCATTGTTTTGAAGATAAATAATCAAAAGCTCAAATTTAAAATTCTCTTTGTTAAAGGTCAGCGAGCCACTTAGTTGCATAACCTATCTGTGCAGTACAGTATATTTTTTCGGACAAGCAAAAAAAGAGACAATCTGGGCAACAGGTACTTACACCGAAATCTTTGACGAAACATTTAGGTATGCCAAATTTCAAGTTCTGGAATGGACAACTTACATTGCTTCACGAAAATGGCAAAGTAAGTAAGTAAGAAATACGGAGATTTTCTATATCCTTTTTTTAAATGTAGGCGAGTTTTTTTTTCGCGCCATTTCACTAAATTAAATCTAAATGAGGAAAATGTTCATTTAATATAACATATGCTGTTAAAGTCTAATAAAACTCAAGTCTAAGTAACAGCAGCGTGTTAAATTTGATTGATTCATAATAAATTACTAATATTGTAACTTCCTGCGACTAGATGGGAATTCAAATTAGCAACGACACATAATATCCGTTACACACGTTCGAAATGTGTACGACCAGTTGGCTGAGCATAAAAAGATATTGCGATTTTCTTTAACTATTGTGGTGCTAGATGGGTGGGCATTTTTTCAAATAAAGAAAAGGTCTTATATTATTTAACTACATGGGTACCATATCATATGTTTTAAAGTTTAGTTTAGCTAGAAAGTGCGATTTCTCAAAAATAACGACACTACGAGTACAAACAATAATGTAGGTTAGAATGTATATAGTGACGGGGTATTTACTTATATTAGTGTTCTACGCATTATTACAAGCTTTTATTTAGTGTCACCTATCCTGTTGTCTGTAAATAGGTGTATTTGTAATCAAATTTCGTATTTTATTGAGCTGAAACTTCACATACTTAGGTAAATTGGGTGATGGTCCATAATTTATGGTACCATCGACATTGAGCTGATCTGATGATGTAAAACATCTTTATGTTTGGATTTGTTAGAATAGTCTTGATGAATAAGTAATTATTAACTGTTGAAAGAAAAGTACAGTCAGCGATAAAAGGTTGTATTAAAAATGAAATTAATGGCAAAAAATGCATAATTGTATATTGACTAATTAACTGTGAAAATCAGCAATTGAATATTGACTAACTAATTAGAACTATCGCCAAAATAAACATTTTCATTTAGTACCCGTAGTCTTATGCACCTGTTCTGACAATAAAATCCACAAGAATCCTCAACGATAAGAGAGTCTCGTTTAATAACTGACTGAGACGACGAGAGTCTAACAAAATGTATTTAATTTTTATCATACAGCGATTGGTCTATATTAATGGCAGTGACTTTACGTGGCGGCATAGGTGTATGTTATTTAAATAAGATACAACCTTACACAAATTGCCCCGATCCAAACAAATCTTATACTATGAGTACTAGTCGATGATATACATACCTACTTATAAAGATAAATACATACATAGTTATTAATATAAGTATATAAATAAAATAACTAATCTGGATTCAAACCCGGGGCTGCTTCGTGGGTACTGGGTAGGAACACTACTGACCAGGCTAGAGCGTTAAACCATTTTATCACCGAATCTTAATATTCTAGAGGTAAATGAATGTCAATAATTAACTAAAGGAATACTAGCAACCAATAAACTATTAACACCGCTATTTAATTTGAGGATAACTATTCAAGATCGTGATGTTGTAAAATCTCATTGCAGTCCGATTGGTTCTGCTTTTACCACTCTAATAATATGATGATTGGAAGGTTTCCCATAATAGTTATACCTGTTGATGGGGTGATAGAAGATTACAATCATACAGTGATTAAAAGGCTTTACACTAGGTATTTTTTAATGAAATACTTCTAAGTAAACCACTTTTTATTTTATATAATTTTTAATATTTCTTTCTTACATTATAATGTACTTACTTAATTTCTGTACACTATGGTGAGTACAGTAATCGATAGGGTTTTTTCAATTACGTTTAAAAGTAAGTAATATAAAGTTCCAAAATAGAAACAACCGCTACGTATTATTGGTGGATAGGGAGTAGGGAAGGGACATATCAGAAAATTAATATAGCAAGTAATAAACCTACTTATGTGTGGTAAAGCCATAATGTTAAACCATAAACGTACAATGCTACGAGTAGGTGCTTAAATTATGTATGTCGACAGCCCTCTGGGTTATGAAGACATGAGAAACTTATGTTTCTACTCTACAATTAACTCAAGATCAAGTTTTTCTAACATTTTTTTAATAGCCTTTGTTTTTTTATTAGTACTCATTAATAATTGTTAAGTAAATCTATGTATTAATAACAATTCGTCGGTTGACGAACTATGTCTTCAAACACAGCTCGTATCTCAATTTTAGTATCCAAACATTTGTAAGATTCGAAGTTAAATTGTTTTTTACAAGACTGTATCCGACTCAGTACATACTGTTTGTTTTCGCTCATATGCACCAAATTATAACTCGTGCCTAGAATTCTGAGACTCGATCATAAAATACGTAATGCCAATTTTTAATGTTCACTTTAACTGTTTACGATTTAAAGCCTTTTATTTGCGGCGTCTTCACAAAAGTGGTCGTTTTTCACGAGATATTATTAAGAAAAGTCGAATTCGCCATTTGCCGCCACAGCACGTTGTAGGTAACACAAACCAAACAAATCTGCTGCCGTTTACTTTGACCATTAGATTTCTTGACTTGGCACAAAAATCCACTTACAATTTAAACTTTAAACCAGGTCATGTGGGACTTCAAACGTTTTACTTCATTTGATTTTCGTACAGAAGTTTTATCTGGCATAAAGATATATGGTCAGTTATTTAATTCTTACTGATTTGGTTTTAACTAATTATTAGAAATATAAGCAACTAAATAAACAACATTCATGAATATATATTTTTCTTGTAATATTGACTTTACACCTTAAATGACTGTCCAACAAATAAATTTATAGTTTGAAAAACACTAGAAAACAAGCTTTTTTATGGTGTAGGTTGCATGGTGGTTTGTTATAACCTTGAAACCTGATCTTGTTCAAAGTCCATTACCTTTCTCACAAGTGCAAACACCACTATGATACAATATTCCATCATGGAATGTCAGTGCCTATCTTCCGGTTTCATCATCAGACCTTGAAGCCTAATCGTGGTCAAAGTTCATTACAAGACTTTTCTAACAAATCCAAACACAGCTATGATACGATGTTCCATCATGAAGTTTCAGTTCATATCTTCCGGCTCCATCATCAGATCAGTTCGACAGTACCATATTATTGTATTGTCATCAGAACTACATACAGCTGCCAATTTTCATGACGCTAGGATCCTTGGAAGATGGTTAAATTAGTTACCTTAGATTCCATTACATAGTTACATAGTACATACAGGTCGACCTAATAAAAAGCGTGTTAAAAATCCGCTACTATTCTAACATATGTAATTGTAATCATAACGCAAGTCACCATTCCACAGGTGACATGACTTTCTTGTTACTCTCCAATTGATCTATTTGTGTCTTAATTGTATTTGTAATACGAACTACTATTGCTTGGCTTGTCATCCTAGTTACGGCTAATAGGTGAGACTCATAGATGCTGTAGACCATGGTATCGAATACGACTCGATTTTCGACGAGTTAATTGAAGCCGGGAGAAAAAATTAAATATTTGATTACAGTTAGTTTTACAGTTTATGTTTGCTGTTAAATTATAACTGGTTTTAGAGACGCATTGAATGACAAAGCAACCTCTTACTACAAGCGTTAGAGATATTTTATCGTAATATCCATATTTGTAGTAGAGATCGATCTTTTAAGGAAATATAGGTACTATGAAGGCATTTGAATTCAAGAAACAGTTAGCTTTTTTAACTTACATGTACTAGCTTAACGATATACCTACCTATGTACGTAGATAAGAAAGTTTTTAAATTGATTCTACGCGTCACATCCGACTTTTTGGAACCCAAATAATCTCTTAAGGATTACTTGCTTTATAATTCGTTGCTGTCTTTTACATTCTATCCTCACAGTAAAGTACCTACTTTTATAGGTAGCTGGCAAAACAAGCGTCACTTCAGAAACCTTTAAATTAAAGGAACAGAACAAAAGGTGTCGAACTTTATTTCAGACACTTAATTTGAAACATTATAATATATTGATCCGTCCGTGACCTTTTGTATCCCCTCGCAATTTAATAGACATCTTATCTACACAAAAGACATTTTATTTATTTTGTTACTATTTTACTTTGTAAGTAATTAAGAAGGCAATTAAATAAAAAAGTTGATTAGATTATTAGAAGAATACTCAGCAAAGCTAGTTGTAACATGTGAAGGTAACGTTAGGTTGGCTTACGCGTAGAAAAGCAACATATTTAGCAACTGCGTAATGTTTTTTACAGCACACAATAAACGGTCAAAATTTGTTAGTAAGTATTCCCACCAATTTTCGGTGTTACAAATCTATTCGAATATAGATGCTCAGAAGAAAAGCTTCACATTTTTACAACTGGTACATTTAATAGAAAGTGAACAAGCAGTCTAACAGCACTTACATTTTTTATGCTTGTTATTGAAATGTTCGATCAACGTGCTGTCGATACCCTATTTGGCCGAGAAATAATAATCAGATCGGACACATTTTATTGTACATGTGATCAGCCCGCGCATCAGGTTGCGCAAGAGACTTTCACTGGCGACTATTCTTTGCTCAAACTTCAATTAGCATGAAACGTTTTCTGTTTTAGTCTAACATTATTGTTGGTATGTAAAGAACATAAGTAGGTCGTGTTATGCAAGTATTGGCGAACACTTGTCTTATAACGGACGAATTTGAGGTCATGTTTTGGATATACCTATCTCAGATTGTAAGTGTGTACGAGTATGTTAAATAATAATGTGTTAATTAATGAACGTGTCAGTCTGATAAATAACAGTCCCTAAAATAAAAATTCAATACCTAAAATAATGTAGCAAACATTTGCTTTTTGTAATCTAGTTACATATTTAGGTAAAATCACATTTACTAATCCATTCTCCCGAAAATATGATACTCAATGATAAATCGGAAACCAGACGAGGGCAGATAATATTTCAGCAAATAATATCTACGAAAGTCAATGCCATTCACTAACCGAAAGCTTCTACATTGCATCGCTAGTCGCTCTATGATCTGCTTCAATCATTCTTTCATTCTTTCATTATTTTTTTCTCTATGATTAGTTTTTGCCTGCGGTTGCCTCCCGCGTAGCTTTTTAAATTGCCACGTAGATTACCAGGCACGTAAACAACTAATTGTAACGATCGCCGGACAGCATTAGCTTTTTGTGGTGAAATTGGTGTTGATAATGATGTATTTATTGCAATTTAAATTGATTATTGTACGCGGCGTCCATTATACGAATCATTTACTTAGCGAGTCCATAATTTGAAAATTCCCACGTAAACGTGTTTCCACAACTCAAACCACAGTTTACCAGATTATCTTATAAACTTTATTCCCAGGAGCAGGATCTTAAAGTTTAAATGTCTATGCGAGCTTATAAAGGACAATACACCATAGTGCTATAATTTAAACTTCTTTGTAACTACCGTACGATATTTTCAAGTCCGGCTGGAGGCTAGCAGCAAACAAAGGCAATAAATAGCAGAGGAAGTATTCTTTGCCGAAGCGCTTCGGGGCCTAATCAACCGTGGCGGTTCGCGGTCGCAAGTTTTTATTTCGATAAGACAGCAACAAATAGAATACAATAGATAGTTTGCTGAGAAAAACAATGGAATCGTAATATAATTGTTGATGTAATACGATGGTAAATATTTCAACGTTCTCTCTAATGGTACCTGTATTAAAAACTGGTCTTGTTGTAGTTTAGCGTGAACGTGCATAATTTGTTAAATAAGCAATTTTTATTTTTGTTTTTATTGAAATATGACGACACGCAAATTATTTGTTTTTTTTTTTTTTGATAAAAGGAAATCATATCATATATAATCTGTTAGGAAGAAATAATTAAATTAATTATATGATCCAACCGACCGTCACTCGGTCCGATAGATTAACGATATTTAAAAGATCGGTTAACTCGAAATCTCTCCGCTCTTTTCGAAATTGCAACAAGTCAAAAATGAATTACGATTAATGTCATTACAATTTGTCCTCAACAATAATACCAAACACCCGTTAGTTTGGGCAATTCTTGGTAGCGCGAAGTCAACCGTAGCGAAGCGCACTTCGGCGCACTGACAGGTAAAGGACCCTTAATCGGATCACTCGTGTTTGAAACACTAAATTACACCATTAATCAAATCGTTTTATTATAAAGTAAATTCTGCTATTAGATATTCTGAGCAGAATTAAGCTAGCTGGTGGTAACACTAGCTTTAAGCAGTGGATGAGATCTTTGCTGGAATAACTCTTTACCTGGCATCGAATTACGCTTTATAATATGCTATTTCGCTTAAGGTAAATTAAACAGTTATTAAATCATAATGTTTAAAAGTCAATCGCGAATTTGTTTCCCTTTATTTTCTAACAATTCGACGCAGGTTACACTGGTCTTGTTCGCGGATAATTGATGTGATGATGTCGCAGTAAAATGTCAATGAAGAGGTAATAAGGTGTATAAGCAGTGAAAACCACTATGTATTTTGTTATTACCTATATATATTGTGTATGTATTTTCTCCTCAATAGTATAATGATAATTTTTATACATTGGATTTTTGGCACTTACCTACTTATAACACCATTACAATAGTTTACTAAAACAATATTTTAGTTACAATAGTGCATAGTTATCTAATGACTATGTAGTTAAATACGAACGACGTTAAAACAAAACATAATAATTGTCCGATTCCCATCGAATCGAAAGCTGTATAACAAGTCCGCCATAACTTTTACTCTTATCTATATTATCGAAGGTTATATAAAGATGTAATTAACGTAGGTGTACCGGTAAACGATGAACTGCCTATAGTTAGTTTAAGACTGTTAACTGAATCGTTGTTACGCAATATGAATGATGATACCTTCAGCTGCAACGCCCATATAGTACAGTCAAACGAAAAAAAATAACAAGAAGCATTCTAACTAAATCTACGATTACATACGCGTAAAAAAACCTTTTAGTTCCTCAATGATAAAATACTTACTATAATCTTACTAGTAATCTAGTTTTTATAAAAAATAAATCACTCTTTTGGTATGTTGATTCCTTCCGCCGAATCAGAATTCGCTGTCCGAGAGCATATAATCAAATCATCAACTTTTTGCATTCATCATTATTTTAGATCGTTACCAGCAAATTTAAAGACATGATATGCCGACGCACGAATGTTTACTTGTACTTATTACGCAACATGAGTATATATTTTATGAACTCTAGTGTGAATATATACAATGAACCATTTGAACACCTCCGACACCCACTAGATAACTATCTTCTTTCGTAACGTTTGACAAAGAATGCGCTTATCTTGTTACTTAATAACAATACATCTAACAGGATGTCAGGGACGATGTTAACATACAAATCAGATTTTTATCCAGGACGATACGAGGAACTATATCAAATAAAGCTTTAGTTCTCGAAATATTATTAGACATGGTAATTGAAAAACTGTTCGAAACTCTAAGTAAGATTGCTATGGGTCGTTAGGTAAGAAATAGATTAAAAATAATAAAAAACAGGCAGGTTACTCGTAATTGATAGTAGGTAATAAATATAGCGTCTCGCCTGTTAGTTTGTTTAAGCGTATAGTCAAAGATTTCACGACAGCCCACCCACCTTCTACGTGAATATGCAAGTTAAGATTTTATGCTTTCATGCATTTGAAACCCATAAGTTTTTAGACTGATGAGTGATGACAAATTATATCGCGAGAGGTTGACTTGAAAAATATAATATTCGAACATTATGCATTAATTTGAACTAAGCACTTTGCAAAAAGTTACAAGCGTATTATATTTATAACAAGCGTTCTTATAACAATCGACATTATTATGAATACCGATAATGCGTTACGCTTTATCGATCGGAGCAAGTCGGAGGCAGCCCATCAATATCTCGGCCCGGGGGCATCCGATATATCAGCCGATACCATCGGCTGGTGTCGCCCGCAACTAAATGCGGCAATTACCCTGTAATATACACACGGCGGAAAAATATCCTAAAAAGATAAGACAGCATACGCATTGTAATTTTTCCGTCCGGATTTAAGAAGCGGACGGGCGAATTTGAGGGATAGGGAATGTGTCGCCTATCGACTGTGTCGGCTTTCTGCCTATCGTTAAGAAATTAACCGCGTTTATTATTTGACTTTTTAAATTATTAATTTACATATTTACTACAGTTACATCCAATAGCGAGACATAATTTTATTATTGGTGTGCTTGTTAATGCTTGGTCACTCTAAAAAGTTTGCCCTATCATTTAAATTTATAGTGTTGTGTTACTCACTAAACACTATGGTCTTAAATAGACGACTAATGTATTCACATTTAACGGCCGTTACCCATAAATGCTTGTCAACAAACACTAGTAAAAATTTATTTGTCTCTATTACGTCGTTGCAACTTATTTTCTTAACTACTAGAAAAATATCCATAATATCAATGTTTAAATAAATACGATTTTTTTGCCTGAAGAGTACATTATTAAATCGCTAATGTACGAATAATTAATGGAACCACAAGATTTATACACACTGATAATAAGATTAACAGTTTCATTTCATGATAATGAGGCACTTTATTTCCTTAATTTAATTATTTAATTAAACGGTATGTACCAATAAAATCTCTCAAGAAAAAATTGTTCTGCTAATAACTCTGGATTTGGATCATAATAATGTACGTACAAAATTATTTCTATGTTATTTTTGTGTCATAAACGATTCTGAATATAGATAGCCACGTTCGAATATATATAATGAAATCTTAATGGCGTACCTCGTATACATGGTGAACATTTTAGACTTAAGTAATTTAGTGTTTACATACATATTATTTGAAAACCTTTAAATAAAGACATATTTCAGGGGTCGCCAAATGGCGGACCGCGGTCCGCATCCGGACCGCCGACCCATTTTGTGCGGACCGCGAGAACACAGCAACTTTTGCACTACAGAGTACGTCATTTAAAATAAAAATGTATCCCCCGCATTATCTTTGTTGACGTCAATTTGAAAACGGCCGGGCGAAGTCACTAGCTAAGATAGTCCAGATAGTCCGCAACAAAAAATGTCATTTTTCTCATTGATATGTAAAAAAATACCTTTGTTATTTCTGTAATTACATTTGTTTAATAAATATTTTTTCTATAAAATGTTGTGCGGACCGCGATGGTCATTTCATTTCTTAAAACAGACCCCGAGCGAAACTAATTGGTGACCCCTGACATATTTTATGTAACACATATAAAAGATGTACCTTCATCTAAAAATGTTACATACTTGTCAATTTCGTCGAATATAAAGAATAAAATAAATACCTACATAAAATGACATAGATAAACGATATATATTTACTAAACGTAAAAAGTGGTCAATTCTATGTTTGAGAAAAGCAATCTACAATTATTGTCAGTCATAACTTTCATTTCACCCTGTATATTATACTAGTATAAATCGAATAGAGTTTTTTGTTCAACCATTTTGAATTGCTCTATCGAAATCGAAATAGTAATAATCATGAGCGAGCCGAACTGATTACATAATCATATTAGCCTTTCTCCGGCCGCTGACCGGCCAAGGCCACTTAACGGTTAATTAAACAAAATTTCTATTAATTATACATTGATTTAGACTTTAGAGAGGTTGACACCAATCCCAAATGTATCCTTATAAAAAAATATGAATATTATATAGATATACTTCTACATCTAATCTGTAAAACATTACAATGTACCTACCGGTTGACACAATCTAATTAAAATATGTTTAGAGGGCAAATATAATAATTTTAGAAATAAGAAATATATCTTAGAAGCAGTAACTATTTAGCTCAATACTGCACGCTACGCACGACGAGTACGTTCCAAATATGAATGATGAAAATATTTTAAATAAAACTTTATTTAAAAATAAAATACTTTTCAGGAATCGTATATATTTTAGACATCTGCCTTCATATCTCGGCTTCGCCCGAGCCCTTTTACTAACCAAACACAGTTCAAACACATCACACAAAAACTCCGTCATTTCTCCAAACACTCGAGTCAGTGAAGCAATTCAATCGACTAACCGCGACGGTGTTTACGCCGGCTGCGTTTTTGCCGGTGACGTAACTACGTCATGCCGCATCAGCGGTCATTATCACATAGAACTGCCTTCAAGGCAATCGGAACATGACTATCTAAGTGCACTTAATGACGGAATTAGTAAAGATGATTTGGGAATAATGGAAACGATGGACGCGGGCGTTGCCCGGGACAGTCGCTTTATTTTGGTTACGTACTTACTCGTAAATATTAATGCACGATCTTTAAGCCGAAAGAAGAACTTAAGAGTACTTTGTATCAGATTTTTTTTTATTAAGGCTGTAATATCTTAGAATGCTTCCATTTGAATAGTTGAAATTACACCTGAATTTATTCTTGCTATAAGCAGAGTTCTCAGATAGAATATTTATAATCGAGTTAGGTAGCATTACTTATAGCGTTTTGATATTAATGTCATTTTTTGCTGATCCGAAAGTCAAACATAAAAAAAAAACATTATCGACACTGAAAAAGTAGGTATACTATTTCTAATATCGGCAGTTTTACCTGATTAACTCATTAACCCAGGTAACTTATTGAAAAGTTATCTTGAATAGTAATAAAAAACAGCGGCACTCTATACACTAACACTAACACTTAAAGAAACACTAGAGGCACTAACACTTATAGAAGAAAAAAGCTCTTGGTGACATATAGGAGAATGCTGCGAAAGATCCTGGGCCCTGTGAGAAGAGAAGATGGAAGATGGCAGTTTTAGACTACGCAAAAACGTCGAGATTGAAGATCTTGTGGCTGCACCGAATATTATCGGTGAAACAAAAGCTCACCGTCTCCGCTGGCTCGGCCACGTTTTGAGAGTGGAGGAGGATCGCGGCGGCGCTAAAAGCGCATACCTGGGACTCCCGGTAGGACGGAGGCCTATCGGACGACCCAGGTACAGCGTTACCTGTTGCGATGCTGTTGAAGTGAACTCACGCGATCTCCAAGCCGATAACTGGTGAGAGATGACACTGGTTCGAAACAACTGGCCAAGGCTCATTTTGGGCCGTTGCGCCATTAAGGCAGTTGCCCTGACTATTCTAGTAGCTAAATACATTTACTGGCTTGTATCATTAATGCAGCGTGAGCATGGAAATCAAATAAATCACCGAAACACACAAAGTCAAATAACGAATCATTACATAATGCTTTCTTCACATAACATTTACTGAGCAGTTAAAGATTCAACAGAGCTTTCCTGCAAACGCGGAGAAATCGCCCACGCCGCGCACGCGCCGTCTCTTCGGATTTCTATGCAATTGTTGCATTTAACACCTATCACCTGTCAAACTTGCATATTCATGACAGTCGGTGTACATTCATGCCCCTTTGAACTTAGTTTCACTGTAGATAAATAAATATTACGGACTGCAAATCGGTTCCCAAAGTTAATAAGTACCAGAATAGTTTGAAGTAAAACAGATCAGTTAGCGAGGTCTCAGTACAGTAATAAATGGTGTGTTGCTTTGAACTTCTCTACTTACATATATATAACGCTACTTATTCTTATTGAAAATTACCCAGTTAACCCAGCAACGAAATATGTGTATAGATATGTCAGAATGCTTACTCATATAGCCAACTACAGCGAACTTTTTAATTCAAATGCGAGTAGGTACTTATAACGGAGATGAGCAGTTATTAATTTACTAGTCTCTGATTTCACCTTCTTTTGCGGATTCGATTAGCGTTCAAAATTGTAATTTGCAATTAGGCTGTCATAATGTACACCGTTAACTAGCAAAGTTGACCCGGAAGGATGCGGTAGCATCGCTTACCGCATGCGTCGGGTTCAAACCAGTTAAGTAGATGATGACCTTAAATATCTATTAGCTGTACGGGCTGATAATGTAAATACTTATGTAGGTAGTTCATTGCAGTTTATGGTCAAATCAGCGAAATTTTGACACATTCAGTGCCAGCGACCCGCCAGGCGGTTTTTCTGTTCGTAGGCGCTTTTCGCTAAATGGCGGAAAATTAACGTTATCGGCTACGAGCGTAGTGCGTAGCCAGCGCTGGCAGTGAATGCGTTAGAAAGAAGAAAGAAAGAAAATAGATTTATTTAACGCTAGAGCGTAGTACATAAAAAAGACAAAAACATTTGGAATTTATTTATTTTTTACATTTTTAATTTAACGTTTGAAATTTTTCCCTGTCCAGTCCATACCCTAAACATAACCTTGATACGTGAAATCTTTCAGCGATTTCAGTTTTCTACCTACGCTAGTCCGCATTTATTCCTGCAGCGCATCTGATATATAATTCTATACGGTTATTAATGACATAAAAACCTTGTTGTCCTTTACGTTAACATTATAAACGAGTAGGACAACGATGTCGAACGTTTACGATTTGTACGCGACTGAGTCCGAATCAAGAGGTTGTTCCCAGCCGGTTGAACGAGCCCAGGCTTTAAATTCTTATTGCTTATAGAGCCCGAGTGAGTCAGACATACGAGTATGTCTGTGTGACTTTGACCTCGAGATCCGTGGCATCTATGCGTGATCAGAAAACCCAGTTATACTGGTTGGTCTGAGCGCTCAACTCAGTGAGCTACAGGAATGAAACCCAAGAGATGCAAGAATGCAGGGCCAGCAAGTGGTTCGCTTTCGAAATGGCGACTTTGCGTTTTGTTCGTTTTAAGATACTCATTAATATCCGAATACAATCTGCATTATATTGTCAATTGAGCCGATGGATGTCCTGCGAGAGTTACACTGTATGTTATCTGTTTGACGGATTGCTAGATGTGAAGTGTCTTTTATCTCATGTCGGCGATATGTAAGAAGTGCTTGTAGTAGATGCTCAATGAAAATGCACATGATTTGTCATTTTTTGCTGGTATTTATTATTCCTAATTCTAGACTTATACTTGATATGTCATCACCTGAGGCATTGCAGCCACGGGTGGACCTTAGCCTGGTCAAGCTCTCTCCATTCCGATCTATTCGTGGCTTTTCTTCTCCAACTTTTCCCTCCTAAACTTTTTGGAGGATTTAACAACAGGAGACGCCTCGTCTGTGAATTTTCTGTACAAAACAGTCTGCCAATCTTTGCGAGGGAAGGACACGTCAAATGTTATTTGTACGTAACGAACAAATAGCCATGTCAGATAAACGTCAGTCCATTCATTACATATGGCCATTGGCCGAGGTTTTTTTTCGACACAGGGGTAAGCTCTTAAAGGCTACTCCAGTTGTTAAATCCTCCAAGTGCGGATTATGCCGTCCAGTCATCTGAGCTTGGGCCTGCCTTTACCTCTGTGGCTCTCCGGTCTGCCTTCTAGAAGGCATTTGGGTACTCTGGCCTTCATTATGTGCGAGTGCGTTTTTTTTCCTGAGTGAGTAAATGAACCTTTACACTTAAATACAGAACATTTTTTTCGAGGAATTATACTTCTATACGCATATATAGACCATAGTAAATATACCTATTCTAATTAAAAAATATAAATCTTTAAGAATGAAAAGATCTTTAATTATGCTAGTGCTAAAAAAATACCAACACTAGGTAGTTCTACTGGATTAGACCTTGGCTGTAATTTTTCTATTTTGCATACAAAATAACACAACAAGTGTGACAGCACCAGATGTAAAGGCAGGTTGATAAGAACCGGCAAGAGTTTGTGCCAATTTGTCGGGATTTTATAGACATTCAATGCCAATTTGGAATTTAATTGCTGCTAACATCATTATAGTAGGCATCATTATAGTAGGTAATCAATAAAATAAATCAAATTTACATGCTTCTAATTCATGAAAAATATTTTTGAAGTATTGACTATAGTTACATAATATTGGCATCAAAATAGCTTAAAGAATACATAAGTGCCTATTTAATCATATTTGAATACTGATTTTTCCTCGTCCTTCAAATAACTCGGAAATCAGTTTTTTTGTAGAAACGCATCCTATTTCAATAACTTCCTGGAAACCGGGCAATTTGAATTAATGAACAGGTATTTCCAGATCCATCCTGCCTCAGTGCGATTGCTTATAATTGCTATAAATATTAGACTATTCACGCCTCAATATAAAATTACTTATATAATAAACTAAGTAATACAGATGTAATAAACCCAAAATTTCTAAACCTGTAAATATCAGTGACTGTGGATTTGATAAATTGTTTTAAGAAATAAATTTACTATTTTTACTAAGAACTCCTTGTTTCTCAGGTTATACAACTCTAATCTATAAGTTTAATAATCGTACAGAATTTTCTAAAGGCAGTATACATTTACAAACTCACCTCTAGGATTTGACGACACAACAATTTTCAACTGAAAAAGTCACACTGATAAGTTCATAATAATCATAATCACGAAAAATCCAAAAGAACTGGCACTACTTATCACAACTTTTTAATATTTAACTATGTCCGGTTAAATAAAAAAAAGTTCGTTTTAAATTTCGAACGTTCGAACGTTGAGCGCGCCTGAACGCTCTCACCGCGCGCTAGCTCGCTGAGGACTGAGGTACATACACGAGGCCGCATACTATCTCTTTCGACAACTTAAGGTCCATGATAACGCTTAAGTCATCCTTTTAGTCCTTTTGTAAGAGCTTAACTATGAATTTATAAGCTATGTTGGTTAAAAGAATGCGATAAAACGATAAGAGACAATACAGATTCATATCGCGCGGTGAAGTTAATATTAATTTAATTTCAAGGAATTTTCTAGGGTCTAGTTTGGATGGGACGGGGACTCTTACTGGTACTGAATGAAAGATCTTATTTACATTTACTAACCCAAATATTATTTATATAAAACCTACTATGTGATTTTCGTAACATTCTTATATACTATCGTCCTTGAATGTTATTGTAAAAACGAAACCCACGCTTGCGACACTTGTCCCAGCCAAAATTCGTGACAAGTCCAAAACGCAGTATAAAATGCAAGCAACCTTTCCTTTTGTTGCATTTCTCCTTCAGGTGGTTAAACAGGTTTTTCGGGAACTGATCATTATTTTGGGCCGCATGCTGAGAATATCATCGCGTTCTACTCGCACAAGTAAAAGTGATTTCGTGTATTTTGTTTTAAAGGTATAAATCTTACCTAGTTTACCGGCAAAAGTAATTATTATAGAACACTACGACATAATCCTGATAAAAACAATTGTTCAGAAGAGATGATACAGCCACGAGGAATTTTTGTAATCATTTATTACTTTTTGCGATTTCTTTTTTGCGGTTTGCAAACAATAAAATTAATCATACATCTCACCTCTGTAATCTGCAGGGCGATTCTTAATGAGCATTTTTGTGTAATATTACACGTAATGCAGCAACCAAAAGAACAGTTAGCAAAACATTGGGTGGTCAAAATGGAAAAAGCGATCTTATGATCTATGTAATAGAGCATTTTCCAGTTATTTCTGATGCCTCGCCTGGTCGGGTTGGAGACTGTACGAAGACCTTTATGATTGCGGCCACTTGGACGATTGATACAATCATGGCTAAAACTAAATGGTGCTTAATAAACGACGCACCGCAAAAGCTCTAAGTTTAAGTTTTTATCGGGAGCTTTAAGCTTGGCGGTGAGTTATAAAGTGGCTTCTAAATATAAACGGCCTATCTCGAACCCGACACGCCATTGGCAGGTGCTGGATGCATCTTGTTCTAGGGTTCGGTCGCGACTGACCTAGGATTATGGAACTATTATATCAAAGCATTGTTCCCTTTTTACTAATTTTAACGCTTGTGACACTGACAGTTACCTAGCCGTTCATTACAGAAACATACCCATCCAAGAAATGAACAATGAAAGCGAATTTTCAACGGTAACGCCTGTCTTACTACTTTAGGCAGCTACATCTTTAAAGTGCTATATGAGGTCAGAATGTGCATGTACACAAGCCTCCAAATCAAGGATTGGCATCAACACTGCGTGTCTTCGCAGTCACCGTACCGATTATCGCTGCACTCCAAAACCAAAATGAAAAATGAGCCGTATTATTTACTGAATGCAATGTTACATACTCGTAGTTATATTTTTATTTAATATACAGCACAATTTAAACCCCCCAGGCTCCCATAATCCGTGGCAAAATGCCGGGACAACGCAAGGAAGAAGATACAGCACAATTTAAAACTATATTATTTCTTGTATTTTTACATTAAGCACTATAAAATCGGATAAAGCGGGACCCTCATGTAAACAAGATGTTTTAACTTGTCCATGGTTTTTACCTGCACATACATTTTTATGTCGTTTTCTCAAAGGAGACAATTTTATAATTAAAGCCCGCATTCATCGCTTCTCGGGAATTCGCCACCGCGGCTGATATCTGTATCTTTTATGTACAGTTTACACTGGCGTAATACTTGGCGATATTGCTGTCGTTTGATTTAACAACATTCTAGTAATTACTTATATTATCCTGACACCGCTTGGTTTAACTAATCCGAAAAAAATGCTATTTTTTATGCTCTCATCTAAAATTATGTAGTTTTTCCGGATTAGTCAAAATTTTGACGAAATTTATAATTTCATTTTATATGAGCTAGTCCAAATTGTCATAATATATACAAAAATAGTTAGTACCTTCCAATTCCTTCATATTAAGCCGATGACATAATTTAAAGATACATGTCGATTTACGAAGCGCTTATCAAATTATGCTATAACTTGTTTGGTTAAGGATGAAGGATCTCCACTTTTATTGAGAACAGCGTCAGATCACACAAAACAAAACAAAAAACCGCACTTAACCAGGCTTTTACACTGCGATTATGATATATTTTAAAATGGGGGCGTTTTAACGAACTGATGTTATCACGTTTTTTTCTTTATATAATTAAACTGTGCAGTTTATAGTCAGGTATAGCTTTTTTAAGATTGCTTGTAAATGTAAATACCTATGTATGAGAAAATGTTGTTCATCAGATTTATTATTAAATGTACTCGTATTTTCACTTCCGAAAACGGTAAGATCAAATATTTTAACATGCTTTATAATATTTTACTCCGTGTATATTTAATAAGTTTCTCTGCTTATAAACTCAATAATGATTAACATGTAATATTATTGCTATGATTTTGATATTGAAAGCTAATCAATATATTTATTTCATTCAAATAATAGGTTTGATAGCAAGTACTGCCATGAGATCACCAAATAAGCATGGCCTTGTCAGGATTATCTCTCTGAATACAAGTTGTAACAAAATTCATTCGGCAATGAAATTTAGTCGAAAATTATTATTTTTATCTGTTTTTACTACATAGCTCGGTTACATAGATAAAAAATACATACATACAAATTACAAACAACAAAAATACATAATAATCGTTAGAGTCCACGTAACACTAAGTGGTTTCAAATGTAATTTATGAAGTGTAATCAGACAATAACAATAACTTTAACAATCTTTAGAACTTTAGATCATGCAATAGTTATATTATTGTGAAATTAAATTGCTCTGGTATCTTTGAAGACACGGTTAGTATAGAGAAGCCAATACTAAGTCTATATTAAGGTCACGGTGAGAAATTAAGCGATTGTTCCTTATTTGTAAACTGAAGCCGATTGGTTGAGCGAAACAAAAAGCTATAGGCTCAAATCCTGACTCACGTAAATGAGAGCTTTTCGTGAGTGTAAAAAACATGAACAAAAAATATTTGATGTATATCACAAGTTTTTCGGAAAAGTCATATTTTCCTAACAAAACCTATATGACTAATTTTGCTTCATCTAAGTTCAGATTCCAAATGCTTTCTTAAAGACTTATACCTATTTTTTAAAGATAAGTGTACATATAAAATCGGGAACACTTTAAGATTAGAAAGAAGATGTGCATTAGTATGATAACATTCAAATAATTTGCATTTTTTTTACACTGTTATCAGAATAAACATTAATTAAAGACAAATTATTTTATAAAATAGGTAGATAGGCGCATACCTAGCAGAATACTTAATCTAATTCAATCAGCGAAGCAAACTTCAAGAAAGAAAGGCGATATCAAAGGAAAGCAGCGTGACAGTTTCCACACATCGGGGTCGCCCATTGTCGGCTTTGTCTGCGCTTAATTGTACGATGCATTCAATTGGCACTACCCTGAATAGCTTTGAAAATTTGTGAGAAATTTTAAATTTGGAATACTGCGGTATTACGAAGGAGATACTATTAAGTAATGTAAAGATTTTACATGATTATGTAGCTTTTATATATATATGTATATAGCACTATAAAAAGGAACACACCAGCGTCGTTGTTCATACTTAATGAGAGCTACTGGCTTAATGACTGTCAAAAACATCTAAAATAAAATATACATAATACATATACACTACACCGCCAAAAAACAAATTAATGCTAACGATAAGGAGCTGCCGTTGCTGCCTCGCAGCACTGCGCGTTCATGTCTTTTCTGAGCCAGACTGCAATAGTTCAGTGTTCTTTTAATTTACATACTTACTTACCTACCTCGTACTCGTATTATTTAATTTATACTACTAGATTTTATTTATTATATAGGTACTTATTTCAATAAAAAAATCGAAACGTATGTGCATATTTTAAGTTCAGCAGCGGTGGCATTGTGGTTCCATTTTTATCACTTGTCACTATGCCCTTCACTTTCGCGCTTACATACTTGTTAGAACGTGACAGGCAAGGTGACAAATGATAAAGAGCCGACCATCTTAGTCCTACTGTAGTAATATGTGATTGTATCGATGATATACAAACAGATGAAACAAAAAAATAACATATAAACCAATTTATAATTTATTTTATAAAGCCTACATATATAGACAGACTTTTACGGATGTTGTTAATGAACAATATGGATGATTGAAGTCCAAGGTTCTAGTACCTACTGGTTTTAATTAACTTCTAAACAATGAAATTAATGACCGTCTGGTATTTTATAAAGCAGTTGGGCAATTTTATATGTCGGCCTACGGGCGTAGGGATTGTTATTAATTATTCGTTTTTATATAAAAATCAACTAAGGTTATCATAGCATATTGATTTTTAAAACTATTGTATTATAATACACAGCGTCGCATGTTTTTACGCCTAATTCCAGTAGCCAAATTCATAGAACAATCCCTATACCAAATCATCAGTACCAATACATGAACCTACAATAACATATGATCTGCAGATGATCGTCCAAACAGTAATAAAATAAACAATACAATTAATGATGCGATAAACAAGAAGTCTGCTCTATCTTTCAGATACTTTTCTCCAATGGATGATCCTGTAATGACAATGTTAGACGTTCGTATTATCAGATTCAATTCTCGTCAATATCCTATTCTCGAATAGCAATTGTACATATGCCTCGGTCCTAGGGTCCTATATTGTATTACCCCTCATTCTAGATATGAAGCTACGTGATTGCTGATCGACCGAGCCGTGATAAATAACGCAGCTAATGACCGCTACCCGGCGAGCTATCGATCCTGTGGCCGGAGATTTATACCCGCTTATGATAGTAAATTATGTTGCTACCTTGCTGTGGGTGTTAGATGGCTAACTGGCTGGAAATGCTACAGTTTTTATACTAATCAATGAGGATCTAGTATTATAAATAATAAATAAATATAAATATTACAGGACAATTTTATACAGAGAGATCTAGACCCACAGTAAGATCAATAAAGCTTGTGTCGTGGGTACTAAACGACGATATATATAATAGTTATAATAAATAGTTACATACATAGAATATACCCAAGATTCAAGAACAAATATTTCTGATAAACTCAAATAAATACTAATACCATAATTCGAACCCAGGACCTCCTGATTATAGGTAGGTATACCTTACCTTTATACTTATACCTTTAAACGAGCAATTATATATATATATTTCGGGGATCTCGGAAACGGCTCTAACAATTTCAATAAAATTTGCTATATGAGGGTTTTCGGGGGCGAAAAATTGATCTAACTAAGTCTTGGGTAAACGCGCATTTTTGAGTTTCAATATGTTTTCCGAGCAAAGCTCGGTCTTCCAGATATTTTACTATTAATGTGTGATGTACAATATAAAATGCTCAGTTTGATAAAATTACTAAAGGTATCTGGTAAGCTTTTTTAACCTTTTTTATGGTGGATGGTCATTTGGGGCCCAGCGATTGGACATATTTTGGTAATGTTATTTTACCGACAATGTTAAAGAGTAAAATTGACGATGTCCTTTATATATCTGTGTTTAATAACAAAAATCAACCCACGAAAATGAGTGTGAGTGTGGGCATGGCCAACGGTGCCAAAAATGCAATAAAATATTCAGGTTTTTCTATATACATTTTAAATTTTCGTTAAATTTTATCCTTTCACTTAACACGGACGAATTTTCCAACAACATTGTAACGGTACTTATAAGTATATAAGTACCAGTAGGTACGAATAGTATACTCTAATTGAAAATATAGGCACTATTTTATTTGTATATTACCTTCATTAATGACTAACTACCCTGATAATCTTCGTTGATGGGATAATTTTTAATCGATCTGTACACGAGCGCAATTAGTTTTTATGTTCAAATATTAATTTTCATTTTATGACTTACTTTCATGCTACTCTTTTGTCCCATAAAATCTTGACCAGCATGTACTATGTTTAAACATACAAAGTATACAAATATGCCTACTGTGTGTTATTTTTACGAGTTTTAATTATATAACAAGTTTACAACTCGGGAAATCTGGGTTATAGACGAAACAATGAGTTTATAGACGCAAAGGCGCGTAAATTTCTCGTAGCTTTATATAATTATAGTGCTGTTATGTTAGTCAAAATAGTCAACATGCGTCGTTTGAGTAATAAAAGTTTGTTTTGTGAAGATATTCTTCATAAGGAAGTCGAGAGTAAACGCCCTTTGTCGTAATCGTAGAACACTTTGGAAGTCTTCAAATAACCACAAAGGAAGTTGTATCTATATGTTTTACTTTTTAGTTCACGGAAATAATAGTTATAATGTTTTTTTTTTCGCAAATCAAGTATTAGATGCTTTCATCCTTGTAGTTTGGAGCCCGTAGCGGGGCCACGTAGAGGCGAGTTTTCACACATACGACCATTATTATTAACCCTGCAATAAACTAGACTCTAGTCATTTTTCTTTCAGTGAAATTAGTCGTAATATTTCCCCATAAATACAATACTAACATTCTGGTTTGTAACCGGAATTTGTAGTCATGACCTCCCGTTTAAAAGTCACACGCCTGAACGCAGCTACCAGCACTTTAATACACATTCATCATTCACAAAGGTTAAACGGCGTCCACAATTTGTTTTACACTTGTGATAAGTAGCAGCATGCCGACCATCGTTCGTGGCTCATAAGTTACGTCACTCGTCGAAATGCCAAGGAAGCGGATAATCTAACAATCACAATAGCTTCGGGATTCTGCGAATTGTATCTAATAGGAAGAAAACACGCAACGGTGGATAACGAGAATAGAAGGTACCAAGAAAGTTGGTAAGGCTCTGGTTAAATGTCCTAGATCGAAAATAGATTTTGTTATTTGACAGTTGAAGTGGCCACCAGTTCGCTATTGTGAAAAGTAGTAATGAGTTTTTCTTTTTTACTTTTCTTCTTATTGAAAAGACATACACAAGTACCAAAGTAGATCGTTTGTTATGACTTAGTTTCTTTACTGAACTATACTGAAACCAATTAGACCCCGAGGCATGCACAATGGGTTTTTGGAAATCCATGTTTTTGTGTACCAAGCAATAGCCGAATTACACCCTCGAGTAGATGTATATGATATGATCCTCGTATATTTAATAGGTACCTACCGACGACTCCATAAGCTGTAGGCACCGCCCTAACCATTTTCAGATAATAAAACGCCAATTTCGTGTTCTAGGTATAAGATAACATGGTCAGCAGCTACGGCCAAGTTTACTTCTTAGAGCGTTTTATGGTGCCCATTGTAGAGCCTTTTCAACATCGCAAGGCAAGTTTTCAATTATTAATACAAACGATACCTAGTTTACATGTACCTAACACATCACATCTAAACCTACCGTTATATAAATAAACTTAATCAGCCTCTAAAGTAAGCCATTATTCTAGCTAGGCTTCTTATTGTATAATGTTAATTTAGGATCTGTAGTAGTCATTTTAAAATATCCAACTTTAATATTCATGACTGCATTTTA
Source organism: Cydia pomonella (assembly GCF_033807575.1). Lineage (NCBI taxonomy): Eukaryota > Metazoa > Arthropoda > Insecta > Lepidoptera > Tortricidae > Cydia > Cydia pomonella. Next base: position 10,859,614 of record NC_084715.1, read on the forward strand.
GATTTTTTAGACTTTACGCGATGCAGTCACTTAAATCCATTTCAAATAAAATCCACTTGTCTAGTTCCGCTTAAAGCTTAGCAATTTTACTTTTACACAGCTATCTAACTTAATAAACTTGTTCCAAGCGTGTTTTAAGTGGAACTTACATTTTTTTTTGACAAAGCAAGCCTTGTAATACAAAGGTCCGTTTTTCTGGTCGGCTTTTGGCCTGATACGTCTTTAGTTCCCTAAGTAACTAAATGCGTACACGCATTGTGCATCTCCACTGTTTATGCCCGCCGCACGCTTAGGGGGGCGTGGTGCTCCCATCTGCACAGGTGGGCATTCGGTATCAACAATATTCGATCAAATTAATTTTAAATGGCTAATACGGTCATAACCCATTAAAATATATTAATAAAACCATAGTTTTTAAATGTCTTATATTAGACATATTTCTTAATTTAGAATTACATATTTAAGTAAGAATCAGGCATCTTAGTCGTGCAAAAGCTATAATCAGCTGAAGAGTTTACGGATGATTTCGAAACGGATACAGAATTTGAGAAAGTAACCCCAAATGTTTTATCCATATTCCTGGTAAGTAATGTTATTATAATAAATATAAATCATAAAGGTGGCATTCGGATGACAACTGCAGCTGTATTACTATTGGGAGGATACTGCTGCAGCTTGAAGCAGAAGCTGTCATTGTCAATTTCTTTTATATAATAGCGAGAGATTTAACGTTATAATCACGACAGTAATGCGATAACGAACGTCACTCATTTTTTGAAAGAAATTGGCAGTGAGCGTCAACGCCGCGGCAGTAACGTCGCAGCAGTAATGCAGATACGGTTGCAATCCGAAAGTCACCTTAACAAAAAATAATGTCTAAACAACAGCTCCATCATATCCTCGCTATATACAGTTTTTAATTTTAGACCACGTAGCAGTTATTTTATATGGCGTTAAATTATCTAAAAACACGCACCAACCCTAGCGACCAATATCATTCAATCAATCAATCAATCAATATCATTTATTTGCAAGAATACTTAATTATAGTTACAGGATGTTCATTGGGCTATAAGCATTACAAATATACCCTACATTTGTATACTAAATTATGTAAGAACATAAGATGGCCTTCTGTGCGTATCTACTCGTATTAGTCCTTTACTGTTAGCCTTATTATAATTACAAAATAAATAAATAAATATTATTGGACATTATTACACAAATTGACTAAGTCCCACAGTAAGCTCAAGATGGCTTGTGTTGAGGGTACATAAATAACGATGTAATATATAAATATTTATAAATACTTAAATACATAGAAAACACCCATGACTCAGGGACAAATATTCATGCTCGTCACACGAACAAAATGCCCTTACCAGGATTTGAACCCTGGACCATCAGCTTCGTAGGCAGGGTCACTACCCACTAGGCCCAACCGGTCGTCAAAAATATATGCAAAGATGTACACCCCCCAACAGCAAACCGTTTCCAATGAATGCTCAACCACACGTCTCGCGAAACAGCACATGTTTATAACACAGTTTGCCCACTTAGACGTAATATTACACGTTCCTAATACGGGTCTGCGTTTGTAAGTCGGTGCCTATATTATTAAATAGACCATATCTTGCAATCTGTCGGCTCTGAATGGATAATAACGCAACCAGGCGGCTCGTCTATTGCGTATAGGAACCTCACTCCCGCCCCTGCAGCCAACAAGGAATTGAACCCGGCACTTAACTCTAATTGCCAGCATGTTTTTGCAATTCGCCTGAATTTACCCTTTAATAGGCCCGTTAAAGCTCGATTCTTGTTGCCAGCGTCCTCGCTACGGGTGAAAATTTACCAAGTACGATTCGGACTCGCGCCCCAAGGGTTTAGTAGTTTCGTAACATTATCACCTTTTTGCAATATATTTTTTTAAATTTTCTAATGATGTTTTGGCGCTTGGACGGTTTTTATTAGGTAGTTATTGCCATAATATCAATTTGCTTTATTCGACTTTTCATTTATCGTCACAATATGGCAGCGAGCCTAGTGAGTATTTTCAGTAAGTACCCGATGTGACCGGTATTAATCAAGATTTAATTAGGAGAAAGTGCTAGTTAAGTTCAAGTAAAGAAAATATTTTATGTACACCAAAATAAAAAGGAATCCTAAAATACATTTGTACTCAGTGTCACATTTACTTTTTATTATAATTTAACAGGTAAATCGCCAATGGATAATTTGTCAAAACTTCATCCGCTAATCTATTCATAGTTCCCGAGTACCTACAGCTTTTAAAAGGATGAACGGATAGCGGAAGCTTAATATGGTAATAATTATAGTCGGAACACCTTTCTGATACGGAACCCTAAATACTGTTTATTATTGCAGCCCCTTAGCATTAGGTTTTATGGAAATAAGCGTTTCAGTTTACATTTATTTTGCTGTCTAATATCTTGCTTTATTTAGTTTACTAACATGGATGTTGGAACCTGTAAGGACCACTCCGTGTAATGAACCATTTGATTCAATTGATGCTGCCTTCTTGGTAAAAGTACCGACGCTCGGACGGTGCTTGCAATCATAAATGAATTTTATATCTTAGTAGGCAATTCACAAAACTAAAAGATCTATCTAATTTAAAAAAAAACACAAAAAAAACTGCTTGAGACCACGGGTGACCCTAGGGCTGGCTCATTCCTAGGCCAAAGAATAGGCATCGCCATTTAACGAGGGAACGTAGCCAGCTTTATGGGCACCCTTCCGCAGGGGACAGACCTGAGGGACTTTTCATAGGAGGGGTTTTTTTATATTCTTATGTTTACGTTTTCTTATTTTATTAGGTTTAATTTAGTTAGTTTATATTAATTATTAGATTATTTGTATTGATAAAAACATACATAAAAATCAGCCATGAGAATTTAATATCTACCTAATTAGGTAATACTGCGAGAAATTTTCCCTTACATAATAGGATAATGATTATTCAAAATGCAACAGTCGGTTTATAAATCTATTTTTAATGTGTTGATAAAGATTTTCATATAGAGGAATAATTGTTTCAATACCGTATAATCAATATAATTTGCAATAGATAACTCAATCGATCTTATGATAATGATATTGCTGGCTACTCGTGAGCGCGACTAAATTGCTAAGCACACGCGAATCGAGTTCAGTATTTTTTATCAGGTTTCCATCGTTCATTCATAAACTAACTGCACTATCGCGTTGCAACTTGTTTATTTTTCGATATATGTATTCTTCGATTTATTGCTTACTATTTGAGTTTAAAGTCAAGTAGGTACCACTTGTGTTAGAACACTTTTATTACCAAATAGTCGAAATAGACAAAGCATTTTGTATGCATGTATTCGTTTACTAAATATTTACTTGGCCTTCGCGATGTTGTACATTTTCAATGGTACTAATTTATTATAGGAGACTCTTTGACAACAGAAATGTTGAAAGTCGTCACACCGCAAAAATATGTTACCGATGTAAACAAGAAAAAAATATTTCCCAATTATAAAATATTTTGCTAAAAAGCTTCTTAAACTTGCAAAAAAATTGCGAGCATTTGTTATCCCACACTATACTACTTATTTAACATTCTTACAATATTTTACCACCCTAACAAAAATCTACGATATTACCAATGCATATAAACGTAAAAATGATTTTATTCATCCCGCTTTCAAAAAAGTAATTGGAAATTTTTACGCGTGTTTGACATTGAAGATACAAAAGGAAACAATTAACATAATAAAACACGATGGAATAATGTCCGAAGACAAATTAATAATTGCCGGGTAATGGTCACGCTACAGCCAGTCAACTTTTTCTAGACATCACGAAATGATTTAAGTATATGCCGCATTTTTGTTTAAAAAGGCATCAGACCTTAATCTGTTAAACATAATAAGCCATTGTTTCTTTTATGCGAGCGTTCAGCTCTCGTATTAGCCACGTGGCAAAGCAACAATGTCTCTTAAAAAGCAAATGTATCGTGATAATATTAAGGTTCAAATCTATGTAATAATATGAGCGCTTGCCTAGATTGAGGTGGTCGATCGTCCTACATTACAAAGCATGTTATCTTGTATGATCTGTTACATAAATGTGAACTTCAATACTATTTATCACGATACAGTTGTTTTTAAAAGACATTTTTGCTTTGCCAAGTCTCTAACAAGGGAGCCGACCGCTCGAATAAAAAGAAACAATGGCTTTTGCTTAACAGATTATAGTTCGTGTTATCCACGATGGCATGCAGATTTGTCAAATCTAAGCTTTAAAAACATTACAATACGAGTCAAGGCACGCGGGTTCGTGAATGACACGTTCTATAAAAAAACATTTTAGAATATTCATACTATAATCACGCTTTCAAAGTGATAAACGATAATCTTTAACACTACCTCTAACCCGACATATTGTGGGTGGGTATTTTTATTTAAAATATACAAATTACTTAGAAGGTATATTTTTTACCTAGCTATTATAAATATTCACTCTTTTTCAAAAGACTATTGAAACAGGTACCTATTTGAAAAAAAATACATGAAATAAACAATTTAATAAACCTTAAAGTATCCTTATACACATACGAGTATATAACACCAACAGCTGGGCCCTGATGGCCACTAATAGCTCAGGGTACATAAAAATGATTTCTTTAGAGGAGGCATTCATCTTCACCTTAGGGGTTCGTGCATAACAATAGACCTAAAACTCAATATATAATATAACTTTTTTTCTTATGTTTTCAAAACTGTGTAACTTTTATTACTTGCATGAAATACAAGGTTCTTTTTTATTAATTTATTTATTATGTACGACAAGAGGCATGTCGTTTAACAATATTTTATTTTATATTTCGTCTATATTATTTGCCTATCTTCCAATTTACCTATGATTATATGTATCTCTAACAAATTTTAGTGAATAATTTTAAACGGAAATTAGATTTGATGAAATTTAATTACAACAATGCGTGAGCTTAATAAAATGAGGCAATAAATATCGCACGATGGTCCAAATGTACTGCTGCGGTCCAAACGACTGTTGCGGGCGATAAAAGTTTGTTGCTATTTACACTATGAATTATCTTTGTTTACAAATAAATCAGTTTAAGTTTGAGATATTAGAATATTTCTAAATATTAGCACACAACAAAACACACAAACCTTACACACACGCAACACAACAAAAGCCTTATTGAGCTTATTGTGGGTGTAGCCTTTTCGAGTTTTGTTGGTTGATATGCTATAATTGAGGACTTAGTCAGGTTAACCTATAATATTTATTTACGTAGTAGAATATTGTTTTCCCTGTTTGGTCTACTATTTCCTTTTTTTATCTATCAAGATGCTCATAATATACATTATAAAACTCAACATGTTGCTGCCCACCACGCATAACCCTTACATAATAGTTATAATATTACACGACAAAATGAACCGTATGTGTAAATTACTTATTTTATTGGATGTGATCGCTGTGACACAGAACATTGTGTTATAGTTGTTAAAAACATATTTTTTATATGAATATTTAAAAAATGTAAATTGAGGCGCCATTGCTTCTTGCACTTGCACCAGCGCGAGCTCCACGCGCGCACTTGTAATTAACTTTAACGATTCATTGTAAAGGACTATCGCCACCATTTTGATTTATCTATAAAACAGCCATAAAACATACCCTTTTGTTCGTTAAGGTCAAGGCAATCAAACGCTTGAAATAAATCGATGGCTCAAACAGCGAGCTTTGTATTCAATAAAAAATACCTACATTCCAACGTCAACCATAGTTTATTTGAATCACGTTTCATGTTGCAAAGGAACATGTCCAGCAGATGGACATAAACCATTCACAGGACACGATACAGCCGTCATAATAATGATCGAAACTGCTTCCTCTAAGCATTAACAACAGACCCGGTCTCATTTCAAATAAAATAATACCACAAATGATCTCTTTATGCCATTCCCACAGGGTTTACAGCGCCGCGGGCTTATAAATATTAATGAACAAATACGGGACGCGCTTACACGCTACTCGGCTATGGGATTCATAATCTTTGACAATAAACAGGGCCTATAGTAGGAGATAATTTTTCGTAACATCACCTCGGCGAGGCTATATCTGAGATTGGATCTAAAGGTGATCACATGAATTCTTGTGCACACCGCGCAGGCTTGTAGATGTTATCTAAACATCTTAAATTATTGTCCCGAGAGCTACCCGGCTCATCTGGGCTAGCAAATAGGCCGCTGGATGAGGCACTCGCGAGATAAGTGCGAATAAAGTACGGCCCGGGGCCTAATTATGTGCGTCGTAAGACCTTTTCAACCCAATCAAGGAAACATTATTTTATCGGTGATGAGAAAACAGTTTCGCTATTTATGTTGCCTTAGATGTTACTTACGATAGCTTTAAAGAGATAACTGCTTAGAGAAATCAGGATGGTAGAAAGTTTAATTTATACAGGACAAACGACCATGCTGCCTTCCCAATACCATCCCCTTTAGCTACTCAAATTAATGGGAATTCCTGCGTGTTGGATTGATGCTATAGATGACGAACGAGCTCTGGAAATTGTGCCGAAGCGGACGGGGCGTCAACATTGTGCCGCGAAGCATTTTAGTTTGCAAATGGCGGCCCGTTGTCGCAGTCATAATTCAAATTATATGTTTAACAAAAGAAATATACCTGATTTTGCGGATAAATTATGTGCTAGTAGTTCCAACAAACACTGGAAAAATATGGGATTACCTTTCACGTATAGTTTAGCTAGGATCATATTATTTTGATTTCTCTTGATCAAAACAGGTTTTATATGGGGATGATGTTATGCATTTTAAACAAACATTAATATGTATAAACTTTCATTTTAAATTAGTTCAGGTTTTTATTTTGATAATTTAAATTTGTGATAGTAAATACGAATCGTCGTTGTAGGTGGCGCTTTTTTATGTGCATATTTTTACTAAGTCCTGGTATCTCGCTGCTATTTATAATTTTTCGTTAAGTTCGCGTGCGGCTGGACCGATTTGGCTAATTTTGGTATTGGAATATTTCTAGGTCCAGGGATGGTTTGAATGGTGAAAAACATGGAAAGAATGCGAGGAAAATAGTAAAAAAATAATGTTATTTTCCCACACAAACTGTTCCTACGACGACTTGTTCATTACGAATTTCTGCATGTTTGCTCTGATCAAGATGAAAATCGATCGATCCGAGAGAACCTTTATAATGAATCTGAGGTCAAAAATTAAACAAACGCCCGCCATCTTAGATTACTGCATTTTTTCTCTGATCACAGTGAAAATCGTTATCTGAGGATCCAAGCGGCCCAACATTATGATTCTGAGGGTAAATTGTCTAAAAACTTCCGACATCTTGAATATCTCCATTGCTCTTACCATAATGAAAATCGATATCTGAGGATCCGAAAGGACCTTTATAATGCAGAGCATTTTGGCTCTAAATGAGATGAAAATCGAAATCTATGGATCCGAGCGACCCTTCATTGTGATTCTGAGGTCAAATTTGGCTAAAACGCCCGACATCTTAAATTTCTCCGTGTTTGCTTTTATTATGATGAAAATCGATATCTGAGGATCCGAGAGGACCTTCATAATAAATTTGAGGTCAAAATTAAAGAAAAACGCCCACTATCTTGGATTTCTGAACTTTTGCTTTGATCAAGACGAAAATTGAAATCTAAAGATACGAGAGGACCTTCAGTATGATTCTGAGGTCATATTTGGTAAAATCGCCCGCCATCTTGATCAAAGCAAAAATGCAGAAATCCAAGATGGCGGGCATTTCTTTTTTTTACTTCTTATTCTTTATAAAGGTCTAGGATCCTTAAATATCGATTTTCATCTTGACCAGAGCAAAATTAAACAATCCCAAATGTCAGCTATTTTTTTCCAATTTTGCCCTATCATATTTACATTAATTTCTATCTGACATATTTCTGTGTCGCCTAACTAAACTTTGCAGGTGCCCTATAATATGAACGATACAATGTATTAATTGATTTGGAGGCTTAATTGTCTTTAAACACGTGCGACAAACGAACAAATAATAAGTCTTTATATTAATACACTTTAAAATAAAATAATAAATTATCATACAAAAATATTGAATTTAAAACATGTTGTATATTGCATGAAACCGAGTACTTACACTAGGTTTCCATTGTCATCTATTTTCAAGTGACAACGCTACAGCCAATCAGCGCCTCATTCTATAATAGATCAATCGTAGTTTGGGTGATTTAAATTGACTAATCATGGTGATACGAAGTTTCGTCGAAGAAAACAAGACCTAAACTTTGACGAGTTGCAATTGGTCCGTTATGAGTATTGCGTGTTTTAATAGTGGGACCACTTTTACGCTGATATTATGTTTGAGGTTAGTCTTCCATGTTTTTTTTGTTCGCTGCACGCATATATTAAACACACCAAATCGTGATGAAAACTCCAAAATGGCGTCTGTGATCATTTCATTTACACACTTGCTACACGCAACTGCAATCTCCGCTAAAGCACTGCGGAAATATGAAACAACTTACGCCAATTCCGATAAAGACATCGAAAATAATGACATTACGTTACGTATACAGAAAGGTCATATCCACGCAAAACGAATTGCTTGTATCGAAACTTGGTTTTATTATAGCACGTTGAAAGCACGACGTACTAATGCCTGGTAAGGTCAAATTACTGGCCATGCGCACACTTAGATCGCCAGTGTTCAAATTGCTTGGAACAAAAAAGATATAGTGGGATTGCAAGTGTTTCCAATTGGCGAAGCCGCAGCCTATTACGCTGAAATACGAAATAGGTGAGCTTTGGTGTTTAACTGATTTTAAAAGACTTGGTTTATGCGTGGAGATACGCGTAGCACTGTGTTAGTGTTAGTGTTGTTTTGTTTTTAACCGTACCCTACTACTTTGTTGCGGATGAGGGGACCAACTCGCCTTGTGCGAATCACAGGTGGTGATGTGGCCGCTATATGGTTATTTTTGTGTATTTATTTAGCAAGTGGATAACTGTGGCCATGTCGACTAACGAGTGGAATAGCCCCTGTTCTATCGTCCTTCAAATGAGGAAGAAAGTATCTCAATGCGCCATTCATATTATTTACTACTTTTAGTCACGATCTTAGGTGACTTAGTTGTAAGTGCTATAAAAGCTACGCAGGGTAGGTGATTTGACGTAACGACGCTCACAGATTCTCCTGATTATACTCTTTGCAATACTTGATAGTCGTTTGTTGAGCCCCTTGTTTATAAAACTTAATGTAAAGTGATTCTAATGGTTAAATTTTATCACACATATTTAATCTTTAGTAAAAATCTTTATACTGGGTGGTTTTGGAGTCATGATCCCGAATATCAAAAATGTATGAAGATGTTCATACTGACCAGGTTTCCCAAGGTACCGATATAGGCCAGGCAACGAATGTTCAAATATAGTCATAGGGGGAAATTCTTGGAACACTAACTTCCTCTTCTCTATAAGTACCTTTTTGTTGCTTGGCCTAATATCAAGAGGATACGGGAGCTGAGATTTAAATATTTGAGGTGAATATATCCGTCCCGCAATCGGAAGCGGCTCCTAAAACTAGTGCGATAAGAATAACGCCAGGTAAGGCGAAAAATCCTGCGTGATAATCTCAAACAACGATATTTCGTACTAGACTGTTTCCTCCTCCAAAACATAACCAAATGTAACGAAATTTTAAAATCTAAATGGTGATGAAATTATCTATGTCGGACTGTTTTGTTTTTTAGGCTAATTGATGTCAGGTTTGAATACCATGCTTCTTTTTGCGGCCTAGTAAATAAGGCCGTTTTTGCAAATATTAGAAGTAGTGCACTTAGCGCCTTAATAAGCAATTTCATTTAAATTAAGTAAGCATACATTTTTGTGGTAGGTAGTCATAATTTTCTTCCTACCAAACAAGTTCATACATAAAAACAACAACAGAACATGTAAACATACAACATAGCAAAAACAAACATGTTACAACATAGCAGCAGTTCTTCTAAAACAAATATTACTGTCCCTTGTCTGACGGGACAGAACGACAACAAGAATGACTGGGTCCACTTATTTATAATGACAGTGAATTCAAAAATGAAATCCATATTCCAATAAGTGGCTATAAAGCATTACTGTTACCAGCGACAAACGCGAACACTTTCGATGGCGACGAGTACTTCCATTGTCGCAATCCGCCCCCGCTCTATTGTACCATGCCGAGAGAAGAATCCCAATACGAGTAATATAAATCTCTGTACTACAACAACGTATTGCCGATTGCCTCAGATATATATATATAATATAACTTTCTATTAGATTTCTTGTTGTAATTTCGATATTTCAGACGAAACTTAGCAATAAAGATGCTTAAAACGATGTTAAAATAAATATCAAATAATGACATAAACCATTAATTAATAAGCGGTAATTAACAAAAACAACATTCTCAAAAATTAATGAAATAAGGACGTTATAAATACAGCTAGTACCGAAATTACGTAATTTACCCACGTATAAATAAATTGAAATTTGCGCAATACTAGAAGACATTGAATGCATTGCGTAGATAGGTATATTAATAAAGCTACCCCAAATACATACTGGTATCAAAACAAGTACCTACCTACATATCAAACCGGTTCAATTACTTAAAAATTAACAAGCACAAACAAGCTTAACATTTGTTGTTTCTAAATTGGATAATTATTCACAAATGATACGAATAATTATTCAATTTATTTGATTATTGTAACAACGCGCCTGGCGCGAGCGCCCCGGGCGTTTGCATTATTCCCTCTTCAAATTTAAAAGGCCGTATGTCTTAGAAAAATTACGCTTAAATTTAACCCTTTAAAGTATATGGATAGAATTTTTAAATGGAAAGCTTTTCCCGCTGTACTGTGGACTTACATCATTTTTGTTGAGGTGCTATTATTGTTGGTTGCAAGCAATATGGAACGATTTACTAAATATCGCTTTGGCTTACAGCGGTGAAGCCGCTGAATTTACGAGTTCCTCGACACCGATAAACTTGGTATATTATGACTTTAAAGTTTAAATTACCATCTTATTTTAACGTAACTCAATTTGCGCTTTTCGCTTCACACCCTTATAGTGTTTGACTGCTTGTAGACAGAGAACATTTTCAAACAACTCTTTCCTTTATTCATATTCGCTCAATGCGTATAGTTTATTACGCTGTTCATAATTAGATTGTAAAAACAACAGATACGGCTTTACTTCGTTAAAAGGTACGTTTTATTTAAGTATAGCGTTAGTTGATAGGTTTTTACTATTATATTTGTTAAACTATGATCTTAAATTTATTATGTTATTATAATGTGTGGACTTAAGAGGAATTCCTAGTTGCGATTTTTCCATACAAACGCTCTCGACTGATTCCTCCCTGGATTTTTAACCTAGAGTAGTGATTTTTTCAAATAAGATCAATATCATCAATATCTGTGCCGCTATGTTTTGCTTTTTTGGATTATTTTATTTTGAAGAAAGATACAGCGCCTCGAAAATCGCAAAAACGGCTCAATTGAATTGGCTGTAAAAAAGGCTCAGTATACAAATATGACAAAAAATATCCAAAAAATCAAAACATAGCGGCATAGATTATTTCTTCCTCTTGCAGTTTCCAAAATTTCATAAAGATTGATTTCGTTTTGGAGGAGGAAACAGTCGAGAGCGAAACCTCGATTTTTGAGTTTTTTGCGTGTGAATTTTAGTCCGAGCTGCAGTTGTCCTTATCGCACGAATTGGAGGCGGAGACAGTTTCTAAATATACGTACACAGAAGGAATAGTGATGGGCATAACATGTTAATGGTTAAAATAAGAAAAAATACATCAACAACCAACAACAGTCGATCGCCGTAATATAACCAAAATGCCACGTAGTTCTAAGAAACGGGTGCTATGTGTTTTCACACTCTTTAATGTAACAACTATTATGTATTTACCATGGTTTCGCAATAAAGATTTATATTCTATTCTATTCTAAAATGTACCCGTAATGGCCTGTCACTTCAAACCGTTTTTTTTGTATTTTTTTACATTGCAGGTCATGTAGTGCTATGTTTAGTAATGTTTACTATTAAAGGCCTGTAAATAAAGCTAAGTAGGATAATAGGTACAACCTGCTTATTTTGATTAAAACATCATAAATACCCATTAACAATTTTATTGTCTTGCATTGCTCACACTTGTGCGTCACGAGTAAACCACTAGATAGCAAATTTACATTACGGCTAGCATAAGGGCCATTTTGAAATGCGGCGGTTCAACGATTACGGTATGTTGGGGTAATACCGGATGTGGGTGAAGAACGTAGCAAATTCATTTCTCCCTAATTTGGCTTTATTTTTTAATTGTGGCAACATTGTGTAAGGCGCCATTTCATTGCCTCGACTGCCAGTGTCCCCGCGCCACTCAGGGATGTCGGGCTTGTGCTATGCGCAATCACATAGAACAAGGTAAATTTCGTGTATCCGATCTTCGCCCTGTAATTTATTTTGTGTATTGTGATGAAAATGTGTTTGTTTTTGTAATTGTGTTAATGTATTATTTCGTTTTAGATAGATGTTTATTTATAAAACAATCCAATCAAAAACAGACCTAGGATTGCTTTAGACCGATATTTGATTTTGACCCTTCCAGGTAAAGATCGGAAAGAAACACGATCTTTACGCATTTAAAAAACAGCAGTGATTGTCAAACTTTCAATTTTATGTTTCTGTTTTCTTTGTATTGTTTTCTTTCATTGAGGTGTGTAATAAAGAGTATTTGTATTGTATAGGGATGATTAGACATGTTGAATTTTATAACAAAATCTAGTAAAATAGATAGCAAATAAGCAATTTTTCGCAATAAAATGAATATTTAAATACTATATGGAAATGATTAAAAATACAGGACCTAAAAGTTTCAATAGTTTAAATTTTTTTTCAACGTTCAGAAAGGAATTAAGTAATAGTTACATACGATCAGGGGGGCGACACTTAGAAATGTAGTTAGCATTAGTAAAGATGGCGGCGACTTCTATTAATGGGATCCGATAGTATACTTTTGCGTAAAGCTGACTTCCGATCATGCAAACTACATCACCAGATATCACTATAAGATTGATAAAATATAAAGACATGAATACAACATTAAGAAGGTTACATATACCTCGTATGTCAAGAGCAAGACTTATTTTTATTCATAATGTTGTTACCTAGCAACTGTTGTTTACTGTCAAAAAAAAAATTAAACAGATATGATTGATATGAACTTATTATTCCTCTATTAATTTTAAAGTGCAGAGCATAGTAAAGTCGGAGCAAGCATTAAACACGAGTCATATTGAAATAGAGAAATTATAAACCCAATAGTTCCAACGTTACAAAACCTGGAGGTTTAAAAATGTTACAGTGTTCAAGACAATGCAGAGAGGTTTAGATTTTTTCGAAGATAAGAAGAAAATACCATCATCATCATCAGATGAAAACAAGCGGTGATTATTTTAATTTTGTTTACGACAAACATGTCCGATGAAACTCTGATAGGTTTGTGCAATCTGATTCTCGAAGTAAGACGAGATAGAGTGCATCTATGGAAGTACGTGTGTAGACAAGACATACACCCTATGCCTGAAATTCATTAGTACAAGAAGAAACCGAATAACGACATCATTACTCATGTGTTTATTTTAAAGAATATCTGGAGCAAATTGTTTACGGAGCTAGAGAGCGAGACGAAATTACCAGGAATTATCCTAACATACACTATACCTGTCCTTACTTTACCTCCGGAATATCTTGAATTCACGTCCAGTTGGATATTAAAGTCAAAGAAGAAACGCTCAGTTGAGAACTAGGCAAGTCAGTTATGAGCACATGAAAGAGTTCTAGGTCAGACTGAGACACAAGTCACAGAAGACGAAGCTAATGCAGCTTTGTACACAAAGATGAACAGGTAAAAAAAAGATCAATTCCAAACAAAATCAGAAGCTGAAGTACTTACAACACCTAGTCTATTACTATCTTGTATACAAAATTGAAAGCAATAAACATATTCTTGCATTACTATAAAGTATGTTTTTTTTTATTCCATTATTTTTAAAACTTTTCTACATAATATTAGATCTTCTTGGGCGGCTTACAAGTTAGTATTTTGTTTAATATCTTGTAAACAGAAAAACTATGAATGTTACAAGAAATCAAACAAAAAATAACATGTACACCGCCGAAGTAGACCTAATATTATGTAGTACGAAAGTACCTACACATACGGATGCATATGTAGATGTGAACGCACGCATATAGTTAGTTTCGGATACAAAATAGAGATAGCACTTCGAAATTAGTTTCCTTAAAATGCTTCAAGAGGGCTCTCTTTTCCTATATATTGACTTTACTTTTTGCATATCATCCTTACATTTTATCCAAAAAAATATTGTAATATTTTACCGTAAAAATCGCAATTGTTAGCACATTGTTTACTTATCAAATTGCCTTATGACAAAAGTACCAAAGTTTGAGAGCCCCAATTTTACCAAATTTTTGTATCAGGGTTAAGATCGGATACAAAGAAACGAAAAATAGAACCTTCGATGACAACTTTTAAGTTTGTATTGTTGGCTGCAATTTATATACGTAGGAGAAGGCTAAACACCGGACCTATTTCTTTGTGATACCTTATTCTCTTTCCATTAAAACCAACATTTATTCACCATCCGATGTTATCCCTTGATGGCAAAACACTCGTTACCCTAAAAAAAGTATGTCTCATCTTTACACATGTACAAAACTAAAACCTTTATATATTGAAGATTACCAAAATTCAGGCCGAATCTACGGTTATTATTTAACGATTTGCTCCGTACTTCAAGAATCTGACACGATCTAGAAAATAAAATTAGCGAGTTCTCTTTTGGTCCCAAAATCGTCCGGCATTAACCCAACATACTTTACCCAGATTGTCATTGCGATACGTTCTTCAATAAGACGGCACAAGTTTAGCCCCATCGTACTACTACTACTATTTAGATTGTAGGTTAACCATACCTACTTACAAAATTTCACAACACACCATGATCACACCCAACTTGTTGTCACGGATAGGTACGACGACCGAAGCAAGGACATCATTCTTTTTTGCAGTCTTTATCTAATTAGTAATTAATAGATACAGTATAATATAATAATTAAAAACAATATTATGTGCTAACATAAAAAACAACTTGCATCGGGCAGCGCAGGATGAATTCCGGCCGGCTCGCCGGCAATGTCAACGGAACGGCGCGCAATGAGTGAGCGCTCACGTCTCGCATCTGTGTACGCGCACTCACACTTAGATAGCTCCGGCTCCCGCCCACCGCAGCGCGACAGAAATATAGCTTCAAAAATTCGAGATTTGAAAAGTTGCTCAGCTAGGAATTGCTCTTAAAAGCTTTCCTCGCTCCTATAACAATACAATAAACTTCAAAAACAGCAATAACCTTTTGTTTTGCAAAAAGCGGTAAAGCGCTTGCGCACTACATTGCACAGTGGCTCAAGTAGTAGACAGAAGCACTGCTTTAGATTTTAACGATATTTCGATATTAGTAAAGGCATTATCAACATTTTTATATTATTTCTATGTCAATTACCTTGTTAAAACTATTTCGAAAACCATTTATTCCAATAAGGAATCATTTTTGAAGTTTTTTTTGTTACTTAATATGAACTATTGTATGTCTGTTCAAGTGGCATATACGTTTTTGAGCTATTGTAATTTTGATATTATTTTAGTTAGTCAAAATTGAAATTTAAACGACATAATCGGTCGGGAGTCGACGACTTACCACTTCGAGGGATAAAAGACATCGTCTAAACTATTTTCAAACAATCAATTTACAATTCAGACTAAAGTGAAATATATTTAAAATAAGAATCATATTAAATTAAAGCTCAGATACTTAATTTTGGTGATTAGATATAAATTATGTTTTTGTTGCACTTATATTACCTTTAGGTACATAACACCCTAAAACTCTTAACAGGTGCAAACAATTGCATTTATTATGAGCATAGGTAAAAAATAAAAACAGACATAAAATTATTTTGTAACAATATTGTTCTGGTCTTTGTCCAGTCTAGCAGGCAAACCACGGTGCAGCAGCGTGGGCGCGGCCCCGCGGCGAACTATCTCGGTGAACAAATTATAATTTCAAAATCCCCGTCGATTTATGTGAACACTCATCTGAATAAACTGCTGCTCCATTTTGCATTTCGACTGGAACTTTTGTTCCTCGATTGAATATTTTGTAAAAATCTAAAAACACGACGTAGTTCATATTTTAACCGACTGCAAAAGATGCTGCAGGGGATGAGATTATCATTTCGTCTCTGTATTTTTGTAGCAACTTGGAAACATGAATTAATTTCGAACTCGTTCGCACTAATACATGTGTGGAACTGCGAGTGATAGGAAAAACGGGATAAATTCGTTAAGTTCCATTGGGCCTGTAGGAAGTTTAAAAAAACTAAAAATCTAACATGCTTTTAAAAGTTCATAATTAAAATATGAGTTGTGTTTATGTAGATGAGACGATTATTTGTAGAACTCACTCTCATGTAGGTACTTTTCAAAAATGTTTGCCTAAAAGTGTGTCGTGAAGAGTTAATAATTGCGCTCTCTTAGGGTCACTTGCACCATCCCACCAACCCGGAGTTAACCGGTTAAACCGTTACCCAATGTCAAATTGCACTGGTAACCATGGTAACTCCAGGTTTAACCGGTTAATCTCGGGTTAGTGATTGGTGCAAGTGGCAGTTAGCATATCAATTCAGGCCAACAAGGGATGACGTAGCGACAAATATCATTGTGTAACTTCTGTTCTAGTGAATTAAAGGCGAGTTACGCGTTCCTTCCTCGGCATCGTAGACCACTAGTAGCACTTTTCGTTATTGGAAAAAGTCAAGACAAAGGCACCGCTCGTAGTTTGACACCGAGCTTTAAAACTTAGGTGAAAAGTTTGTCTGGCCAAAATAATTTGTAGTAAAATAGGATAGAATAATTCTAGGGGCAAAAGTGAGAAACAATAATATCGTTCCCATTTAAATTGAAAGCAGTAGTCATTATTATGAATGAATGCATGATGCATTTATTCGAAACACATAAGCACAGAACAACATAGAAATAACGAATTCAATTATAAGTTACTGGTGGTAGAAAACAATATCATAGCTTGTGTCGCAACACATGGATATCGTTCCGATAAACACTATTTTCAGTGTATCCATTGACACTGGAAACAAACACAAATCAACTCATAACATAAAAGTAGAATACAACAGAATGTGTAGTGTTTATTAAACTTAATTCTTTTCTGCGAATATCGAGACACGATATGCCTACTTAGGATAATAAAGGAGAAAAGAGACAGTGTTTTTCTTTACACATCTTAAGACGATAGTGGATGCTCCCACGTGCATTTGTACGCTTTTAGGTTGTCGGCCAACTCGCCGCGAAAATCCGTATATTTCTAAAAGAGCACATATAATTTGATTTTAGATTGTTTATGTTACATTTCAAAATATAGTAGAAAGCCGCAGATGAGATGCTAATCTTTTGCAAAATGCCAACAAGTTTGCCGTCATCGACAAGGTTATAACACAATTCTCATCCTAACTAATAGTCAACCGCGATATCTACAATCAAGACGTCAACTGAAAATACTTAATGCAATTTTCTACGAACTTTGTGAAGCTTGCGACACGCCGCCCGGCGATGCGGTGAGACCACGGTTGCCACAAAAGGCAGTTGTTGAACAGGAGCTGTATGAGCGCCGAAAATCACTAATCAACAATCAATACCTTCACACTTGAGGAGCAAGCAATACTCACTACATGAACTCAGTGCAAGTTTGGCGTTGGATGGGGAACGGCGAGTTGTCAAGCCACCAATTGCTCATACGTATTACCCAGACTACCGACTAGAGGCGATCGATGGCGATACAATACTGATAAGAGTGTATTCCGTTGTCTGTGTAACTGAAGCTAAAATGCTTCAATCCCTTCGAGAACGTGACGTTCACATGGTGTGATTGGTGCTATAGTACATTTCTCCTTTTCGCCACAATCTTAAATGTTTTCCATACAGGATACTGCACAGATTGGTTCGATCTGACCCCACGTTACCACGTGAGCAAACTTAACGAGAGCACGGAAATCACGTAATACCTTAGCTTACTGATTAGCACACAAACAAGTCTTATTAAAGCAACGCAGTATGTATGAGCTTCATACATTAATACTACAATTGCCTAAGGACTCAACCGACCTACATTAGGAAACATTTAGTTAATTAATCTTATCTATCATGAACTTGTTGAGATATAATCGGTCAATTTTATTGACGGCGGCTGAGATTTTAATTGAGGAATTAATTATTTTAACGTGTTGGTAGTAGTTATGCAAATTGAACGGAAAATCACTTGTAACTTGGCTCTTTCGTGCCCCTCTTTATCGTCATAAATATAGGTAAACAATAACAAATCAACTTTGACAATTATTGAATTCATGTTACTAGACGAAAGATACTTTATCAGCAAAGGTTATTACTTATTAACTATCTATTAAACAATTGCGTAATTGTTCTTAAAAGTATTTAGATTTTTACCGTAATGTTAAATACTTACTTATATATTTTGAATTGCATTTTTATACCAAACCCGTAGAATTGTACATAAAATATATATTTATCTATGAGATGATTAAAAATGACCAAGGCAATAATGTGCAACGGAATTTTAATTGCACTGCCAACTAGTTTGTGATAATGATTGTACGCAAGAAAGTATTTAAGCAAAATACCGATAAATTCAGCCAGCCATTTCTAAAACTGTTCGCAAAAAAGAAAAACCTACCAACATTGGTGGCAGCACCTATTCCCAGCCCTCCATTAGCATCTATCAAATGATATCTTATGAGTTTGCTTTCGCAAACTCGTATCTGAAGGAATGGGAACAGTAATATATATTTTATTTCATATTGAGCAAGGACGCTTTTGGAATCAAACACATGCGAAAGACAGAATTTGCGAAAGCGAAGTCGATCGGCTCACTAGCCTGGACATCGAACCTTGACAACCCTGTCAATGTCCCGCATCTTATGGCCGAGATAAACCCGTCATCCAGCGGTAATGGCACTAAAAGCATTTGTGAATTGCAATCAAGTATACGAAATTCATATTTTATTTAGGATAGATTAACTGGAATGTATAAAGTGTGAACTTTGTAAAGATAGGTTTGTTTTATGAGGGAGAAAGCTTAAGCGTGATGCCAAGAAAACTATCACTCGTGTGTTTTTTTCTCGTATAGTATTCAATATCAGACATATATTTTTGGGTTATTGGTGCATAGCACCAACTTGGGCAACATACGTATATCATATTTAAGTTTATAGGAACACTAACGAAACTTTCGTTTATCTATAACCTAAGTATTAAAAATGCTCGCTTATCCGATTTTCATTACAAGTTTTTGTTTAGTTTCACCTCTCCCGTTGTCTGTATATGATCAAATCTTGCAAGCTAAATTAGACCTAATTCCCATTAATATTAGATTGAACTGAAATTTCACATATTTATGTAACTTAAGTGACAATGCAATGTTATGGTACCATCGAGCTGATCTGATGATGTAGACCGGAGGTGGTTGTTATGTTTGGATTTGTTAGAATTGTCTTGATGACTTTTAATAAGTATTAAGACATTATTGAAAAAAAAAATTACGAGTACTGTAAAGAAACAATAGTCTACTTTCTATCCAATGTTACATGCAAAAGCACCTACATTGGGCAAATGCCCGATGTTATGAAAAAAGTCTAAAAAACAGAGAAACATGGCACTTTAAGGTTGAGTAGACATCATTGCGTCAGATTACGTTATATCCCAGCAATAAAGTAAACATATACATCCTGCTACACGTTCACAACGCAACTTTAGTGAATGTATGCAGTAATTAAAGGTTTCCTTGTTTAAGTAACTTATCTGATACCTAATTGTTTGTAATTAATGCAATTTGGTTTTGCACTCGCATGTACTTATTTCGGCGGAATTTGTTATGAGTGGGTGAATCAAAATGATAAGCAAGATTAATGAAAAAAAAAAGCATTTTCCAGAGCCGAATTAAAACGCCCAGAAAAAGGGCAACAACGACAAAAACATTTTTCCTATCCTAAAAATGTCCAGTAACGGTCCTGTCCTATATAATTATTGGTAACGTCCTAGGTTAAGTTGGGCTATAGGTAGGTATAAATACTATTTCGTTGTTCATAACTTTCCCTATTTGTCTTTTCATTCAATCAGAAAAAAATATATAAAAACTCACGTCATGCGTAGTATCTCCTCTGTGAAACTTCTCCTCTGTCTCCTTGACTCGTTCGACGACGTTTCTGGTGAGGACCTTGCGGTCCTTGCTCTCCCGCACCTTGCCGTCTGGGTTAGCCACCACGCGGGACGATACCAGGACTTTCGCGTCCGCCGGCGCCAGCTCGTTGGAGAAGCCTGACAATTCTGTAAAAAGATTTAAGTCCAGCTAAGGAAGTGGGTTTTCAAAGCAATATATATTATGAATAGTTCCTGGTATCTTACACACACGATAAAATAAATGCAATAACCCGTTGTTCCTTTTTGACTATTTAATTGTGACAGTGACACGCGAAACTGCTGCACAATTTCACTATATTGAACCACTTTTGGTGACCCCGAAGTGATATAATATAGAAAATAATAATAATTATTACCACCAGGCGGAGCTCCGATTGCACCATCCACGCGGTCGCCAAGAGCCGCCTGCTCTTCACCATTTTGATCTTCAGGTACTCGGTGCTGTAAAATATGTGTGAAATTATATATTTGTTCGTACTCTGTGGATGAATTGACGAATCAATCTTCAATTAGAATACTCGAACGAACATACTCGTTTATTTATGACCTCTAATTAACATAAAACTAATACCTAACGCAAAATGTGTATTCGTACTTAAAGTACCTATTTATTATCAGATTGAATTGGAATAGATTTAAATTGGATTATATTCAAATATGATTGACTTCAAAATAGAAATAAATAATTATTTCAGTTTATTACACAAATAGATAACAGAGGGCCGATTTTTGAATTTCGATCGCTCGATTGCGTGTTCTCCCATTAATACCGTCTCCACAACTAGGCATTTAAACTCTACTTATAGAATAGAAAACCACTACCACTAGGTTCCCAATTTACATCGGTCATATTTCAAATATAGCATTTCGACGTTTTACACAGATTTTTAAGTGACGAAATCGAGTGCCTTAAATTCAAATATCGCCCCCCATAAGTTTATCAATGCTTTTCTTGCGAGTAGTAGACAACAACACTTATACGAGAATGTATAATAATAGATACATATATTCTTAAATTTGTATAGAAAATAGTCGTATAAATCGATACTCATTGATATTTTGAATAATGGAATTATAGGTCTTGTCAAATACAAATAAATGTTTTTATCAAGATCTGAACCTACAATTACCCAATTACCACCAGACCTAACGCAGCGCCTATTACCTCAGTTTGCTGGTAATTAGTAGTGTGCGTGTCCTCATTCACTGAGGTGGATATCTTGGGCCCGGAGTCCTTCAGGATGCGCCCGTCCTCCAGCACCAGTTCGCGCTTGACTCTCGTCGCGATCTGCCGCGTCGTCGTAACCTCACTCTTCTTGCGGGTCACCCATTCCTCTGCAATGTAAGAATTCAACATTATAGGTATTTGTGAGTCTAACCTTATGTTTCACAACTGTGTACGTCAAGAAATAAAAGTAATTGCGATAATTATACGTCAAATAACTCCTTAATAGGCATTACAAAATTCTTTATTTCTTTAAACTACACATGGCCATGATTTAGGGGATCGAGCCGCCCGTTAAGCAAAGAATTGCCTGTATTGGGAGGCACCACTCTTCCCTAGGTTAACAACAACAAAAATAAGTAAACTATTTATACAGTATATGAATATTGAATTAAAGGTAAATCTTTTCTGGTTGTAGAAATTTTTATTACATATTTCACTCACCTTCTTTTGTTGTTGCTATAGTGTCACCCGGCTCGGACTGAAAAAAAAAAAATAATAATCAATGCTCACATTTCTTATTAAATTGAAAGGCTAGGGAATACCTATTTGCGACAACGAGCTTCAAATACATGCTAAAAACAGATTTTGAATATAAACATACAATGCCTTACAGCGCCATCTCTTACCGAGTAGCTGAACCTGCCGAGCGCTGATTCGTCGCGCTCAGGCGACCGCGCCATAAATTGTAACAGTACACGCGGCCGCCGCTTGATGGTGCCATGATCGCTCAGTGAAAAAACTGTCACCATGAAAGTACATGCACTGAGTTCACTTGTTGCGGTATATTTAAAACTTCCCAAAAGTTCTCACTTACACAACCGCATAATTCTTGTATTTTCACAAACTATTTGACACATTTTTTACAATAAATAGTTAAGAAAACTCTCCAAGTCTATTTTAACCTATAGGAAAATATTTATTTATTAGAAAATATCAATATAAAATATTTATTTTATTAGCACAGCGTGCGTGTTACAGGTAAATCGATTGCCGACTAAAGGAAAAATCAAGGCTTTGGTTATAATTAGTCAACGGATGGATTAACATTTTCTTTTGGCGTACAATGCTTCACGTAACACATTGGGTATTGGTATGCTGCAAGTGCGAAGAACTTCCGCTGGGCCACGCGAACGCTACGGTACAGTACGGAATTATTAACATTATTTTACCTTACATAAATTTTCATGCTATCAATACATAACGATCGTTATATCATGTCGTGTAAACACTAAACTGTATGCACGTACCTACGAGTATTGCAGTGTAATAAAACTAATAAATAAAGACTTAAGATAGTCTATCTACCTATTAGAGCCATTTGATTGGAAAAAAAAATATGAGGATTTTTATTTTATTTTTATCAGTAAGAACATTAAAAGATTTTATTTTAAGTACTATTTAACGGAATTACATAGACCTACTAATACTAGGTAATTTTATTAAAACGTTCGAGTAAGGACCAACATTCTGACACCAAAAACGTCGTTAATGCGTTTAATACCTTATCTTACGCTGTTCTTCGTTTCGTTTTATTTTGTTTATTTAAATATCATACACACAACTTCCCGTAGTTTCCTTAGATAAAGTCGTAAGAAGGAAAATAATAAATAAAATTATGAAAGGTACGCAACTAAGTACAGTTTATGAACCCGAGCGCCTCCCCAGTCACTTCCATTGATAAACGACGCGGAAAGTTTTTCCATCTACGGAGCTAAAGGAAACGAAGAAAATATTCTACGTGACTAGCAAATGTAGTGAATACCGGATCTGATTACAATGATAATTGTTTTGTCTTTGGTGGGGTATGCGCGTGACTGAACTATTCGATTTTGCAGGTTTATATTGTCAGTACAAATCGTATAAAATTCAAGCGATGCGGGTAGTTGTATTTCATTTTACATTACATTGGTTCCATAAAACTTATAACAATAGTACGTTGCATTCGTATTTTGGAACCAGCAATTAATGTAAGTAAGTACTTACCTACGTACAGTCAAGGTATATAAATATCGACACGGACAAAGTGCCAAAAATATGTACACACTACTTTAATGTATGGGAAATAATTAACTGTATGCATCTACTACCTAAGCAAGTATTTTTTCATCGTCTTATACAAGGTGTAACAAAGATAGCGGAGATCCGTTTAAGGTTCGGCTTCGTAGTCTGATCAGAAAGAAGTAGAAAATAAAAAATACTCAAAATTAATTGTCCTTTGTATGGAATGAAGGCTGACTTGAATGACCTACCCAACAGTTTTTTTTTTTCTTTCGCATCAAATTTTTTTTTTCTAATCAGAATATGATACCGAATATGCCGTTGAACTAATCCCCATTATTTTTGTTACACCCTATACTTACCTTAATTTTTATTCAGGCTTATTTCGCATTTATATTTGTTTATATTTGATAAGTTAGGCAAGTTAACAAAAAGCAAAAATGTTGATGTTTTTCCTGCTACCCCGAAAGTGCATTTATCTGCCAAACAACTCTGTTTACAGTTGTTGTTTAGTAGAACAATAGGGACGTAAAAGCCGCACCTTTTAAAGTGCGCACCAAGCTACCACGTAACTTTTTTTATACGTATTACCTACGTTTATGGTAAAAACAGTCCAAGTATATAGAAGTACATTGACTTCAACCCTTTACGAGCGACTGCACTTGTCACTACGGAGGCCGTGCCCTTGTCGCGGTGCACCGCGGTGCAGCAAGGCCGGCTGCATTGTGATGCACCCGGCACCAGGTCACGGCTGTGGGTGCACCGGAATCAACAAGTGATTCAGAGCCTCATTTGTAACGTCACATTTGTTAGACATAATTTGTAAACTGTAAGGTTGGTAGTTATAAACTACTAACCACATTGCTAGTCTAGTCATCTGCCGTAAAGGAGACCGTCTGCCGGTGAGATTTTCTTTTTTCATTGATATGGTCTGCGCACCAGCTTCAAGTAAGTAATTTTAGAGGAGGTACACTTGTCTCGCTAAGCCCCGACTCGCAATGCATGAAGCGGTGCACCCAATTCCTCTTTAACAGCCGGAAAACATTCGGTTCAAAAACTTGTAGCACTTATGAGTTAAAATGCGCCTTTTTGTGGATATCATAAAATAATTATAAACATGTTAAAATCTTCTACCTCCTACTCCTACAAATTGATTAAAGTCTTAGAATAATGTATGCAAATCATTAACTTTTATAATGTCCAGAGAAAAAACGCCGGATTTCCCTAAAATTTTTCACTTATTTAGAGCGCGCAAACTGCACCCTGTCTCTGTACCTACGTGTCTATTGTGTTCCTATATTTCCATAAAACTTATGCAGTCAGTTGTGACGTTGTAGCCTAGATATTTGGTGTACTGAAGGAGTAGCGAAATAATATTTATGCAAGTAAAAAAATGGAACTGCTTAAGCCAACTTCAAATTTGACTGAACTGGGTGAGTAGCCAACGTGCTAATCGTTAACACTCGGTAGCGAGTGAGTGTAGATAACTAAGCTACGCTACAGAGCGTTAACGATTGGCTCGTTGGCTAAGCACCTTGTACGGTATTCTTATTCGACTAATAAATTCTGCGGCATACGTAACCTAAACAATTTGAATATATATAGGTCCAATGAGATGATGTTATGATCTGACATAATATTTGAAATCGACTCGTAGTTGCATCTGATTGTCCTTACTTTAATGCTGACATACAATTACTGTAATGGTCGTCAATGTCAGAACGGTCACACCAGCTAAAAATAAGGTAAAAAATCCCCTAGATCATCTAGACATGCACTGAAAACAATACCTAACTCTGTGTTTTTAGAGTATCGTATTTTTAACTGTAATTGTAAGATCCTGCTTAGACGTGTATTTAATTGAGAGTTCAGTTCAATTCAGTAATAAGGATTATCTTAATCCGGGTAGTAATGGTAACTTTAATCGATAAAACGTGTCATGCTGAAGCCATGATGCAGTAAATGGCAGAATAAATATAAAAATAACTTTAACTCAGGATTGTAAAAGATGCCTTCGGTATACATCTTTAAGGATTAGTTTTTATTATTAACGAAACTATTTTTTTATTAATTAAACATCCTTGGTCCTTTTAGCGATAAGACCTCCTTGTTGTTTTGCCTATTCTTAATTTTCTGTATTGAGGTGTGCAATAAAGACTATTTGTATTGTATTGTATATTGCCTCAAGGGCCTATTTTAGATTTAAGCTAGTTATTAATTATTAATTTAGTTTGGTAGGATATTTGTACAGTTGCTGTAGTGCCTCTTTATTATGTAAATGAAGTGTAGTTTATTGGCACTATACAGGGCCTTTTTTATGACAAGATCCTAGCGCTTATTCATTAATCTCACACATAGTATTGATTTTAGGGCCTCCTGCACATTCAACTGTCCTAATGATTCAGATTGACCAATGAGTCGGAAATATATTTATTTTTGTTTTTAAGAATAAAAAGTAGATTAAAATGTTATGTGTTCCTCATCTGTGCTTTATAAAGGATTTAGGCCCCTCATTTCAAAGAGAATCGAGCAGACTTCTAAAAATATTATGACGGCTATTTTCGCCAACATGACTGACCCATGGTGTAGTAAACCTAGTGCGAGTAGCTAAGCTCGACGAAACAAGCCTAGGACCTTGCATTCATGCATTAAACACCAGCGCTCGCGGCTATCAGAAACTATCTCCATTGGCCATCAATATTGGACACTGTTAGGGTTGACACTCCCATTCTGGAGCTTTTTTGTTAGCCTACTTTAGTGTTTCACTGCTGGATAAAGGCCTCCCTTCGTTTTTTACAATCGACCTTGCTATTGGCATTTTCCCACCATTTTGGATAGAATGCGTCCAAGTCGTCCAGCCATCTCCTTTTTGGCCTGCACCCCGTCCTGCACTGTCTAATAGACTTAGAGCTCTTAATACATATAATAAAATGGTGAAAAAAAATCACTTTTTTGCATGAAATTATTCGTTTATTAAATTAGTTATTTTACTACTTACAGTACATTTTATACCAAAGCGTATTTTTACTCATAATTTATTACAAAATAAAAGTTCATTATTAACTCCTATGTTTCAATTACCTAACCACATTTGTTTGTTAATTAATTTGCCAGCATTAAGTATATTTCAAGTATTAACTTTAGTTTCAATTTTATAATATTAAACTATACCTATTTAGGTTCGATAATATGCGTCTCTGTTGTGCTTACCATAAGGACGTTTTTTGCACGTATCTTTATATGAATAACTTGTCAAAGCGTTCTTATGGCTAGCGACAAAGTGGTACCTTTTGATTTGAAATGACACGTACATTCTTATGAGAACAAATTACATATGATTAACCACATCCAATTCGTGGCAACCCTACGTCTCCCGTTGAAACAATGAAGTGTTTTAGGCCGGAGTTCGCGTACAATACAATATTTAGACGGCACTAATGGGGAGTATCGCCTTGTGGCACACAATACCTTCTATCGGCACATCTCGACGTGTACCGCCGTGTTATTTTGGATTTCCATTGCTTGAGGAGCGTGGGCGAGTCGATTTGTCAGGCGAACCATAGCGTGTAATCATACTCAAAATATTATCTTTATTTTCGCCGGGTACACCTACGTTAAGGACCACGTGATCTGTACCTACGCAATACTTTCTACAACAAAAACGACAACTATCGGACCTTTCGACCCAAAGGCGAATCTAAGTCTGTTTAGGATTATTTGGGCCACTTTTCTTTAAATGATTTTCAAAAACTCATGGGTTTTCAGAAACTCTTCGAGCCGACACGCATACGCGATCTTTGATCTAGTCATTGTGGGCACTAACTATCGTAGAAACTTTTTTAGTAATTAAATTACTTCAAAATAAATTTCATGAATTTACACTTCGAAATTTATAACAACCATGGATTTTTAATCGGATAGCCAATTTAGCGCACTAGCGTCTTTTCAGCGTCGGCGTCTAGTCAGTGCTATGGAAAATGGCGTCGCTGCGCAGTTGCGCCAACGTTGCGTCAAGCAGCAGCCATAGAGGTTGACTAGACGCCGACGCTCAAAAGCCGCTAGTGTGGGGTGGCTCTTAAGACTGTACGACCGCTTCTCCATACAAACGTAATCCTCTTTTTCCTCTCTGGATATTGACATTTTGGAAAAGATTTTTACACAATTTGATGTATATTAACCATAGTTATGCCCCATTCGTCTCTTTTTATTATTATAAAAGTTAAGAGCGAACAATAAATTCTATACAAAATTTTAAACTCCAATAATAGTAAAATAAAATAATCAAACGAAGGGAAAATTGTGTCTTAGTTACCTATTCGATCTGTTTCCAATATGATACTGATCTGACATTTCATCAACCAAAAACGACACTTTTGACACTGACAGATCAGTATCATATCTGAAACAGATAGAGTAATTAAAACTCGAATTGGCCTAATAGCTGTGCCTGTGTAAAAATATTTTCTACAACGTCATTATCCAAAGAGGAAAATGGAGACCACATTTATATGGAAACGTTTTTCCATCATCTTGCGCGGTCATTCCTTTTCATCTTTAGTAGAGGGTTGGACTCAACTGCGGTGGGAATGTAGCCGTCTACCAGGGCGGCCGCAATAGATCACAAGTTTGACAACACACGTAAACTGTCTTTTTGCGGCCGCCGGCCTTATCGGTGGACGGGCGATCAATGAACACGTACCGGTATAGTTTCCTTTAAGGAAAACGACTGTCAATGTTCTTATCAGTTGAACGCCTAGTTTACACGAGTTAACTTTTTCCACTTATTATACATTTAGTAAAAATATAATCAGAGCATATAAAATTTTCTACTTATACTATTAATACGAAGTATAATCAGCACATATTTTTAAATTGCGATATCGCGAGCACCACTGTTCTCATACGCCAAGAAGGCTGGGTTCTGGATCTGAATATTTTGAATCCCTATATTTAAGCAAAATTTCAAGTACCTACTTTAGGGGAAAAGGAACGACGACGAACGAACTTCTCCATACAAACGTAGTCTTTATTTCCCTCTTTGGATATTAACATTACAGAAAATATTTTTATTAAATATATTAACCATAGCTATAGTTTCGCGAACATGATCGGTCCAACCGTTTTTGAGTTATTGCAAAAAAATCTTCTCTTTTAGTAAAAAGACGTACAAAGCGCTGCGAAGGTACTCTCTCATGCTTGTAATGTACATGATACTTACTAATTAATAGTAATAGTATGGTCTGTTCTGACAGAATGGTAACTACAAAACCCTACACTGAGTATGGCTCGACATGCTCTTGGCCGATTTTTTATTTTCGATTTGTTAAATATTACAAGAGTAAAAATGGCATGGAATTCTTTTTTCGCTCCTAAATTTTATAATAATCAAAAAAGTCAAACTAACTAAGGGGCATAGCTATGGTAAAATTGGTAAATATACATTAAATTGTATTAAACTATTTTCTATAATGCCTATATCCGTGGAGGAAAATAGGGCCTACGTTTGTATGAAGAAGCGGTTGTCCACTATCGTCTTAAGCAACATTATTCAAATAAAATACCTGAATATGTTTGCAACCTTGGTTCTACTTCCGCTTTCGTTATTAAAAAAAAATTACTTATTTGCCAAACAGCTCCTAGGCCGACTTCATACTCCTGTGTGAAACTGGCCCGAAAGGTCGCACCAAATAAAGGCAGGGCCAAAAGCGGGAGGCGAACGAAATTAAAATTATGGCACCACCTTGACTCCGCCAAAATGTCGATGAACGATCTTTTATTGAATTATGGTTAATGACATTGGGTGTGCCTTACAGAGAAACTGACGAACTGCATGAATTGCATCACGTTACGGATCAAATTCCTTTGATTAGAAAATACAATTGTTCTAACATTTGAGAGTTCTTTGCACTAACCTTTAGTCCAATATTAAAAGCATCGAAACAATCAGACATTAAAGTAGCAATTTATTTCACAGCTAATTAAGTTCTATTTTAAATCCATGCAATAAAAACCTAACTTCCACTTAAATAAGCTAATTGCTGCGCTTGAAATCGAGAGTGATGCATTGATAACACGCAAAGCAGGCGTTAAAATACCGTAGAACGTTAGAAGCATGTTCGAACCATTTGTAGCATTTTGAAATCGAGAGTTGTGGATTAATAGTAAAAACAAAAAAAGCTGGCGCTTCTTTCATATTCATATTTCGCTATTAAGCTTATTGTTTTGTTTCCGCATCTTCAAAAATGAATCTAGGTACCTAAAGGTAAATAATACGTTTTTATTTTGTTTATTGTAATATGTACAGTCAGCATCAAAAGTAGCGGATCAAATAACGCTTCATAAGTATCTACCATTCCGTAACAGCTTAACAAAAAGTGATGTCTTTCATATAGAACAACTAAGACTGTAAAAGATATACCGTTGGACCCGAATTTTAGAAATTTATCTATAATTGGAAAAGTTATCCGGAATATCAGATACTTTTGGCGCGTTGTTTCATCCGCTACTTTTGATGCTGACTATATTACTAAAACCGATTATTAAAATGATGTACATATTTACCAAGGTAAATAAAGCATTAATAGATATTGTCTATCGTAAACTATGATAGTAATTGCAATGGCAACGTGTGTACAAAAATCCGAATCCTAAAGAAGTTTGTTTTATCATTATCACTATGACTAGCGACCCCGGGTTACGCAAAACCTTAAGAAAGAATTCCTCAAGAATCTCTCTATTAATAAGTGAAAACTGCATGAAAATCCGTTCAGTCGTTTTTGAGTTTATCTCGAACATACATACATACAAACAGACCGACGCAGCGGGAGACTTTGTTTTATAAGGTGTAGCGATGTGTGGGTAAACCACAATTCGAACTCGCAGCATATTGGTCACTCCGTAAATATGACATTTGTAACTGTACTGAAATATCGAGAATTCATAAGAACAAATATATACATATTTGTTCTGGCACCTGATAAATGCATTGCTTTTAACAGTAGTTATGTTGTTAGTACCCATGTTAATTATCCCGTGTCATAGGTATTATATTGTTGAAATCACACGAACTTATCTTTATACCTATTAATTAAGTTTAAATTTAAAAGATGATACAAAGGCCAGAATAAAGAATGCTCTTATTCCCCACAGGATCACAACAAAAACTCACTTAAATGAGAGATTGAGAGAACGATTAGGAAATTCTGATATTTGTATTAAAAGAACGTTAAATATCAAACCATTTACAAAGTAAGCTCAACGTCAAATACTTACTAAAACCTAAAACCCTTCGGGAATAAAACAAGAAGACGGCCGTGCATAGGGATGAAAATAAATTTCATCCGCACTTTAAGTGTAGGCGAGGTACCCTAATAAATGAGTTTTTTTTTGCCAAATTGCAGCTTTCTGGCACTGACGATCACGGAGCAAAGCCTCAGACAGACAGACAGACAGACATGCAGACGGACATGGCGGAATTAGGATCTCTTATTCTTAGTTGACTACGAAACTCTAAAAGATGGCATTACTGCAGCCTGTACGAGTATAGTAAGTACCTACGAGTACTAATGCCCTCATAGAACGATTGAACCATTTGTGGCGTATGAAATCGAGAGTGGCGCAGCGCCGGCGCTGGCGCATTGTAAGCAAAGTGGCCCGCTGACCGGCCTGACCCTTCAGCAAGGCCGTTCACTTGTTCGGGATGCTTTGTCCAACGTAAACAATACTAAACTTCTTGTATTTCTTTAACGATGACTAAATTACACTTATGAAATTCATGACAACTCTTGTGTGATAACCAATATTTCTCAAAAATACCTATAATATAACCACCTATTTTACTAATAATACTGATATTACTTTAGATACGAACATCTCAAAATCGGGATTTTTCTCACCTAACATCAAAAACCTAACCCACTTCCAGATGACCTAGCAAGTTGAAATTTGGCATCCATCTGGGCAATTGTGTGGTTACGGACCTAAGATAATACAGTGTTTTTTTACGATTTGTAATATTTTCCATCGATCCCATCGAATTTGTAAATGCAAAAATGAATTTTAATTTCGAAATCAACAATGATTAATACTAATAAAAAAAAATTATACTACGTCGGTGGCAAACAAGCATACGGCCCGCCTGATGGTAAGCAGTCTCTGTAGCCTATGTACGCCTGCAACTCCAGAGGAGTTACATGCGCGTTGCCAACCCTAAACCCGCCCCCCCTCGTTGAGCTCTGGCAACCTTACTCACCGGCAGGAACACAACACTATGACAAAAAGTAATGATATCACATCAAAAACAAATGTGAAATGAGAGCCAAGTTCAATATGTATTAAGAATATGCGTTGTTGTTGGTATTAGATATTCAAAATCAATTCTTTGCGTAAAACATCACAACTGTTTATTTTAAAGATGAGTTTCATGAGTAGCCCTTTTGTCACTTTGATGGATGTCAATATGTTTTTCACGTCAGCAGCTCGAACAAGGGTAATTTGCTGCTTAAAAACAGTGAGCAAAGTCGCATTTTGCTCACTGAGTGAAACAAAATAACATTCAAGTGACATTTATATTCGAATGTCATTTCAACGTGCGGGGCCTAATACAAGTTCGAAATATTTGGATTCTATTGTCTTTGTCCCTTTCATGTCATTAGCATAAAGAAATAGACAAAAAAGTTCACACGTAATTCAACGGTTTATTGACGGTTAATAATAGACCCCCGAAATAAGTAAGACCGCATTTTTCCAAAACACCCGAGTCTTCATTCGTAGTAATGAATTAAGGAACTAAAATTTAAAATTAAATAAAAACACCATATTTTACGTATTTTATTATACAATAAAAACAATGAACGTATAAAAATTGACGCAATTGTTACGCAAAGTAAATACATTTACTTTTAACAACCACGCCTATAGTTGACAAAAGTAGTATCCGCAATTCGGACAGTATCTTATAAAGTTTTTTTTACAAGCTTACAAACCCTATTGACTAATCTAATAGATTACGACACATTCGTTAAAAAAAATCTAGCCATTTTCTCAATTTGACTCGCAAAGTTATAAAGACAATAATTGAACTATCTCCCATAAACATTGTTATATGGTTATTCTTATCAGAATTACGCTAATTCAGATACGCATTGAATAATCACAAGCGTGAAATCAAATCCCAAATAGGAATTAAAACTTGCATTGGTGTTCCATTTGCATGCGAGTGGTTATCCACGCAAATTAGCAAATACTCATCTTCAAATAGTTCAACCTTATTACCATGCATTAAGGACACAAACATTTGACCACCTAATAGCACGGCAATGCATCGCTGCATAATTTAACGTATTGAAATTACGTGATCATTATTCAATGTACAATTTATGTAAAAGGTTGTAACCGCTTTGAATATTCGATAACGATACATCATTTTATGTCAAGAGACGTCGAAGCTTTGTTTAACCGACGTAACCATTTGCAGGAATGACTTTAATATGCGTACGTTATTACGTGTAGGTTCTGTTTATTGTTTTTCGTGGCTTGTTTAACATAAATGAGGTAAGGATGCGTATGCCTACGCAAGGACCGTTACGCGGATCGTGGTTATGCAATGGACCTATTGCTTTGACTACTACAAATATGTAGGTACATACTGCTCTACTTTTGTGATAAGTACCTATTTAGGAATATTGACTATTGTTATGAGTAGCGTTACTTACATAAAACATGGTTGTAATGTTCTTTAATTATACCTATATGTGTAGACTGGTCATTTATTTTTATTTCAGATACCAACGTACAGTAGCGTTACCAACATTTGAAACGTGACAACAATAGTCAAATAAAATTTTTCGTTTGTTTTCAAAAAAGGTAATTTCAATTGTTTTAAAATTTGTTTTTGAACGTCCGGCTACACGAAACACAGAAGAGCTGTCCAGATGCGTTGTATGTAGAAGGGCTTGGGCCGAGTTTTTCGGAGCTGACGTTTGGCGCCAAGACCCGGCCTCAGGCGTTCAAAATTATCAAGACACTTATCAATAGTAATTCGAGACTAACGACTCGCATGACACTAGCAAGTAGCAACATAACAGCAGCAGGTACAATCACCTTGGTCTGAGGATCGCCTGTCCGTGAGTCACTGTGGCCTGAAACGCGATACGCCAGCCACTTACAATAACACTGCCTTGACTGATTTGTGTGATAGCCGCCGTACGTTACTTAATAGTCAATACAATTATGCCATGCTTGTGTAATATATAGGGATCGTTATCGTTTTCCGCTAAGCGTTTTGTCGTCATCAATAGAGCAAACACTTTAGATCTTCTTATTAATAATAATATTAACGTGTTTTTTAAGGTGACGATACTGAAGATTAATTTTATACTTCTCAGTTAGTTAAAAAGTATAGTTTTCTTAGTAACGCAGAAATCTGTATGCAAGTATGTAAGTTACCGTGAGCCCATTCCAACAATGCCAAATGAGTCTTATAAATATACAATGAATACGTCAAGCGTCGTATCTCGAATTTAAATATTTCACACCTTGAAAACGCGGCGACATCAACAATAATTTTGTGTGTTAATCATGAAATTGTTATTCATATTGCTTGAATTTATTGATCATTAATGTTTTTATTGTTTTTATTTGATATCTATTTTTTTTATTGTTTGGAAATCCGTAAACAATAGATAAGTATCTATTGTCCACGGTTTATTTATAACACATTGTGCATTGTTTTTTTATCCATTTTGTAATTTTTTTAAATATTTATTGAAAGCTATCAAACAGTAATTTTATTATAACCGTTTAACAATTTGACACATCTGTGAAAGATATTGATTTAAACCCAAAGGTACCCAACAATTTTAATATAACTAGGTAGCTATTTATATCCATACTATTAGAAGTATTAGATCAAATTAAACTATTTTTAGAAAATATTTTAATTTGTTTTTATTTCAAGTAGAAACACTACTATATAAATTATAAACTGAAATAAATGTCATATACTAAGAAAAAGTACAGTATCCTAAGTAAAGTAGAGTAAGCGGGCGCCGAAAGCCTTCAGTAAGAAATGCATATACTTGGAAAAATTCGACCAATGCTGCCGTGACCCCGGTGGCCGAGGCTCAGGCACCTGCCGCGCTAGCAGAGGATGCTGGTTCGATGCCAGCCTGCGGCACTGGTGGCCTTGGTCACTTTTTCTTAGTATATGACATTTATTTCAGTTTATTTATATCCATCCATTCATCTTTATTTTAAGCAGTAATATAAATAGGTATACTAGTTATTATAACTTAACATTATAACTTTAAGCAGTCCAATTTAATATCTGTAACATCTCACAAGGGATTTATCAATGTTAACTGCACGTTTCACCTAACAGTGCCGATGGTGTAGAAATGCGGCAGTAGTATGGTATTTACATGAACGGCGCTCCCACGGCGCAGCAAGGTGAACCGGCTATTCTTAAATCGTCGTGACGCAACAGCTGATCGATACCGCTTTAACATCCTTAATGCGATTTAACCATTGTTTTACTAGAGTTGTAAACATTAACGAACTTAGTTTTTAGGGTTCCGTAGTAAACTAGGAACCCTTATAGTTTTGCTATGTCAGTCTGTCTGTCCTTCCGCAGCTTTGCTCCGTGATCGTTAGTGCTGGAAAGCTACAATTTGGCATGGATACATGAATCATGCATGGCGAAAGACCGGTAAAATAAAAATGACTATACAAATTGAATTTATTTTTTTCGCTTTAACCCAATTATGGGACATCGTTGGATAGGTCTTTCAAACGAATACGGGTATTCTACAACCATTTTTTTAGCAGTTTTGAGACTAGTGGAACCATTTTTTATAAAGTCAAGTTAGAAAAATAATGTGTCACTCCACCCCTGTCTCTAACTTTTGAACCACGCGTCCAAAAATATGAAAAAATAAACCTAAAACAAAAGTTTAATAAATACTTTCAACGAAATCTATATCGGTATATCGTTTTTAAGCTATTGCAAAAAGTCTTCTGTTCTTAGTAAAAAGACGTGACTTGGCCCGACATGCTCTTGGCCGTTTTTTTTTACGTAGCGTCCGAAATATTTTTTTGTACAAGGTCGATAACAAGTCTGAGAAAAACGTCCCTCGATCTGTAAGGTGCAGTATTAAGTTCAGAATTTTTTTTTTTTTCAAAAGTCGTAGCGTTTGTTTGAATCACAATACCACTGCCAATTAATAATCTTGAGGCCTTTCTCGAGGGACTTCATTGATTCGAATTCTGAATTTTTGACTTGCGCTCGATAGAAAAAAAAATCGCTCGTTTAAGTATATTATTTACGCCATGTATCATCATTTACGTATAAGAGCAAGGCTCTTGTCGGTGGAATAGACGCCAGTTTTCGCGGTCCTCGGCCAAGTTTTAGGGTTCTCAAGGGTCGGCAATGCTAAAGTGGCTCCTGTGATGGTTCTTATGTCCATGGGCGACAGTAACCGCTTCCCATCTAGTGGCTGGTCTGCTCGTTTGCTGACTATCACATAAAAAAAGTTCTTGTTATGTTATGTATGTCTTTTATAAATTACGAATCCCACTTCACTTAGGTGAATGAAAAAATTAAAACGTTTTTATGAATTGGATTTTAAGTATTTCATCCGGCAATGAATTAAGTATTACGACGATTCTAGCTAGTTTACGAAAAAAATATATTAATACAAAACTAGTATAACAAGTTTTAATCTAGCAATGATTTCACCGTGTTGGATTCTTGGAGTCATCTTTCCGATACGATTTCATAAGATTAATTTAAAATGGATTTAAAACCTGAAATCATTACACAACTATGTGTGCAATATTTGCTTAAAAATTTGCGTTTCTAATCTAACCCCACGTTTGCGTTTATAGATCAGTCACTACCAACCTTGGCCGCAGTTAGAAATTGTAGTTTAATATCCAGTAAAATACCATTTCTAAATTAATATTATATTCCTACACATATACTTGTATACAGACAAATACCATATTGGATATACAAGGTGTATGTATTTAAGGAATAAAAGCGATGATCGAAGTAGAAAAGGTACCTACTTGGCAAAAATATGAGCTTTCGTCGGCTTAAGAGGGAAGTATACAACGTGATCGTCATACAATTTTTTTTTATTTTTTCCATTCCCTATGATTTTTTGGTATGTTATTTATTATATTTAAATTTGTAAAACAAAAATATAATTTAAAAAAAAGCGAAAATAATAAACCTAGAATATATTATGCTGAAGCGATCGACATCAAATACAAAGTGATTTGCTAAGATTTAGTTAATGGAAACCGTCTTATCCCGAAATGGAATTTCATAGAAAAAAATACCGTTATATCGTTAGATTCAAAAAGCTGTTCTACCCTCTTAAATTATATACATCTGTTAACTAACAATAACTTTTTAGATTAAAGGAAAAATGGAAAGCATCACTATATCGAAATTATATACACCGTTTCAGCGGAATTTACTCCACCGCTCCACAGCGGAAATAACACCGCACATGTAAATCGTATGAGGTTTTTCCTCTTAAACAATACTAAAGTTACACCATTAATAGGTAAACTGACACCTTCATCACTTGCCGTTTCGTTCTTTCATAACTAAATTAACTGGTAGCTCGAAACAATGAATAGTATAATGACATGATTGAATTTTTGCGTCTCGTGAGACTCGTTCATAGTTGAATGATGTAGTTAGAGGCAATTTTAATAATTAGATTGCGAATTAATAGGTATTTTCAAGGTTCTGTTAAAATCATCGCGTTACACATGCAAGCTAGAATAAAGGTTTTGCAGCACAAATAGATATTTAATTGCCCTTTGATGAGTAATATGCGGTAACAACTATAAATATGTTGATAAACTAATAAAGCAATAGTTATTTGTACAACAAGAAAGCAAAGTTTGATATTTCTTCGAGTGCTTGCTTTGAGTCCCGTGCAAGCAAAATAATAGATTTTATAGAATAGAATAGAAAAATTCTATAATATCTAATCTAATTTAGAATCTTGAGCGTAGTAAGGGACGCAAAAGCGCACGAGATGTTAATAACTTTGATCTCGTGTAGTACACAAAAAATTTTACGTCAGTCAGCCATCAAAAATACAACCTGAAAAAATGTAATCCGTCTTCATCACTATTTCACTCATGTTTTCTGAAGGTATTCTAACAACTAACTTTAATTACCGCAATAAAACAAAACGAAAGAAATTTCAATAAAATGATACGAAAATAATGAATTAACGAACATCAATTGACAGATCAATCGTCAACTTTTTTTTGTTAAAAAAAACTTTGTAAGATACGGTCTGAATTGCGGATACTACTATTTGTCAACTATAGTAGAGATCGTTAAAAGTCGTTAAGTAGAATTATTTACTGCGTAACAATTGCGTAAATTTGTATAAGTACCTTGTTTTGATTGTATAATAAAATACGTAAAATATGGTATTTTTGTTAAATTTTAAACTTTTATTTCTTTAATTAATTATTACGAATAAAGACTCGTAGGGTGTTTTGGAACGATGCGGTCTGACTTATTTCGGGGGTCTATTATAAACCGTCAATATATCGTTGAATTACGTATGCACTTTTTTTGTCTCTTTCTTTTTGCTAATGACTTGAAAGGGACAAAGACAATAGAATCCAAATACTTCGAACTTGTATTAGGCCCCGCACGTTGAAATGACATTCGAATATGAAGGTCACTTGAATGTTATTTTGTCTCACTCAGTGAGCAAAATGCGGTTTTGCTCACTGTTTTTGAGCAGCAAATTACCCTTGTTCGAGCTGCTGACGTGAAAAGATGATTTTCATCACTACGTATATGTATGACGAATGAAAGTAATATTAATTTTTACTATATTGCGAATATCACGATTGCGCTATACTTTTATC
Source organism: Cydia pomonella (assembly GCF_033807575.1). Taxonomy (NCBI): domain Eukaryota; kingdom Metazoa; phylum Arthropoda; class Insecta; order Lepidoptera; family Tortricidae; genus Cydia; species Cydia pomonella. The sequence continues at coordinate 10,898,231 of NC_084715.1, forward strand.
GCTATACTATTTAATACGAATCGAAATTCGAGAGGATTTATTTACCTACAGAAATATGGATGCAAGGCAAACAGGTAAATTATCAATACATGATTTCTTAGATTTGCCTTAAATGCTAAATAGCCAATGCATTTATTATATTATATAATTTAAGATGATATCCATCAAATCCAAAGCTATCCGCTCAACTATTTTTATATTTTTGCTTTTCAAAACTCCGTGTTTTCATAAAAGCCCTACTTATATCTAACTGCAGAAGTCAATGGAATAAAAAAAAAGTATTCTTTGTATTAGATTTCTTAAAATTCCTTCTTTTGCCATACCATTTTACAGTCACCCAGTATTTATTTTATGATCGTTTTATGAGCACAAGATTGAAAAGTTATTTATAAATGTTACTTAAAGACGTGCACATCCAGAGCTACAGATCACATTGATTTACAGGACTCTTAGTTTGACGGCCAGCAATGTAGGCCGTTAAACTAGGACAACTAGATTATCATTAGTCAATTAATCGCATAACTACTTAGGTATTAAATGATAAAACACGATCTTCTGTTTGTCTCTACCTAACTGTTTGCTTGTTTCGATATACTTATTGCTTATGAACTGAACCAATCCAAAGTGCACTGCATAATCACTGCACATCCAAGTCACTAATACACAAACACAATTTTTGCTTTTTTATTCGTATTTATTCGTAATCGTTTCGCGCGAGAAGGCCACACGTCGGAAGCAGAGAGCTGCACTAAGCCACTAAGCTATTGTATGCAGGTGAATAGTATCCGTTTGACTTATAATAGCCATTCACATAGTCCTATGCCGCGCGAGCGATGCTACTGCGGAGCAGTATGTGAATTCGGCAATACTTATACAATCAGAAAATCACATGCCAAGGTGATAAGATTTGCATTGCAAATTTGTGTAGGAAAACTTGGAAACCAGCATGCTATTACTAGACGCACTTTGTACATCTTCGCCAATTAGCATGCGTGACGACAGTTACATGCCTACTTATTGGCAGTTGGCACTGAAGTAAACATTGAATTGGATCTAATAAAATAACTACCCAAATATTTTTATACAAAATTTCCACTGATTACAAAGTTATTTTGATAGTTGACTGGATGAGTGCATAGTGAGAGAGAAACGTCTTCCATTCAGTTAAAACAAAAAATAAACAAAGATGCGAATTCATGGGGCTTCGTGAGGGATATGAGTATAGCTGGTAGAACCGACTAGTGTATATTGATATTAGAAAGAATAAGAATAGTTTATTTTCTAATAAGTATGACAGACAGAGATGATATGACATAATGTTTTGAATAATTTTACTGAACATCCCCTAATTTTCCTCCCAGTTACTGACGCTGAGCTGAAGCAGATCCGCCGCCACACTGTCTTCCCAGCGAGACCCGGGGTGACCCACTGGACGGTCACCAGTCTGTCATCCTAAGAACGCACTCTTGACAGCCCGATCCTCTCCCTATCTGAGTAGGTGACCTAACTAGCGAATTGCAGCTGGATCGGGACTGGTTCGGTTCTCGTTTCGAAACCAAGATTGTTTTTGGGTCACTGAGCCAAAATAGCTTGTTAATTAGTTATCCTCTAATTTTGCATTCAATTTTCAGGTCTGGAGGACTGTAACTTCCTGGCGTGAGCTTTTACTTGCTTCGTCTCAGGCATCCGTAGTTAAATAATCACTAGCTGCTAATGTATTCGTATTTTAAGTTGGAGCAGTACTGCGGATCTACCGCAAAAATCGAAATTCTAAATTTCTTTATGTGTCTCTCTCTCGCTCGAGCGTGCAAGAGCAAAAGAGGCAAATAGAAGAACGAGCGAACGAAGTGGTTTGCGCTTGCGGTAGGCCCTCTGCCTCGCGGCAAAATATAGCGGGCGGCGGTTGCGCAACGCGCTACAATAGATGCCGCTTAACAAGTGCTTTAGGTGCTGTAGGCGTAAAAGGTAATAATCTGTCCTAAAGATGAAACGTGTCTACATTGTACAGGGTTAAATATGATTTGACTTAATAATTGACAGACAGATACGTACTAAATTTAGCTGGCCTAAGTAATCCTGCAGAGCATCGCGCATCCCTAGGATCAAATCTGTCTAATTTATTTAGTTTCATATATTAGACACACTTTAAAGTTCCTTGATAATTACTTTAAAATACCTAATAGATTTACACATGTAGTTGACGGATACAATAAACTTAAGTGCATTTTACTTAACTTACGCTGACCATTTTTATACGCGGTTATTGTACAGTAGGGTTCAAAAGTGCATAGACAAGTTATGAAAGAAATCATTCATAAATTGCAAATATAGGGTGCAGAGACGACGCAGGAGCCGTTACGTGCGGCGGGGCTGTGATCTGTCCAGCAGAGGCAGCAATAGCTAATTAGTGATAGTTATCATCGTAAAGGAAGAACGCCTTAAAATTAGTTGCCTCCGGAGTTTTGGAGCTGTCTAAAACGTTCTGTATCACCGTTAAAAGGTTTCTTTTTTTTTTAGTTGGAAGGGTCATAATTCACTGCTGATCGCCATTTGTCAGTCCATCAAATGGTGGTGAATCAGCCGTTGGAAAAGTAGAGTCGGTACATACGGTGGCTAGGACCTCTTCGTAGGTGGCGGGGTGCAGGGGCGACGCGGGGGGCGTCTCGTGCGACAGGGCTGTTATCGGCATGTCAGCGCATCACACCTGGAATGAGAAACGCATTCATTAATATCAGATGCATTAGCTGCCCATAAACATGAACTAAAATTTACCTAATGTCTTATTCTGGATTTAGACAAAATGATTAATATACCAGTATAATATTTTTTTTTTGTAAACTGGTGAAGAAAACCATTGTGGGAAAATATGGTATACGGGTAATTTTTAGGTGATATATTAAGCGACAGTACTCGTTACTGTGAGCAACTTTTAAGATATACAGGGTGATTCGTGAGACGTGAGCTGGACTAAGCCTACACAATCAGTAAATGTTAATGAATCGTTCACCATCATATTTAAGTAAAACAATCACGCTTTTTATCTGTTATTTAACTTTTTCTTAAGGACAAATTTGATTATCTACAATCATGGACACCCTACAACACTTAATTAAGAAAGATAAAACCTCTTGAACCGTTATGACAGCACTTTGATTATGAAGAAAATAAAATGTCACACTTGAGTGAGATACGATTTTATAAAAGTAACCACACTCCGATGACACTCAATTTGTCACTTATTATGAATAAAACAAAGAGGGTGACCATAAATATCGTAAATAAAATAAAACTCTTTTTTTTTTGAATAGTAAAAATTAAATTAACGTTAATCTCACAAATACTTGTACGAAACAGTTGCTGATAATTTACCGAATATGCAGGCTTGATCCTGCTCACGTCTCCTGAATCATCCTGTATATATATATTTATATATAAGAGCAACCCTAAAATCACAAAAAAATATCAGGTGCTCCATACTGAAGTTCGATTCGACACATCGACACGATTTGTATAAGGAGCTCAGGTTCTTTTGTGATTTTAAAGTTGTTTCTATAGCAAAAGTTGATCATACACACAATATACCGCACAAAACACACCAACACACACACAAAACCGCGGTCAAATAACACTAGACCCTACTCATAGTGTGTTCCTGCCGGTGAGTAAGGTTACCAGAGCTCAACGAGGGGGGGAGGTGTTAGTGTCGGCAACGCGCCTGTAACTCCTCTGAAGTTGCAGGCGTACATAGGCTACGGAGACTGCTTACCATCAGGCGGGCCGTATGCTTGTTTGCCACCGACGTTGTATAAAAAAAAAATAGAAATTAATATAATCGCGTACATATTCTTGTATCACCTAAAAAATTATACCCTGTATATTGTGGGGTATTAAAAACAAGTACCCCAGCTAAATTATAATATTTTTATAGCGAAGTGTCACTAATTCTCGATACACCGATTAGTGACACTTCTACGAGTACATACACTTAAAAACATCGATACAAAACGTATGACCTTGCACGATGGCGACCAAGTGTCGGCTGTACAAACACACATTACCATACGGAGACGCATGACTAACGAGTACTGACACGGCGAACCACGCTTGACAATTTCGTAGTAAACTTGATACAAACAGAGGATACAAGGAGGAGGAGAGGAGAAAAATAAAGAAAATCCTCGATTTTTACACTTTTTTTTGGTGTCGGAATACGACCCTCTAAAAATTACGGAGTTCCCTCAATGCCTCATGGACCCCACCATTAGATCAGAACCAGGTTATTATGGGACCACCTTGGAGGTACCTCCGTTCCAACAAAAAAAGAATTACTTACTGAAATTGGACGGATCGGTGAACATACATAAAACATATAAATAACCTAGGGAGGGGTAAACGTGTCAGCAAGCATAAAGTCCCTTCTAGGGCTTCTTTGTTTTGAATGAATTCTGAATTCTTCCATAACTTAATATTTTAAATATACCAACACATCGATTAAATTACTAGATATTAAGGACATAAAAATGTAGGTAATTATCACACACGCTCGCTAAGTAAAAACTTGTAACAAAAAGATATACAATAAATATGCTTTTATTCTATTTCATACAAAGTGCCCCATATTTATTGTTTTTAAGTATATTTTCATTACAAGGGGCGTAGTGTATCCAAGGTGACAATCGGTCATCGTAACGCCACGTGTACCACAAAACACATTATGTATTGTGACGTATACTATTCGTAATAAAACGCATTTTTTTATTCAAATTAAAGGCCGAACTGCACTGCATGCGCAGGTAATGCATCGCGGTTTCTTGGGCTCCCCGCGTAGTACTTCGCGTTGCGCTAATCTTTTTTTACGAATGTGTAGTATTGTATAGCGCAAGCGATACCTGCAATGTATTGGCCTTCAATATATATGTGTTAAGGTGCCGTAGATTCAAAGAGCAGAGCTTTAAAAATCATACCACCTTTTTAGATAACAATACGGTTGCCAAATATTTAATTAGCAATCCTAAGTATTTTTCTAGGAACTTCCACAATTAGAATAGAATTCGATCGACAGAAAAAAATTACGACCTATGTTCGTAAATTCTAAAACGGACTTTAAAAATTTGTAACAGTTTATGCACAAAAGTTTAATTAATATATGTTATGGAAATTGCTTCTAAAAATGCGCAATTCTATTTTTGAAGGAACTCAGCGATTACTTATTTCTTTTTATTTAAAACTTACAACAAATTAAAATACAAATCCATCTCGCTCACGCTTATGCTCAGTGAGAGTAAGAGAAGAACACAAACCTACGGGGCTTTAAGCCAAATAATTCATAATTTTGAGAGTTCCATTATTTTAGAATTAGAAAGTCTGACTATACTTGGATAGCCAAGAACAAACTAGTTTTATTAATAGTTATTCAATTATCCATGAAAAAACACTTTAGATATACTAGTATGTCCTAACTTTCTTTTAAGTTTCCTTTGCCGATAAAACAGGTTTGGTGGGAAGATTTCGAGATATTTGTTGTGAAACAGTTAATCTTTTCTTCTAGTTAGAAAATAAATTGACAATGATTGGCAGGAAGAGAAAACCGCGAGGTAATAGGTTCGCCTTTTATGCATCGTACGATTTTCATTCCATAGACAAAACTATTAGTCAGCAAAACTATTAGCTTAGCACCCGTGCTTACAGGTGTATATGCGGGGGTGCAAAGCTGATAACTTTGCTTACTTACATGAAATATGGTCTAACTAAAAATGCCTTCTCATGGTTCACCTAAAATTGAATGGTAAATAAGTCCTCATATTAAAACTCGAGGACTATAAAAAAATGATGTATGATGTGATTATAAATAATCTACTACAATCGAGTTAATAAATATGTATACATTTCTTCACCTTAACTGTAATAAGTATGCAATTAGGTGAAAAACTATACTATACAAGTATACACTATACACATACAGAGTATAGATTAAGTGCTCAATTTCCTGAAAAAGGGACCAAACTCTTAATTCTACGAGTATGTAATACTTATATACTAAGAACTATCACAGTTTTGCCAACGTGAACAATTTTTGGTGTAAAATATTGACTGAATCACGCCCGATGGTTCATTGTTTTGATGTTGTTGAACTTGTTCGTGCCATACATCTCTGTCACCCACTTGTTGCCTGTCTCATCTATAAACATGTAAGCTCCAGTAGGCGTGATAAACACTGACGTCATGGCAGAGACAAGTTGGTAATAAAAACTGCTCATCTCTTAGCATTGTTACGTTATTCGCAAAGATTGTATACGTAAATAGTCAGTAAATAGGTACAAGTGCTTCGGCGAGATGTTAGTAGCTAGTGAACCTCTCAGTGAGATTTACATTGTTTATTATTTATTGCGTTTTAGTTATTTATTACACGTGAAACGAAACAGCATGTTTGATCTTTTCTTAAAACTTAAAAAGATGACAACATGAGTTGGGCTGACAGGACTAGCCCACCCCCTCTTCCCCCTGTCACGTAAAATAGGCACCAGTCGTCGAGTTACGGAAAATCGCCCGAATTTCAATACAAAATTATAACAAAATGAAAACCATATAGACATGCTACTACAGCATTCGAGATAGATGGTATGAGTAAGTTTAAAGAAAATTCGTACATTATTTTTGTATTCTGAAGATGACTCTTCAAACGCGACGTTACATTTTTGGTCGCAAGATGAAAATGGTGAAAGTTTAATTGAAAGCTGTAAACGTTATTTATGTACATTTTGATTTAGAATGTATGCTTTGCTACATTTATTGCATCATGGCGCTAGGTTCACATATAGCAAATACAATACAAATATAGCTGCAGGTCAAACAGCAACAACAATCTACATGCTCGGCCTTTCGACATTGTTTGTATGTAATGTTCACCTTTGATACCACGTCTATTGATTATTTCCTTGAAGACACGTAATGATGAAATTAATGAGAGGTGACGCATCTGTGGCGTGTGCGTGCAGTGTTGAACCGTTGACCATTGCACAACCACACACGGATACATTCAGCTGTTCAAATTGGAACATGTTCATTTGGATATCGTTCACGAAAATCCCTACCTCCCTCCACACACGTCTCTATTATGTCTAGTATGAAACTATGAACCAACCATACGTATTAATTGAAGATGATCAAGTTTTGCCAGCGAATCGTGCCAAAACCTACAGACCGACAAGATAGTGTAGAAAATCAAAGACGCTTCAAACAAGCCAATTCGACTCTTAACTATTCGATCTGTTTCAGATATGATAATGATCTGGGTGAATTGCACTAATATAATTCCATTCTGTTACGAAAATGAAGCTTTTTCCATTTAAGTTTATTTTTATTTTATTTTATTTGTATTAAATACAGCAACTATCTTTACACGTAAACCCTAATACAATAGCGCCTTAAATTAAATAATCCTTATTACTACTTAACTAAATAATTTAAATAAAAAAATTATATATATATATTACAATCCCACCATACACAATAATGTCAATTTAGGTTACAATATTACATTACACAATAATTTCAAATTAATTTTAAATCCATTACATTATACAACAATAACACAATACATATAAACACGTTTTTGACAATTCCCACACCGGGCAATAAAAAAGATCTGTCTTGTCGGCAACGAGATTCAGAATGTGTATAGTACGGCTGAGAGGTGCCTTACGGAGCAGATTCGTCCTGCCGGTTGGCTCTGCCAGCAGCTGCGGTTACCGCCGCCGTTCGGTGTACCTGTCAGGTACGCACAGCTTGACCATTTCTAAAATGTCTGGGTTGCAGATACTACCAACGCCAGAACGGAACGGTTGCCAGAGCTCAACGAGGGGGGGGGCTGGTTTAGGGTCGGCAACGCGCATGTAACTCCTCTCGAGTTGCAGGCGTACATAGGCTACGGAGACTGCTTGCCATCAGGCGGGCCGTCTGCTTGTTTGCCACTGACGTAGTATTAAAAAAATAAACTACCACGGAGAACCCGAAGCAAGTAGCACGCAATCGCCAGATTCCTGCGAGTTTCTATGCCAATCACAAAAAGTGTGGGATACATCAGCGGATAGAAAGGATACAGTCCATAACGTTTCCAATACTTATACCTGGTAAACTTATTTTGTATCCTTTCTGTCATGATGTTGTATTTGGCCTCCTGCGGAGCACATATTGCAGCGTTGTATTCTAACTGGCTTCTTACGAGAGCATTGTATAAGTTATATGCATGAAACTATCTTAATGCATGCTATAGACTTAATTACAATACAATAAATACAGTCCAATACAATTTACGTAGTTAATTTTCGTAACACAATGGAATCAATTAACTCACAACTAATTAAAGATTAGAAGACATACAATTTTTTTGCAACTCACCCAAAGTGTCACTCTGTCTAAAGTGATATTTCTTCAACCAAAAACGTCACTTTTGGTACTACTGCAACAAATCATCATATCGTAATCATATCGGCAACAAATTAAATAACTAAAACTCGAATTGGTCTTTATGATTTAACAGGCATCAGATGATGGAAACAACCTATGGAAAGAACCATACATCCACCTCATTTTATCGCATCAGTGCGTATTGTAGGTACCTGTTTACTTAAGCCGCTAACAGACTTGTACAGGTTCATTAAATTTAATAACTTAAAACGTAGGCCTATACATTAAGTTTATGTAGGTAATTATTTGTAGGTTGGATCCCGAAATCCCTTCATTTATAACTGTAAAATATTGGTTCATAAAAAGGCGTTTTCTAATTTCTAAACCATCGAGGAGAAGTTGACCCACATAACAAGACGCATGGGAAGGGAAAGCCATGACCATTTAACTACTAATAATATTTTATTACCAACCCAATCCAACCTTTTATAATTAACAGTTATCATAAACTACAACTGTTTGGATGGCTACAATTAAAATTTCATAGAAATCTAAACTGACCGACAAGGATTTGTGGACCACCCACAAGCGCGTCAGTTTTTTTAATTCTCTATGATTTACAAGGTGTTTTCGAAATCCTTTCCATCCGTCGTTGTCGAAAGCCAACATGGCATTAAATTACCCATTTACTTCACCTGAAAATATGTCGATTTACATTATTTACAACGCTTTTACAAAATATGTATTTATTGGTGACCTTATTGTCCCTATAGTTGCAATGGGATTCCATTAGAAAATAAATAAATAAAAAGCCCATTTATTCCATAACCAAGAACAACACAATAATTTAGTATATCAGGATGAAAAAAACACTGAAATCTAAAATCTTTTTTTTTTATTCTATTGACTTATGATTATAATTATATAATTTGGTAAGGACCCCTCACGGATTCCACTAGTGATATGAAACTAATGGACAGAGTCTTTGAAAAACAATTTACTAATCAAATACTTCCGATCTCAGCCACCTACCTAATGTACCATGGACCTACACAATGTGTTCCAGTTTTTTTTAAAACGCAGCCTACACCTAAAATACTATCATTATTAGGCATTGTTATGGCCCAATTCATTATGTCAATAATAATTTATCTTTAAATTGATATATGTATTCGTCGTAAGCTTCCGTAAACATTAACTACCTACTTATTTATAGATTAAGGCTTATTAAATCCCATGCCAAGGTCCATTGGATTCAAATATCGTACACTACTGCACGCATGGTCCAGTAATCCTTTGTTAATTTTTAAGAAAAATAGATAATGATTAATTATTTTGCGATTAAGAACGCACCTAATTCCGGGTCGTTATAATGCATTATACATAATTGTGATTTTATTATAAGATAGTCAGGCTTTTGATCAGGACAATATCTTGGTCAATAACAGCAGGAATACTCGGATGTCAACAGCTTTTACTATAATGATAGGTAAGCCTTACATTGTATTTGATTTGTTAAGAAAAATACAAACCGATTGACAAGAGGATTTTAGTTTATTTGTCTGTGCCATGTTGAAGCAATTTTAAAACCTTTTAATTTCTAACTAATTTTTAATTTTTGGTTCATTACCAGATTCATTTTTAATTGAAGCAAAGTCCTTATGAAACGAATTAAATTCCGCTGTTCCGATTTTAGACTTTCTGTTGACCACTTACATATAAAACCTATCGATAAGTGAGACTAATAACTACCTACGTATTCAAGTATAAAACCTTCCCTTTTAGCAAAGAAGTCCAATTCCATGCCCATATCGACTCAGAACACTTGATGAGTCAACGCTTAGCTGACCTCCATCGTCAAAAAAGGAAACTGGCCGCTTGTACTTTCTTCAGGGATCAAGCAACTTTAACTCTACAACCATCTACCGTTCCGTTCCGAACAACAAGTCTTACGCTTACGAGATAAAGATCACTCCAGGTTTTTGTATTGCCTTAATAAAATTGATTGTGCCTGTCAACAGAACCCAAGACAATGAAATAAAAACTTTATGCAAAAACAGAGGAATCATTATTGAACTGCATGGACATCATTTGCATCGGTACCTTTGGAATTTAACCTTTTCTCAATAACACAAAAATAATAAAGTCGGATATTTATAAACATTTTGCAATACACAAGTTCAGATATAGTTTGGCTAGCCACCTCGTCAATGATAGTGGAAACACAAGAAAGAAACGAATGTTATTGAAACCGCAGGCTCTACTGCATTGGATATTCATATTTAGTAATACCTAAAATAATTATAATTCTACACATAAGTAAATAGTCAGTAGGCATAGGCACTCTTTTTTTCCTACTACCTTAATTTTTTTTAACAATAAACATTATCTGGTGAATACGCCACAAGTTTCACAGTATCTGATTACTTTTTTTACATTTCAGCTTTTAATTTGTTCGATAATTATTTGGCCAACGACCTGGCCTGATTGGATCCATGCAAAAGCTAGCCATATATGGTAGAATCGAATTTTCTCCCAGCCTAAAGTAGCAGGAGTATATAATGTTGACAAATCGTTTGCGATTCAGACAAATATTGCGGGAATATGATTTATGCGTAGGAGAGTAAATTGAATTTTAGTTTCTGCTACCCATATCATGTACGGAGATTGAAGAAAAATCGAAATTGCAAAAAAGTGCCGATTTTCGTCGGCTATTGCTATTAATAGGGCTATCTCTTTAGATACTTCCACCTCAACTCGTGGACCATGACCTGGGACTGCTTCCCTTTGGTCTGATAGCATGCCAATTACTGGTTATAATGCAACAAGCCACTTTTTAGGGTTCCGTAGCCAAATGGCAAAAAACGGAACCCTTATAGATTCGTCATTTTAGTTTTCTTTAATAGATTTCCAGCCAGAACTTAGCCAACTGAACGCACTTTAGCACATAACACCAAAATAAAGAAACTCTTCTGGTTAAAAATAACTTTTTATTTTTATTTTATTTTATTATGGCAACAAACAGTTATTACATGAAAAGATACAATAAATGGACTACGGAGAAGACAAACAGTGCCGAAACATTTTTCAAGTTATATTGTGGAAACATAGGAGTTGATACTGAGTGGTAAATAGATTGATCGTGCAACACAACAGACAGGTTTACAGCATTTCTTTATATACATATATGTATATAATATATTTATATTGGAAGCCTTCCGCTGTCAGTTAAGTTGCCGAAGTAATCCGGTTAACAGTGTAATTAAATGACAGTAAATAGGAAATATTAAATGATTTCTTACAATCTTTATCCTTCTGATACAACACACACACATATATATGTATATCATTTAGGTTTTACAATATTCAATGTTCAAATTATCGGGGATTTCAATAAGCAATTACGTATTTCGTTTTTAAAAGTTAAAGTGGATACATTAAAAGGGTTTATATGCAAAAATTGATTATTATACATTTCAGGCGCACGGGAGAGAAAACAATTTTTTGTGTATTTTTTCTTCAAGTGGGGGGGTGAAAATAGATATTTTTTACGTGAGGAGCGAGCTGGACGATTACTACACGAAAGCCTTATTTTAGATAGCAAAGTAGGAGAATCGATAAAATTATTTATAATTTTGAATAAAGTAGTCGCATCAGTCAGTTTGCGTCTATTTTCTAGAGATAGAAGTTGGTAGTGTTGTAGGGATTCCTGGTAACTTGAGTTAATACGAAAATTGCGATAGTTGAGTATTTTAATAAATTTCTTCTGGACTTTCTCTATTCTAGATTTATGGCACTGAAAGTAAGGGCTCCATACAACACTACCGAAGTCTAATATGGATCTTACAAACGAAAAGTAAAGTATTTTCAAAGTTTTATTGGATTGAAAGGGTTTACTGAGTCGATTGATGAGGCCTAAATTTCGAAATGCTCTTAGAACTATTTTATCTATATGTGCATTAAAAGATACCTTATCATCCATTATGATACCTAAATCTCTAATATTAGTAGCACGTTTCAGTGTATTACCACAAAGGTCATAATTAAATATTATTGGTTTTTTTTTGCGGGTATAACTGATGACAGAGCACTTATCAGCATTTAAAAATAATTGATTTTGTAAACAGTATGACGACAACGTTCTAAGATCATCCTGCAAGTCCCAACAATCTTTGATTGAGGTAACTATTTTAAATAGCTTCGTGTCGTCAGCATATAATAAGTGATTGGAATTATTAAGTGTTTTACCGATATCATTGATATAAATTGTAAATAATAGGGGCCCCAGGTGGGATCCCTGAGGAATACCAGAAGGCACGCTAAGATAATTAGAACAGTACCCTTTAACACATACGGCTTGATTACGGTTACGTATATATGAGTCGATCCATCTCAGAAGGCTGCCGTGCACACCGGCGCTCAAAAGCTTGTTTATGAGCAGATCATGATTAATTTTATCGAATGCTTTTGAAAAGTCGGTGTACACGACATCCACCTGTTGGTTTGTGTCCATGGCTTGAAGAATAAAGTCTGTGAAGGTCAACATATTGGATTCGACACTCCTACATTTAAAGAAACCGTGTTGATGTTCAGATATGTGGTGTTTCAATGCAGAAAATAATTGATTTGTAACAATCTTTTCAAAAATCTTGCCAAAGACGCATAGTTTAGAGATAGGTCTATACTGATCAATATGTGCCTTACCCTCTGTTGTTTTGGGTATAGGTGTTATTAAAGAGGATTTCCATATGCATGGAAATATTCCCGTCTTCAGAGAATAACGGAAAATATACGCAACAGGTTCAGCAAGTTCAGCTGCACATTTTGAGACTAAAAGTGGATGTATTCCATCTGATCCAGCACCTTTATGAACATTGACACCTCGCAACTCTCGGAGGATTATATCTGTATGCAAATTAATGGAATCTATATCTACGGTTGTTTGCGATGTACTTGAAAAGTCTAACATATTATTTGAATTGTTATCAACAAATACAGAATGAAAATATTGGTTAAAAGCGTTGCATATATCAATACCCTCCGTAAGAAAATTATTTTTGTAACACATTTTGTCAGGCATGTCATTGTTCATCGTTTTATTTTTGACATAAGCCCAAAAGTATTTAGGGTGCTTATTTATTTTTTCTTCACTAAAATTAATGTAATTGGTGTAGCAATCACGTTCCATTTTTTTTAATCTTTTTCTTAAAGTGGCGTAGGTCAAATAATCTTCTCTATTACCGTATATTTTCCATTTTTTATGCATTTTTTGTTTTTCTTTTTTTAATTAAACAAGGGACTTTGTGAACCAGGGGGGGAGCTTATTACTATTATTTGATATAAGTCTACACGGAACATGTTTCTCTATAAGTTCGTTGAGAGTATTATAAAAATAGGTAGTCATGTCTTCGACCAGTGACATAGACGAAAAAACGTTTAACCAATCAACGGTCGACAGGCTGGAACGTATAGCTTCAAAGTCGGCTTTAAAAAACAATTTTTTACTGATTTTGTTGTTTATGAGCGAAGTTGGCAAACACAAGGATAAGTCTATATCCAGAGCTTTATGGTGAGGATCCTCAGAAACTAGAGGTGACTCGCATGTCGACACATTACAGAATTTATTACATAACACTAAGTCTAATAGTTTATCATAAGCATTGAAGGATAAGTTATATTGAGACAATAAGGATAAACTCATAAAGTCACCTAATAGAGAGCTGTGGTAATCATTGTTAGTGTTTATGTCAATTGAGTCATTATCTTCATCACGAAACCAAATTGCGTTCGAAATGTTAAAATCACCTAGTATAAGAAATAAATCGTTAGGATGCGTATATAGTATATGTTCAGCCCTAGATAAAAATGAGCTAAGTTGCCGGTCGTAGTTTTCACCAACTTTTATTATGCATTTCAATTTCACGCATTTCTACTGCAAAAATTCACAAAGAGGCGTGTATGTTAGTTAAAGCGTGTGGCCTATTAAATAGGCAAATTACTGTCTAATTAAATAATTGCTGAACCCCGCAGCTATGACAACACGGCATTAATGGTAATATAAACGATTTCACACATACCTACTAGCATGGTAACCCACGTGTTGCAACATTCAGGTGTTGTTGCATCTATACTATTACACAAAATCGTCCGTCCAGCGTCCCTATTGCCTGCACTGGGCCGTTATTCAAAGCACTTATTACACGTAGTATCAAACAACCCAGTATGATAGTGGCCTCTGGTTATCACATTGAAAGTGGTCATGTTTGGTGCCATAAAACTCCGAGGAGTGAGGATATTCCTTTCTCTTTTAATAGTTATTTTATAAAAACAAAACTTGAGGTTAATTTATACCAGGGTGCTTAGCCAACGTATCAACCGATAAGGCTCCGTAGCGTCGCGTAGTCATCTCTCTCTATCACTCTTCCATATTAGTGCGACAGTGACAGGTGCGTTTCGTTCACTACGGAGCGTTATCGATTGGCACGCATCCTGGAGCGCACGGATCGACGCAAAATGTTTTATGAATAGACAGACTGTTCTCACCGAGCATGCGTAGGCACAGGCGCGACTTGCGCAATGACTCCTCCGATGCGTCCAACTATACTACGGTGAAACCACGATAATTGTACGATTCAACCATCAAATGAGCCATGAAGGTTAAATACTTGTGTTAATTGCAGTTTCATATTTCTCTCAATCTCTACAAAACTGTGAGAATCTAAAATTTAGTACCTAGTAATCACTTATGATATTAGCAATAGACACACATTAGTCATATCCATTTAAGTCGCATCAGAAATATTTATCATCGGATCTTGATAATAAATCGACAGCTTACACACCTTTAATTATGTGCGCCGGCCATACATTTGTAAGAGCACAATCGATTTCGAAAATCTCGCCAAACCCGACGATGCCCAATTTTTATTCGATTAATAATTCATGAGGCATCGATCGCACAATAGGCTTTTGCCGGGGTTTATGGACAGTGATAAATACAGGTATATTAACTACGATATAAAGTTATTCTTTATTCGGACATACCAATTAGGGACAAAGGGTCCGTTGGCAAAGAAGTCATGTTTATTTTCGAGACAAGTTTGGAAGAAATCAATACTTTTTACGAGCGAACTCTGTTTGTCCCATTAGGATCTCTTGATTTATTTTATTTTATTTACATCAACCCACCCGTATCGAATTCTCTTAATTGACTTGATGTCCGAAAAAGTAGGACAATTTAACAGACATTCAATGGTACTTTTGCAGAGTTTCAAAGTAATGATGTTATTTGTAAGCGTATGTCAAATCTGACAAGTGGTTCATAATTATTTATTGACATGTATTTTGTATTTGACATAAAAAAATAAAATTGAACCAATATAATATTATTAAATATTATATTATTTATATCGTTGTCTAAGTACCCTCAACACAAGCCTTATTGAGCTTACTGTGGGACTTAGTCAATTTGTGTAATAATGTCCTATAATATTTATTTTTTATTTTAAAAGTTTGCTAGGTTTTATGAGTAAAGTGAGTATAACATTAGTGTGCACGATTGAATTGGAACGAAGCAGATGATATCGGCAGTTATAAAATTTAACGCCCTCCTGTTTTTCTTTGTAAGCAATCATTTTATTGCGGCTCGTTATATCTCCACGATTCCCATTGTGTGGCGAACCGTTGCACTTGTTCTGTTCTGTGTGTGGTCTTAGCTCTTATACAAATAGTACCTACTTGCCTCCTTGCATGCAATTAAGGAAATACATCAGTAATCAGCAAAAGATATTCAATTGTAATTGATCTTTTGCATTTCATTAGATTTGCACTTCAACTTAGTTCCTGTATTTATTTTTTCAGAACATTCCTTTACCACATTTAGGTAGTTTAGGTACCTTTGAGAACTAAAGATCGAAGTAGAAATCAGTCTGTGACTAGTAGCACGCATATTATGAGCTCATTTTAACAACAAATATTTAAATATTTCTACGAAATAGTTCAGTAGATGGGATAATGACGGTGGATGAGCGAGTCACGCGGCTTATGTAAGGGTGCAAATGTCAAACGTCCCCTTCACTGCGTCCGCCGCGCCCAGCGATCACGAGGACCCGTGGGATTCTCGACTTAGGGTTTATTTGCGCGTTGAAGTGACAAGCGCGAGTTTAGATAATACCAAAAACTTGGGACTTAGTCAATTTGTGTAATAATGGCCTATAATATTTATTTATATATAGTCACCTACCTTGTATAAGTAAGTACTTACACCAACCAGAACTATATAAGATATGTATGAAATAAAACTAGTTATAGGTTTAATTTTTATAAGTAACTATCGCCGTAATTTAAGACAATATTTTAAATGATACGAGTATGTATCTACTTTTAATCTATAGATTGTAACACATCATTTGTTTGATACTCAGAATAATCAGTCGTAGATCGATAAGAGTTTATTTGACCCGATTTAGTCAATACCACATCTGTTAGGGCGTTACTAAACAAAACATACAATGTCATTGCGTTCGTCGTTGTGCAAGAAATGTAAGCAAGTATTCACCATATCCATTATACCTACATGATTAGTAGCAAGGCATCTGTGATTGCGAACTTACTGGTTGCATCATTATTATGTAAACATTTTGACAGGCTGTCGTCGTCTTTATTTATGTGAACCAACGCAAAGGGATCTTCCAGCTCTAAAATGTAATATTCGCACAAAGCTCAACCGACTTTGGTTCATCGATCTTTTATATAAATTAAGTTGATTTACGACACAAATGTTCAAGGAGTTAAGTTCATTTTACGTTAGACACCATGTCAAAAAATCTGTGGGAAACATTTATGCTGACAACAGTGACAACCGCTTGTAGATCCTACGACTGATAAGAGTTGAACACGTTTTTCTACACATGTCTTGTGTACAGATATTACAAATAACCTTCGCAAGTCTAATCGTTATGTCATAGAATTCATGGTTTTAATACTGACAATACTACATACATTGCCCGCAAACGCAATACCACGAGACCATGACATTGGCAAATTGCCACGCCTTATATTTGCCAACTATTTAATTTAACAGGCAAGTGTATACTTAACGACAATGGTATCTAAATGGCTAGTAGTTAGGTATATCAAACATGTAAGTAGATAATGGTTTCGACACTCAATTTTACTGAAAGCACTGTCCTTACTCATCGTACCTAGGTACTTAAATTTGGTATTGGGAAATATTTATCTACTCAAATTTTCTTCTGTGTTTTAACAAGCTATATAAATGTAAATCATGAAATGTTCCAATATTTGTAAGTAAAAATCGTGACCTAAATTGCATGTACAATGAAAGTAAATTTGGTTAAGTTTAGATGCAATTCACAATGCTAATCAAGTGGCTCGCCTCGACCAGTACCATTCTATCACCGAATACGTATAGTTGTTACGAATTTCGAGACAATGTAATACTGAGGATAAGATCGCAGTTGACACAAGATGTTTAGTGAATTTAATAGTACATCTTCATGATACGTATGCGTTGATCTCGGCACTGCACCTGCATACTAAACATAGGGTTACCACTCGTCAGGAATTTCCTTTATTTTTTCAATCTACGATCGGTATAAGGATATTCAGATAATTTTCTCGTATTATTCAATAGCGTGTAAGCTACAAGCTGTGGCCTCGGATTCCTTAGTTTTAGTTTTTAAAAGGTTAACTTGGCTTACGCTTAAGAACTTTGTAAAAGTGTTAAGATTAGGTGCCCGCACTGCCTGCAGATTCTTAGGCCTTTTCCAATGTGTAGCTGGTAACCCTGTTGAAACTTGAAACCGCATGCGTGATGTGTGTACAAACACGGGGCAGACACGAATTCGAATCAAATTAGCTTCAATGTCGGTAATACAGAGTTATAAGCAAAGTTATACGTAGCTATTTTTTATTTGAAAGCTAAATTTATAATTATTTTTTCTTGTTAATAATAAAATAACCCAAATAGTGAAGGTAAAGAAGCAAATCCGACTAGAATGTAATATGTGGATCTGAAGAAAATAAAAAAGGCTTATAGCTTTAAAGCTTCTTAAAAGCGTGATATTTGACTTCTATTATTGTTTCTAAAATACCTGCCTAAAAAAATGTTTATTTATAGTATACATCACTAAAAAAATATGATGACTGACATTTAATTACACACCTGTTTAAAATTATTACTTTGTCAATAGTGTGTCTTATGTCAGTGTTTTTTTATTCAATCTGAAATTTAACCAAATACCTAATACATAATACGTAAGTAATAACATCTCAATTGTGTATCAAGGGAAGTTGGTCCTTATCAATTTATTATGCAAAGACGAAGGTTCAAATCGCCAGAGCCATGATCAAATCAATTAAATAAATGTCCGATTATACCGTCACTTGATCTAAACAGTTTTTTTTTGTTTCACTCATGAAGTCTCATGGTTACACTATAATTAACATAGCAATCAAAAGTTCACAGACGACATCGCCAGTCGCGTTGCGGTCGCGGTCGAATAGCGGATTAGCAAAAACATTGCAAGGCTATCGTGTGGTCACTCGTTAGTATAGGTACCCTATTTGGACAAAAAGACGGAAATTAGTCGATAAATCATGTCACTTGCGTCTTTTTACGCAGCTCATGGCTGTTCCCATCGGTTGACAGGCGCAGGTCTCGGAAACACAAGGACATAAATGTGCTCCGATCATTGTTGTTACGGTTCCGAGGTCACATTTGTTCAGTTTCGTCTGAGGCAAGCGCTCGCCTATTTTCGATATACAAAAGACCAATAGACGCAAAGGTAAGATGACTCGCAGAGTACAAGGTGGCTGAAGACATGTTACGAATTAGGATATGTCTTGGCATTGGCAAAGCATGAATATCAAGATGTAGATCTATGTATATCCAAGTCATAGCACGTGAAGGCTTCTGTAACGTTTATTTTACTCTTGAGCGTAATACTGTAATATTTTACAGATAGCTTACGCATTTAGAGGATATTACAAGCAAATTTAATATTACTGCCTAGACTTAACGATTACAAATGCCAATATGTTAAAGTGCAGTAAGTTTAGCCACCAGAGCTTTTGAAAAATCGTAACGCTTTTTACTTCATAATACGGTTGCCAAAAATGTTATCAGCTTTTCCCTAATAACTTCATCTATTTAAACCTGATTTCTTGAACTTAAAAACGCACTTTAAAAATTAGTAACAATATTTGCACAAAAGCTAAATAGGTATATTCTTTAAAGAGTTCCAAAGTCGAACAGCTAATGCAACAGCAAAGCCTAAATAATCATGACGGTTAAATAGTTATGTAGGTACAGAAAATATTCTGACAATTTGATATTTAGGATAATGAAGGATCACAGAACACCTATCACAAAAATATTAAACTTATTTTTGTCCATTATAAAAACGAGAAAAAAATATTTAGCCGTTCGAGCTACAAAGTATACATAGTTACACGCACCCAGATATACATATTATGTATATAATATAAACCTTACATACTAATTTCTATTTTGTACTACTTACATGTACTTATGTTATTTTGTGTACAGTTGCGACAGAATCCGCAATATTATTGCTGAGTTTACAATCAAAATCACATTGACTATTAAATATGGCGGATCCCTATCCTAAACAATTATTGCCCAACGACCAAAACTATTCTGCCTTATTCTGAATGGATAGGTCATTTGTAGAATATAATATGAACTGCATAGCCACAGTAGCAATTACATTTTATAACCACAACGAACCATCGTTTTGCCAATAATTATGATCATTATTTAAGTTGGAGTTGCTTACCACAAACAACAATTATTCTAAATCTAATGTCAGATGGCAGAAACCAGCTCTTGTGTAACAAATGACTACCTGTACTTACATTCATAAGAAATGTAATAGTGATCGGTTTTTTAATATTTATTTTAAAACGATTTTATAATGATCGTGTTCTTCACGCGATAAACGGAAATGAAGTAATTAGAGTGATCCTGGCAAATACATAATATCAGAAAGTAATGAGTGAGCTTCGTAGAATTATATTCGGTGTTTGAATGAAATAAACGCGTACACCCAGCCGCAAAATTGCATAACCAGTTTATGAACGAATTCATTCAAAATATTTTCACGCAATTTTGTAGCTTGCCGAACCAACCTAAACTAAATCCACTAAGTACATTCTCAAAATTCTATTGGCTGTGTTGACAGAACGTTAGCATGATTCGTCAAGCTCACAAACTTTTTCAATTCTCATTGGACATGATTAGCAGTTTTTTTACTAATTTAAAAAGTAAATGGTAAAGCATCTACGCTCTATTTTATCATCCATCGCTTATCACAGACCGGCATGTTCTTAACAAATATAGAAGAGTTGTTATAGGTACTCAGTGATCTTATATCTCTCTCAAGTACCCACCAAGAGCTTTGCTCGAGCTTTGTTGTATACTGCAGTGAAAATAAAACAACCAAAAATATCGCACTGTAAGTATTTTCATAGAATTGTAGTTACAATACCTTCTTACCGGTAAGGAGCCCATGTTTGTGTTACCTGTAAGGAATGCCAGTACTTACTAATAATCACCTTGCGCGACCATAGCTGGAATGTGCTCAAGCCCGCAGCTAACTGGTCAGATTACTACCAATCACCACGTAAACTGGCGAACGGTAAACGTATTGTTGATTATTTACTGAATGGCTATGTAGTAGAGACGCGTAAATATAGGGTTGGCCGCTCGAATTCACGGAAGCAATGTGCTTGCGAAAATTGAAACATGGATCACAGTGTAGCGTTTGGTCTAGGATAGTTTGAATTATTACGAAATAGTTTTTTTCTTTTTTATAACCTACTTAGGTAATGAACAGGAACGTATTCTTACAGGTGCGAATGTAGTATGTTTGTTTTCTTAATACTTTAAAATGTTTTCTTAAATAGTAAATTGTTAACCAAGGGATGAAAAGCACACATTTCTGTCGAGGTACTTTGGCAATCGAACGCAGTGAGAGCGCCAATAGTCCCAGACTGAAACGGTGCCTTTCACCTGAGTTAAACACTCTACTTTTCGTAACGTTGCGTTAAAAAAACACGGTTAAGTATAAACTTCAGTAGTATGTCTTGAGGGTACTTTCAATTAACAATTGAGGTAAATATATCTTTATTTATGGAATAGGGAGTTAATTATCAGATTGGAAATTGTACAAGTAATCCATTTCAAACCAAAATTTTAATCCCTTATCGTAAAAAAAAAAAACGAAAAAAAGTACTTTGAAAGCACAGTGCTCTTTTTTTTTTATACTACGTCGGTGGCAAACAAGCATACGGCCTGCCTGATGGTAAGCAGTATCCGTAGCCTATGTACGCCTGCAACTCCAGAGGAGTTACATGCGCGTTGCCGACCCTAACCCCTTCCCACCCTCGTTGAGCTCAACAACAACGATCGACTTTCTGAGCATGAGATATAAGAACAAATTTATTAGCACCTTATATATTGGCACTGACTCCGATTTCGTCGTAGTCAAAATAGTTAACAATTTGTGATTTGTTACCAATAAAGCCAAGGGTTATTTTTTATTACGTACATAGGTCAAAGTAATTCATTGAACTCACATCAAGCAATAAGTCCTTCTACGGTGACATGAATCCTCTACACGGAGCCTGCGACTAAAACTACATGATGTTTTTAGAATACGTAATTTTACCACGAAACAAAGGTTAAAAACCTGCTGGCTAATATACAAACATAACCTGGATTTCACTCTTTTGTAGCAAAATATGCGTGCAACATTATCATTATTCAAAATATTGACATATGGTCGGACCCATTAGTCGCAAGATGTTGTTTGCTTGTACCTTTTTGGAAAGTCTATTTGAAGATTCCATTAACATCCTTTGACGGGCCGTAGTAGCACATTCGACAGCAAAAGTTGCTATTCGTGTTCAAAATAATCTGCATAATACGCAGAGTATGATCGCCATGCTCTGTTAACAAAAAAGTCGTTCATAACTCATATTGAATACTTGTTCCGATTAAATATCCTTCTATAAGCAGTCGAAAAACGTGTTTTCGTGCGTAAATTGATTACCCAGTATAACGCTTTCATTCTTTTTGACTAAGTAAACTTGTAGATTGCCAACAGCGGACCAAAAAGCTTTTTTAGTGATTGATGTATTTGGGCACAGCTATTTGGCATGTTTGCTCTCATGATTAGGAAGATGTCGAATCGAGGTAAACACAACATTGCGGTACTGTTAATGCCTATAGGTCAAGCAACTCTTTGAGTGTCGATGATAATTATCTATCTCCGATAATCGAAAGAACAGTCACAATATTGTATGCAGGAATTAAACTTAACTATCTACTTATTTTACAGCATTGATAACATAGTCCAAGTGATTAAAAGATAAATACATAAATTTTTTTTATGAATTACACCATCGCGTTGTTAAGTTGGTGATAAGGTAATGTAGATTGTCCAAATTTGCTTAATAGGATCTCTTTTAATATTCCGTCAAGGAGGCTAAGGCATTTTCGTCCCATTAGTAAAAGCTACTACTAGGTATAGAAAAACCAGTTTCATATGCAGAGCAGGCATGAGTTTAAATAAAATTTCTATAAATTGTCAAATCGACATATATAATAATAGCATACCAGTAATAAAAAAATAATTAATTAGACACTTCATGGGTGACAATAATTCTGGCGTAGGACAGGGCTCGGTGCATTATTGAATATGTACTTACAGGATTCTTCTACTTTTGCTTTTTTTAATATATTTTTGTAAAAATCGATCATATGTATAGATCTGTTCTTATGTTGTAGGAACTTGTATGTGAAAATTAAGTTGAGTAAAAACTTTTTATAATTTAGTATATTTATATAAGTCAGAATCTGTAATTGGCTCTGTAATTCTATTGTAAGTTCTAGATATATATATAGTGCTGTTGGTTTTCCATATACTAAAATAATATAAATAAAATAAAATAAGCCTGTTAAAATCCACAATGCAAAAATAACATTTCGAGAAATCCATTTTTTCGTGTTTGTGCCTGATAACAGATGTTGACCGGTAAATATGAGACCGTAAAACCCCGTGACAAATTCCTTTTTAAACGCTTCCCTATGATTAATACAAACAAGAACGGCTCGTTCTAAGAACGATTTCTTATCAAGCAGGACGTGAGTAACGTCAATCTTGCTCAAGCTTACCGAGTAGGTTCAAAGACAATGAAGGAGAGGAAAAAACGATGGCGTCTAGCTGACATCCCGATTGAAAAAACGGTGTCAAAATTAATAGCCACTCGTCAGAGATAAATAACACAACAAATCAAATTAACGCAAAGTAATTTGTCCGTACTGTCCGAAAGCTCAGAATACTTGACAAGGTCACGAAGAGTCCTTTATCATGAAATATCAGGAGAATGATAGAATTTGTTGAAAAATACGATCATGGCGGGGAACACGTTATTTATATGAAACGTTAGATCTCCAACTATAAATGAAAATACCTGATTTAGTTCGTTTTTGCTTTGGCGCTACAATGTATCTACTCATGCGCGAACATTTCTCACAGGAAGAGTAATGTTTGACTAAGTAGGACAAGGTCTTGGCCTACAATTCAATGAGGCTGACAAGAAAAAATGCAAATTACCTTACCTATGTATTTGTTATACACGACTGTTGAAAAAGGTTTTACGTGTGTTCTAAAATAACTATGTAACAACAACAAACAATTCTACATAATAAATAATAATAATATAATTAATTTAATTGTATGGTTCCGACAAGAGATTCAAGATCCAAGCCGGTTATGTAAGTTGGTACGTACGTCCCTGACATTCCTCGCTAGAAGCTCATCAATTCATGTACGTAGGTGCATTTGGATTGAGTGTAGACAACTCAGGGCCTCGCAAGGTCGTCGTGACGGTGCACTCAATTAAAATATTTGCAATGACAAAGCTAAGTTTGAATTAGGGTTGACTGGTTGTCGTTTTAGTTTTGATTCGATTTCCCGTGTAGGCGTAGAAATTCCATTAAGGTCAGTGTGGAGCAGACCGCCATATAACATTTTTGGTTAGGAGGGCCGCATAGGGCGAGAACTCTCGTATTTCTATCCGTACTTCGGTCAGACACAGACTGGAAAAGCTTCGCTCCTTGTGCTCTACCGAACTTGTGGAGTATGTGTACAAACGCAAAGAGTTAAAAGTGAGGAAAGAGCTTGTAGGCGGTCTTACCTGATAGACGGTTTTCTCCATGGTTTTAGAGTATTTTCTAAGGCTTATTATAATGTTTTAATCTCTAAGTCTTATTATAATATTTCATATCAAAAGTATATGGAAACTAATTCCTTTAGGAATGTTTAATATTTTACTTATACATGAATTACATTCGATTTTTTTTTTCTAATAATTATTATCACGTGGTCAGCCAGCTAATAATACTGATATTGAACTTACGACCGCAAGTCTCCGTCATCTAATTGGCTACAGCTATTAAAGTACACAAAAAGCCTTATTGTATATGTTTCAGGATTCTAATTATTAAGTTTAACAAAAAAACACGCTAAACATTACGCGGAGGCGTCATTATATTCGATTAAAAATAATGACAGTACACACCGTCCGTGGGCGCGGGCGCAATGATCGGTGTTTTAGACATTTGTTATGTTTATTGACGTGGAACTGATGCAGGTGAAAAACCTTTGACATTAACCCTAAGGGGGTTCATAAAACTTTATGATCCTGAATTAGTTAAATGATATTTCATCCCTTTCTCACACATACATAAGTAAATATGACAGAT
This sequence comes from Cydia pomonella, assembly GCF_033807575.1. Taxonomy (NCBI): domain Eukaryota; kingdom Metazoa; phylum Arthropoda; class Insecta; order Lepidoptera; family Tortricidae; genus Cydia; species Cydia pomonella. The sequence goes on from NC_084715.1 coordinate 10,923,453, forward strand.
AAAGACAAACGATTATTACTTAATTCAGACTTGTATTGCGTTTATAAATAACGCCGTAAGTGCATTAGCTGCGCGAATTTGAAAAAAAGTGACGTCAATTGATATAAAGGATATTTCGAATATTACTACAAAGGAAAATACATGTGACAAACAAAGACAGTACATAAGTGAGTAGGTAACAACAGGCGAAATTATCGTTAAAAAGCGATCTCTTCCAGACAACGTTCAGTTAGCGATTCAGTGGCTAGAAATAAAGTTATTGGGCAGTGCAAAACCACAAAAGTGTAAAGTACAATCCACAATCCACAAAAAGTAATAAAATTAAAATAGTAATACTATATTTATCTTTTAAATAAGATATTTAATTGGCCTTTAGCTAGTCTAATTTACTTCTCACAGTTATGAGTAACATAATATAAGTATTGTAGGTAAAAATTCAACTTAAAAGTTCCCGTACAATAGCAACGGCGTGAGGTCACTTAACTAAAATTTTTGGTTTGCTACGCATCTTTTCCCTATACCTACATTGAATTCATGCCTAGAACATGTAAAAGATAAGACACGTAAACAAGAACCATTGCTTACACAGTAGATAAAACAACTGACAAGAGGTTGTCATTATTATTATATTTAAACTTAATTGTGCAATCAACGTACGCACTTAACCCGCAGTCAAAGCATCCTAACACAATGGCCAGTAATTATGCAAGTTTCGAGCTGATCGGCCGTTTCGGGCCGGGCATTGCACGACTTCCTGCATGTACGCGGTACGCACAGTCGCACAGGAAGCCAAAACTAACGCAAAAACATTGTTCGCAGGTAAGTACTTAACCTAAGGATGACGAATGTGATTGCCCAATACACGTACAGGTGAGCAAATAATAGGTATACACTTTGTTTTGATATAGTATTTAGGCCCAGTAATTAAATATGGAAAATAATTTCAGGCAATCGGACTCTTGTTGTAATTGCGCTTTTTATTATGTTTCCACACATTTTCTACTTTATCTCATTGATTGCATCTCGAATATTTTCTATCAATTCTAGATGTTTCATTGGCCAGTTACCATAGTCACGTCCCTTTAGATAGGCTCACGGAAAGAGTCAGGAGCTTTAAATCGGAGGAGCTTAGGGGCTAATCATGTAACCGTTTCTCAAAATTAATCGACCCGGAAACGTTATGTTCAATTTTCAATTGTTGGTGGCTCGTCTGACATATGGCCCCGTCTTGTTCAGTCCTAAAACGCTCTATACAAAGTTATTTTCATGAAACAATTGTCATATTTCGCCAAGACAAAATGGTGGCAAAAAAAATTGTTACATCCAAGTTGGGCAACTTGGATGTGTCCATTTTTGCGTCCTGCGTCCAACCCTGTACTTGCGACCTTCCACCGGTTACATTAAAGTGTGACATGTTAGGTTAGGTATTACGGAACTTTAATCCATTCAGTGTGGATTTCCTCCCAATATCGAGGACGCACTATTTTCAGCATTACAAAGGTAATTAAAAACCCCCCGGCACAAAAAATAAACTCTAAAAAATAACAAATAATATTTTAAACCTATTATAATTATTATCGTCACATATTTTATGTAAGTTCAAATATTTTTATTTTCCAAGCGTCGTCGCGTCGGAGGACCGCTAAATGAGAAAAACAGGTGTTATCACAGATTGCTACAAATTCGGCGTGATTTTATTTTTAGAGTGCTTTTTTTTAAGTAGGTATAAATATTAGGAAGGTATTCATAGTGATTAGTTAAAGGGCTGACGATCTTCAAACGGCTGATCAGGTCAGGGTTACCTTACCATATACTTTCAATATCATTGAAGTAACACGGTACCAAATTTCGAATCGATAGGACATATGGAAGGTTGTCAGATCCCCTAATCAACTAGAAAAGAGCTGTGATGATCTTCAAACGGCTGAACAGATCTTCAAGAAACATGGCTAAGAACACTCGGGATAAAATTATCTATGACACAAAAAAACTAAACGAAAATCGGTTCACCCGTTTGGGAGCTACGATTCCACAGACAGATACACAGACAGACACGTTAAACTTAATAACCTCTCTTTTTGCTTCGGGGGTTAAAAATAAATATGTTCGATTTTGTTTGTTGATCAAGAATCTTCTTAAGTGTTAAAACTTAAAACGTGTTTTGCAATCTTCTTCTTAAAGATTCATTTGTTTTTCATTTATTTGGTGTAAATAACCGTTGCTTATATCCTGGAACAGAACCAAGTACGGATTTGGTGCCAAACTGACGGCCGTCACCAACATAAAGGTGTTATGGTAATGCTTAGGCATAATAATCCACTACGTATATGGCCACCTACCTAGCCTGAAGGTAAAGCGGCCTATGTGTTCATAGCAGACTTAGCGCCTACGTCTTACTTGCTTCGCAAATCAGATACATGCGTCAGTCACAGCTATGCCATTGCAATTCCATCTACAGTAAACGTTGACGTTGGTAGCCTACGTTTGGCCTAATAACTTTAGGCCCTAAATGTAAATTGAAAGGCAGCTTTTTAAATATGGATATCATTTAGCCTGGTACTTGTACAAGTTTAGTTCATTTTGTATATCCTTAATTAGACATGTGGGTCAAAGTCCAAAGCTTATTACAAAACTGAATTTTAACTCTACATAATTCACTAGATAAGTTTTTCAATAGATGGACAAATATGAAACAAAGAGGTGGCCTATCACATACTTTTTAAAACTACATTTCCATGGAAAATTTTCGGCGGAAAAAACATTTAATTTCTTTTAAATACTCATTAAAAATAGATTTAAACTTTCTATGAAATAAAACAGGGGAGTGAAACAAGGATATCCGCTATCGCCGAAACTTTTCACCAGCACATGTCTTCCGAAAGCTTGCGCCGCGCTGGGAAGACAAGGGGCTGGTTGTCAGCGAGAAAAGGTTAACCAACCTTCGCTTCGCCGATGATATAGTCCTGTTTTCCTCAACAGCATCCGAGCTACATCATATGCTAGAAGACCTTAGCAATGCAAGCCTCAAGGTCGGACTGAAGATGAACATGTCAAAGACCAAAGTGATGTCTAACGGCACAAAACGTAAGATTGAGGTAAACGGAGAGCACATTGCATATGTCCATGAATACCTTTATTTGGGCCAAATAGTCTTTTTCTAGGCGCGACAAGGAAAAGAGGTCGACAGACGGACCGAGAACGCATGGAAGAACTATTGGTCTATGAAAAACCTCATGAAGGGAGACCTACCTCTGTCACTGAAACGTAGGCTCATGGACATGTGCATACTTCCAGTCCTCACTTACGGTGCTCAGACTTGGTCTTTGACAGAAGCTCAGAAGTCCAAACTCGGGGTTTGCCAGAGAGCTATGGAGCGCAGCATATTAGGTGTTAAACTAAGGGATCGCATCCGGAACACCACGCTGCGCTCTAAAACTCAGATTATAGATGTAGCTCGAAAAGCGGCTAAGTTAAAGTAGGCTGGGCATGTTTGCCGCATGCCGAATGACTTGTGGGCCAAGATAACCACAGATTGGGTGCCCACGAGTCAAACCGGGGATTTGGCAGACCTCGTCGGCGATGGCGGAATAACTTAAGACTCCTTTTTGAGGGCCTGGCCGGTCGTAGCTCAAAACCGGGATGAGTGGAAAAAGAGGGGGGAGGCCTTTGCCCAGCAGTGGGACACAATAGGCTCGTTATATATATGAAATAAAAGTGTTGTAAACAATATTCGTAAATCGCCGTCTTTAGCCCACCACTCCAACGTTATTAAAGTAAATTTAGAAAGAAAATACCTGTTTTCCCGCCAAATATTGTCTATGAAAATAAGAGTATACATGTAACATGGTATTTTTTAGAACATATTAACATACAAAATCCTTGATGATGTGTGTGGGTGTCAAACAAACATATTTTAGTTCCCATAACAAATAACACATTCCGCCTTCAAAAATCCTTCGAAATTATAGTTATGGTACCAGACTGTTAAGTATTTGGCGAGTCTATAAGGTTAATAATATGCAGGCATGTCATTCACACCAGCTTCGGCAAACGAACAAGAAAAATATATTATTTGTTTCAACCACTCGATACAATATGGTCGTAACTGAGTTATGTCATAACACAACCTTTTCTTCAACGACGGAAAAACTATATTTAAACACTTGCGTCATTATAATAGCATATGTCTTCGGTAAATAACGTGGGTGTAAACTTGTTAGCAATACTTCGCCATGTTAAAAAACAGTATTGCAAAAAAAAACGAATTACGTCGCTGTTTAACAATGTTTGAAGCTAAGATGACACTAGATAGAATGACACTATATGATGTTTGATTTAATAATAATTCTACACTATGTTTTCCCTCCACTTAAAAGGTTTTTCCATAATATTAGTATTAACGTATTTTAAATAAATACCTAAAATTGTTTTAAAGAATTTTGTAAATAAGACTGATAATAAAAAATCGGAACGTCCGTACTTCGGTTGTTTTTGAGATTTAAAAGTGTAGTGATTTTTGGGGCGATAGAAAAACGCTTGTTAATAAGTGTTAAAAACACGTAAATAAAGTGAACATGAAATCATAATATTAATGAAAAATATACCAACCTTTCAGAATTTAATAAAAAAATAGCCTCAAAGGCTCCGGGATACGATATAAAAAGAGCAGTCAAATTGTCACGAACACTGAATTTTCACTAGAACACTGAATCAATCACAGAAAATACCTCTCGAATAATACCCACTTCACTTCACCACAAGTCGTTTGTTAATAGAACTTTTAAAGAATACTTTTCATTCAGAAAAGTTCGTAAAGTAATTCGGAAATCGTAGGGACGGCACGCGGTCGAGTGAGACAGAGGCGCGTGTGACACGGCGCCGAGCGGCTGTGCCGGAGAGGGGCTATCGTGGAAATGCGTGGTCGCCGGCGCAGCCTTAACCGTCAACCGCTGCCCTCCCAAGGAAAAATATTACGACCTTGCTATTTTGACGAAAAAAAATCGCGTAAACAAATGCAACTGTTAACGTTTATTTGTTATGACACCGAAGGTACTAATGTAATGAACATGTTTATGTGCCTTGCTTAACATAGTACGAAACGATTTTTCATATTCGTGACAACAAACAAAAACGTTTGGCACTGACATATCCGATCTTATCTAGACCTCATATTTGACGTATTTTAATGTTCGAATCGGGCCGTTTTTCAGTTCTGCTACCCAAAGCTTGTCTGGAAGGGATCGCTTCTTAGCGATAAGACCGCCTGTTGTTTACCTCTGCTTGGGTTGCTATTTTCTGTATTGCGGCGTGCAATAAATTGTACATTGCGAATTTCCCGCAACGATTAGACGACCCGAAGGGAGTGTTTTAAATCGACACGAGTTGCGAATTACCTATTGCACATGTATCGTACAACGTTTTACAGTACATATGGCGCTTTAAATTTTCGACATAGTTATGTAATGTCATGTGCTAATTATTGCACTAGTGTGGTAAAGTAGCACCATATGTACTGTAAAGAATATTTGTATTGTATGCAAAATTTATTTTGGTCGTTCTTTACAAACTTTACATTAGTTTCTCATAGTTACCTAGTCAGTGCAGTGACGTACCTGATTTTTTTCAGTTCAAGGCTAGATGCGCTTCACTAATTCGAGTAATTAACTTTGAACCATTGTAATTTGCATTTTAGATACAAACCAATGTTACATTCCAATGGATGACTTTAATTTCCATATATACTTGTACGAGTATAGATTACAGGATAGTGGAATGGAATGCTTTAGGAAGTCATTCCACGCAGCTATTTACAATTAATTTGCCTAAGTAGTGTGTTAAGTAAATGCTAAAGTTTTCCTGATACAGTCACGTCTAAAAATATAAATACAGACAAAGTGCCAAAAATATGTATACACGACCTTATTGGTCATATACTAAGGTAGTGTATACATATTTTTGCCACTTTTTCCGTATCGATATATCGATAGACGTGACTGAACAATCCTGTCTGTATGAGACTTGCATTTTCATACATATTATTTTGATCTTGATATTTTTTTATACCACGTCGATGGCAAACAAGCATACGTCCCGCCTGATGGTAAGCAGTCACCGTAGCCTATGGACGCCTGCAACACCAGAGGTATTACATGCTCGTTGCCGACCTTTTAAAAACCTGTACACTCCTTTTTTGAAGAACCCCATACTATAGCCACTCGGGAAAACCTCGACAGGAAGCTCATTCCACAGCCGAAGCGTTCGCGGGAGGCAATTCCTCTTAAACCGCACAGTACGCGACCATTTAGGTTCTAGGGTGTGAGGATAAACACCCTGCTGACGGTATATGGCATCATGTCAAACAATTCTTCAGAGCACAGTCCATTGTACAAGCGGTAGAACACACAAGAAGGCAAAGTCTCTCCTTAAACTTAAAGGTTAAATAGCGCTTGTGAGTTTGGGATCGTCGACGATTCGTACCTACAGCGCGCCTTTGGACTGAGTCGAATGGTCCGAACTGGCATGCTGGTGCTCCTGCCCAAAGGATATTTAATAGGAGCAGTTACCCATAGTTATTATTTATTTACTCCGGTTTCGAATCACGGTGACAATCTGTTCCACAGCTTTTGTCCTTGCCGTTGTGCAATTGTGTCCAAACTTTCACGTAACTTTTCAGGCATATTACCAGTCGCACTACGAATTGTGGACACACTATTGTCTCATTGGAGTGGCAGTGACTTTGACCTTAGGTTTAATTTGAGAAATAATTCTTATCTATCAATTTTATAGCCCAAGGATCACGCCTGGACGCGTCGTGTTTTACGATGTCGTTCGTGACTTGAATTTATGTGGCGGTTCGTGTTTTCGGATAGCTGTTTGGTTACAATCGGTCTATGATAATTTATTCTGGCTGTTACCCTACCATAAACTTGTTAGAACACGTATTTATGTTAATGTTAGCTGTCAATGCCTATTTGGCAGTCAAAATGTATAAACTACCTAGAAGAAGGTAAATTCGAACTATTTTGATGATAGCTCATGAATCATGAGTAACGACTTTGTGCTAAAGTTACAATGCTGGTGTATGTACATGTAGAATTTAGATATACGAAAATATAACATATGCATTTTGTCACGTCATTGCATGTCACAAAATTTGGTACCGATCTCCGAGGTACCCAAAGACTCACAACGAAACAGGGCGTCTAATAGCATCACCGTGGCGAACTAAAAAAAATAGCATATGACCGATTTGCAAAACCAAAGTGATTCTAAAAATGAAGTTAATCATATTGATGGAAGGAAATATTAAGTTGAAATTGTTACTATACTCGTTACCAAACACCTCTTTTTACTGATATTAGACTACACGCTTACATTAATAGCTATTAATTTATCAGCCCGCAGAGCCATTGTTTTTACATATTTCAATCTAATTGCAAGGAAACAAAGAGGCGACAATTTACCTACATATAGGCATGTGGTCACCGTTGCTGTCAACTCATAGTACTCCTACACATAACATAGTATTATGAATTACACGGAAATGTTCTGCTATTAATGGACAGGGACCTGACTCAGCGACATAATGTCACGATACGTCTCGTGATGACTTTGTTGTGAGCGCGTGTGATGCCTAGATTACATCTCGACATCTACGAGACAAACGTCAAATGCATCTTACAGTTCTAAGCGCTCTTAAGTCATTTTACTTTTAAACCCGAGATCTATAGAGGAATAATTACGAAATCCTTTATATTATATGAAGATCGATCAGAATTGTGCGTTATAGTGCTTTAGATGAAGTCTATTTTGCTAGTGTACATTTATGTAAGATAATATTTTGCGAAAGTTACATACCTACTAATAGATTTTATCCACATTTAGCATTATGCTGCGGACTGGACGCAAGCGACGCGCGGCGCGGCGAGCGGGGCGGCGAGCGGCGCCACTGTCGTCGATTGCATTTGCTACATTGAGCTACTTTTATTATGTATGGGGCCAACACCGAAATTGCGAAAACATTTTTGGCTTTCTCATGCATTTTGTCTGATCATATGTCGATGTTTTTATGGAAAAACGAAACATTTTTCGCGATTTCGGGGATTTGATTTAGCGAAATTAATCGATCGCTGCATTTAAAGCCCCATGGCGGGAGATACTTTATTTATCGTCGTCTAGCACAACAGCCTTACCTGTGAAATTTTCCTGAAATTTCTGAGAGCTATTTCAACTCTTAGAAACATTCCACAACTTTTACTTCTATAACGATGACCATGTGCATCTTATAGCGTCTATAATTAATATAATATAATTATAGGTATTACCTATTGAAGCAAGTGTTCCTTTTTTCGATTTATTCTTGTTACCAGTTCTCTAGTTAAAGGTGTTTAGGCTGGTTATTTAATTAGAGAACTTCAAGCTTTGCCAATCTCGAAGCCCTGATTTGTTTTAATTATTCGATGCACTCAGTAAGGTATATTTAAATTAGTTTACCTCAAAAGTGGTTGTATCTGTACGATTTATTTAAAATGGCAATATATAATTGGCATAGTTATCCATTAATTAACGACCAGTATTCGATGTTCTAGATCTGCGAACTACCTTTAATATCCGATGGTAAGTGACATCCAAAAAGCAATCAAATTAAGTACTCTTGTTAGTTACATTCATACTCAAGGTTACAATGATATATGCTGTTAAATTAGACAAAAGGACAAAAAGTATTCGTGCAAGTGGCCCTAAGTAAACTAAAAGAACATTTTATAAAATAGTTTTATGCAAAACGTGGACAAACTCTGTGCTATGTACTAGTACGAGAATCTAATCTTGTTTCTGTGACCCTGCCGCCAATACTAAAAAACCTATATCTATAGACATTGTAGCCTCGTATTGATATGAGACCGCTTAACAAACAAGAATATCTTAGCTAAACACTTATCGGCGCATTTGTTGCCTAAGGGTTAAGACACACAAACTGCCCGATACAAACAGGTCTGTTTGTTGCCAAGAGGATATTCCGTCAAAAACAATTAACTAGAATACCTATAGACGCTTGATTAGAGCTTCAAAATGATATCATGTGTATGTGTGTATTGTGCCGCGAGCGAATCAATTGTACGCAGTTTGTCAATGTCAAATATTGTAATGCCGCGCAAGAAATTTGACATGTAGAATTTTATTATAACCAGTCAAAACTTTTATTGGTAAGTAATATTCAAAGCTGTGGGCGGGGTATAATTTATGGAGAAGGGATAACTATCAGTGTAATATGGACCGTTTTCCGAAGTCAACAATATACTGAGAGCTTCGTCTATCTATAGGGGTGAACCGTCGTCCGTCTCATTTAGACCTACTGGCTCCAGGGTTGCCAATACACTGGGTGAAATATTTGAAAAACAGTAGCAAACTATAAAACACTAAAATTGGGACTTGGGAATTATGTCATACACCGGCCAACCAGTCGGTTTGTTTGTAACAACAACAAGGGTTTTAGGATATTGATCGAAACTTATTTCTTCATTACTTCAGTTATTTTTTTACTTTCTCTATGAGTTCGGTGATTTTTAGGGTTCCGTAGCCAAATGGCAAAAAACGGAACCCTTATAGGTTCGTCATGTCCGTCTGTCTGTCCGATTATTTTCAGTGTAGATGCTGTGCCGAAATCCCTACGGATGAGGTCGTTTAAGTATATGTATTTATAAATGTTGCTGTGTATTTTCGTCTTACTGTATGGTGCATTTTTATTGACATTCAAAGTAGCCCATGAGAAATAAATTTTAGTAAGTATGTGATTTTTTCTTGGCACCTTCACTGGCCTACAGCAACCGCATGGAACTCTACCTAAAATTGGTCCAGTGGGAGAACCGGCCGCTACAGATGTTATTTATCACGCCGGCCCCAGATGCATGCCGATGAGGCGTGGGTGCATTTTGCATAAACATCAGCGGATGGCATAACACCGCACACCACCAAGTCCCAGACAAGAACTACACGGCCCACGCTACCGACTTGTTAACTAGATAACTATGTTATTATAAATGCTCAATCTCATTGAATGACGATTCGTCAATTACCATTAACCGTGGTGACCATTCACTATAGCGGGTTGAATTGGGTAAAAACCGGGAATGATATGTAAACTTTTCTATACTCATATGTATGTACTAAATAGGAACAGATACAGGTATATTACTATCAGCATGACTGTGGCATAGCTAATATAAATCATACCACTCGTGCGAGGAAGACTGTGGTGCCCTTTGATATAAAGGGTGTTTATTCAACATTTAACCAATGTGGACGATGTGCCCATTATTAAGCAAGGTGATTGTATAAATAATGGATAGGACCTAAAAAATGCTATGTCATATTTGTACGTAACGTACAAATAGCCATGTCAGATAAACGTCAGTCCACACAATACATATGATATGACCATTGGCCGAGGTTTTCGACAGAGGGGTAAGCTCTTAAAGGCGACTCCCGTTGTTAAATCCTCCAAGGTATTAAAATATATAAAATGTATAAAGATGTGTAGATTCGGCTGACAACAGTCAATAATAATACTTATTGTAACCATCATAACCAGTTGTAATTAATTACGGGGAAATAACTAGTTTAGTAAGTATCCTCTCTTAGTTTTATATCGACAACATTTATATCTGACAAGCCAAGTTTTTAAAAATAAAGTCGATGAGAACGTTGCTATTTTGACAAAATTAGTAATGTATCAAGAATGAGGATAAATTGCCAGCAATATATATTGTAAATCAGGTCTATCCAATTCTAAGTATAAGGTCAATGTGCAATGTGGTTATTGAGTCAAAACAAGAAAAAATAATTTATATTCAGACGGCCGATAAAATATCTTGTACGTTTAACTTTATCGACGATATTATAATCTCGCCTTTAGCTTTCAGAAACGATATTTGCTTGTGAGAAAAGTAACTGGCAATAAATGTTAGTAAAATAAATAAAACCTACTCTTTATGTCCTTTTATGAATCCGCTATTGGCGAACTGGTATGCAGATACAATTTAGCGTAAGAAAACACCTGTTGCTCGTTTAGCTTCTGCTGTAACCCCATATTACCGTGTTTATTAATAAATTTGCATTCTGAAAATTATTTGTCTATTGATACCCAATACACATGTTCTAAGATCTTATGGAAATACGAGTAGCACTGAGGTCATCGAAATATGTATAGTAGTATAGAAGAGTAGGTATGACGATCAAAACCTGCCTCATCGATCTAGTATAATCTACAGATAGAGCTACCTAATTATTCAGTGCCATGTGTGAAAAATTAAAAGCTCTTGTCAAACGGATACTAACTAATCACAACACTCCTGTCCTTTTAGACCCGGGTATGTCCTTAAACCACGTCCAAAAGAGAGGTATGGGCATTGTGAATGTGATCTCGCTTTGTGTGGTAGGACACAGCACAGCAAATGTCATTCCAGATCTACAGCAGAGCCCAACTGGGGAAGTACCTCCACCTTACAGAAAACCGCAACCAAATAACACTACCTATAGACCCTACTCATAGTGTTGTGCTCCTGCCGGTGAGTAAGGTTGCCAGAGCTCAACGAGGGTGCGGAGTGTGAAGATCGGCAACGCGCATGTCGGAGACTGCTTACCATCAGGCGGGCCGTATGCTTGTTTGCCACCGACGTAGTATAAAAAAAACAACACAGAAAAGATCTTTTATTGGCGAAACTGATATCTGTGTAGGTAAACATTTTTATATAAAAAATAATAATCATTTTTGTTTTAAAGCGTAGGGAGTCGGGACGCATGTTATATTTGAACGTTATTTTTGTTGAAACACTTGGAACGAAGTTCCTTATCGGACGGATGGCTGGCGGATGGGGGCTGGGCGAAAAAAAGTGTAAGATGTTTCCGTTACGGCCCTCTTTTGTTTAAATTCTTTCTCGAGACTAAGTAACCTAATTTCAGCGACTTACGTATATCCTATAATGGCGCAGTTAGCAAACAATCGCTTAGAAACAGGTGGTAACAGCGACGATCCGGCTTCGATCTCTGGACGTGTATGCAGATATTACTTTTTCTCTTTTTTTTGCACTTGAATTTCATATGATTGACTAAGCGAGTGTGAAGCTCAAACTAAGCGTATCAGTTTCAGTTTGAAAAATTGTTTCTTTATGTTTAGTTGTTCTCCCCGCCTGTAAGTCGCATTTCTGAACTGATATGTGAAATTCTGTGGACATTTTCGTTAATTATTATTTTGTTGATTAAGTTTTTTTTTGTATTTGTTAATCAATACACTACGTTTATCAATAATAATATATTTCGTTCCAACCGAGTGTTCACGACACTCACACACCTTTTTTTACTATTTTTGACATACTCAATATTAGACGGCGGAATACTAAAGTCGTTAGGTAAGTGGTGATGTCAGAGCCAATCCGGACCAGGTAATACTGCAACCCTTTTATGCCAATAAGCGTTTATAAACATATGAATTCAGTGCATTTGAGTGCAAATTAATGATAATGCTGATATGAGAGTGTTTGACCTGCACTCGGATTAAGCGTTTGTTTTTTAACCTGATTTAAAAAAGGACGACGTTCAATGTTTGTATTTTTACATATCTTAAACTATGCTTTGGCTCAGCGATCCAAAATAAATCTTGGCCTCCGAAACGAGAGAACGCCACCTGTCCCAATCCAGCGCGGTTTCCTGCCATCAGGTTGTAGGTGTGATTCTTATCTCTATAGTAACAACGTGTTTCACGATATATTTGGCTACTTTGGCCGTCACTATATATTTCATGCTGACTGTTACGTCCATCAAAATCGACAAGTTTTTAATCGATTCCAGCACAGGACCGTTAGCCGTTAGGCAAGGATTGAGCAACAACGTGGGATATACTCGTAATTCATCTACCGATTAACTCGACTTGTTCCTACCGCTTGTAATCTACTCGCACCAACAGGTATACGATTACCACACGAGGTGTTCGTGGGCTCTTCTCGAGTTTACCCAAATTTTACATGTACCTTGTTTAGTTACTCGTATCGTATTTAGAAATTTAATTAAACTAACTTTCTGCCCTGCCCCGATTCGAACAACTATGAAAACAACCTTCCACCCCCTTGTTAGAAAAAAACACATGTTGGACCCCATCCATCTAAATCGTCTTACGTAATAAATGAATGGCGCCTTACATTAGATCCCCCCGCCTGAAAAGATTAAGCCCGCCTTGGACCAACAATTCTAGGAATTTTTTGTCGCCGGTAAAATGTGGACAGGCCCATTCCTAGATGCTCCGATAGAGTAGCCTACGGCTACTGCGTGAATTTGTAACGCAGGTGTCAAGCCGCTTCGTAAGCGTAACGCTAATGTAAGCGTTGCATTGCATTGTTTTAATTCATCGCATCGCATGGACACGACCACTTACATGTAGGTATCAATGTATCGATAATATAATATGTAAATTGGTTTTTGAAATTTAACTATTAGTTTACGAAGGACAATTTTACTAGGGAGCTTAAATGAAGGTAAACGTCCCAGTGTTTAACATGTTATTGCACAATAGACTTCTTGTTCTAATATTGCTAATGATGCAAGTTTATAGAGGACGTACTGGGAGAGTCACAAGTACTCGGTCGGTACTCTATATTCTAGAAATCAAAAATATTCATCCTTGTATAATCAAAAAGTTACCTGCTACAGATATTTTGCAATTGCCGTGTTTTTGCAGGTACAACTTTCATTAGCCAGACCTTATGCAGAAAAATTATTTCCTTCCGCGTTTAGTGTCTAGAAAAAAAAATACCTACCTAAAAAGATACCTACAAAATGTGGAAATTTTTAATTGAGGATTAATAGTGCGGGTTGTTAATGGATAGGTATTTTCAAATATTATGGGTGTTCACAAACCATATTTATGGTTGTCAGGAATTTCAAAACGTATTTTTAATTTCATCGCATTGCGTACCTGTCTGTCCCTCACGGGCGCACGCGTATGGCCTGTCTATAGAAAATACTAAGTCTATTGTAAACCATAATTTTGTTTACCAATCCATTTGCGAAAGAAGTCAATGTCTAAATAGTCTAGTGTCCTACTCATGCAGTTGAATGATTGTAGGATTACCTAAAGTAAATCTACTTACTGAAAAGCCAGTTTTAATAAACAAATACCTATCTGCACGCATGCCCATAATTTGTAGACGTGTGACAAATTTTGTAGTATTTAAACATATTAATATCCCGCACCGTCCGTACATAAATCACATTTCGCACCGTATTTTATTTAATTTACCGAATAAATGGTTATTACTTTTCACCTGAGTTCCATTAGGTACACCATTTGAATACATATTGGCGTTTCGCGTGTTAGGTACACGCGTTGAATATAATGATAAATCTTTCCACTCGCGATGTGTTGTGTGATCTGTATACATTTAATATAACGACATCAAACATATGGACTGGATTTTTAAGCTCGTAATAATCTAAAAGAAATATATATATATATAATCAACAAATCCGAACGTGTCCTCTGTTAATTACATCATATTGTGACCGATGTGATATTGGATATATACATTATATTATTTGAAAATACATAATAATATATGTCATGTTTGTATTTGTGCCATATACCTATTACGGTTACATATTTGACCCCATAACTAAAAAGCTTTTAGGAATCATTTACAAAAATACTTTAAATAACTATAATTACATATTTAAATATAAATTAAAATTTATGGACATGTCATATGAAGAATACAAAATTTACGTCCAGTTAATTTGCTATTCTATTCGCATATATAAGTACCTAATGTTTTTGCTAATAATTGAAGTAATAATATTATATATAATTAAATCGCACCAGTTTATTATGTAATACATTTTCTTATTATGTAGTTACAAAAGCAAACGATTCAACCATGTAACGAATTTATAACACGCATGTAGCTATTCATGCACGTGACGTCTAACAAAATTAATCGTCTTTTAATGTGTTATTATTCTCACTGCACAAGAAGTCTACCATAAAAACCTGACTAGTAAATATTAAAGTCACAAATTATAGAAAACTGAGATTACACGCAACTGTGTAAATATTTATGAGGGTTCATAAAAAAATAATCAAAGGAAGAAAATCCTTAATGACATTTTTCATAAGTAATATAATTTTGATAAACCTTTAACTATAAGGCTTGCTTATGTTCTAAATTTAGTACGTATGACGTATATGTTAATACTTAGCTTAAGAAAATGTTTGCAACACTCTTCTAGGGTCCATGTGATACTCTGTATTTTTTTATTACATTTCTGTATAATTATGATTAGAGAGTCCACCACCAAAAAGAGTTTGAGAAACATTAGGCTATATTTATGAATATTTACATAATCAGTCGGTTTTTATTTCTAATTCAATGTACCTATCGTTAACCGCTAGAGTTAAAATACTACATATCTTATACAAGCACTAAATAAGCGCCTACAGGCACTTAAAGCTGATAACCAAAACACGCTACATTACCGATCGACCTACTTTGATCGCCCACAGCGCTAAATATCAATTTGCCAGGGTTACCACATTATGTACAAACTTTTCGTTATGTACTATTGCTACTGAAATACCACCCCTATTTTTACAAGCTATTTACTTGGCACACAAAGTTTTACGTGTACGATCAGCAATACTATTCGCTTAGCACGTTAGCCTACAAACTTCTATTCAGGGGGGTCACTTTTTTCTCCAGCTGACTGTACTCGTGTATTTAAAATTGTATGCCAGCTAATTTCCTGTTTTAAGATTTATGTACGATATTTTAATCACTTGCAGGTATTTTATTTATTGTTTGATATATCTATAAGGTTTTTGAAAAAAATAGTTTCGACTGACTCATATGGTCTGGATGAGCATTTGTGTGGGTCTAGAAAATTAAAGTCTGCAATAAATCCATAATTTAATTTAAGGCAACCACTTTTTTCAACAAATGAACATAAGTTGATTTCTGTTGATATTAAGCAATTCAATACCTGCGTTGTTGTTTTTTGTCTTAATTTTTTATTTTATATTCGTGCTTTTAATGTTTATATATGATTAGCATAATAATATTGAATTCGCCACAATATCTACAGCTTGAACATTGAGCATTGCCCTCTTGTATTTTTTTTTTATTACTAAACCTTGATGAGCTCCAAATAATGATTTAAACACTGATGTGAATATATTATTTATATGTTCCACTTTAAGAAATACTTCTTTATAATATTACCTACATAAGTTCTTTAAGTGACTACCCAAACGCAAAACAATTTTTATAATAATAGTCTATGTAAGGTCAATCATGGCTGACCAATTAATCATTATATTCAAAGTACTCTTAAGAAAACTTATAGTACTATAAATACTCGTACAAGCAGTATAACCTTAATGAAATAGGATATGTACCTACCTAGTGGCGTTCATGTCCGAAGTAGTTTTGATAATTGACGCATAGTCGATGAAATACAAGTCTCATTTTAATACCAATTATCAGAATGATTATAAAATGACTTGGCTTTAATTATGAAAAGTTCAATTAAGGAGTTCTTGGTAATAGCAGAGCGTCAACTGAATAAAGCTCTTCCCATGAACTTGCGTACAAAACGGACAATTAAAACCTTCAATTTACGACGGTTTTTGGTACTTATATGCCTATGGAAATGCGATTTTTTTTATGGGAAATTAAACTTTCATGTCCATTCTGTTTATTTCTTGTGGCATTTTCATGAGATTTCCAAGAACTTTTCCAACTTTTTGGCAAATTTCCACAACTTGCACAAAATGTATGTTGAAGCTTTATTACTATTTAGCACAGCTAGGCTCGTCTGTGAATGTGTTTCCACCATACAAAATTATAGTTAAAGAAGTTTGAAGTTAGTTATATTTTTAATTTGTTCAAATATTTTACGATACCTACAACCGAAATGCTATTTGTTTTGAATGCAGGTTAATATTCCATCAAAACGGACTGTATATCCTAATGTACATTGGGCGATACGAGGTTTGCCATGCTGCTTTGCTTTGATTATATAATGAATTTGAATATACGAGTACTATTTGACAGTATCTCAGTAAAATAGTGCCGTTTATGTGCGCGAAGTAATTACAATTAAGTACATATAACTGAACATTAGGTTAGAAGCTAAAGTCGACCATCCAGGAGGAAAGTTATAACTCCCCTAAAATGTATTTCCCGCTATACGACATTTGTTGCAGTGCGTCTCACTCGGAATATATTTATAAATACTTGCGAGATGCAATGCGAATAATGTCAATTCATTAACAGATTTCAAAGTTCGAATGGTATATGTGAACATTGCTACGCCGTTTAGCTATCAAGCTAGCAACATTATTTACTTGTATTTTTTCTTCCTAGACGACAACGACAAAACCTAACAGAATAGTGATCTCATTACAACCCACACTATGAACAATGAACCTCAAATTATAACAGAGATATTGTTACATGACGTTTGCCATTGAAGTATCTGTTCCGAAACTTTAATAATGGGAGACTGGCAGCTCTTAAGTTGGGTTCTCTTCCGGTCAAGTTACAAGTGACTAGCATATTATAATGGTTGTTAAGTTCTATTTTTTTCCATGAAACTGTATAAATATTTAAGAAGTAGAGTTGAGAATACAGACGAATGGTTCCATGCAACTACTCCGGGAGTGCCAGTGGTGTTTGCCAAGTAGAGTTGTTAGAAATAATTATCGTGAATAAATTCAGGGCCCGTACTTTTCATGCCGTTGGCGCAAAAATGACGTAATTTAACATACAGGGAGTTACTACAAATTTAGATAACTTACTTATTGATGGGTATCATAATAAATACTTGTTACGTGAATAAAAGCTTGTTACGCTGTTAAAAACCAAAAATATGTATTATTTCATAAATTAATAATCTATTATTTATTTGTGTGACAATAAAATGAAAGTCAGTTAGACGTTTCTATACTGATTGTCAAGTATATGTATCAGTTACCTAAAGAGGTTGACAAATGATTAATTATTACGAAAATACTAATTGGAATCATACTCTATGTAGCGTGACATCATTTTTCTGTTAACGGCATGAAATGTACGGGCTCTGTGAATAATTTTGCTCTCTCCTTTCATGCCAAAGTATATTCTGTGGTCCTTTAAGGCCTTTTTCTACTTGTCGATTGTAAGTTGAATTATGATTTTGTATACCAAACTCTAATTGCGTACTTTTCATGTATGAGCTCCCAACTCAACTATTATATTCATAAGCAAACGCTGTAGTCAACTGTAATGAAATTGTCCAATCACGTGGCGCCGCGGTCCAGTAGAAAAGACTTAAATGCGTGCTATTAAATGATCCCAAAGGCTTTTGAGGTCGTAAACTTGTATTTGTTAATACCATTTCATCACTACCAACATATTAAAAAAAAAACTACCACATTTGATGTTAGGTAAAATGTACCAATTCCATGGGCTAATGAGTCATATTCATATATTATGCACGCGTTGATATCTTTTGTACTACCGAGATACTTTCCTAATTTTCTTTATTTTTTAGGTTTTATAGTACCGATATAAAAAGTATTATTTTAGATGACCCGTAGAAGAAGTATTGATATAATCAAGCTTTTCAATCTCGTACCTTCATTGGCCTGCTTCTTTCGTGGCCTTAACACTAAATTAGGTACTCGACTGAAACTTTCTCTATTATATCACGATTGTATAAAATACTATCGTGCGAGGTCTATCGAAAATTATGTGTAACTGACAAGGAATAATTTACACATAATAAAAGTGGAACTACAAACACATCTGCAGGGATATAATGGTCGTTGTTGTTTACGTGACAGCGTGATAAAAACGATTTCCGTCACTTTTATTCGCGCGATATTAAAAGAGACGGTTATTTTATCACGTGGATAAGACATCTATCATACGTCTGCGTACATAAATTGGGGGCGACGTAAAATATGGGTTTGAAAAGGGGTCCAATGCTTTAAAATATTTGAGAATCACAATTTTTTTTCATAGGTACATGGCGTTGTTATATTATTATTATACAACAGTATTGAAACTGTTGATGTCGTATAAAATTGCATTGAATTGCATGTAGAATTGCTAATCCTATCAGACAGTATTCAAGGTGACATGCCCTTTTTCACCGCGGTGGTAATTTGCGCGGGGAAATAGGCCCCTGCTCGCCGTGTTACGGCAAAGAACTTGTCACGGGCTCCGATTAAAGTTTTCCGCTACCGCCCAAGTTGTGGCCACTTGTTACAACGTTAAAGGTCAATGGCGCGTGTCGTGCCACCAAAACGCTACTCCGCGTAGGCGCAGCGTCAAGCGGGGCGTGGGCATGCGCGAATTTGGCAAAACGCGCAAACGGGCCGAGAAAAAAAAAAACTACTGGTGCCAGGGCCGTATTTTAATAGATAAATAATCCAAACAGATCCTATTTTTGGGCAGTCGTATAAAAACAGAGTATATAATTAACTAACACAAGTATTAATATTATAATAATAATAATAATAAAATTCTTTATTGTGCACTACTAAAGAAATACTCATATTACAAACAAAGACAGGACTTAAATTAGTAGGTAACAACAGGCGGACTTATCGCTATAAAGCGATCTCTTCCAGACAACCTTCAGATAGCGAACCGGTGGCAAGAAATAGGCTATTGGGCAGTGCAAAACAACAATAAAACAAGTATACTTATAATATGTTAATTTTAAATTATAAACTACAAACAATAAAACATACACTACATAAACTACACAAATTATTTAAATTACAATAATACACTACATAAACCTACATAAATAAATATTAAGCATTCTAGGGAGTGAAGTAACAACCAGGTAGAGAAAATAAAGGAGAATTTAATTACATGAATAAAATGACCAAGACTAAGAAAGTGATAAATAATGCTCTTTAAGACGTTTTTTAAAAATGGTTAAGGATTGAGCTCGTTTTATATCAATGGGCAAAGCATTCCACATTCTTACAGACTGGAAAGTGAAGGATTTGATGTAGAACTTACTAGATGACCGAGGGGGAGCAAGAAGAAGATTTTGAGAACACCTAACAGACGAAAGAAAACTAAACCGCTTTTTAAGGTAACCAGGAGTATTAGGAATAAATAAGGTACTGTAGAGAAGAGAAAGGATATGCGTATTACGTCGAAAACGTATCGGTAACCACTTGAGCTGTGACCGAAAGCTGGAGACATGGTCAAATTTCCGTAGCCCAAAAATGAAACGAATGCACACATTTTGAAGACGTTCAAGCTTGTTTAATTGCTCTTCTGTAAGATCGAGATAAGATATGTCAGCATAGTCTAGAATAGGAAGAAGAAGTGATTGCGCCAGCGCAATTTTAGTGGCAAGCGGTAAAAAGTTGCGGAGACGCCTAAGCGATCCCACGGCAGCAAAAATTTTTCGTCCAACCTCATTAAGTTGCGGACCCCAAGAAAGAGTACGATCCAAAATCACTCCCAGATTCTTAACTTGGGACGAGTACGGGATCTGGACCCCATCGAATAAGATAGGAGGCAGACTCTCAAAATTCACCTTTGCTATATTCATAGGGCTACCAATAATAATGACTTGAGTCTTCGCAGGATTAACTTTAATTCCATAACAGGAGAAAATCATCATTTATAAATATTTGTTAATAGATAAATACGATATTTTCATGAACGATACTTTCAATCTACAAAACTGATGCATGAGCAAGCCCTAAAAATTAGATCGAGTCGCAATCGCAATCAATGGCATAACGCTTGACACCATGAAGATAAGGATTAAAGCGCACTAGAGTAGCCTCTTACTATACACAGTATACACTCAACAACCATGATTGATGAATGTTATCTCGTCGCACTAAGGTTTACAATTAGTGAGTGAACTGTGTCAACGATGATAACATAATGTGAAACAATGAGCTTTTGTAGTTCCTTAATCCTCTGAATGCGCCCCAGTAACGTGTTAAATGCCGTGACTCATGGCACCTGATTAAGCTACTATTGACCAAATTTAGAGGAAATGTTAGCAGCATTTAGCAAATACAAAGAACTAATAACACATTTGCGAAATTAGTGTCTTGGATTTAATGTTCTATCGTGATACGTGAATCATCATTTTCAATCCGGCCAACCTAGTCAAATGTGGAAACTATCATTTTAATGGACTTAAAAAATATAGTATTCAATTATGTTGTATTTTTTAAATATCTCTAATTGATATGTAATAAAGTACAAATAGTAAACATAATGCAAATGTTTATGAACCTTATCAACCTTATGTATTATCATATTTTAACATCATTTTAACGCTCAAAAATATTGATTGTTATGTTATGTACCATCAGCCGTAAAAGTGCTCACTCTACCTGCAGCTCACTGTACCTATGTACCTAAACTACCTAAGTGCTCGGAACAAAGCATTCTGCCTAACGCATTATTTAATTATAGCAATAATTACACTCGCTTAATAGGTGCATATACGACTGGCACAGAATGTTTCATCGTGGTATCATCCTCGTAATTACATTCTTAATAACCCGTTACAGTAGTATAATGCTTAGTTAATATAAAATCTTTAGTGGTCGTTTAAAGGACTACGACTTCTAATAAACACGAAGAATTTATAGTTTTCCGGAAAAGACGTCTATAAATGTATGAATAATACCATATTAGGTAAGGAACATGTTTCAAGGTACGACCTCCGCAATCTGATATAAAATTATCAAGATGGGTATGACGGGCAACGGGCATATAATGCGCGCCAAGAGACTACTCTTATAATTTGCAAAGAACAGTGAGTTACTGATATCTTAATTTATCTTAGTGTAGAGGTGCACTTCTGTTCTAAGATTAATAATTATAAAGAGGTCCGCATACTGTGCGCGAGCTATTATAAATTATAACTAAACATTAGTTAGCTAAAGCCGGCTAACCAGAAGAACTCATATTTATCACTTATTTACCATAAACAAATTTAAGAGGAAATAGCAAAGAATAGCTTTGCAATACTAACAAAATAACATATATATAATAAACATTTCGGGAGAAAACGGTTTCCAATACTTCTTCAGCATAATATATTCTAGGTATAGGTTTCACTTTTTAAATATATAAGGAAATTTCGAAAAAAAAAATGAAACCTATAAACCTAGTTTTTCATTGTGTCAATAACATACTAAACAAATATGGAGTATGGAAAATATTAAGAAGTGGAAAAAACGTTTACCCTTTTTTATGGACGAGTATGGCCTATACTTGTCTCTTAATAGATAGAATACTACATAAGAACAATTATAAAAATTCGTCAACTAAGTATAAGTCAAACTTAAGCAAAAGCATGTTATAAATAATTTGCGATTGATTTAAAATTTTCCGCGGTTATCCAAGACTCACGACATGCTAATACATGATGTAAGGTCGCATAATTAACGTGAGATCACCACGTCCTCGGTGTCGCAAAGGTATTGTCAGCATTGTCCCACACTGTCAAGTTTACGGTCGAAAGTGTAGTCACACGTGTTTTTTAATGAGGGTTGAGAGATTGCTCGTTAATCTTGCTGTAGACCTAGACGAGTGTATAATATGGACTAATAGTACCGATAAAAATTGCGTGGCGTCATCGTCACATTAGCGAAGGCTCGGTTCCATATATTTTTCAAAGCACTGTGATTAATCGATTATTTTTAATCTCTAAAATGCAAAGCCATCCACTGTAGCCTCCAAAATTAGATAAACTGACGCGTATGCATGCATAATTTAATAAGATTACAACATTACTTTTCTATCATATTTTTATACCTTCTTATATAAAATTTCATGCAAAAATATGTCCGAATCAAAACAAATATAAAAGTTGTCCTGGATTGATGTGGTAAACTCACACCGTAAAACAAATAGATTTATATTTATCCATATGGTTGACTTGTAAAAGTTATAAAGAATGCCTTAGGCATTAGGTCCGCGATTTGTATTTATTTTTATTGTACAATAAATAGCCGTTGTTGCAGACCATTACGGACCACGATGTTGTCAGAAGTGTTCGTGATGAAAACTTTGCATGGAGATATGCAGTTTATGTTATTTACTTGTCTCTGCTGTGTGTTATAGAATAATTAGGTGCACTCTGTGAAACTAAAGGCGCTACTGTGGCGGTAGTGCATTTATATCTAAATAAGTACATGTATTAAGATCATCAACAATGAAATACAGTCCAAAAGGAAAAGGATAAACTAAATTGTAGTTGTGTTTTTGGTGGGGTCAAACGTCTAAAAAGCGCCAGGGATTCAAAATAGGCCCACGCGCCGGTATAATCCTTGCCAAAACGGAAACAATTACGTAAAGACACGTAAAAGCAACTTTAGATGTAAAGCAACCGTATTCGTCATATCCCAGTATCTGATGCGTTTACGAGACAAATCGCTAAGCAGATAAGGGAGGTCATTACACTTAACTCACAAGAATAAGCTTAACGGACATATTTTTGCTACTGAAGCTCAGCTTTTTATACAGCAGCGTAGGATAGGCATGCCATCGTGTGGGTTTCGCAAGGCTTTAAGTCATAATTCAATTCAAATGGAAACTATTATGGATTGCGAAAGAGTTAAAAGCGCTGCCATCGATAATGTGTCTAATCTTGAGAATAATCACCGCTTCATATGGAATTAGAACCCGTTTTGGAGCATTCCACGAAATTGTATGTCATTGTCCCGTACAAATACGAATTTTATGAAGAATTGCAGATATACTAGAAGTCCTTAAAACTTTCAAGAAAAGAGCGTAATTCCATCTTAAAGGCTGGCAACGCACTAACAACCCCTCTGGTGTTGCAGGTGTCCATGGGCGGCGGTAATCGCTTACCATCGGGTGATCCGTCTGCTCGTTTGCCTCCTGTATCATAAAAAAAAGAAAAAAGTGTAGGTAATATACGATATAAAATGCGTTTGTACGGGACAACTCATTAAACGCCCCTTTTGAACGTAATTTGATTGACACCATCGCCACTGAGACGAACCGTACCCCTAGTGTAAATTTAGTCGATAGCGAAACGTGACGTACGCGTTTGCGTTAAGTCTCATTTTGTATGGGTTTTTGAACAGCGCGCCAAGCGGGACGTTTTGGAAAGTCAAAAATCTCATACAAAATGACACTTAACGCAAACGCATACGTCACGTTTCGCTGTCGAAAATATTTACACTAGGGGTACTGATCACAGCTACTAATACGACAGATGAACATGAAGAAAAATATCGTCTTGGAAAGCTTGCCACCTACAAGAGAAACCAATTTAAAATGGGATCATAACCCTCACGAACTTCTCTTTTGGTATTTTTTGTTGCAATTTTATACTGCGAAAAACCGCAAACGTTATAAAAACATAAATATTTCTTTCATCACGCCTCATCCATTCATCAAAACATGGGAAAACACTTGGAATTCGAGATCATCCGTATTCATCACCCCCGAATCACGTCGGCCGCAGCCTGCCATTCATCTTGCTCATCGCGCTGACGGCAGATACAAAGATTGCGCTCTCAACTTTATATCACGGAGGTATATATACCTCCTAGACTGTATACAGTCAGCATCAATAGTAACGGATGAAAAAATGCGCAAAGAAGTATCTGCCACCCTCGAATACTTTTCCAAACAGTGACATATGTACTCGTATCTAGACAGTTCGCGTTCAAAAAAATCTGCTAGTCTACTTGTTCTACAGATAGAAACATTTCTATTTATTTAGGCTGTTAGATAATTGTAGATGTTTTTGGCGCGTTATCTGATACACTACTTTTGATGCTGCCTGTGCATAGAATCAGATAGTACTGTCACGTTTGCGACACGAACAGTTGATCATAGGCGACTGGAGCAAACGGTCCGAAAGACAGGATCAAACTAGAGGACTGTGCCTCACACTATTTACAATACCGTCATAAATTTACATGACATAAACCCCGTAAAAACTTTAGTGGTGCCGTCAGATACTTAACCAATACTTATCAGCTAAGACTTTAATCCATCTTCTCAAGTGCATCTAGATAAAATGACATACTACTCGCCAATAGATGTCACCTTAGCCACTTCCAGAGCTTAGTAATATTGAACAAAGTCTACAGATGGCGTGGTAATCATATGTTATTGAGCGCCATCTATGATCTGGACACATAACGTTTGAATGCTCTTATAGAGTACTACTATTCGCTAACAGATGGCGCTAAAACCATAAATTAAAACAAAGTCACTTTTACAAACTTTTAATCATTTGAATAAATTATTTCTTTACAGTTCACACGAGTATGTATATGTTCTATTTATCGACATTTTTTAAGCACATATTTCAATTTCCTATAGACTAATGCGGCTATGCTACCATTTACAAAGTAAGTGGAGACACAAACCACGCAGAAATCTCGTAGAACAAATAATAAAATGTAGGCTAAATAACCACAGGTGACAACCGATATCACTGCAGTTAAAAACTGTAGTCGCACCAGCGTCAGGTCGTCGTAGGTAGCTGAAACAAGAATTAAGGGTAATATTATATCCCAATTATAAAGCAATAAGTGCTATAGCTACATAGGTGGCATTATCATTAATTAATTATTATCAAAGATTTATTCACTAAATGTCTGGGACCCCATGGTCCCGAGAATTTGTAAGGGCTCCTCTACACGATGGCCCAGCGTAGGCCAGTCCAAGGGACGCAGCTATGCGGTGAAATGAGATAGCAATATCACTTGCTCCCTCTAACGCATAAATGCGTCCCTAGGACTGGCCTACGCTGGGCCATCATGTAGAGGAGCCATAAGAGACAGACATAATAATAACAATTCAGCCTATATGTATACGGCCCACTGCTGGGCACAGGCATGCATGCATTGCGAGTATTTTTTTATACCACGTCGGTGGCAATCAAGCATACGGCCCGCCCGATTGTAAGCAGTCACCGTAGCCTATGGACGCCTGCAACTCGCATTTTCATCGCAGGTTTGCGTACCTTTGGCCAATGGGGACAAGTGCACTGACCGATGGGCAACTCATTTGAGCTTTCCTTTCCATTATACGAGTAACCAAGCTTTTACTAGAAAAACCCTTTCCTAACCCTTTATTTACAGATCTAAGGTATATAAGATGTAAGATTAGGCACAGTTGCTGCTATGAACCCACTTGTCCTGATTGACCTTTAACTCAACCTGACCTGACTAAATCAAAAATATTGAAAATAATATATTCTTAGCCCCGAAAACAAGGAAAACAACTGGGAAAAACAAATACCAGCCGACCACAAACGCTACCGAGCTACTTATTATAATAGTGCACCGACCGCAACGTCAATAAATCATTGTCAGCAACTCAGTAAACCCTCGATTCACACTTCCCAGGCACTAGGTGCAAGTGTACAAAGTGGCCCATTACGTTAACAGTTACCCACTCGTGAGCTACCAAATAAGCGTAAAGTAACTTACTTTGCGCTTAGTTTCTAAGGTTTTCGCAATAGTTTTCTCAGGAAAGAGTCACGACTGCGGTGATGCGAGCGGATCGCGATTGTTGGTTATCGAAAGTCGCAAGTTAGATTAGCATTGATGAAGCACTTGGTGCATGTTGATGCAAGTTAACAGATTTGTAGCACGGGCAAAAGTGGCCTTAAAAGTTTTCTTTGAAGTTCTTATATGTTCGCAAGTCTTTCTCTTATTTTACACCTGGTTAACCAAAAGAACCGTTCTATACCTACATCCGGAGATTCTTTATTAGGATAAGAAAGTGAAGATTTCCCAAAAAAATTGAACGCTTATTTTTGTGTGTATGTTTTCTGCGAAATAAAAGACGTCGAGTTCGTGACTCTTGAGTAAAAATAACAGAATTTGACAAAAGTTCAATAAATAAACGATAAACTAAGCTTTTTAGAAAACGTTCAGGTATGGACTTATATGCCTATACTTACTCATAATAATCATTAGGCAGTAGAAAACAATTCCATAGATGCAATTCGGAAGTTCCAACGCCGACCCTTTCGACACCATGCCAAATCCTTTGGAGAAACTGCGAAAAATGAAGATAAATTAAGTAGGTAGATATCTTTACAAATGTTTTTAAAACATAAAATTAATAAGGGCCGAAAATTAAAGAACGTTCATATTTTTTTATTAATATCGAATAATTTAGAAAAGAATTGCCGCCGTTTCGTATTTAACCGTAACTGCAAAAGTAGGTTAACTAATAAGCAAAAATAAATTATCAATTATCTCCGAAATGGCGTTAATTACAATAGGGGTGTCTTTAGGAAGGTTACTTAATTTAAGCTCAGAAAGTGTTCTAAATTCTTACTTGTAATAATATTGTAAAATAGAAGTCATCTTAATAAAAACCAAGGTACCTACATACATAATATATGCTAAATAAATATAACTTAATAAAGTATTAAACATTTCACTACCTACATTGTACTACGCGCATTGATATTCCTACAGATTAAACCTTAAGAAGTCTAATAACTTGCTAATAACAATATTTTAACCATCAAACCTCACCGCTTCTGCAATGAAAATAGACAAGAGATATCCATTATAATCACGATAAGCGATGATAGACATAAAGGGGAAGGTAAATTGGTGACGAAAATTGTGCGCACCCCATCCATTGAGTTATGCTCCATTGAAAGGGCTTTCAAAAATCTCCCCTAGCTGTTTGATGATCCACAAGTTGGAAAATTATTTATGGAAACAGCTTTTATGCTAGACAGAAATGCTTTCTAAAGTGGAATTTGAATCGCGTTTCGCTAGATGCGAGTCCGTTTTAAGAATTTTAGTAATTTATTTAACAACTTGGCCCATGACAAGTGATTCAGGTACAGTACACAGTGCAATTTTCGAACTAGAAGTCGTTGATTCGAAACCTGACACGAACCAATGAACTATCGGATTATTTACAACCATTTACAACGAATTTTTCGATGGATTATTCCACATTGTGTGGAAAGGGAACCAGACAATCCACAAGACAACACGAGTTTACTCTCAAGCTCACACGTTATGCGAACTGCCAAGGAGTGGAATGCCTTGCCCGAATCTGTGTTTCCGCATGAGTACAATCTGGGTCTCTTCAAGGCTAAGGTAAATAGGTATCTCATAGGTAAGCGTGCTCCACCGTAGACCGCATCATCACTTACCATCAGGTGAGATCGTGGTCAAACGCTTGCTTATCGTTATAAAAAAAAAAAACGTCGCACCTAATGGTCACGATCATATCCCGAAAAAAGAGAGCAGAGAAAAGGTTACAAAACTATGTAATAGCAGGTAGTAGAGTTACTTACTCAGACGTAAGAACTTTCGAGCAGCTGGCTTTCTCAGCGAGATCGCAATAGGCCTTGTACTCGGGGTCTGCTTCAGCGGTCATCTCCACGAACAAGGCGTACGTGGATATCAGGATGCCGACTATCGCTGCCGATATGATAGCTCTGTCTAAACCTTTTTTACCCATTTTGAAAATAGGACTGAAAAAAAACATGTTTGTAAGTTTATGTATAGATAGGTTGATAAAAAGATCGTCGGCAGTGAACCAGTACACTCAATGTACTCGTTTAATTTTATTAGTTATTCTAAATAAGATTAGCCCAGGGCCTGAACTGGAGTGACTTTCATGAAAAGAAACCACCATAAGTACCACAATCGGACCATAAGTATAGTAGGTACCTATTTAGAAAAACTTAACGAACACTTACAGAGGACAAGCACACGGATCAGTTGGCATTTTGCGAGCTTGTGCTTCAAAATTTACATTCAAACTAAGTATTTCATTTTACAGAAAACTGACGCAAAGTATCTGAACAAGCTGAAACGGCTTCTATATTTATCATCGGAATAAATTACATTATAAACATAATGAAATTGCAGCAAATGCCTTTAACTGACTGAAATTTGTCAACCATGACTCAATCAAAGTTTTATTTTAATCTTTGCAACCCATATTTGCAACCTTATTTGTCATGTATTTGTGTTGGAGACGTTGGGGGTACTTGCGTAGGTTGTATGCATCGTGTAACCAACAGAAGCATGCAGAAGTCCAGTGATTGGAGGACTTGCCAGGGCCCACCTACGCAAGTAACCCAATACACCCAAAGCATTCGGCACCGCTATATTGTATTTTTGCATGAACTAATCTCATTTGTAATTTTAATTTTAGAATTTATGTTTTGCTAATGTATCACACCTATCTATAATATAATTTGTTGCCACGAATCTAGTGTCGATACAAACCCGATAGAGTTTCACGGCGCTTTTCTGTTACTATAAATGTATTATTTTAATATAGAATAAATAAATAAATAAATAACTGCAGCAAATAAACCTTGGTTTGCAACAAATAAATGATTAAGATTAACATTATGGTAAAAGCGCGGGCCAAAGAGTAATAAATATACGACTGTCCCCCGAAAAACCGGCCAAGAGCATGTCGGGCCATGCTCAGTGTAGGTTTCCGTAGTTACCCGTCCGTCAAAATAGACTTTTTGCAAAAACTTTAAATCGGCTTGATCGATCAGGTTCGCTATAGGTAGTTTTTCTTGAAAGTTTTTACGAAGCTTTACGTTCACTTTTTTTCATATTTTTGGACCCCACGGTTCAAAAATTAGAGGGGAACAGCTATTTCCGAAAAGATTATGTTTATCAAAAAATAGTGCTTGAAAACTCTAACCGTTTTGAAATACCTGTCCAACGACACCCCACACTAGAGAGATGAAGCGAAAAAAAAAAATCATCCCCTCTTTACGTGTAGGGGAGTCGCCCTAAAAATAAATATTTTTTATACTTTTAATTTTACGACTTTGTCGGCGTAACTGATTTATTATATGTCCATGCCAAATTTCAGCTTTCTAGCACTAACAGTCTCGGAGCAAAGCCGCGGACTGACAGACAGACGGACATGGCGAAACTAAGTGTTCCTAGTTGACTACGGAACCCTAAGGGGCCCACTGATGACCAATTCGCCGGACGATATCGACCTGTCAGTTATTCGCAAAAGCTGACAATCGCACATAACAATCGCTGACAAAAGCTAACTGACAGGCCGATATCGTCCGGCGAACTGTACCCCTAGTGTAAATAAATTCGATTTTGAAACGTGACGTACGCGTTTGCGTTTAGTCTTATTTTGTATTGGATTTAGAAAGAGCGCGCCAAGCGGGACGTTTTGGAAACTCAAAATCCTATACAAAATGACACTTAACGCAAACGCGTTCGTCACGTTTCGCTGTCGAAAATATTTACACTAGAGTTTCTGGTCATCAGTGGGTCACTTAAGGATCGTGAACATTAGTAAGCTCAAAATTGTATACCCGTATGTATTAAATGCCAAGTAAATAATATTACCCAAAGCCACAGACAGCCACAGGCGGGCACCACTGTTACACACACAGCTAATGTGAAACACAATAAAAAGTAATAATTAAGCAGTGTCATATTTTTTAAAATGTACAAATTAAATATTTAACAAGAGAGAACAAAAACAAGCTTACAATAAAACTCTCTTGATGGTAAATTAAACAGAGCGTTATCAGATCCAAATTTAATTTAGATGCGAGATTAAACAGATAATAAATGTTATTTCAAAACCAATTCACACGATCTTTTATAGAATAATATGATATTAAAGGAAGGGGAACCACAAACGCATGAAATGGAATAAAAAAATCGTTTAGTCGATGGTTCTGGCCTAATGTTGCACATCAAAATGAATTGCAAGAAAAATGTTTGTAAGTAATAACAGAAAATTATACTGTTATTAAAATTGCTACACTTCTCTTTTTTTTTGTTATATCTGGTTAATTATTATTAGACAGTAGGAACATGTACAGCGGATACGAGTCACACACAAATACATATCATTTTGGAATAACCCATTCAGTCGTTTTCAATCTAGACCAGTTCTTTTGGTAATTTTTTAGTAAGTTGTTAAACCAAATAGTTAAAATATTATAGTGTGTTAAAATCTAAGGCCTTTGATAGGCCCCTAATGGTAGGTTTAAAAGAAAAAAATGTTTTCTTTGTACCGCCGACTTAATTAAGTCATAGTGACTACCCCCACCATTTTCGCGCTTGTCACCTCATTTTCTCATTTATGTTGAAAACAACATACTGAATACACCACATCCGAGATGACTTATGTCAAAATTGATTTCTATAAAACTTTTTTTGGACCAATTAACCGACTAACTATTTTGTATCTTCGTCGCAATATGGATGCTATGGTAAACAATCAAGCTGCTGATAAAGGGAATCTTAAACTAATATTTTGAATATCTTTAAAGGCTCTGATTAATCAGCGATGGCAGCATGGTTATTAAGTATGTAAGCGCGAAAGTGACGGGTATAGTGACAAGTGATAAAAATGGAACCATGCTGCCACCGCAGATTATGATTTCTGATTTTGTCTGTGGCAAAATTTGTCAAGATAATTTTTCAGTCACCATTCAGTTTCCTAACATCCGTGTAAGGGATTAAACATGAGGCCTCTACTTATTGGTATTATGATGACATACTATTGTTATTCGAGTTTAGCCAGTTAGGTATATCACGGTATCATTTGTATTAATTATGATAATGATAATTCCTAAACCTATTCATCATCGAAATCACCTCTATCTCTAAAATACTTTATAGAATCGGTGTATAGTTTTCAACTATTGTTTCACATAGGTATGGACACTTGGTAATTAATGTAAGTAGCAAGTTACCCAGTTGGGTAGTTACCCACAATTACATTGTTAGTTCGCCTTTGTTGTATTTAATTTACTCTGTAACTGTGTTTTTCGTGTTTTTATTTCTATGTACAATAAAGTATATACATACATACATACATACATACATTGTAGTACTTTTTAGGGTTCCGTATCTCAAAAGGAAAAAACGGAACCCTTTAGGATCAGTTTGTTGTCCGTCTGGCTGTCCGTCCGACCATCCGTCTCTATCTGTCAATACTCTTTTATCTCGGGAAAATATCGAGTTTAAATTAAAACCATATATTCTGCCCTCATCAGTCAGTTCTACAGTCCAGTCCCTTAAAGCTGTGAAAAATCAAAAGTGAACGCAAAAAAGATACGTCCGTTTATGCCGCAAAAAACGTATATTTCGATACTTTAAGGGGAATCAAAATTTATAGGTTACTTGCCTTCGACCTAGAACTATGGCAAGTAATACTGTCTTGTACCTATGTATATTAAAAGTATAGGGACAAATCTGAAATTTTTATTTAAAGTACGTAATCAATCATCGAGGTTAATGCAACGGTATGTACCTACTATATGGAACCCTTGAACTGTACTGTAGTGGGCGCGTCTGACTCGCACTTGCCCGGTTTTTTTTTTTATACGGACTTTAACAACTGAATTGATGCTACTATTAAAATCATTGAAGGCTGTAGTAGTTTTACTTTTTATTAGAATTGTAATGAAGATTATTAGTGGCTAGTAAGTAACTTAGAGAAAATTACTTTTTAAACCTAATAACTGGGACCTCAAAGTACCTATCTTATCTTATTTATACCTTTAAACGAATAATTCTTGGATATACCATTTATTTATTTATACATATATTAAACGGCTCTAACGATTTCGATAAAACTTGCTTTATGGGGGTTCTCGGGGGAGAAAAATCGATCTAACGAAGTCTTATTTCTGGGAAAACGCGCCTTTTTTGAGTTTTTGTATGTTTTCGAGCAAATCTCGGTCTCCTAGATATTTATTATAATATGTACTAACAGCCCGATTCGAACTTTAAGATATCTACGTCAAATATTAGGTGATAGGTCTAGATGCGATATGGATCGGATATCTCAGTGTCAAAAATGAAGTTTCTTCAAACAAAAACGTCGCTTCTGACTCTGCCATATCCGTTTCATATCGTATCTAGATCTAATATTTGACGTATCTTAAAGTTCGAATCGGGCCGTAGGTATACAGGATGATTCAGGAGACGTGAGCAGGATCAAGCCTGCATATTCGGTAAATTATCAGCAACTGTTTCGTACCAGTATTTGTGAGATTAACGTTAATTTAATTTTTACTGTTAAAAAAAAAGAGTTTTATTTTATTTACGATATTTATGGTCACCCTCTTTGTTTTATCCATAATAAGTGACAAATTGAATGTCATCGGACTCTGGTTACTTTTATAAAATCGTATCTCACTCAAGTGTGACATTTTATTTTCTTCATAATCAAAGTGCTGTCATAATGGTTAAAGAGGTTTTATCTTTGTTAATTAAGTGTTGTAGGGTGTCCATGATTGTAGATAATTAAATTTGTCCTTAAGAAAAAGTTAAATAACAGATAAAAAGCGTGATTGTTTCACTTAAATATGATGGTGAACGATTCATTAACATTTACTGATTGTGTAGGCTTAGTCCAGCTCACGTCTCATGAATCACCCTGTATATACTATTATTATGACGGACAACAATTTATAAAAAGGTAGCATATCTTATTGATTCTTAAATTATCTTAATACCCACCTATTGACATAAAAATAATAGACAAAACAAATCATACCATACATCGAACATATGACATACGATTTGACTTAACACAATGTCATTTAATACACAAATTCGCTCTTAAGAACCTAAACATTTTACTTACCTATATTTGTTATTTAATAGTTATACTATCACATAACCACAAATTCTTGCGTTTTCATTAATCCTTTCCTTTTATACCTATACAGTTACTTGTTAGTTTATCTAATACCTAACTCGTGTTTATAAATGAGTGTTGAGTGGCACAAACAAACACGCATCCTCGACGATGACGCGCGTTATACTGAGCCGCTTATCTGTCGTGCCATGTCACGCGAGTATTATAATTATATGCGAGTTAATTCATTGATTTTAAAAGCTGAATAACTATAAATAGATTTTTAAGATTTCGGATTGTTATTTGAGAGCGAATTACTGATACAACGAGGAAATGCCGCCAGCATCCTTAGTACAACGCCTCAAGGACCTATTTCAGGTTTAAGGTAGTTATAGTAATACCTATATATTGTATATCTATTATGTAAAAAAATGTATATAAAATCTAGAATGTTACTAGATCGGACATCACAAAATTCTAACTACCTACATATTCCTTAACCGCAGCTTTACTACAGTTGAGTGTGATTAAAGATAAGTAGCCGAATTTAGGCGAGGATATATATGAGCGCCGCGCCAGCGCGCCGCCGCCGCCGACAAAAAATCCACGCCGTCGCTGCGGATGCGGCGCCATCGACGTGGCATCGGCGTGACCTTGGTAGATACTACTATTTTCAGGGTCGGGAAATAGACATTTTGTGCAGTCAAGGTTGGGAACAGCGCCACTCCAATTGTTTATAGAAATCGAAAAGGTGTTTAGGTCCGTATACTTTACAAATATCGACGTTAAATAAATAAATAGATATTATAGGACATTAGTACACAAATTGACTAAGTCCCACAGTAAGCTCAATAAGGCTTGTGTTGAGGGTACTTAGACTTAGGGATTTACCCTAAGTCTAAGTACCTATATGTATACTTACGAACAATCGCGAAACATATATTGCTTCAGCACTGCCCTTCCCTCATCTACAACCCTTAACCATTCGTATGTGTCGCACCCCGGTCGTGCCATATAGAACAGAAGAAACCGTTCGAAAAATTAAATGCAAAAACATAGTCTAATTTCGGTCAGGATCCTTAATATACACTGACGAAAGCACGAGAGGTTAAAGCAACGTGGTGCAGCCCACGAAATTAATAACATTAAATGCGGCTCTGGTATCGGAAATAGGACCGGTCCTAGGGTAGTGAGAGTGAAGCGGCAGCTCCAGGTGCCAAATGGTATTGGGGCGCCAAAATTGTAACAAAAGTGTCGTGCGGGCGCAAATACGTAGCAAATGGCGGACTAGGGTGATTCCAGCTCTCAAAAATCCAGACAGACTACGGCGCAAGTAGAATCGAGCTATAGTAAACACCCCTATAATGGAACAGGCACCAGTAATGGGACAAATCCTGTAAAATAAGTATTTACCATCAGTTTTTAATGGCAACATTTAACCATAAACAAGAGCCAAAGAGCTGCTTAAGTTAAATTTTTCATTGATATTTGTTAGTTTGAAAATTAATGGCGCCATACATCCCATGACGGGAGCGAAAAACACAGTTTTAATTGGTTAATAATATTGAAACCAATTGCAGTTATTAATTACATAGAATATATAAACGACTAATTGAACATTCAACTTTTAAAGCGGTAGAAATTTTACAGGTAAGTATCGTAAATGTCCCATGATTGGTGCCGTTAACATACATGAGGTACGGAGATAATAATACGTATAGAATTATGATTATATCCGAAATCGTACCTCCTGCAGGTGCAATGGTAAAGTAAATGGTTATTTATGTCAAAGGACAACTGATTTTTTTTACCACAATGCCACCATGTACAACATTCATAAATTGTGTGCTGTTGCTGGGGCGCCTTGAAGGGGGGTCTGGCCCTCGATGAACCACATTGACCGCGTTGCGAGACCGAAACCTGAGCTGCAGGATGATTAAATTCAAAAACAACCCAATTTGACGGGGCAAAACCCTAAAGTATTATTTTTGCCTACGCAAAAAACGAAAGCTGAGTTCCTCCAAAAGCCGAAGGCGCAGAGCGTCTTTAGTTTGGCGCGCTTTTGTGTGATCCAATCCAAACGATTACAAGCGTGATGTTGCGCTTCAAGGCCCTAGAAAACTGAAGGACACGTTTCACGTATAATTCGAGGCCGAATGCCAAACCTAATTTTCAAAGAGTTATAAATAGAGATTATAGAGAAATTGATGGCGGAATAAGAAGTCTGAAGGTCGGTTTCGGGGTTCCGTAAAGATCCCAGTATACCAGCAATACATGGCATTGATACATCTTGTTTTTTTTCTCGCGAACCCGACTTTTGGCCAAACGAAAGCTCCGATCTGACGTTCCGGGCCATTCGCTCTATGCAGAGCTCTATTTTCGGCCTAGTTTTTTGAAACACAGTGATTAGCTCAGCCAACCATTCTTAAACTTGGCCTTTGGTTCGATTTCAATCCATGCTTTCCTGCTTCTGACTTTCGGCCTCGCAAGGGAATGCGCTGAGGTAGGAATGTTTGGGCTTCGATAAAGAATAATTATTGACCATTCAATGATATTATTCTTTTTTTCGGAGGATAATTTAAGTTTTTATTTATTATTTAGGTTTCTTATAATCCGTACACACTTATTATGAAAAATGAGCCGAATTTATAAAGCTTTTAATGCAAAAACCATGTTTTATCGGCAAAATTTCGATTTGTTTTTATTCCCTTGAAAAAAGTGATTTCAAAGCCAGGCTGCTGATACGCCGCCGCCGCCGACCAAATTCGACCGGCGCGCCGCCGCCGGCTAAATGTCAATCAGCGCTCATATCTAGGTGAGGACGCTTAATATACTGATACCTCAAAATGCCATTAACAGTTTCGTTGGCATAGTGAATATTCGCTTCTTCAAGAACCCTGAATATTCGCTTCTTGAAACTGTGTTTAATTTAATAAACGCTCATACCTTAAATAGAGTTCACAGACAAACTACAAAGGTTCATACAGTAATATAATAGATAAATATAGTAGTAGAGGTAAAGTTTGCCGGCCGAGTGATACCTACAGCCAGTCGAATGTAAGCGAAGTGGTTTATATAATAAGAGGCAGTACCGCAATAATTTACTACTAACTACGTACTGCCTAATATCTACTACGTTATTTTATTTACCTCTCAGCAAGTCAAATGCCTTCCTCAGGGATTTCCACAACGATCAGTCAAGCGCTGTCCCCGTCGAATTTAATTTAAGCTACGTGCAATCTAAATCATAATAACAAAATTTTTACCGACTAAAACGTAAGTCAGTCCCAGAAAGTTCTAGGTAGGGAGAGCCATTCATAACCGATAAATTTTAATCTCTGGTTACCTAAAATAACACGTTAACGTATGCAAAACGTCAATTTAATGATTATACGACGCGTATAAATTACGCGCTCCAATTATTCAGAGTCTAGCCAAAGACCAGTAAATAATAATGATGTACAGTTGCCATGAGATATTTCGTAGCGGCCAAGGTACGATTGATACGCCATCGGAAAGATTCTAAACATTCTTTACATGGAAAGTTATTAGTAACATCTTGCCAATCTTTCATTTCTGAAATTATGAATGATCTAATTTTCCTATTTACCAAATTGGGCACTCCGTTTATCTATTGTTAAATTCTTACACTTAAGACGAAATAAAGAAAAATCAAAAGTAAAACCTCCAAGTACATACAAGATTCAAGAGCTCTTTCGCGAACACAACTTAAGGCTAAGGTACGTGTTCTAAGCATGAGCGAGATGGATGTGCATGCTCGGAACCGCGGGTGTCACGTTTTTGAATTTTAATTTGTTTGCAAGTTTTAACCTTGCAAGTTGTAATATTTTTATTTAACTTTATTAAGGATAACTGACATTACAAATATTTCGTACGAAATAAGTACTCTGTAATATGGAATTTGTATGTTTGTTGTACAAAATTGTGTATGACTTGTACCAGTACGCTACCAATGAAGATTATCTTATCTTAACCCTCTTACAAATTTTCATCCCATAGCTTAAGAGGTGGGGGGGGGGGGAGGTTAAAAGTTCCAAGTTTTAGATTTTTTTCGTTGTTTGTGTACTAATACTAGCTTACATACCAAATTCTAGTTTTCAAGGACTTTAGAAAGTACCCTAAGAATTTTGATGATATCAGAGAATGAGTGAGTGAAGTTTACGTCACAAAACCCTTATTTCGTGACTAAAGTGAGTCGCTGTCGTCAGTGACGAAATCAGGCTTTTTATGTTAAATAGGTATTAACATCATATCTCGAGAATTATTTTTATCTGGTATAGTTCAAACCCAAATTATGAGGGTACAAAAAAACGATGAATTGCTTCGAGAAAAGTTAGGTAGAGCCCTTGCGCTTCGCTTGGCTCGTCTTGGTTTGGCAGATTCATTAAATAGTTAAAAAAAGTTATTTATAAGTCTTTTAAGTTTTAAAAATAAATTATTCATTAAATAATTTAAAAAGTTATTTCTAAGTCTATCAAATAACTTACAATTAGACAGTAGAAAAAGGCGTGAAATTCAAATTATCTATGGGACGATATTTTTTTTAAATTTACCGAAAAATAAAAATGTACTAAAATACATAAACTCTCAAAAATGACGCTTCATCAAAAAATAATAATTTTCTCGGGGGACTCCTTAGATTCGAATCCTGATTACTTGCCTTCCGCTCGATAGAACAAAAACACAAACATAGTCTAAAACGCACTAGATACACAAAAGCTGAAAAATTGTTTCTAACAATGCGCAATTTTATTATTAATGCAACGCATCGATTACAGTCTAAAACGCACTTGATACACTAAAGCTGAAAAATTGTTTCTAAAAATGCGCAATTTTATTATTAATGCAACGCATCGATTACTTTTTTTCACTTATAACAAATTTAGATTCAAAAACATTATATCCGCGTTCCCAAGCACGCACACCCATCATGATAGAAGAACACGAATCTAAATCTCACCATAAAGCGCTTTAAAGCAACATATTATGCCAAAAATAAAAACAACAATTATGTACCCGGACCCGGGTTGGACCCGGGTATGTCCTTAAACTACATCCACAAGAGAGGTATGGGCATTGTGAATGTCATCTCCCTTTGTGTGGTAGGGCACAGCACAGCGGATGTCATTCCAGATCTAGAGCAGAGCCCAACTGGGGAAGTACCTCCACCTCACAGAAAACCGCAGCCAAATAACACTAGACCCTACTCATAGTGTTGTGTTCCTGCCGGTGAGTAAGGTTGCCAGAGCTCAACGAGGGGGGAGGGGGTTAGGGTCGGCAACGCGCATGTAACGCCTCTGGAGTTGCAGGCTTACATAGGCTACGGATACTGCTTACCATCAGGCGGGCCGTATGCTTGTTTGCCACCGACGTAGTATAAAAAAAATGTAGATATAGCTAATCACTTTACATATAACCATTTAGATTTTGGCTTATTACAGTTAAAAAATTAACTGAAACTTAATTATAAAAATAAACTCGTAAAATAAAATAACGTATTATTTATTTTTAACCACATCTTGCATACATTTTTTTTATTTAATAGCTCTACCATAGCTCTACTATGGCTCTACTTCAAATAGTTGCTAGGTAAAAAAACAGCGCACTGTTTACGACATTGTTTTTAAAACATAACTTTATTTTGGCCCTTAAACGTATCTTAATAAGAGCTACATAAATGCTATCTACTCGTTAAAAATAGCGAAAATATCATCAACTCAAACGCGCCATCAGCAGTTTGTATTTTACGAGAGGGAAGATAGGTGTAAGTGTACGAGTGAAAAGAGTACAACCGAGGCGAGCGCCACATTGCCACAGCCGCCCTATTGTGCTTTGACGTGTTATGTTGGTATCCCTGCTTTAGTTCACCATCGCGACCGCGACGTAGCGTTGGCGTCGTGCAACACCTTTCATTGTATTGACTATTGACTGATTCTCAACATAGAGAATAATGTATAAACTTAATTTAACGTATTATTATCTTAGTTCTTGTTAAATTATAATGTAATATGTCTTAGTTTAAGTGTAATTATGTCTCCATTTACGTGAATGTGAAAGAAGACAGCCCGTCGAGTGCTACGCGGCCATTTTACTTGCAATGCGGCAACGGTGTACAATCCGCCATTGGAAACGGCCAGTGTCTTTCTCCGAGTGCAAGATTTGTATTTTGTTGAATACAGCCTAATATCGACGGATAACCATGAGTGATTCAAGTGAAGTGCGGATTTTAGTGTAGTGAAACACGGTGGTCGGGTGATTCGAATAATGTGCGAACGATGGAAAACGAAGTGAAGCAGCGCAATCAGAGAAATAGGCGACGGGAACGGGCACAGCGCATGCAAGCACAGCGAGAGAGTAAAGTTAAGGATGGGGACAGCGGCGAGGACGAGTCCCCGGCGAGAGAGAAGCCGCCTCGTCCTCCTACCAGGAGGAAAAAGTCGCGGGAGCCACTCGGAGAGGAGGACATCATCGATGGTTTCGCCATAATGGCATTTCGCACCTACGAAGATCTCGAGGTAAGTACACAAACCCGTCTGTTATCACGATGCAGCGCACGACCAGGTATAAGTCGTATTGTAGACTTATTGTGCCTGCTGATTACTGTGTCAATATAGCTTGGCCTTTCTTTCTAAACACACAAGCACTTATTAGAACACGCTTCAATACTTTACACAACCTCTGTTACAATCGATGAATGGTCATATTTGATTGTTTGTTTTATATTATTATCGCTACAGTGTTGCATTTGGCTACATTGTAGCCTACAACCTCATTATCACCTATGTAACAAATCTCGTGAAGAATCCTACAAATTTAACAAACAATTATCGTAAAGTTAAAATTACAACGATGATCGCAAATTGGACATTTAAATTGGTATTTATTTCATATTCTCATTACAAAAACAGCGCCTTGTAATCGCTTTGGACGTCGTTGCCTCGGAAGTGCATTGACCTATTGAATGAACCCTAGTGTAAAGAAAGATCAGTCGTAAGTGGATTTTTAGTGGCCTATGCTTTTTGCCATAAAAGTTAAGGTAAAGGTACTATTGGCTTTAGATATAGACACGGTAGTAGTTACATATACCCATATAATAACAGTAGATAGTAGCTGACGAGATCGTACTTCGTAGGAGCGATCTCGGCGCTCGGTGCAGCGGTCTCCCACAAAGTGTAAATTCGTCTAAGTGGCTTTCGCTCGTTTGTACTCATTTATCGCCGTCCACAACCGGCAATATGTTGAGTAGGTATGTTAGCATGTGCACAATAAAACTACATTCCGCGCTATCGTTTTAAATTATGGCGACAGGCCTGCCGTTTGTGGCTCGTTGAACGCCGTACGCGTACTAAAATGCTGGAACAGGTTCCTTTGCTCCTATTTAATTCGCCACATGCGGTTTGCTTATGCAATTTTTGCTTACAATGAACGTAAGGTAATTGTTTACAAGAAAAGGGTTTTCTGTAGAAATTACAGATCAATCCGCCAGCATATGGTCGACGACGTAAAATAATATCATTTCCTGTCCATTGTTAAGTTAAAACCCCTATAAGACGAGAGAATTATTACCTAATAAAAATTATTATTTATAAGTCATGGTCAGATAAACAATACTAATTAAAAACTTCGGCGTCGTCATACGTTTTACCTATACTTACGTCAACAAGATAAATAAAATAGCATTAGATAAAAAAATCTGATAGTCATGAACCTACTCAGTATTTTCCCACGTTAATCCTTATTTGGGTTCCGTACCTGTGTTGAATTAAAAACCAGAACCCTTAGGTCCAAAAACGGTTACATCTTGAATTCACTTGTCCTTAGGGCCTTATAGTTCTTGTCATCTACGATATCGCGTAGATTTGTCAAATCTAACCTTTAATAACATAACAATACGAGTCAAGGCACGTGAATGACACGATGTATAGGTAACAGGATCCTAAATAATTCAGTAGGTAAGTAATAAGGTTACCTTTAGGATGCTTGCTTGTCTAATGTCATAAAGTCGTTAGACACGACTTTACTGGATTTATTTTTAGGTCATGTAATACAGCATGTCTTAGAACTTGACTGTTCAGTATCAATTTGATCCCTGGGTGCGTAGCCAACATGCCAATCGTTTACGCTCCGTAGCGAATGGAACGCAACTGTCCCTGTCGCACTAATATGGAAGATTGATACAAAGACAGCGTTCTGCTGTCGTAGCGCAAGCGATTGTCACTTTGGCTAGACACCCTGGGCCACCATTTGCAAACCTTAGTGCAACGAGTTACGGTCTACCGGCGATCAGTTATACGTGTTGCTGTTAGTAGAGGTAGGTAGGTTAGGAGGCAGGTACTCTTGTCGCAATGGCAATTTACAGTAAAACCTCGATTATACGAACTAACTGGGACCGAGACTAGTTCGGATAATCGAAATGTGGGTGGGTGTTTTGCGGCGAGATCAAATAAAGACAACAGAATACCTTTTTATATAGAAACAATACCGTACTTATTAAAAATTGACGTACCAAATAAAAGTTAAAATAATGCCTGGATAAGTTCGAATAGGTCATTGAGGGTTCGGATTATCGAGGTTCTACTGTAATTGGAAGCCTAACTTGACAAGTTAGCTGACAGTTCATAATCATACTAGGTGCAATCAAATAAAGAAGTAGTTATCTGCTGCGCAAACCTTCATACAAATTTGTGAAGGTATAGGTCCATAAAGAAGCGAAGCTAATAATAACTTTGGCGACTGTACCAATGTACCTACTTACCCGCCTAAGAGCCGATTTTTTAGTCCCCAGTTAATCAGACGGATAGGATTTATTCCATTGATAACACGATTCTCAATGTGTCATTCGAATACCTTAATTCGTTAGTTATCGGACATGTTAAATAGTTACTGAAAAATAGACCCTAAAGCCCGTCATAGACGGAGCGATAATATATATGAAAATATAGCTAAGCACCACACATGACAACGATACCAAAATATATACTTATCGCTGTTTGTCTAGCACCTACATTGTGAGAGAGACGAAATATACCAAAATATATCGTAATATACCCCGAGCTATATCATGCTACATATATATATATTGGGATATTATCGCTCCGTCTGTGACGGGCTTAAGTATCAATGCACAACTTAATAAAAAGCGAATAAGTTATACGTAATATTTTTAAGTAGGTACTGAACTACTGACCAAGTATTCCTAATAAATCTAATAATTGATATTCTTAGGTAACTACCTACGTAAGCGTAAAATGAATTTATTATTGTGCAGGAGAATAATCATATAACCAGGTAATTTGTAACCTATCCACAAATTAATAGATTTGACCTTTTAAGTGGAATCAAGTCCTCCTCCTTGTGACTGTCCCACCTACCCACCGGCGATATGAGTCAAATGTAATGAATAATTAAATTACATTGTACTGAATAAAGCATATTTTTATTAAACTGTAAAAATAACCTACCTAACCACGTGTTATTAAGTTTGTAAATTAATATTTATATGCGTCGTACCTCATAGATCCTTTCAGGTAAGTAGGTATATGTATTTTTAAAATAGGTAATTGCGTCCGAGTCCTCTTTATACCTACCTCTTTGATTATTAGGAATACCTAAATAACGGTCACATAGCAC
Source organism: Cydia pomonella (assembly GCF_033807575.1). Classification (NCBI taxonomy): domain Eukaryota; kingdom Metazoa; phylum Arthropoda; class Insecta; order Lepidoptera; family Tortricidae; genus Cydia; species Cydia pomonella. The sequence continues at coordinate 10,966,769 of NC_084715.1, forward strand.
TAGTTTTTGTTTTAATTTGAGACATCGACGTCACACGCAATTAAAAATAGGTTTATGTGTGGCCATGAATTAGGCTTTTTCTTTATTTCTTTGTTTTCCTAGCCTGTTTAAGTGTCCCACTGCTGGGCAAAGGCCAAAAGATTTAGTGTTTCCTCCAGCCAATTGTTCAGGAAGCTGTCCAAGTCACCCCGCCATCTTCGTATGGACCTGCCCCGTCCACGTCCCTCTACCGCCATCCACTTGGTAGCTAGCCCACTTCTACGGATGCATGTGGTAGAAGTGACGCTTTCATAACTTGAAAATTAGAACATTGTAGGCAGAGATAGGTCACCCTGCCCTACCTAAACCACTGTATACTTTTATCAATCATCTACCTTTAAATGGCCTAATGTGGTCAATGCTCTTCTTAGCTTTGCATTGATAAGTACGGTAATTGATAGGTAGGTCTGTACCCATTTTTAATTAGTTTCAGGTTACTACCTGTTTAATTTTGCTCGCGTTAATTTGGCTGGTACCTACCTATTAGTGCCTAAAAGACAATAACGGCAAAGGGCCAACATAATGATAAAGATTATGAATAAAGGAAATAATATCATGAATTACTTTAATAGGTTTGGAATTACATACTTAATCTAACATACCAAATTACGTAAGATATATTTTTTTACTAGTTCAATGTTCCTTCCTCCTTGCACATGCTAATTAAGTAGGCAATTAGGCATGTTATCGCGTACAGGCACGGATCGCAAGTGGAATGTAGGTATTTATGTATAAAAATAGTTACGCACTAGAAACTCGATAACTCATACATCAATAACACGAAATAAATTATCCTGTCTTTCAAGACAAGGTGCAAGTGGATCTTTATTCAGACGATGTAATTTACGATTCCCGATTTTAAAATCGTCAAACATCTAAAAGTTTATAACAATACTAACTACATGAATTGATGACAGCCTAACTAACTCTCTGATCGGTTAAAAACACTGAAATTAGCTTCAGAGATATTTGACCCCCCTTGTAAACAAACTATGAGATAAAACCCCAGCATTTTTTTTATTTGCTTAATCTCTGTAACTTTAATTTTATAAGTCGAACAAGGCTCTGTAAATGTCACTCCAAATCCTCTAGTCTGTGTTAAAATTCCATGAACACAGTTTTTTTACGTTTAGATCAAGATTTGTTTATCGAGGGTTCACTGTATCACTTTAATGTTTGAATTACAAATATCATTATCATGACACATTTGCAAGCCAGTATTTTGTTATTACTGTTTTTAGTTACACGTTTTAAATTTTACACGTGCGTATTAGGAATTAAGGACGTATCCGGTACGGGCCACGTAAACGGTCAAATACTCGATAGTCGGTATTTTAATTTGAAACCTTTATTAAGGTGCAGTAGGTTCAAAAAACGGAGTTTTTAAAAAGTCATAGTGCTTTTTTGGATCACATTACGACTGCTATAAATTTGTATCGATTCGAATCCTGAGTTTTTGACTTAAGCTCGATAGGAAAAAATTACAAACATAGATTTAAAATGAATTTTAAAAAATTATAACAAATTATGCATCAAAGCTATTAAATATGTCAATGTCTTCAAAAAATAGCAATATCATGTTTGAGGGAACGTATCGATTATTTCTTTATTATTTAAACGTAAAAAAATAAAAACATGATCTCTGCGCTTCCGGGCACGCACTTTTATCTCGCTTAAGGGGCTGTCAACACCCAATTGGTTGAAATTTATGTTACTCAAGCAGTATTTTAAAAAAAGTTACTTGTTTTAGTAAAGAAAAAATATATAGGTATTAATTACATTTCAAACACCGTGGCCGTACTAAATACATAATTAGACGAAATCGGCTCGATAGAAAATAATTGCAAAGATTGGTCTTGAAGTCACCATTAAACAGTTCTATGACTTTAATTTTTGACTTATGGGTCTGCAATTAAAATCACAATTTCAGAACATTTGTACCTAAACCGCTAGTAACGAGTAATATTACACAAGTTTACTTATTAAGATTCGGTCCAGTAACAGGATAGTGCCATCTAATTTACTCCGAACAAATAGACAGTGTGCGCTCTTTAGGTATTGACAGCCTCTTAAGCTTACGCTCAGTGAGAGTGAGAGAAGAACACGAACTTACTGGTCCTTAACGAATTTTTAACATTCACGTATTTTATCCACCGTTATAAGGCTACACAGAATAATTGAATAATGTTATAATTAACATGATTGTATGTATGTAAACACTTTATTGTAAATAAGGGACACGTAAAGATACAATAAAAGGAAAAACATATACATTTACATTTGATGTGTAATATCTAACAAAATTAAGAATTGAGTAGGATTTTTTTTATTCCACGTTGTTGGCAAACAAGCATACGACCCGCCTGATGATAAGCAGTCACCGTAGCCTATAGACGCCTGCAACTCCAGACGTGTTACATGCGCGTTGCCGACCCTTTAAAAACCTGTACACTCCTTTTTTGAAGAACTCAATACTGTGCGTAAATTTCATATCGAGTAAAACACGATTGACTTGTAGAAACAATCTTAAACAATACGTTACCTAGGTTTAGGCACCTAATCCCCAACTCAGCAAGGTTTCCTCAATCAAGTTTTTACTAAATTTAAACGCTGTTCTGCCTATATGTAAATTGTAGACTAAACATCTGTATGTGTAATGTAATGCTTGTCTACTTGCATTGCATGCGTGATTTGCAGTTGAAATAACGTTGCCCAAGACCACGAAGCTTCTCAGAAGTCCGCAGGTGGGGGCACTTTGCTGACCTAATTTTATACAGGTATTTCTGGACGCTACATAATATACAAACAAGAGTGTTCACATTAGTTCTTAGGTCAGGTTATTTACTATAAAATAAAATAAAATAAATAAAAATTGTTTATTTCGGACCATTAAAAAAAATCCATAGCGATATTAGTAAAAATCTTAATAGCTATCTTATTATCTATGTTAATCAACTACAAACTAAACTATGTATGTATATGTGTTGTTATTTCATTTTGTAAATAAAATAGAGGTAGAAGTACCGTTGTAGAGTGATGTACATTAATAGCAGTTAAAACAATTTAATCCTTTATAGTAACTTAATACCATTTGTGGTATTTAAATTTGCATCGATATACCTACCTATGAGCCCGCCCTTATTATTATCTATTATATCATAGGAAAAAAACCGGCCAAGTGCGAGTCGGACTCGCACAGGAAGGGTTCCGTACCCAGGGATCGGAAACCGGTATTTTTTGTATGGGAACGAAAACGGTATTTTTTCGTTCTTTGTTAAATACTTCATTTCTAATTAGGCAATCTAATAATACGAAGTCGTTATCTGAAAACACAACTGAGTCCTACATTTAGAGTATAAAATAAACCGAAATATATGGTTATTTCGATGTTTTTGCAAAAAACCGGTTCCGATCCCTGTCCGTACCATTATCTATAAAAACGGTCATCATCCATCCAAGTACTGACCCCGCCCGACGTTGCTAAACTTCGGTGATTGGATGAGAACCTCGAGATTGGAAAGAAATATTTATTTTATTCTGTTTTTAGTATTTGTTGTAGATACAGCCTGGTGACGGACGGACGGACGAACAGCGGAGTCTCAGTAATAGGCTCCCGTTTGACCCTTTGGGTACGGAACCCTAAAAAACTATGCAAATCTGTAGTTTAAATATGAGAATAGAATAAGAGCATAATAATTACCGATTTCTGTGTATTTACTACACAATCAGCTAAAGAAATTTTCATAAAAATGTTAATTTTACGACGATCGGCCATTTTTGGCAACTTTCGGTTGGTTTCGGTGCAAGGTTTCGCTACACATCTATAAAGTTTAAGTAGTCCAAATTATGTTCGTCATGTTGGTATGCTGTTTTATCCGTGTTTTTTTTTACTCGAGGTGAAATTAAAAATCAAAAGTGCTATCAACCTTAGTCTATGCCCATACGAGAAGTGTGATAGTTTGCAAATATTATGTGGATAAAAAAATACAATCTCTAATTTTTCCTAAATCATATCATTTATTGTCAATTTGCATACTAGCCCCCTTATTCATAAAACTTAGCAAACATCTGGTAAATTTTCTCACTTTCTAACAAACACAAATATCAATATTGCAGACAGGGACAAACGTTCATCAACGGCATTTTAAATTTAACAGACGTTTATGAATAACGCCATAAATATAATATAACTGTTACAAATAAGAAGTATCATAAAACTGTTATTATAAAAATAATTATGCTCTTCGAATAAACTTACTTTTTATAAACCTTCGTGGTGTTGAATTTGGGTTGAATTCAAAGGTTTATTCATATTTTTCCTAAAAATAGCCTTCAAACAAATAAAGAGATATTCCTACTTTTGTGGCTATATATCTTTATCGCCTCTGAAAATCAAGCTTTAATCGATATTATTTAAAGAGAAATTTAGTTATATCGATCTTCTGGAAAATTATGCCCAATGTAGTAATGTTCGTAAACATCCCTTCAATTCTAGTTTACATAATAAAATAAGGTTGGTATTTAAACATAAGACAACCTCTTTATCTTACTTACACCGTGTCCAATAAGTTCGAATACAAACTTTTAGCACTTGCTGTATAGACATACGGATCGCTGGCTATAAAATTCTTATTTTAATTTAAAAAGTATATTGACATAAACATAGTACTATAATTTCATAAGTCACGTATTTTTAGTTTGGCTTCAATACACGATGAAGTACGTTCGTGAAGAAATTATTAGAAAATTCCTTAAAGGCGACAGGCCATGTGCTATATTCAAGGCGTTACAACCCCATGGAATTAAACGGAATCTGGTTTATACTACTATAAAAAGGTATAAAGAGATCTCTTCTACAGAGGACAGGAAAAGATCCGGTCGGCCCCGCTCAGCTAGAACTGAAAAAGTGGTAAAGGCTATAAGAGAGCGAATTCGGCGGAAAAAACACCGTTCTATTAGAAAATTAGCTGCTGATCTGAAAATTTCCAGGGGATCTGTACATAATATATTGAAAAAAGATCTTGGATGTCATGCTTATAAAAAACGAAAAGTACATGGCATTTCAGATGCAACCAAGAAAAAGAGAGTAGAAAGATGTAGCACCATACTTTCTTGGCACGCAGGTGACGAATTTGTTTTCTCGGACGAGAAACTCTTTGTGTTAGAGCAGCCTCATAACGCCCAGAACGACCGGTTGTGGGCAGCACGGATAGAAGACATTCCAGAGTATGAAAAGAATGTGCCTAGGTTCCAGAGCTCACCATCAGTGATGGTTTGGGGTGCTCTTTGTAAGAGGGGCAAACTGCCTCTAGTTTTTATTGATAAAGGCGTTAAAATCAATGCGGCATACTATAAATCGGAGGTTTTGGAGAAAAATGTTGCCCCAAATTTAAAAAATATGTTTGGAGACGATTATTATGTTTTCCAACAAGACGGAGCTCCGTCGCATACGGCAAACGCTGTTCAAGCTTGGTGCAAGGCTAATTTGACCGATTTTTTGCCGAAAAATGAATGGCCACCAAGTTCTCCAGATTTAAACGTACTAGATTATTTCGTATGGTCATACATGCTCTCGAAGCTAAATAATTATAAAGTCGCAAACCTGAGCCATTTTAAAAAGGTTATCGTGCAAATTTGGGACGATATGCCGATGGATGCGGTGCGTGCCGCTTGTGACTCTTTTGAGAAACGTTTGAAACTTGTAAAAAAAGTTAAAGGTGGAGTAATTCCAAAACATTTGTTGTAAATATTGTATATAAATGTGGCTTTCATTTAATATAATTTTCATAACATAAACTACGCGTACATTTATTTCATTAAGGATCATAACTGTATTCGAACTTATTGGACACGGTGTACGTGAGCGGAGTCGCAGCAGGCACGTCTAGTTAAATATATATGTCAAAGTCTAGTCAAAGATTCCACTTTGTCCCTTACCATAAGCACGAGATTTGCAATCATCAAATTCGTATGATGATTCATCATACGAATAACCTGCCAAGGCGTGCTTTTAAAGAAGTCGCAACATTTTTGTGGTTGGAAAGACAAAGAATGATTATCCAATAAAAGCATAGGAAAACCTGTTTTACGCCCTCCTAGCCTAGTCGGTAGTGAAGTGACCCTTCTTACTATGTCCTAGGTTCAAAACCCGGTAAGGGCATTTATTTGTGAGTTTGTAAGACATATAATTTGTTCTTGAGATATAGATGTCATTCTTTCAGCCTTACTGTGGGACTAGGTCAAACTAATATTTTCCCATAATGTTGCTATTTATGCAGCAAATGTCTGTTATCCACAAGGCAAAGGCACCTGTACTTTATTGTATATTGATTTTAAGATATGTCTATTAAGTAGGCAATTTACTATAATAGTCAGATAAGCAATCGAAACACTTATATATTCTCATGTTATCATGTTTGTGATATGCCGCCAACAATCTGAAGAAGTTTGAACATTTCATTGTTATCAATAACATTTTGGTATACCTACCTATATTAAGATTTTATGTGACCAATTAAACAAATCAATCAGATTTTACTGACCATAAAATCGGTCCGGTAGTTTCTTTATAGGTAACGATCATCCGGCCCATCTTGGTCTAGACATTCACGTCGCCTACTTTTTTTTCAATATTAATATTAGATTTGATTATTCTAAGAGAGTCTAGAGCGTGATTAATAACACCTCCCCCGACCTCTAGGTGTGTGAGAACAACACTGCAAAATAAAAAAGAGATGTTCGAAAGTAATTTGTAAAGTTTGGCAACACCCGTCTAACCTACCTGATAGCGGTCGAGGAGTTTCGAACTTGAAAATGAAGTTATGCGGCCGTGAAATATTGTCAGACATTGGATTTCGGTGAAGCGAGCTCACGATCCATTTCCTTCTTACGCTGTTTTTATCTTGTTAAGAACGTGGATTTGGTTCTTTTGTGGGGGATTTACAATTTATTTTGGCGGTTTACGTATTATTTGGAATGGAGATAAGCTGCTTAGAGTAAACGAAAAATATCCTTAACAACATTTATGAAGAACATCGGTTTTATGTGGTATATGCTGCACAATACCCTAATTAAATTAAAGGAAGGAAAGGTAGAAATTATAAACAATTATGTTACTAGTTACTTTCTTAATCTAAATAATGTTTAATGTTTGCTAATGACAACTATATTTTCCTGCTATTCAACTATCAAAAGAAAAAACTGTATAAGAATGTTATTTTTATGTTACCCAAGTAACTTATTACTTGTCATGTTACCCAATTATAAAGCCATAATAAGCTCGACTAAACATTTGTCAATAGATGAATAACTGATTATTTGTTGAATTATTAACATTTTATCATCGCGTTCGAAGTATTTTGAATTAAATTATGACGGCGGGAGACGCTAGGCCATAAATTTGTAGAGTAAGACGTGTAATACCTGTAAAAGCCACAGCAATATACTCGTCGAACACGTGTCTGATGCACTCGCTGCGTGTGCTTATACAAAATCAATATCGCCGCTTTAGAAGACGAGCCGCGACGGCTGGGAGCAGGGACCGAGTGTCTCGGCGCCTCTAGACACCCCTATGACCCGTCCCCTCCTGGTTATTCCCTGGAGCTCAATGTTAGCACTTTTTGACATAATACTTACTTACCTGGGTGAACTTTAAACCGCTTCGTTTCGCTTTTATGCCACTCGTGTTGCTGCTTGAAATTTCTGCGCTCCCGTCAACTTTAGACTGCGAGTTAACTTATGTTATTTAAAGTTTTAACAGTTCTGGTCTTACGAGAAGGAAATGCGATGACCACGCTTTCGAGAGTCGAGTTTTATATTATGTCGTAACATACAAAAGTCCGTATCTTAAGGGTTAAGCCCGTCACAAACGGAACGATAATATATGTATATTATACACCGTAAGATGTCTTATAATATTTCTAAGCACCACATACCGAGCTATATATGCAACGTATCTCAAGATGCCTTGCTGTATAAGTTATAGTATGATACAAAAATATATGTATATTATAGCTTCTTGTGCCGACTCTGTCAAATGGTACAGTCGCGTCTGAAAACATCGACACGTTCGAAGTGCCAAAAATATGTATACACAACTTTATGGCCCATATATTAGGCTAGTGTATACATATTTCTGGCGTTCATATCGATATTTTCAGACGTAAAATATATCGTAAGAAAAAGATGCCTTGCTATAGGATAAGAATTCATCTTTAGGTAGGTACGAGTATATTATCGCTCCTTCTGTGACGGCCTTTACAGTCGGCGTAGTTTTATTTGACCTTATAAGCGCATTGTAATATGCCTACTTGAAAAAAATCTTTATGATGATGTTCCAATTTACTTAGCATTAAATGAAGTATAAGTACATAATCTGAAACTTTGTGACCTTAGAGAAATCGTATAAAGACTTCAAAAAGTCTCAACCTACCTACATTCCTACAGGCCTACATTCTAACGTGGTTATATCTTTAGATTTCATATTCAAGAGGGTTCAAAACGCTTACCGATCAAACGAAATCCGTTATAACCACCTTTTAAAGGTATTAAATACGTACTTGAGGTACTCTTTTTAAGATGTGCCAAGTGGCAAGAATCGCGATGGTTTTTGAAGTGCGGCGCTTCGTCAGGGGATTTTGCTACCTCGGTAATCATAAAAGTCTTATGTGCCGTTCGAGTATAAACTTGACAAACGTCCTTTTTGATTAGCGTGGTACTGTAGTGGGACAAGGGTAAGTCGCGGTGTATCTCGCCGATCTGCCTGCGGCCGATAAGTTTGTGCACCCTCTCGGCCATGCTATCGCGATCTAATAGTCCGCCGAGAGCTCACTACAGCCAATGTGAACTTGTCCGCACTTCTCCACGTCGAGTGTGCACTCGACACCCTCTTATCGTGCTTGACGTTTAATGCGTAACTAACTCCTATTGAAGAATCAATTGTAACTATAAAAAAAAAACAAGTATCGGTATTTTTACTCGCACATTATTTCTAAAAGCACGGCAATCATAATCATTATTGTTGACTGTGAATAGTAGTGTAGAGTGTAGCTAGAGGCGTTGACATCTCTCACGGGCGGTGACGGTAATAGCCTCTGTGACGTACGGTACTACAGAATGAGTTATGAAGTGCTCCCAGTTATAAGTTAGTTTTCGTAACGTAATGCCGCCTGGCCTCAACTCCATAACTTGTTTTCATTGTTCTCGGAGAACGCCTCATTACTTCCGTATTGTAATAATAATAATTAAAACATATTTTTTTCTATAAGTATGAAATAATTTAGACACGTTATTCATATAATACATGTAGTATATTACCAGTAAATGTGTTAATCAATGCCAAATGTCAAATCTTAAGGCTTTATCAATTTAAATATACGTATGTATTAATAGGTGCTCAATAATAGTATATTACCAATGAGACAGGTACATTGATAGATGCCAGTGTACTGTTTACTTTGTAATTAAACAATCAACTCGAACTAACAGTGTGATAAACGTATTGTAGGCGGTGATTCTAGCTCAAATATTTATTTAAGACGCGACCTAAAAAAAATATATTTACTTTATTGTAGATTTATATTTTTAATAGAATTGTCAGACAATGTACCATTTCAATACCCTTTTTGAAAGATGCCTCTTCGACAAATACGTTACTGTAATGTGCTTTAATTAGAGATTTGTTAATTATTCAGGAACCTACCGACCTAAAGATGTTAAAATATAAAGATAATATATTTTACTTAAAAAGAAGTCGTTCAATTTATTGGTATCAATGTAAATTCTAAATAGTTTTCGATAGAAGTATACCTAGTAACTAAATTATAATTAATACGCTGAGAAAGTAAACGATGACACTTCTACTGATCGATCACATAACCCGGGTAAGATGCACCGGGTCTTCTGTCACAGGAGCAAACAATTATAATGTAGGCTGTATCTAAAGCATAGTTCATATAGAATTGGCACATAATTAGCAATGTTTAAAAAATAATAATTCCATGGCGGGAAAAAATTGACAATTACAGTTCAATCACCAACCTTCAAAGTATTAATTGTCAAAATATTTTTTCCTAGCTTTTTGCATTTTAAAGTTTTCGACCATGAAAATTGAGAACAGGAGATTGATTGTGCACAAATACTTCGAAAATTCTTATCGATCCCGGACAAAGACAGCTAAGTCGCTTAAGATGTTAAAAGCTAGTATTTGTGGGGTCATAAAACGTTACAAGGAGACTATCAGCTGACAGGAAAACACAAACTAATCGGAGGTCTGGTACAAATAACAAGATTTTGGGAAAAAAGACCCTAAGGTCACTCAAACAAAATTCAGGACGGTCTAATTACGATTTATCCCAAAAAATCAAAGAAACTTCTAGAAAGATAAAGATGATTCACCTCAGAGGTGGCTATAAGAGCTATTGAGCAATAAAACAGCCAAATCGGACTGTTAAACAGATCCGACAAGCTAAAACACTAGCTCGACTATTGTACGACCCAGTATTGACAGAATTCGAAGGTTGCTTGTAGTTGGACGACAAGACGTATGTAAAACTCGATTTTAATCAACTACTCGGTTCGAAGTTTTATATGGCCAATAATAGAGGTCATTTACCCGAAAAATATAAGTTCGTGAAACTTGACAAGTTCGCAAAAAAACATATGATATGGCAAGGAATTTATAATTGCGGCTGTAAGACGAAAAGTTTTATAACATAGTCAACAATGAAGTCGGACCTTTATATTAAAGAGTGCTTAGAGAAATGAGTATTGGCATTTATTAGATCCCATAACGGTCCTGTGAAATGTTGGCCAGATTTAGCCAGCTGCCACTACTCAAAAAAAGTTTTGGCATGGTATGCTAATAATCAGGCCAAATACATACCCCGCGAGATGAATCCTTCGAATCGTCCCCAATTTCAATCTATCAAATACTATTGGGCAATCATGAAATAAAATTAAATAAGACTAGTCAAATTGTCCAGGGTATCAATTCATTGTGATCTACAAGAAATCAACACACCAAAAATGTCGACAAAAGTGTTGTGAAGAAAATGACGGGGGTCCATTATGAAAACAGTTCGTAATTATTAACATAACAGAGATTTTTTTTTTAATTTATACATATTTGAAAGCTAAATACATTACTATTTAAAATTCACCATTCATAACTTTCTTATTTTATTAACTTAAAAAAATAACAATCTTCTAGTGCGTACCAATTCTATATGAACTATGCTTTACTCCTCAAACACACCAAAATTTGTTCAGCAACTTTTAAAAATTAACTTGTGTTATAGCAGCTTTCGGCCATATTACCTACTCTTGGTAATTCGTGTCATTGTAATCTCTTCAACGCTTTGTTTTGACTTCATAACTTTGGTTATTATAACATTTATAACAACGTTAAATTCTAATGCCAATAAATTTACTTACCATTGCGTAATGAAATATGTACTGCTTAATTCAAATTTCAGTAAGTATACCAAGTTACGACAGTCTCGGCTAAATTTGATCACTGTTGTCAACATTACGTAACCTATATCAAAGTAGATTAATGAACTCTCCCACTGTAAGCGCTACCAGTGACAGATGGACGGTTAAATGTGGTTATTATGTTTATTTACGTATATGAAGAGGAAGACTCAGTAGAGCCCTTGCAGATGTTATGTATTCAATTATAAAATGTGACTGGTCTGAAATTAATATTTAGAATTTAGATAATGCAAATCTTAGTATTTACTATGAATTTAATATATTATATGCGTCCTTTTTGCGATGCATGGAATTATAGTGTGCTTATTATTTGAGCTCCTGTGATAACTCGACCTGTGATAAGGTCGACCTGTATGTAACTATGTAATGGAATCTAAGGTAACTAATTTAACCATCTTCCAGGAATCGTGGCGTCGTGAAAATTAGCTGTGTGTAGTTCTGATGACAATACAATAATATGGTACTGTCGAACTGATCTGATGATGGAGCCGGAAGATATGAAATGGAACTTAATGATGGAACATCGTATCATAGCTGTTTGGATTTGTTAGAAAAGTCTTATAATGAACTTTGACCACGATTAGGTTTCAAGGTCTGATGATGAAGCCGGAAGATAGGCACTGGCATTCCATGATGGAATATCGTATCATAGTCGTGTTTGCACTTGTTAGAAAGGTCACGTAATGGACTTTGAACACGATCAGGTTCCAAGGTTATAACAAACCTATTATACACCGTATTTTTATTGAATTCCGTTAACTTCGGGGTATGGGTAAGAACGTTTAAGGAAACTAAATGTAGTTTCCTTAACCGTTCTTACCCATACCCCGAAGTTAACGGAATTCAATAAAAACACGGTGTATTAGGTTTAGGCTATGCCATTGCATAGTTAATTAAAAAAAAATGTTATTTTTTTAACTATTTTTATAAAAAGTAATTAAATGTTGCATATAGCGTTGTTGTGACACGGGCATTACATTTAATTCAACCAAACAAATGAAAACTGTGACATATCAATGTCATTTCGAACATCGATCGACCGAGATAGTATTTACGTTTAGTAGCAAATTTATGAACTCGCACTAAACACTAATCAATATGTCAACAGGCCTTAAGGCAAGTGCACACGCTCGTAAGGGCCTTATAAGATAAAAATGAATGATTGATTATCTCCGAAATGGAGTTAATTAGAATACCGGTGTCTTTGAGAAGGTTACTTAATTCAAGCTCAGGGATGCACCCTCGAAATTAACGGAAATCAAAAAAATCACGGTGTATATGACTTGGAAGTTTTTCAGTTATCTCAAATATATCCCGAGCAAACAGAAAAGCTTGGCCGCGAAATGCATATTGCCCAAACGCACCGCTTAATTTAATTTAATTTTAATTTAATGGAAAGCGTGTTTTTCTAGTGTTTTTTAAACTATTAATTTATCTTGGCAATGTAATTGTTACTTTGTTATCATCGAACTTTTCTTTTAGTCATTCCTTCTTTTCACAATGTAAATATTGTACAATCATCAGGCAACCAATAACTGTCAAAGTAAAATACCTACAGAGTTTACAGTTTTCGAAAGTCGATTTTTTGTTTTTTTATAAATACTTAATTGTGACACAGGTAAAAGGCACCTTCGACGACCAGTCTGGCCTAGTGAGTAGTGAACCTGCCTATGAGGTACACCATAAGGTACCTTTACCCGTGGAACGTCACAATTCTTAAGCGTATTAAAAAAAATGCATTAATGCCTACAATTATTAGGAAACGAATAAAACAAAGTTTAACTGTTATTATATTTTAACATGTACCACATTGCCTTAAATTGTGTGGTGTGTAATAGGGCACTATTCATTTATTTTGTAAGATGATTTTTGCCTTTTTTACCACCCTCCCTCCCCTATGTAAGAAAAAATAAGATTATACCGAGCCCCTCTCCCCTGTTAAAAATGTATTATGTAAGAATCTAAACTAATTTTGGTTTTTCGTAATTATCAATTTTGGTATTAACTTAAAGCTTTTCTTTATCAATAATTTTTACATGAGATTTTGATCAGCCCAAGGGCGCAATACCTACTCGGAAATATCTCTGGATCATGTCGTTCAAAATATAATCTTAACTTCTTTGTGATCTTAAAGGGACTGATTATCAGTTCGCCAGACGATAATCGGCCTATCAGTTATTCGCGATTGTCAGCTTTTGCGAATAACTGACAGGCCGATATCGTCCGGCGAACTGGTAACCAGTGGGGCCCTATACCTAAGAACTCTCAAAACTCCCTCCCACCCCCTTTTATGAAAAAATAAGATATGGTCGAACTCCCTCCTCGCATAAATCGTCTAACGTAATAAATGAACGGTTCCTAGCTAATAGTTTATATGACTGCTACACAATAAAGTGTGGGTTTATGATACGAGTGAAGTGAGTTGCATCATAGGATCACGCGAATGTCGTAATGCTTAAATATGTACATAATATATCTTACAATGCTTTATCTACAAACATGTTAGGATTTGTTTTAAGAACAGCAAAAGTGTTTAAAAAGTCATCCACATACATTCTATTATTCAAAGCTCTTGTTAGACCTCATTTGGAATATGCCTCAATTGTTTGGAAACCTTTTTATTCCAAGTATTCGAAAGCAATTGAAATGGTCCAAAAAAAGTTTTTGCGGGCTACACATAGACGCCTAACTGGCAAACGTATGTCCTACTGTAAATTATTGAAACATTATAAGTTACCCTCCCTGGAGTCAAGGCGCACGTGTTCTGATATGTTGGTTCTCCACAACATTTGCCGTGATAAGTACGACTGCCCGGAGCTGCTTGACAACATACGCTTTAGGGTCCCCTCACGCAGCACTGCCCGTTCTAATGTCTTGTTCGCCGTCCCGACTTGCTCAACTAACGCTGGGATACGCGCACCTTTGCGCCGTCTTTGCAATTCATACAATAAAATGTTCACGGCCGCAGACATTTTCAATACAAGAGAGCAAGTTTCAAAAAACAAATCCTTGAAATACTAGCTGAGACAACTTAGTATCTTCGTACAATTTGTATCATTGCCATCTAGTCGCTAAAGCGCGTTAAGTTTAGCATAGTTTACTGTAGCATTACCTTACCTATATTATATATGTATAGTTCTTAGTGAGAGCGTTTTTAGGAGGTCGGTGCACGTCTATTGCAATGTATAACTTATCACTTATACTATTATTGTACTTGCTTCTGTTGTTTCTCCAATAAAAATAATAAAAAAAAACATATGGCATACAAAGGGTTTCCATCAGAGAAGGGTCTTTTTGCACATGGAATTCTCGATGTGTTCAGGAACCGCACGTTTCTCTGTCGGCATCGTTGTCGCGGCACGGATATCAGACCGGCTAGCATGAGTTTCTTTCTCGCGCGCAACTCCATACATCCTGCGCGACTTCAAGTCGATGATTAACCTCTAAATTTACACGTAAGTGGTGCGATAGTTTCTAAACAACAAAAATAAAATAACTCTTGCGGCAAGATACTCGTAAACTGAATGTCAAACATATGACGGTATATGAAAACTTTTTCACGCATATCACGCAACCGTAGTTTTTTTATGATTCAGAGACTAAGGCTCTTAGCACACGGCGTGTAAGCGTAAGAGACGCGTAAGCGTATCGTAATACGCGCGTAAAACGAGAGCAAAACGAGGACGTACAACTTCAAACAAGTCCGCACACGAAGCGTCGTCGTAGTGTAGCGTATGAGATTTATGTCGTCATTACAACAGGCGTAGCGTAATACAGGTGTAAAAAACAAAACTTCTGACATATATACATATCAAACAATAAAATAATCTTCATCTGACAAGAAAGTAAGATCGTAGTATAGATCCACCGATGACATCTGACGCCAGCGAGTCAAACGACTACATGATTTTAACTAATTAAATTTCACTTATAAAAAAGCGATTACGCTTACGCGACGCTCGGTGCCCATCAGAACTCTACGCTTCTCGTACTCGTAACGTAACGTTTTGACGATACGCTAGCGCGTCTCTTTCGCTTACGCGCCTTGTGTAAACGTAGCGCCAAAGTTAGTTGTCCCCAAATGCATCGTTAGATATCAAGTAATATGCGAGATTTGTCAAAACTGTTTGCAGTTGCCATTTCCTTTGAATAAAACGTCGACTCGACCAAAGAGAATTTGAAATAGAAGTGGATTGTCAAAGTAAAATTTGTAGCTACAATAAATTTACTGCCAATTTGTTTCGAGCGATGGCGCCATAACTTTTGGCCTATGCTCTATTAGATGGCGCCACTTTTTGGTGTTTTTCTTTTACACATATCACTGAAAGAATAAGTCGAATGGCGTTCTAAAAGTTTTAATAATGTGTCGAAAGATGGCAGCAAATTTACTGTGACTACAAAGTTTTTCTTTGACAATCCACCTCTATTTCAAATTATCTTTGTCTCGACTGATATTAGAATAGAGGTCAAATAAAATCCATTTGTTTTTCAGAGAAATTTATTGGCATTATAAAATAAAATTCGATGTTATTATCTACGCAATAATACTGTTTTCACAAATAAGAAATGTGTAACAAAACAATTTATCTTTGCTGGCCGTAAATTGCGGTTTTTGAACTCATCATAGATGGTTTATGATATGCGTATGGATAATCAAACGTTACAATTCAGATTTAAAATGATAACAAATCTTAGCATGTTTAGTATTAATTGATAAATTATTTTTATAATGTACTAGTAGAAATATGTTAAAAAATCTCTTTTCTATTGGCAATTGTGTGCTGTAATTTAATTAATATAAACAGCTGATTAGCATAAAAACAACAATCACGCAAACCATAAATCAAACCTCGTATAATAAATAGTCCACAAATAAAAGATTACCATGTTAAAACCCCCATTAATTCATTCGGCATTCTTGTACGGAACTCTCTCCGGGAACGGGAGCGAGAATTTTAAATAGCGACCTCATTTTACGATCGTTGCAAGTAAAGCAGTTAATTCTTGGTTCCCAGTTATTGCCACTACTTACTCGTTTATTAGTCACGATTATTCAAATGCGTGATTTAAATTTCACCACGAGCCGCACAGAATTAGGGCGCGTCAGTCTGCTAATTTTAATTATATCAAATTAATGTTCATTTTAAATTAAATATTTGCTTGATCAGATAAATTCGGTGTTTTTTATTTTGTTTGGGGCTTGTCAACGGACGTCCATTGACGCGCAGTCATTTGTGTGCAAGATTTTTTTCAAGATGTTTTGCAGTCAACTAATAATATATGTAGAGATTTATGTTACCAAATAGGTATGTAGTGGACATTGAATTACCCTGTTGTAGGTATAACATCTTCAATCGAAAGTCGTTGTGGTGTTTTTTACCATTTTATCTAATTATAATAACGTGCGATATGTGTATGCGTAAGTAGACCGGTGGTACTTATTTAATAAGATCATTTTGCCTAAATTACGCTTTAAAAAAGTTACTGGCTATGTTTATAAGTGTACATGTATTTTGTATATTACGCACTGTAAACGCTGTTGAACTTCTCAATAAATAAATAAAATCATACAGCTATGGTGGATCCTTTAGTACTTACTTTTAAATAATAATATTAAGTACATGTACCTAATCAAATTTATTATTCAAGCAATAAGTTTATTATACGAATTGTTTTGTGCTTGAAAATAACGTTCTCAAGAAATAATTAGTATTTCCAAATACAAACCATTCGACTTTGAAATGAAATTAAAATGTAGATGAATATCAATTTATTTAAGTGTTCACGTCCAGAGCGCTGGAAGTAAAGTTATATCGGTGTCTTCGGCGCGAGGGGTGGCGAGAGGGTTGGGGACGGCCGACACGCGACGGGCCCGCTACAGACGTTTACAAACATTTCGATACGGCCCTCATATTTGTTTCCACGCGCTACTACTTTCCCTCCCTCAATTATTAAAAACGGTTTTCAGATTTATCGTGGGAAATTTTACTTAATTGTACTACTTGTTTTGAATAAATAAAACACTATTACTGTGTAGTTATGTTACTATTGTACTGATGGTACTACGGTTAATAAATAGCGAAACAAGTTATCTGCTATGTTTTTGTTAACTATCTTTTTTTTGAGATGTACCTGACTAGCTATTGTGCTCAGTCCCTTTAAACTTACTTATGTTTTGCTTTTGTATGCGTTTTTTCTGTAATTTTTTGTCGCGTTGCTCGACAGCGCTCGACTTGTGGTTTTTATTCAGTTTTTTTTTCTTTACAAAGAAAACAACTGAACAAAAACAGTGGCAGTTAGACAAAGTATTTTTTTTTTTGTAATACAATTAGTAATAATTGCCATTGATCACCAATTCAATACTGACGTATCATTTAAATCTAGCCATGACAACGCAACTCAATCGAGTGAGAAAATTCACCCAGGAGTAAAATTTACTTTAGCTTCTCATAATGGTTTATTACTTCGTAGCCTGTCGCCCTTTGAGTAATCTTGTCATCATCACGGAGGCATTTTCAACTTAATCGGTGTCATCAGCTTATGTTGTAAAATGATTCAGATATTTTAAGAAGTAGTAGTAACAGTTTATTGCACAAAACAAGTACATAACAAATAGAGAATACAATAAATGGTGTACAAAGGCGAACTTATCCCTTTAAGAATAAGAAGTTTTAGGTATAGAAAATATTAAGTATATAAATTGACCACATCTCATCTTTTTTTTTTATTAACAACTGATCGGCGATTGGCTCTAGTCACACCTGATGGAAAGTGAAGACAGGGCCTAAAAGGCAGGCAGGGCAGGGAGTGAGTAGTAGCCTATTCACCGATTCAGTAAAGAGACCGAGGTCATATTTATCAGGGAATACAGATTGCGGGAGCGCATTCCTTAGCCGTGCGTACCAGAAAAGAGGAAGCAAACCGTGCGAACAAATGGAACGTTTACCACGAACGGGTGCATTAGTTCCCCACGCCTGGGTGTCCGATGATGAAAAGGGGAAGGTATCCGATAGAACACCGATAGGCTAGCGACTCGACGTCGATGCTCAAGGCTCTGTAACTTTGACTTGATAGATGGGTCATCGCCAAATAGTCTATGAGTCCGGCGCTCTATCGAGTCCAGGGCTGCCAGCTGATATTTGGCGGAACCGTCCCATAGGTGGCAGCAGTATTCCATGCACGAGCGGACCTGTGCTTGGTATCTTTCCGCTCCCAACACAAATGGCTGCCCATTCGGCGTCGTAGAGACATAGATGTACTTTCCCTTCTCTTTAACGTCCTATTCTCTCCTTCTTCTCCCCCTTATATCTCGGAGAGATTTAAATTTTTAGCGGATGGCAGCGGGCACCGACTCCGTTCCAGTGCAAATCTCTCCCTGGCTATCCCGCCTCACAAACACCGATCCTATGACAAATCTTTTACTGTATACTCTGTTAAATTGTGGAATTCCTAACAGTCTTCTCTTCGACTGTGTCAATCGGTCGCATCGCTAAAGGCGAATTTAAAAAAGTTGTGGCTTTCGGACGGAACTTAATCAAAAAGATGTGTGCGGTTAGGTAGTTTTGTATATATTGTATTATATAGTATAGAATGTATTATATATTATAACTATATATGACTATTTACATATTTGTTTTATTTCATATCCCATTATATATTGTAGGTTATAGGACTTATAGGTTTGCCAATCTTTTAGGAAATTAAATATTTTCTTTTTATATGCCGTTTAGTAAAGTTTTGATGTCTACCGTTCTCCAATTCTTCCTCAATTGCTCAAAGGTTAACTGGAAGAGATCCCTGAAAGGGATAAGTTCGCCTTTGTACAAATGATGTATGTTCTGTCCTGTTTTATGTTTCTGTACAATAAAGTGTTTTACTACTACTACTAAAATATGCCTAACATAGAAGTCAAAATTGTTGCAATCAGAAAACCTTTAAAATAATATAGAACACGAAGCGAAGACATCAGATGTTTGTTTTTTTAAACTTAAAAAAGTGTAACTAAAAACTTAAGGAAGTTTTTGTTCTTTTAAATTGAGGGAAAAAGGATTAAGGACGGCGAAAAAAGTTAAAAAAACTTAAGCTTCAATTGAGATTATTGAACCAGATTAGTATAAATTGGCACGGGACTAGTAAAATTGAGCATAATCGCTGATTAGTACGATTTACATTATCCAGCGGTAACCCACGCTGGCTTGTCTGAAGTCTTAATTAATGATCCACCATTCTGCCATTAATCACACAGCTTTGGCAAATTGAACTCCACGCCTGCGCTCGCGCTTAGCGCTACATTTAATTAAAATAATATAGGTATTATTCGTATGAATAATGTTTTGTGACGTATTAATCAATCCATCATCTTAAATGTAATAGCAATAATTTAAGATTACATTTGAGACATAGTTTATAATAAATACCGTTAGCTCAAGTTCTGAGCTAGTTCACTTGTATTCGTGAAAGTGAAAGTAACTAACTACATACGCTGAAGTGAATTGGATGATTTTTTACTGAAATAATAAATACTAAAGGATACTTTTTACTGGAATCAGTCCCTCCGCCTAGTTAAAGGGCGATGGCACTTCGGAAATGCAATCCCCGAGTTCTGCGCGAATGAAGACGCGGGCAAAAAATTGTATTCATACGTTTGAATAATGTGGTGCCAAACAAGATTTTTTAATAACAATTTGTTATTCTAAGCTAAACATATTAGAAAATTAAGTAGCTTAAATATTAATTGACTTAAGTCATCAACCATAAATTACAAAATATGGTAATGTTAACGTTTTATAGCTTATTTAATAAAACATTCAAATTTATTACTTAATAGAAAAAATTAATTGCATTCTTATTGACACCTGTGAAGCAGCTGCGGTGACATTTGTTTCTCACGTCATAACGGGACAGGGAAAAAATAGGTCGATGTTATAAAACGCCTGACCGCACCGGAGTTGTCACCAAAATTCGTCGCAGCTCACAACCGTAACTGTGACGCTTTTCGTATTAACGTTCTCACCTCGCTTGGATGTTTTTGTTAAATGACCGTGCAATGCCTTATAAGATTCGTTTCGATTCAATTTATGCATAGAAAATAATACGTATGTACCCTACTACTTGTTTGTTACGCTGCCGGTTGAATTCGTATTACTAATTCACACCACCGTTTTCTGTTTCACATTACACTAAAAATGCAAAATAAAATAATGTTCACATATTAATTCACCGTTCAGGGTTATTAGCTGTCGCATAAATACAAAAAACATATTACTAATAGAATAAATCTGTGTCTGTTAAGCTTTACATTATAAAAGTCTCCAACGAGCCATTATGAATTTATCTTCTTTGAATTGGTGGTATCGGTGCTGTCGTATTAGTGATTAACATGTTGGCGGGAAATCAATTACGGCAAATAACCGCTCAGTAGCTGTAACGTGCTGTACGCCCATTGCATATAGAACGTAATCAAATCAAACTCTCAAGCGAACTAGTATAAATGAGCCATAGAGATCCATAACAATTATAAGTAATCGGAGAGCGCTCTTATACTGGTCCGTCCGTGCTTTCGACACGCCTGCGTTCGGTAGCGATTGAAATATTCCCTGCGCGTAGGCAGGTGATTACAATGCGGCCCGCCGGCTGGTCACCGCCGTTCATTATGATACCATCTTGTAAACACCTGTGACATTTTAACTATAAAACGTAATAAGTTAATTATACAATGATTACAGCACTTAAATAATACGATTCACGGAACACCCTTTTTTGTACAAGATAATAACTTGTACAATAGATCCGAAATACGAGTAATGTTATGGTTCGAGGCATCTGGAATTAAGCTCCTCTTCCCACGGGGAACGTCGCCGCCGGCAGAAAAATAGCTCACCCGATTTCTGCGAATCCGTGATAACTTTTTATGAGACTGAAATGAATTGTATAAAAATCTTTTGAGGAAGTCACATAAATTCCTCGAGAGAATTTTGCTTTCATCGCAATCCTGAAGAGATTTATTCCCTGTTAAATTAACTCCTGTGTTTTCTTTTGATAATTTTTATTGTTTAGGCAAAATGATTATTGGGTGTAACTTCGTTAATTTTGTTATTCGCTTTCTTCTCGCTGTTTGTTAAACCTGGCAAAAGGCGACGCCCATCTTTTATTCGATAAATATCTGAAGCAATTTATTGAATTGATATATAGAAACAATTGTACCGACTGACTCCGTAATATTATCTCACGATTATCCGATGCTCGATAAATCACGCAGGCTGTCGGAATTATGAGCGTAGTACGTGTTGTCTATAAATAAATTATGAAGTGCGTGTGATATCCCCAGTTTTGTGTGAAACGTTGTTGATTGTTATTATTTATTCACATTAGGTCGCGGTCGGCGGCACGCGTCGCGCCGCTCGCGACACGAGCCACTTTTACACGAGACGGTTCAATCCCTATCTAATTCGAATTCGTGACATTACCATCGCATCATTCAAACAGAGGGTTAAGGTTTACGCGTTCACTTTGTTCCCAGTTGTCACATTTTTTGATGTGGGTCCTTCGTCCTTTCGGCTCGCTCGAAACTTTGTAACACACCCTTTTTGTACTGAAAAGCTCAATAAACCTTCTGAAAAGCCTCTATGGATTTAAATCTCGCTTGGGATAAAGCGATGGACTCTTAATGTTCTAAACAATTTGCAAATGCTCCAGACGGCGGTGTTAAAAATGATGTGCTGTTTATTGCAAAAATACCTCCAACATTTAGAATCAGTTTGTATACTGTTTTTATTGCTCACGTAACATCGCGAGCGGTAACATCTGCCGCGGAGCTCAGTGCCGTGTCAATGGCAGGGATGTATCGTTTAATTGTTATGGTAATATCCCGTTGGCCCCAGCCCGGCGCACGGCGCCTGATGCAAGCCGGACATTTTTGTGTTCATTAATGCAAAAGCGTGTCAGTAGGCACCCTCTTGTTTGTTTCACTCCCACAAAGATTGTTTGTTTGTCCATATACTTTTGTCAACTCGTATTCAAGACATACATTGTTTTTTATACCGCTACTACTTGTAAAGATTTATCGTTCTACTTACGTATAGTATTTGCAAAGCTATAAAAAGGAAGATTAATTACATTGTCTATATTTTTTTAAGGATAGATTAAATTAACCGTCATGTTTTTGTTTCGATTATTTTATTAAACATTGCGACTCTGCCTTAAATAAATAAACAAATAAAAATATATATTATAGGGACATTCTTACACGCATTGACTAAGTCCCACTAGTCTACTCGACAAACTGAAAACGGTAAAATATAGAAATACTACTCCTTAAAATATGTGTGATACCTCATTAGATTCGTATTATTCGTAATGATGTCTAGAAAAATATATTCGTAGCGTTTATTAGCACACAAAATATATCAAAGTTATTAACAAAAATGGGGGGAATAAGTAGATATTTCTTATTTCCCCAATATCTCAAAGGTATTAATATTTAAGAAATCAAAATTAATATGGATATTTCCAATAGACAAGTCCATACTTGCCAAACTGTATATTATTTGTACTTTTTATTCAGTTTTGCCCGTGATTTTGGGTATTGGCGCGCGGCTTCAAAAGCAAGCAATATTGAATATTTTTTTAAAGGTATTGTCTATGTAAAAAATTTAATAAATTATGGCGTATTCTAAATACTTTAGAGAATCTGTTACCGTTGGAAAAAATACTTTTATTTTTCAACAAGTTAGAAAATTGTTTATTAACTTCCTTCTTCATTGTAAACAAAAAAAAATATCTTAAATCTATCTTAAAATAGTTTTGTTTCGTGTAGGCCTTCTTATATACATGCTAAACAAGATCACGTTATAAAAGTTTTGAAATGATTAATAGTTTGGTTATAATATAGTTTATATTGTACCATTATACCTTTATTTTTTATTTTTTGTTAGTTTCCACCATTATTCTAAAATTATTTTAAGCAATCCGTATCTGGCCTTGGACGCACGTAAAAGCAGCACCCCAGAGTGTCAGGAGTAAGGACTATTGAAAGTTGATTTTAATTATTATTATTGTATTGAGCTCAACTATGTAAAATAAATACTTGAAGATTTATTTGTGTAATAATGTGTTATAATATTTATTTATTTATTACAGTTAAAGTGTGTTTAGCGGAAGTTTCTCATATCTGTGGACTTCCATGATTTTGTTATAAACATTATCATTATACGGATGTTAGGCATCTCATGTGTGCATAAATCGTCTATTTTTTCGACTTTCTTTAGTTCGGGTGTAGGCTCTATAATGCCGCTGCCATACGACATTGGTTCATATTTGTGTGCTAACATTATGTTTTGCTTCCAGGCTGCTGTAAAATGTGCTTCCTCACCCCGTACCAACTCTCTGTCGACCAAACCGCGTTTGCCCCTGGCTGCGCTCCCCGGCGACGCTACTCGGAATCACCCGCCCAACAACGTAAATTCGCACGTAAGTAGATTACTACTTCTCTGCATGTATTTATTTTATTTTATTTTTATTTTATTTTGATAGGTACAATAACACAATGCAGGCAACAACATTTTAAAATATTCCATATATAAGTATCTTATACACTACCCACACCACGATTACAATTGTACACAACACAACCACGGAACAATTATTAAGCTAAATACAATTTTTCACTATAAAATCTTGTTATTAAAGGCAGTAAAGAATATAGTAAAATATAACAAACTGTTAGTACGATAAGATATTTACTTACAATTTTGGGACAGCAAAACATTTTTGAACTTAGGTAAAGACACGTTCAAAATATCTAAATCAATATCTAAATTATTATATACACGACACATTCTAAAGACAGGCGCATTATTGGATACATTGTTATTAGAAACCATAGGCAAGGCAAACAATTCTAGGTTCCGTGTTCTCTTATTGTTGGCTCTAAGTGAAACATAATCCATGAGGTTACTGTCGAGACCACCATGCACAATTTTATGAAGTGTAACCATATCAACGACATCGCGTCGGGACGATAGTGATTGTAAATTATATGCTAAAAGTCTATCTGAATACTCAGGAAGCGTTCGGCGTGTTTTAGTTTTAGTGGAAAGATATCGTAAAAACTTTGCCTGTATTGATTCCAATCTATCAGAGTGTGTCTTATAAATTGGTTGCCAAACCGACGAGCAGTATTCGAGCGTAGTTCGAACTAATGAGGAGTATAGAACAATTAGGCTATTTGGCCCTTTGAAAGGTTTAGCAGTTCGCTTGATAAAACCAAGCATGCGATTACATTTTGACACCATATGCTCATAGTGATAACGGAACGACAGTTCACTATCCAATAATACTCCTAGATCTCTAATGGAAGAAACCCTAACTAATCGTTTGCCATTAATATTATACTCGTGATTAATCCAGTTGGTTTTTTTTTGTGAACGTAATTGACTGACATTTATCGATATTCAAAGACATGTATATGTATGTGTATAAAGGTCCATTTACATGGCACGAGTTTCTCACCTCGAAGTTTTCATATAAACTGCGCATCGCACCCGATTTGATGATTACTTATCATAATCAATTGCGAGAATTGTATAAAACACTCGCCCGATTCAAACTTTAAGAAACGTCAAAAAATTCCTAAAGATACGATATAAATTAGATATGTCAGTGTCAAAATTGACGTTTTTGTTTGTACCACATCTTGAAAAATTACGGTCCAAACTTTCATCTCTTATGGATTCACTTCACGGCACCGTTCGTTGTTTTCCAAAAGCAGTTAGATATATTATATATAATTCCATGGTAAAACCACATTTAGAGTACTTATTAGAAATATGGGGCTCAGCAGGTAAAACTTTACTAAAAACTATACAAGTAAGCCAAAATAAAATTGTAAAAATATTATATCACTACAACTTTTTAACTCCTACTACAAAAATCTACAAAGAAATAATATTAATGTCACTTACTCAATTATATCATTACAAAACATGCATACTGGTCAGAAAAATATTAAATAAACATATTCATACACAAATATTCACAATAAAATCCCAAATACAAAAACGACTAACTAAGCGTGCAAATAATATTTGTCTCCGATCACCAAGAACTAACTACGACAAAAGAAATATTTTGTACGAAGGACCTAAAATATATAACAGATTGCCAAATGATGTTAAGGACATAAAATTACAGTCATTATTTAAAAAAATTCTTAAACATCACATCCTTAATCGCTTTTCAAATATAGATATCTAATTACTATAAGTAGTACCTTATTACTATTGCTTTCGTATGCACACGTAATAAGTCCCGCGCCATGACAATATTAACCGGCCGATAAGCGTCACCCGCATCCATCTACCTCCAACCTAAAATATGCCTTACCCTCATTCTCATTGCCTAACTTTGTTATGATAAAATAATTTGCTAATATTTTCCTGCTACTCATATGCTTTTAGTGTTAAGAAATTGTAAATAGTTCTCTGCATGTTACTGTGTAAGATACTGTAAAATGTAATTTGTATTTCTCATATCAAGTGAATTGTATTCTGTTTGAGAAATAAATGTCTTAAACCGTAAGACACGTTGCTTTTGACACTGACATATCTAATCCATATCGTATCTTTAGCAAGTGTTTGACGTATCTTAAAGTTCGAATCGGGCCGATAGTCGTAAGCCGGTTTTTATTACCTACTTGCATGAATGTAAACTACTTGACTACTATATTAGTGTCACATACGATTTCTCGATTCAGACCGCACGGAAAACTCGTAACATGTAAACGGCTTTTAAATATGGCGAAGTGTTTGATGTTTTTCTTGAAGTGTCTATTGAAGCACATTAGGTAGGATTCTCCTGCTCACGTTAGCGCTTCCTTTAAACCCTACAAGGCAAGGCTCTGTAATTATGTAATTTCTGATTTTGTGTACTTCATTTTAATATATAGTTTATTCAACTTTCGTTCGTATATTTTATGTAGATAAAGATTATTGCAGTAACAGAATTTAGTAACCAACTAGGTACAGTGCTTATGCGGACTCACAAATAATACATTTAGGTAGTAATAAAAACATTTAAGCAGAATTGGAGGTTCATTTGACAGCCTTCATATTGTAACGCCGTAAGCCACGCCATTGACTATGTATGAAGTCGCAAGTCTCCGTGAGAGAAACATACATATTTATAACGGCGTGTAATCTAGTAATGATAGATGGCGTCATATTAGGGCAACTGACAGGCGAGATCGGCTTACTGGCATGTGTAAATTTGCTTTTCATTAATTAAGTTAAATGCTAGTTGTCACGTCGTACAAAGTTTTCGTTTGCGCTGCGAAGCTGAACGTTGAATGTAAACAAAACTGTTGCTGCGTGCTTTTCGTCCGTACCTAAATGAGCTGGGTGATCTCACACGTCTAAATGCAGCGAGTCTAAATCGGTACTCATCGCCGCACCTCTTCCGGGCTATGCTTTCTCGCCAAACGCATAAAATGTATGCAAACTGCCACTCGACTTGTCAACGCGACTCGGCTCATCTCAGAGCACGCTGCTAAACCAACACGCGTGAAATGGCACACTGTTTACTTATCCTCAACAGTTTACCAAACCATTAACCGCAATATTGAATTAAGACGAGAATAAACGTAACCCTTTATTTGAACGACAAATTAACTTTGCATAGGCGCTCAGTTGACCGTGCCAAATACGTGTAACCGACATAAGAAAACAAGTTGGCTCTTGTTTTTATTTGCGCTTCAATTGAGGGGGACTGTAAATATTTATTAAAATGTTCTACCAATTACTTAATAATCTCATGACTAATGTATCCGAATTAAACGTACCTAATGATTTTGATGTTGTCTTTAATTAAAACACAATCATTTTTTTTTTTATTTAGTGGCCATTGTTCTGATATTTATATGAAAACTTTAAACAAAATTCTTCCAAGTTCTTGTTGCAACAATAATAAACTTAGTGTCAGAAAGATGCTTCACTATTCTGCAGCGCTTTGTGGCGAAAGTACTTAGCGATGCGGAAGTAAATCACAATGCACTTGATTCTCGCAGAGGATGAAAGCTGGATGGGCGGGACGATAGTCGGAGCGTGCAGTGACTCGATATTAAAATGCAGGAGCGTGGCTCGGCTCGGCGTGGAATGGCAGGGCCATGAAATACTCTGCCTTTATCTATCTAGTCTATTTTGTCAGCTCGGTAGTTCAACAGATCGATTATCTAACAGACAACAGTTTACGATAAAATGAGGCTCTCGAATAATAATCGTTCAACAGAATATTCTTTTAATATTATCAATTTATCAAGTGAAACAAAAATCCATTATTCAATTTAATATATCGACGCCTCTAACAACCGATCTAAATTGGAAACACTAACTTGCAACTAACAGATTAACAAGTTTGTGGTCATGCTGCCGGTTGCTCAACGATGCGACTAATTGAGATATATATTAAAACGGTTAACTTACCGTGAACGGATTAAAAACTACGAGTTAAATCAATTTGGCGGATTGAAGGTAATATGTAGTGTGAATTTGAACCGCAGACTATTAGGTCGCGAATTATTAATGGGTCTGTCTGGATTCAGTTAACACGTCATGGTGCGCGACTGCATGCGTTGACGTTGATAATTTTTTATTCATGAAGAGGCCTGCTCTTTATATAGACGTTTCATTTGGCATGGAAATAATTCTCGACTTTTTTAATGCTAAAAGTACCAAGCGTATCCATAAAATGCCAGTGAAACGATTAAAACAATTAAGAGTTGCATAAATTAACGTGTTTATAACATGTTGTTGTATTGATTAAAAATAACATGAGTAGGACAACTACTACTAATGTACATATTTACATATAAAGCGCATTACTTCATATTTATAAATGCTCTTAATATTACCGTCCATATTTTTATTATCTAAATAGGTTGTATAATCTGTTCCCATTTATGTCCAAATGTCAGGACGTCCAGAGTCACATTGTCCTACTGCCAATAAGTCGAAATGTAATATTATTGTCCTAATGCTAGAAAGTTTAGGTGTCGTAATGCATTTTTGTCATTAAGTTAAACTGTTATAATGCCCTACTGCTAGAATGGCCAGATGTCACAATGTCTAGTGTTAAAAAGTACGGATGTTATAATCCCCTCGTGACAGCATGCCCAGGTGACAAAATGTCCACCTTTCAATCAAATGCTTCTGTTAATGATATCGTAACTTTTGGAACTATAGGACATTCCGAGATACGGGAAATATGACATGTGGACATTTTGACTCCATGACTATTTAATATAAGGGAAATATGACATGTAGACTTTTTGACGTTTTGGATATCTATACATTCTGACATTAGGTCATCATAACATCCGGACTTGTTGACAAATGATTATTGTTACCTTTGGACTTTCCGACATCAGGGCATTGTTACATTAGGACTAATTGACCATGGACATTATTACACCTAGCCTTTCTGACACTTGGACATATGTACATGCCCCTAAAATATCTTTCCTTTGAAAGTGCATGAGGAAAATGGGAACAGTTTACCCTCCGTTCCCTCGCGCATTTCGTCAGTCCTCCGGCAGATATGTCGCAATCCCCTCCAATTTGCGTCCTGCCGCGCTGTTGCTCCAATAAAGTGGAAAATCTTGCTCTGCCGCCGAAAGAATACATTTTCCTCGACTTCAGTAAAAAGTCACAATACTCCACGCGTTTTATAACTCAGAACAAACAACCGTACTATTTATGTTCCTCTTTATTTTACTGCATTGGACCTATAAAAGAGTTTATGCATAGGTACCGTGCGTAACTCCTATTAGGATTAAAACAACTTGAGCCATGGTTACATAAAATTGTAACTTTACAGGTCTAAAGAAAAAAAAACATTTAAGCTGAAGTAAAAGCTGGCGACATAAACGTGTTGCGGGGTGATGTCGTTTAGTTTTATTTGCCAGCCGCATGCTTGCAGTTTACGAAGCATATCGCGCCTTAACAGCCAGCGGTGGAGTGAGCGAGTCAGGCAGGGAATGGTTTGGCACGCTCGGAACGCCGCGGCGGTGTCGACTAATAGCTCTTCGCAGATTCAATTTGCCGTCGAATAGATAGCCTCCCGGTGCGCTCTACGCGATCATTAAGTTACGCCCTCGGCTCCGACGACGAGCAAGTAAAGATTCAGTTTAAACACGTACTACACCAATTGCTAACTAAATTAATTTCAATAGTTAGTGACGGTAAGCACAGTCTGACGGCATGCTGCAGAATTTACTTAACAACATGTTCAGCTTGCTGTTATGAAACTCCGAAAGCTTACAAAGCTATTAACATGACATGACATTTTGAATTGGCTGTAGTAAACAGAACTTATTGATTTTTCCCAACAGCTGCACGACCTTCTTGTGTTGTCGCGAAGAGGTCTGGCGTCTCGCCACCGCTCGCCTGACCTCTTACAAATATTTTTGCTCAATACGGTATGACAATCCGACTTCACTTCTTTACTTATAATTTTTTTAATATCCAAAATTTATAGGCTGAATATCTTTCCTTTTGATGTAAAGAAAAGACCCTCTCTTGCTCATCGCTACTTTCTGTTGCCGACCTTATGCATAACGGAGGGCATATTAAAGTGTGCTACTTTACATAAATTTCAATCACAAAGCAGAAACGAATTTATATATACGGCGCGTCACGAAACTGAACTTATGAATTATTGGAAATAACAATGATACATATATTCATTACCTTTAATTATTCGGAAATGGTTTACCAGTTGTAAAGAATTGCATTCAATTGTATTGTTCCTCTTTGTGCGATGCAGTTAGCCAAACAGACTAATTGCCTCCTGTTTGTTAACTGTGCTAAGACAGTTGCACACTGTACTATTAAGCTAACTTAATAGTGCACTATTAGTGTGTGCAGGGTAAGAGCACCAGATCAGGTCCAAATAAAGAAACTTAAAGATAATCTTACAAATCTTAGCAAATAAACTGAATAAGTCAACTGTGGGCTGACACTCACTGCCCTATCCTAATATTAAGAAAACTCATATCTAGTATTAGACGTTAATTGATGACTCGCCGTCGTCAAAAACTATCAGCCTAATTTTAACGTAATGTAGTGAAGGCAAGTATAAAACAAGTTGCTCGAACCAATATTATTAAACAACATATATATAAATATGTATTTCGAAAAATCTGCGAAGCTGGTAACTCAAGATAGCTAAGTATCACATCGTCACTATAGAAGCAGCCCGTCGTCGGGATTTATTTTTCGATGTTATTATAATGTATTTTTGCAACAAAAGTGATGGGATGGCTTTGTGAGGCGAGGATCTTGAAAACTGTGTTTAAAATTACGATAAGATTCCCATACTATAAGACCTACGCTTATAACGCTTTAAGCTTAGCTTATGAAGATTACGTTACGATGCAATTATGATTTAAGTTTATACTTTCAATATAAAATTTTAAGGGGTTATTGTAAACTTGGTTGCGGTTATTATAAATGTGTAAATATATTTAAATTATGTAGTGACGTTAATAAACTGACTGGAATTCTTACAAATCGTTCTATTCGTTCTTAGAGTAGACGTGAAGATATTACTGAGCTATTGACACCAATTAGACATTCTAGGAATTACAATGTAAACCAAATGACAAGGAGTGGCTAATATATGTATAATTGTATATATTTTCGATATCTCTACTTCGTGCAGTAAGCACGGCCCAAATTATTGATTGCTCGCAACACAGTAAATATGTTAATTCAATCACAATAACTATTCGTTCGGTTTGCCGCAGTATATTAAATTGAGAGCGGTCTGTCGCGAAATTCCATTTGCCAGCTTAATTAATCTATATCGTAACCCACCTAATTTAACAATTGCCAAACCAACTGAGCAGTGACTACAATAAAGTTCACATTGCAATGCAACGTAATTGAGATATGTGGTTCTGAAATAACAGTGTACGAGGAAGCTGCCGCTGCAAGCTAACTCCGCTTGATGTCGACGCCGGATCTGATTGATCCTCTGTGATGGCTCGCCCGGCTTATCCGAGCATACTCACGTATGCTCGGAAATCTAGCTTTGTACTCACGTCTGTTCACAGTGAAATAATGCCAATATTTTTGGGACAATTTTTTTAATATATTCTTGTATTTTCGTGTTTTTAACTTTTTATTTGACTTCAAATTTACCTTTGAACGTAGTATTACGTTATGGCAAGTTTATTTCATCAGTATAAAATTCATATCTTTCTAAGTATAGCAACATCTCAATATAAATAAAACTGCATATTTACTCTTGCTCTGAAAATATATGAATTTGCCAAAGAAAATAGACGAATTGAGCGTATTTTATTTCTCAGCCGATTTTTAATTTATATTATTTTTGTTATATAAAACATAAAATTTGTATGAACGTCATCTTTCATGTGTGTAGCCGCCCGTAGTTCCTTATTTCAGCGTGCTGTTAACTAAACTAATTCAGCGCATAGTAATTAGAATAAGGCTCCAACATAGCTGACAACTCCCAACAAGGGAGTAACGTGCCGAGACATAAATAAATTATGCAGCACGCCACCGCACCCCGTCGCACCACGCATTACCTGGCTCCTCATTCTAATAGCTTACCGAGTATGGGCGAATCAGAAGCTCAGACGAACCAGTATAAATACGTTCTCCGACTGTACACACAAATCTTTAGTTCGCGGTACACGGGTTTATTCGAGAACACTGCTGATGTGCTGACCCGCGCTCGGGACACCGCGACTGATAATACACGACCCGATCTAGGATCCCTCCTCCTCTGTATACTCAATGCCATCTAACTGATAAACAACACCCACCCGCTGCAACACTATCTCGTTTAAAGCTTATTTCAATATATGCAGAAAACCAACGATTTAACCGAACCGAAAGTGTATTATTTTATTGATGTGGGAACTTTAATCTGGACATTATACATTTCCCACACCTCATTTACCTTGTATTTAAGGTAAGCACTTAAAATTAGAGATCTTTCTGAAAAATGCAATAATATTAAAAGCAACACAAACGCAGTTAAAAAAAACATACCAATTTATTGTAAAATTAACTTAACATAATAACGGACATAAATCAATGCAGTCGACGTCAAAGATGTGTTTAGATTTAACGTCTTTTAAAAAGGGGAAATGTACAAAAGTGTAAACATGTCTTAACGTCGACTGTATATTGCACCAAAAATGCATAATCAAGTTAGTAATAATAATTAGAATTACCCCAAAGATAGCCTTATCTCTTCACCGATTTATTGGTTAACAACCATCATGAATATTGGACCCACAACGTATACGGATCATTGTAACAATGCGCAATCATGTTAATACATATTTGAATGAACGAGGTATGCAAAATAATATTTGTCTATTCGCGGTCAGCGAACAGGGTTCAAATTCAAGCGTGCCCGGGCATGTCACACAATTCGGTCCTTTGTTTATGTTGAGGGGAGGTAGGCAAATGCGCGATCTCAGAGTTGTAGTTATTTTATTTTGTTTAGCATTAGAAAAAAGATAAATGATCTTGACGTGCCTTTTTATTGACAAATATTGAAAAACGCTTTTAAATAAATTCGTTTGTATTACTTATGCGAAAAGCAAAAGAATGTAAATAATCGTACATATATGATTTGAAAATTGTTACATGGTTGCTGTGACTTATTTTTCATAAGTGTTTTTTTTTTTTTTAACAAAAAGACACGTCAAAATCGTCTATAGGACTACAAAATATTTCGGAGTAACAGGATACCTGGCGAGCGAGGAGGAGTAGGCTTGATTCCCGCCTCGCACCAGTGAGTTAAAGAAAACTCTGAAGAAAACCGGACCAATATTAACAATCTGTAATTTAAGAAGCTCTTTCACAAAAACCCATTTTTGTGCTAACTCTATTGTTTCCCATAATGTTTGTCCGAATTTTCGTTAGCCATAATTTGGTTTTTCTCAGAAACGCGTAACTTTTCAGGATTGCCATAAAACAAACCTAACCTATCTATAGGATAACCTAAGGAAATTCCTGAAAAGTTAACGGTTTCAGAGTTATGACTAATGATAATATGACTATCATTACATTATGACTCAATGATTATGCCAAACAAAGGGATCCGTCTATGGATCAATTCCCAAGGCGTAGATCACAACTGGGAAAGCTTTAAGAGGAGACCTGACTAGTGTATCTATTCATGAAAAATGTAATTGAATGATTTATCTCGTCGGTCACGTTCTGCCGCCATATGGACTTCTCATGAATAAGTAATGTTCGGCCGCGGTCGTTGTTTCAATTAGCGGTTGTGTCGCCGTTCGAGCACGACTGCCTCCTGCCTGCCACCCACCTTCTCTCAACCGAAATCCGACCCTACTCCATTGTCATAAAGTATCAATTGATTGCGTTGCTCAATTGACCACATTTACTCGGGTATATTTTGCCTGAGGAAATTCGATATTGCTCACCGATACTGAAAACAGTAACTTCATTCTTATTGTCTCTCAATGGATAGGTTTATTGTTTGTGTTTTATGGTAAAAGAGGTTTCGTTACTTGTCGTAATGTTTTGCACAACATTACCTAATAGTACTTTCAGTGACGAGGACAGTGTTTTGTTTTAGTTTAATGACGACGACTTGACGACCATAATATAAGAGAGATGGCATAATGTCAAGTTTTGCTATTCAAATGCTGTATGTTTTGATGAGTTAGTGTGTACATCTTGCCAAATCCGTAAAACCCCTTCTGCATTTAATTTGTGACGTCACTGACAAAATTTAAGTCATATTTGATTAAATGGCTCAATCCGTTTTGTTTACATGCAAATAAGAATAGTGGGAAATAGAAACAAACAAAAAACATCTCACCATAAGCATCGGGATAAGCTTTTTTACCGTCTCCAATCGTCGTGAGTAAAAAAAATTCGACTGTACTGTCGATGTGTACGGTGTCTGCTTACCATCAGGCGGGCCGTATGCTTGTTTGCCGTCCTGGTATATAAAAATAAAAAAAGTATATGTATGTACTACGAGGGTGAATTAAAAAGTTCTTAGAAATAGGGCCCAAAAAAAATATTTTTACTATTCTACTAAATTTCCTTTCTTTTGCTATATATTATATGTGCCGTTATTATTGTTTTATTATTCCGTCCAAAAAAAACTTAAATCTGTGAAAATGCCTCCACAGCAGGCATCACCGCGTTATGGTCATCAAAATTAGTTCCACGGATGTCCTCCAGTAATCCCAACGCAAGTATTTGTTAACCTTGGTTAAAAATGAACATTAGGGAAACCCATTATTCTGTCACTGTTTTAAAACACAAAACAACTGTAAATATTTGTCGCACACCACCAAACGAAATCTTTAAGGTCTCTGCTAGTTGTATCAATTTTTTCAACATTTTATTGGTAAACTGAAGTGGAAGGCCGGCCTGAGCGGGGGTCGTCTTTACAGCTACATCAGCCTCTTATAAATTAAGCAAACCAGTAACCAGCCGTGGAATAGACTAAAGCATCAGGGCCAACTGTCTCTTGAATGTCTAAAAAAAATCTTTGGTCGAATATTTTTTTAGACACATTGTTTTATTTGCACGTAATTTATTTTTTTCCATACTTGGACTTATTAGACTTGGTGCACAAAATAATTTATGGCAGTGAAATGGCGGAAGTATGATTATAAAGAATTGACAAATAATACGACATAATGACACCTTAAAATAAAACTGCGTAAAGAGGTTTTGTAAATATGCAATTCTAATATTTTTTTGATTGCCCTCGTAAAACAACATAAACAAGTTCTGTTAATTGAGCGAACTTAGATGAAAACAAAGAATCATTTGTATCTACTAAGAGAAAGTGTCCCAAAGTCATTTAAAATTAGAGCAAAGTTTAACGAGCGAGAGTAATTATGTGGTAACATCCGGCGTAACATCCCGCCGACCCCGCCGGATTACAGGGATCCCGCTCGCTTCCACGCCCAGGATTAAATTGATATGTGCGACTGCTTCACGTTTATCTATGTAAAGGGTCGGAAAGCAATCCCTTTTATTAAAGTAGGACATAATCGCATGCGTAAGGTATGTTTTATTATTGTCTATTATGGCCACTTGTAGACGTCTTCGAGAAGTTTATTGCGTTCGTCAAATAGCTTCTTAACATGATATATATTCCATATATCTTCCGCTAATGCGTTTATGTAATTCGGTATGAATACAGACGGCGCATTTATTCAATTTGATTGAGTTAATACATATAACATTTATGATACGAGTACGTTGAAGTTTATGTACGAAATATCGAGAATCGTCAGGCAATGAAAACATTGTAAAAACGGGATCAGTCCCAACGATGCCTATAGTTTATCTTTGGGTTGGAAGTTACCATGGCAGTGCCTAAATGCAGTTCGAGCGCTTAGGTGAGGATATACCTTTAACTCTGCTTTAATACGTTAAAAAAAATCGTAAATTCATTTTCAACCTTCAATCTCGGACAAATCCGTGGAGTGCGGATTCCGGAGCTTTTTGAGTTTTTGTTCCGGTCGTCGGTCGCTCCCGGAACTGACGCCATTTATATTATACAGAGCTAAACCGCCCGTGAGTAATGGCATCTACGCCGTATAACTTGCGGGTTTAAGCGGAATTTTAAATCTCATAGAATACGCTGAGACCAAATAGCGAAATGGAATTTCAGTCATGTCTTGACTTTGAATT
Source organism: Cydia pomonella (assembly GCF_033807575.1). Taxonomy (NCBI): domain Eukaryota; kingdom Metazoa; phylum Arthropoda; class Insecta; order Lepidoptera; family Tortricidae; genus Cydia; species Cydia pomonella. The sequence continues at coordinate 11,003,026 of NC_084715.1, forward strand.
AAGTCGATTAATTTTTTTGTTATGTTTCGAAGTCTTACATTATTGTGAACGCTAAGAGCCACATAAAGTATGTAATATATTGGTCAGACTAACATTCCTATGAAAAAACGTGAGATAACTGCAAATAATCAATATTACTTTTAGAAAATTATTTACTTGTCATGATTAGCATATGATTTGCTAATTTAGACAATTAGTATTCTATCTACATATTTAGCGACGGTAAAGTTACATGGCATTAAAAAAGCGAAACGATTTAACTGCTTATTGTTCCTTAACACGCAACGTAAAAACTGTCAGCTTCAATGACAAATAGAAAACAAACCACTTGTCCAATTCACACGATTTAATTATAATTCCGATTGAATACATATGAATCATTCGGGCTCAAGCTGTGTCAAATTACGTATAATAATGTAAGGGTCGATTGTCGTGGAGGCGATCGTGGATTTATCCATTTAAAGGGAAGTTACTCGGCGTTTTATTTTCTTTTGGCAGTCGTCGCGGCCCGCTCGAGCGCTTCGTGCCCTACCGTAAAATACACGCGAAATGTGATAAATGGAAAACTCTTTTTATTGTCAGCCCCCGGCACGTTGCGTTATGGGTCGTCTCCTCCGTACCCTCGCTTACTTGCTTCCTCGACCCGTCTTATCAAGTTTTCTTATATCCTAGTTACCTCTCAATTTTGCGATCCCATATAAAGAGCTTTTCCTCTGTCCTCCCCTCTTGGCAACAAAATTGTAAGTTAAAGTATCAGTAACAAGAGTTGCGGGAGCTTTAATATGCTATCTTAGTCTATTGGGAAATTTCGCTTCCCTACCTTGAACAACAATCAAACATTCAGGAAACTATGATTTATGCTTACACAGATATCTTATATTTATTCAAATATATTCGTATCTTTTGTTCAGTGAGAGCTGTTGCATGTTTACGTATGATCGAAATAAGTAATTTTTATTTACTTAATACCCAAAAGAAACTTAGTGTGAAATTAATTCAAACACGAACATTATTATCGTGATTACAAGTATCAACTGACTTGAAAAACAACACAAGCTCAATTAACTTCTTTGTTAAGAAGAAATTATGTCTAATCTAGTGAACACATTTCGGATACGATACCCATACAAATAAAAGGTTTAGTTCCTAAGTACGAGTATTACATACATTTTCATGATATTACTTATGTGGCAAATTAATATCTAACAAATACTACGAAAAAAACATGACACAAAGTATTTGTTACTGTTAGTACAAGCTACGGTTTTTGCAGGGTATTACGCTGCTTCAAGACGCTGGCACATCGGATGACAGTGGTCGGGCCTCCGAACGCCTCACGGGCAGTTCGGTGGCTCCCCGCGACCCCGATTCATCCCGCGACAGACTTAGCGACGTAAGTGACCAATTGCCTGTCGAACCGCACCATACCGCTTTGTACTACACTCTTCGCTTCTTGCTAGAATGTCTGTCTATTATGACAGAGCTGTCGTATTGATCGCAAGCGATCGTTCGACTCGGGCACGGTACTATTGTTTCGCTCTAGTCGAATGCTCACCTTCGCTCAATTAGTGATGGGAATACTGCATCAGTTGACAAACCCGATACTCCTTTCGTCTTGCGACTGTCTCAGCGAATTCTAGCATTAAGTGCTTGCTATACTAGCGGAGACGATCAGGACAAGCGGGAAGGTGCTATACAACAACAATAATGTTTAGTTATCCGATAGATATATAGGCCGAATTAAGATAAGTAAACAAAATATGTACATTCAATTTTATTCTTTAAAAAAACACATTTAAAATCATAAAAATCAAAATTACTTATAAAATACTTTAGAATCGTTGAATTGATATAATGTAGGAAACGTAATGAATATTGATGAAATATTTATTATAGCATTTATTTTACGAATATTATAATATAATGTTGACTGAAACTCGTAATTAAATGGTATTATCACGATGTTAACCGCAGATCAGTGTATTTAATGTTTATAAATCATAATTATATAATCTGCTAATACTCGGTCAGCCCTCTTATAAAAGAGTTTTGATTGAGTTAATATAACATTTATGATACAAGTATGTCGAATTTTATGTACGAAATATCGAGAATACCACAAAATAAATATGTTCAATAAATTGCTTTCGCATCTTGCACAAATGCATAAAAGTCAGAATGGGCGTACAAAAAATTTGTGGTTAGCAATTTGCCAGGCAGGACACGAGGAAAGGTTAGAATGCTTGCGGCGTGCTTTCTCCAAGTATCCATTAATTTAGTTTGCCCTGCTCTTAATTATCGTCTCCGCTTAGGTTTGCCGAGTTATTAACGAATAGGAATTCCACGCCACGCCGACGCGCATGCACAATAAATTCACTCTATGCTGCTGATGTACTTTAACTGTTAGAATGTTGTAACGATATGTCGTCCTCTATTTCGTTTGCTATTTCTCTCGTCTCTCTTCTAATACTATAAAAATCCCACCAAAACCTACACGACGCCGTGCTTAGGATTCAAATCGCAGGAAAGTCAAATACGAGTAGTGTCACCTCGCACTGATTGAAAACAAATAGCACTGTGCTGTGTAGTCTAGGGAGAGACGAGACAAACTTTACCTCCCCCAGTCACTCCAGTCCACTCATATGTTCGCTTTCTCTCTCCTGCCTACAGGCCAGTAGCCGCTGTAGTTCCGGAAAAGGCTATATCGTGAGTATAATCATTGTTGTCCATGTTTAGTGTACGCTGCTGTCTGGCATGTCTCACAACCACTTTATCGCAATCTTTTCCGCCGCGCTACTATATAAAATCGTTTCCTTTTCGTCGCCATTGCATGGTTATTGTTTCTTTTTACATTAAACGGTTAATTTAAAGCTTGGACTAACTCATAGAAAGTCGTGTAACAGGGTAATACGTGTAATTCCCGATCAGAGTGCGCAAATATACCCTGATCACGCAAGGCACACATCCGCTGCTCGATATTCAACGCGTATCGCAGCTAAATCACGAGATTTGTCGAGGCGGCGCTCCACACTACATAACATTACCTGCTCCCGTCCTGAATACTTCATGCTGTGTATTTATTTGAAATTGTAATATCTCAGCCTGATCCTTGCTTGTTTCCCTTGGCGCGAACTTGCCTCGTAAATATCCTGTAACGTTCTCGTCGATTTATGATACGATAATATCTTCTTCACCTGTTTATTGATATTCTACCTAATACTCCCCCAATTTAGGACGTGGAGGTTTCTTTACTTTTACTTGGGGTTACTTTGGCCGTAAATCATGTTAATTGATGGAATATCTACGTTTGTTTGCTATCGAGGGTTGGACAACATACATTTACCGCTTCAAGATTGTTATCAAAACCGACAAAAAGATAAACATTTTATTAACTCAACGCTTCTGAAGTATTTATTAACACTTAGTGACAGTAATGAATAAGTAGTAGCTAGACTGCATGTAATTTCGCACGTTTATTCTTAGTGTTTTAGACATATACTAATTGACGTTTTTCTCCTTTTGCAGTGTGATAGTGAAGGCGACGATGATAAGGCAAGTGATTTATTTTGTCTTTTAAACTTTGTACAAATGTCGGAGCTATATTTACGAGTCCTGCGAATTAATTAAACTGGTGTCAAGTCCGTCGGAAAAGTTGAAACAGAGCGTAGGATATAAATGTCCATGTAATGTAAGTGGCGAAGTTGCTCGTTCTCGGTTTATTACAGAGTTCTCATTCCAATCACTTGCTGAGTGCCAGCGAGTCGAAGACTCACGCGAACCTTTATATGTGCGCTGTATAATAATTAAGGATTTTGAGGTCATTTTACACTGGTTTGTTGATTAACTCGACACGTCCGCGCTCGCGTAAGCAAAGAAAATACTCGGCCAGGGCGCCGGGCCCGACTTGGTGCTGTGATTAATCTCGCAAAGCGAGACGCCCAATGCCCATCCCCCGCACCTGCTTATAAATTGTTTACCTACTCTATGCTAAGCTATTGTATCAAAACAAAAGACTGCTTAATGTTTTATTCAAATATCGGAGATTAATATACATTTCATAAGGAAAAGGTAGCAATCAAGTCCCAGGGGTTTTTTCCTAAATATGTATTTAGATTAGGTACAATTTATTTTGAACAACGTGTTTTCCAATATTTCAAACCGTGTCTACAAGTGGTGCCTTTTATTATTCCTTAAGCAGGGAAATTACCTACTTGCACTCACTTTGCTAAGGCAAAGCTCTTGTCCAATTACGACAAACTAAACTAATAAAAAGTGGAAACGCCACTGTAAGTTTCTCCGAACAGCGATACATATTTAAAATTATTTTCTTATTTATTTTATGCCAGATTTCAGTTTTTATAAAATATGTACGTATAAAAACTAAAATCTTGTCTTCCATTTAAGTAACTTTATGTAACTAATTGAACATAATGTAGTGGAGGTACATAATTAGTGCCATTTCCTATTCAGTTTATTAATTGGTATTAAAACTACGTCAGTAAGACAGGTACAGCAGTAGACGTGCGGCTGAAGGGTAATAGGCGAGTTCGCTTTGTGCGGTACACGCTCTAGGGGCTTAACTAACTCGTCAACAGGTTGTGAAATGCGAATCAAAAGCGGCCAGAGTTTGAGCTTAGAGCGTGTTGCGCGCTTAGCGAGAACTCTGAGCCGAACCAATTTAACTAAGACCAAAGGATCCGTAACTTACTATGCGTTATGCTATCAGAGAGCGTGCGCGTACTTGCGATACTGTTTAATTTATAAATTTATTAATATTGTGATATAAAGGAGCCTGAGAAAAAGGTTAAAGCTATTTTTTTGTTAAAATTTGTGTCTGGTAGAGATGCATTAAAGCAGCACGGGCGTCTTTAGCACTTCAAATTTCTTGTGTAATAAATAAATTATAACGATGTTTTCGGCCGTCATATGCTAGTATTTGATTATTTATTTATTTATACAAACAAATTAGTTTTCTTATTATCGTCAAATTATGTGAATAAACCTTAGACGTATGTGCGCAGTTTAAGTGTTTCGATTCCAAATATTCCACTGAATCCTTTAACTCGCTTGCAGCGTGCAGTAAGCGATTAGAATATCACCCTAGAGCTCTCCGTGTCGGGGTCGCAAAGGGCGCTGATTACGCGCCGCCGCTCTGTTCGGTAATTACTAGATTGCTGCAGTATCGAAGTGCCTGTAATTAAATATATTACACCCGCCTTTGCCGTTACTCCGCGCGTACACCACACTAAACGCCACCTTATGTTAAATTTACTTAAATGCCGCTAAGCTACGTTTCAATGTCGCTATGACAGTTTGATTCCTTAATAAATTGAGTTATGCTACGCTGCGAGTTTTAATCGCTGTTGGGGTTTAGTTTTATTACATTTGTGTTTGCTCCTACTTCATCTCTGTACTATGTCGTACTGGGATGTGATTAGTTATCCTCTGTTAGAAAGTTGTCGTAAATATTTTCTGAATTAAGTGGTAGCCTTCGTAAGTGGTGGTAAGACGAAGTAAATATATAATCAATTCTTTGCTTAGAAAGGGACTCTTAAACAAGTTAATACCTTTACCATTGTACGCTTGTAGCCACAATTATTCCAATTAATGCTCACCTAATAATACAGTACTGTACACCTTGCTGCTCTATGATTATCTTTGAACAACATTAATTAAAAGTAATCTACCAGCTACAATCCCAGTAAATCGGACAAAAAAAACCGCAAAGTGTGATTGAAATAGTGCGAAGGAGAAAAGAATAAAAAGAACTTGCAAGTACAATCAGCAGCGGCAGCCGAGCGGAGCCGAAAGCTTTAAAGACTGATAGGTAGCATTGTTCGGGTGCACCACCACAGATTATAGACCACAGACACGTTTTTCTTGGTAAAAACTCATCCCCAAATGATTCTCGCAGGGTATTCTTGTTAACCCTTATTTGTCTGTTTAAAAAAAAATCTTTATTTGCTATATTCTTTTTTTTATTCCGTAGACTAAAATGACATTTCATGTGGTACTAAGAAATGTCATGTCTTACATATGAAACGTCATTTTAGTCTACGGAATAAAAAACAGACCTTAGAATATGGTAACAAGGCAAGGTCTTATGGCTAAGTTGTACATACATATTCAACATTCATGCAGGCGTGCAAATTATTTACACTTCCATTATTATTTATTATTTAATATTTCATTATTATTTAGTTTGTCTCTGCCTTTTAAGCGCGGTCGTTGCGCAGCCAACAAAGCGATTTCGGCACTCCAGTTTTGTGATCAACAAGATTTGTTTGCTTATAAATTGTAAAACAGTTTGTCAGCATTGGCAACAAAAGTGGTAGACAACTTGGTAATTTAAATTGGATTTTGTTTAGATTTTATATACAGCTAACGAACAAAATACAGAGGATGAAAACGGACTTCTTACATGTGAAAATGTTCATTTTGTGTATTTTATTTAGTACCTATGAGAAGCTAGTTAGCCTTATAACCCAAACTAACAAAATTATCCGTTTAGGTCTAGGAGTGGCGAATCTACTATTATGGAATCTATCTTTTAATCCGTGACCACGGCCAGAGCCTCCGTTCCCCTTAATCTAATTATCTGGTCGCTTCGCCGCCAGCCGGCCCAAACTCCCCCACCCTCTATCTCTCTCAATTTTCTTCTCAGCGAAAACGTTTAAATATGAAAGTATTTTAGGCAATCCATCCCCCGCAACATTGAATGGAATCTTCAGATTTTAAATGAGTTTTGAGCATTAAACTTTCGTTCCTTGGCTGCTTTCATAAATAATTATGCAAATGTGTTTTGTCGCCCATCGACAGTAACTTTAAAATCTATAAATATTACTTTGGCTTTTGACGCTATATTATAAGTCGACTGACTAAGTAAAAACACTGACAAGTGCCGACAGTGCAAATTGTAGGTAATTATTACACCTTATAATATTAATATGATAATCCCGTAATCACTAGTGTTACTACTTGTTCAAAAAACATAGTTTCATTTATTTTCGAAACGACCCTATGTAATTTAAATGAAATTGAAATTTAACATCAGGTTATAAAATTTTACTGCCAGTGCGTCGGTTAAGACTTAAACACAATATCTAATTTGATATCAATGTCACTCCCGTCGACCATAAACTCCTTGAATGGAAAATTGTTTACGATTACTTGCCTTAAATCTGCTAAGAGAGCTCATTCAAATGGCACTTACATTTAACCTTGCTTAAAACCTCATACATACTTATAAATAATCATAAATTAGGAAAAGTAAAATGACACCTGTTGGCTGACAATAGCAGCAGCAGAAAAAAAAAGTCTCGGGCATATTTAAGTAAAATAATGATTGAAAACATAATTACGGAGCGACCTAAATAAAGTAAACTTAAATTCATGAAAATTAAGCATTTATTTTTATACCATAACGCGATAATTACAATAACACGCTCGCAATCGTCAGTGTACTTATTCGAATTCTAGATGCGAAATTAATACTACTCTACTGACAACACTTTTTAATGACAAAGTGACAAGATGTCTACACATCAATTTTTACTTGCTAATTTTTTTGCAGCTGAAGTTATTCGGTTTAAAAAAAGTAATTTCGTGTCGCGGCCAAGAATTTACATATCACGTGGGAATATCAAGCTACTGCCGTATTTCGTTAAGAAGTTAACAGTCTCAAGCAAAGAAGTTTGCTAAAGTAATAAGGCACTGTAAAAAACAGTCAGCTCCATAGGGGGTCTTATTAATTAACATACTAATAATAAAATAAAAAGCACTAAGCAAGTAAGCACATCGCTTATAGTTTTACATTTTAATATTAATATGCAAAGCAATTTACTGCTATGTTGCATTGAAGTACTTACATCTATTACCAATGCATAATTCCACTCAAGTACCTGTTGCAGCTGTAAAGTAATAACATTCATCAATAAACATTCAGAACATCTGTTCTTAACGTTAAACTTAATAGAATTGGAAGTTTAGTAGCATAATAATGCCGGTAAATGGATATCTGAGGAGGAAATCAGTCTCGACTCGGCTTGAAGCGTGGTCGATTAATTACATTATACTGAGCGAGGCGCAACTTACTACCGTAGGTTATGAGAAGACAAGTCGATCAGAGGAAACTAGCGTGATATAAGTGAATAATTAGTAAGAGTAATAGTTTATTAATGACAGCAAAAAAGTCGTAATGTCTACAATTAATTGAATCATCATCAGCGTATATTATATCGTGCACATTATTTCACACGGATTTGGCATGCCAACGGTTCGCCTTCAAGAGACCCCAGTAACGTGATGCCCGGAATCTCTATTCTTCTCTCTCGGAGAGAGAGAGAGAGAGAGAGAGAGAGAGAAAGTCAAGAGAAATATGACCAGTTTATAGTACTGATAGGAATGATGTTTAAAATCCAAATCATTATACTTCATATAAATCCAAGTAGGTAACTTGCACTTCTATATTGGAGAGCACGCTGCAGAAGCGTCTAACATAATTAGTCAAAAGCAACCGGATTTGCATATCAGTGCGGAGCATAATTGGAGCGAGTGCAAATAGCATGAGTGGAATCGGATTGAGTTACTGGCGCTTTCAGAATGTACGGCACTGTCAGTCAGTGCTACTGTGCATGTACACTTCGTTGTCCATTGTAACATACAGACGGGCAATTTTCAGTAGATAAGAAGAATTTGTAGCCAAAATTAATATCATGAAATGACGAAAAGAAATTAACATTTCCTCTGTAGTCACTTGATTTGTAATGAAATATGAAGGTCATAAATGTACAGTAAGCTGACACCCCCTGCAAACAGGTTTCTATGTAGGGTGGGGGGGGGGGGGGAGATTATATCGATGCAACTTACTGTACTTATTCCATTCTCACATGCAAACATTTTAACCAACGGTTTAAAATTGTAAAGACTTCGGAGCTTTTCTTGGTTACCAAAAACTTGAGTTATGCAAACACACAAATAACCCGAACGAAACAGGCACGCCTTCAAAATGAAACTTGCACAGAGCAAGTAGAAGTTATGAATAGCCCGAGCACGAATCTATGCAAACTCTGTTATTAGCTTAGCAGTAACGGGAGTCAGCAACTGGCATTATGCAGGCAGCGTGCCGGACCGCCCGCGCTCAATCTAGTGTTCCCATGACTGACGAAGCTTTCTACTCGGCTATCCTGCTAAATATAATGAGTCCTGGTCTTCCATGTAACTAATAGATACTTAAGTATCCCACATATACTGGTTCCCTTTAAAGGATGCGCTTTGCGTTTGGAATACCCATAACCGCAGCCGTAGCCTGTCCTCTGGGATTCCGCTAACTTACTCGCTCGCGGCTAATACGACTACTAGCACCGCTATTATTTATTAAACTCCCCGCAATCAGGAACACGTACCCCTAATAATCCTCCCTTTTGTGACGGTGCGATGGGGTAAACAAGTTTAACTATTGATGGAATATTTGTACACGCTTCTTAGGTTTCCCTTTTAGACCGAAAGTCAAATGACAGACTAAAAAGAGGATAAGTACTAAAACATTATTTAGAAATATGTTCTATTTTATTTAGTATCTGTATCTTCGTTAGTTTCTTCTTAAGAATATAATTTACTACTGTATAAAATAATTTCTCCGAGATAGCCTTTAAAAACATTATACAACGGCATAGATTATTTTATTTACAAGGATCTGTTCTTACAAATAATATATTTTACGTAAGCTACACACACTCGGGAATAATCCATACAATGTAAGTAATAAAGTGTTATTATTGATATGATGTAATCCTGGATTGTTAATATAAACATATCATTGATCTCAAAAATAACCCCACTGGTTTAGTGAGTTTATTAACAGTAGACCATTTAATTTAATATTTTACGTAAATTAATGTGAAGAGTAAATAATTGCAGTCGATAAAGCTTTATTATGTTATCATGCCGACGAAATAAATGATTGGGTTCCCAAATTAACACAATCATTATTTAATTCGCATCGAAATTAAAAAATATATTCCCATAAATAATGTATATGCGTACGAATTCGCCGGATGTAATTTAACCGAGTTATAGTGACGTGCACACAATATTGTCCTTTGTACGCGGTATTCTCTGACAATATTACGGCAGCGTTAATGGAATTGTCGTTTCAAGTCCATTCCAAAATTAACGTGTAATTTACCGAGAAATTCTTTATAAAATTAATTAAATGTCACTGGATTTGTAAGTTTTCAGCCAAATAACTAGAATTGTTTTTTATTAAGCGGCATTTGTGAACTACTCGACAAACATTACTTTTGCAGCTTTAATAGTCTGTATAAAATTTTTACTTGCAGGAAACAAATTCTGTTTTAACAATATGATATGGTTTTGATCTCGTTTTGATACGACCTTAATTTGTGTGACCTTACGCGTACCCGTAAGTGCGTGCGCGATGCCTTATCAGACGACTACTAGTTGCATTTAGCAACTACCAATCAGCGTGAGTCGTTGACGCTGAATGGATTTTCACGATATCATAATAATAGGAAAGAAAACCATATCAAATTGGTAAAGCAGCATCAGCGTCCAGGGTAGTTTGTCAGTTTTAGAATTTGAATAGCCGGGTCCACACAGAGCGCTCAGGCGAAGAAAACGCGCGCGCAGCCTCGGCCGAGGCACCTCTACACTGGCCGTTTTGTGCGCGAGGAAATTGCCTCGCGCGTATGCTCGCTCTCTGTGGACCCGCCTAATAGCTATTAACTTGCCATTTCTAGGTGTTCGGTGTTCGTAGTCCGGTTCATTATGATAACATTGATAACCGAAGTCCAGGTTTTCGATATTTTGTAATTATACCTAGAGGCATTTCTTTTGTAAGATAATAAATAATGGGCAATACGAGTAACACAGAAGGCTACTGGTTAACAAAGCTTTATCCGCATTTTTTCACTCAATAAATCAGTTTCAGGACCGGGTTACAAAGCTCATCATCATTCATCAGGTGGCATATCACTTCTGGTCGATTAGACCGGCTGGCTTGCGCGCAATCTGTGCGAACACGAGCAAGGGTGCCGCCACATTAATAGGCTCATGAATACTTATCGGATGCCGGTAACCGAACGAACCTACATGTACATAACGCCTATTGTGCTCTTCGATCCGTTATGTAATGTGAGAAGAGAAAGCTCAAAATTGTGTGCCAATGGTTATTACCAATTATTTGCCCTCTCACTTCGTATGTGATCCTCTAAAAAAATCTAAATCTTGTAGAACAATTTCTCAACATCTTATGATAATGAATGTTTAAGCTTTCCTGTTATTGTTTGTCATTTCCAAAAAGTTTTAAACTAAAACAATTTAAAAAAGCATTTTTTACGTACAATCATATGCAATGTGTTTTGTACTGATATTAATATAACCAGCAAGAAACGTAAACTATACAAAATAATTTAAGACAATAGCGGTTTTATCGCCAAACAACCAGATGGTCCACACTATTTAAATCATTTATGTAATGGAGTAATCTTAAAATCAGTAACAGACCAAATAATCATACCTACAATATTATCAACTCAATAAATTCAACGAAAAACTTTCATGTGTTATCCGTCGTGTTTTCTACAACTTGTATGGAGTTTCAATGACATTTGTCTACAAGAAATAACATAATTGAGAAATGTCAACATAATATGAATAATATGTTTTTATTTATTACCACAATAATAAATGACGAGTCAATACAGTTGCTCAAGAACCCGTTGCGCGGAGACATGCAATTACTGTCAAGCCTTATTGAGTGTAATTTATATTCTGTAAATGTTGTAAAATATCTTAATAACTTTACTACCTCGTGTTTGAAACTTGATATATTGGTAGATATTAAATTATTTTTCCTTTCCTTATGAGCCATTGATGTGAGGATCAAAGCAAGAAGAAACATTGAAAATATTGAAATGCCTGTACAAGACCGAGAATCAAAACACGTCTAACGGACATTTTGACGACTTTCTGGAATCTAACATAAGTAGTTACACTTAATAAAAGCTTACTTTAAAGAAAAATTACATGCAATACGTAAATAAGATTTTTTATAATACAAATAATCGAGTAAAAAACTCATTACAATCAATAAAGACATCCAACACTGTCATTTAACCTTTACTTGCGGAAAGTTTTTCGAGGGAATTTCAAAATATGTAATCTAAAAGTGAAATCACGCCGCGCTGTATAAAATGTTTCCCATTCCGCGCATTGGCGCGCCGATGGTAATAGACGCAAACCTGTGCGGTTAATTGAAAGAGCTCTCCTCGGGTGTAATATTTTATGCTACGGAGTACACAAGTACTACCAGTCTCTCTTTAACACCACCTTCTCATCATAAAACCATCTCTCTCGTAATAGAAAGAAAAAACAGAAGAATGATTTCTACTTCGCAGAATCCGAATATAAATTCGCTTTTACATTATCTTTTTAATATTTGCTGCTGCTATTTAATCATCTTTCAGCCAAAGCTTATTTTTCTTTGTTCCTAATTTTATTTAAGAAATTGAAATCGTTATTATATTAATCAAAATATATAAAAGAAGATACTGACTGATTGACATCTCAACGCACAGCCTAAACCGCTGGTTCTAGAGATTCCAAATTTGGCACGTAGGTTCTTTAGAAAGTCTAGGGATGCACTAAGAAAGAATTTTTCAAAATTCACCCCCTAAGGAGGTGAAATGGGGGTCCAAAGTTTCTATGGGGAAACAAGATTAGTTAGACTATCTTATTCGAATTATCGGGTCACTGATTACGAAAATAACGATTGTAAAATCTAACGTGTGTAAAGTCGATTGTAAAATCTAAAGTGGACGTGAAATACAAATCCCCTGTTGGGGTACGATGGGGTTGAATTGACTAAATATCAATATGGGTGTCGTTTTATGGTTTTTTGGGACGTTATTTACGAAAATGGCATTGAATGATTTTAAAATTTAATATTGCGGTCATGAAAATGTTGAAAGTATTTTTGCCAAATTGCAATTCAATCAGTACAGTAGTTTTGGAGCAAATAAGTTGTAACAGATGGATTAACAGGCAACCGTGATCCTATAAGATTTTATCTTTTGAGGTATGGAACGAGACCCGCGTTATCCTAATAGATACTACGACAGGACTGTTTCTCCCACGGTCAGTTCTATGTGGCGCGCTCTCGTCTAAGTTCACCTCAAAGTTTGGTTCTATTGTTACCACCTTCAAACATGGCAAAAAATGTTGTTCATAAGGAAGTACTTTAACAAGTATAAAGTTGTTAAACACTTCATGCATTTTTCAGAACATGATTCTAAATCTAATAATCGCGGACAAACATACATACCTACATGCGTTCATACAGACATACGGGTCAAACTGAGAACCTTTTTTTTGCTTAGTACGCGGGCGAAGCCGCGAGCAAAAGCTAGTTTAAATTATAAGTCAGTTTACAGTCTAACTCTGTTTAAATTATTAACTGCCACGATATGCGTACTTTTAAAAACTTTTGTATAGTTTACACGAGACAAATTAATATTAGATAAGAAGTTGTAACAATTAGTGTTAGAGTTGACTTGTTTTGCGGCAACTTGAGCGGTAATAAATCGCCCTCGCCCGCGAAGTTGCCGCGGCACGCAAGATTAAGGTCCACCACAATACCAAACTACCTCAGAACCCATTGGTCTAATGTTTAATACTTTGCTGCGATACGTACTACCTTTCCCCCCATACACTGGATTAAACACTACAGTGTCACTGATCAACTACATAACACCAAAGTCCCCCATCCATGCTTTACGATTTCTCGCATTTACTAAGCCACTAAACACACCGTTTAGTACCACCAACATTTACGCTTATTTATTTGTCATATATGTTATGTTATGAGCATAGTGCCAACATTTCACACCTATAGCCATAATCGTGTAAACTCTATAACTACGTGATTAACATAATGTTTTCAGAATGTTCCACTTTTGTCTTGTAAACGAGCATAAAGTGAAAGAACAAATTGCGAGTTTCCCCAGTATTTTCCTCGCTCGGAAAAATATATGTTTTATTAAAGCTCGGCATTTCCGAGAGCGAAGCAACCCTCGGGCGGGGGAGGTGGCTGGGCTGGGATGGGTCGCCGGCGCGCCAGTGTATAACAGACAGTAGAGGGATATAAAACATATTTACGCGCCTATAAAGTACTCTCGTACGCTCGCGCTCCACCATTTTCTTTTGTTCCTCACTCGCAGCCAATGATAATGCTTTCTCCCGTTCGGTTAAACTTATTTCTCTTCCGTCTTATCTGGCTTTTCTTCGGCACTTTTATTTATAACTGAAGTGGTGTAACGTAACAACGTGAAATAAACGATTCCGGTCGCTGCTCATATTTTAACATCTTGTCGGTTTCAATCGTGCAGCTGTTACTCGTATGATTTATGTAGTTCTAGGATAACATAAACTAACGATTGAATCTCGAGCTCGAGTTTGAAGCTGATAAAGTAATCACAACGGCAACGCGCATTATCACGGTATTAACATAGTGATCGGTTTATATTATCGGATTATTTTATGGAAGTCTTGGTAGGGAGTATTGCAAATTGCAACATGTTTATTTTAAACAATATTAGTCTGTATCATAAGAATTCAAATTAGCACTAAATAATGTTCTATAGTTGGGTTAATGTTCAGATAGGTACACACCCTTTCGAATATTCACTGAAGATTTTATGCCTGCTAAACTTCCTAGCGGAAACTTGTCGCAAAATGTATCGCAAAATACCTTTTAAGTTCGTTAAAGGACGTACTACTTCTTAAGAAGAGCGCACTTGGATCTGATCGCGTTTTATTAAAGTCAGCGAGCAGAGAGTGGAGAACATACTTGATGCTATTCAGGACGGAAGCCAGAGCGTTAACAGTAAAGCGAGAAGCGTCTTAATCTTGCGCGACAGAACGGCTCAGAGTAGAAACCCCTTGCGTAGGTGAGAGGGTGAAATAACAAGAGTGGGGACGCTCCAACCCACCGCCCGCTAGTTCGCCGGCTAGCAAACTTCAACCAAGACCCATACTACTTCCTTGACTCTAACTGGTTCGAGTTGGATAGAACTTAACTCGCAACGACGCAAACAAAACCTTAAACACAGCCTTACAACTCTCGCATTTCCGACTCAGTTATCTACGGCTTTTGTTTTCGAAACCGACAATCTCGGTTACTGTGAGCTTTTTCACTTAGCCAATTTACTCTTTGTTGTTTTTAAACGGAATTTCAACAATCGCACTGTGTTTACATTTCTACACGAATCGTACGCGAACGGTACTCAAATCTTTTGTTGTTTTATACTACTCTGTAACAAAGCTTTTTGCTCATATTATTTTATTTACTTTTACTCTGAACTAGCAACAGTTTAAGTTTGTGTTTTTGTGAAGCAAATATGAGTGGAATTGTTAAAATAGTGAAAACATGGTTGCCATTTTCTAGTGTAGGACAAAGACACGTCGTCAAAGGGCTGTAATTATCTGAAGGCGGGCGAGTGTTAGCACTCGACGCCGAGGTCGAGAATATCTCTCGCCGGATCAGCAGCTCACTCGCGATGCACTCGGCGATTCCGTTTGTCACTGCGCCCGGTTGCGGTCTGAGCCTCTCGCTCTGATAAACACACTCATGTCAACGTTCTTTGAACATAAGCGGTATTCAGGCGCTACGACTCTGCCAGTTTATTGCTTTGCTTTGTCCCGGCGGACTGGTAAACCACGTTGAATTCACTTTTCGAATCACTTTGTTGCGGTATTATCGAGTTAGACATAAATACTACATAGTGATTCTGCGGTAACCGAGTGGTTTTAACAATCACGCATTCATATTTTAAATTTAAACTCTGGTTGAATTTGCCTAATACTAATAGAAGAAACTTACCTGCGGCTTGTAACACGGTCGAATTTTTATCACTTGGCACTATATGCATAGTCACGTTCTAACAACTACGGTCAACCAATTTGATTCCTAGGCCACTATAGAACCATGTCACTGACTTCTACGACAGTGCTTATTGAGTGATGCATGTCATGTATAGAGTAGTTATAGCGACAAGGTTCTATAGTGGCCTAGGATTCAAATTGGTTGACTGTACGTAAGTGAAAGTGCCACGACACTATTGACAGGGCTGATGATATAATTTCTTAGAAAAATCTCTGATTTTACACGGGTAAGATTTCGGTCGATCAATTATGGTTAGTTGTTTCCAAATCTAACAAAAACTCGTAGCGTACTTTAGATATTTATTTTTATTCTAATTTTAACAGTTCTCCGAGGGTGATTCCATATAGAAAACATATTTAACATTAACTGGTTCATTAAATGCAGTGCATGCAACCGGTACTTATTGTTTTAAAAGCATAATTTATAAACGACATGTAGCAATTTAATACCAGTGTAGCGAATGCCACGTACGGCCGCTCAGCTATTTGCACATCGTGGCGCGGGCCGGCCGCAATTAGCCGTACGCAAAGTTCACCGGAATGCGAGCACAAGAACACACCCAAGCTAAGTGCAACCTTGCAGGGTTCCTCGATATTTGGCTAGTTAGTGTTGACCTCAGTGTCATGTCATGTGCTATGATTTAGGACTATTTTTAGTAAATTATATTATAATTAATTCATTATTTTTAATCATAATTAAATTCGTAAAAATCAATTAATATTTAGATTACCTAATAGGCAGCTGTAAATGTAAACTTATTACTTATGGAAAAATATTTAGAAATAACTGGATATTATTTGTCTGTTACTTGCTAATTATTGTAATGTTATTGTTAATTGCGTGAAATAAAGGGCTTTTTTTTTTAAATAATACCTACACCAAATTTGAATAGAATGTATACACTAAAACAGTGTCCCTTATAAACGACTCTTAAATAACTATGTTATTGCCAAATGCCAGTGTATCGAACTCAACGTGAATGCGTGCCACGTACGGCCGTTCGGCTATTTGCACATCGTGGCGCGGGGCGACCGCAATTAGCTGCCCGCAAAGTTCACCAGAATGCGAGCACACGGACTCCCTGCCAATTTGCAGGGCTAGCTAATTTCGATGTATAATCTATGATTTCCGCAACGTCTTGAAGCTTCGAAAATAATTAATTGCTCTGATTTTAACTGGGACAAGATTGTGAGAGTAATAAACCCGTGCTGCACATTTTTTCTTCGAATTATACTTACCTATATAATGCATATGACGCGCGTTTACAAGCACACCCTTGCCGTTGTATCCGGGCCGACCTACATTACATGCACGCGGTTGGCTAATATTTGGGGATCCTGTTTAATGTGCACTGATTTCCTCGACACCTATCCCGCTTGTGAAATCGTGACAGTTATTCGACATACAGCAAATAGTACTAGTAATTAATAACTAGTACATAATTTAGATTACTTATTTATTATTAAATTTATAGTTTGGTTTACAGATTAAAACCGAGTTACTCGGTTTAAACTAAAGGAGAATATTTTTATTGGATAATAATAAAATGAAACACTATTTAAAATACAAATACAAAATACAAATGTTTTATTTCCGAAATAAAATAATAACATTATTACATTTATGCTGGCCCCCACACTAGGCATACATAGCCTGTCCTGTGGTGGTCATAATACGGTTTACAAGAATAAAAAAAAAATACTACAATTGAAAATAATAATAAACAATTATTTAGAGTAAACAATTGAAAAAGAAACGGCGAAGAATGGAATTTACAGAGGTACAGTTTACAGTGATGTCAAAAAAAGAAAAGAGCGAGAAACAAAAAGTTAACACAAACATAAATTATTTCAACAAAAAAAATCATCGTAAATTAAGATTTATAACATAATAACACGAAACGCGACGTGTGTAAGTATGTGTGTGTGGTTATTGTGAGTGAGTTTATTTAATATGGTATCTTGATTAGATTTTCTGTGTCTACATATGAAAGCTGCATTAAGTTCTTTGATAACACTTTTATTGCCTCGAAAATGGAGTGTTCTTTAAATTCTTATAACCTTGAGAAATGGCGTGCAAATGTAGTTTTAACAGCTGTAACAGGAATTTTAAAAATACGATTTTTAAGTAATGTGTTGTAATTGGATGAGCTAAGGACTTTTCTATGTACGTACAACGCCAACCTTATTAAGTAGAGCTTCCGAACGCTGAGCACCTGGGCATCATTGTATAGATCATTCAAAATTGAATGAAACATGCGAACAAAGAGACCTAAGCTAACGCTTTAAACTTGAAGTACATTTAATTTGTATCTTTTTCCATCAAGACATCATAATTTAATTTTATGTTGCGCTATTATATACTTGGTACGTTTTGTCACACGGGCTAAAACAATGACATATTCCGGAATGACATCTATCAACAAGCCGCTGTAAATAATAAATATACGTACAATCAAAAGTTATCCATTCTTTATTAATTTCATTTGCAAATTACTTCGATTTACTCAATTCATACCAAGTATACTTTAACCGTCAGACTGAAGGGGTCATGTAACTCATGTAATAACTGATATTTCTGTCACATCAGGTTTCTTTCTAACTCTTTCGGTGCCTAGTATTTTAAAATAAACTAAGTTCACTCGACACCCCTACCGCCAGGCCGCCACCCACCAGTTTAAAACAACTCCAGAACCGTGCGCTCACTACAGTTTATTCAGCCACTTTATCGTATCGCAGGCCATAATTCAAGCAGGTGTTGAGAGCTAACTTGTCCACGGGCGTGCGGTCGCTCACCAATTGGTTCTCGGTTTCCGATTGCCTCTTTCTTAGTTCAATTGGCTCTGTTCGAGTATAAGCGGACCTTTTCCTGTTACAAGAAATGTTCTGTTCCCCCGTGAATTGGATTTCCTTACTAAGGACTTGTGTTTTGTTCTTATAATAGACAGATTTGTTTCCTAATAAGATTAAGGGAATGGGAATGATATCTCATAATCATACAATCTGTGGTCGGTTGCTTTTGTGCGAAACTTGTTTAGAGTTCATTATTAAGCTATTCGCTTGCGGGTAAATCTTTACAAGCGTTAAATAATGTTTAAAGTACGTTTGTTGCCAGCGAGCGAGCAGCCGTCTGCACCGGAGAAAGATAAAGACTTTTAACGGTTCAAGTTTCAGCGGTCGTTATTTATGTTGTAAATTGCTGTAGACCGTTAGTGGCACGGGAAAATAAGAAAAACAAGCATGCGACGACGGCATGATAAAGTAGTCGAATACACTCCACCACTCCCCCGTCCTTCGAGCATTAATAATTAGTTAACTTCACGACATCGTCTTAAGATGTAGACGCATAGTTAACGTCTGGGGTGAGTTTTGGTGGAATTATTATAAAGTAATCTAAGTTAGTCGACCCGTAGAGATGAGGGGGTTGACAGGTGTTTAAATACACTCGCAAGTCCTCCCACTTCGCTTCACTGATTCTCTGTTTTACATGGAGCGACGGTGTGTGTGCGGTGGCAAGGGCTTTCTGAGCTCTGCCAATTAATTGCTCGTTCCAACGCGGAGTGAATACTCACATTTTGCGCTCAGACTCGAGTCGAAGTACTTGTCAGCGGGTTTTCTACTTCTAGAGATCATTTTACCGGCTTGTTATCATAGCGTTTAATGCTCGTTAAAGCTGAGTTGGGTTATAATTAGATTAAACTCGACAGTCGTAATAAAGTTAAAGTTATAGAGCATTCATGGCAGCTCTTATGGAATTTACCATGTTTAACTAACTTACTAGCAAAATACAAGGGGCAGCTACAATTAACCACTTCAACTCGTTGCTTTTCAGTCCGCCATAATTATTTAACCATATCGAAATTTCTTATTTTCATTACAGTTAAGAAAACTTTTTGATAACCTGTTGTAGTTGTATTTATATTTATATGACTCAGGAACAAGTATCTGTGATAATCACACAAATAAATGCCCTTACCGGGATTCGAACTGGGCCAGAGCGTTCATTCAGTCATTTAAATTGTAATAAATCTGTAACTTCAGACAAAACATCCAGAAAACTAGACACAGAAGAAGAGTACCGGATCGTGTCGTATCGCAACGCAAAAATATCCCGCTGCCATCTTACTCAACTTATCATAAGTTAATGCTATCCTTTATAAGCACTAAGGTGTAATAAAAAATACGGAGCAGTCAGCACTACGATAAAAATATGTCGAAGCATTTTTATTTTTGTCTTATGTTTATCTTATTACAGTGCCGCTATTGAACCGAGCCCGATCACTTACGTTACGCCTCCGCGCGTTGTGTTATGGCACGCTTTCTTTTATATGCCCTCGTCTTAATTTACATAATCGTATGTTCTGTTCAGCCCAGACTCGCGACTGCGCTTCTCAGGCGACAGAATATTTTTTTGACAAATTATTATGTATTCAGAGATTTTATCTGTAAACAAATATCGAGGGATGATTATGAAATTCGGCTATGAATGGCAGCGTGGGAGCCTTGTTTTAAATTGAAAATTATCTGATCGAATAACTTTTTCATCAGACTACATTTATCCATTAGTCATACGAACATGTTAGTAAGCTTGTAATAGCGCTAAATCTAAAAACAACAGGTTTCTTGGTGGACCCTCGAATCAAAACTGACATTGACTCTTACATTTAGTAGTTTTAAACACTTATCCCAACATTCGATTTTGCTTTAAAATTCGATTTGACTTATCTGCTCGCAAGCTGTCTGAGAATAATGTACTAGGACAGATAATTATTTTATATGGACCCTAAAGTACTATCGCGCCCGGACCCTGATCGTTGTCGGATTACTCCCCTCTTTACGCCGGCGATATGCGTCTACCACTTTGTTGTTTTATACGTTTTATACTAAGTATAAACGAAGTCTCGGAGCGACTTTATGCATCGCCTCATTGCTCTTCGCCGTTTCGCTTAGTTTCCCCTTTTATCCTTCATTCTCGGCTCATGTCGCTATATAAAATCCGGAAGGGATTAATATTATTTCGTGTGCATGCATAATATAATGCCAACGTAGCCATAGAATTTGATAGGCAGTCAAGTAATACTATCGTTTAATACAACTAATACTATATTATCTGGAATGCTAATCATATTTTAGCTTAACTCATTTTAAAACTATGGTAATATCCAGCAGAAAGCCTGATACTTGGAATGCAGGTGTTTTAAAGGTACCGAAAGAAATTATATGTTTTAAGGGTTCCGTGCCAAAAAGGTACAAAAGGAACCCTTATTTTTTTGTCTTTCCACTTTGCCTCACTAGCAAAGCAAACATTGGAGGTATCTAATAAAAGAAAGAATTTCATTTTTCGACGAACAAGCCTTACGGGAACCGCTGTAATAACGCGTCGCCACACTCGCCTCCAACCCTCGGCAAACGCTCAGAAACAAACTACATTTTTATACGGAGAGCAAACAAAATGAGTTAGTGGTGCCATTGCGTCGCTTTTTCCTGTATTCCTTGCGAGCGAGCTGAAAATTCGCTTTAATGCCTTTGTTCTACAGCTCTTTCGAGCTTTCATGTTCCGCATATTTTTACCAGTAAGGTTTATTTTATGTTAAAAAGATTTTATACTCTCCTTCATGCAATCCGATTTACATTTTTATTGTAAAGTCGGTAGGTATTATTATTTGGATATAAGTTATACTTAAAAGCTTAATTTAATAAATCATCGTTGATGTGTTTTGATAACTGGTAGTTACCTTCAAATAATATTAACATTAAATACTCATTATACAGAGTTATGAACGCTTTTGACGAAGCACAATAGACAAATCAGTTTGCTTGTTAAAGGATGGTAATCACTTTGAATGTAAAATTAAATAAAATAGGTGGAATCTCCCGGGCGAGTTTATTCATTACTTTCCGCCGCGAGCGCCGGGGGATGGGGGTGGCCCACCCTCACTTCGCTCAGTTTATGGATATAACCTCGACAAAATACCCCTAAAATTGCACTGTTTTTATTACGTTCTCTTTATCTCTTTCGGTTTGTTGCTCCTTTTTTTACGACGTTATTATTTTATTAACGAACTCGATATAATAGCCATCCTTTTCTTGACGCTTACAATTCTTACATTTCGCGTTACACGTTTTGTTATAATAATCTTCAACAATTAAATGGCATTTGATGGCATAGTGAAGGGGCTGACATGCCCGAAGGCCTGATAAAATATGACGGCGGGAAAATAAAATATATGTTCAGCTTTGCGGTAACCGCAGTGGCGGCGGCGCTCGCGCACGCATTAACTCGTAATTAATTACTCGGGATTGTTATGATGCGGCGGCCCATTGTTTGTTTATGTACTATAAATTGTTTTTATCCGGCGCTGTCACTTATTTAACTGCTTCATTTCTATCTAAAGTTTTGAAGAAAGACGGGAGAATTCAATTTACACGTTCGCTTGAGACAGCGGAAATGCTCCTGAAATATGTAAGCGACGTTCTAAATGTCACATCTTTTAAACATCGTTCTCCGTTATGTAACTCTATAAAATATATACATGACATTACCTTCATAACAAAATGAGATCGGGTCGTTTGTGTTGACAGATTGAGAAATCTTGTATGAATTTTCTGTATCATTAAATAAAAACATTGTTAAGATGCCAAATAGTTCGCGTTCGCGATAAAACAAAGCGTCTGGCAAGCGACCAAGTTGCGCGGTGCGATCGCGGACGCGACACGAGTGGATGAACGCGCGATTTTTGATCAGCGCTGCACAATGCGCCTTAACCAAAATACACGCTGAAATTTGTAATACATAGTAACTATATCTACAATTATTCACTTATTTTTACAGTCGTGATATACGTTCTTCGGTTAGTTACTAATTTATCGGTTTCTCAAACTGTTACTGATTCTCAAACAGTTTGACAGCCTGTTAATGGATCATTAAATGACTGCTCGGAAGATAATTTGTACGCGCCAACCCACCTAAATGTTTATACGACCGAGCTTTGATTCAACCCCGACCAGGCCAACGAGACGCATCAGCAGACAGATTCCGCTTAGCGTGGTGCAGATTTGCACGGATAGGTACATTTTAAATGGGGCTGCCAGAACGCAATTACACTCCCTTTGAGCGCACGGAATGCGTTATGTATGACATTCGATTCAATTTTACTCACAAAGCTCGCATTCTCTTGGCTTTGACAAAATCCGTCTGAGCAATACGCTTTGTCATAGCAAATGTTTTCCTTTTTATCTTTTAAGTTGCAAACTTTGGTCGTTTATCTCCAAGCATATATTAATAAACATGAAAGATAGCGCCTTGTAAGTTTGCCATTAGCTGCGCGTTATTCAGCCGGCGTGACATGTGACAGATAACTCGCGTGCCACCGAGTGGTTTGATCGGAGCTGTCGAGTGCAGCCGGAATGATGTCCCGTCTGTTGGCACCGGACAAGTGCATTCCGCACGTCCGACGCGTCCACCTGGCCGTGGGCGGGCCACCATCCCAACAACGCTTTGATGTCCCCACACGAAAAAACAACAACAACCCGACACTTTGAAACTCAATTAACCCACATAATTTACTTTTCGGTCTCCAAACTCAATTATTATCATCATTGTGAAACTTTCGTCGTAAAATGTATTTCCTGTTATTTTATTGTCTGCTAAATGGCCCACAGCGATATATCGCGTGTGTTATTTCAGAATAAAATAATATAACTTTATTGCCGCTTATTAATCGCGTCGTAAACGAATATCATTCGTCAGTTACCGAATTAAACTTTACCGTCTTCTTCTTTATAAAGTTATATTTCAGGAGATCTCAATCGACTTCAAGCCCATTACATTAATAAAAAATGTAAACTTGAGGTCTAAGATCCTTTACAATTTGTAGGTGTATGCGGAGGTTAAGTCGAAGTTAATTAATTTACGGCGAGCGAGGTGAGCTCGATTAGTGGAATAAATTGGGCTTGCGGCGGGCGCAATCCCCGGCGCAGTAAACACCGCCGACAACAAAGGCAACTCGGCAATCGCCCCCTCTGCGCGAAAGGCGAGCTTAATGCTAACTCATTATTTATTCACATCTATAACGAGATTGTCGGTGCCCCCGTCCGTCCCCGTGCGCGCTCTACAGCCGCTTATTTGTCTCGCCACTCGCTCCCGTCGCCATATTTACTCTCACTCGCTCTTTTTGCTCGCTTAATTCTCTTTTTGTGACGGAGTTATAAAGCCATTACGTTTTCCTTTTACATTTTCTCCCTCTAAAATTGCCGACGACTCATTGCAACATATAGCGCTTCTCTATCCCGCAGCAATAAGGCTATAGTACCTATGTTTTCTCTTGTCGAACGTCTGTATGCTCTACTATAATATTATGGAATATTTCGATGCATACTTAAATACATAACCAAGGAGGTTTTATTTTATATTTCGTATAATGTAAACATTAAATAAATTTTACATTATATGTATTATTCAGAACGTTAGTACATTACTATTGCGCTTGTATTAAGTTTGCCTGGAAATGCCAATGAATTAATCGTCTTAACTGAAGAAGGCTTAACACGAAGCTTAAAATATAATCACTGGCGTTAAAATATCGTGAAGTAACAAGTACAGTAGGCAATTATATCAATGGACTTTATTGTAACTTGATACTAACAATCTGATAGTTCTGCAACGTCGGGCACGTCGACCGGAAACAATGTTACACTTGAGAATTTTATTTGAAAGATATGAAAAGCGGCAGAGTACTCACAAACGGCTAGATAATGCCGACAGATACTCGGAGCAGTCGTTGAAAATTTTATGTCGCCTCTCACTGAATCGTCAAATGCACCTCCCTGCACCCGCGGCCCCGTTCCGCCGCTACTGACATTAAAATCATGGCTTCCATTTAATTTCCACCCTAACGACACAATTGGTGAAACTAAATTTGCCCAGTATTCAGTTATCAATGCTAGTGTTCAAGAAATTAGTAACATCATTTGAAAAGAACAGATATTTTGTTTAGTATGTAAACAAACGCTTTATATTTAAATACTGTTTTTATTTTATATAAACTAAAATCTAACTATGCATGCAATTCCGGTTTCTGTGCTTTGCATTTAAAAACAAAAATATTAAAATCCATGTGTGAAATAAGGAAATGTTCATTTACGTTTTGTTAATTAGTGTCTGAATTTTTGAAAAAAGTAGAAAGTAGATGGAACGAGCCGCATCAGTAATTAAATAAAGTTTTATATTCTCTTACTTGTGCAAAACAAAACATTTTATATATCTTACAAAACAATAAGAAAGCTAAAAAGCCAAATGTTTAGTATACATAAAAATATAAGTGGAGTTTTCGCCTGGAGGGGAGTGGGTGGGATGATACAGGGGTTTTATTGTAGTCGGTACGATACGTTGTGCGAGATTACTCCAGCTTTAGAGAAATCCGGAGCAGCGGGTATTCCCTTTGTACTGTTGACGCTTCACCGTTTTTCCGCCCTCGCTCGTTTCTTTACCACAAATACCAATTGCAACTCCTTTACGAATGACACTACACGACCACTTGGAAACTACTTCGCAGTCCCGCTCTTAATTCGACATCTGAGCGCTTAAACATTTATAGCTACAAGCACTTAATCGTGCTAATCTATTTGACTACTTGTTTCAAATAATTAATTAGTAGTAATCCATTGCTAAGATATCTTTGTACGAAGTAAGAAATCTCCAAAGCATCCATAACATGGCCCGGGCTGATTGGTATTTGGCACGACATGCCACCACACATCACATTGTCAAGATTCACCCGTGTAATCTAAATAAACACAATTTATACCCGTGTCGAATATATTCACACGCGGAGCTTCAGCTTATCCTCATTGCAATTCTAACTATGAGGCTGCCATTGCCGCTCTCTGAATATGTTTGTATGACATGTGCGGCCCCGATTGACATCGCCCCGTTTGTTTTCAAATATCACCCACCTTTTAAGTACATGTAAGTTTTTGTTCTTATTTTTCGATACAATAAAGTAAAATTTTTGGTATTTTTCTAGGGTGGTTCTGGTTGAAGTGACACGAAGAAATTACCATATTGTTAATGTAATTCTTACTGATCGTTTCTGAGCCGCTGGTACTTCTGCTTACTCATAACGACGCGTATGAAAGTAAAAGTAACACCAGATAATTGAAAACAAACGATAATAAATAAAAGCTTTCCACCAAACTCAACATGAAATCTGACGTTAAATGTTACTAGGATTCTCGTGCCTAAAAAAATCCCCTTAAATGTGAGCGATACAAAAACGCAATTCAACAATACGTTCACCGCAAATTGAATGAGGCTCGAAATAAATCCCACAGTCGCTGCCTGACTCCCAATACTGTGTACGCATTTCACCCCTGTTTGCCGTTGTTGGCAATTCATGCGGGAAAACGCACCTGAAAACGAGAAAAGTTATATTAGTTATCTCAACAACAATAAGTTTTGATCAAACTTATTACGAAAATATTAGTTACGCTTTATTAAATACTACACGGCCTTAGGGATAAAATGAAGCTTGAAACAACAAGAGTCGAATCAGTGCTAAATACCTACCCGCGATCGTTATCGGGGGAGCCATTTTCTCTCCCTCATTAGAGATCGAGGCCCCGAGGGTCGAGCGCCGTAAACCAGCACTTAAGTGTATCGTAAGTGTTAATTACTTTTGTCACTCCACAGGCGGCGGTTAACAAATCCCAACGTTACATAACTCCACCGCGGAATACTGTAATTTACATGGCCTGATGCAACATTGTTTGGATAATAAATTATGATGCCTTGAAGCGTTCTTAACGGGCGGCTAAATCGATAAGCGTCGTTTTTATTGCATCATTAACAAGCTGCGAGGGGCGAAACGATTTCAATCTGCGTAATCAACGCCGGGAGCTGCCGCTTCGAGGGCCGCAGACCTAATTCTAGCCTAACCTTACTAACTACCTCACTACCCAACCTCGTTGGTAACGGGGACACGGACCCTTAAAAGAGTCTTGTATTTAATTGAATTTAAATTTTTATCGGTAACTATTATAACTATGCGTGTTTTTATTGACCAACAAAGAGCCGACAAATGTATGATTGATTCGTTATTGCACGCTCACTGCACAAAACAATTCTACATTTTAATTCACACATGCAAAATGTATAAAATCTGATATGGAAATACAGCTAAAGGTTTTAAAAAAATACGAACCTGTTTTTATTGCGTTCAAAATTAAAATTAACAGTCTGCTGTCGCTAGCGAATTTCCGGCACTCGCCGTCCGGGAATTTCAATTTTACGAAATACAAACTATCGCCATTTGTTATTTTATTTTCGATTTATTAAAGATTTCAAACAAGTTCAAACTAATTGTTATGTTCGAGCAGTTGCTATAATTTAAAGAGTTTTGTTGTTACGATGTCAAAGAAGTTTTGTAGTAAATAAACTTTAACGTTTTATAATTTAAGCCTCATCTATCTGGCTACGTTTTTATTTTGTAATATTTTTTTCTGAACTACTTGCCTGGATATATTTTATTACGCCCATACATTTTTCCTTAATACAGTCGTAATTCGTAGTAATAAAAAGAGAAGTCCGTCTTGAAATAACATTATTTTTCATCACACGAGCTGGTAAAATATCTCTTGCTTCAAAAACTGATGAGAATGTTGCATTTTATCTATGAGAGTGGCAAAGTAAATAGATGCGAATTTGAGTTGATTCCTCTTTTTGGCTGATGGAATTGCCTTGTAAGTGACGATTTTGAATGATAAATATTTAAGTGTTCATTTTGTGTTTCACTCGATGGCAAACTTTGTTCCTCCTTGAAACTCTGGCAACGCTCAAGATTCGATTTTGGAATCATTCGCTTGCTCAGGTATCAATATCAACACGAGGTGTTAAACAACAACTTTGCAAAACAAATAACTATGAAATATTTGTCTTTATTATAATATCAAGGATGACTATAAACGATTGTTGGTCACGCAACTAAGCCTTTTCATTATGAAGTAACGCTGAAACGAACAATTAGTTTATGACTTATTTCCTCTCCGTCAATTTTAATTACCCTTTTGGCATGATTTAATTCTATTAGTTTAGCAAATAGGCAATCGGCAATTATATTTGCATTTTCAACTGAGCCTGTGTTAAATTAGTTACATTTACAAAAAAAACCGCTCAAGTGCGTGTTCGTTTTACTGGCGCACCGAGGGTTCCGTAAAAACTTTGAATTATCTCGTGTAACTATAAAGGCGAAAGACTTGACTTTTGATCCAAAGTACTTATACTAAGTATAATTGAGTACACCGCCATCTATATGTTGGTTTTTCGAGGGTAATTCTCTATCATGTGAACCGATTTCAAAAATTGCTATTTTATTTGAACAAAAAAAAAGTGTATTGTAGTTATCTCTCTTCGTATAGTTATATATTAGTTATTAAAAATAAAATAACAAAATAATACTTTTAATGTGTCTGGGTTAGCGTTGTTCATAACTGTTCCAAATTTCAAATCGATACCTTAAGTAGTTCTCGAGATATTTAGCGTTGTAACAGACGGACGGACGGACAGAGTCGCACCATAAGGGTTCCTTTTGTACCTTTTTGGTACGGAACCCTAATTAAGTATGATACTAAATTTTGAATAAAATGAAGGGTCGAGACATGTGTATTGTTGTAGTCTAAAATTTCTTTGGCAATTGCAATTTTATATAAAGTAAAAAATATATATTTACTATAAAAACGGTTCTGTAATTTTTTATATAGTTATTATTATTTTTTTTGTACATATTTAAAAGGAGCCTTTATCAATGAGACATGTCGGCTCCGTTGGGCCTCTACATTACAGTTTCAATGTGTTACGAGTTGTCAAAAAAACTGTACACGAATTTCGCAATTTTAGACAGCGGTTCCGCCAATATCGAGTGAAAAATATAATTATAAAAAAACTATCAGACACATGCCATAATGCCATTTCATAAATTATTACTTATAATAATAATATTATACCTATTTTTGTATACATTTTTAATGGCTTTAGTTATATTTTAATATAACGTAATACTTTATAGAATCAAAATCATTTTTATACGAGGTCGTAGTTCTAACTTAACCCACTTTTCTGGGAGCCTTATACTTCTATTGAGACCTACATACGAGTATGTATAATTATTAATATCACTAGAACAAATATATTTTAGATTGTGTAATAATTATGGCAGTGTATAATAGACGAAGTGTAAATGTACCCTTTAACCAGTAACCAGTATACCAAGAATAATCAAGTAACATTATATCAAAGTATAATATATGAAAAGTAACTATAAAAAATGTAGTGCACCCATATAAAACATCACAATATTTACACTATTTCTCTAAGTAATTCGTATTTTACGACAAAAGGCATATACTTAATTAATGTCATAAGGGCAGACCAGACTAGACCATACTCAATTACACTCAATTAGTCGATCATCAACCGCAATAACAATACATATTTATACGTTTAATTAAACTCTAAATCGTAAGGGTCGCTACGTGTTGGCTTGATTCATATATAGGATTTTTTTTTCAAGTTAATTATCAATTTTAAGAGTTATCACTTCATAGACATTAAAAATCGATTAAGGCATAGTTATGCTAAACTAATTATTCAATTAAAGCCCTTTAACGATAAAGTCGTTGATGATAAAAGTATTACGAAGCGGTTAATAATAGCTGTTACTTAAAGTAAATTAAAATTGTAAATACAGGTGCTGTCTGTATAATGATGTACTTCAAGGCAGTGCCCCATTCGCAAGGCATAAAGAAAATGTGATTCATCCTCCCTTAAGCTTTGATTACCCAGCTGTTGGCTGTGGCCGCATTAATTGTGTTAAATTTATTTTATTATGAAAGCAAACAAGCGCACAACCAAAAATAATGAGCACCATTTATACAATAAGAACGGACAATAAAGCGCTGTTTACGCCCAGTTTACAAGTTCTGTGAACGTTTTAATGTCGTAGCAACATCTGCGCAAATTTTAAATAGATATCCAAACGACCTGCAAATAAATTATACATAATTCTTCGTAAAAACATAAACATTCGAGTTGACACTGGCACATTCAGAGAATAATTTTACTTCTCTCGTAACGTTTTTAATGTCTCATTTATGAAAAGCGTTTCTATAGTAGATATTTCAATGAAAACTTTTTGACGTTGAACGATTTTAACGTTACGTTCTGGACTCTTTCATTCTTAAATATTAAACTATATGAAAATATATTTCAAATTCTAGTGAAAGGCCCCACTTAAACCAATAACCTGTCAAAGCGTCCTTTATAGCAAACGACAAAGTGGGGCCTCCTTGGAAATGACACATATTCCGTTTATAATTTGTATTAATAATTTTGTAGATATCTATTATTATATTAGAAATACCACTGATTATATTTTAAATGTAAATAACAACCAAATTGTCGTAACCATAAAAACATAACCAGTCAAGTTGACACTAGCATTTACAAAGCCAAATTAAAGCCTTAATAGCTGAACAAGGAATTTGCCGTGTAGGTAAAACATTTGCTCGTTGTAATTACCGTTAATTAATAATGACTTAATAGCCAGCCGGAGTGGCAGGCATGCCAGGGTTGAATTACCAGCCGACTGCGGGAAATCCGCTATCAATCTTCTACTTACTTAATCGGTTAATTGTTTTTAACTGGTACTAATTCACGGTGCGAATTACATAAATTTACTTTCGACAAATGATGAAATGAAAATAATTGACTTTATGATTGGTCAATTTAGGAGTTAGTTGAAGGTTTATACGTTTTTTTTTTTACTTTTATTAGTTTTTCCCTAGTACATATACGAATTTAGATGATTAATAAAATATCTGTTTTTTCCACGTGAATAAAACAGTTATATTAATAATTTTAACATTCTTGTATATTATCAAGTCGGCTAGTATAACTATCAATTTGTTAAGTATATAACAGCATTAGCAGACATACTAACGTTCACAGTACGATATTTCAATAAAAAAGACAATACCATTGCTTTCATAGCCAACGACAAAATAAATATGGACCGTAAATTTTTATTCAAGTGGTTTATTTTATCGGCATGTAGGTGGGTATTAGCTTCCGAAAGCCGTTTACATGTGTAGTGTGAAATGCTCAGCGCGGAGGCAGTTTGTAGGGCGGGCGGGCGCGTGCGCGCGAGCGTGGGGAGGGGAGCGGCCGCCGACCGGCCTCGCGGCCCGCCGCACTCTCGTCCCGGCCGTCGGCCCGACTATATGTCCGACCGACACACGAACATCTTCTTTGTCTCCGATAGTATCGCGACTCGTCTTTATTTTTGTTCCCCATCGGATCACCTCGCATCGAACACTCGCCATTGGATTGCAGTGCGCACGGATTGCAGTGATTTTTTTGAGTTCATTTTTCACAACTTTGTTTAGATAAGTGATGTGAAAAAAAGTTTTGTGTAGTTGCAAACTTATAAAAGTGTTGCTAAGGTGAAAAACTAGCTATAGCTATATGTTTAGCACACAATAATGAAATAAAGTGTTACCGTTTTATTGATGTTGTTCGGTAATTACAAAAGTGCAGTGAACATTATTGCACATTAGCTGTCGTAACAGTAGCCATAGTGAGGATCAAAGATTCACCTAAAAGCAATGTTGAAAGTGGTGGCAAGAAAGAAAGCAAGAAAAAGACTGGTAGAAAGAAAGCTGACCGCAACAGCGGAGCGGTGACAGGAGTGAAAAAAGAGAAGGCGACAGCAGTCTTCTCCATAACGGAAAAGGAAGGAAAAGAGATCTCGGCGGTTAAGGATGTTACTGAACATCAGGTATCAACTTTAAGCTATAATGAAAAGATATTTGTTAATTGAATAAATGAATCCTATAATTATATATTATAACGGCTAATACTAAGAGGTATTTACAACTGATTATCTAGCGAAAAAACACTATTAGTTATATTACCTTCAATCATAGTTGTTTGATTATAACTTATAATATCATTATAGTCATTTACGAGTATACTTTTTATACAGAAACATTAAACAGTTTAATATATTATCATTACCTACGAACGATAACAATAAGTCTTGTCATTATTAACCGTAATTATCTGCTTTGTTTTAAGTATTTTAATGGGGTTCATAAGCTAGTAGCTCTTCCATGGTAAACACTCATTTACATAAAAGAGAATGCCTCATTTTACAAAAAAGGTGAAAATCCGCCAACAGATCCCAGGCAGGTTACACTTATTCACATTGAAAAAACTAATAGAATCGTTATTGCCGTTGGTCACGACACATTCGAAACGCAGGCGCGCGTAGTTCTGAGCTATTATACTACGATACCGGCTGAATGTTTATAGCGGAGTAATTATACCTGTACTCGAATCAACGAGGGGCCGAGCTACAGTCGTCCTGCCATCCGTGAAAATGCACTATAAACTATATATTTTGTGGGTTCTGATATGTAACGTAGGTAATTAAATCATTGGGTTTCATGAACAATGTAAGATTGATTTACAAACACATTTGTAATACACAATAGTCATATTTCAATAATATGCATTTCGTATTTTAAATGGGACCCTCCCAAGATTTAGTAAGGAAAATGACAAAACCTTATTTCTCCTCTTTTGGCTTATGAAAACATTTCAAAATGAAAAATCAGTCTCATGTCATAAATATAGATTTTTTTTTTACTTTTTTCTTATTTTAGGATCCTGATAGTTGGTTTGATATAAACCACTCCATAACATCAAAGTTAAAGTGTGTTTTCTCCGTTGTCGCTTTTTCACTCATACAAAATTAATTAGACATAGAGGTTCCATTCTTTCATCAAAAGAGATGCTGTGTTATATTATGTAGTTTTAGAAACAACTAATAACTCCATATCGACAAAATGGGACCTTCGCCCAAATAATGACACAATATATTACTTCTAATGATGTGATTTTGATAAATATGATGACATTCACATTTATAATATTATTGTTAAAGCTTGATTGATGTTAAACTATAAATTACAATTCGATAAATACGATACAGACCATTTCTAATTCACTGCTAAGCTACAGTACGCTGTAGCCGTAGCACAGATTTCCCGGAACGTAGAGGTGTAACGACAATGTGTCGTTATTAGCGCTGAATGGGTTAATTATTTAATTTTTAGGAGCTCTTTTTGTTGCCTTCTCTTCTCAGATAGATAGCGGAGAAATCCATACTTGAGCCAAACAAAAACACCAACATAATGTCAAAATAAAATCATTCACTTGTAAGATTAACATTCCCAAAATACTTATAGTCGTTATTCAAATGCAGCTGTCCATATTGTTCTGATTTACTTATAATCTGTCATGCTATTCATGCTCTACATAAGTATGAAAACTCAGGTTCTATTTTTTATTTTATTTTCTTAAACATGCAAATAAATATTGATGTTATGTTCCTTATAATAGGCTGCGAAGTCTGACGTTTCAGGTGCGGCTAGGACAATAGGTCGTTAATGGAATTTCATACAAATGTTGCAGGCCTTTTTTTTAATTTCCATTCCACATAAACTTGTGGCACAGGCATCATGACATTCAGTTATAAAAAATTAAGCAAAATTTTTTTTCTTCTTTGTGTTTTATTATTATTATTATAGCGCTACGACGCAGGGTTTAGAAGATACAGCCCTACAAAGATTTCTGCATGACTGAAAAAAAAACTTTATAGGGCTGTATCTCCGAAACCGTGTGTCGTATCGCAAAAATAATTAAATTTTTGTTCCCCTTCAGGAAACCCCAAAGTAATATTAAAAAAAAAAGAAAAAAAAAAGGAAAAAAGCGTAATAGCGTGCGTTGTAGCGCCAAAATAATCATATTTTTGTTCCCATTCAATACCCCACGCACTAAATAACCTATCACATTAGGACATGAAACAATCATCATCATCATCCTATTTTTATTATTATTTCATTGCATGCTTAAGAAAAGCACTATACATACCTCGGCGGGAAATATGGGGTTGCCCGCCCTACTATCCGGCCTCGCTATGTGTCTCTATATGTCTTCGGCCGGCAACGCCTTTCGTTCCGGCCTCTGTAGTAATGTAGTATTATTAGTGAAAACTCTTGCGGGCTTACAGGTGGCCCCAAAACGTTCACAAGATAGTACAAATAATGTCAATGTACATAAATTAAATAACATAATTATACAAAGTAAAATTAAATTACGTCAAATTACAATTAGATAAACATTAAGTAACAAATATAGTGTCATGTTATCGGCGAATACATCAGCGTTCTGGAATAAATATTAACTCATGTAGGTTAATAAATTATTTTATGTCCAGCCTTACCGGCTCGGTGCAAGGCGCGTAATGCAGCGTTTATCACCACATTTTATAGATAACGTAAATTATACGAGTATTATGTGGTAATTGTTTCCTTTATGCACTCGTAAACTGCGCGATTGATTTTCTGCCTCGATAAAATTCTCGGAAGCCTCGTTTCTGACAACCGCGTTTTCAAAATCAACGACATCTTAATTTAACACATACATCACATCACATCACATCTCATTATCGAGTCTACATTTTGGATATAAAAAATAGATGTTGGTGTCCTAGTTTTAGTGGCATTACATATTTTCTAACGTTAACAAATATGTACATAGGAGTAAATTAGGCATAGGTAATTGGTACTTTTTTCGAATCTGAGGTATATCATGATCCTCACTGCAACTTTACCAAATGGATAAGTTCATTTTTGGATGCATGAACAATGTGGGGTTGGAGAGGTTTGTCCATATACCTACATACACATACATACCTATGTCAGACAGAAAAAGTGTTACTAACCTTAAATTTGTTTTATAATCGAATAGGTATGCTTTTACTATTGCTAAATACACCTATCCTAGTAAATATCGCTCACTCGTTTCTTAATAATTAAATATACCAGCATAAATAAGCACCACTTAGCTGTAGTTAATATAATTTATCAGTTAACCGTCGGTAATAAAGCCCACTTAAATCTTGCTCTACGGAGTCGTTACCACCTATATTTCCGTAATGCTAGGGTATGGGTACGAGCGAACGCTTAGAATTATCAGCGATTACACGACCCACAATCATCACAATTGTAGCTCATAACATAACTTATTTATTTATCAACGTTTTTAAAAGTATGCATTTATATTGGAAATGAAGCATTTGATAAACACGTGTAGATATTGGAAGAATTACAAGTATGTCGAAACCAGTTTTATGCAATCCAAGTCCACACCCTCCTTACTTTGCTGGGACAGAAAAGACAAGTTTTGTTTTTTGTTGACGGTAGTAGCTACCATGTACATGGAGTATGGAGGATTTAATAAATTTCCAAAAATCCTAACCATCAGCCTAAATATTCTCGTAGCTCGTAAGTACTCGATCAGTCGAAAAGTTTAGTACATATAATTAAATTGGAACAAAAACCGTGATTTTCAGTAGTTAATTCAGC
Source organism: Cydia pomonella (assembly GCF_033807575.1). Classification (NCBI taxonomy): domain Eukaryota; kingdom Metazoa; phylum Arthropoda; class Insecta; order Lepidoptera; family Tortricidae; genus Cydia; species Cydia pomonella. The sequence goes on from NC_084715.1 coordinate 11,038,474, forward strand.
CTCTTTACCATGTGCGTCCAAACGATGCGAGCACGACCTGGTTTTATTATTCCAGGGGCTTGTCGCGTCAGACCTTATTTAGGTGATTGTGTGAATGTCTAGTCATCGCAACGCATGCACGGCGCCATTTCCTCGGTATCTCCTTGGCATGTATATATTACACCTCTTATTTTGCAATCGTCACGTACGAATTGTTAAGTCTAGCAAACTGGCTGCCTGCCTGGTACGCAACGCTTCTTACTATGCATGGACAGGCAACCAAATTCTGTATGCGGCTTGAATTCGGGTCATGAACATTCAATTCTGCCTTACATTATTCATGTGTGATTAGCTTTTATTACGAATTTAAAAACTTAGCTTATATGCGAAATATACACATCTGAATTTCTAAATAAGTGGTAACAGGTGTAATGCATTTACATTTACAAATATCCAATTATGTACAGGAAAACGAGTAAGGAACAGATAGGTAATATAGACGCATTTACAATGTATTCATGAGACATTCCTCGTTTACATGAATAAATCTAGCTAGACGTAATATTTGTCAAAGCATTGTTTAATACAGCACTTGAACAAACATTTGCCATCAACATTTCATTGATTTATTTGTTTTCCTTATTTCGTTAAGTTACTCGACAAACCAAAAGTGAGGAAAGCAAACAGACCGAAAGCCAAATGCAGTAGTGGGCCTCGACAATAAGTTACTGTAGCATTGTGAATTATTCATAGGGCAAGGCGAGCTCATTGTACACGTTACGAATAGAGTCTTTCTCTTTTTGTGCTATTCCTTTGAAATCCTCGCGGGCCGGACGCACGGTTATGTCGGCCGCTATTGCCATTTATCTAGTCATCATGTATTCTCTATTGGTGTCGAGAACAGCTTTTATTTTGAAGTACTACATTATTTTTGCGATGTCATATGATATTTATATTATTTGAAAATTACGAAAGAGTAATAAATTTGAAGAAAGTCGTGTGCGGGGAATAATTTTTCGCTCTGCTTAGCAACATCTATACGCAGAGTACGCACCTTTTCTCATCAAGCAACTATACAAAGATTTCATGTGTCATAAAGAAAATATGTACTAGATCAACAAAAACCGCAATGTAACTAAAATCGCAATCGCATGCACGTTCTTGAACCGTCTAAATGAAGCTTTAGGTATTGTAGGTATGGTATGGTACTTAATATAAAACTTAAAATAGCAAAACAGTTTATACGAGCGGTCACTCTCAGTTGTAGGGTACTACATAAGGCTTACCTAACTAAGTAACCAGGAACTTCTCTCGAGTTTACAACTAGTTATTAATACTTTCCTCGAGAAAGTTTTTATTCAAATTGATTAAACGTTGAACGGGAAAGCTCGTAAAGTAAAAAAAGAAAAGTCACAGCCGACGATCGCGTTTCGAACCGCTGTTTGAAATTTGCTGCGAGACGGAATTCTCCTTGAATTTCAAGTTCTATCCTATTAAAAGTTTGTCAAAGTATTAGAAATTCGAACGAGGGGCGAGCGAGAAGCTATCACGCCATTTTTCCGGCTCTCCCTTCGTAGAGCGACGGGAGGCGAGCAAAACGGCCCCCCGGGCTGGGATCGCAAGATTATGTTTCGCTATCTGTTTTGAATTCGTAATTTGAATATAATTAATTCAGAAATTCCAACGTTTAATTTATTTTTAAAGTTATTCTGCTTACTGCTTTTCGTAGCTATCTACCTACGCTACAATAAAAGCCAACAAATAATTTTCGCTCAAGCTACCAATTAAATTCGTGTTTTTACAAATGAGCTTTCAATTTTATTTTCAGAAAATAAACTGTCTCGACAGCGAGACAATTTTCAACGTTCGGGTCGTGTTAATATTCTAATTTTATTTTGACATCGTTGACTAATGCTGTCGTTTATTTTTATTGCTGGTTTATTTTAGTGACGTTTGTTTCTGGCCGGTGGTTCGCTATTATTGCTCGTCGACGCATCAGTCATCGCGCTAATACCTCGATGTCTATTTTAACCTGAAGCAGTTTGACAGGCCGCCAACGCGGCGTGCCACCGCCACAACACCAGTGCGGCACCTTTGAATATCTTATTGCGCCGGACGCAGCGCTCGCGCGCCGCCGGCACGCGCGGCCCATACTTGATTTATCACTCCATTGTTGCAGAGCGTCGACCCACCCTCTCCGGATAAGGCTAAACATTCAATTGCCGGAACGCTCCTGAGAAGATTTTGCTCCCTTCAAACGATCGATTGACTACTTTACCTACATTACATTTAGCTCGTTCCGGCCTTAATCCGGCGGCGTCTATTTGGAAAAGATTTATTTGTTTAATGTGTGAAGTAGCCTACATTTATATATAATGCTGTGTAAAAAAAAACTCTTGGTAGTTTTATAAGGACGCGTATATATTTTGAATTGCGATCTTTGGCCCCAAGCTATAAATGTCAAAAGCTGATCGCTTCGTATAGAATGTCGAATAAGTGACCCGTTTTCATTATTCCCGAGCGTAGTTTAGTAAGACATAATATTTTGCTCTAAAATATTGCCACTTGATTGTTTACAACCTGACATATAACTTGATCGCAAAATATCTAAAAATATATATTTACGCCAGCGCATAACATTGTTTTTTATTTGACCGCGGAAGGGAGAGAATCTGTTCGATAATAGCTAAAGTTGCGTTTAATGGTCCGCGAGCGAATTCCTTCTCGTAAAAAGGTCGCTCCGAACTTCAAAAGAAATTCTTTATTGAAACATAATTCTCGTTCAAATACAGAGTTCAGTGTACCGCGAACATATTTTACTAAACAGTTTAGCACTATTTTATGATGTCCCATTAGACGTGCTAACTTGATGTTTCAACACTTTCGACACACAGAATCCGCTAACAAGCGTTACGCTGTAATATTCAGTTTCTTCACCGCGTTGCTCAACGTTTAGAGCCTGTTCGCAAATAAAACAGCCATTGTTAAATCAGGTGTACGTACCTACTACCTAGGCAACAAAACAAACCGAAGAAACACGGCTACTTAAATTACGCTGGTCGTAAATGGCCGCCCGGCGGTTACCCGACTAGTTTTATTGAGCCCTGCTCTGACTCGATCGTAAATATCCCCAAGTAATTACTTTCCATTCCCCTTGAATTTGCAGTCTATCTTTTAAAACAAAACGCATACTCTTCCCCTCTTTGAAAGTTCCTTTTATTTACGTACCTCGTTGTTTTACTTTTTTTGGCGTTAATTAAACCACTTGTAAAAGGAAGTCGTCGATGTTAATATTAATTAACATCACAATTTTTTATTTGAACCGATTTAATTTGAAATGATAATTGACCTCTGAATTACCGAATTTAAATTAGTTTTAACAAATAAATAAAACCGTGATGCTAATGTTGATGATGCAAGATCTGTTAGTGATAAGTATTAACAAGTTATTACTATTCAATCTCTGCTTGTAATTCCTATTAACATTGTTTTATGTGTCAGACGTGATTGTATTTGTCCATCGGACACAAAAACCCTGTGGGCGGCGATTGTTTTAGAACAACAGACATAGGTGGAATACTAATGTCCACTCACGCGCTGCTCGGTGTCTGCATACAAACCAGGCTATGTATTATTACAGCGAGCATGCGAACATTAACTCAAAGAGAACCAACCTAACTGAAACCTCGAGATCAATCCAGAAATGAAGCGTTAACGGAGGCCAAGAGGCCATAATTGTAATGGTTCGCCTGAAGCAAATATATATATACTTGGCTGCGGGAATAAAACAGTTACAGGCCAGCATCGTTGCTCCGACTATATGTATGATGCGACCAGTGTAAAATTTTAGCTTTCACTCGAACTTAGGCTGTGTTGAAATACTGTTTAAGAAACACTTTCTACCGTCTAAACCTTTACTCATTTATGTTTCTTTTGTTACAGGCGAGCCCAGACAATAGTAGAAATGTGTCACCACGATATCATGATGCGTCAATGGAAGATGTGAGTGTATATTATACGCACATTTAGAAATAGTTGGAAAACACATATTTATGGCATGAAACACATTATAACTTAAAGTGGCCTCAGTATAGTGATGGCCTGCTGGCTAACACTGATCTAGTTATGAGTCAGTATATTGTTTTGCTTGGCATAAGCTTGAAGATAATGATTAATCGAATACTTTTCAGGTATCGGACGCTGGCTCTCTGTTCCGGGTAACGGGCGCGGGCGGTGTCGCGGGCGCGGCAGGGGTGGGCGCAGCGGGCGGCGGCGCCAAGAACGAGCTGGTTGCGCGCGGCGGTAGCGGCGGGGCGCTCGCACTGTCGCGGGCGCCCGTTGGCGGCAGCGCCAGCCCAGCGCCCGCGCCGCTACCGCAACCCGCGCCCTCGCCCGCGCCCGCCGCTCTGCCGCCGCCCGCGCTACCACCGCCGCCCTTCCGCGCCGACACGCCGCACCGGTCCAACGGCGCGCACATCCCCGCCCTCGACGGCCACGCCGCCACGCAGATCCCCGCGCGGCCCGTGGGCGCCGCCGGGCCCGACACCCCCGAGCGGCCCGCAAGCAACAACAAGCTACAACCGGGCGCGCGTGCCGCCGCCGACAGCCCGACGCCGGCGCCACCGGCTCCGCCGGCGCCATCGCCGCTCTTCCCCTCACACACTGCCTATCAGGCGCACGCGGCGCCTGCCCTGCCTGACTTCCGACACACTAACCACGAGACGCGGACTGAGCCCGGCGAGCAGCCCGCAGCGCCGCTGGACCTGCACGCGCACCACGCGCCGCATGCGCAGCGCCCGCCGCACCTGGCCCCGGCCGCTGCGCCGCCGCCCCACCCTAGTCTCCCGAGCCGCGTGTCGCACTCGCAGCCCCACCCCGTGATGCCGGGCCACGACGTGCGGAACATTCCGGCCGCCGCCCCGACTCATCCCTCCGTTCCTATCTCGTTCCCGAGCCGAGTGAACGGCGTGGCGCCGCCGCCGCCGCACTCGGTCGCGTCGTCCACGCCGAGCTGTCTTCCGAGTAGTCAACCCCTGGCCGCGCGGCCGCGCGCCCCGGCCGCGCCCGCCTCTCGCCCTTACCCCGCCCCGTCAATCGGGTCTAGTCATATAAACTCGAGTTTAAGTTCCAGTATTCACGGCCATTCGATACCGTTTCAGAGTCAATCAAGTTTACAAAAACATTCCGTACAATCGGTATATACGAGTCGGCCTCCCCATCTCGCTCCTTTCACCGTGCCTAATCACGTGACGTCGAATCATGTCCAATCCTCAGTAGCCAGCCAACCGACTGCCACACCTTTAAGTCATCCAATAAATAGCCATTCCATTGTCAATCACGTGAATCACCTCCCCTCGAGTAATTCTAATTCTTTAGCGACGTCTACTCCTAATCACATTGGGCCTCCATTATCTCTTCCTTCAACTACTGCCAGTTCTGTATCAAGTTTTACACCAAATTTGAAGCATCCAAGCATTGGTCTACCTCCTCACCCAGCGCCAATTATTCCTCCGGTGACACTTCACCAGCCCCAGCACAGTCACGTGGACGCCTTGCCCGTGTCGAGCGGGGCGCCGACAGTCGTCACGACAAGCAGTCATTCCCTACCAGTGCCAGTGATAGACTCGCGGCAACCTACGAGCGAAGCGCCCAGAAGCGAGGCGATCGTGAGCTCCGCGCTCTCGGCCAACGGGTTCCCGCCGCCGGCCGTGTACTCCGGGGCGACGTTCCCGCCGCTATACGCGCCGTACGCCACGACGCTACAACACAGCCCGTATCTGCCACCCGCTGCTGCATCTCCTAGAAACTCAGCGGACACGGTTAGTTCTTTGATCAAGAAAAATAGTACATTACGATACAAGTGCGAAAAATAGGAAATTCGAAACGAGTGGCGATAAATTAAAACACGACCGAAGGGAGTGTTTTAAATCGACACGAGTTGCGAATTACCTATTCGCACATGTATCGTACAACGTTTTACAGTACATATGGCCCTTTAAATGTTCGACACAGTAACGTAATATGCTACTTCTCGCACTAGTGCTATAAAGTAGCCCCATATGTACTGTAAACTTTGTTTCGAGGCTTGTTCATGGAAAACATTGCTTCTGATCGATAATTCAAATTTAAAAATGTCAGACTGAAAGACTGAGCCTTGCTTTTGTTGGGTTATATACGTATACGGTGTGGCTCAAAAACCGTTATTTTTTATGGGCACCTGATTTTTTACTTACAGGTATTTTGTAAATTGTCATTAGAAAAAGAACTTCAATCATTTAACTGAATCAAAACGTATTCTCTTCAAAATATTCTCCTTCGGTTTTCAGGTAAAATACACGAACGTTTGTTAAAATTATCAACAATATGCACAGTAAATAAAATTGCCATCGTATTTTTGGCCCATCAGTCGATCACATTTTTTGAGCAACTTTGTAAACTACTCACATTTCAGTCATTCTAGGTTTAGTAGCATAATTACATTTTTAACAGTTTCCTTATTTGTTTGTTCTTACATTTATTTAAGTAGGCCTAGCAACATATATTATGTACTTACACCACAATTTATTTACCTAGTCATTATTATTCCATAATAATATTGAATTGTTATACAATATACAGATGTCAAATTTAATAATAAATATTCACAAAAGACTGTCAAACATTAAACAAAAATACTAGTCTAGAGAGTTTCTAGAATAACATCTAAATGTGAAAAAAACTTAACAACAGTAATATATTGGAATATCAAATTCATCATTATTCAAATATAGTAAATAATTAATCATTTCAAGTCACAATTTTATTAATCTCACGGTGTTTTATCATTCATATAGTCTTGTGTGCCATAATGAGCTTTAGGAATAAAATTGCCCTTTACATAACTTAAAATTTATTAACAGAAAATTCAGTGATGTTATTGAAAGTTTATTATAAAATCTTCCACAATTACCCATAAATGTTTTATTTTATTTTATGGAGCCGAGTGAAGGGCACTGTGAGCTTATGCTAATTTCTAGTCTCCCGAGCCGCGTGTCGCACTCGCGGTCTAATATTATGTGTCACGGTGTTATATAGGCAATATTTTTATGTACATACAGAATATTTTCATAAATATATTGACAGTGCACTGTCATTATGTTATAGTCCTTAAACTTATTTTTAAGTGAGTCTCTATCATTCATTTTATATATCGCTCGAATAACCGTCTTCTGCGAAACAAAAATGGTATTTACTCTATGGAACCACTGCCACGTAGTAAAAAATACATAGATAGTTAATTAATGCTGGTGCTCTAATACCAAATCTCTTTTTAAATTTCTATTAGCGTAGGTAATAGTCACTGCTTCAAGCAGCAATTTACATAATATTATACAATGTAATTATGCATTTTGTATTATTTCCAGCGCACAAGTCTATCAGCGTCACCACTGGTCGCGCCAAAGACTCCGAAAGGCGTTCGACCACATACGCCAGGCTCGACGGGCGCCGCGGGCTCGATACCTCCACACGCTCCACACTCCTACTCGCCCAGAGGACACAGTCCTAGCCGGGAACGGGAAAGCTTTAGGTATATTCGTTTACTTTTGTTAATGATATCGCATCGTTATTTCCATCAAAACGCCAAGCCCGACGGGCGCTTTGCACCACATTCTTACTCACCTAGAAAACAATCCGATTTAGAAACGGAAATTTTTTAATTAAGAATACTAGTTTACGGATACATAGTATCCGTATTAACTGTTTGTGACAAGGTGCCAAAGGCCTGCAAGTGCTAGGCTCTAATGGTGATTGTCAAAACAAATACATACTTGAACCTCGTGTTTTCTTTACTCGTATACTACCAATCTACTTTAATTGGGTACGACTAAGAAATATTATAAGGCCTGCCTGGTTTGATTTCAGCAGCAACATCAGCAGTTTGTCGCGCAGCACGCCCGCGTCGGCGAGCAGCACGCCGCTGGCGCCGACGATCGGCGCGCCCCTCCCCGCGCCTCTAGCTACACCGCTCGCTGCTCCTCTAGCGGTCAGTGTTTTTTACATATTTACTTTCTTCACATATTTACTTTTATTAAACATCTTTTTAGAAAACGAGATCGTTGACCTGTATTTTTTCTTATTGTTAAATGATAGAACAGGATATCATCGAAACGTTGACATCAAAATGATAGCTCTAGTTAAAACATTTCACAAGTTACACGAGTCCAAACAAGACCTTCTGTAATGAGCGTCAACTTAGTTCTAATCAATAATTGCCCGCCGCCCGAATTATCATTTGGAACTAAGCGACTTAGTTCGACGCTTGTAACAGAAGGTCTTGTTCTCAAAAATATAAAATCTAACAAAGAAGTTAGGATCACGGAGTATCTAGCTCCAAGAGACCAAGACCGGCGCCAATTTGAAGTCTGGACTCAGGAACCACCAAAATTCTCACCTTATCACAGCTATCACAGGGCCTTGCTGCTCTAGGTTTTCGGCAATACTCTACTTACCCGTTTGTTCTAATAAAATCGGGATGTATTCAGCTTGGTGGTTACTCGTCACCCCCAAAGCTCTAGAATTCCTCTAAGTTTGCATACCTAACATGTATTCTTTTTTAAATTTGGTATAGTTATACCTTGAGGTCTCCAGATAAACATACTAAAAGTGCTCGAGGGTGGGGGTTGTGCTGAGGGCGTTGGGGGGGGGGGGGGGGGGGGGGGGGCTGAGGGTACCGTAGAGTTCCGTAGTTACCTGTCCGTCAAGGTAGACTTTGCCAAAACTCCAAAGCGGCTAAGCCGATCAGGTTTGCTCTAGTTTTTCTTGAACGTCTTTATTAAGCTTTACTTTCACGATTTATTTCATATTTTTTGGACCCATGGTTCAGAAGTTAGAGGTAATAGGGATGGACCCATAGTTCAGAAGTTAGAGGTAATAGGGATGGGGAAAACACATTTTTTTTCTTTCAGAGCTATTATTTCTGAAAATATTACGTTTATCAAATCATGTTTTTTACAGATCCTGTTTAGTTTCAAAAGACCTATCTAATGTGACCCCACACTAAAGGGTTGTACCGAAAAAAAAAAAACATCCCCACTTTCCGTGTAGGGGAGCCACCCTTAATTATTATTTTCCTTCTCATTTTTGTTTTATGACTTTGTCGGGGTAACTGGTTTATATATTCGTGCCAAATTTCAGCTCTCTAGCATTAACGATCACGGAGCCGAGCCGCTGACAGACAGACGGATATGGCGAAACTATAAGGGTTATTAACTACTAAACCCTAAAACTCCATGTGGATCCATTGGAAAAGATTTGCTTTGCCTCCCTTTTATTTTATAAAAAAATAAAATAAGTTGGCCGCGTCAAATTAAGCCGAATATGGGCAATCAGGGGAAATAATTCGTGTAGTTTTTTTAAATTGGTACGATTATACCTTGTGGTGTCCAGATAAACATACTAACCCCCTTATTCATAAACGTGTACTAAAGTTACGATGCCGCTGATAATCGTTTGTCCCTTTCCATCATACTAATACGTCGGAAAGGGACAAACGATGATCAGCGGCATGTCGTATATTCGTATATTCTAAACTAAAAATTTGAATTATGTTGAACAGTTACGAAAAAACTACATTTTCTTAAATCGCCTATTTTTGTCTCTTTATTAACTTAAACAACCTGTAGCTCCTAAAGTATTGATCATAGAGTAAAAATAACCATTACCAAAGTTGTAGGGAATTTTATGATAAAACTTTTATAACTTTTATTCAAGGTAATTACAATTACCTTGAATAAAAGTTATAAAACATACAATGCTATTCGTAAAGATATTCGAGATAAGAGCAAAAATCTGAAAAAAGGTACCTGCAATCCCCCCCTACACCGTCAGCACAACCCCCATCCTCGAGGACTTAGTATGTTCATCTGGACACCACAAGGTATAATTGTACCAATTTACAAAACTACATGAATTATTTCCCCTGATTGCCCATATTCAGGTTAATTTTCTTAGGTTATGAAGTCCGAAATCAATTGATGGAAAAATCGGGCCTTTGTAGGCCTCTACACACTATTGGTTTTCTTTTCTTTGATGATGATAGCTCATGGGGTACGTCAGTTCAGTGTTCCATACAGAAGTAAGCGATCGGTGTCGCTTTATCGAGTTTAGTTGAAGTGAATATTGAATCTGTGATTGCAGGCGCCGCTAGGTCCGCTGAGCAGCCTGGCCGGTCTGGGCGCGCCGCTGTCGGCGCCGCTGGCCGCGCCGACGCCGACGCCGGCGGCGCCGGGCGCGCTCCTGGCGCAGTCGCTGGCGCCCGTGCCCACCGTGCCCAGCATCAGCTCTAGCGCCAAGCCGCCCGCGCACTGGGGGGTGACGTGAGTATACAACACATTTAACCGTGTTATCGAGAATGAAACTTCGACACACGACAATGAGAATCACCTTTCGGCTTGCCAAATGAAAGCGGAAGCCTGGCGATTTTTCACGAATCATAAAGTATGGAAGCCCTTGACATATAAATATAACAATCAAGTTTTATTATTTTTATTCTGTCTTTCAATTTAGACAAAAGGGTAGATTTATTACATCGGTAACCGTCAACTACAACGGAATGTACTGATATCGAGTACACTGCTAGACGCTAGTAGATTCTAGATTTTACTGAAAGTCAGCAAAAACTTAGATTTGAAAAACCTGACACCTTATCAACCATACAAACGGTTCATTGCTTCCTCTTATAGGGCATGTAAACGGTGGGCGAGTTGAGTGGTTTGCCATATCCTAGCCAAATAGCAGTTCGGTCCGCGGTGATTATGCGTGTACCGAATTAACGATCGATTAACACTATCGAAATAAATTGTCCGATCGCTACTCGCTAAGCGACGCTAACTGGACGCTATCATGTATATGCTACGGTGGGGTGTTGCCAGCTGGTTATTATCATATTATAATACCCAGTGTAGTGATGGTGTGTAATTGTGTTTCCAGCAGGACGGATCGCGGGTTCGCGCCGGCGCCGCCGCTGTTCGGCGCGCCGCTCGCGCCGCCCAACCCCAACCCCTTCTCGGCCGAGTCGCTCTTCCAGACCAGTCAGTATACATTCTATTCTATGCCACGTTCACATTACTCTCTTTTATCGTGATGGACTAACAGCGGCGGTATCATGGTCGCATTTTTATCACTTGTCATGTCATGCGTCACTTTCACACTTACCTACTTGTTAGAACGTGACAGGCATGATGACAGATGATAAAAAACCGACCATCTTAGCCAGACTGGATAAAAACTATCTATTTGACAACCGGTTTGGCCTAGTGGGTAGTGACCCTGCCTACGAAGCTAATGGTCCCGGGTTCAAATCCTGGTAAGGGCATGTATTTGTGTGATGAGCATGGATATTTGTTCCTGAGTCATGGGTATTTTCCATGTATTTAAGTATTTATATATTATATATATCGTTGTCTAAGTACCCTCAACACAAGCCTTATTGAGCTTACTGTGGGTCAATTTGTGTAATAATGTCCTATAATATTTATTTATATCTTATATTCAGGTCGTAGACTATATAAACTTAGACTGACTGTTTTCTAATTAGTCAAATGACATGTGCCGCGAATGCATAAGATGCTAACCCAGCTCTGGTCAATTCTTTTTCATATTAAGTAATTATGTATATGGGAAGACATATAGATGATATGGTATTAAATGTTAACCCAGCAAACCTTCGAAACACAAGAAGTAAATATAAGATACCAATTAAGAACAGCGCTGCAGCTAAGAGACACTACTTATATATTGGACCTAGGATTTTTGACAAATTACCAGGTGATCTACAGGACATACTGCAATCGAGCTATTCAAACGGGCCTACTCAAAATAATCAAAATTACGTGAATAGGCTAAATAAAGAAACGAAAGTGTTTCTCCAGAGTTTTTCCTTTACAGAATTTAAGGAATTCTACACTAAAATATTTCCCCAATAAATAGATTGCTACGTAACTCTGTGTCATAAGTATTTCTCCATTCTTCCATAATATATATATATGTCTCTGTATTGTATAACAAATACTATATATATCTACTTACATAATTTTAATACCCAATATACGTATGCAGTATGCTATATATATATATGTAATAAAATAATAAGAAAACTACACTGTATATAGCCAGTAATGCATGGTTAATTAAATAATCAAGCTTTTTTCTTAGACTGAATACATTTTATATTAGGTATAGGAAAATTACTTATCCAAAATCCGATCGCTCTCTAAACTTGGGTCACATATATTGTAACTAGCCCTAGCACAGGCCTCGGTCTTTTTGGGCTGTTACTGCACACTTTGTCTTTAAACGCTGGTTTCAATTCAAATGTATAATTAGATATAGTGAAAATTTTGCTGTACATATTTAATGAATAATAAAAAATAAAAAAAAATATTTGTGTGTAAAGAGCAAGACGATACAGTTTGATTTATTGATGTATTTCAGGTCCTTCGGCAGATCTCTTGCGGCGCGAATTAGATAACCGGTTCCTGGCGGCGGCGGGTGCGGTGGGCGCGACGGGAGCGCGCACGGAGATGCACCACCACCAGCACCAGCACACGCACGTGCACCAGCACCCGCACCACCACCCGCACCAGCTGCTGCACCCGCACTCGCTGGTCAGTCCGCTACACTCGCTGCCACCTCGCCGGCTACCGGCACGGACGTTGCGATCACAAACCACGTTTATTTTATTTTCTTTATTTTCTGATGATGGAAACAGCAGGTATCCATAGGAACTCTGTGATAAAGCAACATAGTTGTGTTTAGGTTTGTTAGAATTGTCTGGATGAGTACTAGTAGCTTGTTGAAAGAAAAGTACAGTCAGCGATAAAAGGTTTTATCAAAAATTTACAAAGAACTTATTTGTCATATCCTTATGACCGAGGAGGAACGTACGACTGTGAACACTTCACCGTTTTTAGTAGTACCTATCTCCTATCTCAAAATACCTAAACTGCGTGGGTTAAGACTGCTTTTTTGTTTCGACGACAACAAAAATTACATTAATTTTGTATCAAGGAGAAACGTCGCGAACGATACTATTAAGGCCGAGCGCTTGCGTGTGCGTCGACGTAAGCGTAGACGTGCACAGCACCCCTGTCACACCGGATTACTCGCACGTCACGCAACGCAAGTGCTGCAGAGTGCTGCACACGCCACGCAGGCGCACGCTGCATCTCTGTCGTGCATGCGTGTCGTGCACAGCCGCCGATATAAATTTGCGTATTATTTCCTAGTTTCTAAACGACTACCAATGTTCGACAGCAGTTTATCGGACGAAGAGGAAGCACTCCTCTTACTTTAACACAATACTCCTGCGACAATACTTTTATTAAATACTCACCTTACAAAATCCGTGGCATGTCCTGCGGCACGTACCACATTTGCGTCCAAAAGCACGAATCGTCGTGCGATTCGCACGGAGGGGCGGAGCCAATGTGTTATGCCATGCGGTTTTTGCATACGAATCGAGATTCTACATTACAAAGTTAAAATCGTAATGCCTCTGGTAACATGTTTGCTCCTAATATAAAATTTCGCACTCGAAGTGGAGAGTGGACCGAGCGACGCGGCACAACTAAATGTGTTTCTGATCAATGTCGCCGGCACTAAAAATATTACACGCAATTCGGAACGACGGAAGGTTTTTCATGTCACGCCTCTTTAATTGACCCCAACGCACCTTATTACAATGTGGCCATTCCCGTTCCAGTTCAAGGACGTGAGCAAGATGAGCTCGCTGTACCGCGGCGGGCTGGGGCTGGGCTACCCGTACGGCTCGTCGCTGCTGCACGCCGCGCAGCCCTACCCGCCGCCGCCGCAGCCCTCCGCCGTGCCGCCGCTCGCCGCCTACGCGCCCAAGGTACCGTGTCTGTCCCGCCGCCACCGCCACCGCCTCCAGCGATACTGCGACTCGAGCGAGATCGAGGGACGAGTTCGCTACTTAACGTGAAATAAATGCCCCCTAAAAGTCTACGACGTAATTATCTCGGGCGGTTGGTAAACGAGTTGCAGTATAAAGGCGGAAAGACCAGAGCACACCGGCTGAGTGTGCGTAGTCGTGCACGCACACGTGACGTAAACAGTGTGTCGTCTTTCATAAAGATCTGTATATTACAATGCGCACGTGCACGACTACGCACATGCAGCCAGTGTGCACAGGCCCTAAGTCTTTCTTGGACATAGTAAAGCTAATTAATAAATATATAATTAATAAATATAATAAATAATTATTTACAAAATAAATACTTGAAAAAAGTAATAAATAAATAGGTAATTCAAGGTGTTGCTCGTCGTGTTTAAGAATCATCCAATTGATCAAACAGTGTAATACCTGCATCACCTTCCAAGATTTTATTTAAACTAAAACTATCTTAATCTCATGGTTTTTGTTAAACATAGGTATTTTTTACTTAATCTTTAATATCAATACCGATCGAAGCGTGGAAATCGATGGGCCCTCATGGTGTGATCATACTGACCTTTTTAACCACATCCTCACCAGCCGCAAGATGCCCAACTCATGGAGATTGAGCATTATAACGCCAATTTATAAAGGCAAAGGTAGTGTACAGGACTGTGGAAGCTACCGAGGTATTAAGGTCATGTGTCACACCACGAAACGAGCGCGTAACCGACTCAAGGCTCCGGCAAGAGTGCACGGTCTTGGAATGTCAGTATGGGTTTCGTCCTGGCTGTGACAATATAGATCCCATCTTTGCCCTAAGAATGCTAGTCGAGACTCGAGGCCTACAGAGAACAGAAAAAGCCCTTGCATATGGCTTTTCTGGATCTGCAGAAGGCTTTCGATTGAATACCGCGCCAGGTAATCTGGTGGGCTTTGAAGGAGACGAATGTGCCACAAACCAATATTGATATTATTCGAGACATGTACCACAACTCGGAATCCATAGGAAGGACCGCCGTTGGCGATACTCGCCCATTCCCGACCACAATTGGCGGTCACCAAGGCTCGGCTCTGAGTCCGTTTTCTGTTAAATATAGTGCTAGACATTGTTCCGGCGAACGTTCCCGAACCATCTCCGTGGCTTATGATGTACGCTGATGACATTGCACTGACAGATGAGAAGAAATAGAAACTGGAGCATAAAATCAACCAATGTAAGGGTGCGCTAAAGAACGGCGGTCTGAAACTAAATGTTGCGAATACCGAGTACATGGCATGTGGCGGCACGGACCCCGACCCCATAAAGATAGGAGACGAATTTGTCGTGAAAACGAATAAAGTCTAGTACCTTGGTTCCGTGCTGCAAGAATCTGGTGAAATCGATCACGGCGTCCAAGCCTGAATAAGTGCTGCTTGGGTAAAATGGCAAGAAGTAACCGGTGTCATCTGCGACTCCAGGATACCGGTGAAGCTAAAGGGCCTTGTGTAAAATAGGTACATCCGCCCAGTCCTACTATATGGTAGTGAAACCTAGCCTGTCCTCGGAAGACATGTCCAGCAGTTCACGTCACCGAGATGAAAAGATGTTGCGATAGATGTGTGGCGTTACGCGATTATATAGCATACGTAACGAACACATCCGTGACAGCTTCGGAATCCGTGACGTAGCGGATAAGCTGCAGGAAAGTTGTCTCCGATGGTATGGCCATATAAGCCGCAGACCAGTAGACTACGTCGGATGCCTCAACCTCACTGTTCAAGGCCCTAGATCACGCGGCCGCGGTAGTCCTAAGGATGGCACCTGAGGATGCCGAAGACCGGGCAAAGTGGGGAAGAATTAATAGGAAAACGAACCCTGGCGCTAGGCCGGGAAAACGCTGAGTTGAAAAAGAAGAAGAATCTTTAATAACAATCTAAAAATGATTAAGTAGTAACTAATCGTTAAAGCTAACTTTGACCTTAAAGTAGATGGGCTAGCAATGCCCACATATTATAACTAAATTCCTAGATAAGATTAGATTTACTTAAAATCTTTATATACTAATTAGTCCTTTACTGACACCTATTTATTATAGTACATTATTGTCGAGGCTCGGAAGTAGCTACTTGTTGACTAAAATATAATAGAATAGGGATGACCTTGAGAGTCCGTTTAATTGAATCCGAAGCCAGCAATTAGCCTTCCAGCCAAGTCTTATATAGTGCTTTTCTCAAAAATGGTGCAAGAAAATAACTTAAAACACATTAAAACGATTGAAAAGTTTATTATTCTGCCGATAATATGCCAACCTATTTGAGACAGCCAAATAGTCGCGGTACAAACAATAATAAGTACTGATCATCTGTTTGGCTTTTTAATTAACCTATGCCTTCATTAGATACGGCCATTTCAACTTTTTGGAACTTGACAAATAATGGAATTTGTATGCAACATTGTTGTAGCGAGACTGCAATGTTTTTAACTTTTTAATTTTTGACTGACCATGAACTACGTACATCACGACGTATTTTCAACCGGCAAAGTCGACTTTGTCGTCCATTTTTGAAAAAAATACTTAGTGTGGATTCGACCAACAATCGTCTCTTGGTACAGTGGTCATTTTGTCCCTAGTCTCCTCAAGACCTATGAAAATGGCTCACTGGCAAGGTGACTTGTTTTAATTGACGTTTTAAGTGTACATGTACATATTGCAACACAAATTGAAAATTATATGTATATTGTAACACTTTAATAGTAATTGTAAAATGGCTATGTGATACAGGCCACAAACTAAAAATGTTAGTCAAATCCACGTCAAGGAAACATTACTCAGAATCTTGCATACCTAATGCTTATATTATCATTATTACTCGAAAATTTCTTTATCTACCTTTCTTAGTGCTTACGTTGTTTATGTTGCTTTACGATCATTAACCCTGCCTCGCCTCATTTTAACAGCCCGTAGTGTCGGCCGCGAGCGACTCCGCCACTAAACCACCACCTCGCCCCGCCGTCGCGGTAGGTTTCCACTTGCCACTTCATTACTTCGCATGTCTAATTTCAGTACTATCATTCTTTACGTTTCATTATTTTTACATCTCGAGTATAACCCGCTCGTCGCAGAAATTAAAGAGGAGCCTTTTTGCGTTCGCAGAAAACCGGCAAATGGAACGCCATGCACGTGCGGATCGCGTGGGAGATCTACAACCATCAGCAGAAGGAGAAAACGGGAGGTGCCGCGCCGACCGCCCCGGGCGTCGCCAACGCCGCCGCCGACAAGGACAAGCTGCGCGCCTTCCCCGCGCCCGCGCCCCCACCGCCCGCCTACCGCTCGCCCTACGACCTGCCCGCGCCCTACCTGCCGCACCACCCGCACCTAGGTAGCGTCCGATACCCGCCCGTCTCGCTGGCCGCCGCTCTCGCGCCGCCCACTGACCGAGGTTTGCGCGTTTCAGGGATATCGCCGTTCGGACGCTACGGCGCCGGCGCGTTTCCCGGCGCCCCCGCCGCCTTCGGGCTGTACGGCCGCGACCTCGCGCTGTCCTCCCCGCTGCACGGCGTGCACCACGGGCCGCTAGGCGCGCCGCTGCACGACGCGTGGCGGCCGCGCCCGCCCGCGCCCGGCGTGCCCGCTGCCGCCGTGGCCGCCGCCGAGGCTCGCCGCGACCACGAGGAGCGAGAGCGCGCGCGCCGCGAGCGCGACGACCGCGAGCGCCGCGACCGCGAGGAGCGCGAGCGCCGCAAGCAGCGCGAGCACCAGCACCGCGAGCGCGAGCTGGAGCGCGCGCGCGCCCGCTCGCCGCTGCGCAACGGCCCGCCCGAGCCCGAGCGCCAGGTGAAGGACGAGCGCAAGGAGCCGCCGCGCCCGCCGCCGCCCTCGCTGCCCGCCTACCCGCCGCCGCCGCCCTGGGGCGACCCCTACCGCGCCTTCGACCCGCTGCAGCACATGCGCTTCGCGCCCATCGTCGAGGCGGCCATCCGCGCCGAGGAGGACCGCCACAAGATGCTGAGCGCGTACGCCCACCACCAGCAGCTGAAGGCAGCGCCGCTGCTGCACCGCGGCCTGGGCCACGGCCTGCCGCTGCACCCGGGTGCGCACCCGCACGCGCACCCGCACCCGCACGCGTCGCTGGCGCCGCTGCCGCCGCTGGCGCCGCCGCTCGCGCCCCTCGCCCCGCTCGACCTGCTCAAGAAGGAGGAGCCGCGATGATAGCGCCGATTCTCGTCGCCTGTACATACGGTAGAGTAAACGACGTCGCGAGTGAGAATACGACAGTTTAATGTATATCGTTTCGTATTATCGGTTTAGAAAAATATTTATTGTAACGTCGCTTGCCGAGACGACGGTCGCTCTACTCGCGAGCCGCCCCCGACGCGTTCTTAGTGTAATGTTGACCGGTATCGTAGTTGAACGACGTCGCGAGGAGCGGAGAGTCGAGGGGCCGGAGCGAGAGGGCGAGACTCGGGAGAGGGTGGTGCGAGCGAGACGGCTCGCTCGACAAGTGCAATATAGGACGAGGACTCTGGGCGCTCGTCGCCGCCGGCCTGTACACTACTGCTTGTTTATTTACATGGAAATATCTATAGAGTTGTTATTGTGACCATTATTAGTTAATTATACATCAAATTGCTGATTATGTGAGGGATAGGATTATTGAAATCGCTATCAATATAATTATACATATTTATATATACATATAAATAAAATGTAAATATTAGTGTGTAAATTAGTGTTAAAATATAGAATTGGTTTATTTAACTTCAAACAAAGGAAAAATCCCATAAATTATTATTGTATCGGGAGTTTAATTTATGCTTCCGTTAAAAATCTCATAATGGTTTTTCAATTGTACCAGTGGAGTAAATTTATTTATTTACTGACTCCTTAATTAGTGATCAAGAAATACAATTACACTTGACAGTAATAGCGGATGATTTTTTGTTAAAATGCATTTAAAAGTATGTGATATTATTATATGTATGTATTGTGAAAAAAAAACATTTTGTCTGACTTCAAGTAGTGTCTCTCAGGTTTATAGATCTAATGAGTAATATGCAGTAATGTTCAAATTTGTATAAAAGTATTCCATAAATCATTACATTTTGGATTTAAAATAATTGTGAGCAATATCTGGATTCATACTTTTTTTAGTTATGTTATAAGTCAGCAACTACAAACGCGTTAGTGTGCCATTCAACCAGTGTAAGTGATCATTGAGTCAGACAAAATTGCAGTTGTAACCTGTCTTATGGCACATTAAAATTTGTGTTCTTATCGCGAGAACGATGAAGTGTATTATAGTTTATACAAAATCATTCTGTATACTAAAAAGTAAATGAAAGCTTGGTGCGATTCAGAAAATACCATTAAAACTTTTGATTTTTATACCAATAAGATTTTTATATACCTTCCTATCCATTTTGTGGCACGTACCTCATATCCTAACGACGACACTAGCAAAGAGATATTTCATAGTTAAAGAGGTACAAAATCGAAGAAAATTAGTGTATCAAATTTAAAAGCTGAAGTATATTTAACTACGGTCCCCCTTAATTCTGATATTAATACACCTCTTCTATAAACTCTGATGCTAGTCTTCCAGGAAAATATACCAATTAAACGTCAAAAAGCAAAAATCAAGAATAAACTTGTATTCATTTATTTTTCATCACACTTGCTCGAAAAAGATCTTATTTCATGCAGGTGTACTGAAGGACAAAGGACAGGAGTTATGGATTGTGAATAAAGCTATAACTCCCTAGGGAGTAATCACTTTTTTTATACTAATTCAAACTAATTAACTAGGTATAATTGAGTTTTATTTTTAAAATATTAACGTTTATAATTTAGTATTTTTGTTCATGATTAAAAATATTTAGTTTTGTAAATTTAATAGCTGCTTGAAATATTTTTACACAAATTTCAATTGTGGCTGAACGTCGGATAGGTCTGTGCCTTCGATTCCTAACCTGTCAAAGAACGACTATGGCGGATGATTGTTTGATATGGGACCATATTTATGAATTATTTAACATAAAAATTAAAAGTACTCCATGAGGTCCACTTCAAGGAGTCCTGGTATGTTGTACTGTACCCCTAGTGCCAAGAAGTGTTAGTGATATGGCCGCTGGCGTACGTCGTCACGTCAAAGTTTTACGTCACCTTAGTTCTTTCAAGTAGATAATGGTAATATTTGTTAGCTTATAATAATTATGTTACGCCTATGATATTGGGCTCAGCCACCAACTCTTCGATCTCAGCATTTTTCCGGATCCTCCAGGAGCCGTCGTCACTTCGGACAGGTCCCAGGATCTTCCTGAGCACTTTTCTTTCCGCTATCAGGAGCTGACTTTCCTCTTTTTGAGTTAGTGTCCAGGCCTCACAGCCACCTCCTACTCAGAATCACCTACCCAGAACGGGGGAGGATCGCGTAGTCAAGGAAGCGTACTTGGGGCGACCAACCGGCCGTCGACCGATCGGGCGCCCCAGGAACCGCTGGTGTGATGTCGTGGAGGCGGACCTGCGTCGGCTGAATGCCAATTCATGGCAGGAAACTGCGCTGGATCGGGACAGGTGGCTTTCTCTCGTTTCGGAGGCCAAGATTCTTTTTGGATCGCTGAGCTAAAGCAGTTAGTTATAATAATTATGTTGCCGTGTGCGTGACATGTGTATAAAACGAATGACTGACAATAAGGTTCACTATAACAGAATCAGTCCAAGCTAACCAAGTCTGCCGCGCTATTTAAGCACAGCATATCTTATTTTGAAATATTATTAAATTGTTCTAGTATGATATGTTATTAGGTATAATATAAATAGAATCAAAAAGAGAAAAAATGTCAATGCACTTATTCTTAGTGCGGCAGAAGTGGTGTTCTATGTTTTAGCACGCTACTCATTAAACTATCATGGGTACATAATGCTATGAGCACATACAACTCTGCATACCTGCAGATATTTTGGCGGTAAAAAGTAAAAACAAATTATTATTGGGGTATGCGGGCCTTCGAGTGCCACGTCGACCACGCAGTGATCCATTGTAAAGGCCCTTTAAAGTTAATTACTAATGCCCGTGGAATCCAGGAAGTTCCAGAATTTTGGGCCGTAATATTCTGTACCTCATAGGGTTGTAATACATGCCGCCCTATGTAGGTACTTCTTTTAGACATTAGTGGTCCACAGGAACAGAGAATGTGCATT
The DNA here is from genome assembly GCF_033807575.1 of Cydia pomonella. Taxonomy (NCBI): domain Eukaryota; kingdom Metazoa; phylum Arthropoda; class Insecta; order Lepidoptera; family Tortricidae; genus Cydia; species Cydia pomonella. The sequence goes on from NC_084715.1 coordinate 11,059,570, forward strand.
GCAGTCTCCTCGGACTTCTGGCAGAACCTGCATGTCGCAACAAAAACAAATTGATAGGTTTTTTACTATAAACCTTCGCCCTTAAATAGGTAAAAAACTGATTAATATTTACTTGCAAGTGTAGAAAGCTAGTAGTCGGCCGGAAATGCATTGGAAAATACCGTTATACCCTCGACGCAAAAAGCGGGGTCAATTTCACCCCGCGTTTACGCGCCAATTACATACAAACTTTATGGCCCGAGCAAGAGTATTTTTCTGTTTCGTCAAATATCAGCACATCGTTTACAATATTTGAAATGTAAAAAATAGTTCATATGCAAAAATATCAAACATTTTTGGCAATGAGAGACAAAGTATTGTTTACGATGTGCTGATGTTCCGTGAAACGGAAAACGATTAGGTATCAGGCCAGACACTGCGGGACTAATTTCGGGCCCGATATCGGGAAGTGTGGATGTAATTGGCGCTTAAGGCATTTTGTTGTGACCGATACACCTACGATTCCTGACACTTGTTGCCATGGTTACGGTTGCCGGAGTCACTATAGGGACCGTGCGCGTTGGAGGGCCTGCCTTCTTGTGGCCTGAATCGGAATCATAAACATGTACATTTGCATGTCAAGTGTTTTCTTGTGCATAGTAGGTTCTGACATAAACATCACTTTTACGCCTCGCGCCAAAAATCTGACGACTCCTGTGCTGCCTCCTACAGTTCATGCACGCTCCCTATTAAAATCGTGGATTTATGGCATTTAGGCCAAACCCCACCGGCTGCGTGTGCGTAGACGTGCGCGTGCGTTAAAATGTTGGAGTCGTGCACGCACACGTCACGCAAGAGGTGTGCCGTCTCTCATAAGGATCTGTATAATATTACAACGCGCACATGCACGTCTACGCACATACAGCCGGTATGCACAGGCCTTTAAATTAACCAAATGTGCATTATTGTAGTAATTATAAGCCTTTCCCATTCCCACGACGGACCATCTACCAATCACGATAATACATATGACGTGGTACAAGTTCTTCTAACAAACAGGGCTACTATTGTCGCCTGGCTGGCAGAACAGGACCAACTAACTAGAATAACTGTATATTCCCTCGCTGGACAGGGGTTTCAGTTTCGGTGACGTCTGAGTTAGACTGTTTAAGTTTAGGTTTTATGTCAAGTTTGGTATCATTTTCAACTAAATCAAAGATGTAGACCATACCAAATTTAATCTTAATCGGTTTAGCTGTTATTAAAGATAAGATTATTTTTCAAGTAGGCATAGGTACTACATTACGCTTATGAACGTCAGATAAAGCTACTGATTCGCCGTACAAAGTTCCACCCTTAACACCCTTAAGGAATGAGTTGAAGAAAAAAAACTGTCGTGTGTCGTTTTCCCGGGACTATCTTTATAGCTTTATACCAAATTGAAACTAATCGGTTCTGTGGTTTAAGCGTGAAGAGAAATTAAAAAAAAGGTATTTTTTTTTATCACACTTGCTCGAAAAAGATCTTATTTCAGGCCTATATTGTTCCCACGGGAGTCATGGATTGTGAGAAAAAGCTTTAACTACGGGAGTTATACATTTTTTTAAATTGTGTCACTAATTCATACAAACCAAGTAGGTAAAAATTGGTTTTACTTTTAAACACAGAATTTTATAATTTATTTATTTTTATTGTTTATGTTAAAAAAATATTCAATTGGAGGAATAATACTGTCAAAATCTCTCGGGTTCCTTGTGGGCACGTTGTATATCTTATACCTTTAAACGAGCAATTCTTGTATATATATAAATATATATATTTCTGTGATCTCGGAAACGGCTCTAACGATTTCGCTGAAATTTGGTATATGGGGGTTTTTGGGGGTATAGAATCTATCTAGATTAGTCTTATGTTTGGGAAAACGCGTGTTTTCGAGTTTTCATGCGTTTTTCTTTCGACGCAGAATATGGTCGCTAATTTCGTGTTGCCGGCCACTGTCCGTCTTGTCCAGCGGGTTAAGACGCGGACTGCTAAACGAGTGTTACGGGTTCGAATCTCGCCCGATGACTAACTTATTTTTTTTTATATGTTCAAGTTTATATATAATTTTTTGATTTTTATTGTTTTATATAAGTTTAATTTAGTAAAAAAATGTAGTTAAGATTATCACCTATACACCACCATATTACAATAAATAGTTGTAACCGAGCAAAGCTCGGTCGCCCAGGTACTTATTTCCTTAATGGCGGTATTGCAAACTGTCTCAGTTGTACGAATTTTTATAGGTGGCACTACTGATGTTCACGGTCAGGTGTCACCCATTTGTGGGTGACGGCGGACCGCCATCAAAATCCGAATGAACGTTCACTCTGTGTTCACACTGTTCATTCGAAGTGCGAGTGAAAGATGCCGAATGAAAAACACTGTTGGATTTTTACACTAGTGAATTTACTTTTGGTTCATTTTGTGTTAAGACGTGTCAATTTGAGTGAAAGATGAATAGCGAAACACAAGAATGAACACAAAATGAACCGTCTAATCCCACCTTAACTGTCAACGCTTTTCAAATAGTTTAATTAAATTAAATTTGGTATGGTCTACATCTTTGATTCGTTGAAAATTATACCAAACTTGACATAGAACCTAAGCTTAAACAGTCTAACTCAGACGTCGCCGAAGCTGAAACCCCTGTCCAGCGAGGGAATATACAGATATTCTAGTTAGTTGGTCCTGTCCTGCCAGCCAGGCGACAATAGTAGCCCTGTTTATTAGAAGAACTTGTACCACGCAATATGTATTATCGTGATTGGTAGATGGTCCGTTGTGGGAATGGGAAAGGCTTATAATTACTACAATAATGCACATTTGGTTAATTTAAAGGCCTGTGCACACCGGCTGCATGTGCGCGATGTAATATTATACAGATCCTTATGAGAGACGGCACACCTCTTGCGTGACGTGTGCGTGCACGACTCCAACATTTTAACGCACTAGCCTTTTTAAGACATGATTTTCTGAGTTATTTGAACTAAACAGATTAAACATTAAAGGTACTACTTCCTGGAGTAATAAAAATAATTGTACCTTAGAGTTTTTTCTTAAAAATGAGATCGATAACTTGAAAAATTATAACGCCTGCAAAAGTGTAATAGCAAGAAAAATATAAATGAGTAAAACTTGGAAACCACAAATAAAATGGCTCATATTATAATTGAATATGAAGGTACAAAAATATGGCTTTTATAGAATTTATCAATAACCACGGGAATATAGCATAATAAAGTACACCCGCCATTCTGACTGTCAGGATGGCGGGTGTACTGTTTTTTAGTGATTACTTTAAGTACCGTGAGGTACAATTTTTTTTTAAAGGAGGTACTAAATAGTACAAATTAGGTACAAAAATATGGTATGGTTTTCATTTCATTTTATTTAAGTACACCCGCCATTCTGATTCTCACGGTTTTCCCCATGTTATCGGCTATGCTCGTTGCTCAAGATGGCACTGAATGTGTTAATGTTGATGAGTGGGGCACTTTATAAATTTTATTCAAATCGCAATTGTTGGCTGCTAACATACAATATGTTAAATAAAACAGTGTTACTGCTGCAACTATACGATGTATTTACTGCGAGAAGATATTATGTACATATAAATAAATAAAAATGTCTATGTTCTGATTTAACCACAATGTATTTGATAGAATTCTTCACTTCCTGTACCAGATTTGAAGAGTTTTCATTCTCTTCACTTTCTTTTGCAATTGAAGTACACCATAAAGTAGGGCTTCTGCTGATGGCGGGCATCCGGGTACGTAGATGTCAACGGGTACGATTCTATCACAACCCCTGAAATGAAATATGGCATTCAGTAAGTAGTATCTATGGTAAGTTGTGAAAAAAATGGATTTGCATGTAAACATTAATCTTTGTTTTTATATTACATCCCAGACACTTAAATGACGTCATCCCGAATACCCCTCATTGGCCAATGAATGGTATCTCAAATCAGAATGGAATGCAAATATCAACACCTACCCTAAATTCTTTATATTAAAATTCCATTTTCAACATTTGTTTTGGAGATACCGCTATTGGGCTTTACCTTTTCGACGCCGTGTCAAACACAAGAGCTGTCACTCGGACGCCACGTAGACAAGGCTCGGAAACAGGTCTAATTTCTAAACCGTTATCATGCACTTGGCGCAAAACCTTTCAATTTCGCTTGTAAATCCGTTATTTTTAAACCGATTTTTATGAGAACAGTTGTCAAATTAACCGGTTTTGAGCAATAAAAAGCGGTTTCTTCCTATGCCGGTGTCTATATTTACGTGGCACACCAACAGACCGGCCGGTCGTTTCGTCGCTTGTCGAATAAACCGGTTTTAGGTTACAAGAACTTTATTCTTAAAGCGTTGGCGTTCTTGTAAAAGTTCGGAGTAAAACCGAAATAAACCGGCATTTTATAAACCGGTTCCGAGCCTTGCACGTAGGTCTATGTTGCTCTGTGACGGATTAATCCGTCTTCGGCGTTGGACCTACGGTGCGGATATATCCGACATTGGCGTCAAAAAAGTTAGAGGGTAGTATAATGACTGGGTAGTAAAATGGCCAACCGAACTGTCTTTTTAGTATCCGGAATATAAACAAGCCGAGCTTAGCGAGCACGAACAAAGAGGTGTAAAATTAAGAAAAAATTGTGCCACCGAGTTTGATAGCCGAACTTAGCGCTACTGAATGAAATACGGACTACATCGGTCGGTCGGTTGCATTGTACCGTCTGTCACTGTTAAAGCGCTGTAGGTATGGGTAGTCTCATAAAGTCAGACCAAGATAAGTTGGCAGCGATTTTGATAGCCCAGGCGGTGCAAGTGTCAAGTAAACGATATACATACGTTATAATTTCATAGAAGTTGAGTCAAACTGTTTGACGTTTAATATAATAGACCGCAGGCCAGGAGCATATGCTCGTCAATCCTCGCCTGCCGGCTTTGTCAGATGATAGTTTAGATGCTTATAGATAGTTATAACTAAAAAAACTGTCAGCCGGTTGTATCGCGGTAGAAAGACCGTCAGCTATTCACATGAACATGTAAAAAATTCGCGCCTTACCACTTTATGTCCGCAAAATATGCGTAATGTGTAAATTGCGTAACCCGTTTATTTGAAACGCCTGATGGAATGCTACACGCGAATATTCATGATTTTGTTATACTATCATAAAAAGGTAAGGCGCTTATTTTTTACATATTCATGCGACCAGCTCACGTTCTTACCACCATGATACAACCGGCTGGCGATTGTTTAGTCAGTGGCGAACGAAACGCAACTGTCACAGTCGCACTAATATGGAAGAGTGATAGAGAGAGATGACTACGCTACGCTTCGGAGCGTTAACGATTGTAACGTTGGCTACGCGGCCTGGCCTTGAATCGTTAACCTTTTCGCCGCCACGTCAATGAATAATGAAGTGTCATCAAGACCACGCCAAAAATTGCACGTATACAAACCTGACCAAAACCACGACTTGATATGAAGTCGTGGCGTGTGGGGCACGAAATGTACTGACTTTATATCAAGTCAATGGCGGCGAAAAGGTTAAACGTCATGTTTGATGACCAAATTTACTACATAAATCCACAATACGGCGGTATGGGGCCTGTTTATTAGTAACATCTACTACAGCGGTCAAATTCGAAGCACGAATTCTTCGTCGACTTTATATCTCTCCGTTTCAGCTTGTTTGTTGTTCTCGTATGTCCTAATGTTGTACTCTACAGGTAGCAATCTCAACCATTGACATATATCTAAGGATTTGAATTAGACTGCATGATGGGCTCAAAGTCGCGAGTGACACCACTGAACTAGCAACATTCTTCGTGCACGTAAGGCCCACAAACCTATTACATGCTGTGGAAAGGCCCGTCCTTAGATATATGTTGTTTTCAAGAAGTTTTGTAAGCAGGTTTATGATCAATTTCTTTGTGTCAATTACATTAATTCAGTTTTAAGTTCTGTTTGCGAGCCCTACAGCTCACAGAGCCACTCTTTGTAGGTTCTGCTGCTGAATAAGTAAGTAATCACTAGCATATTATACTAAGGGGAAGAATGAATTACCTCACAACAGAATAGGAGTAGTGGTAATATCCACCACCATTGGCGCAGCTTCCCATAGAAATGACCCATCTGGGATCAGGCATCTGGTCATATACTTTCCTAAGAGCTGGTGCCATTTTGTTAGTCAAGGTCCCTGCGACAATCATGACATCAGACTGGCGAGGTGATGCACGGAACACTACACCATATCTGAAATAGAAAATATAATAAATGAACACATTAAAGACTGTCTGAAATTTGCCAAACTCAAACTAGGCCCCTAAAGTCTATTACTAAGACAGTCTGGACTAACTGTATCTTGATAATAGGCTGGCCTCCAAAGCACACAGGCTTGCCAGGTCAAAGCGGTCCGGTGTATGTTTTAGGCCCCTCAGTTTACAATTGCCTTCCTGACACTGTAAGAAATGCAACTTCCAATGCGGCATTTAAAGTCAGACTAAAAAATTGGTTGACGCAAGAATTATTCTATAATTATCAAGATTTCTTTGATCTACCTATAATTATTTAAATCAAAAACATTCCACAAGAATATGTATGTTCCTGGATTTGCATTTATTATAATTAAAATTTATGAAAGTAATGTAATTAATTTATACACTATTGTATAAATATTATTAATATTGGGATATTTAAAATGTGGCCTGTAACTCTGTTATTAATAATAAATTTCATTTCAGTTAGACTTCAATTTTGATATTTTTAAAGTTTAGTGATTTTTCTATTGTGTAATTTGGTAAAAGTCATCAAAAGCAGTGGCAAAATTTTTAAGGTGGTGCGTGAGCCCTTAAAGAGGAGCTCTAATTATACATAATAATAATAATTCTGCCTATATACATCCCACTGCTGGGCACAGGCTCATGTTCAAGAGAGCTTGGGCTATAGTCCCCACGCTGGCCCAATGCAGGTTGGGGACTTCACATACACCTTTGAATTTCTTGGTGGACGTACACAGGTTTCCTTACGATGTTTTCCTTCACCAAATAACTAGTGGTGAATATCACATGATATTCCATACATAAGTTCTGAAAAACTCATTGGTACAAGCCAGGAGGAGGAGGCCAGGGGATTGTGACCCACAGATTGAAAAATGCAAATTTATTGAATGACAGTGTGCTTGTTCCATATCATAAGTGGTCCACTAAGCTTTTCATTCTACCTTTAAAATACAGTTTAATTTTTTCACTCACCAGTTAAGTTCAAATTATTGATCCATTCAAAAGTTATTTTAATATTTTTAAGAAAAATCTTTTTACCAAACACATTGAAAACTTGCTAAACTTCAGAGTGTTTACTCCTCTATGATCCTGGTATAGTTGAAGCACCAAATAAGGGTGTTCAGGTATTTGTTCACCTAATTTTTTAACCTATTATATACTTCATAGGTAAGTACCTGTCCATGTCATAGCGAGGCGCGGCGATGTGCATCATTTCCACGGCGCAGCAAGCTAAACCAAAGGTCATAGGCCACATGGAGCCCTTTCTTCCCCAGTTGAGGAGATCGTCGAGCCTAGCCACAGCAATCTCTGCCAGGTTACTAGCATCTTGGAAGGGAGAGTATGGGCGCTTCTCGTTCGGCTTCGGAGCTGGCAAATGAGTTTGACGGACTTGATCAACTATGGGAGCAAAAGCACCTTTCTTCACTACAGAAAGAGCTTTAGGAGCCGTCGCTCCCAGCGCTTTAATAGCCTGCATGATTACCTGAAAAATGTTTTGGTTATGTACTTATGTATCTACATATATCATATTTAATGCAAACTTAAACAGGCGTTGGCACATGCTGCTAAACTTACAAGCTTTCACACACACTACTCGATTGAAATAACGACACTGTACGCTTATAAAATAAAATTTTAATACACAAAATTTACGTAAGAACAGACAAGTGTTATATTTGTGAAGTTGGCTAATCATACAAAATCTACGCATAATATTTTTTGATTTCTCTACTCATTATTGAAAACAATGTAGAAAATACAGACTGTTTCTTTAAATTTACTATAAAAGTAATACTTATTTTTGATAACGTGGGTTATTTGCAAGTTTGATACCCAACTCTATAACAATTTTGTTAAAATTGTTGGTCTTACATTCCTCTTAAACGAATTGAAATGTCGTAGGATTAAAGTGCCAATTACATCCACACTTTATCAGGGGGCCTACAGCGAAATCGAAGTTCGTCGATTGCGGGCTTTTTCTCTGGCATTTCGGTTTTCGCAGTAGGCCTCAAGTGGTTATAGCCCCGGAAGCCTACCGCGAAAACCGAAATTTTTTGGCCTGGTGGGTAGTGACCCTGCCTACGAAGCTGATGGTCCCGGGTTCAAATCCTGGTAAGGGCATTTATTCGTGTGTTGAGCAAGGATATTTGTTCCTGAGTTATGGGTGTTTTCTATGTATTTATAAATATTTATATATTATATATATCGTTGTCTAACTACCCTCAACACAAGCCTTATTGAGCTTACCGTGGTACTTAGTCAATTTGTGTAATAATGTCCTATAATACTTATTGACAATAACAATATACATAATGGATATATACAGATGATTACTATAACTAGCTTATATCTAAAAAAGGCCCTTGAGGCATTGTACCAAGGATGCTGGCGGCATTTCCTCGTTGTATCGCAATACTGATACGTTGTGCGAGGAAGCCGCCAGCTCTTCGGTCACCAGTTACGTCAACCAGACGTTTCGCGATTTCTCCAAAAAACTTGTGCGCGCTGGGACCCCATGGACCTAGAGTTTCAACGCCAAAAGGTACAGGTAGGCTCTTATATTTATTACGTTTCAAAATTTCGGCGCTTTCCGCCGCTGCGCCCGCTTTTACATTAGTCCGTTGGAGGTGGGACGGTGCCAGTGTGTCTACGCAGGTAGCATCCCACACTAACATCCGTCCCAAGCTCCGAGGAACCAAGGACACCCCATCAGGCCTCTTGCCATCATCCCTGATAATGCCAGTTGGCTCAAGAAGAGCAGGCACATTGATGGTGGCAAGAGATCGACGAATTATGTCATTAAGCGACGCATGTCTTGAAAAACGACCTGCACTGCACTTTTTTGACAAGATAATCCGTGGTGTCCCAGTCGGTCCACGTCCGTGCCACAAGAGCATATATGTGGCGTACATACCGAAACCCCGAGTCGCAAACCAGTCGCCAGTCTTAGGGAGGTCGGATCCAAGAAAGTACCAGTATTAGGTGAAGGATGGGCATGTAGCCAGTAGCCGGCTTCCCGGGCTCCAACCGCCAAAAGTCTTGCGTGATCTGGACCTGTACAGTTGTTTAGAAGAGTATTGTAAGTTAAATCACAATAAATATTATCCCAGCTCCTTTGTGATTTTGGGTTGTCTGGAAATTGTTTTCCCGGGCAAGCAATTTTAAAAGCATTTTTAGCATCCGCAAAGCCCGTAATCTCATAGTTTGTGGGCAAAGCCCTTAAGATATTTCCTATGAGACCAGACGTGCTATTAATGGATGCCAAAAAGGCTGGGGAAGCCACACTGGAAATTTTGCGAATTCCTAAACCTCCGAACCGAATAGGGAGGGACGCTTGAGACCAGGAAGGCTCACTCAGCTGAATGTTTAGAATCGTCTCTAAACTAATTTTATTATTTTTTTAATTTTATTTTCCTAAAAAAAAATGTTTATTTATAAAAGTTTTCAGGATTGTACATAAAAATAATTAATGAATTTAATTTACAGACAAAAAATACTCTTGCTCGGGCCCGAAATCGGGTCTGGATATCGGGCCCGATAAAGTGTGGATGTAATAAAACCAAAGCTTTAAACACAATATTATTAACATAGTTTACATACTAGGAAAATATCCCTTCAAACGTCAAGTCTCAGCTCAGCTGACTGTCAATGTCAATGGTTTTTGATACGTTGAAAATTGAAGTTCAATTTTATTCAATATTTATATTATTCTGTGCAATGTCCATACAAAAAGTAATACACGTTAATAACTGTACACTTAATAAACTGATGTATTATTGTTCACTTCTTATTTTTGATAATTGTTAACAGGAAAAGAAATGGTTTAAGCCAATCTTCGACTTCGAAGATGATGTTCCTCCTGCAAAGCGGCGAAAAAGCAAAGATGGAACCTTGCCAAATACTAAAACACCCGTCAAAAAAGTGCGTAAGATCTCTTGTTATCTATTCTATAAAAGTTTTTTTATCTACAATTATTTTCTTTTGTTCTTACAAAGTTCCACATATTTTCAGAATATGTGCAGTAACACATCGGGTACTGCTGATAAAACTCCTATTAACATTGATCACAAGAATTGGATGAAGAACTTTGATCCAGTGACAACAGAGGACTTAGCTGTTAATAGTAAAAAGATACAAGAAATTGAGGACTGGTTAAAATTAAGTATCCAACACAATAATAGTGAGATATTACTACTTACTGGCCCTGTAGGATGTGGGAAGACTATTACAGTGCGGACACTAGCGGCTAAACACAAAGTAAAAGTGACAGAGTGGATTACACCCCTAGATATTGATATACCAACAGAATATGGTATGGCTGCCAATCCATCTTCTCTTAACATGTACAGGGTAACTTTCCCTTATATCGTCATATTTCCTAATGTTGTGTTTCTACTTTTCATAATAATTTTGCTGTCTAAGAAGACTGCCTTATGTTAGGAAGGAAAAGTTACCTTATTTAAATTTAGTTAAACAAGAGCTCTGGTCTACTTCCCTTATCAGATTAAGCGATTTAGTAACTGTTACTAAATACTAGTCAGACCATGATAAGTTGGCAGCGATTTTTTTTGTGTCAAGTAAATGTGAATCAGAATGGCGGGTGTACCTAAATAAAAAGAAAAAAGCTTACCATATTATTGTACTTGTATTTAGTACCTCCATTTAAAAAATTGTACCTCACGGTACTAAAAGTTATCACCAAAAAACAGTACACTGACAGAATGGTGGGTGTACTTTATTACGCTATGATCCCACAATTATTGATAAATTCTATAAAAACCAAATTTTTGTACCCTCATATTCAATTATAATATTTACCAATTTATTTGTGGTTTCCAAAACGTCATAATTTCGTAGAAGTTTGACATTGAAAATAACCCGTGCACCGTCTGGGCTACCAAAATCGCTGCCAACTTATCTTGGTTTGACTCAACTTCTTTGTTTGTTTAATTTTCAGGAGATTACCAGTTTAAAGAAAAACAATCTACTAAATTCCTTGATTTCATATTGAATGCAGCAAATTTTACATCACTATTAGATAACAACAGCAGCAAACTGGTGTTGGTTGAAGATTTACCAAATACATTTATAAGAACACCGTCTGAATTTACTGATGTCCTGCAGTAAGTTAATATTTGCACACAAAACTTGTTGGTGTTTACAATTTTAACTTTGCCAGATGTTTTACTTATCTTGTACCTTTTTTTTCAGTCAATATAAACAAAGAGCCAAATCACCCATTGTTTTTATATGTTCAGAAAGTCATACAGATAGTAAGAATACTGCTGCAAATCTATTTACACCAAGTATGAAGGAGCAATTCCAGATACATCACATCGCGTAATATTTCCTTTGTTTTTTTTTTGTTTCATACATTTTAATCCTGCAAATGCTTACGACATTAAAAGCTTGAAAGCATTTGTTTATACTCGTAGCTATACGCTTTAAATTATTATGTTTGTCCTATCTCCATTAAATGATGCTTTGTACAGTCAAGTGTAAAAATATGGGTGTACACATCTTACCCAAAAATATGTCCCATATAAAATATAGCATCTTATTTCTGTGTAGTATCATATTTATGAGACAATTTATTCGATACATATTTTTGCACTTGACTGTATGGAGTAAATACTATTTTAGATGGGATTACCTAAGTCTAAATAACATTGTTATGTACATATATGTATATAGGCCAGTCGATACAGCAACAATTTTGCGCCAAATCTGATTAAGTTGTCTGGTCAAATCAGGTGGTGCGGACACAAACGCCAATTTGGCTCGCCGATTATGAGATTATGACCAATATTAATAATAAAATGGAGGTGTGGACGCAAGAACACCAATTTGTGACGCTAGTATTCGCGTTTGGGGGCATTTTTAAATTTAGAGCGCTCATTGACGCCAATTTCTTTTTTGATCAAATCAGAAGATTCGAGCCTCCCGTCTGGACGGGCTTTATAAATATTAGTTTTAATTTCAGATTGAATGCAGTATCAGTTACAGGTCTAAAGTCTGCCTTAAAGCGAGTTTCAGAAATCATTAGTAAAAATCATACCAACATGTACAACAAACCGACAGCAGAACTGGTAGACTGTGTAGTAAATTCTTCAGCTGGAGATGTAAGATCGGCAGTGTTGAACCTACATTTTGCTTGTTTAAAAGGTATAATTGATTTTAACCTGATCTGACATTTTACTGCAATTTACCACAAATTCTACTAGTCTTTAAGTTCTAGTAGACTTCTAGTAAACAGTAGTTTAATGTTGTATTCGAAGGTTTAATAAAGCAAAGATATAATAATAACTTCAGCTTTATAAGCACAGATGAAATCTTGTGTTACAACTGTTAAACCAAAGTGGACAGATGAGATTGTTTTTTGTTTGATTGATATTTCTTGTAATTAAATGTTATAACCATTTTAAACATTTCAGGTTCCTATCAAAGTTTAGAGACTGATGTCATTATTGAGAAGGAAACGAAAAGTAAGAAGACTGCTAATAGTAAGAAAAAGCCACCATCAAGTAAATTTGTATCTCTAGGGAAAGACCAAACTGTTAGCATTCTACATGGCGTAGGAAGAGTACTAAACCCGAAAGGTAAATTTTAAAACACAATTTGAACGTAACTGTTAACCAACATGGGTAGTGAAAGATGTCATCTCCATATAATTTATTACCTTAAGGCTGCGTTTCCACCAGAGCTGCGTGAGGAATGTGTTTTAAGGACCAATGTAATCATTTCATTTACCTATCCTCGCTCTGCGCAGCTCTAGAGGACAGTATTCTAATGATTCTTAACAAACACATCCCTCACTACGCATCCTCTGGTTGAAACGCAGCCTAAAACGCAAAATCTTGCATAATGGTATTGAGATGACATCTATTACCATACCTGTGCTGTTTGAAAAATACTATATGTATAGTGATTCTTGGGTAAGGTTTAGGTTAGTAATTACTACGTCGCTAGTGTTAAATAATATATTTCATAGTTGTATCATAGGCTACGGACTGCTTACCATCAGGCGGGCCGTATGCTTGTTTGCCACCGACGTAGTATAAAAAAAATGTATTCCTTCTAATTTTTTAGTTGTGGTAAGCGAAAATGGAAGCAAACAGTTGACCCACCGTCCTACAGAGATAATTGATCAATTTTTAAGTCAGCCAAGTTCCTTTGTGAATTTTCTTGAAGAAAACTATTTGAGTCATTACTCCTCGATTGACCATGTGGTTGGAGCTGCTCTAAGTCTCAGTGACGCCGACTTCATGCTGGGAGAGTGGCGGGTAAGTTCATGGCAAATGTTGACCCCTAGCAGTTCAGAGCTGCAATTAGCAATGGTAGCCCTGATTTCATCTCCAAGTTGGCTGGTGGTATTATCTGGGCTATAACCGCAAAAATCGAAATTCGTCAATTGCGGCCATTTTTCTCTGTCACTCTAATTACGTCTTAATGAGTCATTCTCAGTAGGCCCCCTGCCTATATTTTTTTTGATGGAATCATATTCCATTTTAACATAAAACATTTGAACTTTAGGAAAAGATGTGTCAAGAATATGGACTATACACTGCTGTGGCTGGACTGATGGTAGCAAATAAGGCACCAGTCTCTGCATGGAATCCAGTTAGAGGGCCAAAGAACATGAAAATTCAATACCCGTGAGTGCTTGGTTACTTTCCTAAATTTATTACACATTTATTGGTATGTAATGATTTTAAATACAATGTTTACTTTTTTTCAGATCACTACAAGAATTACCTTTACTAGAACCAAACTATTTATATAAGGGAAAAATTTTAGTAACTGATTATCAAACATACTGTAAAATAATAGGGAAACAACAATGAGTGTTAAATGTTATGTAAGTAATATTTTTAAATAAAACCATTTCATTTTTTACACTAATATTTATTTGCCCAACATTCTTACAATATGAAATCTTAAAGAAATTATTAATATGCCAAGGGGATGTATCTTAAACGGTTCTTAAGACTGTAACAGATGTGGGAGCTTGGGATCTGGGGAAAATTAAAAATAAATAATTAGTATTACAATTTATTAGTCAAATGTCTCTGATTATACAAATAAAAATTGGTACTGAAATACATTAAACACTTCACCGATACTCAGTTCATTTGGAGCTTCACTGATCACTCACTGTTTCAGTTTCCATTTTGCAAGCTTTTATAATGAGAAATTTGCAAGTTAATTATAACCATTCGTTATGTTTATGACACTATACTTACCTTTCTGTAGAATCTCTACAGAACAAATTTATTTTTAAAAGAAAGGGAATCGGATTTATACTTACCTCATGCGGAGGGTCTGGAATGTGTCATGGTGAGATGGATTAATTTTGGTATACTTTTCTCCAAATGTTTTTAATTTCATCGGTTTGATGGCTTCAAAGCGAATATTAACTTTAGAACAAGTAATTAAAGCTCGGATAAAAATGTACCAAACCTCCAATGCCAACTATGTATTTTATCGTGTAATAGGGTAGTTTCCTAGTAAGTAATCATCAACCATATTTTATATAAGATAAACTATGTCATCATAGTATGCAATAATCGAATTTTCAGTTCTTTTGTTAGTCGAAAAGTTCAAATGAAGTCCAGTCAATTAAAATTAAAGTTCACAATTGCCACAATCTTACCTACAGGAAACTAGTCTACTGGTGTGTGTGTGTGTGTGTGTGTGTGTGCGTGGAGGCGGGGCGACTATCGGGAGGAGGAGGAGGAGGACCTGGAGCGGCGGCGGCGCGGCGCGGGGCGCGGGGAGCGCGAGCGCGAGCGCCGGCGCCGCGGTGGCGAGCGGCGCCGCACGGGGCTGCGGCGGCGGTACCTGCGCCCATCAGTACACACTTCAATATCATACGCTCAACTATCCTGTACACACTGCATTGCATGGAGTAGGATTGACGGCGCGACAATAACATGCCACAGATACTTGTGTGTCCAAGTCTAACTAAAGGTCCCACTTTGTCGCTTACCATAAGGACGAGATTTGATTGTTTTTTTATACGAATAATCTGTCAGTGTTCTTATGGCAAGCGACAAAGTGAGACTTTTTGCTTGGAAACGACACATATACTTGTTACTAAATGTTAAAATATTTCTGTTAGGGTTAGGGTACCAATGGGGGTTGATATAAAATTAATATAGAATTGAAGTCAGACATGACACAGAGCAGACATGTAGTCACCTCGGCGGCGAGTGTCGGCGGAGCGGCGCGTGGCGGGGCGGCGGGCGCGGCGAGGGGCGGCGCGGCCGCGACGGGATCAGCACCGGCGCCGCCGTGATCTCCTGCCCGTCGATCTGCCCTGGCAGCCTAGTTACACTAGAGTGCAGACATGTAGTCACCTCGGCGGCGAGTGTCGGCGGAGCGGCGCGTGGCGGGGCGGCGGGCGCGGCGAGGGGCGGCGCGGCCGCGACGGGATCAGCACCGGCGCCGCCGTGATCTCCTGCCCGTCGATCTGCCCTGGCAGCCTAGTTACACTAGAGTGCAGACATGTAGTCACCTCGGCGGCGAGTGTCGGCGGAGCGGCGCGTGGCGGGGCGGCGGGCGCGGCGAGGGGCGGCGCGGCCGCGACGGGATCAGCACCGGCGCCGCCGTGATCTCCTGCCCGTCGATCTGCCCTGGAAGCCCAGTTAAACTTTTTAGGGTTCCGTACCCAAAGGGTAAAACGGGACTATATTACTAAGAGTCCGCTGTCCGTCCGTCCGTCTGTCACCAGCCTGTATCTCAGGAACCGTGATAGCTAGACAGTTGAAAATTTCACAGATGATGTATTTCTGTTGCCACTATAACAACAAATACTAAAAAGTACGGAACCCTTGGTGGGCGAGTCCGACTCGCACTTATCCGGTTTTATTTAGTTTAACAGTGCAGCAGTCAAATTTTACATTCAAAACGCAAGGCGTGACGTAAAGCTGGACTTTTTGTATTGATAAAAGAGCAGACTGCAAAATTTCGTACCAACTTGATAGTGCGATGAAATGCACAATGGTTTGGGTAAGTAATAGAACGTATACAAACCTATAATATATCACTCTGAATGTATAAATTCAATTTGTATAATTATATTATATTATTTTTATGTTATACTAATTGAAAGTATACGTTTACTTTATTATACATAAGATTAGTATACATTTTTAACGTTTGTAAACTGAAATTATTCCAAAAGTGCGTATATATTATAGGACGCACCCCAATGGTTTCCCATAAAAGTGATGCGAAGTCAGAATTCAAATCTAAATATTAATTTATTAAATGAAAACGGAACGAATAAGTACTAAAACACAACCATCATCTAAATTCACAGAGCAGGCTTCGTCAAAAGCGTAGGTACTTAAACAGCATCCGCAACAAACGTCGTCCAATCTACATAAGTGGGGTACCTAATGAATGATTCTTCGACAATCAATTCGCAGATTATCGATTCGCAGACAACGATTCGCCAAACAACGTTTCGCAGAGTGATTCATTTGTAGATGTAACTTTTGGTCGACTAACGTTACGCAGACTCTTGACATTCACATAAAGTTAAGTTCACATAAAGTTCAGTTCGCTTCTGTGTAAATTAGCAGAACTATTATTGGATGATTTTCATTTGGCAGAGTAATCTTTTCGTTTAAGGAATGTTTAGTCGAATAACGTTTCACACTTTATACATCGTTATTTTCGAAATAAAAGTCTTTTTACAAAGAAACTGGTTTCAGAAAGAAAGAAATAAAATATTATCCTTTCTTAAGTATATGCGTTAAGCATAGTTTAGGTTTGAATCCATTTTTAACTTAACCTTTTGAACGCCAGACGACAAAGGAACATGCCGTGCCCCGGACGCTGGCTATCACGATAATTTACGCGAAATTGAACTTTACAGAGTCCCGCGTTAGTCGCTATTGCATTGGCGAAACTGTCGGCTGTAGCCGTCGTTGGCGTCCTTGGCAAGTCATTCAGATGTCGGCCATAGCCGACGGTGGCGGTCAAAGGGTTAAATATGAACAAAAGCATAGGTATTGTACAAACAGCAACACTCTTAACTGCCCACCGGTGGACCTTATGCCTTTTGTAATAAGGTCCACCGATGGACAGTTAACAGTGTGGGCCATCGTACCTATGCAATATAGGTTTTTAATATCTGGACGACCGAGCCTTGCTCAGAAAATGTATAAAACTCAAAAATGCGTGGTTTCCCAGAGATACGAACTAGCTAGATCGATTTTTCGCCCCCCGAAAACCCCCATATACCAAATTTCATCAAAATCGTCAGAACCGCTCCGAGATCCCCGAAATGTATTAAATATACAAGAAGTGCTCCTTTCAAGGCATAAAATTTTATGGTCATTTGTGTTAATGAAAATAAGTATATAATTAAATGTATCAAAACCATGTTTATCAGACTCAAACTAAAAGTTGTTGTGTAGGTTAGTCATGCCCTAGTCTACCCATAAATAAGAGCGAAGTTTTGTTAATTAATAGGTATTCATGCCAAATGATTATTCGACCTATGCACGCGATAACTGCGGATGCCAGGGAATGGCTATCAAACTTAGACCTTAAACTTTGACTATAACGTTACTTTTGTAAACTTGATTTGTATTTTATTTTTCCAATAAAGCCATACGATAATAATACTACTCGTGCAAACGACTATTATGCGTAATGACATTCTGCCAATCGTTACTCGGCCAAAGAACCCGTCTGCGAATCGTTGTCGGCGAATCGAAAATCGGCGTATTGTTTGTCGGAAAATCAATAGGGCACCCATCAATCTATTGCATATTTTTATTTAGGACATAACTGTGACTTTAGAATTTGATCTCAAGGTGTATTATTTATTTTATTACATAAGCTTCATACACCATAAATAAACCATGTCTTACCTCCATCCATATGCTTCATGGCATTTTCTGCTTCGTCGGCATTCGTGAACTCCACGTATGCGTATCCGCGACTGTTGTGCGGATGCAGGCGATCCATCGGAAACTCTATAGTTTTCACATTGCCGTATGTTGAGAATATCTCTTGAATATGGTCTTTGGTAACATTCAGAGTCAATCGTCCGATGTGGATGCGTGTAGGACGCGGCGGCGGTGAACGTTCTCTCTTTTTTCTGGCTGGAGATCTAAAATAAAAAAAAGATAAAGTCAATTCTATACTTATCATACAACATAACTTTTCAGACAGGACATGTGTTAGTGAATAAGGGCTCATTTAGACGGCGCGCGAAAAAGCTCAGTTGTACGAGCCGGAGTTTGAACGCGCGACCTCCGGATGGAAAACGCACCAGGTTTCCTACGCATTATTAGGCTACCAGCGCTTCATACGTGTTGCTGCGTATGAAGTCATATGCACAGTGAAATATTTCAGTAATCCTCTTATATTCTTTTTTTAAATAAAGTTTTCAGTTGTTCCCTCAATGCCGAGGATCATGACATTATTCTATTATTCTGTTGAAGACAAGGTTTCTGTTCCTCGTCAACTGCATGTCTCGTGCCTTCAACTTTTCCCGTCATTATGACTCTCTCAAGGATAGCGGTGTACTAAAAAAAATAAGTCCCTAGAATGTCCTATATTTATTTATTTTCTTAAAAAATGTTGAGAGTTAATGTAAGAATGTGCAAGCATTATGAATTATGTGGACCGAATATAGAGTTTGCCGAATACGAATTTTCGGTTCAGATCTTACCAGTTGAATTATTTGGTTCCTCTGTATCATTTTAATAACCATTTGAAAATGCTTCAATTACATTAGCAGCTAGATATGATTTTTTCTTAGGTAATTCCCTCAAAACAAACTGGTCAAAGGGCTAGGAAGTAGGAACTCGCGAAATAAAATTCACCAGTCTCTTAACTAATCAAAACATGCTATGGATTCAACATGTCTCATCATATTAATTCGTGTCGTGTCATTGTGTTATAATGACAATGGGAAAATGTAATCCGATGGAAGAGAGTAATTGAAAAATTCTGGAGGAACTTGTTACATTTTAGTGTTGCAACAAGATAAACATAATAAAAATATTGGCCGAATATTCGTCATCTTTAACTGAATTGTTCGGCCGTATTGTAGATGTGACCAGGAAAGGAAAACCAAGGAAAAGGTGAATGAGCTGTGTGAGAGATAAAGGAATTGTAAAAACTGCAATTTGTAACATTTTTATCCATCATACCTATCATGCTTGTCCTTGCTTTTGGCCTTGTCATTAGATGATGGTGCTGATATCTTCTTCTTGTCTCCAAGTGGTGATCTGTCCCGAAGCTTCTCCCGGTCCGGCTCTCGACGATCCTTCACTGGACTCTTCTGTGGTGATGTCCTAGATAAAGCATTGAATTATAAGACCATAGTTCTGCAGAAAAGGACCTATTAATTTTTATTGTCCAAGTTTCTTATAGCTATAGTGTTCTTATATAGTTATAACTAATGGCCAAACATGGAATCCAATCTAGCTAAGACTGAATGTATGATAAATAAATTATGCTTATTTGAACTAATTCTGTCCTGTCTAAGTTTGCACAATTGGTTATAGTGTCAACCTGCCCATATGCTAATGTAAGTGCAGATCGTCAGGATGTAAGTTATAAACTTGATACTATCTTATCTTATCTTCTAATTTCCGGGGGCCCTTGCGGATACACTTCGACCCATAGGGATCTTTTGTGTAGTTGCCCCCTAAGGAAATCTTGATACTAAAATCGTCTTAGAAAGTAGAGGCATGCATCACTTCAGTATGAGTCATTCTCAGCCACATATCAAAACACTCACTGGAGACAGGAGTAGTGGTCAGCACTGACCCCTACGCCATGCCAATATGGGCACCTAAAGCCGTGTATGCTTCAGCGCTGACACCCGTCAGTACTCACCGGTTGATATTATTCTAAAACACTCCCTGGACTTCATAAATGACCTGTCGGCACTGACAGTCAGTGTGACATTAAGACCAGCCCAATAGCGAAGAGTATATTTTTCTTTAATAAAACTTACTTCTTCTTGGCCCTGGAGCGTTCATTGCTACTGCTGCTGGATGAGCTGGACGAGGAGGAAGATCTTGAGGAGCTGCCAGAACTACTTGAGGAAGACAGAGATGATGACCTTGATGAACTGCTGTCTGATGAACTAGGAATAACAATGGGTATTTAAAATAATGTGTGTATGTTGTTGTTATTTTGTTCCTAATACCTAAAAGTATTAGTATGGTTTATTAGTGGAGACTAAATTAATGTGTCATAATCATTTAATTTCATGGTATTGCAACCATGGTATCAGAGATGCGTCAGGTCAAATGTTTATGTCTGTTAAGAGAACCTTTTTTTAAGTTGCCATTTCTATTTCATTTGTTTTGGATTGTCACAAGTCAGATTTTTGTGTTTATTAATTTATATTATATTATACACAAAGGACTGAGCACAAAGGCAACTTCGGCGGGAAAGCATATTAAACGGAAGAAAAACTGACGCAATTGAGGACCGCTGTAAGCATTATACTTGTAAGTATAAATTTAACCGTACCAACCTAGGCAGGCCTCTTACTATGTACTGGTACATTTTACAAGATGCAGCAGTCTTCGTACATAACCTAAAATCGTTACATTCTGGTAGATTCATATAAATGACCATTCGTTGATGCAAAATGTAAGTTAAGTGACCAAAAAGATCTACCTGCCGCTACTATCGCTGCTACTGGATCCTGAATCGCCCTTTTTCTTCTTATCCTTTGGTTTCTTCTTGTCTTTATCCGACGTTGCTGATGGCGACTTATTGCGAGCCCTAAAACATGAAACTCAATTTGATTACCCATACACAATACTCAAATAATATTGACTTTAGATAGATTAATAAAAACTTACATAATATAGTCAAATCACGCTAAATATATCAAATTTACAACTCGCGTCCTATCAATTCAATTCGGCCGGCATTCAATCTAATGCACTCCGCCATGTTTTTCAACCATTCAATCGTTCTTCGTTCCTCGTCCATTCATTTTTTTTATGTTGCCAGCCGACATAAATGTAAAGGCCTCTACAAACGTTTGCGATATATCAGCCCAATAAATGCTGAATAAATGGAGATGGAGCGATAGTTAAAATGAGACAACGGAACACAGCCGACATGTTGAAAGCGTTGTTGATTAGCAACCGTGAGTTGACATCGTGACTGACATGATTTTTAGGCCTCTTTCACGAGTGCTTTTACAACGCGCGATAAGCATTGCAAAAAGCATTTACCTAAATGACACAAATAACCGGTTTCACACAAAGGGAGCATACGCGCGAGGCAATTTCCTCACGCACAAACCGGCCAGTGTAGACGGCGCGCGCGTATAAGCGTAGGTGTAAGTTACTCTATGGTTATCTAAGGTGCTAGTGCTGCACTCTGGCGGCAGAACATTGCAGTAATACTTCCTATTTACGACCAATATTACGAGGTGTTGAAAATAGAGTTCCGGTTAAATCGGTTATAATATTGGCTAAAACCTGTATAGCATTAGACTTTTCGTTCGTCGCGACATTTATTGTCAAGTAACAATACTAATTTCTTTCTATTCTTTCGTTCTACCAAGTTCTACTACTCAAGCATTCAGAACCAAATACATCTACGACATATCTACGACATAATACGCACTAACCATAAATCAGCATTCTTTTCAAAAAGTATTATATGTATGAGTATAAAGATATTCAATAAGCTACCCACAGACCTTAAAAAACTGCCATCATTACCTTTAAAAAACTGATTGGTTAGTCAAGCAATGCTTCTATAGTATAAATAACTTTTTACTAAGTTAGTAAATAATAATAATAATGTTAATAAGTAATTAATATTATGTTGTGGTTGTTATATCAAAGTCAAAGTCAAAATATTCTTTATTCAAATAGGCCTAGCAACACGCACTTTTAAATCGGCAAATTTTACAAATATCATCTTAATGTAAATATCAGAGCAATTTATTGATGCAGTTATTATTGTTCTAAAAAAACATTGAATTATTATAGATATGGTAAACTTAATAATAAGAATTTCACAAAAGGATCGTCAAACATCAAAATTGTATAAAAATACTAGTCTAGAAACATTCTAGAATAAAATCTAAATGTCAAAAAATACGGTATATACATATACATTGAATTATCAATTTCATCATTATTAACATACTTAACAATAAATAATTCATTCTTTACAATCACACTTAATCCCACAGTGTTTCATCATTCATGTAGTCTTGTGTGCTATAATAGGCTTTAGAGATAAGCTTACGTTTTACATAATTTTTAAATTTACTAACAGACAATTCAGTTATAATATTAGGAAGTTTATTGTAAAATCTTACACAATTACCCATGAATGATTTTTTAATTTTATGGAGCCTCGTGAAGGGCACTGCGAGCTTATGCTTATTTCTAGTATTAATATTATGTATTTCACAGTTTTTCCTAAAACTGGCAATGTTTTTATGTACATACAGAATATTCTCATAAATATATTGACAGTGCACTGTCATTATGTTAATGTCCTTAAACTTATCTCTAAGTGTGTCTCTATGGTACATATTATATATTGCACGAATAGCCCTCTTCATATAATATTAATAATTAAGTAAAATTACATAATATGGTAATTTATGTTACTTAATATCATGCGTTGTTATTGTTGATAAATGTACTTTACATTCGATTTAGATCTAAGATAAGTAACCAAATATTGTACGCCTTTGTAAGGCAGGACATGGAGAACATCATTTACCTAAGACCTTTGTAGAACCCATAACCATAGGTACAATAAATTATTTTAGATTTTGATAAATTCGCTACTTGGCGATAGATGGCGACTACGAAAATAATAAGCGTTTTGATGAGAAAACTGATGTATGGAGTGAGCACTCTATGCTTGCTTATTTCTCTGTTTTTTCTTACGCTAGTACTAGCACCCAAAAGAAAAGGATGAGTATATTTTTTTGTTCTTGTCTCTCTGTCGCACTAATATGGAAGAGTGATAGAGCGATTACCGTTTCGTGCGCAAACCATTGGCATATTCGATAAGTCTTCAGCCCTCTGTTCTTCGTGAAAGGTATGAAAATGGTTTAAATCCCGTAGAAGTTATAATAACTACTTACCCAATTATATATCCTCAGTTCTTCAGTTCTCAGAAAATATAATATAAAGTTATATATTTAATATATGATACCCATTTTATTTCCTTCCTCCTCGTGAAAGTCTTTTTCGTATTAAACCACTGAACACCGCCGCATTTAAGATATGCCTGAACATTAATCACTAGCTTAATACCATCAGCAGTTGAGTGGCCGAAATGATTAGCTATAGGCCCCATGCGGGGCTACATGGCCAATACATTAGCCCTACTGAGCAGCCTTTGTTGCATTTACCCCCGCCCACGATTCAATGACCTTTCTTCCTGGCTATAACAACTTACTGAGCGTCTCCTAATATTTTATAGCTTACCGACTTTTCTTAACAGGCGTTGATATAGGTACGTAGGTACATAATTATATTTGGCAATAGCAATTTCCTCTAGTCTAGATTATGTGGGACTATTAAGTTTATAACTTTGTGTTCTACAGGGAGGTGCATTGTGCATTCTACATAAAAAATCATGTTCAAAAATATTTATCTACCTATAAGTATAGTTGACTCTCGCAATTACTGATATATAAAGGAACAAATCATGTACCTAACTACATTAAAGCCCGGTGGGTTTAGGTTATTTTCTCACTCTCACTGAGCGAGCGTGAGCGAGATGGCTGTGCGTGCCCGGAATT
Source organism: Cydia pomonella (assembly GCF_033807575.1). Classification (NCBI taxonomy): domain Eukaryota; kingdom Metazoa; phylum Arthropoda; class Insecta; order Lepidoptera; family Tortricidae; genus Cydia; species Cydia pomonella. The sequence continues at coordinate 11,083,663 of NC_084715.1, forward strand.
ACGGATAATCGAACATTTTTGTGAAAGAATTGTTAAAAAAATTTAAGATGGGTTTTTTTTACAAGTGCAACTGAGAGGCAAAGGCAACATGTCGAACGTGGTTCTTGGTAGGCCCTCAGGATTTAAATCGATGGAGTTACTAGAAAAGGGCCTCAACATTTCTAATTAAATCTTTGGCAACCGTATTGTTGTGTTTAAAAAAACACTACGATTTGTAATGTGGTAAATGTCCACAAATACAAATATATTTATTGCACAACCTCTGAAAAAAAATGTACATGAAAACAAATAAAAAACATGAAGATAGAGATAAACAACAGGCGGCCTTATCGCTACAGAGCGATCTCTTCCAGACAACCTTTAGGTAGTCCACTTTTAGTGTTTAGCAGTAACGCTTTGGTTTACTGCGACATAATGCATATTGCTTGTCTCAGCGATAACTAGACATGTATAAAATAGGATGTTTTATATAATAAACGGACTCTTACACCGACAACTGCCCTTTACTTAACTACTCCGTCACCCTGTTCCGCTCGTAACATACACAAGTTCACTACGTTTATTACATGGCCACCCTCGCAATTAAGGACCAACGGAATCTGTAACCGAAGACTCAAGAAAGAAGCCCTGCACCAGTGGATCCTAAAGAAGAAATTTACGCAGTCAGACAGCCACATATTCAAGAAAGAAGACAGCCACATATTCAAGAAAGAAGATCCTTACGAACGTAGAAACAATGGCAGCACAAATAACACTTCGCATCAACGGCGTCAACATCACCTTAATGGGCCCTATCACGAACCTCACCGTCACCGTCACGGGAGATCAAGCAACCATACAGATCAACAACCAGTCACGGGAGACCAGTCAACTATACAGATCACGAGTCAAGAAGAACCCGGCGAACCACAGATGATGGACTACACAGCCAACCAGCCAGCCCAAGACTCAAGCAGTCAACGAGTCAGAAAGCAACCACAGAACACGAGACCACTGCCGAGGAGCCCCCACCCACGGACCATTCAGGAAATGCGCGAGAGGAGGCAACGCCTCTTCGGCCAGGAGCCGAACGCGGACCAGCGGTGACAGCAAGGTTCCATTTTTATCACTTGTCATTATACCCGTCACTTTTGCGCTTACATATTTGTTAGAACGTGACAGCCATGGTGACAAATGATAAAGAGCCTACCATGTTAGCCCTACAGGAACCGATTCCACCGCCGCTACGCCAGCCGTGTCAGCACGCAGGACTAGGACGAGGAAGAGGACGACTTGCCGACCATAACTCATCACCAGGACCCACCACGGAATTAAGGAAATAAGGGTACAATTATTTTTTTTATATACATAGGTATTGTTTTAAAAATGTTAAATTAACAAATTATTATTATCATTTTTGCATTTCAAATAAACGAGTTGTCGCTGAATATACGATTTCCATCAAACTTACTCAAAGTAAATTATAAAATCCTAATTGTAAAATCTTAGTGTCGAATAGTGTCCTCATTTACCGATTTCGCAATTCCCGCCAACCGCGCGACCTTACGTGCGCGTCAGCATTAATTTAACGAGGTCGCGAGCCTTCGTCGCGATCTTACATTATTATAATTACCGGTGAATGAAATTTGATAACAACGGTTACTTTGATATTCTAATCGTTCATAGTAATGTGTTTTTTTTATATTCTTATTTTTACCTATAGGGGCCGTCACCAAGATGTCAATAAATTAATTGCATTACTTTCGATGCCACATTACCGCCTTGATTAGAACGTTCTATCCAACTCTCATTTTGTGATATAGCCTGGTGGCCCGCGCCAACGCTGCAGCAGTAGGTAATGGTGCTCCCCAGGGCCGGATTTAGGGGAGGGCAACCGGGGCTACTGCCCCGGGCCTCCACAAAAGAGGGGCCCCCCACAATAGAGAATTCGGTAAATTTACCATTTTATTTGGAAAAAAATTGAGGCCAGGGGGCCTCCACTCCTTTATTGCCCGAGGCCTCCAGACCTCTAAATCCGGCATTGGTGCTCCCACATGGGCTGTTATACAAGTTATACAACATCGTGTGACAGGGACATCATGATAGTATTATGTAGTCCCTGTCGCAAGATGTTATGTAATATTTTATGTGGGAGCACCATAAATGACGCTGCAACACCAATGCCGCTGCGTTTGTCATCCGAATATATGTTATACTCGTAGGTATATTTAGAATTTGTGGGTTACGGTGGTTATTGATGCCTCGTACATTACCTATCTATAGGGGTGTTTGTTTACCATGAGCAAATCTGTGATAACTCGGGGCACATTCTAGGAGCACATTCACATAAAATTTTTCGATATGGCACCTGTACCTCTAGTGTAAATTTATTCGATAGCGAAACGTGACGTACGCGTTTGCGTTAAGTCTAAATTTGTATGGGATTTTGAGTTTGCAAAACGTCCCGCTTAACGCGCTGTTTCTAAATCCCATACAAAATGAGACTTAACGCTAACGCGTACGTCACGTCACGCTATCGAATAAATTTACACTAGGGGTTCTGATATCAAGCCTCTTAAGATAATAAAATGTAGGCGGATTGATGCGGATCTAATTTCAAACAAAATTACAACTTACTGTCAGTGCCATTCATATGCTAGAGTAAGAATAATATATGAGGTAATATTATATATTCCGCTACGATTGTTACTAAGTCCGAAATAAGGTTTGTCTGGAAATGGTTTATGTACAGTCAGCCAAGGAAGTGGTTTACCACTTTTCGACTCTATTTGTCAAGTAATAGAGACTTCCTTGGCTGACTGTACCTAATGGTATTTTTATGACTTAAATGAAGGTAAATTTCACTTTTAATGTACTTTTAGCTAGTAATGTTTAAGAAATGATAAATAACGATATAAAATTATTAGAATAAAACATTTAGTGCCAATGAGGAATACTAACCGGGTTTAAAAATAAAATAAATTCTTCAAAAATACCTTTTTATATAATTATTATTACATAATAAGTGAATTCGGCCATAATAATGAGGCATGCGCGTATAATAATGAGGTACCGAGGTACCGACCGTAACTGAGGGTCGCTTTGATCAAAAATAAATGAGTAATTTAAATGTTTGATATAGGTACTCTGGCAATCCCACTTTGTCAGTAGGAAAAGGCGTAAAATTCAAATTTTCTGTAGGAGGTCAAGCATTAGCTCCTACATTTTTTAATTTTCCGCTTCTTTCTACTGACAGAAATAGCTCATAAAATAAGGTATAATAATATTTCATGTGACTGATGACTGCTAGCTGCTAGATTGACCAAACAGCGGACCTAGCCAAGGTGACAATCGTTATCGCTACGACACCGAAACGCTTTGTGTTTCTATATATATCAAACTTCAACAGTGACAGTTGCGTTTCGATCGCTACGGATTGTAATTTTAAGCGATTTGCATGTTGGCTACGCGGCCTGTACCTACCCAATTAAGTGCTCACAATCCCAGCTACATATGAGAGGGCTGGCGGCCTAACGGTAAGAACGTGCGACTTGCAATCCGGAGGTCGCGGGGTCAAACCCCGGCTCATACCAATGAGTTTTTCGGAACTTATGTGCGATATAAATAAATAAATATTATAGGACATTATTACACAAATTGACTAAGTCCCACAGTAAGCTTAATAAGGCTTGTGTTGAGGGTACTTAGACAACGATATATATAATATATAAATGTGACGATCCACGGTAAAAGGTACCTTATGGCGGTTGGCGCTTACGCTGTTATTTACGACGCTCCAATACTAATGCCATGCTATGCAACGTAAGCGCCAACCGCCATAAGGTACCTTTTACCGTGGATCGTCACAAATATTTATAAATACTTAAATACATAGAAAACACCCATGTCTCAGGAACAAATATCCATGCTCATCACACGAATAAATGCCCTTACCAGGATTTGAACCCGGGACCATCAGCTTCGTAGGCAGGGTCACTACCCACTAGGCCAAACCGGTCGTCAAAAATATATATCATTTGATATTTACCAGTCGCTTTTCGGTGAAGGAAAACATCGTAAGGAAACCGGAGTAATCCCAGCAAGGCCTAAGTTGGCCCTCTGGGTTGAAAGGTCAGATGGCAGTCGCTTTCGTAAAAACTAGTGCCTACGTAAATCTTGGGATTAGTTGTCAAGCGGACCCCAGGGTCCCATGAGCCGTGGCAAAATTACTTCAAAAGAACATCCCTGGAAGACCGTTGTTGGGTCTCCGACCAGTGACTGCTTTACAAAATTTTGAATAGGGCTTTGGATTGTCCTGAGCTGTTGCGAAAAATTAATTTTACTGTACCCAGACAGCATGCTCGAGCCACAAATTTTAGACCATTCGCAACTAGTACTTATAGAACCTATGTCGGGTCTCAGAGTGTAGTTCCCAGGATGTGTAAAGAGCACAACAACCTGTTTAAAGAAGCTAAAGTTGACATTCTTAATATCTCTTTCTTTACACAGGTTCAAAACGTGTTTATATAAGTAAAGTAAGTAAGGACACATCAAGACAATACATTTTTATTGCATGAAAGTGAGTTCAAAACGTGTTAGTATATAATAAATATCCATCACAATATGCCGAGATCCAGCACGCAATATATCTTATTGTACTATACACGGTGTAACCTGAGGAAATCGAAAGATTTTAATTTAACAGTGTATTCCAGCAGCGGTATCATGGTCGCATTTTTATCACCTGTCACGCCATGCGTCACTTTCGCATTTACATACTTGTTAGAACGTGACAGGCATGGTGACAAATGATAAAAAGCCGACCATATTAGCCCTACTGATCACATTTAGAGACTAAAATGTCATATAAGCTTTTCTGGATTTTGCCTAGTTTCAGAGTTAATAGCAATTAAAAAAAAAATACTTTTATTTTAACTTAGTGGAAAACGATACCTATTGATAGATGTCAAAAAGTGACAAATAACCTTTGAAAAAAAACTAGGTTTTACAAAAAATCGTAAAAACTCATTTTCAGTGCCAGTTTTACAATAAACTTTTTATGTACATTCAAAAATATAATTAAAAAAAAAACAAAAGAAAATTTTTTTTTCGCGAAATTTACTTAAACTCATATAACATTTTTTCCTTCTTTTGGCATCAGAAGTGCGTGGTTAAAATCTTTCGGTTTCCTCATGTTACACCGTGTATCTAAAACTATGAACTAAATTAATTTAGCTATAAATATAAACCAGCAAATTAATAAATAACAAAATAGTTATTAAATTATTAAAAACATGCGACTTCAAACCTTTACATGACAAATACATATATATAGGGATTAGTATAGGTTATATATGTACATATTAGCAAAAATTAAATCACGATAATTCTATCATAGGGACTACCGCAAATCCTTGCATTGGAGATGGCCATTGGTATGACGCATAAAGTTTTTATGTTGAAGGGAGATTAAGAGCACATCGCGGAAAACTTACTCGTGTATGTTATTTACAATAAAAGGCAGCAGGATGTTGCTAGGCACCGCTTCCGAACCGGAGATTGCTCAAGTCTGAATATATTTAGCGGCAAGAGGTAGTGCCTAACGTAACTTTAAATTGACTTTAAACTTTTGTTTCAGCGGCACTGTCACTGTTTGTGTGAAGCTGGTTATAAATCCATAGGTATTAGGTACTTAAAGTATTTTACAGTAAAAAAAACTCCGATAAAGTACAGTCTCAGTGCTCGATATGCTAATTACGCGTATAGATACGCGTTATGTATAAATAAGTTTTATGTACATCGAATGATAAGTATTACTCCATTGCCTTAAAAATTGCTTAGGGGAAATCATCAATTACTGGCCACTCTTTAATAAGTGGCCACCTTATAGGTAATAAAAATGAAATCTATTTACCTTCAAAACAGAATTCATTTAGAGTGGGTTTATACCCACTCTAAATGAATTCTGTTTTGAAGGTAAATATTCTGAATATAATTTTATATAAAATAAATGGTTTCCCAATGTCACATAAATGTTTGAGTTGGAAGTTTTTAAGTTCACCTTATGGTGTCAATAACTGGCCACCCTTTTTAATGAATTCTGTAGAATTAATTTTAAGTATAAGGTGGCCAGTTATTTACACAATCACCGCTGAGCTACGGTCGTAGCCGATAACATGGATTTCCTGGTATGTAGCGGAAATGCTTCGTAGAGGCAAAACGACAATTTGTCGTGATTAGCGTGAATGGGTTAAGGAGTGACCAGTAATTGACGATTTACCCTACCTACCTACGCTGCCTACCTACTGAATAGTGGTGGGTGTGAAACGATTTCCACATTATTGCAAACATCTTATTTTAAATAAAACAGTATCTAGTACGTGTCTTCACCTAAATCTATCATGATAACAGCTACTGCAAAACATGTCAGTTCACACGAGTTCTATTTACTTTCAGCCTTGTATCCTGATAGCGGGCCTTTGTGGATTTAGAGAGCTTACAGAACCGGGGGCAATATCAACTGGTATTGTATCTACGCAATAATAACTATTGCTATAAAAGAACTACAACAACGCTGATGTTAAAACGTAAAGGATAAAATTTAAAATTGACTTTGGAAGCTCGTGACATTACCATTTAGCCATAGTACCGACATAATTACAACGTTGGCGCAGAACTTAAAAACTTCCAACTCAAACATTTATGTGACATTGGGAAACCATTTATTTTATATAAAATTATATTCAATTAATTCGAATGATGTTGAGCAAGCTGGCGCGATCGTAGGATCTTAAAAGTTATGAATAATGAAGTCAAAGTCGAGTCAAATGACTTGATTTTTTAAAAATATTGACTTACAATACAAGGGGGAAGAAACAAGTTTAACCCTTCTTTGCATGTTTTTTATTTGTGAAATAAATCAGGATAATGTTAGTTCACCTCTAGATTAAGGGGAAACAAAAAAAAATATATAAGAAAAGATAAACAGAATATATATTTTTTAGGGTTCCGTACCCAAAGGGTCAAACGGGACCCTATTACTGAGACTTCGCTGTCCGTCCGTCCGTCCGTCTGTCACCAGGCTGTATCTCCAGAACCGTAATAGACAGTTGAAACTTTCACAGATGATATATTTCTGTTACTGCTATAACAACAATGACTAACAACAGAATAAAATAAATATTTAAGGGGGGCTCCCATACAACAAACATTTTTTTTTTGCCGTTTTTATAAATAATGGTACGGAACCCTTCGTGCGCGAGTCCGACTCGCACTTGCCCGGATTTTTAATATGATGGAATTATCCATTCATTATGCAAAATCAAGTCTTAAGCTTAGTACTAAATAAATTAAACATATGGGTGATAAAGGGCTGATATGATGATGATGATAATGAAATTATACATATTTTTATTTAATAATTCTTATTTATACTATACAACACTAAAAAAAAACTACGTGAATAAATATTATATTTATTTAAATACTTTACGAGTGAAGTCGTTGCATAATGATGTAAATTTCCATCACATACTTTCGAGTTATGTATGTTCGAATTATAAAGTGTATGCACAAAAAGTAACATAGTGTCAAATTACATACCTGACTGATACACATTTATTATCCCGCGTAAATCAATATCTTCGCAGTATAATCCTCCAGAAAACAGCTTGAAAGTCAATCATTTTCGTAATTGGCGCGTAACCGCGAACCCGCGAATTCAAGTTTGAAATGTCAAAATTCTATTTATTTACTTTTTCACAACTACCTTCCATTTCACGCTGAACGGTTGTTGAAAGTTGACAGTCTTAGAAATAAATATCAATTACCTCCAAAATTACCTTTAATTCTTAGGACAATGTTATGATGGAAATTTCCATGCAAAGAAGGGTTAAATATACACATAGATCATACCTAAGTATTTAAAGACTAATGAAATTAGGTGCCACGTTACACGTTGATAGTCCCAATAATCGTAGGGGAGGCCGGGGCTGAAAGTTCCGATTTTCAAATAACATGGAATTATATGATGAAAATGATAAGTTTTATTTTTGATATTTAAATCTTTTAAAGAATCTTAATCGATATCTGTAATAATATATTAATTTTTGCCAGTATCTCAATAGTTTTTTTTACAGGCATATTTTTGCAAAATTTCGGAAGGGAACATTTAACCCCGCGTTGGGGCGAGTTGTTCCATGTGTGGGGCAAATTGTGCCGCTTGGATAATAGAAATACAATATGAGAATAATTTAGGTTTCTTTCAAATAAAACAGTCATTTTTAAAGTTATCTTTACTGTGTGTTAATGCAATGCTATAAACTATAAAGAAAACAGCAAAAAACATTACTAGTTACATCTAGATAAACATTTGGCACTGGTTGACTAAAATTGAGATCTAATAGCTTATAAACCTTACTACCTCCATGCTTAATAATACTTTAGGATACAAAAAAATTAACTGGAAAAGATCCTCGAGATAAACACTTTTTTATAACTAAAACAAATGGGCACTTCCATAACAGAACTTTAAAAAAAAAAACATAAACATAACTGGTAACTTTCAGATAAATGTTTCTTTTATACTATAATAGAGAGTCATCAAGTTAAACACCTTATCAAATACATAACTGCATTTATTTTATCTAAATAACCCAACTGGTAACCTCCAGACTAACGTTTCATTCATAAGTGTAATAACAAGTGAGATCACAACCTCAATTCTAATCAAATAACAAAACAAAACTTCTAACGTCCATATTTTTTTCATTTATATCTTGAGGTTATTAAATTATTTTTCTTTTAGTGGAATCATCAGTCTTGTTTTAAGCAGTCCTAATTAACTTTGGCAAATTTTATTCTTATTCATCATTCAATTCTTCTTCTGACTCACAATTGGGACACACATAAGTAATACCAGCTTCATTTATACATTTAACATGTGCCCAATTTTTACACATTATACATTCTATCCACTGTTCTCTTGGAAGAGAATTTGAATAAGAATCACAACAAACTATGCAGTACTATTCCAGATCCTCGTTACTATCACTCTCGCTTTCTTGTAATACTCTTCGCTTAGCCTTTTCTTGAACTTTTTCCTTTCTTTTTCTTTTGCCTTTACCTTTTCCTTTATTATTGTTGTTTTCTTTTCCCTTGTTAGTAATGTCTTCGTTCTTCTTTGCTATTTTCTTTGCCTGTTCTTCAGCTAATGCATAAAAAAATATGATAAATTCGAAGGGGGTAAGTTGTTCCGGGGAACAACCAACCCCTTTAGGAGGGAACTTGTAGCCCCAAATTAAGTTTTTGTATAAAAACTGTCATACTAGCAAATTAACGAAATCAATTGAAAAAACATTCAAACAATAAGATACCTAACAAGTGCCACTCTTATATAGGAAAGATACACATAAATTGGACAATAATAAATAAAAATAGACAAAAAAGATTAAGTACGAAAAAATGTACTCACGTGGTATTCTAATAGCACGGTGCACACAGCCACTCGTCCGCCGCTGTTGGAGCAACTAAGATGGCCGCCAGCGCGGCGCGTCACTTGATGCTTAAACGACGCACTTCACGTGTATTGCTATTTATTTCCTTTACAAAGTTATAACTGTCGGAACAACTTACCCCGGGAACTTGCAGCCCCGGCCTCCCCTACCTGTCTAAAAATAAGTAAGTAAAAATTGGTAAGGAAACAAAAATGTAGTACAAAAGGCATAAACGTACGACTCCCGTCCCGCGCCCCTCGCCGGTTAGTCTTTTCTATGGCAACGCGGCGACACGTGATTGGTCATTTTTTTATAGTTGACTACAGCGTATCAAAATTAATCTTATAGTTGAGTTTTGACGACCTGTCTGGGTAGTGCCCTGCCTATGAAGCCGATGGTCCCGGGTTCAAATCCTGGTAAGGGCATTTATTAGTGTGATGAGCATAGATATTTGTTCCTGGGTCATGGATATTTCCTATGTATTTAATTATTTGTTTATATATACAGTCGACGAGTAGGAAAAAGTTGTTAGTGTATACTTATACGTAATTATATAATTAAGTTTGATCATTCACAGAACTAAAATGTAAGGTAGGTTAAATAATAATAATAATAAATAATAAATAAATTCATTTATTTCGACCAACTTAGGATCATATTACATTTAACTTATTATATTTAAACGTAAGATTAAAATTTAACTTAAACTAAATTAAATTAAGTCAAATATAATATATTTTAACCTATTCTGGAGAGGCTTGGACACCAGTACGTGAATCATATGACAGTGATTCAGGCACTGGCAGTCAAATCTCTCCGCAAACGCTCTCAAGATGCCGTTGGAACTAGCCCGCACCCTGCGCACCAGGGATGTGCAGCGTTTCCTCATTGTAGTGTAGAAACAGTCTACTCTGGCCTCCGCGAACATCCCCGACGCACTACAAAACCGAGGTAATCCCATCAGCACCCTGAAAGCGTTGTTATACTGTATACGAAGAGCGTTGTACTGTTTTTGCGTGTAGCACGCCCACAGACTAGAAGTGTAAAAGGTTGTACAGAATGCTCTAAAAAGAGTCTTTTTCACCTCAATTGAGCAACTAACAAATCTGCGGGCCACCATATTCGCTCTAACACACAACGCTCTCCGTTCCCTTTCAATTTAAAAATCTCTATTTTGTTTTTACAAATTCAATGAATTATTTTGCTATAGGTATGCGACACAATGGCATACTTATACTTACAATATAGGAAGTTACTGTATAAGTTTCCTCATTTACGGGGTCATTGTGGATATACAGAGCACCCACGGCCAAGTGTGGCCATTATAATGCCATCCGTTATGAGCACAATAAGATACCTCCAATAGGAGTACGTAGGAGGCGGTATTTTGGATGAATTTATTCAAGTATTCAAGTAGTTTATTTAAAAAGGTGATTGTATGTTTGACAGATCTTAAATTACACATTGTCATAAGTACATACTTTCTTTATTTATGAGCGCTGGTGGCCTAGCGGTAAGAGCGTGCGACTTGCAATCCTGAGTTCGCGGGTTCAATTCAAACCCCAGCTCGTACCAATGTTTCGGAACTTATGTACGTAATATCATTTGATATTTACCAATCGCTTTTCTGTGAAGGAACCCATCGCGAGGAAACCGGACTAGTCTCAATAAGGTCTAGTTTACCCCCTAGGTTGGAAGGTCCGATAACAGTCGCTTTAGTAAAAACTAGTGCCTACGCCAATTCTAGGGATTAGTTGCCAAGCGACCCTCAGGCTCCCATGAGCTGTGGCAAAATGCCGGGACAAACGCTAGGAGAAACAACAACACATTCGTTATTTACATGTTATTTCATATATGATGATGAAGATTCCTATCATAATTATCGCGTAGCAACAGTAGGTCGAGAGGGTCGCACTTACAGACTCATTTTAAAAATCCACCTGTATGTGAGGTGTGAGTGCAATTTTGTCTTTTTTGGAAAATTATGTATGTATAATTTTTTTCTACTCGTAAATTTTTAATGTTAGAATGAATTAAGAAGAGAATCTCGTAGATCGAACTCTAAACACGTACGTGTCTCACAACTACATATATGCCACAACAGTAATGTATGTTGTATGTAGTACAACTAGTAAGTAGTGTTGACTTTAGTGAACGAAGTAATTGTAACTTACTTTAATTTAACCAATCACGTAGCGCCGCGGACATAAGACAAATAACACAATTGAAGAAGACATCAATGAGCGTATGGCTGGATAACTTATGTACCTACAAGGTACCTACGGTAAAACTCGTTTAAGGACTTTCTGAGGTTGGCCAAGGCAAACACGGTTCTTATGGGCCCTTAGCACACGGCTGTAAGCGTATCGTAAAAACGTTACGAGTACGAGACGCGTACAGTTCTGGGCACCAAGCGTCGCGTAAGCGTAATAGTTTTATAAGTGAAATACTGTAAGCTCATATTGTACAAGCTTGAATCAATAGGAGTACGAGGTCCCCAACTTAAGCTATTTCAGAGCTACTTGACGAACCGGATACAAAGTGTTAAGATAGGTGAACATACAAGTAGTGAGCTGGTGATTGAATACGGGGTACACCAAGGGAGTATTCTAGGACCGACTGTCTTTTTGTTTCTGCAAAGCACAGTTAGGTTTCGATAAAGTTAACGCATGGCTTATAAATAAATCTCTCAATGTAGACAAAACAAAATACCTGGCTTTTTCTATCACGGCAAGTGGTGCCAAGTGCCTCAATGATTATTTTTGAATTGCACATAATCACCTCACACATTGAACTGGAATGCAACTGTCCTACGCTCAGCCGAACTGATACCGTGAAGTACTTAGGCATAACATTAGATGATAGATTAAATTTTCAACCACACATAGACGTCCTATCTGGTAGAGTGCGAAAATTAATTTTCATCTTTAAACATCAACGACATGTTGCCGGCTTCAGAATTATAAAAATGCTCTATTTTGCCTTAGCACAATCACTGATAGGATACTGCATACTCACGTGTGGAGGTGCTGCCAAGAGCCACCTTATCAAATTGGAGCGTGCTCAAAGAGCCTTGTTAAAGGTAGCTTATTGTAAACCATATCGTCATTCCACTGAGGATCTATATAAAACGTGCGAAGTTCTCACAGTCCGGCAATTATTTGTACTCCAAGTAGTATTAAAGAAACACTCCGAATGCTTTTCTTCCACAGAGAATTATATCCACAGAAAACAAAGAGGTAGACGAAAAAGAATGGTTCCACGACATGCAATCTATAGAACTGCCTTCAGTAAAAGATTTTATAATTTTCTAGGTAGCTTCCAGTACAATAAGTTAAATTCGTTACTGAACATTTATTACCTTAATAAATACTCATGCAAACAGGTATTGACGAAATGGTTATTGGACAAAATATACATCGACACTGAAAACCTCTGGCAACCTATGGATAACTATTATTATTTTAATTAGTGTACCAGACACACACACACACACGCACACACGCACACACGCACACACGCACACGCGCGCGCGCGCACACACACACACACACACACACACACACACACACACACACACACACACACACACACACACACACAAACGCGCGCGCGCACACGCTGTTTTGTTGTTTCTGATGTTCTAGATTATTACTAATATAATTATAGATTATTAGTAATATTTCCTAATCTTAACTTAGATTGTGTATAACTTTCTTTTCAACACACTTGCTCAAAAGACGTTTTTATTCCACCGATTTTTGGCTCATAATCCTAAATATTAAGCACGCGCTTTTTCAGTATATTATACTCGTAACACTTGGGCTTTTTCATTATATTATCCGACTCAGTTAAGAAGGTAACTGATTGCAAATAATATGCATGGAAACTGAGCCTTCTTAATTTGGTCGAGCAATACATTTTTTTTAAACCAACTATTAGGTTTCAAATGTTAGTTCAAAGAGGTTTTATCACACCAAACATAATTTATAGATTAAATTATCTTGTAAATTACATTAATGAATAAACATCAAATTTTATCGATTTGATCTCCATCCGTCGAATAGAAATACAAAAATATTAGCTTTTTTACATTTTTTTAATTGGCTGTTTGTCGATTTCGTTCGCGCCTCTGCCTTGCGCGCGCATTGGAATCGTGCGTAAAAAAAAATAACGCGCCAACCATTTTCCGTATTTGTCATAAAATTGAAATAGTTTGGCATGTTTTTAGTTTATATATTGACGAACATGTCATTTTCAAGTATTGAAAATGAAGAACACATAAAATCGACTGCCAGTAATACTAATAGAGCCAAGAGCCGAGAACGATAGCTTTTTACCATCAAAATCTGGTGAAAAATAATTGGCGGCATATGAAACTTTTATTCAATGGAAAATCAGCAAAAACGCCCAGTCTTTCTTAGAAAACGTGTTAGTAGCTTATTCTAATGAACTGGCGAACAAGTACCTACAAGCCCAGCACGCTTTGGTGCAATTATTCGATATTGAAACTGTAAGCCACCATTTTGAAAATTACCTTTACTGTTTTGACAAAAAAATCTGATTTATAAGTTTTGTTTTTTCCTCGCAAGTGTGTTGAAAAACGTCGTATGAAACGCGTGTGCATTGGTCATTACCCACATCGGCTTTCTTATGGCGCGCTCGCTTACAGCTCGCGCACAATATCGCCTCGTGTGTAATGACCAACTTAGCACACTTGTATCATAATGTACTATTACAATATGATTATAAATAATACCCGTCTAGATATAATACATGTATAAAGTATATAGATACAAATGGAAGGTAACTGGTACTTATAGCACAGGTTTATACCTATTTTAAGTAACAGCGAAAGACTCTTGGACGATGAATCCTATGTAATATATTATAAGAAATTATGTATAAGTTGTAAACTTTTGAGCTTAATACGACCCATGACGTGTGAGAATCTTCCCTTATTAGCGAGTCGGTGTGGCACGCAAGGTAGATTTCCAGCGCGCGCGCTGCGGGTCAACGTTACAGTTTTTAGGCGTTGCGTCTACTTCTTCCCGTGTAGTCAATGCCATATTGAGAATAAAGAGAGAAGGCAGAGTCAAAATGCCTAATGACAAGTGTGGCTTGATGTCTGAGGGATTCGCACTAAAGCTCTTACCGGTATTGTACACAATAGTGACATAATTAACTTCTCAAAATTTCAATTACCAGGTATACTTCGTGTCATTAACGATGACGCGCAGATTTGTCGCAGATCGAGTCAAGGCACACATCTTCGAGAATGACACGATCTATACTCGGACCTTGAAATACTTACGTCACGCTAAAAATGCTTGGTGAGCCGCATATAGAAAACTCTGTTTTCGTATTATCATAATTAACATTTCCGGGCATCGGACGGATTGACCCTCGTTACACGGTAAATTGACAGAGCGCTAATAAACTTATGTGAAAACATCCTACCACTTTCAATTACAACTTGCTGTTAATCTTTATTCAACACAATCTGAAACATATTGCAATGACACCGATCATGGAACATTTGAGAGAAAAGTTAGAGCGCGCAAGTGGCCCTTAGGGAATAATAAACCTAAGTATGTAAAATGTACATTTTAATACGATGCCTTGCACGTGTTCTTAAACAAGGATATTGACAGACAGACGGACAAAGATAAATCCTCAATCTCTTTCAAAAGTTTATTTTTCCTTTTGAAGTAGGTACCTACGGAACCGAAGATGCATCGTCACCGGAATCTATGTATTTATGGTTAACTAAATCTAATCGGGTTATTCGGGTCCACGTTTGTCAGAAAATCAAATTGAAAATTGGACATAATAGGATCGGCCCACCTCACCTAAACATCTAGGTCACTTATAATTTGTCATTTCATTTGAAAATTTATTTTTTTAGGATGTCCTACTTTTGTTCGCTTTACGAAAAAAACAATTATAAATTAATTTGTTACTGTTTACGGGCCTAAACAAAAAGTTAAATGAACAAAATAGGCTAATTTGAGATTGTTAATTATCATTTTATCCTTTTCATAAATTCATATTTGTAGTAAATCGCCATTGTTTGCCAAGCCCCACAGTAGGCTCAAGAAGGCTTGTGTTATGGGTACTCAGACAATATAATATATAAATACTTTTTTTATACTACGGCGGTGGCAAACAAGCATACGGCTTGCCTGTAAGCAGTTACCGTAGCCTATGGATGCCTGTATCTCCAGAGGTGTTACATGCGCGTTGCCGACCCTAACACCCCGTACTCTCGTTGAGCTTAAATATATAGAAAACACCCATGACTCAGGAACAAGAAGACTAATTTCAGATAAACTTAAATAGTTCTTATCCCGTATGCAGAAATCTCAGATCTCAGTTATTAGTTAACCCATTCAGCGCTAATCACGACACGTTGTCGTTTTGCCTCTACGAAGCATTTTCGCTACATATCGGCTATGACCGTAACTCAGCGGTGAACGTGTTAAAAATAAAGTCACTTTTACGCACATTAAAGTAGGTAATATAATTTAAAAAAAAAGCTTTTATTTCGGACATGAATTCATAATAAACTTAATACTACATTACAGGACGATATTATAATAATTACACAATAATAAAAAAAACAATGCATTATTTTGGTGAGTGTTGTGCAATTGCTGAGTTAATCGCAACTAGACTCACGGCCCGATTCGAACTTTAACATAGGGGAGGCCGGGGCTGAAAGTTCCGATTTTCAAATAACATGGAATTATATGATGAAAATGATAAGTTTTATTTTTGATATTTAAATCTTTTAAAGAATCTTAATCGATATCTGTAATAATATATTAATTTTTGCCAGTATCTCAATAGTTTTTTTTTACAGGCATATTTTTGCAAAATTTCGGAAGGGAACATTTAACCCCGCGTTGGGGCGAGTTGTTCCATGTGTGGGGCAAATTGTGCCGCTTGGATAATAGAAATACAATATGAGAATAATTTAGGTTTCTTTCAAATAAAACAGTCATTTTTAAAGTTATCTTTACTGTGTGTTAATGCAATGCTATAAACTATAAAGAAAACAGCAAAAAACATTACTAGTTACATCTAGATAAACATTTGGCACTGGTTGACTAAAATTGAGATCTAATAGCTTATAAACCTTACTACCTCCATGCTTAATAATACTTTAGGATACAAAAAAATTAACTGGAAAAGATCCTCGAGATAAACACTTTTTTATAACTAAAACAAATGGGCACTTCCATAACAGAACTTTAAAAAAAAAAACATAAACATAACTGGTAACTTTCAGATAAATGTTTCTTTTATACTATAATAGAGAGTCATCAAGTTAAACACCTTATCAAATACATAACTGCATTTATTTTATCTAAATAACCCAACTGGTAACCTCCAGACTAACGTTTCATTCATAAGTGTAATAACAAGTGAGATCACAACCTCAATTCTAATCAAATAACAAAACAAAACTTCTAACGTCCATATTTTTTTCATTTATATCTTGAGGTTATTAAATTATTTTTCTTTTAGTGGAATCATCAGTCTTGTTTTAAGCAGTCCTAATTAACTTTGGCAAATTTTATTCTTATTCATCATTCAATTCTTCTTCTGACTCACAATTGGGACACACATAAGTAATACCAGCTTCATTTATACATTTAACATGTGCCCAATTTTTACACATTATACATTCTATCCACTGTTCTCTTGGAAGAGAATTTGAATAAGAATCACAACAAACTATGCAGTACTATTCCAGATCCTCGTTACTATCACTCTCGCTTTCTTGTAATACTCTTCGCTTAGCCTTTTCTTGAACTTTTTCCTTTCTTTTTCTTTTGCCTTTACCTTTTCCTTTATTATTGTTGTTTTCTTTTCCCTTGTTAGTAATGTCTTCGTTCTTCTTTGCTATTTTCTTTGCCTGTTCTTCAGCTAATGCATAAAAAAATATGATAAATTCGAAGGGGGTAAGTTGTTCCGGGGAACAACCAACCCCTTTAGGAGGGAACTTGTAGCCCCAAATTAAGTTTTTGTATAAAAACTGTCATACTAGCAAATTAACGAAATCAATTGAAAAAACATTCAAACAATAAGATACCTAACAAGTGCCACTCTTATATAGGAAAGATACACATAAATTGGACAATAATAAATAAAAATAGACAAAAAAGATTAAGTACGAAAAAATGTACTCACGTGGTATTCTAATAGCACGGTGCACACAGCCACTCGTCCGCCGCTGTTGGAGCAACTAAGATGGCCGCCAGCGCGGCGCGTCACTTGATGCTTAAACGACGCACTTCACGTGTATTGCTATTTATTTCCTTTACAAAGTTATAACTGTCGGAACAACTTACCCCGGGAACTTGCAGCCCCGGCCTCCCCTACGTCAAATTAATGGTCGGAATTATGGAATCGCATATGTCAGTGTCAAAGTTTGAAGAAACGTCACTTTTGACGCTGTCATATCCGATCCATATCGTATCTAGACCTAATATTTGACGTATCTTAACGTTCGAATCGGGCCCTCACCCATTTTAAAGTTAACCTCATTGGTAGCCGAAGCCGCGAGCGAGCCCTAGCGTGCGGCCGCCCGCCCTTATAAAGGCTTGGGCGCTGCGCTCCGCCCAAACAGTCCGTCGAGCTTTCACGCGCCGCTACCGTTGAACGTACGTACACGTTTGAAAAGTATATTCATAGTTTAGCTGGACGCTACTTTCATTTTTAGTTTCTTCTAAAATTATGAACTACCGTAAGTACCTAATTTATTTTGTTGTTTTTTTATACAATTTTGACAGTTGCAGTTTTTGTTTGTTTGGTACCAATACATTAATAATTTATTGTTTATTAATTATTATATATATTTATGAGAGTAGTTATTATGCATGAACAAATGTAAATCAGGGGTGCAAAGGAAAATTAAGTAAAATCAAATTAAAAACATACGGTTAATATATTAATAATATTATTAATTCTGTTCTTTATTTCTTGATTCATGATAGCTTTATTTATTTGGTTATACTTGATTAATTTAATCATTCTTAGATTGGAAATGGAGCTAATTAAATGGAAATAAAGATGATTATTGTGAAGTAGTAGAAATGCACTTGTTGCGTGACCTTTATTTTTTCCCAGGGGCCCATTCCTCGAACGGTATTAGTCTAATATTATTAGTGTGTTGCCATGGTAGCCCATACGACTTGACAGTTCGTGCACTAATATTATTAGTCTAATACGGTTCGAGAAATGGGCCCCTGGCGGGTAAAGTGTAACTACAGGACAAGTGCTACCAGTTAAGTTTAATAAAAACATTTTTTTTTGTAATTAATTCATACTTAAAATGCTGAGTAAGGTAATATGGTATGAGAATCAGCATTCTCAAAGTACCGATTCGGTTTTTTTGACTTGATAGTTCGTGGACTAATATTATTAAGTAGTCTAATACGGTTCGAGAAATGGGCCCCTGGCGAGTAAAGTGTAACTAACTACAAGCAGCCCCCAGTTTAGTTTAATAAAAACATGTTTTAGTAATTAATTCATACTTAAAATGCTGAGTAACATAATACAGTATGAGGATCACCGTTCTTAAAGTGTTCGGTTTATTTTTATTTTTCTGAAACGTTTTAAGTGGCTGTATTCCTTAGCGTTGGTGCTTCGGTTTTTTTTTTACAATTTTAAATAATTGTGTTTTAAAGCATTGAAGTGTAATGAAGTTAAATAAAAAAAAATGTTTATTCATGAAACATACAATCTAATCTAACACTAGTACTTCTGCCAAATCACGATGTGGTGGACAAACGCCAATGGAAAAAAGATGTATAGGGATGAGATGCGAGCGAACGAAATGTTACGTGACTAAGCTAGGCCCCCCTGGGTGCGTAGCCAACATGCCAGTCGTTTACGCTCCGTAACGGACGAAACGCAACTGTCACTCGCACTAATATGACTACGCTACGCTACGAAGCGTTAACGTTTGGCATGTTGGCTACGCACCCTATAAAGATACTGATACGGAAATACATTAAATTATAATGGCCTTTTTTTAATTTCATTTTAATTTATTATTTTTAGATAATATATGCAAGCATTCTACAAATTTACATACCGATTTCAGAAAAAGTGTCCCATAAACTTTTAAAAAAATCACGAGAACTATCAACTTTCAAAAGGAAAAAAAGTGTAAAATTTCTTTTCAGTTTCGTACGCATTTATAAAAACAATTAGTATGAAAAACTGAAGACATTATTTTTCTTGTTTTTAATCAATAGTTAATAGTCCTCGTGATTTTGAGCCGGAATAATTCGAAAGTTGATAGTTTTAATACACTTATTTTTTTCTGAAAACCCCTTTATTCTTTGTACAAATTCGCTTTTTTTTTCTATCCAATCGAAAAGAAATAAATATTTTTATTAGTGCGTATACTGACATTTTAGTCTACAATTTGTAAAAAGTGAAATCTAACAAAATATGTTATCTAAAACCAATACCCAGGGTCATAACAAATTTTTAAATGGCGGGGTTGATGGATGTTCTAAGTTGCTAGAAACAAGTAGTAATCAGACTAACTGTTTTGATGCTTATTTAAGTACTAAAAAAAGATATGTAGTAAATATCCTACTGGAAATACGTTTACCACATAACTATATTATAAACACGGTGTTCGCGAGGAATCCGAAAGATTTTAAGGAAAGAAGGAAAAAATTTTATATGAGTTTAGGTAATTTTGGCCAAAATATATATATATATATATGCTAATGGTAAAATTGACACTTAAAATGGATTTTCACTTTTTTCTCCTAAAACCTTTTTCTCACTTTTTGACATCCTATCAATAAGGGTATTTAGACTGGGTCTCATAGTGGCAACATCGCCAACAAAAAGCAGTTTTGCACTAAGTATGTGTACCAATAAAAAGACGTTTTTATCAAATTTTTGGTCTTTAAATATGATCAGGAATAGAATGTTAAAATCTTTGGGGTTCTTCTTGAACATTGTGTAATATATCCAGCGTGGGCTGGAGTAACCCGACAGATTAACCACGCATTCTTAAGGCCATAACGAGCAAAAAATGTCATATGAGTTTTTTGCACACTACACATTATTGCTATTTACATCTCGGCGAAAAATAATCATTACAATGAATAAAATTTATTTTTTAAATTTACAGATAAAAATTGCGGGTTTCCTTTAAAACTTTAATGTCGGTCAGTATGTCAGTTTTATCTGCAGCTGACTGTACACGCATACGTCAGAAAA
Organism: Cydia pomonella; assembly: GCF_033807575.1. Lineage (NCBI taxonomy): Eukaryota > Metazoa > Arthropoda > Insecta > Lepidoptera > Tortricidae > Cydia > Cydia pomonella. Next base: position 11,104,395 of record NC_084715.1, read on the forward strand.
TATGATTAACCTAAATAATCATACAAAAAGTGCCTGAGGAAAAATTTGCCGTGCACTTTGCAGGTTGATCCCATCTTGAAGAAAATATGTACACCTTTTTAAGAAAGAGTAAAGAAAAGCGATTATTAAACAAAATCTTGCATATCTACAACTTTGAGGACAAATAAAATTGTTTTTATTAATGTTTTCATTTGTTTTAAGTAGTCACACTAAGATAGATACTTTACATAAAATATAACCTGGAATAATAAATGCCATATACTAAAGAAAAGTGACCAACGCCTAAATGCCTGCTAAATATTAGGGGCTTGCCTATCTACCATATTTTTTGCTATATAGGAATTTTTAGAATAACCGAAGTATACACATATACATGTATGTGTACAACACGATATATGTAGTTTGTAAAACTTTATGTGTTAATTCTCGGAAGGTGACATTTGGATGGAAAGGTGATATTTCTTTCATAAAGTAAGGTGACGTTCGCCGCCGTATTATTGTCACGCACGCACATTCGTAGCTACGTGCAATCCGTCACTCATGTTATCTAGGCAATTGACATAGACCGCGAGCCAGGAACAGATTTCCATGACCAATCGCCTCCCGGGCGAAAACTCGTATAGTGGTTAACGGTTATGGTTATGAAATTGATGAACCTTCGTGGACGTCAGCTGCCGCTCCGTTGGTGGGTTGAGGAATGGCTGCCACCGAAACTTGGAAAAAAATAGATATTCATATCATAATTAGAATAAGTAAACTGAACTGGACTGTGTATCTCGGTGAGGACTGTCGTGGAGGACAATGCATGTTTTATGTGTAAGTTAGTTTTAATATAACCTTATGTACATTTTACTCTGTTTGTTCTCATAATAAGAATAAAAATATGTCATCACTTCCTGTTTGATACTTTGTCAAATGATAGTTCAGATGCTATTGTTAATAAAAAAAATTGTCAACCGGTTATATCACGGTGGTAAGAACGTCAACTGGTCGCATGAACATTTAAAAAATAAGCGCTTTACCGTTTTTATGATAGCAATAATAAATCATGAAACTTTGCATGTAGCATTTCATCAGGTGAACCGCCTGAAACGCCATAAACGGATTACGCAATTTCCACATTACGCATACTTTGCGGGCATAGAGTGGTAATAAGGCGCGATTTTTTTACATGTTCATGTGAATAGCTGACGGTCTTTCCACCGCGATACAACCGGCTGCCATTTTTTTTTAAATTTAAAACAGTATCTAAACTATCATCTGACAAAGTATCAGCCGGGTGGCGATGACTGACGAAATATGCTCCTGGCCCGCGGTCTAACAGTGGCAGCGGCCGCGTCAAGGCCGCAGCAGTACCTAATCTCGCAACAGTAATGCAGCTGCAGTTGCCATCCGAATGTCACCTTTAAGCGCCTTCTATGCTTAACATTCATTTATTTACTCATTCGTCTTTGTGTCACCTGCTTTATGTATTTGTGCCACAACTCTCAGTTCAATCAAATTGGCTATAACAGGCGAACGGACAGATACACGAGTGATCCTAAAAGGGAACCGTATACTCCTTTTGTTTACCTTTAAAAAATAACTTGTTGATAATAATTTGATAGATTACGTTGTTAGTTGATGTTAATTACACAGATACCTAAGCGCAGAAGTTTCTGATGGTCTCCTGAGGGGATTGGTTCACGAAACTCAAATAAACATGAAGGGCTCTGATCATAATTGACATTGGGATTATAAAACGCTTCATATTTCTTAAATCTCCAGAAATAAACAATGTAAACTCAAACTGACATAATATTTTAATCACAATTTATTTTTCTACTACTACATAAGTACTTACCTAAGGTCAATACCATAATTAATTTAATATCTTTATTTATTGTTTAAGTCAAATAATACCTACATACTACATGTACTACTGGATACTCCGCAATAAAAGGTAAATTTAAGTACCTAATTTAATATAAAAAAATATAAGCAGCACAGCTCAATGTAGCACTCGATATGTTGTCATCTGAAACTAAAATTACGTAAATGACCCGTTTTAAATTATATAATAAATAAATTAAAGAAATAAGTCAAACATATAATATTATTATCACGTCAGCAGCTAGAACAAGGGTAATTTGCTGCTTAAAAACAGTGAGCAAAATCGCATTTTGCTCACTGAGTGAGACAAAATAACATCAAGTGAGTGTAAGTATTCGAATGTCATTTCAACGTGCGGGGCCTATTACAAGTTCGAAATATTTGGATTCTATTGTCTTTGTCCCTTTCACGTCCTTAGAAAAAAGAGACAAAAACAGTTCACACGTGATTAATAAAAGACCCCCGAAATAAGTCAGACCGCATCATTCCAAAACACCCTACGAGTCTTCATTAGTAATACATAATTAATAAATGTATTAAGCGTTCAAAATTAAATAAAAACACCATATAGGACTCTTTTACAAATCAATACAACATTTATACTTATAGTAACATCATATAGTGACAAGAACAATACATAAAAACATTTATAAATACAACAGCCAATACCTGGGTAAACATTACATTATAATAATCTTAAAATGCGTATGTAATGACAAAACATACCTAATACACACAATACAAAGTACATTCTTACCTACACCACATATCTACATACCAGCCCCACATACCCATATACGCACACTAATAAACTATAGTACAGACACACACAAATACACATAAAAATGTAAATATAGAGCTGTACCTAAGATAGGTACATTATGCTAGTAGTGACCGACCCCAATCTCTCCCGGGACCAGTCTGAAAATCAGCGTGGAGCCCTCTGGCACTGCACATGCTGAGATTGGGACCCTTTGCCACATCATAGATTTAAGTCATAATTATTATGTTAAGTTGATAAGTTTAAGTTATTTTGTATTTTTTTTGCGTTCGAAATACCCATATTTTCACGGAAATTGTAAATTTTGTTTGTGTGGCAATAAAGATTTTTTATTTTATTTTATTTTATTGTACGTATTTTATTATACAATCAAAACAATTAACTTATAAAAATTTGCGCAATTATTACGCAAAGAAAATAATTTTACTTTTAACGATCACTCCTATAGTTGACAAAAATAGTATTCGTAATTCGGACCGTATCTTACAGTTTTTTTCACAAAAAAAAAGTTGTGGATTGGACTGTCAATTGATGTTCATTATTTCATTATTTTCGTATTATTTTATTGAAATTTCTTAAGTTTTTTTTTTATTGCGATAATTAAACTTAATTGTTAGATAGAATACATTTAGAAAACATGAGTGAAATAGTGATGAAGACGGATTTTTTTCAGGTTGTATAAATAAATATAAATATTATAGGACATTATTACACAAATTGACTAAGTCCCACAGTAAGCTCAATAAGGCTTGTGTTGAGGGTACTTAGACAACGATATATATATAATATATAAATATTTATAAATACTTAAATACATAGAAAACACCCATGACTCAGGAACAAATATCCATGCTCATCACACGAATAAATGCCCTTACCAGGATTTGAACCCGGGACCATCAGCTTCGTAGGCAGGGTCACTACCCACTAGGCCAAACCGGTCGCCGGTTGTATTTTTACTTTCCAAATATGTTCTCACTGCCGAAGTGAAAATTTTTGTGTACTACACGAGATCAAAGTTATTTACATCTCGTGCGCTTTTGAGTCCCTTACTACGCTCAAGATTCTAAATTAGGTTCACTCGCTACGCTCGTGAATCTATTATAGACTCTTTCGCTTGCACATGACTCAAAATAAGCACTCGAAGAAATATCAAACTTTGCTCTCTTGTTGTACAAATAACTATTACCCTCCGGCCGAGTGGTCGAACAGTCTTGTTCAATTTTAATTCTTCGCTGTCCGACCACTCCGATTAAAATGAATTTTATAATCCACTTGGTTCCACCAACGAACCACGAGGAATTCTAAAATTCCAATTAGTTCGATAGTGGAACCACAAGGAATTTCAAAATCCCACTTAATCCGATCATCGGACTATGAGAAAATGTTGGGACAAGTCGGACAAGACTGTCGGACCACGCGGCCAGACGGTTTATTTGACAAGTAGAGTCAGACCAAGTTAAGTCGGCAGTGATTTTGACAGCCCAGACAGTGCAAGTGTTATTTTAAACGTCAAACTTCTATGAAATTATGACGTAACACTTGCACAGGCTGGGCTATCAAAATCGCTGCCAACTTATTTTGCTCTGACTCTACTGCCCCTGCTGTTCCGTTCAACAAAATTTGCTACAGAAATAAACCGTGTACCTACTGATTTAATTGAAATAGAATATTTTCTTTAGCGTGCAACATAATAATGATACTTTGCTATATAATCAATCTTATAAGTAGATGAGTGAAATTTATTATCCAATGAAATACGTCATGGCGACGTAGACGATTGTCCCCAATACGGTCACCGCGAGCCCGGATTATGAAGAGGCTTTTCCTTCACTTATCTGTTCACCCAGGGCAGTAGGAAGTCTTTATGGCAGCCAGTAGGTACGGTCCGGGCCCACACGGTGATAAAAAAGTAAATCCCTACTTTGAAATAGTTTTCAATATTTTTTGTGAACTTTGTTTGTCAGATTCCTGTGTCACGTCACAATACAACTAGCATTTACACGTATTGACTAGTTCAACTTTGCTAGTAGCCAACAAAGATTTTAGGTAGTAGTAATAGTTATTTGTTTTACACGGGGGCAAAGTTGTTGTTTAACCGCTTGTGCTAATATTTATAGGTACCCGAGCAAGCGAAAGATTCCAAAATTTAATTCAAGAAGTGGAATCTTGAGCCTTGCGAGGGTTTCAAGGCACGAGGGTTAAACAGACTTTGCCTCCGAGTGAAACATTTTTTTTCACCATAGCAACACGAGGATAATATTTTACTAAGGATTATCAAAAAAAAAACACATCAAACCAAATGAAATCCAAATGAACACAATAAAAAAAAATATCATCCAAAATCATCTTATAGAAGTCAATACCAGCGTTAGGAAACAACTCAAAATATGCATAGGATTACTTTGCCCCACATGTGAATAAAAGCCAACTTTCTCATTAGTTTTTGAACAATCAAGAGGGTCCTTACCAGTTGGTGTGGTGAAAAAGCAATTATTGATTCAGGGTCAGTTTATTAGTTATGCCTCTAAGGCATTATAAACGTGGCAAAACCGGCTGATTGCCTCATATTGCCCAGGAGGCCAATTCGAGCTTACATTTCTATGTCAAAATGATGTCATTTCTCATTTTGTTAACATTCGCCCGTGCGTCTCGCTTGCGCCAATAGGTATACCCGAAGCTCAAACAAGAAAGAGCGAAATCGCGTGTATGATAACAAAGTGACATCATTTTGATATCGGATTCGGAATGTAAGCTCGAATTGGTCTCCTGTAGCCTCACTTAACAGTGTCAAACTGACATATTTGCTAACGTCTGCGTATCTTACTTTCTATAAATTTCGCTCGCGCTAATATGGCAGTACGAGCGAGACACATAGAAAGTAAGTTACGCTTACGCTAGCGAATGTGCCAGTGTCAAACTGTTATTAGCCGTACTTGTGGTAAATCTTCAAACCAATACGCGTTATTTTTTTTTCAGAACTATCACGAACTTTTGTAACTCCACAAATCCACATCCACTCCACTAGCCATTGTCAACTTTTGATGTCATAACATTTGAAAACATTACCGTTTTTATACTACGTCGGTGGCAAACAAGCATACGGCCTGCCTGATGGTATGCAGTCTCCGTAGCCTATGTACGCCTGCAACACCAGATATTACATGCGCGTTGCCGACCCTAACACTCCGCACCCTCGTTGAGCTCCTAATTATGGGGTCAAGAGAATATACCTACCAAAAACCGCTCTAGTGCCCCAGTAACGGGATATTACGATGAGCGTTCAGTTATTTTTTTGTTAAAGGGTACGTAATATTTTAAAACAAAAAATATCAAATTATTGGTTATTAATAAAGTCATAATCATATTTTAGTCAATTGACTCGATCATCATAACCTGTCTTTAAAGTGATTGCATTGTCCCCGGAGTTTCCCTGCCTGGTGTGATATCAACCATTCTGAACAGGCCGCGTAGCCAACATGCCAAACGTTAACGCTCCGTAGCGTAGCGTAGTCATCTCTCTCTATCACTCTTCCATATTAGTGCGACAGTGACCGTTGCGTTTCGTTCGCTACGGAGCGTTAACGATTGGCATGTTGGCTTCGCGGGCTATGTTCCGTTTTGTAAAACAGTCAGAACCTAACAGGCCAATTCTAACGTGCACTGATATCAAGCCATCATTAGAATGATATTGGAATCATATCAGTTTTCTGTCATTGGCGCGGGCGTCTCCCTCGCACTAATACTTGTGCGGAAAAGTTTGAGTGAAATGGACGCACGAATGACAGCTAACTGATATGATTCCAATTTCATTCTAATATCGTTTAATGGCAGTACACGTTCGAATTGGCCTGTAATACATTGTAACGTAGGTACACATACACATTTTCTCGGTGTTAACGGCCTTAAAGTGTGTTATCCTTCGCAAAGAATGTAAGTAGCTTGTCATCTAGCTATCAATAAAGCATTAAATTCCGTGTTATGTGAGCTCAATTTTCGTGACCCATATTATAACGAGGGACATCTATCATTCTATAATGTTCTTATATTTTCCACGCAGTTTATTTACTTAAAGATATAGTTATTTTAATTCAACAAGAAATTATTTCATTTTAAATGAAGCTACTATCGTTTAAAAATTCAGGATATTGTTTGAATATTACATATTATTAAATATTAAGAGGTATGTCAGGATCGTAGCAAGTGGAAATCCGTAGTCTCTGCCTACCCCTCCGGGAAATCGGCGTGATTATATGTATGTAAACGTTAATGTTAGTATTCAAAACTACTGAGTCCAATTATAACCCTTCGTATGCTACTGACAAACTTTAGTCGTTGAAAAAGGACTGTGATATTGATCATACATACCAATTACCAATATTACAAATTATTTAATACAATACGAGTAGGTATCAATTTTATTGAAGAACTAAAGATTAAAGTTACTTAAACGTTAACCAAACAACCAAATAAACATACAGGTTGGATATTTTAGATGGGTTAGTTAGTTGCTACCAGATTCTGTACTGCTACGACAAAATGGAGAAAATGAAGAAATGTAACCACTCACTGTTGACATTGCAGCTGACAGATCATATCGGTCCATAACAAATCTAATTAGGTCACATCAAATCATAAAGTCCCTAAAATAACAAAATATAAAAACTTCTTATATCATATATGGCGTAAAAATACCCTCATATCATACCCTAAGAAAATATTAATACAAAATAATAAACACGTCAACAGTTAGACCAGGTTTTATCTGTATTTATAATAAACGATACAGTATTTACTCACCTAAATTTTAAGAGACTTGAGCTTCTTGTGTTGTCTTGTGCAGGACAGTGTGATGTGCCAGCGATGATGAGCGTGGCGTTGCTGCTGCTAGCACTGGCGTGCTCGGTCATCGACGCAGCCCCTGCGCCACTTTATGAGAATCCGGAGGTAACTTCACGTGTAATAGCTCCTCTACACGATGGGAAATCTTACTGGTCCACTAAGATGGACCAGCTTGTGGAGGGCGCAGTGGTCGGCTGGCTTATAGCGTGTCGGAATGGCGATGGGATGGCCACGGTGTTCGTTTTTCGTCCGCACATCGCAGGTAGTGGGCCAGCGATGGCAGTATGCATCTACTCGTGGCCCATTCCAGAACTATATCGTGTAGTTGCTTTTTAACCATCGCATGGCTACCTCGCTGGTCCAGCGCTGGGCCATCATGTAGAAGAGCCATGGCGTTATCTACGACTTGGAGTGGTAGCGGTGAGTGGCTGATGATAGCAATGGGCTGCAAAAATCTGTAAAATATATTGTTGAACTTAAACTACAGTACCTTACCTACTTCAAGGTTCAATTAATTCATCGTTCTGTGCAATTCATCTCTGCCAGTTTCACGTAAGATTATTTTCTTTGACAATCAATGGTGTGTTGATGTGTCATCTAATCAAAACAAAGAGAAATGTATTTTGAAATCATTTAAACCTCTTTAAACGCAGTGGCTTGGTGGCAGGGCATAATCAAGACATAATTAAGCTAAGATATTGGGATGGTTATAAGCCTAAAAAAGTGCTTTTTATTAGCCGCCTGAGAACTAGTAAGGTTAGGGAAGATGTGACTAGCCATATGCCTATTTCGTAATATTGGCCTTGGTTTTATATTAAAACACATAGAAAATAATGAAAAACTACAGTACTCTTCGTTTGCATCTTTCAGTCATGATTTCACTCCGTATTCTAACAATTACAACTTGAAGGACACGTTTCCGTATTTTACCACTTGTGATTTCGATTAAATACATAACACTCAGTGAATTTTCATTTTTTTATTTATTTTAAAATGCTGCGAAGAATGATAATAATCAATTGAAGTTAACCTAGAATAAATGCATAATTATTGGTGTAATAAAGAACATTGAGTTACTAACTTAATAATAAACGTAAAATATTACAATACAGACGTTATTTTCAGAAAACAAAACTATAATACCTGAAGGTAAATAATAATGTTGGCATATTCATGCTTGATAGGTTTTGAAACGTTTCATTTTATCATTTTTTTGGTCTACTTAAACTGACTACTAAGCGAATACTGTCGTTGTGTGCGTAAAAGTCGCTATTATGTCGCCGTTGTGTCGCTATTATGTCGCCGTTATGTCGCCATTATGTCGCTACTATGTCGCCGTTATGTCGCTACTATGTCGCCGTTATGTCGCTACTAAGTCGCCGTTATGTCGCTATTATGTCGCCATTATGTCGCTATTATGTCGCCGTTATGTCGCTATTATGTCGCCGATATGTCGCTATTATGTCGCTGTTATGTCGCCGTTGTGTCGCTATTATGTCGCCAATATGTCGCTATTATGTCGCCAATATGTCGCTATTATGTCGCTAGTCGCCAATATGTCGCTGTTATGTCGCTATTATGTCGCTAGTCGCCGTTATGTCGCCGTTATGTCGCTGTTATGTCGCTACTAAAGTATATAAAAGGGCCGTAAAGTACGGAGGATGGGCATTCATTCTTTAACCATCGGACTGGCGGTATCTCTGGCTTTGAGTAGGTAAAGTTTCTCTACTATTCCTTCTATTTGTTTGTGTTTGCTGGGAATTATCCTGGTAAATTTAAACTTGTAAATTGTGTCTATGTTTGGCATTGCGGGGACAATGTTGTCGTAAAGCTAAGCTTAGGCTGTGGTGGAGATTCTTTACTTCCTTATCTGTGTTACTATATTGTGAGTTTTTTGTTAGTAAAAACTAATTTTGTTATTTTATTACCTTTCTATGAGGTTAGTTTGTTATTTTATAAAGCCAGATCACTGTTTGGACTAACAGTTTGTCCATCTAATCAGCTGCTCCCTAACGGTGTCAAATTGCAGCTGTTTAGAAGTCTTTTGCTCCAAGTTGAGAGGACTTGGCGTCTCTTCTTTACCAACATAAGAGGCGAGCATACTCTCCTTAGTCTCAAGGTCCAGCTGTTAGATGAATGTGAGGGCATCACGTGCGTGCCATTGAGAGTAATCTCTGCTCACTGAAGTCTGCAGTAATTGAGGCTAGGTCTCGTATTAAATATATTTATATATTTCGGTGCTCTGGCTCATGCTAGTGCTGGTCACGGGAGGGCTTCTGTCATGATTGGTAACAAACACAGATAAAGTTTTAGTCATGGCAGGGTATCCCATGTGACTGGTACGGGTGTGTGTGCTAGTGTGCTGATTACCTATAGACATGCTAGGGCGGTCTATTCTCATCCACCGTGCCTACGTGGCGATGAGGAGGGGGCCAATCACACAGACACTAGGGTTTGCTATACCTCGGTTTTGTCGGCCGAATGCTTACAGCTTAGACTTAGGGATACACTTGTGTATGTTCCAAATCACTAGATCAATGGTAAGTACGATCTGTGTTCTGGACATACTAGATTAGGGTCCAAGGGTAGGAATAGGGTAGAGTCACACACACTGTTATAGGGTCTTTCTTAGGTTTGATCTAGAAATTCGATTGGTTGGTGTATATATATATCTTTCAAAAGGTTCTAATAACGTGAAGCTATGGTTTTATAATGTGTACTAATGATAATATTAGTGGAATACTGGTAATGGATTTTAATTACCTAAATCTTCCAGACTGTTACTCTGAGTGGAAAGTTGAGGGTTATCTGTAACATCTTATATCTATTTATTTTCATTTCTGGGTTTTTGGTGTAGAGACGAAGTACTGAGTATTACGATCAGGTCCTAAGGTATTTATATATTCAATCCTTAAATATCAAGTTGGGTTTAGGAACTCAGACTATTCTGGGATTAAAGAATGGTTTGTTTTAGAGACCCTTTGGCAGGCGAGCGCAGTCCATTGGAATCTTTGAGTGGAATAATACTCACCTTGATAGTTCGATCTCATAAAGTACAGTAATGAGTTAAACTTGTACTTCGTTTATACATTTAAAAGGCCTAGGAATTCAGCCTACTTTTAGCTATGGGGACTGGGATAATGGCTTAGTAGCCTTAGCTTTTGGATATAAAAAGATAAGTAAATGGTGTCTGACGAATACTTATCGCTTCTCTTCGTCAGCCCAGTTTGCATAGGGTTGCGAAGCGTTGGTCATAGCCCGTCTGGCTAATAAGATAGGAGTAGGTGGCCCGATTGATATTGCTAATCGGAGTAAGAGTCTTCAGACCTGCATCTAGCATTAGAGGCAGCACGTGTGATCCATTCACACTTCGTTTAGAAGATTATAGGATTGATAGGTAAAAATATTTAATCTTAATATAAGTGTGTAAATGGGCTTAACCCAGGAGTGCTGCTTCAATGTTACCCCGAAGACTTAATAGGAGTAGCAGGATTTTACCAAATATATTTTTATATTTATATAATCATATATGCTGCAATACCTAAATATCTTTCTAATAAATTAATAAAAATATATTTTACATTACATCAAAAATCATTGATGGTTTCTGTAACTTAGGGCTGCTCCCGTCGTCTGCGACCTTGCGCGTGTGGGCGGAGCCTATATCCTTTGCCACGACACTGCTCATACCTTGTCAATTGTTATATATTTTCATTCTACTTATAAGGTGTCATATTTAATATAGAAAGGGTTTGTAATAACTTAGTCTTACGGTATTTTGCTGAAGGTTGAATCTTAACATAATATCCTATCGATTATTTCCTATCATCATAATAAATTATTTAGTATAGTAAATTCCCGAGTCTTAACATCTAGGTAAAACTTAATCAGGTAGAATCAGAGTCCAAGATTTAGTTGTTACTCATTAAAGAATCTAGGGTACCGCGGTTCGCTTCGAGGGGTCCTAACCTGTAACTAGACGATCACTTGGCCAAATTATTGTTAAGGTAAAATTATTGTTGGGGTAAATTTTAGGGGTAATTTTAAAGGTGGGATTGTTAACGATTAGGTTCAGTATTTTATTAGGTCCGGGGTTGAATAGATGGGGTAGATTTGGGGTGTAGGTAGGGGAGGTTACATTTTGGTGCCGTGACCGAGGGATCTAAAGTGTACCACTTTTGGGGCACATTTTGGATACCAAGGGTTCTAAAATAAAGGATAGAAAGTAAAAGTAGCCGTTCAGGCTACATTTTGTTGCCGTGAGACGGAGTGGGTGCACTGAGTTTTGGACTCTGTTTTTTTATTGTGTTTTGAATAAAACTCATGAAACCTAACGTTTATTTCTGAAACTATTACATATACAACAAAATCCATAGCTATTGTCTACTTAGAAAAAACCTTAGAGTTATTGTCTACTTAATAAGTTTATCAATCTTCTTTACTCGTTCTCTTCTCGCCGTTGTTAGGGATTCTTTCTATATTCCTCAGCTAAGAATTGTCATCACGTAATAATCAATTATAAATTCACCTTCTTGCGCCTTGATACCTGAAAAAAAAAATAGTAACTAATTTAAAACCTATGTAGTATAATTTTAGCCCAAAAAACGATTATCTTAAGCGAAAATAATTATATTTGTTTCTCTCGCGTCATAAATTTGTTAAGAAATTATATTTATAGCAGGGACCAATAACAATAATTAAATAAATAAATAAATATTTTCAAGTCAGTCTTTCATATACTCGTATCTACCTAGTCTCAGAGTGGGCAAAGTTTGTGCTATAGGTACTGGGCAGCGTAGTGCATACTTCTACGGATAAGTATATACTTAGAACCTCGATAAATAGATAATATCCATGACTTAGGGAACGCATATTCTTGATAGACCCGCAGCACTTATGCGTGGTAGACGCGCAAGTGGATGCTTTTGACAGACAGCATTCATAGGCAGGGTCATTGCATAGTGAGCTAGGAGGCTGTTGCCAATAGTCTAGATATAAGAAAATATTACCTAAGACAATCTAGTATGTAGTTAGGTATAGCTTAGATAAGAGACAGCTACGTTAGAACTTATGCTTTAGTAAAAAAATCTTGGGGGCGTGAAATAGTTCCATTTCACGTAGATTTTCTTGAAATACTAAGGAACAGGGGGCGTATTCCGCATCTTTCTTACTTTTCTATCTTAAATGCCGGAACGCATTTACAACCCCTCACCATCGGGCGACTCGTTTGCCTTTTTGCTTTCTATATCATATAAATAGCTACTCGTGTGTGATAGTATAAGAGTTCGATCTATGTTACAGATAAAACATCTCTCACTAGGCTATGGAATGGATAGTAAAGTTCATACATTTTCTGCCGCTTAAGAAAAGTTTTGTCATTCATAGAGTAGTAGCAACAAACAGTTAATTCTGTTAGGTACAATTAATCGCCTAAGCGTAGATCTAAATGACAACTACATATGTTTGGACTATGTTTGGTTTGATTGTTGTATATAAAAATCATACATTTGTTATTGTAGGATAATCATGTATGTATGAACTAGGATCTGCTTGAGTTCATCTGACAAACAGAGATATTTAACACACATGTTAGGACATTTAGTCTAGGAAAGTAAACAGTCATAGTACGTCATAAAGGCATTATTAGTGGATTAGTAGAACATACACATATGTAAGAGAATTTAGCTACATAGGTATTCTTCAGAACTCCCGCTGTATTTATTAAAAATAGCACTGAAATATGTGCATAGTTACCATCTACAGTCATTGCTATTATTTACTAGGGTCTCGAGTGCTTTATCTTTCAAAAATCGACTGAGATTTGTAACCCGTTGCTGCCCTGACTAACGGCGCACATACAAAAGCATACTTATTTGTAGTACTAGACATAGGTTGACTAAGGATTACAGTACTGATCTACTGACGGTACTTTTTATCGTATTCCGATTACGGTTGAATTATAGTACAAAATTGGTTAAGGTAGCATACTAAGCACCTAATATAAAGGAAGATCTTGAGTGAAATTTTCCCTATAAGTAGTATTCAATGTAGACCACTGCTGATGTAGGAGCAGGTTTCTTGTACTAGAGCCGTTGAACGGGAGCTTTCAAGTGTCAGAAGACAGCAGCCATTGTTGCAGCAAAAGTCGTGAAATAAAGTCATTGAACAGGAGTCTGGAGTGGTCTGCTTCTTCATAATCTGAAATGAAATAGGCAAGCATTACAAGAATTCAGTTAAATAGGTAACTTTTGATTTCTTAAAGGTCAGTTTTAATTGGGCAATATATCAACAATTTTCTTAAGACATCCATTCGCGGGGGCGCGTTATTGTTTTCAATTCATAATGAAAGAATACATAAACACATTATATGGAAATATTAGTATTCATAATGTAAAAATAGTGGTACGAAATTTTTTTGAAAATAATAATACAGAAAAGTTTGAGAACCTTTGCCTTGCAGGACATATTTCCATCAGTTAGGTCATAAATATGCCAAAGTAAATTAAATGAGCCAACAGGATTAGAATAAGATAGGCTAAGAACATTTTTCATCTTTTGTTCATTCCTCCGGGAATGATTTGACTCATTTTTAAGTTTTTCAAATAAAGGCGTCATTTATGACATGAGTTCATGTTTAATACAATTAACAATAATAATAAAAAAATACCTTTCAGAAATAGAAGCATTTCATAGTGTGTATTTTGAGGCTAGAAGTAATGACTATGCGGGGCACTGTCAGTTCTCCGGGACACTGAAATTGAAAATGATTAGCTTAAGTAGGGTATCTTTAAGAAAACTTATTTTTAAGTCTCTTTAAAAGTCTTTATTTTCTACTATAAGATACTTCAGATACATCACAGTTCAGAAAAAGGAAGACTAAACAGTTCAGATTTCTTTATGACAAATGAAGAAAATTAAGTTGCTTATTTTACTAAGTAGGGTTAAGCCTAAAAATAGCTTTTCAAGGTGGCATTGCTTACTATACTTACTTGAAAATTGTGGTAAGCCATGGAGAAACAGGAATCATGAAAGTGACCATCGAGATTTCCTTCACTCGGCTTAAGTTTAACTGTCTGCTAGGTGACCAAACGCCCAGGTATCAGGAAACCATTCTGTTTGCTGAAAATTTAAACATATGTATATTGTACAATTTATTGCATTAAGTAGAATATTTGAGACCAATAAAAATAAATGAGTAAATAGAAACATCAAAATGATCAACTCGCTATGTGGGTCGGACAATGTCCCAAATAGCACTGTAATAGGAATTATTTAGTTAAAGTTAGCCTAAAGTTATTTAAACTTGAGGAAAGCTTTTTATAAGTATTGTTATAAGGGTTTATTTTAAACTAGAAAGGTCCTAAAAAATAAAAAATAAAGAATTCCAAAAATTTTGAAAGCAAGAAAAGTTTTCCTAAGATTTATGGTTCTAAGTAGGATTAAGACTAAAACTTATGCTTTCTAGTGACATAGTTGTTATACTTACTTGGAGATTATCGAGAGACTCGGAAAAGCCCATGAAAACAGCAAATGGAAGTTTGCTCCGCTCCGCATAAATATCACAAGATCGCTAGGTATAGGTATATATAGGCAGCCATCAGAGTTGACTCTGTTTGCTGAAAGATTAAACATATATTGTAAGGTTAATTGCAAGAAGAGGAATATTTATGACAGGTTCAAGTTTAGGTTCACTTTTATGAATGATCGGACAACTGCCGGGTTCTCTTAGAAAGGAAAATACCAATTCACTAACAGATCTTCAGTAGCGCAAGAAATCCTGTTTATATTTAGCTGGCGTGATCACATAATTTTCATTTTCATAACATATTGCATTTTCATATCACTCATATCATCTTATAGAACGATAACAGTTTTCAAATTTCAAGTATAGTATGGACGAGCATAAAAATAACTGCCCAGTAACAGAGGTGTTATACTTACTCTTAAAGCTCGGGAAAGATTCATCAAAATCAGTAAATGAAGTATCACAGTGTAATTTCAACTTATTTTTCTTCAGTAATGACTTGTCCACACCACATTCAATAGTTGTCAGCCTGCTGAAAAGATATACATCGCTTGTAAGTCTTATTGCAATAAGAAATGAGTAGTGAAGGTTCAAAATAACATTAAATAGGCAGTATAAAACAAAGTTAGAAATGTCATCTTGTCAGCGCTTTGATCCCATTCAATTTTATTTGAAAATAAATGAACTGAACCATAAAAATAAGGAGACAATACACTAGGCCTGACACTGCATTAGACGTAAGTTTTTTAAGTAGGATAATAAAAAATTTGGGAAATCTTTGTTAGGTTATGATGGACAGGATCAATTAGAAAAGTAGATTTAATGCTAGATAGGTCAATTTGTGGCTAATTATTTTTCTGATTGCTAACGTTTATTTAACAAGATCTCAATAGCCTTGACTTTTCTAAAGCAGGAAAACGAACATAATCTTACCTTGCTTGTAGGAACAGTTTCCATATTTTAAGTTTATTTCACTTGCACTGTCAGTAGCTAGGCACATTAATTAAACATCCGTGGATCTAGATAGTTTAAACATTAGGTCATAGGTCATCTTACGGCACTAGATTCACTGAACATTTATACATTTCTTGACGAAGGTGAAGAACATGATCGTGTTTGAATCCGAAATTCTATTTCGTTTGTCTTGTACAGTTCTTGCGATATGCAATGGGTAGGATATTAAGAGAATCATAAAAGGCGCACTCGACTCGAGGACGATCTTTTCCAGTTCAGTTTAAACTTCTGTCATGGTAAAGGTAATTATTTTTTGTCAACTTTCTCTATGCAACTTGATGAATTACAATATGGTGGTTGGATGTTTGTCACTTATCTGCTTATTAAAGTGTTAAATCACTGTGACACTGGTAGTTGAGGTATCTTTGGTATTTTTGACTTTAATTAATAATTTTGGGATTTAATAACAAATGTTAGACAAGAAAAATGAATGCTGTATAAAAAAACTACTAATACGAATCTAAATGAACGGAAGTAAATAAAGTGACAGAGCCTAGAGCTGCCAGGGGCAAAATTTCTTTATAAGATTTGACACAGTCTAGAATGGTATGGTGTGACGTGATTAAATCAATTATTTTAATTTACTAATTTGTTAAATGTGTCCTTATTATTCAAATTAATATAAATATATATATTTAAGACCTCAAAACTAAAAATTTTGCTTTCTATTAAATTATTTTGATTCTAGTTAGTCACGCCATCTATGGGGAACCTTAACAAAGTCAGCCACAAGCCGACTAAATTGCGTAGGCTGCGTTATGCATGTTGTTAGGGTTCGTAGAACGTATTTTCAATTTTGTTGCATTATACGAGCGCACGCACATAGATCAACCTTAGAAAAGATATTGTCTATGACAAAAAGGCATGTTTACACAATCGATCTCATTTATTATTAAAAATTATTCATAAATATATTACAAATTATATATCTTTAAACATAAATAAATGCGGATAAAATATTGGACAGAAAATAAAATAATATGCCAAACTAGCGCTAGTGGAATCATCTAGGGACGAGTAGGGGTACTTAGACGATCTATAAATTTCCGAAAAGCAAAGTAATTTTAGGATTATAGGCAATAGATTTCTCTCTTTAATAAATTTCACTCTTCTTATTATGTAATATATAATTATAAACATATAGTCGTAGTTTTTCGGGTCGTAAAATGAAATTTTCTAAAATATCATTACGACGCCATCTAACGGTAAATAGTAGCACTGACAGACATGGTGTCGCTGCTCGGCACTAGATGGAGTTAAGATGAAGTTTCTAGTTTATAAAACATACGCTGGCGATTCGCTATGTCAAGGAAAGAACGCGCGAAGTTCCCTTTCACGTACATTTTTTAAATTTACCACCTTTTCTAATGACAGAAAGGGTTAACAGACTACGAATGTCCTAAATAGTTTTGAAATAGATCATAGATCAATATTCTTCACTTTTAGCTTTGCTTTGACAATTTAGTTTGACATTTTGGAAAATAAATAAAGAGCGATCTTACGGAGTAATTATCGGTTTTGAAAGAAATTAAAGTGATATTTGGTCCAAATTATATGAAAAATAAGTTTATGAACACTAGTAATCATCATTTTCATTTTGCAATCACAAGAAACGTAAGGCGGATGAATAAACAAAGTACAAAAATGCTGTGGTTTCGTTCGCGAAAAATTAATTCATGCAGTAAATTTATATTGAAACAGTTATTATATTGTACATTAGCGAGGTGTGATAGTGATGAAAAATAGCTTAATTTACAAGAAATGTGCATTGAACGTGAGTACACAGTTTGACAAGCCGGAATATTTATAGGTTATGTTAGTATATGATGTAATTTCTAAAATCTCCTACTTTACAAACTCAAATCCATTGTACATTCCGGATTTTTAATTCTCTATCTACAAGAATTTCGATTTATAGCGCGTTTCCAAAAAAAATCAGCATGATTTATTTTACGTAGGTATTAACATTGTTTTGGTATTCAGATAATAAATAATAACCTTATAGTTAGCCATTATGTGTAACTGCATTTCTCAGGGTAATGCATAAACTGCTCCTTTCGGTAGCAAACACAAATCTACGAATGTCAATGTTTCTCTACTTAATCGCAGTATCTGTTGATCAATCAATAAACTGTTCTTATCAGAACAACGTCATTGTTTCTTGACAACACACGCCAGTTGTTGTACACATATCTATGTATGTATGTTCCCACAAACTCATTGTTAAATTTGCCCGGGTTCATAACGCTCTCATAGCATAGCGGTCTCGAAGATAGACTAAAGTACAGAGCATAAACGTTTCAGATCAAAGACTGAATCCCGATGAGTGAATAAGTGAATAACAAACTGGAGCCATGAATAAAATTATGCTTAGTAGATTAGGAACCCTATGTATTTAATATTATAAATTAGATTTTGTTTTATTGAGTCAAACGGAGTGTGTGTTTTAGTGCGAGTAAAAGTGTAAAATCATTTCAAATGAAGTAAAAACTGAATTCTAATTGAGTGAGTTAACGTGTGTTTGTGTCAAAATGTGTAATATTTAATAGTGTTAAAGTGATTTCAAGTGCTTTGTGAAATCGTAATACCGGAGAAACTCTACAAGTTATTTATGCTGGACAAGTCAGAAGAGGAGATAAGACACCATCATCAGTTTACAAGCTGCTAGTATGATCAAGTAGCAACGAACACAGGCCTTCCTGTTGCAACTGTCCTGAGGTCTACTGAGCATCATGGTAGATGAAGAAAATTAATGCATGAAATCGTAAGCAACTTGCGTTAGTCCAGAAGAGATACTGTGAGTCTTAAAAAAAATATATATATTGTTATAAAATTCTTTTCCTTTGCTATTAAACAATTTATACATGGGACTTTTATTCTTGCCATTATTTATTTATTTTGAATTTTACTAAGAAATACCTAAAATAAGAGGCAGATTTAAGCGGATATTTTTGTGTAAAGCACATTGTTGTTTCGAATCTTGTTTAATATAATTGCTGTAATTTGGATGTAATAATTACATATGTATAGGTATATTTGGTGTGATAAGTCAATAACTTAT
This sequence comes from Cydia pomonella, assembly GCF_033807575.1. NCBI lineage: Eukaryota > Metazoa > Arthropoda > Insecta > Lepidoptera > Tortricidae > Cydia > Cydia pomonella. The sequence continues at coordinate 11,123,490 of NC_084715.1, forward strand.
GTAAAATGCATTGTGTGGTAAAACGTTTTTAATTCAAGTCATTATTTAAATGATCAATTTTTTTATTTATTTATTATTTATCATCATCATCATCTCAAATGCTATTTGAGAAATGTTCGGAATTGTACAGGGAAAAAAAAATCTAATTTCTGATACATTTTATGACACGGATTGTACAACGTTGGTTTTAATTTTTTTAATGATTCACTCTTGAGCATATTTTGAAATGTTGAAATGAGAAATGGCCTAACCATATAAAGGCAGATTACATCTAGAGTCAATTTAAAGTTTTATTGCAATAGCATTCCAATTTAGGCCAAGTTTTGTAGATGAATGGCTTTTGCCCGATGTGACAATTTTCCCAGTATCAAGTTAATGAAAACAAAATTGTATGACATTTAGCTGATATATAAATGTTGCATAATAGAGCGTGGTTTTGGGCTCTTGGTAGGGCAATAGTTAGACATTACAATTAGGCGCATTTCGGGATTACTTTTTCATTATTTGTAAGCAGTACTATTCACTTGTTTTCATTCTCGACTCTTCGGCTGAGGGTCGAGGCTACATGAGGTCGTTATTTCGCACACTCAAGCTTTCTATTCTTTTCAAATGCTTTCATTAGAGTAGGCAATGTGTTGATCACTATACTCAATTCTTCCATAATTGCTTAGGATTCTAACATGCAAACTTCTATACAGGGTGGGATACTTTTTTTTTTGTCAGCTAATTGTATATATCCACGGTGCGATGGTCTACTGTATAATGGGTAGACAACACTGCATTGTTGAACGGTATTAGTGAGTAAAGGACATGGAGATTAGTTGCTGAGCGTTATCATAAAAAAATATTTTGGGTTTTCTCTCCGTGTGTCAGTTGAATTAAATATTTATTAAAAATATATATATGTATTCAAGTAGTAAATATTAAATAAATAAAAAGGGGTATTGGGCTAGTATGGGGCTAGGACATAATGAGATTTTTTATTTCTTTCAATTGAAAGTACAATAGTAAATTTTGTTTGATTTTTTATTTTTGATTGCATCTCAAGAGTCTTGGCTGTCTGTAAAAATCGTACGAATGCGTAACTGAGGAGGAATGGATATGTGCAATGAGTGCTTATAATTATGAATATGTGAGGTTTCATGAATGAGATGTATGAATATCAGATGATGGACGTGTAGTAGACGGATGTACCTTTTTTAGAAAAAATGGATTATTATTTTAGAAAAAATGGATTGATACAGATAGACAACGGCTGGAGTGTAATCAAACTAGATTTGTCGGTGTTTGCAGGGGAACAAAAAGGGGGGGAAGGGGAAGCACAACTAACTGGAAAAGTCTTATCAGTAGGTTAAAATCCTTTGGATTAGACCCATTTAAAAGGGTACATTTTTCTAGTTAGTACTCTACAAGGTATGAAGACACTTACGAAATCCACACACTCATCTTGGATGGGATATATCCGACATTCGACATATTTTATGGGCCGTGAGCGTCTAGAACAGACGAGGCTCTTCTCAAGAATTAATTAAACATAATTATAAGGTTGTTTTATTGATATAAGGTGTAATAATTAGCACATATTTTTACTTAGTTAAATGATTATTTAGTTAAGACAAAAATATTTTTACTGTACCATGTTGAGGTACTCTCTAGTGTCAACTAATGTCAATTTTAAGTTTGTTTAAAAACAAAAAAAAAAAAAAAAAAAACACCCAAAGAAACTTAAAGGTCGGTGTATCTTATTTAAGTATGAGACACGCGCCAAGAACACGTGGCTGACAGTGATAAGGCAGTGAAATTTGGTTCGAATTTTGGCAATGGAACTTGAAAGCTTCGTACTTATAAAAATTAAAGGTTTCTTCGTTTTGCATGGGGAGTTTTTGCTGTCTCATTAGATGCTCTTCTACGGAAGTGTACGGTCCACAGAGAAAAAGATCTCGCCGAGACCGGGGTGAGCTGGCAAGAACGGGTTAATAGGACCTATCGGACTCACAATCTGGTATCTCTGGCAGAGCGAGGTTTCTGGGGAAAAAGTTGTCTTGGATCATTGACGAAGTTCTGATGAACTGATTTCAACGCCAAGTCGTTAACAGTCACTTAGTATTGGAATACACACTACACGTTTAAAAAAGGGGGGGAAATTTTCCGACTAAATCTAGAGGAAATTGAAGTTTTTTATAAATTCCTGTGGTAATTCATAAAAACCTTAAATTTGGGGGCGGATGTGACTAGCCATATGCCTATTTCGTAATATTGGCCTTGGTTTTATATTAAAACACATAGAAAATAATGAAAAACTACAGTACTCTTCGTTTGCATCTTTCAGTCATGATTTCACTCCGTATTCTAACAATTACAACTTGAAGGACACGTTTCCGTATTTTACCACTTGTGATTTCGATTAAATACATAACACTCAGTGAATTTTCATTTTTTTATTTATTTTAAAATGCTGCGAAGAATGATAATAATCAATTGAAGTTAACCTAGAATAAATGCATAATTATTGGTGTAATAAAGAACATTGAGTTACTAACTTAATAATAAACGTAAAATATTACAATACAGACGTTATTTTCAGAAAACAAAACTATAATACCTGAAGGTAAATAATAATGTTGGCATATTCATGCTTGATAGGTTTTGAAACGTTTCATTTTATCATTTTTTTGGTCTACTTAAACTGACTACTAAGCGAATACTGTCGTTGTGTGCGTAAAAGTCGCTATTATGTCGCCGTTGTGTCGCTATTATGTCGCCGTTATGTCGCCATTATGTCGCTACTATGTCGCCGTTATGTCGCTACTATGTCGCCGTTATGTCGCTACTAAGTCGCCGTTATGTCGCTATTATGTCGCCATTATGTCGCTATTATGTCGCCGTTATGTCGCTATTATGTCGCCGATATGTCGCTATTATGTCGCTGTTATGTCGCTGTTATGTCGCCGTTGTGTCGCTATTATGTCGCCAATATGTCGCTATTATGTCGCCAATATGTCGCTATTATGTCGCTAGTCGCCAATATGTCGCTGTTATGTCGCTATTATGTCGCTAGTCGCCGTTATGTCGCCGTTATGTCGCTGTTATGTCGCTACTAAAGTATATAAAAGGGCCGTAAAGTACGGAGGATGGGCATTCATTCTTTAACCATCGGACTGGCGGTATCTCTGGCTTTGAGTAGGTAAAGTTTCTCTACTATTCCTTCTATTTGTTTGTGTTTGCTGGGAATTATCCTGGTAAATTTAAACTTGTAAATTGTGTCTATGTTTGGCATTGCGGGGACAATGTTGTCGTAAAGCTAAGCTTAGGCTGTGGTGGAGATTCTTTACTTCCTTATCTGTGTTACTATATTGTGAGTTTTTTGTTAGTAAAAACTAATTTTGTTATTTTATTACCTTTCTATGAGGTTAGTTTGTTATTTTATAAAGCCAGATCACTGTTTGGACTAACAGTTTGTCCATCTAATCAGCTGCTCCCTAACGGTGTCAAATTGCAGCTGTTTAGAAGTCTTTTGCTCCAAGTTGAGAGGACTTGGCGTCTCTTCTTTACCAACATAAGAGGCGAGCATACTCTCCTTAGTCTCAAGGTCCAGCTGTTAGATGAATGTGAGGGCATCACGTGCGTGCCATTGAGAGTAATCTCTGCTCACTGAAGTCTGCAGTAATTGAGGCTAGGTCTCGTATTAAATATATTTATATATTTCGGTGCTCTGGCTCATGCTAGTGCTGGTCACGGGAGGGCTTCTGTCATGATTGGTAACAAACACAGATAAAGTTTTAGTCATGGCAGGGTATCCCATGTGACTGGTACGGGTGTGTGTGCTAGTGTGCTGATTACCTATAGACATGCTAGGGCGGTCTATTCTCATCCACCGTGCCTACGTGGCGATGAGGAGGGGGCCAATCACACAGACACTAGGGTTTGCTATACCTCGGTTTTGTCGGCCGAATGCTTACAGCTTAGACTTAGGGATACACTTGTGTATGTTCCAAATCACTAGATCAATGGTAAGTACGATCTGTGTTCTGGACATACTAGATTAGGGTCCAAGGGTAGGAATAGGGTAGAGTCACACACACTGTTATAGGGTCTTTCTTAGGTTTGATCTAGAAATTCGATTGGTTGGTGTATATATATATCTTTCAAAAGGTTCTAATAACGTGAAGCTATGGTTTTATAATGTGTACTAATGATAATATTAGTGGAATACTGGTAATGGATTTTAATTACCTAAATCTTCCAGACTGTTACTCTGAGTGGAAAGTTGAGGGTTATCTGTAACATCTTATATCTATTTATTTTCATTTCTGGGTTTTTGGTGTAGAGACGAAGTACTGAGTATTACGATCAGGTCCTAAGGTATTTATATATTCAATCCTTAAATATCAAGTTGGGTTTAGGAACTCAGACTATTCTGGGATTAAAGAATGGTTTGTTTTAGAGACCCTTTGGCAGGCGAGCGCAGTCCATTGGAATCTTTGAGTGGAATAATACTCACCTTGATAGTTCGATCTCATAAAGTACAGTAATGAGTTAAACTTGTACTTCGTTTATACATTTAAAAGGCCTAGGAATTCAGCCTACTTTTAGCTATGGGGACTGGGATAATGGCTTAGTAGCCTTAGCTTTTGGATATAAAAAGATAAGTAAATGGTGTCTGACGAATACTTATCGCTTCTCTTCGTCAGCCCAGTTTGCATAGGGTTGCGAAGCGTTGGTCATAGCCCGTCTGGCTAATAAGATAGGAGTAGGTGGCCCGATTGATATTGCTAATCGGAGTAAGAGTCTTCAGACCTGCATCTAGCATTAGAGGCAGCACGTGTGATCCATTCACACTTCGTTTAGAAGATTATAGGATTGATAGGTAAAAATATTTAATCTTAATATAAGTGTGTAAATGGGCTTAACCCAGGAGTGCTGCTTCAATGTTACCCCGAAGACTTAATAGGAGTAGCAGGATTTTACCAAATATATTTTTATATTTATATAATCATATATGCTGCAATACCTAAATATCTTTCTAATAAATTAATAAAAATATATTTTACATTACATCAAAAATCATTGATGGTTTCTGTAACTTAGGGCTGCTCCCGTCGTCTGCGACCTTGCGCGTGTGGGCGGAGCCTATATCCTTTGCCACGACACTGCTCATACCTTGTCAATTGTTATATATTTTCATTCTACTTATAAGGTGTCATATTTAATATAGAAAGGGTTTGTAATAACTTAGTCTTACGGTATTTTGCTGAAGGTTGAATCTTAACATAATATCCTATCGATTATTTCCTATCATCATAATAAATTATTTAGTATAGTAAATTCCCGAGTCTTAACATCTAGGTAAAACTTAATCAGGTAGAATCAGAGTCCAAGATTTAGTTGTTACTCATTAAAGAATCTAGGGTACCGCGGTTCGCTTCGAGGGGTCCTAACCTGTAACTAGACGATCACTTGGCCAAATTATTGTTAAGGTAAAATTATTGTTGGGGTAAATTTTAGGGGTAATTTTAAAGGTGGGATTGTTAACGATTAGGTTCAGTATTTTATTAGGTCCGGGGTTGAATAGATGGGGTAGATTTGGGGTGTAGGTAGGGGAGGTTACAAAGATGAGTGTAAAATATTGATTTGTTATTATCAATGTGTATTTATTTATTTTATCTTCCATTTAGTCTTGAATGTAAATGAAGATGTGACTGGATAATTAAAGGTAAACATACATACTTCATATTTACATTCTGTATAAAAAAACAGTCCCAGGAGCATCTTTATACTCTCTTATAAAGAACACGCAGGTTGCCAAGCTTAGTTTGAGTTTACGTTTATAGATAATACGTATATTATGATGAAGGATTTCATGAGAAAAATGATAACAGCAATTTATAAAGAAATAGCCGGTCGAATAGAGACCCCACGCCCCCTCTGAGCTTTTGGGCTTCAGACGGAAGAAAATATTGAGAACGAAACCTCGATTGCTGAGATTTTTATTAAACTGCAGTTCGCACTAATTTTAGGAGCCAGCGTGACGGAGGTATTTACCTAAAATTCTCAAATCTGAAGAGGCGCTCAGCTGGTATTTCCTCTTAAGTTTGCCTTCACATTGTCTGAAGCCTGAAAAATCTATTGTATCAATGAAAATAGACTTATTGCAGCAGTACCTTTAGTATTTTTTTTCTAATTACCCCGGTAATTTACATTGATTGGCAGGAATACGTGAACCCACACATGTGTAGAAGAAACGCGTAAATAGTTATACAACAGCACTAGTCGTTTTTCCAGCTGTACCAGGTTTATGATGCACATAAAATAACACGGAAGTTAAATCTACATTGCGAATTAAATTCTAGCACTTTCCATACCTCAGACGCTTAACAATGAGTACAAAGTTTATATATAAGTTTGTAGGTACTACAAACATACACTGTTCAAATGTTTTCCTCCCATATTTGTGTTAATTAGTGAGTAAAGGGGCCGACTGATTAACAGTCCACCGGACGGTATCGTATCGGCCTGTAAGTTAGAACAAAAGTTCCAAACAACTGACAGGCCGATACCGTCCGGCGGACTGTTAATCGTTGGGCCCCTTAAGAGTTTGATAACTATGAGATGATGATATGGAAGGCAACTGTCATTTTGATTGTCTAATCCCGTACAATTAAAAAACCATCAACGAAAACACTACCACCCACAGTTGTAGGAGTTTTTATGCGTGGTGGCGTAGAAAATTCAATGTACATATGTAGTACGAATTGTGAGTAGGTAATTGATGATAAATGTCCCTTCCCTTCCACGTAACGTCGAATGTTTTGTCAATAAATTAGGTTAAAGGCTTTCTTCGCATTCAATTCGTACTAGAAATGTAATTGTGAGAAATTGCCTTTATTTTCAGAATTACCGAAACTGTCGTGTGTAATATTTAGTTACAATGTCGATCTATTTACTTGGAGGGAAATAATGTAGAGTAGGTTTTACCTACAATCCAAATACCTAATTAAGTAGGTACCTAGGTATTGTTATTTCTTCTTCTACTTCCTCGTTTCCCCAGGACTGAAGGTCGCGATCACAAAAGGTCTTTGCTTTGTTGCGATTCTCCAATCCGCACGATATTATACGTCTTTGTATTATTACATATTTTGACGAACTTGGGTCTTTATTTAAGAGTTTGTTATACTTATTTATAAGTAACGATGAAATAAATAAATATTCGGGGACAATATTAGACAGATCGATCTAGCCCCAAACTAAGCAAAGCTTGTAATACGGATTCTAACCAACGATATAAATTTATACTTATACACACTATGTTTTTTTAAAGTCCGTTAATTTCAAAGGTGCATTCCTGAGCTTAAATTAAGTATCTTTCTCAAAGAAACCGGTATTCTTACTAACTCCATTTTGGAGATAATAATCAATGATTTATTTTTATCTGATAAGGCCCCTACCAGCATGTACATACACTGACTTAGGACCAGTTTACATATTGATTAGTGTTTAGTATGAGTTTATACATTTGATACTAAACGCAAGTACTATCTTGGACGATCGATCATCGAAATGTCATTGATACGAGTATGCCATAGATTTCAATTGTTTGGTGAATTTAAATATAATGTCCGTGTTACAACAACGCCATTAATCATAATGACTTTTGACGACAAAAAAACTATGCCATTCAGTTTCCTTAAATGTACCTACTCAGCCATGCCCCGAAGTTAACGGAGTTTAAAAAACACTGTGTAGATAAATAAATACTTAGATACATAGATAACATAAGTCAGGAACACTCTCGTCTCGTGGGTTCGATTACGAGTGGTTTTCAAGTCGGTTTCACTGGTAGAAGTATCAGATCTACGACCCACTCCACTTACTTGCTGACGTAAATATATTAAGTGGTACAGTTACCAAGATGTTGGTAGAAGCGCTGGTGGCCTAGAGGTAGGGTTGCCATCTCTAAAATTTGGAAACCAGGACAAGACGCGTGAAAACCCCGGATTTTAGAGTCCAGAACCCGGACATGTTAACAGGTTTTTTTAAACAGGTTGTGCGTGTGTCGCGGGTGGCCTAAGACTTTAAATTTTTAAACCCGGACTACAAATGAAGCCCCCCCGGACGCTCCCCGGATGCCCTCTAAACTAGGACAAATCCGGGGAAGCCCGGACGGATGGCAACCCTACCTAGAGGTAAAAGCGTGCGACTTGCAATCCGGAAGTCGCGGGTTCAAGCCCTGGCCCGTACCAATAAGTTTTTCGGAACTTATGTACGAAATATCATTTGATATTTACCAGTCGCTTTTTGGTGAAGGAAAACATCGTGAGGAGACCGGGTGAATCCTAACAAGGCCTAGTTTACCCTCTGGGTTGGAAGGTCAGATGGCAGTCGCAAAAACTAGTGCCTACGCCAAATCTTGGGATTAGTTGTCAAGCGGACCCCAGGCTCCCATGAGCCGTGGCAAAATGCCGGGACAACGCGAGGAAGAAGAAGATTGTTACCAAGATGTTGATAGACAATACCATGACAATACACACCATAAACCGTCGATGATAGGATTTTTAAACATGTATGCTTCAAATGTACGGCTTTTCTAAAAAAGGTATTTCTGAATTTTTCCCATAAAGGAAAGGAAATATAGTTGAAAACATTTAACGACTTTTATTTTATATCCTGTAAAAGTACTTATATACATTTTTACTTACTTTAAATTTTTATAGTATTTTTTCCTGTATTAGATAATATCTACATACTTACTCGTAGTTGTATTTAGAATACCAATTATACATAATTGATCATTACAGAGTTAAATTCTAAATATAATATTATGACTAAAAGTAAAATTAAAAAAAAAACTAATTTGATTAAAACTAGGTTAAACCTAAACGTAATTTATTAAGAAAATAATATTTTTTAATTTTTGACGTTTCCTTTAAGTTAGTTATAATTTTAGTAATACATTAATTTTAACTTTGTATTTTTTTTAATGTTCCAAACTTGACCCATGAGACATGTTGCTTATACAATATAATATCCCAAACAAATTTAAAACATTTATTTCATACAACGTGTGGTTCCATTCAATCTAGGTCCCACAAGTTTTGTCCTGACAGTTTTATAATTGAATAGCACCTACTACGGGCCTTCGATATTCGAATTCATTCAAGGCAAAGCCGTGGTACGCCATTGAAAGCAGCAGAATTTTCCCGTTAGGTTACGAAAAAAAAACGTAAACGTATACAGGTCGATTGACAAGAGCTGGCACGAATGGAATGAATGAGTGAATGAAAGTCACGGACTTAGAAAATAATCCGGATAGGGTACATTGGCCAAAAAGTGTGTCCACATGAGAAGTTAAGGTGGGCTTTTGCATCTCTTTCTAATAAGGCTGACCATGAGCTATATGTATCTGGGATACTAGTATAACGTGGAGTATATAGTTTGCCAGGATCTTTTCTCATTCGTACATAGTCAGAAAAAAAGTATTTTTCTCATCTGTAAAACGCTTCACAAAACCGTACTTAATTTAGTCGTCCTAAAAGCTGTTATTGATAGGCGTACCGGACCGCCACCATGATCGATCGTGAGGAAGCTGGTCCGCCGTAACTTCTGTCAAGAACACAGATATGATGGTGAGAGGGAGAGAGAGTCAGATATGCTGACAGGTCGATATTCGTTCTCGCTTACACATACTACTAACTGGACTCCATGTGGATGAGATTTATATTTTCTAATTAAACTACTTAAGGTGTTACGATGCCAGACATGTGTTTGAAAATTAATAAATGGCGGCCGTTAGCCGCCACTGTCGAACTCAAAAATGGTCACGTTTTTTCATTTGTAGTATGCCTCTTTCACACCCATGGTATGTTCATATGCGTGATGGCTTACGTATTGCACACTTTAACTATATTTTATTCTTTAAGCGTAAGCGCCATCGACTCATCGTAGATCTGTGATTGCAACTAGTTTCCAAATTTGCCGCCTTTTTCCTACTGACGGAAATGTGTGTCCGATCGTGTCTATATCGAATCGATTACGTATATATAAATAGTTAGAAAAACCGTTTCAGTATTAAAATATAATTTACAGTACATATGGTGCTACTTTACCCCACTAGTGCGAAAATTAGCATATTACGTTACTGTGTCGAACATTTAAAGGGCCATATGTACTGCGAATAGGTAATTTGCAACTCATGCCGATTTAAAACACTCCCTTCGGTCGTGTTTTAATTTATCGCCACTCGTTTCGAATTTCCTCTTTTTCGCACTTGTATCGTAATGTACTATTACAGTACATATGGGGTTACTTTATAGCACTAGTGCGAGAAGTAGCATATTATGTTACTGTGTCGAACATTTAAAGGGCCATATGTACTGTAAAACGTTGTACGATACATGTGCGAATAGGTAATTCGCAACTCGTGTCGATTTAAAACACTCCCTTCGGTCGTGTATTAATTTATCGCCACTCGTTTCGAATTTCCTATTTTTCGCACTTGTATCGTAATGTACTAGTATAAACGTAAGTCTGGAATGTTTAAACTTTGGATTTCAATTTTGGCAATTAGCTATATATCATTCCACCACTTTAATCATGCCGAAATAAAGACATACCTAATTAGATAAAATTACTTAAGTACGTAATAAGAATTGTGTAAAACTGATTCACATCGTGCCGACATCATGGTCACCCTGATGAGTTTGACAATTATCGTCTTGTATTTTTATTGTAATCACGGCTCTGTCTGTATACCGATACACGTGTCACTCATAAATTAAAGTTTCGTTCATTCCATTCGTGCCAGCTTTCGTGAATCAAGCTGTACCCATATAGAAAATATAGAAATGACCCGGTCGCACATAGAAGGCGCATTCAGATTTTAATAATATAATATTGATTTGATTTTAATCTCAGTGTGCCTCGTACTCACTGATACGTTTGCACCGCAATGATATGAGCCTGATTAAAACTTGTTGTTCCAGGAGGTAGTGATACCGCAAAAGCGAGCGGCACTAGTGTTGGACCGAATTCTGATCGCGCTGCAGAAGGCCCTGCACGAATCTCCGGCAGAATCCCACGACGGCCCGCACGCTGCGCCACTGCGCGTTTATTCCTATCTCGACTCTAACGACATGGTAAGCGGCAAAATTAATCGTGTCTTGATTAGACTCCAGTAGACGTAGAGGCTCCAGGAGAATTCTACGACGGCCATCACAACGCGCCATAAGGTTAGAGCGTTTTCACATTGTCCGATCCGATATCGGAAAGAAAAAATATATATACAGGTAGGATTACATCGATGTGCTATACGCGTGCGCCCGTGAGGGACAGAACATACGCAATGCGCAAAATTAAAAACACATTTTAACATTCCTAACAACATACCAAAAACAACTTACGTAATTAGGTCAGGTTATTTGTTGCCAACCATAAACCATACTAAAATTAACGGCGGGGAATAAAAAAAATTATACTGTGGCAAGGACAAACAATCATAGCGCTTTCTCTGCTACTTCTACTGAAAGTTCCATAATAGCATCTAGCGTCAGAATATTTTTTAACAAACAGAAACTTCTGCGAACGATACTATTAAGGATACAAATACAAATCCTCTTTATTGCACAACCTCTGAAAAAAAAATGTACATGGAAACACATAAAAAACATAAAGATAGAGGTAAACAACAGGCGGCCTTATCGCTACAGAGCTACTAACAAGGAAACTAACAAGGGGAGGGAGAGGATACTAACAAGGGAATGATACCTAGAGACCGTGAGTTCAAGTCTCACCCAAGGCAGTCATTTTTCCACTTTTCAATTTATTATCTGCTTATCTAGTCAAGTAGCGGAGTAATCAGTACGGCTACTTGACAGTAAGGAAGTATCTACATACATCGCCACACTAATATTCTCTTGTACTGTAGCAAGAAGATTGAGAGAAGTAGCTAAGCGTCATTTCGAAATGTGTACATACTTATACTTAAGTAACATAACGTTTTTGTGTCGTAAGTATATTAGATATCTGTCTACCTTTCATCACCATTTTCGTTATATTGTTACCAGAGCGCCCTACAGCGGCGAGGGCAGGCGGGCGCCGCCGGCCGCGGCCGGGTCCTGCGATGTTACTTCAACGCAGTCACATGCTTCTAACACTATATAATATCATATCCAAATTCTATAACATCATTTACTCTAGCTAATTGCCTTTAATTCCCTAACTTACAACTATTTGATACGATTTTCACAATTCCTTAAGTAAAATTGAAACGTAAATAAATTATGTTTTCTTGTTAATCAATGATTATGTGGTTAACAATTATGTAATAAACGTTATTGCTTGTGTTGTATTCCTAATTAACCCTCTAGAGCGGAGCCATGTGTTAATATCCTGCTCTTTTGATGTAGAATGTGCTACATTGGTTAATTCGTTTATAAAACATTTCAGCCTTGTTTTCTATTTGCCAAGATCAAAGTTTTGTTATATTTTATTTTTAATATACATAAAAATAAGTTAAAAGGCAGTAAGTATTACATCCCTTAAATTTCAATCAATGTTAAATTGTAAAAATATTAGCTCTATACCCAAACAAAACCATAAAATAACTTGATTTTACATAGGTTCGTATACTATGATCTGTGACCTTTGACTTATTGCCAGCAAATAGACCAGGGTGCTTAGCCAACGTGCCGATCGTTAACGCTCCGTAGCGTAGCGTAGTCATCTCTCTCTATCACCCTTCCATATTAGTGCGACAGTGACAGTTGCGTTGCGTTCGCGGCGGAGCGTACACGATTAGCACGTTGGCTACGCACCCTGGTAAAATTAAGTTTAAATAAGATTGATTAATTATAAAAGTATTTATACTTTTGGGACTTCGTGAAAATTTCCCACTTTAGAATTTAATGTTAACATATGTACTAAATATATTTAAAAAAAAACCAAATGGGAATATAATTGTCATGACTCAATCCTAACATATTTGACCCATCCGGTACAGCATAGACTATCAGTCATACTGAACGCTGACGCTGAAGTGCTATACCAGCCAGTGAGAAATGGCAATATTTAAGTACATAAAATATCAGCATGTATTTCCGTAGTAACATAACATTCCGTTGCATATTGATGCGGCGAGTTTGCTAGAAATATGTATGGACTAAACATAGACGCCATGATATTATCGTCGACTTCGCATCGGTATCATTCACTTGTACATTGTTATTTTAGGAAGTCTCTCAGTCAAAATCATTCTGCGACTTGTTTGTCAATCAATCAGTGTTCAAGTTTTGTACATACATACATAAATGAATAAGAAAAGTTTTCCTCCCAACATATGCCGTACTATTTAATAACTCTTGGAGAACTTGAGGTTATAATGTTTGTTTTGATTATTTTATTTTTATTTAATGATAGCATTACATTACAAATTGCTAAGCTATGTTAATTTACATGAATAAATATTATGATCGTCAAAAATAAATACTTAATCAATAAAACATCAAAATAAAAAAAGATGAAAGAATATTAGGTTATGACAAAAATGATACTTATACAAGTATATAAAAAAGTCCATACAGTAGAGTAACGAGAAAGATAAGAATATAAAAAAAAAAATTATATCGATAATAATGTTACGTTACCAATAATGTTTTTCTTCAACTTTCAATAATAAAACTGTTATACAATAATAACAATTGTTTGTTCCTACACTACTGATATTATCTTAGGTCCGCTTTGCAGTTGTGAGGTTGTAAACTGGCTGTAAATTAACATATTGTTCATGAACCCGGATAACTTCACAAAATCAATGTTAACTGTAGCGAACACAATCTGGCCAAAATTTATTTAAGCGTATGGCGTAACATTGTAGGCAATATTAATATACAATCTATTTATTATAAGTCGACATCCAGGCCACGCAGCCAACTGATCGCGTCCGGTGTCAAATTGGTATAGAGGTCCTCCGGGCTGCCTTGGAAACGTCTCTTTGGGCATCGTTCAACAATGTGCTGGGTAGTTTGTTCTTCAAGGCCACAGTCACACAACGGACTCTCGTTCCATCCCCATTTGTGACGCATATAATTGCACCTGCCATGACCTGTGCGGATTCTGTTGAGGCGGCACCAGTATTTCCTCTGCAGCGAGAAGCCCTTCGGCTTTCGAGTAGGGTTTTGGGTACTTTTGTGGTGACCAGTCGCAGCCTTCGCCCATTCTTCCTTCCACGCCTGCTCCACCTGAAAACCGCCACTCCTCAGTTTTCTCCCTGCCTCGCTCGTAGGTCGGCGCGATTTGAGTCGCTGCGGTGGTGGGTTAGTGAACTCTTTGTGGACAGGTAGATCGGCTCGGATATATATTTTCTCGACTTCTCTCAAGAGCGCGTGTTTCCTGCGTAACTGAGGCGGAGCTATGTGGCTAAGCACTGGTAACCAGTGAGTCGGCGTAGATTTTATTGTACCGGAAACACACCTCATTGCGTCGTTCAGTCTCGTGTCCACTTTTTCTACGTGCGCGCTTTCACACCATACAGGCGCGCAGTATTCTGCTGCAGAGTACACGAGGCTGAGCGCGGTAGTTCGGAGCACATCGGCAGATGCACCCCATGAAGTGCCACTGAGTTTGTGCAAGATGTTGTTACGTGTGGCTAGCTTGAGGGACGTTTTTGTAATGTGCTCCTTGTAAGTCAGAGATCTGTCCAAAGTGACCCCGAGGTATTTTGGGTGAGGGTTGTATTTGAGGTTTGAGCCTTCAAGTTTAACAGTGGGTTGGTAGTAGGCATGTTTGTTATGAAGATGGAAGCACGCAACCTCTGTTTTACTGGAACTTGGTATGAGCCTCCAAGATGTGAAGAAACTCGACATGATTTTAAGGTCCGACGTCAGGACTTCCTCCGCTTCCTCAAATCTCCGACTTCGAGCAACCAGCGCGATATCATCAGCGTATATAAACTTTCTAGCCGTAGTGTCGGGTAGGTCGTAAATATATAGGTTGAAAAGAAGAGGTGCGAGTATTGATCCCTGTGGCAGGCCGTTGTTGAGTTTCCTTCGCTTGCTTTTTGCATCTCCCAAATAAACCTCAAATTGTCGCTCACTCAACATGTTCGCTACAAGGGCTGCTATCTCTTTGCTTGGCACGACTGATAGGAGTTTGAAGATGAGTCCATGCCTCCACACTGTGTCGTAGGCGGCTGTTAAATCAATGAAAACCGCAGTGGATTTGAGTTGTTTCTGGAACCCATCTTCTATGTGCGTAGTAAGAGCCAGCACCTGATCGGCGCAGCTACGTCCTTGTCGAAAACCCGCCTGCTCTTGAGGAGTCGCAGCTTCTATGAATGGGGTAACTCGTGTAAGCAGTAGCCGTTCCAGCAGCTTATATGCGCAGCTCAGAAGAGCAATCGGGCGATAGTTTTCTGGAAGTTCATCGCTTTTCCCAGGTTTCAACAATGCTATAACTTTGGATATCTTGAATTCAGTAGATAGTTGGTTTTTCAGCAAGATGTTGGAGAAAAAGGCCGCGAGCCAACTCACAGCCAGGGGACCCAAATTCCTGAGAAATTCGTTATAAATTCCATCGGGGCCTGCCGCTTTACCAGGTTTTAACTGTTTAATAGCATTGACAGTATCAGGTATGGAAAAGGGTCTGATGAGGTAGTCGTTATCCGGCATGCTGCGCTTGAGGTGGGTTAGCTGCTTGCGGATGCGTTTCGTAGTGCATGTATCTCTTTTAGCCCTAGTGAGGTCCACCATTCTGTTCGCTATGGCATTAGGGTGTAGCTTCGTAAACGTCTTTTGGCAGCTCTTTTTGCCCAAACTTAGGATATATTATAAACAACAAACAACTGAGGACTTATTCGTTAACAATGTTATGCAAAACACATCACATTCACAATAGGTAACTAGATTAACTATGTAAGAGTAAGTAAGTATTGATTGCTTCGATAACAATACATTTTACATGTTCATACCACAATTTGTATAGTATCGTTATACGAATAATACTGCCCATAAAAAAATATCTACACACATATCATAAACCCTCTATGATGCCTTCAAAATCCGTAAATAATGGCCAACATTACGATAAACTGTTTTGTTACAACAAACTTCTTATCTGTGATGATGTTGTAATGGGGAAGGCAGCTGCCAAACTTTGCTACTAGGTGGCGCCACTAGAGTTTGTGACATGACATTAGTTTGGCCCCGCCTTTTTTCTTTAAATAAATAAATTATCATAATAGTTAATGGAAATGTGAGTTACCACAATCAAATAAGTTTTCTATTAATTTAATGAGATATTTATGTACCGGTCTAAATAGTTTTTAATATTAGACATGACCAGAGGTGGGAGCTTTGAATCTGCATTGATATCTCTGTAAGAATTTACATCACAGGCGAATTCAATTGAAAATAATTATTTTGGTCGTAAAATATTAACTTGTTGATATTGTACATTTTCCTTGATATTTTAAGCATAATATTTTCGAGTGAACAGTACATATGTCTTTTTTTAGGGTTTCGTAGTCACCTAGAACCCTTTCCGTAGAACCAGTGGCGTAGCGAGGGGGGGGCTAGGGGGGCCATGGCCCCGGGCGGCACATGAGAGGGGGCGGCAAACACGGCATTAAAAAAAATTAAGAATTCAACATTTTCAAATCGCGCCACGAAAACGAACGGCGCTAGGCGAGGGGGCCTACCGCAAAAAACGAAATTCGCAAATTGCGGGGTTCTTTCTCTTTTACTCTCACTAACAAAGACGTAATTAGAGTGACAGAGAAAAATGTCCGCAATTGACGAACTTCGATTTTCGCCATTGTAGCCCAGGGGCAGTCCAACGCTGTCGGAGTCCGGCGTTCGGAGCCACCGCCGAGCTTACACGATTGTCCGCTAACTATATGTTATATGACGTCACATCAAATTGAACACAGCGCCCTCTGCGCGCCATTTAATTCCGGGTGCCGTCGGCGCCTTCATTCGAAAAAAGTCGGACATAGCCCGACGTACTTACGTACGTACTTACTTACGTGGCGCGCCGCGCGCGTTCGGGTACCGGGCGCTCTCAGCGCCCTCATGCCAATGAACTTAATAGTATTTGTCACGATCATGGTAAAAGCATCGGGCGTAGCCTGACGTAGGTACTGGGTGCTTTGCGTGCGCTGCTGCTTAAGGCGACCTCGCACAAAAATAATGTAAATAATTAATCACAAAATGATAACCCCAAAATGAATTAAATAAAAAATAAGTTCAAAAACTAAAACCAGTTACTGAAAATCGCGCTCTAAAACATATGAAACAAGAAAAAAATCTTATCTGAACTAATCATTTACTTTTACCTTAAAGCTTATGACCGTAGCATACCACGGCTGCCCTTTAAATATGTTTGTGAATATTGAATATACACCGTGGGAATGAGTAACCTGACAGATTTTAAAGGTGTATTCTTGACCGTATTTAGGGACCAAGTTTTCTAAATTCAGTCTTGTTATACAGATAATGGCAATTGTGGGGATGAATCATGGAAGATTGTCATAAGTAACTTACATAAAGTTCGGGCTTGTAGAGTTAGAAGCTTGGCTCTACAAGAGATCTGATAACTTTTTGACAGTGCGAGGCTTATGGTTTCGTCTTGGCAACATTTTATATGAAAATGTTTTTGATGGGATATGTTTTTGTATTAGGTACTTAATAAAATAACTCAGTAAAAAACGCCTTTATGGCTGCGACGCTGGTACTATGTGACTTGGTTTAGACATAGATACTTACTGACAGACATTAAAGTTTTAAAGGAAACTCGCAAATAAAAATAAATGACATGTCGTATGCACAACACATATACCCACCCTTTTTTTTTGCCAAATTTAACCAAAAGTCATCCAACATTTTTTGCTCCTTATGACCTCAGGAATGCGAGGTTAAATCTGTCTAGTTACTTGTTCCCACATTGTATACAGAATTTAGTAGGTAAAATATGTTTTCTTGTATTTCTTTATCAAAAACAGTGGTGGGCCAAGTACGGCCCGCGGGCCAGCTCCGGCCTGCGAAAGGATTTTATCCCGCCCGCCGACAGTCCATGATATTTAGTACTTATATGGCATTGGCCCATGATAATCGCAGATCAAAATTCAGTTTTACTGCAATTCTGGACCTCCTCTTAAATTTCGTAAAAAAATCCCCCTATGAAGAAAGATTGCCCACCACTGATCTAAAAGATGATAAATATAAAGCATTTTCTGTGTGATTATTTCAGATGAGATATTTTTTCATAATTTTTTGCGCTGATTTTTAGAGTCGTTTATTTTAAAATCGTTTTAGTAGTCGAGTTTTAGTTTTTGAACTTATTTTTTGTATTTTACAATTTTTACGGAACTTTTTCTTATCTATTAACTAATGTTGATTATAAACGGGGCGGCAAATTTCTGATGGGCCCCGGGCGGCAAGAGCACACGCTACGCCGCTGCGTAGAACCCTTGTAGTTTCGCCATGTCCCGTCTGTCTGTCTGTCCGAGGCTTTGCTCCGTGGTCGTTAGTGCTAGAAAGCTGAAATTTGGCATGGATAAATCAATAAAGCCGACAAAGTCTTAGAATAAAATCTAAAAAAATTTTTTCATTTAGGGTACCTCCCCTACACGTAAAGTGGGGGTGAAATTTTTTCTTTTGCTTCAATCCTACAGTGTGGGATATCGTTTGAAAGGTCTTTCAAAACTAATAGAGGTCTTCAACAAACATTTTTTGATAAAGTGAATATTTTCGGAGATAATCGCTCCGAAAGAAAAAAAATGTGTCACCCCCCTCTAACTTTTGAACCATACGTCAAAAAAATATGAAAAAAAAATAGTGGAAGTAGAGCTTAAGAAAGACATTAAATTAAAACTAAAGCGGACATGATCAGTTTAGCTGTTTTTGAGTTATCGCAAAAAGTTTCCCCTTCATAGTAAAAAGACGTACAGTTCATCAACAGTTCATCCCTTGGTTAATAATCTACTTACTTTAAGCTCCAGTTTAGCTTATTGTGACGGAAGAGTAACTTCGGAACCCTACTCTGAGCATGGCCCGATATGCTCTTGTTTCCCTTTTATTACGGATGCCTTGCGTTCCCGTAAAAGTGCTTTTAACTGTGTTACAGTCAGACGTCCATATTGTTCATGAGCAGTGGCGTAGCGTGCCTTGGCGGGGCCCCGTATAAAAATTTGTTTGGGGGCCCTTAGGAAGGGTAAAGATTTCTCACAAAAACGCACGTTGGGGGCCCCCGTGGCCCAGGGGCCCCGTATAAAGCTACGCCCCTGTTCATGAGGATCCATTTTATTGCATTGCTCATAAACAGACGATTATTACGTACATGAAAATATCCTACATGCTCCTGTCAAAACAAAACTTTTTATTTGAATGGCTTTGAAATTTTATCCGACAGTTTCTCGGCCTCAGATACAAAGTTTAATACTTATACAGAGAGTTTAATTATGAAGTTTTATTAAACATTGGTTTATTATTATTAAATACAAATATTATTTAAGTTATAAATTTCATACAACGAGTTGGTCTAGTTGTCTCAAACTCTAGTGGCGCCATCTACGATTAGCTTTCAGCCGCCTTCCCCATTGCTTCATAACTACTTACATCAAAATCGATTTGGTTATGATTTCAAATTTGGAACATCTCTGAAAAAAAAGCAATTCCATTTGACCTCTATTCTAATATCAGTCGAGATGGCTTATTGTTCGAAATGAAATGTCAATTGCATACAATTTTGACATATCTCGCATGTTAATTTGTATCAAATGATACTGAAATAGGTCCCCGACTCTAGTTTGTCTCGGAATTTAAAAAAAAACTACAAATGCGTGACATGCGTGAAAAAAGTTTCCATTTGCCGCCATGTGACGTACAGTTTATCTATTAATTAGTTTTAAGTATAAAATGGATATGTTTTGTTGTTTTTAAAGCTTGGCTATAGTTAGCAAAAGTTTCGTGTAAAATGAGCGATTAAATAATTCGAGAGTTCCGCCAAGAGAGCAACGATGCCCTGTAATTTGGGCTAGTGAATATATCATAGAAAGTTTATAATATGTGTGTAGATAAACACTCCAAGAGTTATGCTAAATTCAATTTTTACACAGTTTTTTTCTTGATTTTGGCCAGCGTAGCCTATGAAAAACAAGCAACGCTAAGCAGTTTTCGTAGTCTATGGATGCTGCTATATTAAGGGTATTACATGTGCGTTTACTCAGATCATAGAAAGTACTAGATGGCTGACGGAGGCGTGGCGCGTGTCGCCGCGACATGGCCACATCGTGGTCATACCGGTCCGCCGTAAGACAGTAGCAAATTAGCTGTCATTGAACAATGTGCGCGTCAATTTTATTGAAATGCCGAATTATAGCGTTATTTTGTGTCGAAATAGGAGTGCATCCAAAAACTATAAGGATCATGGAGTTACATACCACATGTGAGTACATTTTATTTCACGTATTAGTCAATAAAAATAAACATTTTGACAAATAAATCCAGTGACATGATTTTTCTGAGTCAGACCATGTTGTCATACAAACGCGTGGCAATTTTTCTATGCATCCTACATTGACGCTTTGGCATGGAAAACTATTTGTAGTGTCCTTAGCAACGGCGCAATGCATTAAACCGCTAACGATATTCACAGGGGCATTATTGTTTCTTGGTACGACCGCCAACCGCTCCCTTCATTGACGCCGCGAAGTAGAGTGGTGCTCGTGCATATAATTGATCTTTGAGCGTTATCGATAAAAATGTTTGGATATAGTGTGTATGAAAGTAATTGTCGGCGCAACATAAGTACTCCTACGAAGACCGGTTGACGACACATGACGTCACACACATACGTCACGGCTCCCCGCTCCGTGTACCTACATTAGACTGCACCGTACAGCCGAAGCGGCTACACATATTATATATATTACCAAAAATACATCAACGATACTGTATATAGTTATTAAGTTAATAAAAAAATACGATAGTACTATCCTGGAGTTCTTCATTCTTCATCAGAAGAGCTTAATTGAGGAGTATATCGAACAGTAATTATTTTTTAAGTAAAATTTTACAATTATTTTATATGCACCTAATGTTTAATTTAATACTTATTAATTTGGATTAAAAATCGAATAGGTAAGCCAAAAAATAAACTGATTTAATTAAGTACAATTTATTTATAACATTATAGTTTATACCTATAAGTATATTTTATTCAGGTTCTTAGCAACGATTCGAATAACTGCACTAGGTATAATCAAATATGTTCATGATTGCAATTTTTTTCAGTTTCCCGAAAAATCCCATTATTAAAGAAAAATGGATAGATGCTACAGGTAGAGGGCCCTAACTGGTTTACGAGCGAGAAAAATGTTATTTGTTTGGATCATTTTCAAGAAAAATGTTTCCAGTTACACTTCGCCTCATTTATATAACGATAGAATATAAATATGTTTAAAATAATAGTATATTGTATACTTAGTCGATCCAAAAGTTCTATCAGAAAGATTTTTACTGATTATTATGATTACTCTTTCCTTATTATTCGTACATATGATTTAAAAGCTTATTTAATGGTCCATTATACTTACAATATAATTTACTATAACTTGCTTTCGCAGTTCTTCATAACTCTATGTAACATGCTGGAATTGCTTTCAATTGGTGACGAAATATGCTATAATAAACTGAAACTATTTTTTTAATGAAGCGCTCGCGTCTAACGACAATCCCAAAGTAAACAATTTAAACAAACATTACATCAAATAATGACTAAAATTTAAACCAATTTGATAAGTTAAGCATAAACAAGCTTTCGCATTATGGTACATGTTTTTTTTTAAATTAAAAGCTTTGTATTACATTTTATCAGTAAAAACCTTTGTGAGAGAACTTATGGATCAACTAATATACCTTACACGTACCTTAAAATTCTTAGCTCGTAAATAAGGTCAAAAATTTTAAGGAATATAAATTAAGTCTATGGCAATTATTACTTAAAACAAAAATGTCAAAACTCGTAAGGTCATGTTCAGAACATGTAAAATATCGATAGCTCTATCGAATTGTCCTCACTCTAGTGCCGCCGCTCTAGGCTCTTACACCGCGCGGTTTGGCCAATCACAGCGCGTGAGTTGGTTGTCTGGCCACGCCTTTAATGATGTGGTGGGGGACAGTTGGAGACAGCTAGACTCGTTGAAATTATGATTCGTTATAAATCTCCTTACTTCTTATATCTATGTGCGTTTATTACTTATGAAGCAATTGTTTCTACTATACAACCTAAAATAAATAAATAATTTGAGCTATCGTTTTGTTTCGTCCTCTTGACCGCGGCGAGCTGTGATTGGTCAATTTCA
This sequence comes from Cydia pomonella, assembly GCF_033807575.1. Taxonomy (NCBI): domain Eukaryota; kingdom Metazoa; phylum Arthropoda; class Insecta; order Lepidoptera; family Tortricidae; genus Cydia; species Cydia pomonella. Next base: position 11,145,841 of record NC_084715.1, read on the forward strand.
TTATAGTTGACTAAACCGTTTCGATATGATAGTTTAGTTGAGAGCCCATACATGAAAAGTACCCAATAATAGGTTGGTATACGAAAACATAATAGTAGGAGACAATATTGAGTACCTTGATTTTTTATGTGAAAGTTAATAAGTAATCTATGTTTTTGAACAATTAGTCAATCACGGAAAAAAGGTTTTCATCACACTTGCTCGAAAAAGATCTTATTTCATGCAGGTGTACTGAAGGACAAAGGCCTCTATTGTTCCCGTGTGAGTTATGAATTGTGAAAAAAAAAATCTACAACTTCCTAGAGAATTCTAGCTTTTTTTTAATTGTGTCACTAATTCATACGAACCAAGTAGGTATAACTGTGTTTTACTTTTAAAATACTGACGTTTATAGTTTATATTTATAGCCGTCTAAAATATTGTAACAGAATTTTCAATCGTGGCAGGATAGTTCTGGGCCTTCAATGCATAATGTTTGAAATGTCAGCGTATTTAAGAATTATTTCGCTTAAAATTAAGTTTTTTCTTCGCAAGTGTGATGAAAAACATTTTGTGTAACTCAGGGGGTAAGAATATTGCACCTGAGTGTGCAGCCCGCGGCTGTCGGGAATTACCACCCTCGTCTCCAAAATTTCACTAACCCCCCTCGTTGCACAATGTACTATTAATGGATTTCCATCTATAATGGCACGCCCAATTCAGGTTATAAATTGTGTAGAAATGTGCCAAATTGGACACAGGATAGTTTTTATGCTAAATATCATCTCGGACTTTCAAGTGATCCACGGTACAGGCGCTTCGTGGTCTCGGCCGCCATTATGCTTTGTACTGCTGCTCCATCTGTCCTCCAGTGCATCGGGAAGGCCTCGACGGATGGCTGAATATCGAAGACTTACTGTTATATATATCTAATACACTTGATATTGGCAGTGCCCTGGTTGCAGAAAAGCCATTAATGCCATTATTACGAATAAAAAATATATCATATATAGAATGTATGGGTTGAAATAGGAGATTTGTGTGCATCGAGCTGCATCTATGTCGGCGGAGTGCTCAGCTGGGAAATTTAATAATAACTATAGTGATTTTGGTGGCTTTCTAAGTCCAACATGAGTATGCCATGTTGATGACTTCGCTAGTACTATGGATAAGACGTACGTCAGATTATAATAGGTCACGTCAATAAGAAGTGACAAACACATACAGTGTGTAAATTCAATACGGGCGAATATTTTGACGATGGTTAGTATAGGATCAAAGAAGTATATTAAGATAAATTTTGCTTAGCAATACAATGAGAATATTAACCATACAAAATATTTCGGCCCGCGATGTAAAGCAACACATAAGTTACGAGATACGGGTTTTTTAAAGTATTGTCTAGGGATGAAAATTCCAGAGATTCGGGAATATTACAAAATTTCAGTTTTTTCGATTTTTTTTCCGGTCATACACAGTGCCACTGATGAGTGATTACAGTGTCAAAGTTAATAAAATGCCAGAAACTAACACATAGACGTGCAACCTTAACCTTCCTGTTTAAATTCCTAATTAAGTACATATTGAAAAATACAGAAGTTTATAAAAAAACTTGTTTTTTTCGGCTTTATTCATTTTTTCGGAAGTATCGTAACTGAAATCGAAAGAAACATGAAAGAAAACGAGCCGTTTGGAAATATTCCCGTATTTTCCAGGTTTTTTCAACGCTAGTAACGTCAGACGCTTGTTGGCAGTAACTATAAAAAGCTCGTATCTAGTAATATCATGTTATGTTATGTCTCGTAATGTTGATAAATATTCAAAAATTAATTACGGGATCATAACCCTTGGAGTGGTAGGCCGTCAGCTCCTGACCGATTACGTCAATCAAATTTGAAATTTGATTATTGAAATAAAATCAAAATTCTAACAACTCAAAAACGACATAAGCCACTTGAAGAGATAATTAAGTGTAACTAAAAAAAACTTAATTAATGATTACACGGATAAATTTAATATTTGGTTGAATTTATCGCCCGTATTGGATTTAAATACCGTCTATAGAGCGAGCGGACGAATCGATGTGAAGTACATTCAAATTGGAACACACGGCTGGCTAGGAGCACGTTCCGGCGTTTCCAAGTTTTTTGATAGTTTGTTTCGCGATAACTTCAGTTTTATTCTAACTTAAATGAATTTAGGTTAGCTAGAAGATACTTCCATTCCAAACACCGGTCGCAAACTTGAGTTTCTTCATTTATAGACTTATTATTATGAAAAAAAAAGCATAATTTAATTTAACTAAAAAAAATTAATTTAACGAAACTCATAATAAACATTATGTATCCAAACAAAACACATAAAGTTGTTAGTCATACTAATTAAATGACAGAATGCTGCATAATCATGAAAACATTCTTCATAACAATCCTTAGGAATAATTTTACTTGTATATAATACATACATTTCGTATTATAATTACAATGTAGTACTAAATTTTAAAGAATGCTCAGGTGACATAATGTTCTATGATATACTTGGTGTCAATCAAACTATCAAAGTATACAAAAATCTACCTATTCAACTTTAAGGCTGGTCGCTGTTAAGTACGACGACAAGCGAAGCGAGGAGGAGTGTTAGGTAGAACTGCGACCATATGGGCAGAACCATATGTCTCGGAAATGGTATTTTTGCTTGTCCATCAACATTATAATGTTGGTTTTCATGAATAAAAAACGTTCTGAATATAATTACTATTTTATATTCAGAACGTTTTTTATATACAAAGTGAACATTATACTGGTTGCCTGTTATGAAAATACATTATTATGCTACTAAACTATTATTACTTTCGAAAGTATGCAATTCATTTCAATTTTATTTATTTTTATTTATTTCTGCATTTCAAAATTATGCAATTCAAATTATGCAAACTCAAATTTCGCAAAATGTTATTATTAAAAACATTACACACCCAAATAAACTAAATTGTAAAAACGACAGCCATATTTATTTAATTTATATATTTTAAATTCAATCTCGTCGAAAATTCAATAGATGTTTATGAATCCACTCTCTAATATAATCTTTGATGAATCGCGAGTTCTCACTTCTCAATTCGGGGCGGACTACTAGTTATAGGTAAGCACAGTGATAAAATACTTGAACGAAAGATTCAAAGTCATATAGTATTTAGTCATATAGAAAGTCAGCAACATCCACCTTTTTCCTGTGGATGTTGCTGATTTTGCTTATGATAGAATTGAAAGAAGCTAGTTTTAAAAGTGTACCTAAAGCAGAACTCCATGTAAAATTGTTGGATTTACCTTGGGGCGCCCCGTCCTAGGATTAGTTTGCACGGCGACTATACAACGACACCTGGCGGTTACGATCATTACGACGCAGCTTCGTCGCTGCCGAAGGACATGCCCGGACCAATGAAAACATTGCCCCGTTGGTGACTCCAGGTGAGATGAGAGCTACGTACGTCCTGCTTGTTTTAAGTGCTCAAAGGTGGCGCTAATTTACAGGCCAATTCGAACGTACACTGATATCAGAATGACATTTAACTGATGTCATTAAGTTATTTTTATCGTGCATTTGCTCGTACTTGTCCGTACATGTATTGGCGCTGGCGAGACACACGATAACTAAATAATACTATTTAAATATAATTCTGAGGTCATCAGGATGCAGGTGCAGGGTACGTTCGAATTGGCCTGTTAGTTTTTGGAAGTATTGTTTTCAGAGTTCCATTGTCAACAAAGGTATTCTTGATATCTCATTCTCTAAAATTGCACTATCTATGAAGTGGATTGACAGTGATACTTTTTGATCCTAGGGAATTTTATTTTCCAAGTATAAAATTATATTTTTATTCCGTTAGCGATGAGATTTCGGTTTAAAATAGATTTGTTGTAAAAAAACATTCTAATATTTAACTCGCAGTTCCTAAATAACGATCCTTCTGCCTCAATTGATCTGTAAAAGTTACCTCAGGAAATACTACAAACTACAAGTTTATATTAAATTTAGCAATGTTTCGTAAAATACACATGTATTCTATTTTCCTCGTATATGAAATGAAAAGTAGAGTGTACAACTCGGGTCAACATAAACTAAAAATATCTTAACTATAACTAAACTAAAAATATCTTATCATAAAAATGGGTGCCTTTTATCCGAGGGTAAACAGTATAGTTTTACCATGTCCGTCGGTCGTTCGTTTGTCCGACGATGGACAAAGCAATAGAAAAGCATTTTTCCTACATTGAGGATGTTTTTTCCTCCATTTGTAACATGTTGAACCTCACAATGACTTGGTCTACAAATATTTTTTTTTAATGTCCGTTTGCTAAATATTCAGCTTTATTTTTTTTATACTACGTCGGTGGCAAACAAGCATACGGTCCGCCTGATGGTAAGTAGTCTCCATAGCCTATGTACGCCTGCAACTCTAGAGGAGTTACATGCGCGTTGCCGATCCTAAACCCGCCCCCCCCTCGTTGAGCCCTGGCAACCTTACTCACCGGCAGGAATACAACACTATGAGTAGGGTCTAGTGTTATTTGGCTGCTGTTTTCTGTAAGGTGGAGGTACTTCCCCAGTTGGGCTCTGCTCTAGATCTGGAATGACATCCACTGGCTGTGCCCTACCACACAAAGCGAGATGACATTCACAATGCCCATACCTCTTTTAAATTAAGACTTTTATTAAGACTCGACTTGAAGTTACTACAGTGTAACTTCTGTTAGTCAAGTGTTGTTCGCCCATTGACAGCTAAATTGTTGTTACAGGATAGGTGTGTGACAAAATTTATGGCAGTAGGTAGTATGTGAGCGGTTACATGGATGGAGGCTTTAAAGCAAATGAAGAATTGATTTGTTATATTTAATACTACATTTCTTCCAAATAAACTATGCCAATATTCTTATGTTAAACGGCCTCCTAGGCTAGTATAGTGGCCCTGCCTACGGCCGCAATTAGATTGTTTTATTATTGAAATTAGTTACACAGCATTACAGTATTATTTATTACCAAGGTACTGTGAACTAAAACGTAGTGGTTATATGCTCTTTGCTGCGAACTACAAAACATATAAAAATACAATACGATAAAACACAAATAATAACAAAATACAATTTAAACATTGGATTTGGGCGACGACGTAACAGCTTGGCTCCGTAGCATCGTCTGACTCGGCGTAGGATTCGGCAGGTTGCCCCGGAACCGCCGAAACACTACAACCTTCGGCCAGAAGTCCGCGCTTGCGATGGTGTCCTGCAGCGGCCGCGACATAGAAATATGATCCTAGATACAGGAGTCATATAAATGTGAAGAACCTATGATGGTGTAATAACAACAATTTTAACAAGTTTGGTGTATATGATCATAATTGTAGGGTTGGTTCAAATCATGCTAAGAGCTTTATTTATGTGTTTATCACAGATATTTGTTTATTATATGTTTTAAGGGCCACTAGATAGATAGATAGAATACTCTATTGGCACACCTCAGTACAAAGATACAAGAAAATAAACAATTGATTAAATGTAGAGGCAGACAACGGGCGGTCTTATCGCTACAGAGCGCCTGAGTTGCCTGAAATAAAGATTTTTCATTAATTTCATTCTTTCTTTATATAAATAATTAAATATATATAAATATCATCATCTAGTACCCACAATACAAGTCTTATTGAGATCACGGTGGGACCAGATCGATTTGTATAACATTTGTGAAATTGTATATATATTTTTGATGGTACCTATTTACCAGTAATTACTAGGAAAATTAACGTAAAAACGAAGAAGAGCAAACTAAGATAACTCGGTCAAACTTATTAATTCGCTATCGCCAAGTTCCAATAAGTTATTGACGTTGCATTACGTTTCTTTAGACAGATGACCTATTTATAAATCGTCGCAAAACATCAAATAAAATAGTCATAGTGCTGAATACTGACCAACCTTCCTATACGAGCGTTACTCATCTACTTTGATAAAGAGGTAAAAATGTATGCAGTTCATGATGTGAAAAGACTTGTCGAGTCTTCATAGCTTCAGCCGATTCATCTGGACAGTTCCGCGGCGCGACAGTTTCTTTATGCGGCCGGACAAAAGTGCAGCCATATTCAAAATACTAATGCTACTGCTGGAGTCGTAATTTTTTAACCTACTCTAAGTGGTTTAAAATTATATTTTATACAAGCGTGATATAATAGAGAGCTTTTCCAGTACCGTATTTAGGCGACGAAGCTTGACGAGTTGCCTAAGGTACGAGATTGAAAAGCTTGATTGTATCACTATTGTATACAATTTCTACGAGTCATCTAAAATAATACTTTTTTTAATATAAAACCTTAATAATAAATGAAAATTGGTATTTCAGTAGACAAAAATGTAGTACAAAAGACATAAACGCACGACTCTGCGCGACCTCGCGTCCCGCGCCCGTTAGGTCTTTTCTATAGAAGTTCGGCGGCACGTGATTGGTCAAGTTTTTTAGTTAACTACAGTGTATCGAAATGAATCTTATAGTACAAACATGAAAGTCCATACATGAAAAGTTTATAGTTTGGTATACGAAATCTGAATTTAACCATTACGGTCACCCGAGTACAAAAAGCATTATTTCTAATTATTATACTGTTAACTTCCTAAACATAACTTGACAGAACAAAACAGATTGATATCTAATTTCGTCGCCTTTCTCTCATTAACCGAATAAAAATACATTACAACCTTGGTAGTGTCGGCTACTACTCTACTATTTAATTGAAAAAAATTAGAAAAAGTCTCAGTTATAGTTACCATTGTGTACGACTATTTGCTAAGTCTATTTATGTTTTTTTTTTCAGTTTTATTGCAGTAATACTAGAATCCGGATGCAGTCAGTCTATGATCCAACTAGGAGGCGAATTCTGATTGTAATAATAGATTATGAATTTGATCAGAGTCAAAGTCAAAATTGACGTTTCTGGTTGAAGAAATATTGTTTTTGCCGCAGATCATATCCATAACGAACCTAAATCAAATTCATAACCTGTTATTACAATCAGAATACGCCTCCTTCGCTGCGAGGACTTCTGTGCTTTATTAGCGGAGAATGAGTTCCATTGTCTGACAGTTTTACTGTAAGGTTGGACTTAATGTTTGAATAGATGTCAATCTTTTCGCTCGAAACAACTATAAAAGGTACATAATAAGTACATGTTCTTGGAAAATTTATGGATTAATATGAATTGGTACATTTTTTTCGTATTAACTAGTCTATTCTAGTTCCTTATCACTTTGATATCTGTCAATAAGGACGTCTAGACTAGGTCCCATAGTGGCGATATCACCATCAAAAAGGCGTTATGCACTGACACAATAAAAAATGTTTTTTTTTTTTTTTTAATTGGTATTAACACTAAAACTAGGCGAATGAAAAAAAGTTTATATGACATTTTCGTCTCTAAATACAATCTGGAATATATTGTTAAAATCCTTCCGTTCCTCACGGGCATCATGTATACTTAGGTACAGTCACGTCTGTAAATATCGTTAAGAAAAATGTGGCAAAAATATGTATACACTACCTTAATATATAGGCAATAAAGTCATGTATACATATTTTTGACACTTTTTACGTATCGATATTTTCAGACGTGACCGTACTAGCTTCTGCCCGCAACTTCGTCTGCGTGGTATGATGATGATCATTGATAATAACCATTGTATGTCCTTCTCCGTTCATACCTCATTTAAATTGGTTCAGCGATTTAAACGTGAAGAGATAACAGATAGCCAGACAGAGTTCCTTTTGCATTTATAATATTAGTAGGGATTAACGGTAAGTGTTTTCGTGGTATGATGATTTCCGCGATAAAAACTATACTATGTCCTTCCCTTCTACTCAAACTATCTCTATAAGTACCAAAAATCATTTAAAACGGTTTAGCAGTTAAAGCGTGAAAAGGTAACTGATAGACAGAAAAATAGAGTTTCCTTTGCATTTACAAACTAATTTCCCAAAAACTAATTTAAACAATAAATATAAAATTTATTTTACAATACATATTTACTGAAGCGGAACTACTTACCTATTACACAATACGAAAATATGAGTAGTTAATAAATACAATCAAAAGTAGGGAAGTAATAATTTCCACAGCTACAAATTAAATTCCTTTCTACAACGTCCCCGACTTTTGCACAAACAGTAGTCGAGTCTTAATTAAAGAACTATTTCTAGACTGCAGTTCCGAGGTGCAAATTTTACATAATTTGGGGTAGTTCCATTCGTTGTACCTCGTAATTGGCTTTCATTAGAGTGTACGACGAAGAATCGATTTTCACACCTTTTCTTTTAAAAAATTCCTAGATTATAGCTATACATCACACTTTTTAAGTGCTAGGAGGCACTTAATTGTCGCCCCATTATTAAATAATTGTCAGACTCAGACCCCTAGGAAATAAATGCTGTATGTTTTTCGTGGTATAGCGTATAGTATGGACGTGGGACACATTAAGTACCTATAGCATATATATTGTTTGAAAACTGTATGAACATTTTTTATACAATCCAAAATATTTCTTACATTAGTAATCAAAAACTTACTCAAGCTAATAGACTCATTTCTATGTTGCGTAGGTTGATTAGCTTATTGTGTGCCCTGTCCGGTCACGATCGTGCTAATAACCCCCGAAACTAATAGATTAAACGTTTACGTGTCCACACAATTAGCTGTGCACTTCGTACCTACACGTTATGTGGCGATGTATGAAAGGGATGTGTGCCGTCCACAAAGGACTCTGCCTCGGCCCCTGCTTCGAAAACTAACCAAATTATAGTCCGCAACGCGTTGTAATCATCCTTAAAAGTGACGACGAAGCGACCCGACCATTATTAAGAGCAACAAGCCTAAACACCGGTTATACAAAATTATGTCGTCTAACTAAAATAATGAATGTTTAGTAAAATCGTGTAAATAAATGTCAATATATCAACATAGTAAATTGTATAAAATAAAGCTTGTGGATAATGGAGGACGAAGAATCAATTTAGCAATGTTATTTGTTCCCATTAAACCGAAAAGTAGGTACGCCTTAGCAAGAGCCATTTGAGTAGGTATTGAGCTTTTTAATTATATGCCTTTGCACGAAATATTTTATATAATAATCTTGAAGATATATTGACCATAAAATATTGACGTAACAACACACGTGTAGGCGCCTGCGATTTCTCGTGCAAATGCGTTATGGAGTATAATTTTGCAGTGGATTCAATTATACGCAGTTATCCGATAGCGGCACTGATTGAGCCAGCCTGTAGGAAGTCGGCGCGGGTGGCCATGTTAGACGTAGTAAAGAACACAATACGAGGGTCATCGCAAAAGAATTTAGATACTCAAAAATGCAACTTAAAACTACAACTAGGTACAACTAAATAAACTTAGATATGACCAAGTGTGAAGTATATTCTTGAATGCGATAGGTACTTTTGATATTACCTATATAGTATATAGGTAATATTCTGTGCACGAATTCCATACATTATCAGGTGGAAATAACAGGATTTACAGGATAATGTGAACTGCGTATTGCGCAATGCACCAATTTCTTGGACATGTGAGGTAAGAGGTAAATGACATAAGAACAGAAATGTTATTTTTGATAAAGTAAACTCAGTGACTTATTATTTACAGTGGTTTATACCTCCCAAACCAGACATCAAAACCAAAGAGCATATAATCACTACGTTTATCAAAACTTGCTAAAACAAATACAATTTCTATTTGTCATAGTAAAGATTTAAATTATAATGGAATAGGAGACCTTTGCAGGCCTCGGGTGGCTATAAGTTATAGTAGTATTGCGGCATTCTAGAATACACGACAAAAATAAGTTGATCGACGGTTAGCATCTGGAGGCACGAGGCACGGTAGTGCCCCCCGCCCAAGACGAGCAAAGCGAGGGCACTACCTAGCTTTTCTCGAAGTGTTTCGTCATTTTATTTAAACCTTCATAACTTGGGTTTGGATTATACCAGATAAACAAAATTCTCCGGATATAATGTCAATAGTAGACATATTAAGCATAAAAAAATTCAATTGCATAGCTTTTATACTTTACGGGCAAGCCACATATTTTGACTAAGGTGTAAAGTTTGTGAAGTTAGGGCTTGTAGAGTTAGAAGCTTGGCTCTACAAGAGATCTGATAACTTTTTGTCCGTGCGAGCCTTATGGTTTCGTCTTGGCAACATTTTACATGAAAATGTTTTAGTGGGATTGGTATTAGAAAATTATTAGTTGTATTTAGTCTAGTTTAATTTAACCCCTTGTGTAAATAAATTTTACAAGAATATTTATATTTTATGAAAATGTGTCAATTGACATTTATCGTGATCATACAGGAATCGTGGTCATCCGAGTGCTAAAGCTACATTCTGCTTGTTAGTAACCTTGCCAACCTGCTCTTTGAAGACATGCATGCAAATATATTAAATCTGAGCTTTAGGTGTAGGTATTTCGCTACAGCTCCGACATGATGCAGCTTATGACAATATTCATTCCTATTTCCTGTATTCGTTCCTGTTTGACTCTTTGAATGCTCGAATCGGAATTCACAATTAAAAAATATTGATGAAGCGTAGGTATAGGTGTATACGTTGTCATTAGAAAAAAAGCGGCAAATTTAAAACAATGCAGGCGCGTAGAGATGACTTCCCATAGAAAATTTGAATTTCGCGCCTTTGTCTATGGACAAGTATACATACATTTGAATAGGCCAGGAACATGTTGCGCCATGCTCAGTTTAGTCTTTTTATTAAAAATTGTTCTACTTCCCTAACAGCTCCAATTACAATAATTTTCAGAAAATCTATCAAGGAAGGTTGTGTTCCGGCCATTTGGAAAAAAGCCTGGATAACTCCTGTGCCAAAGGGTCCGGTGAGCCGTAATATTGAAAAGTATCGACCTATATCTAAATTATGTCAGTTTAGCAAACTTCTAGAAAAAATAGTTACTGACCAATTAGCTGCTGTTGTGCGACACCATATAATACCCAATCAGCATGGGTTCTACAGAGGCCGTTCAGTTGATACAAATTTGTTAACCTTCACGAATGACATATTACAAGCTATGGATGATGGATTATCTGTGGACGCCGTGTATACCGATTTTTCCAAAGCATTTGACAAAATATGTCACTATACCTTATTATGCAAGCTTTGGGAATTCGGTATACACGGTGATTTGTTTCGTTGGATTAAGTCATATGTAGAAAATCGCACACAGTCGGTGGTAGTATCAGGGTTTATCTCTCAAAGCAAATATATCAGCTCAGGCGTCCCCCAAGGCTCCCATTTGGGGCCTCTATTGTTTACGTTATATATAAACGATATCGTAAAATGTATATCCCACTCTCACGTTCTTCTTTATGCAGACGATGCAAAAATCTATAAAGTTATTCGTAATTCTTCTGATTGCGAACTGTTACAAAATGATCTATGTAATTTTGAGCGCTTCTGTAGAGAGAATAATTTGTTTTTAAACATAGAAAAATGTAATACAATTAGTTTTACTAGAAAAAAAACACCGTCTTACTTTAATTACAAATTATGTAACCAGGACCTGGTAAGAGTAGGGGAGATTCGTGATCTTGGGGTAGTCATTGACGAGAAATTATCATTTATACCTCATATCGATTCCATTTTAGCTAAGTCTTTTAAACAATTAGGTATGATCCTGCGAATTGGTAAACCTTTCAGGAATACATTAACACTTAAAATTCTTTATAACAGTTATGTACGAAGTCGGCTTGAGTTCGCATGTGCGGTTTGGAAACCCCATTACAGCATTCATATTGACAGGATAGAGCGATTGCAAAAAAAGTTCCTAAAATCCCTTGATTTTAAATGTGGTATTGAATACAAAGATTATGTGGAATCCTTAAACCGTCATAAAATGCAGTCACTAGAGTGTCGGAGAGACTGCGTTGATTCTGTTCTATTATTTAAAATAATAAATGGTTATATTGATGCCCCTAGCTTGTTGAAAGACATATGTATAAGAGTTCCAGGTAATAAAGAGCGCCGATGTCGTCCCAGATACAAGCATTTATTCTCCATTCCATGTAGTAGAACTAACTATTCTAAAAATATGTTTATTAAACGAGCATGTGCCCTCTATAATGATCATAACATTGTTAAAAATGTAGACATATTTAATTGTACCATAAGTTCATTGAAAACAGTATTCAAGACTAGTAGCATATAAATCTTAACGCGTATATAATAAGTATTATTATGTCATGTTTGTCGATACTTCATACTTATTCAAAAGTTGTTATAAATGTAGAACCTGTTTTACATTGTGCTTTTCACTGAGTGTTTTGTAAATCTGATTTCTCAAATTCTGTGTAACCTCTTACTATTTAGCTGAACCTAAACGTAGATAGGTACTTTTCGTGCTTCTATATAAAGATATGTTTAACAAACATGGAAACTATAGGTCTAGATTAAGACAAGAAACTGTAATAATATTTTTTGTATGACCGTTTGTTTCATATTAAAAAAAAAAAAAAAAAAAAAAAAATAGTCTAGTGGTTCCGTAGTTGAGTGTCCGTCACAATAGGCTGCGTTGAGGCTATTAGAGGGTATCAACCTATAGAGGTATGATACCCTCTAATAGCATCAAGTTTACGGAGTAACTAAAGGAAAACTCAAAAACAGCTTAAACGATCATGTCCGCTATAGTTTTCATTTTACCGATTTACACAACACCCTAACTAGTTTTTATTTTACCAATTTGTTGCAGTGATTGATTTATAGCTATACCTATGAAAAATTCCAGCTTTCTAGCACTAACCGCCAGTAAACTAAGCCGCAAACGGACAGACAAACTGGCAGACTCTCAGACGGACATGGCGAAAGTATGACATAAATGTATTTCTTTTTAAAATAATTGTAAATTAAATGTTTATTAATTACACGTCAAGATTAGGTACATTAAATTGAATTACATTAGAGTTGCCTGGGGCATCGTCCCCAGAACGCTTGCTGCATTTCCCCGTTGAATTGCCAGACTTAGCCGCTGAGCGAAGTATTCCCCCGCACGAAGGTCGCCGGACACCCACACAAGTTTGTGAGAAATTTCTTTCACGACTTGTTTGGTGTCCGATGACCACGGCCCAAAGGTTTCAACTGCAAGTGCCGCAAATATGTAATTGTTTTTTAAAAATGCATATTTGCGGCACTTGTTAAGTTGGGCGTCTTCTGCAGCCGTCCCCGGTTTTCGGGATGAGCCCTGGACGTGGGACGGAGCCAATGTATCCACGCAGGTCACATCCCATGCCAAGGGCCGCCCCAAAAACCAAGGTACAAGCGAGCATCCATCGGGTCTTTTCCCGTCCGCCGCTGACAAGCCAACTGGTTCGAGGGTTGCCGGTATATTGACTGTGCCGAGAGCTCTGCGGATCAAATCATTGAGCGCCGCGTGCCTGAAATTTCGGCCCGCACTTGACTGACAGTATAGTCCATGGCGTCCGAGGGCTTCGACTGGGCCTCCGCAGCGGCAGCAGGGGTGCGGTTCGCAGATCTTTAGCCCGAGCCTGAGGCATACGGCTACACGCAGTGCGGCCGGGTCTAAAAGAGATCCTATGTTCCGCGACGGCAGAAGTGTAACCAGTGCCCTGACTCTGGCTCAGATACAGCCAATAATCGAGCGCGCTCGCTGGGGTCGTCCTTTGACTGTCGTTCAAAAGTGTTGTGTGGACCGATTTTATATTTACCGAGTCCCAGGCAGCTTGGCTAGTTTTTTCTGTAGGTGGGCTCTCGCCGGGAAATCTGGCTCCCCATGTAGACTCTGCCTCTGCCAAGCCCACCACTACCACATCAGTGGGATTGATGACATTAAGAATATCACTGATGAGGTTGACGGTGCTATGGACAGATGAGAGAAAAGCAGGGAGAGCCAGGTCCCCCGTGGAGCGGATGCCCAGCCCGCCATATTTGATAGGCAGAGTAGCCTGGGACCAGGTTTAGGGATTTAATGAGATGTTTAAAATTTTGCAGATTGAATTTTTTTGAGTGTTGTCAATACAGGACGTCAAACGGGGAAATTTCCATAAAGGGCAGCAACGTAGAATATACAAGAATTTGGGTGAGAACAGGCACAAGCGTAGGATGTAGAGGGCTATATGAGAGTTAATTTTAAAAAGTAAGTCCGAACAATCATGGAAATTGTCTAATTTGGAATTTATGGCTGGAGGGATGCCATCCTCGTATATGGGTGCGCCAAGTAGAGTCAGGGATTCACGGGTTTGAAGGGTGAAATTGGGCGTAACATGCTCAAAACTTGTAATAATGTCCGCCTGAGCACTGGCAGACAGCTTTTCTGAAACAAAAACCTCACACTTATTGAAGTTGAGTATGAGGCCTATCTCAGAAAAACGCTTAATAACTGTGTTTAGGTCGCTTAGAACTGAAGATGCCATCCCTCCTAGGGTCCCATCGTCCAAATACCAAATATTTAGTTGAGAAGTTAACTGGGAAATGATGGGGTGGATAGCGAGGCTAAACAAAACGGGCCCTAAGGGATCTCCCTGCTGGCATCCAACGCTTGAGGTGATTTCTTTTTCGCCAAACATTAATTTAGTTGGTGTGCCATAACATTGCGTTAGGTATTCAAGGATCTCCGGAATTTCGTTTTTAATTTCCTGTAGAAGTGTACTTCGGTCAATAGAGTTAAAAGCGTTTCTAACGTCAAGTTTAACTAAGACTTCGAAATTTGAATTGGTCAAAAATGAACGTGTGGCGTGTACAGCGGCTTCGCATCCGCCTCTGACACCAAATCCAAGCTGTTTTGGTTTAAACTTGTCCGTGAGTAAGGCACGAAACTCGCTGCAACATAATTTAGAGGCGAGCCGTCGTATTGAGCTTCCCACCGCAATAGGACGGATACCGCCGTCTTTTTTCTTTAAAGCTATCAAGTTGGCGCCGTAAAGGACAGGCACGATTTCACTGCATATTTTACCTGATAGCATTAAATTGATCAAAGCGGTCAGCTCCTTAAGTAAGGATTCCCCTGCATCGCCCATTAGTGGGCTGGTTAGGTCTTTAAGATGCTGAGGTGTTATACCATCTAAACCACCGGCAGAACCATTAGGAAAGGAGCGGATCGCTTGTAAGGTGGCAAGTTCAGTAACCTGCAGTGATTGCGTGGCGGTGGCTAGCGGCACAGTAGGAGGCTGCACAGGTGTAACTGGTAACGGATGTTTGTCTTTCAGAGCGGCGAAAACATCAGCAGAACGGGGGGCCAAGGTGTCACTGGAAAATAAAAGTTTTGTAGCGCTTCTTATATTACCGTCGGAAATGTTGTTTTCAATGGCATTGATTTTCTGATTTAAACTGTTATTCCGATAATCCGTGACGGATGGTACCATGGGAGATGTTGAACGGTCAGGGTGAAGAACGTTTTCTTTGATGACGGCAGATAGACTACGATTAGATTTATCGCGAGGGATATGACAGTTTTTATAAATGAAGGTGAGTAAAGCTTCCCAGCTGGGCAAATCATTATTTGATACAACCTTGGCCACACATTCTGTCAGACATCTAGCCACAACAATCCGAGCTCCCTTTGGAATACGTTTGGTTATTTTAGTACTGGATTTTAAAGCTGCCAGGCGTGCGGATAAGTCTGTAGGGGCAACGGGCGTGCTGGGGACGGAGGCCCCAGGTCTGTTGATTCGGTCAGGAACTGTTGGGGACGGCTCGATTCGAGGAACATGCGTCTTGCTTAGGTGTATTTTGAGTCCACGGTCTCCTTTATATAGTTTGCGATCTTGGCATATGGGGCATTCCAGTAGGTGGTCCGGAGTACAATACATTACTATACAAAAACTAAATAAATTACAAAATTGTAAACGCGTGACAATAAATTTGTAAACATTGTCAGTTTGACGCCGGTGACGATGACGGTTGCCGTGGGCGTGTAGAGGGGTCAGGGGCAACGCAGGCGTCCCTGAAGGCCGATTATGTAGTAGGTCTTGTTGTCAATAGGCTTCTTAGGCAATTTTCTTCTCGCAGCGAGATTCCATTGATATCATTCGATTTTTCTTATAATTTCGTTTAAATGCGTCCTGCTCGTAATGTTATTTGTTTGAACATCAATAAAATGAACTTAAATTAGGTATTTTATAATTATTCTAAAACATTCCGTGCAGTTGACAGTTGACGTTAAGTAATAATTAAATTAAATTAAATACTTACCTACAATTTACAATAGGTACATTACATTAAGGTCCTTTCGTCCAAAGGCACAAATTCAAAATACTGCAATTTCGGAACTCAATGTCACGTTTAATGTCGCTGTACATACAACAGTGTGACAGACGTGTGATAACTTATTTTGATATTTGTACTTCAGCCCGAGGGACCCCATCAGTTAGAACTTATATTGGTTCTCCGTCCAGGGGTGATTCGACCTTCGTTTGTTAATTACCTTAATTCCCAGCGTATGAAACCTTGATTACTACAGAATTAAATAATCATATTTCGTGGTCCTTTAATGTAATAAACGTGTTTATATCACTGCCTTAAAATATAAATAAACGTAACGATACTCGTGTCAAAAATTTCATAATTCACAACTTTATATCTCGTAGGTTCGATACGTGATGTACATATCACAATTTTTGTAAGTTAATTTGTATTTGTTTAATTATTTAAATTAATTCGTTTAATTATTTTATCAGTAGGTAACTACCTACGCTTGTGATATATTTTTGAAGTAATACCTTACATCTAAACACGAATACAAACTTAGTAATTAACATAGTGCGCTACCGAATTCATGCCATTTTTTTGTCGAATTTATTCGTGAGGCGCTAGAACGAAGCGAGATGATGGAACAGTAAACTTTTCTTGACTAATGTATCTGTAAGTATAGGTATGTTGAATTTTGATATATTATAATAGTTATTCTTTACTCATAAGCAGGGATATACAATACTAAAATCATGCATAATTGTAATTTTTAACTGAACTGAACTGAAAACATAATAATACTGATTTCGGGTTAAAGTACTTACATATTTTTGTATTATATTTTAGAGGAATGAAGGTCAACAGTAACAGGAGAATAACATTTGTTAATGTGTTTCCATCGGTCCATAAAAGGCTGGCGTTTAGTTTTTATCGCCCTTTATTTACAACTATAAGTAGCATAGCTATATGACTACTTAGGCTTTTTTAGGCTCAAGTGTTCCAGATAAATGGGAGGTTTATATGACTGGTTGATGCACAGACCTAACATTTATATGTGTGTTCGACATAAACCAGGGTCAACACTGCTAGGCACAACTATATATCTTATAATTAATTGTTGCTAAATTATCGACATTTTGTTGGATAATTATAGTCGACGACTCAGCGGAGTTTAGTAATATTATCTCTATGCCAATTACTGTTTAGCATAGTAGAATACTGGGTTATTGAATGTGACAATTCATAATACAAACAGGTATCATTTTGCATTAATCCACCAGACATAGGTAACAAGCCCATTGAAGTTAAAGGTAACAATGCTGTCCTAAAACTACTGTCAGAAATTTTAGGACAGTATTGTTGATGCATGCAATAACTTTTACAGGCAAGATTACAAAATGGTACATTTAGCCTACCAAAGACAATTCCCACTAGGAGGAATTGTCCTGGGTAGGCTAAATGTACCATTTTGTAAATTGCCTGTAAAAGTTATGGGACTGTATCTGTTTTTTCCCCAATAAAGAAAATAATAATAAATAATAAAGATTATTCAAGTGTCATTGTTATGCTTCAATCTTCTACGCCACGGGGTGTCTTGGAATTCACTTAAAACGATCTAAATAATTGTTTGCAACTCACAATATCGCTCGCATGTCTGTCACCGATTAAGTAATTCCGTGAATTCCTTGCTCCAGGAACACCCATCATATTTGTTTACGTAACGTTGCTGCTGTTTATTTACACAGGTTGTGTTTCTGCCCGAAACAGCAGATTAAGTTTCACGCATTATATGAATTAGGCCAAATCTTACTACACAAACATTATGTTTGTGTAACTTTCGTATGTATCCGTATGTGTGTAAATATTTATAAATTAAACAATTGTATGAATCAAAATGGCAATAACACTATATACTTAAGTCTCCGGCAAGCTCGGCCGAATTTCACCTTCTCATACAAACGGAATTTAGTTTCCATTTTAAAACTACGTGTTGGATTGTAATGAAACTTAAAAACACATACACTGACATGAGGTATATCTAGGGCTGAAATTAGTTTATATTGCTCCATATTATAAAACCTACTAAATAGAGCAAAAATAAGTTTTGTATGATAATCTTACATTCGCTGTATTTTTTAAACTATGGTATCTGAGGCTCAAGTACGAAGTTTCAGAGCGATCTATGTAGGTACTCGTAGTCGTTTTAAAATGAGAGCATAACTACGTTTGTTTGGAGAACCGAGCTATATAGGTTTAAGATGGTTTTTTGTTTTTAATTTTTTAATTTTATAGAGGTAACATACAGATAAACGGAGTTAGTTTATTATGTATTTAAATATGCATACCTACTAAAATAAAGATAAATTTTAATTTTTGTTACATCAAAGTTGTATTTAACTGGTATGCGGTTTTTGCCTTTTAAAGTGTTTTTTTTTTGGCAATGATATAACTTATATAACTTATTCATCTTATTATATACCTAAAATCATTGGTATTTGAACTTTTTGGTAGTAGTAGTTGTTATAAAGTTATAAATAAATATAAAAATGCCTCGGCTTAACTTTAAATTATCGTATACTAATTCAGAATTAGGAAAACGGTAATCAGGGGGCCTAGCCAAGGTGGCAATCGTTGATAGAAAGCGCAAAGAAAATTATTTAATGTATGAAAATAGTCACGTGACTTTTCGTAGCATCTGTCATCCCAGGCCGCGTAGCAAACGTTACAATCGTTCACGCTCCGTAGCGTAATGTAGCTATCTCTCTCTATTACTCTTCCATGTTAGTGCGACTGTGACAGGTTGCGTGTCGTTCGCCATGGAGCGTGAACGGTTGGCTACGCCGCCACCCACTGATGTTATCAGTACGGTGATGTTATAAGTACCTATATTGAACCGTTCTCAAATTAATGTCTCAACACAACGCACCTATTGATACATGTAAATTTATGTTGAACATTAGGATGTTCAACATTTATGTTGAATGTTCTATTGGTACGAATACTAGGAGTAGTAGGAGGACGATTTGAACTTTACAATAAGGTTATGAAATTATTATAAAATCCAGTAGGGCTAAGATGGTCGGCTCTTTATCATTTGTCACCATGCCTGTCACGTTCTAACAAGTATAATGACAAGTGATAAAAATGGAACCATGCTGCCACCGCTGAAATATATATATATATGAATAACAAACTTTGATAACAAAGGCGTCCCGCTGAAACCTGGCGACCGCAAGGCGAGCTAGAACCGTTCACAACTCGTAAATACAATACTAAATAGTAATGGATACCTACGCTCAAAGCTAAGAATATTATGTTTTTATTTCTTAGTTTGTAATTTGCTGCCAAGCTGCCAATACTTGAAGTAATAGAAAACTAACTACATACCTACTTTAGACGTATAGGATAGTAAAGTAATATACCTAATATTAATATGAAGCAAAGCTTGAACTTTAACAATCTTTTTTGTAATTAGATGCACGAGCGAACGATGTCAAATGAGTTGAAAACAATATCAAACTTTAAGTTCAAATTGGTTTCACTCAATTCAATTCTATTCAAATGATTTATTTGTAAGCATACGTAACAGTGTTGGTAAGTACAAAAAATAAGTGTGCACTCTATGTTCCGCCGACAGGCATACAAATTTGAAAGTAGGTATACACATACCAATTAAAATACATTGTTGCATGCAAATATACTTAACTAAATAAAACAAAATATTAATCAACTTGGTTTCTTAAACTTCTTCTTATTGCAGACATGGTATACTACCCAACGCCTAGTCTATGTATGATGGTTTAAACGCGGCACACGAGAGGATAATCTGCATAAGGGGAACCGACGGGTCGTAGAATTCATCCAATTTTAGCGGCTGACTAGTGGGTTCTGAGTTCCGTGATCTCAGTGTCCAGTGGTCACTCACTGGTTGACTACTGGGTATTTGATGTATTTCAATCAAATAAAGTCATAATCAGGGCCCGTACATTTCATGCCGTTGACGCAAAAATGACGTAATTTAACATACAGGGAGTTTTTTATAACACTACAAATTGAGATAAGTAATTTATTGACGCGTAGAAAAATAAATACTTGTTACGTAAAATACACTATTAAAAATCAAAAATATGTACTATTTAATAAATTAACAAACTTCTTCTTCTTCTTTTAAAATATGGCCTCCATCAAATCTATGATGATTTTGCCGATGTCAAGTGTCGTTGTTTAGTAGTATGTACGGGCCCTGGTCATAATAATGTAAATATTTAAAGGTGCTTGATTTAACGACTTACGATTCATTTGAAAATAAAAAAAAGTCTTACATCCTATTGTCAGCCCCCCCCGGCTGACATCTGGGTTTACGACCTTTTTAAAATTACTGCCTCGAACCCAGTAGTCAGCCAGGGGAGGCTGACTTTAGGAGATTGTACAAAAAATCTGTTCCTAGTAGTCAGCCGCCTTAAAAATGTTACTTCTGTATGGATTTTTATTTATTAACCGACTTCAAGATTTCAAAAGAGGAGGTTATCAATTCGGTTGTATGTTGTTTTACTTTGTCCACATAGATTAAGTATTAATTGTGTCAAGTCCAAATTCTTTTAACAAGTAATCACAATTTGGCTGCTAACGTCTTGCCAAAATACCATGTGACACTCTAAAAAATGGCGGATATTACATAATCCTTCACGCCCCAGAAGACCGCACTTCTTTGAAGTAGTGTTTTGGTTCATCCTAGACAATTTTCTTAAAAGTGGAGCTATTTTTCAATGAATGTTTTATCAATGTATAATACATATGTTTGATATGAAAATGACAAAAACTTTGCTAATTACAGACAAAAATAGGCTAGAAAGGCTGACCACTGGTGCCTTTACCCAATATCTACTACCTACCTTCTTTAAAGCACTCTCCATTCCATTATAGATGATTGCCTAGGCTGTGTAGGAATAGCCATTAAGTGTTAGAGTTAATGTAAAGTTTTATTAGTGCCACTCACCTGCTCGCCATGATTTTCACTGCATGAAGCAAATCATAATATTAGAGAAAGTTTTTACTTAACATGAAGTGGCGAAACTGATAGTACGGGTTGAACATTAATTTGTGTCCTGACTGACTGACGGATTCATCAACGCAGAGCCGAAATAACAAAAGCAAGAAAGTTGAAATTTGCACATCCGGTTTCCTATATATTGCGTACCAGAAATAAAAAGCGATTTTTAGAAATTCAACCCCTAAGTCGTTTATGGCATCATATATCATACTGACACCATTCCAAATTAAATGGAATGAAAATCATGTAAAAAAATACTTTTTTACTTATTTTCTCTTCACGCTTAAATCGCTGAACCAATTTAGTTAAAATGTATTATAAATATAGTTTGAGTCTTAGGAAAGAACATAGCAAAGTTTTTATCCCAAAAATCCCCCCTAAAGTTTGTATCGGGAGCGAACATTTTGAAGTAAGGAATATGGAATTTTTTAGTTAAATTATAAAACAAGAAATATGATTTCAACTTTTTTGAAAACTTATTGCTTGGAGGCTTTTGAGATGTGGTTGTGGAGAAGAATGGAGAGAATAAGTTGGACTGAGAAAAAAACGAACGAGGAAGTGCTGGGAATTGTTGGAGAGAGGAGAAACCTACTGAGGACCATAGAGAATAGACGAGGAAAAATGATAGGTCACTTGATAAGACACGACACTTTCTTTAAAACTATTTTGGAAGGCAAGATCGAAGGTAGAAGAGGAAGAGGAAAACCACGAGCAAGTTACACGCAGCAACTAAAAGGAAAAGTAAATGTCGTGTCTTACAGGGACCTAAAGAACTTGGCCGAGGACCGCGAAAACTGGCGTCTACTCCACCGACAAGAGCCATGCTCTTAAATGATGATGATGATGATTCCTCAGGGATTGAAAGTTTGTATCGGCTACGACTTAAATATTTTATTGAGCGACGAACTTGAAACTTCGTGAGACACAATATTAGAAATGAAGAAAAGCTATCTATGAAAATCCATTCTCTTAAAAAGGGGTTGAAAGTTTTTATCTAGTGCAAATAGTTTTTTGAGTAAAGGACTTGAAACTTCTTACAAAATCGCTATATTAGAAAACAAGAAACAGAGTATTTCAGAGTTATTTGAGATGCATCCCTTAAATAATAAAATGGGGTTGAAAATATTATTGTTTTAAATAAGATACTTCATGAAAAGGCGTTTTACTTACTGTAATACAATAAAAACCATTTTAGCGCTTTGAAAAATTCCACGAGATTTTTTTTAAATTTTCAGGGCCTTGAAACTGTTGTTGTCAAATTAACAAATTATCTTACTGCTATCTTTTCTCTATCTGCACAATGTTCAATGTTCATGCAGATTATATAATAACAACCAACATAAAAATCCACGTGTATGAAGTATTATTTTAAATTCCAAAAAAGGCCGATATACGCTTTATTGTTGTGCTCTTGGTATACTTGCTTCTGGTCCTTTATGATTTCCAAACGTCCCACTTGAATAAATTAAAATAAATAATTTATAAAACATAATAATAATAGTAATCTTTATAAAAAGTAAAACTAAAGATTAAAACTAAAAATTTACACAAACAAACCGCTCCCCGCCGTCCCCGGTGCAAAGGCGCCCATGATGCTCGCAGCATTTCCACGCTGAATTACCATCGACAGCCTTTGCACTAGGAACGACTCGGAGCGGGGACCCTCCCCCTTTTGCCTGAGACGACGGCCTAGTTCGCGTGTAAAACGTTTTGCGTCCGCTCCCCAGCAACCCGCCATTTCTACAGCAAAAGGGACGAATATGTATCCTGGGCAAATAGGGGCATATTTTTGCCTCTTTAAAGCCGCTTGCGTTTCGGCTGCAACTCCGGCCGTGCGCGAGGTACGGCTGATGTGGGAGGCGGCGAAGGTGCTGACGCACGTAGCGTCCCACACCAAACACCGCCCCCGTTCCCATGGTACTAGGGTCAGGCCATCGGGTCGTTTGCCATCGGTGCGGCTAAGACCAGGGGGCTCAAGCACCGATGGGACACCAGCCGACCTAACGGCCCTCTGGACAGTATCGTTGACGCGGGTGCTTACCTGCGCAACGACGACAACTCAGTGCGTGGTGGCCGTCAGCACCCACCATGGAACCGCAGATGCATAAGTGTGGTTGGCATACATCGCAGCCCAGGCGGAAAGCAACAGCCACGCGCAGTGAGTCACTGTCGAATAAGGTGCCCAATTGGGATGAAGGCAACGCGTGCAACCATGCCCTTGATTCTGGTTGCGACACTGCCAGAAGCCTTGCACGGTCCACTCCCGCGGCGCTCATAATCATATCATAGGTTGTCTATTGTAGCTTTTGAGAGAGTGTCATCCCATACACGCTGAATTGTTGGGCTAAATAAATATATTATAATAGTTAGTATGAGAAGGCTAAAGCGAAATTGAAGTTTTTATATTGAATTTTTAATGAAATGTAGACAAATGCCATGAAAAAACACATGAAAACTAGACTAAGGTAAACTCTAACCAAAAGTCTTAAAAGGTTTAAGTTGGGCCGAAAGAAAAAATCACGAAAACATGTCTAATTTTCGTTTATTTCCAGTTTAGTATAAGATAGCTAGTGATATAGCCGTGGGATCTGACGAGCATAATTTTAAACAGAAGTATATCTTCAGAGTAATTGAGATCAAAGTTAAAAACCCGCGCGATTGTCATATCTTCCATCAAAAGTTTCGCGCGGCGCACCATATATTTTGTATCCGTCCAATATCCTGGCTTTACGCCCCCATCATAAACAGTTGAGTTGTATTATACATTGATTAACACCTCTGTTTCTGATCTACCAAATACATCAAAAGCCAGTAATTCTACTACATGCTTCAACAAACATCGAACCATAGTTAAAGCTCTAACTAAAACATTTAAAACTGAACTCTATTTCAAATGAAAAAAGCGTTAATTTCTCATAAATCGGTAGTCATCCTCGTAAAAGCCTCGATAACTAACCAGTGTCCTCTCGTCCGTAGACAACTAGACACACGGTGAAAGATTCTAATAAATCGTTAAATGTATTCGAATTTATTATTAAGCATGAGTTTTGTACACACATGAAACGGAGCTTCTTTCATATATTTTTTAATATTTATTAGCCACAGAAGTACTTTCGCAACGTAACATTTCGTCGTAAATTTATAGAGGAAATAAAATAAGGACCATCAGTATAAATAAAGAAAACACGTTGTGAGATCTTCGCCAAGCCAAGTCTTGCGGTTTCTTCTCTTTTTTGTGTTTGTATGTTGTGACACTTGTTGCTCTTTGTTGAACAGAACTCACATAAACGCAAATATGTCACAGGGTAAGCAGGACAAAGGTGAAGTTAGTTGCCATAATGTCATTGTAGGTAAAAGCTGTCGCACGCACTTTCGTTACCCACTCACCCGTTGCGTGCAACTGCGCCAGCTAGAGCACGCCCTTATTCCTAAGTTAAGACCCCGTAGGTTCGTGTTCTCTCATTGAGCGTAAGCGAGATGTACGAGATGGGTGTGCACGCGGAACCACGGATATCATGTTACTTATTGTACTTTAATTTCAAGTTTGATATGTCTTCGAGTGCTTATTTTGAGTCCCGTGCAAGCGAAAGATTCTATAATTCTATTCTATTCTATAACTCGCTACGCTCGTGAATCTAATTTAGAATCTTGAGGGTAGTAAGGGACTCAAAAGCGCACGAGATGTAAATAACTTTGATTTCGTGTAGTACACAAAAAAATTCACGACAGCAGTGAGAAAATATTTGGAAGGTAAAAATACAACCTGAAAAATGTAATCCGTCTTCATCACTATTTCACTCATGTTTTCTTAAGATATCCCAACAATTTAGTTTAATTACCGCAATAGAACAAAACGAAAGAAATTTCAATAAAATAATACGGAAATAATGAAATAACGAACATCTATTGACAGTTCAATAGACAACTTATTTTTGTAAAAAAAGTTTGTAAGATACGGTCCGAATTGCGGATACAACTATTTGTCAACTGTAGTAGAGATCTTTAGAAGTAGAATTCTTTACTTTGCGTAACAATTACGTATTTTTTTTAAGTTCATTATTTTGAATGTATAATAAAATACGTAAAATATGGCGTTTTTATTACATTTAAAACTTTTATTTACATTAATTAATTATTTCGAATGAAGACTCGTGGGGTGTTTTGGAACGATATGGTCTGACTTTATTTCGGGGGTCTATTATAAACTGTTAATATACCGTTGAATTACGTATGCAGGTATGCACTTTGTTTTGTCTCTTTCTTTTGGCTAATGACGTGAAAGGGACAAAGACAATATAATCCAAATATTTCGCCCCGCACGTTGAAATGATATTCGTATATAAAGGTCACTTGAATGTTATTTTATCTCACTCAGTGTGTGTGTGTGTGTGTGTGCGTGTGTGCGCGCGCGCGCGCGTGTGTGTGTGTGTGTGTGTGTGTGTGCGCGCGCGCGCGCGTGTGTGTGTGTGTGTGTGTGTGTGTGTGTGTGTGTGTGTGTGTGTGTGTTAATTGGGAGACCTAGATTACCCTCCTTCTAAAATAAGCCATAAATACAAACAAATTACAATGTAATACAAAATACAAATTATCTTTATTGCACAACCTAGTTGTAATTTAAGATGAGCATCAGGTACTATTACTAAAAGCTAAGAGCCTATTGCAACATTCAAGCTTGATTTAGTATGTCAAATCACTAATAGTATTTTTTTATTGCAATAGGCCCCAGGTTGGTGCTGAGCACCATGCCCGTGAAGTTGACCACCCCAAATCGTTTGCCCGCAAATGGCATATCTATATCGTTAGTTCATCGTTAGTTCATGTTTGTTCAGTAGGTAAAATCGTAAGGACCTGATTTTAACATGCATTTTTTTTTAAAACAAAATGGGTGATGGGGTGTCTTCACGCTAGCCACCCCAAGCATCAACCGCCCATTTTCCTTGCTTAGTTGTCCTCTGTCTTTTACAAAATACTTAAAAGGCCTTTGATTACCAAATCCTTTTATATGATTACACTAGAACATTCAACATCAAAATATGTTTACATTTTTCGCCGTATTAGAAAGGAGTAAGGTGCAAAAGTGTAAACATATCTTTGACGTCGACTGTACATGCTACAGCCATTCGTCGTCTTTAGATAATGGACGGACGGGATTAAATATAAATATAATAGGATTAATGAATTTTAGATATATTTACAATACATTTTAGATATATATTGTAGGGGAGACCGAGGTGAGTTGACACAGCGTCCATATCTCGACTATAGACGCTAAGACGGTACATTTTCCATTCTAACAAACTCCACAATACATGCTTACGCCTCAGATAAGCAGCTGAGCTTTTACAGCGATTAAGGCCAAAATATTTCTTAGAGTATGTTTCTCGACATTTTTTCAAGATAATATCTTTATCAGTTTTGTAATTTTTTTAACTCTCTAAGTATGTGTGAAGCATTCTGGAAGTGCTTTATGTCATATAATAGATGTATCAACGTTTTTAAGTAAAGTCCATGTTTAGTAAAAAAAATACAAGGGTGAGGTAGGTTGTAAAACCTTGTTGCAACTCACCTTGTCAATTTGTTGTTTGATTTTGTCAGAGGCTGTTCATATTAGACGGATGAAATTATATTTTTCAAATTTATTTTAGCTTTTGCGATACCAATTGAAAACTTAAAAAAAGTTTATTTTATAAAGCTTTAGTCAATAACAACTACCCTACAGGTAAATTGACCTGCGGTTATCGATGAAAATGTTTTATTAACACCAGTTTGCTATTTATTGTTAAAATTCATAAACTGACACCTGTTTCTAGTTACCTCGGTAGGTATAAGAAAAGTTTAAACAGACTAGATTAATGCTCAATAAATGTTTTTAAAATAGTTCAAAGTACAATATGGTGCCTGTAGTCTGGACTCTGGATGGTTTTAAAATTTGCAGTCAGATGACTCAGATTTTGCATATATTATCTATCTTGAAATACATTAACATCAGCTGTATTTGTTATTTGGTCGTAACTACCAAAAAGTAAATTTGTTTCGACTCTCCTCGGTCTCCCCTATACAAAACTTCAAAAGAAAGTAAGGAACAGCATTTTTCTTAACTTGATGTGCCCGCGACACCGACTGCGAGGCATTAGCATGCGTATTGTTTACGTTATTTATGACTTGACAACTATTTTTTTTCTACGTTCTTAACGGTCTCATGGACAACAAAATAGTCAATATGCACCTACTCCTACGGAATAAGGAAAAAATGTAAACATATCTTTGACGTCTACTGTTCAAACACTTTTAAGAGAATAAGTTGCCTAACAACCTTAATAAAGAAAACGGATCGCCAATTCACAACGTCGCCACTTAATTGTGATCTTTATCAGTAGGTCCACGTCACCAAATGGTTCTTAGTAATGATAAATATCTGTGAGACCTAGCTTTGCTCGGGAAATATATAAAAACAAAAAAATGTGTCTTTCCCAGAGATAAGATCGATTTTTCGCCCCCGAAAACCCCCATATAGCAAATTCCATCGAAATCGATCCCAAAAAAAAAATATATATATATACAAGAATTGCTCGTTTTCAAGGTATAATATATAAGATGTTTGATAGTTAATGCTTATAAAATCCTTTCCTCAATTTCTTGTGGATTTTATTATTTTAACTGGCTAAAATGAGAAAACGTACATACACCACCTGCTTATTACTAGCTTCTGACCTCGAATTTGTTCACGTAAACGTCGTTAAACTGCCCCCTCTCCTAAAACGCACCCGTACAAACTTTCGCCCCAAACAGGAGATGACTCCTGGGATAAAAGTAGTTTACGATATAGATACATAGGTAGATACCTAAGTTAATTCAGTTAAGATACTTGGGTTTCGAATTTCAATATGAACCTATACTAACACCCAAAGTTACAAATTTTCACGTTTTCTTGGCCCTTTCTTTTGTTCAAGTTTTATCTCTAGTCTCCATAACACATAATGCTCAATGTCTGCCTCATTAACCACTCCTAATTACGCTCGTGTGCTGGCGCCCACGGCTTGTCGCCTACGTTGTTACTCAGCAAAAACAAAAGAATGCGGCTCAAACTCACAACTTTATATTCTTGGGCATAGTTTCAGATGGTTAACACTTGAACGAGCATTTTATAATTAATATAGAATTTTCAGGCGTGTCCGATGCCAGCGATGGCATGATAAAGGTTGTTAAAACTCGTGACTTAACACTTTTAGGCAACATGTTCATGTCACATGAGGTTATTGCATATCGTTTCCTAAAGGCTAACAACACGAGCGGGACATATTATGTATTTGAGATAAAAGATAATCAAAAAGGTTGAAGAAGGTTCCATACTATTCTTTGAGGATATTACCTTAGGAGCTACTAACACATACAGGCTGCTCCAAAGTAAAAATTGGTAATTTGTTAATTTCTTCGAAACCTGTAGCGGTTTCGGCTGTTATGATACTTTGTACACTGGTTCTAAATACCCTAATGCATATGTACCTTTCGGCTTTGTCCAAGCTAGGGACACACTGTATAATATAAAGTTTACCTTGTACTTAAGCCTCGCACTTGTTTTCAAATTAATGACATCTACATTGGATTGCCGGGTGTTGACTTAAAAATTGTTAAAGTCGTTTCAAAACTAATTAGGGTTCCGTACCAAAAAGGTACAAAAGGAACCCAAATGGTGCGACTGTCACACCGCAAAATATCTCGAGAACCACTTAAGCAATAGATTTAAAATTTGGAATAGTTATGAACAACGCTAACCCAGACACATTAAAAGTATTATTTTGTTATTTTATTTTTAATAACTATGGGGAATGTCCAATATGAAGAGGGGGCAAAATTTCAAAGTCTAGTGACTAGGTCAAGTGGGGTACCATTTGAAAGAGCTCAAATTGCCCATTTCAAAACAGTTTTTTACTATTTTTTAGTAGTGGAAAAAAATTGATTTATGGAGGAAAATGTGAAAAGAAATACCATTCCCCCCGTATCTCCGAAGTTAACCGCAGAAAAATTATGAAATTTTTACATAATATCAACATTACTATAAATTTTACAGAAAAATATAATCAGACCTCTATCTTGGTACAAAAATCATTTCCGAATTCAGTTTGCAATTTAACCAACTATAAGTGTGTTTATTACACTGGAAATTGCTACGAGATTAGATCAAAGACACCTTTTTTTTCAAATAAAAGAATATTTTTTGCAATCGGTTCACATGATAGTGAATTATCCTCGAAAAACCAATATACGTGCATTACATCCCGCAAATTAGTTAGACAATTTGCCGATAGATGGCGCTGTACACAAACGTACTCACACTTGACCGGTTTTTTTTTAATTAGCCGCACAGTTCCTTCTTAGTTCACTGCATGATAAGCTATTAATAATACTAAATAACATTACTGAGCAAAAACGTAAAGGAAAAATAAACTCGAGACGATTTCGTCGTTTCGGATTTCAACCCGTAAATCTGGTCCTAACTCAAACCTAAATGGATCGGAAGTGTTATTGACATGTTTTGCGGGAAGATAAACACGACGACGCTTGAAGTTAATAAGCGGGGCGATGTACCCACGGATGTTGTTAACACTGCAGGGGTTTGTTACCTTCGAATGGTAAAATTAATCAAAACATTCTAATTGCTTGCTATTCATCAAAGGCGCATCGTTTGCGGGTTTATTTAAGTGCTTAAATGGTGTTTCAGTATGATTTAGAAAATAAGCTTAAGCTGACTTAAATCCGGTCAACTTAGGTGAGTTTCGTACCCCCCGCGGGTTGCCCACCTTGTCGTGGTGGAGGGGCTTAGTAGCCGTGGCTTGGTCACCCACGGTGAAGCGAAGAGGCAACCAGGGCCGGCCTGTTTGAGGTGCGGGCTGGCCCGAGGAGGACGCTCCAAGTGGGCTTGGAGAGCCCGCTTGTGACGCGTTGGAGGTGGACCGTCGAGGAAGAGGAGTGTCGGTATTGCGGTGAGCCGTTCTCCCTATCCTCGACGGCCGAGGTGGGATCGCAGGGGAAGAGGCGTGATGGTATCACGATGCGCCACTCTCCCTATCCCCTGCGACCTTGGCGGGGCCGTTCCGCAGTAACGGCGTTGGTGGGGCTGCAGAGGAAGAGGAGTGTCGGTATTACGGTGTGCCGTTCTCCCTGTCCTCTGCAGCCGAGTTGTGGTTTGCGGCAGAACCATGGACCTCATCTGCCGCCGGGCGCTGGGAGTTTTCTGGCGCCCGTGGCCTCCTTGTGGCGGGCTCGGGGGGGTCCGCTACACTGCAGGACGGAGGCCGAGGAGGAAGGCGCGTCGAACCATCTGGCGCGCCTAGCGTGAAGGGCCTTCGGGCATCCGCGAAGGAGCCGCTCGCGGGCGGCTGCCGCCGGTGGGGTCGCGGATGAGTACGCAAGTGTTCCCGTAACCCCACCAATAAGGCGGCGAGGTGGCATATGGGGGGTTTTTAGTGGGTATACCGTCGGCCTCATTAGCCTAGACGGGAGTCCCACATAACCACTCGGGTCACCCCCCGCACCCGGGTGGTATGCGTAATGCATTTTCCCCCCTAGAAAAAAAAAAAAAAAAAAAAAAAAAAAAAAAAAAAAAAAAAAAAAAAAAAAAAAAAGGTGAGTTTCGTAATGTAGGTAGGTACTAGGTATATGTTATCGGCTGTTTACTCTGGTATGCTATACTATGTATGACATGTCTAAAATGTCAAGAAAAAATATACTAATAATTTATTATATACTTTGCCAAAGCATTTCATACAATGTCAAATGAACACCTGTACCCGTACCATGAGTCGCAGACAGTGTCAAAACTGACATATACTCGTACGCTATCGAGACGTAATTTACTTTCTATACATCTCGCTCGCACTTATATGCGAGTAAGTTACGTTCTCGATAGCGCTTATGTCAGTGCTGAACTGGTGGTAGCCACACTGACATTTTATAGAATAGAATACCGGCTATGCGAGTGTTACGTTTATGTTTCGATTTGAACTTAATTTTCTACTTTTACATTGGTATGAGCGAGATGCACTAAAAGATGTCAAATATACACCGTGTTTTTATTGAATTCCGTTAACTTCGGGGTATTGGTAAGTACGTTTAGGGAAACTACATGACATAGTTAATTTTCCAAAAAAAAAATTTATTTTTATATTTTTTTTAACATTTTTTTGTTATAAAAAGTAATTAAATGTCGCATATAGCGTTGTTGTTGCACGGGCATTACATTTATCTAAATCAAACAATTGAAAACTGTGACATGTCAATGTCATTTCGAACATCGATCGTCCGAGATAGTACTTACGTTTAGTAGCAAATGTATTAACCCGTACTAAACACTAATCAATATGTGAACGGGCCCTAAGGTAAGTGTACCCACTCTTAAGGGCTTTATAAGATAAAAATAAAATATTGACTATCTCCGAAATGGAGTTAATTAGAATACCGGTGTCTTTGAGAAAGTTACTTAATTTAAGCTCAGGAATGCACCCTTGAAATTAAAGCAAATCAAAAAAAACACGGTGTATATATATATAGTATCGTTAAGTACCTTAGTTCTGAAACTGAATCCCACTCATGCCTCGGAGGCTCTAAACAGCAAAGTGAATTATTGGTTAACTGTTACAGTAGTATATAAATAATATACCTTAGTCATTTATAAATATAAAATAGCTGCCTAATATATGATACATGTATGATAGCGCCTCAATAAATTTACAAGGCGAAATTAACATTGCGCCTAATGGTAATATGAAAGTAGGTATGTATGTTGTGATACGTTTCTGCACTAGAGCATTTTACTTTCCCAGTACACTTTTTTCATTTATATTACGTTAAATAATTAAAAATGTATATTAAAAACGGATTTGTTGTACACTTTCCATCCTAATGTTTAACTCCCCATTGCATAAATCACGATAGTTTTAGCTAAATTGTTAATATAAAGTATCCTCAACAAATACTATAAAAGTTTATACTTAGTCCTGTTTTTTTAAATACACATGTATTTAACTTTTCTCGTATTCTAGATTCTAAAAATAGAGTAAAAGGCACCATTTCAGTCTCGGACTATTGGCTATATAAACGACCTCGGTAAGAATGAGTGCCTTTTATCCCTTAGTTAACAATCTACTATTTTTTATAAATTTATATACCCCACTCCTAAAATTGCAGTCTCAATTATAACTAAAAAGTAACAGAATTGCACCTACTTTAATGCGGTTTATTTTCAAGTACTGAAAAAATATCGTAGAAATGATGAGATGATGGCACGTGCTAGTAAGATTTTAGAGCAATGAATATTTGGTAAAAATACGACGTCGTTAGTTAAAGTTTATATTTTTACACAGAAATCTTCCGGACTTAGAGGGTTAGGTTAACGCGACTATTCCTCTATTGTTACTTTGACCTGCTCTCAACGACCTTTTGCCCCAAACTTGATTTACTATACTACGTGCTAAGTAAATCCCACTTTTATTTACCTCCTAGCCAATGAAGAGTTACAGTGATAATTTGTAAACCTTATTACAATGGCGTATGGTATACGAACGTGAATCTAAAAATCTTTGTATTGTATACATTAAAGTAATCATACAACTGTACCAGTATGTATCACACCTAGTTCTATATAAAGTTAGTAACTGCAGATATTATTAGCGCTGCAGGATACCTATATAAAATTCGCGTACTGCCAATATTGCTTTCTAACTTTTCCAAGCATAATTCACGAAGTTTAATTTCCCGACAAGAATGTGCACATCCGAATTATTTCTCCATTACAATTTTCATACATTCGCCGTCGATAAAGTTACACCCTATTCACAAATTAGAAATAATTCAGTCTAGCTCTTAGCGTAATTGTAGGTACTACCTGATTGATATTGGTATAAATTTGATGTATGATTAGTTCCCTTCAAATTCACTGATAAATACTGATTGCCTGGTCTCCGAGAATCTCGGTCTATTTTGGCTGAGGCTGAGGCTCGATTTTTGGTCGAGAATGCCGAGACCAAGACAGGGTTCTCGGTCTCGGACCTTAGTATTCATTAAGTGTCGTTTCTTACCAATTAATACAGCTTTTTATGGACGTTATTAGTTTACGTCAAATCGACGACGATAGGTAATATGTGACAAAGCTCTACGCAGCCGACTTTAGCATGATATACTAGTGTTATGTAGATCTGTGGTAGTGTAATACTGCCCTGATACGCCGAAAGGCGGTATCTCAATCCGAGTAAGTTTTGAGAAAATCAAGTTATGTAAATTATACATTTTTACCATCAAAAACAAACTTTCTTAAAGATGTTTAATAAACGTATATATGCATAATTTTGACGATAGAAATTATTTATATATCCAGATTTTACAATAGGTTCACTATTTAACGTGTTTTGTGAGATGCGGCTATTTTGATTAAAAAAGAGGAACTTAAACATTGAGATACTGTTTTTAGCCTTAATTAAGTCATAGACAGCTTTATACAAAAAATATATACATATTATTCGATATAAATACCTTGATAATTGGTAAAAAATAAAAAATCTAGTTATTTTTTAACAATTTTAGTAGTTATTAAAGTGCAAAAAAAACATCAAAAATTATTTCGCTTTCTATGAAAAAAAAAAAAATTGTCAAATGTTGACAGCCCCCGCCTAAAAGACATCCTATTAGCAGGATTAAACTAGATAGCAATTTTAAATTATTTTGGTTTTTTGTATGATGAATCCCCGCTGGGACTGTTTTTTTAGTTGGAGGTGGCACATTTCAATTCAAAATATACTGATAATTTCCTAGTCACAGTATGACCGAATATGCCCTTAAGAGGAAGAGGACGGCCGTTTCTCCATACAAACGTAGTCCCCATTTTCCCCTCTGGATATTGACATTGTGGTAAATATTTTTACAAAATTTGATATATATTAACCATAGCCTCTACCGAAAGCCCGAAAAAAACAAACGAAGGGGCATAGTTGCGGTTAATATACATCAAATTGTGTCGAAAATGTTCAATAATGTTAATATCCAGAGAGGACAAATGAGGACTACGTTCGTATGAAAAGGCGATTTCGCGCGGGTCCTCTACTTTTGTCTTAAACGGATCCCCAATATTTCTGTTACACTTTGTATATCGCGATAATTTCATAGTGTGAGTGAGTACCTATGAGTATTTAAGGGTTAAGTCGGTATACTGTTTTCATTACACATACAATAAAATATGTATATAATATTCGACAGTTAGAACGAGTTCAAATGATGGACTTAGCGCTTGTTGCTTACGAAATTCTATAGTAAATGCTGTGGACCATTTCTAAGCAATTCTAGCCCATGTCAAGAGATACGGCTAAAAATTGAGATACGAAAATTTTTGTTAGTGGTTTTATTTAATGTTTAAAGTAAGATAGCCCTATTTGGCTTATACCATTAGACGCAAAATTTACATATCTATCGAATGGAATAAAAAAAAGCAAAAAGGCGTATCTCAGACGTACCGCCTTTCGGGTTAGCAGGACAGAATATTAGTATATACTTATACATCTCGAATCTAGAACTTATTTATTTTTGTATTAAAATTGATAGAGTAAATAATAAATACTATAGAACTTTATCACACAAATTGATTAAGCCCCACAATAAGCTCAATAAGACTATAAAGAGTAAATCCTAGGGTTTCTTAAAATTATTTTTATACTACAGTACGTATACTAACGAACACCATTTGTTAAAACTGGCTGATGAGAGACTGAAGTTCTTTGTAATGTAATGACAACTTTTTAGTTGCTTCTGAGCAAGTTTTGACACATTGTTTAATACATTTCTCAAGTACCTTCTTTTTGCAGTCGGTTAAATGTCTTATACACCCGGTAAAGCTTGTTCACGTTTTTGATTTTGACATTGCATGTGTTTTGTGCGGGTGTGTAATGTTTAATATAATTACAATTAAACTTGCCATAACGTCATTTCATATATTATAAAATATTATAATGTAATTATTATTATACGTTGATTTTATCTAAACCGTTATTGATACAATGCCTATTTTTATATAATTTTATTTAAAGACATATTGTATAATAGAATTGGTTATCGTATATAAAGTTATGTTATAAAAGGACTTACTTATTTGTATTATGTATAAATATTTTGAGTATATATTTTAAATACATTCTTCTTTCTCTTGACCGTACAGTTGCCTAATGTAGCCAGAAATTGATTAACATTTTATCTGACCTTCTAAGAATATACTCCAAACATAATTTAATCAACATAGAAATCGGTCGTACTCACATTTAGACAAACTAAGATTCTGGAAATGTAATTTTCTGACCTACTCCGAATCTGACATTGAAAGAATCTGAAGTGCTAGGAATTTGTTATATGGATAATCTAACATTGTAAGAACTTGGAAAACTTAGAAAATGCCTCATTCTGAATTATACGTACTTAGAATCTGAATTAAATAGAAACTGGCTACCCTAGAATCGTAATCAGATTTTGACCTAAACCTAAACCGGCGAAACCGGAATATGACCGGAGCCGCCCAAACGCACCCTTTCTGTGCACTGTTGATATGTAACTAGGGGCAACTGATCAACATTTGCGTTGTTATTGACAACGCTCATGCGCTTCGAGGACTGTTAAAAAGTAACCTAGGTAATTATTTCAATAATGGCCCTTGTCAATGACAACACGACAACATGCATTCGTTTTGAATATTGATTATTTGTAACTAAGCGGAAACTTCATCATGAAGTTTGACGCCTGACTCTCAATCTCCCAGGTTAATTTTAGATGCTGTAATTCATGAGAATCATGAGAATGTAAGCAAAAGGAAACTTGTAAAATAATAGAAAAATATATAATTTTTAGACTTGCCGTAAAAACTGTCATAATTTAAATAAAATAAGTATCAATCTCATATTTCTGACCTGAAAACCTGGGTTTGAGTAAAATTGGTTTAGTTAATATGCATACCGTAACATTATATAATCTGTAAAAAAAATTACGTTGATTAATCGATTAAAAATCGGTTAGCCATCCTGCTAACCCACGATTACTGATGACAGTAAAATGAGACCGGATTGTGAAATCCTCCATCAAATAATAATTTGTTGGAAGCATGATTTATTTTATCGAAGTTAGAAACTCGAACAGAGTAATTGGGACCGTGTCTTTGGAAATAAATTTGTTTTAAATCAATTTTACGTTTGAATTATTTTTAATCGCTAGATAATCTGTTAGTTATTTGGCAGTTGACCGCTGTCAAATAGTAAGAAGGTAGAAGAAGGTAGTGTCAAATAGAAGGAAGGAATAGTATCATTGAGGTAGGTATAGTACTAGAGTCGGCATCTCCAACAAAATAATTCCACACCTCATTGAAGTGCCAGCACTTCATTGCGTTTAGTACGTCTCCGGCTACTGGCGAGATGCCACACATGTACCGAAAATTTTTTTAAATAATAAAAATTGAAAATGCCTTTATGCGTTATGAAAATGTATTCTAATAATATCTAGAAACACAATAAAAGCAATATAATAACAATCCACTGCGAAAAATGTATGGTTTTAAGCTTAATTACATTATTTTGAAAAGTTACTTTAAACACTCGCGGTGGTACGCCATTTTCTTTGGCGCATATGTAACACGGAGGTACTAATGATAACCTTATTGTTTGTAGAATATATACACAAAAAATATATATTAATTGTTATCTTGTAATTTTTTGAAGTGTTTTTATTATAGTTAAATTCTTATTATGTTATAAGCGCGATTTCATCAAAATTTAATCTAGATTCTTTACAGTTCGTATTTAAGCAGAAAATGAACAGTTGTCATAACAGTTTCGCCTCTGAATAGCTATTATTCTTAAGCTTAGTGACAGACGTCAAACGCCGAAAATGGCCAACACAAGTTGTTCTCGAGCACTAGCGTGTCTAGTACGTAGTACATTTATGTCAATGAATAGTATTATAGTACCAATCAAAGATCACAATTTTCATACGCCGTGCGTTGTATGCGCTAGTTTTTTTCCGCCACGCACGTCGCACATAACTCAGAGGCCGGTTCTGAATTAACATTACCTTGGCTTTGATCTTGTTTTGATACATTCGACGCATGCGTATTCGCCATACATTCCGATAACAAAATAACATCACTTTGATATGGGAACGTAAGTTCGAATTGGCTAAAAATATGATATTGATTAAGTAATTAATATATATATAGAATCTTTATTTCGAACCATGTAAGTCCATAGATTGTAAGTAATATTCTTAACTAGACATAAAAATAAGTTAGTAAATTATACAACTACTTATCTGTACTTTTCTACACTAAAGGAACTTATATTAACACAATTACCATTTTACTACGAAATAGATAACCTGAATTTATCTATTTAAGCCATTAAGGCCTGAAAAACTTTAAGTTGATGATTAACACATTTTTGGTTAATAGTAGGTAAAGTTTTTAGTTATGGAAGAAGTAGGTGATACTGTATGCAACGTTTATGTTGTCTTTTCCACTTAACATTGCCGGTCCCAAAATCCCAATCAGTCTATAATACTAATAGTACCTGGGCGACCGAGCTTTGCTCGGTTATAACTATTTATTGTAATATGGTGGTGATAATCTACATAAACTTAAAAAGTAAAATATGAACTGACAATTATTATTATTTACAATCGATTTTAACCTTACAGCACTTGTCACAGAGTAACACCATCTATTGTCGATTTCTCTTATTACATAGGTCATTTTTTTACTAAATTAAACTATTGTAAAACAATAAAAATTAAAAAATTATATATAAAACTGAACATATAAAAAAAAAAACAAAAGTTATTTACCGGGCGAGAATCGAACCCGTAACACTCGTTTAGCAGTCCGCGTCTTAACCCGCTGGACCAGACGGACAGTGCCCGGAAACACGAAATTAGCGATCATATTCTGCGTCGAAAGAAAAACGCATGAAAACTCGAAAACACGCGTTTTCCCAAACATAAGACTAATCTAGATAGATTGTATACCCCCAAAAACCCCCATATACCAAATTTCAGCGAAATCGTTAGGGCCGTTTCCGAGATCACAGAAATATATATATATACAAGAATTGCTCGTTTAAAGGTATAAGATAATCGGTGACTGTGACAGTCGTGGTAGCTTAGATGTAAACAGCATCAGGCTAATCGCTTGATGGACTTTGTGGATTAGATGTTTATTTTTATACTACGTCGGTGGACGCCTGCAACTTGCAATCAAAATATAATATCATTGGATTAAATATATTATTTTTAATCAACATCTATTTTCATATACCTGTACCAGTGGTACTCGTACCAGTAGCAACAACTCAACTTGCCCAAAAATCTGTAACTAATAACCACAGAAAACGCGATGATATACGGCATTGCTACGCACTAATGGGTAAATAGTAAAAGTGAATATAAATAGGTATATAGATATTTAATTAAATATTAACTGAGCAAAATCCCACTAGCCCACTACCATCAACGAATACGAATATTGGTAGTATATGCAAAATTGATAATTAGTACGAGATTTCTTACGATCAAATTTATTATATCATCTTCCTTGCGTTGTCCCGGCATTTTGCCACGGCCCATGGGAGCCTGGGGTCCGCTTGGCAACTAATCCCAAGAATTGGGGTAGGAAGTAGGTTTTACGAAAGCCAGTACCATCTGATCTTCCAAACCAAAGGGTAAACTAGGCCTATTGGGATTAGTCCGGTTTCCTCAGGATGTTTTCCTTAACCGAAAAGCGACTGTTAAGTAAATATCAAATTATATTTCTTACACAAGAAAAAAAAAAACTCATTAATACAAACCGCGATTTGAACCCATGACCTCCGGATTGCAAGTTCCACGCTCTTACCGCTAGGCCATCAGCGCTTCTTGACTAATATGATTACGAAATCAATTTTAAATAAAATGTTGAAAAAGTTTCTTGGATTTTGGTTGACCCTAACCATTTTACATTAGTTACTATTAGAAACCTCGAAGCTAGAGGGTTTTTAAATCTCGAGTTTACAATTGTCATATGCAAATAAAACCACCTCCATACCTACCTTACATATTATAAAAAAATCAGTCTTTAGTCTTTGTGAGGTTATCAACATCAAGCCTCTTTTTAAGGTCCGTAACATACGAATACGACATAATATATCAGTTTTACGCGATAGTAAAAATTTACGTGATAATATCTACATACGACCCTTATTCAAAAGGTAGGTACAGTTAGCAAAGCTATTAGCACACACATTTGTATGCCGGGGTACCAAGCTAATTGTTTGATTGACTATACATTCAACAGCATTAGGTACTATACTCGCCGCAAAACTAACTGGCGACTGAAATCATAATGCTATCTCCTTTACCCTTGTTAAGACCAACCAAGAGTGAAAGAGATGGCATTATGACCTGACTCGCCAGTCGCCATTGCACTTAGTACAACTTTAAATGGCGAAATGTTCGCCCACTTTCTTACTCTCTCATTAATAACATTTAGTAACTATCGCCCCGATTCGAAGACTGAGATACGATAACGATAAGGTCTGGTTTAGATAAGTTCTCATTTAGATATCGTTTGTATGTCGTATAATTTACAGAAGAAGCTCGATTCGGGCAACCAATGTCACTTTGACGTGTGAAATATCGTAGATAGATCGTATTGGGATCACAGTGGAATCGAAATAAACTTCAATTTTGACATGTGGTTTAGTTATCGATCTTTCCAAGATCTTAAACGTGTCTTAATCATTCTTCGAATCGGGCCGTAAGCTTCCGATTGTACGTAACGTACTCGTAAATAAACAATTTCCTATTGCACGAGGCAGAAAACAAAGCAAAACACCTTGTGGTTAATTAACAGTGTATCCTGATCGACTTTATTACTACGCTTGTTATTCGAAAGCCGGGCAGTCGGCACATTCTCAAACATGCATTTGTTGAAACGGAATGATATCAAAAATGATTTGTTGCAGATAAGTACTTATTGAACCACGAAACGCATGCTGTCGCGAACAAAATTTCACCGGTATTTTGGTGATCGCAGTCCCTTCTGCTTTGCTTGCATTATGCCTCGCCGTCATCATGGCGTCATGGGTTTCATCCGAGGGTGAAATAGATTTATACAGTTGCGCCGGGAGGTCAAGAATATTCTCCTACCCACTTATAAAAAGGTTTGCCATCTTAAATATCTACACGATCCGATTTCAGTTGCAAATGTATGGCGGTCGACACGCGAGCGCGCGTTTTTAAGGGTTCCGTAGCCAAATGGCAAAAAACGGAACCCTTATAGATTCGTCATATTTTTTGTTCTCGGGTTACACTGGGGCACATCCCCAACTGTTGGACGTTGGAACGTCATACACATAAATACATAAGTTCATTCGGGATTGGTATTGGTATATCCGTTTCTGAATAGGATGTGTGGTCATTTATAACGCTTATTGAGAGCATCACCTTATTCTACCACAGTAATTCTGATCTCTAATGGAGCATAGTTTTTACGGATCCGAAGGTCTATTTATATTGGAAAAGAGTTCACTTGTCGATGCCAAAAATTTTGTCAACGTACCGGACTTAAAACTTATTTATTGTTTGTTATGAAACTACAGCCAAACGTGAACACACATGGCTTTTTATTTTTTTATGATTGTTTATCTCATTCATCCCGTAACTGCTTTTAGGAGTATTATTGATGTTTCATAATATATTCGAAATTAAATTGACACATCATCAGATCACAGTTGGATTTTGTAATTTCATTCTTTGGCAGTGTTATGATGTCATCAA
This sequence comes from Cydia pomonella, assembly GCF_033807575.1. Classification (NCBI taxonomy): domain Eukaryota; kingdom Metazoa; phylum Arthropoda; class Insecta; order Lepidoptera; family Tortricidae; genus Cydia; species Cydia pomonella. The sequence continues at coordinate 11,186,949 of NC_084715.1, forward strand.
AATTTTAATAGTATCTTTGGAGTTTAAGCAGATTCGCAAATGTTTTGTAGGTGTTGTAAAAATATTTTTATAAATCGAATTATTATATTTTATTTATAATTATATTTATTTAATAACATACATAGATAATAAGGTGGATATAGTACACTGGCCAAAAAGTGTGTCCACATGAGAAAACTCAAACCAGAGCCCTGCATCTCGTTCTAATTAGGGTGACCATAAGTCATATTATGTGGGATACTAGGCTAAGTTGGAAATTTGGAATGTATAGTTAGGCCAGGATCTTTTCTCATTCGTGCATAGTAAGAGAGAATCATACTCCACACGCACGAAGCTGGTCAACTTTATTGTCACGCGTGCAATAGAGTATTTAAGAGCAAGTTCGGCCTGGCCAGCCACATTAGGGCTCACGCTAGACAACATCCATAATGTTTATTATGTCACGTAATGAAAGACAAGAAAGGAGCTATACGGATGCAGTGCGATAGAAAGAGACTTTCTTATAAGACGTCAACGAGTTTCGAGCGCTGCTTAACTTAATTTAACTATTTTTTTTTTTTCAAAATCTAATAAGCGAACTAGTAAGTCAGGCAACACACCTGTTTCTACTCTTATCGTCAAAGAGCATATAATCACTATGTTTTACTTATCGTTTTTATTTTACCCAACTGTCAAAGGAAGGTTATTTTATTTTATATTTTAATTGTCTATCGAGAATAATTTCTCGTAGCATGATGAGCATAAACAATAAACACCTTACGTCGTTTATGTCTCAATATATGAGAATTGTAAACAAATTTGTAGTAAAGTGTAATGGATCACGGGTATTTAGAAAAGAATGACGCAGTGTTTTGCCTAGGTGTGTGTCATATTTTCGTCATGTTCGTGGAAATAAGTTTACGCCAAACATTAATCACAATACAATGGCAGGCAGGTGTACCAATCGTTTTGTTCAGGGTAATTTAAAAACTTTATATTTATCTGTTATTATATTTAATTTAATTAATTAACGGCTATGTCTATGATGAAGTATTTAAAGACAAAATGGTGGTGAAATAATCAAATAAGTCCATATTTTGGCAAATAATAATAAATAAAGATAATAATATAGAACATTATTACACAAATTAACTAAGTCCCACAGCTCAATAAGGCTTGTGTTGAGGGTACTTATACAACGATATATATATATATATATATATATATATATTTATAAATACTTAAGTACACAGAAAACACCCATGACTCAGGAACAAATATTTATGCTCATCACACGAATAAATGCACTTAGCAGGATCTGAACCCGGGACCATCGCAAGGGCGGATCCACCGTTGTGGGCACGATGGGCATGCCCACAACCCTAATAGGGTGCCCTATTGATTAGCAGATTTACTTTTCGTAGAATAATCGTTTAGTAACCGTCACAATTACCCGAGAAACCCTTGGTCGAAACACGATAGTTAGAGTGATTTTTAGTATTAATTAGAAATTCGAGCATGTTAATACTCAGCTGATACTTATTTACAAGAATAATAATTATTTACTAACATTACAGGGGCCATTGTTTTTAGCTTGAGGAGTCTTAGAAACCTGAAACATTTACAAATATTAGTACAAAGTTCTAAAAATAACACCAGCTTTTAATTTTCAGGCGTAGGAGTTTTTTTAGCGTAGTTATCTGTTTAAACGGCTCCACGGACTGCAATAAATTGCTTGCGATTTCCGATACATTACTTTATACGCCGATAATATGTATGTAGTACCGCAATTGCTAAACTAACTAAACTGTTATAATTTAACTGTCACTTTATTCGAAATTAAATGTAAAAAAAACGTTACTCGAGTAAAATTTGTTTAATCGGACTGATTACTCTACCAAATGAAATTCTTAGGATACTAATGGATTACTAAGTTTTTTGCTAAATAAGAAAGTAAGGAATAAAGAAAAAAGAAGACACCAATTCAAAGACCCAAAAGATTACCAAAAGTTTTTTGCTTGATTCTCATTTTCCAAAGAATCTATCGTAAAAAAATAAACACCAAATAATCATTTTTCCACTCAATACATAGCATAAAACTGTATTGCATGAGATTTTTCGAAAAACAATGTTTATACGTTTCCGTATTTCAAAAATTTTTGTCCTCATTTTTATTCCTCGAATTATTTAGTTGCCGTATTTTCATAGAAAACCGGCCTTGGTGAAATGTTTACAGTATTTTTTTTATTAAGAAGTTAAGAACCCTCATGTCTCAGCTTCCTATCTCTGTTATTTTCTGAGAAATAAATTTATAAAACTTTTTATAAATAATAATAAAAAAAATCCGCACTGGTTATGCGATTTACTTAAACTTTTGGTACGGTAATCTTTATGTAGATACTCTAATATCCTTTAAACAATGTTTTATTTTTATTTAAAAAATAAATAAAAATAGACTAAACATGTTTGATAAACTAAAAATTGTTAAACATTTTTAAACCAAGTGAAACATTTTGGTGTAATGAATGTTGTTTAATTATTGTTAGGGAAATGGTAATTTGTTAAATTGAAATCTGTCAAATAAGTATATAGGGAAAATTTGATTGAAAAATGTACAGTTGGAAAAAAAATGTTGGGAAATGAAATTTGGTAAAAAAATTTTTACCCGACTGCCAAAGGGAAGATGTTTTTCGAGTTTATGTATGTCTGTTTCTTTGTGGCCTCCTGTAGCCTAAACGGCTTGATGAATTTTGATGTATGAGGTATCGTTAGATTCGTCTTGATCACGGGAGTTATTTTGGGGGTAACTAAAAAATTATAAATAAATAAATAAATATTATAAAAAAAACATAAAACCCGACTACACACTAAAAAAGAGGAAAACAAGCCCCACAAGAATATTGTTGTAGGTGGTTTGTTTTTTTTTATAATAATTTTTTTTTATTGTAAAATAGCAATATCTCGCAATCTTTCCAATAATTGTAATTGAACGGTATGTGAACCTAGACTCTACCAAACGTTAGTCGACTAAAAGTTACATCTAGGTACGAATAAATCCCTTTGCAAAACGATGTTCGGCGAAACGTTGTCTGCGAATCTATAATCTACAAAAAATAGGTCGGGGAATCATTAGGTACCCCCTTATAGTCTTGTGACGTAACACTTTCACGATCTATTGAGATCGATAGGCTGATGATCGTTCATGAACAATGACGATCATGACTCATGAGTTCGTACTCCGACTCGCACTTGGCCGATTTTCGGGTGGCTGTGACCACAACCTTTTTTGAGGGCTGGATCCGCGCCTGGACCATCGGCTTCATAAGCAGCAAGAAAAGGACAATCTGCTCTTTGTGCTCATAGCATAGCATCTGGCATACATAAACTGGTATTTTGTATAAATTTAAAGGTAAATTAATGCCAGTTGGCTCGCTCGCATTATCTTGAAGGAATTTGCCCAATGAATGGTAGTGGGAAGTAACATAATGAGGCCTATAATACAATCTGAATGCGAACGTGAATCATTAAGAAAACTTTTCAAATAAATTAATATTTTAACTGTAGCCTCCCAATACATCTATGATAGTATTATTTATGTTGTTAAGAATCTAGCCTCCTTCACTAAGAATTCTGAAGTCCATAACTATAACACTAGAAAGTTTCGTGTCCGTAAAGTACAAAAGTCACCAGAAGATGCTTTAAGATTACCCTTGCCAGCTCTTAAGAATTACTTAAAAAAGTCATTGATGTTAAAAGCTTCTTACAGAGTCGAGGACTACTTGACAGACAAACATGCATGGTCCAAACCAGAAACTGTAAAACAAGTAGCAATTACCCTCAACACCATCCTGAGGGTCATAAGTGAGAAGATGGACTGCCCCATTCTGGGACACTGGGTTCGAACGCATGCGCAGGTGCCGGGTGTTCCAGGGGGTGGCAGATACTTAAACTAAATTATTATTATTGTTATTTATTACTTTTTTTGGCCTGTACAATACTAACATACTCGTAGCTTAAGTGTTATGTAATTATTATTAATACTCTATGGATTCTGACTAAAATAAACAATTTTTTTTTTTTTTTCATTAAAATCATTGTATTATGTGTAGAGTTATAGGTGACACAGCTCAGGTAAGAAAGCAAATATTTTATGTAGGTATACCAATCAGTCAGATTTATATAATTTTATTTTTCTTTTCCTTTTGTAGGAATTTGATATGTTTTCTGAAAGAGCTACGTATTTATATGATTTGATATGAAATATATATTTATTAAATCAAATTTATATAAGGAAAAGTAGATACTGTATGTAATTGTATTATTTCTATAGTAATTTAAATTGTATTTTTTCTTATTTAATGCATGTTAATTATAAGATGTAATGTTTTGAAAAGAAGGGTCCCGCCGAGTTTCTTGCCGGTCTATATTGGTATACCCTCCTCCAATTTAGGGGGGATTTATATCTTCTCGGGTCCGAGGTGTAGGGTTAGAGCCGGTGTAGCTTTATTTGACGTTCATAAGCGCATTGTAATATGCCTACTTGAATAATAAAATATCTTTATGTTTAATGGGCAAACATAAACAATTACCAGCGGTATATACTGGAAACTTATTTTCAGCTTATAAATGGTACCTAAAGCGCCAGTATTTTTCAAAATCTGCAATGTAGCTGTCAAAGTAAGAGACACTTGCACTTTGAATAGCCTAATATACACCGCTACATTCGAGAATTTTATTAATAGCAAGTGACAGCAAATGAGCGTACGGTCGGTTTGATGCTAAGCTCTTACCATAACTTATATTCGCCGGTACTCCCAAGAGAATTATAGAAAAGTTGTCGATCCTTTTTAAACCTGTACACTTTTTTTGACGAACCATATCCCTCAAGAATGCCTCAGAAAAGAGTTTTAGTAAAAAACTTATAAAATGGGCATATTTTTTAAATTAATAACTTTTTTAAGTACCTAACACATTTTTTGGGTAATGCACAGATAGAATACTAGTACTAAAAGTTAGTAAGTAGATATTCTTTATTGCACCACAAATAAAACAAATTGAGAAACAGATTTACAATGTCAAGAAAGGTAGCAAAGTAATCTCTTCTGTACCCGAAAGTTAATGATGCAGGACTAACGGCCCGATTCGAATTTTAAGATACGTTGTTGTTTGAAGAACGTCACTTTTGAGACTGACATATCCGTTCCATATCGTATCTACCTAATATTTGACCTATCTAAAAGTTCGAATCGGACTGTAATTTCAGGGCAGACACTTAGACAAACACACATAGCCCAAGACCGGTCCCGACATACCGGGTGTAGGTATCGACAACGATGTTTTACCAATCATCTTGAATTTTTGTGAAATGATTCGAATGACAACACAAAATCTATGTATACCTATTACTTGTCTACTTCATAAAACGATAAGATTGCCACTTAATATAGTCAATAAACAGGCATTTGTCAATTTTATCTCTGTGTCAATGCATAATCGCTGCTCGGCAATCACTTCCAAATAGTTATTAGGGCCTATCTTGACATCGCTGAGTGATAAATCCTGTGTATGATGAATTGCATGGCTCATGTAGTAAAGTTACGTATTTAGTTCTGGGTATGAATTATCAATAATGGACTAAAGCGCGCAGTTGTTTTATGCGATAAACGCAGCATCAAACGCGATGCCTTTGCCGCACATCCATTTTAAATAGATACCTAATCTAGTGACCGTATTTTGTTTTCACGGTAAACGCAGCGGTAAGCGCATTGACATTTTCCATACATTCCGCGTTCGCATGCGATCAACGCTACGTCTATCGCATAAAACGACCGCGCTTAAGAAATCATATAAACGGATGGAAAATGGTGTATTGTCATTTGTAACTGATTAAATGTATATTCAGTTGCAAATAAAATAATAGTAATTTGTCTAAATTTGTAACTGATGAAGTCTTATAGATTATCCTTGAAGCTAATTTCAAGACCTTTTTAGGGTTCCGTAGTCAACTAGGAACCCTTATAGTTTCGCCATGTCCGTCTGTCTGTCTGTCTGTCCGAGGCTTTGCTCCGTGGTCGTTAGTGCTAGAAAGCTGAAATTCGGCATGGATATATAAATCAATAAAGGCGACAAAGTCATACAATAAAATCTAAAATTTTAATTTTTTTGAGGGTACCTCCCCTACACGTAAAGTGGGGGTGATTTTTTTTTTTGCTTCAACCCTACAGTGTGGGGTATCGTTGGAAAGGTCTTTCAAAACTAATAGGGGTCTTCAACAAACATTTTTTGATAAAGTGAATATATTCGGAGATAATCGCTCCGAAAGAAAAAAAATTGTGTCCCCCCCCCTCTAACTTTTGAACCATAGGTCCAAAAAATATGAAAAAAATCGTGGAAGTAGTTTAAGAAAGACATTAAATGAAAACTATAGTGGATATGATCAGTTTACCTGTTTTTGAGTTATTTATTTATTTATTTTATGTTATCGCGAAAAGTTTCCCCTTCATAGTAAAAAGACTTACTTTAATTAGGTACTGATTATGCAAATTTGCCTATTTGTTTAACTCGCGTGAAAGGTACCGTTTCATCCCTTGGTTAACAATTTACTATACTTTAAGCTCCAGTTTAGCTTATTGTGACGGAAGAGTAACTACGGAACCCTACACTGAGCGTGGCCCGACATGCTCTTGGCCGGTTTTTTTAAGTTGAAAGTAAGTTAATTTAGTTAAGTGTAAGCAAGTGATAATTTTGGTAATCCTGCATATATGTAACTGTAAAACCAGTATGAAAAAGCCGGTCAAGTGCGAGTTCGTTTTACTCGCGCACCGAGGGTTCCGTACAAACTTTGAATTATCTCGTGTAACTATAAATGGGAAAGACATTTTGGCTTGCTTTGGGAGTACATACCTATATACCAGTACTTTTGGTCAGAAGTAACTATACTAATTATAATTGTGAACAGCGCCATCTATCGATAAATTTTCTAATTTGCGAAATGTAATGCCCGTATGTTGGGTTTTCGTGGATAATTCTCTGTCTTGTGAACCGATTTGAAAAACTGTTCTTTTATTTGAAATAAGGTGTCTTTAATGTAATCTCATAGAAATTTCAAGTGTAATAAACACACGTCAAATTGGTTAAAGTGCTAACTAAATTCGGAGATGATTTTTGTTAGTTGATATAAAGTTACCAAGATAGAGGTCTGATTATATTTTTCACAATTTCCTTCAATCAATTTTTTTACTCTGAAAATAAAAGAAAAATAAATTTTGGAATGTATAATTTGAGCTTTTTCAAATGAAACCACACGTGACCTAGTCATTGGACTTTAAAATTTTGCTACCCTCTCCATATTAAGCATTTTCCATAGTTAGTAAAAAAAAAAACTTTCATTGTGTATCCCACACAGCGTTGTTCATAACTGTTCTAAATCTCAAATCGATAGCTTAAGTGGTTTTCTAGATATTTAGTGATGTAGCAGACAGACAGACAGATGGACGGACAGAGTCAAACCATAAGGGTTCCTTTTGTACCTTCTTGGTAGGTAACCCTAATAAATGTAAAATTGAGCTTTTGTAAGGCTGCGCAGGGTGCAAGACTATACGTGGATTTCCTGGTCTATTTATAGCCAATTTATTTTCCTTTACCTGAATATCAGCTATTATGCCCGCAGCTACGCTAGCCGGATATTTAGATTAATGTTTTTTTATGCTTTTTTTTAGCATTTCCCAAGGAGTATGTTTCTAGGAATTTACAAAAAAAAGTCTTGGTTAGCTTACATTTCATCATTATCGATTGAGTTGCTGTAAAAAAAGGAAAACATACAAGTAGACAAAAAAAAAACACTCTTACTTTTATAAAATAAATTGCCAAACCGTCGACTGAGAATACGTTTGTGCCATATCCATTTTTGAACAAAATAGATTTTTTAATTATACCTAAGATAACATAAAATATGCTATGATTTTTTTTACTTTATTTTTCAAAAATATTGTGCCATATCCGCAACAGAAAATTGTAATGTCACAAATTGAAAACTTTGTATCATGCCATACATTGTACGTTTAACATTTACTAATCAAAAACGGATATGACAATAATAAAAATGCTTTTATTTCATGATTACCACTGCATTGAAAATATGGTACAATAAATAGTAAGCATATGTGTATCATAGCAAAGTTGAATATTTACTAAATATAAAAATTTCGCTTCTTTTCGCTCTTAAACTTCAAACCAATGTAAGTATGGCACAAACGTATTCTCACCCGACGAAATATGAAAATATTTATTTATTTATCATTAAAGAGTTACATTATAGTCATCATTAGCTGTACGGATTTGTTGATGGTAAATGATAAGTAATGGAAAATCGGGATATGTGCTTATAAATATAAAAGAAAAGAGCCTCAATTTTTGGAATCTGAATTACAATAAAAAAGATGTAAAAAATATGATAATAGTACTACTCTTTGAAGTTGTTACAAGATAGACAAAGTAATTGTTGGTTTTAGCAATTACAAAAATCAGAATCAGAATTTTATTTGTTTAAGGTTTACATACCTACAGTAACTATACTAAATTAAAATATTAAAAAATATTAAATAGAATCTAATAAAATATGTATTTCATCAAAACATTTAAAAGTATTTTTAATGCATAAACTGGCAGTAAATATAATGTACGCACGCAGCAGCGTAGCTCCCTACGTAACCACGCGCGTAGCAGCCGCTACGAGTTGCCGCCGTATATAAGCCGCGCCGGCCACCGCGGATCCTTCATTTGCGTTCAAAAACCATCGGCGGACAACACGGAAGCGCTCGAAGCTTCGCTTGCAACTTTACTTGCGCGCTGATAAAGGTAAGTTCAAGTAAAAACTTATAATAAATTTTGCTGTCATTATTCGTTCTTGTGAAATACTACTATTGAACTTCTTGAAAATATCAGTAGTAAATAGATGGAAAAGGTTTCTTACCTGAGTAATTATTAAATAAAACATAAGTAATAAGTTGTAATAGAGGCAAAGTTTAAACATATTTATGTTATGTGTGTCTTGAATAGTAATATTTGAAAATCAGTTGTTGTTTTGTGCCTCTATCATAATTCACAATTCAATTATTAATTCACTTCTGATTTAAATTATTTTTCAAACTAAGTGATTGTTTTAGTTTACAAAGTTGGACTTTTTTCTAATTTCAATTCTTTTTGTGCCTTTAACTTGTTCGAGTTTAGCCGAAAAATTCGGACATAATTGTTTTAATAACATTTTTCCATAAAAACTTTGGAAACGTATTATTTAATGATTCGTGAACAATAAAATTATTAAACTTCAAACAATACTAGAACGGTACAACGTTGTTTGACTACGGAATTACTTTTAATAAAAATCTTAACGTGCCTGTTTTCCGTACAGCTTTACATTCTATGTAAAATAACAGTTATTTGTTATTATTTCTATCTAATTTTTATCTAAATTACACCTTACAAAAAATAGCCCTATTAGGAGGATATTGGACGACTGCTACTCCATACAAACGCAGTCCCCATTTTCCTTCCTGGATATTGACTTGAAAATATTTCTACACAATTTATTGTATGTTGACCAAATAAGTAGTTATGCCCCTTCGTTTGATTTTTTAGATTTTTTGGTTATTATAAAATTGTAAAAGAAGCGATAAACAAATTCCATACATTTTTTAAACATCTTCTCACACTTATGGTAGTTAAAAATCGAAGAAATCAAAACAAAAAGGTATAGCAATGGTTAATATACCTCAAAGCGTGTAAAAATATTTGGTATAATGTTAATATCCAGAGAAGAAAATGGGGGTTCCGTTTGTATGGAGAAATGGTCGGTTCTTCCGTCTTAATGTGTCTAAAAAATCACCTAGCTCAATTCCTGACAACTATTTAAAATAAATATCTTATTAAACACATAAATCAGAATTTAGTCACAAATATATTAACGCCAAGTTGTCCTAATCATGCATGTTAAATGGAGATCAGGAAAATAAGTACAGTACACAAAAATTAAGAAAGCCCGTTGGTCGATGGGAATGCCAGCCATATTAACACTGTTTTCTTGTCTAAGAAGTTATCATAATTATGAAAGTTTACATTACTGTACATTTATTCAAGCGTTTACATGAAATTTTCAATAACTTTGTACAAGTTAGAACAACCCATAAAGGATATTATACACGGTGTATCACGAGGAACCCTAAATATTTTAACCACGCTTTTCTAAGGCCAAAAGCAGGAAAAAATATTATATGAATTTAGGTCAAATTTGCCAAAAAGACATTTTGTTTGTTTTATTATGTATTTGTACATAAAAATCAAATGTTATTAAACTTATGTTACGCAAAACCCAGGTTTTGCTAAACGTTATTTGTCACTTTTTACATCTATCTATCAATGAGGATCAATAGTCTCAATAGACTAGGCCCCATAGTAGCGACAACGCCGTCAAAAAGGCGTTTAGCAGTAACAATGAAAATGGTTTTTTTTTTTTCAATTGGCGCTAACTCTGACTGAAACTAGGCGAATTCCAGAAAAGTTTATAGGACTTCTTAGTCTTTAAATATGATAAGGAATACACTATTAAAATTGGTCGGGATCCTCGTGAAACACCGTGTATACGTAGCTTATTTTAATTAGTGTTGTTCGCTACCCAAAATGTAAATATAAATTTCCCTAACCGGCTCAAGTGGTTATAAAAGTCCAAATTGATAATCTTTGCTCAAGATTAATTAAACTCGATACTTTTAGCGGAACGTCATTGAAAGTTGGACGACGGATGATGGATCCATTATGACAAACTAATGCGCTCCACTGGACGCATAATTATATTAAACATTTTTATTGTGTGTGGTATAATACCATAAACATACATATGGTGGTACTTTACCGCACTGGTGCAATAATTAGCACATTACGTAAGTATATCAAAAATATAAAAGCCGCATACGGCCCGCCTGATGGTAAGCAGTCACCGTAGCCTATAGATGCCTGCAACTCCAGAGGTGTTATATGCGCGTTACCGACCCTTCAAAAATCTGTACACTCTTTTTTTAAGAACCTATAGGTCCTATTACATGCACTGTAAAACGTTGTATACTATAAGTGCGAATAGGCAACTTGCAACTCCCTTCGGTCGTGTTTTAATTTATCCCCACTCGTTGCGAATTCTCTATTTTTCGCACTCGTATCGTAGTGTACTATAAACGCTTCAATACATTTTTATTTAGCTTATTGCATGTATTTGTATATACATATATTGTATAAGTATATATGTGCTTCAAATCATGCAACATAAAGTATAACATTTTATTTCCTATCACGTAGTGAGTAGATTTCATTTATTGTTTATTTTGAATCTAAAATTAATTTATTAATATTGATCGGTTAATCACAAACCGAAATCAAAGATCAGCACTGTTTGTTGTAAGCTTGTCACATTATTTCTACGTTTGACATTTGTGGTTGTCATTTTAGTCTACGGAATAAAAAAACAGACTTTAGCAGACTTTAGTGTAGGAGCAGTAAGCGGACAACAAAGTCATCAGTACGAGTATTATAGTAACATGTTTGACAGTAACTTGTTAAAGTAGGTTAACTGAACAAAAGAAAAACCTCGTAAGCTGAAGACTAGGGTTCGATTCCCGCCTCGGCCACCAGTGGACTTGGTCACTTTTTCTTTAGTGTATGATGTCTATTTCAGGGTATAATCTTATACCTTTAAACGAGCAATTCTTGTATATATATTTATATATATATTTCTGTGATCTCGGAAACGGCTCTAACGATTTCGCTGAAATTCGGTATATGGGGGTTTTGGGGGTATACAATCTATCTAGATTAGTCTTATGTTTGGGAAAACGCGTGTTTTCGAGTTTTCATGCGTTTTTCTTTCGACGCAGAATATGGTCGCTAATTTCGTGTTGCCCGCTACTGTCCGTCTGGTCCAGCGGGTTAAGACGCGGACTGCTAAACGAGTGTTACGGGATCGAATCTCGCCCGGTGGCTAACTTTTGTTTTTTTTTATATGTTCAAGTTTATATATATATATTTTTAATTTTTATTGTTTTAGACAAGTTTAATTTAGTAAAAATATGTAGTTAAGATTATCACCTATACACCACCATATTACAATAAATAGTTATAACCGAGCAAAGCTCGGTCGCCCAGGTACTTTATATATAGTAGTGTAACTACTTAAAATAAAAATTACAGTACATATGGTGCTACTTTATAGCACTAGTGCGAAAATTAGCATATTACGTTACTGTGTCGAACATTTAAAGGACCATATGTACTGTAAAACGTTGTACGATACATGTGCGAATAGGCAATTCGCAACTCGTGTCAATTTATCGCCACTCATTTCGAATTTCCTATTTTTCGCACTTGTATCGTAATGTGCTATTGATTTGTTCCGTAGTTATTAGTAGGTGGGTCGGTAGGTAGGTAGGTTTTTCGCACTTGTATCGTAATGTACTATTGGTTTGTTCCGTAGGTAGGTAGGTGGTATTATTCAATATTTACTTGTACTAATATGGCTTTTTATAGTTGTATGCAAGGGTTTTTGGTAGAATAATAACTTAAACATTCCTAGGTACAATAATTAATTTATAATATTTTTAGATTTTAGGCAAACCTGTTCTAGCATATTGTGAGGCTTTGTGTCAAAGATGTATCCTTGGAATAAAGAAATATAATATAAATAATGTTGATTTCTATTCACACGGCAATTATAAATACTTATTAAAAACCCGTGGTCTTGATACTTGCAGGTTAGTAAAATAAATAGTATAAAAATAAATAACCAGCTAATGAGTAAATGATTATTGTGAAACCCTTTTTACGTCGCAACTCTTACATCGATCACCGTAAACGGTAAACTTATATTTGATAAACTTCAGAAATTTGAGGCAGCTGCGTCGATTTAAGGTGTAAACAAACAACGATCTGACTTCTGTTTCTACATACATATACAATACATACATGTATATCTACCACCTACCCCAAAATTTTGCTAAACGCTAATTTTCATAAAGGTGAAAATTATTCAAATTTATTCAATATTTGAGGTTAAACATATTTTATACCGTTTTAATGGTTAATTATTCATTCTACAAAATTTTAGTCTACTAACAATCAGCCTTAAATATAGGGGTTAATGTATGAAAGTTCTGATTATTACATGATTTTATTTACTTTTACTTTTTCGCTGTCTGGCTGTCGTTTTTGGAAGATTAATTTGCTTTAATATTGTCAGTACATTAGAACATAAATGTATATAATTAAAATTAAAAAAAGAAAATAAAAAACAATTATAAAAAGTAGTAACTAAATAATAAATAGCACAACAATTACATAAAAATAACATAACTAAGTTAAGAATTTTATTTATAGTTGTGTGATAAACTGTACATTTTCAATATGCTATATCATAGTGTAGAAGATGCAAGCAGATTTTTTTCTCTGAACCGTGATGTTCATACCTTGGACGACTAACCAGCTCTTTTGTCGTCGGTGAAGAAGTCAGTTTTTTATGTATTCAAAAATGTGAAAAAAGTCTATTCATCCAAGCATAAGGATTGATTGTTATTAGTGGCCCGATTCGAAGAATGATTAAGACACGTTTAAGATCTTGGAAAGATCGATAATCAAACGGCATGTCAAAATTGACGTTTATTTCAGTTCCACTGTGATACCAATAAGATCTATCCTCGATATTTCTAACGTCAAAGTGACATTGGTTGCCCGAATCGAGCTGCTTCTGTCAGTTATACGACATAGAAACGATATCTAAATGAGAACTTATCTAAACCAGAACTTATCGTTATCGTAACTCATTCTTCGAATTGGGCCGTAGGTCAGAAGTATGTGATAACTAAATATGTAAGTTTCAGGTACATGAAAACCGAGTTACTTAGCAATTTCCGCTCCTCACTACTGTGGTGAAGTTTGCTATCCACATATTTATGAGCTAATTACTTCAATATTTTAGCTATGTAAACAACTTCGATAAACCATTTACCCAAATTGAGGTACTTTCTTTATAACGAATCTTTCCTGAAAATGGAATTTTGTTTAGTTTTGATAATTACATGAAAATGTCCATTACTGCTCGACGTTTGATTATCTAGCTATTAATTGTTTGACTCGGCAACATTGTTTTGAAACTGTAGGTTTCTGAGACCTATAACAACGATGAATTTTAACACAGATTTAAAATCTATCGTTAACGACACATTCGTTGAAGTACCAAAATCAATTTCGAATATTACAATTTAATTTCCTCATTGAATACTTGGTTGTCTGATCTATCGATTTTAAGGGTTCCATGGCTCAAATGGTAAATGACCCTCATAATTTGGGGGATAATGATCAACCCTTAATGCTAGGTTTTTTTGCATTTTCCTTCATAAATCAATTGTCTTTTTCATTGAAAACAAAAATAAAAAATTGTTTTGGAATGTACAACTGGAGCTCATTCATATGATATCCTTGACCTAGTAACTAATAGAATTTGAAATTTTTGATGAATTGTATTGCACGTCGTGGAATGGAGACCAACGTTGCTGCCAGAATATAACATTGGCAGTGGTCGGTATCACAGTAAAATCCAACAAAAAAGACAATGAAAACCATCCAAATAAAGGCACGGGCTAGCTGGTCAGTAATTTTTGTTTAATTTCGAGGGTATGATACTTGGGGTAGCTTTTATTAATTAATTTATTAATTTAGTACTAGCTGGTTGATAATCGAAAACTCCGTGTTTGAAATAATTACAAATTATACTTATAAGGCGTAGTTTTAATTGAAATATGATATCGACGTGATTCTAACTTAACCCAAATAATGAAGCGAAAGATTTACACATCATCACATCAACATTAATGAACTGAGAACACGATTCAGGACTTTAAATATAGGTTTATATATTTCTTGTAGTCAACAAAGCTCCTTTATTAAGAAATAAATATTTATTACATATTGCATCTAATCGCGTCGTGGGCGCGTCTACGTCTCCTAATGACCGTTACTTTATGCAACCGATTTGTTCAGCTTGATCGCCTTTGCATATTAATGTGACGCCTTCTACCCGCTATTAGGTTTCAGCTGCATCCTCATGTTGTTTTAAAGCGTATTTTATTTTCTAAAGAATTTCACCATGCCATGCCATGAGGCATTAAGTCCGCCATTTGTACCTTTTTTGTAGTGCAATAAAGTTTAAATCAATAAATAAAATATCACTAATAAGACAACAAATAAGTATATACTCGTATGTAATATATTTATAGCTGTAAGCAAACATGGAGACATAATATGTGAATGTCAAAAACTTAAATCACTAATCATTATTTGTAATATTAGCTTTAATCTGTTATTTTTTATTTTATTTTATTTATTAAAGTTCTAAACATTAAATTAATCGCAGAGTTTCTTATTTCTTAACTGCTAAGCCAAAGATGGCTTGTTTACAGCCAGAGTTCGGACTAATGCACTAAGAATTTAGTTATGTTATAATATTGTACACATGTTACATTAATATTATTCTAATGTTATCCTTTATAAAATATGTTCATGGTTATTAGATGATAACAAGTATTTTTTTATATCTTTAGTTGATTCAGGATTGGTTAGGTATAAATCTTGTAAATGTTTCGGAAGGCTGTTTAGTGTTTTTGGAAGCAAGTAATAGTTGGTTCTCATACCGTACACATTTTTTACTGTTGGTAATATAAATCGATGTGAGTTAGGTAAACCTCTTAGCCTATTGTTACGATGGTATTCCTTTAGATCGGATACATCCTTGCAATCTTCTTTAAGCATTGTTAACTTGACTAAGTTTTGTACGGGAAGCACATTACAAAATTGAAAAAGGTGGGGATAGCCATCACTATTATTTATTTGTATGTTTTTGGGCACAATGGTTTTCAACGGTGTTTTCTGTAGATTGTATATTTTAGCAATATTAGTTTTGTATGACCTTCCGTAGCTATTCAGCCCATATCGTATTACCGATTCAGCCAGAGAGAGGTATAACATTCGTAGGGTGTTGTATGGTATCTTATGTCTTAAAATTGTTAGCCTTCCTATGACAGATCTTAGTTTATTGCATACGTATTCAGTATGCGGTTTCCAATTGAACCTATAGTCAATTAATAAGCCAATGTACATATGTTCCTTCACAAAATCTATAGTAGGGCAGTCGCAGTTTATTTGTTGTATGTGTAGGCAACTGTGTGCGTGTGCCTTAATTACTGGAGCGTAGGAAAGTTTGTTATGTGAAGAACGTATGTGCATGGCCTTCGTTTTGTCCGCATTGAGGATTAGGCCAACATCGTGTGACCATTTACAAATGGTGTCGAATATATTTTGAATTTTTTGTAAGGCAGTCTTAAGATCCCTATCCGCAACAACTATGCAAGTGTCATCGGCAAACTGGTACACATACTGTTCTCCATTGTTCTCCATTTGAATACATATATAGTTAATATTTGAGATATAAAATTGGTTTCCTTCACACTTTCTCTTAATATATGGTGATATTCAAAGCAGGCGTAGGTACTATAAGGCTTACTTTACTTCCTAGGGAGTAATGAGTATTTCTGAAGTACTTTAAGTTATTTAGTTATTCTGCATTTCGCTCGTGCTTGTCCATGGTTTGGCGTGAGCAAAGCGCACGATAACTTAATGACATAATTTAGATATCATTCTGATGTCAGTGTACGTTCGAATTAGCCTGTAAACCTCTGGGCAAAATACACCCGTACAAGGAGGTCGCCAGACATAGCTTTAATTAGGATATATTTTACTAGTATTCTAGTGACGGCCGACCAAGGCCCAAACGTCTCAACCGCAAGTGCCGCAAATTCTTAATTATTTTGTTTGCGTAAAAAGTTAAACTATGCCAGATGTAGGTATCTGTTCTTTTTATTGTATTTTATATCATGTGAATATGAAAATAAGTTTTTGTCAAAATTTTCGTTTTCCGGTCTCTAAGAAATTACAGAAATTTCACTAACAAGACAACTTATAAATACCTAACTTAAAAACATTACAAGTTACACAATAAACAAGTACTTATGACAATGTTTAACAATAAAACACTTGCATTGAGAATAAAACTAAAAACTAATTATTAAAAGACAAGAATAAAACTAAGAATCAACAACAATAAAACTAACATAAGGTTCTGGTACAAGTTTTTATCGCTAACTGTACTTTTCTTTCCACAGGCAACTAAAACTCATCAAGACCTGCCTTATTGCATATGAATATATGAGTTATTGCGTATGTATTTTTATGCATCGCTTTAACATCCTGGATGTTTCATGAATAAAACCACTTACCTCAAATTAAAATCCTACTTATTACCTTTTATATATAATTAAGACGACTTTTTATTACACACTTGAACTCGTCTCATTTCAATGGTTCAGTTTATGTCTATTTTATTTTACAATCGGAAAATGTAGAACGTATTTGTCAAGAAGTCAGGAAATACAAATAACGCAAGCGAATCTACTTTCTACCCGTTCGGAAACCGAAAGAAGATTCACATACATATTTGGCAAAGACACGGTGTAGGCGGGGACATGAAAAAATCTTTGAATAACTGCCTCTATATACAGTTAATTTAAAAACAACCTGAGATGCATTTGGCGTTTATCTACATTTTAAAAGCCAGTCAGCCAATTCTAGCCAGTCTCACTCGCACGTCGTGTTCTCTTGCTTACGTAGTATATATAATAGATTTAGATTTATTTATTTCATAATATTAAATTACAATATAAATTATTTCAAGCTAATCTATATGAATTTATATTATGATCGTCAACTATTTATTATATACAATGTCAAGACAGAAAAAATCATCAAATATCAATAGCAAAATAAACTCATCACAATGTCAAATAAAGATTGGGAAATAATTATACAATGTCAAATAAAATAATTACGGAAAAGATGTCAATATGGCTACTTATACTTAGTATCTCGCAATGATCGTCAAATTAAAGTACAAGGCATTACAATATAAGAATAAAATAACAATTATCATATATAATATTAGTTAAACTAAATATTGATTACATCAGATAAAACATAATTAAACTATAAAACTTAAAACCAAAATCTAAAAATAAATAATACTAAACTTAAAATAAAATACTAAAAAATATCCCCCTGCGGCATGGTGCCGTAGATACTGGTAGAAACTGGCATGGTGCCGTAGATATTAGTTATAATTTTTAATTGTAAATTTTATCTTAATTTTTGGTTTGTTTGTAATTTTTGAACTGAATAACATAAAGAATAAAAAAATATTTTTTATATTTATAACATTAATTTAAAACGAAAAATATTAGGTTTACAATGTTAGAGATTTCAAAGTCTGCTATTTTTATTTTTTATTTTTTATTGGTTCACCAACAATTGTTTACACTTCATTAGATTTAAATACAAACGTTATATTTTTAGCGCTCCGTATTGTAATACTTTTTTTTTTCAGTAGGTATCTATCTACTCATACTGAACAAAATGCTACTTTACATTTATAATATCTGGAAGACCGAGCTTTGCTCGAAAAACATATAAAAACTCAAAAATGCGGGTTTTCCCAGGGATAAGACCTAGCTAGATCGATTTTTCGCCCCCGAAAACTCCCATATAGCAAATATCGTCGAAATCGGTTTAGCCGTTTCCGAGATATATACATATACATATACAAGAATTGCTCGTTTAAAGGAATAAGATATCAAAAAACTTATGTATGACAAATGGAGTAAAAAGCCGCAAAATTGCATGGACACATTCTAAATGGAATTAATGCAGCTGGGTGTATAAATTTAAACTAAGTTTTTCACAATAAGTAAATAGGGCAAAAAATTACAATATGAATTACCTGCAAATGTGCGATATGCGACTTTTAATCTGACAGAATAAACATAGAAATAAAAATTTTGCTTCACCTAAGCTTTCCAAGCTGTTTTTTTTTTGTCTTAGGTGGAAATGGAAATTTTATCTTCATTTCTTCAAATTATGAAGGCCATACTTCCTGAAAAAAAAAAACCTACTAGGTGTAAAACTCAAAATAGACGCCGCCGCTCTACGTATACATAGTAAATACGCGTACAACAGGTACTTGGAAATGATTTAAATAGCACAACAATTTTACGTTACTATTACAAGTATTAGAACAAATTAAATTATTTTCAGAAAATATTTTAATTTGTTTTTATTTCAAGTTGAAACACGACTATATAAATTATAAACTGAAATAAATGTCATATACTAACAAAAAGTGACCAAGGCCTACAGTATATATTTGTAATACAAAGGCCAGCAAGAACTTAGAACTGAATCTCAAAAAAAAAATTTTCATCAAACCCATACGTGTGGGGTATCTATGGATAGGTCTTTAAAAATGATATTTAGGTTTTTAATATCATTTTTTTCTAAACTGAATAGTTTGCACGAGAGACACTTCCAAAGTGAAAAAATGTGTGCCCCCCCCCCCCCCCCCCCCCCGTAACTTCTAAAATAACAGAATGAAAAATCTAAAAAATATATATGTTATACATTACCATGCAAACTTCCACCGAAAATTGGTTTGAACGAGATCTAGTAAGTAGTTTTTTTAATACGTCATAAATGGTACGGAACCCTTCATGGGCGAGTCCGACTCGCACTTGGCCGCTTTTTTTTAATTGGCTGTTTGTCGATTTCGTTCGCGCCTTTGCCTTGCGCGCGCATTGGAATCGTGCGTAAAAAAAAAACGCACCAGCCATTTTCCGGTGATTTTCCGTATTTGTCATAAAATTAGAATTAGTTTTGCATATTTTTAGTGTATATATTGAAGAAAATGTAATTTTTAAGCATTGAAAATGAAGAACCACTTTTACCATCAAAATCGGGTGAAAAATAATTGGCGATATATGAAACTTTTATTCAACGGAAAATCAGCAAAAACGCCCAGTCTTTCTTGAAAAACGTATTGGTTGCTTACTTCAATGAACTGGTGAATAAGTGCCTACGAGCCAAGCACACTTTGGTGCAATTATTCGATGTTAAGACTGTAAGCCTCCATTTTGAAAATTGTACTTTTACTGTTTTGACAAACAAAAAAATCGTAATTTATAAGTTCTGTTTTTTCCTCGCAAGTGTGTGTTGAAAAACGTTGTATGAAACGCGTGTACATTGGTCATTACCCACATCGGTTTTCTTTTTGCACAATATCGCCTCGCGTGTAATTACCAACTTAGCACACTTGTATCATAATGTACTATTCAAGTTCATAGTTTAAAATAAAACTTGTACCACATACTAACTTTCATCTCCTTTTGAAAGGGAGCTTAGGGGTTGAATAAGAAATCAATTTCTAACAAGAAAGACATACGGCCCGATTGTAACTTTAAGATATGTCAAATCTTAAAGTTACAATCTAAATACGGTATGGATCGGATATGTCCGTGTCAAAAGTGAAATTTCTTCAAACAAAAACGTAACGTATTTGACGTAAGTATCTTAAAGTTCGAATCGGGCAGATAATATAAGAATACCCTAACCAATTCCTTGTCAAAGAGGCTGAGAGATGCCACCGGGGACCGTACAGCTGGCAGCTTCCTCGCACAGCGTATTAGTATTGCAATTCAGCGGGGCAATGCTGCCAGCATCTACGGAACCTTGCCACGGGGTGAATTTTTGTGTTGTAGGTTTTTATCATATTAAGTTTAGTTCATACGTTTTAATTAATTTTCTGTAATTTTTAATTGTATATTGACGTATATTGACGTAGGTATTAGGGAAAAATAAAGATGATGGGATCGCAATAAGGGTATTCCCAAGAAAAGTGATTTCAAAGTTTTTGCAAACCCCATCGTTTAAAAGGGGTTGATAGTTTGTACCAGGACTGAACTTTTTTTTCAGTGGGGTACTTGATATTTTGTAAAGAGGCATGTTACTAGAACACAAAAAAAAAAACAATTTCAAAGTTTTTCAAAGTTTATCCGGAAAATGATGACCGGTCTAGTCTAGTAGCCTGCCTATGAAGCCGATGGCCCCGGTTTCAAATCCTGGCAAGGGCATTTATGTGTGAACACAGATATTTGTTCCTGAGTCATACGGCCCGATTCGAAGAATTATTAAGACGCGTTTAAGATCTTGGAAAGATCTTTAAAAGGTCGATAACTAAACAACATGTCAAAATTGATGTTTATTTCGATTCCGCTGTGATCCCAATAAGATCTATCTACGATATGTCTAACGTCAAAGTGACATTGGTTGCCGGAATCGAGCTGCTTCTGTACGACATACAAATGATATCTAAATGAGAATATGAGTATGTACTTATCTATAAACGTATGTATATCGTCGCCTAGTACCCATAGTACAAGCTATGCTTAGTTTGGGGCTAGAACTATTTGTGTAAGATTGTCCCCAATTATTTATTTTTTATTTATTTACATATCCTAATGAGGCATTAAAGTTACTTCTTTAGCAAACGGCTTGTGTTACTTCCTTACTTCGTTTTTATTCATACCTTATATGTAGAGATAGAGATTGCACAACTATATTTATTTGCGAAATAAAGAAAAGTGATTCGACACGAACGGCCTCTAAATTCTTTAAGTACCTATTACGTGAACTATTTCTGTAACTCTACTATAGAATGTCCGATAAATAACTCATTTAGCTTGAAGGTAGGGGAAAGGTTTGGAATGTGAGATTTGTCAAGTTTTGGGACAATCAAGAAAATGCCAATTCACCGTCATCCAACCCTTAACAGCGATCAAGCAACTTGTCTTTGAAACCTTCTTTTGATGACAAGTAAATCTATTAAGTGTAGGAGGAGTCGATACGAAATTGCGAACTAGGAAATTTATTGATGTGCAGTTATTTGTGTGTATATTTAACTTGAGTAGGTAGATTGTTCCGAGCATATCTTTTAATTTATGTCCTTTTTCACGTTAGATTAGTGTTATTTGTCACACTACTTATTGATAATTTTACCATTTAACGCGGTTAAGCACTTTTTTCTTGCGATACTCAAATGCCGCTGGTTTTTAGGGTTCCGTAGTCAACTAGGGTTTCTAATAGTTTTACCATGTCTGTCTTTCTGTCCGTCTGTCCGTCCGCAGCTTTACTCCGTGATCTTTAGTGCTAGAATGCTTAAATTTGGTATGCATAATTATATAAACCAGTTACGCCGACAATCCGTAAAATACAAAACTACATGAAAAGTGGAGATGATTTTTTTCCCGCTTCAACCCTAAAGTGTTGGGTGCCATTGAATAGGTCTTTTAAAACGAATATGGACCTTCAAGAACCATTTCAACCAATAAACATAATATTTACGGAAATAAACGAATACACTCTGAAAAAAATGTGTCCGCCCCCCTCTAGCTGTAAACCATGGGTCCAAAAGTATGAAAAAAATCGTGAAAGTAAAGCTTAGTAAAAACTTTCAAGGAAAACTATATCGAATCCAGCCTTGCCTGCGTAGCCAACGTGCCAATCGTTTACGCACCGTAGCGAACGAAACGCAACTGTCTCTGTCACTTTAATATGGAAGAGTGATAAAGACGAGATGACTACGTAATAGATGAGTTAGTGAATCCTCACTGAGTTGAAGAGTGAGTGAGTTCATTAAAAAGCTATAGTTCATTTAAATCACTCGTAAACGACACAAGTCTATTCTCAAATTCTCATATAAATAGGTAAGTAGTGCAAATAAGAAAAGATAAGTACTTAGATACTACATGCAACCTTAGCTTTTGTACAGGCTTCTAATAACCTACGTTGTACCTAATCTACACAACGTAAGTAGGCTAGAAACAAAGCTACATTAAATTTATATCAGGATTTCTAAAACGAGGTCGTTGACTGTACTTTTTTAATTGTTAAATGATAGTACAGGATTTCATCTAAAAATTCACATTAAAATGATAGCGCTACTTAAAACATTTCACAAGTTACACGAGTCCAAACAAGACCTTCTATCGTCCTATATGAATCAGCAACAACGTACAGTCTTTCTTGGAAAACGTGTTGGTAGTTATTTCAATGAACTGGCGAATCAGTGCCTACAAGCCCAGCATGCTTTGGTGCAATAATTCGATGCGAAAACTGTATGCCTCCGTTTTGAAAATTGTACCTTTAATGTTTTGACAAAAAAATCGAATTTATAAGTTTTGTTTTTTCCTCGCAAGTGTGTTGATAAACGTTGTATGAAACGCGTGTGCTATGGTCATTACACCCATCCGCTTTCTTATTGCGCGCTCGCTTACAGCTCGCGCGCACAATATCGCCTCGTGTGTAATGACCAACTTAACACACTTGTATCATAATGTACTATTATAACACTTTAAACTCTCACGTTTTGTACACATATTAAGGCCATTGACATTTTGCTGGGATGTTAGTCATCCGTGACAGCTGGTGCAGCCCAGTAGAAACGAAGGATTTAAGGTAAAAATAATGAAATTAATTGATTCGACGATCATTGTCCCGATAGTCATTTCAGCGAATGGTCTCATAGCGAAGAGTCTCGACCAACACCTTGAGAGACTCTCGCTAGGTGGTTGGATCAAGGGTCACATGCAGAAGGCGGTGATCTTGGACACTGCGCGTATAGTCCGGCGGTTCCTCTCTCTGCAACCCTGACCACCGGCAGCTTGGACCCTGCCCCGCTGCTGGCGGCACCCTAGGTTAGGTTTTTTATAATGTGTTTATATGTATTTTGTACTGTTTTGTAAGTGTTTTTATATTTTACTTTTATATTCATATTATAAATAACCTAATCTAAGATTTTAAATGAATAAAGATGAAATTATATTGTTAATATTATTCAATATAAGTTTTTTTTACCTTTATTCAATATAAGACTTTTATCATTAAATTATTTATTAGTTTATCATTTAATTAGGGATCCATTTAGGGGGTGAAAAGGTAAGGTAAAGGTAAAAGTGTGTATTGGGGAATCAATAAAAAGTAGATTGAATAAAAAATAAGTTGCCCAAAATAGCTATTTCACGTAGATTACCAGGCGTATTCTGATTTTAATATCAGGTTAAGAATTAGATTAGATATGAATGTAATTGACAACATTTCATTTTTATAAAACCTTATTTTTTACATATTATTGGAAGTATTTTGCTTTCTGAACCCCTGCAATGTATTAAGATAAATTTAATATGGCTTATTACAAAAAAATACAAAATAATAAAAAAAATGTTGTGATTTTACCAATTCTACGACACAATAGGTGAAATGCCATTGCCAATCATCACGAAAAAAAAGCTGTCATAATATTGAACTTGAGATTATTGTCAATTAATTAGTGTATTATTATTTTTCTCAGACCGTGGGGATCTTATACTCGTACATCTCCAAACTTAATTAACCGTGGAGATTATACGTCTCTGTCATATTGTATAATATACTTGACTTTGGTACATACTAGTTATGTATTCTGTAGCATTAGTTTATGAGACTGCTTGCTTAACAGTCCAGACCAGACACGATTTATTTATTCAGTATAAATTTTATTTTGACACTTGGAGAGACTTTACACTTCCAAATCTTCTTAGTATTAGTACTCTGACATTGGGGACCTTTTACATCTCCAGATTTAATGTGTTTTTAACCATAGAGACGATACATCTCTTTTGTATTGTAGTAATTATTTATTTTAAGATTATTATAATGTAATGTTTACCCAGGTATTGGCTGTTGTATTTATAAATGTTATGTATTTTTCATGTCACTATATGATGTTACTATAAATGGTGTTTGACGACCGGTTTGGCCTAGTGGTTAGTGACCCTGCCTACGAAGCTGATGGTCCCGGGTTCAAATCCTGGTAAGGGCATGTATTCGTGTGATGAACATAGATATTTGTTCCTGAGTCATGGGTGTTTTCTATGTATTTAAGTATTTATAAATATTTATATTATATATATATCATTGTCTAAGTACCCTCAACACAAGCCTTATTGAGCTTACTGTGGGACTTAGTCAATTTGTGTAATAATGTCCTATAATATATTATTATAATATTATTGACTTGTAAAAGAGCCCTTGAGGCCTACTTGCAGAATGATTTTTTGAATTTTGAAAAACGACGTATTGATTGAATTTCAAAACAAAGAGAAATTTATATATTTACATAATTAAGTTACAATCTACTAATCGTTTTTAAAATGGACAAAGCCGTATGAATCCATGAGATATATACTCCTCCAAAGTATACCAAATACTGTTTCGTCCCTAACCTACTGCAAAAATAACAAATCGGACAAACATTTAATTACATTACATTCGTTAGTTTTTATCCGTCGATCCGATGTATCCTTATGAAAGCCGTGTCGTATTCATGTATCAGTATCCGTTATTATATCAAAATCGTCGTAGAAATCTGATATTTTGTCAAAATTGTTTTAAAACAACTACGTACCAGTTTAAAACATTGACAATGACGGACAACGTCAGATTAATTAAGTCATGTTTTTTTCTACCGAGATAAGACATAGCTTCTAGTGTAGAACTGGAGTTACGCCATTTTAGCATAAGTTCACATTAAATAACTTAATAATAAATTAAATACAAAGCCTAGTGAAAAAGAATAAACTATTAGCGTATTCCTCGTTTCAATTAAAATGTAGAGAACCAATAAAATTATAGGGTCAGAAATATTAAATGATGTCAATTCTTTGCCTATTATTAAAATCAAAATACACCTGGAAATAGCGAGTAAAAGCTAGTAATGTAATAAATCTGGAATATACTCGTATTTAGCTAAAAAAATACAAAATTTAAAGAACTTGAGAAGTTCATTGTTAGTTTATTTAAGATTTATAATGTTAACAAATTAAAATAGACATTTCAACAAATAAAAACATGAACTTTCCATTCTTTTTTCAAAAAATCGCCGAGAACGAATAAACTGGCTGCGTGGGCAGTGGGCAGATATTTGGTGAACGTAGGCGTCGGGTTTGAGAAAGTGAAAGTCCTCAAGTCATTCTGTTTCATCTATTTTCGCAAATAATAAATAAATATGCTACCATAATAAATAAAATGGACAAACAGCAGAAAATTCCATGAAATTAATTACATTGCGTCCACGCCACCAGTGCTATTGACGCTTTGACACCGAAGGAGCTCCAGGCTAATAAAAAGCCTCAGCGCGAGGCGACTGTCCGACACAGCCAGAAAGGTTATTTAACATTACCGTAAACATGTGTCATGTTTATCTTGCGTATGATTCAGGCTACCCGTTCTAAACTCCTGTTAAATATACAATAATTTTCGTTATTATTTGTCGTCTTCAACGATTTTGATAAGTATTTTTAAGGTCAGTCACGTCAACTACTATTATTATTGACATAGGTATGTAGGAATTAACACAACACAATTTATAGTCTTTTTCCAACAGGAAGGGTACGCTGATAGATGTCATTTCCATACAATTTATAAACCATAAACTAAAAACGCCAAATCTCGCAAAATTGTATTGTATTCTATCAGCGTATCCTTCCTGTTTGAAAAATACTATAAAACACCAAAGATAGATATTATTTGATTGCAACAACTTTTAGGTTTGGTCAGTTAACTATACAGGTCATATTCAATACCTAATTCTCTATTGTTTTCTTCTTCTTTTGAAATATGGCCTCCATCAAATTCATGATTATTTTGCCAATGTCAAGTCATTTTTCGGTAGTTACTTTTAATTGTGCTCGTAGAGCATGACGTTGGTCGGTAGTTGCTTTTAGTAAAGAGATAGCTGGATTTTACTAAAAGCTACGATGGATTGCCGGGTGTTGATTAAAACATGGTTAAACGCGTTTAAAGATTAGTTTTTCATTAGCTGCACACTTCTACGTTAGTTCACTGCATAATAAGTCTTCGCCGTCTTGAATCACAACGACAACCCCCCATTCTCTATTGTATTATACTGTATTATCTAGTATTGATCTACAACTTCTGACTCCTGACGTTTGAGGAAAAGTTATGGTCAAAGAGTATAATAATATGTATAGTAAATGAGAGCCAACAACGTAACGTAGACACAAACCCTCTAAGCGGAATTTTGATACTAACCTTTACGTATGTGTGCGTGGCACACATGGATATTTATAATAATTATGGCGTCTTTTTCCTTAACCGTGATATGGTTGACTACGGTGAAGATTCCGCTGTCAGTCAGAGTATACATATAATACATTACCTAAACCTTTTGCTGTACACTGTTTAATGACTTCACCAACTATCTGTGTACGGGATGGTAAGGTTGTAAACCTGTTGGAAGTTTATTCCGGCGCCTGAGAAATCACATACAATTCTTATCGAAAATATGCTTTAAAAATAATATTTTTTTTTGTAGCAGGCTATAAGATTCTAGCAGTAAAAATTATTATTATCATCTCAACAGGTATCGACAGAAGAATTATAATGAAGTGTCCCTCGGCCTACAGCAGTATGTTCGTGCTCGTGAGCACACTCGCCTTCCTCCTAGTCTCGGCGAACGCCGCGCCAATCGTAAGTGAAGTAATCTGATTATTTTGTAGTTACTCAAATTGCAATAACTTTGTGGAAAAATATGGTACCTCGAGCCATGTAACCTTCGAGCAACAACGGGAAAGGAGTCGGCATTTGCACTATTTCCCCTCTGCCGAAGCACATGCCCAACTGGGCATAGCGCGGTGCGTATTGTGACTCGTCCATACACAAAAAGAGATCGAGGTGTGCATAATTTATCTTTGACGTGTGTCATTTTCTATGTATTTGTGCCGCCATTACAGATTAGTTTTTTTGTGTGTAGTGAGTGAGACGTGCGACTGTGTGCACGTTTCCCCCCGCGTTGCTCACAGCATGTAATCTATATCTCAAGTTGTTTTAAAAAATCGTTTTTGTTACGTTGATACATTATATTTAATATCGTATAAGGTATCCTCATGAACATACATTATTTGGAAAATGTAGTGAATAGTTACTATTCAAAAAGAAATGGTAAGAAATACTAAATAGGGCATTAGGCGAGAATCTCGTTTAACGTCCTACACTGGAACTATTGAATAGATACCAGCAGATGCACAAATGAATAGAAGTGCTATTGAATACTTGAATAGACTCGAATGCACAGGGAAAGCGACAGAGAAGATAAATTGGGAAAACGATAGAATGGGATTACGGAATATAAAAGTAGGCCAGAACTGAAATACGAGTGTCGTTAATAAAATATTACCTAATTTACCACTGGTTCATTACGTTCTAAGTTACTCCAGATTAGTTTCAAACTAGCCTCGTAAGTCGTTAAAATACTCCTCCTCCCTGTAGTATTAACGGTGTAACTTTGACCCCCCTTAAGATTAGGAGATGTGTTGAGATATCTATATAAATCAGTATCATAAACTATCTGTTTTATGCCACCCAAATCTCTTCGGACGCTTGATGTGATTGACGACATTTACTTATATAATATTAGTGGTATTAGGACGTGGCACGAAACAGATTTAGCGGCCTGATTCAACGTAATTCAGCAGTGGACTATGAAACTTCTCATATTATACAATTTAGTGAACGTTTTAACGGTGACAGACGGTTTGGTGCAACCGACCCTTAAACAGATACAGAGTAATTTTATTAACATTACGTTTACGAATATTGTCTTCGATTACCGAAATAGTTACTCGTGAAATATAACTAATGAATTTAAAATATATTCCGATGTTTCGAAACCTTAACAGCGTTAGTGTGACTGAGGAAAAATAATACCTATATGTATTCACCTCTATCAAAATTACAAAAACTACTCACATACAAAAATAATGAACAAAAATTATTATAAAGCTTTTTGCTATTAACATAACGCAATACAATCCTTTAGAATAGTTTTTTTTAAATTACGTATAGGCTTATATGGGCTAATATGAGCGTGCGACTTTCAAACGGGTCGCAGGTTCAAACCCGTACCAATGAGTTTTTCGGAACTTGTGTACGAAATATCATTTGATATTTACCAGTCGCTTTTCAGTGAAGGAAAACAACGTGAGGAAACCGAACTTATCACAATAAGGCCTTATTTACCCTCTAGGTTGGAAGGTCAGATGACAGTCCCTTTCGTAAAAACTAGCGCATACGCAAATTTTCGGGATTAATTGTCAAGTGAACCCAGGCTCCCATGAGCCGTGGCAGAAATGCCGGGACAACGCGACGAAAATGATGATGACGTATAAGTTTAATATATTCGTTATGAATACTAGGAGTTTTATGTTCCCACAAGTCACTTAAATTGTTTAAATGGCTCGGCATAGGCGTACGTGATCGTCAAAATTTGATTCGACCATCATTCGCGTCGTTAAGTTTTAATGTACCATACTATCGAAACCCTTACAGCGCTGTGCGTTTAAAGTGGCTATATTTTATTTTTTACTTATGTACTTGCTACTTAACACACATAAAGGGGCTTGGCTTCAAGTTCCTTAAACTCCGGAAGGATTTTTTATTTTGAGGACAGAAAAAATATAAAAATGATAATAATACTTCTTTGCTGTTATTTGGTTGGTCTCAAACACCTGAGTTATTACTTATTAGTTACTTTAGTTTTATACCTTTATGGCGCTATTTTTTTCTCAAATGTACTATCTGTAGTTTATGTTATGACTAGCGACACGCCGTGGCTTCGCAGGTAGCATGGTTTAACAAATTTTACACGTAAACCTTCCTCAAGAATCACTCTATTGATAGGTGAAAACCGCTTAAAAATCCGTTCAGTAGTTTTTGGGTTTATCGCAAATATATAGACAGACAGACAGACGCGGCGGTGGAGTTTCGCCCCATTCGAAGAGTGATTAAGACACGTTTAAGATCTTGTAAAGATCTTTAAAAGATCGATAACTAAACGACATGTCAAAATTGACATTTATTTCGATTCTGCTTTGATCCCAATACGATCTATCTATGATATTTCTAACGTCAAAGTGACTTTGGTTGCCCGAATCGAGCTGCTTCTATCAATTATGCGACATAAAAACGATATCTAAATGAGAACTTATCTAAACCAGAACTTATCGTTATCGTATTTTATTCTTCGAATCGGGCCGTTTGTTTTATAAGATGTAGTGATAGTGATGATGTATCGCAACGATGTGCTACGGCGTAGCACTGACGTGCGCACGTAGAGAGGGCATTTGTGAATGAATGGTTTAGCAGGCCAATTCGACCGTACACTGACATCAGAATGATATCTGAATTATACGAGTAAATGCACGATAACTAAATAACATCATTTGGATGTCATTTTGACGTCAGTGTACGTTCAAATAGGCCTGACATTTACGGCCAGCGCGAGCCGACAAGCGTAGCCGATAATACGATATTTCCCGTTTTTAGCTAATGACTAATCGGTCGCATGTATTTTTTAAGACGGGGTAGAAGAGGGTAAATCTTCAGATTCTGTCAAATTACCCCATTACACGCACAAACACACTTCACGCAGACTACCCTAATATACTAGGAAAGGTTAGTGACCCAAAATGTTTTTTAAAGGTGGCATTTAAATAGTTTGGTATTAATCACTGGCCTCCTTTCAGGAATCCAAACTGTATAGTTCGTGTCATCCACGATGACGCGCAGATTTGACAAATCGAACCTTTAATAACATGGCATTACGAATTACGCATTAAACAAAACATTAATTAATTTCGCATTAGCCATGCTTGCACCAATATATAATTATTATATAGGCGAACGGTAACAAAGTTACATAAAATTCACTTCATTCAGGAAGTTAGAAACTGAAATCCAAGTTCAAGTCCTACAGGTTGACTTTAGTTTCAATTATATTTGTAGGTAATTCGTCTATTTCAAGAAGCACAATATGCTTGAAATAACTTTCCTGTTTAACTCATGGCCACCCCGTTATTGAATTAAATTGTTAACTGCCCTTAATAATCTCGTGTAAGAGACCATTAAACCCGAGCGGTGCAACTTGTTTGATTATTAGCTTGATACCGTACCGGCACAGGCTGACATTGTATAAGTACGCCGCGCCGGGCTTGTGCAACAAGTGGCGTACAGTAGATCGTGTCATTCACGACGACGCGAGCCTTGACTCGTATTGCTATGTTTTTAAAGGTTACATTTTACAAATCTGCACGTCATCGTGGATGACACGAACTATAATAAGCGTTCATTGCGATACCATAGGTACACTTGATACTTGAAGTTAGTGAGTGGCACGCGTTGCAGCTGTAAGTAATCTTAGAACTTTGATTCATAAGGTATTCCGTGGTTTGCCTGCCTTTGCCACGTTTTTAATTGACATCAAGAATTTCGGCCTAAAAATATACTCTTTTTTTATAAAACCTGACTGCGACTGAAAGTCCAATAATTGGAGTCTAATTTGAAAATGCCTTGACTTAGATGACTAAGCCAACTATAGGGCTACACAGAAATGTGAGAGAATTTGATTGAAATCTATTGCAAACAACTGAAAAATATAATAAACTACATATACAATACACAAATAAAAATATTATAATATATATAAACTACTATATATTTCTCACATACATATTATTATATTAATATATAATGATGGATACTCCTCAAACTCTTGTTTGAGCAGATCCTTATGTAGGAATCTCTTGGAAGCTGATTTACTCGGGGCTTGTCTTATGTTGAGAGGGGGTGATGTATGTATACCTATACTTACAATAAATAAATAAACTATATCGCTCTAGAAATGACGGAGTTATGGAGTAACAAACGTTTAAAAAACCACCGGCATCCAACTACTATTTTTAAAGATTTTTGATTTTTTAATTGACAGGTGAAATTAAAAGTGTAGCTCTCTGCACTTACGCACGGAGCTCCGCTCCGCTAACGCCTGGCTGCGCTTTCGTTTCATGTTTCCTAGAAAAATATCGTAATAGTCACAACTTATTTCCATAATGTTAACATTTAAATTGGTTTTATGAATAAAAATGATTATGATTATTTTTGTAGAATTAAATAAATATTTTTTTACAATCTTACATAAATGAAACTTAACTTATTACATTGTACCTTTATACAGAAATTCTACATTCCGATAAAAAATTATAAGGCTGAAAGTATTGTACTTAAATTGTAATTTTAATTTGTAACACAATAGGCCCCAGATTCGATTTCTTTTCGCTGCGGGCGGCACAGGCACAGACAAACCCTTGTTTATATTTCATAAGTGTTATTATTATTTGCCAGGGTCTCGTTTAACACAATATTTGTTATTAAATCGATACTCTACAAAGTGTAAATAGGCACCTGTTAAAAATACAGTATGCCTAATATGCGTGTTTTAATAATATTAATTTATCAACAATTATAAATAGATACGTTAACTTCCCGATTTGTCCATGGTATAAGTAATTAGAAAGTACTAGCACGAATAGTCACACAATGAATGAATGAATGAATTTGTTTCATAAACATCAAATTACATAGATTTCCTTAAATTAGAAACTCTGCTTCCTAAATAGGTATAACCTGTACTTTAGGGTAAACAGCGCTCCTCCCCTAAAATTTAGATGCAGGAGATGTTTTATTTATACAATTTTAGATAAAAATAGAAAAACATTTAGTATCATTAGTACTGAAAAAATTTACTTATAAATCTAAACATGTGTATGTGTGTGTTTGTGTATGTGTGTGTGTGTCAAAGCCAATCTGTAACAATATTTTTGCATTTCCTTTTAGTTTTGTCATAAATATTTAGTGTTTTATTAAGTTTATTATAAATATACGGTCCATTGAAATCAAAGAATCTTCTGCTAAAAGCTCTGTTAATTTTTTTGGATCTTTTCCCAACATAGAACGCCCTACGACAATTATTTCTTACATGTTGTCTATTATAGTCAAGTGTTGAGTGGTATTTGAGTGGTAATTAATCGAAACATTTTCTTCTAGACTCAGGATCCGATTACTAACCGACTAAACGCACAGAGACTAAATAAACTGCTTATGGGACTTGCAGATGCTTTTACGACTGTGAGCTCTATAGGCCGGGTGCACGATGGCAGCGCCGCCTAGCGTTGGCAACTTGGTATGCGCTCAAGATAAATGAGCGCAACAAAATAAAGATTATCACCTTAAAAACCTGATTTATAATGCAGTTTAATGCGCGAAATCTATTTGTTTCTAAGCACATTTGGTTTTTAGCTTTACTGAAAGTAGTAAGAATTATTTGTGTGTTTAATATTATGTCAATATTATTCGTTGATCTTTCGTTACAAATTAAAGGAAAAAAATGTATGTTTTGTTGTGTTTTGATAGCATACCTTGTGATCGTCTTTTAGAGAATACGCATGATGTTTTCAAATATAAAAACGTTGTTCTTTTTATGGCTTTGAAACAGCAACTTACAAGTACGATTATGTTACCTCGTTCGTCATCGTTCTCGGCCATACGCTTGACTTGACAGACGATAGACAGAATAAAGATGAGGAGATAATTGATAAATTCATAGAAAATGGACTTCACATGGAATTGGAATGGAATTCACAGCGAAATTTGTCGCCAACTTTGGCCACATCAAGCGCTGCGATCGTTTTTGTTTTCTCGCCAAGCCGTCTGCACCCGGCCAATAAAACGGCAATAGATACCAGGTACATTAAAATAAATCGATTATTAAGTTCGCATTAGATTTTTGCAAAATTGGCAATAATACATTTCGTTTTCTCGGAGTTTTGACAATTCGTACCAATCTGTAAAGTTCTTGCAATACGATTACTTCCAGTTTCTTGGGCATATGTATTCAATAAATAAATAAAAATAAAATAAATATATTAGTACTGGCACTTAGTAGGTTTAACATTCAATCTCTCCATTATTGCCATGTCACTATTTGAAACTATAAATAAAACGTGTCATTCGAGCATGGGGTAATCTTGACTTCGTTCAATTAACCAAGCGGCGCACCAAATTCGAAACTTGGCGCGTTGGCGATAAATTAAAGGCCACCACCGGCAGCATACAATGTAATTAAGGAAGGCGGGTGTTGCCTTTTATGTTCACTCAGTAGTTGTGACTGAAAAGTTGGCTACGTCACTCAACGTATTTCTTTCAGAGGTAGAAAGCAGTTACTGTGAAGAGAGGTGATTTTGATAATTATATTTTATTATTTTGACAGGAACCTGATGACGAACAATCGGAAAATACGCTAGTGGCCCACGACAGTAACGACATGGACATGTCCGGAGTGCCATGGGATGCCGTCAATGCCGCCGCGCTTCGCAAGCTGCTGCTCCAACTTGATGCCGAGGAAAGGTAATAGTAACCTACTTACTTATTGACGATGTCTCACTATCCGGTTCCGTAAAATAATTATAAGCATTTTCAGAACCCCTAGTGTAAATATATTCGATAGCGTGACGTAACGTACGCGTTTGTGTTAAGTCTCATTTTGTATGGGATTTAGAAAAAGCGCGCCAAGCGAGACGTTTTGGAAACTCAAAATCCCATACAAAATGAGACTTAACGCAAACGCGTTCGTCACGTTAAGCTATCGAATAAATGTACACTAGGGGTACTGGTAACTGACATGTTTACCACACGATATTCAACAGTGACACCGTTTCCCGATCAACTTTTAAGCGTGTCACAAGTATTAGGCATTATTTACTTGATGGCCGAGTGCCATGCACTCAACGCTCATGGACGAAAATAAAATAAAATGTTAAAACGTAAATATCATTTACCTAATCTTACATAAAACGTACCTTAAATAGAAGTACCTACTTAGGTCGGTATTTTGTATGTCATTGTATTGCACATAAACAAGTTTACACGTCGAAGGCAAAACAAAGTAAAAAAATATATGTACGAAGGCGTACAATAAATACATATATAAACACAATTTGATTAAAACGTAATACCTTTTTGGTTTCCATGTGTCAAAAGACAAAAGTACTTAAATGTAAAATAAACATTGTTTTTGTTTGTCGGAATTAATCTGATACTGTAACAAGCCAATTTATATGTATACACAATGCCAAAAGGCGTAGTTACGTGACTTCCCAATTGGGCAATTATGGCTTAGATACTGGATGTTTAAACCCGCTAACAGGGCGGCAAGACAAGTTCGGGTCACTTGGGTCCGAAGCTTACTTTACCTTTTGATTATATCCTGTCGGTGAGTAATTATTTAGTGGATGTTACCCGTAATTGTAGCCATTTTGCTGTAAATTCGTCTATCTCTCATTTTAATGACAAGATGTAATAAAATTATTTACGACTAAGTTTATATTTTACGTACGCCAACGCTTAATATTTAATTATGTCACACCTTAAATATCTATTTTAAAATATGGTGTGACGGTGTGACCATTTAAGTTCTACGACTTCACAGATGGTACCTAGGTAGAAATAAAACTATTTTAAGAAATCAATGAATATACAGTTTTATTTCAAGCATAATCACGGCACTATAGCGGTAATCAAATACAATATTTGTTAAACTCATAAATATAGGGCGGTTATTATTTATTTCGGGTGTTTCATTAGACGAAAGGAAGTAACTGAAGGAGTAGAGTTAGCCCGAAAAAAAAGTGTACATCTGATGTATTCTGTTATCCCACATATTTTTATTTTACTAGGGAAAACTTAAAGCAAGGTTTTTGAAACCGCCGACGATACTTAGGCAAACTATGCCAAAGCAATCTTCAATAGTAACAATTCAATTAATTATGCAAAACAAAAACCCGACTGCTACATACATACAATGTGTTTATCCACGTATAGTAGAACCGCTAACAACGTATAGTTTGATGAATTTTATCGACAAATCACCCCCCATACCTATATTTTTCACAACCATTTTAAAAATGCATCCTTTCAGAGTTTTATGGTGCCAAACATTACTGCACTTGGTTAATGTACCATTATCTGTCCATTTAACTATCGCACATTTAAAAAATATAAATAATTCAATAGCTTATGAATTATGGCATAAACTTGATGCATAAATATCACAGAGAATATTCCACAATTACTTAGGAATTTATAACAAATATAAAAATTGTCTTCAAAAATTTACTTTTTGTACCTACATTTTATCTTTTTTTTCCAAAACAAGGTCGTTGCCCTGTACTTTTTTATTGTTAAATGATAGTACAGGATATCTGCTAAAAGATGACATCAAAATGATAGCCCTAGTTAAAACATTTCACATGTTACACGACAATTACACCAAAAGGTCGAGAGCTCTTAAAGTCAATCGAATCCCTCCAACTCGGTATAGCGTCAACCGGTGAACCAACTTACTGGCCTTCGGATTTAAACAAGAAACCGGACTTAATAGACTTCCTAGTTACTAAGGGATTTCATAACTCTAGTCTGAAATGCAAATCAAGCCTGGAATTGTCCTCAGACCACTCCCCTATTATAGTACAAGTAAATTGTCAAATCACAACTATTCCCAAAAAGTGTAAATTGCATACAAAAAAGACGAACTGGCCATACTTTCGGGAACTAATTCAGCAATCACTTGACTGCCAAATCCCTCTAAAATCAGACGGCAATATCACCCAAGCAGTAGAATTATTTAACACTGCCGTACAACAAGCTGCCTGGGAGGCAACTCCTACATCAAAGGATAAAAACAAAGAATTGTTCCTATATCCTAAACAAATTTCCGAGCTACTGAAACAAAAACGCAAGGCCAGAAAATTGTGGCAATTAACCAAGTTCCCTGGCCATAAAAAGAATTTCAACTACCTCGCATCTAAACTCAAGGAAGCCCTCGCAACACACAGAAATAGGGTAACAGAAATATACTTACAAAATCTTGATGCGACAAAAGCCACAGATTATTCGCTCTGGAAGGCCACGAAAAACCTGAATAGGCCGATTACCCATCAACCCCCGATCAGAAATGAAGATGGCAGCTGGGTTAAAACTGATTCTGACAAAGCAGAGGTATTCGCGAGACACTTATCCACAGTCTTCACGCCAAACGACGATCTTGATTCAACAAAATTGGAAGAGATAACAAAAACGCTAAACCAACCACATCAATTAGATTTACCCATTAAAAAATTTACATACGCAGAAGTCATCGACGCTATCAAAAGCCTTAACATACATAAAGCCCCAGGATATGATCTCATTACTGCCAAAATCCTCAGAGAACTACCGCAAATTGGAATCAGATTCCTAACTCACATCTACAATGCCGCGCTCTGGAGAAACTTTGTCCCTCCACAATGGAAAGTAGCTGAAATAATTCTAATTCCAAAACCTGGCAAAGAACCTACAGAAGTAAGATCTTACCGTCCGATTAGCCTGCTACCAATACCTTCGAAAGTTTTAGAAATATTGTTCATGAAAAGAATAAAAGTAGAAGTCACAAAGACTAACTTGATTCCGCTTCATCAATTCGGATTCCGGCAAGGCCATGGTACTGTGGAGCAGGTTCACAGGCTAGTGGAACAAATAAACTTTGCGTTTGAACAAAAACTTTATGTTTCATCAGCGTTTTTGGACATATCCCAAGCATTCGACCGTGTTTGGCATCAAGGACAATCTTATTCAAAATATTAAAAAACCTTCCAATCAATTATTATCACTTTATCACTTCGTACCTTAACGAACGACACTTTTATGTAAGCTATGGCAGTAGCACGACAAACCTACATGGGATAAAAGCCGGTGTGCCGCAAGGAAGTGTCATGGGCCCATTACTTTACCTCATATACACCTCGGATCTCCCAGGTGCCGAAAATGTTCTGACAGGAACTTTCGCCGACGACACTGCTATATTAGCAGTAGCCGACACACCCGCCGGAGCTTCAGGGAAACTTCAAAATAGTCTGGATGATATTTCAGAATGGCTTAAAGACTGGAAAATTAAAGCAAATGACACAAAATCAGTGCAAGTAACATTTACGCTCAGACGTGAAACGTGCCCGGAAGTAAAACTTAATAACATATGTATACCTCAATCAGACCACGTTCGATACCTGGGAATCTATTTGGACAGAAGGCTAACATGGACAAAACACATATTTACAAAACGAAAAGCTCTGGGCCAACAGCTGCGTAAGATGTACTGGCTTTTAGAACGCAAATCCCAACTCAGCCTAAATAATAAGCTCCTACTTTATAAGTGTATACTAAAACCTATATGGACTTATGGCATCCAGTTGTGGGGAACAGCCTCAAAATCCAATCTAGGAATACTACAGCGCTTCCAATCAAAAATACTACGAATTATCACTAAAGCCCCATGGTACATCAAAAACGAGAATTTACATCGAGATCTCCAAATCAAAACAATAAACCAAGAAGTGTCAGACACCTTAGACAAATATAGTAAAAGAATGGAGAACCACCCAAACTTACTCGCGAGAAACCTGATGAAGGAACTACCTAATACAACTTTTACAAGGCTGAAGAGAAGAGCACCTCAAGATCTTAATCTAAAATATATATAAGATCTTTTTTTTAAATTGATGGGCGTATCAAAGGATATAGCACCACGCACGACCTCAAAAAAAAAAAAAAAATACGTAATCTCCAGCTAAATGTCAAAGATAGACAGCTTGCAGGATTAAAAAAAGTATCAAAAAAAAAAAAAAATGTTACACGACCAATGTCCAAACAAGACCTTCTGTAATGAGCATCAACTTAGTTCTAAAGAATAATTGCCCGCCGCCCGAATTATCATTTGGAACTAAAGTAACTTAGTTCGACGTACATACAAAAATGTAAAATAAAAAGTAAAAAAAATTAGGTTACTTCCTCAAAACGAATAAGGGTCTCCAAAAACATTTTTTGATAAAGTGAATATTTTCGGAAATAATCACTCCGAGAGACAAAAAAATGTGTTTCCCCTTCTAAAATTTTTGAATCATGCTTCAAAAAGCTTAATAATAACATGATCGGTCTAGCCGTGTTTGAGTTATTGCAAAAGTCTTCTCCTCTTAGTAAATAGACCTACAAATCGTTGCGAAGGTACTCCCTTATGCTTGTAAAGTACATGATACTAA
Organism: Cydia pomonella; assembly: GCF_033807575.1. Lineage (NCBI taxonomy): Eukaryota > Metazoa > Arthropoda > Insecta > Lepidoptera > Tortricidae > Cydia > Cydia pomonella. Next base: position 11,225,969 of record NC_084715.1, read on the forward strand.
CAATAATTATGATGAACTAAATTAATAGCCTCCTTTTAGCCTATTCTGACAGAATGATAACTACGGAACCCTACACTGAGCATGGCCATACATGCTATTGGCCGATTTTTTTCATATGCGGGCACCATTTTTCAAATTTGTATAGCCTATGTCACTACCACAATTCTGACGAATTCAACGACACCTTATATTATGTCAAAAACCGCCCAGCCATTTGAGCTGAAGGACTTGCCAAATAAATGGAAATACATAAATACGCTCGAAGAACATTGACCTCCTTCCGACGCAGTCGAGTAAATATATATTCCGTTAAGTAAGCAATCAGTTGCTAATATCAGTAATATCTTAAACTACTTAATGGAAGTAAGTAATATTAATACGAGCTAAGGAGCATACAATATAATAAAGTGGTAATTACCAGCATTTAACGGCTAAGCGCCGCAGTTATCACTTTTCTTTTATCGGTACAAAGATTACCGCAGAACTTTCTTACAACTAAACAACGAAAGAACTAGATTGTCGCCAAAGTTTGAAAACTACTTGCAGCTTTTACTTTGAGAGTATAAGTACACCTTACTTAACTATTTTAAGTCTTATTAGTATTCATAAAGTTTTGTAGTATCATCCGTTCACTAACTACAAACCAATCATTAGTTATGATAAGGCCAAGTTATCCTATACTGAAACAGAAATAGATGTCCTATAAGAAAGATAAAGTTACCACTTACTAAGTTGATTAGTTCCCATGGCTGGAATTTAACCAGCGTCTTCAGCTCTTGCGTCAGCGCGAGTCAAAACCTATCGAGCAATGAAATCCATTTAACGAGAGTCAAGTTGCACTGTAGCCGGAGTTTCACGCTAATATAAACATTCTTTCAGGTTGGGTATGGGACGCGTCGGGCGCTCTTGGCCGCAGGCGGAGCCCCGCGGCTGGAGCCGCACGCTGGACGGGCGCCTGGTGCGGCCGTGGCGCGCAGACAAGCGCCAGGTGCGCTTCAGGCAGTGCTACTTCAACCCCATCTCCTGCTTCCGCAAATGAACGAACCAGCGACAACAAACGACTCGCTTCAACGCTCTAGTGTTACGGTTAATGCTCATTTCAACTGTTCTGGATTAACGTCATTCTTGTTAGGTTTTGTATTGATGACTATTATAAACTGTTTAAAAGTAATTTTATAAATATTTTAAATTAGTCATTTGCTTCTGAATATTTAACTCAATCTTTCATTTAATTAAGCGCATAACAAAGTGGCGCTTCCCGCGGCGTAGTACGGTCCTACGTTTCTATAACTGTTTCTGATCGAGTCGTTGAACCGTAGGTATAAACTTTTCGCAATCGTCTGGAAGCGCCTAACTTTGTATAAAGTTCTACAGTCTTTGAAATAAACTCTTGAAAAATAATTGTATCATAATATTATCATTATGATGCAATCCTATTGTAGTTCAATTCTAGGGTAAGTGCATCTATTCTTCTACCTGTTACAAACATCTAGTCATATCTTCTCTTCTTATATAGTTTAATTTTCACGTTCAACTGCATGTAGATATAGCAATACGAGATGGCATCACAGTATGCGACTGATTGGTTATGGTTATGGTGTTCGTGTAAATAAAATCTTACATTCGGCAGAGATAAGTAAAATATCAAGAAAAGTAATCAATAAACAAGGTTGCGTAGGTCTTACTTTAGCAAGATCTCAGTCTGACGCTGTCTTTCTAAACTTTCATACTGAGCTGGCTTCGTAACATTTATAGGACTGAGACCTGGCTCAGTGACGCATTCTACAACACTGATAGGGAACGCAACCTTGTATAAAAATTACCAGTCTTCATGATTACTTATTTTTGCTTTTTAAAAGCTAAAGCTTACTGGTCTATGTAACTTAAGTATTAATAAAGCCAAGGGCGTTATTTATTGTAAATGTCAGAAAATAGAGAAATAAAATGTTAAATAACGCAAGTCTTGTAACAGTTATCTTTATCTTAAAGTAAATAAAAGACGTGACTTGCCGCTTTCGTTTTTTTATACCTATTTATTTTTTATTAGTTAGACTTATTTATATCATACACAAAAATAAAAGCAAGAAATATCCCTTTTCTACCCGAAAGTTAAGGACACTGGAGCCTAATTTCTATTTGAGGAAGTATCAACATTTTGGGCATTTCAGTCATAAAAATGTTGTTTACCTACTTTTGGGCACAGAAAAGAGAAATTTGAGGCTAAATGTGTATATGACCCTGGGTTGCAGAGTTCAATAACTGATAGAGCCACGTGCTCAAAGATGTGGCCTTTCGAGCGGAGACGTACGAATAAGTATTATAACAGTTTATAGGCGGCAGATAAATTGCGTCGTGATCGTTGCCGCATTGCTTTCGCAATTAGAATGCACAATATTTTATCTAGGAAATTGACAGTGACATCACCAGCGTCAAAAACATAACAGGTAAAAAACATAAGTAAGTCACCTGTTGTATGTAGTTGTGACGTGTTCGAATAGACATTTGTTTTGTTTGTGTGTGTCTTTTAAACATGTATTGTCTATTCGAACACGTCACAACTGCATACAACAGGTGACTTACTTAAGTTTTTAACCTATAAGTAGGTAAATTAGATGTTATTTACATTGATAATCCACCAATTTTAATGAAAACGAAGTAACACATTTCAAAAAAATACTTACTTACAAACACTTGAAACCTTGGAGAGCCGCGTACTGTGACATTAGATTCATGAGACTATTAGTGTATCGGACTGATTACCATAGAGGCCGAAAAACGAAGGGTTTCAGACCAAGCAGATACAGGATAGGGAAACGCGGTCGACAACCCCGTTTCTTGCCGAAATTTGCATGGTGCCTAAATAATATCATCACGTTTTATATGCGCTAGCAACTGATACGTTTAAAGTCGGTCCCAAGCCAAATCTCAAAAGCGTCAAAACGCCGTCAACCAGAATGCCAACCCTGGTGTAGTTCGATGAGAAAGAAATAACCAGTATTGTAACTAGTTGGCTTGGCACCGACTTGGTCTTGTTTCGACTCGTGTAACTTGTGAAATGTTTTATATAGGGTTGACTTTTAGCTGACATCCTGTACTATCATTTAACAATAATAAAAACAGTACAGGTCATCGACCTCGTTTTCGAAAAAAAGAATAAAAACTAAAAAAAAACAGTAAATATTTGTCGACAAATTTTATCCTTGTTACTAATTCTAGAGTAATTGTGGAAAATTCTCTGTAACATTTATGCTTGAAATGAATGCCCTAATTCATAAGCTAACGAATGATTGTTATTTTTTAAATGTGCGATACGTAAATGGACAGATAATAGTACATTAACCAAATGGAGTCGTGTTTGGCACCATAAAACTTTGAAGGGGTGCATTTTTTAAATGGTTGAGGAAAAACATAGGTATGAGGGCTGATTTGTCGATAAAATTCATCGTACTATCTATACGTAGTTAACGGCTCTACTATACGTGCACAAACACATTGTATAACTCGGTTAGTAGGTACTATTACCTACTTTTTTTGCTAATCATAATTGATAGACTTATAACCTAGCAAAACAGTTTATTAGAGAAACCGTTTCGAAAGAGAGCAATAAACGAGAGGGCTTTGCTGTGACTCCTCAAAGCAACTATACTATAGATATAGAGTTGCCGCTTGCGTGCGCCCGTGAGGCACAGAACATACGCAATACAACAAAATTAAAAACGTTTTAACATTCATGATAACATACCAAATCTTACTCTTTGGCTGTTACCCAACAAGCTTGGGTGGGGAACAACAATATGTCTACCCTTTTGGCGTGGCACTTAGGTCTTTTTAAAAGTAGACAAATATAAAACCCGTGAAAAATGTCACCATAGTTAACGACGATGAAATCCAGAAGTTCGGAATTTGATAAAGGCAACATGTGAATGTACAGCAGTAGATTGGACGGCGACAACATATTTCCGGTGTATAAATACATAAAACGTATAAAATACATACATAGGTACACCATTTACAACAAATACACAACATTTGCTACTTTGTTAGTGGCAATAACACAGTATTTATTGGCTTCCATGTCAGCTAGTGAACAAACTGTACTAAAAGGTGTATCCTGCTACACCCTTTTGGTAGTTATTCTAATGATCTACGTAAGTATCTCATTCGTTTTTAAGGTTCTTTAATTGAATCCAAGGTGTAAGTATAGAGCTGATGAGGCAGGTAAAGGGTGAAACGATGTCTGCATTGCTGTCGGCTCGCCCCTCTCAGGACATAAAGTCATTAGTGAAGCGAGTAAGCCTCTATCAACAGTAACCCAATTTTTCAAGGTGTATTTTGTTACTTTTCCCGCAAAAATCTGTTGAAAGGCAAAAATTATGGCAGTTGAAAAAGTTATGACGCAAAATGAAAAATATAAGTCAACAAAGTTTTGCTCGGGACTTTGGACTTTTATGGAAGGTACCTATTTTTCTCAAATAAATAGAGGAAAAAGTAACATAATTTTATCTACTTACGTACGGTGAATTTACGTTTATAGCTAGATATTAATAAAGTTTCCCTCTAAAGGTGTCGTAACTGTGTGGGTAAAGTTCAGAAGTCATACCTACAGAAGTTGAGATGTTATAATTTTCTAAGTCTATTTTAGATCATTATTGACATACTTATTTTCTGTGCAAGTACAAATCTCGAACAAGTAAGTTCTTTTTTAATATTGTGTGTTGCGATAGTCAGGCAGGTAAACACTACCTTAATGTCTATTTTATCGCTCTGAATGTCATTTCATTATAATGTATAACTATTACAATTCCCTAAATCAAGTAATAGAAAAATGTCAGACACACAGCCTTTACATACTTCACCTTCGTAGTTTATTATAAGACACAGGCGTTATTTCTACAGCCTTTCTCTGTTCTCATAAATAAGGCCACATTATCAGCTGTACAGTTCTACCAAATCAAGTAGTAGTTAATTTTCGCGCACACGGATAAAATTTTCAAAAGATTTTTCCAACACAAAAGGTTTACCCCCTTATTCATAAACGTGTACTAAAGTTACGATGCCGCTATTCATCGTTTGTCCCTTTCCATCATACCAATACGTCGGAAAGGGACAAACGATGATTAGCGGCATTGTAACTTTAGTACACGTTTATGAATAAGGGGGTTAAAGAATACTCATGGAGATCCCACCCAAAAAAAAATACCAATCCACGCAAACACCATTTTCTAGTCTTGCTCTGGTAAGTCGAGTATCATTTACTTTTAGTTAATTTAAAAATAATTAACGTAAATCATCTTAAATATTAGACATCTTGTTAGCGGGTGAACTCAAGTTTCTCGTTAACGGCATCTTAACCCAGAAGAATTATCTCGTAATATAGACTAAATATCTCTCTACGTTTTTATATTTATGTACCGACTCTGAATACCGTAAACAAATTCGAGGCCATTCTTTCAATAGAGACAACAAAATCTTGTACAATTCCAGAAGTCCAATTCATACAAAGTTTTTTCACCAATAAATACGAGCGACATGATTGCAGCATGATTGTCATTTCGCACGCACCAATCAGCATGAGTGATGGTGAATGTCCCATCAAAACAAGATCAAAACCTTAACAAATTGTTAAAAATAATGAATTAGGCCAATTCCAACGTACAATTTGACATCTGTCTCACTCGCGCCAATACATGCACGAATAAGTACGAGCGAAGAAGATAACATAATTTAGATATCAAAACGGACGTAAATATGGTTTAAATTAGCTTCAGAATCGAGAGTAGTGTTTAGAGTTTAAACAAGTATCTACTTCATATAATTTATAGTTGGTGTAATCGGCCGGTCGACAAATCGGAATAGACCAAACCTCGAAATCTCTGGAACAGTCCTGAATGAGAGTAAAACGCGGATTTCTCCAGGATGGTACAGTCAGCATCAAAAGTAGCGGATGCAACAAGGCACCAAATGTATCTGACAAATCTCTAAAATTCACGTCCTAAAGTATATCTTTTACAGTCTAAATTGTTCTACATATAGAAGCATCACTTTTTGTTAAGTTGTTACAGAATGGTAGATACTTTTGAAGCGTTGTTTGAGCCGCTACTTTTGATGCTGACTGTACACATTTTCCAAGATGGCTGCGATTCCTCGAGGTCCCCAAATGTCAAATGATATAGACGTGAAAAAGGGGTCTTAAATTTACATACATACCAAATTTCGGGACTGTTCCAGAGATATTGAGTTTTGATCTATTCCGATTGTGTTTCCGTAACGTAATATGCCGTCGGAGACTGCTCGTAGCAAAACGCTACGCAGTCGTTATGAAATGCTCCGGTGACGGCGTAGCGGCGGCGTAAAGTGACGTGTCTTCAAACTAAAACGTCAATTTTGACACTGACCTACCCGATCCATATCGTATCTAGACCTAATATTTGACATATTTCAAAGTTCGAATCGGGCCGATAGTTTGAAATGATTGTCCACTTATTTATAGGTACCTACTTAGGAAACTATATTAAAATCGGCAATAATTATTTGGCGTTTATACTAAAATACAAAAGGCCAAACAAATAATCAATAATGAAAGTCCTGTATATTATTTGCATGTAGAATTAATGGTACAATTATACAATTTAACTTAAATATCCTTCATTTGATATCAGATGTATCATGCTTAATGAAGTTTGACGGCATATGTATTTAATTAAAACATTCCGAACAAACCTTTAAAACACTTCATGCCATTAAGAAGCGACGCGATAGTACAAAAAAGATCACCAAAATACATATATAACAGTCAAGAAAAGTAAATGTGTGGACATTGACCTACATAGCGCGCACCTACAGCGTGTACCTACAGAATACGAACAAGATATGTACACTCTAATTAAACAGAATTTTAAAGATTGAATGCAACTTGCTCGCAAGTATGACTAGTATTTAACTCTTTTGTACATATACCTTTTCATATATGTACCTGCAACTGTATGTTTTCTTCACGGCATCATACGAAAATTTTTGACATAGTGCGAAAGTTTTCAACAAGTGCGGAACAGTCTTAGATAACATAATGACAGTTTTTGTAAGATCGCACACGAATGGGTATAGTTGGAAACTACGCGAAGATTCGAGTAATGTGTGCTTTGATGTGCGTCTAAAAATCAACGTATTCATTCTACATTGAGTCCCCAAAATTAATTGTTGTACCAATTGTGTCCGTATTGTGGTCACAAATGATACAAAAATTAATTCTGAAATATACTTTTCATAATAAATAGATATACATACACACACTTGAAATAAAAGGAATTTTTTTAATTAAAAAAATAATAGAAAAATGGTCGACCAGAACGAAATAACTAATTTTTCCTTAATTACTTTACTCCTTTAATTAATTACTGTCCAAACCATGAAAGTTGTCCAAACCTACGTACATTACGCATTGCATAGCACACGTATACAGTGTGTTAGTACTTTTAGGCATAAAGATGGATTCATCAATCCAATGTACCTATGTGTTCAATTTATCATTATGAACATTCACATTTACCTACGAAATTCATTTCACTGAATCAAAGGATATTATTTTTCCACAAAGAAAGGAGATGGTGTTCATTTCCTATGGATTCATGCGAATTATTTTGTTAAATCATTCAGCTTTGATGTAAACAAGTTAGGTTAGGTACCCACTTAAATAGAACCAAATCGAATCCTTTATTATATCTTTTATGTATCAAGGCAGCCTTAAAGTAACAAACAGCTTTCTTAGCTAAGGAAACAAACAATACTACAAACATATTTAGAAAGGCATTTGAACTTCGCTGAGGTTACTTTCGTTGGACTTAGATAAAAAAAATCGGGCAAGTGAGAGTTCGTTGACCTACAAACTTTCAATTTTGCACCGAGGGTTCCGTACAAACATTCAATTTTCTCATGTAACTATAATCACGAAAGAATGACCAGAAGTATACTAAGAATAATTGTGTACAGTGCCATCTATTGGCAAATTGGCTAACTAATTTGTGCAACCTGTATGTGTGTAGGTTTTTCAGGGTGATTTCAGGGAGTTCTTTATAATGTGTCCCGATTTCAACAATTATTGTTTTATTTGAAAGAAATTGTCTTTAGTTTGATCTCATAGGAATTTCAAGTATAATAAATACCCGCAAACGGGATTCAATTGCAAATTAAATTATAAAATGTTTTTTCTTAAATTTAAAAAAAGTTATCAAGATGGAGGTCTGATTTTATTTTTCCTGTAATATTTATGATAATATTATTATTATCTAAAAATTTCATATTTTTTTTGGTAAACTTCGGAGATAAGACGCCGATGGTATTTTTGTTTTTCACATTTTCCTTGATAAGTCATTTTCTTTTCACTATGAAAAAAGAAACAGAATTTGTTTTGTATTGTTCAATTTGAGCTCTTTCAAAGGATATCTACCCCACTTGAGCTAGTAACTAGACTTTGAAATTTTGCCCCCTCTTTATATTGGGCATTTTCCATAATTAATAAAATAAATTACACTTTTAAAACTGTCTGGTTTAGCGTTGTTCATTACTATTCCAAATTTATAATCGATAGCTTAAGTAGCTCTCGAGTTTTTTTAAACTTTTTATTATAGCAATATTGCGTTACTAAAGTTAGACCAAGCTAAATTGGCAGCGATTTTGATAGCCCAGAAAACTTTGTGCAAATTTGTATTTCTAACTTCTGTGAAATTATGACGTTTAAATAACACTTGCACAATCGGGGTTATCAACATCACTGCCCGCTTAGCTTGGTCTAATTCTATTGTCTTTTTCCTTATTCTGGTGAAGATTTTCAATCCTTTAACGGGCAAACTTCGATTTTATGTGGCAAAAATAACAATGATTTTCAACTTCATTCCAAAATGACATGGTTTAATTTTCCGTAATTTCTAATACTCGTATGTCCGTTAAAGGGTTAATTGTTTATTCTTTTTATTTTCAATTATTTATTTAGTATTGTTGTCATGTTGTTTCGTTAAATAACACTTTCACATTAAAAGACGTTGCCGGATCACTTGTGCAATTACATTTACAATTTTGTATTAAATTAAATTAAAATAACCGCTGTTATATAACAGATATAGAGACCAAGTAAAATGGAAAACAGTCCATATATCAATTCTATATTTTACACCGAAAAATTACAGATGTTAATACTACAAATAATATAGGTACGACGTATAGAGATTTCGTTGTTGCTTTAGGTTAATAAAATTAACCATTTGGAATTAAGTACATTTTAAATACAGTCAAAGAGTAAAGTAAGTATAATAGGTAGTTCAGTAGTTTTACAAGATTAAGATCATTGAGATCCGTATCCATCATGCGTATCATCTTGTTGCATAGAAACTTGTTTGCAGGCATTGACTTATTATTACTATAGAGAAGCCATACCAAACAATGTAATTGTGGCAATCGCAACCTGTACCACGTGACCAAAACGTCGTAACCGCCAAGAAATTCACGGCGCTTATACATTTAGGTCGCGAGGCTCACGCTCCGCTTCTGTAGTTTGTTGTCAAAGCAACAGCAAATCATTGCGCAAAACACTGGTTCTTTGTTCTGGTTTTACTACGTATAGTAATAATAGTTCAATGTTTGCTGGTGGGTCAGTTAACCTGCAGCGTACTGTACATTGTGTATATAGGGCGGTAAACAAGTAACCTCGAACAAGTGTGAATTGAAGCCCAAAGCCAAAGACAAGGGTTTTATTAACACGAGTACGTAATTCTTGTACCCCCCGTGGCACACCAATGTTTTTTCATAACACTGTTCTGTTTACCTCATATCTTCCATCAGTCGCCTTTACCTCATCTAAAACGCATAGTGTGTGCTGTATTTAGGCGTTTTTTTTTTCACTAGTAATTTTAACTAGATCTGGTAGCTCTTTAAAAAAAAGTGCCGGATCCGCCGAACTGGATTGCAATCCCTATTTCCGGCGAGGCACCCCCTTATTTTATTACTTATTACAGTTATTATACTGATAAAATATACCAAGTTTTGTAATTTTATCTCAACTACAAATCGAAAAAAATAAACATAAATAAATCTTTTTTGTGAAATTGTAACATTTTTTCCTTCTTTTGGCCTCAGAAATGCGGGGTTAAAATCTCTCGGGTTCCTCGTGAGCACCCTTGTACATATATTATGTTTAGCGATGATAAATTTATACTAAATACTCACACAGTTACGATTTAAGAGATACATTATTTTGATACAAATAAATTTTGAGTAAAAATAGCGGATGCCTGTTTTCCTTTTTAGTCATGCCAAATTGCAGCTTTCTAGTACTAACGATCACGGAGAAAAGCCGCGGACGGACAAACAGAACGGACATGCATGACGAAGTTATAAAACTAAAGTATTTTACCACGGAACCTTTTAAATCAACCACGTAAAGTTCCACTTTTCGAGCAACTGTATTAAATAGTAAATACAACATATGCTTCTCGCATTTTTTATACCTAGTTATGGCATGTTTTTCACTACCGGCCCCATCTCTCACACGAGCTTAGCGCAGCAGGGGCGATGTGGCATCGAACACACAAATGGCAATCATAACCATTACTCCCTGTGATTTCTGATCACGCTCATTGTGTTGTTATTTACGTGGGCTACGTAAATAGCAAACCGTGTCACTCGTTAACTTGATTATTTTGTTGATTACACTCACTTTGGTAGCTTTCCACATGTAATGACGCAAATGTCTAGACTTCAGGTATTTGTATCTCGTATCTAAGGTATCTTGATGAGAAGAAGACATTACCTAATCTACATTAGATAAATAGCATACCTAATCACTAGAATCTTAAACAGGCTCTGTTAATTACGACATTTTTATAAGTTAACAACTCCAAAAGAAATGCATATCAATTGCAAAGATATAAAAAATTCAAATAGCCACGAAGATAATAAGACGCTTATGCAAAACCATAAAAGTTGGTACTTTTCCGAAACTTTGGTTATAGGTTTTTACATGTATAAATAATTGTGAAAACAAATTACTTTTCCAGATATCGTGTTTGTAATGGATATATTATCAAAGAAAGATTTATTTTTTTAGGTAACGGTCGTTAGTCTCAGTTAGCCTTTAGTCAAGTCTCGCTTCTCGTGCAGTCGCTTGAATTAGATTACCATAATGTAGGAATAACACTTGGACGGAAGAGTGCCTTCTTCGGGGGTGTGTGTTTAGGAAACTTTTCATAATTTAATTGATAATGTACGTGGGACGACTTTTGTTATAAAAAACATTTTCTATGTAGATATATTTACCCAACGCGGAAAAACAAAAAACTTAATACTAGTATTGGACCGTTTAATATCGAAAGTACTAAGAGGCAACTAGCGAGTACTGTGAAACCTTACCTTCACAGTCTTTTGGTAGGTAAATTGTCTTTGTTTGTTTCTGTACATTTATTGTCAACTATGTGAGGTGTTCAATAAAGAGTATTGTATTGTATCTTATAACTCTCTATAACTTGTCCACACTTTGTCGTTGCAAATGCTTGCAGAGATTGCAGAGTTAACTTGGTCCGACTCTAAGCACATATTTAAGTTAAATAACTACGGTGGGTAAACATAATAAGAGGTTAGGCTTATTTAGCAGCCTTCTAGCCCAGTCTGCAGTGACCTGCCGACGAAGCTGGAAATACCCGTAAGGTCATTTGCTTTCAGTGTTTATCACGATTCACGAACTAAGTACTGCATTGTTGACTTGCTTAATATTGAACTACCTAGAACCTACTTACTTAGGCGAACAGAAAAATAAACGCCGAAAAAAAGTCGCATCACAGTAAATAATAAGGGTTCCGTTTTTTGCCATTTGGCTACGGAACCCTAAAAAGCGTCCGTACGGGACAACCCGTCGAATGCTCCCTAAGCTCCCTTTGTAAAAAAAACTCGTAAAAGCAACCGGAATAAAGATAAAAGTGATATTTTTTTTCTATTTTAATGGATATAGAGGTATATATATGTTGATAACGTTAGTCTCACTTAAAACTTTTAATTAAAGCAGACCCGTGATATCCTTGAGCAAGGACACGCCTCACGTTGTACCTACCTACGCGTTAAATCGTCGTCCATAAATTCCACGTATGGCGTATCACGTGGACGCCTCACCTGGCACCCTTGTTACGCTACATGGTTTTCTAAATTATCGACTAAAATAAAATATTACAAATCTTGAATTGCTATGATGACTGTTTGTGATGATATAGGATACAAAAAGTTCCGAGGGCCGTATAACCTGCTAACCAAGAGAGGAAACTAGCGGCCCGATTCGAAAAATGAGATAAGATACAGATAAGTTCTGGTTTAGATAAGTTCTCATTTAGATATGACAGAAGCAACTCGATTCGAAATATCGTAGATAGATCTTATTGGTATCACAGCGGAATCGAAATAAACGTAAATTTTGACATTTCGTTTAGTTATCGATCTTTTAAAGATCTTTCCGGGATCTTAAACGTGTCTTAATCATTCTTCGAATAGGGCCGTAGGTCATATTACGTCTTCTGATTTCCTTCTCCGAAAAGGGACGTCTGTATAGTTAATATCAGTATCAATTGATGCTATTGTGTATTTAACTCAGCCGAGGGCTCGGTAAGCATTTTATTTTTTGAACCGATTTCGTTCATTCGTCCGGGAATGAAAAGGATTTCGTTTCCGGTTATTTTGAGATAACGGTTTATGCCAAATAAGTTCTCAGTACCTGGGCGACCGAGCTTTGCTCGGTTATAACTATTTATTGTAATATGGTGGTCTACAGGTGATAATCTTAACTACATTTTTTTACTAAATTAAACTTGTCTAAAACAATAAAAATTAAAAAAATTATATATATATACTTGAACATATAAAAAAAAAACAAAAGTTAGTCACCGGGCGAGATTCGAACCCGTAACACTCGTTTAGCAGTCCGCGTCTTAACCCGCTGGACCAGACGGACAGCGGCCGGCAACAAGAAATTAGCGACCATATTCTGCGTCGAAAGAAAAACGCATGAAAACTTGAAAACACGCGTTTTCCCAAACATAAGACTAATCTAGATCGATTGTGTACCCCCAAAAACCCCCATATACCAAATTTCAGCGAAATCGTTAGAGCCGTTTCCGAGATCACAGAAATATATATATTTATATATATACAAGAATTGCTCGTTTAAAGGTATAAGATTTCGTTCTTGAGGAACGAAACAATTAAACATACGTGCTCCGATGCTGCCCTTTGTGGAAGATCTTTTATCGCGAGTAGATAATTTAATTAAAAAATGATTTAGAAAGAGTCCTTAACATTAAGTTTAGTGACCGATCTTGGTGTCAAGGGTCCCTTCCCATCAGGCACGGTGGTTTAGGCATCCGTAGGATGTCCGGTGTAGCTTTGCCAGCTTTTTTGTCGTCGGTACATAGTTCGTTTGGTCTCATAGGGAAAATTCTTTGCACAAACTATGAGATCTCGGGCTTGGACGATGCAAAAAATGCGTGGCTGTGTGCGTGCCCCGGTCAAGACATCCCTGAAGATCCAGAGTCAAAAAGAAATTGAGATGATCCAGTGTGCAAATTGGCTTTAGCTACCCTTCTCGACCAGTGCGGCGCTGCGGAAAGAGCTAGCTAGACTCTTGGCAGCGAGCACTAGAGAGGCAAGGCACTGGCACCGCGCGCATCCATCTCCTAAAATTGGAACTTTTTTAGAGCCCAACACGCTCCGGCTCTCGATTTGCCTCCGTTTAGGTATTCCAGTGTGTGCCCCTCATCGTTGCCCCTGCGGTGCGGACGTTGACCAGTTAGGTCATCACGGTCTCTCCTGCCAGAGGAGCGCGGGCCGCTTTTCCAGACATGCCGCCCTTAACGACATCATCCGTCGGTCTTTTGCATCGGTCAATGTGCCTGCTCTATTGGAAATAAAAAAAAAACCATTCACTAACTTTTGATTATTGTGAAAGTAAAATAAACATTTTGTTTTTTTTTTTTTGATGATTTTGATTGGAGCCGACCGGCATATCGAGAAGTGACGGCAAGATACCTGACGGGATGTCCTTGATTCCGTGGAGTATGGGGCGGGTGCTGGTGTGGGATGCAACCTGCGTGGACACGCTAGCCCCGTCACATCTCCATGGAACCTCGGTAAGGGCGGCAGCTGCTGCGGAGGCGGCTGAAAATGCAAAGGTGGGGAAATACCGCGGTCTCGGTGCCGAATACAGTTTTATTCCGTTCGGCGTCGAGACCCTGGGTCAATGGGGTCCTGGCGCTCTGAGTCTCTTAAGAGCCCTTTCAAAGAGACTCAGAGACGCAACTGGGGACCGGAGAGCTGGCAGTTACCTCGCTCAACGCATCAGTCTGGCAGTTCAGCGGGTTAACGCAGCCAGCATCATCGGGACCTTGCCGCAGGGGCCTTTTTAAGATTTAGTTTAGTTTAGTGTAATTTTATTTTTGTATAGTCTGTATTTAGATTAATTGTAATTTTAAGTTGTTTTTCTTTATTGTTTCTGACACGTTTTTATGTTGAATTCTTTCAAAATAATTTCTATAAGATTGAAGAACCGATAGCCGTTTGTCTTATAATTCTATCTATAGTGATTCACCTGTTCCATTGTCTGTATGCAATAAAATTTTACAAGCTAAATTCGACCCACTTCCCATTATTCGACGAAGCTTCACATGCTTATGAAAGTTTGATGGGTGAAAGAGGTCGACAGAAGAACTCTGTGATAAAACAACGTAACCTCATAGTGTTGGTTAGAATTATCTCGATTTCTATTAGGGTAGTGCAAGGGTAGTGGCCCCTAAAAATGAACTGGCTGGAGATGGCTTTAAAAAAGAAACAATTAAATCCTGAGGTACGACTGAGTCATACCTAGTTATGAATTTTCTGGGTTGATTTTTCAGGCTCGGCGTGGGCTCGGCTTTTACGCTCGAGATCGACAACTGTTAAACGTGACGAAATGTTCTGGTAAAATATGCGCTTATAGCACCGTATAGCAGCAAAACAAATAAAAACGGTCAAGTGCGAGTTCGTTTAACTTCCGTACCGAGGGATCCGTACAAACTTTCAATTATCTCATGTAACTATAGACACAAAAGACTTGACCAGGGGCCCATTTCTTGAACCATATTAGTCGAAGGATATTAGACTAATATTATTAGTACACAAACTGTCAAATCGTATGGGTTACAATGACAACACATATTACATATTAGACTAATAGTTCGAGAAATCAAAGAATATAATAATATATTTATAGTAACGAGAAATGGGCCCCAGAAGTATACTAAGCATAATTGTGAACAGCGCCATCTATCGGCAAATCGTAAATGGCGGAATGCATCAACAATATCAACATCTCCTAGTAAGTATTGTATTCTTTGATCAACATTCACGGTCCTACAATAACACTGACAATGTGACAATCCTGTGCGGAAGCCCCGAGCCCCGCCCATCGCTTGCAGGCTTTGCAAGACTGCAAGACGCAAGAGGCATCCTGCTTGGGTGTTGCAGGACGCCATGCGGTCCGCGACAACATTAACAATCCTGCATAATGAGGCGGATGGATTAACATGCAAAAAATACTTTATCTCGAATTGACAAAAATGTTTAATATTTGATATTTATATTATGCCCTCTAATATTTTTTTTACATTCCAAATATATTGTTAATGATGTGTTAAAATGTCGTGAAACGGAAAACGACCCTCCCAATAGTTATCGCCTGTCACAAGGGCCCAATTGGCAAGTGCCCGCAGACCGTGTGGATTAATAAGTCCTATAGGGAGCGTGCACGAACTGTAGCAGGCAGCACAGGAGCTGTCAGATTTTTGGCGCGAGGCATAAATGTGATGTTTATTGTTCCGATGTAGCCCACAAGGCAGAGCCTACTATGCACAAGAAAACACGTGACGTGTAAATGCACATGTTTATGGTTCTGATTCAGGCCACAAAATGGCAGACCCTCCAACGCGCACGGTCGCTATTCTATTTGCCGGAACAAGACAAATACTCCTTTAAAGCCATTACAGACAGGCGTACCGAGTCGCGACCTTAGTGCGGTCAAAATATTACTTTTTCGCTTTCTCTTAGCCCCCCCCCCCCCCCCTTACACATTCCTGCCTTGCAGTCCGCCTTGCATTCAAATCAAGCTTCAAAATATGTAAAATAGATATAAAAATAAAAACATTCAAAAATATCCTTGCAAGAACCATCGGGCCCCGTTGGCAAGTGCCCGGTGACCGTGTGGATCTAATAAACCCTTAAGGCCCGGCGGCAGGATGGATGTAATAAGCCCTTAAGGCCCAATAGATTCGTGTTATTTTCTCACTCACACTGCGGCTTCTTTCACGAGTGTGAGCGAGAGAGCGAAACATAATACATATGTCCATTTTTAGAAACAATTTTCATATTTTTAGCTTTTGTGCAATATTTGTTAACGATTGGCACGTTGGCTACGCACCCATGAATCGAATCGAGAAAGGCTTCAAGATTGCTAATTACATTTTTGGCAACCGTTTGTGATTTAAAAAAAGCGGTACGAATTTTCAAAAACTCCGCTTTCTGAACCTACCACGGACTTAGAAAATCCATGGAACATTTAATGTAAGGGCTCCTCTACACGATGGCCCAGCGTAGGCCAGTCTAAGGTAGGCAGCTATGCGGTCGAATGAGATAGCAATATCATTTGTTCCCTCTAACGCATAAATGCATCCCTTGGACTGGCCTATGCTGGGCCATCGTGTAGAGGAGCCATAAGTTCCGGTTCCGGACTCCGATTGGGAATGAAATAGACTAGTATTGCCAACGTAAGGAATTAATTAATATAACCTGTCACCCACAATCACTTGACGCCTAACGAGCTTTTGTTTTGGCTAATTTGGCTATAATCTGTGGCAAAGTTTTTACCGGTGACCGCTTTTTTGTCTTTTGAAGTATTTTCATTTCAATGCCGTGACTAAACTTCTACAATATAGAATAATAAGTTACAATAGGAACTGGGTTTCAACATCTTTTTAGGATGGGTGAAGAAAGCCAGGCGACACAAACGCAAACCCAGAATTCGCAGATAGAATGGAGTCAACCTACCACTCCAGGTTGCATACCGACAATATGGGGTAGACTTTATTCGACCAAACTTTCATTGAAAGGGAAGCTGTGCTGGAAGGCTTCTAGTTACCCCGAATACTATGGTAAGTGTATAATTATAGTTAAAGTTAATTAAGATATCTATATTAACCAATAAATACTTGCTAACTTGACCTTGTTGATTTTTTTTAACTGTTTAGGGATGATAACATATTTCATTTATATTATTTTGTCATTAAGAAAATCCTGAATTGTACAGATCTCATACAGCCAGAATTCAGCCTTGGAAGGGCTCTTTCATGCACATTTGTTATGAAGAAAGATATAATTAAGGAAGATATCATTAAAAATATTAGCAAGCAGCATTTTATGATAAGAAGAGACATGATGTAAGTACTGCTTAAACATTTTGTTTTGACTTTGTTTCATTTTGTAGCTTTGGCCCTTAAATTTTAAAAACCCTTGTTATGTACCTGTTGCACAAAGTACTACACCTGTGTGTTGTCTAAAATTTTTATTCTAACTAATTTATTTTGACCTCCAGGGAGCCTCTTAGCCCTGCTATTATAACAGACCTGTCCTATAATGGCACTTTTTTAAATGGTGAAAAAATTGGCAAAGGCAATAGCAGAGTCCTAGACGACAATGATGAAATATCTGTGACCCATCCTGCTGTAAAAAGTATGCATTTTTTATTTTATTTGTTTTTATATTGCTAAAAGCATGTTTTCTCCAGCAAAGCTTATTGTTGATGCTTAAGTACTTTTATTATAAATCACAATTTATGTACAAGTGGGCGAAATTGGGGATGATTGGTGCTGTTCATATACCTACCAGAAACAGCATTTAACTGCAGGTATCAGTATAGGCATCTAAACACTTGTGTCATCCCTGGAGTTGTAAGCCAACTAATGTTTGACCAACCACTCTGTTGACAGTAGTACAAGTCTCCCATGCAATCTCCATAGCAGTGTTGGCCGAAACTTTAATGCAATTAAAAATGATTGGCCATTAACCATTATAAATTGAACCGTAAACTGTACCCGTCCGTTACGGTTACGGTTAAATTTATAATGGTTAATTGCAATGAACATTCGGCCAACACTGCTCCATAGCTTCTATGAACTAACCTGTACCAAACAAAATGTATTTTTCAGTTTTTATTTTCAAAGACCTATTGAAGGAACAGGATAAAGTACCTACAGAAATTTCACAAAAATACTATATCTCAAGGATTCTTGGCCAAGGAGCTTGTGGGCTGGTCAAGTTAGTGTATGACAAGGTAGGGATGTCAAAAAGGCTATGTTTATAATGTGGCTTTACAATAACTACTCCTTGACTGTTTCTGATGTTATTCATATTTCAGACAAAATGCACCAAGCATGCAATGAAAATCATTAAAAAAAGCAGAATGACTAATGGACAAATTAATAATCTGAATAACCCGGAGAAAATTCGAAATGAAATAAATATTATGACTGCCTTGAGGCATGTAAGTATAAACTGTAGTTTAAACAAGTCATATTATAAACTAGCTTCTGCCTGCGAATTTGTGTCATCTGTATGGAATGGTGATGGTTATTGATATGATAACTACCTCCATACCAAATTTCATCTAAATTGGTTCAGGGTGAAGTTTAAGAGGTTTTGCATTCATAATATTTGTGGATTTCTCATACTAAACCTTCAAGGGTTTGGGATTCGGACTTTCAGTATTGCTGAAATATATAAAACAAGATATCTTATTATGCACACTATGAAAAACCCAATTATGGTAAAGTGTAAAGAAATAAGTTTTTGGCAAAAATTTCATTTCATCTACAATTCTAATAACCCCAAACATAAGTAGGTTGCATTGTTTCATCACATAGTTCCTGTGGCCACCTTCAGTCTATCATCAGATCAGCTTGATGGTACCATAATCATTGTCACCTGACTTACATATTAATGCAAAATTTGCTTCCAAGATTTGATCCACAACAACCCACACTAACTAACAATCTTACATACTAACAGGGCAAGTTAAGTAAAAGCTTGTCAAATACAATATCTCTATAGAGAAAAGTTTCAAGTGTTACATTATTTATTGTATTAACACAAGTTGTCATTGTTTCCGTACATTCTTTGTACTTGGCTTGTTACTTGCATTGTACATGCATTTTGTTTTCAGCCATGTATAATATCTACGGAAGCTGTATATGACTCGCGTGAAGCCGTGTACATCATCCTGGAGCTCATGCAAGGTGGTGAACTGTTCGACAGGATCACTAAACATGGACGTCTGACAGAAAAACTGACCAGATTCTTGTTCAGGCAAATGGTGCTGGCTGTCAAGTATCTGCACTCTCAGGGCATCACTCACAGAGACCTTAAAGTATATATTTCTTTATCTAGAACCTACTACAATAATAGTAAATCAAACAAAGTGAACACAGTCTCCACAGACGTGTTTTTTTTTAATCAAAAGTTTCTGAATATCTCTAAGATCTTACTTATTTTATAAATTATACCATCATCTATCTACAAGTAAGTTAACTATATTTTATGAATTGGCTGTCTGTATTTTTTACTCACCAATTTCTCTCGGTCACTAAGCAATACATACACACACACATACATATTAACATTTATTAGATACTGATTTATCAGATTCCAATTTATTTGTTTTCAGCCTGAGAATGTGCTATTAGAGAGCAAAGATGACGAGACACTGGTGAAAATCAGCGATTTTGGCCTGAGCAAGTTTGTTGGCGAGGACAGCTTCATGAAGACCATGTGTGGAACGCCACTTTATTTGGCTCCGGAAGTATTAAAGGCAAACGGAAAAGGATATGGACCTGAGGTTGATGTTTGGAGTCTGGGTGTAATTTTTTTCGTTTGGTAATTATAACTGTCAAATACTATAAAAGCCAAAAATGAATTCCTGTGTTCATATCATAAAGCACCAAATAGTAAGAGATAAGTTATACCTTATGATTATATACTTATTAAGTATAGTTGACAATATATATTGTATTTATCGTTCTTATTTTTCAGCCTGGCAGGGTACTTGCCCTTTTCAGCGGAATACTCGGACATGTCTCTTCGAGACCAGATAGTAGCTGGCCGTTTTCGCTTCTCCCCGCCCCACTGGGAAGGCATTAGTCTCCGGGCCAAACAACTTATGAAGAAAATGCTGACAGTGCCCGTTGAAAGGAGAATAACGCTTGACCAAATTCTGAGGCATAGCTGGATGCAGGTAAAACTTTTAAGTCCATTGATCTAAAAATTAACAAACACAATACCATTATTAATTTAATTATAATATGAAAGCTTTTCCATATTCCCAATAAATTAGCATATAACATTTATCACTTGCCCCCGCGCGAAGTCAGAGAAGTGGAGTAAAAACTGAATAAAGAAGTTTAAATTAGCTTATAGTGCGCCACAACTGGCAAATTTTGATTTAGTCCCTATTTGTTCACAGGATGTTGATGTTATAAATAGGGTAGACAGGCTACTGATTCAATCTGTTCAAGTGAGGCAATTCAGCCAGCTTTCAGTTTCCTCAATGAACTCCGACGAAGAGAACAACAGTAACGCAGACAATTTAACTGTCATAAGATTAGTGGCTAAAGGAAAGCGCGGTCTGAGCGACAGTTTCAGCAGTTCTTGCGAACCTATCCCGAAGAAACTGAGGATAGCGCTGTCATCCATGGATGAAGACACTAGCTCAGCAAATAGCTTGAGCAACCCATGAACCTCAATAGGTCTGATAGCATGTAAGTTTCGCCTAGGCCACCAGTGCTTTCTGGTTACCAGACTGCAGTGGTTATTAAGTATGATTATTGTTATGTGTCTACCTCATTGTGAATTACCTTTATAAGTAATTATTTGAATTTTTTTTAATTACATGTTGTGTTGAATCGGGGCCTTTGAGTTTTCTGTGAGTTATATTACTAATTACCAAATCGAGTTGGAGGTAACTACTGGAAATTCCAGTGGTTACCACTGGTAAAAGGTGAGGAAAGAATCCTAGTAGTTGTCATTGGTAACAACTTGGTGGGAACTAGTCGGAATAGCCCATTAAAACCATAACAAGCAAATTTGGAAATATAATAAGCAGTTGCAGAAATTACAGCAAAGGCCCCTAAATCTATTTTTATATTTGTTGATATGATTGATTCTTATCCAATTTATGTGCTAATAATTGATTTGTGTGCTTTGTGTATCAATAACAAGCAACATTGTTATTGTTGTCTAAATGTTTTAATTGTTGATGTTTGACACAAGTCTTCAACTACAAAGTTTTCATTGTGATGTTTCAAATACCACCTGTTACCACTATTTTACTTATAGGTCCAGGGATAAAACCGCGAAAATCGAAGTTTATCAATTGCGGGCAATTTTCTCTGGCACTCTAATTAAGTCTTAGTGAGAGTAAAAGAGAAAGATCCCTGCAATTTGCGGGCCCCTGTACCCGTACCACGAGTAACTGACAGTGTCAACACTGACATATACGCTAACGTCTACGTAATTTCTTTACATCTCCCTCGCACTAATATATCAGTACGAGCAAGATGCATAGAAAGTAAGTTACGTTAGTGCCAAACTGGTGGATAGCTGTACTGGTCACGGCTGGGATTTTTTCAACTACCACTGGTAACATATAACTAATTCGAATTTTAACACGCTAGAATATGTCGTGCATCACAATGTATACTTTGTATTGTGTTTATTTGATTTTAGTACGTGAATGACGCCAGACGGAAATGACGGCGAAATGATTCCGCCTTTAAACCACCGACATTGTGCCATTTTACTATCATGTTACGTGTTGAAATAATTAGTGGGTACCGTAAAATGCGGTGACTAATGGAAACGGGGCTACTTTGATAATTAGTGCGTTTTATTTTAGTTCTGTTGATTTATTTTGAGTACCTAGTTATATAATTAGGTAAAAATATCGATATTTATCGTAAGGGTCATCACTCATCATTGGTCACCTCATTTTACGATGACGTTTCTGATTTATGCCTTTTTCCAATTAAAATGCCATTATAAAAAATAAATTACTTTTATTTTCTTCATTGCAAATTTACGATATCTAAAAAAACGATTTCAGTATTACATAGTAGCTATTACCTATGTAATTTAGACATTACGATTACTTCAATACATTTCAGTCTTGCCATTCAATACAGGTTAACCTTGATCTAGTTGGTTCCCACGATCTTCAATAAATTATATAAAAAAAAACAATAATCATCACACCTAGGGTCAATAAATAAGCCACGGAGTTCATTAATGAACTTAACGATTGTAGGTAAAATTGATTACCATTTAACGTTAAAACTGTTTTGAGTGCATAAAAAATTCTAATTATTAAATTTATATCATTCTAAATAAATTAGGAACATAATTGAAAATTTAACATTGACAATATGGAATAATCAAACTATTATTGAATTAAAAAATAATAACAAATGAGGTAATTATGAACAAGTCTTCAATTGCTTGAGAATCAATACATTTCATTGAATACGTTGATTCAAATAGAACCTATCATTTACATCCAGTCCCTCTTTTGCAACCAGCATGATTAAAATGCGCATTATAAATAGAACGTTATCTAGAGTTGATCTTGTGATGCCTATTTGAACCTATATAATTATATATTACAGTATCTCACACTAGTCACGTCACCGTATTTTGTCTATTCAAAATACCAAACGAAATCAGTCTTTACAACGACGCAATCAAACTTTGATTTCAAGCGCCTCAGTGAGTAATGCACGACTCTGCTCACAATCAGTATGAGTACACTCACAGATCTAATTCAATGTCTTAAGGTCACTTAGGAATTAAACTATTCGCCTGCCGCGTGTTCTTGGGCATTGCTATGTGAGGGCTCCGCACTTTGAGCTTCTGCTTCTGTAAAAATAAATACACTTTTGAAATATACAAACCTTGTGGAAGAAATATTTTATTGCAATGTTTAAATAAAGAAGTCTGCTATGGATAGAGCCATCCCCGATTTAGTTGGAAACATTAGATACGTAGTTATTATAAGCAAGTACGAGTAATACGTATATTAAAACAATAGTCACAAAGAGACATAACAGTAACACAGCGAGCTCGTGCACAGAAAGCGGTCTACCGAGTTGAAGAACTCACCACTACGCTAAACTATTTTTGAAGCAACTGAAACAATGTGAAGGATAGATTCACAACAAAACGTAATTTAAATATAAGTTACATAATACACAAAGTGAACGATAAATTATTATTTTAGTTAGTCTTGTTTTGTCTCAATGCGACTAGGTAAAACTATAATTAGTTGAAATACGACCATGAAAAGTCTAAACGAAAATAAAACATAAAATCATCAACAAAAAACTGGTGTTCTCTAACCAGTATTATATCAATGCTACTAAGTCAGTAACACTGAATCTCAAACATAAAAATTACTGACCGTGACATGAAAAAGAAAAATAAATGCGTAAAAAACTACTAGATTTAGGCAAACTACTCAAAACCGATGAAAATATTCATATGAATTACATACCAGCGATCGCTCTGTCCACTTTTAACTTGTCCCTGACGATGTAAATGGACGTCAGGAGGAAGAATACTCCTCCAATGACTTCCACGAAACACGTAACGAACAGCGCGTATTGCAACGCTCTGAACTGCACGCTATTGCTCGGTGACTCTTGTGGCATTGTGCCTAATGATTTTTTCAATGATTCCGATATCTGGAAAAAGTAATACACCCTTTAAATACATCATGCTGATACGCTTAGGTACATGACATACACACAAAATATGTTATTACTGTCAACTACTTAGTATGTACTAATATCAATGAACTATCATATATAATGTTGTAGCAACCCATTTTCTTGCTCTGATGCGATCCAGGCATTTGACACCACGTTCAACAGATTTACATTCACACGATACAATTTTAATAAAATAATTTAAATTGGACTCAGCTGAACTGTCTTCATGGAAACCATTTTTTCAGTTAATAATATTATTCTGACCATTAAAAATTAAAGTAATTAAACTTACCACTCCAACTAAATAGGGACTGCCCGCATCCCCAAACATGTGTGATATCAGGATCTGGAACGCTTCAGCAGTAGACCGCCGCGGAGGCACCACGACATACTGGAAACATAATGTAACCGTCAGCTCCGGACATCTTTTAAAGAAATGAGACATACACGTACAACTATTAAACTAGTACTAACAAAGCATAAAACGACATATTTACAACGCCAAACTAATTACATATGTAGTATTTCCTTTGTTCATGCGTAAGATTTGAGGCGTTTTATTTATAATATCTGGGAGACTGACCCCAAAAACTCCCATATAGAAAATTTCATCGAAATCGTTAGAGCCGATTCCGAGATCCCCGATATAGAATAAGAATTGCTCGTTTAAAGGTATAAGATTGATATCAATCATTCTATATTATTTAATAAATGCTTTGAGGAAAACGTTATCTTTATGTGTAGCTAATAACAATTTGCATAATATGTATATTATTTGATATCATGCGTCAGGAATTCTAATCATAAGCGTTGATATCAGCGCCATCTATGTAACATGGTCAACATTACTAATATGAAACATGCAAAACACAAGTAAGTTGCGTATGTAGTACCAGCCTTTGCCAATAGATGTCACTATTTTTGAATAAAATGAAATCGGTCCACTCAGCCCTGTTATCAATTATAGAAAAATATTCCAATGAATATAACTTTCTAAATAATTAATATTGATACACTAGATTATCACAACCGGGCAACAGTGGGCCGCTACGGCTTAATAAGTGTTTGCAATGACTGATTCAATTTTACGCATGCAACCCAAAGCAAATATACTACAAGTATACATATAGAAACCGGATACAGTACACATATTTACTTCATGCACCCGTTTACCACGATCCCAACTACTACACTACAAACTGATAAAAAACAAAATGTAATAAGCATCCAAATGTATTAGCCTTTATTTTACTAATAGGGGGTATTACTGCAATGGTCTGCCGCCAGGTGCAGCACTATCACTTATCGTAAATCACAGAGTACCTTAGGATGGTATTCCACCTGTCCAAGTTCTTGGTCCAATGTGTATTTGCATCAGATGCATCTCACATTTTGCTTAATGAGAGTGAGACGCAATACACTGGATAAAGAAATTGGACAGGAATACCGTCCTTATACATACTGTGCCTAAAACAGTTTTTTGACAAGTTTTCACAGATAATTTGTTACGAATAAATATTACATCAAGGCGGTTTGTTTACAGAGGGCCTGCCGCGAATCCCGAAAATCGGCATTTCGTTATCTGCCACTCTATCGCTCGAATATGCAAGAGTGATAGAGAGGCAGATAACGAAATAACGATTTTTGTGTTTCGCGGTAAGCCTTCTGTTGTGCTAGTGGCTCTCCCTTCGCAATTTTGCGTAATATTCCCTATTGGACAACTGCCACTTGACAATTTCAATTCCTGGGTTATCGACCCATCGAATAACAAACGTTAAAATTAGTGAATAACCCTTTAGAGTCAGACCAAGCTAAGTTGGCAGCGAATTTTATAGCCTAGATTGTTTATTTATTTATTAAGGTTTGCCAACAGGTGTAATACAAATACAATTGGACTTAAATTATAACCACAAAAATCATACCGGAGTATTCACCCAATTATAGGCAAACACAACTTCCTAATGATTGTGCAAGTGTTACTTTTAACGTCAAACTTCTATGAAATTATAACGAATTAATTAATTGCACGGCCTGGGCTATCAAAATCGGTGCCAACTTAGCCTGGTCCTACTCTACCATCGTATTTTCACGGAAACGCACAAATGTGTCAATGGTACAAAAGTACTGAGACTGACTGAAGTAGGATGACATTACGAAGTTTCCGAGAAAATAGATGGCAAAGGATTGTTTTCAGTACATCGTGTACATCGGTCAGGCGGCAGATCAAATGTTAATGCATCTTTACATTACATTTCATATTTAAGTATAACTATAAAGAGTATTAAAACGGCATCGGTCTGGATTTCTTTTTATCTACCGGAGACCACATCACAGTGTATTGCTACTCGTCGGTCTTACCGTTCATCGAACTGACAGGTGGCAATTGTCGCACCAGTTAAATAAAGGCATCATACTCTCGGACGAGAAGCCAAGCTTACCAGCGACATATCGGCCACTATTGCCCAGTTGAGATTCAAGAAGACCTCGCCGATAAACATGGCGACGAACGGTCCGTAGAAATAGTGGTCGCACAGAACGAGGCCGAGGGTCATGGCCGGCGCGGAGAGCAGGAGGCCGAGGCCGCAGATGACGGCGTGCGCGCGCGGGAAGCGCTTCACCAGCGCCGCGCCCAGCCACGCGCCCAGCGGCACGCCCAGCAGCCCCGACGTCATCGTGATCCCGCCGAACATTAGCGACACCCTTCGTGCAATATGGCGAGGTCAACACATGCATCCGGTACGGGTAGTTACAGCCCCGTGTTGGAGATACGTTACTTTTGCGACTCGTTTCGTTTCAAAATTGTAGGGTCCGATCCGGACTGGACTGGACTTATGTGATTTACGACAGCAAATTATTTCTTATTGTGAAAAAAAATCGCTTTTTTATAATACAGCTTTTGACGTTAAGATTTAAAAAGTCGCAAAAATAATGTACTAAATATTTAACGCGGCTTTTGAACAACATTAGTTAGTATATTTGGTATTATCAACAAACAACTTGAAAATTGTATTGTTCAAAAGCCCTGCAATATTACATGTTATAATTGAATTGTAATACATATTTATGCTTTAGTCACGATATCATGTGGTGAGAAAATATTTGATCTTATAAACAAAATAAGGTTATAATTAATTATAAGCGGCATTCTCTGAAAACAGCGCATGGATGGCGATGGGGTCATGAACTAAGACGAGTCGTATTCATTGGAATATTTTTCTTGACATATTGGGCGGTGGACGATTTCTGCTTTAAATGCTTGCACCATACGAAACTTAGCGCCCGCATGCATATGCAAGTATAGTGGGTTTTCTGCTACAATTATTTCATTGTACGAAAATAGTTTTGCATATTCTTTAATATGGTAAAATTGGGAAATAGACTTTTAACCACAATACACTTTGTTTTTACATAGTAAAATATAAATGGCTCAAATAATACGGTTCCATAAACCATTCGACCGTTAATCGATACGTTAGAGTCATTAGACGCAGAAATTATTTGAAATCAACGATTTCACACAACATCTAGCTGTTTCTTGTGTGAAATCGTCCTCTTGGTAGTGACGAAAAGTAGTTTTACGAGTTACATGTAGAAAGTTTTTGTTACAATTCTTATTACCAAAAAAGAAAAAGATGCGTGTCATCAGAAATAAAATATAAAAGTAGCAGAAGACCCTAGTTAAAGTCAGAAAACGCTCACCAATATAATATCGGCCACGATGGACCACGTCAGGTTGAGCGTGAGCATGCCCAGGAACATGAGCAGGTAGGCGGTGGCCTCGTGCGCGCTGACGCACAGCAGCGCCAGGTAGACGAGCGGCGCGGACGCGAGCAGCGCGAAGCCGCAGATGAGCGCGTCCGCGTCCGCCGCCGCCGCGCGCAGGCGCTGCGCCAGCGCCGAGCCCAGCGGCACGCCCAGCGCGCCCGCGCCCATGCCCACCAGCCCGAACTTGTACGACACGCTGCCGTCACACATCATGCTATACTCGTTGTAGCGTGCCAGCTAGGGTTTCTGCTCGACAATTTTCGAGGCGGGAAATCTCGAGAAATTCGTCCTTTGCCGAGGCGGAAAAAAAAACTCAATGCCTCGAGAACTCGAGAAATAAATCTCTTGTTGTAGTAAAAAGAAAACACGCGTATAACACGTGATGTGTCTATAAATAGTGTATTACTTTACGTTGTTAAATAAATGTACACAATGTTTTTTTTTTTCATATTCAGGCACTACATTTATTAGTTAACCAATCAAATATTAAACTGCCTTGATCCGTCCCCTATCGTTCTGGATTCAACAGATTTTCATATAATGTATCTTTTGAACTACTACCCTCAAATGTCTAAAGAATTCGTCTCGTTTAAGGTTCATTACTATGCTTCCTTTCCGTCTTTTATTAAAAACGCTTAAAATAATAGTAACTATTACTTATAAAAGCAAAGTAATGTAAGTAATCTTATATGACTTATAACTGTTCCATATTTGCCTCGACTTATTTTTTAAACGTGTTTTTCAATAAAAAGACACGTCATTAGATCACTTATCTTATTTCTTATGCCAAAAGACGAATTACATTACAGGGCCATGTAATAACAAATATTACAAAACGAATTTACTCTTAATAAATCAAATAATACCGATATATTCCTATTGGCAAAATAGAGTAAGTATATTACGTAGTAAATCTTCTGTAAGTTTGTCACTTCGAGTTAAATTAATTCACTTGAATATTCTTGCCTAATAAAACACCATATTGTGATTTGTATACATTTTCTTAAATACCTAAAGAAATACACTATAGCATATTACATCGCCGGCGCGCACGCCTGCACCTATAGCTTTTTTTTTTGTTATTGAATTTTTGATCATTAAGTGCAATTTATGGTAATTACAAATTTACAATTTGTATGATTATTGATCTCACCTACACGACTCCTACGTATCCAATTTGTATTAAAGCAAAAAAATGAAAATAACATCATATATTTTGAGACTTTCAACATTAAAACAAGAAATATTACTTTGCTAATCCGCGAGAAAATAACGTGTTAGTCAATCAGTGCTAACCCGTTATACTTACTTGCGTATTTTTACATGCAATTAATGTTCCCACCCTCCCACCGCAAAAATAAATACGCAAATAAATATAACAACCCACCACCAAAAGTACAAAACTCGACACGTGTTTCGCCTCTCTACGAGGCATCCTCAGGAGATGCTGGAGATGTTGACGGTCTGACACCTGACAACTGTCTGTGTGTGTGTGTGTGTCTGTGTGTGTTGTTGTGTGTCAGTTGTTGCAAGTAAGTATAACGGGTTAGCACTGATTGACTAACACGTTATTTTCTCGCGGATTAGCAAAGTAATATTTCTTGTTTTAATTAGCATGGATTTCCGCAAAGTAACGCCTGATTCTATTAATTACTTTCAACATTTCTCGAGATATTCGAGAAATCCTGGTCGAGAATTCCCGTGCCTCGAGAAATAAAAAAGGTCGAGAAACCAGAAACCCTAGTGCCAGCCTAATACATATTACGTAGCTAAGGATGCACCTTGTTTACGTTGTCACGTGCTGTGAATTTGTGTATTCTCAGCATTCTTCTACGATAAGCTAGCCGGAAGAAATCTAATTGTAAATAACTTGGAAAAAATACCCGCCTAAGTTAAGTGCAATTTAAAATTTTTAACTAAACATCTCACTGAATCGAACTACTAGACTCTCATCTGTAATGGGCGTAGTCAAGTGAAAAGGATCCTACCTGTAAAATTGTCATGAAGTGTATGTGTTTTGTGTTTGGCAAAAGGTTTTAATTATGATGATATTTTTTGAGTTCCATTCTTTCCCCTCGTCGGCCGAATTTAGTCTGTATCCATATACCAATGGTATCAATGAAACACTTTACATAAAATTCTCACCTCTCTAGAGTAATGTGTTGCATGTTCGGTTGCAGAGTGAGGCCTAGAAAGATGAACTGGGGGCCCCACCACGCGAGGGCTCCCGTCACGAACGCGACGCACGTGAACGCTAATGTTGACAGCATAAACGACGGGCTGAAATGGCGATGACGACGGTTATTGCAAAGATTTTCAAACAAAATGACAACCCAAGAGTGCTAAAAAAAGTTGCAAGCAGCGTATATTAACCAGCGTGTAGTAAAATAGACGAGTCCCTGAACCAAAAGCCAATATACAAAATGTGCCGAAGAATCCGACCTTACGTACTTATAAAAATACGTACAATATCCATATGTACTGCACGACCAGCGACTACCTACACCAATTTAATTATTGTCCATTACGAGATTCAATAGGAATTTTATATAATTGACATTGTGAGGGTCAAAGTGATCCCATTCAAGTTCACCCACACCTTTAATTCTAGCGTTTCGTGTTGACAAGAAAAATAAAAGGCTGGAGGTATTTTCACGTACTTCTAGCCATCATTGACTCGTCATATAATCTATTTTAAATAGCTTTTGCTATATTAACATTAATATGGTACCTAATTTTCTGCACGACCAATTGACGATGATGACACATAACAGCTTTTTTTTTTGTCAACTTTCCGCCCACGTTTGCATAGCGGTCTCAGAGATCTATGACTCGTAGCGCCACAGTGAGGTATTTTATAATCGTTTGCCAAACCAAGATAAACGTGGATGTTCTTTCACTTAGCAAATTATAGATCGAGCTGGTCGAGTCGTCTATCTATTCGTAAACGTGACAATCTTTCGGTGATTTTGCTATATCAAATCATAAACGTATTTCTGAACAACTGAACGCTATTCTTAGTCTGAAACTGTGATGTTGACATTGTTTTTTTTTTTATACTACGTCGGTGGCAAACAAGCATACGGCCCGCCTGATGGAAAGTAGCCTCCGTAGCCTATGTACGCCTGCACCTCCAGAGGAGTCACATGCGCGTTGCCGACCCTAAACCCGCCCCCCTCGTTGAGCTCTGGCAACCTTACTCACCGGCAGGAATACAACACTATGAGTAGGGTCTAGTGTTATTTGGCTGCTGTTTTCTGTAAGGTGGAGGTACTTCCCCAGTTGGGCTCTGCTCTAGATCTGGAATGACATCCACTGGCTGTGCCCTACCACACAAAGCGAGATGACATTCACAATGCCCATACCTCTCTTTTGGACGTAGTTTAAGGACGTACCCGGGTCCAAATATAAGTTGACCTATAAGTTCAGATACTTACTTTCTAACAAGCGAGCGTATATCAGCCTTGTAGGACGTGGCCCTGATGTGGCTGTCTTCGGCCTGGCCGCGCTCGGGGTCCGTCATGACCCACGCGATGAGCGCCACGGCCACGGCGCCCAGGAACGGCGTCACCCGGAGACCCCAGCGCCAGTTGTGCGCCGCCGCGCCTGCCACGGACCCCACTATGTAACCGAGGCCGCTGTAAATAGGTACATCTTAAGCAGAAAATATAAAAACACTTTGAAAACTAAAAATCTAGGCTGACTAATGGAACGATGGTTTTAAACCGCAGATGACGTTGTATGGATAAAATCGCCGCCTTAGGGCCGCTTAGCTTACGCCTGTCTCTAAAAATACACGAGATAACAAGCTCATAATTCTTCCTACTAATAAGTCAACGTCCGTCTGATATGGACTTTAATTTTAGCCTTAGTGATTCGTATGTTTATTTATAGATGTTGTTTCAGAGGGTTAAGGGTTTTTAGACATAACATAACCAATATAAAAGGACTTCATGAAATAAACATCGGGTATCATCAAGTCATATTTTAATCGAAATAGGTTTCATTAGTACCTATGTATTTAGGTAGGTATTCTAGATATTTAAACTGTAACAAACTATGTTAGAAATATGTTATTCTCCATCGATTTCAATCTTTATCTTATTACAATAAGGTACATTTTTATTTAATAGTCAGTTTGGCCAACTGTGCCTTCCCAAAAAACACAAGAAGAGGGTAGGTATATAGCAGTTAAATGTAAGGCGAATTTCTTTCAGTCCGGTAAGGAAATTGTCCGTAGTGAAATTTCCAGTATTGTTATATACCTAACATTGTATTTGTTCGTGGCGTTAACATATCTAATTACTTACGTCTGGAATAACAACTTTAGTATCGGAACATTCATCAAAGTACGCTAATTGATATGAAGTGAAGCGTGTACGATAATATCAATCTTATTGACATACAGTCCACGTACAAAGCGAGAGCGGCAATCGCCTGGATCTTCCGATGCTATCTCCATACTTGGCACGGATTGGCGAATGTCCGCCCTTATCATCGTACGACCACGGCAAGGGCAAAGCAAACATCGCCAAACGGAAGATAACATAAACAAATATATATAGACCTCCCGTAGCAACCGATATTTTTTGTTTACATATATATATATATATATATATATATATATATAATCTGAACCGATATCCGTCCGATATACCGTTTTTACATCCATCTGCCTAAGAGAACATTCCCAACTGTCTTTAGAACTGAATCATCATAACTACAGAAAGTGATGCAAAGAGTTTCCAAGCGTATTTTTGGGCGGTTCATAAGAATATTATGACTTCTAAGTGTTCTAACACGGGTACCCTTCCGCAGGGGACAGACCTGGGGGACTTTTCATAGGAAGCGGGTTTTTATATTCTTATTTACGTTTCTTATTTTATTAAGTTTAATTTAGTTAGTTTATATTACTTATAATGTTGATTAGCATTATAATAGCTTATAAAGTATATTCTGATTTTATTTCGTCATAAATTTTATTAAATTAAATTAAATTGTAAACATGAATTAATCAGACCACACAAACTGTTACTCTCATTACTTTGACAAGACAGGACAGTAGGCAGGTATACCTAAAAAGATAATATGCATCGCGAATATTCCGACCACTTTAAATAAAATAAAAACCTGCAGCTTATGTAATGTAATCCTCATAACATTTTCAAGGAGAAGTAGGTAACGTTCTTTTAATTTAATGCCCGTGCGTGGTGTTGAAAGCATTAATATAGTTATCATTTGGCAGAAGAGCTTGTTTGCAACCATAGTCATATAATATATATCGACGTATTTATTTAGAAATTTTACTTCGCTCAAAAGTTACGGTTTTATGTTTATTTCTCACTGCACCCACCTTGAAGCTTTTCTGCTTTACCCTATGGTTGACTAGTAGAGAATGCCTAGTGGCATTAAGTCCGCCTGTTGTACTCTTTTTTTATGTGCAATAAAGTTTAAATAAATAAATATAAATAAAAGATTAGTTTATTGACATGATTGTTTACCTGCCGACGGGTATGGCGAAGTAGAAGAAGGCCAGCATCTTGGACCGCACGTTGCCGACAAACAGGTCGCTGATGATGGTCGGTGCGATCGTGGAATAAGACGCCTCGCCGATACCGACCAGGCCGCGGAAGAACGCGAACATGCCGAAATTCTGGAAATGATAATGTTTATGTCAGTACTGTGAGTAGGCAGTAGATAAACTGGTAGGATACGCAGCAATTCTTCTCAAAACAGATGTTAGTAATATCAGATATCAGACTAATTGAAGAGCTGTTTCATTTCACCGAACTGGTACCAACCCTAATGCAGGTCCGTTACTAAGAAAAGGTAAACCTCGGCAAATCGCGGAGAAAGGAAAACTTCAACAAGTTTTCAGAGTGCGTTATACATGCTTGATTTGCTTGATGATGGAAACTAACTAAACTAACTAACTATTGTGGCGCAGTGACCCAAAGAGGGTCTTGGCCTCCAAAACGAGAGAATGCCACCTGTCCCGATCCTGTGCCACTTCCTGCCAGTTGTCGGCATTCTCGGCCAAAAATCGGGCCGAGATCTCGGTCTCGGTTCTCGGCCAAAATGGGCCGAGATTCTTGCCGAGACCGAGACTAGGCAATAAGTTATCATTAGTGGATTTGAATTTACCGCACACGAGTGCCCGTTTCTAAGCCACCCGTTGGTGGCATCGCCCGCGTGATGTGACGTTTTTTGTGATTTTGATTGGTTTCGTACCCACATTTTAAGCCAATTATTCAAATACGGTGTTGGGTTGGGATCGAATAGGCTCGGTTGCCAGTAATGACTTGAGGGCCTACCGCGAATCACGGTCGACGTGTTGCCTCTATGTCGCACTTGTAAATTTGTGCGTAAGTGTGACAGGGAGGCAACACGTCGAACGTGGTTCGCGGTAGACCATCTGTTCTTTGGTTCTTTTCGTTTTGTGGTTGTTGTTATTGCGGAAGAGTTAATAAATGAGTGTATATTGTTATTGAGATGTAACTTAAATTAAATTTGGGTGTAAGATGACACTGGGTATTTTGATACTTAATATATTTTTATTTACAGGAAAAGGTAAGGTATAGTAGCTATGTACAAAACAATACCTGTGGCGGATTACTGTTGTGGAATATTGGACATAACTATAATTTTGATTATTGTTATTGTTCCTCTTTTTGTGCACATCCGTACTAGAAAAACTGGCCAAGTGCGTGTCGGGAAACGCATAATAAAATAAAGATATTCAAAATAATTTTCCTGAAAAAGTATATATTACAGCTTAATTATTTACCTTACTAAGATGCGACTTACATTACATAATACACCTTCGTTCTATATATCGTTATAAAATATATCGTATAGTTTTCGAGTAAAAGAATGGTTGTGACATATGGACAGACGCTATAAGTTGCCATTTTGGCTACGGAACTATAAAAATACCATTTAATAGCGCTACGAATTGATCATGATAACTTTTTCTGATAAATCGTCAAATTTCGACTATTGAAACATTTTGATTGCAAAAAACGGTTTTTTTTCTTCTATTTTATAAATTCTCGGTCTCGGTCTCGGTCTCGGCCGAGAATCCCATTGAATCTCGGTCTCGGTCTCGTTCTCGGCCGAGACAGAAAAAGCATTCTCGGTCGGACCTTAGTCGGCTTTGAGTTGGCACAGATCCGCCTGTACACTGTCGCTCCAGCGGTATCTGGGCCGACCCACTGGACGGCGACCAGTCGGTTGTCCCAAATAAGCTCTCTTAACACCTCGATCCTCACCCATCCTCAGTAAATGGCCGAACCAGCGAAGTCTGTGAAGCGAAGTGATGATGGAAACTACGCGGGAAAATCCCACCAAATTTAATTTCCTATTTGGTTAAAGTGTTTCCACGCAAGTGATATTTATTAGTTTCCGTTTTTATTAGTTATAAAAATATATGTATTAGTAAGTGCCTAAAATCTCCAATGGAGCGGAAGCTAAGGAGTCTTAAGGACTAATTTCCACCGCATTGAAGTTTGGTTAATCGAATATCTGACCTAACCAAAATCTTAAATTTCTTTCATGCATGGTAAGAATTCAGTTTACAAGTAATATAATCCTGACTTATTTTTACTTCCTAGACAACTTACCGTGAAGAACGACCCCACGAATGTGGTAAGACTCCATAGCGCGACTCCGCCTGCCATGATCCATCTTCTCGAGTACCGGTCGCCCAGGTACCCAAAGATCGGCGCAAACACCATGTACGCCACCACGAACACCGTCTGCAGTAAGCCGGCCTGGTCATCGCCGATGTTAAATTCTTTCTTCACATCACCTAATACACCTGTAAAGATAGAAATAAAGATAGGTCAGACTCAGATATCACGCACAACAATACAATATGCGGCAACCAACATGTCTTGAAGAACTTAAGAGAGCATGGCGCTATCTAAGTTCCTGCAAAGGAGCGGGAAACCTGACACGTGTTTTTTAAGCATGCCTACTCGTACAGTGAACATACGATTCGTTTCACGACCCTAACAGGTGCATTCGTGCGGAATAAGCCTGCACATAACTACAAGTACAAATGTGTTCTGTCATGCTCGATGTCCAATGCTCATAACAGTCCAATGCTTCCATTAGGGTTGTATTCCAAAAATAAAGCAAAAGTTTAATGCTTAATTTTTAATTTACTCCTTTTTCTTTAATCCTGAATCTTGACCAATTCTTTTTATGTCATAGGTACGTGACAAGCTGTCATAAAGTTTTTGTGCAGTCACGGTATTTAGGCACGCCCATCGCGTGATATCGTGGGCCGATTTTGGGGCGGTGCCTCTTCCCACTTGGATTAGGTAATTTAGGTTACTGTTATTATTATTGATGAAACTATATGGGTAACTATAACAAATAATCATGTTTTTTTAAAGTGAAATGCATTAGTTATATTTATAGCTAATAATTAATAATATATGACATCGGAGCCATAAATATGCATATCGAAGCAGGGTCACATGTGTTCTGCTGCATATTAATAACTTTTTTTTACCTAGTTATCTATACTTAGTTAACAATAATTTTGACGTAACCTTGCCATTACAAGACGACTAAATCTCATAAACCTACACGAAAGAGCCTCGGGGTCTAAAAAACAGCTACCTATTAACGAAACTTGACCTTGCAAAGTTGATTGGCCGACGCCGAATGGCAGAATGCGTGGCCGATGCGCCAAACAGACCTAACCGGAACTAGGTACCTACACGCGTCAAACTTTTTATAAACTTTTGACTAATAAAATACCTGTTAAGTACAAGTAATTTGTTTACGGATTTCGCACTGCTGAAGCTGATGTATATTTTCCATAGAACTTTATGCAATATAAAAAGGCGATGACGGAGCTGGTATGGCCGTGATATAAATAAATAAAATACAACGCCAAGAGTTTGCGCTTGGTTTGCGTTGGATAGAATAGTCTCGATGTTGTAACGAACGACTTTTTTGTAGGTAGATACTGCTCGTACTAGAGTAAAACCAATAACTATGGAAGGGTGTGGTTTGCAAAACATGGAAATGCCCGATACCACGATGAAATACGTGTAATGCTAAATCGATAATAAAAGGAGAGAGTTACGTTTGCTATTTTGAAATGATTATGATCACTATAAAAACCGTATTCACTTATTTAATTATAAGCTTACTATCACTATCAGTACTATCAATTCTAAAAGGATATATACCTATTACTTATCTACTTTCATAACTATCTACTATTTAACAAAGGTATCAATATTAATCTTTACCACACTTAGAAAGTTGTTAAGACTGTAATTAAACAAGAACAATAATATAGTGTGATGGTATACACATCCATAATATGATTTATGGTTTAAAAGAAGAAATTATTTGATCCTATGAGTAGGTATACGGTAAAAAATATTGAACAAAGTTATAACACAAACGAGTGCAGTCGGTTCACTTTTGAGACACTCAACAATCAAAACATTGCGCGAGAATTTTAATATCCTTCGCCATGTCATAAAACGTAATAATATTCCCTGTTTCATCCCGTGGCTATCATGCAGACACTTTAATAAATCATTTCTTTTATGGCCGGGCCCCATTGTTTGCGTCACCTTTATTTGTTGAAGCCCCATTCTGTACCCGGTCGACGATTCATTTTATTAGTTTGCTCTTATAGTCCTCAGCAGTCCTATTCACAAAACATTTTCTGCTCGACTTTAATCATGTTTCTAGTATAATTTGGCCTATAGATGCGTAACAATGATAAGTAATCGAAATCCACGACTTAAACTGGAGGGCCTTTAAGGTTGGTGCTGGCTAATGCTTTGTAAACCACATCGAGAGCTTTTGTTAATAAAATGAAACATGAAAGAACCAGCCAGCCTAGCCAAGGTGACAATCGCTATCGCTTCGAAAACGAATCGCTTTGTGTCTCTCTATCACTCTTCCATATCAGTGCGACAATGACATTTGCGTTTCGATCGCTACGGAGCGTAAGCGATTTTCACGTTGACTACGCGGCCAGCTCCTGATCAGTAAAAGACGAGAGATTTAATCTGATACCTATTCTTAGGTGTACTTAATCATTATCTTATTAAAATTCAGGTAGGTACAATACAGTAACGTCCAATATCGCAATATGCACATACACAGATGCACAGTAACTTTAATGAACATAAATACAATACCTACTAACGATAACGTCCCAAAGGACAAACAAACTCCCTTTGCTCAGGTCAAATGTTAAAACAATAAATAGGTACGCAAGTGTAATTTATTTCAATGACGACAGTGAAATAATTAATGCATCCTTGATGAATTTTTTTCATGACTTGTACTGTACATGTATATATCTATATTTTAATTATTCTTTACATAAGTATTATTCTTTAGTGCAGCTTGTGTAGTACAGTTACTTGGGCGGAAAACATTAATACCTATATTCCGATGCAATTAAATTAGTTATTTGCGTTACGTTATATTATACACGTAAGTGTTTACAGTTATAGCTGAAAACTGAAAAGTGGTACGTGGGACGTGTGTATGGCGCTAGTGCTCTGATTAAAAGCGAATGCGTCAGTCGGTGGTGTGATGTGCCATGACGTAAGCAGATTTTCACGGTCAGATCACGGTCGGTCGACTGACGAGCAGACCTTGATAATTCGAAAGCATACAATACGTCGTCCTTACTAACGAAGCCTTGAAGAGTTGAAAGGAATGTCCTAACTAAACAAACCAACATCAAATCAACCAGTATAATGGTGGCTATGCAGTTACGTATACTTTTTACGGATATAGAGGTTAGTTACGTTGGTTCTTATAGCCGTGTGACGTGGTAGCAGCAGGAACAACGATCAGCAAACATCCCAGCTGGTATTCTTAGTCTGACCGTAATTATAAAAAGGATATGTTACTCGTGGTTTTATTCCGCTACTCAAGATAACAAATAAAACTAATGGCAGAATGAAAACCTTTATCTAAGTAACTTACAATACTCACGTTGTGATAGTGAAAGCACATCGAAGATATCATAGCTTCTGCACTTGCTACCTACAAAGATCTATGTAGAAAGTGTGTGCTGGCAAACAGATTGGTTTACTGATGAGAAAGTACCGGTTATTAATAATTGTTTAATTTAAACGCTTGGAAAACCGCCATGTCAAAGTGCCCCAGGAGTAGGAGTGTCTGAATAATTAATGTAAAATAAACGGACAGACAGACGGACATGACGAATCTATAAGGGTTCCGTTTTTTGCCATTTGGCTACGGAACCCTAAAAACCGAAAGGCATTCCCAGTCAGTCGGTGAAATTGTAGATGCTCTAAATTTAACTGCCCCTGATATATGAGCGTAAAATGAAATAAGAAACGCTCTATTTACGGAACAGACAAATAACGAAGTAGGTACATACCTAATTAAATTAAAAATCAAGAGGCAGTGCGCTACACTATATATATTAGTGATATATCTTAATTAATAAAATGGTTAAGACATTTCAAGCTGATAAGATTGTTTTCATGAAAAAGAACTAACAGCTGATCATGTTATGATGACATATTGATATCAAGGTTTGTTTGGTCATCAAAAGTCTGACTGTGAGGAATCATAGTTTTGTCGTCATGATAAAATTATCAAGATTTAAAGCGGCCTTCGTTTTGGTGACGGGCGTTCGGTGGCGTGGTCGTGGTACTACGTCTACGTCACTGTCATTTAGGCCGAGTATTCCCATTGCGCTCGCGCAGGCTAGGCGAGCACTCGAGATATCCAGCAAACTGCGACCTCAGCACCCGTAATATCTCGAGTGAGCGTACACTGGTTTCTTATTCAAGTTGCCTGCGCTTGGTAAGCGATAGCGATAGAAATGAAACCCTAGCAGCCAAAACAATCGCGCTGGCAACACCGTCGCGCCACGCCGGCACGCGCGTACGCAAACTTCGCATCACGCCATCACCGGCGCCCAATCAGCGCCGAGGTGATTTTCCGCACCAGACTCGAAGCGTTGCAGCGCGGCGGCTCGTAATGGAACGGTACCGTGTGTTCATAGTGACGAAACGCATGTTTAATTTGAAATGCCAATATAGACGCTGACCTTCATTAATAAAATAAAATACAAACGGTCAGCACTTCCCTATTATGACTAATACAGATCAAAAATATATCAATGTAAACAACTTACACGAATGTGAGGAGTAAATAGCCGTGAACTAGAGATATGATGGGGATTAATAAAGTGTCAATCACAGACATGTAATAGGATTCGGGATTTTCACGGGGGTAATGAAATCGTTTGAAAATGGGAAAGCGCGTTTCATTTCCGGTACCGGGTCGTTGTTTGCTGCGGATGACGGATCGCCCCGGGGGACTAATGGCTAAGGATATCGATTGATGGTTATACAAGGCGATGTTTTGGTTAACGAACACTATACCGTATCATACCTAACCTATTGACTGCAACTTTAGAGAAGTCACATTAGCTATTATGCGTTTTACTCATTGACTTATAATATAAGTAATGGTTTTACTAGGATCACGTAGCGGATGCAATAGTCTTTTGATATCAATTCTGTGCAATTAGCGCAGATATACAATATCAAATAAAAAATACTGCACGAACGAGCAAATACTTACCTAACGGAAAAGACATACATAGGTAAGTACTGCACGATTTATTAGAGCTCTGTTCAGTATGGTGATGGTGGGCATCAAGACGAAAATAATGATCTGTTTAGCTTTTAAATGTTTTAGTGTAAGAACACTTCTCGATGTGTACTATTGAGCGTCATCGTCTTTTAGACTAAGCTCGTTAAATTATGAAAAAAAAAAGAAATGGAACCATTGAAAGAATCTGTTACTGGTAGAAGATTTTTTTTTTTTATATTATAGGACATTATTACACAAATTGACTAAGTCCCACAGTAAGCTTAATAAGGCTTGTGTTGAGGGTACTTAGACAACGATATATAAAATATATAAATATTTATAAATACTTAAATACGTAGAAAACACCCATGACTCAGGAACAAATATCCATGCTCATCACACGAATAAATGCCCTTACCAGGATTTGAACCCGGGACCATCAGCTTCGTAGGCAGGGTCACTACCCACTAGGCCAAACCGGTCGTCAAATTTTTAACCGGTGTCACAGAATGTGGCATTATGCCAGCTGTATACACTCGTCGAGAGGCTCTCGCCATCTCGGCAACGCTCCGATCCAAGCGGAGAGCGTGAGATGAGACGAGAAAAAGCGAGACGAGAGAGGAGCAGTCTCGACGAGTGTGTATGTGTACGGCCCGCATAAAGGTATGCCGCGGAAATCATTTGTATAACCTATACCTGCATAGTGCTGAATTTTGCGTAGAGCATTAAGCGAACCTTGGGCCTGGAGGATGCATCGGAACACTAAGATGGTCAGATATTTCGTAGAGTACGTTTACCTGAACTATTGTAATGTCTGCCTAAATCAAACACGACAGCAATGAAAGTTGGCACGTCTATCTAGTATCTGAACGCAACTAGCACTATTA
Source organism: Cydia pomonella (assembly GCF_033807575.1). NCBI lineage: Eukaryota > Metazoa > Arthropoda > Insecta > Lepidoptera > Tortricidae > Cydia > Cydia pomonella. The sequence continues at coordinate 11,267,118 of NC_084715.1, forward strand.
TGACGGATTCGTGACAACACGCGTGACTATAACTACTAATAAACTGGGAGGAAAGTCATAAGAATCTTGACATGACAAGGAAATATATATTTTGCAACACGAACCAGTTAGTCAAATAACTATATGTGGTTCATAATTAAGGGCCTACTAAAGCCGTGAATACCGGTTCGTAAGCCACGCCCGATAGCTTCCTCACTCCCCGCTAGCACGCACACATGGAAGCGCTCCGCGGAGTCCGCGGCGCACGTGAAGGTGAAAGCTCCATCTAGCGTTACAAAAGTTAACTACGATTATACGCGGTCGGCCAGAAACTGAATTCTTAGAAAATAAAAAAGATGGCGTTATTACTTGCTACTAGAAAATAAAAAATTATATTGTTGTAAATTGTAATAAATCTGAGACTACAATATAGCCAATTTTTATTGTTGATTTTTGGAAGATGTCAATAGTATAGATAATTGTAGGTATAACACTACCTATCTTTTTAAATTCGGTATCTTACATTGTTAGTTATCATATTTTATTTAGTAATATATTGTTGAGGCAGGAAATACAGGGTGCCGTTTTCCGACGACCAATTTTTCGGATGATAGTGAATCACAGTTGTCACCTACATATAAAAAAGAAAAAAGTAAGTATATGGTAACAACGAAAACTACAAAAAAGTGAAACTTTTAAACAATTACTCAAACAATCAGGGTAATTTTTAAATTGTGTCCAGAAAAATATTTTTCACATATTGTTACGTATAAAAAGCATTTTTTGATGCATATGGTCAAGCTTAATACCCTCAGGAAAGGTAAATAAAATGAGTACATAATCACGGTTGTCACAAAGTGTCCCTCAGCCGTGACGTTTCGGCATTTTGGCGGCCAACTCCACTATTTTGAATTATACAATATTTTAAATATAGCCTAAGTTACTCCCATGACTACGACACATCGAATGACAGCTCATACGTTGAAATTCGTCAAACTAACGCTGTAGAGCGTGACAAAGAATCGGATACACATCATACATCCACATACACGCGGAAACCATTTTTCTGCTTCGGCAGTTGGGCAATAATAACAAATGAACGTAGCTAATACAATCCATTTCTAAAGAGTGAATATGCCTCTAAATTAATCAAACGAATTGAGAATGTCACGACCACGTATCTATATGACACGAACGTGGATTCAATAGTCCGTGGCGGGGAGAGAATTTTGAGGCCACTGTCGTGACAATTTGAAACATGTTCGGTATTACCTAAAAATTACCTTTTTGCAAATATTAAATAATTAGCTCAATCTCGAATGTATTAGGTATATCTTATGTTACAAACAATAACGTGAAATGAGCACTGACTTTTAAAAACTCAAACATGGCGGTGACGCGTTAAGGTTGACCTTTTTTTTAAATTAACACAAAAAAATAATTTTCGACAACATTTCTCCCTTCAGCCATTTGCAAATCTGACACCAACACAGTATTGCTGTTCTAAAAAAAAAGCGTTAAAAAGGCTGCCAGACGTAAAGGTAACTTTCTACCGAGTACTGCATGTTTATGTTATCACGCGCGGCGGTGACACGAAAACTGATCACAAGATGTATGTTATTAAAATTGTTATAAAGTCGTTATATATCCATACAATTTTTAAACCGTATTGTGGAATAGGTGTAAGTGTTAACATTTGATATAAAATTCTTAAAAAACACATTCAAAGAAAAATAAAATATCATAAAATCCGAGGAAGTCACACTACACGTTCCGTGACATTTAGAACTTCTTAATATGTTTCTAATAAATGCTCTTAGGATATTAGGTTGACATAAAACTAGAGGTAAATTACTAAGGATATTGATATTTAGTTTACTTATTTTCTTAAAAATATATGCTATTCTTACAGGTAACACAAAATTGACGTATGTATTTATGATTGTTATTTTGACTGTTTTTAATTTAAAAAAAAATTAAAAACAGTGTAAGTTCTAAGATATACATTATCAAAAACCATCCTGTATATGTTAACATTTATAGTATTTTTCAAACTCGATGGGTAGGGTGACATGTGTTATCTCTATATAATTATTAACCTAAAAACGCCAAATCTCGCAAAATCGTATTGAAACGACAGCTGTCAGCGTACCCATATAAAAAAACTATAGATAGCACCATACACGAGCTGAATTTTCTTTTTTTTTATACTACGTCGGTGGCAAACAAGCATACGGCCCGCCTGATGGTAAGCCTGTATATGTTAACATTTATAGTATTTTTCAAACTCGATGGGTAGGGTGACAGGTGTTATCTCTATATAATTATTAACCTAAAAACGCCAAATCTCGCAAAATCGTATTGAAACGACAGCTGTCAGCGTACCCATATAAAAAAACTATAGATAGCACCACACACGAGCTGAATTTTCTTTTTTTTTTATACTACGTCGGTGGCAAACAAGCATACGGCCCGCCTGATGGTAAGCAGTCTCCGAAGCCTATGTACGCCTAGAGGAGTTACATGCGCGTTGCCGACCCTAAACTCGCCCCCCCCCCCCTCGTTGAGCTCTGGCAACCTTACTCACCGGCAGGAACACAACACTATGAGTAGGGTCTAGTGTTATTTGGCTGCGGTTTTCTGTACTGGCTGTGCCCTACCACACAAAGCGTGATGAAATTCACAATGCCCATACCTCTCTTATCACAATGCCCATCTCTCTCTTTGAATGGCAATTTTAAGAAAGGGACGATTCGGTACGTTTTTCTTATTGCTCCTTGTCAAGTAAAATCAAACTGAAAAGCATAGTTACTTTACTCTTTGCTGAAAAGTCATATTAGTCATTGACGTTTTGACAGTATCCTGTTAAATAAATTATGTGAATTGTTCTTAAGGCATGCGGATTACAAATCAGAGGTCGCTGGTTCAAACCCCGGCCCGTGCAAACGAGTTTTTTTTTTCTAATAAACATGTTGATTTTTTTCGTTTTTTTTTATATAATAAGTATATTTGTTTTACATAAAGATTACCTAGGCTATAGAAAAATTGGTATGAATAAAATAAAATAATTCGTGTCATTAAAATATGTTTTTAATACACATATTTAAAAGAATAACTTTATTTCTGTATAAGACAGACAAGATTTACTTTTACAATAAAATAGAAAATAAGCAATAAAGATATTATATAGTAACAAAAAAAGAAAACAAAAAGTTACGATTAGATTCGATCGGTCTATAGATGTCTCGCATTTTTTCTTTGGTGTCTACACGACCACACAGCTACCGATACATTACAGATGCTGTCGAAACTTCCTTACCCGTTGTAATTGTTCAAAGAGTATTTGACTTTGACGTAGCTAAGCAAACACGCACACATGCGTAACGTATAGGCCTGTAAAGATAGCTCCATTCGTAGTAGACCTCGGATTCCGTTACTAGTTAATAGAGCTACGACTCAACGTTTATTGGATATGTCGATTTTACGTAATTTGAAGCGCTGCGCGATTTGACATAGGTCTTACCTCTTTGAGGCACCACGGCCATCTAACATTACTGGCATAAAGGACGCATATATGACTTTGACGCATGACAAAAAGAGAAGTCGAACTGCGTAAAATGGGCGTTTTCTGTTGAATTCATAAAATCAAAAACGAGAATAAATCCGTTTGTATAAGATAATAAGTTAATATTTAGTTGAATGATGTTTAAGACGAGATGAAAACCTTTACTTTAAAGTGGATTATGCTGGATGAAGATGTGTTTTCTAGTTGCACTGAGGTAAACACTAAAAATGTAGATGTAACTTTGGATTTATATTCTATCGAGAAAATTTTAAGCCTTTTTGTTTCGACTAGTATCATACCTCTTATCATATAGTCAAGATACATATATCCGAAAATCACGTCTGTTTGTTTCCGGGGCTAGCCACTGCCACGCTTCAAAGATCCCGTTATTTTTCGATGCAGGGCCTTAACGTAAGCTATGAAAATATTTTTGATAACAAACGTTTTATTATTTGTTGCTAAACAATCGTTATCAAGTAAATAGGTAATTAATACTCGTGTTCGAACATTTCTACCGTAACTTTTTTGAAGTGATAATGTTATGTAATGTTAGCGAATGCTTTGTCAAATCGAAAATAATTAAATCTCAGTGTCTAACCTTGTTACAAACGTTGCCGAAACTATCGCCATTGATATTGTGGTGTTACTTAGTTACAATTTAATAACACTGCATCAAATAGCTAAGACAATTCTTAACCTCGTGTTTCGTGTTTTAGACCACATTACCTAGAAATCCTAGAATGTCCTATTTGGTTCGTACTTATTGATTACCCGAAACATTAAGTTCGTTTACCAAGGATTGCAACTGTGTAACCAATATTTCTGCCACCGCATGTTATATAGTTGTTGTAAGGTGAAGCTAACTGCCAATACCAGGAACATAATGTTCCTTACCAAACGCATAGACTAGCGAACCATAATATCTGGAACCTTTGAAGACACGCAGTTGTTACGAATTCCCAGGTCAATCCTATACTGGTTAAACTGAGACGATGTGGTAGTGGTAAATGTAGGTAGGTAGTTCATTCATGTTACTCTGTGACATGCAGATCCACTTCAACGTACGGCGCGTAGGTGAATATTTCTTTGGAAAAGGTTTTCATTACCTTTCGCTGACTGATACAAAACGTCAACTATCTGAAGTGCAGTATTGAAATGAGAAACACTGCATGAATGATGTTATTTTGCAAACAATCATACGTTCCGCTTGATGGCAAGCGGAAACTGTAGCCTATAGACACAGCAGTTAAGTCCAGAGGCGTATTAGCACAGGTAACATGCATGCACAGGAGATATGCTTTAATATTTACCTAGTTGGTTACTAAGTTCTGTTACTCGATTTGCAACCTCTTTATTTCCTTTAAAACAAATGCTACCGAAAAATTAAAAAAATGACATAATGTGGTGGATTTGTGAGCTAGAATTATATACCACACATAACGCTTATCTCGTCGTATCTATAATGAATTGGGGCCTAAAAGAGAATCGTATCGCAGTAATTGCACCAGTAATGGCACCCGCCAAACATGATTTTGAAGTTGCTAGAAAACCTAAAAATCAACAAACAATTTGTTTATCGCACAATCAATAGATACAATAGTACTCAGAGTTTCGATGACCGCAAGAGGTCTGGAAGACCACGCACCATTCGGGCCCCAGCTCTAATAAAGGCAGTGAAGGCGAGAATTACAAGAAACCCTGTCCGGAAGCAAAAGTTGTTGGCAATACAGATGTCTGTGAAGAGAAGGTCCCTAAAAAAGTTATCAATGAAGACCTTGGACTACATACTTACCGCAGACAAAAAGGTCATTTGCTTAATGGACGATTAAAGACTATGAGGCTAGAAAAAAGTCGCGTGCTATTGAAGCGGTACGCACAAAATGGCCACCGAAAAATACTTACCAGGAAACCGTTCTCGAACCAATAGTTCACTATTAAGCCACACCCTATTTCAAAACCAGCCATGGGTCTTTCAACAGGACTCAGCTCCTGCACATAAGGCAAAAACAACTCAAGCCTGGTTTCGAAGGAACAAAATTGACTTTATTACCCACGAGGACTGGCCGACCTCCAGCTCGGACCTTAACCCCCTGGATTATGCTATATGGCATGTTATTGAGGAGAAAGCCTGTGCTAAACCCCACACAAATCTTGACTCCCTCAAGCGGGCCATAGTTAAGACAGTGACGGAATTAGACATGACAATCGTGCATGCCGATATTGATGACTGGCCTCGTCGTTTGAGTGAAATTGTCACATGTACTCGTAATTCCTGATTTTGTGTACTTCATTTTAATATATAGTTTATTCAACTTTCGTTCGTATATTTTATGTAGATAAAGATTATTGCAGTAACAGAATTAACCAACTAAGTAAATATTACCTCACATATCCTGATACAGCCTCAATATGGATGTAGTTCCTAATATACATACCTACAAAATAAATAATAAAAAAGGCAATACATTTCGTTAGTTGAACAGACTATATATACATAGAGAAAAATATTCTGTTAAATTATGTTGAACTCAACCCATTCAGGCTGAAAGCTATATTCGTTCAAAATAAAAACAAAAACAAACTAACACACTCGCCACTCGCTGACAACACAAACTTTTATTAAAAGTTTTATTATTATAGCCCTCTCAACAGACTTCCGGACTTCGCTTCTTAAAAGATTATAAAAAACTTTACTAGTCGCTAGTTCTTTAAACTTTCCTTTTCAGTTCGAAATTGTACAGTGAACGTTTTGTTAAATAATGTTCAGACAATCATTGGGAAAGCCATAATGGGTAAATTAATAATATTGGGTCTGATGAGAAGCTGCATTTATAAATGCCTCGCAAGAGATTTTTTTTTGTTTCCTGTATCCCTTACGGGGCGGTATAGATATTTAAGAGCTCTTAAATCGATATTCTATAAGCAGTTTCTAATAAGTTAAAGTCATGTATAATCACTTTGAAAAATGGCGGGATTGGCCGAAAGTGGTTCGGCGACGTCTAGACGATGGTGTTATCAAAGGAAGGCGCCGTCTGGATGCAAAAACTCCCATGGGGTGAATGTTGCATTGCAAGCAACGCCCTTTCTATGGGGAAAGTTACCGACGATAATGTAATTAACATAACAACAAATTTATTTATTTAGTTCATTTACATTTTTATTTAAAGTTATGATAAACATGAGACTGAATAGTCCTTATAACAACACAAGCCTTCTTGGCTTACTGTGGGACTTAGTCAATTTGTGTAACAATGTCCCAATAATATTTATTTATGGTACAATTTGCGTCAAACTACGGACGGACCGGTGTCTAGTGTTCTCCTTGAATCGATCGATAGTTAAGAATTATGTATTTGGAACCTCTGTAATAGTATAAGTATTACATATACTTACATAGTGATTTTTCGAACCATTCCAAATGGACATAGGTATTCAAAATAATTTTTTGTAAGTAAAACATTCAGAATGGAAACAGCTACCCACATAATTTTTATTTTATTTTGCATAAAGCACCCATCAGCTATCCTATATAGGTACTTGTAAAATTCCAAGTTGTAATAAATAACTTGAAACGCTTAATTCTTCGAAATTTTATCAATGGACTTGCATAAGTGGCATTCGTGGGAATCTTATTGAGCAATCCAAGTGCATAATCCATTTCCATAATATCTTGTTTCGCTGAACGGATTGCGACTTCGAAATGTGCATACCTACATTACAAACATTCAGCGTTTGCTGATGAGACGATCTTAATTTGATCAAGTGTACTTGTTTAATCTGACGTCATTTAAGTCATTGAATAGCAACCAGAGACCTTCATGTTCAGTACGTAACTACGTACAAGCAGATTGTACAACACCATTTAAATACATGCATACAAGCATGTCGATAATTAGGTACGCTACTGCAGACTTTCACCGCTTCTTGATATGTGGGTATGCTGCAATAGATGTAACAAATTGTAACATGGCTAGGTTTGCTAGTAGCATGGACTCAAAGTCAAGGAAACAGAGTGCCAACAAAAAAGTAGAATACATTCTGATTCGACCTTACTTATCTAAGTATATAATTCTTAGGACCTAGAATGCACATATCTACAGCGAATTTGACCCTTGACAAACCACATGAACCGCAGGATAACCATTAACCACCGCCGTACATTACCCTGATGCGAATCTAGATTGTATCACTAAGCAAAACAAACTCTGCAATGTCTTTGCGCACTGTTTAATGTAACACGTTTATATGTAGGTAACTTTACGCAAAAACCGGTTCGAATTTTATCTTATTTTGTACATCGCAAAATTACTGTGTGAATTTGTAGCTTGTAAAATTTTGTATTTTTGTTCAGTCTTGCTTCCAGAAGCAGTTACTACTATGTACGGTACGGATAAGTAGGAATAACCCCGTATGTATGTTGTTGGTAGACTTGGTAAACTATGGCATTCTAAAAGGTTAAATATACTACAGTTCGCCCATTGTCGACCATTCAAGCAAAATTTATTTAATATGTTGGTATTATGCAACTAAGTAGTTGAATATGCTGCACACAAAAGCAACGAGAGTTCATTACCTTTGGATAAAAATAAAACAATTTATCATCGATATTTTAGACCAACTTTTCATCAACCTCTTTTTCCGTCCCTTTGAACTTAAAGACTGTGGAAACCAGTGGCCACGCTATTACAGAGTTTTATTATCACTCGAATTGATGTAAATGTTTATTTTACTATCCAAACAAAACAAAAATTTACAGATGTATGAAGCCATTTGAAGCTCTTACTGTAGCTACGTCTTTTTTCAAATGGGCAACAATTTTATAGAGTATTAGGTAAGAATACGACATGTAAACTTAACGTTACTTCAGAATGGACACCGTTATGTCGCAATGTTAACTTCTTATCTTATTGATAATTGTGTTAACTTTCCAATAACACTCGCAGACGGTAAATATTGAATATGACCAGGTTGCGATATTATGTCAACGAGGAATGCCAGTGTTGAAGTAAGACTGGCCAGTTGCCTTCTGAATCGCCTTACAGAAGCCGTATCAAATTACAGAAAACCGAAAATCAATGCTCGTCGAAAGGTACGAGTAGGTTAGGTATGTGTTTGCAGGCGCGCGTCGACTTACTAATTCGAATTAACATTCTATGGTTCAACGTTATTGGATTACATGCATTTCTAAGCGACAATCTTTCATTCTTAAACTAAAAATATCCGCTACTATTGTAACATTATTCTCAAGAACAGAAGTAGCGTTTCAATTTAATTCCTTATAATGTAAAACGCCTTCCGATATTGAGGACCTTCGCATAAAATGCGAACAAAAAACTACATCACGCTTAACTGACCATCAGTAAACTTGTCGCGTTGACAGTCTACAAATAGTCAATAAGGCGCTGTTGACACATCTAAGAACGAAACCAATCGAGTATTTTCGACCTAATTGGTTCCAAAATAAATGTCAAGTATATATAATAGTCATGTTATTTAAGCAAGAACACTCGTTTTACTAAGTGGCTATGGTCATTAATAACCGACCAATGCAGCTGGGTCCAACCAAATGTGCGCCCGTGCCCGCGCAATGCATTTGTCGTTTAACGATGATTAATAGCCAAACGAGGCGGACATTATTGCCCCTTACAGTATCATATCTAATGCTACAATTAAATCAATTATTAGCCAATAGAGATGTTTGACCTGACCTTAATAACAGCATACGAGTTTAATATGGTTCGACATTTATTTCCATAACTTCATACGAGAAGATTTACACACATATACATCCCCATTTCACACTCTTTTTTATTATTATCTAGATAAAATGCATTTCGGGAACTCTGAAGTAAATTTAATTTAAATTAGTTCAACGCCTAAGCGTTAATACACAAATAAACTGTTATTTTCACATTAAAAATAAAATAGACTTGATTATCTCACACCATCATTACATGGTCTGTTGACTTCCGTAAGGATTTGAAAATAATAATTGACTGACCGGAATTTGGAAGTAAATTAATCGCAATTGTAAGAAACATTATTGAGTATTACGAGTTTAGTGCATCATAATATAAACTTCCTTTAGGTATTAGTGCATCGACGGATTCGGTGACAAAAATACACAAGAGCTGATTGCATTCAAATACTCCAACGAATTGGATCTTATGTCAACATATTGTATAATACACATAGGCTGTCTCATAAGAATTCCATTCAGATTTCTTTTGTTATAAAAAGCTTTGCGCTCACAATGGATGGACGTGTGAATCAAATGTTTTGGCTTGATACTCGGACGTGAACTTTGACGCATCACAGCATTGCAATTTACTAACAAAAGGAGAGCGTGTGGTAATCATCATCTAGTCATTTACCTACGTGTTTAGTTAATATTTAGTTGTTTTTAGTCTTCGTTTTTTAGTATTTTATGTCACATATATGTAAATTCGTTTGATGCCCTGCTTATAGATAATTATATGAATCTATTTCGTTACGCCATTAGTTGGTCAAACGTACCACGGCTTCAGGTTCAATGTAATAATTTGATTTCTTCAGTTAAAATATGATAGATAATTAGATAATCACATATAATAGCGGATGTGAATAATTCATTAAACGAGCAATGCATTACCTAATTTAAATTACTGATTCATTTTTCGAAGGCAGTTCAAATGATTGCGTTGACAATTTAGGGCGAAAAATCTATACAGTTAGGTTTTAAAATCGAGAGACTTCATTTTTAAGTGTTTCATGCAGAAAGCATGAATCGGCTTATTATAATTGTATAAATATTTTTTTGTAAATATACCTAAAGTTACGTAGGCAAATCTTTGGCAATCATTAATTTAACATTTGAAATCAGTACTCGAAGATAATAATCTCCGCCGTGCAGACCTAATTAGCCTCAACTGGCTCAAGTGCACTCGAGAGCACTCGGTGCACGGTACCGGAATACACAGCTGTAATGCATCAGATCAAAGAGCCACTGTTATGTTACCGGCCGCAAGTAAAAGTCCCTTTCATTTATGTATACCCTGCCCGATCCGGTAGTTGTACACTTTAGTATTTTTATAGCTATGTACTGCGATTTATCAATATTTGCTAGTTAGTTTCCTGGTTAAGAGGGAGTTATGGGTTTTAGTCTCAAAAATATCATATTGATAGATTTAGTCGATGAAATTGTACACCTTTTGTTAACTATTAGAAAGAAATTTAGATATTACGTAATTAAAGGTGCACAATTTCAACGACTACATCTATAAATTTTTCATTTTTGCTCTAAAATCGTTACCGGTCCCTTAATAGCTTAATAGCTAGCATAGCATTCAGGTTAAATCTTGGAAGCAAAACACAGAAAACTATAAACTGTTAACCGACTTTTGAAGCCACTGGGACTGTATAAATTTTCTCAACATTTCCTGGCCCTAAAGCAAATTTCGTTGTCTACCTCTTTTCGCTCTTGCGTGTGGTACCTACAGAATGGCGGATAACGAAATTTCGATACCTATTCGATGTTCGCAGGAAGCCCTGCCTCTCTGATTTGATACTCACTGTATTTTGTTTGGCTTTGCTATGCAATTTTGCATGTTTACGGTACTACAAAAGTTTCACGAAAAACTGTATGGCAAGCTGTTAATTACCTATATTATATCAGTTTAATCTTAGTAATCTTACACGATAACTGGCATTTCACATGCGTTCTCTTTACATATATCACGAATCACGAACTATTTATCAGTTATCATGTATATTTTTGCACACCTGATTTTTCTACTTCATTAGGCAGCGTATTATCTAATGTACTGAGTCACTAATTATCAATTACAAAGATGCACTGACCGTCATTAAATCATTTCTAAGTATCGTTATCGGTGTCTTTATCACATGACATGCTCAGTAGATGATCAGTGAACGAATACATTTAAGACTGATATACGCACACGTCAAGAACATTATTTACGCTTCGCGGGACATTGCTTAAATCTCTCGCTACTCAGGATTCCTCGTTAGAAAACTAAGAACCTGTAACTACACACTTAAAAGATTATAAAAGTTTTTGTTTAAGCATATGTATTTTTCCACACTATCTGTTATTCCTCAAGTTAATTTACAATACATTTTATTTTAGTTAAACTGACCAATTGTAGGTTGCATTGCTGTCATTAAACTTTTTTCTAAGTATTATTACGAACGCCTTTATCACTTGACATGTCTAGTCCATCTGCCGTAAGTGGACGCATGTTTTTAAAAGCACAGACCACCAACGTCCAGTCAAATGCTCAGTCGATGTTTATTTTTAAGATAACATTTAATTGAAGTGCCTTGGGAAACCGCTTGAAACAGCCATTGTATCGGGTCTATGGGGACACCTGATATGAAGGGATTCAAAGGATTCAACGCCGTGTAATGCTGGGGAGGGATTCTGATCGCTTACTAAACGCAAGCTATTAATGTTATCTTAGGGGAACCAGAATACATGAACTCTTCTTGTACGTACACTTGTTAAAACCTCGAGGCCAGATCTACACTGGATCGCCTGAACGCTGGATTTGCCTGCGTTCAGTAAGCAATGTTAATAAAGCCAGAACAGTGAACACATAAAATAAATCCTGGTGGAACGAGCACAACGTAAGCCCATAAATTTGATCTGATCCTATTTGATCCCTTCATATGATGCATGTGAGCGCGTCCCGATTAAAATTAAAGCTTGGGCTTTTATTTTTAGTATAACCAATATAATTGTGGTCTTCTATTACGTATAGCTGTTAGGGATCTAGAGGTCCAAGGACCACTACACACACTAAAATACAACTGCACGCACATTAGAAGGATCAAATCTGTGAGGGGAATGAATATTATAAATATTAATATTCGACGCTAATTATTAATCTTACAGATTTATAAACCGCTTTTAATCGGCGTAAGAACAAACCGAACATTCTTTTACATTATTTATTGCTTTCAAGGCACAAAAAAACAATGGCATTTAAGAAGTCTGTGTTTTATGTTTTAATCGCTTGTCAAACTTTTTAACCTGTAACATTATTACTTATTCAACATTTACAGGCGTGTCGTAAAAGCATAGAAACGAGAAACCAACATTTTATGTTACTTATTGGATTATTCAACATAAATAAGCAAAGAAGTTTACGAGTTGAAAAACAACTTCAATGGCCATATTCGATATTTTTTATGACTACTCATGACACGGCGGCACATAAGCACACTTTGTAAAGTAGCGATGTCACCGGCTCGGCTGAGGAACTGTCATATTTTGTTATCCGAAATGCATCAAAGAAAATTAAAGTAAACATACGGCGGAGGATGTGATGAACATCCGGTAATATTAATAAACTAAATAATGTGTAACATATCTAAACACGTAGTTATGAGAGGTTGTTATTTAATAAATAAGATTGTATTGTAGCTGCATATGTGACTGCTAAAACGTCCCACTTTTTCGCTTGTCAATCTTGCCATAAAGACGAAAAGGTTATTCGAATAAAGATACAAGCTAATCTCGTCCTTATGGCAAGCAACAAAGTGGGACGTTTTGCCGGCCGCGGTCACATATGAATAATCTCTGTGTTTTAATTTTTTTCCTGCACAATTGTTATTTTGCTAAAGAGTGGCAATTTAAAAAAAATCGACATATTATTTAGATGTTTTAAATTTTAACAACAAAGTTTAAATATAAACAAATAAAAAGGCGAGGCGAGGTCACATACTGTCAAAAATAATGTGGAACAACCCCACGTATTCAGGCGATAAAAAGCTTCATAACCGACACCCCAAGCTTCACCGCAGCACCCCACACTGGGCAAAGCTAGCATAAGCTCTCCCATATTTTATTCATTAAACGGACACCCGGGCCCCGCAGTAACTTATTGAACAAATGGGGACAACCCTTTTTATTACACACGGTGTAAGTTGTATCAATAGCCATTTAGAAAACATGACATTTTTTTAACTTATTGTAGTTGAATTTTTAGATTAAATTGTTTGAAAAGTAAGACTAAATTAAATGTTACAAATAAAATTACATCAATTAATTAAGATGTTTATTATTATAATGAATTTACAATGTATTTTAAAATTGTGTAATGACAAGTTTAGTTTAGTTTATTATTTGTAAATAGTCACCACTAGTATTAAGATTATTGCCATGCCCTAACAGGGTGTCATGTACCGACTATGTTATGTTTTAATACCATCCTATGTACAAATGAACATGGACGCAATAAAATATATGAAATATGAAATATGAAAACAAATGAATAGCATTACATAATAATAATGTAATGTTTCTAAAGAAATTGAATGGGTGAATCAATTTTTGCACTTGCCACGTTGGCACGGTTACGTTCTCTTGGGTAACTCTTAAAACTCTTGTTTTTTTCTTGCTATTTAAAATAACCAAACATTTTTATGACAGTCAAAAATCTTTCCATATAATGGACCATCTACCCTATCATATTAGTAGAACGTAGTAGAATTTCTTCAAACAACGCTACTATTATCCCCTGTCTGACTAACGGGACAGAACAAAAAAACACCCAATTCAAATCAGATTTCGTGTAGGTACTTATTGTATTGGGTACTAGTAATAATGCATGGATAATATTTAGTTTCCCAACTTTCCCATATGTTGCCATTAGGTTACCAAAAATCAATTTAGGGACATTTCATCAATTTATAAGCAGGAAAGTAGTTAAGTAAGAAAAATACATTCTAATCAGATAAAAAAGTGCATACCTATACCTAGTTCAGATTATGACCGCCATAGACATGTGACATATGACGGTATGTACTTTTAGTTTTATTTCTAGGCGTTCCATTTTTATGCATGAATATAAATACTTCAAGGCTACCTACATACTCAATCAGAATAGAACAAATAGGCTGGTCACTAACACTAAGGATGTTGCATAAATTACAACATGTAATAGGGATTATGAAACATGGTTGATTTATAAAACAAAGGGAATGTAGGCAACTTTTATCATAGCTAATGCTTCTGGGCATTTTCCGCGAATCGACAACCATTTTGCCTATTTTGCGTGAAATCGTGGTAGCGCTACTCCAATCTCCCAGCTCCTCCACGAAGCCTAGCAATGCTTGCACGGAATCCCTAGGTATTTGCTCCTGTATACTTCTACTTGTTCTTCCATGCACGTTCTGCGCATGGGGCTGTCTGTTTTACCCGCATATTGTGTAGGTGTTTGTTTAGTGTGTTATGTCCTGTAATTAAATCCTACTATTTTACATAGTTGGTGTCTAGGTGTTTTCGGTAGTATTTTGGTGAGCTTGTAGTTCAGTTTCGGTAAAATATCTTTGGTCTGCCTGCATATTTCATAGCTAATAAAATCCACAAGAAGAATATTTTAATATACGATTCCTGAGATTACCGCATATTTTAGTTGAGAAAAACGACGCTACTGATACAGAATAGAACTGCAATTAGAAATCGTCCTTAACGACCAATGGCAACATGGTATCATTTGATTAAAAATATCACAAACGAATTACACAATACTCAATACTACAACTAATTACTCAACGAGTATTGTTTTTGAACTGATTACAAACAATTGAATGCAATTGTGAATCTTGAACCTACGCCTATACCTGACCTAAGGCGCTCATTATCATACATTAATATTTAAGTTAATGTTTAACAAGCAAGGAATAGGCTTTTTGTTGCCCGACATTCCATTCTTAAATAGTTATTCATAGTAACAGTATCTTCCACAGACAATTAGCTAAGTAGAACACTCATTTGCGCCTATTCCTAACGTCAACTTACGTGAAAATAAAATCAGTTAACAAGGCTGCGATGACTGGCCTTCCACAAAATATCCGTTCAAATGACTTCGAAATTAGCACATTTAGCTTTCGCATAAATTTCAGTACCTGATCGCGGTATCTATTTAAATATATTTTTGCGACGTGTGTCGCAATTGACATGTATGTAAATGCACGTTTTTTTTTTTCGAATCCTGAGGTGGATGACTTTTCTGTAAAATGACGAAGCCTGCGCTGTGGATCTTAAAATATGCTATTTTTTATTGAATTTAATAAATGATTATTTAAATATATCTGTGGTCTCTTCATATGGAGATTAGACCTCCATCATGGCCCAAAGATACGTTTTGTCACGTCACGTATGGTGACTACGCGTTTTTTGAAGGGCATCACAATAAGGCCCAAATCGTTTGAATCACAAGTATCAAAACTACATTTGTTGTTTAGGGTGCATGCCTGTTCAAATACAAGTCTACGAAATAGCTATGGGAATATTGTTAAGATTCTAGTAGTGATAAATATTATAAGGGCCACTTGCACCAATCCTTGGTTACCCACTAACTCGGAGTTAACCGTTAACCCAGGGTTAGATAGTACTGGTAACTCCGGGTTCAACGGGTTCATTAGTGGCTAACCCTGGATGGCGCAAGCCAAATTATAAGACTATCGGAACACATCCTTGTTTGTTTGGTACCTAACAAAGGAGTGTTACGATTTACGGTATATTAGGCCACTTCGGCCATCTCTATTTAGTTGATTCTGACATTTCTGACTATACTTACTCTGAATATAGCCGGGAAATTTATAGAACAAAAAGGAAAGTAATGCCGTCATTGGTGACGTCACAGACGCCAAATAAATGGCTAGAGTCAGTTGAAGGGCGACTGGACTTGGCCAGACGGACTGGCGCGCCAAATACACCAATGTAACTGGATATCATAAAACGTGACGTCACTGCTGTGACTCACCACTCGCCGAGCGTGACATACTACGATAACTAGATTGCGTAGATAGTACATAGTACTTAACACGTTCCCTAGCTATATCACTCGAATATGCAAGAGCGATCGAGAGGCAGATAACAAATTTTCCTATTTTCGCGGTAGGCCCTCCTCTGGTTAGACGAAGAGTCCTTGGAGTGCATGTAAGGGTGTATTGTTGGTATTGTTGCATGATACGTTTGCGAACTGTGTCTTTCTGGAATTAAATTCCAGAAATACACATACCTATACAGGATCTAAATAATTTTCCTTTATGAATTAATAAGGATTTCTTATTCGATAATCATCGAAGAAATTGGTCGCTATACGATAGGTGCGCGATCGAGAGATGCATGCAGCGCTCATACACGGATAACACGGAGCAATTGATCGAGGGATGTAGCGCCTGCGTCATGAATGAGATAAAAATTAAATCGTTGATCGCAAAGAGCCGTATAATAACGATTCATCGTTGCGATATTCATAGTTGCACAGGTTTTTGTTGCTATTTCCAATATCGTCTTCGATTAAGTAAATCATAACGATATTAACGTACCTACACTACCGATCCGTCGTTTTGATCGGTCTGTAAAGACTGATTGTATAGATGAATAGTACCGTGAGTGAACCCCCTAATGAATTAGATCTTTCCTTTATGAGGTATATGTAGGGGACATGGAAAGTGTTAAATACACGTATTTAAGTAGAAAAGCAAATACTAGGACAATGAGCGGAAGACGGCGCTGCTTAAACCACTTTCTTTGAAGAAGCTTAAAACATTTAGGTTAGTTGCTCGAATAAACATTAAACTACTCCCCTTGTAAGAAGACGATTAGTCACAACCATTTAAAAAGTCAGTTAAGCTAACAAGGAATAGGATATTAAAATGTCTATTGACTAGTTTAGTTTTTGTTCTATAGTATTTAACAGACTGGTGTTGATGTTAACTGTCATACAAAGGAAGATAAATGGTCAAGGTTAAATGCAGTCACCTATGACGATGACGGTTTGAAGTGTCTACGTAAGTCAGAAAGATCTTATATTTCATTTTGGTATAATGCAAACTTATTGCAGTCACCTGCAATATGTAACAGAAGGTGTCAAACATTTCTGATACCCTCTCATGTGACTTTACAGAAATAGTTAATATGCGACATGTATGCGACGTATATTTCACATATCTCCAAAGTTTGAAGCTACGTTACTGATTCAGCCAATTTTATCATATCAGTGTAAAAAAAACCAAGTGCGAATCACCAAAAAAGGACAAGTGCGAGTCGTACTCGCCCACAGAGGGTTCCATACAAATTAAACTATTTTTTTATATTTATATTTTTTACAAATTTATAGTTTTGAAATTTTTCCGTTCCCATAGTTCTAAGTCAACGGGAAGTATCGTATACATTTTGATTCGCTTGAGAGTGATTCGTAATTCACGTTTTTTGGGGCATAAACGGCCGTATCTTTTTTTTTACGTCTTAGCAGTTTGATTTTTTTGCAGCTTTAAGGGACTGTAGACCTGAATGTTTTTAATTTCTACTCGATACCTCGACGCATTCCCGAGATAAAGAGTCTTGACAGACAGACGAACGAACGGATGGACTGAGGGCGGACGGATGGACGGCCAACAAAGTGACCTCTATAAGGGTTCCTTTTGAGTTACGAAGCCCTAAACCTGAATAAAATCACAACTTCAAAAAACTTCCTCAATAACCTTATCTTCACCGTCCTCTCTAGCGTTCTTTACTGTCAAACCACCTGCCCTAGTATCATTAGTCATACATCTCTCCGGTGTTTACATTGTGTTATCCCCAAACAGCTGCGTTCGGCAAATCGAGCTTCTGATTGCTTTAAGATTTTAATCAAGATAAGGGTCGCGAGGGTGGCAACACTTGTTGAACTCCCCTCGGGGAATCAGCCCTTGTCACACACTTCATCCCATAAACATCCCGCATGTAATTAGTGCACCTCAAATAGTGTGAACTACCTACCGATTCGCCTTGATAAAGATGTAGATCTCTAGGGTTTTTGCCAGCTTATCTAAATACACATTTTTTTTTCGCTCTTTTAATTACAACTTTCGACATAAAATACGTGAGTGGCCCGATTTTAATATATTTAATATTTTCGCTCTGTATATAGAATTTAATCTGGCTTGAAAGAGGAGTGCGTTTTTTGAATTGCAAATTTTATGGTCAGTCATATATATGACTTTTAAATTTGTATTTTTTGTTTTATAAAGTACTTTTAATGACCATCATCATTACTTCTTTCTGATTTCCTGCGCTTATAGATTTCGTTGGCAATTTCCTAACCTATTTATTTGTGTAGCGTAGGGGAAAAACATCACGCCATAGGATGTTTTTAAAGGTGTACTCGTATTAATAGTTTATCCTCTTCGTTATTATTTATTAGTTTAAAACTAGGTACTTTTCTGAAACTCTTCCAATAGACGTGGAGTTTATCTAGAAGTGTTATAATTGTTATGATTTTAGCAGTCTTCATAACTATGTAGTGTTTATCTTTATCGTGAATTTATGAAACTTTGTATGTACATGTTTGTGATATTTTCAGACAAAACGTATATAGGTAGGTATTGTAGGCGATTATTCCCTAACCATTTCTAAATTCGTTTCTATGGCCTTATTGACAACTGACTACATTTTAGAATAAAACCCAAACTACACAAGTACGTACTTATTTATGATGCCTTTCTTTGAGAACCCACGCACGTGAGCGCACCATGGAGATTAGGGTCCTGATTACGTGACGTCGACCTTTCCTCGCCTCTCACACTAAAGCCCTTTAATTGCCATCGTAATAGCTGTCTTTACAAAACCACTCGTTCAGGAATGAATGGTTCTCAAAAATGCGTTTTACTACGCTACGGTAATTGAAAGTTAAGTAACAAATTCGTTCGATTACATGATACGGTTTGTAATGGCACTCCTTAGTCTATTATATTGTGGGAGGTGTTTTTAAAACCCACGTCTATGCATCTTTTCGTACCTATAGGTATATGCTTCTTGATTGTACAGGGAAGAGAATAGGGACAGAAATCTAAGCGTCATTTTTGATGGGAGAGTCGATTTCATTTATATTATTAACTAACACAAACGGGACTTAATCGCGATTAAGTCCCGTTTGTGTTAGTTAATAATATGTAAAAATCGTGAAAGTTTAAATCAGTGTTTCATTTATATTGTTCTAAGACGATTTAACCCAAAATTAGTTATTAAGTCTTTTTTTAATGACTGATATTAATATCAAACTACGTTTATCTTAGCTTTTCAGGAGGTATGAACAAAACAAACAAACCTAATCATATATTTTTTTATAATAAAACGACTTACTGATTGCCTAGCTTCTATACTTGATTGTGTGCTGTTTTAGAATACATAAATATTTTTACTATCCCTTATCGGACTTTTCTATACTTAATGTATATCTCGTCCTGTGCATGTATAGAAATATATTTTATGAGAATCTAACAATGAGGGGACTCAATAAAAACATCATTCTCGCTTTTGCTGCTGATAGATTTCTTTGAACTTTAAACCGCTTCGCTTTAACATTTTCTTCTTTAATTCACATAAAATGTCCATGGAGCTTGGACGACAAATTTATAGGTTCCAGCTTAATCGATTGTAATGACTATTGGACTCGTGAGTTACTAGAAAATTACATATTTTCATAGCTTAAACTCACATAGGTATAGAAACAAAGTACAGAGATGATAGTGGTATTGATTTACGGGACAAAAACGGGACGGGTACAAATACGGGACGCGATACTTAAATACGATGACAGTCCCGTATATGGGTCAATTTCAACAGTACTAGTTTTTTGTGTCATTCCGGTGTAATTCTTTATCTACGTTTCTTCGATGTTTCTTTTAATGTCAATCGACACCTCAGACTGTTCTTTGATAAGCCTCTTACAGAGCACTTGATATCTTAAGCCTTTTTAGAATTATCAGAGATTAAAAAAATTTACTCGCACGTGAATGATAAGTATACACAGGAATGATATAACACTCCACCTGAATGACATTTTTCCACCGGAATGAAAAAAATGACTCGCACGTGAATAATAAGTATGCACGGGAATGATATAAAACTCCACCTACTTTTGATATCATTCCGGTGTTATTTTCATTCTGGTGGGTATTAAAGCCATTTTACTACACCGAAATCACCGGAATGAAATTGGTGGAATGATAAACTTAGGTGAAATAAAATTATAAAAAAATAACTAAATCCCACATTCGTTAACTATCGCGACATTTAAACTCACAAGTACAAAATACACGATCTGTAAATATTTGAAAAATAACAAATATGAAACAAAAAAGATATAGCAAACTCTGGAATGATATTTTTTTTGCCCCCGTACATCGAAATGACATTACTCACGTGTGTAGCGGATCTATTCGGCATCACATCGACGTCTTCTTGGGGTTGAGAGCCGCGGCACAACCGACTCTCAAAGTGCGCAGGAGGCGGGGGGGCGTACGAAGAACTTAGCCAATAAACGTCGATGAAATTTGTCCGCGGTAATAAGGATTATTTTGCCGGACAAATTTCTTTACGCATAATAAGGGGGTTTATTAAAGAGTTAGTAAGCAAGTAATATTTTAAAGGGTTCTTTATTGATATGGTATTATAGTGAACTAAAAACTAATTTGATATCTTGTATAGTTTTAGAGTTATGCGGCATTAAACAAGAATAACTGGGTTCCGGACAACCCACCTGAATGAAAAATTGGGCCTTTATTTTTATTTTTTCAATGATTAAATTATTTAATATTTTAATATTAGTTATTGCCCGAGGTCGATAGCTAAGGGATGTTTCCAAAAAAAACAAGTATGTGACTATTTTGACTTTCTGCACCAGCGTTTTCAGTCTTGCCATCAAATTTTATTTCTTGGGATATTCACCCATATACGGGACGTATGGCAATCCTATATATATAGGACCTACGTAATAAATGATAACGATTAAATTAATTTAATTCTAGCGTATAGTTACTTGCACAATTACATAGCTTTCAGCTGAAGGTAATAAAAATGTTTTATTCATAATTTCTATTGCATTGCAGCATACAAAAGATGAATTTATTGTTTGTATTATTGGCAGTGTACTGGACCTACCGACTTAGTATATTATGTGCTTGTACATTAAATAAAATTAATATTTATGAGTAGAGTCCACATTTATATCAGTTCCGGTTTACCGTGAACAATATATTTAGGGGTAAAGACCTATTAAAGAATCTCCAATAATGACGTAATGAGGCCTGATAAGTTGTTTTCTTGACAGAGATTAGGTGACTTATTTTTTTTTCATCCAGGATTTGGACCTTATCTACATGTTACGCAAAATAGGCATGCCTTACCTATTTTTAGTAAGTAATTTACAAAGAGATTAGATTACACATTCTCATCCTAGGATGCTTGAGTCATCAGCTTCGTAAATCCTTGTTAATGAGTATGCTAAGTTACGAGTATGATAAGATAATGTAAATGAATACCAGCGTAATGTAAATGAATACCTTACTCACAGGAACAACACCGAAAAATGCATTGTGCGCAACACATCATGATCATTTCGCATCACTAGTCCATTGCGAGGGCCTACCGCAAAATATATTTTTTGTTATCTAGCTCTTTTATCGCTCGTATATGCTAGACTTGCTACGATAACGCAAACGAATACCAGCGATTACTCACAGGAGAACCATAGAAAAATGCATTGCGCGCAACGCTTCATGACCATTTCGCATCACGATATTTGCGATCTCTGAAGGCCTACCTCAAAAACAAATTTTCGTTCTCGCTCGGATATGCAAGAGCGATAGAGAGGTACATGCCGTACATGGTACATAACGGAATTTCAATTTTCTCGTTAGGCCCTCTGAGTGCCCCTGATTGTGATTACGCATAAGTTGTTACGAACTTTGAGGTTTAGTTTATACTGGATGGTTAGTAATAACTACTCACACGGTCCAGAAAAACTTTGGTAAGGTAGCTGAAGACGCAGGATGACGTAATATCACGCCACATCAATTATAAGATACAATAGGAAGATGAAATTAGACGGGGCAATTATGGAGCAAAAGTTAAACAGTAAACTGTATGTAGGTTTCATGATGATGCCATTAAAATGTTATTGCGAGAGAGATAATAAAAGGTTAAAGTAGCATCGGCATTAATATATTGCATTCAAAAGTAGGTATTTACATGTACATACACACATAAATCAAGAAGATGGTGTAATGGTCTTAGCATTAAGTAGTTATGGTATAAAGCAGAATTAGTGTGAGAAGCCCAAAATAACTGTGATCAAACTATGGCATTCGTAAAATATCAATATCAAGTGTTTTAACAAAATAATCCAGGACCTCAAAGGTATTATTGTTCTCATATTTACTTACAAAAAGTGTGAAACTTATAGCATTTTTTTAAACAAATAATTTACTGTATTTGTTAAGGTAGGTAAATTTTGGTGGAAATTGTACAAATTATTTTTAAATGTAATTGAAAAGGTCACATTGAAACAAATATTATATGAATAATTGTGTTAGCATACACAATTAAGATCCATTTTATAAAATAAATAATTTTAAAAAATGTTAGAAATTTAATGATTGTCTTTCATAATAATAATATAAAAAGCCCGTGAAATCCAAGGAGATATAATATCTCAAACAGGTGCGGTCAGTAACCAGCACCTGCAGAGAAATGGCTAATTCTTATGCAGCTACAATGTAGCATGCAATTGTTTAAACATAACTGTTCCAGTGGTTGTTGTTGGTACAATTACCATAAAATCATAAATTTGAAGAAACATGAATATTCATTTTTGCTTTGATTATAGTCAGATTAATATAAGAATTGATTTTTAAGTTACTAATTTACCATTATATGTACGAAGCTAATACTGGAGCGGGGGTGTAAAGCCCAGAAATAAGTTTTTTTTTCTCTTTATTTAGGTAAACAAACAGCCACTACAAGAAATGAACAAAAAATTTCACAATAGCGCGGGTTTTAATATTTTTCCTCAATATCTCTGAAAGTATAATTTCTATATAATTTTAGTAGTCAAATTATAGCTAGAGTGTTTGACGGCCTGCTTAGTGTGCAACTGGACAAGTGTTTGCAGATACATGACGCTCAGTTCGGTTTTCGTGCAGGCCTTTCCACAGAGAGCGCAATCACATGTCTAAAGCAGGCTGTCGAGTATTATACAAGAAGAAAAACGCCTATATATGCGTGCTTTTTGGATCTTTCCAAAGCTTTTGATCTTGTCAATTACGACCTACTTTGGAAAAAGCTTGACAAGGTCAAGTTTCCCAAGGAGCTAACACGTATATTTAGGTGTTGGTACGGTGGCCAGAGAAACAGTGTCCGGTGGGGCAACGTACTTTCGGACGAGTACGAATTGCAATGCGGTGTAAGGCAAGGGGGCCTAACCTCCCCGAAATTATTTAATTTATATATTAATGACCTAATCGATGGACTCAGCAGCACGCATGTCGGATGCCATGTTGACAGAGTCTGTTTCAATAATATAAATTATGCGGATGATATGGTGTTGCTGAGCCCGTCGATAGGGGGATTAAAAATACTTATCGACATTTGCGAATCGTACGTCCGTGACCATAAGTTAAAATACAATGCGCTCAAAAGCGAATATATGGTTTTTAAAGCGGGAACCAAAAACCCAACGTATGTCCCTCCCATTCTTCTTGATGGACAGGAACTAAATAGGGTGAGGTCTTTTAAATATCTTGGACATTTGGTTACCGAAGATCTGCGTGATGATGCAGACATTGAGAGGGAACGCAGAGCTTTAGCGATGAGAGCAAACATGATTGCGCGCAGGTTCAGCCGATGTACAGCCCAAGTAAAGATAACCTTATTTAAAGCGTACTGTACATCGCTGTACACATGTAGCCTATGGACAAGGTACACCCAGCGATCGCTAAATGCTCTGCGGGTCCAATACAACGATGCCTTTAGGGTACTGTTGCGGCTGCCGCGATACTGTAGCGCGTCCGGGATGTTTGCGGATGCGAGCGTGGACGGTTTCCACGCCACGCTCCGCAAGCGTTGCGCCGCGATGCTTAGCAGGGTGCGTGACAGCCGCCACAGCCTCCTGGCCACAGTGGCAAATAGATGGGACAGTGGCCTTTTGAGGCACTGGTCCTCCCTGCATGTCAGTTTTAATAGGAAATTCAATTTAATGTAATGTTAGTTATTATTTGTTAATATTTAATTTTTATTTTTATTTATTTAAGTCTAATAGTATTTAATTTATAAATTATGGATTGTCAATTGTCTATAATAAATGAATTTTATTTTTTTATTTTTTTATTTAAATGCCTCAGCTACTTATATCATTAGCAATTTTATGCTAAATTTAAGCTGTTGTACGCAGGGTAACACTATAGGGAGCGTGCATAAACTGTAGGAGGCAGCACAGGAGCCGTCAGATTTTTGGCGCGAGGCGTAAATGTGATGTTTATTGTTCCGATATAGCCCAAAAGATGGCAGAACCTACTATGCACAAGAAAACACGTGACGTGCAAATGTACATGTTTATGGTTCCGATTCAGGCCACAAGATGACAGACTCTCCAACGCGCACGGTCCCTATACAATTAAATATAAATGAAAATTAGACATGTATTCATGTTTTTTTGTTGTATCGAGCCAACTTCAACTTTTCTTCTCGCAAATAGTCTAGTTTCCGAGTAAATATAGTTTAATGGCTTTTGCCCTTGATTAAAATGTGTAATAACTCAATATAAAAACTACTATTTTGCATTAGCCCCCTCTAACTGATAGTCTTAATTGTTATCTTACTCATACTGTAAAAAGTTAATGCAGTTTAAAATAGATTTTAAAATGTTACATTTTTTATAATTTAGGGCTAATTTTATATAATTTAGTTTCCTTTTACTGTTAGTGCTTAAGAAAGGAGACCTAAGCTCTCCGAAACATGACGTGCGAGTGACTAAAAATACGTGAGTGTAATTCGTAGAAATATTTTAATCAAGGGTTTATTTCCCTAATAGAAACAACATCAGAAATTAAATGAAATTGTAGCCATATGCTGCCTATGAAGCCGATGGTCCTGGGTTCAAATCCCAATCCCGGTAAGGGCATTTATTTGTGTGATGAGCATAAATATTTGTTGTTTAAAGTATTTATATATTATACATATCGTTCTCTAAGTACCCACAACACAAGCCTTATTGAGCTTATTCAATTTGTGTGATAATGTCCTATAATATTAATTTATTTTTATTGACATATATCTAAGGATGGGCCTTACGGACACTAAGAATGGTGCTAGTTCAGCTATGTCAATCACAAATTCAAGCCAGCGCAGTCTAATGCAACTAGTTGTGACCAATCGCACATGTGATGCAAACTCGTCAACCTATTACATTGTGATGATAGACTGCACGATTGGCTCGAATTCATGTGCATGACACCACTGTACTCGCCCTATTCTTATTGCCCGTAAGGCCCGTCCTTAGATATATATCAATAAACCAATAATAAACTTTATCTACACACATATCATAAACCCTCTATGATGCCTTCAAAATCCGTAAATAATGGCCAACATTACGATTAACTGTTTCGATACAACAAATTTCTTATCTGTGATAATGTAGTTATAGCTACATAACTACATCAAAACCGATTTGGTTATGCATTCAAATTTGGAACATCTCTGAAAAAATAGCAATTCGATTTGACCTCTATTCTAATATCAGTCGAGATGCCTTTTTGTTTGAAATGAAATGTCAATTGCTACAATTTTGACATATCTTGCATGTTAGTTTGTATCGAATGATACGGAAATAGGCCCCCGACTCTAGTTTGTCTCTGAATTTAAAAAAAACTACTTACATGCGTGAAAATAGTTTTCATTTACCGCCATTTGACGTACAGTTTATCTTTTAATTAGTTTTAAGTATAAAATAGTATAAAGTATACAAATAGAAGTAGACAAAACACTAAGTCAGCCCTTCCAAATGTCACTCCCACCAACTCCAGTAACTGTAGGGGAAGTCTGGAGAGTAATCAATGATCTGAAAGATAAAAAAGCACCAGGATTCGACCGCATTTCAAAAGAAGTCCTAAAGCATCTACCCAGAAAAGCAGTAGTATTCCTGACGACACTATATAATGGAATCCTAAGAGTACAATATTATCCCAGTTTGTGGAAAGTCTCTCAGATACTCATGATACACAAACCAGGGAAACCTGCTAGCGAAGTTACGTCATATAGGCCAATTAGCCTATTACCGACCCTATCGAAAGTCTGTGAAAAACTGCTTCTAAGAAGAATATTTCCGATACTAGAAGAGACAAAAGTCATAACAACGCACCAGTTTGGCTTTAGACAATACCACTCCACGATCGAACAAGATCATAGAGTCGTAGAGCGAATTAGAAAGTCACTGGAAGAAAAAGAATACTGTTCTTCAGCTTTTCTAGACATTCAACAGGCATTCGACAGAGTGTGGCACAAAGGGCTTCTTTACAAGTTACGCACATAGCTACTTAGCCCCATAGCTACTTTAACTTGTTTCACTCCTATCTATCAGATCGCCTATTTCAAGTTAAGGAGGAAGATGAGACCTCTAAGCTCTTAGAAATAAAGGCTGGAGTCCCCCAGGGCTCAGTGTTGGGACCGATGCTCTACGCGATCTACATGGCTGACCACAAGCGGATGGTATCACCACAGCCACTTTTGCTGATGATACTGCCATACTTGCAAGCAGCAGGGACCCCAGTATCGCCACACTTATGTTACAAAACGCACTGGAGAATATAACAAAATGGTTACAAAAATGGAGGATAAGACCAAGTGCATCAACATCTGTACAAGTTACATTCACGCTAAGGAAAGGAAACTGACCTTCAGTTACTCTGGAAAACTCCACACTGCCCCACCAGGACAGTGTCCGATATCTCGGCTTAAATCTAGACCAACAGCTTACATGGCAACAACACATCAAAACAAAAAGAGAAGAACTAAGATTTAAATTTCGTGATTACTACTGGTTACTAGGAAGAAACAGTAAACTCTCCACAGACAACAAACTCCTAATCTACAAATCTATCCTTAAGCCAGCATGGATGTACGGCATACAACTATGGGGCAGTGCCAGTAAGTCTAACATCTCAATAATACAAAGAATGCAAAACAACATACTGCGGTCCATATGTGAAATACATAAATACCTGCAAATCAATACTGTGAAGGAAGAAATCCTTCATGCAACTAAAGCATATCAACATAGATTAAGCCACCACCCAAATGACCTGGCAACAAAACTCACAGACAAGGGATATGAAAAAAGGTTAAAAAGAAAAGACATCTTCCCTCATAGGGGATTAAAAAAAAGAGTAGAAGCCCTCACTGGAGGACTCGCTCGTCACGTTATTAAGCATTCAACGGTGAGTGGCGACACCGCGGACCCCTATTCCAGAGGGTCCTTTTATTTGGCCCTCACCTCTGCGCTTGCCTTCACCGGCCGGCCAGAGTGGAGTCGCAAGAGCGGGACCTATGCTCCAGGTTGGAAGTGTAAAATGTCATAACGCCGGCGGCCTGCTGAACGGATTACCGGGATCTGGCTGCCGCAGACTCACCTCTCGACAACCTCACAGCCGCTCCAAAGTGTTGCCCTATTGTCGCACTGTGCGTGCGGCCGTTGTGGGGCCCACTCAATGAGTTGGCGAGTCACCACCTGTCTTAAACAATTCCGAGACTGATTGTCACGGCAGGTGTCCGTTAGTCTCCTCCTATAGCCCATTATCCAGTCCATCCAACTTTCAAATCAATAGCCTTATGACCTTAGATCCCATCGCAGCACAAAAGTGCTGCACTGCAATAGTCTTTGCACCTGGCGGGGACCATCTCCGGATGTATCATGTTGTGCGCTCGGGGATGGTATCCGCCACGTGTATCCCTTGCTTTTAGATTAATTTGTCTTAAAGGGCCTCTGCGCTGTTGGCTTCGGCTCCACGCATGCCTCCCAAAGGTCCGGGACCCCATGGTCCCGAGATATGGTAAGACAGACAAATAATAATAATAATAATAAAGACGTTTATTCAAAAAGTTTAAACATAAGTACATAATAAAAGTACACAATAATGCTTAGAAACTAATTGAAAGGGAAAGTGGCTCAGCTAATGTCTGCGCCAAAAGGCCTCGGGGCACAGCGGCCCTAAGGACTTCCAGCAACGGACGCTGTTATTCTGCCACCGCCGTATTTGTACATCTAGCTAAGGACAGCAGAAACATTAACACTATTACATTTAAGACAGGATAGCAAAACCGAACAATACGCAGTGAATACAAAAAAAAAAAAGATAACTAAATTTAAATATCTATAGAGCAGGTCATTCAACCAAAAGTGTATGTTACTTCCTTTTGGAGGTCCAGTAAATAGAATAGAGGTGCTTATAGTCTGACTGATCGCAGATATAACTAGAGAAAAAAAAAAGTATTAAATGAATATTGACAACCGGTTTGGCCTAGTGGGTAGTGACCCTGCCTACGAAGCTGATGGTCCCGGGTTCAAATCCTGGTAAGGGCATTTATTCGTGTAATGAGCATGGATATTTGTTCCTGAGTCATGGGTGTTTTCTATGTATTTAAGTATTTATAAATATTTATATATTATGTATATTGTTGTCTAAGTACCCTCAACACAAGCCTTATTGAGCTTACTGTGGGACTTAGTCAGTTTGTGTAATAATGTCCTATAATATTTATTTATTATTATTTTAATATGTTTTCTTGTTTTTAAGATAACTATAGCAAAAATTTCGTGTATAATAAGCGATAAAAAATATTTCGGTGACGCCACCACATATCCGCGAGTTCCGATTTGAACTGGCAACAATGCCCTAACGGAGGCTGTAATTTGGGTTAGTGAATATTTCATAGAATAATATGCATGTAGATAAAATAGTGTATGTAAGTGCACATTGTATATTCGCTTCAATTGTTGTTTACTCTGAGAGTATGTCTGAATGTCTGTCAAGTTAGACCAGTTTGACAATACTGGCTCCCCTCGAATGCGGCTGACATAATTAGGCATTAAAACACTTGTGTGATCTTTTTAAGAAACTCCCTTCGTTCGTTTCTTAAACCCACACTAGTGTATTTTAATGCCTTTTATTATGTAGCAGTCACATAAACTACTATTACTTACAACTAGTAATTTTTACCCGACTATGGCGAAGCAAAAGGAGGATACTGATTTTGACTGTACAGATCTGGATATATTATGTATGTTTAAAAAACTTGTGAGGGTTTTTTATTTCAAAGCAAAAAAATAATAATCCTGAATTTGTAGAATAATTCATAATTAATTTTTATAATAAGGAATAAATGACAATTATGAGCCTGCCACAGTAAAAAACAGTAACAGATTCCTCTTTTTTGTACTGTTCCTTGCTTACTTTGAGTATAACCATACTCAATATGATGACTATGGTTAAGACTTATCTGCCCTAGACTCAGGTTCTAATACAAACCCAATTAGACTAAAAATGGGATTGTCCCATTGACATTAACACGAGTTTAATGTTAGAATCACTTCAAGGCAAAGGTAGGTAAGTCCCTCCTAATAAATACAACAATTGCACTTACCGGCGATGGTAAATCTGTCCATATAGTTGATGAGATTGATGAAGCATAGTATCCCGACCGTCATGTACTCGACAAAGCTGACGTCTCTCAGATTTTCCCGCCTCCTCGCCTGCTTCTCCTGCAGCAGCGCCGTCGCGGAGTCATTGTCCCCGTTACTAACCAGCTGCTGATTAGAAGTATTAGGTGTTATACCACTTTGGTCCATGGTGCCCACTACATACACTCAAGTCCTTTCAGTGATAACGATAACCACTTTCTGATTAGGTAACAGTCGATCCGATATTTTGAAAAAACTTGAATTCACCAACTTTCACGACTAGCGTTCAGTTAAAATATAACTAACCATTAAGAATTAGGAACGGTACTGGTTAGATATTTATGAAATTAAGAATGATTACTAATTGTTATAGTATTCGTAGCTACGCTATAATTAATAGCGTAGTTCAAATATACGTCAGCAACAACTCGCCCCGCCGACGTTCGTGACGAGAATAATTTTTAACCCAATCCAATTCACATTTGACTTTGACACTTGGATTGGAGTTGAAAAGTTGAACAGTTGTCAGATTTTTAAGATTGCTAGCAGAAAATATTCTTTTAAGATAATAATATATTATTATTTTAAACTCATTTTATCTTCAAAATAGAAAGACTACTTATTATAGTTATAATTCAATATCAATATATACTTATTTTACTTCTTTCATTTCATTTTCAATTTTTGTCTCTCGATAGGGTAACTCGAAAATAAATAAACAACAGAAAAAATTTATTAAAGAAAATTTGGGCCATTTATATTTTATTAACTACAAAGTACATTTTGAAACGTACCCTTCAACTCGTTTCGCGGTTATTTGTACTGTCAAATTAAATTATAACGTCAAACTGCGTATCCATTGTAATCCATACAATATAAACTTTTACTTACAAGATTTTGTTTCCGTATCTTTCCGCCTTTATTATAAGTATATTATCTGTTAGGACATTAAGTCGAAAAAAGAAACCAGTGCTAACTCCTGCGTGTGTTGACTATTTATTCAGTATGCGAAAGTGAAACTGCCGATTGCACCAGATTCAGCCGTAACCCTTGTGATTCAAATAAAAAATTTGAAATAACTATACTGTCTACGTAAGAAAATCTATCAAGCTAAAATCAACCGTAAATATGTGGAACGGTAAGTACTTTCCACAATAATTGAATACACCATTTTTAAGGTTATAATAACATTCTAATGAAACAAATTATTTTTCAGACCAATCTGCGACCGGAGGTGGATTTTTTAATTCTCCTAGCCAGTTCGGAAATGCAAACACGCCAAACCAGCCTCAAAAAACGGTATGCTACACTACAACTCATATACTTGTAATGTTTCATTTAACAAATTTGCATTTTGAAATACGCCTAGAAAAGCATAAAATAAAAAGCGGCCAAGTGCGAGTCGGACTCGCCCATGAAGGGTTCCGTACCATTTATTAAAAAAAAAAAACTACTTACTAGATCTGGTTCAAACCAATTTTCGGTGGAAGTTTGCATGGTAATGTATATCATATATTTTTTTTAGATTTTTCATTCTGTTATTTTAGAAGTTACAGGGGGGGGGGGGACACTTTTTACCACTTTGGAAGTGTCTCTCGCGCAAACTATTCAGTTTAGAAAAAAATAATATTAGAAACCTCAATATCATTTTTGAAGACCTATCCCTAGATACCCCACACGTATGGGTTTGATGAAAATAAAATTTTTTTTAAATTTTTATGACGTATTAAAAAAAACTACTTACTAGATCTCGTTCGAACCAATTTTCGGTGGAAGTTTGCATGGCAATGTAT
Organism: Cydia pomonella; assembly: GCF_033807575.1. Taxonomy (NCBI): domain Eukaryota; kingdom Metazoa; phylum Arthropoda; class Insecta; order Lepidoptera; family Tortricidae; genus Cydia; species Cydia pomonella. The sequence continues at coordinate 11,298,965 of NC_084715.1, forward strand.
ATCATATATTTTTTTTAGATTTTTCATTCTGTTATTTTAGAAGTTACGGGGGGGGACACACTTTTTACCACTTTGGAAGTGTCTCTCGCGCATACTATTCAGTTTAGAAAAAAATAATATTAGAAACCTCAATATCATTTTTAAAGACCTATCCATAGATACCCCACACGTATGGGTTTGATGAAAAAAGTTTTTTGAGTTTCAGTTCTAAGTATGGGGAACCCCCAAAATTTATTGTTTATTTTCTATTTTTGTGTAAACATCATAATGCGGTTCATAGAATACATCTACTTACCAAGTTTGAACAGTATAGCTTTTATAGTTTCGGAAAAAAGTGGCTGTGACAGAATCAGACAGACAGACGGACATGACGAATCTATAAGGGTTCCGTTTTTTGCCATTTGACTACGGAACCCTAACAACCGATCATTTCTCATAATTATAGATGTTGTAAATTAATAACAATATGATATGGCATGTTTACTTTAATAACTTTCTTTTTAATATAATTCAATGTATGTTACACTCAATCAAATAAATATTACTATGGGGTGGAACTTGCTTTAACTTTGACCTCTTCTTCTTAGCAATTTATTTTATATAGTGGTTTATATTAGGAGGTTACACAACTGCTATATGTTTATTTCTATAATATTATTATTTGGAAACATTCATTTGTTTGTTTTTCAAATAAGTGTTTAAGGTTGACAACATGAAACATCTAATGATGTTGGCAATTCAATAATTCATATGTTGTAATATCAGAAATTTAATAGCAATATGCTGAACAGGAAATTTAAACAAATCTAAGACTTATTGTCATTGTTGTAATGGCTAAGGGTGAAATTTCTTATCTAATAAATTTGTAAATTTAGATAAGATTATATAAGTGGGCACAGAAATTTTCAATAAAAATTAGTTATAGTCATATAGCTGTAAATCATTATTGTGCAAAAATTATGTTTTGAAATCATGGTTTGTTATGTAATATATATAATATATTTCTTAAACTTGTTGTCAGTCTTCTATATAGACAGTATCTGTTTTAGTATTTATTTGAAATTTTATATTTTTCCTTTGGACTGTTCTGTTTCCTGTTTAATTAATGGTCTTCCTAGGAAGGTTTATGCAAACATTGAAACTAGAAAACTTAGATTGTGAAACAGATAGACCGGAATGAACTATTGGTCCTGGAAAATAGTCAGGGTTTTGTTTTGTGTCAGACTGAAACATGTTTTCTTGCTGAATCTTTTCTAGACTTGTTAAAATTGTTGAAAAAATGTCACAAAACCACTTTTATAGATATATTAAGACTGCCCGTCCAGTGGCACACTCATTAGAGGAATTGTGTTTTCCAATAAACCAATTAATTTCTGTATACATAAAATCAGTATATTAATATTGTTGTTCTACTTGTTCCCCAACTTTAGGTCTTTGTCACATAGTTTAGTTTCATAGTATGAAGTAACATTTCGTAAGTTTCGGCGCAGCCGCTAGGTTCGGCCGTTATCTGGCCGAAACCTAATCTTCAGTTGGACATTAGTTTTGTTGGATTATTTAACGCTAGGCAGGTAGGGATGTGGCAATCTACTAATGAGAATCTACAAATGGTGCTTTTGGGACAACCTTATGGCAGTAATAAACACTACCTATATCATTGCAGGGCCGAAGAGCATCTCGTACGGCACCCATCGTAATCCGCCAGGCACTGCACTGTGGTGATGACGGTGTAAAGATATGGGGCACAGAAATACAAATAGTGTCCCTTGTAGCAAGAGTCCGGAACATTCGGATGCAGAGCACCAAAATTACGTACACAATCCAGGATATGACAGGCAGAATGAGAGCTGTGCTTTGGTTGGACCAGGAAGCTATGGATGAGGATGTAAGCATAATATAAATTGACCACAGTTTTTAAAGTCATATAGTTCATTCAACTTTATTATATCTTGCACAATAAAGCACTTAATTATATTGGACACAATGTTATTTGCGAAGGCCCTTGTTGATTTTATTGTGAATGTTTATGAGCTTTATTGGGTAAAATATTACAGCAGAGAGGCAGCCTTAAGGTTATCACTCACCATTATGTTGTTATCTAGTCTTTTTTACTATGAAAGGCTTATAAAAGCGCATCTGCTTCTCACATAAGTGTAACATGTATATTAAGTTCAAAACGAACAATATGTGGACCATTATGTTCAGTCTGTAATAAATAAATTGATTGATTGATAATTACATTAGAAAAGTATCTGTTTATATTGTTATTTTGATATTTTAAGAGACATTATGTAGTTCACTTATTAGGTGGTGTAACTGATTGTGAGAAAAGATATTCAACTATAAAATTTATTTGAAATACCAAAAAAAAGAGCTAGTCATTTTTGACCAGTTAGCCATACATTGAATATGTCATTATAGTGCAACACATTTTTGAAAACAAAGTGGTACTTTTTTGCCATTTTTATCCATAAAAATATATATATAGATATATGGTCACTGTACTAGTTTCGTTCGATTCGTGCAATACTATGGCAAGCACAATGTACTAGGAAGGAATCGTAAAATCTTATACTTAGCTAATAATAGGCTTGGATGACGCGCTTAGTGCCCTCTCTAACTACGAAGGTTATACGGGTCTCGAAGTCATATTGTGCTGGTTCGCTCTATCGCTAGATACACCTTAAGCTCTCCCAGTCTCTTAATACTATGAATTAATAAATAAGACTTACCGCTCGAGCGCAACTCGAGCTGAATGACAACCTACCCTCTTTTTTATTTCTTAGTGGTAAGTGAGATAGACTGATAAGGATGTCTCGTGCTACTTGATAACGCTATGCTCCGCGTCCGAACTTTAGGGGGACCAAGCACGCGTTGAATATTCGGATTACAAATTGAAAAAATAATAATTTCACTAAGATTTTTTTGGGGACACTTATATTACCGTATGGCTAACTGCTCAAAAGTGTATGTATATATATTGTATTTTTTTTTGATGACCGGTCTGGCCTAGTGGCTAGCCGATGGTCCTGGATTCGAATCCCGGTAAGGGCATTTATGTGTGATGAGCACAGATATTTGTTCCCGAGTCAGGGATGTTTTTTATGTATTTAAGTATTTGTATATTATATAATATATATATATATATATATATATATATATATATATATATACATCGTTGTCTGAGTACCCACAATACAAGCATTCTTGGCTTACCGTGAGACTTAGTCAATGTGTGTGAATGTCCCTATACTATTTATTTTTAGATTTATTTTTTTCATAATGTACAATATTGTTTGTTACAGGATAAATCTTCACCCAAAGTCAATGTCAATGACTACATTCAAATTTATGGCAATGTGAAAACCAATAAGGGCAAAAAAGTAGTAATGATTTTCAAAATAATGCCCATTACTGATGTCAATGCGATTACATTCCATTATTTACAATGTATAAATAATAAGGTGAAAATAGAAGCAGAGTCAAAGAAGGTAAATAAAATATTTGTTTGGAAATGTTTAATACTTTGTAATCCACTCTTGGTAATGACGATAATCGCGCTAAACTTGACACAGATGGCGCAGCAATTAAATTCCTAGTTTAGAAACTAAAAAAATAAGAAAAATCTTGTTGGCACACTTTCTTAAAAATGTGTGTCTATACCAAATGTAAAGGACAACACCAATTCTGAATTATACTGGTCAGCAACCCGGTATCTCCACTAAAATATACTGTTTAATCCAGGAAAAACCTGTCGCAAACTCCAACTCTACATTCAACGGTGGCCTGCCTGCCAATTCCATGGTCGGTATGTCAGATACTGGCGGCTCCGTCAACGGCTTAAACCCGCGCCAGATGATGGTGTTCAACCTCATCCGGGCCTCCACGCAAGAGCAGGGTATCAGCAAGCAGGACATGTATGCTTCGCTAAAGGAACGCATGCCGCAAGTCGAATTCGAGTAAGTTTTTGGATCATGTGATACCCATATTTTGCTCAGATAGCTCAATAGTTTAAAAAAAAAATGCGCCCACATTGTCAACTACGCCTAGCTACAATAGGTCAATCAATCAATTTTTCGTGTTATGGCTCCATCAAGGTGTTGATGATTCTGCCAATGTCGAGGTTGGATAAGACACGGCTAGTATATAGAGAGAGTTTAAGAAAACAACTTGGCCCTTAGTTTGACATTCAAAACAGATGGCGCTGAACATTTGCGGTCACTGAATTGTCAAATGTCAACTTTTGAAAATAACCGCAAAATGTATGGTGCTGTATAGCGCCATCTCGTCTACCTGTCAAATTCGAAGCATCTTGTTCGCTACAACCGAAAATTAAGGTTTGTCACAATAAAATACCCTTTTATTTATGGTTTTAGCTAGGGTAGGCGCACATGGGTTTATAGGTGGATTTGCCCTGACCTGACTGATCTTACGGGACCCACAAATGGGGCACAACCACATTATCCTTTCCCAATACCTACCTGCAGTAATTAGTAACTTTTAAATACCTACTCCATTTTTCGCATCCAGTAATTTGACAATTTAATTTACTTAGCCAACAAGTACTAGCTAATGAAGCTAAAAAAATATGATTGCAAAAGAATGCCTTAAAACATCTTAAAAACGTATGTTCATCAGTTCAGAAAATTTATTTTCTTTTATTATTTTTATTTCAGAAACATTTTGGAATGGATGTGTGGCGAAGGTCACATTTACTCCACTATTGATGAAGAACATTTCCGAGCTACTGATGCTTTTTAACTTAAGTAATGATTATATACTTTCTGTAACCCATCTGCTGTTGAACGGCCAGTTATTTTTATAATAAAGGAGCAAGTTATAACATTTGGTTTACTTTCCCTCCACCCACTGTCTCATCTGTCAGAAATTAATAAATAAAATAATCATGTAGGGATTACAAAAAACGGCACTGGAAAAAATAATATTTATTCTTAAAATAACGATCTCAGTTCATTCAATAATATACAGATCAATTGTTCTACATTTAGTATGACATATATAAGGTGAGTGATTAACCTTTTGAGCTTTGCATTTCAGTATAAATCAAATGCCTGATGATAAATACAATATGGAACGTTATTTAAATGCGAAAAGGTTGTCGTTACTACACATGCCAATAGATTATTTTTAATCTCTTGTTGGTATTCATGGGCAATTATCAATCCAAAAGGTCAAATGTGAATTGACATACAGAAATACATTATTCATGCAAATAGAAAACATCAAGATCTACATATTTTAAAGTAAATAGTAAAAACATCTCTTCATAAAGTTGAAGGTGCTAGACGAGCACAGCACTATTATCAACCCGATTCGAAGAATGATTAAGACAGGTTTAAGATCTTGGAAAGATCGTAACTAAACGACATATCAAAATTGACGTTTATTTCGATTCCGCTGTGACCCCCTACAAGATCTATCTACGATATTTGTAATGTCAAAGTGACATTGGTTGCGCGAATCGAGCTGCTTCTGAAAATTATATGAGGTACAAATGTTATAATAATAATAAAACAAATATTACCCAACATTAAACCAGAACTTATCGTTATCATATCTTATTCTTCGAATCGGGCCGTTTACATCTTTTAAGAGTTTACTAGATTGAGTTACATTATTTCTGGGCCTGAAATCTCTGTTACAATGATTAGGCATGCAACTTTGTATTGAGATTGGTTGTCTTATCCTCGTGGCGCCCACGCGCCTTTTGATAAACCAAAATAAACATGGCGACTCCAGCCCAGAACTTTTTTCAAGTAACTTTCAATTACCGCTCATGCGCCTTTCAGAAGGTCATATTAATAAACTCTGTCTAGATTTTTGAAATTTCGCGGGTCAAAGAAATAATTTATTCCGATTTCTGAACGAAATATTAGGGAACAGTTTCCGGTATGCTACCATTAGCAGTCACAATTGACAGATGTCATTTTTTTGATAAATGGACGGTGGTATGGCTGGCTCACGAACACGTGGTAAGTAAATCGCATTTTATTATGATAGTCCGTGACTCTCGAGTATGTTTTTATGCAAAAAGTTGCTAATTAATGGGTAATTCTTAAATGGAGAGAATTATTTCGCATTTTTATAGCTTAAATTCTTCGAAATCTTGGTTTGAAATAATATGTACTTTGTGAAGTCGGTTGGGTCGAAGCTAGTACTAAAAATATCTTAATGTTTTTAGTTTGTGGCTTTATGTTATGCTGGTTTGTGAAATATTACTAATATGAAAATGCTACTTTTTCACTAATAATTTAATACTCTTTACACTACTAAGTTTTCGTGTCTAGTCTGTGTAGATACACTTATCTAGCACTATTCTAACCCAGTATTGTTAGCCAGAGGTTCAGGATTGCATTGATCACCTATACGTAAGGTGTTTTAATCACAGGTTTGCGGGATGAAGAAATCCAAGCCTTTATGGGCGATGGTAACCTGGACAATTCGGAGTTTGAAGATGACGGAGAAGCGGATGCAGATTTTACAATAGATCATGGAGACAACGCAGACAATAGCTCGTCAGACACCAGTTCAGAAGATGAAATTCCTCTTTCCGAATTTAGGAGTACAGGGAACGGACCACGGACGAAAAATAACTGAAATAAACATATTAATCCTAAAAAAGTTATTAATTTTACATCACTTAATAATTCCTTCTAATCTAGTAATTGTGGCCCAGTGGCCTTTGGAAAGAACAAAAGGTAGACAAATAATTGAATTGAAAACACATGCTAATATAATCATAATTATACCCCGCAAGTTTCACTTCAAACCGGTAACTCTAACACATAAAAATTTCAACTCGAAATCTTGGGCGGATAGGACTATAACTATTATGTCCTATAAGAAGGACGGTCGGGTCATAGTTAAAGAAGAGCCAAAAAAGCCTTGGGCGCCACGAGGTTAATCAAATAAACATTTATTTGTAATATATAAATAATGCATTTCATGATACACCAATACAACAAATGCTTCTAGTCTTTAGAACTTTGTCAAACCTGTCTTACACTGTAAATGATGTATGTGTCCGCAATAAGCAAAAAAAGTCGCATTTGCACTTCCCACGCACCCAAAGCTTATGCATGTTTTACATCAACTACTGATGTTTGTCAATGGTAGATCCAGTATAAACACCCTTGTGATGGAAGAATAGATTTTGATCATCATCGCTCATATTCATCTTATAATTCATCCCTCAAAGCAGTATTTCTGACATCAGCCTTGGTACCCTGATATGTTTGGCTCTCCAATTGCACATCCTTCAGTTCTTCTTGTTCCAAGAGATACTTCTTAGCCGTCCATGCCTGAGAGCCATCCTTGAACATGAAAATGGCTCTGTCATCAGCGATCAGGTACCTAAAAGAAGAAAGATATATTATGGTTTAGGTTACACAGTTTAAGTCATATTTGTGAAGAATCCCAAACTCTATATTGGTCAATTTATGGAGTTTGATTTTGGTTAGCTAAAATGAGAAATGGCTATGAAGGCCACAAGACAAAACTAAATGGCAAGATCTGGAAGAGGCCTTTACCTCAGAAACCATTCTGGTGTGAAATATATTAATTTGTTTAAGTTACTTATATAATTAAATATCTAAATTTCATTATTAAGAAAAACTTTTGTATTTTTTATCCCGAAGTAAAATGCTTAAAAGTCATACCCATGAATAAACCCAAGCTCTATGTTAGTTAACATGTGACCGCGACCGGCAAAACATCCCACTTTGTCGCTTGCCATAAGGTATGCCTTGTCAGAGTATTTGTATAAAGATACAAGCAAATCTCGTCCTTATGGCAAGTGACAAAGTGGGACGTTTTGCCGGCCACTGTCACATATGGTGTTTGGGTATGACTAGCAGAGTTCCAAGACTTAACCCACACTAACTACCATGCATACATACTGACAGGGCAAGATAAATAAAAGTTTGTAAAAAGGTGTGTTAATTTGGTAAAATGTAGTATGCCCACCTTTCTGCCTGTATGTGGTTACTCCAGAGACCTGTTTGCCATATTTTGGTCAATTCGTCTGTACGCGCTCTCGAGGGGTTATTAGCCACCGTAACAAACATCATTACTGTCTGTCCTTTCTTAGTGGCTTCCAACACTGCTTCTGGATTTGACATATCCATTTTGGTTATGTCTATTGCCGGTGGCTTTCGAAGGTGTTCTGGTAATTCGTCTTCTGGAAGGGGCTCTTCATCTTCTTCCCATTGATCTAGCAATCTGTAACGCATAATAAATTAGGTCTTGATTGTGTCAGGAATTTGGAATTCATAAATAAAATAAGTGCGACAGGTACCTTTCCATGTCAGCTTCAGTAAAATCTGTAATATCCTTCTTAGCCCATTCTGGTTTCTTTTCGGCTTTTTTAGAAATAATACCAGATATGCATATTGCAAGTAATATACATAGTAGTTTAGCCATTATTATAAACGATATAAAAAATACTAAGTATAAGTTGGCGGAAATGCCTGTTAAACAACACGTAAACGTAAGTACAATTAGGTGAATGATTCAAATGATTGAGCGAATGAAAATTAAAAATAAACGTCAAAACTTGAAAAAAAAAAAGAGTTGCCATAAGAAAAATATATTTTTATATTTTTTGTATAATGTTGGCAGAATTGTACGTCTAGTAGAGAAACTTGGCAAAGTTTTATTGTCTCGTTCTTGGCGCATTCGTACAACACTAGTATACTTTATCTATAGTTGGTCAAACCAATTTGTCAGTAAATAAGAACAAAAAAACTATACTCATCCTTTTCTTTTGGATGCTAATACTAGTGTAAGACAAAGATAGTATGACTCCCTCTGTCTATGTTTGAAATGAGATAGCCCTTTGACAAACTATATATAATCTATAGGTTTATAGCTAGAAAAAAAAAGAATGACAGAACATACGGAATTGACAACAAAACGAATTTCAAACACGGCCGTCGTTTATTTTGTTTATTTCAATATTACTTTATACTATATTCTTGCTTTTGGTGTTTTAAAATGGAATGTAAGACATTCCATAAAGGGAAGTACTATATTACCTTTAAACGAGGATTTGAAGACAGTAAGAGAGATGTTACTGTTACTATTATGAAGATTTTCGGCAGCGATAGCTTGGTTCGTAAATGATTTCATCGAATCTACGTATTCTTGGTCGATGTATGATATATTTGTATGTAGATCGTAAAACTGTTGTTTTGTTACAGCGCATATCTCTTTCTGACGAGGACGACCCTACTTTTTTATGTATTCTTAATGTTTCGCGGTGCGACTACGAAGATCTGAAGAAGCAGCAAGGCCTGTTGATAGATTTCGATAATTTCCCCTCGCAGCTTGTTAGGCTCCTTCAACAATGTGCATCCAACAATATGTAAGCTAAAATTAATTAAGATTTATATAATAATCTGATTTCATTTGATTACATATTGTATTGGTTGCAGATATGTAACCCTAACGCCTCCTAAACTAAAATGTAGCAAGTACCATCAGGTTCAAATTTGCATGGACAATTTATGAATGATTTCATTCACAACTTATCCATGCACTTTTGAACCATACTGTACATAGACAAGGTGTATAAATTTTTTAATGAAAAGTATGTATTAAGATTATTTTTTCTTTTTGAATTTGTAATATGTAATTAATTTGTATTTATATCTTGCAGGTTCCTGATAGTACAACAAACAAATCCAGTACAATTTTATTTTGAAATTGTAGAGCACAATGAGTTTAGGCGTCTCGTTCATTTGTCACTGAAGACAGGGCCGGCTACAGATGCAGACATCAAACAACATATGGCTGATACTATCAATAATTTAAAGGTAGTCTTATTTACTTCTTACGACTGTTTATTTTTTTATTACACTTGTCCTGTATCCAATTTTTCTAGCCTCTCTACAGACAGCTTCCAAAAATGTACTTCTCAGTCTTTCCACAGTTTAATTCATTTTTATTTTATCCCCTAACAATTTATTTTAAACCTTATGTAAAATCGTACCTGGGCTCCAAAGCAGTAGCTGAGAGTGCTACCAGTATTTATGCTATGGTGACATTTTAATATATAGTCTGTCAAGCCATTTTCGTCAGTAGAAAAAAGCGGCAAATTTAAAAAAAACTAGGCGCTAAGGGTTATTGCCCCCATAAAAAATTTGAATTACACGCCTTTTTCTACTGACAAAGTTGTTTGACCGGCTATAAAAACATTTTCATACAAATATTTCAATAATGTTTTCAGAATACACTGGCATCTTTTAAAAGTTCAGCAACTAGCAGTGAAGTGATGTGGAAAGAGAAATGCATCAAAATGGAGCAGAAGATTCATGAGCTGACCAACAACTTGGCTGAGCTAAAAGATGAGAGGAGAAAGAGTGAGAGTGAGTTTCAAGAAGCAATGAAACAGGAGAGAGAAAGGGCAGCACAGGTAGTATAATAGGACAAATTTTGTGCAATATTAGCTTCTGCTTTTGACTTTGTCTGTGCATAAAGATAAAAATCATCTCCATACCAGATTCAGCAATGGTGTGAAGATGTTACCTCTTCACAGATACAAACAATTCAATACTCATTATCTTTATATATCATTATATATATATAAAATAAGGAAAAATCCATGCAGTAATGGATACACAGTATCAAATCGATTTCAAGCTTATGCATTTAAACAAAATATAAGATAAGATAGTTATTTATTGTACAACTGTGTTACAGAAGTGTTATGTAATTACATGTGTAAGTTTCAACAGTGACCCAATTCGGGTATACAATATACACTTAAAACTAACTTAAAAGTAAGAAATTCTATTAAACACATATCATATCATATCAATCTATACAGAGTATACGGTATCATGGCGAATATAATTCAAAGAAATCCTTTAGACAATAGAATTCATTCTTAATAAGCCATTTTTTAAACTGCATAAATTCCATGTCATCTAACATTTTTAATTCATCTGGCAGCTGATTAAAGACTCAAATGGCAGTAATATATGTGCTTTTATCGTAAGTTTTATTTTTGACTAGAGGCAGTTTTAAATAAAATTGTACTTATATTGAGAGTGAAGATTATAATGGAGGGAGGATAATGTTGTAAAGTAATTCTTTTTACTCTTAAGAAATTTACAGAGTTCATATATATATGTCAGTTAAAGTTAGAAAACCTTTGTTCTTGAAAACATTTCTCTGTGATTGTCTGTGGTTAATATGCAATAGATAATTCTTAAGCACCTCTTTTGCAAAATTAATGTGGACTGCATGTCTACGGAATTGCCCCAGTATATTACACCATACGTCAATAGAGAATATATGTTGGCGTAGTTTGCACGCAACAAAAAAGTATTTTAAAAACATGTTAAAAATATAAACTCCAAAAACTTAAAATTGATGATGCCATTTCGATTAGAATTATAATGAATAATTAATTACAAATTAATACAACAAATCAGAAAATACAACATAATAATAACAGTCCAAAACAATAAACATTAAAATGATTGTAATTATGTCTAAATTAATCAAATGCCTATAAGTCTGATTGGTTCTGCAATAAAGTAACTTATCAGACTGTGGAAACTTAACAATAATTTTATTAATCTTCATTTTCACTAATGATAAAAAATAATTACTTAAAATAATCTTACTTAACAAGTTCAATTATAACCCAGTCCTGTTGTAGGAAAGACAACAGTGGCAGAAAAATGCAGAAATTAATGCAAAAGCTCAGCTTGCAAGTTCAGAAGAAGCCTTGAACAGGAAAAACAGACAAATTGAAGAGTTAAATACAATATGCCAGCAGCTAAAAGATAAAATAGGACACTTGGACAACCAATTGAGGTGAGTATTTTTAAGTCACTTGAATCATCATCATCATCATATCAGCCTTTTTATCACCCACTGCTGAGCACAGGCCTCTCTTTAAGTATGCCACTGGTTCCGGTCCTGAGCTTATACCATCTAAACGCGACTTGCAATTTTCTGAATGTCGCCCAACCAACGAAATGATGGACGTCAGGCATGCTTTTCATCTGAAACTTGTATAAAATTCATTATATTATGGCTCTTGCATGTTTATAAGTCTGTATTTGTTGCAGACATACAGACCTTTGGTGAGTTTATTTGGCATAGGTATTACCTTCTAAACAGTAGGTGTTATTATGTGAGAGGTCCCTTATAAATGAAAGGTTAAGAACCAGTGGCCTAGGTCTAACTCTTTATACTGACTGCTCCTAATAATTATTTGAGTTCTGTAGTTTTATTTATAACATTATTGAATTATTATTTGTCTTATTTCAGTGAAAAATCTCAAAGGTTAATGCTGTTAGAGGGAGAAGTTCAAAAGTCACACATAGAAGTGGCTACATTAAAGGCAAAAAATGCGAGCTTAGACAGAGAAATTACTGAAAAAGAAAAGCAAATTAGTAACTTGAACACAAGGTGTACCTACTTAGAGAAGGTAAACAACTTAAAATATTTTTAAAATACTTTCAGTATTTTTAAATGAATTATCATGTAAATGTTATTTTGAGGTTGTGCAATTAAAAGAGGATTTGTATTGTATTGTATGTCACAAACACAAACTATTTTGATATGTATTATTAGTGCTGTCTTTGTTTTAGATTGGAAAAGATAATGCTGATCTTGTCACAGAGCTGAAAAACTCGTTACAAATAATTAAAAAAGAAAAGGTAAGAACAAATTTGACAGGCTTGAGATGTGGAAATTTATAAATATGTATCCCCCTAAGGCCTACAGTCCTATTCTATATGAATTACTTCAATGTCATTCGTTTGTGTGTAGAGTTCTCAATACACCCTAACATACCAAACCTTCTTGTGAGAAGAAGCCTTAAATAAAAAAATCTTTTTTTCAAATCATCCAAGACGAGCAAAGCGAAGTGCAAGGGGACTACCTACTTTTTCTCGAAGCGCTTCGTCGTTTCTTTGAACCCTCATAACTTGGATTCGGATTATACCAGATAAACAAAATTCTTGGGATATAATATCAATCTCTCATACTTTGGATTTTATTCATATCTAAAAAAAACCCGATTTACTATTAATGATCATCAAAACCCTTAGGGTACTTTCTGAAGTCCTAGCAAGCTGAAATTTGTTATGTAGGATAGTATTAGTAGACAAACAAAAACTTGAAATTTTTTGCCCCTAAGGGGGTGAAATTTTGTATGGGGAAACAATTACCGCTTAATCAATTTAGTAGAAATTTGGTATGTAGATAGTTTTTGTTATGGGGAAGGATGTATATTAGTTTTCAGTCCTAAAATCACCCCTTAAGGGTGAATAGGGGAGGAAAAGGTCGTTAGGGAGAAAAAGGGGTTAAATTTTGTATAAGGAATCGGTAAAAAAAGCAGATTGTATAAATGATGCCCCCAGATACGTATTTCAGTAAATCACCCCCAACCCTACAAATTAGGGGATGAAAGATTGTCATAAGCGACTTAAAAAAAGAAGTGAAATTCCATCAAAAACATTTTCATGTAAAATGTTGCCGATATTTTCATGTAAAGACGAAACCATAAGGCTCGCACTGCCAAAAAGTTATCAGATCTCTTGTGGAGCCAATAAGCTTCTAACTCTACAAGCCCTAACTTCACAAACTCTACAAGAGATCTGATAATGTTTGGCAGTGCGAGCCTTATGGTTTCGTCTTGGCAACATTTTACATGAAAATGTTTTTGATGGGTTCTGTTTTCCAGTTAAATTTAGAAGAAAGACTAGCTCTAAGCGAATCACTAGCGAATAGAAACAATGAAGCTGCAAACTCAACTTCAGAACAGCTGTTAAAGGCTAACCAAATCATTTCAAAACAAAACCATGATATCATCGAAATGAAAGAAAAGGTAAGTACAATATCAGATGAAATTTTTGGACCTATTTTCTTATTTACGATTCCATACACGTCGGGAAGAAGTTGATAACACGCGATATAAAATTGAAGAATTGAAGAAGAAGAAAGAAAAGGTTCAAATTTCTTCAATTTTTTTCTGTCGATGACCGTGTACCGCATTATTTCTGAGAATTAAACTAATAGACACGAAAAGAATGAAGAAGTGCATACAAGAACTTGTACCGACATAAACACAATCAACAGGTGGCGTTGTCGAGACATCTTCAGAAGTCTTCAATCTATTTCTCAGATTTTAATTTTAATTTTTATGGCATATTTATATTTATGTTACATAACTGTTTTTAAATAAATATTTCAGATATTATGTCGAACAGCTATAGCATTAGAACAAGAAAAAGTTATAGAGAAAAACAACAAAGAAATTGAGGAACTCAAGTCTGAAATAAATATTACTAAACAGAATATTGTTAGCCTTAAAACAGAATTAGACAAGCTGAAAGAAAAGTATGAAATAAATGAGACGGCATTGAAAGATAAAGAAGAAATGATAAAGAATAATAACATGGGTAATTATTTATACACTTAGGAGCAAAACTGTCCTAACAGTAGCATATCAGGAGAATGTGGAGAGGTTGATGTCGATCAAGGGGAGGGGTACATGGTTAATACATAACAGTACTCCTTAAAATTTTCTACAAATCGGCCTAACGTATGATGTATTTGGCATTTACGGTTTTTTTGTAATTTCGAATCGAAAAGTAGAAAAAAAACACATTTTTATTTTTTCCAATATTTCTAGTTCCTACTATGAAAACTCCGAATAGGAAACCATACATAATTAAGAAATTTAGCCGCTCTAAAATGAGGTATCAACTATTTAAATCGTGAACATAGTTTTCTAGTTATGGCAGAATAACAGTCGTCTTTAATATTGAACTAACACACACTTTCTATGGCTGTTTTTAATGGTACACTTTTGCACCGAACTATAAGGCACCTAAAAGTAACTTCAAAAATATGCCCCATCAAAACAATTTCATGATGATTTTATAATGGCAGAATTTCTTAATTATATATGGTTTCCTATTTGGAGTTTCCATAGGAGGAAATAAAAATATTGGAAAAAATAAAAATGTTTTTTTTCTACTTTTCGATTCGAAATAACAAAATAACCGTAAATGCCAAGTACATCATATATTAGGCCGATTTTTAGAAAATTTCAAGGAGTACTGTTATGTATTAATCATGTGCCCCTCCCCTTGATCCACATCAATTTCTCCACATTCTACTAAGATGCTACTATTGGGACAGTTTTGCTCCTAAGTGTATGCTTTACCTATTGATACCTCCTACCTAAAATGTAGAGCCTCTTTCCCTCTTTCTTTTCCCTTTTTTTACCTTTTTTTGTATCAAAGATGAGTAAGTATTAAAAATTGCTGTTCTTCCCAATCTCTCTCTCTTTCTTTCTTTAGTCCGTCTCTACCCTTCGGGTGTAGGCCTCCTTCATTTTACGCCATTCGTCACGGGTCTGTGCGACCTGGAGCCAACTTCGTCCCCACTGTCCGTTTGATGTCGTCGTCCCAACGAATATGGGGTCTACTTTGAGGACGTTCCTCCCCCCATGGTCGCCACTCGAGTAGTCGTTTACTCCACGAATCGGTCTTTCGTGCTATATTCTCACTATGTACATCCCATTCCCGCTTCAATCTGGTTACGCATTTTACAAAATCGGTGACCTTGCTCTGCTCCACTCATTTGTTTTTTCCCAATACTTACACTTACCTAAAATTATTTTGTTTGGCCTAAGGCAAGCAAATGTTACATGATTTATGGAAGACAAAACTTTATGAGGCTTTGCTTATTATTAAACTAATATTACGGTTTAAACCCGCTTGTTTTTAGTCACTCGCGCGACATGTTTCGGGGAGCCTAGGTCTCCAGTCTCAAGCACAAGCGAGCAGCGTTCACGATGGCCGTGCGTTGGTTTAATATTACAATGTTAGTATGTCTCACGACAGTTCAAAGTCGATTTGTTTATTACTTTAAGAATTCAATTATTTTATACAGTGATCCAGTGGCTGCATAAAAAAATGGAAGACACCTGCGAACCAATCAGTGCAGTGACGAAGAAATCATTCAATGGAGCCGCCAAACATAGCTCGACGCCGCACATTCAACCAAATGAAAATTCAGATCTGGCAGAGGACATGTCAGAAGAATCTATCAATTTCTATGCTACATCAAAATTGTAAGAGTTGATTTGTACACTTCGCTACTCTAGAATTTATTTGTACTCTTTTGCTTCGGAACTCTAAATCGGCGCTCGTAGCCAATACCAAAGCAGTTTTAATTGCAAATACAACAAGCAATTTTTTTATGTGTATATTTTGCATCTGTCCTAAGCGAGAAGCTTAGTCGATGTATTTTAATAGCAAGTTTATTATTGTAGGTCTACATTTGAAGGAAGTCCTTTAACAAAAACTCAAGACAACGGTAACAACATCGGCCTAGATCCGAAATACTTGAGACCGGCTGATGACAAAGCAAAGAAGACTGCTAAAGGTATATTTCTTAGACATTTTGTCGAGGTTTTTCTTTCCAGCCACAGCCTGTTTTTTCTTAATAATTAGGTTTTTCTTTCCAGCCACAGCCTGTTTTTTCTTAATAATTAGGTTTTTCTTTCCAGCCACAGCCTGTTATTTCGTAATAATTCCTTGTTTTGTATAGACGACCGGTCTGGCTTAGTGGGTGACCTATGAAGCCGATGGTTCTGGTTTCGAATACCAGTAAGGGCATTTATTTGTGTGATGAGCACAAATATTTGTTCCTGAGTCATGGGGGTTTTCTATGTAATTAAGTATTTATATATCGTTGTCTGAGTACTCACAACCATAGAGAAATAAGTAAGCATAGAGTGCTCACTCCATACATCAGTTTACCAAAATGCTTATTATTTTCGTAGTCGATATCTATAATATCATTATATCATATAGGGAGCGTGCATGAACTGTAGGAGGCAGCACAGGAGCCCTCAGATTTTTGGCGCGAGGCGTAAATGTGATGTTTATTGTTCCGATGTAGCCCACGAGATGGCAGAACCTACTATGCACAAGAAAACACGTGACGTGTAAATATACATGTTTATTGTTTAGATTCAGGCCTCAAGATGGCAGACCCTCCAACGCGCACGGTCCCTATAGATAATCAAGTACCGAATTTATCAGTCCCGCTACTTGACATTAGATGTCAATAGTTTCGCCATTGACGAAAAGTGTATTGCTCAACAATTTACAACTAATATTACAGGCAGAACGAGTTGAAAATAGAGTTCCGCTTAATATAGTTATAATATTAGCTGAAAATTGTTGAGCATTAGGCTTTTCGTTCCTCGCGACATCTATTGTCTAGTAGCAGGCCTATGGAACTCTCCGCGCGAGCTCGAATTTATGCCTACGAAACTCGTCCCGTCTACGGTACAAAAGTCAGCCAGTTGGTTGCCACGCGCGCTCATGGACGCACGTCACCGCGCGCTCTTATTGTGCGAAGGAAATGTCTTCGTCACGAACAAATAACACGGCTTGTGTGGATTAATGCAGAAACATAAAAATATCGCTTTTGTTCTTTCGACAGATGAGGAAAAATAAGTAGGTAGACATTCTCAATATAATTTATTTACAAGCAGATACGTCTGCGAGCGATACTCCAAATTTTATATTAAAGGAAAAAATTGAAAAAGTTACGCTTCCGGCAGGATTTGAACCCGCAAGTCCCGCAACCTCCGCAATCCGTGCGTTGCTCTTAACCAATTGAGTTACGGAAGCCTACCAGGACCTCGCAAATCTTTCCATTTCTTACCTTATGTATACACGCCTTTGGGGTGGCATAAAGCGACATCTACCGAAAGATGGTTACATCTTTTAACAGCACCGGAGTCTCAAATTGTATTGAGAATTCACCAGTAACAATGTGCTAACCCATACTAAAGTAATTTATTATACTACTAATTCTCAATATCTTATACCTTTAAACGAGCAATTCTATATTCTAATTTACTTATATTTCTGTGATCTCGGAAACGGCTCTAACGATTTCGTTGAAATTTGGTATATGGGGGTTTTTGGGGGTATACAATCGATTTAGATTAGTCTTATGTTTGGGAAAACGCGTGTTTTGGAGTTTTCGTGCGTTTTTCTTTAGACGCAGAATATGGTCGCTAATTTCGTATTGCCAGCCACTGTCCGTCTGGTCCAGCGGGTTAAGACGCGGACGGCTACGAGTAGAAATGAGTGTCACGGGTTCGAATCTCGCCTGGTGGCTAATTTTTGTTTTTTTTTTTATATGTTCAAGTTTATATATAATTTTTATTGTTTTAGACAAGCTTAATTTAGTAAAAAAATGTAGTTAAGATTATCACCTATACACCACCATATTACAATAAATAGTTATAACCGAGCAAAGATCGGTCGCCCAGGTACTACTTACTTATACCTACTGTTATTATTTTCAATAGTTCATAATTATTAAGAAAAAAAAACCGACTTCAATGAGGGAGACCGGTGAAAGAACGATTATTGTTGATTTTAGATTTCATACAATGAAATTAAAAAGACAGCGTCCTACGCCTAATTATATAGAAAAGCAAGTAACATGTTTTTTTTGCCACTGCAGCCACCTTGACACATTTCAGATTTGCCCTATGGTTGACTGGTAAGATACCCGCAATAGGGTATTCGACTGTAATGTGTTCGACTGAAATGTTTAAGATAAATTATTTCACACCATGCATGAAATAAAGCACTAGATAATTATGAAAAAAACTAAATAGGATAGAAATATAAAAATGTGCCTTGAAAACCTAACTGCTTGGCAAAGAGAACAAATTGCTAAACGTGAACTATGCATCATCGAAGAGTTCCGTTCTGTTCATCATCAGCAGTTCCACTTCATCAAATGTTATTTTTTTAAATGTAAATGCTTGATTTGTTAAAGAAAATACAAAATCACTATATGCATGCCTTTCATATTTGAAGAGTTCACTCGATTCCTCATGGACCCCATCGTCAGAACTCGAACTTGACAAAAGTTTGTCTTGAAAATCTAATTTACTTAACAAACACAGCGAAAAGGAGAAATCGCTAAACGTGTACTATACGTCGTTGAAGAGTTCCATTCTGATCATCATCAGCAGTTCCACTTCACCAAATGTCACTTTTTTAAATGTATATGCTTGATTTGTCAAAAAAAATACAAAAATCACTATATGTATGCCTTTCATATTTGAAGAGTTCCCTCGATTCCTCATGGATCCCATCATCAGAACTGAGTTTTTACAAAAACGGGACCAATCTGTATATATATACCATTTTTAACCACATCAAATCGTTTGAGGAAAATCGCCTCAATGCCTTAGATACCAAACGCCAACAACGTAAAGAGAGACCGAAGCCCTCTTACACGTATACATACAACGCGTCTGGCCAACTCTATTGTAACAGGCTGACGCAACTAGGAACAAAATAAGTTTTGTATGGAACTTGTTTCGCAAATCTTTGCCAACGAAGAAAAATAAAACGTCAGTGCTATTTATTCTGTCAAGTTTACATCAAGTCAACTGTCAGCCTAATTGTTTTGTTTGTTATGAAGGCTTCAATGTTTTGTTCGGGTATTTCGTGCAATTTCTTTATTATTTAGTGAAAATATCGAAAATTGTGATTCGTGATCAGGGTAAAGAGCGACTTTGTTATAATGCCACCGAGAAAATGGTGTACTAAGTGTGAAATATGTGGCAAGCGAGCCACTCGAGAAAATCACGAAAAAAGGGATTTTATGGCGAAATTTCCCTTGGATAAAGACCGGTACGTATTGCTTTAGATAGTTTTGACCTTATTTTGGTGCAGCAGGCTTTAAACACATCGAAAATTTGATTTTTTATATTATTTTTAGTTGTGAACTAGGGATGTACTAAAACTATCGATAATTGTATGTTTATTTGTATATCAGTGTAAGTAATTAAATAAAATATGTGAAATTTCCTGAGAACTTGCATGCAATATGACACAAAATTAATTCGTCGAAGATTTTCAGTGGAAAATTATCTATCATCTATGCATTAATGGTCATTATTTGACATATTTTTTTAATCTAGTAATTATTTAATATATTAATCTGAAATGTAAGTAAATTAATCTCTCTTTTTGTGATCAATAAAAAATATTATACGACATTATTACACAAATTGACTTAATCCCATAGGAAGCTCAATAAGACATGTGTTGTGGGTACTTAGACAACGATATATACATATAAATACATAGAAAACATACATGACTCAGGAACAAATACGCATCACACAAATAAATGCCCGTACCATAATTTGAACCTGGGACCATCGGCTTCATAGGCAGGGTTACTGCCCAGTAGGCCAGACCAGTTCTCATGACAGACATATAAATACATAAAAAGTTAGAGCATTGATAAAGGGTCGTTGATAACTGGATGCCGAAAAACATGATTTATAGATGCATATTAGCGCTAAATAATCAGTTGATCATCTCATTAGCAAATACTTGGAATATAAACTGTAGATAAAGTCATGTTTGTCCAAGGCTGTATGTTTTCAGATGCAGGCAGTGGGTCAAATTTGTTGGGAACGAAGACCTGACGATACATCTTCCCATAGAAAAGTAACATTTATTGAAACATGTATGTGCAGAACATTTTGAAAATAAAGAGTTAAATAAAAAAAACAAGACTTAAAAACTATATTAAAATAATTCGGGTCCACATTAAGCCTGACCAGATATTAGTCCACTCAAAGAACTATCCACTATATAACATACAACTTAAATGTGGACTCGATGCTAACCTGATTTCTAGTACAAAATTTTTAGACAGGAGCCTATGTTTCAACCCTCCCCATTTTATCGATATCGATAAGAATCGCAAGCGTGTAGCGTACTACACTATTTAAATCGGTTATGTTGGTATTATGGTTCCTTGACAGTTCTTTGTCGTAGATTTTGGTAATGATTTGCGAAATAAACCGAGTCCACTCGCTAGTATGGAAGTCCCGTCTCTTAAAACGTAGTGATTATATGCTCTTTGTATTGTAACACCTGCAAAAGAGTCTTTAAGACCAATTTCGGCCTGGCCAGCCACATTAGGGCCCATAATCGGCGTAATCCGTAATTGCTGAGGTCGCCGTCATCGAAATCGATGAGGAGGACTATATATATATATATATATATATATATATATATATATATATATATATATATATATATATATAAATTCAAACAAAAAAATTATTTTCAAAATCTGTTCAGAAATGACGAAGTTATGGAATAACAAGCATAAAAAAAAAAAAAAACAACCGAATTGATAACCTCTTTTGAAATCTTGAAGTCGGTTAAAAAGTACGTATGTATTGAATTTTCTTTAAAGATGTTGTTTTTTATAACACAATCATGTAGTTAGATTTGAAATAGTTACATGGGTATACCTAACTAACGTTTTGGTATATGTTTCTTTTAATGGCAGTATGTACTGACTGCCATTTAAAAATATTGTTTACGCCCTGGTTATCTTATAATTACCTGTATTCATGCTTTTCCTATTATATTTATTTAAGTATTGGGTAACGTTAATCTCTATCTGGTTTTAAACTACACTAAGTTTTAAAACAAATTTTTGCTAAGTTCATTGCGCGATTCATAAAACGGCGTAAACACTGCGGTTACTGCAGGTTATGTCCCTGCATGACCTTTTAAAATGTTTCGTCGGAATGAAACGAATAAACGAAATATTTTAAAGATTGCAACTTAACTTGCTTAAACCTATAGTTATTTTACGCTATACTGTTATGTGTGTATACCTAACGGCAAGTTTTAATGTTAATTTAATCAGTAGATTTCGAGGCCGATTTTGACATAAATTAAATATTATATATATTTGTACTTAAAATAGGTAGCCATCATCCATATACTTATAGCGGAACCTGCCGGCAAAGTGTGATACAAATAAGATATAGATTTTATTTCACTCCGCTGTTTAAATAGGTTATTACCTACTTATTTGTAAAATCATTTCTAAGCGTAGGCAACCCTAGCGTTGTGTCGCTTCGCGCGGTGCGGGGAGCGGCGCGGTGAAGGTCATTCCATTGTATTTTTGTGTAGGTATCAAAACGGTAGGTATTTGCGTTTTCTTTGAGAGATAAGTATCTGTTCGTAAGAACTATTATATAATCTGTGGCAGTAGTGATAAATTCGGTACTTGAAGAAGCTAGAAGTCGAAACGACGACTGCGAAAATAATAAGCGTTTTGGTAAGAAAACTGATGTATGGAAAGAGCACTCTATTCTTACTTATTTCTCTATGCCTCAACACAAGCATTATTGAGCTTACTGTGGGACTTAGTCAATCTGTGTAAGAATGTCCTATTTATTTATTTATTGTTTACAGATTGCGGATCACAAAAGTCTGTAAAAGGAAAAGAAAATGACAAATTCAGTTTACCTCAAGTGGACTACAGAGAAAAGAAATCTTCTCGAAAAAATACCTATCGGGCAACACCGGTATCTGCATATTTTCCATGAAAAATGAATCCCAATGTGGTGTGTAAATTAGGTGCTACAATTCCCTTAGAACAAGAGTTCGCTTACCGCGGTTCGCGAGCCTTATCCGGCTCTTCGGACATGCAGTTGTGGCTCTTCAACTCGTAACATAACTCTGGGATCGCTCAAACCGCCTTCTGGCTTTTTGAGATTCCTAAAACTGATGATTTCTACTGCAGAGGGCCTACCGCGAACCACGTTCGACGTGTTGCCTCCCTGTCACACTTAGCTACGAATTTATAGAGAGGCAACACGTCGAACGTGGTTCGCGGTAGGCCCTCTGATTGCACGACTCTTCAAAAGTTCTGCCTTAGAACAAGGGTTACTATACGTAAAAAATAATGAGGTTGAAAGTTAAAAGCAGTGGGCTTTTCTTACCCAGCCTTTTCAAATTGTTTCAAGGGGCATTGCGTATTTAAAGTAAATAGCTGGAATAGCAGTGATATCTGACATAAATGAAGATTTATCTATGACAGTGGCTATATTATGGCCAATATTTGTGACATGTCACCGAGAAACAAACGTGCAGCATTTGCGACAACACAAAGCAGTCGAATAGGGAGCGTGCATGAACTATAGGGGGCAGCACAGCAGCCGTCAGATTTTTGGCGCGAGGCGTAAATGTGATGTTTATTGTTCCAATGTAGCCCACAAGATGGCAGAACCTACTATGCACAAGAAAACACGTGACGTGTAAATTTACATGTTTATTGTTCTGATTCAGGTCAAAAGATGGCAGACCCTCCAACGCGCACGGTCCCTATACCGCTCACGTTATTTTAAGATGGACGTCGTAATTGTGAAAAAGGGTAATTTAAGTAATTTATTAATTTTTAGCGAATGCAATGCATTTAAGCTGAGCAAATTTACTCTGAGACTAACCGATTTTTTTAAAGGAGGCGTTTTGGTGAAGGGTTGCCCATAATTAATACTTTGGTTAATTTTTTTAGCCTGTTCTTGCTTTTTTACATGTGCATATTATAATATATCAAATACATATGAAATATAAATAGGACGCAAACAAAACTAAAAGTATTTTATTTTCCTAGTAAAATGAGACAAAAGATCCTTGTCGAAAATTGGGTTTAAGAAACCAGTACCAACCGTAATACCAACATAACTGATTTTATCAACCAGAAACGTCTGCGATCGGTACAACAAATTATTATTTTAAAGGAAAAATTCACCGCCTCCTGCAAAACTCGAACTTACTACCTTTCGGAACACCGGTCTGATCGCTACTACCAACTGAGATACGGAAATTGACAATTAGATCAGAAACAGAATTGGCGTCAATCTCATCTAGCGTACATACCTAGCGACGGGCTAATATAGATAGGTACATAAAATTCATTTTTTCGTCCACACCACCACGAAGAATTGTCCAGTCTGGATTGCCCTTAAGATCTCCGTCTGTATAGGCAGTTGAGTGCACGGACTTATGAAGGGCCCTTCACACTCGTGCGCGAAGCCGCGAACGCGAGTGTGGAGGTGGAGGGCTTTCGCGTCGATTTCGCAGATTGTTCACGCCTTCGCGCCTTATTCCCCGTTTTTTGTCGGTATTTGGCCCGCGTTGGTTAATCTGAACTGTCATAACGCGGCTACTTGGTTAATATATTGGGTGCGAACTTGATCAACTGGGAATCAGTGCCTTGCCGCAAACTAAATCCGATCAGCTGACGATTCGGCGCCATCTTGCCGCGAACCAAACTGCGAAATCGCCGTTAATTTGTGCGAGTGTGGAGTCTACGTCACGGTATGTTCGCGCCGCGATTCACGCGCATAGTCTGGACGGGGCATAAGATTAACCGGATAGGGTACATTGGCCAAAAAGTGTGTCCACATGAGAAGTCAAGGTGGGCCGTTGCATCTCTTTCTAATTAGGGTGACCATGAGTTACATGTATCTGGGATATTAGGATAACGTGAAATATATAGTTTAGCCAAGATCTTTTATTATTCGTGCATAGTCAGAGAGAATCTTACCGTCTTTTTGCTGTGCTAGTATTATGGCCCCTGAAAAGGGATTGATATAGTTTATTCTCTTCTGTAAAACGCTTCACAAAATCTTACTTAATTTAGTCATTCTAAAACTTACTGATAGGCGTACCGGACCGCCACCATTATCGATCGTGAGGAAGATGGTCCGCCGTAACTTCTGTCAAGAACACAGGTATGAGTACGAGAGAGAGAGACAGATATGCTGACAGGACCTGGGTCGCGGTCCGCTCCGCCCATTTATATTTATATTTTTAATTGCGAGCATCTTTCTCTGTCACTCTTAACTCCTTTATATCTATATGTAAGTATAAATTATTAACTCTTATAAGCAGGACTTAATCGCGTATTAAGTTTTATGTTTACGTCCGACGTTCCGAGGACGGCGTTGTCCCCGTGGTCTCGAAGAAGACTGGCTAAAGTTGACTTCAACATCTTCTAGCTGCGCGAGTTTTTCGTACTACTCGCACTTTGTCTCTTGTTTATTGACTTGAACATTTTGCGCACTAGGGATGTTACTCTGTCGACACACAACACTAACGATATCCGATTTTTTAATGTCGATATTCATTCTCGCTTACACATACTAATAACTGGGGGCCTACCGCAAAAACCGAAATTCGCAAATTGCGGGGATCGTTGTCTTGTACTCTCACTAAGACGTAATAAGAGTGACAGAGAAAAACGCCCGCAATTGATGGACTTCGATTTTCGCGGTTACAGCCCTAGATTCCATGTGGATGAGATTTATATTTTAGGTGTTACGATGCCGGACATGTGTTTGAAAATTAGTAAATGGCGGCCGTTAGCCGCCATTGTCAAACTCAAAAATGGTTACGATTTTTCATTTGTAGTCTGCCTCTATCGCACTCATGGTATGTTCATATGCGTGATGGCTTACGTTTTGCACATTTTAACTATCTTTAATTCTTTAAGCATCATCTATTCATCGTAGATCTGTGATTGCAACTAGTTTTCAAATTTGCTGCCTTTTTCTACTGACGGAAATGTGTGTCCAACCTATATCGAATCGATTACGTATGTATAAATAGTTAGTAAAACCGTTTCAGTATTAAAATATACCTAATGTATAAACGTATGTCTGGAATGTTTAAGGATTTGTTTTGGATTTCAATTTTGGCAATTAATTATTCTGTAATAGCTATCATTCCACCAATTTAATCATGCCGAAATATAGACATACCTAATTAGATAAACTTACTTGAGTACTTAATAAGAATTGTGTAAAACTGATTCACATAGTGCCGACATCATGGTCACCCTAATGAGTTTGACAATTATCGTCTTGTATTTTTATCGTAAAATTGAATGATTGTGGTTCACCTGTGAAAATATATACCACAATCAGCAAAACTTTCACTTCTACAACCTGTAACACAACATTTTTTACCCATTTTTTAAATATTTCGCAATTAAATGCTGAGCCCCACCATTCACGTATTTTGGAAATATCTCGAAAATATGTCATCAAGTTGGGGATACCAATTAATATTCAAAGTTTCTACAATGCCTACCACATTAAAATTAATGTTTTTTTGTTGTTGTGCACATGCTTGGTTTAATCAGTTAATAATATTGACATCATAATTATTTACAAATTACTTAAAAGATTTGAGAACCGCACTCTGTATATAGCACTAAAATAGTATAAGAAAGTATTTAATTTCAGTAGTATATTGATATATATAAATACTACCACAATGGTCTGTTTCTAACGTTGGCAACATGTACGAGTGAGACACCGCGCCCCACTTATGCTATCTCAAGTGGACCGTTTTCTCTAGTCTGGTAAGAACACCTTTCTGTCTCAGTGATAAGGTTCAATTTACTATAACAAAAAAGTTAAGAGTGTGCTCCACTTCATATCTCCATGGTTGAGTGACACTCTATATATACCGTTCTGGCGCTCTCGTCACAGAGGGCCTACCGCGAACCACGTTCGACGTGTTGCCTCTCTGTCGAACTTGTAAATTCGTACGTAAGTGTGACAGGGAGGCAGCACGTCGAACGTGGTTCGCGGTAGGCCCTCAGAATTGCTCCGAGCAATTATTCGGGTTGGCACAACTTGACGTCCCTTTACGTGCACAACCACAGATAAGATAATTATTTGAATTTTGACCACCCTAAGTAGCCGAAAGGGATAGTGCCATATATTAGAAAGGGACAGCATGATTCGTCACTAAATCGCTGTCAAACTTCGATTTTATAGGAAGTGTCATTTCTGTACGGTTACTATTATTTATTCTGTGGTATAGGCCCGTTGAAATTGACCAATTTGATCAAGCGCCAATTACATCCACACTTCCCGAAATCAGTACCCATTTCGGACCTGATAATCGTTTTCCGTTTGATGGAATCAGCACATCGTTAACAATTTTTGAAATGTAAAAAATACTTTGTCACTAATTGCCGAAAATGTTGGATATTTTTGCATATTAACCATTTTTTTACATTTCAAATATTGTAAACGATGTGCTGATATTTAGTGAACTGAAAAATATTCTTTCGCGGGCCTGATAAAGTGTGGTACATCCATTGGCACTTCAGAAAATAAATTGGCGTCACGGACTAATAAGAGATACTACGTATATTGGCGTCAATCTCATCTAGTGTCCACACTTGGTCCATACGTACACAATATTTTAATCACCAATTTAGATTTATCATGAGTCCAATGGCTCGCAATTGAAAAAAATGTTCCCAAATTGATTGATATTCTTGCGTTTGCATCTCCATAGATCATAATAAAATAAAGTTAGACCAAGATAAGTTGGCAGCGATTTTGACAGCCTAGACAGTGAAATTCTATGAAATTATGACTTTTACATTGACGATTTATATTGACGTTCAACTTAGCCTGGTCTGACTCTAATATGTTACAATCGAATAAAGTGGAATCGGCGAGCCAATTTTATTTTTGCGTCCACACCATCTAATTTAAAAATTGTTGTAAGAATATATGGAAGGTAGAGGTAAGGAACGCAATCTCCATAGGTAGAACTGATGCAAATACGAACCTAAGTGTTATTGACGGAGTGAAGTGCGCTGTCTATGCTTTGATTTTTATTTCAAGTATTCTAGGTATTGTAGCGCCACCTATTTAAGGTTTTTTGATGACACTTTTTGGTATATGGAGATTATGGATAAAACGTAGTGATTATATGCTCTTTGCTCCAGAGTAGCGCTATAGTAGCTAAGAACCTAGGCGTTATTGACGGAGTGAAGTGCGCTGTCTATGATTTGATTTTTTTGTTCAAGTATTCTAGGTATTGTAGCGCCACCTATTTAAGGTTTTTTGATGACATTTTTTGGTACATGGAGACAGTGCCGGATTAACCATTAAGCAAAATAAACACTTGCTTAGGGCACCACGTGTAGGGGGGCACCAAAATCGTAGGGAAAAAAAACGCGCAGGCTGCATCAGCATCGCAGTCGTAGTGTAGTACTTATGTACACGAAACTTTTTGATACGTGTGCAAGTACCCATCTAATAACGAAGGGTCGTAAGAGAGTGAGGACACGTAAGCACATCTCCAACCTTACGCGGAGGCCATCAAAGCTCATGGCCAAAAAATCTTACCGTCGGGCTTGTGGCCAACCGATTTTCTCGACGTAGATTACCGATTTTGTAGCGTATTTTGTTTTTGGTTCTCTTGCATACCAGATGCATCGGCCACGCCGAGTTGCTGCAGAGCCGCGATCCTGCGACCTAATTGTCAAAGTGTAATAAAGGGCCCTGCGAAGGCCGAAAAACAAAAGCGTCTTATCAAGTTGCGCTTTCGAGTTAAGCCAAAGGCCGAGCAGTAGGAGGACCGTGACTACATAGGTTCGATTTCAAGCCACTCTTTTGCAGTTCGGCGTTAGGTCTTATGCGATGCCAGGCCTTCTACTTTATGCAAACTTCCTCACTTGCGCTTGGCCATGGATACAAATCCATGCTGTCCTCTTTCGCAGCTGGGCTGTCTTGCTCACACCTCGCCATTGGTTGTATTATATTATAACGCGCCGCGATCGGACGCTTCGGACGTCCAGCTATTCATACCTGGCCATTGGTCAAATTCAAGCCTTGTTTAGACTTTGCCTTTAAAAACACTCGATTTAAACCTTCACGATTTAGGCCAATCAAATTAGATCCAAAAATAGCGTATTGAGGAATTAATTCCCAGTAAGCTGGAAATTGTTTTAATACATTTATTTGGTCCTTAATGCGTGTAATCCGAGTTTGCTCTATCCCAGGAGGTGTGCATATATTTTGGGATCCTTAGGAGATATTTTTTTCCTTTTGATTGCCAAACCACTCGATGTAGAAGGAACCCACTATCAATTACAATAGCACTTGGTGGATCAGACACTGGTAAGAAAGCGTTTTCGGATTATTAACATAATTTTACCAAAAATAATAAATGACGACCTTTTTTTATTAAGGTACCTTAAATGAATGAATCAATCAATATATTTTATTGCAAGGACATAGTTAATATATAGTTAAATTAATACTCGTAATTAGAACAAATTTTCCGTCGGCCGTACCGTTGTCGATTTACAAGCAAAAAAACTGCAAAAGAGGAAACATTTATGCACACCTCCTGGAATGGAGCAAACTTGGATTACACGTATATTTAGGTTGAAAAAATCTTATTGTGTTGGCCTAATTGTGACACATTATTATTTAAGAAAACGGGACTTAATCGCGTTTGATTAAGTTCTAAAATTACCTCCAACGTCAAAATAATGATGTCAACTTTACACAGTCTTCTCTGAGACCATGGGGACAACGCCGTCCTTGAAACGTCTGGTCAGAGGTAATTTTAAAACTTACCCTATTAAGTCCCGTTTTCGTAAACAATAATTTGCTATTTAAGACATTCGTGGCCGTTGGTACTGGTTCTGACAAGAACCAATGGCCAATGACTAAGCCCCTACTGAAGCTCGGCCTTTGCCCTCACATGAATGAGCTTCGCAGGAAAGCTCTAGAGGTTGCAAAACCCTGTACGGAGTACGGCCTATGTCTTACGTCTTCGCTTACACTTGGACAATGGTTGGCTTGGCCTCCGGACTTATGCGAAGCACGGTCTTCGAATTTGCTTACACTTGACCTTACCTACTAGTAGAAAAGGCGCATAATTAAATTTTCTATGGGACAATAACCCTTTGCGCCAATTTTTTTTTAATTTGCCGCTTTTTTCTACTGGCGAAAATGGCTTGTCAGACTATATATAATACAACAAGTAATGATGTGGCTATTGGAACGCACCTCTTGTCAAGGCCTAAAAAAAAGTGAACTGTCAGATTGGATAAGTATGTGTTGGGATGGGAAGGTCAATCACAAGTTTTTTGAGTTGAGTGATTCATTATCGAGGGGTTCAATTAGTTTATTTCCTGTTACATCAAATTTTAATACAATAACATACAGTGCCATTTAAGATAATCAAGTATTATACCAGTATGATAATAACAATGTTGTTATACACGAGTAAGGGCTACGAGTGAATTGTTCAATGGAACGAATATTGTAAATTTGTGTTTGTGTATGGAAAGTACCTTTCTGTACAATGCCTTTCGATTTTTTGTGTTGTGTGAGGCCGGGGGTGGAGGATGTGTGCGAGTTAGACTATTCCCACCAGTCCTTGACGGACGTTCCTACGGAAGTGTTCGTCTATGAAAGGACGCTCGAGACTCTACTATGTAATAGCAACCGAATTAGCGAGTTGCCGCGCCAACTGTTCATGTGCCATGGCCTGAAGCACCTGGATCTCAGTGACAACGAGCTTCAAGCAATCCCTACGGCCATCTCTTCCCTGGTCAACCTTCACCATTTCAACATCAGCAGGAACACACTCGCCTCGTTACCTGACACCATGAAAGGCCTGAAGTATTTAACATTCTTAGATTTATGTGTTAACCCTTTGGAAAAACTTCCCGATGCCATCACAAATCTAATTGCTTTGCAAGAATTATATTTAAACGATACCTACCTTGAGTATCTACCGGGTAATTTTGGACGACTTGCTAATTTACGTATACTTGAGTTAAGAGATAATTATTTAATGATTTTACCTAAATCTTTGTCTCGCTCAACTGAACTTCTCAGACTTGATTTAGGTCAGAATGAATTCCAACAATTCCCTGAAGTAATTGGAAGATTTATAAAGCTGAGAGAACTGTGGATCGACAACAACAGTCTGACAAGTATACCTAGTGTAATCAAACCTTTGGAGAACTTGATACATTTGGAAGCTAGCAATAATATGATCGAAGAGCTTCCTGTTGAAATTGGATACTGTTCAAAATTAATGGACATAAGTTTATCAGCAAATGCTCTCACTCAGCTTCCAGACAGCATCGGTCAACTTGGCAATCTGACAACACTAAAATTGGACAATAATAGGCTGTATTCTATCCCAGAGAGTATAGGTCAGCTTTCAAATCTAGAGGAGTTAATGCTCATGTGCAATTACATAGACAAAATCCCGTCTTCTATTGGTCTGCTCAGAAAATTACAATATCTCAATATTGATGACAACATGATAAGAGCAATACCCCCTGAGATAGGAAGTTGTTCAAGATTATCAGTATTATCATTGCGAGCAAATAAATTGACTAAGGTCCCGCCAGAAATTGGTCACCTTTCCTCCTTAAAAGTTCTAAACTTAGTGAGAAATTCTCTGAACAGCCTTCCTCAGTCCTTACTGAATTGTGATAATCTTGTTGCCCTTTGGCTGTCTGAGAATCAAAGCAAACCTCTTGTGCCTATGCATTCTGAAGTGGATCCACAAACCTATGAGCAAGTCCTCACTTGTTTCCTCTTTCCCCAAGTGCCTTTGACCCCCATTGAAAACAAATTGGAGAATGACAAATCTGAAAATGCAGAAGTTCAGCCGTCTGCACGCCATATTAGCTTTGTAGACATGAAAGTAGCACCTAAAATACCTGAAAAGCCAGGTCAGTTAAGAAGAGCGCCAACACCTTATCCAAAAGAGTTAAGGGCTCTGGCCAAACATGCCAGAAATATTCACAAAGATGGTACACAAGATGTGTCTCCTCCAATGCAAAATACTGTATTAATCAAAGCTGCTAAAATAACACCTACACTACAGCAGAGATTTGCATCAGATAACAAGAAGGAAATTGAAGATGGCAAGGATAATACAGATGGCAATACTGATCCTATGAAGGTTTCTGTCTATGATAATGTTACACCGGATAATGCATATGACAGACCTCTTGATCTAGAAAAGACCTATAAAAGTGTAGATCATGCATTGTACCCTGATAACAATGTTGATGAGGATAATGATTTTAAACCTGTTAATCACTATAACATGTCACAAAAATCACATTTTGGGAATGAACATAATACTGAAGTTTATTCTTCAAGACAGGAACTTGATAGGAATAATGTTCCAGTACCTCAAAATGTATATACCCATATGGAACCTAAGAATTATCATAATAGCAATGAAAATAATTACCAAAGCAATTTCAATAGGGTACACAGTCAACTACAAAGATTAAGTTTAACCTCTCAAGATAGACGGTCAAATAATGAAACCATAATATCAACACATTTTGATGACAACACATATAATCACAGACCCGTAATAGACAATGCTAAAAATTTTGAGGCCATTTACCATAGAAGAGAACATCCCATAACGAAAGGAAATCACCATGAAAGAATTTATGAAACTGAGAGCTATGGTTATGCTAATGACAAGAACTACAGCCAAAGCAATTATGACTGTTACAGCTATCACCCTCATGGCAATGCGCCAAATCCGCGAGTACACACTATTAGCCAGGTCGTCAGCTCGACAACTATGCCTAATTTGAGTAACTACAGCAGCGCCTATCCAGGCCCCCCTGTAGAAAGTCATCATTATTCTACATCATCTCCAAATGCCAATATTTATGGAATGTCAGCCTCAAGTCCTACTTACATCCCTACGCAGTCGCCAGAATTGTATTCACCAACAGGGCATACAAATACTACTAATCCATACAGGATGACGAACACACCACTTATTTCGGATGACGGTAGTTACAATCATGTACACGCTCCTTCAACACCTAACATGTATGATTTGTATGACGCTATACCAAGTCCTTCAATCGGAGCTCCGTCAAACCCACCGAGCGTGATAAGCCATCGCCACAGCCCAAGCAGTGCAATGTCTGAACCAGTATATGGTAGAGGCCAGCCTCCGCCTTACCATGTAGTAGCTCCTTACACGAAACACGCTCAATATTTCAATGGAACGGGTGGATAGTGTTTAATGAAAGGAAAACAGAAGATCTTACAAAAACCCTGCCCATATCATCAATAACAAGTAAGTGGCAAGTGTTAGTGATCTGATGTCTGTTTTCTAGACGTGCAATTTTAATGTGATACCTTCATACGTTGAAGTTGAAAAGGAAATACTGAGGTGCTACAAGGTGGATTTTATTGTTGGAATGTGTCCAAAGGAATATTTTTATGACTAGTTCTTTAGTGCGATGTGAGTGCTTCATACGTTTAGAGCAGTGCTCGGAAACAAAAACCAACCATTGCGTACTTCGATAGTGACAAGCTGTGGTGTACAACGACTGGCAAATCATTACTTCCGGGCACTGATCCAATTGATCATGATTGTCTAAAAGTCAGAAAAATGTGGCTGCTGGCGTAGCTATTGTCATTGATGCCAAAGTAGTGACTGCAGCTACAATAGAGTAATTATTTAATTAAATTGAGTAGGATTTATGGCATATATATGTATATGGCAAACTGTAAAAAACGAGCACTCTAGGTGACAGCGTAGGTACTGGTTTAGTACATTGTGTAACAACTATGTTGTTTCATTAATTATACTGTTATGAATATGATATGATTGTTAAAGTAATAATCAAATTGATAAATAAAGCCTGCACGGAAAGTTGTGAAGCTCAGCTATATGTCAGCAATAATACTTAAAACTGCAAATCTCTATACAAAGTTGCATACTTTAAGAGTTTCACTCGGTGGCATTACAATTTATGATGTATGCGAAAAAGAGGTCCCAGTGCTGTATAAAATGTATGGATCCGAGACCTCAATTATTGCCTTGCTAAAAATTTGTTCACTCTAAAAGAAGGTAAATTTGTATAGCGACCTGCAGTCATGAATACTATAATGAACACAAACATTTTGTCCGCTGATTATTATAAGTACCAAAAATATTTCTGAATTATCGTTTATATCGTCACGAGTTTTTTTTTTTGTAAGGCGCTTATAAAAAACTAAGGTTTTACTCAGAGTAAACCCCTAAAAAAATTAAGTACAGAATTAATTTCTTGTGTTCACCCAAATTTTGTTAATTGCTATTATTAACTGCTCTGATTCCGTAAACATTTGGCTGACAATCCGTCCGCTTCCCGAAATTGGGCGAGCGAAATCACCCATAAAACTTTTTATAATAAAGTTTTCTGGGCAGGCATTGCCTATTTACATTTTATCTATTACAATCTTGAAATGAAGGCTTGCACTAAACATTTTAAAAATATTTTTGTAAAATTTGTCTCATGTGATATGATGTTTGTATTGTATATAGAACTAACTTCAAATATATATTTAATTTTTACTGTGTATTGGAACTAACTCTTATCTTTGCATTTCATTACTATATTTCTGTACGTATATATGTTTTGCCAGATGGCGTATCAGGGCCGCAATTGTCTTTGACAGGGGTCAGCAAACCGCGGCTGTTCTACTTAAATATATATATATATAAAGTTTTTGAAACAGATGGTTTTTTCCTCAAAAAGACAAATGTGGCCACGACCACGATAGACGCACGGTCATTAATGAAGATCTAACTTTTTACAGGGCCTAGGTATATTTAATTAAAAATTGGTCGCAATTTCCTTAATTTTTAGATTCATTCATAAAACTGTTAACTACTATTAATGTAAGAAAGATGCAGCCTAGTTTTGTTTATGGTATTGCTTAGTTGGGAAACCCCTGATAATTCAAATTGGCCGCTAGAACCCAATTTTT
The DNA here is from genome assembly GCF_033807575.1 of Cydia pomonella. Classification (NCBI taxonomy): domain Eukaryota; kingdom Metazoa; phylum Arthropoda; class Insecta; order Lepidoptera; family Tortricidae; genus Cydia; species Cydia pomonella. Next base: position 11,333,484 of record NC_084715.1, read on the forward strand.
TTTTTAGTCCATAAATAAATAATTAAGCATTCGTATTTAGGTTTAAAATATATCAATGGACAACTCTCCGTCTCACATTAGGCAATTGTAATACAGTGAGCGATGTTTATAATACAATACCATGTAAAAATAGGTCGACTATTTTAATTAAATTCAACTGCCGAAGAATTTATTGTGACATGCAATTAAGTATTAAGCCTGATTTATCACAATTAGATAACGTTTATATTTATATAAGTTTATTTTTGAATGTAATGCTTTAATTGTAAATTTAAATTTAATTATTTTTTATGAGATGACGTCGCAATAATTACTTGGGTATTTTTCCATTTAAATGTTAATTAATATTAATTGTGCCATTGTCAAATTAACACACGTAATCGACTTTTCCTATCAGTACCCCTAGTGTAAATAAATTCGATTTCGAAACGTGACGTACGCGTTTGCGTTTAGTCTCATTTTGTATTGGATTTAGAAAGAGCGCGCCAAGCGGGACGTTTTGGAAACTCAAAATCCTATACAAAATGAGACTTAACGCAAACGCGTGAAACGCGTTCGTCACGTTATGATGTCGATCAAATTTACACTATAAGGGGTACAGTACCTACGGGACAATAACAACTTAAGTTTTATGATTTTTGTATATCTTTGAAGTGAAAATACGGCTCCAACATAAATACATAAAAAAACATACGTAAATAGTTTAAATTACTAAAGTATAAACCAACTCTTTAAAATATTCTAGTCAATATGCAATTAAGTTATACGGATTTTGGTACATAAAGCTCTAATCGAAATTAAAAACATTGGGACCATTATAAGAGCGTCAAAATTATTCTACGTTCTTATTGCAATGTAAATAGTTTTGTATTCGTAATATGTTTGACGTGTCCTCAGACACGGGTACTATCTATATCTGGTATAAATTTTGCCTGATCTGTTGCCGTTTCAGTTATAAAAGGTTAAAAGCTAAAATTAAAATATGTAGTTGAAAAACCTGATTTGTGGTGTAACCACACAAATGTGATTAAGAAGTATGTAAGTGATAGTAGAACTTGTACAGTTATGAGTAGTACATTTGCAATGGTTAAGACGTATTAGAATTTGTAGGACCAATATAAAATACAACAAATTTTGTTTATTTTAGTTCAAATAATTTCATAGTAACAAGTGTTTTTAAATTCTTTGAATGTTTCAATTGACGAGTAGTTTTAAACAATAAAACGAACACATGAGTTTTACTAAAACTGTCCATAGTTTTATTGCAGGTAGTTATTATGTCTAACATAAATCTTTCAAACCGCAGGTTATTGTTACAATCAATATGTGGTTTCATTGAAATTGTACCTGTTTCAAGTATATATATCATGGCATTATGGTATTAGTCGAGTTATATAGTTTTCCTGTTTGTATTTTTCTCAAAATCCCCATCCCTTTAGAAATTAACATTTATGACCCAACTACGGCAAACAAAAGCAGGGTTATTTTTATAATATGTTTTCTAACTTGAAGTATTTAACTTTATCTTTAAATGAATATAATATACCTTTTTTAATGTCCTCGTATTTTATCTCAGAAAATCCGATCCAACTATATCAATTTCTTTGTTCGAAATTATTCATTTATTAGTTGGATAGATTTCTAAATAATAAAAAGGTATTTATTTCCGTAATGATACATATTTTGAAATATAGATAATTAGTCTACGTATAGGTATTGTACAATTAGTAAACGCCGCATTTAAAAAGCACATAGCTACTTAAGATTTTGCACAAAGGTGGACCTCAAACACAATAAAATACATCACTTATTACAATTATAACAGTCCATAATGTTAACAATAAATAACAAAGCTTTTACCATTTATTGCTTTTCCTAAAGCATAAGTTACAAGTTACATAAGTTTATAAGTCAATTTAACTGAGATATTAATTAATTACAGAATAGGTACTCATGTAGATTGAAGACTTAGAATTATTTGAAAAGCATGTCCCTCCTTTCGTAAAAAACGGGATCTATTTAAGCATTATTCTGTTTACCAATGTATGTAATCATATATTTTATGGATGATAATTTTTGTTATTTAAGTAAAACTACATTCTGCATAATTTTATTAAATGTAATACATATGTAATACAAAACGCTACATTCTGAAGACTGAAACCTAAAACATATCATTATTTTCTTGTTTTATATCAAATAATTATGTAACTCTAAAAAAATAGTATGTACTTAATTCTCAGGTCATTTCCATGGGGCAAATTATGTATATCTGCATTTATTAAAAATGTGTCTAATCTGACAAAATGTTATTCATCTACAATTTTATTATCTTTAATATAATATCTCTGCTACTTTTATATAGAGCTATTGTTTGTCACATTGCATCCATCAAAATAACCACCCATTTAATAATAGAATAGGTATTAAAAATCTATACCATCCGTTGTTTATAAAATAATACCAAAATGTACTTCACTTATGCTTTTTTAATGTTATAATTTTTCATAAATATTTTTTTTTTCGTGCAGTATCAACTCTTATCAGTTTTGTATTCAAACAAATTTAACTTCAATTTAGATATTAGAAATACTCGTAAATTTGATATGCGGGAATGATACGAATAAGTCTTAAGGATGAAAAGTGTTTTCAGAAGTGATGGACCATTTTGATTGTATTTATTTATGCCTAATAGTATTTTCATTTTATTCCAATTTTTTTGTAGCTCTTCGACGTCTGAGTATAATTGAATTAAATAGTCCAAAATGAGAGTTGTTGGATTGTCCTATTGGTACAACAAGGGACAACATGTTAAGCTATATCAGATTAAAATCGCACTTTGTGTTATTGTTATTTAGAGAATAATTTTCTTAACTCATCAGCTCACTTTACAATAAAAAGAGTGTATATGAACTCATCTTTATCTAACCATATTGTCTAAATGCGTTTAGTTCTATGAAAACGATCATATAATTGTAGATATTGATGTTTTTAAGAACTGGCAAATTAATTGATACAAGGCACAAACTAGTATTACAAAATAAATGGTTAAGAAGATCTTTGTACAAAGTAAACATTTAAAGAAAATAAAAATGTAGGTATGTCATTTTCAGTTGGAAACTTCAATGCGAACGTACTAACTCTTTATACGTCCGGTAAATGTAACTACATAAATACAGAACCTCTTAGTTAAAAATTGTACAGCTCTTAAATATGGTCTAAAACAAATTTTAATAATACACTGTAAACTGTTTTTATTTCCATGTAACTATAAAAGGTCTTAGGTGAAATATTCTTAAAAAATCTATATAAATCCTATACAAAACAACTTTGGTTTAATACAAATTCGATAAATATTTTAAAACTTTTGATCTATGCTTCTGGGCTATAGAAAGAAAGAAAGAATAATATAAAATTTAGTGTCAGTGGCGAAGAATAAAGTTTTGGGTTCAAATATTTTCTTTAGTATATAATATAACATCTATTATCAATTTAATTAAATTTATTTGCGACACAAATATAGCATAAAAAATGACGATAAAAAGGACCCCGACAGCATAATGCCACGTAAACAGGCTCGTGCGGGTTTTCAGTGGGGACCTGACTTACTGTAACTAATTAACGACACAAATAGGCACAGAAATGTAACGTATGATAATGGTAATGTAAGGGTTAATGGTAGCTTAGTAAAACAAATACTGAGACTAGAATAAGAAACATGGTACATAAATACTACATACGTAACGTAAAACAAGTAACATTCTGGTAAGAAAAAATATAGATCAGAAAGCTTTATCTCAATTAATGTACAGCGAGATGCGAAATTGCATGGAGAAATTATAAATGAATAAATTGATAGTCGCCATGCACTTTTACGGCTGATGGTACCTACGTAGGTATAAGTAGATTTCTAAGAATGTAATAGTGATTTTATGAGGTTATAAAAGATTTTATTTATTGTGCCATAGATTTAATTAGAGTACTTACTTAAAATGTTAAAAATGTTATATTTCGATGACTAATAAAACAATACTAATTGTAAATTAAATACATATGTAATTTCGTTTCCTAAAAGTTTACTGTCCCAAAAGATGGCGGCTATTTCTTACAACGTTGAAATTAGCTTGTATAAACTTATCTGCATAAGTACGTAGATGAAAATTATTATTTGAGCTCTACACCTCAGCAGAGCAGAGTAGGGTAACAAATGAAAAGAAGATAAATCAAGTGGACTGTTGTTTTCATGTCGAAAATATTTTTCTTAATTATTGGGCTGTTTATTCTAGCCTAAGGATATAAAAGCCTCGTTAATGGGGCGGTTAGAGTTGCATCTTACGACATGTCAGGGTTCTCGCACTAAGACGTGTTTACGATCACAATAGTCGTGCCGTGAATGCGACATAAAACATGTCAGCTCGTTCGTGTCCTGCAAAATATTTGTTGAAACTAGTGCTAACGATGTGTTAGAATGGTACTGAAACGATTATAAACGGCAATATTACATGATTTGAAAATCCTGAAAAAACAACAAAAAAATGTAGAGTCAGACCAAGCAAAATCGGTAATAAATCGTATTTGACAGCATAGACTGCAAATGTTTTTTTAAGCATCAAACTTTATGAGTTAACTTGGTCTTGGTTTGATTCTACCTTCATAAAATATTTTTTAATGTTTTCTATTGCTCTAAATGTAATTTTTGTACTTTGTTAGGACCAAAACGTATGATGATAATTTTTGGAAATTTAATAAATGTATTGTTGATTTTTTGGAAAGAATTCAATGGCAATTGATAATAGAAAATTTTAAAATTAATCAAAGAATTTATAGAACTCAGAAAAAGAGGTTTATACGGGTATTGTACAAATACATTACATCTCAATTCGAATTATAAATTAAAAAATATAATTGACTTATAAAATAATAATTTGCGATAGTTATTTTATACAAAGGAGAAATATTATAGTATAATTTAGTCAATAATCTTATTCGTTAAAAGGATAAGTAAATGTAGATATTTTGTATGTATTTCATTTGTATTTATCAAGTTTTTATTACGCTTTGTCTGCTATGTATGATTACTCAGTGGTTAGTAGAGTATAGGGTTTAATAAAGAGTTTGAAACTGTATTTATTTTATTTTATATTATACCTACTGCCTAAATATGCTATACTAAGGGTTGGCAAAGTGGTTTTAGAAAGAAAGCTTTCGTCAATAAGTACTTACCTAAATGTTATATACGGATTTTGGGAAGTAGGTACTTGATTAGGTACACGGGAGACTATCTGGGGGCTTACCGCAAAAACCGAAATTCGCAAAATGCGGAGATATTTCTCTTTTAATCTCACTAAGACGTAATTAGAGTGACAGAGAAAAATGCCCGCAATCGACGAACTTCGATTTTCGCGGTTCCCTGTACTTAGCCATAGCCCTGGTACTTAGGTGCCAGTCAATTCATTTATAATATTTATATGATCACAACACATCATGTCTTTGTTTCACGATCAGGGTTTCAAGATATCAGAACGTTCCTTCGCCTATACATGTATATCATATGTAAACTACACATAAGGTACGAAAAAAAATTCAAATGAAAAAAACTGATGCAATTGATAGGAAACATGTTGTTAGTTATAAGTTTTTTTTAAATGATATTTTTTTCTGTAGGAGTGGTAAGGCAGCTTCTTCCTAGCTCATCCAGTGGTAGCTTTTTACATGGATGGATGTTTTTCATACTATCCCGCATCAGCCCATCACCTGCTGGAGTTGTTAATTTTTTTTTGCTGTTTTTTTATATACTACGTCGGTGGTAAACAAGCTTACGGCCCGCCTGATGGTAAGCAGTCTTCGTAGCCTACGTACGCCTGCAACTCCAGAGGAGTTACATGCGCGTTAGCGACGCTAACAACCCTCCCTATCCTCGTTGAGCTCTGGCAACCTTACTCACCGGCAGGAATACAACACTATGATTAGTAGTGTTTTATCCTTCCCTTTTAAAACATTTAGCACTGCAGGAGGTTTGGTGCTCTTACTCTGCTCTTCGTCAATTACCAAATGCGATTTTTTAAACGAATGAAATTGTATGATTTTTGACTTGGTCTAGAATTAAATAACGCAAATTTTCGGTTACTCTAGCTATCCTAACCTTCGTATGAAGAACTGAATTTCGTTGCACTTTTAGCCTTATATGTGCTATACTATGCGTACCTACTATTTTTAGTTTGCTACCTATCCGTCTTTGATTTTCTTATTAACGGGTCAGTGACTAAACAACATAAAAGCTACTTAAAACCAAGTTAATGGCCTTATAGTTATGGGCAACAGGTGAGTGGCACCGAACCTTTGAACAAGTCAACCAATTCATAAAACATCTTATCTCGACATGAGCGATACGCTAGTATAATTTGATCCTCAAGATTCATAACAAATATTAGGCAATCGGGGTCAAAGTTTCTGGCCAGCGCCTGTGACAGTCTTCGGTACAGTACCTAAATGTTGTAAACATTACTGTTGTACCTATAATCAATCTACAGTACTTACTTACACGGTCACGGAAGCTCAGACAGTGAAATCGGTAATAAGACTTTACCTACATTAAGAGATGGTTATATAGTGATTAGTCCCGTAGGTTCGTGTTCTTCTTTCACTCTGAGCGTAAGCGAGATGGATGTGCGTTGTGCGAGCGGGATTGCGGATAGGTATTATGTTTTTGAATTTTAATTCCATGTAAGTTTTAACAAAAAAAGTTATCAATGAGCTCTCTCAAAAATTAAGTTGCGCATTTTAAAAATTGAGCTTTCGTGCATACAATTTTTTAAAGTGCGTTTTAGACCTATGTTCATCAGGATTTTCAAAAAATCTGAATTCGAGTCGATGAAGTCCCTAGAGAAATTCTCAAGAGTGCTAATTAAATTTATGTCAACAGTATGGTGATCTAAAAAAGCATAACCTACCGCACCTTAGCAAGCAGGTTAAACGCATAGCTAGTTAGATTTTTTTTTTTTGTGTATGAAAGGAAAATAAGAACAAGAAATATGATTGGACATTAAATCTACCGGAATCTATCATATAACACCGGATCCCATAATATGCCTAGCTTGCTACTATATATAGTACCCTTAGGTATAGAGATACTGCAGAACTGAAAACCTGCAAATAAATCGGCAAACTAACGAGGTCGGCGAAGCTAAAAGTTGTTTTGTTTTTAATTTTCATTCCGAATAAAACTAGGTCTTCCGTAACTAAAATGGTGGCTTCAATTCATTCACGTTTCCAATTAACAAAGAATTTAATATGTGCGCCCTTCCACTGTACATTTTTCTGTTAGGGTAAACTCTTCAGTTATTGGCACTTTGAGCCTAATCTTGACAATTAATTTCCGTCTTTACAGCTTTGGTGATACGAGTGATCGTATCAATAATTAGAGTGCCTACAATAGAGCTGTTTACCCTACATACTAGGTACTTATTATGTAAACAAGGTTGTATATGAAGGATCGATTAGATGCGCGCGCTGCGCACTTCGCTTCAGTAAGTTCCCGTAACAGCGAGCCTCAATCGCAAATACAGTCAGCTGGGGTTGAAATACAAGGTAAGTTAGTAATTTATACGTTTGTTATCTTAATATCGATCAAATACACATATGCATATGGTCAAAATGTTAGGTATTCAGAAAGTGCTGTTGAATTCTAAGATGTGTACGTAACAACGATATATTCAAAATTATTCAAAGTGCTTTTCTGCACAAATTGTTTCTTCATATATTTTATTCACAAACTGCTTAGAACATCCATACCTCTTCCATTCAGGAATTAGTGACGAGTGTAAACAATAGTTTTTTTTTCATTGATTTGTATTTTGCTCAGGAGCCAAGATGCCGGGCGCCAGGCATAAAATATTGGGGCACGTCCTGTCGGGGTTCTGCCACAAGATGAACCGACGCAAACCTCTGTATGGGGATGCAATGGATACTCCGCTCAACCGATGTCTTACCACCTTGGACATCACTTTACTTGGTAAGAAAACTAATGTTACAATGAAAAAGATACCTTTGTGTGTTAAGATTAAGGTGTGATTTTATGTGTAAACATATTAAAGTAGTTTAGATCCCTGCGAAAGTATATCTAAAGTTAGTAATTTTCATAATGGCAACATTTCGCTAGGATTACCAGGATAAGGCCCATAAGTAATTTGAATAAGTGATGCTTTATTAATATTAATGATCGGTATTTAAATAATTAATTTGGTTCAATCACAGAACGTTGGTTTTACCAAATTATAACGATTAGAAGCGGCATATCAGTGGAGAAGTCGATTAGATATTGCACCGGACTTCCTGAAGTTGATACATATTAATGATGGGTATTTAAATGGTTAATTTGGTTCAAATCACAGAATATTGGTTTTACCTAATTATAACGATTAGAAGAGGCACATCAGTGGAGGAGGGAATTAGATAATGCACTGAACCTCCTGAAGTTGATACGTGAAGTGAAGTATAGGTACCTATATGAAAAGGAGCTACTATTGAGGTTTATGAATTGCCATTCAAGTAATTGTCCTGTTTTCATGCAAAAGGCTTCACTGTCTGTTGCTGAAGCTGTATTTTTTCAATGATGCGTAATGATAAGGAATCGCCCTTATCAACAACCGACATAAGCTCTCACAGCTTTTTGTATTTCTGAATAAGGACATTTTTTTATCCTCATGTCTATACCTATGATCCTGTGAACTTACACAACAAGAAGTATACTTGATGGAGCTATAATATACCTATACGTAACCCACTCCTGGCCACAGGCGTCCTTCAATGCGAGAGGGCTCGGGCTCATATTCTGTGCACACAGCAGACCACTTGCCTAGCCAAGTCCTATTATTACTTTATTAACTACAAAATAAGGTACCTACCTACCTAATCCATTTTCCAGGCGTCGGCCACATGGTAGGCGCCGGCATCTACGTCCTAACGGGCGCAGTGGCGCGGCACATGGCCGGTCCAGCCACGGCCCTCAGTTTCCTCCTGGCCGGCATTACGTCTACCCTCGCGGCACTGTGTTATGCAGAATTCGGTACCAGGATACCGAGAGCGGGGAGTGCTTATGCGTATACTTACGTTAGCATTGGAGAATTCTGGGCCTTCATAATCGGATGGAACATCGTCTTGGAGTATATGATCGGTGAGTCAAACAGATAGTATCGTTGGTTATTTACCTACCTCTCCTGCCATGTTGCGGAGTTTGGTATTAGGATATGTATATAACAAATTGTGTGACAGGCGATCTCTAAAACGACGAAAGAGTCGGCCTCAAAGAAACGTGGCCAAAATATGTTGTTATATACTCGTACTTACCTGTTACAAACACCACTCCCAGTCCCAATAATATTTCCCCATATTAGTAATTGTTCATTGTTTAACGCCCCACTATGAAGTTACAGATGTACTTATTACACGGCTCATTGATTGCAGAGCGATAGAAATCTCTCCGCTCCGGTCGTGCTCTGACAATGAATGATCACGCTTTAAACAAATTCGATTGTTTCCTGAAAAGCAATAAAAATATGGATATCCCATTACTTTTAATAGGACTTCCTTTTTCCTATGATGATGTCAGTCATGAATTCCTTTGTGGATTTCAGGTGCAGCGTCAGTCGCCAGGGCGTGGTCCGGTTATTTAGACGCAATGTTAAACGGAGCTATAAGCAATGCCACCATATCTGTCACCGGAGAAATGCATGAAACTCTTCTTAGTCGATATCCAGACGTTTTAGCATTTTTAATATGCATTTTAGCCTCGCTCATTTTAGCGGTAGGCGTTAAAACCTCTGCTTACATCAACAACGGCCTCACTATTCTAAACCTTTTGGTTATAACGCTAGTGATATCGCTTGGTTTTTACTACGCTGATATATCCAACTGGTCGGCAGCGAATGGAGGTTTTATGCCTTTCGGATTTAGTGGGGTATTAGCAGGGGCTGCTACATGTTTCTACGCCTTTGTTGGCTTTGACAGCATTTCGGCGTCTAGCGAGGAAGCTAAAGATCCTTCGCGGTCCATTCCTATAGCGACAGTCCTTTCCATGGCTATAGTAGCTTTTGGATATATTCTTGTCGCACTAGCTTTGACTCTTATGGTGCCATATACGAGTATTAATCCTGAAGCAGCTCTGCCGTCCGCTTTAGGTGCAGTGCATGCCGATTGGGCTAAATATGCAGTTTCTGTTGGAGCTGTTTGCGGAATGACAACTACTCTTCTTGGCTCTCTGTTCTCCCTGCCCCGTTGTTTATACGCTATGTCTACTGATGGTTTACTATTCGGTTTCCTCAGCGACATTAACAACAAGTCTCAGATTCCTATTGCAAACTTAATTATTTCTGGACTATCATCCGCTATTATAGCTCTATTGTTTGATTTGGAGAAGCTTGTAGAATTCATGTCCATCGGTACATTACTGGCGTACACCATCGTGAGCGCTGCGGTTATAATATTACGGTACCGGCCTGCCCCTACAGTTGACGATAAGACTTTTGGAGTTCCGCCAATAGATTCTCCTGGGGACCGTGAAGATAGTTCAGCAACCGGTACACCAGCGACCGATGGCGGATCGTCTTCTTCAGAGGTGAGAATCAGCATCAGCTTATTATTTTTCATGGATTTCGTAATATTAATATGCCGATCTTGTAATATTTTACGCAATTTTTAAAATGCAATTTTGACCTATTATCTTATTTTTTTTTTATTGATCGAAAGTCAAAAACTCAGTATTCGTATCGATTGAGCTCTTCGAGAAAGTCCTCAAGATTGCTAACTAAATTTATGGCAGCCGTATTGTGATCTAAAAAAGCGCTAAGACTTTTCAGAAACTCCGCTCTCAGAACTAGGGCTCCTGATATCCGTGATACACGCCGATCCGTAGCTACGGGTTCTTAAGCCCGGCGGTACTAAGATCACGAATTTCACGAACACGGCAAGGTACGTACCTCGTACCTGCGTTCGCGTCCGGATTCACGTGACACGCCGTGACCGTGACACGCCATGATACGTAGCCCGTACCTGCGTTCGTGTGCGGAGCTTCGGGCTCGGTTCCTTTGGATAGGTACTTATCGCACGTCTCGTAGGTTCGACACGCCCGGGAGAAAAATAAATCAGGACTAGGTATTATTGAATTGAGTTACCACTTAGTATATTGAATACGGGACGTTCGTCGGACAAACATTTACGTGTGAATTAAACTTAAATTGTATTTTTTGCATCGATTTGAATATAATGGTTATATTTAAATAATTTATGGGGTTATCCTGTTTTTTGTATAACCAGCTAATGATTAATAGTCAAAACTAGCGACCAGCTCGTTGCATAGCACTAATATAAATATAAGGTGTAAAACTCCCTAGTAAGTATCATTATAATTATGAACTTAAGCAACGCTGTGCTACTGGTTGTCATTATTAAATCAAGAAAGACATTTTTTTCTGTTAAGTATTAATGAAATGAATGAAACATACTTGTAAAAGCTTGCTACTATCAAAGAATATAACGTAGCCTAAATATAAACAAGGCAATCCTAATCCAAAGAAACAAAAGGGTAAATTTCTGCAAATCTTCGGTAGGTATGATAAAGGTAATACAGGTAAACAAATTCAACAAAAACAATTCAATTTTCAATTCAATTCAATTCAATTTCTTTATTGCTCATAAGGAAAAAAATCCATGCAGATACACAGTATAAAATCATATCAAATGTAAACCAAATGTAAACAATAATATTGATAATAAAATTAATAAATAACACAAAATTGAAATGGATGAGGTCATTCCGATTAAAATAATAATGAATAGTTACAATAAATTAATACAACATATCAGTAAATTCAACAAATAATAATAATAACAGTCCAAAACAATAAAAATTAAAATAAAATGAGTCTGATTATCCGTCTAAATTAATCCAATATCTTACAAAAGTATTCGTCCAGGTTATAGAATGGTCTACTTATTAAATACGTCTTTAGATTTGTACTGAACTCCTTAACGTTACTGGAATCCTTAATTTTTATTTCAAGACTGTTATATATTTTGATTGCGATATGATTGATGCTTTTCTTATAGTATGCAAAGTGTGATTCAGGTAGCAGTAGATCTAAATTGCGGCGAAGCGGGTATCTCTCACATTCTTTTTTGGATTTGTATGCGCTTAAATTTTTATGAACAAATAAACAGATTTGGTATATATACAATGCAGTTACTGTAAGGATATTGTTTTCTATAAATAGGTTCCTATGCGTTTCAGGGAAGTAACCTTCAATGAAGCGTATGCATTTTTTTTGCATCAGTAGAATTTTATTTACACTTGGACTATTGCCCCATACTTCAATGCCATACCGGATTATACTCTCGACATATGAATAGTAGATAGTTCTCAGGGTTTGCTTATCGCTAAGTTTAGCCATCGATTTTAGAGAATAACATGCACTTCCTAGACGTTTCACAACATAGTTTATGTGGTCATGCCACCTTAAGTATGGGTCTAGTTCGATACCTAGAAAACGAATTGAGTCCGATTTAGCAAAAGGGAGATTTAGAGAACAGTCCATTGAGTTGAATGCACGTTTAAAAATCATGTAATAACACTTGTCATTATTGAGCGATAGACCATTTGCGGAGAACCATTCTGTGAGATTTTCCCAGGCACTGGTGGTTATATTCTGCAATTCTTTGTGAGTCTTTGCACCCAGAATCAGACTGGTGTCGTCGGCATATAGGTAAGGAGTTCCATTTAAGATATTTTCTGGAAGATCATTAATAAATATTATGAACAATAGAGGTCCAAGGACTGATCCTTGTGGAACGCCACGTCTTATAATGCCTTCATCAGATTTATAGATTTTGTTGCTTTCGGCTTGACTTGAACACTTAATTTCAACAAATTGTCTACGCCCAGTTAGGTAGGAAGATATGAGATTGAGTACAGTACCCCGTATGCCATAGTATTCTAATTTATAAAGTAAAATCTTATGATCAACACAATCAAATGCTTTGCTTAGGTCACAGAATATTCCTGCACATTTAATGTCACGATTAAGGTGATTCATTATCTCAGATGTTAGTTTAGTAATAGCTGTGATTGTGTCTTTGCCTTTCAGAAATCCGAATTGTTTTGTTGATATATAGTAATTGTCATTCATATATTTTTCTATCCGGTCTGCAAGACATTTTTCGAATATTTTCGAGATTATTGAGAGCAGGGAGATGGGTCTGTAATTCTTAATTTGTTTTGTGCTACCTTTCTTATGTACAGGGACTACTTTAGCATTTTTGAGTTGGCTAGGAAATGTTCCTATTTTTATATGCTCGTTGAATATATGGCAGATTGGTATGCAAAGGATGTCAATATTATGTTTAATTATAGAAGTGTGTATATGGTCTGGTCCACATGCATTGCTATTTTTTAAGTTTTTAGCAACCTTAATGATCTCGTGTTCCATAATAGGTTTTAAAAACATAGATTTAGTATTATCTACAGATTTCCTTTCGAGTAGAATTTTAAAATCACGATTTTGATTGGGAGTGTGCAAGTTTTCACCTACACTAAGAAAGTACTCATTAAATAAGTTGCTTATGGATTTAGGATCATTTATAATTATATTGCTGTGCTCTATTTTCCAATGACCTCCTTTGGTTGTAGTCGCTTTGCCTGTATTCTCCTTAATTAATTTCCAAACAGCTTTCGATTTATTTTTTGCTTTTGTTAATGTTTTTGTAATATAATTACGTTTTGCAGTGATCAGTACTTTTTTAAGGACCCGTTGGTATATCTTAAAGTGAGACTCGAGTTTATAATCATATTTACGTTTTAGTTCTATATACATTTTTCTTTTATTTCTACAACATATTTTAATTCCTTTAGTTATCCATTGCTTTTTGTTAACTTTAATTTTGCGTGTTTTAACTGGGTAATATTTATTTATTAGGTCATGCAGGATGTCATAGAATGTATTTAGTTGTATACTATAGTGTACGTTAGTTAATAGCTGCCACCAGTCTATTTGCTCTAAAGCACTTCTAAAGTGAGTATTTGCTAGTTTATTATAGAATCTCTTTGTCACTACCTTGTATTGAACACTTTTTTCAGTCATGCTATTTTTAAAATATATTATCTGTGCATCATGATCGGAAAAAGAACATGGCTCAACTGAGGCCTTTATGTATTCCTGATTGTCGGTAAAAATATTGTCGATTATGGTTTCAGTGTTTTTTGTACTTCTTGTCGGATCAGTGATACTACGCTTTAGATTGTGTACAAGTAATGTCTCTAGAAAATCTTTTGTGGTCTGCATTTTACTATCTGCTATATTTATATTAAAGTCGCCACACAGCAGTATATTTTGCTTATCAAATTGTGAGAGAAAGCGGTCTATATTTTCTAGAAACATTTTTATACTAGATTGTGGACATCTACGGGGTACACATGTACGGGGCCACGGAAAAAAAAGTACGCAGCTGCAGTTCTTATCAGTTTCGGACTTTCGGCACATTAAAGAGTACTGTTTATTTCTAGATTGAAGGTAATAATGACATATTATTGTTAGAGCGTTTTATTGTATGACTAACAAGCTAAGCCAACATACTGGGTTTTTTTTTGTAGATAAGAAGTGCAGTTGCACGTGCAGACAAAGATAATAAGATTTGCGAGCGACTTATTAAAATGAAACAAACAATATACATAAGTAGATGTGGGCTTTACCTTTTATTCGTGAAATTGAAAGAAGTGACCGCGATGTTTTGTTTTACAAATTCGTGGTATTTTTTATTTAATCAGTACCCCTAGTGTAATTTTAGTCGATAGCGAAACGTGACGTACGCGTTTGCGTTAAGTCTCATTTTGTATGGGTTTTTGAACAGCGCGCCAAGCGGGACGTTTTGGAAAGTCAAAAATCTCATACAAAATGACACTTAACGCAAACGCGTACGTCACGTTTCGCTGTCGAAAATATTTACACTAGGGGTACTGGAGGGGGCAGTTTAGAATTTTGAACTCATATTCATTGTCATTAGTTACTCCTGACATCACAGTTGGTCTCCTGACACACAGTGTTGTTGTATTATTTTAGCAACTCGTTTATTAAAGTAGCTTAATATTTAAAAGGCTTTACTATTGGAAATAAATTTTAATTGAAAAGTAATGAAACGGAATTAGAGCTATGAATAAAAAAATCATGATAAATATTTTATTCGTAGCTCTTAGAGACCGCATGGTATCTTCACTCAACGTCGCGGGCGGACCGAACCGGCGTGTTCTTAAGATACGTGAAGCCGTGATCACGCCTACACGGATCTACACGGATTCACGTACCCTAATTTCACGTAGCCGAATGTCACGTGCGGAACGGACCAGAAAACCGTTGCCGTGAATCACGAAACCGGGTGCACGGCTACGGGTTCACGAATCACGGACACGACCGCGAGCCCTACTCAGAACCTATACTGCACCTTAAGGAAGTTATTAGAAACAAACCGATTGCTATGTAATTTCATTAAACCCTTGATTTCAGATGTTCGAAGCTCTAACAGTGGGTCGTCTCCGCCCGCAATACGCCTGGCTTGAGCCACTCGTCGGCGGCCGAGCGCCCGGCGCCGCCGTGTCTGGCTGTGTGTACACACTGACCGCAGCTGCCGCAGCGTTGTGCGCCCATAACCACTTCGTAGCTGAGCAGGCGGGCTTGTGGGCGCTGCTTCCGGACCTGGTGCTCACTTCCATTATTATTGCTTGTAAGTATTCTTCTGTAGCCAAATACTTGAGCTTGAGCCACGCGTCTTTAACAAATTTAACATATATCAGGGAAAGAATAAGGATCAAAGTCAAATGGCGTTCTAAAAGTTTTAATCATGTGTCGAAAGATGGCAGTAAATTTACTGTGGCTACAAAGTTTTATTTGACAAACCACCTCTATTTCAAATTCTCCTTGCCAGAACCCAAAGAGTTTATTAACCTTTCGTATGCTACTGACAAACTTTGGTCGTTGACAACACGACTTTATTAATATCGATATGCTAAATTTGAATATATGAATGTAGGTACTATCAGACATCAACACAATCATTCACAATGAGACAATTACACAAAATGTTCATCTGGTTTAAAGTGCAGATACAAATTTGGCGTCTATTGAACAGGGGATATACCTACAGATTGGATAAGAAAACCGGTCAAGTGCGACTTCGTTTACCTCGCGCACCGATGGTTCCGTACAAGCTTTAAATTTTGTCATGAAAGACTTCAGCAGAAGTATACTATTAGTATAATTGTGTACAGCGCCATCTATGTTGGGTTTTCAGAGATAATTCTTTATCATGTGAACCAATTTCAATATTTTTTGTTTTATTTGAAAACCTTTAGTGTAATCTCATAGGAATTTCAACTATAATAAACACCCGCAAACGGGATTAAATTGCAAATTAAATTACAAAATGTTTTATCAAGATAGAGGTCTGATTTTATTTTTCCTGTAATCTGTATGACAATGTTATTATTGTGTAAAAATTTCATAATTTTTCATTCGTAAACTTCGGAGATAAGGGGGGGGGGGGGGGGGGTAATGGTGGCTCAATTGCAGGGTTCATCACGGCTGACAGAGACCTGAGAGGATATTGCTCACTTTATAGTCCGGTTCTTTGAATTAATGCATGAACCACTTGATATGAATTCAATTTGATTGCACTCTTAGATAAACACTACGTATTTTTTCAGGCTTATTCATAATCTGGGCGCACCAGCAGTCACCAGCGCGGCTTCCATTCAGAGTACCGTGGGTACCGCTGCTGCCTGCCGCTTCAGTCATGCTCAACGTGGAGCTCATGGTCAACCTCAATGCGCTCACATGGGCGCGGTTCGCTATATGGATCACTTTCGGTAAGTTCCTCAAGTAGGTATGTCATTCAGAGTACCGTGGGTACCGCTGTTGCCCGCTGCCTCTGTCATGTTCAACGGGAAGCTCATGGTCAATTTCAACACGCTCATGTAGGCGCGGTTCACTATATGAATCACTTTCAGCAAGTTCCTTAAGTAGGTATAGTCATTCGGTAACTAGCGGTACGCCGACTACATTAAATTTATTGCAAAATAGAGGATCGGATTTTTTGGAGCAGTGTTTGACAAAGCCATATGTCCGTATTCGACTACCATGGGTATGATGTTGTGATGATGTCTACACTTGGCGCGGTATCAGTCGTCAACGGCAGTGGGTTCGCGTGTCACAGCTGTGTCATCAGTTCATCACCAAAGAAATTATGGAAGTTGAAATTCACATGCCGCATGGTCCAGTCCAGTTTTGTCCAATCTGACAGAAAGAGCAATGTATATGTGCAGTGACTCGTCCATCCGCTATCTTAACTAGGTAATTCGTGTTCCAGGTCTTTTACTCTACTTTCTCTACGGCATCCACCACAGCAAGCTCGGCGAAGGCGTAGCGGGTCTCCTCTCCCAATCTGCCAGCGCCGGTCGCGGTTGGGGCGCCATTGAGAAAACTTCGCGGCGCATTGGCCGCTTCGGCCGAGAAAAGAGCGACGACCGAAAACCGATCATAAGCGACGATGAACTCGCCCGGCGGGAGCCGTGATTCTAAAGTAAACTGTATGTGTTTTGTCTTAAAGTTACAATTGGAAAACGCACGTTGAAATTGTGAATATTGATTTTATTTAGTAACATAAGTGTTTGAGAATAGCGTTTTTAGCACTGAGACGAACAAGGACGCTGAGTAAAAGATATGACATGTATTGAAAATTACACAATTAATTTTTAAACGGCGAAAAATATCGATTTGAAATACGATAATGCCCAACGAGAAACAACAATTGGATAATTAATCTTAGTTCAAAGATACCTTAAGGTGCGTTTTTAAAATGTAACAACTATTCGTATAATTATTTACAGATCTGTGTTCAGCTCTATAACTGTCGCTTAGTTTCTTCGTTTCAAAAGTTACACAAAAGAAATAAGGTCGCCTGTGGTTGTGTTATTATATGCTTGGCTACCACATATGATCAAGACATAATACAATATATAAGATAAAATAATTATGTACGCGGCTTAAATCGAATAATACGCCAAAAAAAGTTCTACTATTCGGACAATACATATAGGCACAACATTACTTCGCATTTATGGAAAATATGTACCTATTTGATGTTTTATCTATTGGATAAAACAGGACAGGGTAGGTACAGTCAGCAAAGTTATCAGCTCAGCACCCCTTCATATAAAGATGTAGGTATGCAGGGGTGCTAAAGCTAATGAAACTTTTAACTCAGTGTCAATTATTGTAGGTAGTAGTACCTATCTACATACGACGTTCAATAAAATGAACTTTAATGATGAAATTGACAGTTAAAATGTTAATCAGTATGACCAAAGATTCCGCAATTGTTTAAAAATAGATATTTATAAGATACAAACATGCCAAAGACTATTATTATAGCACAAAGTGAAGTCAGACTTCGTTTAAAATTTGTTATTCTCATTGATTATGCAAATCTATGTAACATTTATTTTAAATAATTAAATTGCTTGCAAATTTTTCATTTTCATCTAAAACGTAGGTACTCGTATAAGTACTAACTGTTGTTTAATTTGTTGTGATATCACTTTCTATGAGTGTTGCCAAAAAAGTAGTGTTTGTTTATATGAAAATGAACTACGAAACGCTTTGATTTTTTTTTGTTTTATATATAATATGAGTTATTTAGATATTTACCTACCTACCTTATATAAATAAATTAAATTTCATTTGATGAATCTTCCAACCCACATGATGATACACTTCACGAAAGATTGATGGAAAACTGAGTACTTTTAACAAACTGCTATAAATGTCAGGATATTGTAGGTAATTGCTTTGTGTGTACTTTTATGTGCTGGTAGTATTCCATATGAACATATCGTGTAGTCAAATACCACATATATATTTCTGAGTAATATGAGCCAATTTGTGGCAGCTTTTTAAGTGCGATCTCAGGATACATAAATAGTAATACATCATAGTATGTTATTTAGCTTTCAATAAATATGTATATCCTTTAATGAAGTTCCAAATAGGAATGAACCGCCGAACAAAACTATATTCTAAATAGCTAATTGATAAAAAATCGAATACATGTTAATTTTACGAATTAGTATATAAGTATGTCCTTGTAGGTAAATATATTTGCAGATATATCTTTTATTTATAAAATTAAGTAACTAGACTATTACATAGTGACACCAAATGTGATCTTTTTAAATTTCCAAGTACTTACAGTACCGGCCAAAAATAATTATATCAGCTTTTGGTTTTTACGGCAAACCTTTTTAAGGGTTCCTAGTTGACTATGGGACCCTAAAAAGGTTTGCTGTAAAAACCTAAAGCTGATATAATTATTTTTGGTCGGTCTTTAAGATTTCTAACCAGAATGTTATTGTTTTGTGCATATATGTTTATAGAATACCAAAATGTTTATGAACTGCATATATCATTGTTAATACTCTAACAACATATTTTAAGAAGTGTTGATGTGTACATAAAGAAATTATAAAAATAAGGGATTTCATTTACTTCTTTTTAAGCTATAGTATTAGTAATTGTCAATGAAAACACGTAGTTCACAAATGTTATCTTAGTATTTTATTTAGTCTATAATAACTCTACAACTGTTGAATCATCACAAAGTTATTTAAAATTCAAATCCACCACAAGTTGTGGATATTTCATTGAGTCGCTGGAATGATTATTTTATTTGTACAGTAATAACGCAAACTTAAACTATTTTTCAAATATTCAACAATAATACTTAAAAATAAAATAAGAGGTATATTATACACAAGGGAACCTGCTCATAAGAAAAAAATGTAGTTTAGAAAGATATAGCATAAACTGTACTGTTGGGTTATAAATGGTACTAAGGGACGAGACTTAATAAATATATATATCACAACCATAACCCAAACAAGACTTTAAATTTACATCATAATAATTGTATCTACGAAAAACGTTAGCACGCAGATAGTAATATTTTTAACAACATAATTATGTTGAGAATAAAATTAACTAATTAAAATAAATAATATTACGTCAACATTACCTAACACTTATATTAAAATAATAGATGATTGCGAGTTTATTTTTTGCGCTTAGACTTTGGAGCAAGTGCTGCTAAAAATGAATACATCCTTGTATAAATAAGTTTCAAAACAATTCAGCACTCTATGCACCTAAAAATAAGGTCCATGTCTGACTGACCTTAGAATAATATGGATATGCCTTTCCGAGTTTCCGTACACTAACTAATTATTCGGAAGAGCATAAATGATAAAATTTATACACGATACAAAAAATAATAGTCATTCTAATCATCATTATATATTTATGTACTTGAAAGGAATAGTGTTATTGTGTATCTACTTGACAACAGGGGGCAGCAAGATGGCGCTGTATGACTGTTTGAATGTAATGTAATGAAACTAATGAAGTTCAATGTAAATAGGGTTATACACTATGTAGGTGTCAAGCACTAAAACTTGAAAATCAGCACCACAAAACGGTCAAAACGTATTGCGTTTACCACATCCGAGTATTCTATGATCTATTCCTGGTACTGTAACTACTGTAAAGTGAGACCAAGCTAAGTTGGCAGCGATTTTGATAGCCCAGATGGTGAAAGTGTTACAAACAACAAATGTGTGACAAATTAAATTATTGAAATACAAATTCATTACCTGCCTCTGATCACCAAAAAATACTAAACATATTCCTAGTTTAAGACCTAGATTATTCTCTAGCGACCCACGGTCCTAATATTAGTACAAATTACCCTGGTACAAATGAAAATTTGAATCACTTTAAGTGGAACAGTGCATTTGTTTCCGTTCGACTTTACCACAAAGCAAATTTTTACTCTATTCTGATTAAGGTCACCCAGGGCAATTGCAACCATGGGACCAATGCAACTATTTACTCTAAAAATACAAGAAGTAATGAGCTAGCCTCTTGTATTCATGACATGCTTTCATCAGTCATTATAATTTTCATTATTACTCACTTCTTAAGAGTGCATTTGCCCCATAGTTGCAACTGTCCCATAGTTGCAATTACCCCACAGTTGCAATAGCCCTGGCTGACCTTACATAAGATTCAAATTTCACTGGCAATTAATCTTGTGGGGCAAGAGGTTATAATAAAACAGTCTTATCTTAACGTGCTGACTTGCCACGCCGAGGCGGGCCGGCGCTGCAGCCTGTTGATGGTGGGGCGGCCCCACTGCAGCCACAGGTAGCCCACGGCGAGGCAGATGGCCGTCTCTATGTAGAACCCGTCGATGCGGGTGAGGCAGGTGCCTCCGGCGTTTTTACACAACTGAAAAAAAAAAACTCTATGACAACATTCTGAGAACTAGAGGACGCACTTAGTGAACGATCCCTAAGTTCTTGTAGAGATCATCGGGAGACGTCTAAGTCAAACAAATAATACCTACACAGATTAAAGATAGCTTGCAGTTAAGAAAACCTGAAACTTTTTATTTGTTTGTGTATTGACTAGTAATCAAACCATTTATGAACTGTTTTTGCAAAATGGGTTTTGAATGCGCGGCAAAATGCAAATTGCACACGTCACGTCTAAAACGTGCCTTCAGGCTTTAAATGGATCATTTAATAGGTATATGAGTTTTAATGTAGGGAGGAAAATTTTGTATTGTTTTTTTATTGAGATGTGCAATAAAGAGTATTTGTATTGTGTAAACGACCTTTCTGTTGAGAAGAAAACAAATCACTGTTTTATACTTACATCACTTTCAAGCTTCGAAGAGCACGTATTGTCGCTCATCTCTGGCAGCGAACAGCTTTTGTAAGTCAAATGGTCTATAGCCCACAGGGCTAAAGTGTTAGGCCAGTTGGTCCCCAAGTTGGATACAGTGTTGAGTAACGTCATGTAAGTGCCGCCGACGGCCGGGTCTGACACTTTGGCGAAGAAAGCCATCACTGCTACAAACATGCAGTAGAGGCATGTCTGAAATGATTAAAATGGATATCTGAACTATCTAAAAATGTGGCTTTCTATCAGAGAAGGAACCTTATGCACATGGAGCATAATTACCCTTTAGGAATAGAATGCCTCCAATTGATCATTAGCTACTCTTAGGTACGTAACGTACTACATATGGCGCGTAAAGTAGGTACCTAGTGCAAATTATTATACAAAAGTAGCAACTGCTACCGCACGGCTGTTTTTTGTGTGAGGTTGTTTCCAAATAGTGCACCCAAACACGACAACAATCCACCACACACCAATTGTGGCAAAAGGTTTCAACAGATGTTGCAACTAATGGCATGCGATTTTAGTTAATGGCTGGATAAGTAAGAGCAAGGAATAAAAAAAAGTTTTTATTTATTTTTGAAATATTTGCATGTTTGTTTTATTGTCTCTCCTTGTATTTCACGGGCCTACAAATCCTGATCTTTGGATAGGCTTGCGTGGGGATATAGATCCCACACGTAGAGGCCCCTTGGAGAGCTTAAATGTCATGTAGACCGCCTGCTGGAACCCGTTCACAGGCGCAACCCATGAACCGGTCGCAACAAGCATTGGGACTATTGCAGAAGTGAACAGCAAAACGTTCTATGGATAGAAGTTTGGGTGGATAATGAGACTGGGTTATTGCAAAGACGTCCGGACACCTGCCATAACAATTTTTTCACTAGTTATCGAGGCAGGCGGTGTGTCTATTATTAGTATTACCATGGGTGGCAGAACATGTAGGTACCTATATAAAACATTAGGTATAAGCAACTAACCTGGTGAAAGACGTACAAAGCCATCAATACCAAAAGGTACGAGTAAGAAGGCCCGGAGTCCCCGAGCAGTGAAGGGGTTAGGGCCACTAAACCTGCGGCTAGCGGACCCACTAACAGTCGGAACGGGAACGCGTGAAGCCATAGAGAGAGCGGCGCGGGTCCCGTCGTGTAGCGAGCTAGTAACTGTAAATTATAATTAAAGTTGAAATAATAATTGTATCTACTATGCGTTACCGGAGGTATAAACTGTAGGTCAAATTCGCTGGATAACGAATTTTGTCGATAGGCGCTCAGATCTAGTGCGTTCTTACTTTCTTGGTCGGCTATTACAAAGTGAGGCGAACAGGTGCCGGTTATAATTGTTATAAACCAGCAAGTAGACAATATATTCATTTTTTTACGTTAGTTTGGGATTGAGAGATATGTACCAAATTGTTGAGACGGTAAAGTTTCAGAAATCAGAAATCAGAAATCGTTTATTGCGAACCATGGTACATAGTGTCGCGACGGACGCGAAAATCCGATGCCACAATACTAATTCACCTGCGGCAACACCGAACAGCGCCCTCTATGTGGAACTGTGGTAAGTTAACCAACGTAGTAAGTTGGTGAAGCTAGATTCAGTATGGCGCGAAACGCGCTAGTTCTATAAAATGTGATATAAAGTGAGGAAGCCTACAGCTGTCCGGAATCATCTAAAGCTAAGTATTTTATTTACTTGGTGAAAGCTCGCAGTAGTGGTATGGTTTTCTCTGTGCGATTATCTCCTTTATTCCTTTCTGGTTCGAGCTTGCCACGTGACCTTGACGTGGAAGCTATTGGGAGCCCATCTTAGGTAAGGCGGACTAGGGACTTATGATTGTGTAGGAGTCTGCGGCTTCGGCCGCAGATCCTCCTATATCAATGTGTAAGAGAATGGCAGGTTTAGCTGCTAGATGCTCCCCGTAAGGGGGGCGGCTACTATAGAGAAAGGCGTTAGGAGTTCTGTGGCTTCGGCTGCTAGGTTCTCCTTTATCCCCGTGTAGGAGTAAGGTGGCTCCGGCCGCTAGTTACTCCTTTATCAGCACGCAAGGGGCAGCTTCGGCTGTGGTACGCCCCCTTGAAACCAGAGAAAGGCGTTAGGAGTTCTGTGGCTTCGGCTGCTAGGTTCTCCTTTATCCCCGTGTAGGAGTAAGGTGGCTTCGGCCGCTAGTTACTCCTTTATCAGCACGCAAGGGGCAGCTTCGGCTGCGGTACGCCCCCTTGACTATACAGCTACTTAGGTAGTTGGCTTTGTGTAACCTACATCCGGCCGGGTAAGATGGGGCTCACTAGTAAGATATATAGATTTATGTGTGGAGGTTAATGGTTTGGAGAATACCATGTTCATAGAGCAATTTTACCCACAGATCTCGGGTGTCATACATTCAGCCGCCTTAAGATAAGCGAAGCAGATTAAGGCTCCTCTGGCCCAGGAGTTGAGGTGCAGAGAGAGTGAGGATGAAGAGTCCCTTATGGGATATGAAGGTATGTATGCGATGCATTCTATACCCCAATAGATCCCCCTAATATAATATATATATAAGTTGCCGCCTTTCCCCTCTTTACGGTCTCATTTATATATCGTAGGCGGCTAGGGGAGAGGCGGCCACAATGGTGGTTAATGCTGGGATTCAGCAGTTAAAGAACCAAGGCTTTGTTGAGAATAAATAATATAAAGAATGCAAAGCATACATCTTCACTATAGGCATATATGTTTACTATCGGAAATCATAGATGGCGCTAACAGTAGCGAAAACTGCGAGGTTTTATATTTTATGTGTACATTTTAAGGTGTTTTCTTATTACATCTGGTTCGATATTAATTTAGGCTTGTTTAAATAAAGAGGCTGGCATTAATATTCATCAATTGAAGATATTTTGAGTTAATAAGTCATGTTTTTATATACGTGAACGGCAGAACATCAACATTGTACGGAGCCAACATGAAGAAATTACATCGCGGTGACCGGAAGCAGTCACACGACATTTTCATAATGGATGTATTTTAATTTCAAATTAGAATGGAGTCGCAAATTAGTAAAAGAATAAACAAAGATGAATAAAAAAGGGATTGGTGCATTTGTCTATATTTATCAATTATGATATTTATTACTTTAAATTAAGTGATACACTATTGTGTAATAATGCCTTCGAGTTACCAACGTAACCGGAAAAATAGGCGGCGCGAACCGCCTAGAACAAGATGGCAGGTGTTGCCACACTAGGAAGATTATCCACCAAATCGCGGAAAATGTGCGGATTATCGGGATTCTCAAGAAAATTAAAGAAGAAAGAAAAATTATGTCGCTAAGCTGATTCAACATAGAAAAGTTATACGATAACCAATTTCCAATAAGACGCTTCAGTAGGTACGTCATAGCAAAGCGTACTTAGATATAAGTAGAAGATTTACTTTATTTTATTATACATTAGTTGTTAGAGTTGTGGATTTAATATGATTATAATAAGTAAACGTATGCGAGTCAGAATAACTAATAAGCATCTTATAAGAAACGTACGTGTAGTAGATAAGAGTTTGTATGAGTAAGCACTCTACATTTTACCTTTTATATTTACGTTATACTTTAGAACTTAAGTAGTTTTAAGAACACAAGGATGCAATCATTTATACGGAATCAACATAAAGAAGAAAGAAATTTGTTAAAGGCCCTAAATTCATTTCATATTTATCGAAATTTATGGGGTTTGAGTTGACTTTGGCAACACTGACTGTTGCAAAGTGAACGTTCCACCATTTTGAATCGTTGGCGGTTGGCGGAAGATCTCCAAGCAGACGCGAGTTCCCCGGGAAGGTTCCTCAAATTATGCTGGTAAATATTGAGAATATTATAATTTAAAGGGCACCAACAAAGGGATAAGCGTGTAGATAGGCAAGATTGTGAAAAACTACGTATTTACTTCATAGGTACAGTGAACTCGCCGCCGCCAACCACACCGGACAAGACAACTCGGATTTGACGAAAACCCCCCTGATTAGACCTGCTATCGGACTAGACTATTTCTCGGTAAGTTTTTAAACATTTACTTCACAGTGACAGAGCTCTATTCTGTAAAACAAATGCGCGCGACGAAAATTATTTCATAGCAAGCGATCCGACAGCATGGCGGCCATGATCATTTGGGTTTCTAACAAGAAAAGGAATCCGTTTTTAACTAAGTATCCTTCCGTATGTATGAATTATGAATCGATTTCGTCTCCTACTTTATTGAAATAATTTCACTTTCTAGAAGTTGATAGTTGGGGACGACCGTAGACAAGAGTCAACCCTATTGTTTAGGTAACACGGCTCATATTAGTACGACTCAGTTTTAGAAATATCTAGAATTTTCCAAACAAGAGGCGACCCTTAGTAATTTTCCAAGCTTACTATAGGCCTTCTGGAATGTTATCTCGGGTTCCCTAGTTAGATAGTTTGGTATTATTACGCTACCTTATTTAAACTAAGAAAGACAATTTATTTCTTTGTGAATTGATTTACGGCGTATGTACAAAGGATTTAATTGAGTAAGTAAACGTTAAGTAAGAAGTATAATTATATACAATATTATGTATATAGGCCTAAAGGGAACTTATACCTGATTTATTTTACATGCATTCCATATTGAAGTCCATGATTATATTATACGAAAGCAATTGTGGTGTGTATGTGTATATATAAGTTAACATCTTCTTTCCAGATTTATTGTGGTGACTTTTATGTGCAATTAGACTCATTAGATAAGTGATTCTTTGAAGTGTTCAAATAAATAAAATTAAAATGATTACTAAATAAATAAACCAAGCAAGTGAAATAAAATTAAAATTATTACTAAATAAATAAACCAAACAAGTGAAATAAAAATAAAATAATCATTAAATAGATCAATAAAACAAGTGAAATGGAAATAAAGTATTAATTTTCGTTGTGCTACGAGTGAGCTTGAATCAGAGACACCAACATTAGAGGTTGTGTTGTGGCAACAGTGTATAAACGTCAACATCACTTACTGACGTCGATGACGCTTGTATTGGTGTAACCTATAAATTATAAAGATAAAACTAGACACATTTATATGTAGGTGTGTATGTTATGTTGCCTTCCATCCTTGTTTTACTCCCTCTCATGATATTTAAATGAAACATCGGATTATAATTGGGTCAATGGTTTCATTCATGTAATTTAATTGACTTTGATTTTTATTCTTTTTTGGTTTCAAATTTGAAAGGATTTTAGAGATCATTAGTTAAATTTAGATTTCAATATTTTGAGATCATTAAAATAAATAATAAAAATAATTTAAAATTAAACAACCTAAAGTAGTATGAAACATAGTTACTGCAAGGCAGTATTAATTAAGCGTAATCATTTCATACATAAGCAAATAAATAGGACTTTAGGTTAAATGGGTTTATTTCTATACGTTACAGGATTAAACAAGAAAAGAGCTTATACAAACAACATAATGGACGATTTGCTTTTAAGAAGGCTTAGGCTCATTAACGACAAACTCACCACAGACATAGAAGTTATTCCTGTTACCATTAATTCAGAGAACTTAGGGCAGGCTCAAATTACTTACAGTAAATTAGATGCATCTCTGAAAAGACTTGACAACGACTTGATGGAGTACTTTCGCTTGGCTTCGACACCTGCTTCTGATGAAATATGTTTACTGAGTGGATTGCAACTTCAAGCAGAGGAGACTTTGGCTGAACTTAAAGTGAAGATCGATCAAATAACTTTGAAAAGCAACGCTACAGAGAAACCTCCGGAAGCGAATGCCTCGTGCCGACTCCCTAAACTTCAGCTGCCGGTGTATAGTGGAGACGTGCTCTTTTGGTGTGAGTTCTGGGACTCCTTCAAGAGCAACATTGATTCAAGAAATCTGCCTGATGTTGACAAGCTCTCCTATCTTAAAGCCTCGGTGACGGGAGATGCCAAGAAAGCCATAGATGGTCTGTCAACTACTAATGCTAATTATAGAATAGCCATATCGATCCTAAAGGAGCGTTTCGGCAAGACCTCTCATCTCATTGACGCGCATTATGCAACACTATATAAGGTTAAGATGGCCAAAAGCACCGCTGAAGACTGTAGAAAGACATTCAACGAAGTTGAACGAAATCTCAAAATTTTGGAATCATTAGGTGAAAACATCAATCACAATCATCTTCGTTTTATGTTGCTGGAGAAATTTCCACCCGATCTAGTTTACGAAATTAAGCTGAAGGTTAATGATGATTCTATACAAGAAATCAGGAACCAATTAGATAGAATTATTACCGCAAAAGAGGATGCTGAAAGGATTTCAGGAAGAAAACGCACGCATGAAGCAGAAGATAGTACAGTCGGAACTCTACATATAAATGTGAAACGTGCAAGAAGCGCATATCCACCCAAACAGCAACAAGGTACCCCTAAGAAACAAAATCCTCAAGGAGGTTTTGATAGAAGACCGGAAAGGAAGAATAAGTTTGATAGTATTAATAAACCCAATAAATGGAACAGACCAAAACAAACTCCGACTTCTAACAAGGATCAACCAGAACCTCAGCAGGGCTCTTCGAAGGGGAGAACAGCGTGGACATGCATCTTTTGCAAAGGTGATCATTACAATGATAAGTGCTCTGAAGCTACTACCTTAGCAGAAAGAAAGAAACGACTTGGAAAGAAATGCTTCATGTGTTTGAAGTTAGGCCACTTTATAAAAGACTGCAAGAACAAACGTAAGTGTAGCATTTGCTGTAGTGAGACACCGCATAACAGAGCTTTATGCCATTTAAATTTTCAGAAGAATACTGCAATGAAGAAACAGTCCTGACGGTTCTAGGAAAGGGATTCACTACTCTTCAAACTTCTGTTGTTAGGGCTAACCCCCTAGATAATAAAAATAAACAATATAAATATAGACTTCTTTTAGATCCAGGCTCTCAGCGCTCCTACGTCACATTTCAAACTGCCAAGGAATTGAAGCTTCCCATTGAAGAGGAAAGTCATTTAACTATATTTACCTTCGGTGAAGATCCTCCTAAAGAAATACATAGTCCAATAGTTACTTTACAATTGCTGTCAAGGACAAATAAGAAGATAGTTATACAAGCCAACTGCGTTGAACGTATTTCAAGAGGATACATACCCACTGTCAAGTTGAAGGACTTACCGGAGTCATATATACTAGCGGATGACGGCTCGCTAAGCGGACAGGTGCAGATTCTGGTTGGAAACGAGTACTACTTCAACCTAATTTACGAGAAGAAAATACAATTGGGTAGTAACCTGTTCCTGGTCGATTCTGCCCTTGGTTGGATAATAAGTGGTAGAACAGAACCACAGCTTAGTGACGAGCCCTATGTAGTGACTTACGCTCAGACTTGTATAGAAACGAAGCTTCATCAACCTGACCCACCCCTTTGTGATGGAGACATAAAGAGCCTCTGGGAACTAGAATGTATAGGTATTAGTGATTCACCGAAAGCAACTAGAGAAGAAGAAGCAATCAAGTATTTTAATAATACCACTCTAAAATTAAATAATCGTTACACGGTAAGCTGGCCGTGGATAACTTACCCACCGGACTTACCCAATAATTATGGAATGGCTTTTGGTCGCTTATCAAGCTTATTGAAGCGTATGGATCAAGGCACGTTGTTATCATACGATGATACGTTTAAACAACAATTAGATAAGGGTATAATAGAAGTTGTACTTGCTTCAAGAACGTCAACGGATAACGTAGTTCACTACCTACCCTTCCATGGAGTATGCCATCGAGGGAAACCTATGAGAATAGTTTATGATGCTAGCTCCAAGAGCAGCAAAGACACCAAGAGTCTGAACGAATGTTTATACAGAGGACCACTCATGTTAGAAGACCTCACAGGTTACTCATTAAATTTAGAACTCATCAGATAGGACTAACCTCGGATATTGAAAAGGCGCGTTCTTACAGATGGCGTTACACGAAAAGGATCGTGACGTAACCAGATTCCTGTGGCTCAAAGATACCTCTAAACCGATATCTCAAGACAACCTATTACACCTTAGGTTTTGTAGAGTTCCATTTGGCGTCATTCGTCACCGTTTTTGCTTAATGCAACAATCAAACACCACCTGTCTAGTGCGGAACATCAACAAGTCAGACTAAAAGCAAATGACATATATGTGGACAACTTTGTTTCGGGTTCCAGCACTACAGATGAAGCGATGGAGCTCTACAGAAATCTAAAAGGATCTTTTCAAGATATTTCAATGTCACTCAGGGATTGGAGCTCAAATTCTCGAGAATTTATGAAGAAAGTTTCTGATACATGTAAAGAAGATAAAGTAAAGGTACTTGGTTTAGAATGGGACATTAAGAAAGATACTCTTCAGTTGAAACCTAACTTGCAAGAGGAAGCAGTCACAAAAAGAGGAATACTGAAGACTATTGCATCAATCTATGATCCATGTGGTTATGCCGTGCCCTATACTCTATCATCTAAACTCTTTCTACAAGGACTCTGGAAGGCTGGAGTGTCGTGGGACTCGCCATTGTCAAGCGAACTAACAGAAAAGTGGAACGTCATCAGACAGAACTTAGAAGCCATTAGGGAAGTGTCAGTGAACAGATGCTACATGAAGACACCAGTGGGAAAAGGCTACCAACTACACTGTTTCACTGACGCCTCCCTACAGGCTTATGCAGCATCAGTCTTTTTAGTTTGCGGCTCGGGGAAAAGCTTCATCATTGGTAAATCCCGTTTAATACCAAGTAAAGATCAGGAGTGTCTCAAGATACCCCGTCTTGAACTATTAGGAGTACTGATTGGCAGTAGATTGATAAAGTTCGTTCTTAAATTCTTCCAGCAGAAGATAGCAAGGCAAGTCTTGTGGACCGACAGCCAGATAGTCATAGAATGGTGTAAATCTGACAAACTATTACCACCTTTCGTTGCCAGGAGGATAGAAGAGATCAGAACAAATAAAGATCTGGAAATCAGATACCTTCCAACAGACCTAAACCCAGCAGACGTGGGCACCAGACCCACCTGTTCGAGAGAGGACGGGGAGAAATGGCTGAGTGGTCCACAATTTATAGTAGAAGATCCGAAGACGTGGCCAACTACATCCGGCAGTGGACCCACCAGTTCTCTCTTGACTGGGGAGGGTCTTGGGATCCAAGAAGATGAAGAACTGATGGAAATAGATGATCCAGATATACCTAATGTTAACCCGGTGGAAACGGAAGATGGCACAACTGCAAAAGAGATAATAAATCAAGAGAATGGTCAGATGCCAGACAATAAGTTTCAAAAATTGAAAGAAATTCAATCAGAGTATTTTCCTCTAGAAGTAGAGGGAAAAGTAACTAGTTTAAGTTTGAATTTAGGCATATTTAAAGATATAGATGAGTTACTGAGGTGCAAAGGTCGTATGAAACACACAAACTGGTCATTTGACAAACGCTATCCTATACTTATTCCAAAAAATTCAGATTTCACCAACGAAATTATAATAAAGACTCATCAAGAAAATAAACATGTTGGAGTGAGTCACACGTTAGACAAGATAAGGGAAACATACTGGATTCCACAAGGAAGAAGCCAAGTTCAAAGGATCCTGAAGAAATGCCCTGAATGTATGAGACATGACGGAGGGCCATATAGACTACCGGAAACTCCTGCTTTACCGAAAGAGAGAGTCAACTATAGTTCTCCATTTACATACGTTGGTACCGACTACCTGGGACCACTTCTAGTTAACAATGGGAATGGCAATTGCAAAAGGTGGATTAGCCTATATACATGTTGGCTGTAAGAGCCATTCACCTAGAAGTTGTAAACGACCTAACAGCGGAAGAAGGTTTATTGGCCTTACGCAGGATGATTTCAGCAAGAGGAGTGCCTATCTTGATAACCTCTGACAACGCAGCTCACTTTAAGTTACTCTCGGAGATTCTTCAGAATCCATACTGCGTAGATAAAGAAATAAAATGGAAATTTATACCACAGTTAGCACCATGGCATGGAGGATTCTACGAGAGATTAGTCGGATTGGTTAAGAACTGTATGAAGAAAACTTTACAGAAACATTTATTGAATGACAGCCAGCTGGTTACAGTGGTTAAAGAAATAGAAGCGTTCTTAACACAAGACCTTTAACTTACGTGGACTCGGAGCCTGATCATGTATTAAAACCTTCAGATTTTCTTACCATGGGAAAATGTATCATTATGGAAACGTCAGGAAAGGATCCTACTACGTCACAAGGAACGGTGACTAAAGACAATTTAATTAAAGGTTGGAAGAAAGCACAGATAATTCTAAGAGAATTTAAAGAGATGTTCGAGAACCGGTATCTCCTAAATTTGAGAGAAAGATATTCCCACCATCCTAAAGCACCTAGGGTAATATCCAAGTTGGCTCCAAAGATAGGTCAAATCGTGCAGATCAAAGGTGACACGAAGAACAGAGTCAATTGGAAAGTTGGGAAAATAGTATCTTTAAGAAAAGGTGCCGACGGTTTATGTAGGGTTGCCACGGTACGAGTAGGAGATACAGAGTATACAAGATCTATCGCGCATCTCTACCCGTTAGAGATCGAAGATGGAGAAGAACCGTGTAAACAAACATCATCTTACGACGAAAGCGCAGAAGAACCTCTGCAACTTCCTAATCTACCCCGTTCGTCACGCAGAGATGACATGACGGTGGATTCCGTCAACGATGTTGCCGAATCCGAGTCTCTTTCTGAGCAAAGATGCACGCAAGCAGTCAGAGATAAGCCAGAAGAAGAAGTACAACCTTATGCCTCGCCAGTAGAGGGAAGGAGTTCCTCTCAACGAATCCTAGAGCCTATGTATAGTGAGTCAAACGAGCCTAAGCCTAAGTCTATGTCCGAACCAGAACCGTTCGCGGTCGTCGACCTCGAATCTTACGAGCACACTAAGCCAGAATCACACAACCTGGAGGAGGTTACGCTAGGCAACGAGTCAAGACCTAAGAGAGCCGCAGCTCTTCGAGCCCTTGAGAAGATCAAAGAATGGACCAGCAATCTAGTCGCCCTATTCCTGCCTGTGTTGGGGAGTGTCGCGACGGACGCGAAAATCCGATGCCACAATACTAATTCACCTGCGGCAACACCGAACAGCGCCCTCTATGTGGAACTGTGGTAAGTTAACCAACGTAGTAAGTTGGTGAAGCTAGATTCAGTATGGCGCGAAACGCGCTAGTTCTATAAAATGTGATATAAAGTGAGGAAGCCTACAGCTGTCCGGAATCATCTAAAGCTAAGTATTTTATTTACTTGGTGAAAGCTCGCAGTAGTGGTATGGTTTCTCTGTGCGATTATCTCCTTTATTCCTTTCTGGTTCGAGCTTGCCACGTGACCTTGAAGTGGAAGCTATTGGGAGCCCATCTTAGGTAAGGCGGACTAGGGACTTATGATTTTGTAGGAGTCTGCGGCTTCGGCCGCAGATCCTCCTATATCAATGTGTAAGAGAATGGCAGGTTTAGCTGCTAGATGCTCCCCGTAAGGGGGCGGCTACTATAGAGAAAGGCGTTAGGAGTTCTGTGGCTTCGGCTGCTAGGTTCTCCTTTATCCCCGTGTAGGAGTAAGGTGGCTCCGGCCGCTAGTTACTCCTTTATCAGCACGCAAGGGGCAGCTTCGGCTGTGGTACGCCCCCTTGAAACCAGAGAAAGGCGTTAGGAGTTCTGTGGCTTCGGCTGCTAGGTTCTCCTTTATCCCCGTGTAGGAGTAAGGTGGCTTCGGCCGCTAGTTACTCCTTTATCAGCACGCAAGGGGCAGCTTCGGCTGCGGTACGCCCCCTTGACTATACAGCTACTTAGGTAGTTGGCTTTGTGTAACCTACATCCGGCCGGGTAAGATGGGGCTCACTAGTAAGATATATAGATTTATGTGTGGAGGTTAATGGTTTGGAGAATACCATGTTCATAGAGCAATTTTACCCACAGATCTCGGGTGTCATACATTCAGCCGCCTTAAGATAAGCGAAGCAGATTAAGGCTCCTCTGGCCCAGGAGTTGAGGTGCAGAGAGAGTGAGGATGAAGAGTCCCTTATGGGATATGAAGGTATGTATGCGATGCATTCTATACCCCAATAGATCCCCCTAATATAATATATATATAAGTTGCCGCCTTTCCCCTCTTTACGGTCTCATTTATATATCGTAGGCGGCTAGGGGAGAGGCGGCCACACATAGTTATTACATTTAAATTATAGAAACGCATGGCACCCTGAAAAGGGTATTGCAAGTATTCTTATAGCTAGCTAGGACTAAAGTTATTATTAAATATAGTAGTACCCATTTATGAACATTATTTTTAAATACACATAAGTATAATATATTATAATTATTATTTTACTTAACCTATGGAGGAGATCATAGTTAGTTTGTTTTTATATTTATGTTATATATACCTACTAAGTACTACTTATAATTAATATTTCTTATTATATAAAATTATCTCCCATAAATTCTTGGGTAGAGTAATATGCTTTCTCTATTAAAAAGGATTTTAGTTTTGATATGAACGGGTTTAATTGTTTTATGTTTCTTATTGTGTTGGGCAGTTTGTTGTACACTTGTATTGCCCTGAAATACGGGCCTTTTTTGTACATTTCTAAGATTGGTTCCGGGGGGATGAGTTTATTATTTCGGCGTGCGCTTTTACAGTATTTAAATAGTTCGGTATTTTTTCTGACAAAAATTGAGATTTCTAATATGTATAGGCCGGGTAGAGTCAAGATTTTAAGGCTTGTGAAATATGGTTTGCAGCTGTCTGTTTGTTGTATGTTTGTTAATATACGGACACATTTTTTTTGAGCTATAAGTAGATCGTGTGTATCATTGCTATGGCCCCATAAGATAATGCCATAGCGTAACCAGGCTTGAGCGTAGGAATAAACAAGGGTGACGTAGAGTTCTACACTAATAAATGAATGGTTCCTGTAATTTGTGAGTAACAACATTCATTAATAAAATATTTAACATAAATTGAATACTGGGAATGTTCATTTTTAATTTTAAATATTAAGTTCTAATTTATCACACTCATTTTTTTTTTTTTTTTTTTTTAATTTATCACACTCATTTAAATAAATTTAATCTGATCCGCGCTGGATCGGAACAGGTGGCGTTTTCTCGTTTCGGAGGCCAAGATTCTTTTTGGATCGCTGAGCCTAAGCAGTTAGTTGGTTAGTTTTAATTTAAATAATTAAGACGCAGAGAAGATTATAGCCCTTATTTCATTGCAATAAGGTTTATTATTTATAAGCTTTTTTATTTTAGATTAACTCTTTGAATGCGGCGCCTTTCGTGTGCGGCGCGTCATCGTGCACGATGTCGAAATGCACGATGGTTGATATTGGGCACGCACGCACGGGTACAGCGCGTCAGTTGACGTCTTCGGCGGTCAAAGGTAAAAAAAGTTTTAGTCGTAAGTACAGTCACCTACAATAATATGTTACACAACGAAGGCCGCAAAAATATCTGACACGGTCTTATTTGTAAAGCCATAAGAGCGTGTCACATATTTTTGCGCCCTTCGAAGAGTAACATATTATTGCAAGAGACTGTACAACAAATATTACTAACAAGCTAATGAATATAAAGAACATACCACAGGTAGTATAATTTGAACTGGGACTAGCGGCACGGCCAATAACGCCATGTCTTCTCTCGGCACACCAGCCTCTACTAATTTGAGACCGGAAACTGCGTCACTGGCACAAAAACCAAGCTGAAAGATAGAGCTTACAGTTAATAGCTAAAACAGATAATTTATGTAAACCATTGATGTTTTACTATGATTAGTTTTAATACGCACACAGGGACACTTTACTTTAGTGGCGTTGCATCAAACATATCCACTAGACAACCTGGAGCTAATTTAGTTTGCGTTGTCTTAGAAACTCGTAGGATAAGGTACTCTGAATCGAGTTCTATGGCAGCCCCCCGCATTTACACAATTTAGTTTGTTATGAATTAAACAAAAATCGTAAACATTAAAAAAATATAGACTTGATCGGACTTGAACAAATATCAATAAGATATATACTTTAGTGATCGTAGACTGGACAAGGGGTATTGATATCAGTCTTAGTCCCATTGAGTCGATTATTCTTTAATGTTTCTGATATTTGTTTGATGTGTTGATCAAGTATTTCTAGTCATAGTCATAGTATATTTATTCATGAACAATACAGAATTGTGTTTGAATATACATGAAGTGAAAAACATAAGAAAAACAACAAAAACGTTGTTATTCTGTCCCATGCCAGGGGCAACAGTAGAACAGTTTGTTAGAAGAACTATTGTACTGTTCTAGTAACATGCTTAGTAGATGGCCCATTATAGAAAGGCTTTTTAACTGCCACAAAAATGACGGGTTATTTAAAATACGAAAAACGAGTGACCCAGGAGATCGTAACCATAGCAACGAGTGACAAGAAAAAGTTGATTCACCCTTATAAGAAACTGCCTAGTTATTATTTAGTTAGCTATTCGTTTTTTGATATTTGTTTATAAGCCTTTTTAATTTTAATAAACCCAGAAATCATACTTCATCATGCCCACGCCATTTATTGATTGTAATAAACATACGT
Source organism: Cydia pomonella (assembly GCF_033807575.1). Classification (NCBI taxonomy): domain Eukaryota; kingdom Metazoa; phylum Arthropoda; class Insecta; order Lepidoptera; family Tortricidae; genus Cydia; species Cydia pomonella. The sequence continues at coordinate 11,369,926 of NC_084715.1, forward strand.
CGTAAATTTGATATCGTTTTCTATGCTGCGTAGACCAATGAAACCTCTGATTGAGGTGCAGTGTAAGGTGCCTATAAATAAAATAGATTTTCATCTACGTTTTTTGTAATACGGTAGATGTAATAATGATTAGTAATCGTGACACATGGTACGTATAGATCAAAGTAAATACATTTTACTGTCACGTAAAATCTATTATTATTATTTACGACTATCTTAAAATAGTAAACTAATCTGACACTAAAGTTACATAATTTACCTTGGCTGTGAATAGCACTAACGCTAAAGTCCGAACGGCAGGCAATTTCACAATAGTATACAATTGTTTGTAGGCATCAACAATGTCACTCATTCCTTTAGTATCATTCTCCTTGTGATCCATTTCTTTAGCCTCATGTTTGAAGACTGCTATTAGCGTAGTGGAAACAATGAAGATCCAACCCCAGAAAAATAGGAAACTGGCTAAAGTGACGAGGCCAACGTCTTCTGGGACAATTCTGAGATACTTGTTGCAGAAGTATGGAGATTCTAGGGCTAGGAATAGGACGTAACCGAGGAAGAAGCCTGCGGTTTGCCCAACTGTGTTACAGGTTGAGGCGTGGCCTACATTGCATCTGGAAAAAATAATTGTTAGCTTTATTAGTCAAGCAGTAGAGTCTACTGAGTGGATTATGTGATGCTACAAAATGGTACAATTGTGAATGGGTAGATATAGATTAAACATCTACTCACTGATCTTTAAGATACATCAACATATACATACTCAGATGCAAAGTTGGTTAAAAATATGTTAGTGATAAAGCATTAACACTCTCAAGATCAGTTAAATCTTCTCAGATCAGAGGTGTAGGTTTAGAGCTGGCGTAGCTTCATTAGACATTCATAAGTGGTGCATTAAACGCAGGATATGGTGCATTAAAAGATGCATAAGGTGCATAAGTGGTGCATTAAAAGAGTATGGGATCGAAAACATCTGCGGTAATCTTAATGATCAACCTTAGCTCTTAAAAAATAAGTTTCATATTGTGATGACAGTTTGTGTGAAGAAATTTCATCTCAAATAATTTTTACTATACACTTAAAATCAAAATAAAATATACCTTTTTAACATAGTCAGAGCCCAACCGTCAACTGCTATATCTTGAGTTGCTGCTAAAAAGTTCAAAAATAAAAATGTGACAGTGAGAAACATCATGTTCGGAGCTTTTTCATCAGACCCTAGCCAGTCTGTGATGCTGCTGGACATGATGATCATGACAATGCCAATGAGGTACTGCACGGGCACCAGCCAAGTCTTGCGTCGGCCGAATTTTGGCCAAAATAGTGCATCAATTATTGGAGCCCACAATAATTTGACACTGAAGGGCCAATTTACAAAGCTGAATTCTGCCTAAAAATAAAATGCACAATATAAGAACACTTGTGAGTATAATACACAACAGTGATGAGTAGTTTACAATAAGTGACAGAACTTTTTTTTATTCATACTTGACTAGAGTCAGACCAGGCTGAGCGGCAGCGATTTACCAAGCCCAGATGGTGCAAGTGTTAAGTAAACACCATCATTTCATAGAAGTTTGACATTTAAAATAACACTGACCATCTGGGCTATCAAAATTGCTGCCAACTTAGCTTGGTCTGACTCTAGACTGCATCTTATAATACACATGAATATACAATAATTGTGGATTTTTTTATTAAATACGAAGACTAAAATTAAAAAGGCGTTACACAATAATCATAAGAATGGGGCAAAGTGAATAGGTGTTTATAAAGAAATGTGTAAATAATATGGCTTTTTTACCTGCTGTGTATAGGTGATTCCCCGATTTTGTAAGAGCATAGGCACAGCTCCAGCGAGGCCGAGAGGAATACCTTGCAAAGTGTACAGAAATAATAATACGGCGATATTGAGTTCATCTCCTTTTATGTTACTTTGTCCTGTGTGCATAGGTGCAGCACCGTTTTCAATCAATTCTTCCTTTTCCGGCACATTCTTTCTTTTAGTTACGGACATGATTAAAGCTCGAATGGCCTAAAAATAATAACAAATCAAAAAAGAATCAACTTTCTTGTTCAATGCCTCGAAGTTACGTGCAAGACAAGTTTATTTCACAAACCTTAATTTTCACACACAGTTATGAATGAATATAGCAGAACCGCTTTTTTGTTGTCTTTAGTGAAATCAATATTTCTATTTCAATTCATAAACTGACATGAATTTTCCACGTTACCAATAAAAAATATTTTCAAAACGCGAGCTCTCAGCACTACACGTCAGTGGGATGAAATGTCAAACCACAGATAATGTAAATGTAACCTTAGGATACGATTGAAAACGAATGCTTTCGTCTTTAACCTACGTTAGCAGATTACACTCTGGCAAGCAAGCGTTGTCAGTAGAAAGTAGAAAAGGCCACTTTAAAAAATTTAAGCGTGAAGGAGGGATCTCCATACTAATTTTGTATTTCACGCATGTTTCTACTGACATAGTTGGCTTACCAGAGTATACATTACAATATTGATTGAAAGGATTTTGTCATAACTAACTAACATAAGATAATCAAATAAATAAAAACGACCTAATAACTTTTTATATTACTAACATTGTGAAATAAATGTACGTTTTGGAACGTTCCGCTTAACAGCTGAGAATGTCAAAATTAAAAAATATATATTTATATATAAAAATATAAATTTCAATGTCATTGTCAGTTCTAATTTCTGTGTTTCTGGTTGTTAGTTTGAATATGAAATAAATGTTTTGATTGTATTGTAATAACTCAATTTAAACCAACAACAATTGAATCGGACTATCTGTTTGGGGTTCTCATTCTCATGTATTAAAAGCTGAAAAATATGGTTCGTCAGTGCATTTTACGATGTTTGCTAGATTCGCATGCGCCTGTCAAGTTGCCGCACAACGTTGAAATCCTAGTGGGTCGAAGTAAAATCACCAAGATTAAAGATCAGTCGTGCTCTCGTCATCAGTGTAAGTGTTTATCGCACCGCGAGATATGAAGATTGGTTAAGTGAATATATTGCAAAATATTGCATTGTTTGTTTGTCACCGGTATACACTACGTATGATACGTTTTACATTTTTCCTTATTATTGTGTTCTACTTATTTCTTTTTGGGCAGCTAGTTTTAAATAAACAGTTAAAATTTTAAGAAAAATATCAATTTGGATTATTTGCAGCTTAATAAGTCTTATTTGCTTTCAGTATGTTTAAAAGCGGATTGTGATGAATGTGTGGTGGAAGTTAAACAACTTGGAATAAATCCGTCCGGTCTAGATGGCTTTGCTATGAAAAAAGATGCCACATACAAATTAGGACATGGCACCAAAATCGAGATATTACTAAACTTCTATGCTCATGTCATCGAGTTTGATCCCCCTCCAGAAGGATCTGATACACCCAAAGTTAACACCAAAAGGAAACTAGAGGAAGAAGAAGAATCACCTAGGAAACGAAAAACCTTAAAAGTTGAAGAAGAGGAGTTATCAGACACATCTAATTCTACGAATAAATTTCAAAAAACAATGATGAATCAAGATATACCTGAAACAGCTGAAAATGTATGGGAGGAAATAGACAAAGGAGAACTCTATATATTTACATCTAAAGGTGTTAAATCCAGCAGCAAAATAGCTGCTTTTGATATGGATGGTACATTAATTAAAACTAAATCAGGCAAAGTCCACCCTGTTGACACTAATGATTGGCAGATTGCTTTTCCTCCTGTGTCTCAAAAGTTAAAAGATTTATTTGCCAAAAACTATAAAGTAATAATTTTAAGTAATCAAGCTCCTATTGGTAATGGTAGAGTAAAAATAGAGGATTTCAAGAAGAAAATAGAAAATATAGTTGCAAAAATAGATGTTCCTATACAAGCATTTATAGCTACTGGTAAAGGTTTTTATAGGAAACCTACTACAGGCATGTGGACATTTTTAGTTGAAAAGGTAAGTGCATTTATTTAAGAAATAACTACAATAAGATAGTTTTATTGTAGAATCTAAGGAAAAAAGTTTTCTACCCTGAATTGTTTGCTTGTAAATATTTAGTTTTTTTTGTATTACATTAAAAATAGAATGAAAATATATTGCCATATTCAAATTTGAGTAAGATAAATTGAAGTTCAAAATTATATTACTGAAGATGTGGTTTATTATTTTCAGAAAAATGATGGTTTAGAGGTAAACATGGATAAAAGCTTCTACTGTGGTGATGCTGCTGGCAGAGTAGCCAACTGGGCCCCCGGAAAGAAGAAAGACCACTCCATGGCCGACAAGCTTATGGCTGAAAACTTGGGTCTCAAGTTCTACACTCCTGAACAGTATTTTCTGGGACATTCTATTGCTAATGTGCCTTTTAGCAATCCGGAATTTGTCTCAAAACATCTGACTCCAGAACCATTTAATGATAACCTAATTGGTGAAGAGAAAGAGGTAATTAAAAGACTATACCATATCATTAAAATTTAAACTGCATGCATAAACTAAATTGGCCTTAGGGGGAAAATTAGAAATTACATAAAAAGAGATAACAGAACTACATACTATAATAGTATTCACAAATATATTGTGATATAAAAAAATTATATCATCAAGAAATTAGTCAAACTGAAAATAAATATATCTATAAAAAATATCTGAAATCTTTGTTTATGGTTTTCAACACTGGCCACCATGAATCAAGGATTGTTGGTTCTCTGTTCTCACAGTAGTGATTGGATGAATGTTTTTATTTTTTTGCAGATTCTAGTCTTAGTTGGATTCCCAGGAAGTGGCAAGTCATTTTTAGCCAAGCAAATTGAGAAAAAATCGCAGCATAGATATGTGGCAGTTTGCAGAGATATTTTAGGAACTTGGCAAAAGTGTGCTGCTGAAGCAAAAAAGTTATTGCAGGTAATCATTCTTGACATCATACAAGCTGCTATCATTCAACCATCTAACATTCCACATTGTTGGAGAACTAGTTACAGTTGGCAAAACATGTCCTTATTTCTATAGTAACAAAGGCGTGTTACGATACATTACACCATTTTGTCCGTCAATATGTATGTATTTGATGCTGGCTGTAGTCGCCATGAGATATATCGGATCGGCCAATGTGCTCAAAAATATCTGAACACGCTTTTATTATCAAGGTGTTAGAGAGCTCCCCGCCCTCCCCTCCTGATATTTTTTAAAACTTCGGCCGCTCCAATATATCTGATGGCGACTGTAAATACCTACTCGTCTTACGATAGGTACCTTATGTTTTCCTGTGTGTGGTCGCCATTACATAACTTTGGGCTCCATTGGTCCGTTGTAAGAACAATGTGTCAAAACGATGATTGCATTTGAAATTGGTTGGCTACTGTATCGTTTGAAATGATTAGATAAGCTTGTTTATTACCAAAAACAATGGACGTTGGAAATCTTAACGCTTGCTTACTCACATTTCCAATTACACGATTAAAAACTTAGTAGTAGGCTTTGTTAGTTTTACATAGACAGAAAAACTTGACTTTAAAAACTAGCAATTTACATGGTGTTTTTTTAAAGTCCGTTAATTATAAGGGTGCATACCTAAGCTTAAATTAAGTAACTCTGTCAAAGATTCTAATTAAATCAATTTTGGAGATAATCTATGTTTTATTTTTATCACTAGTATCACTACACACTGGCCTTAGGGCCTGTTTACATATTGATAAGTATTTATTAGTTTGAGTTTATACATACATGTGTTATTAATGCAAGTACTAAAGACGATCGATATTCGAAATTTCATTGATAGGTATGTTATCAATTGTTTGCTGGATTTAAATATAATGTCCGTGTTACAACAACGCTATTAATAACTTTTTACGAAATAAAAAAATAACGATGCCATTCAGTTTCCTTAAATGTACTTAGCCATACCCCGAAGTTAATGGAGTTATAAAAAAACACGGTGTAGAATAAGTAGATTTAAAATGTATACATACGCGTATAGTTAAAAGGTACATTTTCCAATGTCACAATCTTTCTTTACAGCAAGGTAAAAGCGTGATAGTGGACAGTACGAATCCCGACATCGAATCCCGCGGACGCTGGACGTCGCTGGCCAAGGAAATGGGGGTCCAATGCCGCTGCGCCCGAATGGCCACCACTAAGGCACACGCCCAGCACAACAACAAGTTTAGGGAGCTGATGAAAACCAAGCACGTGCCCGTCAACGATATTGTTTTTCATAGCTACAAGTTAGTTTTTTGTGTTTATTTCTTTATAATATAATATAAAGTATTAGGGGTCATCCATTAATTACATCACACGTTTAGGGGACGGAGGGGTTCAAGAAAATGTGACATGTTGTGACAAGGGGGAGGGGGTCCCCACAAACTTTGTGACGTCACTTTAACTTCATCAGTATTTATTTCATTATTTTATTCGCTGTAGAGTTAAATAACAAGTTTTTGGAACGAAAATAATAGTAATAAATAATAAAATGCTTTATTGCACACTACAAAAAAAATGGTACAAATTATGTAAAGGTATAAATATGTAGGTAACAACAGGCGGACTTATCGTTAAACAGCGATCTCTTCCAGACAACCTTCAGATAGTGAAATGGCGAACGTAATCAAGTTATAATCGTTTTATGCGATTAATTTTCTACTAATCGGTTTTGTGTTATAATTACCTACTAATATTTCCTTTGTCAAAATTATCAATAGTACCTAATTCGCTTCGCCAATTTTGTTGAAAAAAATTTGCCAAAAATGTGACGTCACACCGGGGTTGCCAAATGTGACCAAGTGTGACAAGGAGGGGGGGAGGGGTCAAAAAACCTAGAAATCCGTGTGATGTAATTAATGGATGACCCCTTACTTATCTTGATGATTTATTAAGTTTTTTTTCTGATCTTTGGGGACAGCTGGACGTTGTTCAGGTAAAAGGAGCCATCTTCAAAATTTGTCATGTAAAAAGAATAATGACTTTTCTTGACAGAAAGTTAAAATCTTATTGAATGTGCTTTGCAGGTTGGATCATTTTACCTAAATTACTACTAGCAGCTACAATTTAACTTACTATTTATAGACCTTCTTTATAATAAGGTTTATTGGTTGGGCCAAAACACTTTAATGTCTAAATTGTGTACAAATTTTGTTTCGACCCGAAAGTACCGTAACGAAACATACATCCGTGATAAAATTCAAAGGTCTCTGAAGTCCCCAACCCGCTTTGGGCCGGCGTGGGGACTATAACCCAATCCCTCTCCTGCATGAGAGGAGGCTTGTGCCCAGCATTGGGACGATTATTGATTAGAGGCATTATTAAATTATTATTCTATTATATTTTGTTTTATGTACTTTTCTTTTGTTTCAGAAATAAATATACAGACCCCACGCCAAGCGAAGGTTTCAAAGAAATAATAGTTGTAAATTTTAATCCCTGTTTTGAAGACAAAGAAGCCGAACAAGTGTACAGAATGCATTTACTGGAGAAGTGATACGATTTGTGATAAACGGGAATTTAGTGTGATAATAAAACAAAGTTGTAAGGTCAGCAGATTTTTATTGCGTAGCGAAGATGAAGATGTATTTTGAGTAGTATAGTTTAGGCCTATTTAGTAGGCCTAATAGAGTATTTTTAGTAAGGTTAAAAACTCAATTGTATGATCATATATTTTAAACTTTATTTATTCAAATGAACTAATCAAGTTTAAATTCTAGAAGTCTATTACACTAGAAGGATTATTGTAGTTCGTGTTATTCACGATGCAGGTTTGGCAAATCTAACCTTTAATAACATATCAATACGGGTCAAGGCACGCGTCTTCGTGAATGACACGATCTTTATTAACTTAAAGGTGACATTAAGGGTCGGTTGCATCAAACAATCTGTCACCGTTAAAGTATTCGCTAAATTATATTGTATGGGAAGTTTCATAGTAAAACCGCCGCGGCGCGCCGGGTGACTTTGATCAGTCTGTCAAATGTGGATGCTGCAACTGACACTAAGGTGGCGGCATAGCTGCAACTGCTACTCCAACTGCAATTTTCTTCATAAAATTAATGACATTCGCCGCCGCATTACTGTCACTCTATCTAGCCAATTGACAGCGCCCGCGTCAAGGCCGCATCGGTAATGTCGAAACAATAATCCAGTTGACATTCGAATGGCACCTTTAGTAGGGTCAACAATTGAGTTATTTACCTTATTGAGATCTGTAGACCATGAATATTCACCATGGACAGGATATCTATCTTGGGCACAATTCGACCTTGCTTTTTCATATGTCACGACCATCGGTTTCGCCAATATTTTGAAGTTACGCGATATTGTAAAATTTGCTTTTCAACTTGCTATGACTTTTTTCTATAAATAGTAAAATTTTGTATATTAAAATAAAGTTTCGACAGAAGTCCAAAGCTGTCATTAAATTAAAACAAGGTTGGCATTTTTCTGTAACAAAAATATCTGTAACACAGACAGAAGTATCCATAGTGAATATCGCGATCATGAAACGCTATAAATATTTAGAAGGTTCAACACTTATTAGATCAGACAACAAGATAGTTTACCTACAGTTATTTAAGTAAGGCATTTACATAAGCGCAGTGAAAAAATATCGAGGTACGATATATTGACTACCGATTTACAGCTGTAATTCTCGTGTAAGGCGAAGCGTGCCTTGATGATAAATACAATGGCAAAATGGACGGATACCGTGACTCGCTCTCTCAAGGCTTTGACAAACAATAAGGGTGTTGACTGTATTTAAAAATAAATTATTTCACACCATGCATGAAATAAAACGTCCAGCGCTATTGGGAAAACGTAGACCGCAATTTTTTTAAAACTATTTAATAAATCTGTAATAACTATAAAAAGTAGCTAATAGCTAAATTCGCTGTGACGTCACTCTATCCTTGTAAGGCCCAATGTGCAATGTGCATTACAATGTACACTCCAATTAGATCCTTTAATAAACTAAATAAAGTATCAATTCTATTTTTTCATTGCTTTCTCAAACAAACGAAATTCCTCCCAATTTGCTATACAACAAGGTTCAAATTAAAAATGGAAAAATGTTATATGTTGGGCCTTACTAAGCTATAGTGACTAATCGTTATGACCGCTTGAAAAAGGCTTCTTTTTCAAGATTTGACTGGTCAGTCAAGCACCCCATTAAATGTTGGTAAGGACTCAAGTCTTTGTACTAACAACAATATAGGTAACTGACTATAGGTCTTATCCCGTTGCAATAAAAGTTACAAATAAGCAGTTACCTAACAGTTGACTTGCGCTTATGACTCTTATGAGCCAATTAGCGGTAAATCTTGTTTATTTTTCTATTTGAGTCATGAATGTGATGTATATTTATTATACGCGCTCCAATATTTCATAAAATAGACTCACCATTTTGAAGTGCGAAAACTGCGAAGTGAAGATTTATATTTAACGAAACCGAGAACAAATTTTTACTCATGTGGTAGTTATTTTTCCCTTATTTCGTTTACTGTAGAAAAATACACGTGAGGTCTCCTTAGATTAGATTTTTAACTTTTACAGAAGTATATTCCTCGCGTTGGTGTGGTGGAAAATGTGTTTTACTCGGTAACAATTTTCGGATTGACGTCAAACTCAATATTAGCACGACAGACGTCAATAATACAACAACTTTGTCACCTTGTAAAAAAAAAAAACTACGAGTACCTATTTCAATATCATTTGTTTTTGAGATATCGGGCTTTTGAGGGCAGTGACGATGATACAAATATAAAGATGTTGACTCAATTTTACGAGATTGTCTCAGTGTGAAAGACTTTCGCGAAGACTCGAGTATTCCTTGTAAAGACTCCGTTACCAACTTATCACGTTCCGTTTTTTTAAAGATCTAATAACGCGTTGTTAAAAAGTAGTTATTTAGAGCGGCCACTTAAAATAGAACTCTACAGAAGACTTGAGGCTCCATCAAAATTAATCGAATTAAGCTTCGATTACCTATAAGACTAGTTGAAGTTTTAGGTATAGGTCCAAAGACTAGAGCTTTTACCAACACTTGAAACTTTCCGAACTTTTTTGCTTCAGGGACTACAAAATTACATGTTATCACACTTTATCTCCTTAGTTTAGGAATCACGTCAAGCTAGCGATAGTCTTCTAATTATAATCAGGACATCTATGCCTGTTAATTTTTTTATAAGTTATGTTAAATAGTGTTGAACGTTGGCAACACACACTCATTAATTGAATAAAATTTAAGAAAACTCTTACAATTAACTTTAATTTATTAAAATTTATAATATAGAGCATCACTGTCTTTAATAATTCATAAAGCCTGTGATACACTGCTGTTATATTAATTAAATGTGTTGATTTTAGGCATAAGTTTCCACTTTTAGGATTATCTATGATTTGTATTTTTACGCAAACTGCCTTTAGGTATAATGACAGCCGACAAATAGGTACCGTAAGTGGTATCTTTTTTCAAAAACTACACCAGAACTAATGGAAACCGCCTATAAAATTTCAAATCCTAAGCTAAAGCAATATAGGCACTAGGAGGTTACCTTTATAAATATTATTGCGTTTACGTTTTCTGTGTTGTGTTTTGGTACAGTTTAATACATTTTTTGTTCGTCACTGGTAATTTAACACGTTTCTTGACCAATACCTACCTATATTCTTAAGAAATTCACTTTTAAAAGGACTTTTTCAAGATATAGAACATTGAAATCTTCCTTTTCCATATTGTAAAGGTACCTACTGATACATTGGTACTATTGATTAAAGAGCTGAAGTGTTTTCAATCAACATTAACTTTGACTCTTGACGCGACATTGGTAGCTTAGTTTCGTGACCACTGTAGGTAATTACATTCTCAATACACATTTACGTGGAACGGTATTGCACACTCGCTTGGCAGTTACCAACTTCGCTCTTCAGTCGAGTTTACATCATCAAATCTCACTTTCATCAAGAAAAAAATCCCACTTTATTTATTATACACACAACTCCTACCACTTTACTCCACAACTCCTAACCCGTCTATGTAGTAATCATGATGGTTAAACATTCACAATGATTCTGAAGATGGTGGTTACGGGATGATGACATCTGCTGATCATTCGTCAGGATCCGGCTCTTCGTCTTCCGCGTCGATGAGGTTATCAAGACTCGTGTCCGAGTCATCTTCTTGTCATCTGCAATAAACATAATAGGGTTAACGTTTTTGCTCCTAAAAAAGCACTGACTTTTGGTCCTCCTTATGGACAGCCTGCGAAAATCTATCAATCTTTGAGGAAGTCGTCATTGTTGGCTTATTAAAAGAAAAATAAGCGTTTATGCGATGGAAATACGTCATCAGGTATGCCGAAAGCGTTGATATCTCGTACAGCTATCCTAATACAAAACGGAGAGACTTTTGCTAGTGTTGCTGAACAACCAGTATGACGAGCAAGATAGCGCAAAAATATGTAAATACTATTCTCGAGAAGTCCAAATTTACCAGCCAAATAACGACCTTGAAGTTATAAATTAAAATTTGGATTCTCTTAGCTGACCCGATATCGCCTCGTTGAGAGCGAAGTGGCTGAAGAGGGGCCTATGTGAGCAGATGGGCGGTAAGATGTAGTCCGATAGAGACTGCATACTGCAGTGCTCTCCGTTTGACTAGACTAGATGCAAATAAAACGTCAACTGACACAGCGTGGAGCTTCCGTCTTCGACCGTGCTGCGAAAAACCTACTGTATATAACTAGGAAATAGGAACTGCTGTAGCTTCCTACCTGGTTATGTACACGGTGTCGATGTGAGCGAGATGGGCGGCCAGAGGGACGTCAGCTGAGACAGCGTGTAGCTTCCGTCGTTCGACCGCGCTGCGGGCTTGCTGGACGGCTAGGTCACCACACCAGCGTTCGCAGCGAGCGTAGATCACGACACCTGTTAAATTGCAGATGTAAGGTATTAGTTTATAAAAGTTTTACTTGTGCGTTGCGCTTTTTGAAATTATTGGCTCATAAATAACTCCATACACGGGAGCCGGTGTATTATATAAATATGTTTTGGCATTGTCACATTGGGTATGTATCATCACACATGGGATGATACATACCCAATTAGTGATGTAGGTTAATAAGTTTGCTAAGTATTTTATTTTATTTTTTTAATCCACTCTCGATAGAGCCAATGGCGCCTGCAGTCCCTGCGCATTGCGCATGTGGGCAGGCTGCCATCAGGCGCATATGAAGATGCCACAGATCCAAACTATTGTTTAAAGATGTAAATGTCATACCAGCGCCAGCGAACAGTACGATGGCAGGCCAGGAGTCAACCAGTAGAGGCGTCAGGAACAGAAGAGCTGGCAGCAGAGCCAATGGCGCTTGTAGCCCCTGAGCCTTACGCATGCCCAGGGGGTGAGCTGGCTGCCAGGCGCATATAAAGGTGCCGCAAATCCAGACTGTAACGGGATTTGTAATAAAATTACTGATTTTTTAAGGGATTCAATGTATCTACAATGTAAGCACGGTGAATTTGTGTAAGTGCCGTCATTGACACAGTAAAAAAACTTTAAAAACTGTCGATTCGTATTCGAGGCAGGAACCTTATTGCAAAGGGGTAAGGTTTACTAATAGTTGATAGTGTGTGTTCTTTTTGAAACTCAAATCAAATGGTTAATTGTTATTACATAAATCATTATTCATTATTGTACCACACGTACAACCTCAATTTGTCATCAAGCTGACCATATCTACCTAAGCAAGCACATTCAAACCGATCTATTTCATCTATAATTGAGGATGTTATTGACTGTCTCGGTAATTTAACCGATTAATCGTGATCGAGAATTACGAATATATTTGTGTAATGGGTGATTTTTTACTGGTAAGGATATTTTGTGACAAACAAGATTACTTGAGCGGTGATAAAGAAAACGCAATTTACCTAAAAAAGACTTTGTTTTGACTGGTAGTAGGATCTACAAACCCAATAATTCCAAGTGTGAGGAGTTTAAACATACTCGCGCCGTACCTGGTATCCCAGCAGCGAACATCGGCAATCGAATGTGTTCATTGCAGAAGGCCACGGCTATCAAGGCAGCAGCTATCACTTGCAATACGGCGCCCACTCCCGACCATCTAGCCCCGCGCACGCATGGAGGGATGGGAGCACTTGCTTCGGGAAGAGACGTCACTACCTGCAATATTGTCAGGGTGAGTTCTTAAATATTCATTATATGTTAAAATAACCAACCACTGCATGACATGAGGTACTATTACTGGTCAAGCTTTTTTCTTACAGTCGCACCCAGTGTAGGGTAGCAATTCGACCAATATGATTCTTGACAAGTGGAGGAAGCCGTGTGATATAATGCGCTCTTACTTGTATCGTATCCCTATACTCTTTAACAACAGCGTCAATATCAGTGGAGTCATCACCAGACGATAGATCTGCTTCGCTAACTTCGACTTCGACATCCGACGGTACTTCGTCAATCGCAGTTGGCGCGATCCGCTGGTCACTGCTGCAGCTAGTCATTGGCTCAGCATCATCGACTACACCGCTGCCGTATTCGTCGAGGAGGAGACATTCCCGCTCTTCAGTTTCTGAAAAAGAACATAGGCTTTGAGGTGGTCATGGATATGGTGATGGTCATAACATATCTTTCTGAGTTCCCACAAAGTAATTGTATTGTTTTTGAATTTAGGAACTTCTACTATTCAATAAAAGTTCAAAATAATATTTTGAATATTTACACTAGGAATAATGTACATATGAAGAGCCTCAATAGGATAAAATATTTAAACCAATTTATCCGCAAAATTGGGGTACTAACCGAATATCTAAATAAGAACCAATGGAATTCATTACACCTACCTTTCGCAGTTACTTTAGATTTAATGCTTTCTAAAGTTTTTGTGTGCCGTATAGCAGAAGGGATGAACCAAAGCCCCCTTTTTGATTTCTTGCCTGAAGTCTTAGCTCTTGTGTCTTTTCGATCTAGACGTTTATACTCAACATCTGTAAATTAAGATGATTTTTAAGATACTGATGAATACGTTGTTTTATTGAATATCTGTGCTAAATTATGTCTCCATTAAAAAAACCATACCTCCAGCTTCTTTTTGTTCGGCAGTCGGTACACACCGCATTATCATAAACTGGAAAGCCTGTACCGAAATTCCCAGTAAGTGGCTTGCATTCATTAGAGTGATCATGTGAGAAAGTGGACAGGCAAACGCTAGAATTGCTGCTAGACTACCTGCAAATAAAGATACCAGGTCATGTAAGCCATCCACTTATGAAACAAAACCATTTTAACTTTGAGAATGTGACGTAATCTCACCAGCGGTAAACACAGCTAGCACCGGACTGCCCGTTGTTTGACTTTCGTATGTCATAGATCTGGTGAGCACCTTCCATTCAGGAGAAGCTAAAGCCACCAGGATAGAGAAGAGTATGGGACACAGCTCGGTCAGGGCTAGACTGATCCCAGCTACGGTGACTGCGGCTAACAGGGGACACACCCATGAGGGTGCTCTGGCTTCTAGTAGAGTGGTTATTGGTAATGCTGCGTCTATACTACTCCTGTACAGAAATGATGAAGGTATCTACTAAATACAAAGATGCACAAACATGTTTATGGAAATTGACACAAGAGTATGCGCACCTTCAATAATTTTGACAAGGAATTACAGAACGGTGTCCTATAAAATGTCTATCGATGTAAAACATTAATTGAATCCAAAAAGTGGGTTCCTTGATTGATATCCACAGAGAAAAAAATACGGTCCCTTATTATTGAGGATCCTGACCATTTCGTTTTGCAGCTCCTGTGATTTATCTCCATCGGTCTCGATCGCCCTTAGCTTTCACCGCTTGATAGAGTTTGCCAAAGGTGGCCTTTGTTACTTGGTCAGACCATCTAGTTGATTGGGGACCCCGAGATCTTTCGCCTTCCACTTTTCCGAGCACGATTACTTTTTCTAAACTTTCATTACCTCTACGCATAATATGGCTAAAGTAAGAGAGCAACAGATGTTGGCATATAGTGGACTGACGTGTTATGATGGCAAGCTCAAAATATTCCATTTTTTATTTTGATCCATAGATTTATACTCTATATTTATAGATTAAAGTATCTACAATTCTACATAGGTATACCTAACTCACCCTTTTAACATGTTTGTATACAAAAAACACAAGCCAGACAAAATAATCCCAGGCAATCCAACCATCAGAATCAGAGTCTTCTTTAAGCTGCCGTTATCTTTCTTTTGCGTCGATACACAAAAAGCGTATGAGATAGGTGATCCAGCGGCAAAAAGCTGTAATGAGTAAAGATTAGAATTAATCGCAATGGAAAAATAGATGTACTCGTATAAAAATTTCAAGAACTGGAAAGTGCTGAAGATGAGGCAAAAGAGGAGACAATATGTAAAAGTATCATCTTACCTCATAAATAGTCATAGGTATAGGCATGTTTATATTTGCAATATCCAAATTGATTAGTCCAAAGATAGCGAAGAATTGACTAAATATGTACAGCAGAATCAACAGCATAAACGTGAACATCATGCTTTCCTGAAATAGAGAACAGTATAATAACAATCAAGTCAAAGATTCAGCAAATGACATTTCCATATTTAACACACTTAACTGAATATTCGTAAATTATACATATTTATAACAAGGAGATAAGGTTCAACCAATATAAGTTTACTCTTGTCGATCACTTTTAGGAATTTCGTCGAAAAATAATAATATTCGGTGGACTCAGCCTTTTAAGCAAGAAAGTTCCAAACCTAATCAATTAAAATGTGTCTAAGAAATGAAAAAACTCCGCCAGCCGTACCTCCAATCCACACATGAACATGGCGCAGACAACCATGACCACAGTAACCCCAAGCACATCAGGCCAAGGCTCACCGAGCGCTCTGGTTTCGTATCCAAACAACCATCGCCTCGTCCGTCCACTCGTAACGTGATCCGCCGTCGCGCTGAGGATCCTAGCGCAGATGGCTACCGCCACCAGGTGTGACAGGAAACACATCCACGTTGCCATGAAGTCGGCGAAGGAGCGCAGGTTACGCTCGCGACGGCCACGGCTGGTTCTTGCCGGTGGTAGGATATCGGCTAGTTTCTTAAGATCTCTACATGTGGTAGCTACGGTAAGAAAAAAAGATGCTATTTTTAGAATTTCTAGGTGTCGAAGTGAGACTAATTTAAATATGGACTTGGGATGGAAAGTGTTGAATCACGTCTGAATAGCAGTTTGTCTGAAGTTCACTTTAGTTTAGGTACTTCACATTTACAAGCAATTAAAGTTATAAATTTGAAGAAATGACAAAATACTTACTGGCGTATCATTAAAATAGCTGGCACGCGCAGTAGGTCTGGTTGGCAGCTGTTATACAATCCTGCTGAAGCGCTGCTGAAGTCCAACGCGCCCGCAGCAGGCGTTTCCGCCGAGCGCTCTGAATGGAATACCAGCAGCTAAAGGCGCTAGGAGAAGGGCTGCAAGAGTCCATCGCGTGCCTCACTTTTACCTGCCGAACGTCCTAAATGAAGTCCTATAAAGTACTTACTGGCCACTGTTATGCCAGCTTAAAAACTGCAGGTACAGCACAGTAGCTTGAGTTGGCAGCAGCTAAAGGCGCGAGTAGAAGTGCTACTATATTCTATCGCGCTCCATACTCTTCATCTTCACCGCCGAACGCCCTCAATAAGTCTAATGAAGTACTTACTAGCCACTGCAATAAAGGCAGCCAGCATCAAAACAGCAGGCACAGCGCAGCAGCTTGAGTTGGCAGCAGATAAAGGCGCCAGTTGAAGTGCTGCTAAAGTCTATTGCGCGCCACACTTTTCTCCGCCGAACATCCTGAATAAGTCTATTGAAGTACTTACTAGCCACTGTAACAAAGGCAGCCAGCATCAAAGCAGCAGGCACAGCTCAGCAGTTTGAGTTGGTAGCATGCAGCTAAAGGCGCCAGTAGAAGTGGTGGTAAGTTTATCGCGCGCCATATTTTTCTCCGCCGAACGCCCTGAATAAATCTAATTAAGTACTTACTAGCCACTGTAATAAAGGCAGCCAGCATCAAAACAGCAGACACAGCGCAGCAGCTTGAGTTGGCAGCAGCTAAAGACGCGAGCAGAATTGCTGCTGAAGTCTATCGCGCGCCATACTTTTCTCCGCCGAATGCCCTGAATAAGTCTAATGAAGTACTTACTGGCCACTGTAATAAAGGCTGCCAGCATCAAAACAGCAGGTACGGCGCAGTAGCTCGAATTGGCAGCAGCTAAAGGCGCCAGTAGAAGTGCTGCCAAAGTCCAACGCGCTCCGCACGCGTCCCCGCCGCCGAGCGCGCTCAAGGTGCGGCTCATACCGCTCTCCGGCTCTCTCGACATTTTTCTCAGAAATCACTGTAATTTACGAAATTACAGAGTTAGAGACGCACTGAGACTTTGTTATTACCTACATAAAACTCCTAAAATTGTACTAAATAATATGTTTCGTAACATTTTCATAACTACTTAATTTTATCTTAGGTATGTAGACGTTACTGCATGTCTTTGTATATAACAATTAGACGTAATATCCTGAAAGTCATGTTAAGCAAAAAGTAGGTTGTATTAGGTGCTTGTTGGTTGTCTAGCCTCATATTTTTTAAACTTAATTTAATGGAACATAAGGCTCTACAATTAACATACTTACATGAAATATTAGTATAGGTAATTTGTGCAAAGGAACTTATAGTAATGTTAAGTAAGTAGTTAACAAAATAATGTCCTATTTATAATTATGTTCAGTACTTACCATAATAAAAACATTAACCACTCAAAACAATCACTTCACCACAATTGTTTTCAAACATGGCGCTAATGTAGGTCACCTATTTCACAAATAAACTAAAAATCTAAATGCATTGATAAAAATTTTGGGAAATTTCATGCATAAGTGTGGATAACCGGTAAATAAGGTCGGATATCCATGTTTCTGCGACAAACTAGAGCGGTGCGGAGCGATGTGGGCGTCCCTCTTGTTCTGTTATCAATCGATACACGCCGACCGCTGGGGTGACCACTCTTATAGCAGGACGTGCATAATGTAGTAGGTACCAAATTTTGGGGAACACACTTCTCACTTAAGTAATTAAATCTTCGAGTTTTATATCAATAACGGTAAGAACCCTATTTCTATGATCATTGGCATTTTGGCCATGTTTGCTAACTTTCATGAGTATCTTGACTCTGACTTCATGACTACAAAGCTGTTGTTAACTTGCATTGTTAGTAACAATAGGCTAAATGAATTTTCGTATTAGATTAGAGTGATTTTGATAGCTCAGACAGTGTTATTTTAAACGTTAAACTTTTATGAAACTATGACGTTTAACACTTGCACAGGCTGGGCTATCAAAATCGCTGCCATCTTAGCTTGGTCTGACTTTATGAGAGTGGGATTTTTGACCTCCAAAAGTAGGACCAGCTGTACGAAACGTTATTACCGTTATATTGTTCCTCTCGTAAAATTATAATTTTGCATGATGCAAACACTATTGCAACTATTGAGGGTTAAAATTAGCAAGTACATATTTCAAAAGTTTGGACACCCTACAAATTTTTCATACTATGGCTTCACACTAAACGGTTTTCTATGGCCCCGTCACCTTGTGTAAGCAGTATTCTTGATTAAATTTCACCTATTTCTTTCGGTTCATTCGCCAATTAAGACACATGTGCTCGCCAAAAGCGTATTAGGGTGGGTTACGTCACGAACTGTAATTTAAACAAGTCGAGTCGGATTTTGTAGTTAGTTATTATGGTATAGATAGGGTATCTAGCAACTTAGCCATTAAATGATATGACATTTTATTTCTCACTATGTATGTGTATGTGTGTGTATGTGTATGTGTGTGTGTATGTATGTAGTTTTTTGTTCTTCATATCCTGCTACCCTAAGGTTGGCTGGAAGAGATCGCTTACAGTGATAAGACCACCTGTTGCTACCTTTATTTATAATGTAAATCTTGTTTGAATCTGTTTTGTATGTGCTACAATAAAGAATATTATTTACTTACTTATGTCACAATTAACCCTTGGCTTGAAGTGGTAAGATAGTAAACGGTTGAAGTCAATCAAATTCGAAATGTAATTAATTGACAAAATGTTTTCACCCCGTTTCACCTGTAAAATGAAGTATATGCCAAATAAAGCGTTATGCAGATTAAATAATCGGCCTATTCACAAGTTAACTTAAAAAAAGAAAGATTACAAAAAGGTCTGAACAGGGATTTGTCTTATAAGCTTTTGTGTTAAAAAAATACTTTTTTTCCCAATTTAAATGCAGCCGACTGGATGTGCCAGAGGGGATCTGATTAAACACACTTACGCACACGAAAACGGTAATTCCTTAATCAAATTACCTCCTGACTCAACGCAGTTTCTTGCAGTTCACGGAAGAATTAAGTGCTCCTACGGGAATGACTAATATTGAGACATTTGAGACTCGGGCAAAATTCAATTGAGTATGAGTATGAGTAGATATGCGCGTAATACGTGGAAATCTCTAGTAAGATCTCTGCTACGGTGTCGATTTCATATACGGAAGATTATTATTTAGAAGTTCACTAGTTCATACTGCTTATGAATACTTGAGCTAGACCTAGACTGTTCTAGGTATTTGTTTACGTTATTTACGAGTAAATATTTGGTTTGATAATTGAAGTTTCTGAAACGCGTAATGTCATTGAGGCAACATGAAGGTACGCATATCCGGGTAAGACCGGAATATTTTTCGGCGAGTTGGAAGGGCGGCACAAAAACTAATATTACTACTTTCTTACTAACTTTTACTTCCGAAAGTTTAACGCAAATGATAAAGAAGAAAACAAATTTTTATTATTAATTCATTTAATGCTCCTTAATAAAAACGTTTGGGAGTAATCTTATACTCAAAGTTGAAATAATTTTTTTTCAAGACACCAAACCGAAAACCGGCTTGGAATAAGATCGAACTAATTGCTAATTCGAACTCTAAAGCAAAGAGAATAAGTTGCGTACGTTGAAAAATCCAGGCATTTCAATTAAATTTCAACTTTATCACACTTTTTTAAACGTTCGTCACACACAACAGTACCCCTAGTGTAAATAAATTCGATTTCGAAACGTGACGTACGCGTTTGCGTTTAGTCTCATTTTGTATGTGATTTAGAAAGAGCGCACCAAGCGGGACGTTTTGGAAACTCAAAATCCTATACAAAATGACACTTAACGCAGACGCGTTCGTCACGTTATGATGTCGATTATATTTACACTAGGGGTACTGAACGATATGGCAAGAGGGGCGGGATGAAATGGAGTCACACATTGTATTGCTAGTGATCGTACGATTTCACCTTCCATCCGATCTTATCCGAGTATACTATAAGACTATAACACATCACCACCATTACCATTGAGGTGCAAATCATAATTATTTTTGACAGCATGTGACTTCGATAATTTAAGAGGAAAGATTAGTGGTAATTCTTTCATACTTCAAACATTCTCGACATTTTCCTCTCTGGGTTTTGGCCCTGGATGTTTTTTTTTTTACATGAGTTCATTATTAGCAGTACCTTTTTAGGGTTCCGTAGTCAACTAGGAACCCTTATAGTTTCGCCATGTCCGTCTGTCTGTCTGTCCGAGGCTTTGCTCCGTGGTCGTTAGTGCTAGAAAGCTGAAATTTAGCATGGATATATAAATCAATAAAGCCGACAAAGTCGTACAATAAAATCTAAATTTTTTTTTTTAGTGTACCTCCCCTACACTTAAAGTGGGGGTGAAATTTTATTTTCGCTTCAACCCTAGAGTGTGGGGTATTGTTGGAACGGTCTTTTAAAACTAATACCGGTTTTTAAGAAACATTTTTTGGTAAAGTGAATATATTCGGAGATAATCGCTCCGAAAGAAAAAAAATGTGTCCCCCCCCTCTAACTTTTGAACCATAGGTCCAAAAAATATGAAAAAAATCGTGGAAGTAGAGCTTAAGAAAGACATTAAATGAAAACTATAGCAGACATGATCAGTTTAGCTGTTTTTGAGTTATCGCAAGTTTTCCCTTCATATTAAAAATACTTACTTTAATTAGGTACTGATTATGCAAATTTGCCTATTTGTTTAACTCGGGTGAAAGGTACCGTTTCATCCCTTGGTTAACAATTTACTATACTTTAAGCTCCAGTTTAGCTTATTGGGACGGAAGAGTAACTACGAAACCCTACACTGAGCGTGGCCCGACATGTTCTTGGCCGGTTTTTTATATGCTTGTTTTTATAAGAACTAAGTTACTTCAAACAGCGCTAAAAAGGCCATATAAATGCGCGATCATTAACAATAAACGCAAACATCAAATCGGTCACAAACAGATAAGTAATTTCTTTCTTAGGTTTTCCGTTCCCAAAATTTCGGTACGATTGGTTAAGTTTTGGAGGCGGAAAATGTCGAAAACTAAACCTCGATTTGTATGCAGGTTTTTTTTGCCTAAGCTGCAGTTCTCCGTATCGCACTAATTTTAGGAGCCGCCCCCGTCAGCGCGATGAAGATGTTCACCTAAAATTCTCAAATCTGAAAACGGGCTCAGCTCAGCTGGCGTTCCTCTTAAATTCGTAACTGAACACATCGCCAGAGCACACCGGCTGCGTGTGTATACACGTGCACGTGCACGTGCGCCAAAATATTGGAGCTGTGCATTGTACGCACACGTCACACAAGCGATGTGTCGTCTCTCATAGGGATCGGTATATTACAACGCTCACGTGCAAGTCTACGCACACGCATCCGGCGCAAAGGGACGCAGCAGTGCGGGTGGTGTGGCCTCTGCCCGTCGGCTGTGTAATTGGGATTCGGCACTGATTGCATTTCTTAAGTAAATAAGGTTAGTTTTCACTAGAGCACACAAATATACTACAGCCTATGAATAGACTCATCCATAAAGAAGAGAAAATATTACGACCATGGGAAACTAATAAGCATAGTTTTTGATTTTTGACTGTCGTGACGGTCTATACTTTTAATCAACTACTTACTTATCTACTTTAAAGGTCCAGCCAGCCTCGACCTCCATGTTTAACCCGATTCTTCTGCCCAATGATTTTATAAACGTTTATTTATAATAAGACAGGCTACCCCTCTTTTTAAAAGGCTTTATTTAATTTTTAATTTTTCTAGGTTGAACATAAATTGAATAGCTGTATCAATTAAGTAGCTAACTTTGCTTTTAGTGACAAAAAAATAAAATAAATCGTTAGATAATTTATGTAGTTCGAGAAAGATGGTAGGGTAGACCGAGGCGAACAGCATCACAGGGCGTATTGGATCAAACTAAAATCTGTAAGTATTTAAAATATTGTTTATAGCGTTGCAGGGAGGGGGGAGACATACGGTAAAATTTTAGTGCGCTCATATCAATGCAAAGTTTCAAGTAGGTCTAACGGATGTTTTATCTTGATCCGATTCACCCTGTGATGTTGCGATTTGCTTCGTGTATAGGTATGTAATTTTTCTACTAAAATGATTGCGGCTTCACCTGCGTTTGTTTCGCTCTGCATCGTTAGCCCTTCCTCCCTTATAAATAGCTACGTACTACATCGCTATGGTACATTCTAAGGATTATACTGTTTACTTACATGCCAAATTGCATAAAAATGTGAAAAAGTAAATGACAGACAAATTCTTTTTCGCTTTCATACAACCTAACACACTCAAGGCAAAAAACCAACGAAAACGGAGCACTTTAAATGAAAATTTATTCAAACTTAAGTGTATGTCTTGATTGAACTATGGTTATATGTATGGTATAGATTTAATGTAGTTCAATGAATACATATCATCAGAAGTTTATGGGCGCGTGGAAGCTTTGTTCATCCTTTTATTACAAATATTACAATACGTTTATATTGTCTACAAGTAAGATAGTTCTCAGAGATTGTTCCATTTGACATCTGCGTGTGGCTCAGCCTCGCGGCGCGCGCCGACTACAAAAGAACCTTATCTCCAAGAACTTTTGTTCTTCAACAATTCTAAAATGCGAAGGTAACCACTAATCAGCTATAGAATTAAATAAAACGTTCATTAGCTGTTAATAAACAAGGAGCCGTTAATTATAATTAGAAACAAACGAACGTGTATTTAATGTGTCATTGGATTTAGTTGGTGGTAGAATTATGATAATTAAGCTAAATAACATTGAAATTCCTGGTTATTGTAGATCACATGCACCCCTGGCTACTAGACACAGTAAGGTAAAGTGCATATGAACTTCTGAATCTTCTGGTAGATATTAGTTAAATTTAACCACTTGCATAGAAGTTTGTTTGTAAGAGGGATAAACTATCTCTGTTACTGAATGTGGGTAGTACCTACTATTGAACGGATATTTTTTAGGAATATATTTATGAAGGACCTACTCCGGTATTTTAGGTACAAACAGAATTAATTAAACCTGATGTGGCGATTTTCTTTACATTAACAAATAATGAACGTGGCATCAAATTGTATTAAAATAATTAATGTCTGATGATGATGATGATGTCGTCCGTTCCTGGTACTGTTTGCAAATAAATACTTGATAGACACGAAACAATACGTTTTGTCAATAATGTTTCGTCGTTCAACTATCGCGTGATTTACAAAACAATTTACCTATACCTATTTCTGAACTGATTTAGTAATTTTCTATTCGGTCTGTATCAAAATAGGTAGATGTATAAGTGATAGCCAAATTAGCAAAATATGTCGGAACCTCGGAACATATTTCTATGGTAACAAAAGGTGTGTTAATGTATTTGGTCACTTGCCAAGGTATGCCGACTCTGTACCATGAACCGTAAACCTATGTTTAAGGTTTTGCATAATTCATAACAATAAACTATAAATAAACTTAATAATAATAAAAAAGGCTACAAATAAACTTAAAGTAAATAAAAAACGTCTCCCAAGTCGCTGCCGATGGGCAGTGTGCCCAGAAGGCTGTCCGCATTGCCACGTTGGATGGCAATGCTTATCCTTTGAGCAAAATACTGGCCAGCCCTCTGGTCACCTGTGGCATCTATAAGGCGCGACGCTAGGTCCTTGTAGAGCCGACGCGCGCTTGGCCCCCACGGCCCCAGCGTTTCGACCCCAAACGCCTCGAAAATGTAGCTACTGACGAGGGTGGCGTATTTTCGGCGTTTGAGGTCTTCGGCCGCGGACGCGGCGCGACCATCACCACTGCTGGTCCCTAAGCTAAGTGTAGATGTGGAGATAAAAATCCCTTGCTAAAAACGGCAAGCCGATATATGTTCTATTTTTTTCCTGAAATTACTTACGACAATGCAAATACCACGCCATTTTTTTAATCATATGTCGTCGAGGAACATAAAAATCCTATTTTTCTGAATTTGTTTTCATTTGTGTTATTTTTAAGTGACTCTTGTGTTATAGATTTGCAGGATTGTTAAGTTATATTTCAGTATATTTTAGGTATATATGTCATTTTAAATGTCAAAAGTCAAGATACGCTTAAAGTCACCTTTTCCCTGAACACTCAAATGTATCATACATATACCTACTATTCGCATTTTCTAATCATCAAAGTGCCTACACACAATGCCTGTTGCATCCACGCTCCCTAAGAAAGCGCGTGGGCGGTTCCCCTATAAACGGCGGGCCATCCAGACGGCGCTCATTTGGACTCTGTGCGCCGAGGGATCACGATGAAGTTCCAAGTGTGCTTGGTGCTGGTGGTGCTGGTGGCCCAGCTGTGTGTGGAGGCGTATCCGTTCCGGCCCGGGAATATTGACTATGTGAGTACTTTCATTTTGTCGTGTAAAATTAGGAGCAGGCACCTGTATCTGATAATATTCTTTACTGGTAGAAATCGATCTGACCCTAAAATAAAATAAGCTTTAGATAGTCACTGGACTAAAGAACATTAAATAGTATGTGTTAAAAAAGTTGTCGTACTCGTAATTCAGTAATTCTTCTAAACATTTATTTTACAATGCATAATGGTTTACGTGCCCATATTATAACCGGACCGGATTAATAAATAAAAACCGGACAAGTGCTAGTCGGACTCGCTCACCGAGGGTTCCGTACTTTTTAGTATTTGTTGTTATAGCGGCAACAGAAATATGTACATCATCTGTGAAAATTTCAACTCTAGCTATCACGGTTTATAAGATACAGCCTGGTGACAGACAGATAGACAGACGGACGGACAGCGGAGTCTTAGTAATAGGATCGCGTTTTACACTTTGGGTATGGAAACCTAAAAATTTATTAGAACGGTAAACATATGCCGGTCGAGTTTTGCGTGCGGATCTACTCTAAGTAATGTTTTGAAAAGATGTGTCCCGCCGAGTTTCTTGCCGGTCCATATTGGGATACTCTCCTCCAATTGAGGGGGGATTTAAATCTTCTCGGGTCAGAGGTGTAGGGTTAGAGCCGGTGTAGCTTTATTTGACGTTCATAAGCGCATTGTAATATGCCTACTGGAATAATAAACTATCTTTATCTTTATCTTGTGTTAGTATATTAGCCATAGATAATTACTAGAAGAAATTATATGTGCCGCATTATTAGTTCTAGAATAGTAGATTGTTAACCAGGGGTGGAAAGTGAACCATATCGCCCAAGAGTTCGAGTTAGTTCGAGGGTGAGATGGTTACTTTTACCCGGGTTAAACTGAGGAAAGTCACAACACAAGAAATTTAGGTTATGACTGGAAATGGCACCATTTACATTTTGATCGAAAAAAATATATCTAAAAAACCATAGACAATCCGATCTTAAATTGGGTTGTGTCTTAAACGGCCTAAGTGTATACGCGCCTTAAAAAAGTGGAACCGAACGAATGAACGTAATTTAATGATAATATTTTAAACACATATCTTGATTTATATTGATGTATTAACAAATATTTATGTTTATTTCATACATTTAAATATTAAATACAAGTAATAATTTTTTTGAATAATACTTGGTATGAAAATGCAGAGGCTAATATGAGAACTTTTAACTGAATAATATGGCATATATGGTTGTTAGCCGTTGCTCGAAGTACAAATTAAAAAAAAAGTACTTTCCACCCTAGGGTGGGAAATTCAAATTTCCACCCGGCTATCTGCCTATGAAAGGTGAACTTTCCGATCAGGAGAGATGAAAAACAATTTTAATCATTAATCATGTTCGCTTGATCATTTACATAAGTGAGATTAATTATGATATCAACATAAGCTGGTGGCCTAGCGGTAAGAGCGTGCGACTTGCAATCCGGAGGTCGCGGGTTCAAACCCCGGCTCGTACCAATAAGTTTTTCGGAACTTATGTACGAAATATTATTTGATATTTACCAGT
The DNA here is from genome assembly GCF_033807575.1 of Cydia pomonella. NCBI lineage: Eukaryota > Metazoa > Arthropoda > Insecta > Lepidoptera > Tortricidae > Cydia > Cydia pomonella. The sequence goes on from NC_084715.1 coordinate 11,396,287, forward strand.
CGCTTCGTTCGGTGAAGGAAACCGGACTAATCCCAACAAGGCCTAGTTTATCCTCTGGGTTGGAAGGTCTGATGGCAGTCGCTTTCGTAAAAACTAGTGCCTACGCCAAATCTTGGGATTAGTTGTCAAGCGGACCCCAGGCTCCCATGAGCCGTGGCAAATGCCGGGACAACGCGAGGAAGAAGAGGAGGAGATCAACATTTATTTATAACAAAGTGCTGTAAACTGGCAACTATTTGAACACTAAGAGCAACTCATGCAGAGCAGAGTAGAGACCCTTCACTGTAGAGCCCTTACTTATTGTGTGCACGCCTCGTGCATTGTTCATCTAAAGTACAACTGTGTTTTTGTTATAGTAGACGAAAAGACTGTACCAACAATTATTAACCATGTTTTACGTAACATCATTTATTAAATTACGTTTAACATTTGCCTATAGTTATTACTTATTATGTTACGTTAAGCAACAGATGGGTGATGCTTTTCGCACGAACTACGTCACTAAATAATTAAGCAAGGGTGCTGTATGTAGGTAATTGTTTTTTTAATAAGGCTGTGCACTGTACCGAGCATTTAGTGACTAAATATCGTATCAAATGTGAAAGGTATTGTAATAAAAGAGATTTTCACATGGGCGAAGAGGTGAAACTGAAAACTGTTTAGACGTGATGTGAATAGCGTGGCTCTTTTGGGATTCTCAATCTTCATTTTCATACGAAACGAATCTCACAATGCGTTAGCAAAATACGCAGTGGGCCGTTCTACTGCGTACCTAGGTACGTATTTCATTTTGATCATTACTATATAAAGGCACAAACTTTTCAAAAGTTTGTGTAAAATATGAAATTCAAAAAATCGGACTATCGTGGCTTAAGTTATTATTTGACTGAAAGAATTATGACCGAATTAATACATTTTTGTATGAATAATAGTTATTCTCGACATTAATTCCCACTGCCTTGTGTATTTTTATGCTCAACAATCTCCTACCTATATGTATAATGAAAGAAAAAAATCAGCCATACTTAGGTATGTTTCGTAGTTACCATTCTGTCAGAACTGTCCGAATCACGGACTTATAAGATTAACCGGATAAAGTGTGTCCACATGAGAAGTCAAGGTGGGCCGTTGCATCTCTTTCTAATTAGGGTGACCATGAGTTATATAAATAAATAAATATTATAGGACATTATTACACAAATTGACTAAGCCCCACAGTAAGCTCAATAAGGTTTGTGTTGAGGGTACTTAGACAACGATATATATAATATATAAATACTTAAATACATAGAAAAAACCCATGACTCAGAAACAAACATCCATGCTTTATCACATGAATAAATGCCGTTACCAGGATTTGAACCGGGGACCATCGGCATCATAGGCAGGGTCACTACCGACTAGGCCAGACCGGTCGTCAAAAGTTATATGTATCTGGGATATTAAATAAAAATAAAATAAATAAAGTTTTATTTTCAGGCATCACGTACATTAGTACACCCATATCACACTAAAAAGAATTGCTTATTAGGTTTGCTATATTAGGATAACGTGGAATATATAGTTTGTGAGAGTCAGAATGGCGGGTGTACCTAAATAAAATTAAATGAAAACCATACCATCTTTTTGTACCTAATTTGTACTATTTAGTACCTCCTTTAAAAAAAATTGTACCTAACGGTACTTAAAGTTATCACCAAAAAACAGTACACCCGCCATCCTGACAGTCAGAATGGCGGGTGTACTTTATTACGCTATATTCCTGTGGTTATTGATAAATTCTATAAAAGCCAAATTTTTGTACCTTTTTTGTACCTTCATATTCAGTTATAATATGAGCCATTTTGTTTGTGGTTTCCAAGTTTTATTTTGCTTGCTATTACAATTTTGCAGGCGTTATAATTTTTCAAGTTATCGATCTAATTTTTAAGAAAAAACGCTAAGGTACAATTATTTTTATTAAGCTAGGATTTAGTACCTTTAATGTTTAATCTATTAAGTTCAAATAACTCAGAAAATCATGTCTTACTGTCGAACTCAAAAATGGTCACGATTTTTCATTTGTAGTCTGCCTCTTTCGCACTCATGGTATGTTCATATGCGTGATGGCTTACGTTTTGCACACTTTAACTATCTTTAATTCTTTAAGCGTCATCTACTCATCGTAGATCTGTGATTGCAATTAGTTTTCAAATTTGCCACCTTTTCTACTGACGGAAATGTGTGTCCAACCTATATCGAATCGATTACGTATATATAGATAGTTAGTAAAACCGTTTCGGACTTTGGATTTCAATTTTGGCATTAATTATTTTGCAATAGCTATCATTCCACCAATTTAATCATGCCGAAATATAGATATACCTAATTAGATAAACTTACTTAAGTACTTAATAAGAATTGTGTAAAACTGATTCACATCGTGCCGACATCATGGTTACCCTAATGAGTTTGACAATTATCGTCTTGTATTTTTATCGTAAAATTGAATGATTGTGGTGTCAGTTCAAATATATACCACAATCAGCAAAACTTTCACTTCTACAATCTGTCACACAACATTTATTACCCATTTTTTAAATATTTCGCAATTAAATGCTGAGCTCCACTATTCACGTATTTTGGAAATATCTCGAAAAAATGTCATTAAGTTGGGGATACCAATTAATATTCAAAGTTTCTACAATGTCTACCATATTAAAATTATGTATTTTTTTTGTTGTGCACATGCTTGGTTTAATCAGTTAAAAAAATTGACATCATAATTATTTACAAGATTTGATAGCCGCACTCTGTACTTAGCACTAAAATAGTATAATAAAGTATTTAATTTCAGTAGTATATTGATATAAATACTACCACATTGGTATGTTTTTAACATTGGCAACATGTGCGAGTGAGACACCGCGCCCCACTTTTGCTATCTCAAGTGGACCGTTTTCTCTAGTCTGGTAAGAACACCTTTCTGCCTCCGTGATAAGGTTCAATTTACTATAACACAAAAAGTTAGAGTGTGCTCCATTTTATACCTCCATGGTCAGAACAGGTCAAACGGTGACTATTATTTAGTATTATGTACATTACAAGCATAAGGGACTAAGGGAGTACCTTCGCAGCGTTTTGACGTCTTTTTACTAAGAAGAGAAGATTTTTTGCAATAACTCAAAAATGGCTGCACCGATCATATTCGGATGTTGAAAGTATTTAGCTCTTTATTCATGATTTTTTGGACCCCTGGTTCAAAAGTTGGAGGGCGGCAAGAAAAAAAACACATGATTTTTTATTTTTTTCTTTCGGAATGATTATGTCCGAAATTATAACGAAAATATTAACTTTGTCATGAAATGGTTTTTGGAGACCCTTATTCGTTTTGAAAGACCTAACCAACATGCAATACCCATGCATGATTCAATGTGTCCCTGCCAAATTGCAACTTTCTAGCACTAACAACCACGGAGCAAAGCCGCGGATGGATGGACATGGCGAAAATATACTGGTTTCTATATAACGACTACGAAACCCTAAAAAGTAAGACAAAATTAGCTCCGGCTTAGTATACAGATATATTTTTAGACAAATTGGATGCCCAATAAAAACAGGATGCTTAGCTTGAAAATGGACATTTAAGTCCATTTAGTGTCTGGAATATGTTATCCAGAGTGTAGCCGCTTTAGCTAAAAATAACTGTGGAATATTTCCTTCTAGATGGAAGCTATTCGCCGCATGCAACAGATCCCGCAATGGCACTGCATGCGCTACCGGCGGTTCCAGCTCCACGGGCCGTGCAGCCGATGGTGGCTGATGCGGCGCACCTGATTCATCGGCTAACCGGGAACCGAAGACTTGGAACATGACCATGGGTTTAGGAACAGTGCATCGACTTTTCGTTGTAGAGACGTCGGTTTTTCGGTTGCGTCTGTCAATGGGTGTTGGTTGTAAATGTATTTTTTCCTAAGGTTTTCATGGAGTTTTGTTATTTGGGTTAGTTTAAATTTAAAAAGTTGGAGGATTGAAGTAAATGAAAACCTTTCATAGCTGTCGGTGCCATCCCATTATTGGATTACGTTTACGTTAGCATCCATTAGGTCATTGTAAGAACTATCAATGCGATATGCCTTTCGATTATGTAGATTGGACTGATGAGGTTCGTATAGGTATACTCGTAATATTGATATAAGTATACTCGGTCTTAATTGCAATTATGAATCTTGATGTTAAAAAAACTATTGAAAATTTGAATTGCAGGAATAACTACCCTTTCCGCGACACCGACGCCCGGCGCGATCTCTACATACATTTGTAAACGTGTTCTTCTCAAAAAAGGGCTCTTATAGGGCGATAGGTGCCTACTTCGTGAAGTATAATTCATTTGTATTGTATCGTTATCACCTGTCCGATAAGATCCCTTTTAACTACAAATGACAATCATAAATTATTATGACGACCAGTTTGCCCTAGTGGGTAGTGACCCTGCCTACGAAGCCGATGGTCCCGGGTTCAAATCCTGGTAAGGGCATTTATTCGTGTGATGAGCATGGATATTTGTTCCTGAGTCATGGGTGTTTTCTATGTATTTAAGTATTTATAAATATTTATACATTATATATATCGTTGTCTAAGTACCCTTAACACAAGCCTTATTGAGCTTACTGTGGGACTTAGTCAATTTGTGTACTAATGTCCTATAATATTTATTTATTTATTTATTATTTATAACCTTAGAATTTTATAAACCCTACTTTCATTAATTCCACGGCAGGTAAAATTGTTATTATATTTACAGATAGTTATTTATATACGTTACCTATTATAAAAATGGACTGATGTTTTTAACTTCTGTATCTACTAAATTATTGAGGACACTGTTCACTGATCCATCGTACCTAAAATTTATTCACCTTCGCTGCGGCAATTTGTGTAAGTCGTAATTAACTATACTTTGCACGGGGTCGTTCGACCCCCTACCGCAGTGAACGTACGTTAACGACATTAAGACTACAAGGGATCAGTTAATAGTTATTTGTTTTACAAGGGGGCAAAGTTGTTGTTTAACCGCTCGTGCTAATATTGACACCCGAGCCAGCGAAAGATTCCAAAATGAACCACTAGCGTAGCGAGTGGTTCGAGAAGTGGAATCTTGAGCGTTGCGAGGGTTTCAATTCACGAAGGTTAAACAAACTTTGCCTCCGATTGAAACACAAAATTTTTCACCACACCAACACGAGGAAACTACTAACTATGAAATACCAAAAACTTCAAATGAAATCTAATCCAAATGAACGTAATAAAAAAGTAATCATTCAAAATCATAAATTAAAAGTCAATTCTACTAGCTAACATAAGGAAAGAACTCAAAATTTTCATCTGATTACTTTGCCCCACATGTGGATAAAATGCAACTTTCTCATGCGTTTTTGAACAATCAAGCGAGCTGTTACCAGTTGGTGTGGTGAAAAAGTATTATCTTAGTACCTATCTTATATTATACCTACTAGATGTCATTTTTAGTCATTTTAGAAGAATAAATGTGTTGATAGTTTAAACTGATGAAATTAGGGACTTAAAAATATGCTACCTTTTCCTGGAAATACCATATCTGTAAACTCAAACATACATGTATTAAGCACAAGCATACATAAGATAATTATGAATTGGTACTTACATAATGATATCGTAAAAACAGTATTTTACTATTTTCTTACAGGAAATGTATTACCTACGAATTTATGTTTTGTTGATTAATTTAACGTCTAAGTAAGGATAAAATAAAGTTTCTAGTCTAATTGTTGTTTTATTGATATTAATATAGTATTTTATGCAACAGTTGTATAAGAAGGGTCAAAAAAGGCGAGTGGCGTGAGTTACAATGTGAGCCGGAGCCGAAGGCGTAGGCGAACATTGTAAAGGAATACGCCACGAGAATTTTTTGACCTACTTATACAACGTTGCATACAATATTTTTCCTACGAGTCAACAAAAATAAATCTTAATTTAGGTAAACAAATTACAGCAAAAGTATATAGCCAAGACGCGCGAACATACCTTGTTACGCGCCCGGCCCGCCCCGGCCGCGGCCGGCCGGTCAGCGACACCTCCTCGTAACTCATGAGGCCCTGGTACTTGCTACTTGCTAAATTAATTTTTTGGACAGTTTTTTCTCAATTTTGGCCACCGTAGCCTACGGAGACTAACAAGCAACGCTAAGCGGTCTTCGTAGTCTATGGGTGTTGCTATATTACGGGTGTCACATGCGTGTTTCTGACTTATGAAGTAATTATTTTTACTATGCAACCAAATGAATATTTTGTACGTTGGCAGCAATGCACTTAGTTTAAAACTGTATTCGTTTTGGTTTTGTTAGGTTGGTAGCCATTAATCGCAGTAACATTATAGCTTATAAAAGCACAAGAGCTTTTATGAGGAATAGACAATATAGACTTTTCTTGAAATCTTTTATGTATGTTCTTATATTCGTGTTAATGAATGCATAAATGATAGATAACAGTAGAGGAGTAGGAAAAAAATATTTTCTTATACCTTATGCTATATTATTTAAAAACTTTCATAATAAATTACTTGAACTTTCCTTGACAATGAATACTTTAAAGTAAGGATAAAATAAAGTTTCTAGTCTCGACTGTTGTTTTATTGAAATTAATTATAGTACATTTGACAATGAATATTAATTGCTTAAGAAGCTTCGACATATCTAATGGCATCCATGCCTCACTGAGACCTCGAAGTTATATATTCACATTTACCGCTGAGCTACAGTCGTAGCGCTACGTGGTAGTCGATAGCATAGGTTATCGACTACGACGTAGCGCGTATGTAGAGGAAATGCTGCGTAGAGGCAAAACGACAACGTGTCGTGATTAGCGCTGAATGGGTTAAAAGGAAATCCCTGCTGAGTCTCTTCTCAGATTTGAGAATTTTAGGTTAATAATAAATATATCCGTCGTGCTGCTGGGCGGTTACTAAAATTAAGGCAGCTTAGGCGAAAACCGCGTCGTCGAAAAAAAAACTGTATTTCGGACATTACGTATTGTTTATTAAGAGCGTGCATTATTGTTTACGATCCACGTAGGTTTACCACCCACATAACAAAAGTCGGATAAAATCTGTTGTCGTTAGCAAACCTTCATGGATAGGAATCATTTTTTAAACCCTTATCCTGGTTGTATAGACTGATACGAGTATACATAACACAGCTGGCAATTACCTATATGTACCTACCTATATTAAGCATGCCGTCGCCGAATGCAATACAGCTCGTTTAGCCCGATGCACTTTATTACTGCTGTCTACAACCGCAATTAACCTAATACTGCATCCGCGTTAACTGATGGTTTCCTGGAGAAACGGGGCCACCTTCAGAGCGGGAGCTTCTTCCCGTACGTGGAATAGACGACTATCAGGGTTTGTAGAACAAACAATTGAAGCAGTCTACGCAAAACTGATGGTGACGGAGTAACTTTATAAAATATCGGGAAATAATTAGGGCCATAACATATACAATTATATAGACAAGTTAATAAAAAAAAATATATATATAAGTAATACAATTAGGGCCTACATCGAAATTTTAAATACGTATCGTTATTTGCCTCGGATGTTACTCTTGAATATACGAGGCATACGAGCCCATTCAGTGAATAGTAAATATTGCTACAACTACTTAGGTACATGGTAATTATCTGCGTGATTTATTGTAGTTATAATGAAAATAATGACTGTAATGAAATCGGATTTGCGGTGTTATACGTTATGCTAACCCTACAAAGACCTTCCGGTACGTCAGATATTACAGTTTTGACTTATACCTTCCGGTACGTCCGATATTATATTACAATTGTACTTTGCCGCGATTATCGAACATGAGCTAAAAATAATTTTCATACTTGAAACGAAAGAATCTCAGCTTGCGCTGGAGATTTTTCTCCAGCCGCCTACGGACTAAACTTCTTCACCCTGTAAAGTGTTTTGTTGCCAGAAACTCGGCGCTATCGGTATACGCGTTGTTTTTGCGTGTGTAGTTGTGTGATCCAGTAGTGTATGTGTTGTGTGTGTGTGTGTGTGTGTGCGCGCGCGCGCGCGCGCGCGTGCGTGCGTGCGTGCGTGCGTGCGTGCGTGCGTGCGTGCGTGCGTGCGTGCGTGCGTGCGTGCGTGCGTGTGTGTGTGTTGAGTGTACTTACAAGCTTAGAGATTTTTATACATATGTTTATAATTATTTAATTTTGTTTTAGGGGTGTTTGAGCCGACTACGATTCGGGGTGGTACCTTAGTGGTTAAGATTGACAAAGCCTGCTACGTATTACATCATTTGTAAGCAGGTGACGAAGCCTGTAGTTAATTTGCTTTGTCCACTTGATGAAGCCTACATTGCTGACCACAAACTGTGGATAGACTTGTTTCTACTTATATTTTATTTTTCAAGTAGGTAATATAAGTACATAATTATGTATTGTTTGAAAGCAGGTTGTGTAGGAGGCAATTAGTCAAGTGGCTAATTAACAACGAACTTAGAATATAATGCTAACATTTATAGTTTTATAGCATTCCAATAGCCAGTTAAGAACCCTTTTGTTTCGCCAGCATGTTTGTCTGTTTTTACACCGATTTATATGTTTAAATATAAATATTGATTGCATCAGATAAAACATAATTAAACTATAAAACTTAAAACCTAAATCTAAAAATAAATAATACCAAACTTAAAATAAAATACTAAAAAATATCCCCCTGCGGCATGGTGCCGTAGATGCTGGCAGCATTTCCTCGCTGTATTGCAAGACTAATTCTTTGAGCGAGGAAGCTGCCAGCTCTGCGGTCGCCGGTGACCTCTGCTAACCTTTTTGAAAGTTCCTTAATGAGCTTACGGGCACTTGGACCCCACGTGCCAAGGGTCTCGACGCCAAAAGGTATGAAATTGTATTCGGCGCCGAGACCCCTATATTTGGTCATTTTTAATTTTTCGTCCGCTTCTGCCGCCGCGCCGACCTTAGCAGATGTGCCGTGGAGATGAGACGGGGTGTCTACACAAGTGGCGTCCCATACCAGCACCCGTCCCATCTTCCACGGAATTAGTGTCATTCCGTCCGGTCTCTTGTAACCGGCTAACTAAAGCGGTAATAACTAAATAAAAACAGGTTCTTACAGTAAAAATATAATTGTAAAAAAATATGTACAATAAAATAAACTAATATCTGTCAGTACGCGACTCTACACCAAAACAATAAAATATCGTCACTGGCCTTAACATTCTTGAATCTTCATCGAGCCAAACGATGAATACTGGCAGCAGGTGCTACTGAAGGCTACGCGGGCCCACCAGGCGCAAGCAGATGAAAACTTCAGCAGCAATTATCAAGAAATAAGTAGTCTTCAATTTTAGATAAGAAGAAAGGGCTGCAACATTCGTGCGTTCTTAAATTTCGGGTCGGAACCTAACCCAAGCCTCATTCTGTTACAAGAACCAGTGACGTACAAATAAGACTTGGATTAGGTTAAAACACAAGCAGAACTTAAACTATATTACATATATACAATCTTTACCTGCGTTAGAGGCAGCCCATTAAGTAAGAATTCTTTTTTTAAATAACAGTAGAGCGTTTAAGCTTTAATAACATTAGATAAATGTAATTTGATTTGTGCGATACGCCTTCAAATTGTCGAGCAAATTTCCCCCTAGAAAACAAAAGACGAACGAAAAAGGGCATACCGGCCAGTGCGCGCGGTGACTGCACCATGCAGGTTTGCCATGTTACACTCTTACCATCGTCTCTTAAAATGCCGGCGGGCTCAAGTAGAGCTGGCACGTTGACGCTGGCGAGAGACCGGCGGAGAATATCGTTGAGCGCGGCGTGTCGGGAGAAGCGGCCGGCGCTCCTTTGGCAAGAGAGCCCGTGGTGTCCAAGGACGTCAACGTTAGTGCCGCAGGGGCACCTATGTGGGGCACAGACCCGGACGCCGAGACGCAGACAGGCAGCAACGCGCAGAGAGTGTGCGGTTCCAGTAAGGTACCGGTATGTACCGACGGGAAGGCGTGTAGCCAGGCGCCGGATTCCATAGCACCTGCTGCTAATAGTCTGGCGCGTGCTGAACCTGTATTGCGGCTTAAGAGAGAGTCGTAAATGATTTTACATTGAATGTCGTACCCGGGCAGACAATTGACCAGGCGTTTTTAGACTCCGTTAAGCCAGCAATCTAGTAGTTTGAAGGACAGGCCCTTAGGATTTTATCTACAAGAGTTGCTGAGCTATGGACGGAGGATAAAAACGCCGGGGTAGAGATACTTGAAATTTTGCGGATCCCTAACCCACCGTGACGAATGGGAAGGGACACCTGGGTTCAGGACTCTTCGCTAAACTGCAAGTTCAAAATAGATTCCAAATTGCTTTTGATCAAGTCGTCAATTGGTGTTGATAAATTTTGAAATTCTAAAAAAGGGTAGCTGGAAAAGGTTTAAAAGATTTTTTGAGTTTCAGTTCTAATTATGGGGAACCCCCAAAATTTATTCGTTTTTTTCTATTTTTGTGTGAAAATCTTAATGCGGCTCATAGAATACATCTACTTATCAAGTTTGAACAGTATAGCTCTTATAGTTTCGAAAAAAGTGGCTGTGACATAAACGGACAGACAGACGGACATGACGAATCTATAAGGGTTCCGTTTTTTGCCATTTGGCTACGGAACCCTAAAAAGTAGATATAATTTTTTTTTCCTCTACCCGTAAAGTAGGAATGAAATTTACATTAAGGCGTGGGACGTACATTGTTAGAGATGTCGTTAAAAACAAATAGAGTTCTCCAAGAAACATTTTTTGATGAAGAGAATATTCGCGTAGAAAATCGTTCCGAAAGAATAAAAATGATACTCCCCCCATTTAACTTTTGAACTATGAATGCTTAATAAATATTTTCCATAATAACTACAGCGAACATGACCGGTCAAGCTGTTATTGAGTTATCGCGAAAATTCTTCTCTTAGTAATAAGACGTACAAAGTGCTGCGAAGGCCTTTTGCTTATAATGTATGATACTCACTAATAGCCCCCGTTCAAGTCAGCCTATTGTGACAATTGTAAGACTTTAAAAAAATATCCCGTAGCCGTTCAAAAGTAGGTTTATTGAAACGAAAACCACAGTTATCAGCAGTTGATGTCACTAAAAATACCTACAAATATTTTCAAAGGTACTTTTATCTTTTCGGTTACAGTCTAAATACTCCTTAATCAATATTATGGCAGGTAACATAATTCAGTCGAATATACAGTGTGTATTTTTGGTATAGCCGCAAACTTAAACTAGACGTTGGTTTTAGTGCTATAAAACGATTCTGAAAGATATTTTTAATTTAGTCGTAACTACCAGGGCATAATTAATTTTTGATATTTTTTCGAGCGGCAATGTATTTTGTATGTAAATCAATCATAGTTACTTGTGACAGTTAACATCGCGTCATTAAATGCGACATTTTGAGTTAAAACAAAGTAGGTAGTGATACTAATTGCTTGCCGAATTATTTTATATGGAAAAATAAAAGTGGTCTGTTTTTTATAAAATCTATGAAAGTTCATTAAAGTCTAAACTAACTACCCTTTGGTTATGCGGTCGTATCAAAAATACACGCTTTATAAATAAACTAATTTTGGTGTAGGTATTGCATGTGGTAAGGAAACTAGGGTATCATATGTGTTCGACGTTTGGCGCTCAAAGGGCCAATATGCCAATTACAGTATAAAATATTGTGGGTCAGGATATACAGGACATTGCATTAACCCGGTATTATGTCGCAATAATACCCGTCTCATGTTCCGGCTGATATATTGGCTTGGTTTAAATTGGGTAATTTGTTCGTAGTATGTCGTAACTCTGGTACTTAGGTCTAATTTTTATTTATTTGGCTTATAATACGAAGCTTAATAAACTAAAAAAAAACAATTAAAGTTTGTATGTTAGATTTATGAAAACAAACCCAAGTAGGTACTTACCTAAGTATCTTCTTTTATTTTAAATACATTTGTGTTTTATTTATTGTATTTACTTAAATAAGAACTTTTGAAAATATTGAAATTTAAATATTAGTGAATAGTATAAAATATAGAGGGGTCTCCTCCGACAGACCGTCATTGGTAACTAAAAATACCAGACAGCACCCTGTTTTACAGCAACGTACCTATTAGAACGTACTTAATTTACCCTAATAATTTGGTTTGTCCTACCTAGTATTTGAACGGGTCCCGGGTCCCAGAAATAGGGCGGTCGAGAAGTTTCACTTGTGAAATTGTACAATTCTTCTATTACTCGTACTCGTAGAAGGCACCCTGTACCAAGTCTACATACTTATACTAGAATATTAATTGAATACCTACTGTAATATGTATCTACCTGTTAGCTAAGAGTTATTTTGCTGTCGTATTCGATCGTAACTTTACTATGCGGTGTTTAGCCTTCAATTAGACAAAAAGCTGATGTTTTCGGTCGTTTAGGTTAGAATACATTTACTTAGTGAGCATAAAGTATTTAATAAGGCAAGCATATTACATAGGTTATCTATATTATTTATGTACATAATATAAGCATTGTGGCTTAATTAAATTACAATATCTCAATTTAAATATACAAACGATTATGTCTAAGATAATATGAACTACATTTTTTTTAAATGTGTGCTAAGAACGTATATTTAGACATTTTAGACAAAAATTGCACATCAAGTCCTACCTCAATGATAAATCCTTACTTAATCCAAATTAGCTGTGTTGTTTGACGCCTCATCATTACAGATGTAGTGCATAATTGTTTTTCGTCGTATTTTCTCGGAAACATACGTATTTGTCATGCTACTTCAGTCAACGTCAGTACTTTTTGTACCGAGACTGACTGAAATAGCAAGACACGTTTGTACGTTTCCATGAAAATACGGTGGAAAATAATTATGCACTACATCTGTACTCTACCAAAGCAGAGACGCTTTCCAGATACATTTTCCGCGCCCGGTTCCTCCCATCTCCCATGATGCCGGTTGTCAATGTCACTGTGCGAGTTTGACAGCAATACGAGTATAATTAGGTAAGTATGCGCCGCGCGCAATAAAAATAACAACAGGTGGGTCAATGTATGAAAATCTATATGGAAAGCGTCTCTTCTTTATCTATGAATTAAGATATTGTTATTTCTTATTTCATATTATCAAATATAAGATATTTAAACGAAATAAATGTCATAGGTATACAAAGGAAAAGATTATCAAGACCAGGTCAGCTATCACATGATACGATTGGAGGGTCGAACCATACTGGCCAGGGGGCGCCACAAGCCTTCGGAAATCGTTATATACTTGGAAATTTCGACCCATGCTACCGAGCCCAGCGGTTCAAGCATCTGTCGCGTAAACAGAGGACGCTGGCTAGTCCGATTCCGTTCCAGCCATGGGATTTGAAGGCCTTAGTCATTGTTTTCCTTTTTATATAATATTTATTACGTTTATAATTTAAATAGTCACTACTATTTAACTACTACTTTTTAAAAAAAACTACTGTCTACTTGTAAAAAAAACACAAATTAAAACATTTTCATAGAAAGTAATTTAATTTGTTCTTAGAGTAAGATATTTAACTTACATAGATATTTATGTATATTACACTAATGCATAAATATTGATACGCCAACAATTGCAACATTTCTACCTACGGCATAGGAATGTGAAGCCACGATCTAAACAATGTTTCACACAAATGAGACGGTGCAAAGTTAGACGCAGAGAATTCCAAAGCGCGCAAAAAGTTTGAGCTTCTCTCTGTTGTTAGATTGTGAATAAAATTCATCATTTATACTGAACTCGGTTCAGGATTTAGGATTTTGCTGCTGGTTTTTTGCTTAGAAAGCTTATTGAAGAATCTGTCTACTTAATCACTAGCCATTTGGCCCGTCATCCTAGACAGACACCTATTTAAAAAGCGGTAATATGCGAGCAGGAAATCTATAACTTATTAGTTATTACTCGATTGCGAATAAAATTTGTCATACTCTACTTGGGACTGTGGGACTCCACTGCTAGTGTACGGACGTTGATCATTATCATTCTGCTCTCTATTATTCGCAATCCGCACGATTTCAGTGTCTTGAGGCAGTACGACAGTAGTTCTTCTTCCCTGCCGTTCTAGCCAGATGTTTATGCAGAAGCGAATGGTGAAATACCAAATCAGTTCTACGAAGCTTATAATGCTGGCACCGACGAACAGACCCGTTGTCCCGCCGACGGATACTGGCAGAAAGCAATGGTTACGATTAGGCACAGGCAAAAAAAAACAAGAGAGAGAAAAGTTTAGATACTCCCGCATATTTAGATAAGTTCTAGTCGCCTTTTATTTTAGTTCTTGTGTCTAAAATAAGACGACAGGAACTTCGCAAATTAAAGAAGAAAATATAAAGTAAAACCACAAAGTTCCCTAAAACAATTGTATATCGTAGGCAGATAAGTAAAAACTAATAATAATGTGTAACAAAACCTGAAAAACACACTTGGAAGCAACGAAAACAGGTTTGAATGGAAATCCATACAAAGAGATTAAGAGACCCAGCTAGATAATTTATTACTTAATGACCCTCTCTGTTTATACTAACAGTGCGACAAAACAAGGTTACGACATTGAATTATTCGTGGGTAAACATATAATATGAATGTGAAAATAATATCTATGGTAATCTTTCTCATGAATGCTAGGCTAAGTGGAATTGGTCTAATCTTACCGACGAGGTCAAGGCGGCTTCTTACGACATTTCGTTTGTACCTTTCAGTGGGCAAGTAAGCTAGGACCATTTCTACTGATGCTTTTTTCTTATCTTTCTTCGATTGATTCCTGAAAAAAGTTATACTTAACTACTATTTTTTTTAAATAATCTAGATGAACGCATCTCGGTTATTTTTATGGGATACGAATGATTATTTACGGTATTTTCAAATAGTCATAGTACAGAGAGCAAGCTAATCAAGTATTAATGTTGAAAACCGAAGTAACATGACATAACCTTTGATCCCACATCTCCTTTTCGAATTAACTGACAGAGATATTGTTAGTATTGCGATTGTTTCTCTCAACAACTGTCTGAGGAATAAATGAAAATAAAATGTATATATGAAAAAATATCCCCCGAAAATATTAATTTTAATATTTTAAAACGGTAGGCGGAGTTTTCGCACTAATTCGATTGAAGTATGAATAAATAAATTTCTAGAAATTTTAGGAATTAGCTAAATTAAACTGTTACGAAACCCTAGTTCTCAATTTATTTTTAGATTATACTTTCACGTTGCATCGGGCAATTCTATTAGCCGATGCTAATATTTACCTATAGATGCCTAGGTAAATTGTAAAATAAAGTTATTATAATTGCATTACTTTACTTAAGGGTCATTTTGCGAACGCGATTTTTAATGTGCCCAAAATTAAAATCGGAAGGTAGCATCAGATGATACGTACCATTTTTTTTCGTAAAGTGTCATACTTCCACACCGAGGTCAATATGAATTCACTGAATAATTTGATTTTAGGGTACACTTAAAAATACTTAAGGGTAGTTCTATCATTTCGTGCAAAACACATGTTCGTTGAAAAAAATACATAAAATCACTAGTAAATTAAATCTCCGTATTTTTTATATTTTTCCTTAGATACAAATGTAGACTTGGCATATATTATATATAATATTATTGCAACATAAATTATATAAATAAAATATAAACATGCCAAAAACTCATTACCATGATCGGTCAAAACTTTAAATTTGTAGTTTGAGAGCGAAAAACTAAAATATTACATGTACCGCGTCTAGTTTATTCTTTGGTTTTTCGTTAAATACTTATTAAGGAATAAAACTGTGAAGGTTCAAACTATATCATAATTGTTATTTCCTTTATATATAGCAAAATATTTTTGTAAAGACAAAAACATTCATTACCATGAGTCATATTAGCAAGAACAAAATCGGCCGGCAGGCATACGAAGTATTACACCCCGCACTGTCCCCCCTGCCCGCATTCCCCGCCTCAGTCAGCCAGTGAACAGTGAACGGAACGGACGCGTGCAAAACACTTTAAAAATAATTTTCGTGGCGGAATTTCGGATTTGGTACGTTTTTTTTTCATTACCATTTATGCTGTTTTGATATAAAATGCTTAAATATTTGATTTTACTATGGGTACTTAGTGAATCGATATTCAATTCGAAGACTTACTGGATCAATACATCTACGATTATATTTGTGTTTAAAGAGTAAATCTTCAAAAAGTAAAGAATGTTCATTACCATTCGTATCATTACCGTTATTTACAATTCGTTATCAGAAGAATGGTAATGAACATAAAATAATGGTAATGAATTTCAGTGTTAAATTAATAAACTATATGGGGTGGTCATCAAGCCAAATTGTGTGAATTCATTAGGTAGGCCATACTGAATAAGTTTGAATATGGGGACTACTCTGAATTCCCAAAAAATGGCTAATTCAATGGTTAGTTCTACCATTTCGTGCAAATCAGCAAATTTTTAAAGATTTTTTTCATTTTAGATTTTTTAAGGTTCCAATGGGAAGACATATGAAAAAGAAACACTGCTATATAATATATTTTCAATTATTGGCAAAACTGACCGAAATATGCGGAATTTATTTTTTTCAAAAAGAACGGTAATGAAATAAGGAATATGGTAATGATAATAGATATTATGGGAATGATATCCCTCGTTGGTAATGGATAATAATGTGTATCGTAAGAAACAGGTAAATGTCGGTTAATATCCGTATGATTCATCATTATCATCATCATCATCATTTCAGCCATAAGACGTCCACTGCTGAATATAGGCCTCCCCCTTGGACCTCCACTTGTACCGGTTGGAAGCGACCTGCATCCAGCGTCTTCCGGCGACCTTAATGAGGTCATCTGTCCATCTTGTGGGTGGACGTCCTACGCTGCGCTTGCCGTTATCCGTATGATTATACTTTTGTATTAGTACTAGGTATTAAAATTTCTAACTTCCGTAAATTTTATATTTTCGATTAAGTCCTAAGGCTGATTACCGGATCTCGTAATAGTTTCTTTATTAAACATTTATTATAAAGTAATTAAAATTATCTCATAATATATGGTTATTTTACTTACCCTTTCATTACCAACGAGGCATTTTCATTCCCATAATATCTATTATCATTACCATATTACTTAATTCATTACCGTTCCTTTTGGAAAAACTAAATTCCGCATATTTCGGTCAGTTTTGCGAATAATTGAAAATACATTATATAGTAGTGTTTCTTTTTCATATTTCTTCCCATTGGAACATAAAAAAAACAAAAACAAAAAAATCTCCAAAATTTCGCTGATTTGCACGAAATGGTAGAACTACCCTTAAAGAGTCTAATTACTACTCCGGTGCCCTGTCCGGAATCTGTTTTTGAATATAACGAAAATTCCTACTAAAAATTAGAATCACTTATTGAAATTTAAATGCTTAAATTAGATGATATTTTGAGAAAGTAAATTTTTTGTCGAAAAATTTCTAAGCCAATTACTATAAAACGTGAAGCTTTGACTCGTACTGCACTTTTCTTGTTCTGTCATATGTCTTTTAACAGATAATATAGGTAGGATCTTGACGAGCAACTGAAATTTCTAGAAATTTACAACAGAACTATAAAAACGGGTAGGACGACATTTTTTATCTAATTTTCACTGCCACAATAATGTATATATATTTCAAATATCTAAGACTAGCCCGTTTCTATCTTAATATTCAGAATAAAATAGATAGAAACAGAATTTCTGTAATATGCGAATTGGATTTTAGACGATTTTATTTATTACGAATTCCCGTGCCTCGTTTTCTAGGCATGGGAATTTGAAATCATCATTTATTTTATTAATTATACGCTATTACTATGGATGTTATATGTCTTTCAGCGTTATTTAGGTATTATGGCACAATTACAACTGGGCCAATTATACAAATTTTAATAAATACATAGTAAATATCACTTTCTTAGCGAGCGAATTAATCGCTGCAAATCCACGAATGCTAACAAATTCTATCGTTAAAACTTACGATTCTAATACTCAGATTCATTAAAATACAAAACAATATAAGTTATGCATACCTAAATATTAGTACGTAATAGACCACTTTTAAACAAACCTACATAAATCCAAATACGATGTTCCATTATATAAAATAATAACCAAACAAAAAAATAACCTTTTTCTTAATGAGTGAATCAGAAAGATCCTTAACTTCATTAGTCAATTTTGTTAATGACCAGTTTTATATAAATACATAGTAAATATCACTTTCTTAGCGAGCGAATTAATCGCTGCAAATCCACGAATGCTAACAAATTCTATCGTTAAAACTTACGATTCTAATACTCAGATTCATTAAAATACAAAACAATATAAGTTATGCATACCTAAATATTAGTACGTAATAGACCACTTTTAAACAAACCTACATAAATCCAAATACGATGTTCCATTATATAAAATAATAACCAAACAAAAAAATAACCTTTTTCTTAATGAGTGAATCAGAAAGATCCTTAACTTCATTAGTCAATTTTGTTAATGACCAGTTTTATTTGTATGATCCTTTAAAAACATGCAACGGATCTCAAATGTGAATAGGTCCTTAATCCTTTTAGTTTATTATTTTACTTTTGATTAATAATTAAACATAGTTTAAATAGGAATAGTTCTTAGAAAACCAATTCCCAAGGCCGAGAAAATGCCCGTGCTCGGATCAAATTTTCAAACTGAAATAACTTTCAAAATTTCATGAATATGTGTACTCTGAAAGTAATATTGGCTTTATTTTATGTTTCTATGGAGTATCTCATCACGTTTTATTAAATCAATATTTCAAAATTCCATGGAAATAAGATAAAAATGCTCGTTTGGTGAAATTTACCCTTAAAATAAAGCTAATTTCTATCAAAATATGACGTTTACACTCACTCACTTTGTTCTGTTTAAGTCGGTGCGATCAAGTGCTTAGGCGGGCTCTAGCACAGTATGGATTTTATGAGTTAATACTTACGACATATCATCGTCTTTGATGATGGTGATCTCCGTCTCGTCACAAGATGGGAGGCAGTCACAGGTGAGCCCCGGGCGGTTGGCCCAGTGCGGTTTGAGCGTGGTCAAATAGTTGGAGTGCTTGTGAATGCACGCAAGACCCGATATGTTGCAGCGATCTGATTCAGCTAGAATTTACAACCATGATTAACATCGTCACCAAGCCATGACAGTGCTCTGCTTATGTATTATAACTTAGATCTGAACTTTACCATCGATAGGATTAGGTTCTCTTCTCTTGAAGTCTGGAGCGTTAATATCCAAAAATTAAACATGTAAATATTTTTTACACCAAAGATAACGATAAGGCGTCGGACAGACATTGCCGTCACTTTTATCTCAGCGAATTCCTTTTCTCTTTGGAGCCCTGGGTTATTAATTATTTCGAATGTCATTTGATTTATTCTACTTATTGGTATTTTTACCTCCTACAAAGTGTACCTAAGTGAAAGTGAAAAAACTTACGCGTGCCGAGCATAAAATGATCGTTGCATTTACAAAGCTCCATCTGCTTTCGTTTCCGGCACAGCACGGTGCAGGCACTGTAGGAATAGTGTGGGTACAGGCCGTCCTCGTTCTCATCGTGGAATCTACAAGCTCGCTGCTCTGAGGTCGTCTCTACTATCAGTGGGTCATTCTCGATATCCCGCACCGCGATTTGGCGACTGAAATGTTATATTGCATGCATAATTTCGGCGGATGTGCGGGACTCTATTATGAGGAGGGTAAAGTATATTGGTATTAATTAAGGTACTTGATTTCCTATGAAAATACCTCATTTAAAACATAGCTAATTTTACGGATTTCAAAGAATCTTCCGAATTAATTAAACAATAAGTAAACATTACCTATATTTATGTCCAAGTTGAATTCTCAAAGTTGATGACTGTGACGTAGTAATACTTGGGACCTCATCATTCCCCAATGTGTACATCTAACAAAAATATAACCATAATTATTTAACTCATAACAAGTATTTGATATATTACATATAGGTTATAAGAACTCGCAGTAAGTCTTACCGTTGAGTGCAATAACACCTCGAACTTAATGCTTGACCGTTTGTTTTCCATATTGCTTACCATCGGATAAGGTTTTGGCTTCCTAAAACAACATTATCAGAAATGAACCGTCCTTTTTATTTTTCCAAAAGGGGCCTCTGGGACTCCAATATTATAGGCCAACTCCGCTTTAAATGGAGGCCCACGCTCTTATAGGTAACATCAGCAAAGACAATATAAAGAAGCTTTAGATGTTTATTGCCGGCTGTTCATACACGTCGAGAAACCCCGAGACAGGCCGAGAACCAGTGCCGGATTAACCATTAAGCAAAATAAGCACTTGCTTAGGGCACCACGTCTAGGGGGGCACCAAAATCGTAGGGAAAAAACGCACAGGCTGCATCAGCATCGCAGTCGTAGGTACTTATGTACACGAAACTTTTTGATACGTGTGTTCCAATCTAATAACGAAGGGTCGTAAGAGAGTAAGGACACGTAAGCACATCTCCAACCTTACGCGGAGGCCCTCAAAGCTCATGGCCAAAAAATCTTACCGTCGGGCTTGTGGCCAACCGATTTTCTCAACGTAGATTACCGATTTTGTAGCGAACTTTGCTCTCTTGGACGCCAAATGTGTCGGCCAGGCCGAGTTTCTGCAGAGCCGTGATCCTGCGACCTAATTGTCCAAGTGTTACAAAGGGCCCAGCGAAGGCCGACAACCAAAAGTATTTTATCAAGTTGCGCTTTCGAGTTAAGCCAAAGGTCGAGCAGTAGGAGAATCGTGATTACATAGGTTCGATTTCAAGCCACTCTTTTGCAGTTCGGCATTAAGTCTTATGCGACGCTAGGCCTCTACTTTTTGCAAACTGCCTCACTTTCACTTGGCCATGGATCCAAATCCAAGTCCTCTCTCGCAGCAGGGCCTTGTGCCTTGCTCACACTTCGCCATTGGTTGTATTGTATGATAACGCGCCGCGATCGGACGCTCCGGACATCCACCCATTCACACCTCGCCATTGGGCAAATTCAAGCCTGGCTTTCTTCCAGCTCGACCTTTGGCCTATCCGTAAGCGCCGATCGAACGCTCCGCGCGTTCAGCCTTATGGAAAGCTCAGCCTTTGCTTTTAAAAACACTGATTTAAACTTTCACGATTTAGGCCAATCAATTTAGATCGAAAAATAGCGTATTGAAGAATTAATTCCCAGCAAACTGGAAATTGTTTTAATATTTTCATTTGGTCTTATTGCGTGTAATCCCAGTTTGCTCCATCCCAAGAGGTGTGCATACCTTTTGGGATCCCTAGGAGATATTTTTTCCTTTGGATTGCCAAACCATCTTGGTGGATCAGACACTGGTAAGGCGTTTTCGGATTATTACATGATTTTACCAAAAATAAAAAATGTCGATCTTTTTTTTTACAATTTACTACGGATACATATTAAGATATATTTAATCAATCAATAAATTTTATTGCAAGAACATTACATTTCGGAACCTCAGATATCAATTTTAATCATAATTAGAACAATTTTTCCAAAAATCGAAAAAGAGGGTACATTTATGCACACCTCCTGGAATGGAACAAACTCGGATTACACGCATTTTTAGGACCAAATTCGAAAAAATCTAATTTTCATTAGCCTAATTGTGACACATTATTATTTAAGAAAACGGGACTTAATCGCGTTTAATTAAGTTCTAAAATTACCTCCAACGTCAAGATAATGATGTCGACTTTACCCAGTCTTCTCCGAGACCATGGGGACAACGCCGTCCTTGAAACGTCAGGTCAGGTTAATAATTTGCTATTTACGACAGTTGTGGCCATTGGTTCTTATTCTGACAAGAACCAATGGCCAATGGCTAAGCCCCTACTGAAGGCCTTTGCCCTCACACGAATGAGCTTCGCAAGAAAGCTCTAGAGGTTGCAAAACCCTGTGCGGAGTACGGCCTGTCTTACGTCTTCGCTTACACTTGGATATTAGTTGACTTGGCCTCCGGCCTTATGCGAAGCACTTACCTACTGTTGGAACATTACTGCGTTTTAATTCTATTCTCAGCAGTAATGCGGCAATAAACGTCACTCAATTGACTGAGAAAATTCAATGTAATCTTGATGAGGGGGCACCATGGTCTAGAAATGCTTAGGGCATCAAAATATCTTAATCCGGCACTGCCGAGAACGAGTGTGTACATACTGCTCCCGAGATGCCTCGCTGTTGCTGTTACTCGTGTCGTATCGCCCTTCTCCGATTGGATCGGAGCGGTGCCGAGACTGTCGGCGAGAGGGTCACGACGAGTGTGTACAGCCGTGTAACGTTAACATACTCAGTTTGAATGGAATTGATGATAAAGCAGGTTCCCACGTCCGTTTCTATGGGCTGGAAGTATTCGCAACAATCAAAAGGCACGTCGTTGTAAGAACAATTTACTATGAGTTCTGGGCATGTACTGCGTATTAAACTGGCGTAGTAGCTGTAATATAACACAATAAAAATAGAATGAAAAAAAAAAATTAAGACTTTTCACAATTATCGTATTACATTTTCGTTGACTACATTTTCCTCAAAAAAGTTTTAACATTCTTGGGAAAATATTCTGCAAGTCCTCACCAGGCCCTTTATCTTTTGTTTTATTTCATAAAACATTTAATATCGCAACATTATATTATGTATAATATACCTGTAATTAGACAAGAGACAACCAGGGTCAGGCTTTTTGATAGCACAGACTTCGGTGAGACTGTACGAAATTCCACGAAAGTAGGTGATGTCCTTTAAGGCCTCTTCCAAATCCAAAAGGTGGTCCGGAGGCCAAATGCTGAAACCAAACATAGAAGTGTCTCCACAGGAACTCCATAGTGCTTTGAAGGAGAGTATTTGCTCTTTATTCTCACATTTAGAAAACAGTGTGAAAATATTTTCACATATTGTTTTTAATATGACGGAGAGTAAATTCATAATAGTTATTTGTTGTACAATGGGAGGGGGTTAAGCTGCTGTTTAAGTCCTCGTACTAATATTGATACCCGAGCAAGCGAAAAATTCCAAAATTGAAACATGCGCGCTGCGAGTTGTTTGAAAAGTGAAATTTTAAGCATGGTGAGGGTTTTAAAGTACGAGGGTTAAACAAACTTTGCTACCGAGTGAAATAAGTTTTTTTACCATATCAACGCGAGGAAAATCCTACATTACATCCGAATAAACGCCAAATATTTATTATCAAAAATCAATTACTTTAAGAGCCAATTCTACCAGTCAACACGAGAAAACAACTCCAAATTTTCAACAAATTAGTTTGCAACAAAATAGTAGCCTAAGTAAGGTACGAGATTGAAAAGCTATACAATACTTTTTTTATGAGTCATCTAAAATAATACTTTTTTACTATATAAAAAAGGTAATAAAAAATTGAAAATTAAGCAAAACCAAAATAATTTAATTTCCTTTTTTTCCTTCAAAAAACCAACCCACTGAAAAAAAAACAAAATATTTTTCATATACCCCACCTCTATCCTTGTTCAGTCTCTATACCGCCGTAAAGCAATTTACTGCCAAAAAGTAATTAATACCTAATATTAAGAATATTAATAACCATCCTGGTGATTACTTAGTTTTTGAAGGTGGTGCCAAACTCACTAAAACGAGAACGCGAGATTATCGCGGTCTAACATACATACCAAACATACGGGTCAAACTGAGAAGCTTCTTTTTTTTAAGGCGGTTAAAAATCTGAATAGCTGTAGTACAAAAGACATAAACGCGCGAAGTCGGAGCCCCCGTTTAGTTTTTTCTATGGGAGCGCGGCGGCACATGATTGGTAATTTTTTTTAATAGTTGAATACAGCGTATCGAAAATAATATTATAGTTGAATTGGGAGCCCATACATGAAAAGTACGCAATTATAGTTTGGTATACAAAATCTTAATTCAACCATTACAGTCGACGAGTAGAAAAATATATTTACTGTTATTACTTATTTTAATCACATAACGTTACCACATATAGGCAATCATTTTTAAACCTGACTTACGCATCACAGACGCTGAAAAGTTTATCATCATTAGAGGCCTCACATACGGCCACCGAGGGCAGTTCCGTGTTCCACTTGGTGTACGTGGTCTCCAGTCCGAAGCTGATGGGACTGTCCCGAAACGCATCCCATGCCGCTATGATCAGGATAGCGGAACCGTACCACGAGAGAATCACTAGAGCCAACCAGAACCATCTAGAATTATAATATTATGTATTGTGACTCTGTTGAAAACTCGTATGATGGTATTTGATCAGTTGGGTCACAACTCCTGAATAGATTTCTAGGTCTTTAGAGATTAGTACAAAAAGTTATCTCGATAAAATAAATGGACTGCCCGAGTGAATACGTAACGCAATATACACCGTGGGAACGAGTAATGCGACAGATTTTAAAGGTGTATTCTTGACCGCATTTAGAGACTAAATGTTATTTAAAGTTTTGTTTTAGAGATAGTGACAATTGTAGTGAAAATCTGTTTGTGTAATAACGCCTTTTTGCATGATGCTGCTACTATGTGACTTGGTTTATACATACTTATTGACAGACATTAAAGTTTTAAAGGAAACCCTCAAGAATACGTGGTTAAAATCTGTCGGGTTATTCGTTCCCACGATGAATAATCTAATAGGTAGACTTTGGGGCTGATATAGACGGACTGCAACCCGACTGCAGTATGTATGGGAACTGCAAGCCGACTGCACGCCAACTGCAACGTCGGTGTGCAGTTTCCATACAAGTTATGGGTGGGTTGCAGTCCGTCTGTTCCGATAATGTTCAGGGTGTATGGCCTTCCTTCCTCCCTTTGTTTTATTACCCCATCCGCCCCATCCTGACTTACAATAACATGAGAACAAGTTAGAGCTCACTTAAGTACAAAGACCACAAAGTCTTTTAGTGTTTTGGTTTTGTCTACGTTTCCTATAGAGACTATAGGTATAAGGTACTCTACAATGGCCATTACCTCTCAAACCAATGTTTCGTATCGTCAGCAATAAAGTGTACTCCAGCAAATGTACAGTTTTCGCAATAATCTTTTACAAGTGCCTTGCACGTTGTGGGCTGCGTCGTCATTTTAACTTTGGAGTCTATTCAGCCATTTCGAAAGACATTTGACGCTCATATCACTAATAAAGTTCAACGAGGAATGAAAATTTTAAATAAAAATGCATTGTTTGGTATTTCGTTATTAAATATTTAATTCCATAATTGCTATTTCGAATCACATAATTCGTGTCTGTGATGTTGCACAATGACTATTATGCACCAGCATACCTCACTCAAGGTTACACCAATCAACCAATGCCAAACAGAAATGCATTATATCGTGTCTCATTTATTCACTTTCGTGTTTTCAACACCAAGGTCACGATAATTGAGTTTACTAACTACATGACATATTTTAACACTTAAAATTAAGTAGGTGCATGTAGGTTAATGGTACGTGTAATATAGAGCAATAATTGCCAAATATGGTTTACTTTAAGTCATAAATAACCTATTGATTTCGTAGCGGATATCTACAAGCGTTGTAGTACATCTGGGTTAGGGAAGAAGGGCGGGTCGTGGAACACCGGAGGACTGTGGAACTGTGGGTCGTGGAACTGCGGCGTTGGCCGGAATTGATGGAACTGGAACTGAGGTTGCTGGTGGAACCGACGCGGAACTAGCCCGGAGTGAGTCAGAAGGTTATATATCTGGCTGCGAGGCACTTTGTCTGATTCCCTTTCATGCACCTGAGAAAATAAAAACATTTTTTTTATCGTATTCACTCTAAACTTGTTTTTAGCCAGGTTAGGATATTGTAATTAACCTCCACTTATCTTTTGTATTGTCGCATTGACGATTCGGATATTAATATTTACTTATGTTTATTTTTTTTCAGTATTCTCTTGGTTTTAAAAACCTAATATCTTGAAGTGTTGAATTATAAGGGTTTCTAGTTGACTACGGAACCCTAAAAAGGTTTACTTTTTTAAATTATTATCTTACCAACTGTTCTCCCCTGTGGAGCAAACTAGTCAGGGGTAGGATTTCTCTAAGGTGAGGGTTGTGGAGGGCTCTGCTTCGAAGGTGCTGTGGTAGGAACTCCTCTTCCCGCCTGGCTTGGATCACGGCGGGGTGTGGGGGAGGCACGCAGCTCACTAGCCATGAGCTTGCCAGTACGAAAAATAATGATTTCCACATTGTGCCTGAAATTTAAGGAAAATGGAAATTATTAAAGCTGAATATTACTTGATCCAAAAATTAATAGTTCCTCAAACTAGACTAAACCCGTAGCAGTGTACACCGATTTATAAGCTGTAGTCCAACTTCGAACAAAAAAAAATGCAGTTCTCGGGTAAAAATAAGTGACGACGCGCCAGATTTAAGCATGTTTAAGCATGTTTATTAAGGGTTGCGCCCGGGCCCACCGTCGCCGGCGAGCAAAAAATATTAGTTATATTTTTATTTTTATAACTAAAGACATTTTTTAATTATTTTTCTTTTACACTCGGCAAGTGTCGCTGCAGTGGGTTTTTTAATTGACGCAAAAAAATTTTTTTTGTGTCGGAATATGATACAAATTGTGCTCTCAAATATATCGTCAGTATTTTTGTAACACCTTGTATAATGATCATAGGTGCTTATTATATACATATATAATATTATATATATATATATATATATATATAATCGTTCACCGTCATATTTAATTAATTTAACATTAAAAATTAAATTAACGTTAATCTCACAAATACTGGTACCAGTTGCTTAATAACTTACTGAATACGCAGGCTTGAACCTGCTCACGTCTACTGAATCATGCTGTATAGGTGCCTATTATATACTTATCTACCACTCTGATTGTACCAGAATAAAAAAAAAAAAAAAAAAGAAATGCCTTGGCACAACCCTGCTTTCGAGATTTTGAATTTCGAACAAGAGTTATAAAATGTTCGAAGTTGGAGTACTGGGTCTAAAAAGACACCTTCCTTATACTGTGCTTGTAGGCCCTGTAGGCAGTGTAGGCATCTTGGTTAGGTTAGGTACTAATAAGAATCGTTACCAACTATTACATACAAGGCAATCTGTCTGGCCTTAGTGAGTAGTGAACTATAATAGTATGACTCTGCCTATGAAGCCGGGGAGGGTCCCGGGTTTATTTGTGTGATGAGCACAGATTTGTTCCTTGAGTCAAGGGTGTTCCCTATATATCTAGTTGTCTAACTTATAGACAGTCTAAGTACCCAAAAGTCTCACAACACAAGCCTTTTGAGCTTACTGTAGAACTTAATAGTCACTTCTCCACGAATGTTCTCCTGTACAGGTCGCAATTTTTAACCGATTCTCGTGAAATTTTGTTAGCAAATTCTATGATTAAGTAGATTTTTTTTCCTTGATCCATTTATGGATTTTTTCAAAATGCGAAAGATTACAAAAAGGACTTAGGGTAAAGGCACCAGTAGTCAGCCTTATAACGCATTTTTAAAGTTTGTACTCTCGACGTTTCTACAGGATTAGTCGGATAAATAAACGCATAACATGGTTAGATTAATTGTTTATTATAGTTTTAAAACAAAGTATATCAAAAAATAACAATCCTCTTTATAATATCTATAATTAAGATTAAACATAAAATGGCACTTTTCTCCAGTAGTCAGCCTCTAAAATCCAGTAAGCAGCCTTTGTGTACCCAGTACTCAGCCTTTATAAACTATTAATAACAATGAAATAAAAAACACTATTATTTGTATTAAAGTTAACGATATTATAATATTTATCATTCCTAGGTAGGAAGCTAGAGTATAGGTAGGTACATATACTCTTATAAGTACAATTCTCATGCCACGAAATTTGTAGGCCATAGGTGCTTAAAATTATTCTTGCAAACGAATAAACACTGTATTTATCTTCTTATTTTTTATTAATGAATCTGTTTATTTAATAGAATTCATTATTTTAAAAATCGGTTTAAATGCTGGTGAAACCCGTGCAGGGGCCCGTTAGATATTAGAATATTTCTCAACAAAAGTATGTATACACTTTTGAACCTTATTTAAATGAGTTAAAGTTCATAATATTTGGCAGCGACGTACCAAGGAAGATAATGGCTGAGTACTGGATCCGTGAAACCCAGTGGTCAGCCGCATTAAAACGTTATTTCAAATGCGGCTGACTACTGGGTTTTACTCTAAATTGACTGAGACATGCCTAACTAAATTTGAAAATGTAAATGTAACGGTCCTAACGGTCGTATTTGATCGAAAATAAAAGAAATAACTAATAACCCAAAGGTCAGCCGCGGGAGGCTGGGCACTGGATTTTTTGTAAAAAAGTGGTATCCAGTGGTCAACCTCCTCAATTTATAAGTTAAATATTGATATTTCTATTTAAATATAACGCAATTTAATAGATAAACTAACCAATAAACCCATCATTAACAAAAAACAGTAACTTTTAAATTAAAACATATTTTTTCTCACGCGTTAAAAGAACACCACGTGCAGTAAAAAATATGGCGGACATGACATTCTAGCTCTCGTCAACAAACATCACCTTTATGAACGAGTATATTTCTTCTCCCCGATACCTCACCGCACCTGCCGCGTTACGTATTAACGAATAAGGAATCAGAGCTCCTATTTGACTACTCGTGATTTGTTTAATCGAATATACCAGATATTTATGACCAATAAACGACGTAAAAGGCTGACTACTGGTCCCTGGCTGGCCACTGGTGCTGTTACCCTATGTTCCAATATACTATTTTGAGTTCACTGTGATAACGAATCAACGAACTGAGTATTTCTCACTTTTACATTTTCTAAGTTTAACACAAGGTTTTCAGCTAACAGAGCCACTAGTTTTAGCAGAGCCACTATTTTTAACAGTTAATTTACTCATTCTCCCTGTAATTATTGCTGTTTTGTTAAAATAAACAAAACGCTTCCTAGCAGAAACTTGTTTTGTACACTTATGAGCTTATGCCACACCACAATTTTAATGGGTCAATGTTGTAAAATTACAGTCTCACAACGTGCCTACAAGTGTTTAGCCATCCTTTTTTATAGAACGGTAACAACAAAGATGGATGTATGCCGTCATACCTAATACCCGTATAGGCATATGTAGTCACGTTACGATGCCCCAAGATGCGTCTATGTCACACGCAACACACCGGACAATGACTTGGTTAAGGTCAAATTCACTTTCAAACGAGTGCGTAAATCTTACGATCGAGTGTATCATCGGTGACTGTTCTTAAATCTTATTACAACGAAATAAGGTCTACTATAAGTTTGTAAAATGAGTTGTTGTTGTTAGTACATCAAACAGAAACAAACGTTGGTCAACGCTCTAGAATGTTCTTGTAAATAAGTAAACCCACGAGTACCACCTGTGGCGTTACTGGGGCTACCCTTGACTCATCCAAGCTTATAATGAATACGAGTGACCGAGACTAATATTAGCATGCGGCATCAAATGAATGCGACCGGTATTTTTTTTTTAATAGAAACGGATATTTCGCTATCTTAAATGCAACAAAATGGTCATAGTTTGCAGAGTAGTGTAAAATTGATTAATCAAATTAGAATAAAATCAAAAAAATATGATTTCTAATTGTTTATAGCTCTACTTTTTATGAAAAAAGAGTCGGAAAATATTTATAATCACTATAGTGGGTAACTCATGGTATGTTTTTATAGACCAGACCAGTATTTAGTCCATCGCTTTCACCCAATAACCTAGCTCATTTTAGATTCCATCAACTCTCAATAGTCAAGTAAAGAGGCTTTACCCACCACGGAGCAATGGTGTTCCGGACATAGAACGTCTATGGGATAAAAAACCAGACGCCTGCCTAATAATACGGTACCCATTTTTATTTCAGGCAGACGGCACATGATGGGCCCCCACAAAAAGCGACATCTAGGATGACTCCAGCACCGGTGTAAAGGCTTAGGGTATAATCACCTAGTTGTATCAGTAGTTCGTTTTACAACACGTAACGTTTTTACGTTCATGCACGTTGATTATTAAGAGTGTAAACCTGCTTAATCGATTTTTGGAATTTATTTCATTTTAACTTTATTTTATATAAATAAAGGTATACAAACTTCTTGATTTATTCATGTTTCCACTATATAAGTATGCTATTATAGGTAGGTACTTATGATCGAATACATAATAATTTTTAAGAAAAAAAAAACCGATTTCAATGAGGGAGACCGGTGAAAGAACGATTATTGTTGATTGTATATTTCATACAATGTAATTAAAAAGACAGCGTCCTACGCCTAATTATGTAAAAAAGGAGGTAACATGTTTTTTTTGCCACTTGTCTTGAAAATCTAATTTACTTAACAAACACAGCGAAGAGGAGAAATCGCCAAACGTGTACTATGCGTCGTTGAAGAGTTCCATTCTGATCATCATCAGCAGTTCTACTTCATCAAATGTCAATTTTTAAAATGTAATTGCTTGATTTGTCAAAGAAAATACAAAAATCACTATATGTATGCCTTTCATATTTGAAGAGTTCCCTCGATTCCTCATGGACCCCATCGTCAGAACTCAAACTTGACAAAAAATTGTTTTGAAAATTTCATTTACTTAACAAACACAACGAAGAGGAGAAATCGCCAAACGTGTACTATGTGTCGTTGAAGAGTTCCATTCTGATCATCAGCAGCAGTTCCACTTCATAAAATGTCACATTTTTAAATGTAAATGCTTGATTTGTTACAGAAAATACAAAAATCACTATATAATGCCTTTCACATTTGAAGAGTTCCCTCGATTCCTCATGGATTCCATCATCATAATTGAGTTTTGACAAAAACGGGACCAATCTGTATATAGGTATATGAATTCAAACAAAAAAATAATTTTATAAATCGGTTCAGAAATGACGGAATTATGGAGTAACATACATTAAAAAAAAAAAACATACAACCGAATTGATAACCTCCTCTTTTGAAATCTTGAAGTCGGTTAAAAAGGATAATTAAGTAATAAATAAACATTGGTTTTTGATAATCTTCAGAAGCCCAAGGCGAGACAGCGTAAAGATCTAGAAGTTATTGGTTCATACATAAACATGCATTGTTAAGTTTGTGTAACATCGCATTTCTATTTTCTACCCACTGGTCATAATAAAATTTAAATTTACTATATGATGCGCGGTCAGGTTTCGTTACACTGGCTATGTTTATGGATGATAAACATTACTTGTATTTATGTTACTTGAAACCAAAGTAAGCCTGCCTTGCTTAATATGAATTCATGACACCATACTTAGGGGTTACATTATACTAGAGAAAATACATTAGGTACGGTACATTGTGATGTCTTTATATACAAGATAATTCTTGTATACGTTGAACACTCGATGTCGAATATATGTTTATACTTTTGTACCTTACTATCCTTTAGAATAAGGCAAAAATTCAAACATATATTTGACGTTGACTGTACCTATTATATTTATTCCAACATTAGACTTCGGGCGTCGAATATCGAGTATGCCTATTGAAAATACATCACAATGTTTAATTTCACCAAACCCGTGAATCTATCTTCAATATCTTATAACCCAATAAAGGCCTAGTTTCTCCTCTGGATCGGAAGTCACTTTCATAAAAACTTGTGCCTACGTCAATTCTCGGCATTAGTTGCCAAGCGGCACCTACGGGCTATGGCACAAAGCCGGAACAATGCGAGGAAGACGGCTTACTACAACTCGGGAGCAAAACTTATAAAATAATGAATAGCAGTACACAATGTGTGCCTATAGGTACATGTGTCTAATGTTATTTAATGTTAGGCCCATTGATTAACAGCCCGCCGGACGGTATCGGCCTGTCAGTTAGAACAAAAGTTGACAGTTCCGAACAACTGACAGGCCGATACCGTCCGGCGGACTGATAATCAGTGGGTCAATTTAATAACCTGTAGAAATTTGTATTATTATAGCGATCCTTAAAAAAATATAACTTAAACCTTCCTCAAGTAACGTTCCATTGATAGGTGAAAACCGTTATCCGTTCAGTTTTTGAGTTTATCGCGAACATACATACATACAGACAGCTTTCATAAGGTGTACAGATACCGTTGAATTGAAAGCTAAGTTATCAAATGTTATTATGCCAATTGGCTTCTTAGCTTTATCAGAAGTGTTATTAAAAATAATAGTAACACGTACCCGACACTTTAGTGTAATGCCCCTATTGAGAACGAACGGGCTCCAGAACAACATCAGTATTATATATTAACACGAGTACATAATGAATACATTTATTTTAATTACCTTTTAAATTGATAAATCTATTTATTCTGACTTATTGATTTAGCCACTAGTTAAAAAAACTATTCACTGACGAAAACACAATCACACTTCACTTCACTAAACAATATTTTTATTAATATTGAATATTTAGGAGCATCACCGGTCCACGCCGTGGTTGCCTCACATTTGAACATGCCTCGAGCACCAAAGAACGGTCACCACCACTGTTGCGTTAATCCCACCATTCGACGGATTTAATTATATATAAATTATTACTTTATTACACCGTTTATCGAATTGCGCGCATTGCAGTCACTGAAACTTTGGAATTCCTAAATTGCAATCCAATCTCATTCTTAACGAAGCGCAGTAACGCCTGCATATATAAGCGCCTAACAACATATTTTGAAAAAGACAATAGGTAGCTACTTACAAAAATCAGTCTAGAGCATGTCAGGCCATGCTCAGTGTAGGGGTCCGCGGAACGGGGGCTATTAGTAAGTATCATGTACTCGTACTATCAGCTACAAAAGCTTTTATTTTACGATTTTTCCCATATATTTTGGACCCAAGGGGGGACACATATTTATTTCTTTCGCTGCGATTATTTCCGAAAATATTCAATTTATCAAAAATGGTTGTTGGAATCCCGTATTTTTGAAAGACCTATCCAACGATACCTCACACCATTGAGTTACAACGAACAAATAAAATAAAAAATAAAACATTTTATTGTCATACAAAATGTTTTTTTTTCTTCTATCATATCCTAAAATAAAATAAAAAATGTACTTAGTTTTTATTTTACCGTTCTGTCGCCATGCGTGATTTATGTATCCATGCCCAATTGCAGCTCTAGCATAAGAGTGTTCGGAAAGAGAAGAGTCGTGGAATGTATGGGGCCCAATACATTCCACGACTTATTTCACGAACCTAACGATCACGGAGCAAAGCCGCGGACGGACAATGGCGAAATTATAAGGGTTCCTAGTTGACTACGGTACCGTACCCTAAAACTGACACATACACTTAAAAACAAAAGCGTTTTTAAATTTTCGTCGTAATTGTCATACTGGTCAAGGACTATATTTTAAGTGCATTGTTTTTAAATGTTTAGCAATAGGTATTTTGTGAGGTGTGCATGTACATACGATATAATAATATTGAATAATATATACCAATAAATTAATAATTGTCATAGTATAACCACCACATTATCCACCGCTAAAACAAAACAGCAATTTCCTTTGTTTTTTTTACCATACATAATTATATCTCCACCATGGAAAAAACGTGTGAGAGCCAGGATTGTCAGGATGGCGGGTGTACCAAAATAAAATAAGCAAAAAGTATACCATATTTTCGTACCTCATTTGTACTATTTACTGAAGTTGTTGAAGTTGATTCAGAATGGCACTCCATGATGGCGGGTGTATTTTTATTACGCAATGATCGCGCGATTATTAATAAATTCTATAAAAACCAAATTTTGTACGATTTTTGCACCTTCATATTCAATCATAATATTCATCATTTGACGCATTTTATTCGTGGTTTCCAAATTTTACTTATTTTACTTTTTACATTGCTATTATGTTTTTGCAGGCGCTACCATTTTTATCCTTACCAATTTAATTTTTAAGCAAAAACGCTACGGTACAATTATTTTTATTACGCCAGCAATTATTACCTTTCACATTTAATCTGGTAAGTTCAATTAACTCAGAAAATTATGTCTTAAAAAAGGCCAGGCAACGTGTCCAGGGATTCTTCCTAAAAGAAAAACCCTTTTTCGATTATTGTTATTACGCTAGGAATTAGTGAATTGCTCGAGTACTGTCAGAATGGCGGGTGTACTGTTTTTGGTAATAACTTTAAGTACCGGGAGGTAAAAGTTTTTAGGAAGGTACAAATTAGGAACAAAAATATGGTATGCGTTTTGTTTATTTTATTTAGGTACACCCGCCATCCTAACTCTCACAAAAAACACAAACAAAATTATTGCTGTACTAGTCGACTGTAATGGTTGAATTAAGATTTCGTTTACCAAACTATAAT
Organism: Cydia pomonella; assembly: GCF_033807575.1. Classification (NCBI taxonomy): domain Eukaryota; kingdom Metazoa; phylum Arthropoda; class Insecta; order Lepidoptera; family Tortricidae; genus Cydia; species Cydia pomonella. Next base: position 11,430,780 of record NC_084715.1, read on the forward strand.
TGCGTACTTTTCATGTATGAGCTTCCAACACAACTATAATATTTATTTCGATACGCTGTAGTCAACTATAAAGAATTTGACTAATCACGTGCCACCGCATCCCCAAAGAAAAGACATAAACGGGCAACTATTTCATGACCATATTTATTCAACGCGCGTTTATGTCTTTTGTACTACATTTTCTACTATACTTGCCAATTTTCATTAATTATTTAGGTTTTATAGTAAACAAGTATTATTTTAGATGACTCGTAGAAAAAGTATTGTATACAATAGTGATATAATCAAGCTTTTCAAGCTCGTACTTACTTAGGAAACTCAACAAGCTTCGTTGCTTAAACACGGTATTCGGCTGAAATGAAAAGCTCTCTATTATATCAAGACTGTATAAATAAAATACTTACTATTCTTTGTTCCTCTAATACATGGGTAGGACTTTTAACAACAGTTCATCGGCATCCCCTATCAATATTTTAAAATTATGGGTCATCGTAGAACCCCGCAATTAGTTATTGACATTGTGACATGGTTCCGTCTAATTACAGTACATAGGTATTTTAGTATACAGGATGGAAAAAAATCTATGGGCCCTGGAGGGGAACTACTTTAAATCCTTTAATTAGCTCATTTTACTGAAAGAAATATTCCTTTATTTTGATTTAAAAACTGCATCCAAAGATCTTCTAAAATTCTTTTGTCTCACCCGGGAATCGAACCAACTAAGAATGAAGAAGTAAACCCTCGCTATTTTATTATACGAATCAGCAGGATATATTATAGTTCAGGATAAAATTTATCTAATAAATATTTGGTCTTGTGCAAAAACGTATCACTCTCTGCACACTTTTTAGAACAACAAAGACCCTCTTTCAAAGCATGAGAAATTGTAATGTAAATAAAACAACACTTTAAAATAATGTTACATTTTCCTACTTTTTTTCTTTTTGACAATATTTTAGGATATTTTAATATTTAGCGTATATTTTTAATCTTTTGGGGTTGCCTAATGTAAGTTTTAGGTAACAAACATACAAAAAAAGATAGAAACACGAGACATTAAAGAAAACAACGTTCTTTCCATACTTTTGGCCTTAGGTTACCTATGTCTAGTTTAAGTTAGCGGTTATATCTACAAAACATAATGTACAATACAAGGTACCTAGTACAAAAACGTTCTTCTTATGATTCATTCTTAAGGAGTTTCTGAGACCGACAGTAGGTACAAAAAACGTTTTCATTTGTATTCTGCGACAACACCAGTCCACTCATTTACAAGGCATTTGTTTTATAGCGTCCCTATTTAGTGCCTATAATAAGCCCATAACTTGGAGCAACAATAAATTATTTTACGCAGCGGGAGCCAAAAATAAACCTTTTGTTTTGCAAATTGTAGGACAAGATTCATGGAGCTCTTCGACTATTATGAGCTGAGCTTATTATTTTCATTGTTTATATAATCGTTGCTGTCTACAGTGCTATCGCTTTGCGTTTTTTAGGGTTCCGTACCCAAAGGGTCAAACGGGACCCTATTACTGAGACTTCGCTGTCCGTCCGTCCGTCCGTCCGTCTGTCACCAGGCTGTATCTCATGAACCGTGATAGCTAGACAGTTGAAATTTTGACAGATGATGTATTTCTTTTGCTGCTATAACAACAAATACTAAAAACAGAATAAAAACAATATTTAAGGGGGGCTCCCATACAACAAATATTTTTTTTGTCGTTTTTATAAATAATGGTACGGAACCCTTCGTGCGCGAGTCCGACTCGCACTTGCCCGGTTTTATTTATAATGTGTGATTAATGAATGCATAATGGGACATGGTATAGGTATTTAAAAAAATTTGGTTGTAATTGGTACAAACTATAATTTTGTTTTCGATGTATTCGATAGCATTTGTATACCTACTTAATACCAATATTGGAAGGTATATTGGGTAATAACCTTCAGGTGGGTGTTAGTGCCGATACAGTAGCACCAGTCAGTCCCGTTAGTACCTACCGATATCCTACCAGTACCAGTACAAGCTACAACTGTGCCAAATGCGGGAATTTTCCATAAAGTTACTCGAGTTTTCTGAGAAACTTGATAAGAAATAAAGGAAGTTTCGATTTTTTCCATGTGGAAGTTTCACAATGTTGAGAATTTTTTGACTTCTCTAAGACACTAATACCATTCATGTAGCAGACGTATTGCGTGGTATAACATAACCTGGTTTATAATTAATTACTTAATCAATGATTAAACGTTCGACTTACGACCTTGTGCAAAATACAGCCTTTGTTAATGCTGCCGCTTCCGAAACACTGGAGATTGGGAATGTAGATTAGTTTGCGCAAACGCACGTGACGGGCGCCGGCCAGAGAAAGGTGAGAAGACCTCGGCTGTTATTACATTCGCTTACACAGCTTTCGTCTTAGGCAATCACCCACGGATATTTATATAAAAAAGGTGAGAAGGATCAAATTAGTAATTATAGACCGATTGCCTTACCTACTTCCAACATTTTCGAAAATCTTCGAGAAAGTTATTTACAATAGTTTACTTAGCTTCATACAAGCAAACAAAATACCTAATCCAAATCAGTTCGGATTTCAGAAAGGAAAATCTACATCAATGGCAATATTCAAGATCTTTATGCACATATGGGATGAGATTAATAATAAAAGACCATGTTTTGCTCTTTTGTTGGAACTATCTCAAGCCTTTGATTGCGTTTTTCATAATCTTATACCTTTAAACGAGCAATTCTTGTATATATATATTTCTGTGATCTCGGAAACGGCTCTAACGATTTCGCTGAAATTTGGTATATGGGGGTTTTTGGGGGTATACAATCTATCTAGATTAGTCTTATGTTTGGGAAAACGCGTGTTTTCGAGTTTTCATGCGTTTTTCTTGCGACGCAGAATATGGTCGCTAATTTCGTGTTGCCCGCTACTGTCCGTCTGGTCCAGCGGGTTAAGACGCGGACTGCTAAACGAGTGTTACGGGTTCGAATCTCGCCCGGTGACTAACTTTTGTTTTTTTTTTATGTTCAAGTTTATATATAATTTTTTAATTTTTATTGTTTTAGAAAAGTTTAATTTAGTAAAAAAATTTAGTTAAGATTATCACCTATACACCACCATATTACAATAAATAGTTATAACCGAGCAAAGCGCGGTCGCCCAGGTACTACTACTGTTTTTCGTCAGCTAGAAATATTAGGAATACGAGGAAATGCTCTGAAACTTTTAAAAACTTACTTAGGAAGCAGGCGACAGTTATAGAATCGTTTAATAATTTAACAAAATCTATAGAGCAGGAACTATCCGACTTTGAAACTGTCAACGTAGGAGTACCGCAAGGAAGTGTATTGGGTCCACTAATTTTTCTAATTTATATTAATGAATTACCCAAAATTGTTAACTAACTATGCGATCTATTTGCTGATAACGCTACGCTTTTATTTTCAGGATCATTAACAGATGAACAACTTGAACACAGTATAAATAACACACTAGGACTTGTAGTTGAATGGCTGAAAACATTAAACGAACGTAAATTTAAACAAAACAAAACTCATTCAATTTAGAAATTATAGAACTTCCTATGTCTATCACTATCACCGTTAAACAAGGAGTGGTGACAATAGAACAAGTGGACAGTGCTAACTTCCTAGGAATTACAATAGATTCTCATCTCAATTGAAAGTCTCATATTGCAGATTTAAACTGTAAAATTGCAAAAGCATGTGGCATCATTTATTGAGGTGATTGTGTTGACGTTCTATCTACATTCAGGTTACAAAAAAGATGCTTACGAAACATGTTTCACTTCCACAAGCGTCACTCATTTAGAAATATTTTCAAGGAAAAGCAGATTTTAACTTTAACTGGAATCTACATATTTGAGCTTTGCCTCTTTGTAAAGCGCAATGGAGAGTATTTCACAAAATTGACCACAATTAATGATAACTTGCGCATGCAATATAAATATAACTGTCGCATTCCAAAGGTAAATAATAAACTTATGGATAAAAGTGCCTACATTGCAGCAATAAAAGTTTTTAACAAGTTGCCTGTTGAAATAAAGTCTGTACAGAGTAAAAACTTCAAAATAATAAAAAAAAATGGCTTCTCAGTAGATTTTTCTACAGCATAAAAGAGTTTGACAATTATGATAATAGTGCATGCATGTATTAATTTTGTTATTTAGTTTTAGGTTAGTTATAATTATATTGTACGTCCGTGATGGATAAACTGTTGGTTCTTAATTGTATTATTGTTTGTCAACGTCTTTGTACACTGTTAAACAATAAATCTTATGTTATCTTATTTCATAGTTGTTTTATAAATAAAATATTTCTTACTTAAAATGGTCGTATGGGGCTCTAAGCTCTTAAAAGGAATTATACAACAAAATTAGTCTCTGTCCCTTGAAATGTCTCGCGTTGCTTGTAATATTAATAACAATTTTTTTATAAATAAATACTCGTAGTGTAAGATGTGTAAATAGAAAAGTACTTAAATAAAAATTAATGCCGCTTTTATTACCTCTATAATGTTCTCGCTGCTGAGGTAAAATGTGCCAGATGATACTAAAAGGCTGCTTTTCATGTCTCTCGGTACGCTGGTGATACATTGAATTAGAACGGAATGGATTCAAACAAAACAGAACAGTCCCAGTAAAGACCTTCTTAAATTGGTTCGTCTGAAGCGAGTGCTTGGTAAGCGGTACTAAAAAGTACATTTGTGATGGCCGCCCGAGCGCCTGACCGGTAATCGTTGCCCGTAATACCTATGCGGATTGCCATTCATTACATAATTTATGTAATGCACTAAGTGTACCAACCGAGACCGCATCTTAGGTTACAAGTTCGAACTTAGTCAACCGAATTATATCTATTTCGACGTAGACTGCCAGACGTAGATTGGTAGAATAGGAGTGGCCTTTACTACCGAACAGAGATGAGCTAATAAAAAATACAGTCAGTGGCTCTCTTTGTTTAGGTATTTAACAAAATGTAAATAAACCTCAATAAGGTATTTTACTGGGCAAGAATGTTCTTCACGTCAATCTATTTAACTCGATGTGTAGACTAGGCAATTAATGCTCAAAAAAGTTGTAGAGGGAAATGCTTAGAACACAATTTTTGATTTTGTTACTTTGTTGGGACGAGTTAGGAGGTGAATCCGCCTCTCCCCCCGGCTCAAGGGCTACGACCAGGGAGGCAGGGACTTTTGATAAGTTCACCTCCTCCTAACTAGTCCAAACAAAGTTACGGAGTCAAAAATTGTGTTCCAAGCATTTCTCTCTATACCTTCTTATTACTTGGCATCGTGTCAAAACTTACAGAATATCATGATATATTAAGTACTTACTCAACTTAACAACGAATCTAGAAAAATGTCGGGGTGATTTGATTAACCAATAGTATTTCAGTTTTATAATATTTGCTATTACTTCGCCCTAGTAAAGAACCTAAAACGAGATGGAATATTTAGCCATTCGAGGGTAGATGAAAACATTACACAATTAAATGAAATAGGTTAAAGCCAGAACGACGAGAAACAGATCCAGGTTTCAAGTACTCGAAAATATAACACCACATTTTTAGGGTTCCGTAGCCAAATGGCAAAAAACGGAACCCTTATAGATTCGTCATGTCCGTCTGTCTGTCCGATTATGTCACAGCCACTTTTTTCCGAAACTATAAGAGCTATACTGTTCAAACTTGGTAAGTAGATGTATTCTATAAACCGCATTAAGATTTTAACACGAAAATAGAAAAAAAAAAACAATAAATTTTGGGTGTTCCCCATACTTAGAACTGAAACTCAAAAAATCTTTTTTCATCAAACCCATACGTGTGGGGTATCTATGGATAGATCTTTAAAAATGATATTGAGGTTTTCAACATCATTTTTTTTCTATAGTTTGCGCGAGAGACACTTCCAAAGTGGTAAAATGTGCCCCCCCCCCCGTAACTTCTAAAATAACAAATCTAAAAAAATATATGATATACATTGCCATGCAAAATTCCACCGAAAATTGGTTTGAACGAGATCTAGTAAGTAGTTTTTTTTAATACGTCACAAATGGTACGGAACCCTTCATGGGCGAGTCCGACTCGCACTTGGCCGCTTTTTTTTATACGTGACGAATTGATATCACGGTTTGTTAAAATTACAAAATATTAGTCTAACTGATACTGTGTTAAAGAGGGGAAAACCCCTCTTAAACACAGATTAGGATGAAAATTTGCATTTTACAACGCAACGTTTAAGGGCTTAGCCTTGGGATGGACACAGGTTCGGGAGGAAGGAGTGGTAAATTAAACAGACCGTCACAGCGAATGCAAAATACATATAAGGGTCTAGATTAGCAATGTGCCATAGAGAATTTACAAAAATTGCAAAGTTCACATGAAATTTTCTCGGTATTTTTTTCTGCACGTTTATTGCGTAACTTTCTTACAGTTAGTTTCGAATTCGATTTCTATGACACTTGAAATAGGCGCCAATAGTGCCTTAAATGTTAATTGAAATAGTCATCAACAGCTAAAAACATACAAATAATCCCTAATCTGAACAGGAACTTTTTAAGTGAAAACTTGAATGAGAATTTTCTCATGAAAGTTTCCAGAAATGCTAGGAAATTTTGCTATAACATTAAGTGGCCCACGGTGGCATAATGACGAAGAATATAATTTTATATGGAGATTGACAGCCTTTATCATTTACTTGTCAGTGTTGTCACTACTAAAATGTCAGATAATACTTATGAGCAAACTATGTGTAAATGGGAGAGAGAGAGACAGGGAGACTTTATACCGAGATACAAGGCAAAGCAATACTCGAGAGAATGTGGGTGGTTACGAAGATGGTTATTTTTGTTTGGCAACCAGTTTTGCAACTGGTACAGACAGAGCACGTGATTAGTTGGTGGCTATAATTATTACATGTGTAAGATTTAAGCAAAATTTACCTACTATAAAGACCGATTAGAATAAAATAAGCTTTTATACAGGATGTTTATTTAGGCACCTGCAATAAATAAACATCCTGTATCAATGAACACGAGAAGAAGCGATCAATCAAAACAAATGACCCAGCATAGAGTTTGATTTTATCACAGAAATCGAATATTTAACTACTAGTGTGGCTGGCCTACGCAGTACATTTTTAAATGTCATTTATTCTATAGTGTATTTCGAGTTTCCCAATGAATCAACCCACAGGTTTATATTTCGAAGAAAATAAATCACTAAATATGAACTCAGAGGATTCTCCTTACGTTTTAGCATATCGACGTCGTTATAGAAAAAAATCACAAGAATATTCGAAATATGAAACGATAAAAGATAGTATGAAGACGGTTGGGAAAGAGTATTGCTCTGAATCTTCGATATGTGGACTTAAACATCTAGTAAACGAAAACACGACGCATATGGAGAGGTAATATCCGCACGTGAAAGTACTTACTGATTACCTGTTCGTTTTAATGCTTATTGCAAGTTGTTTTTAACTTGTTTGTGTTGCTGCCAGCTTAGACTTGTTTGTCGTAATTACATCTTTGCAGTACAGACTCTATTACACAACTTTAGCACTATTATGTCACGTAACTTATCTCCACAGGATCATTTGGGTCATAATCCTGATCAGTGCATTGATCTGTTCCGTATCCTTGGTCTGGTTTACTTTTAGTAAGTACTATAAGGCGCCTTTAGTGACCACTCAAATGCCTGAAGGTGTCTCCGTTAGCACCATAATCTTCCCAGCTGTGGGGATCTGCTCGAATAATAGGATCAGCAAGCGCGCCGTCACCGAGCTTGCTGAAAATCTGTAAGTTTCAAAATTACACACGCTAAGTACACACGATAAAGCAAGCTCATCTAAATTATTTCACTCCTTTTTACTCAGACTTAAAGAGGAACGTAACAAGAAGTACAATAAAACGGAGATGATGTCGCTCCTTTTTGGTCTGGGCCAGTTATACAACTTGCAAGGCTTAAGTGGGGACAATTTGCGAGCGAAGCAACTCCACGTCGCACTGGGTGATTACGACGTCACAGAGCTAATGCGAGATGTGGGTATTATCTAATTTTCAAAATACGGTATGTGCCACGTACACGTAGTTACAACTTAGGATTTTTGTTTGCAGCTGACCCCGCATTGCGACGATTTGCTGTTGCGATGTGCTTGGAACGACAAGGCAGAGGATTGTAATCACTTGTTTAACTTCCGGCTGACTATGAACGGTTTTTGTTGCACGTTCAACTACCTACGACAGTCCGATATTTTTGAAGAGTAAGTTTTCTTCTTCAGACAGTTTTGATCGATTTTCCTGAAATAATAGATATGATCACTCTCTAAAAGTTACATAAGTGGATTGTATACCTCGATAATGACCAATAATACAGGATTCTTATTACTTACTTCATGCATTTCTTAGATACTAAGTATCTATAGAAATCCAAAAACCAATTTTTAAAATATGAATACACCTGACTAACTCACAATATTTCAGCAGAAAGAGCGATTACCGAAACATCGATATGTACAAATACGGAAACAAGTCCAGTTTTGACTTCGATATGGGACTCAAAGTGCTACTTAAAATAGACGATAGTGACGATTTTTATTACAACATTCCATCTCTCGGTTCGATTGTAAGTTATTTTACTGTTTTTGTTCAGTTTAGCTGCAACTAAAACTAATAGTACCTATGTCTGGTACTATTCGTTTTAGTTGCTAGAAACTATAACAGAAAGTAATTAGAGTGAGTAGTATTATATCCCAACTAAAACATAAATGGGAAATGAGAGCTAAGTGCAATATTAAGAATACCTATGTGTCGTTTCTGCCTCGCCGACAAAATAATTGAGATCTACGAGTATATGGATGCTAAGTTCTGTGCTGTGTAGAAAATCATTAGCAAGGCATGGTGGTCGACTTCAAATGCTGCCATGTTTTTTTTTTAATAATACGTCGGTGGCAAACAAGCATACGGCCCGCCTGATGGTAAGCAGTCTCCGTAGCCTATGTACGCCTGCACCTCCAGAAGCGTTACATGCGCGTTGCATTTGGGTTATTTCTACTCACAATCATGAGCACTATCGATTTAAGCAAAAAAAATATATATTTGTCCCACTTTTAATTGTCAGTTTTGTAACGCAGTTAACCATACGTTGTATCGACCGTTAGACCGTTACCAAACTGACTAATAAATTTTGTATGGAGAATTAAGGATAATTAAGGCAAAACGGGTGCATTTTTTTCTGAAAACCCCTAGTGTACATTGATGCCAAATATCAAGCTTCTAGGTCATCTGGAAGTGGAATAGGCTGTGGTTAGGTTTTTGATGTATAAGTCAGTCAGTCACAAAAATACCGGTTTTTAAACGTTAATTTATCAATTACTGTTTGAGCTACGTTTATGATTTTTTTTTATTTTAGACAAGCTAAGGGGCTAAAGGGGCTTGAATAAATGTGTCGTTATCAAGCAAAAGGTACCACATTGTCGCTTGCCATAAGGACACTCTTACAGGTTATTCGTATAAAGATACAACCAAATTTCGTCCTTATGGTAAACGACAACATTTTGCTTGGGAAAGTCACAAATGTGCCACATTTCATGTGTGTAGGTTAAATAGGTTTCAAGTTGTTAGGGGGTCAAAAGTAGCTCAAATGGTTAGTGTAATATTAATATTACACACGGTTGCTGCGTCGCCAGTTCCTTTTTCTTTGAACTTGGCTGGACACGCTGCCGCGTGTCTATATAAAGAAAACTTCTAAATGCTATATTTTCTTTGTATAACAATTTTTGGCGGCGGGTTCATTTGACTTTTAACGATAACGGAAGCTGTTGTTATCTATAATTAAATCTATCTCCATGTTTTCAGTTACAGTTTTCAGATGCTTATGATTTTCCTGATGCGCCTAGCGGAAGTTTTTCAATGAAAATAATAAGCCCCAGCGTTCAAGTAAGTCAAACAAATAAATATTTGGGGATAGGTAATCTTACACAGATAATCGACCTATTTAGCCCCAAACTAAGCAAAGCTTGTACTATCAGTCCAGGGTGACGGTAAACATCCGTATATAGTATGTAGATAAATACATACTTATGACTCAGGAACAAAATAAATATCTGTTTTCATGACACAACTAAATGCTCTTACCAGAATTAGAACCCAGGACTATCGGCTTCATAGGCAGCAGTTAGGCAGGGTCACTACCCACTAAGCCAGAGCGGTCGTCGATTTTGAAAGATTTTTTTATTTACCCAAATCTGTAATTATAACAAATATAAATTAATATCATAGTCATAAAAAAATAAGCCAGACGATTTTGTTGAGTTGCCGGACTCGTGCAAAATAATTTTACAAAAATTAAAAAAGTTTCTTGAGGCAGTCTGTAATTGTTATAACTAAAAATGAAATATCTAAATAGTCATTAAAAAATTAACCAGACGATTTGCTCGGGACTTTCTACCTGCTAGACGATCTACAAAGTTACTCTCACGCAAAATATGTTTTTCTACAATGCAAATTGTATGCAAAATAAAGTTATTTTTGTAGTGTAGTAAATTAAAAGTACATGTAGGTACGATGTGATTGTGAGTATGAAGATGTGTATATTTATGATAATTATGAGTACTTATATATCATTATGGGTATGAATAGGGTGTGGGCATGCCTAAAACGTAGTCTGACTAATTCGAGTTATGCCTAGACTAACCGAGAAATAGTCGCACTGAGACTTAGGCCTCTTGCATTATTGTCCAAAAGCGAATCTGGCACAGTGAGACTTACACTCGAGAGAGAGAGAGGATCGACTCAAAGCATAATATATAACAGCTCAGTTATATGTGACTACTAACTCCGTTGGATTTTCTGTCAGTTACTTGTATCATCAACGTTTAATTACTAAGCAAATGCCCACAGATGACAGTAATGGTAACAGCGAGCTTCACCGAAGCCTCCCGCGACATCCAGCACGTGTCCGTGAAGCTCCGCAGCTGCCTGTTCTACGACGAGTCCTCGTACCTGCCCTTCTACACGCACAGCGATTGCATGCTCAAGTGTCGCATGCTCTTCCTGCTGCAGAACTGCAACTGCACGCCGTTCAACATGCCCAAGATCAATAATAGGAGGACGTGCGACATGCAGGATATACCGTGCCTTGGTATTTATTACGGTGAGAAGCTGAAAGATGAATTCGGGGGGCTTATTACGATTGTAATAACCTAATAACAGGTTATTTGGATTTTTTATGGGTACAATCTATCAACCGTCAACAGTGACGTTTTATCAACTAGAAATGTCACCTACGACAGCTGACAAATCTTACCATATTCAAAACCAGATCAAATCCAATAACTGTACAATACACAATACAATTACTCGTACAATCAGAATAAGCATCTTGCTCTTTTTTCAGTGACTCGAATATTTGGCCTCACTATATCTAAGTAGGATATACTATAGTTATAATAGGCAAATATCCATCCGTGGGTCCACTATCATAACCTGCATTTATCGCTTAAATTCCTAAGTTAAGTCCTTCAGGCCGTGAACACCATAAAAGTGTGAAAATAACAATTATTTACTTACGGGTCCCCAGCAAGCTAGGTTATCCATACAAACCAGTAGTTACGCTCTCATTTTAAAACGACTAACCAGATTGCTCTGAAGCTTTGTACTTTCAATATCAATAGGATAAGGTATATCTAGTCCTGTAATTAGTTTATGTAGCTTCAGATGCCATAGTTAAAAAATACAGCGAATTTAAATTTTTCATACAAAACTTGGTTTTGCTCTATTTCGTTTGTTTTATAAACTGGAGCTATATAAACCTCATGCCATTGTATGTGCAAAGTTTCATTACAATCCAATACGTAGTTTTAAAAAGAGAAAGAAATTTGTATGGGAAGGTGAAACTCTGCTCGACTCTTAACTAGAAGCATTTTCTGATAAGTAAATATAGCAACAATAAACAAGATGTATTGCAAAGCGTTGCAGTAGCGTAAGTGTTATGCCAAATTATGAAGAGCTGGTTTAGTACACCCAATTTTGAAAATCACCTACACTGTTTTCGGAGTTATTCCAATGCACTTAACAACTTTTTGCAAAGGTTAGTTAGTTATTAGTAGCATCTAATTAGTGTTTTTGTTACACGTTACCATCATATACCAAATCGGTCGGACCTTCTAAGATCCCTTTTAGATGATAAATTCGCTGGCATTAAAAAGGTTTAATCGTGATTTAATCCATCAAATTCTAGCGTTGAACATTCTTAATGATCGCTTGACTAGGCGTGATTTCTGCAACAAGCTTTGGAATGGTAACTACTCGTAGATCAATCATCTTCAATCACTGAATCGTTGCAAGGTTGAAGATGTTGAAATATAAATTATCACCGTCTTAAACTACTCATTGGCCAATGGCCATGTTATTTCTATAGGTATTGGTTTTAAGCCTTAAGTTTTTTAGGGTGACGGGTATACCTATTGTTTTTCTATATATTGATTGTTAAATAAATAACATGAGAATCCTACCATTCGTTTAACCCATTACCGCTACCCATTACCCACACCCACTTTTGTTAGGACTGTTTAATTTAAATGTTTATATATTTTTATTTATAATTATGTTATGACTTTTATTAATTTAAATTTTTAATTTATTTTATATTTTATGCCAGTGACCAATTTTTATTAAATAATATAATTATTAAAATTTTATAAGTTTTATATGTATTTAAATTAATGCTTGACACGTTTGAATTATTTTTGATGAAATGTTTTTATGTTTTAATTAACTTCCTGAGGCTAGTCAAAGACGTAATATTAATATTAACAAAAAACCATTTTATTCTATCAAAGTGTATGTATTGGTCACCCGGTATTGTATACTCCTAGCCCTAAGTATACGTGTTGCATGGTAGGCTCTAGGAAATTGTAATAGTCATAGTTTAACATTATTATTTAAGACTGTTATTAACACTTCTATGGGATATGCCTGATGATTATATAATTTAATTTAATGGGTCTTTAAAAATAACTTGAATGTTTCTGAAAACTTATTTGGATAAATTGAATACTTTTGGAAAAAACCCGTTTCCAAAGGCCGAATAATGTTAATCCCTATTTAACTTTCAAACCAAAGTTCAAAAAAGATATCGGGAGATAAACCGTAGAATAAAGTACTACAAAAATACTTTAAAAATAATCGATTGAGCCATTTTTGAGTTTTCTTTAAAAAAACCCTTAATAAAAGGTCGTAAGTGCAGCGTGAATACGCACTTTTGCGCGACGTGCAGTCATCTAGAACACCGATAGAACTTAAGTCCCATATTTTTAAGGTAGATAGATTCTTATTAAAAACAAAATTGTTAACTACGCATTATCACAAACTGCCTATCACTGATGATTACCCTTTAAAAAAAAAAAAAAACTAGCGTCCTATATGCTTATTATGTAAATATTGTTAATATACGTTAACACTCTGCAATAAAAAAACAATTTAGTTCTTAAATCTCACTCTTTTAATATTTTATCAGCAATCGTTTTTTCTCACCTAAATGAGTAAATACGGGTATTTATCGGATACTTTGAGTAAATACTCAGTATTTACTCCAGGGATCGGAACCGATTTTTTGCAAAAACATCGAAATAACCATATATTTCGGTTTATTTTATACTCTAAATGTAGGACTCAGTTGTGTTTTCAGATAACGACTTCGTATTATTAGATTGCCTAATTAGAATTGAAGTAATTAACAAAGATCGAAAAAATACCGTTTTCGTTCCCATACAAAAAATACCGGTTTCCGATCCCTGATTTACTCACCCCTACCCATCTTTAATCCCTACTAATATTGTATAATGCGAAAGTAATTCTGTCTGTTACCTCTTAACGCTTAAACGGCTGAACCAAATTCATTAAAATTTGGTATGGTGATAGTTTCAGGCCCGGCAAAATACCTAGTTCAAGTCAATCATTATCGTCATTCACCTAGACGAAGTCGCGGAGGGAAACTAGAGTGACAATAAATTCCGCTGAACAAATTTCAATAATCGACTATAACATAACAATTTACGTGACCGCAGTGGGTACTTAATACTTTTGTAACAAGGAATGGTAAAATGCATCATTTAAAATCTACAATGCCTACATCTAAAACCTTGAAACGAAAATTTATTTTGTTCTCAGCTCAATCCATCACCGTCCGTCCCGAAGTGGACGAGATACCAGCAGAGCTGGAACTCGACAAGGTGGGTGGAGGTATTCCCTGCCCCATGTGCTACCCATCGTGCTCCAAGACCATGTATTACTACGACTTTAACAACGTCATTATCTATCCTAGCTTCTTGAACAACGTGCCGGATGAAGATAGAGAAGATTGGCTGTAAGTTACTATTTTTGATTTGTGTTAATGTTATCAGGAATAACAGGATTCCAATTATTTAATTACGCATCAAATACCAAAAGTAGTCCTAGAATTAGCGACCTACTTGACGGTGGTGCAGGGTGCAGTGAATTTGTATCTATCTATTATTTTGTGTCTGTTGTCACCCCATTATGAAATGTGAAAGAAGGTAGTTACGAGTAGACTAATTAGTAGGTGTACAAAAGGATCAAATGGACCGGTTTATACAATGTGGAAAAAAATGTTTATTAATGTAGTAAAAAATATTATCAGTAAAATTATACACGCTAGTGACGTATTTCAAAGGATTTAAAGGCACAGTTGTTGATGGCACTTTCGTTTCTGAAAGTAGTTTTCTCAATTTTGGACTTCGGACTACCAACCATTTGCAACCAGACCTTCATATCTTGTAATGCTTTTGGCGGTCCTTGCAGCTGTCCGACCACGGTTCCTTGGGCGGTGTTCATTACCCAACCTTTCAGTCCTAACTCAAGAGCTTTCTTCTGCGTATGTTTCCTGAAGTAAACGCCTTGCACTTTGCCGAAAACTTCAAAATCGGCTGTTGCCAATGTCACTGCTTTGTTTCCTGCCATTCCTTAATAACTTTTTATTTATTACGTGTTCGATGTGTGTTAAAACTTTAGTAATCGTGTAAAAATACAAAAATTTTGACTTAATATGTTTTGTTGCTTTGGAAACGGCATTCGCTTAGGCCTGTTGAAAACCAGCGAGAAGGTTGCTATGCAACATTTTTAGGGTGCGTTCACATTAATACTCTGAGCTGAGCTATTAGCTCACGTAGTTATATCCAATACGATTAAATACATGTTTAGATTAAGTTTATTTATAACCTTAGTCATAACATAATTATAACAGCGCTCTTTGACCTACAAGTACTGATGTGTCGTTGGAAAATTGCAAAATTTTCAAATGGAATGATTTCGGAAAGCCTCAAAAGTAATGTTATAGTGTTAACTTTTTTCCTCAAAAATTTAATCTGAGTGTACTGAATTATAGTGTCGTTTACATATTATTTTACCGCAATAGGTATTAGAGATCATGGGATCCCTAGCGTGTCGGAAGAAATAATAGATTGTGTCACAAGGGAGCAAAATGACATGTTTACGGCGAGAGTGAACAATGAATTCGGAACGAAGCGTTCTACAATTAAATCCCAAGCGTAGCGAGGATTCTAAAATAGCATCCTGAGCGTACGGAGAGATTCAACTTATAACGTCCAAGGTGGAAATAATTTTGCTGACATGCTGACACATACTGTTTTTCACATCACTTATGAGGAAATTATTATACTCCGAAAAATTTAAGCTAAAAAAATGCAAAAATAATGAAATCGTACAGAAAATTGATACTTTGATCCCTCCAAGCAGGGAAGAAAAAGCCCTATTTCAAATGAGTCATGTGGGAAAGTTAATTACCACTACTTTTGAGGTTAGGAAAATTATAATCTTAAAAAAACTGAGTATATATCATATTTTGATATCAAAATTGTAATTTTCCATTTCAAAATGTGAAATACTCCTGAAATTTCCTAGATATTTTCCAATTTTTTAGAAACTCTCTGCAACGTCTGCATCGGTACTAGGTACTGTAATGTTGCGCTCGTCTAAGTTTTGTAGCCAATATAAAATTCAAACTACGCTATGGTACGAACGTAAAATTGTCGCCGTCAGTTGCCACTGGGCATTTATCCCCCCCTAGTGCTTCCCTGCCTTTACTGTTCTACTAAGGCATAATAACTAAACCAATGCTTTGATTGGTACCTAAGCGAAGATAAATGTTCAAACTCCGAGTGGGGAAAATGTGACTAACTAGTACCGTAAACTTCCTCAACATTGCCTATCTTAACAAAGATTACCCAACTTGAACAAACAATGCATGGTTCGGTGTCAAAGCCAGGCAATGTTTGTCATGTTGACCTAAGGTACTGAAAAACTGAAAAAATAGATTAGAGAGTTTCACGTGTACATTTATTATGTAACATGACACATTTAACGGCGTATCGTAAAGGTCTGAAAACTACAATTCTTTATCGGCCCTTCATTTTTGAAATCAACCTTTCCGATTCTGGACTTAGGACTCCCTATCAGTTGTAGCCAGCTCTTCATAGCTTGCACCTTCTCCGGAGTACCCTGCAACTGGCCAACCACGGTGCCGTGAGGAGTATTCATCACCCATCCCTTTATCCCCAAATCCAAGGCCTTTTTTTGGGTGTATTTTCTAAAGTAGACACCTTGAACCTTTCCGAAAACCTCAAAATCTGCTGTGTGAACTACTGGTGGTTTATAAGTTGATATTCTTGACATTATTCATTTAATTTTAAGTTTATTTATATATCAAAAGAAAAAAATATGTAAATTGTTTGCATTTTGCATGAATTGACTGTGTTTGACATTCGTCTATGACCATTCTATGACGTTTATGATTTCGTGTATTATTTTTTTGGTTGGAGGTCTGTTAGAGAAATTACATCTTTTTATGCCAATATGTAGGTTCATTGCTGTAGGTCCATTTGGAAATTAACTTGAAATTAAAGAGCAATATAAAGCTCGACCAGAAATATAATATATGATCATTGTCAAGAGGGCGCTGTTATTCTCATGTCTAGAGTGACAGTTCAGTTTAGTATGAAAAATTTAGTTCCAATGAAATTCCGCAATATGGCGCGTGATCATATATTTTACTGGTCAGGCTTTACCTACATATTACGATACCATCTAAAAAAATCTGATAATGTAGACCGAAGGTGAGTACTTTAAAATACTCGTTAGAATAATCTGACTGCAAACCGCCAAAATCGAAGTTCGTCAATTTCGGGCATTTTTCTCTGCCACTCTAATTACGTGTTAGTGAGAGTAAAAGGGAAGGATCCCCGCAATTTGCGAATCTCGGTTTTCGCGGTAGACCCCCTGATGCATCCGATTACAAAATGTAATGTGATCTGCGGCACGCTCGTTTCAGCGTGTACAAAATCACAAGTTAGTTAATTCCAAAGATGTTCATTCAGGCAGCCATGGAGGCGTAAAAGTATAACATCGTAAATCATATTATGTGCACTTTCTTGTGTAAGTTAATAATAACACAATTAAATAAGTTACAATACGTTTACAAAAGTTAGTCCAACCACGTTAACAACTAATAGCAACGAACTAAGCTCAGTTTGCGAGTTCGAAACCAGCATTGTCATGCATGTGTTTCAGAGTTGGTGCCAACTATACTGGGGCCTCGATTGTTCATGTGAAATACGCTAAAGAAGTGGCGGATTGTTACGGACAAAACGTTATTATGAAATGGTTCGATTTAATAAGTAAGTTCCTACCTACTTAGTTTTAAAAACCTTTCCTTAGTTAAACAGTTTTCTCCGTTACATAAATTAAGTAGCTTTAAAGGCAGATAGCTTTCACGATTTTTAGTCATTATTATTTTCTAAAACGGAATTTAATCGCGTATAATAAAGTTTTAAATTTACCTCCGACGTTTCGAGGACGGTGTTGTCTCCGTGGTCTCGAAGGAGACTGACCACTACCAAAACGTTGGAGGTAAATAAAAAAAAAATTAAACTTTATTATACGCGATTAAGCCCTGTTTTAGTAAATAATAACTTTAAAGGCACTTAGCTACTTTTACTCAGTTACGATAAAGTCAATAAAATTACGGGGTTATCCCACTGATGCAAAATTGCAAATTCGCACGAGGCTCCGGTTCCGGTGTATGAGCGTGACAGCGCTATGCGCGTATATAGCGATGCCCCGCTCGGACACCAGAGCGACGTGCGATTACCCATCCAATGTGAAGACCGCCTTGAGGTACCTATATTATTTGTTCAGGACAAAAAAAAAGGAATTCCAAATCAGTCCACCCGTCTTCGAGAAATCGGGGAACAGACATAATAAATTAAAGAATATAGAACCTCGTTTAAAAGTTGGATAAAAAGTTTTTATGGTTATGTTCCTTTATTTGCTTTTATAAGGTACAAACATCATGCAAATAACTATCTACTAGGGTAACCTGCGGATAAAATTTACCTGTAGGTAATGGTGATGATTTCCAATTCCTTTAGTAGGATTAAATAATCCAATACATCTAAATAAAAAAAAGATGTACATATAGTTGCTTGGAGAACCGGGTGCTCATAAAATTTGATCTAAAATTAGCGAATTTTTGGCAAAGAGTGTTGCGTTTGATAGAACAGTGTGCTAATCACTAGTGATAGTGAATAATCTAACAGGTTTTATGAAACCTAAGTATACTAGGACTAGAAAGTTCGAATAGTAAACAGCTTCTCCGGAGTCTAACAGACGCAACGTTTTCACAACCTGACCAATTAATTATAGTAATTTTATGCTTATATCGCCAACATCTAGATATTTTGCGAAACTCAGACGAATTATTTGTTACATTATGACTGTCTATGATGTTGGAAGCGGATGTCTTTATTGTTATTTGTGAGAAGGAATATATTCCAACAGTAAGTCAACTAAAAACATCTTGATACTTACCAAGTATACAGGTTCTTTGCAACCGAAGGTACAATTCTTAGTAAGTAATAGTGCATTATGATACAAGTGTGTTAAGTCGGTCATCACAGACGACGCGATATTGTGCGCGCGAGCTGTAAGCGAGCGCGCAATAAGAAAGCCGATGTGGGTAATGAGGTAATGACTAATGCACACGCGTTTCACAACACACTTGCGAGGAAAAAACAAAATTATAATTTTTTTTTGTCAAAACAGTAAAAGTACAATTTTCAAAATGGTGGCTTACAGTTTTAACATCGAATAATTGCACCAAAGCGTGTTGGGCTAGTAGGCACTTATTCGCCAGTTCATTGAAGTAAGCTACTACTAAACCAAAACGTTTTCCAATACGGAAAATGGCTGGCACGTTTTTTTTTTATGCACGATCCCAATGCGCGCGGCGCGCAAGGTAAAGGCGCGAACGAAATCGACAAACACACAGTTAAAATAAATTAAAAGGCTTATATTTTCGTATTTCTATTCGACAGATCGAGATCCAATCGATAAAATGTTATGTTTATTCATTAATGTAATTTACGAGATAATATAAATCTATAAATTATGTTTGGTGTGATAAAACCTCTTTGAACTAACATTTGAAACCTGAAAGTTGGTTTAAAAAAATGTATTACTTGACCAAATTAAGAAGGCTCTGTTTCCATGCATATTATTAGCAATCAGTTACCTTCTTAACTCAGTCGGATAATATAATGAAAAATCAATAGTGTTATAATATACTGAAAAAGCACGCGTGATTATGAGCCAAAAATCGGTGGAATAAAAACGTCGTTTTGAGCAAGTGTGTTGAAAATTATATTTAAGTTATACTCATTGCCCTGCACTACGCAATTAATAGCTCTTAAGTACCATCGTGGGTAAAATCCTTCGCACGTGTCCGTGCCAGGAGCCCTAGCCAAGATGACAATCGTTTGCAGAAACCGAAACGCAAAAATAAACGTAAATGAAGTATGGAAATGATAGCGTTTCGTTTCGTTTTCTGCAAACGTTGACGTAATTTCACATACAAGCAGTTTTTTTATGACTACATATTTTGATAGCTAACATATAGACGCACAAAAATTACACTGTTAAAAATTGAAAATATGTATCATTTAATAAACTAACAATCTATTATTTAGAATATTTTGTTGCGTGACAGTAAGATGAAAGTTAGTTAGATGTTTCTGTACTGATCGTCAAGTATCTATATCAGTTAATTAAAGAGGTTGAAAAATTATTTATTATTGCGAAAAGACTAATTGGAATCATACTCTATGTAGCGTGAGGTCATATTTCCGTCAACGGCATGAAATGTACGGGCCCTGCTCATCGTGGCTAGGCCCCAGTTAGCGTTGCACATACTATTTTTCAATAGGCGTTTAACCGCTCAAGACACCGGAGGCACTAAACGATGTTCATACAATCTATGTTGATTGCAGGTAATATAGGATCAACCTGCGGCTTCGTCACCGGCTTCAGCTTCGTATCCGTGCTCGAGTTCTTTTACTTCTTCACCGTGAAGTTGTTCCGCGAAGTGCACGCGTGCCGACAACGGCAGAGACAACGAGACCTCACCGCCATTCAACCCCCCACTACCCACTTCAAGCCCATCACGAGATATCGGCCTATTTACTGGAACGAGTTGGGGAATAATTTGCAGAAAAATCAACGGGAACATCAATAAATATTTAACAAAATCTGACATGACCAAATCGATGCTTTAAGACAAGGATTCTGTTTAGGAATGTATGGTTTATTTCCTTGTGCATTTTGTGAATATTAAATTAATAAATATATATTAGGGGACATCTTACACAGATAAACCTACCCCAAACTAAGAAAAGCTTGTACTATGGTTACTAGGCGACGATATATACATACTTAGGTACATAGATAAATAAATGCTTATATACACAGAAAATACCTGACTCAGGAATATATATTCATCACACAAATAAATGCCCTTACCGGAATTCGAACCCAGGACCATCGGCTTCATAGCCCACCCACTCACTAGCCCAGGCTGGTCGTCTAAATATTGATTATAATTATTATACGAGTATATAGTTCTCCTCGCCATATCCGACGACGGCGACTCCTTCAGCTGTTTTTATTCGGAAACATACGTTTGTAGTAAGTCTAGCTAGCCATTGTTGTCAGTATCCACTAGGAATAAAAACCTTTTGTAGGCATCGACGTTCTTCACTTATCCCAATTTTCAGTTATCGCGTGATCGGAGAGCGGACGGACATGGCTAAACTATAAAGGTTCTTTTTTTGGTATTTTGGCTATGGAATCCTAAAAATAATTTTGATACGATGATGATAATGTTAGCTTAGTCTAGATATTATACGCCTTAAAAACGGTTGGAATGATGTCCCTACACCATCTAAAAATACATAGATACTTATTTATTACGCAATGTGACCTTAAGACGAAAGTGGAGGACACGCGCGAAATCACCTGTCCATAGAAACGTAGTCCTCATTTTCCTCTCTGGATACGGGATATTAACATTATTGAAAATATTTTACCACAATTTGTTGTATATCAACCACAGCTATGCCCCATACGTTTGAATTTCTTAGATTATTGAATTATTATTATAAGAGTTAGGCGCATTTAAAAATTTGTATACGTTACAATAAGTAATCAAAAAGTCAAATAAGTAGGGGCATACCATAGGTTATATATGTCACCGTAAAATTGTAAACACTCGTCAGTTTATAATCTCGCTAGTAACATTATAAACTGACCGTAGCGTAGTTAGATAACAAACTAACCTAACCTAACCTACGTTAGATTATAAACTAACGGGTGCAGAATTTTACGGTATCATATATATTCGACTGTAATATACATCAAATTATGTAATAGTTATTTACGATACAAGTGCAGAAAATAGGAAATTCGCAACGAGTGGTGATAAATTAAAACACGACCGAAGGGAGTGTTTTAAATCAACACGAGTTGCGAATTACCTATTCGCACGTGTATTGTACAACGTTTAACAGTACATATGGCTCTTTAAAGTTTCGACATATGCACGGAAAGTGCTTATTCCCGCACGTGTGCAGGAAAGTAGCATCATATTGAGGTAATGAAATATATACTGTAAAATATATTTCATTACCTCAATATCCAGAGAGGTAAATGGGAACTACGTTTGTATGGAGAAACGACCGTCCCCTTTGGTAATTACTAAATAATTAGCGAGTAATCGCTTATCTGCAATAAATCAAAGCGCACGCAAAAAGGCATTGTAATAACGACAGATAAATCAACCATCTGCGTAGTTTCCACGCTGCCGATAAAATCTCTTTGTACCAAGCTTTGCGATGGAATGGGATACGCAATTAGTCTGAATTATTTATTACCTTATCAAGGTTCAAGATCGCAAGCTCGCACCATGCTATTAGATTTATTCGATATTATAATTACACTGCTAAAGATTAAAGTCGAAATTGTTGCTTTTTAATTGATTGAATAAGAGCTTTCGACAGTTAGTGTTCGTAATACCTACCAATGGTGAGTTTTGTGGCATGATTTGACGCACTAATAAAATAATTTGGATGTGAAACGTAGGTTTTATTTTGACTCCGTGAAACGTGCAACATGGACATAAAGATGAAAAGATATGTCGAAATTTGGTGGAATGGCATCAAAAGTTTGCCTGACACTACTTCTATACACGGTTTTAGGTTTATCGCCGATTCTAAGAGACATTGGGTTGAAAGGTAAGATATCTTATAAATGTAACGCAAAAGGAAGCCATTCCATTATAATGTCTATCTTTGCCGTACACGATACAATAGTGTTTCGGACATTGATTATATTAATTTCAGTACGAATATATCTTGGAGGACTCTATTCTTAGAGGAGTTAACAACTGGAGTCGCCTTTAAGAGCTACGTTTATCGGACATGGCTATTTTTTATGGCTTTTACTCCCTGCCAATTTGCACAGGGTAATTTCGCCAATGTTGGTGTTGACTTTCACACGCGAGGAGAACGTTACGTACAAACAGCCATACGTTTGCTGTTTGCCCGCTCCTCCCCCGCAAAAATCGTACAGAAAATTACAGACAAGGCGTCTCCAGTTGTAAAATCCTCCAAGACTATTGGATATTTTTGGTCCTTCGACAATTCGCAGGATCTTCTGGTTGATATTCGTCGCAATGTCCTGGTACGGGTCATCTCTTTTGATTGAGGCTCAGTACTACGCCTTCCAGAATAATCCAATTTCTTTTGTGGTGGAAACCACGTACAAAGACTGGCAAACTCACTTTCCATCCGTGGCGGTATGCGAACATGACAATTCCGCACGTATTGAACATGTTTCTGATATGTAAGTATTAAGTACCTTAACGTAGTATTTTTGTACCTACACCAATTTTGGTAATCGTTTATCGAAAAAAAAAAAATGTGCTCTTGGAGACAAAGTGCGCAACGAGCATATAAGGGGGAGTTTCAAAGTGGCTCCAATAACCCATAAAATTGCCGAGGCTAGACTAAGATGGTACGGCCACGTAATGAGAAGACCAGATGATCACGTGGTTAAAAAGTGCCTTTCCATCGCTACAAAAAAGAGGGGAAGTGGAAGGCCCCAAACAACTTGGATGACGAATGTCCGAAAGGATATGAAGGTGTTGGGACTCCACGAACAAGACACCCAAGAAAGGAGCAAGTGGCGTCGCATGATTGGGAAAGCCGACCCCGCGTAACGGGAAAAAGGCGAGGCAGAAGAAGAAGAAGAAAATTAACTTTTTGGTTAAAGTTTATGATTAACGTTTGCCTGCCACCATGGCTAGAAAACAAGAAATAGTAGGTATTAATTTTTGTTTCATTTGTTTTATCCTGCGCATGAGAGGAGGCCTGTGCCCAGCAGTGGGACGTATATAGGCTGAATTATTATTATTATTTGTTTTATCCCCCTAAGATCCACGGTAAGGTTCTACACATAGAACTATTTTTTTATACCACGACGGTGGCAAACAAGCATACGGCCCGCCTAATTACTTCAATGTAATTTAAAACCAGGTTAAAACGTTTTCAATTGAAATAAAATTGGTTTTCTTTTTTTTTCATTCGATTTAAAAACAAAAGAAATTCAGCCATTTTCTTATCATTTTTTCTTATCGGTAATTTATTTATACGAGGAGTACCTAATACCTATTGCTAGTAATAAAACGAATCTTGATTTTATTTTATACGATCATTGTTTAATTTGTCATCGTTCGTTAGTTCTTTCGTCGATAATTTTAAGGTATACGTAAACTTATGTTAATTACTTACTTAAAATTAATTAAAATGTTAGTTATAAACTTAAACCAGTATGTATTATTCCCATTCATATACTTCACATATAAAAACGAGGACAAGCAAGTATTCTAAATCCTTGTTATACCTACTTAACATCTTATTTAAGGCTTTGGGGAGAAGATCACGATTTTAACATGGAAGAAGTCTTAAAGGAACTGGCCTATTTCAAAGGGATAACTTATTACACGTCGCAATTCTGTGGCTTGGAGGACCCGTTACCAGACTGCGTCAAAAGCAACCTTAGTTACTACGCCAATCTGGTACGAATCGAAATAAACACGAATTAGTTCATGGTTGCATCCTGCAGTTCCTGCACCGTTATGAAATAAATCCTAGTATTTTTCGCTCTGTGTCTGTCTGAAAGTGTCTGATTTATTATTATTCTAGGTACAGACGAAGAAACAAGCCAAATTTAATGAAATATAAATTTCAGGTTAGGACTCCTTGTGAAGAGATGTTGACCAACTGTTCTTGGAACGATCAACCTTTTAGTTGCTGTGCATACTTCAGACCTTTGGACACAGAACTTGGCACATGTTTTGCCGTTAATACAATACAAGGAAGGCAAGTAAAAATTCAAGAGTAGATTTTTAGATCCTGATCAAAGTACATTTTTTCTTACTTTCATTTGTTTCCGTTACATATTATATAAATTTTCGTTGTTAAGCTTCCGTAGTCAACTACTCTTATAGGTAGTTGGACATGTCCCGTCTGTCTGTCTGTCCATCCGAGCCTTTGCTATGTGATCGTTACTGCTAAAAAGCTGCAAATTGTCAATAACCAATCAAGCCGCAAGAAATCGTAACATAAATATTAGAAAAAAAATTGAATCATGGGTTAAAATATATGAAAAGATCGTCAAATGAAATTAGAGCTTAATAAATGACATTAAATGAAAACTATAGCGAATATGATCAGTTGAGCCGTTTTTGAGGTATCGCAAAAAATCTACCCTTCTTAGTAAAAAGACGTACAAAGCTCTGCGAAGGCTTATTGCTTGTTATGTACAGTCGAGGAAATTAATTCTTGAGCAGTTTATGGTTCACTATGTATGTACAACCAAATTTACTTGGTACATAGAACCGCAAACCGCAGCCTATTTTGACGGACGCGTAACTAAGCAACCCGGCACTGAGCATGGCCCAACATCCTCTTGGCCGGTTTTTATTTATTTTGTATCACGTTCAGAATAAAACCTCTCACCGATAGCTTTAATAGTACATTACGATACAAGTGCGAAAAATAGGAAATTCGAAACGAGTGGCGATAAATTAAAACACGACCGAAGGGAGTGTTTTAAATCGACACGAGTTGCGAATTACCTATTTGCACATGTATCGTACAACGTTTTACAGTACATATGGCCCTTTAAATGTTCGACACAGTAACGTAATATGCTAATTTTCGCACTAGTGCGGTAAAGAAGCACCATATGTACTGTAAAATATCTTTATAGTTTTTTTTAAGAACCCTGCCAAACAGGAAAATTACTAAGGTAAATTACTAATGCATGTAACCTTCTTTTAAAATATTTTTTTTTTAATAATCAGGATTTTATGCAAAATTCACTCAATATAGGTTTTTTTAGGGTTCCGTATCAAAAAGGTACAAAAGGAACCCTCATGATGCGACTCTGCCCATCTTTCCGTCTGTCACAACGCTAAATATCTCGAGAACCACTTAAGCTATCGATTTGAAATTTGGAATAGTTATGAACAACGCTAACCCAGACACATAAAATAGTATTACTTTTTATTAACTATGGAAAATGCCCAAAAAAGGGCGCAAAAGTTAAAAGAATAATAGGGAATATTTAATATGAAATTAGAAATTTTCCCTTCCTCACACAGTTAGTTCCCAAACAGACAAAATAGCGGCGCATGCGAAGACAAGCGTGCGTGATGTGTTGAACCAATCAGACTAGTAAAACTGTTAATTTTGAATGCTGGGGCTTGTTAGTTGTTACCCGCCGAGCCTTATATGGCTTACCTACCTTACTAAATAAGTTCCGGACCACACTTGATCTTCTATATTATTAAATGGTTATATTTATTAGGCTATTTTAAGTGTATAGTACTTAAAATTTGATTAAATAAAGGATTAATGTTTCAGAGAGCTCAATCCGCCTATGTTCCCTATGATAAGCAATAGGACCACTGGTCCGGGAGCTATAAAATTTAACGTAATGGTAAGCGCCAACGTGTATGTGCTGAATGCAGAAGACGTGCCTTCCCAAACGACACTAGGATCCGACGTTCTGACAATCGTTCCTGAAGTTTTCCAAAAGTAAGTTAGATCGCATTATATTGTAGGAATGTGAAGGTCATTATATTGACTATTGTACGAAGTTACCGACTAGTCAGACCAAGATAAGTTGGCAGCGATTTTGTCAGCCCAGACAGTGCAAGTGTTATTTTAAACGTCAAGCTTCTATGAAATTATAACGTTTACTTAACGCTTGCACAGGCTGGGCTATCAAAATCGCTGCCAACTTATCTTGGTCTGACTCTATAATTACTTACAGACGTTACATTTCAATAAGAACTATTGCCAATGACGAGGCTGCTCGCTTCATTTCTCCAGTAAAAAGGAAATGTCGGTACACAGACGAAAACTTCCTGGATGTCTATCGTCACTACTCCTACAGTGCTTGTACTGTTCAGTGCAGAAAAGACGCGCAGATCAGATTCTGTAATTGCACAAATTATTTCACGCCTAACGTCCCAGAGCATCTAAAGTGCGACGTCAATGGCATCATTTGTCTGAATAACTACATTAATGAACTGTCGGTAAGTTTCTTTACATATTTCGTAGCTTTTTGTCACGCCTAAGTACAGGTCGGTATCAAAACAACTGTATCTCAAAATGACCTGCATGAGAACAGAATCGCAGCACTACCATAATCACAGAGCATATAGTAGCTTCAGATGCCCGAAGGGGAAACCGCCTAGAAATAGGAGCCCCGGGCTCCGTTTAGTTAAGTCGCGAAGGAAAGGTTTCTCCTATTTCTGGGCGGTGATTCATTTAACCCTTTTTCAATGATTTGACATTTAATAATGCGGAAAGACCATGATTCATGCCAGGAATTGATTAAGCTGCTAGCTTCTAGCCGCGGCTTTTCCGTTTTTCAATTCTACCCCCTCTCTACCTGTTTCTCCCCGCGCCTCACAGTATTTCCATATCATATTTCATCTAAATCGTTTTAGTAGTTCAGTTTAGTTAAAGCGTTAAGATGTACCAGACAGATAGTAACTTTTGCATTCTTAATATTAGTTTAGTACCTATTCAGTCATAACGTGCCCTGGGTTTCACGATATAAAAAAAAAAAACTAACTTAAAACACTATAAAGCTTTCTTACGATTTGCAACCATTGTACCAGTTCTACCTACTTACAGTCGTTCAAATAATTGTTATGTAACATCTAGGTACTGAAAGCTAAATGGTCAAATCGTCCCGGCTTGTACTGCGACTGTCTACCGTCATGCACAGAGGCAGAGATATCGGTCGTCAAAGATTTCAAACTCGCCGCCCCAACGGAGTTAGCTGCCGTCCATATCGAGCTAGCTATACTACCAAGCGAGCGGTATAAGAGAAACGTTGTCAGAGGCATACTTGATCTTGTGGGTAAGTGTAGCTTGGATCACCAGAACTAAGTAGGTACAGTCACGTCTAAAAATATCGATACGAAAAAAGTGCCAAAAATATGTATACACTACCTTAATATATGGACAATAACGTCGTGTATACATACTTTTGGCATTTTTTTCGTATCGATATTCTCAGACGTGACCGTAGGTACAATATTTCAGACACACTATCGCTCGATTTGTTTTGTTCCTTTTTTCGTACCTGAATAAACTATTTGCCTGCCAAGATTTATGCTTCCTGTCAGATGGAATCATACTTTTGAAATTTTGTTAGGACTAGGCGCCGAATTACACGGAAATATCTCATATTTGATTTTCGATTTTCAGTATCTACAGGTGGCACAGGCGGACTGTTTCTCGGCGCTAGCATCTTGAGTTTTGTGGAATTCGTCTACATACTATTGCTGCGTCCCTTTTGCGATATTTACAGCCAGAGGGGCGTCGACCATTGGCATAGGAAGTTTGGTAACCGTCGGTTGGAAGACAACAAGTTTGTACCTAACAAGGAGTGGAGCTATCATGAAGATGTTGGAGCTGGCTTGAACCAAGTGAAACGCCGGGTTTTCAAAAGTTAGATTTAATCAAGTTAACATCTGTAATTAAAATAGTGACATATTGATTCCTTACAGAAAATAATATATTATATTTAATTATAATGCTCTATACTAATATATGTAATTATGTATGTTATGAAGTAATATATGTAGTAGTGATATGTCACTATTATGAGTTAATATTAGTTTAGAACAAAGTCTTCAATAAATTCTTCAAATATTTCCATGAGAATCTTCTTGTAACCCTCATCCTTTTGCATTATATTTTTGATATAAGGCGCTTTGTCTTGGTACATTATTTTATGAAATTGTTCGGACTCTGCAAAAGCGTTTGTTGTCATATCATCATCCATCCAAAATATTTGCACTAAACAAGCGTGAGTTACAATACCCCATAGATTTTGTTCCTTCGCTGAAGCCATGAATTTTTGTCTGCTCATAATATTCAGGATATCAATATCATTACTCTCCAGTATAGCTTTCAGTTCATCGTAGTAGTAATATAAGAAAGTATGAAGACTATCTTTCCGGAAGCGAGGATCCAAATTGCAGTGAAGTAGTTGCATGACGTCGCCTGCAGGGGGCATATAGCGCGCTGCCACAAAATCCACAAATACGCAATCATCAGGTACAGCACTGTTATCCTCCAATCTCTTATAATGAAATAAAATATTATTATTCCACAAATCTCTATGACATATAACGTTACGATGTTCTGAAGAGGGATCTGCTAAAGATAAAGCGGAGTTAAAAACGATATTCCAGCGGCTTTCGATGATTTTCATGTAATCTACATTTAAACTATACTTTGAAAAGGCTTTTACGGCTTCTAAGGCAGCCGTTCTGCATTGAATTAACCAAGGATCAGATTCTATGTATCCACCTTTTCCTAAAGTTTCCTCATATTGTTGATTAATTGTATAAGGCCGCTGAAATTCTTTAGTTTTTGCTTCCTCAAAGACGATAGAGCTAGCATGGAATCTGGCCAGTGCTTGGAGTGCTTGTAAGGTATGCTGTTTATCAAACTTTTTATGTCTACTCCTCATCTCGTACTGAAGAGCTGATAAATCTTCAAAAACCACTGCGTCTTGCAGGCATGTCACAAACTGTGGACTCCATGGTTTCAAACCTGAAATTAAGATCGTTATCTCATGGGAAATAAAAACCTATGTCTGGTCATTTGCGCAGAAATCATATATACACCCGAACATAATTTTAATGAGATTTTATGACGTAAGTATTTAAATGTTACTTTGCTACCATATTAATATGATGTAAAAATAATTTCACCTACGGAATACATTTCTTTTTTGTTTGACTACCAGCTTTGGCTAACTTTCATATAGGTACTTTCGTTCTATACTAAATTGGAGTTGTTAGGGTCCGCCAAATCGCCTTTTCATACAAACGTAGTCCTCATTTTCCTTTCTGGATATTAATATGATTGAAAATATTGTGTTACAATTCGTTGTAGATCAACTACAGCTATCTCTATCTATAAAAATCAAACGTCCCCTACGATTTTTTTATTATTATAAGAGTTAGAAACATTATAAAATTGTTAAAAACCTGTTTGGCACCTAGTTTTTAAAATAATCAAAAAAGGTCTAACTTAAGGGCATAGCTATGGTTAATATACATCAAACTAAGACGTCCGTCCATAAGAGAGGTATGGGCATTGTGAATGTCATCTCGCTTTGTGTGGTAGGGCACAGCCAGTGGATGTCATTCCAGATCTAGAGCAGAGCCCAACTGGGGAAATACCTCCACCTTACAGAAAACAGCAGCCAAATAACACTAGACCCTACTCATAGTGTTGTGTTCCTGCCGGTGAGTAAGGTTGCCAGAGCTCAACGAGGGGGGGCGGGTTTAGGGTCGGCAACGCGCATGTAACTCCTCTGGAGTTGCAGGCGTACATAGGCTACGGAGACTGCTTACCATCAGGCGGGCCGTATGCTTGTTTGCCACCGACGTAGTATAAAAAAAAACTATGTAAAAATATTTTCCATAATGTTTCCTACGTTTGTATGGAGAAGCGGCCGTCCCCTTTCCTCTTAACAAGCGTTATTTCGAAAATCATATTTTGGATGCGATTTAAATTATAGTAGGCACTTAACAAAAAGCAATTATGTATGTAACCGAGGCATCTACTATTACGGATATGTAGCTACATAGTATAGATTATTGTTGACGAGAGAGCAAAAGTATTTAAAAAATACATAATTATACATATTTATCTCACCTGGTACTGCTAGATTCCGTTTAATAATATTATAAAACATTGTTTCTTTTTCAAGGGCCTTAAAATCCTTCGCCATGTTCGCTTTAGCCTCGTTTGTCTTAGAAATTGCTTTAACGAAGAAACTCAACAATTTTCGCGTACCGTTTGAAGTTACAGATATTTGTAACTTCAAATAATCTGACACAAATCCAATTAGTTTGTCACTTGCGTAGTGCACGTCGTATTTTTCAATGACGGTACTTTCGCTTGCATATCCATATTTGGTAACAATCGATTTGATATCCTCTTCTGTTATGTACTGCACTGAAACTGATTTATTATTCTCCATTGTAACCACTTAGTATAAATTTTGCTTACACGGTTATTTTGGTCTCAAACCTTATTGTATTGAATATGAAATACTAAGACACTGATAGTTTTACGCTTATCATAAGTAAGTAATTAATAAAGAGCAAATACTAACTCACATCACATGTAACTGATAAGCAAAGAAAAGTAAAGAAGATAAGTTCCAGTAATCGTATAGTCTTAGTCTTCGAATAGGCCAAAATGAATGATTTAATATTATACAGTATGGCATTTAGTTTTATAGCTGGTATTGAGATAGTTGTTACAATTCTAACAATGCAGTAGGCTGTCTAAGCATTGCGATAGACATAGATCTACAATATAATATAAAAGATGATTTTGCCATAGATCAAAAGCACGACGAAACCCGTAATGGCGTTATTGGAAGAATTGAATTCGGAATTAACATGCGATTGCGTATATAATTATAATTGAAGAGAAAAACAACCACCTATGCAACATTTCCATTATGTGTTTTGAATTTCATTTATGCTATATTTCCTGGATGCAACTTTGTATTTCTCATGCTCTGAAAGTGGGTTGCTGTTTTAAAAAGTGAGCAAAAAATTATATGTTTCTGCTCTAGAGCACTATATTTTCTAAATATGTTTTTTTTTCTTTTTTTCACAGTAAGTAATTATATTTTTGGTTTTAAATAGAATTGTTGAACAATTTCATTGGTGTATAAAAAATAACGATATTTTTACCTAAATTGTTAATGCACACTCATGAAATACTGTTTTTTTTAAATGCACATACCTTGACAAAAATGGGTGCCTTTAATCCCTTGGTTAATAATCTACTACCTATACCTCGCTAACGTTTGGTATAGCTACAGCGAGCCCCAAAATTGCATGCACAGAAGTATTATGAATTAATGGATTTCACTGCATTCATGAAGTGGCCATGCAGATTTTCAGGTGCGAGTACAATCAAAGGGGTCACTAGGATGCTACAGGAACCCAATAGGGTCACGTTTTTGCTTCATTTTTCACACTCATCACATGCTCATTTATCTACCTACGCGATGGCCTCCTCTTTTAACACTTCAGTTATCTTTCAATGGTAGCGCTATATTAAATCTTATGAGTTTATGATGATACACAATACATTTTTATATTAAAATGTACAAAGTGTGAAAACTAAACACTGAATAACTAACTACACACTGAAAAGTGAATAAATATTCATATGAGAGAATCTACAATCCTGTAGGACTGGACATATACCGCACTTCAAGCATAAAAAAAAAGATGATTGCATAGCCGGAAGTTTATCGTAGGTATCTAACAAGGCAAAGGACTTACCTGTGCATTGGAGCATTTTGTTGTAGGTAATAAATAAATAAATTGCTGTACGTTTTTCTTTGTGAAAGTGAAATGTTCTTCCTTTTTTATTTCCATTATCTTTGTATGTTTTCCTCTTAATTTTATCTCTTAATCCCTCTTAGAATTGCATTTAGAAGAGTATGCTAAGGAGTATGTAATTAAAACGAAATGAAATGTCTACATATCTATTATAATTGTTTAATGGTGGCACGCGATACAGTACAAATTATAGATTTAAAAAAATTCTCTCGGGAGAGACCGAGAGTGTATAATTATCACTAATTGCACACATTAATTTAAAATGTAATTTTCAATAATCTCTTCAAATACTTCCATGGCATTTTTCTTGTAAATACTGTCGCTTTGTACCGTATCCTTAATGAAAGTAGTTTTGTCGTTCAGCATAACAGTTTCAAATTGCTCAGAGTCTCTGGATATATTTGTCATCATATCGTCATTCAACCAAAATGTTTGACCCAAACAAGCATGTGTTACGAGACCCCATAGATTTTGTTCTTTTGCCGACGTTATAAATTTATCTCGTGTAATAGTTTCTTTAATATCGACATTATAATTTCCCAGGGATACTTTAAGTTGGTTGTAGTAAAAATTTAAGAAGGAATTAAGGTTGGTTTTTCGGAAGCCAGGACTCAAGTTGCAATGTAGCAGTTGCATGACGTCTCCTGCGGGAGGCATATACCGTATCTCAGCGAAGTCCACAAACACGCAGTCATCAGGGTCAGTAGTGTTGGCGTCTAGTTTCTTGTAATGAAATAAAATATTATTATTCCATAAATCTCTGTGGCATATGACGTTACGATGTTCTTTCGAAGCATCAGCTAGAGATAAAGCGGAATTGAAAACGGTATTCCATCGGTTTTCAATGATTTCCATGTGTTTTGTATTTAGTGTGTATTTTGAGAAGGCTTTTATGGCTTCTAACGCTCCGATTCTGCATTGAACAAACCACGGATTAGATTCATCGAATCCGCCTTTCCCTAAAATATCTTTATACTGTTCATTCACTTTGTAAGGCCGTTGTAAGTATTTGGTCTTTGTTTCTTCAAAGATGATAGTGCAAGCGTGGCACAAATCCAATTAGTTTGTCACTTGCGTAGTGCACGTCGTATTTTTCAATGACGGTACTTTCGCTTGCATATCCATATTTGGTAACAATCGATTTGATATCCTCTTCTGTTATGTACTGCACTGAAACTGATTTATTATTCTCCATTGTAACCACTTAGTATAAATTTTGCTTACACGGTTATTTTGGTCTCAAACCTTATTGTATTGAATATGAAATACTAAGACACTGATAGTTTTACGCTTATCATAAGTAAGTAATTAATAAAGAGCAAATACTAACTCACATCACATGTAACTGATAAGCAAAGAAAAGTAAAGAAGATAAGTTCCAGTAATCGTATAGTCTTAGTCTTCGAATAGGCCAAAATGAATGATTTAATATTATACAGTATGGCATTTAGTTTTATAGCTGGTATTGAGATAGTTGTTACAATTCTAACAATGCAGTAGGCTGTCTAAGCATTGCGATAGACATAGATCTACAATATAATATAAAAGATGATTTTGCCATAGATCAAAAGCACGACGAAACCCGTAATGGCGTTATTGGAAGAATTGAATTCGGAATTAACATGCGATTGCGTATATAATTATAATTGAAGAGAAAAACAACCACCTATGCAACATTTCCATTATGTGTTTTGAATTTCATTTATGCTATATTTCCTGGATGCAACTTTGTATTTCTCATGCTCTGAAAGTGGGTTGCTGTTTTAAAAAGTGAGCAAAAAATTATATGTTTCTGCTCTAGAGCACTATATTTTCTAAATATGTTTTTTTTTCTTTTTTTCACAGTAAGTAATTATATTTTTGGTTTTAAATAGAATTGTTGAACAATTTCATTGGTGTATAAAAAATAACGATATTTTTACCTAAATTGTTAATGCACACTCATGAAATACTGTTTTTTTTAAATGCACATACCTTGACAAAAATGGGTGCCTTTAATCCCTTGGTTAATAATCTACTACCTATACCTCGCTAACGTTTGGTATAGCTACAGCGAGCCCCAAAATTGCATGCACAGAAGTATTATGAATTAATGGATTTCACTGCATTCATGAAGTGGCCATGCAGATTTTCAGGTGCGAGTACAATCAAAGGGGTCACTAGGATGCTACAGGAACCCAATAGGGTCACGTTTTTGCTTCATTTTTCACACTCATCACATGCTCATTTATCTACCTACGCGATGGCCTCCTCTTTTAACACTTCAGTTATCTTTCAATGGTAGCGCTATATTAAATCTTATGAGTTTATGATGATACACAATACATTTTTATATTAAAATGTACAAAGTGTGAAAACTAAACACTGAATAACTAACTACACACTGAAAAGTGAATAAATATTCATATGAGAGAATCTACAATCCTGTAGGACTGGACATATACCGCACTTCAAGCATAAAAAAAAAGATGATTGCATAGCCGGAAGTTTATCGTAGGTATCTAACAAGGCAAAGGACTTACCTGTGCATTGGAGCATTTTGTTGTAGGTAATAAATAAATAAATTGCTGTACGTTTTTCTTTGTGAAAGTGAAATGTTCTTCCTTTTTTATTTCCATTATCTTTGTATGTTTTCCTCTTAATTTTATCTCTTAATCCCTCTTAGAATTGCATTTAGAAGAGTATGCTAAGGAGTATGTAATTAAAACGAAATGAAATGTCTACATATCTATTATAATTGTTTAATGGTGGCACGCGATACAGTACAAATTATAGATTTAAAAAAATTCTCTCGGGAGAGACCGAGAGTGTATAATTATCACTAATTGCACACATTAATTTAAAATGTAATTTTCAATAATCTCTTCAAATACTTCCATGGCATTTTTCTTGTAAATACTGTCGCTTTGTACCGTATCCTTAATGAAAGTAGTTTTGTCGTTCAGCATAACAGTTTCAAATTGCTCAGAGTCTCTGGATATATTTGTCATCATATCGTCATTCAACCAAAATGTTTGACCCAAACAAGCATGTGTTACGAGACCCCATAGATTTTGTTCTTTTGCCGACGTTATAAATTTATCTCGTGTAATAGTTTCTTTAATATCGACATTATAATTTCCCAGGGATACTTTAAGTTGGTTGTAGTAAAAATTTAAGAAGGAATTAAGGTTGGTTTTTCGGAAGCCAGGACTCAAGTTGCAATGTAGCAGTTGCATGACGTCTCCTGCGGGAGGCATATACCGTATCTCAGCGAAGTCCACAAACACGCAGTCATCAGGGTCAGTAGTGTTGGCGTCTAGTTTCTTGTAATGAAATAAAATATTATTATTCCATAAATCTCTGTGGCATATGACGTTACGATGTTCTTTCGAAGCATCAGCTAGAGATAAAGCGGAATTGAAAACGGTATTCCATCGGTTTTCAATGATTTCCATGTGTTTTGTATTTAGTGTGTATTTTGAGAAGGCTTTTATGGCTTCTAACGCTCCGATTCTGCATTGAACAAACCACGGATTAGATTCATCGAATCCGCCTTTCCCTAAAATATCTTTATACTGTTCATTCACTTTGTAAGGCCGTTGTAAGTATTTGGTCTTTGTTTCTTCAAAGATGATAGTGCAAGCGTGGAATCTGGCCAGAGTACGAAGCGCTTGTAAGACGTGTTGCTCGTCAAATTTTTTATGTCTATTTCTCATCACATATTGTAGAGATGATAAATCTTTAAATACCATGACGTCTTGAAGGTATGTTACAAATAGTGCACTCCAAGGTTTCAAACCTAAAAAGAAAACATATTATTAGTATTACAATTTTCTATTGGACATAAAATAATACACCTATAATAAAACCCTTAATGCTCTCTACTTTCTACCCTACGTGAGATTTCGTGAATTGTGCCTCCCTTCCTAAACGCCTAACGTTAATAATTGATGCCCCTAAGTAGTAAGCTAGTACAAAATATTAAGTATCTATATCGTACCTGGTATATCTATATTCCTTTTGATAACTTCATAAAACATTAGTTCCTTTTCGAAGGCTCCCATCTGCTTAGCCATTTTTGTTTTAGCAGCATTTGTTTTAGAAACAACCTTAACGAAAAAACACAAATACTTTTGTGCATCATATGTAGTTACACGTACGTTTAATTTAAAATACTCTGCTCCAAATCCGATCATTTTATCACTGATGGGGTGCATAGTGTAAGCTTCTATGGTAGTAGCATCGGTTGCATATCCACACTTGGTAACTATAATTTTGACATCTTCGTCAGTTATATATTGTTTTTCATTTATTGCTTTTGTTCGAATGTCCATTTTTATGCTTATAATTTGTTCATAAACCTTTGTTTTATGTTTACCCAATCTTGAGCGGGTACCAAAACTCAATATTAAACACTCACGGGACTATATTACGGTAGACCGTGTCATATACTGTGCTCAAACGTTACTTTACATTGTTAAAAATACATAAACTAATGATATTTTTATGTTACTCGTAATTAAACTACTTTACTAGGTATTTACCTAGACAAAAGTGTGTCAAGTCGTATTTGCTGAGAAACATTGATATTATTCTTAATGATCCTTTATGGAAAATGCTAGATTAGAGTTGTTTATTTTCTTGCAGTGTGAAACTGTAATTTTTCAATAACATAACATCTACCAAGTCGCATTTATAACCATTAGTACAAAGTTATACAATTTAGTAAAAAGGAGATTATAGAAATGTGTCGAATTATTTTACCTTATTTTAAATTAATTCTGCTAAACATTGAATAAATAGTTGACGATCATAATATAAATTCATATAGATTAGCTTACAATAATTTACAATATAATTTAATATTATGAAATAAATAAATCGAAATCTTATGTACAGCGTGAAACTGTGGTTTTTAAATCATCTAGCAACTACCGCATCCCATAACCATTTGCATTACATTGTACCAATGACAAACTACACTTATACATATTTGTTTCGTGCTCGTTACACATATCTACATATTCCATAAATATTTGTATGTCAATAGTCAGTATGAACATTTTAGAATGATAAACAAACCAAACCCAACGCAATAAAATTTTAATTTAAGAATCACGTTTCCCGACAAATTTAGGTCAGTCTTATCGAGATGTGAGCGGTCATATCGAGGTGTGAGCGGTCAAATCCGATAAATTGAGTAACTGGGGTTATGAAATTAAATAAATTGTAAAATACCGCTTAGTCCTCGATATACTCCATAACATACTAAAAGCTAATGTGATTATTATGGAAACGGACTAATCTTCTGGTTCCGGTTCTGTGGTACTTCTCGAGAAGCGCTGAGTGAGAATTTTAATTCAACACATCAAAATATATTTAATACTACTCCGGTTCGCGCTTAGCAATGTGCCATATGTAGATAAATAGTAATTAGTATAATTACGAATGACATAAAAATATCATTAGTAAACCAATGTAAACAAACGTTTGAATACAGTAGTTGACACGAATCACCTCGATAAAGTCCAGAGAGTGTTTCATGTTGAGTTCACATAAGTTTGGGTAAAAATAAAATACAATTCTATAAACAAGTCACATAACAATGGATAATAGAGACAAAGCAAGGAGTCAAATACAATATATATAATACGAGGATATCAAAATGATAGTTACCAAGCGTGGATATGCAATCGATGCCACTGTCATAGGAAATGACACATTGTACTAAGTCAGTGATAAAATGTTTGAATTTGGAGCAGAGTATTTTAATAGTACGGTCACGTCTGAAAATATCGATACGAAAAAGTGCCAAAAATATGTACATACGACTTTACTGCCCATATATTAAGGTAGTGTATACATATTTTGGCACATTTTTCGTACCGATATTTTCAGACGTGACTACGTATAACTACAAATAATTAACAAAACGATTTGTGTTTTTTCGTTAAGGTTGTTTTGAAAACAAATGCTGCTAAAACAAAAATAGCTAAGCAGGAATCAATAGGAATATAGGTGAGATATACGAGTATCTAAGGTACTTAATATGTTTTCTTACGGTGAGTACTTAGGAGGTGTCCATTATATACGCGAGACGTTTAGGGTGGAAGAAGCAAAATATACATCTCACGTTAGGTAGAAAGTAGAGTCACGTTGGGTAGATTGTAGAGTACTTCAATTTGATTATAATAGAATCATTTCATATTCAATAGAAAAATGTTATACCTACTTATATTTCCTTTTTACTGTTATTTAATTTTAAGGTTTGAAATCTTGGAGTGCACTATTTGTAACGTACCTTCAAGACGTAATGGTATTTAAAGATTTATCATCTCTACAATATGTAATGAGAAATAGACATGAAAAACGTGACGAGCATCACGTCTTACAAGCGCTTCGTACTTGGCCAGATTCCACGCTTGCACTATCATCCTTGAAGAAAAGAAAACCAAAGAATTACAACGGCCTTATAAAGTGAATGAAGAGTATAAAAACATTTTAGGAAAAGGCGGATTCGTTGAATCAAATCCGTGGTTTGTTCAATGCAGAATCGTAGCGTTAGAAGCCATAAAAGCCTTCTAGAAATACAGGCTAAATATGGAACACATGGAAATCATTGAATTGATGGAATACTGTTTTTTTTATTTATGCATTATTTCTAGCTGATGCTTCGAAAGAACGTCGTAACGTCTAGGGTTACTGGTTTCTCGACCTTTTTTATTTCTCGAGGCACGGGAATTCTCGACCAGGATTTCTCGAGTATCTCGAGAAATTTTGAAAGTTTCAAAAACACCATGATATTTTAATTTTTTTACTTTATTACAAATCATACTTATAAGATTCCCATGTGAAATCAATAATCAAACAAATAGTACATTTTTAGTAACCATAAATTGCACTTCATAATCAAAACTTCAACAACAAACAAAAAAAATTGTAGCAGGTGCAGGCGTGTGCGCCGGATATGTTATAGTACCTATTGTATTTCTTTAGGTATTTAACAATATTATAAGTACAATAAGTATTATAGGTACAATAATACAATAATAATATATTAAATGAACTCGATGGGACAAACTTACAGAAATTTTACTACGTAATATTAATACTTGCTCTACGTAACAATGAAGCTGCTAAAATTATGCTATTTTTCTAATAGAAATATGTGTATCGCAATAATTTGATTTAGTTTTGTAATATTTGTTACATGGCCCATGATGTGTTACATGATGACGTGTCTGTTTATTAAAAAAATACTTGAAAAATAAGTACGACGAAAATTTAACAATTATAAATCATATACGATTATTTTCATTATTTTGCTTTCATAAGTACCTAATATAGACTATTTTTATAAAAGCACTTTTCAATAAAAAGACACGTCAAGATTGTTTACATTTTTTCTAATGCTAAAAAAAACTAATTATAGGGCTATATTCCCATGTACAGAACTCAAAACGAGACGAATTCTTTAGAATTTTGAGGGTAGTAGTTCAAATGTTTCAAAACATGAAAATCGGTTGAAGTGCCAGCACGATAGGGGACGGATCAAGGCAGTTTTTTATTTGGTTCGTTAACTAATAAATGTTTTAAGTAAGTACCTGAAAATGTAAAAAACAGATTGTTCACATTTATTTAAATACCTAAAGAAATACACTATAGACACATCACATGTTATACGCGTGTTTTCTTTTTATTTACTTATCACAAGAGATTTATTTCTCGAGTTCTCGAGGCATTGCCTTTTTTTCCCCGCCTCGACCAAGGACAAATTTCTCGAGATTTCTCGAGCAGAAACTCTAGTAACGTCATATGCTTTAGAGATTTGTGGAATATTTTACTTCATTACAAATTATTATTTTTTATATTTTTTATTTCTCATGCTCTGAAAGTAAATCGTCGTTTAGCGAAGTGTGTAGAAAACGATACGTTTTTGCTCTAGTGCATTGTACTATTCAAGTACGTTTTTTTACGACAAACAATTAAAATTTGGTTTTAAGTGGATTTGTTGTACAAATTCCATTCTGATATTTAACTCTCCATTTCATAAATAAGGACACTTTTTTTTTAAATGTGAATGATAAGTACCCTCGAGAAAACTATTCAAGTTTGTAAAGTCATGTTTTTTTAATACTAACACATGTATTTTGTTTTTCTTTTATTCGAAATGAAAAGTGGAGTGTATATCTCGGGTGAAAGGCACCATTTAAGTCTCGGGCTATTGGCACTCTCACTGCTGCGTTCGAGCGCCAAACTGCCTCGACAGAAATGAGTGCCTTTGATCCCTTGGTTAACAATCTACTATTTCATGGCATTTGCGCTTTAATAAGGTTTAAAGGGAAATATGTTGTTCACCCTCAACATAGGTAGGGCATTATCATCTGTACTATTTACTTTGAATTATATGTACCTAATGTGGAATACTATATATGTAGATAGACTCCACATATAAGCCACCAAACAAAAACTTGTTAAATGCCCTATAAAGAATATCAGTCAACATTGTTTAGAACATTCTAAACATGTTTGTTATTGCCGCAGGCTATTAACCTCTAATTAACATTGGGGTTTAAGAGCAGGTACCTAATACCTACGTTACGACTTAAGTGCCCATTACATCCACACTTCAGATATCAGACCTGGTTTAGGGCCCGAGAAAGAGTATTTTTCCGTTTCACCAAATATCAGCACATCATTTACAATATTTGAAATGTAAAAAATACTTTGTCTCTAATCGTGTGAAAATGTTCAATGTTTGATATTTTTGCATGTGAACCAATTTTTTAACGTTAACGTTGTGCTGATATCCCGTTAAACGGAAAACGATTATCAGGCCCGAAATCGGGAAGTGTGGATGTAATTGGCGCTTTACGCCGAAAGCATGTCTGAGAGACGCTATGAACAAAATAAATTATAAAATAATGCATTTATGGTCTGGTTATTAATGATTTTATTTAAAAAAATCATTTACAAAATTCCAGTCATCATTATTTCATGAACACTAAACTTCATTAAGGCGAGGTCCCGTCGGAATGTGTAATTCCGGAAATATTAGTTCCCTTGAGCTACTAGCGTACGTATTAAAAATATATATCTAATAAATATGTTATATTTGAGACTTTTCTTTTACGTCCCTCGGCTACAAAATACATCAAAATTAATATAATGTAAACAAATACATCACTTACAAGTTTTTCGGTAGTGCCTTTATAGATATGTCTAAAGAGATCATAATAATGTTACTTTTGTAAGACTTATAGATTTGTCAACGATTTTGCCGCGGGTATAGAGTCGGACCAAGATAAGTTGTAAGCGATTTTGATAGCCAAGCCTGATGTGCAAGTGTTAAGTAAATGTCATAATTTCATAGTTTTGACGTTTGACGTTTAAAATAATACTTGCACTATCTGGGCCGTATAATGATGCTGTTACTCTTTGACGCTAGAACATGCTCGCCTTAAACAACAATTCGTCTGTCTTCTTTGTTTGCAAGATAGTAGTATCTCTCAACAAGGTCTTCAAATAGCTCTGTGATTCTTGAGCTATAGGCTGCGTCTTCTTTAGCCACGTCCAATATCTCCTGACTACGCGACACGTTGTTTATTCTATCAATAGATTCCGGGTCACAGAACAATTCTTCCCTCTTCTTCACAGACAGTGCTATTATAGGCACTATTATTGCAGCTTGAGTCATCCCAAATAGAATACTCTCATCATAGGATTCCATAAACTTAGGTTTACTTAAAATCGTTGAGAAATCAACGTTAACTACACCTTCCACTTCTTTGGATAGTTCTTCGTAGTAGACATTAAGAATATAATCGAGATATTTGTCTCTGAATTCTTTCGTAGTGTTAAAATATATAAGTGAAGATAAGTCCAATGTTGGAGGACCATACAATACTGTCTGGAAGTCAACTATAAGAGCGTGATACTTATCATTATTGGATTTTATTAGTATATTGTTACACCAGAGATCGCGATGGATCACAGTATTTCGGTATTTTGCACTAGGTTTCGTTAAGTTCAAAGCATCGTCAAATAAAGAGATTATTAATTCCCTGACTTTCTTAGAAAAGTTTGATTCGGTTTTGCGATTGGAATTGACTTTAAGAAATTCGATGACAGCGTTTCTGCCGGTATTGCGCCAACTGAGGTCCTCGCATTCTTTTAAATGTTCGCTAAAATCTTCCCAAATTCTGTAAGACCTATGCAGTTCTTGAGACTTTTTTTCTTCGTAGATGAACGACTGAGCATGAAATCGAGCTAAGGTTTTCACTACAGCATTCATTTACTCGTATTTTAGAACACCTTCTTGACGAAGCATTCGATATCCTAGTTCTTTCACGTCTTCAAATATAAAGAAATCATTTTTAGTCAAGAGCGATTTCGGACGCCACTTACTCCCTGGAATTAATGATTAATATTGTTAATTTTATACCTAGGTAATGCTAATAAAATAAAACTACTTACATGGATTTACCTACTAGGTAAGAAAATGAATAATCAAAAAAAGTTAATACAAATGCTTAGAACACAATTTTTGACTTCGTAACTTTGTTTCGACATGACCACATACAAAAAGAAAGTTAATTACATGTACTATAAGATTAATTTGTCAAGTTTTGCGATATTTTGAATAGTTTTCGAGATATCCTCTCTTGAATGTTTATATAGGCTCTCAATTTTATCTTGATATCTACATCAGTGAAGCTGCTAGGCCGTGTTTAGTATCGCTTTCGTATAAATCGGGGGTGCTGAATTCACTTATGGTATCACATTGTAAGTAAAAACCAAATTTAAAAAAAACTTTATTTTTAACTCCTCTTCTGTTAAACCGCTGAACCGATTTCGTTGAAATTTGGCATAGAGATAGTTTGAGTCCCGGGACAGGATTTGTAACCAAAATCATCTTTTGAGAGTGTAAAAAGTGGGTTGGAAATTAGTATGGGGATTCAATAGCCGTTGAACCGATTTAGATGAAATTTGGGATGGTCTACATCTTTCATTTAGTTGAAAATGATACCAAAAAAGACTTTAAACCAAAAATTAATCAGTATTAACCTCAGAATTCAGTTTTGGCCAAGAAGCTGCATTCACCTCACATCCCATTTTACACCTTTAAGGGATGGTTTTTGAGATAAAATCTATTTTATGTCCTGTCTCGAAATTCAAAATATCTCTATACCAAATTTCAACTAGGTATTTGTTTAAAGTGTTTATGTTTTTACTTCGGAATAGTGTCAATAATGAATAAATGAATTTGGCACTCCCAATTTATATGAAAAAGATACTAAACATGGCCTAGTAGCTTCACTTACGTAGATATTAAGATAAAATTGAGAGCCCTAAAATAAACTTTCAAGACAGGATATCTCGAAAACTATTCGAGATATTGAAAAAGTTGATTAAACTAAACTTGGAGCAAATTTAATCAGCTTTTGTGTAAATAGTCATTAGTTTTGTCTAAGACGTAAAGTTTCCAAGATATCAGTGAAAAAACGAAAAATGGGACCTTCAAACCCCCTCTTCCCCCCGGCTCAAGGGCTACGGCCGGGGACTTTTATATGTTTACCTCCTAACTAGTCCAAACAAAGTTACGGAGTCAAAAATTGTGCATGTTCCAAGCATTTCCCGCTATACCTTCTTATTGCTTGGCCTATATAGAGCAAGACATTAAAAGTACATACTAACACTATACTATCCTATACATTTTATTCATGAGAAAATAAGTAAGGTTTGGCGGCTCTGAGATCTTGGACTAACACATCGCGTATTCTGAATTTAAAATATTATTTCGTTTTTGAAACGAATTATAGCGGTAACCGAAAATTGTAAATTATATTGAAAAGGTAATCAAGACAAAAGACAGTGTCTCCGTCCAAGTTCCAAGAAAAAGCCCTGCTACATTGCAATGAGTAGGTAATAGGATATTTACGCGGCCCCCTTACATTACAATTTTTTTTTTGTTACCAACGTAATTAATAAATTTTCCAGTACACATGGTGTTTTTGTTGAGTGTAATACTCTTTCCTTTACATTTTTCAAATCAAATCAAAAAGCAACAACCTTACTCAAATTAGATATATTAAAATATAAAAAAAATACTTATTTTAATGAAATCCACTTCATT
The DNA here is from genome assembly GCF_033807575.1 of Cydia pomonella. NCBI lineage: Eukaryota > Metazoa > Arthropoda > Insecta > Lepidoptera > Tortricidae > Cydia > Cydia pomonella. Next base: position 11,475,332 of record NC_084715.1, read on the forward strand.
TTATCTTATTACCTACTCAGGTTCAATTATACTTACCTCCATTTTGATCAAATTTTACGAATAAGTCACTCAACATCACGTATTCTTTACGGAAGAACTTCGATTCTATCAAAAACTCCGCCAGCCATTGATCATTCGGCATGCACTTCACAAAGAACTTGTATTCAGAATGAACTCCATTGGCTTCGACTGTGACTGTAAGCTTTAAATGTTCTCCTAAATAACCGATCAAGCTGTCAGAATACTTAGAAATTGTAAAATCAACTACGTTGTATTTTCCGTATTGCTTAATAATAGCGTTAACTTCTTCGTGATCTAATAATTTCATAGTAGCAATATCTCGCGGTTGTTTCAGAGAAAGCTATACAAGAATGAAATCGTCCGAACAACGATAAGAACTAAGAATATTTACTCTTAAACTAAGGGCCGGTTGCACCAAACAGTCGGCAGGTAGGTATTCACGTTCGCAAAAAAAATATTGTAGGGGAAATTTTTACATTATTTTTGTATATACTAACTGTATGATCTTCAATAAAACGATACTTGAAAGTCTTCGGGTATTTATTAATAACGTCTTCTTATAGATATGACAATATTATTAATATTAATATTATAGCGAGCTGTGTACCGTGTCAGGGATATAAAGCAAGAGGGGGCTGTCATAGTGACACTTGGTAAGGTTTTACAGCACGTTGCATTTACAAAGAATGTTATGACAGGTGCGTTTATAGAGTATGCTACATCTTTCCCTTTTCAATGAAAATAAGTTTACAATTATCAATTACTTCGTTTTTTAATATTATACAATTAGCAATACAAGTTGTTTACTCTCATACATTGGTTTTTCTTCCCCCTTAAAACAAAGACATTCGCTATCTATTAAGGTAGTGAGACTTAAAATAATATACAAACTATACTAATTACACGCAACCTAAAACTACGCATTCGACCAACCCCGTGACTGTTTGGCTGGTCTGGTGAAACATCCAAGTCATCATGCCGGCCTTATATGATACGATGTCCTCGTATATTTAACATTATTTTTATCTATGAGATCATACGACCTCATGCCATTACACTTGATTATGTTACCCTGTAACCATACATTTTTATTAATATCCTTCTTCCACCACACATCTTGACCCTCAACAAATGGTTGCTTATTTCTAGATCTCTTATTATAATTTATTACATTACTATTCCTAGTTCTATTAAATATATTTTCTGCATTTTTGATCGTCTTTGGTTGTAAATACTGTGAAGTAACTATTAACTTTGTTTTTAAATTTCTATTCATTACCAGTTCACTAGGAGTGACATTGGTGCCAGATGTGGGTGAAGCCCTATACTTTAGTAAAGCTAATCTGTAATCACTTTTATCTTCTAAGCATTTGTATAACATTTTTTTAGCAATCTGAACTCCTTTTTCCGCCATACCATTCGATTGGGGATACCTAGGACTTGTGTATGTGAACTTAAATCCCCACTCCTGTGCAAAGTCCTTACACTCCTTCGAGTCAAATGGAACATGGTCAGATACTACTTCAGCCGGAATTCCAAAATTAGAAAAAATTTCTATCAGTGCATCAATTATGGACTTGGAACTTTTATTTGTTATCTTTTTGATGTCCAACCATTTAGAATAGTAGTCATAAATTATTAAATAATTCTTTGTTTTAAAATCCATAATATCAATAGCTATTTTATAAAATGGTAAGCAAGGTATGTTGTGCGACAGTAGTGGCTCTTTAACATTATTATTTTGAAAAGTTTGACAAGGAAAGCAACGCTTAACATATTCTTCAATATGAGAGTCAATATGTGGCCAATAATATAAATTTCTCGCCAGTTGCTTCATTTTTGTCACACCGATGTGTCCTTCATGTAAGGTTTTAATGAATGACTGTCTCAAACTTTTAGGAACAATTAATCGATTATTAAAAAATATCAAATAGTTATCTATAGTCAGTTCACCTCTTAATTTATGGTAACTATGTAGACCATCAGGAATATCCTTATTATGAGTAGGCCAGCCATTTGTTATGAAATTTCTTAATATCTGTAATTCGTTATCATTGGTACTTTCATTTATTAATACTGTTTTTTGTTCCTTAGAGCATTCTAAATTGTGTGCTAAGCCCATGCAATGTATCACTTCATACATGTAAGACTCATCGGTGTCCTGTGACAATTGATAAGAGCGTGATAGTAAGTCCGCAATGTACATAAATTTACCTTGTAAATATTTGAATTCTATGTCATATCTTAATAGTTTTAGTTTCAATCTTTGTAACCTTGGCGACGGTACTTCATGAAGATGTTTCTTAAGTAAACTTTCTAGGGGTTTGTGATCATTAAGTATTGTCACTTTACGTCCATATATGTAATAATGAAATTTACGTGTAGACCAGGTTACACTTAAGAGTTCTTTTTCAATCTGTGAAAAGTTACGCTCAGCTGATGTTAAACTTCGTGAAGCAAAGCAAACCGGTTTGCCATTTTGAAGTAGACAACATCCAAGTCCATCTTTGGATGCGTCACACTGTATAGTTATGGGCAAATTATCATCAAAATTTTGAAGGACCGGAGCTGTACTGATTTTATTTTTAATATTAGTATATACATCTTCATGAATTTCTGTCCAAAGCCATTCAACATCTTTTTTCAATAACAGTTGTAATGGTGCTGCAATATTAGCCAAGTGTGGGATAAATTTTCTTAAATAATTGACCATTCCGAGAAAAATTTGAAGTTCCTTCTTATTATTAGGACTTTTCATATTAACAATAGCACTGACTCTATCTGGATCAATTTTCATGCCTTGTTCTGAAAAAATATGGCCAAAATACTTTACTTGCTTTAATTTATATTGAAATTTATCTTTATTAAAGCGAACATTGTGTTCTCTGGCTCTACTAAACACCTTGTCTAAAATTGCATCATGTTCCTGTTGAGTGTCAGCACATATTAAAAGGTCATCACAATAAACAATAACTCCGGGGATGTCACCAAAGGCAGTTTCGCTATATTTTTGGAATACCTCAGGAGCTACTGAGATCCCGAACGGACACCTTACAAATTTGTAACAGCCAAACGGGCTATTAAAAGTACATAAGTCACTTGAGCTGTCTGTTAATTTAATATTATAAAACCCATCTGATAGGTCGAGCACAGAAAATATCTTCTTATTACTTAATTTTGGCACAATCTCATCTAAGGTTGGTATTAAATGGTGCTCTCTTATTAGCACTTGATTCAAATCCTTCGGGTCTAAACAAATTCTAAGTGAACCATTCTTTTTTTCAATTATGACTAAATTGCTAACAAAACTTTTAGGGTGGTCTACCTTAGCTATGACTTTGTGCTTCACCAGAGCTGCCAGTTTGTCCGCGAGGCGCGGCTTCAGGGAGTTGGGCACCCTCCGTGGAGGTCTCACCACAGGCTCAGCGTCAGGTCGAATGCGCAGTTGCAGTGGTGTTTTGAACTCTCCAACACCCTGAAATAGTTCGATGTTTTTATTAATTACCCAGTTTTTACTATTATTATTAGTTACCAGATCAGTTTTTAAAATATTAGTGGCAATATGATCAGTCTCAATTGAATCAATATTAGTATTATTTAATAACTTCAATTTTACTAATGAGGCTAATCCTAAGATTGGTCTGACACTTTCTTTGACAATTAAAAACTCAGTCATGACTTCATCACTTTTAACTGCTTTAGAAAAAACTTTTAGTGTGACTTTACCTATTGGGAACAATTTCCCACCCCCGAAGACTTTAATTATTACTCTCGTCTCAGATATTTTGAAATTGTAATCATCATTGACAATTTTCCTAAAATCCCTGACACTGATCACATTAATTTGAGCTCCGGTGTCACATTTAAAACAAACATTTTTATTTTCTACTCTGAGCGTCTCAGTCCAATCATTTTTACCCAAATCTATGGAATAAACCTCATAAGTAATATTATTAGACAGTCATAAGTCATGAACATTGTTACAGGCTTCTTCAATGTCATTGTTATTAATGTTATCAACCCGTCTCTTATAAAAAGTACAACCCACACTAAAATGATTCAGCCTGTTACAGCTCGAGCAAGTCTTACCATAAGCAGGACACTGTTTAGGACCATGCTTGGTGTTACACTTTTTGCAGTTATAAAACCATCTATTATAACGACCCTCCATATTAACATTTTGAGACATAGTCTTTTTATGATTACTGAAATACTTAGCTTTATTGGACTGCTGTGCTGCCCGGCCGGTCTGAACTGCATGCACCTCCGGGTTGTTGAGCGTCTTCACAAATTCTCTGGACAGCTCTGCAGACCTGCAGATGTCGATGGCCTTCTCCAAAGTGAGATCCTTGATTTCAAGTAGCTTCTGTTGGATACGTTGCTCCCGAACACCAATAACAATCTTGTCCCGAAGAATCTTCTCTTTCTGGTCCCCGAAGTTGCAATTCTCCGCTAGTTTTCTTATTGCTGTGTAAAAAGCATCAAATGTTTCTCCCTCTTCTTGGTTCCGCTTGTTAAGATTGTATCTGTTTATAATTTCATTTTGTTTCGGCTTGAAGTAGTCGTCGAAAACTTCGATCACCTCCTCTAGCTTGTCCTTGCCTTCCACTTTAAGAACATTAAAATATAATTCTTGCGCTTCGTGGCCAACGCAGTTAATAAGTATTGCTGCTTTTCTTGTTTCCGATATTCTTTCTAACCCCGCCGCTAGCACGAAGTTGCGAAAAGATAGCTTGAAACGTTGCCACTGCGGCCAGCAGTTTTCGATATCTTCTAAATTGAGCCCCACGGGCATTTTATATTCGACGGCAGACATTTCGTTAAAATCTTCTTAATCTTCACTTGTCTTTGTTCAATGAACATATGCACTCAGTAGCGATTTGTAGGTTATCTTATCCAATCCAGTTTAATCTTCCTGAATTTGACTCCTTTTCGGCTGCGCCATGTATGATCTTCAATAAAACGATACTTGAAAGTCTTCGGGTATTTATTAATAACGTCTTCTTATAGATATGACAATATTATTAATATTAATATTATAGCGAGCTGTGTACCGTGTCAGGGATATAAAGCAAGAGGGGGCTGTCATAGTGACACTTGGTAAGGTTTTACAGCACGTTGCATTTACAAAGAATGTTATGACAGGTGCGTTTATAGAGTATGCTACACTAACATTAACTTAAGAGAGTCATAGTTGCTACCGTTGCGTTGTGCGGGGGGGGGGGGGGGGGGCGGCAAAGGTGGCGCGCGAAAAGTATCAAATTTCAGACAATTCAGCCCGCAAAAAGGTCAAAAGGACCTGGCTGTGGCCCTCGGGTTAACAAGTGCGGAGATGCCTAGAAACTAGCAGGGCCCACGCCGAGGAGGACCCGTGCGATATCACCTTTTTATACAAACGTAGTCCTCAATTTCCTCTCTGGGCATTACAATAATTATTGAAAATATTTTAACACATTGTATTGACCATATCAACCACAGCTATTAAACGTTGAGGTTTGATGTTTTTAAATATTTTAGGAGTTAGGAGCTTAGGAGCATTTAAAATTTGAAATCTGTGTTTTTGCTCCTAATTTTTACAATAATCAAAACATCGAAAAAAAATTAACGTGAGGAGCTTAGCTATGGTTAGTATACATCAAATAATTTAAAAAAAATCCATAATGTAATGTAATCCATAAGAGGAAAATGGAGACTACGTTTGTATGCAGAAGCGGCCGTCCCCTTTCCTCTTAAGTACTCGCCGACCCTTTACCTTTTTCAGTTTATACCTATACTAGTCGGTTTGTGACCTGTAGAATTAGCGAAATCCCATAAGACTTCGTCATTTTGAAAAAAAAATCAAAACTGAATGGACAAAAAAAATGTTAACGATGATGTTTAAGTGAATGATGTGACATTATAGTCATCGAACCTGCTCACAAAATGTTACGAGAATCGGTTGAGAAATGCAAATTGTACGGTCAAGGAATTTAATTTCCTACCCATTTCGTACCTTGTCACAGTGACAAACAACATGGAACTCGCTAGAGACCTCACACTATTGTCACTGTGACAAGGTACGAAATGGGTAGGAAATTAAATTCTTTGACTGTACCTAGGGGAGAACATCCGGACAACTGTAGAGGGGACAAACAAAGCAAATCTTGTGCTATGATACTAGGCGACGAAATTCATACTTATATACATAGAAAACACCCATGACTTAGGAACAAATATTTGTGTCTATCACACAAATAAATGCCTTCGAACTCGGGACCATCGGCTTCATAGGCAGGGGACCCACTAGGCCAGACCAATCGTCAACATACGGAATAATTTTTGGCCAAACTGAAATTATAGACCTCCGCTTCGCTCGGCCAATTAACGGGCAGTAAAATAGTCTCGGAGAGTAAACTTTACCAACAATTGGTATACCACTTGCTTTAGTTTAATTACAGCTATAATAACCTTGATAAGGAGGTAACTGAACGTGTTATATATTTATTTTGTAATTATTTTATCACAGACAAATAGAACCAATGAAGATCTTAGTCGTATGTAATTAGTTATATTATGTCGGGCTAAAAAGTGCAAAATAAACACAAGTGCTGATATACAGGCATCAGCTCCAAGAGCTCGTGTATAAAATAAACTAATATTGGAATCATATTTTCATAATGGGACGAGTAATGGCGGAGTTATGGAGTATCAAACAAAAAAAAACATATAACCGAATTGAAACCGCCTCCTTTTGAAAGTCGGTTAAAAAAGTGTAGTTTGTCTCGCACGCGAGCGCAGTCGCAGTGCACTCGTGCTAAGTTTACACACATTAGGAACACATATTATCACTAAATAGACGGCCAAATTTCGGTACCTAATCTATAAATTATTTATTAACTTATTATTAATTATTACAGTACGGAGTCCCCGGCGATAAATATTGCACATTGTTCTTTGGAAAGAGACTATTTACGACGAGTTACAAACACGACGACGGTCTATCAATCATCGTATTTATTACTTAATTGTACACCTGTATTTGTACCGACTTCTGTACCCCTAGTGTAAATTTAGTCGATAGCGAAACGTGACGTACGCGTTTGCGTTAAGTCTCATTTTGTATGGGTTTTTGAACAGCGCGCCAAGCGGGACGTTTTGGAAAGTCAAAAATCTCATACAAAATGACACTTAACGCAAACGCGTACGTCACGTTTCGCTGTCGAAAATATTTACACTAGGGGTACTGTGCTTCGGAGTTTATAACTCAACTGCAGATTCTGTTGTATTCTGCTTCGGTTCTATTTTTATGTTCTGTGTTATTTTGTGTTTGTTTTAAGAGTCAATGGGTACAGTCAGCCAAGAAAGTGGTTTACCACTTTTCGACTCTATTTGTCAAGTAATAGTACACTGGAAATCAGCGTCGTAACACTACTCATGTGCTGTTATCCTTTTCTGAAACCACCCGCAGCACTGTAACTTCTAATTTACCTAGATTTAAGCCTATTTGAATGTTGTTATGTATGTGTGTTTCGAATAAAAGCATAATTCATTCATTAATTCAATTGGGTGAATGCACTTTTTCTTGTCACTCATTCCCATGGTTACTGTCGCCTGGGTTACTTTTAAAACCCTAGTTTTAATGGTATTTAACATAAATAATTTATTACAATTAAAATTGACAATTTCATCATTTATCAAAAACACAACCTCAACTCAAGTCAATCAGTGTGGCTGGAGAGAGTCACCAATGTGTGATTGCGGAGAGCCAGTGCAATCCATGCACCATATCATCTACGACTGCCCAAAGAGAAAATACCCTGGAGATACTCTGGACTTGCTCCTCCCTGATGAAAACGCAGCCCGATGGGTGAAGGAGCTAGATGTAAAATTATAGTACCTAATTAGTTAAAGTTTCACTAATAGTGTAAGCGACCTTGACAAATATCTAGCCATAGGATTAAATAAATAAACTCAAGTCAGTCAGAAAATTACTCTCCATAGAAAGTTTCATTTATAGTTAACTGTGTTTACAGCTCTTGAGTAAATGTTTAAATTCTTAGCACTGTTGACGATGAAGATCTAAAAGCATAATAATGGTGTTCTGAATATAATATAACCGGCACTCTTCTCCACTGTATTTACAATTAGCCCCTACGCCAGCTGAGACCGATTTGCGGGCATCTATTTGCACCCGTGAATGAGTTCTAGCTGGTGTATTACATAACATCAAGTTTGTTATAAATGGCCTCAGCGCTGTTGGCTTCGGCAAACACACGACACTTCCCAAAACCCCATGGTCCCGAGATATAGAAAGACATACATAATAATAATAAACTGTTTACGCTATAACTAAAGTCATTCGGCTACCAATAATTTTAATTTTAATGTGCGTATTTGAAATTTTCAGTTAAATAAGAGTTCATTCAAGAAATGTATAACTTCATATAAAAATAATGGATACTTATACATAATATGTTTAGTAAAAACATGTTAAATACCCCTTAAACGTCGAATTATGGCAGCTGTCAGAATTCCACGGAAATAAAAATCTGAGTTTAGATACAAAACTATTTACTATTGGGATTTTATTCACTTAAGAGCAAAACTGTCCCAGTAGTAGCATATTAGGAGAATGTAGAGAAGTTGATGTCGATCAAGGGGAGGGGCACATAATTAATACATAACAGTACTCCTTGAAATTTTCTACAAATCCGCCTAACATATGATGGCCTTGTCATTAACGGTTATTTTGTAATTTCGAATCGAAAAGTAGAAAAAAAAACCACATTTTTATTTTTTCCAATATTTTTATATCCTCCTATGGAAACTCTCCTAATATGCTACTAATGGGACAGTTTTGCTCCTAAGTGTACGTACACCTACTTTATGGGGCACATTCGTATCACAAACATGACTGTTCCAATGTACCCCAATTAATAGATTTCTTTTTCTTTTTCAGATAATTTGCAAAATTGGCAGGGAGCCACATAGAGGAATCCAGAATTCCAGATTAATAGAAAAGAAAATTAGACATCGGCAAAAAATGTTGTGGTAGGAAAATTGTCTTACAGTAACCTGTCTGTACCGTGTTACATTTTGTAATGTAAGAAATGTATAACTTTGTTGATAATAGTATTCTATACAACCGTGTTATAATAGATGAGCTTTTCAGTCGAGTACCATGTTTAGGGAATTAAACTTGCTGAGTTGCCTAAGTAAGGTACGAGATTGAAAAGCTCATCAGATTAATATCACTATTATGTACAATACTTTTTCTACGAGTTATCTAAAATCCTTTTTTTTTCTATTAAGCCTACCTACATAATTAATGATAATTGGTATGTATCTCACTAGACAAAAATGTAGTACTTACAAAAGACATACACACGCGTTTTATGTCTTTTATATGGGAGCGCGGCGGCACGTGATTGGTCAAATTCTTTAGTCATTTAGTCAACTATGATTACAGCGTATCGAAACGAATATTATAGTTACGTTGGGAGCCCATACATGAAAAGTACCCAATTATAGTTTGGTATACGAAATCTTAATTCAACCATGAACGAGTAGAAAAAAGGTTTTAAAGTTTAACTTATTTCACCTTTGCTATTTTCATGGTCAATTAGAACGATTTATGATTTAAAAATGTTTTATTTAACCTATACGAAGTTACACCACACTGTCGGAATGTTCCCCCTACATATGTACGAATGTACCCCCTCGATGGGATAGATTCGGACATTCAAAAGCTTTTACTAAAATTCAATCCATTAATATATATTAAAAGTTCTAACAGCCGCTTCGGTAGTCAAGTGGAATATATGTATAATGTTATAATGATTGATTGAACAATCTATCTTTAATTACCCAATGTTAGTAAGTTTTTGGCAAACATTTCATTTTTGGTACAAGATTTTATCGATGACTGTACGTTTCTTTCCATGGACAACTATTACCTACTCATTGAGACAATTGTAAAAACGCCAAACAAAATGAGTCTGCGTTGATTTATCACCCAGTTCCCATGGCCACCTCTTGTCTCGATCATCAGATCAGCTCCATGTCATCATAATATTGCATTGTCATCCGATCATCCGAAGTGGGCCATATTCAGATTCCAAGATTTGACTTCAACAAAATAAATACCTACCTACATACTCGTAATAACAAGGCAAGTTAAATAATACCTTGTAAGAATCAAAGTCTAAAAAGTGTACGAATGGAGCCCATCTTCCCCTAAGCTGACAGGACAGAATGGCAACAAAAACGAACCGGCCACTTGCATGCCGGGCCTATACGATATACGATATAAAAGCCATAAGAACAAAAGGGCGTATCTTCTCTGCATTTACGACGCCCTTTTATGAACTAGAAAAGTTTTTTTTGTAAAAAAACCTGATTCATGTTATTTTTCGACTTCCGCAGCGATTGTTAAGAAAATGATTCACTTCATCTATAAACTTTTATTGAAAGATTTGAAACCTTGACCTTATTTTTAAAGACCTATCAATTTATGTAGATACTTATCACACGTCGATATTTACTAAAAATATATTTAGGTACATAGGTACTTTAACTTCTAAATTATGTTCGAAATTCCATTCTACTTTTTGAGATAAATAGCTGTGATGTATGGACAAACAGACGGACGGACGGACAAGACGTTGATGAAACTATAGTTTCCTTTTTTGCCATTTTGGCTACGGAATTCTAAAAATTTGATTCACCCAAGTATCGTCATATCAAATTAGTTTACGTCAAATCGATAACATTTAAACTTTAAATAAGTATCGCCAACGACTGGCAAACAGCACGTAGGTACATACATACGGTATGTAACATACCTCTAGTACGTGACAACGCTTTACGAAGACGAAATTAGCCGAGTCTCTTTCCAAAGACCGATAGTGTCAATGTGCAATATTTATCGCCGGTTACTGTACGATTAACCTGATATGTAAAATGTACCTAAATTTATTAATTCCGTATCTGACTACATTTTTGTGCAAGACTACTCAAAGCGCTCTAGTCATTAAGTGCCGGAATCATATTGACCCATTTTATGCACTTTAATGATTTAAATATACTTTTTTCAAATTAAGACTACCGGAAATTGGAATCACGATGGACTTATTAAACCAAGAGGAAATAAACACTATAATTAAACAATATGGAAGCTTTAAAGTGCTTGATTTTTCGATATCGAAGTATTCAGATGTGTTTATCGGTTCTTTGGGAGATCATTTTAAGCTTATAGTCACAGTGGATGACAGTGTTCAGTCTAAATACAAGTTCTTTGTGAAGTGTATGCCAAAAAACCAATGGGTAGCAGAGTATTTGACGAAATCAAACTATTTCCGTCGAGAATACACAATGTTACGTGAGCTTTTCGTAGAGTTTGACCGTAATGGAGGTAAGTTACAAGTCTTAACCACTAAATAACTAATTAATTACCAATAGACAGTTATTCATTTAAGAAAGAAGTGTTTTAGAGGATATTGGAAGACCGCTTCTCCATATAAGCGTAGTGAATCCCCATTTTCCTCCCTGGATATTGATATGGAAAATATTTTTACACAATATTGTATATTAACAAATTCCATAAGTATTAAAAAAAAAACTCTTTTTTAATTACAAAATAGAAAAATAAACTAACGAAGTATGTCCCTACGTGATGACTGTGATTCATTTACATCAAAGTGCGTGATGTAACATAATATCCATATCCAGAGATAGGAAATTTATTAAAATATTTCTTATAAACTTTTGATATTTTTGACAGGAAGCAAGTGGCGTCCGAGGTCAGTCTTTGTAAAAGAAAATGTATTTGTATTCGAAGACGCGAGAGAATTGGGATATCAAATGGCTGGAGAAAGTCAAGGAGGCATTCTGAGTTACAAAGAAATGCAGGCTGCAGTTATAGCTCTAGCTCGATTTCACGCTCGGTCTCTCATTTACGAGGAAAAAAAGTCTCAAGAACTGCATAGACCATACAGAATTTGGGAAGATTTTAGCGAACTCCTACAACAATCACCGGACCACGACTGGCGTAACACAGGAAGAAATGCTGTCATCGAATTTCTCAAAGTTTATTCGAAACGCAAAAACGAACCAGACTTTTCGAAGAATGTCACGGAATTATTAATCTCTTTATTTGACGATGCATTGAACTTAATGAAACCTAGTGCAAAATACCGGAATACTGTGATCCATCGCGATCTCTGGTGTAATAATATACTGATTAAATCCGATAATGAAAATGATCACGCACTGATAGTCGACTTCCAGACAGTTTTGTACGGTGCTCCAACATTGGACTTGTCTTCACTTATATACTTTAACACTACCAAACACTTCAGAGATATATATCTTCATGAAATGCTTGAGATTTATTACGAGGAGCTGTCTAATGAAGTTAAACGTGAACTTAACATTATTTTTTCAACGATTTTGAGTAAAGATACGTTTATGGAGTCGTATGAAGAGTGTGTTCTTTTCGGAATGACCCAAGCGGCGATATTAGTGCCTATAACAGCGATGAAAGTGGAAAAGAAAGAGGAATTATATTCTACTCCAGAATCTGGGCATAGAATAAACAACGTGTCGCGCAGTAAGGAAATAATTGACGTGGCTAACGAAGACGCGACATACTGCTCCAGAATAACAGAGTTATTTGAAGACATTGTTGATAGATACTATAATGTGAAAAGAGAAGTTAATTAAATAGTCATTTCGTTCCTAGAGGACACTGCTGACGAGGTTCAATCTTGCAATCATAATTCGGCGATAGAAAAAAAAGTTTATTCTGGTTTCATGTCTTACAACTATTTACAATATTCTTCTGCCAAACCACATAATGGTTTGTTGGCAGACGAGTCTCCTATAATAATTGTGTAATAAGGAAGGTGTAATTTATACGTAAATTGAACTTATATTATTATCTATTAAAAGTTTTGTGTAAAGTGTAGAGCTGTTTCACCATGACCGCGTTTCCTTGGTTACGGTTATCTAAGGGTTGCTATTGCTATAGGTAGTAAAATGAAAACACAAAATACATTAAAAGCTTTATTTACTTAAACCAAAGATAGCCCCTGCCGCATCCTCCTGAAGCAAGGGCATTGTAAGTATTTTCTTTAACCGTTTCTTCTTAATGGCTTCGTAGTTCGGCGTCCATAGTTGCGTCTTAGGTTCGACCTGTGTCTCCTTAACTTCTTCTATCTCATCGTCTGAAGACTGAGGGTCAACTTCCATGATACTTATGTCTGTTTCCTCTGGTTCTTCGGCGATTTCTTGCCCGGATATGTGCTCGAGGAATTCAGTGCAAATGAGACTGACAGGCGGTAGCATGTGTGGCGCCGCTGACAAGAACTGGAACAAAGATTAACATAGGTTCTTTAGTGACGTTGAACACAATCCCTTCTTTGTTCAATTTTCATTTGATTAAGACGACTTTGCCAAAAAAACGACACGATGCCTTCTAGGCCAATCAAATTAGACGCATAAAGAGCGTTTTGAGGAGTTATCCCAGCAAGCTGGAAATCGTTTTCATTCCTTCATTTGGCCCTAAATGCGTGAGTTTGCGCAATCACAGGTGTGCATACATTATGGAAGCCTTGACTCGCGCTGTGAAATGCGACTCTAATCTTATAGTAGACAAGAGATTCTTTGTTTTATTCCCCATTAAAATGACACTTCAATTTCCTCAATGTTTCCAACCAATCTAGAATTTTTGAACAAAATTGGTACAGAAACAGAGACATCAACAGAAGCGAGACCGGAAGATTGGGTAATGACCAATCGAACCGTAATCCTCGTATTTGGGATATAACAAGCTTAAATTTATTTTGTATCAAGCAGAAACGGCTGCGAACGATGCTATTAAGCTTAGGAACCAATTTTAAGTGGAAAAATTCACGGTCTTGGATGGGACTTGTGGGCGCGGATTCAGGTCCCACCCAAGACAGTGAATTTTTCCACTTTAAATTTGTTTCTAAGGTTAAAAAAAGCTTAGCCGATTATCTTTAGTAGAAGTTCGCCTATCGAGCGCGGCGTGCCATCGTGAACCTTGGTCGGATGTACGAAGGTTTACATTGGGCTGCAGCCGCGCGCGTTACTGATGTCATGGGCGATCAAAGGGTCAAAAGATACAAAGACATACCTGTTGGATAGCCCCACTTCCCAAAGCGTCTTGGTTAAGTTCTTCCAATTCCCCTGCTTGCGCAGGCGTGACTTCGGACACCTGCTGTTCAGCCAGTAGGGCTCCAAAATTGGACGTGGGCAGGTTCGTGTGCGAGATTACTTCTAGCTGGTCTTTTTTGGACTGTTCTGGCTCGAGACAGTAGATTTCCTGTATAAAATATTAACGTGATACATTTTGGAAATATATATAGCAATAATATAATAGGTTAGTATTATTAGTTACAGAATGGTTTTTCACCAAAGTACGAGGAAGCCGGAACGTACAGTCGCAACATATAGAGAGCGATGGCTGAAGTGGCGAAATATATAGAAACACATCTTTATTATCATAGAAATAAGGATTTGTTCCGGTATATTTGGTATATGATCTGACTGTACATAAACTAATTGAAACAGATTTTCAGATATGAATGGAAATAAACCATTCTCATTCTATTTCACATTATCAGATAAGCATACGTCCGGTAGAGAAATCCTTTCAAGTACAAATATTTTATCCTAGTTTCTACATTACGATAGGTCCTTTCTTTATTTCTTCCTACTTTCATCAACCAAGGTTAGTAGATACGGGAATACTTACGAATTGTGTTCTTCGAATTTTGTTCTATACACTAACCCCTTATTCATAAACCTGTCATACCAATACGTTGGAAAGGGACAAACGATGATCAGCGGCATCGTAACTTTAGTACACGTTTATGAATAAGGGGGTTACACCATAACACTGTATGTCTTTACTCTATCTCTCTTGCGAGTTGTATGGCTTTACTCTCTCGCGCACAGTTAGTATAGTAAAAAAATTGTATTGACACAATTTGGCATCTTGCCTCATTTTTTTGAACGTCACGCCTACAATATGCGGCGTGTCTTGGCATACTTATGCAGGCATTTAGATAAAAAAGTAGGCATCGATGAAGTGTGGACACAAACAATTTTTTCGTATTTCATTGCGCATTTCAGATACCAATAGCGAGATTGTATTTATTTAGACATCGGACATTATCTCCGATACGTATGTGTATGTATATTAATGATATTGCGTGTGTATGTTATGCAGTGCCGGATTAACCATTAAGCAAAATAAGCACTTGCTTAGGGCACCACGTCTAGGGGGGCACCAAAATCGTAGGGAAAAAACGCACAGGCTGCATCAGCATCGCAGTCGTAGGTACTTATGTACACGAAACTTTTTGATACGTGTGTTCCAATCTAATAACGAAGGGTCGTAAGAGAGTAAGGACACGTAAGCACATCTCCAACCTTACGCGGAGGCCCTCAAAGCTCATGGCCAAAAAATCTTACCGTCGGGCTTGTGGCCAACCGATTTTCTCAACGTAGATTACCGATTTTGTAGCGAACTTTGCTCTCTTGGACGCCAAATGTGTCGGCCAGGCCGAGTTTCTGCAGAGCCGTGATCCTGCGACCTAATTGTCCAAGTGTTACAAAGGGCCCAGCGAAGGCCGACAACCAAAAGTATTTTATCAAGTTGCGCTTTCGAGTTAAGCCAAAGGTCGAGCAGTAGGAGAATCGTGATTACATAGGTTCGATTTCAAGCCACTCTTTTGCAGTTCGGCATTAAGTCTTATGCGACGCTAGGCCTCTACTTTTTGCAAACTGCCTCACTTTCACTTGGCCATGGATCCAAATCCAAGTCCTCTCTCGCAGCAGGGCCTTGTGCCTTGCTCACACTTCGCCATTGGTTGTATTGTATGATAACGCGCCGCGATCGGACGCTCCGGACATCCACCCATTCACACCTCGCCATTGGGCAAATTCAAGCCTGGCTTTCTTCCAGCTCGACCTTTGGCCTATCCGTAAGCGCCGATCGAACGCTCCGCGCGTTCAGCCTTATGGAAAGCTCAGCCTTTGCTTTTAAAAACACTGATTTAAACTTTCACGATTTAGGCCAATCAATTTAGATCGAAAAATAGCGTATTGAAGAATTAATTCCCAGCAAACTGGAAATTGTTTTAATATTTTCATTTGGTCTTATTGCGTGTAATCCCAGTTTGCTCCATCCCAAGAGGTGTGCATACCTTTTGGGATCCCTAGGAGATATTTTTTCCTTTGGATTGCCAAACCATCTTGGTGGATCAGACACTGGTAAGGCGTTTTCGGATTATTACATGATTTTACCAAAAATAAAAAATGTCGATCTTTTTTTTTACAATTTACTACGGATACATATTAAGATATATTTAATCAATCAATAAATTTTATTGCAAGAACATTACATTTCGGAACCTCAGATATCAATTTTAATCATAATTAGAACAATTTTTCCAAAAATCGAAAAAGAGGGTACATTTATGCACACCTCCTGGAATGGAACAAACTCGGATTACACGCATTTTTAGGACCAAATTCGAAAAAATCTAATTTTCATTAGCCTAATTGTGACACATTATTATTTAAGAAAACGGGACTTAATCGCGTTTAATTAAGTTCTAAAATTACCTCCAACGTCAAGATAATGATGTCGACTTTACCCAGTCTTCTCCGAGACCATGGGGACAACGCCGTCCTTGAAACGTCAGGTCAGGTTAATAATTTGCTATTTACGACAGTTGTGGCCATTGGTTCTTATTCTGACAAGAACCAATGGCCAATGGCTAAGCCCCTACTGAAGGCCTTTGCCCTCACACGAATGAGCTTCGCAAGAAAGCTCTAGAGGTTGCAAAACCCTGTGCGGAGTACGGCCTGTCTTACGTCTTCGCTTACACTTGGATATTAGTTGACTTGGCCTCCGGCCTTATGCGAAGCACTTACCTACTGTTGGAACATTACTGCGTTTTAATTCTATTCTCAGCAGTAATGCGGCAATAAACGTCACTCAATTGACTGAGAAAATTCAATGTAATCTTGATGAGGGGGCACCATGGTCTAGAAATGCTTAGGGCATCAAAATATCTTAATCCGGCACTGATGTTATGTCTATACAACGCCAAAGAAGTTAGTTATTCGTTATAAAACAGTGGAAAATAAGCAATCCCCAACTCATGTTAATCTGAAACTCTTTTGACTGGAGTGGGATTTACTGAATTTTCCGAATGAATGCTGAATCAGAAGTATCAGAACCCATTTGCGGTTTTAAACACAATACTCAATAGATTCTTTTCACGAGCTCAGTTCAAAAACTAAAGACGTATGTCAAAGTACTTACCGAATCGTTCCTCATGAGATACAGGCGTGATTCGTGCTTTATTGACTGAACGAAGGCGCAGGCGTTGATCACGCCGGTGCTAGGATCCAACACTCGATTCTGTTTCAAGATAGGTGCGGAACTACGCGGGTTGAATACGAACACTGAAAATAGAAATAAAATGGGTCTTTTATATCATTACAGTAGCGGCAAAAAATCTATCATTCGAAAATTCATGAGTTTGTATCATGTGAACAACGACTGTATCATCATCACGACCATATAATATACGTGGCAACAGGCAGCACAATGCCGATTGGGAACTTCATATACACCAATTAATGTATTTATAAATACTGATTTAATAATATTTGACAATAAAATCTAGATGGATCGATTTTCGCCCTTGTTAGCCTCTGGTTTCAAATTGAAATCGAATCATTACAATATAATACGCACCAGGCTATCGCGAAAACTCGGACAAACCAATTATTTAAAAAATAAACCCTAGTAGAATTTTCGTTCTCACACGCCCCTATATTGTAAATTTCATCGAAATCACTAGAGCAGTTATCGAAAAATTATGAAAAAAATGCAAATGTAAAAATGCAAAAATATGTCGTCGAAGCGCTTTATACCAGCACACTAGAGCATGTTTTCCGAAAGCTTATCCCGAGGTGGGGAGATAGGGGCCTTGTCGTGGAAGATAGAAGACTAACCAATCTTCGATTCGCCAACGACACTGTTCTGTTCTCCCCGGTTGCTTCCGAGTTACGAAGACCTAAACAGCGCAAGCCTCGAGGTTGGACTGAAGATGAATATGTCGAAGACTAAGCTTATGACCAATAGCAACGTACGTGGGATTGAGATAAACGGAGAATCTATTCCATATGTCCAGGAGTAACTTTACTAACATTACTTGGGCCAAATAGTTTCATGTCAGGGCCAAATGAATGATCGTATCCGCAACACCACACCGCGCCCCAGAACACAAGTCATCGATGTAGCTCGCAAAGCGGCCAAACTGAAGTACGACTGGGCTGGCCATGCTGTCGTATGCCAAGTGAGCTGTGGGTCAAAATTAACACAGAGTGGTAGCCCAGCTCAAAACGGGAATTTGGCAAACCACGTCGGCGATGGCGAGATGAGCTCGACTCCTTTTAAAAGAATAGCCGAAGACTGCTGAAACCCGGGAGAAATGGAAAATGCAAGGGGAGCCCCTTTACCCGGCAGTAAGACGCAACAGGCTCTCAATAATAATAATAATAAAAATGTTCACAAATAAAACGAAGTGATATAAATTACCAACATAGATACCAAAGATATGTAGGTGTTGTGGTGTTACTAGTTCGAGCATTGATGTTTACACCCGCATTGTTTACGCGAAAAGTAAAATTAGTATTAGCTATAGACTATTCCATCCGGATCTTAAAAGAATGTAAGGTTTTGTTTCCATTTTATAAACTATATATAGGTTATACGATGCATATCGGCATATTTTGCAGGCTTTATTGATAACCGGATCCTCAAACACAGAAACACTGCTCAAAAGCCAGACTAGGATTCGATTGAAATTAACTTACCATCATTCTGGTCGGTAACTATCGCCATCCTGTTGGAGTTGACGTCGGTTACCAAACACGTGGGTCTGATCCGCACCAACCACTTGACGGAAAGAGACAGGAGATTGAACACCGCCAGGCAGTTCTCAGTTGTGCACACCAGCTGAAAGTAATTACATATTTTTAAATGATTAAGACTAATAATGATGACTAAGAGGTATAAAGTTTTAAGTAAAATTCGTGTATCAAAAGGTAACCCTAATGCTAGGTATCTAATCACCAAAAAAGATGTATATTTCGGAATCGATGTCTTCTATCGAAGTGCCTAATTTAGAAGCGTCATATTTTATCAAATTTCACATTACTACTCTGTTTAATTATTCTTTGTTCATTTATTCTTAATCAGGAGCTAATTCGTTAAGATTGTTAAGATAAAATACTCACATAATGACTAGCGTCATTGCTTCCAAACTGCACATGCTTCCCCTTAGGACGCAGCGCCGGGTGCGAGAGAGTCGTCCTCATGTTGCACAAATGCGTATCCCAAAGCGTCAGTTTACAACCAAACCAAGCCGCTATAAGCGAACCGTCCTGCGATATCGCCACTCCTCCCATTTCTATCTCAGAATCAACCTCTACCGATTCCAATTTTTGAATCCCTGTAGATTCTTTATGCATATTCATAATCTTCAGAATAAGATCGTCTTTCTTACCAACTGCCTTCAAAAAAGGCAGCTCGACCTTCTCAAACAAATTTTTCACTTCGAACTTTTTTATATCATTATAAACGCTGCTTGTCGAGAATTGAGCAATTCCAGATGAGTAATAACACGCTGTAAAGCAGTACCATGCGCTCCTTAGGTTTTTGTAAATTTGAATTTGTTCTCGCTTCCATATTCTGAATTTCTGATCCATGCCTGCGGTAACGCAAAACGAACCTGGGCCATTTAGGGCGATGGATACTACTCTTGAACCACCGTGGGATAGGTTAACGCAAGTTGCAAGTTTGAAGGGGATGGTGCTGTTTTGCCCTGTCTGAAAACACCAGAACTTAAGTCTCTCCTCTGGGTATAACACGCCGTCGTGTCGGTATTCTGATGTTACGAGCCAGGTCCCGAGCGAGTTCATTGCAGCGCAAGTCACTTCTGTTTCTAGCGGTATGAGGTTGTGTCTGGATTCTGATGGGACAGCGTTCATTTGTGTTATGTCAAGCTGAAATAAAATGAATGAACATTTTGGTTATTTGCAGATTTTCAAAAGTCGGTATTTAGGTAACAACATTTATTATCGGATCAACCATATATCCAAACTCGCTAAAAATATCCATATATTGGCTGTCCAATCCGAACCATTTTTATGGAAAAAATTTTTTATTGAAACTTCATAGTTGGTCCGATATTATAGTAAAAGTTGATATTTTATTTATTTATTGAATACAAAGCAAGCTTACAGTTTTAGACCGATTCACTTACATGCTAGGAAAACAGATAAAATGTGAAAAATAATAATATTACACGCAAACTAATAAAAAATAGCCATAACATAAATCACCTTAACATGACATAAATGTGACCGCGGCCGGCAAAACGTCCCACTTTGTCGCTTGCCATAAAGACGCCTCGTCAGGTTATTCGTATAATGATACAAGAAACTCTTCTCCTTATTGCAAGCGACAAAGTGGGACGTTATTGGCGCATTAAAATGTCAAAATAAATTTAAACTGTCATTCTACTTCCACTTTAACCCCCTTATTCATAACCGTCTACTAAAGTTGACAAGTCGCTAATAATCGTTTGTCCCTTTCCATCACATCATCTGACGTATCGGTACGTCGGAAAGGGACAAACGATTATTAGCGGCTTGTCAACTTTAGTAGACGTTTATGAATATGGGGGTAAGAAAGAAAGAAAATAAAATGAGGTAAAATAATATAAATATAATAAATACAATGTCAAAACAAATTACATATACAATGTCAGTCAAACAAAGTGATGAAAAAATACCTTTTACCTACCTTTATCCCACCTATGTACTTCGCACTATAAATGCGTAATGCGCGATATATCAAAATTTAAATGGCTTACTTACATTGAAGAGCATTTTGTCCGTCTTGGTGGAGTACATCTGCAGGTGTCCGGGCCGTCCGCCCATAAACAGGCAGCCAGTTAGCTTGTGGTACACTAAGGCACCGCCCGTGGATCGAGCGACAGACGAAAGTCCGCCGCACTCTAGAATAGTGCAGTGCACCCGCATTTGGGCGTTGGCTATTACCACGGCTGGAAGTTGAAGTGCAAATCATTATAATAAGGCCCACCATACATACAAGAGGCATTGGCAGTTGAATTTAAATCAATAGTTTAGGCAATAAGGTTGAATTTATTTTGTTAGTAATATAGAACGAAAAGAAAAATCGCAACTCTATTCCAAATATTCCAATTGGTTCATTTAAATCATTGATAGTAATATATAAAAACTAAAAAATGGACCCCAAGTTTGACAGTAGAAATATATGGCGCTGTACTGCACTATAATTCACTACATGTTTTGTGGTCACTGAATTTTCAACATTTAAGAACCACAGCTACGAGTACCCCTCTCAAATTCGAGGCACGATTTTTTCCTAGACTTTACAAGAGTTACACATTATTAGCCAGGTCCATACAGAGCGAGCATACGCGTGAGGCAATTTCCTCACGCACAAAACGGCCAGTGTAGACGTGCCTCGGCCGAGGCGGCGCGCTCGGACGAGTAAAACGCACGCATGCTCGCTCTGTGTGGACCCGGCTATTTACTTAAGAAATTATACACTGGTCATTCACGATGACGCGTGCCTTGACTCGCATTGCCATATTATTAAAGGTTAGATTTGACAAATCTGTGCGTCATCGTGGATGATTCGTCATATTCCTTAATATGGAAAAAAGAAAAATGGAGGAAAATAAAAGTCCCACGTTTTTTTTTATCGGCACATCAGTACGGTTACTTACAGTTATTAGATAGAGTAATAGCAATATTGGAGTTGCTGACAGCGATGTATCTAACGATTCCCGGCAGCCTGGGGATTAAGTCCTTTGCGCCAGCTTGGTCGGACAAGTTAGCTATGCTCCATTTTACCAACACCTTCTCCATGCCTCCCGTTATGAGATAACCACCTAAAACAATATTATTGTATTAATATTCTCATGAGTCAAACTGTCATTGAAATAAAAGCCAATTTAGATTATGTCTCTAACTTGAAGAACAAAGTTTATTATCAAGTGTCTTTATTTCAATAAGTTTGATGTGAAAAGATTTGAATAGGCAAACTAGAGATGCGCAAAACGCTTTACTGAGTTGAAAAGATTGATTGGTATCTTTAGCTCACGGTGATATAAAGCACTCATTTGCTCAGTGGATCTGTAGACTATATTGTTCATGAGCGAGTAGAGAGAGAGATGTCAATCAATTAGATGCTTTAAGTGCGACCGTGCAGAAGCCGAGAGTGCTCTAGACAGCCAAAGTACTGACAAAGCCCCAGGGCCAGACGGGATAAGCAACGAGATACTGAAACAAGTCAAAGAAGACACACATCTTCAACGAGATCCTAACAACGGAAACCATCCCAGAGCAATGGACACAGTCTAGTACAATCCTAATACACAAGAAGGGGGGCCAGCATGATATAAGCAACTACAGGCCCATAAGCCTGATGTCCAATTTATACAAGATCTTCGCAAAAATTTCATTAAGGCGACTAGAAACAAGAATGGATGAAGAACAACCAGTAGAACAGGCTGGTTTCAGAAAGGGGTACTCAGTACTGAATCATATTTATGTTCTGAGGCAGATACTAGAAAAGTACAAGGAATACAACCTTACATACTACATAGCGTTTATTGATTACAGCAAGGCTTTTGACTCCCTCATACACGAAAAAATCTGGATAGCACTGAAGAGGCAAGGTATTGAACACAAATACATCAGAGTCATCAGCAAAATATATCAACACAGCACATCACGCATTCAACTGGAAAGATATGGGGAGACTTTCAGAATAGAAAAAGGAGTAAGGCAAGGGGATCCCTTATCCCCAAAACTATTCTCCGCTGTCTTGGAGATGGTATTCAGAAACCTGAACTGGGATCAGCTCGGTCTTAACATAGGTGGCCGCCAATTAACACATCTAAGATTTGCGGATGAAATGTCATCCGAACAAATTCTACTTGCTAAAAACTCAGACGACCTAAACAGAATGATAAACGACATTGAAACTAACAGCAGAGAAGTAGGACTATCAATGAACCTAGAAAAAACAAAGGTGATGACAAATGGCGAGAAGAACATCATTAAAATAGTAGAAATGACAGTGGAATATGTGGACGAATACGTTTACCTCGGTCAGATTATATCACCTGATGAAACAATAGAGAAAGAACTAGAGAGAAGAATAGTGAACGGGTGGAAAAGGTACTGGTCCCTGAAAGAAGTCTTCAAAGATAAACAACTCCACTCTAAGACAAAGGGTAAACTATTTAACACATGTGTTCTTACCGTCCTAATGTATTGTAGCCAGACCTGGGCCCTGACAAAAGCTACTACATCCCATCTAGCATGCTGCCAGCGCGCCATGGAAAGGAGAGCATAATAGGTGTACGGAAGACTGACCGGCTACGAAACACCCTAATTAGGAATAGGATGAAAGTCCAAGACATTGCCACAAAAATTAGAAGACTTAAATGGAAATGGGCTGGCCATATCATCCGAGGCACAGATAAATGGAGCAAGCGAGTCACCCAATGGTACCCAACAGAGGGAGAGAGAGGGGCAAAGAGACCTCTAATGAGATGGGATGATGACATCGCGCAGGTAGCTGGCCATACCTGGAGCAGAATGGCAATAGATCGGAGAGAGTGGAGAAGGTTGGAGGAGGCCTTTGCCAAAGGGCAAGCAGAGAAAGAATACAAAAGATGGGAGATAATAGAGAGATAATGTGCTACTGTTCTTTGTTCTGTAAATAAAGGCTATTTTATTTTATAAGTGCGACCAAGGTGGCGAATCATGCGATACAATCCCGCCATGTTTTCCCAACACCTTCTGAATTCTTCAGAGAGATATTTGCACCATCTTAACAAACCATCTTTAATTTGGATGAGATATCTATAATTTTAACACTAGTTATGCCTGATTGTTGATTGATTGTATAATTATGTTTCATGTGTATGAAACATAATTATACACTTAATGGTGTTACTGAATAAATAACTGTATGAGATCCTATTTTGTGTAAATTGGAAGCAAAAGCTTGTTTGTAAATTGACACACTGGTATAGTGCACTTATTTTATACAAAATTATTTTATAACAAAAATAATATTGAGCAAACTCAACAATAATCTAATCCCCAAATGAAGAACAATATATCTGTATCTGCATATGCATATTTTTTTGTACATATTCCACAATCTAATTTGAACTTTTATTGCATTGAATAAATAAGAGTACCAAATCCAAAAACAAAACAACTGCGGCTGGGTCTGAGCAGGTTAAGGTGCTTAGCTTTAATTTGTTTTAACAATTTTCTCCATACTAAAACATCCAAGAAAATGCAATTTCTTACCTGATGGAGAAAATCGCACCGCAAATGCAGGTAAAAAATGCCAATGTAACACTTCCCTTGCAACTTCTTTGTAGTGGAAGACGTTGCCTCTGAAAATGGTAGCTCGTCCAAGGGTGTCCACAATGGCCACAGCCGGCTCACTGTGGTGGGTAGCCACATCCAGTATACGGAACTCATTGTAGTTGGAGTGACTGAAATTTATGAGAGAAATGTAATTTTACAGATTTTATAATGTTTCGTAATACTATATTAAGGGCAAGGACTATAGTTGTGCTGTTCTCGAAAATGTTCCCAAAACGGAACAAAAGTAACATGAGAACATTCCACATACTAAATGGAGAACATTCTCGAGAATGGCACCACTATAGCAAGGACTGCATATTATGAAACTTCTGTTACAGGTTATAGGCGATTGCAACCACCAAACAAAGTATTAAAAGTAGGCTTAGCATGACTGTAACTTGTGAGTCAATTAGACTTCCCTAAAAGATGGGTATTCCAACTCACGTGCAAGAGACTGTTGTGGCACACTCATGCCAAGCCTACAGATATGTTTGTTTGTATTTTATAATAAAAACACTGGTCCCAAATCTCAAAAAAGTGGTCTGAGGACTATAAGCAAGGATTGATTTTCTTTGTTTAAGTATGTATATAACAACAACAACTATCTATAACAACAACTGTCATAGTAAGAAAAAGCCTGTAGAATGTGTCAGAGAAAATAATAGCCCTCATTGTCAGTCAAACTTAAAGTAAATTTAACCACTTCAAATGGAGTTAAGGGGTTTCAGACTTAATAATATGACTTTTTCCAGTGAATTTAAAAATACTTACTAGCCATGGACATGTGCTCTATCCAAATTTTGGATGAAAAGAAATTTCGTTAAATTTGATATGGCAGCAAATCTGTCTCTGTTACACCATCCTAAGGCCACTCTGACACTTCCACAGTAAGGTATGTCCCTGTTTTTATATTCTGCCTCTAGTACACCAATTTTTAGATAATATGTTGCTAGACATATTCTATTTTCCGTACCAACTGAAGTTACAAAGCATCTCTCACTGTCAACTAAATCAAATGTGGTGACTTTTCTATCAGCAAGCTTTAATTTCTGAAATAACAAAAAACATAGAATAACAAATAAAGTGCCTCAAAACTATGTGTAGTGTTTTTATAAGTATGTCTTCATAAAAAACACCAATATTTATATTTTATTTATATAACTTTATGTGGCTTGAAAGAAATACTTAAGGGTGATCCATTAATTATAGCACACAAATTTCTAGGTTTTTTGACCCGTCCCCCCCCTCCTTGCCACACTTGGTCACATTTGGCAAACCCCTCCCCCATGGTGTGACATCACATTTTTCAAATTACATATTATTAATATTTTAGATTAAAGAAATATTAGTAATTTTATAACAAGAAATAGATTACGAAAGAAAATTAACGAATATAAACAATTATCGGTCCAAAAACTCATTGTTTAACTTTACAACAAATAAAAAAAATTGGTTACTGATAATATTAAAGTGACGTCTCAAAGTTTGGGACTCCTCCCTCCCCCTTGTCACAACATATCACATTTTCTTGACACCCTCCCGCCCCCTAAATGTATGATGTAATTAATGGATGATCCCTTATATACCATGAACAAATTCTTAAATTCTACAGAATTCAATGATAGTTTTTTTCTGTTAATTTACATGGATAATTAATGTATATACTTTAAAGTATAACAACTCTAGTTTGCTTTTGAAATAAACATGTGATTATATTGAAACCTTGTTACACCTGAATGAAATGTATTAAAGGCAAAATAAACTATGTAATATTCCACCAACCAATAATACTTACAAATTCCCTGAGCACAGTCCCACTTTCCAAAGTCCATGTTATAAGCATACCACTTCTAGAGCAACCATACAGATTGTAGCCATCCTTGTCAAAACAAATGCCGATCAGTTCATCTATGTCTGTGTCGGCTTCAAGGGTTCGCACTAAGTCTCCTGTCTCAACACAATACACCCGAACAATATTTTCTACTATTATGACTAAAGATCTGCGAAAATAATAAAACATAATTATCAAATTATACTTTCGTTAACACATATACGCACTAAAATAAAAAATAGACTTACTGCTCATCGGGCGAAAATACAGGGCGATGGTCAATAATACTTCTGCCGGCCTTTCTATTCAAGGTATATTTGGTAGGTTCTTGATTAGGTTTGTGTGTCTTCACTACCATTTTGCTGTTTGTTATTTGCTTTTTACTTCCCTTGAATTAAACACATGCTTCCTAACCTAGTCAGTAAACTCGGCAATGCAATTCAAAGATTGCAATATCAAACTGACAATTGACAATCTTCATGCTTTATATTATTTGAGGTAAATTAACAAACTCGACTTTTAAAAATCCTAAATCTTGGCAAAAAATAAAATACCAAGTGGGCATTATAAAGGTTATCACGAACACATTAAATGTGTTATGTTGGTAGAAGATCCGTTCAAAATGCTACAAACAGTGCTCCTAGACGAAGAACGTATTAACAGCAATATAAATAATTATTTTAGAAATAAATAGGCAAGTTTAAAACTCAACAACAAATAATGTTAATGTTGATATCAAAGAGTAAGTATGGTTGATATTCAATAAATATCTTCAAGCCCAAAATAAGTTTACTATTACGTAAATAAATGAATCACACCAAGTAGTAATTGAACAGATTCTTCAGTTGTCAATGTCAAGTCTGTCAAACCAAAGGCGTAGCTTGGTGTCAAAGTCAAATATTTTATTGTTGTTTCAAGCACCTCAACACGTGCGTGTAAATTATATTATTTAGTCTATTTATTCTAAGCAGTAGAGAACAAATTATCATGGACGTTGATGCAACGGAGGCCCAGTTGCAAGTCCGATTCGTTACTAAACAAGAACAGTAAGTACACACGTTCAACAAAACAATTTTTGCCGGTCTGGTAGCTTCATTACTTCTGTAATGTTCCATGTGCATATTATATTTTCTGTTTCAGATATGCAGTTCCCGACAGTCCCTACGCCATACAAAGCAACGTGCAAACTGCAGACCTCAACACATTGGTTAATGCCCTGCTCAAAGAAGCTGACGGCTCAGTAAAGACAGTTGAATTCGATTTCTTAGTGTGCGGGGAACTCTTGTGCTCGCCTCTTGGTGACCATCTTCAAGAGAAGGGTGTATCTACAGAACAGACTTTAGAAGTTGAGTATCTGGAGAGATTCCCAGCACCAAGCCCACAGGACTGTTTGATGCATGATGATTGGGTTTCTGCAGTGCAGGCCCATGGAAATTGGTAAGATATATCTAATATAGCTTTTGAGTGCTGCTTTAAAGTTATTTTCGATACCCAAGTTCACAGTCATACTGATTATGGTGAAAATGTTATTGTGTTCGCACCATAGTGCCAAAACAAAAGGTATATATTAAAACCAAATTAGTACGACTGTGATCTAGGGTATTGTTTTGTAAAAGAAGCCATTTCCAAAGAAAAAAACTAGATTGAAATCTCACATAGACTCTGACCATGTTAACTTAGTGTTAAGAATGCATACAAATACCTTTAAGCTCCATACTCTATAAACACTTTGCATGAAAACTTAGCATGGTCTGACTCTAGCACAAAAACAAAACAGTCAAGTCAAGTCTGGCCTCCATGGCCACTGGATAAAGATTGTAAACTAGTTTTTTCCTTTTTATTAAATTATGTTTGTAGTTAAGAAATCTTCAGTGTCAGTATTTAGGTATGAATATGGTATTTTAAAAAGGCTCTCAGAACAATATTCATCAGGAGTATTTTTATGTTGTACATTCCAGGATCCTATCAGGCAGCTATGACAACAGTCTGCACATTTGGACCACCAAAGGGCAGCACAAGCTAGCTATACCAGGTCACACATCTCCAATCAAAGCGGTCTCTTGGGTATCTGTTAATGGTGATCAGGCAGTTTTTGCTAGGTAAGAGGCATTAATGAAATAATAATCAATATTCAGGAAAAGATTACCATGCTTAATGCGGCATTGGGTTTTAGGACCTGATAAAGTTCTTGCCTCGGTCGTTATGCAGGGCTCATTTCAGTTAGTCTCTTTGTCTAAAATTTATTGTTAATTTTTATTTTTTTTTATTTTGGTTAGTAAACCTGTAAGTTGTCTGAAAATAAACACATTTTATTTTATTTATTTATTTTAGTAAGATAATTTTATGAAGAGAGACCTTTCATGGACAGATAAGTTGCACAACTGAATGATTTTTCCAATATATTTACTGCACATATTGCTAGTACAAGAATGGCAGGAAGCATAAATTAATCATAACTGCATTTCTGGATATTTTTATATTTCTATTTTATTTTTAAAATCGACGAGGGGCGCGGGGGGTGTGGCGGCTCAACGAGGGGGGGGCGGGTTTAGGGTCGGCAACGCGCATGTAACTCCTCTGGAGTCGCAGGCGTACATAGGCTTCAGAGACTGCTCACCATCAGGCGGGCCATATGCTTGTTTGCCACCGACTTAGTATACATTTTTTATAAAAAGAATATTTAAAAGTTATATGAACATCACATCCTTATTCCTAGTATACTTTTTGATCTGATGCTGCATACAACTTTCCAATAAGGGCGGTCAGAAGTATAATCTACTACGTTTATTTGAAGGGTAAGGGTCTCTTCATTCAAAAACACATTTGAAAAATAAGTCACTGCAAATATGTAACAACTATATGGCACATAATTATGATCATTTACATTATTTTGGTTTCATAAGTTCTATATTTAAAAAGCGTTTTTTCAATCAATGAACAAGACCTTATTGCCTAGCGAAATATTAAGATAGCAAGGCCTTTATTATATCAATATTTAAGAGATTGCCTGTACAAATAACTTCATTGTATTAATATTATTTCTAGCGGTTCCCATGACCAATCAGCCATGCTGTGGGTGTGGAATGTGTCCAACAACTCCGTGGACTGTGTGGTGACGTGCCGGGGACACGAGAAGGGAGTGGAGAGCTTGTCTGTGTCCGCAGATGCCTCCAGACTGGCGACTGGCAGCTGGGACACTAATATATGCTTATGGAGCGCTAGTGAGTAAATATTTGTAATCTGACTTTTATAAAACAATATCTAGAAATAGATAAGGAAAAATAGTGTTATTTATATCACATCCCAAATTTAACTAACGTAAAAGTAAATACGTAAAAAAAATCGGACCCAAGAGTATATAAAAATGTCCATCACACAATATTTTACGAGTTCATTTTTTTCTTAAAACTTAAAAATATTATGTATAAAAAGGTTGAGTTTACCTTCTTATAGGTTTGCCAGTATTCTACGAGTATATAACTATTTTCTGTATTTTAATCCAAATTTAAGGGCAAGTAAATTTGAGGACTAACGGGAGTATAGTTAATTTTCATCTTAAATTAAAAAAAAAAAGTTTTACTTCAGATACACCACATCCACACATTCACATTACTCCACATTCACCCACATAGATTTAGATTATATAAATAACTTCTAAATTCATTTGGTTAATAGGTCTTTCTGATGAAGACAATGTACCAGCCAAGAAGAGGAGCAAATCCGACCGTGGACAAGATCATGGAAATACACGGGTAAGTTTAACACTGTGTTTAAATTTAACCAGACTACTGCAACTATTATCGGCCCAATGATCACACAGACAATATTTATTGACCAAAAAATATTAGTCTAATAGAATGTGTTTGCACAATATAATTTGTAAGGGTCGTTTTTGAGAAATTGTCAGGTAAATGTCATTCCCGCTTTGTATCCCTATTCACTCCACCATCCCCGTTCACCCCGGTGACGGTGCCATTAAATACATATTTTACGACCTTCATTGATTTCTCAGGAGCCACTGACAACGTTAAAAGGGCACCGCGAGGCGGTGTCCGGCGTGCAGTGGATGGACTACAACACGGTCCTGTCCAGCGGCTGGGACCACCTGCTCAAGATATGGGACTGCGAGCTGAATGGCATCAAACAGGAAATCGCTGGTAAGTGTATTTTCTTCACACAAATGGACTCACTCACATTTAGAGTTGCAAGTTTTAAGTAATTATCTGAGGATACAGGTTTTTCTTTACATTGAAAATTTACAGTGACGATGTGACTGTCTCCGGAAACCTGTTGTAAACAGTTGGACCTATTATGTGGGTCACCTTATTAGACCTTGCAAGTCTACGTTTTACTGGGAGAAGTTGTTTAGGGTTCCGTATCGTGCAGGCTGAGTCGGCGCGTTTTTTATATAGAGTCAGGTATAGGTCAGTCTAAAGTACGCTTTCGCGGAGGAATCCTGGCTTACCTGCGCCACACACCGCACGGTTCACTAATATGCCTACATTAAAGAATGAATAGCCGGATCCACACAGAGCGAGCATACGCGCGAGGCAATTTCCTCACACACAAACCGGCCAGTGTAGACGTACCTCGGACGGTTTGCGTGTGAGGAAATTGCCTCGCACGTACGTGCTTGCTCGCTCGCTCTGTGTGGACCCTCTTAATTACTTTTACGTTCTATGCGCTGCTTATAAAACTTATAAAAATAAATAAATAGAGCTTTTACGTTTTTGGTTTTAGACTCCTGTGTAAAATACTTTGATGCTATTTGGGTTCGATATTAGTATGTACAGTTTCTGCCTAAGAGCTGAAGAGTTGCGACATGAGGTAGTATCACTACTGGGACTTAATATTGATATTAAGCTGATTTCGTTCGCACACATACTTATTTGGTTTGAGCCATTGACCGATCGCCTTCAAGTTATGAATATATATGACTTCGAGTATGTGTGATACACCTAAACGTGACGAAATCGGCATGTTATAAAATTATAGTATCGCTCCAGCGATTTCACCTTTGCCAATCTTTTAACTCTATGTAATTCCTGCATATGGCTGTAGTCTGACTAAAATGTATATTTCAGGCAACAAAGCATTTTTCGACGTAGACTGGTCTCCGCTCAGCAACGCCATGATAACCGCCTCCGCAGACAGACACGTCCGTCTTTATGATCCAAGATCTCAAGGTAACGTCGGAATAATTTTTTAGAGTAGTTACAGCTTCCTACAGTTGACGTGCACTCTTTTCGCGTCTAAGTTGGGCATCTTGTGGCCGAAATAGAAAACAAACAGGGACCTGTTGTAAATTGATTAATAAGTTTTTGCCAAAAAATAAATTTTTGGTACAAGCTTTTTTGCTGACTGTATTTTTATTTCCACAGGCAACGAATACTCATAGAGACAATTATAACAACCCCAAACACAATTCATTTGCGTTGTTTTATCACAGAGTTCCCAAGGTCACCTCCTGTCACCATCATTAGATCAGTTCCATGTCATCATACTTTTACAGATTTACATATGTATGTAAAAAATCTGCTCAATCGGAAATCGGGAAGTGGGTCAAATTTTGCCTCCAAGATTTGACCCACAGTATCATACTAACCGGGCAAGTTAAAGTATAGCAAATATCTTCCCGATTATGAGCCTCGTTCTAGTACAGTAAAAAATCTGCTCAATCGGAAATCGGGAAGTGGGTCAAATTTAGCCTCCAAGATTTGACCCACAGTATCATACTAACCGGGCAAGTTAAAGTATAGCAAATATCTTCCCGATTATGAGCCTCGTTCTAGTACAAAAGTGTGAATGACTCATATTAACCACTTTAACCAGAGTATATTTTGTACACAAGCATAAGCTTACTAACTTTTGCTTTTGCAAAAAATAACTTAAAATTAAAATACCGTTACAGAAAGCATAGTAAAGACGACGTTCACGTCACACACGGGATGGGTGCAGTCAGTGCGCTGGTCGAAGACACGGGACACGCTGTTCCTTAGCGCCGGCTGCGACGGACAAGTCAAGCTGTGGGAGACTAGAAGGTTTGTTTATTCTCAAAGTTTTTACGAAGGCCATAAAGCCACATTTTGCGCGTTCGTTTGGTTTTGGAGAAGTACACTCAGTACTCAGTGGAAGATCCTTATCGCCAGCTACTTACGACGGACAAATCTAGTTGTTTCCACTATCCGTAAACCAAACTGAAAAGAGTAAAAAATATGGATGGTAATATGATCTCGGTCGTCAGTTTGCGTCAGGCGAAGTTAGTCCAGTGGTCGCAGAAGCGAGACATGCTGTTGCTTAGCATCGGATGCGACGGACAAGTCATACTCTAGGAGACTAGGTTTCGTCATTGTCAACTTTATCACAGACGTCATAGAGTTAAATTTTGCATGTTTCTTTAACGGGTACAGTCAGCGAGTTGGTCGAAGATTCAAGACACTGTGTCTGAACACCAACACAAGACAAGCGGTGGGAGAAGCTGTTTGAACTTTATCACAAATGCCATTGAGTCGATTATTACGTGTTCTT
Organism: Cydia pomonella; assembly: GCF_033807575.1. Lineage (NCBI taxonomy): Eukaryota > Metazoa > Arthropoda > Insecta > Lepidoptera > Tortricidae > Cydia > Cydia pomonella. The sequence continues at coordinate 11,508,252 of NC_084715.1, forward strand.
TTAAACACCGTGTACGACGGTCAATTCAATATGTCGACACTACAAGGTTTGTTATATCCTATTATAATATTATAAACGTGAAAGTATTGGTGACAACAGATTAAGTTTAGTTATATATTCCAGCCCCCGCACCCCGCTATACGAGCTGAGCGGTCACGAAGACAAAGTCCTCTGCTGCGACTGGTCCGTGCCGTCCCTGCTCGTCAGTGGCTCCTGCGACAACACGCTCAGGATATTCAAGGCCAAGACCGCTCTGAACGCGTAAACTATACCCAATGTTACAAGAGTACACTGAAAAAGGTATGATTTAACCCTTCTAACGCCAAGGCCATCACGTGCTGCTAGCACCGAATCGTAAGCGACGACAATAACGTCAGTTTCTGCTGTAATTTTAATCAGGCCGTCAATTGTGGTTCGTACAGTCGGCCCTATGAAGTGCCCCGGCTTATGAAATGTGACGCGAGGGAATTAAAATTAAACTCAACTTATAGACCGCGGACTAGGCGCAAATTTCGTCAGCCATCGCCTCCCAATTGATATTTTGTCTAGATCAGGGGTGGCCAACTTGATTAGACCCAAGATCTCCTGTTTACTAACGAAACCCTGTGCGATCTACCAATTACATACTTCTTGAAACCTTAAATGAAACTGGTCTACGTATTTATATTTTTTGCCTTGCCACGATCGACTGGACTAATCGATCGCGATCGACCTGTTGGTCACCCCTGGTCTAGATGTTATCATGAATTAAGAAAATAACCAGCCGGTTGTATCGCGGTGGAAGTGGCAAGTCAGTCGGTCAGCTGATCACGTAAACATGTAAAAAAACAAATGTTTTTCAGTCATCGCCTGCCGATTGATACTTTGATAGTTTAGATACTATTATGAATTAAGAAAAAAACAGCATCTTAACAATCTTCTGACAACGTTACAGTCGGGACGCGATGACTAAATTTATGCATTTTTTTATGTGTTTCGATGGCTGCCATTCGTCAACCCACCAACGTAGCGGCAGCTGACATCCACGAGAATTCACCCTTAACCAATTTACTAGTTTTCGTCCTCGCGGTCTAAAATGTGTTTCGTGTGCCTACATTTTCATACAATTCGACACCTGTTAACTGCCAATGTAGCACATGCTGTCGTGAGGCCTGAGTGTACATAGGATTAATTAACCTTTTGAACGCCAGACGGCGAAGGAATATGCCCCGGATGCCAGGCGATCGCGATTATTTAAGCCAAATTGAGCTTTACGGAGTCCCGCGTAAGTTTGCATTGGCGAAGATGTGGGCTGTTGCCGTCATGGCGACTCCGGGAAGACTCCGACGTCTGTGGCTGTCAAAAGGTTAATGATGTTTTTGACCAAGTTGTAGGCGTAACATACGGCGTTGAAAGGGTTAACATTCTCCACAATATAATTATTATTTCCAATTGAATGTTAAAGTTTTTTGTGTACTCTTAAATTAGCAATGGCGAAATATTCATTCAATTGCGGTGTCGGTTTAAAACGGGACTGCTATAATTCCACATAAATTTATTCATAAAATGCGTTTGTCAAAATTAGTAACTTTCCGATTTTCTTTAGGATATTTCCATGTATGTATTTTACAGCTTCATGCTGACGGTGTTCATAAGCTAGGTTAGGATAATGATTCTGACTAAACAATATTGTCCACTAAATAAATAGTATAAATGTAAGTCCGGATCCTTGACTGTTAGTAGGGTGGGCGTGTCAGAGCGTCACGAAATAAAATGATTAACTAAATTTGGTTTCGCTTGTTTTATTCAATCACTTGCTCTTACAAAATATGTTCAATGCAAAGGAACATGACTCGTCACAATAAAACATGCTTCTTAGTACCATTTTGTTTTATTTATATATTATTTTAGTTTCCATTCAGCATAACTATAAATAATGCGGGTCACATAAAATGCTCATAGCACAATATAGAAACTTGCAAACACTTTGTAACAAAATAGATACATAACTTTCCTCTGTCTTTTCTCTGAGAGAAATGCTTACTATTATCATAGTTATGCCAAACCTCACGTCATAACACAACGAAGCAACATGTTCCTTAAAAATATTCTTTCTTACCAACAATTTCATTTCTTTTTTTTTACATTTTATGAAGTTTTATTTTCGCTTTTCGTATTTCTAGACTACCTAACTAAATTTTTAACTAAACTATGCTACTGTCTAGACTAGTCTGCCGGGTAGAACACCACACTATAATAATACACATTGGACAAATACAATCGTATCGACACTTCAGACAGATTTTTTTGATTAACTTTTCTTTCTTTACACTTAGTCAACTACATAACAAAAGAGGTGAAAGCAAACGTAGTTGAACGGAAACTTAGTCGACGTGTTCGCTAATTCTCCGAGACTTACGCTACGGCGCGCGCGGCGGGCGCCGCTTCAGTCCATTCAAATTAAATTATTTAATAAACTAACAAAGGAAACTACCCTAGAGGGGCGCCGCGCCGCGCACGCCCGAACATATATTAAGCTAGGGCTCTATTCTATCTATCTTAGCGTCGAAACATTTCTTGCTATTCTATCTATCTATAGTTAAGCCTAGACCTACAACTAGCCCTCTGTCGCCGCCCTCTACCCCGCTAGTCGCGCTCTCTTACATTATACTTACGTTTAAGAACATTTACTTACACGAGCTAAGAGTTCGATCTATTCACCGACATGGTATTTCTTCAAGTTTTGGTTTTATTAATTGGTTCCCCAATACCTAACATCGTTTGTGCTCTTTGTTCTGATAGTTCCTCTGCCTATACATAACAAATGATCCGCAATCTGCAATACACCTTAAGTAAAGTACTTATCATATCACACATGTCAGAATGTTGAAGTGAGTTAACTAGGAACATCTACGATTTCATCCTCGAGTTCGATTTTACTCCATGTGTGGAAATGCAACGATTAGACAGCCACATTATCTTCTATTAGCCTTTAATACAAAACTTTTAAACGTCTTCTTTACATTAAGTCTACGTTTATGATTACGGTAAGTTCTCTATTACCTGTAAAAATATTGTGTAAAGCACAGTGACGCCACTGCAGTATGTCTCTGAACATCATTACTTTAAAGGAAGCTGAAGGCACTACCATCAAATTAAGTTATTGCTTCAATGGAAGGAAAGCATTAGAAAAATAATTTCATGCTAAAATATTCTATATATCGACGACGGGTAGTTCACGAAGGTTCTTGTCACTATGTCATATAAAAGTAAAGGGAGTGGATATATTCTAATAGTTTATACTTTACCACCGGGGAGACATCGTGGAATGAAAGTAAACCCTATATCTAGAACAGGAAAACAACCTTACGCACATTACATTACACACCTACTTCGAATCAATCACGGTGCACGAAAATGAATAATAAAATTAGGCGAATCGAGTCGGGTTATATCATATACGTTGACATCAATTTTAAATGCAAAGTTTAGCGGAAATACCTATCGGAAGACTGCAATTACAGGAAGCCACAGTGTACGTCAACACTAAACAACCCAATACACGCAACATCTACTTAACTAAGTACCACGACTCGCACGGTACTACATTGCACTTTATGGTTATTCAAATTTCACAAGAAGTAAAGGCGGTTTCTTAGTCAGTTCCATTAATTTGGCTCGATCAGAAATTATACGCACATAACACTGATCTACGGAGTATTATGGTTTGAATGTAACACTAATAAAAATCTCACTTTCCGTTAGCCTTTGTGATGTGAGTTGAGTTGTACGAACCGATATGAGGGTAGTAGTGAGTGAGGCAGTCAGCTGTGACGGCGGCCGCGCAGCGCGCTCCGGCCGTCGCTTGGCGGAACATTACAAGTTCAGCCGTTTACAGGAAACCAGGAAACGAAACAAATACAGATCTACTTATTCGTTCAAAATCTACGTAATTCATTCAAAACCTGCTGCCAGCTAGTCTCTCTGTTCCTGTATTGTTTATCAAAAGTCGGAGATTTACAGGTTTTGAATAAAGAGGTCACGCTTAATCGTCTGTTAAAATACAGTTAATATATCAAACATTTAACTAGTCTTCAGTCCCTGAGTTGTATAAATATTTCCTACTTCTTACTCGACTTTAATGATTTGTATACGTTGGTTCTGATGAAACTCTTGACGTGCCAAAATAGAATTAAACAGTTGCGATATAGTAGGCTTTTACTCGTACCCATCAACAATGTATATACATATCCATGTATAATTTATATATATTCAATATAAAAATATCAAATTTCATATAAAGTCATAAAGTGTACCCAAAACCTACGTGATGGTACAAAAAGTGTTCGTTTACACCAAAACGATGCTTATACTTTGGATTTCAAATCCGATACATTTTATAATGTGGAAATCAATCGTGGAATTTTGTTTGGAGTTCTCTACTGGAATGTGCCGACCGCCTACAAAATAACAACTACAGTTGAATTAGTACATGATTCTCAAAAAAGGATCACTCTATCACGTATTCGAACATGAGTTTCCGACGACGTACAAAAATGTGTATAGACGCGTAAAATGTATATATAGACTACATACAACTGCTTATTGCTAGTTCGCGGCAGCAGGTGCAAGCGAGCTCTTGGCTCCGCCGGCCAGCGCATCAGTACGCGCGAGTACAGTACATATAAATTAATTCAGTCTGTTCTGGGTTTGGCAACGACGTCGTATTTGAAAAGTACGTATTTTGAATTAATATAGTTATCCTTTATACTTACTATTGTCTACGGCGAGAAATTAAGAATGAAAAACTAAGCAGACCTTAAATTGCTTATGATAAAAGGCGAAAAGTACACACCTAGTTGTGGCGTAGTGAACGTTGTGATGAATTAGAACCGGGTAGGTAAGAGTGGGATGGTCGTCGTGCCATCCTTGTCGAGGGTTTGCCGAGATCGAGAGGCACATAGTTTCATTAGCGTCTACTTATTACATTCTCGTAATTAACACAAACATTAATCTTTAAAGTTAGGTAAGTATTGCGATCCTTGGAAGACTGCACCGGTATATGAATGTTTTAAGGTACATAATACTGTATAATAGGCAGGAATAGTGCCACTTTTAAAATAAAATATTAAAGCACCATGCCAAACATTAATAACTGTCGAAAATTTTGATAGAGCAAATCCTACCAAGTGATTAAGATAATATTCATGGAACTGTATAAAGAAACTTTGAAAGAAATAACACCGAACGAAATAAAACTAGCAGAGACTAAGAGCCCCCGCGAGTGTTTGCTCTATCACAATTTCATCTCTAGCCACCGTCCCTCTGTCCAACTACGACTTGACATCATAAACGTTTTTTTTTTCAACTGTATTTTAAAAATACTTAGCTTTGAAGATTCTAAATCTTCGGCATTATTATCGTACAAAACCTATTCGGTGTTTCCACCCTTCTTAGCCAATACACACATAACTTTCTTTAACAATGGTACTCTTTACAATACATCGTCCGTAGACGTACTAACACTTTTGATTCCACATGATATGACCTTTTCATCCTCCTATCCAACCTCTTGCAGATATTGCTTTCCTACTGCTCCGATGTGAACGGTTACATACACTATCCGCTAATCGCAAACAAATAATACCTCCTCGCAGTCACGAGACTCGTCATATACGGATTGCACGGTTTCTTGTGATTCTGATTTACATCCGATTTACAAACAGTCCGGCTATCTTACATATTCAAATATGACACTGCGTTAAAAATAGGATTGTGAATAATGCCCGCCCAGAGGACATGTCTTAATTTAAAAGTTCATCATGAAATTATACTATGCTAAAATAAATACCTAACTATCTTAAATAATCTTGTCAACATGTTCAAAACCTCCGCCTAAAATCTTAAATTTGAAATTTCATAAAACAATAATAAAATTATAATGTAAAAACACATTTAAAAATTGCAGCTATATCTATACATCAAATCCTCTCGTCGAGCCGTCAAAAGACCTCATCAAAACATCACAGCGAATCGAACGATAGCACGAAGCTGAGAGGATGCCGGGCCGGGCGCCGCCATCAAATAAATACGAGAGACCAACTCCCAAGTACAAGTCAGGCTTAACAACTAGAAAAAGCGCCGGCGACGCGAGTCGCGCGAGCGGAGCTTTCGATGAAGTCTATAACGGCCGCAAATTAAAACTAAAACAAATTAACATTGTAAAAAGTCACAGTTGCTTTGATTTTTGGCTCGTGTACAGCACGGATTGTCAGCATGTCGGGTCTACTTGGGCGGCGGGTACGGCTGGTAGGCCTCGTCCGGGGACGCCGCCGTGGACGCGTGCTCGCTCTCCATCGGCATCTGGATGATGGGCGGCGTCGGGCCCGCGAAGTACTGGTACGGGTGCGACGCGAAGTACTGAAACACAACGCACGCGTCACACACGGACTACACACGCCTGCCGAATACAGCGAGTGCGAGGGTAGCGGGGGCGCGAGTGGGCACAGCGGGGCAAAGCATAGGATACGGCTCTGATAACAACTTCATATCGACACTCACGTATAATTCATTATCCGGCCTTAAGCTGTCCCAGTTTACCTGGAAAACAGAGAATTTGCGTCAGTCTCGCTTTCACTTCGACTGAATTCTCCATTCCTATAATATTAGGTTTTTTGATACTTATGCAAAATCGGCCGTTGAATCGAGTTTTATTGTCTTAAATTTCAAAGATGATGTGTGTGATTAAATATATATTTTGATAAATATGTACATACATTCCTAAATTAAAATATTTATTATAAGAGTCCCGTTTCTAAATACATAGATAAAATAATAGGTATATATGATAAATGTCGACTCGATTGTCCTCCTACATTTTAACCCAAATACTCTACTCACTATATCGAGCATTACGATGAAACATAAAGGAGGCTTAAATGCAACAGTGACCGGACGACATGCAGAATCAAATGGCGAAAATATACTAATTTTATTAAGCAGATACGTATACTATATATATTACAAAATTAAGGACGTAATTTAAATATTGCGAGATCGAATCTCGCCACGCGGTGAGTTTTTCCTTTAATTTTAAAAAAAGGAATAGACGTTGTAGGTATAGGTACTTACGTATTGGCTAGGCACAGAGTCGATGGGTATGTGCGTGGGGTGCGCGGGGTGCGCGGCGTGGTGCGGCGGGTGCGCGGGCGGCAGCAGCGCGGCGTAGGGCGCCAGCCAGGCGGCCGGCGTGGCGTGGTGGTGGTGGTGCAGCTGGTGCGGGTGGACGGCCGCCACCCCGTACCCGCTGCCGCCGCGGTACACGCCGCACTCCCCGCCCGCGCCCGCGCTCACGTTGCCCGCGTACACGCCGCCGACCCCCATCGCCTGTAAGTACTACGTGATCAATGTTTTGGTAATCCACGGTAGTAGCAGGAGCTTTAGGCCTCTTTGCGACTAGATACTTCTGAAAACTGTACGGTTATGTGACCTTTTCTTTTGCAATTAAATTTGAGGATGGATGAGCTCACTAAATAATCGATTAGCGATATATAAATGTACGTTATTAATTGTGACTAGGGTATGATTTTTATCACAATATTTCGCGTTGGAATCCTGGCAGGGTTGCCATGTGACGTTAAGCACCAATGATAACAACAGATAACATGTGTTCAACGGGTAACATACATATGTTCAATGGAAGAATTTACAGTGTAAGTGGATGTAACACACTGCTGGTTTATGTCTACCACCCGAGGTTTTGTCTAGTACCTGAGTGAGGGAGTCGTTGTTGTCCCGCCACGCGCGGCCGTTGTTGCCGTCTTGCTTGTTGTAGAGCGCCTTCTTCTTGTTGCCGCCGTCTGCGAACTTCACCAGAAGCGGCTCCTTGGCTCCGGGGATCGGGTTGCCGTTGAACATCTGGAAACATGGTGATATATCGTTACAGTTGGACCTAATAAATAATTTAATAAGCGTAGGCGTAATTAGACACAGATATAAATAATTTATGAGCAATAAATTTAGTGGCAGTTTCCTTTTTAAAATAAACTCCTTGAGTGATTTAATCTAAACATTTGTTTTCCCATTTATGTTCTCTCTCACAAACTTTTCCTCAATGACATTTTTAACTGTCCCACTTAGTGATTATATGTTCTTTGACTGTCCCTTGTGACCTGTCAATCCTAACATGTTTTCTCCTAAACAATTCTGTTTTATAAAATCGTATTATGAATGATACAAGTACAAAAAGAAGTAAGGGGTAAGCAATTAAATAGCATAGCACCTCAATTCCATATCACTTAGGTATATTTATCAAAGTCAAAAATGATTACCTGTATAATCTGCTCGCACTTCTCTCTAGACTCCATGCGCGCGAAGCCAACACCTTTGCTGTGTCCATGCGTATCGCGCAGGATCCTCGTGGACACCACCTGCCCGAACTTGGCCAGCAGCTGGTCCACGTCGTTCTCCTTGAAGTGCGGCGGCAGGTTCGCCATGTACAGGTTCGTGGGGTCCTGCTCTTGTTGCTGTAAACGGAAGCCCCGAAGGGAATGTGAAGAACCTGACCGCTGAAGAGGAAATTAAGCCTGTACACACAGAATTCTAGAGGTTACGGTAGATTTATTTTAGGTTTGAATCACACGAATTTAACGACGACGATATACACCGGGCACGAAAAATTCCGCATACGCTATACGTAATTAACTATTGATCGCCCGCAATTACCTATATTGCCGTCGCACAAGCGCATCTTTATTGACTGCATGAGACAGCAGTAGTTAGGTATCTATGTAACAGAGACTTGTGGATAGTTTCGTTCAGTTATAGGTACGAAACTCTTCGTGCTCGGTGGCTGTACTTTACCGAGTATATGGCCTCAGGCTAAACAGTATAAGTTTATTTCTCTTATAGATACTTGTTACGGATTTCAACGTTACACTGATATTAAATCGCCCAGGCGATGGTCGAGTAATGTTGCTTGTCTATTGAGTACCTAATGTTACTCGTACTGATGCGGGCTCAATCTAGACCGTATCCGGTGTGAATTCGATGTGAAAAGGCTTTTTCAAAGCGCGATTCCAATTACGAAAGTAGCTCTTTTGAAGCAGGGCAGATAGAATTTGCTTCGGGTTCTACGAAACCGTAAATGTTTATTCGGATGTAAATTTCATGACCCCATAATTCCTCATGAGTAATTTTATACATCGGCTTTATAGGCTGGTTGTAAGGTGCCGTGTTGAAGGTGTTAAAACGTAGTATATCCTCCGGTGTTATAGCTTAGAGACTTTATTTAATTGCTTCACTTTGGTAATTGAAAACGCGCAAGTAGATTATTTTATTGGCTTTATGTTTGAGAGTTTAATATGATTGTAAATTGTAATTCATTATGAGTTCCTTTACGGCACCGGAGTGTTTCAAAGTGATCGAATTACAGTCAGCGGCAATGCGAATTGAAATCTACTTTCTATATATGTAGTTATGTTATTGTTATGTAAAGCCATGAACGGCTTCCATATTTGTACAGAAAGGTATGTAATGGCGCTGACCGCATACGAACATGATATAAACTGTACATCGAGTGGACTGTACCGCACGATACTGATACTCTAAGCATTGATCGCATGTAGTCACAGTGAAGGGAAGGTTGTTCCAAGTATGTTAAAGTTAGCTTGAAGCCCGCATAGATTATCTAGACACTGAAGCCAGCGTTGACGTAAATGAGCAGATAGATCTAATATGCTATAGGAATACGTAGTCGAGGTGGGCGTTAGACATCAGCAAGAGATTATGAAGCTAGTTAATTTGCATACACATATTATTGCTAGTTACATATTGTAAGCATAGAATACCCAGAGCCCAGTAGCGACATACTATTGTTAATTTTAACGCTGAAGCATACGACGTACAGAATCGAAACAATTTTTAAAATAGATTAAGAAAGCGTTAAATTGGCGTCGAAATGGCGTACCTCTGGAGGGATAAGGTAAATACTCACAACACATTAGTGTTACATAGGTCTGTTCGAAAACGCTGACTGAAACTACACTGGTCCCAGTGCCGCTGGCGCATGATAGCCTCGCACAAGGGTGACACAACTGACACATTCCATTTTACGCGCACAGTTATCTAAACACAGGGCCTACTTCATCTAGACAGTTCAACGAATCTATTGAATTAAAAAAGACATAGGCATTATCTTGACTTTTACTTTACAGTTACACTATTCACCTTGGTCAACAAGGGAAGGATGCTGCTGCTACTATGCATTTCAAATCTAGATTTTACAATAGACAAAGAACACGACTTTTACTTTAAAATGCTTATTTAAAATGGTTTCAGCATTTGAAATAGACAAGGGGGTAAGTACTCACTAAAGCTATAAATAAGGGTAGACGGATCGAAGGGTCGGACCAATGCTGCAGTCTTAGGTTTGATTAGTCAGGATGCGGGAACACAGATTAAATAATACTACAAGCGATACGTCACTTTTAAGGAGGAACGGGATCGTCCATTAGGTACCATGATTATATTTAAATTTATTTTGTCCTCGTATTATACCAGTATATCAGTTGGAAGTACCATAAAAAACATTTATTAATTTTATTATATACAATATCGCCCCTGGGCGATTATTTTGCATACCGCGCGAATCAATGATGGCAGGTCGCAAAATACCGCGGCAATAATAATTCAGGAACGTAACTTAAATCCAGAGTGTCGTATCCTCTATAGAATTAAACAACCTGTGACGGGAGAGCGGAGAGAGTAGGCTAACGCTGATGAAAGTAGAAGGTACAGTCGAACGGAGCAGAAAGAAGGATGAGACAGCGGAGTAGGAGCAGGCGGTTAGTCATAATAGTATTACTTGCATGCACAACGTACACGGTTCAGTCTACGCAGGAACCAGATACCCACTTTAGCCATCTGGGCCTGAACACCTTTGGCTTGTAATCCTTTTACAGCTGCCTCCGCTGACGCGATTGTCTCAAAATCTACAAAACCGTAACCTGTGGAAACAAAAGTGAAATATTTCTATAGTAAATGGCCCGCGCGCCAAACTTATCAACATTATTTGACAGTGAATCATGCGTGGTTATCATAGGTATGTCAGATATTAAATAGATTATGAAATATGCAACCTATGATTATGTAACTAATAACATTAATTGCCTACTCGTAAGTAGCGGAATGAAAATGCAATTGTCAAATCGAGGTGAGAGTAAAACATCTTGTGCGTTGAACGATAATCTGTATCCATCTGTGCTTTGTGCATTATAGAATAAAGATGATGAACTACAAATAAAATAACACGTATGTGAAATAAACATATCATAGTATGAGAACATTATAAATATGAATCAAATTGAAACTAGTGTTCGTGCATATATTGGAAAAAAGTCTCACCATAGATGGCTTAGGTTAATGAGGGTATATGGTATTCTAGAAAATAATATTATATTAAATAATTCAATCACGAATAGTTCTCTTGATGCACAATCTATTAATTATAATATAGAAAGATATAATTTATATACATACGTGAAATAACTATGCACAGACTTTTACGATATACGTACAATAATTCAATAGATAGACTATGATAGTGTAAGAAAAGACGTACGGAATGAATGTTGTTTACCTTTACATTTATTCGTATTTTTATCCAATATTGCTTTAGTCGAGATTATGTTACCATACCTGAAAAGAAAGTCAACATTTAGGGTTCGTTTAAGTAATAAGATTAATAATCAAAAAATCCCTCGTTGAAAAGAGATATTAATTATTGCAGAGGGGCAAATGCCGACGCTAATCCAGAATTAGTGAAGCTTTAAATTTTAAAATACGGCGCAGGTAAGCAATCCACCTGGACTAGTACCTACAGGAAAATATTGAATTACGAGATGTGAATGACAAATTGTGAACTAGGTATGTCTATTACTTTGGATTTTTATTGAATTTTAGAAAATTTATATTTATATATGGTGGCGAATGTTATCATAGTAGATGCTGTTACCAAACATTTTATAATTCAAAATAATTTTATAATCATTTCATCTGGATTTCTCATTCTACATAACAATAAATATCGGCCGCCGATCCCGTGTTGAAGACGACGATAACTGACGCTAAATAACTCGTTTATGGTATCATGCTTACATCTGGCACATTTGGACTAGGTCCTTATCGGTGGTGTTCTGGCTGAGGCCGCGTATGTACAGGTTCGTGCGGCTTAGTTGCTCGCCGGCGGCGCCGGTGGTGGACGCCGACGACGCCGGCGGCGGCGGCGCCGTGCTCAGGCTGGTAGAGCGCGTGCCGCCCGCCGAGCCCGTGTTGGAGGACGACGAGGACGCCGTGTTGGCCGGCGACGCCGCCGTTGGCACCCGCGCGCCCGTCACGCAGCCGCCGCCTATCGACGCACCCGTGTACTGAAACAAATAGACTTTATGTTAGTAGTGTCAAACTATTTTTTTCATAAAGTCTTGAGAGAAGAGGCCTAAAACTGAAATAAATGTCATATACTAGAAAAAACCCAGCCTTCCGGTGGCCCAGGCCTAAGATGGTGGAAGAGACAGTGATTTTGGTGCTATTTCTTTTCATAAGTATGTTTTCCTACAACATGTTTGCTGCTAATAAGACCAGTGTGGGGACTATAGGCCCATAAATCGTCTGCATATCCCATAAAAGGATGTTTAAAGTGTCCATTAGTGGAAAGCATACATATAATCTGAAACTATACCCAGCATTTAAAACGCCCCCACACATTGATAAGGAGTTCGTGACGTCATCATTGATATCTTATCATGTAGTAGCCTAACAACATGATCATAATATAACTTTGCACAGGCTAAGGTTTCACTTTCAGATGTATGGCCACTTAATGAAGGAATTCTTTTCATAATGTGTTTATGCACTCTAGCAGCTCGCTGTCGGTAACATTTGACTTTCATTTTAAATGGCATAATAATTTTAGAGTACATTGAATTTCGCATTATAACATAGCTGAACAGTAAATAATATACTCGTATAATATGTATCTACCTACTGTACTTCATAATCGTTTACACAATTAATCACAGTTTTTTTTTAACTATGCAATAAATAATGTGGAATGCTCATTTGTTCCTGATACTAAAAATGTATCTAGCGAAAAAATCTGAGTACCTAAAACTGAGGTATAACTAAAAACTGAGGTATAGGTATGTAATTCCACTCCTTTAAAACATTTTCTATAAAGGCAACGAACACATCCGTGGCAGCCTTGGAATTCGTGACGTAGCGGATAAGCTGCAGGAAAGTCGCCTCCGATGGTATGGCCATATAAGCCGTAGACCAGTAGACTACGTCGGAAATAGATGCCTCAACCTCACTGTCCAAGGCCCTAGTTCACGCAGCCGCGGTAGGCCAAAGAAGCGCTGGAGGTCGTGAGAGCGGACACGGAAGAGAACAATCTCACATCTGAGGATGCCGAAGATCGGGCAAAGTGGAGAAGATTAAGTAGGAAAGCGGACCCTGGCGTTAGGCCGGGAAAACGCTAGGTTGAAGAAGAGGCAAATACTTCATTTTCGTTTGTAACAATGCCTGTTTCTTTCCAAACAAATACCTAAAAAATTCAAAAAAATATTCTGCAAGTAGGCCTCATGGGCTTTTTTACAAGTCAATACAACATTATAGTAACATCATATAGTGACATGAAAAATACATAACCACATTTATAAATACAACAGCCAATAACTGGGTAAACATTACATTATATATAATAATGTGGCATCAATATTGCGATACGGACTCATACTTTGGGGAAACTCGACGGATGCTGAAATCATTTTTAAAATACAAAAAAAAAAATGCATTCGCACTTTATATGGAGCCGATTTCTTAGACCACTGTAAACCACTTTACCAGTCCAAACGTATACTGCCACTTCCATGTTTGTATGTATTTGAAATGTGTTTATTTGTAAAGAAAAATATAGAACTGTTTGATGTAAGAATCACTAACTCTAAGACAGGGACACATAGGATTAAGTTAAACTTACCGAAAACCAATCTAGCGTTATCACGGCAAAATTCATACTATATGGCTATTAAGATATATAATATTCTCTCTGATACATTTAAAGAAATTCCTTTTAGTATTTTTAAGAAGAAGTTATTTAATTATTTAATTGAACATTGTTATTATTGAATGAATTCATTATCAAATGTAAATAGTAATATTAAATTACTCCGCCAATGGTATTATTTATTAATTAATTAATTTTATATAAAACCTAATTTGTAATTCATTTTTACTTGCATGAATTGCATGACATTGTAATGTTTATCGTAGTATGTAAGGTTAGGTTTATAACTTTATATCTTGTACATAGTTAATTTAGTTAGTAAGTATAAAAACAATATTTGTAGGCCCATCATGGCAAAACTAGGATCGGTCAAAACCAAAAATGTAACACCCAACGATATAATATAATATACGCTTGTTTGACTCAAATAAACATTCATTCATTTATTTAATAATCTTTAAATAAATAATTACTGTAATACAACGGAGATATGTCTCTATGGTTAATAATACATTAAATCTGGAGATGTAAAAGGTCCCCAATGTTAGAGTACTAATACTACTAAGATTTGGAGGTGTAAAAGTCTCTCCAAGTGTCAAAATGAAATTTATACTAAATAAATAAATCGCGTCTAGACTCTTAAGCTAGCAGTCTCATACATAACTAGTCAAGTATATTATATTATACAATATTACAGAGACGTCCGCGGTTATTTTTTCAGGCCTGTATCCTGGATATGTTTACTTAGGAACATGTTTTTCTACAAATCAACCCCTCTTTTTGATTCGACCCGTCGCCTATTACTGAAGTTTTCACTCATCATATTACTTTAACAACTTTTATCAAGCAGAGAATCCTCCAAGTTTTTGTAAAAGTCCACTTCAAGTTTCCTGTGGAATTTTCTCTGGGTAAACAAACTCTTATATGTAGCCGGAACGACTATCCCTAACAGGAATGAGTGTTAATAATGTCCTCATCTCGACTCGAGTCGCGGAACGATCCGGACGAGGCGATTTCATTGAAAATAACTGCTCTCTCCGAGACGTGTTAAGACGTGGCCTATTAGTTATTCAGCCGCGGTAATGAATAGGGTGGAGTAATGAGCGAATGCCGATTCCGAGCACGCACCCTTAATCGACTCGCACGATGTCGTAGGTACGAGTCGTACAATCTAGACTGGGCCCGGCGGGGCAGTCAGATCAACTAACACAGTGTTGATTGATTTAAGTCCACTTAGCATTTTGACAAAAAATCGTACCTACCTACGTAGCATAGGTAAACGTTATTGTTATTCTTGGAGGATTTTGATGCCAATTTAATGGGGTTTAAGAATATATTGTGACGAAGAAGAAAAAAAAATATCTATACAGATCAAATAGTATACACAGTTTCGGTTCATGTTAGATTTAATGTTTGTCTTAATTTGTTTTACGGCTGACGTTTGTTAAATAAATCAAAATATCGCGGTCGCCTCATGCTAGCGATGTAATTATTTTAATTGGTTCTCCTGTTACAAGTCACATACTATACATATGAAATAAAAGAACGAATACACGACATACGAATTATCTTGTGGTCCAGTTATGTAAATTAAATACAGGGTATGATTTTATTTTAATATGTATTATTATTAACCTTTTCAACGCCAAAGACCCGTGCCCGCGACGCCAATGACCATTAAAAAGGCTATGGCGGACGTTGTCAAAGCGACTTTCCTACTGTCAGTTAAGCTTCATATTCGCTCTTCACCAGTTAACTTTTTGGGGTCCATGGCATTTCTTGACACGTGTGGAAAAGCGTTGAAAAGGTTAATACGCTTATTTTTACCCGTGTGGTAGTTTTACATAAGTCACACGTGCATATAAATTTCATTGGAATTATATTGTCTTTATTATCTGTTAACAAACTAACAAACTAGTTCCCTGTATAATACAATTAAGACCGCTTAGTTGGGCATCGACACGTATTTAAACCATAAAGTCGTACGTTTATCTACCTGTGCCTTAATTAAACCCGTTATCAAGTGATAGTAAGCTCAGGTAGTGGAGGAAATTCGCAACGTGTGCCTACGCGATAGCTGTGTTTTGGTACATGTGTAGTGATGTTATTTACATTTAGTTAACATATTAAAGCCATAAATTGCATGCCGTTGACACGACGACTCGCTTCGCTTTAGGCACAACGTTACGTTCGGTAACGATAAAACTTGTGACTAAATTAAACTACAAGTTAATTACTGTAATTTGTGGAATGCCGTAAAATTTAACAGGTTCTTGCATTCGGTTGGAATCATTCGAGTCTCCAGTTTATTCAGTTCAGTATATTTACGTGTCAAATAGCACTCTTTACAAATATCATTTCTATTTTTATTTGAAAAGCTTTGCTCTCGTCCGAATAGCTCAAAGTAAATAGGTATTAATAATAATTTGATTATGAAAATGGTAGTCCCAAGAAATGCTCTAAACCATTTATTCTGACACTAGCTATTCATTCTATTCTGTGAAGAAGTTCGAGGAATCCACTAGAGAATTCTTACTAAGTCGATATTTACTTTTCTGTCTAGCATTTACTTCTAAGAACGTCTGCCGTAAGCTTGAAATATAAATATGCTTAGTCGAAAGCAAGAAAATAGGATAACGGAAACGTTCCGTCCGTATTAAAAATCGATTTCGAAATTCCATGCAAGGCTGTTGTCTGCTTCAAAATTGAACTTATATGAATGATATTTCGTGTATAGAATAAGTACCTAATGAACATTTTTACTGCGTCTATGTTCATTTATGTTTCCTTCTAACAAAATAAACCCGTTGCCCTCTTAAGTTACGAAACATTTATACGATTTTCCTAAGCTATTAGATTGATAAGATATTCATGTAAGCAGCTCAACCTTGTTAGCAGAATGCGGTATTTTAGCGAATTCGCTTCGTAAACCGATTGGTATCCTGTAGAGTGGAGTCCGCAGGCAATTGTGCCAATTTGTGTAAACTGCCGCAATTTCGTGTTAACGTCGCTAATGCCGTGCCGCAGAAAGGACGCGCTGTTGACTGGACAGAATAAACATATAGCTGTGGATTTACAGAATTACCTACTCACATGTTGGTATAAATGGAACATGAACAAAATTACGTACCTAATTAGATTAAATTTATGTATTCAATCGGAACCTAATTCAAGTGAAACTATTGTTATCTACTCGTATTAATACCTATGTAATTAATTAGTTGGCGTGATGAAATGATAACTAGTTATAAAAAGTTAATTGGAATCTGTGTAGTAAAATTTTAGAATTTGTGTTAATTTCACAAATCTACACGAATTACATATAAAATGCTCTACCTAGTTGGTTACTAAATTCTGTTACTGGAATAATCTTTATCTACATAAAATATACGAACGAAAGTTGAATAAACTATATATTAAAATGAAGTACACAAAATCAGGAATTACAAATACAATATCATTCAAAATGGCCTCCGACATGGCCTTGACACAGGCCCTCAAACAACGAGGCCAGTCATCAACAGCGGCACGCACGATTGTCATGTCTAATTCCGTCACTGTCTTAACTATGGCCCGCTTGAGGGAGTCAAGATTTGTGTGGGGTTTAGCACAGGCTTTCTCCTCAATAACCTGCCATATGGCATAATCCAGGGGGTTAAGATCCGGGCTGGAGGAGGGCCAGTCTTCGTGGGCAATTGTCAATTTTGTTCCTTCGAAACCAGACTTGAGTTGTTTTTGCCTTGTGCAGGAGCTGAGTCCTGTTGAAAGACCCATGGCTGGTTTTGAAATAGGGTAAAGGCTTCACTATTGGTTCGAGAACGGTTTCCTGGTAAAATTTGGCCCCAGTTTTCACACCTTTTTCACAGAAATGAACCTGTGTTAGCCCTGAGTATGACACACCCAGCCAAATCATCACATAACAGGGATGATGGCCTCGTTGCTCTCTCGGAACAGCCGCAATCGCCTCTTGACTGCATACATTCTGTCATTCTGGCGGTTACAACATTCTTCAATGGTAATTTTTTTTTCATCTGTGAATAGTATTTTACGGTGACCATTTTGTGCGTACCACTTCAATAGCACGCGACTTCTCTCTAGCCTCATAGTCTTTAATCGTCCATTAAGCAAATGACCTTTTTGTCTGCGGTAAGAGTGTGGTCCAAGGTCTTCATTGATAACTTTATTTTGGGAGCTTCTCTTCATAGACATCTGTATTGCCAACAACTTTTGCTTCCGGACGGGGTTTCTTGCAATTCTCGCCTTCACTGCCTTTATTAGAGCTGGGGTCCGAACGGTGCGTGGTCTTCCAGACCTCTTGCGGTCATCGAAGCTCTGAGTACTATTGTATCTATTAATTGTGAGATAAACAAATTGTTTGTTGATTTTTAGGTTTTCAAGCAACTTCAAAATCATGTTTGGCGGGCACCCACATTTGTGCAACGCAATTACTGCGATACGATTCTCTTTTAGGCCCCAAATCATTATAGATACGACGAGATAAGCGTTATGTGTGGTATATAATTATAGCTCACAAATCCACCACATTATGTCATTTCTTATTTTTTCGGTAGCATTTGTTTTAACGGAAATAAAAAGGTTGCAAATCGAGTAACAGAACTTAGTAACCAACTAGGTAGCTACCTAATTAATACACAGTCAGCTGTATAATCTGTATATCATTTTGAAAACACCCTAAAACGCGCTTAAGCTTAACAGACCTTTGAAAAATGTTTTAGCTATTTTACCATGTTTGTAACAAGCAGGTTTATTATAATTGCATTGTCCTTTCAAACTTTTCATAGACACTTAACCTGAGCTTTATTAGAGAATATCCGTATTCTGGTGCTATGCTAGTAATATTAAAAGTACGTCGAGCGCCATAAAAACGAATCCTTCCTTTCTGTTACCTACTTTGTTGTCCAAATGACTTTGTAAAATGTAATTGACGTACTCAGGCCGCGAAGCCCCTTGTTATAACAAGTATGAAGGCCTGTAAAAGTGTGAAATGTGTGATTACTTATTGCCTTTAAGCTCTACAGGGGACGGGTTCACATTATGTCCGTCACCTGACCAATTGACTCAATTAACTTTATTGTACTTTAAATGACTTAAATGTATGAGTTTGGAACATAACTACCTACTGGAACACACGAAGCACTCATACCTATAGGTGAACGGATATATCCGTGTACATATTTTACTAAATTTATTGCATTGCATTTTCAATTAGCGAACTTAATACCAAATAGTACCTATCCTCAACCACTTCTACCAGTCAACCTTTTATGGCCAAGCAGAGACACAAAGGGACGGCATTACGCCATATAATACATTAACAGCTATATTTTTAGTATCCGGTAAGTATAACTATTATATTACACTCGGAAAAATCGGAACACTTAGGAATTTGCGATTACCTCAGTGTCTCTCATTACACTCAAGACCTACTTAATACATGAAACCCTGCAAACAGTAACATAAAGTTCTTGTTTTGTAGCGTAAGTCCACGAATTAATCAGGGGCGTTTAAAATCGTACGGGCCGACATGTCAAGAATGAAACCGTTTATTATCGACCTGCAACCGGCAATAACACAAAGTAGCCGGCTGTGAAGTACGTGTCCGTTTAAATGGAATACTCTCCATCCTTGGTCCCATAATTAAATACGACAGACGGCCGCGGCCCCGCGGGACCAGTGTCGGATTTAAGTTTTGTTACGCGGAGAATTACCACTCGGTTTGGTTAACGGAAACTCCGCAGTGTAACCGAGATTTATCGTCGGATAGTTCCGAGTAGGGTAGCCATATACACAAGTTTGGAAAGTCCTGACAAAATTCTGTGTTTAAGAATAAAAATTCTAACATTTTTAGTTTCCTTCTCAGGCCCTCATTGTCGTTCACTTTAGTGGCAATATGAATCACATGAAGTGTCTGTCCGTCTGTCACCGGCAGTTTGATATTTTCCCTTTAACTTCGCGATAAGGCGTTTTTATAGAAAACCAGTTTAATTCTTACCTAAATGTCATAAAAAGCTAGAAAGAAAAGAAATATTCGAAAAACCATCCCTAAAAGTTCCTACGTTTATTAGACAATCATCCCATAGTATATGCATAAGTAGGTGCACTCGCGTAAATTTGCCAAAATACTAGGAAAAACCTAGACGCCTGGTTACTCCGAGTTACTTTGTTTACGATCTTTCGACCCATACCTTTAAGCGGTGTTTCGCACTTTATAACGTAACACATTTTGTTGCCTGCAACATTCCGGACACGAAACTGTCAATCCGATGAGACATTGTTTCCGAAATGATTGTGTTTGCATTGCAGATAGTGGCAGTTGTGCGGAGTAATAACGGAGGACCACGTGTGCCGTGGCGCAGACATTTGTGTTATTTGCAAGTAAAATGGGGGTCCCAATCAGTCTGGCTTAGTTCGACAGGTGTCGGGGACGGGAGCAAGCTTCTTGACGACTAATCATCACGTCGCAAACACGCTCAAACTTTTGACAAAGAACCTATATTTTGCATACTTAGTACGCTTCGCGTTATACGTTCGCGGGTAATTTAAATTCTGACGTTTTTCTCCCTCGTCCCTCAGGGTTTGGGCATAAATATTATGCGTCGACATTTTTACGGTTGTTTTTAATTTGTGTAACATAAAATCACTGAAGGGTGCTACAAATAATGTTTCTAAGAAAACGATTTTTCCGAACCTTGGTAATTTGAGTGAAATACAATATTTATTTATTTAGATTATACGTATGATAGGAAAACCCTTGACAAAATTAAGCGAAAACCTTTGAATAAAGACTGCACGCGACTGGTTGTGGTGGAGATTCCTCGTCCAGCTGAATCATGATAATGTTATAAACGGAGTCGCTTATTGAAATTGTATACTTTTATGCCATTAACAATTTTTATCTACACACATATCATACACCCTCTATGACGGCTTCAAAATCCGTAAATTGACCATTACGATAAACGGTTTTGTTGCAACAAATTTCTTATCTGTGATAATGTTGTAATTGCTTCATAACTACACCATTTGGTTATGACATTCAAATTTGGAACATCTCTGCAAAAAGAGCAATTCGATTTGACCTCTATTCTAATATCAGTCGAGATACTCGAGATGCCTTTTTGTTCGAAATGAAATGTGAATAGCATACAATTTTGAGATATCTCGCATGTTAGTTTGTATCGAATGATACGGAAATAGGCCCCCGACTCTAGTTTGTCTCTGAATTAAAAAAAAACTACGAATGCGTGACATGCGTGAAAAAAGTTTTCATTTACCGCCATTAGACGTACAGTTTAGTTTTAAGTATAAAATGAATATGTTTTGTTGTTTTTAAAGTAACTATAACAAAATTTTCGTGTAAAATATTTCGGTGACGCCACCACATATCCGCGAGGAATATATTGTAATTTGGGTTAGTGAATATATCATAGAAAGTTTATAATGTGTGTAGATAAAATAGTGTAAGTATGTAACTACATAATTAGGCATTATAACAGTCATTATAACACTCACTTCGTTCGTTTCTCAAACCCATACTCGTTTATTTTAATGCCTTTTATTATGTAGCAGTCACATAAACTACTATAATATAACCTTTTTGTACATAGTTGGATTAACAGAAATATATTCGGGAAGGCACTCGTGATAAATGGATTTTTATTTGTATTAGAGGAGGTACGGTTGCAAAGGGAAATGCAAACATCGCACCGGGCGAGTCCACTTGACAAAAAATATAAAATGGAAATTCTGAAAGGTCGCTACCGCTAGAAATAGACGTCAAAGCGATTCGGTGAATTATTTGAATACTGCTTGTTTCGTACCGTCAACAGCGCAGGTGATGCCCAATTTAAATGTTAAGAGAACGTTTGTGTTCATCGTGAATTTAATAAATTTATATTTACTTTTTAATAATGATATTTAACTGAAATCTGAGATTGCTTTCCTTTCTTACAAATGGAATTTTAATAATGTTGTACAGGAAAATAAGGTACCATAAGAGATTCCACATCGTTAATAAGCGGATACACAATTAGTTACACAACCGCTCAGTGTGTCATCTATAATCTATAACATATATACCTACTTATTTAAGATTGACGATTCGCCGATGACATTTTCGTCGTGTCACTACAACCAAAATATTTAAAAATTAAAAAAAAAAGTTATCCGTGAGCGTCGATTTAAATTATAATAACAAGCAATTTGATCACTTCGAATTCGAACTAGTACGTGCTCGTTGTACGTTATTGCCGCACACATACGTAGTACATCGATGACGTCACGCGCCCCCGCCCCCGCGGCGCAACAGTTGGTCGCGGCTCGATAGCGCAGCGCGTGCGTGAACGCCACGTCACATGGTGCCCACCACGCTGTCCGCTTAATTCCCACTTTTTAAGTCCTTTTGTATTATGGTACTTCTGACGTCATTCGGGACACTTATGTTAACAATAATATGGAAGGTGGAGGTAAAGAATTAAATCTCCATATACCAAAAAGTGTCATCAAAAAACCTTAAATAGGTGGCGTTACAATACCTAGAGTACATGAACAAAAAAATCAAATCATAGACAGCGCACTTCACTCCGTCAAAAACGCCTAGGTTCTTAGCTACTCTAGCGCTACTCTGGAGAGATTTGGAACTATTATTTATAGCTAACAGCTGGACACCTTCGTAACAGTTCTATCATAAGAGATTTCTCTCCTCTTAAATCTACACTCCATAAACAGTAACTTTAGATTATCTAGTCGACACAGTGACGTTGTAAGCTATAGGTATTTTATTTCTACATTACTTTGAGTATCTTTTGAAGAACATGAACCAATGAAACCTATTTAATATGTATAAACCGACCTATTCACTAACAATAGGGTATGTGTATTATGTTATTACTCATACTAATATCATGTACGATAATTTTGCACTACATCGATAGCATACCATTTCAAACGTATTGAAAATCAATTCATACCGCTGCAAAACTATGCACTAAAAATGGAAAAAAAATCGGGCACACGTTAGACCAACAGCTGCGCGCGGGTGAAACATTTCCAATTTAATTAACTATGGACAGTTTGCAGATGAAATTCCGGTTTTAGGGAACCACTTTGTAATAACATTCATTCAAAATCCATCTGCTATTCACGCTAAAGCTCACGGAATGAAACATAAATCCATTCAATCTATTAAAATTGAGCGCTCCATTTGTTTTATCGTCGTTTCAATCAGTGGATTCATCTGCAGTTACTATGTCTGTTTCGATGTATATTATTTAGGTTCAATATTTACAATCCTAAATTGGGCTTACCTTTATTAGTTTTCACTATTGCAAACATCTCGATATCTAAGTATCTAATGTGGCGAAACCAGAGACGCAAACTGCACAGCTTCTTTGACAGGTGTTCCTTTTTAATCGTAAATGCTGTGGAATGGCAGCCAAATTGCCAAGTACGAGTATGTCATATGTCCACTTCAACGTTGTCGTTTAATGCATAACGAATATTAAAACCATTAGATTTAACCAAGCCAGTTCTCATAAAAGGGGCAACAATGTCATGATAAGCAAAAGCAAAAAAAAGTTGACTACTGCTCCTGTTCCTCTACCGTTACGAAATACTACATTGACAGTTTCTGTTTGACCCCAGCACGAAAATGCAGACGTATAATATCGCTTTGATATCACAAATAGGAAATCCCATTGAAACATTAACAGAATTAACGGAAATAATTGGATTGATACGAAATAATGGGAGGAGAATTTGGGAGCTCGCTCCTAATGGAATAGCAGAAATAATTAACTTAAGTCCGCACCTATCGCTCTATTTCTTATTGCGCAATGTTAATTGTTGCTTTGGACCTATTGTTAAAGTTGGCAAGAGCGAATAAGGCCTCCGTAATTATATTAAATCATAGCCCCCGATGTGAGATGATACTGCGAACTCAACTCAGGGTAAAAACTCGTTTTAAATTCTAATAGGAACATATCCATGATATTTAACGTATTTTGTAAGTAACAAATTTATATTTGGTCGGAGGTCGTTAATCTACGAAAGTGTTTAAAAGAGATTAATAGGGGTCATCAATTTATCGCTCGCAGCGTATTTAGAAGAAGGAAAAACATCGGTATTTAAGGGCGACAAAACAAATTGTTAGCGACAAAATTCGGCACCCTCTGTTTTCGCCTCGTAAAATGGACGTTCCTCTCGGACACGACGTACAGCTTTGGGTCAAGCGTTTTCAAAATCGTTTACCAGTGCACGGGCGTATTTAAATATCGGTAGCGACCCGGCTCGCGTCACTCCCGGATTAACATAATTCAACAAAATAAAAACACCCACCCCTTACGGCAAAAAAAACAAAAACTGTTTTTATTCGTATGTGATGGAATCGCGGTCCACAATATTGGGCAAGTTTTGTGAGCGAAATAACGTTAGAATGCTTATGGAATGCCTTGTCGTGCGTGCGGGTACGATAGTACGGGTGACTTGAAGTATCGTTACTCATTTTTCTGAGGCTATTGCTTATCAAGTACCTAATAACTAGTAGCAATAAAATAAAACAACAACTCGAAAAGTAAAGAAGCATTGATAAAACGACAAACGAGTCTCTGGATTAAGATCAAATGCGACGGAGCACACTACATCCTGAAAGTAAGCATTATCTCTTCACAAAACATTAGCCAAAGCATGTATCGTCGAGTCACGAGGGGCTAGGGTCCTTCACCTTCCGCCAGAGCCGAAATAAATCTAATTCTTCAGATGACAGATATCAGCAAGCCTTGTTTATTTATACTTTCACCCTGAACTATACGAGGGTCGTGCACATGTGCCGCGGCGACCGCTCATTCAACCAAAATAAACTACGTTCTAAGTCAATAAGCTTCGTAAGATGGAAAGCTCATACTCGTAAACATTCCGCAAACCCAACGGAATTTTTAAGCAACAATGAATATTTGATTGACCATGATCATGAATAAAATGAAACATTTTGTTACAAATATTAGGGGCCGCCGTAATGACTCCGCTCGACATTGAGAAAGGATCTCAAAGAAAACGACCAGAGAGAAAACTCCTGAAATAAATGTGGTAATTTTATCTACAAAAAATTTCCTCGTAACGCATACATTTAAATACATCAGCATAATCTTTAAATGTAATGTGAGTGTGGAGCCAGGAGGGTTAAAGCCTGAAATATACGGGTGCCATAGTAACCGCCATAGTTTACGGTATTTGCGATGTTGATGATTTGGGCAAAAATTAGAATTTTTGTGGACCGACGACTACTATTTTATTTTCATACTATTTGACCTCTGTCAACTGTTATGAATGCGTGTCATAGCCGTCATCCGAAAGCAAACTGTCATGTAGATACCCAATATGTAGGTAGCGACTATTCATTAAATTCATTTTTTTTTATCCACTGCGAAGTTACTCAACTTCTACAAGGGTTGAGCTATGTAGCAGTAATGCACAAAGTTAGATACCACTAACACACTGTTTTACCCCTTTATTAAAGTTAATGTAGACTCATAGTAGGTTTTTATAAGTAAGTAAAGATTAATTTCATGGGTCGTCCCGTACAAGGGATAAAGTAGCACTTAACAAACAAAAAATGGTTAGACCCTTTTTACCAAAAAAGAGAGGTCTATTTAAGACTCGCCGCGAGAAGGGCGCGACGAATCTAACAAGCTCCAGAATTGTGACAGGGCTGACAGCTGACATATTCTCGTCATTAATCAAGCCGGCGGGAGACGCCATATTTTGATTCGTGTCTTGTCGAAACTGCCGAACCCCGCTGCCGAGAACACGTGCCACCCTACATATCATATGACGTTTTTGTAACACATTTTTTTCAACAAATTAGTATTTAAATCTATGTAGATTACGGATCGCTCAAAGAGTTTGCAAGCGTCTAATTTGCACGGCAGCGAAATTTCTCCGCTAAATTAAGGTCAGAAAAATGGGACATACCAACTTATATAAGGAATATAATAGATACGAACGTTGGTACTGGAATCTCACCAGCATGCCTTAATTTTCAGACAGTTGTACAATCTCCTTTCAGCTCGAAGACAAAAGAAAAGCCAAGTACGTCCTCCGGCTTACCTAGTAGTTTTAGACGCACCGCCACTGTTACGTTACCAGACGTTTTATCTCTATCAATGGAGAAAGGCCGGGAATGTTTACAATTAAAATTAGATTTGTTTATTTACTAAAACCGAAGGGCTGTAGACGCGTGCTCGGCCACAACTGTAGTTTACTGAGTAAACATTATATTAATGAAAGCTATAACATGATAATAAAGATAACTTTGCTGCTTTCATAATACACTTTGCTTTTATAGAAAATAAACTGTATAAGTATAACAACACTATAATGTCCCGGCGTCGTATTTTTAATCTTGATCGCAGGTTGTCATTATTGGTTATGAAGAGGTAGTTGTTCGGGTTTACATTTATTTTATATTCTAGAGTCCACGGCAAGTTCAGCCGAATTTCCCCTTCCCATACAAACGGAGTTTCCTTCTCATTTTAAAATCACGAGTTGAACTGTAATGAAACTTCGCACATACAATTACATGAGGTCTAGATATAAATTAGTTTATATTGCTCCACCTTATAATAGTAGGTATAATGAATGCGAAAGTAATTCTGTCTGAATGGGCGACGCCAAGGGAGGGCGGGGGGGGGGGGGAGTCTAACTATATGTATGCCCCTCCCCCTCCCCTTGGCCATCGGCCATACCTATGAACTTTGAATTAAATAAACTATCATGAATAAATATTAGAATATGCAATGTAGTGTATTTAGCTATTTAAGTACCATTACCAATAGTAGGTATATCTGTTATTACTCGTGTGCGAAGTGGGTAGTTACACAGTCGCAAAAGTTTGCTATATAATAGCGAAAGCCTATTTGATATTCCACGGGGCACCGCCACTCGCGGAACTACAGGACACTCGCCCGATTTGGACGCGCTATATCGGGTAAAAACGGAACTGGACGATTTATGTTCATTCATTATTAATTAGCTTTATGAGAAAGGAAACTTGCGTACGGGGCTATTTGCTATATCGATCTAACCCATGAATTATGCATAAGGTATTTAGTCACCTCGCTGTCCGCGATGCTAAAGTTACAACTTCCTATAAATATGAACTACACTATATATCTACAAGTGTAAACAACTACCTACTTAAAAAAAACTGTAAAAGGCGATATAAAAGTCTAGTTTACTTTGCGTCCTACGTGCTGAAACACTTTTAGTATCCACGTAATAAATGTTTCTCAGCAATAGCGGCAACGTATACAATCTCAGCATCTAGTGTCTCGGAATTACACGGCGAATAAAAAACAACGTAAGGAGGAAACAGATCGCATAAGCGGAATTCTTTTTCAGAATCGCGAGTAAAAAAAGAGTTCAGCATCGAAGGCGACCATGAGATAAATCCCGAAGGAGAGGCGTTGTAATAAAACACGTACGATGCGACCCGTTACATTTTATTTCAAAAAGAGATAAGGGCGCGAACGCAAAGAAATTCCTTTTACGAGATTCTTGTGGAGGGGTGGAGCGAAAGGTGGTAGACTGTTGGCGGAGAGCACGCTCGGCGACATCTGGTTTGTGTTGGCGGCGCCTCGCGCGTGAACCCTCTGTGCCACCACCTATCTACACAAGCCGTATAATCCAAGCCCGATAGCTATCGACAAGCCATTGGAAATGCATCCGAATACAACAAGGTGTACGATAAAAATCACTCATAGGTGTTACTAAAATACGAAATTGCGTTGTTATTTCGGAAACATCATCAAAATAACTTCTAAAAAACGTGTTCAGCAAAAACTGCCCGCAACAAATGTTTAATTATTTGTCCAACTATTCCTTGAAGCATTTTTATTTAACATTTAAAACATTGACTAGAAAATTTACTTAAGAGTTTAAGCCACTTAAATTTAAGTGAGAAGTTTAATTTGTTGAGCTATTGCTCCAAAATTTATGTTTCCAAATACGAGTTCATCTCAGGCCCAGTGGGGATTAGTTCCTAAGTGCATTTAGGAGGTGAACATTGTGGTTTATTGGCTAGCGTTGCCAACGGCACTCCAGTCCGTATAAAGGAGGGCAATATCGCTTGTTGTCTCGTCGCTTCGTTCTCCAACGCTCTGCACTCGCCTCTTAAATTTTGTTTATGCAACAAATACATTTTCAATCTAATCTTATTTTGTCGAATAAATTTCAGGTCAGAGTTTACGATCCCGGATAATGTTATGAGCCCGTCGGCTATTCGCGAGTGTTCTTTGTGCATATTTTAAGTTGGTCCAGTCGGAAACAGGATCCTTGTTTGTTTAGAAAATTGAACTCTCTATTATGTATTAATGCATTTTTTATTAAAGCATTAACATAAGTATTATTAAAGTGATGTTTCTTTCTTTAGACTAAATTAGTCTCACTAAAAAAAAAAAAACTATTAAAAAGGGTCCAGCACTCAGTTTCAGGCTACGGAATTATGGAAAGTAACGTCTGAAACAGATGAAAAAGAGAGTAAAAATTAAGAATTCTTAATTATATATATCGCCACGATCACAGAGGCAATTTTTAAGCATCACAATTATGAAAAAGGTCTTCCTAAGCTGTCTAAAATCAGTTCAAATTTGATTTATCGAGCAGAATTGCTCACAAAGCCCCCGCGAGCCGCAACTACTCACGGCGCTTCGCTTTATTTGCACTGTGTAGTATCAAACTTGTACATTAATTAGTTTCATGCAAATCATGATCCGGTGGCACTGCTTGCGGTTGAGAAAAGCATTAATCACGTAATATTGTTTATGTAATGCATAACGAGCAAGAGCGGTCGGGGCGCAGAAATTGATGGAGTGCTGTCGACGCGCCAACTTCTCGGTTAATTATCCTGGCCGATGCTGGTCGAAGATTCCTAATGCTTGTCGAGTTGAACGTTCAGGAAAACCAGCTTAACAGTGATGTCAAGTTAAAAATAATCGCAAAGTGTATTTGTGCTGGTTCGTTCAAGCTTTCGATTAGCTGGCTGGCTTGATGAGCAATTAGAACCCACGTACTGGAGCCAGGGCCCGGCACTGCAACCGACCAACGACATTATATCATCCTTACTAAAATAAGTTAATAATGATTATGTTATGTATTGATCAATCGTCTAGCATTCTCTAATGGACTTTTATCGAATGTTTAATCGGGATTTAAAGTAATGTCTGATGTCTATTAATGTTGTATTTGTAATACCATAACTTATTGTCAAGATAAGTTAAAAATACCAAATTAAAAGTATAACTATAAGTATAAACGGGTTTACTGTGTAGGTGTCAAAAATTGTCTAGTTTTATACTTTGGTTATTATACTAATTATTTAATAAAAATCGTTAGTCGTTTAAATCGTACTGTAGCATACTGGCATAGGTACGATTTAAACGACCAAGTATTTTTGAGTCGTGTAAGTATGATTTCGGATTCCCGTAATAAATATTTGTAATTCAAACCTAAAAATAAATAAGCAATAAACTTGCAAAACGTTTCATAGATACAATTTTATTATATGTGGTACGATTAAACCAACGGTCGGGTAAATCGTACCGATGGCAGTGCTTCCGAAGAAATGCATTTTGACTTTGTTAATTTAATCTCAGAATGCTCTTCTTCATAATGAATTTAGCCAAGTAACTGAACTTTTATATGCACCTCCAAAAACAAAATATCCAAGTTTATGTAAAAACTGGTACGATATATCTCTCTCTCACTCTCTCCTACATATAACAGATAATTATATGTAACAGATAACTGGCGGTTGTTTTAGGTATGGAAAATAGCTTTATAATATTTCAGATATTTACTGTTTTCCTTCCCCGACAGAGGAAACCACGTCAGGCACTTTAGCTCGTAAAGTTTCGTTTGCAGTTGCAGTTCTTAAGCGGCTTTATAATACTTTATAAGCGGCAATCCAGGATCTACCTACAGCGAAAAGGCCTTTTGAAGAGTGGGTATTTCACCGCTAGTCGACGCTCTCCGCCTTAACACCAGGATCAA
Source organism: Cydia pomonella (assembly GCF_033807575.1). Classification (NCBI taxonomy): domain Eukaryota; kingdom Metazoa; phylum Arthropoda; class Insecta; order Lepidoptera; family Tortricidae; genus Cydia; species Cydia pomonella. The sequence goes on from NC_084715.1 coordinate 11,538,358, forward strand.
AAAGAATTTCAACTTCTTATGTTTGAAATACAAGTTGCAGATTCGAAAATAGAAACGGTTTTAGAGGGATATACTGTTGTATATTTAACATTTCTTACTGTCGCAGCATGTTTCCATTTTTATCACTTGTCACTATGCCTGTCATTTTCACGCTTACATACTTGTTAGAACGCGACAGGCATAGTGACAAATGATAAAGAGCCGATCATCTTAGCCTAACTGAAGTTCTCTTGTTGATTAAAAGTAACGCATCAGTGCCGTCGTTTGTGAAATATTATTCGTATTTATTATAGTTTTGCTATTGTAACCTGAATTTTGCTAGTTATTATTAATAGTATTACTACCTTATTTAGATTACTTTACCTTCAGGTAAATTTAGTTTCCAAATTTATTGCAGGCGGCAGCTAACTTACCTAAACTAAAACTCAATGCACATACGCTCAGCATATACTCAAGTAAATGACTCTTCTGATTGAGTTTGTCTGTATTCAGTTGAAGTTTACGATAAGGATACAATAATATTAGTATATAACAACTCAATCAATTTTACTATAGTGCAAAAAGCTATTTTGCTTAACTGTCAATGTGTTTTAATAAGGTAACAGGTGACCCCAGGCTCCCATGAGCCGTGGCAAAATGCCGGGACAACGCGAGGAAGATGATGCTGAATACAGTCGGCTGTACCGCAGACTACATTACTGCAAGAAACGTCAAACAGCTCATTTTTATTTGATGTTTCCTGTAGCCATAACGCTAGTGCAGTCGAAATCCTAATGATACCTAAAGGGTGTCATGTATGCTTACAACCTAAAAATGAAACGTTGTAATCACTCTACGACTCTACGTGCTGTAAAATAGGCTCTAGCGCTCATAAAGTGCTCTCATTAGACGCCGTAAATGATGCCGCGGATAGCGCTACTAGTACCTAGGTATAATAGAGCTTTGAAGTTGAAATTATGTAAGACTAATTTTTTTTTATACTACGTCGGTGGCAAACAAGCATACGACCGCCTGATGGTAAGCAGTCTCCGTAGCCTATGTACGCCTGCAACTCCAGAGGAGTTACATGCGCGTTGCCGACCCTAAAGGGGGCGGGTTTATTGAGCTCTAACATCTAAACGGCGGAAACGTTTTTTTATATAATTGTGATATTTATACATAATTAATCACTTATGACTATGACAAATTTAAAGTAGGTACAGATTGATAATGTCAAACGCAAATGTTTTGTTACAAAATAAATAAAGTATCATCTCGCGAAAATTAATAGGTACTGTATTTGATTCCTTCCTTAAGTACGGAATTATTAATTAATACGGTATTTAATTGATTAATTACAATAGCTTGAAATCAGGATATTTAACTATGTTGTGCCAATTAAAACATTAAATTAGAACTTATTGCACTCAATTCAAACATCATCATTTAATTAGAAAATATATTCAATTAAAGGTAATAATTAATTATCATAATTATTAGTTCCTTCAGCAAAATCCAGTATTACCTTAAAGATTATACACGAAACTAGAACAAAACTAATTTTGTTCTAACTAGAACAAAATTCGAACTTCGTGTATAATCTTTATGGTTTGCAATATTGATACTGTGCTTCTAAATTTCTAGTTACCTGCATTCGGTAAGTAATTACAAGTATTTAAATGTATATTTTACGAGTAGAACGAGCTGATATCACTGACCTCGCTCCTTGTTTGAACTCGTGATTAATTGAAGAATCGACGAATGGCTGTCGAACTAAGGGAATCTATAGACGTAGCAATTTATTGTTTCCTAAAATCGATAAGGACGTTGCACGTTGCTATTGCACGTTGCTATAGTTGCGGGTAAAGGCAGTTAAAAGGCTATAGCAGTTATTCCATACTAGTATTAACTTTAGTATTAACGCTAAAATTTTCATAAATTTTCAAGAACCTCGTGTCTTAAGACTAATGACCATGACAAAGTCAAAGTGTTATGCATATGTAAACTTCTCTGCCCTTCCTCCTGAGACAGCATAATTAGAAAAAGGTGAGTAGTTCATCTCGTATCGTTCAAGTTTTGTTGCTCAGCAGGAGGAAGAGGTACACTCGTAGAAAAGTAAGATCAGCTTACCTGGTGCGGCGTATAAGGCTGCTGCTGTGCGTAGGCCTGCGGCTGCGGCGGCGGGTACCGGCAGGGCTGCGGGTACGCGGCGGCCCACTGCTGCGCCCCGCGGTACTGCGCGCCCGCGCTCGCCATGCGCGCCGCGCACGAGCCCGCCGCGCCTGCGCTCGCGACCGTCACCGCGCCGCCTGCGCCGTGAGCTGAACGACAACCGCCGGTGCTCTGGAATATGAAAACATCCTGTTATTGATAAGTTACAATGAAACTACTTTCTGGTACGAATAGTGCCCCAGCTGGTGAGATGGGCCCAAGCGTAGCGAGATGGCATTTTGATACGACTGTCATCACTGATCCATCATGGGAGTGCCCATTTGACGCAGCGTTAAATTTTCTCTAAGTGCCTAGTTCACAATTAGTCAAATGTACTGAGAGAAGCGTGTTTTGAATTTAACGTTTACAATAGACAATAGTGTACATTTATTTTTTGCAATGCAAAACTTAGGGACCCTTACTGGGTCTTCGTCTCATCGTCTCGGACCATACATTTTGGCAGTGGCTAAACTAATGAATCCTTTATAGATTATGACATTCACGAAGACGCGTGTCGTGACTCGTGTCATGTTATTAAAGGTTAGACTAATCTGCGCGTCATCGTGGATGACACGAACTATAAAAGAATGTGCGATTTATAGCGCTAAGATTTTATAGTAATTATCTTATTAGCATCAGCTAGCAGTGATTTAGTATTATAATTTATGAACATCTTAGGTGTATTAACACAATAACTTCATCACGAGGAGAGGTTAGAAGAGGTCCTCGCGGCGTTTAAGACGAATTAAACGCTCGCTCCGTTCACACGGAGCGGCGACTTTCACTGGAGTGCTCATTTATTTAGTTAACATACGCCGCGAATGATAGGGGCCGCTCTAAGAGAGTGAAGGCATCAAATTACAAGTCATTGTCCTCATAAAGTAAACAGTTTCTACTACTACCGTGCAATCTTTCTATAGTTAGTTTTAAGGCTCGTGATAAAGATCCGTTAGGCTTCATGCAAAAATAAATATGAATGCGGTCTTGTACGTTTCGATGTCGGTACAGTATGGTCCAAAGTGTATTTATACCTTGTTGGTGACGATAGAAAAAATGTGTGACACAATGCCAGATATAAGAGCTCATGAAAGTTCAAATATGTTATCACCTAAGGCGCATGGCACACTGCATCCGATTCGCACGTCGCTCCGAAGTTTGAGCGAGACAAGGCTATGCGCGTATTATAACGACATTCCGCTCGCAAGTCGAAGCGACGTGCGAATCGGATGCAGTGCCCCATGCGCCTCTAAGTACCCGCATTACACGTAAGCCCTATAGAAGTATAGATGCCACTAAATCAGACACACTTAAATAAGAGTACAAATGTCTTGCAGCAGCCATTACGATAACAAAAAATTGGTGCATTTTTGAAACATGAAGCAACACGCGAACGCCCTTAAAAGTACTAACACATGGTTTTGATATACTGTAGTCAGGGAATCAGATATCTTGGCATGTGCTAGTACGCCTAGTTGCATCACATCTTTGACGCAGACATATTACTGTAAGTGCCGAGAGCCGTGACTAAGCGTGTCTGCACACTTTCGCAAACCTAGTCTATAGCTAACGTAAATAAGTACTACATTAGACCTTTATCTACTATAAAGCTATCTACTCGTTCGTGTATGACATGTTCGTACGAACTTATATTGCTCATTTCACTCTTTTAAGAGGACAATCGACGACCGCTTCTACATAAAACGTAGTGCCCATTTTCCTCTCTGGATATTGACTCTATTGGTTAAAATAGGTCATCAAATGCGTTGTATGATGTTAATATCCAGAGAGAAAAATAGGAACTAGGAACTCCGGGTACATACATTTAGTTCAATTTACAGACTATCTCATTTTTAATGTAGGTTTCTATTTACCACAATCAACTCCCTCCTCTACACCAGGTTACATTATTTGTTCATATAAAGTGTTTTCATACGAGTCGTAGGTATGCTTTGTCATAATATTTAAGATTTTGCTTCAAGCTTGTTTGACGTCAATATGAATATTTGCTCTCCGTCTTTATATGCAGGGGTGCAAATGGGAGGGAGAGAGGAAGGCAAGGTACGGGTAGTAGTTGGCGACTAAAACCATTCGAACCCTTGCCTTTTAGTTAGAACACAGCCAAATAAATAGTAAGACTGGTAAACTCTACACAAAGTTGCGTTTTTCATGGAAGCTGCATTTTCATTTTTATTATTTTATTAGGAGCTCTGACTTTTATACAATATTATAGCGTCATCTAAAATTCAGATAGTTCACTTACTTAGGTACGTTAGGTTGTACATTTGTATAATACAAATCATAATATACCTATGGGTCTGGATCGCAAGTTGAAATTGAATTGTGGAAAATGATTTAGTAATTTTTACAGTTTTTCGTTGTAGACTTTTTGTATAGATATTAACAGTCTTTGACATTTACTATCTATGGTCGGGCATAGGCCGATGGGTTATGAAATTCTTCTAGTGTAGGTACTTGTCATTCTGTGCGGGTGCGTCCGACGAAAATGAGATTTATAGCGGCAATAACAATGTATAATTTCACCCGGCGACCCCCATCTTCGGACTTAATTATTTGAGTCACGGAATCCGAAAAACCGACTAGGAAAGCCTCAGGGATCAGAGCTTTGTTGTCGTTTTTCTACAACGTCCATTATTTTTTTATAACCTCTTATTTTTTGCTAGAGTAAAAAATAGGTGAGTAGGTGTGTGTGTAAAGTGATAAGCCGGCAATCCGCTTAGAGAGTGGCACTATCCTTTGAGGACTTATGGTAAAATGTGGATTCTTAACTATGACTGGTATCCTATTGCCGTATATGTTAATTCCAAGTTATTTAAAAAAATATTTCTCTCGCCATGCGACCAAGACCGTAAAAATAACTAGCGTTTACGTCTCAAAAACTACCTAAGTAGACTAAATAGGAAACCATTAATAATAGGGACAAATCAATTGTTTTTGTAAAAAACATACCTAATAGTACATTATTGCAGAGGCCGGGAAAGAGCAATTCGTGGATGAGTCTCGATTCAAAGAAGACGAATCCACAAATTGCTGTTCCTGCCGAGGCATATATAGTGCTTTTCTCCAAACATGCGAGGAAATATAGGTAAAATAATCATAATTTAAGCATCAACCAGCACTCAAATCGAACCTTCACACAAAAACGTCAAAAATAATTTCTCTTCAATTATTAAAAAAAAAGTTAAAGGCACAACTTATTCTGCCATTCAGTACCATTCAATATTCGTTCATTCAATATAATTGTGCAATATAAGCTGTATGTGCACGCACGAGATCCTTAAAAAAATATAAAAGTTACATACACGACGGTCTTACACGACTCTATTCTATAGCTTGAAATGATGCTGACCGGGTCGCGCAGAGTGTAGACGCGGCCCGCGGCTATATTAATTGGCTGTTTGCGTTTTTCTTAGTGGATACATGTTTTGTTTGACCATAACGAAAAACTCCCCGTACTATTTTTGCTACAATAAGGTGATCATTTCCGAGCATATTGGAGAAAATATATGTATAATTATTTAAGTTTGCTGCAACCCATTATTCATGTTTTTTTCGCTTAAAGTTTACAAAAGGGTTCGTAAAAGTTATTAAACCAGTGTTTAAAAATAGTTGGCTGTAAAATCATGGCTCATGTAAAGATTGACGATAGCTTCATTTTAAGCGTCCTTTCTAAATAGAATGTTGTGGCCGTATAGGGACGAGATGAGCCGTGTTTTGGGGTGCAATTTGATATTGTTTGTCTACAGGTAGTGACGACGCATTTTTTTGCCATATTATTTGAACACAACAAAATGATGAATAAATAAAAGCTTGTCTGAATCAAGCGATACGGTACATTACTTAAAAATAATATGGAAAACAATGAAATCAAAATATGAATAATCGCTACAAAATGCGATTTTATATGTTATTTTATTTGCTGGTATCCGATAATGTACATTACATAGACACCATGTCACTAGCCGTTATAAAGTCGCATTTATCACCTAAACCCCACTAGTCATCGATTCACACGGCATCTGTCATTGTGACAATAAAAGTTGGGTTATTGCCTATTGATGTTATCACATGTGTTGCTTATCGAGGAGGATTTTATTTTTGGATGAACATTAGAATTGTCAACCCGAACTTTCTATATCTACCAAGTAGCAACATATATCAACATTCATTCAAAATGGGTCCGATTGTTGGTAGGTAGTAGGTACTGTCGAGGAGAACTTTTCTATACTTTAACTAAAGCTATTTTCTAAATTCTGCATACATTTGGTGTAGATTGCAGTTAGTCTATTTCCTAGCTACCTAGCTAGGTATACATATTTGGATCAGCATAACGTGTTGCTTTGTTTTATTGAAAATAGGCTTTATTCGCGTCATAATTTGTTGTAACTGGAGAAGTACCTCGACCTTACAGAAAACAGCAGCCAAATAACACTAGACCCTACTCATAGTATTGTGTTCCTGCCGGTGAGAAGGGTTGCCAGAGCTCAACGAGGGGGGGGGGGCGGGTTTAGGGTCGGCAACGCGCATGTAACTCCTCTGGAGTTGCAGGCGTACATAGGCTACGGAGGCTGCTTACCATCAGGCAGACCGTATGCTTGTTTGCCACCGACGAAGTATTAAAAAAAAATATAATAAAACTGTTACTTAAATACAAGTGCATATTATGAAGACTCACGAATACTGGGCTTGAGCACAAATCACGCGAGGTTCGATACGGGGGCACGAAAAAATCACGACAGATCACGTTGGGGTATCCTTATAACCCAACGTGCAAAAATAGGTCTAAGGAGACAGTAAGCGAAACTAAGAAAAAGAAAATATCTACCTTATAAGCAGGGACCGGACCCGCTTACCCTAACCCGTTCAAAAACCCGGGTTATTGTAAAGCTGTGTTCCAAAAACCGCTTCATTTCGGTAAGCTTTTGATTGGCTTACCGGTTAAGAAACTAATCCTTTTATTTGAATTAATTCAGGTTAGCGCTTACCGATATTAAAAACCCGGGAAAGGGTTACCGCTTCAAGCGCTGATTAAATACGAACAAGCTGTTTTAACTTTTACGTGAACTGCATATGGTCTATTAACGTAGCGCCCGACGCGAAACACGGCGGTTCCATTCCCTACGTGCACGTGCGAGTGCGCGGCGCGGCGCGGCGGCAGTCGGTATTTGTCAAAGGCTTTGTAATTTGCCGACCTAATATTGCTAATTCAAACAAAAGTGTACGTTAAGTCAAGTAGCGCACAACGTAGATTTCAAAACACATGCTAAAGTTTACGGCAAATTACCTAATATGGTAAGGCGTTGCATTGATTTTGATATATTTTTGTTTAGTACCTATTACTCCTATTATAGTCACTTTCTTTATCGTTAGCTGTATGTATGTATGTATGTATATACTTTATTGTACATAGAAATAAAAACACGAAAAACACAGTTACAGAGTTACAGAGTTACAGAGCTGTCTGTGCACATCTCCTGTATCAGTGGAACTCATCAATGGCTTCTAATAATTTTATCGAGTTCGGGCTCATTTTAAAGGTCTTGACGAGTTCTTTACGATACACATGGTGGAGAGGGTCTGATGGTGGAATCGGAAGGTGTAGATGGAACTCATCGATAACTACTAGTAATGCTATCGAGTTTGGGCTCATTTTAAATATCTTGACGAGTTCTTTACGATACACATGGTGGCGAGGGTCTGATGGTGGAATCGGAAGGTGTCAGTGGAACTCATCGATAACTACTAGTAATGCTATCGAGTTTGGGCTCATTTTAAAGGTCTTGACGAGTTCTTTACGATACACATGGTGGCGAGGGTCTGATGGTGGAATCGGAAGGTGTTGATGGAACTCATCGATAACTACTAGTAATGCTATCGAGTTTGGGCTCATTTTAAATATTTTGACGAGTTCTTTACGATACACATGGTGGCGAGGGTCTGATGGTGGAATCGGAAGGTGTTGATGGAACTCATCGATAACTACAAGTAATGCTATAGAGTTTGGGCGCATTTTAAAAGTCTTCACGAGTTCTTTACGATACACATGGTGGCGAGGGTCTGATGGTGGAATCGGAAGGTGTTGATGGAACTCATCGATAACTACTAGTAATGCTATTGAGTTTGGGCTCATTTAAAATGTCTTGAAGAGTTCTTTACGATACACATGGTGACGAAGGTCTAATAGTGAAATCGGAAGTTGTCAATGGAACTCATCGATGACTTCCCATAATGCTATCGAGTTTAAGCTCATTCACGATACACATGGTTGAGGTTCATCATTTTTGAAAACCACATTCCCTAAAGCCTATAAAACGACATCCATGACAACTTTTATGACAAGTTGCATGGCCGCCATCTTGGATTCCAAAATAGTCATGACTTTCGAAATCCGCACTCCCTATAACCTATAAAACGACATCCATGACGACTTTTATGACAAATTGCATGGTCGCCATCTTGGATTCCAAAATAGTCATGATTTTCGAAATCCGCACTCCGTAAAACCTATACAACGACATCCATGACTATTTTTCTGACATATTTCATGGTCGCCATCATGAATTCCAAAATTATCATCTTTTTCGAAATCCGCACTCTCTAAAACCTATAAAACGACATCCATGATGACTTTTATTAAATAGTACGTGGCCGTCATCTTGGAATTCCAAAATAGTCATCATTTTCAAAACCCGCACTCCCTAAAACCTATAAAACGATATCCATGACGACTATTATAACAAAAAACAAGGCCGCCATCTCGGATACCAAAATAGTCATGATTTTCGAAATCCGCACTCCCTAAAACCTAAAAAATGACTTCCATGATGACTTTTATGACAAAATGTGTGGCCGCCACCTTTGATTTCAAAATGGTCATCATTTTCGAAATCCGCACTCCCTAAAACCTATTAAACGATATCTATGACGACTTTTATGACAAATTGCATGGCCTCCACCTTGGATTCGAAAATAGTCATCATTTTCGAAATCTGCACTCCCTAAAACCTATATAATGACATCCATGACGATTTTTATGACATTGTACATGGTCACCATCTTGGACTCCAAAATGGTAATCTTTTTCGAAATCTGCACTTCCTAAAACGTATAAAACGACATCCATGACAACTTTTATGACAAATTGCATGGCCGCCATATTGGATTCCAAAATAGTCATGATTTTCGAAATCCGCATTCCCTAAAACCTATAAAACGACATCAATAAAGACTTTTATGCCAAATTGCATGGCCGCCATCTTGGATTCCAAAATAGTCATGATTTTCGAAATCTGCACTCCCTAAAACCTATAAAACGACATCCATGACAACTTTTATGACAAATTGCATGGCCGCCATCTTGGATTCCAAAATAGTCATGATTTTCGAAATCCGCATTCCCTAAAACCTATAAAACGACATCAATAAAGACTTTTATGACAAATTGCATGGCCGCCATCTTGGACTTCGAAATGGTCATCATTTTCGAAATCCGCACTCCCTAAAACGTATAAAACGACATCCATGACGACTTTTATGACAAATTGCATGGCCGCCATCTTGGATTCCAAAATAGTCATGATTTTCGAAATCCGCACTCCCTAAAACCTATAAAACGACATCCATGACGATTTTTATGACGTAGTACATGGTCACCATCTTGGACTCCATCCATGACGACTTTTATAACAAATTGCATGGCCGCCATCTTGGATTCCAAAATAGTCAAGATTTTCAAAATCTGCACTCCCTAAAACTTATGTAACGACATCCATGACGATTTTTATGTCATTGTACATGGTCACCATCTTGGACTCCAAAATGGTCATCTTTTTCGGAATCTGCACTCCCTAAAACGTATGAAACGACATCCATGACGACTTTTATGACAAATTGCATGGCCACCATCTTGGATTCCAAAATAGTCATGATTTTCGAAATCCGCACCCCCTAAAACCTATAAAACGACATCCATGAAGACTTTTATGACAAATAGCATGGCCGCCATCTTGGACTCCAAAATGGTCATCATTTTCGAAATCCGCACTCCCTAAAACGTATAAAACGACATCCATGACGACTTTTATGAAAAATTGCATGGCTGCCATCTTGGATTCCAAAATAGTCATGTTTTTAGAAATCCGCACTCCCTAAAACCTATAAAACGACATCCATGACGATTTTTATGACATAATACATGGTCACCATCTTGGACTCCATCCATGACGACTTTTATGACAAATTGCATGGCCGCCATCTTGGATTCCAAAATAGTCATGATTTTCGAAATCTGCACTCCCTAAAACCTATATAACGACATCCATGTCGATTTTTATGACATAGTACATGGTCACCATCTTGGACTCCAAAATGGTCATCTTTTTCTAAATCTGCACTCCCATAAACCTAAAAACCGATTTACATGACGACTTTTATGACTTACTGCATGGCCGCCATCTTGGATTCCAAAATCGTCATCATTTTCGAAATCGGAACTCCCTAAAACCTAAAAATGATGATTTTTATGACAAAGTGTGTGGCTGCCATCTTACTAAAACCGGATACAAATAAGCATCTATATAGTAAGTCAACATTAACGAAATAGTACATTACGATACAAGTACGAAAAATAGGAAATTCGAAACGAGTGGCGATAAATTAAAACACGACTGAAGGGAGTGTTTTAAATCGACACGAGTTGCGAATTGCCTATACGCACATGTATCGTACAACGTTTTACAGTACATATGGCCCTTTAAATGTTCGACAGAGTAACGTAATACTTATGCTAATTTTCGCACTAGTGCTATAAAGTAGCACCATATGTACTGTAAAGTACTTTTACGTCGGTAGTCACAATATAACTATCAATTACGTAATGCCCATCTCTGCCGCGGTGCCGCAGCGGTGGGGGAAAGGCGCGGGAGAGGGGTAAGGCTTACCCTAAACCGAAAGGTTACCGGTTAGTACATGCAAAACACAAACCGAATCAGCTCCTGTAAGCGGTAACCACTTGTTACGATTAGGTTAATCTGAATAATACGGGTTAATCATTATTGTTGGGTAACCGGTTGAACGGGTTACCCAAACGATTAGCTTATCATATGAAGGGGTTACCCATTCGAACGGGTAAGCCAAATGAACGGGTTTTCCGGTCCCTGCTTATAAGTGGATACTTTTTCTTCGTTTCGTTAAACATAAATCTTCACTTCGCACTTCTAAATAGCGAGTCTATTTTAAGAAATTTTGTAGCGCTCATAATAAATATATCATCACACTAATAACGAAAATAGAAATATAAACAAGATATACTATTTATCTTAAAATTAGGTCGAATGAAAAAAAAAAACAAAAATACACGTGTGGTTAAGTTGGGGGAGGGGGGAGGACTCCACAGTTTACACACACACACACAATGTATAAACACAGAGAGGTCACATTGATACTGGATAACTGAGACGAAAGTAGTCGCAGACACATTTAGCGATGTTACTAACAGCTGTGTAGGCTGTCGAGTGGGATCACTGGCGACGGCGGGACGAGACGTCTCGGCCATGCCAGCTTATTGCCCCCCTCCACCCTTTGGACCTAAGCCCTCAATTATATGTAAACGGAACAGCTACTTTGAAATTAGAATAGGTACTAAGCTTGACGTCAACTTATTAACCGCCGACACGAATAGGGTGTTAAGTATCTCACATATCGCTTGAATGTATGCAAAAACACGACCAATTTTGTATGTTTACCTGCTTGAATGAAAGTTAGAAAACATCCTTTTTGAAGGAATACTAAATTAGCTCAGGCTTGCCAGCTTCCAACGCAGAATTATTTTTTGCTATAAAATTGTGCAGGTACCTGGTGAAACACTACATCCGAAAGATAACAGAAGATATAAGATAAGATATAGGGCTTTGCTCAGTTGTAGAATACGGTAGGGTTAATATTGCCTAAATTTAAAACCTTTTACAAAACTACGAGGATACGACACGACGCTTCGGCAAACGAATCTTACTGCCCCCTGCCACCCTTTGGATCTAAGCCCTAAAATTATTTGTAATCGGAAGAGCTATTGCGTAAATGGACCTTGTCATTGGGCAGTCTACTTTAGAATTTTCCGAAAGATGCTCAAGTTCGAAGGGTAGATAATGATGAAGTTTGAATTTGGTACTTATAATTGTAGGTAATTTTGTGTTGTAGTAAAATACACGAAAATTTTAGGTAAAGTAAAATACCTGTATTATGTAAAGTTGTAAGTATAGAACGGCAACTATTCTACACTACTGATGCTAGCTAATAGTTAACTACATAACTATTCACAAACACAAAGTTAGGTATAGTTCAGTTAAACTTCTGTGGAGAGAAACTAGCTGATGCAAGATTTAGTTTACTGCACTTATGACTACATCATCATCATCATCATTTAAGAGCATGGCTCTTGTCGGTGGAGTAGACGCCAGTTTTCGCGGTCCTCGGCCAAGTTCTTTAGGTCCCTGTAAGACATGACATTTGCTTTTCCTTTTAGTTGCTGCGTGTAACTTGCTCGTGGTTTTCCTCTTCCTCTTCTACCTTCGATCTTGCCACAGCTTTCAACGCCAAAAAACATTTGCTAAAGGCTAAGATATCTAAGAATATAAAAAAAACGCCTGATTAAGATATCTGGAGCATCGCTTTGTATGGGTGTGAGACGTGGACAATGAGGCAGAAGGATAGGAAACGCTTAAAGGCTTTTAAGATGTGGTTGTGGAGAAGAATGGAGAGAATAAGTTGGACTGAGAAAAAACGAACGAGGAAGTGCTGCGAATTGTTGGAGAGAGCTAGGAGAAACCTACTGAGGACCATAGAGAATAGACGAGGAAAAATGATAGGTCACTTGATAAGACACGACACTCTCTTTAAAACTATTTTGGAAGGCAATATGACCTACGAATCAAATTCAAAATTTCATATTTGCTTTGGAAATACGTTTAAAGTCTCTTTTACTTACATTTAAGTCGTAGAAGCATTTCGAATATTACCATAATATTAAAAACAACAACACACAATGTAAACGTATTACATTTTGGTGACGTGATGTAACCATGATATTTTCCTAGATTTTTCAGACTTTTAGGTTCTAATTTTCTCAGATAAGAATAATTATTTCTCAAGCGAGATATACTTATTAAGATTATGTTGTCGTAATGCCACTTAATATTGACGATGACAGAAACTCCAATCGATGACACATTTTAACAGCCTTAAACAGTAATTTTACAAAGTTCTTGTTTAGAGGCAAGAAAGTAAATGTACTTAATGCTGTCACTTTAAACGCCAGCCAATAAGAGGCAATAAAAGCGTAGCTATTCCCCGGGGCACGGCTCTTCGAGATATAGTAAGAGCAACTGGGCTTGAATAAAGTGAAGATTTAAGGAGCGGTTGCCACGTATTTTACACTCGCGTGCTTTTACTTTATCCTGAGTGGCTTGTTCTCGACCTTTTATTGTAACCCACGCTAGCGCCTCGCTTTAAGCCGCTACGGAATCGATTAGCGAACGCAAACACATAAATTGATCTCAAGCTTAAATCGCTGTTTAAAATTGTGTGCAATTCAATAAATACCAAATGCGGAGCAAACTGTTATTAACTTAAGTAATCCCTAAGGTAATTTACTAATGGGCAGTTATTTAGTAAACATTGGACAATGAAACCAATTCCTATCCAATGAAAACAATCAATCAAAAACAATTTAACGTTTCATTTGGCACTAACTTATCTGTTTGTTAAAGAATATATATATATCCCTGTAATTGTATAGATACCCTGTAATTTAAGAAGCGGTTGTTTGTAATGAAAGCCGCGAGTGAGAACCGGAGCGGAGTGGGCGACGCACGGCAGACGAGGTCAATCCTTCGAGCGCCTCCAAATTAGAACCAGCCTCAGACGCTTCTACAGCCACATCTTTAGCCTGCCCCCTTCTGCCCCCATTGTCTGATTGCCAACAGCTCATAGTAACCGCAAACAATACTGCGACAGACTTAGCTGTCTAATCGGAATGCCGAATAGCGCGCCGTCTGCCGAATTGTTATGCTGTCAAATGATGTAAGTAATTTGTGCCGTGTAATCTGTGTCAGCAATGCGCGCCGCAAATGAGAATCAATGTAAATTTCAACTAATAATGGATTACTTAACATCGACCAAAGTAACGCTTAAATAAGTGTGTCTCTAAACTATTATATATTTACTTAAAACTTAGGTGAGTCATATATATGTAATTACGAGTAGATTTGAAAAACTGAAGAGCTCCAACAAAATCAGTATTAAATAGTACAATCAATATGAGAGTCGCTAGGCACCTCATACAATTATACAATTGTCACTGTGACAAGGTACGAAATTAGATTCCTTGACCGTACGAGTATACACCGTGTTTTTTTTTTCGTTTGATTTCAATTCGGATGCATTTCTGAGATTAAATTAAGTAACTTTCGCAAAGACACCGATATTCTAATTAACTCAATTTCGGAGATAATCAATTTATACATTTGCCACTAAACGTAAGTACTAAGTACTACATCGGACGATCGATGTTCGAAATGACATTGATATGTCACAGTTTTCAATTGTTTGGTTGAGTTAAAATTAATGCCCGTGTTACAACAACGCTATATGAAACATCTAAATATAGGTAATAAGTTACTAATATAATATAATATAATATGGAAATTTATATAGGTACTAAAATTAAAACTAAACTAGCCATAAAATAAAACTACTTAAAAATTAAACTAATATTAAATAAAACTAAAATTAAAAGATATACTAATAAACAAATTAGTTATAAAAAGAATACCCCTTCTAAAGCCTCCGCCTGCGGCAAAGATCCCATAACGCTGGCCGCGTTACCTCTCTGTATTGCCAGGGATATACGCTGGGAGAGGTAAGCGCCAGCCCTATGGTCTCCAGTGGCGTCGATCAGCCGTGCCGACAGATATATATATATATTTTTTTTTAATTAACTATGCCATTCAGTTTCCTTAATTAAACATACTTACCCATACCCCGAGATTAACGGAATTCAATATAACACTTTGTATAAGTACGTACAACAATCCGGGATTTTTATTTATTTCAATTAAATACAGTGGATACTGACTTAATATTAAATACAATGTCCCACAAAACTGTTTGCACAGTTTGACTGTGGGATCCGTGGGGGTATACTAGGTTAGGTACAAAATAATCATAGTCTAATTATTTGTAGAGGCAAAAATTGGATAGGTATGTGTTAAATGCTATCAAGGTAATGTTGGAACAAAGCTCTTTTAAATTTATTTTTATTTTTCTCCTGTCTGATAGTTGCAGGTAAGGTGTTGAGTAAGTATGGTAAGCGCTTCTCGATGAGCCTGTCTCCATAGTATTTGATTTATTTACTAGTTAAATAAAGTATTCTCGGCCTCTTGGTAAATCCCTTCCAAAAATATTGTTGGGATAACTTGACGACGATAAATAAATTACGCACATTTATTGTAAGCAGGACTACGAATCTAGGGTGTACGATAAATTTATCAGAGATGTGAAGATCTTTTTTTTTATCTTCGATTGTGTTAACGTCATACGTTCGATAAAGTACGTGCACGGTAGGTTCAATAAATCGAGCTACAGCGCGGAGATGTGAAACTTTTAGACGCCATTTGGCAAATTATGCACAACGCAATCAACTCATTTACCTTCATCTACTGCAACAGTCACACACGCGGTCGAATGCACAGTTATGTGTGCTCTTACGGTTTGTGTAGAATGTTGCCCTTCACGTACGTATTTTGCATTTAAACTACGGTCAGTCGAGGCCTCGGGCCGCGAGGCCGTTACCTCTATGCACATTTTCTTCTTTGGGTATGGCATGATGTCATCTGATCCATAACGGTGACGCAGTTGGCACATGCCGGCATCGGCAACATGATCCGGAATACCGATCTGCTCGTATCATGAGTGGGAAGCGGTGATGCGTACGCTTTTTTTTACAAAATTGCCTTCTTTTTTCCTCGAGTATTGTACGGGATGAGTTTGTGAAATGCACAGCGTGCCGTGACTGCATCATTACGTGTGGTACCTACATAAAGCTCGCTAGAACATACAAGTAGGGGATATTATTCAGCAGTTTTTGCCGTGGCGGCCGCCGGCACATTTGTATGCGATTCGCTTCGGCGTGGCGACGGGTGCCCGCGAGATTAGCGGCGGCCACCGCAGTAAATGCCTGTGATTAAACAGAAACTGTTAGGTGGATAGATGGGTTTTGTGGACTATCATCACTTATATTGCGGAATCACGGACAATTACTGTTATTCCTTCGCGGCCACACTCATACAGCCGAAGGCATCTTTAGCTTAATACACCGTGGCTTATCTTCAAGTATTTCAGCATTAGCGTAGATGCACTCACTCACACAGGCGCAGGTAGCGCGTGTAGGTATGTGTGTCATCTCGAGTGTGTTGGTGCGGCGTGGAATGCGGCCGCGTCCTTCGCCGTACTCGGTTCATTTGCCGACAGGCGCGCAGCGGTTCTTATCCAGACAAATTTATTGCTTCCCAATTATTGCTTAGATATTGCGAATTATTCGCGTTTATAGCCCGCAACCAGCCTTCGGCCATATTTGTTAAATACCATTACAAACTTGAGTGGGTGAGCCTGCTTAATAGGTATAGGTGGTATACAAGCACGTATAAACCTCTAGCCCTTCATTCCCTAATGAACAATCTTAGTAACTTAATTCGTTTTAGCCATACAAAATATATAATCTGAAAGTTGATTAATCCAATGAAAACTTATTAGGTCAACTGATTTTGTAATCACTCATAATCCACCACCACATTTCGGTTTAGTATTTCCTACTTCTGTGCCTACTTAATTTTGTTAACAAACTAATATGGATCGCTTAAGTCAGCAGCTACAGTTAGAAATAGCAATTTAGCAACAGCGTCTTCCGATCTATTAAATCATTCTCTCGTTCATGCAAGTAGCTAGGATCTTCATAACATAACTCTGCAACTAACGATGCTGCTAAGATAATGACGTGAAAAACTCCCCTTTACGTTACTTAGTATGCAAGCATGGCATATACATATGCACGCTATTAATGTCTTACTTAATGCACTGTGGAACGCTATAGGTACTTATCGCTCATATTGGAATTTGGAATGAAAGCTATCTCTTGCTTAAAAAGTTTGAAAGTTTGTTTGAGGATACCTATACTACATAAATAAGTTTCACGGGATAAATTTTTTATAACTAATAGTGGGTCCCGTTCTGAAAGAGGACTGGCAGATTCACTGTCAGTGCCTGCCTCAAAATTTTAATGAGATTATTTTAAGTTAGATACCTACATAAACATTTGTTTTATGGGTGCAAAAAATACTTATTTCTAAGTAAACATGTCGTCTTAAACGTCTACCTAATGACAAGTAAACACTTTACGTCATTCATCTACTATACTATGTATCGGTTGCTCTAACAGTATCTTCAGAAAACCGTCTTTTATAAACATATGCTAACTAATTGCTGCTGTGCGTATGTGAATGCCGACTCAGACTGCCAACGTATCCCTTCTTGTAAACATATTTACCAAATCTATAATCAATGTCGTCCTGCACGTTTAAAGTACACGGCTATTCAAATTGTCGATTAACGTACAAGAGCTATAATGTATTTAAGTATAAGTTCATTAAATGACGGCGAACTTTGCAATCTCATGCAAGGAATATGAGCAATGGGCGACGGTTTCCACCGCAGAGTACGGTGCCGCGCCTGCTTGAAATTTATACCGTTCTCGTGTGCAGAATGCAGTAATGGTGATCGTACATCGCCAAACTATCGCAAGAACGCTCGTTTATATGAATATTACAAATTCGCTCCGCTTTATTGTAAAGTGTGTTTTCAAATTGTTAGTTAAAATTATATAAGCATATTTTAGCGTTAAAAAAAACGTGAAAACTTGTACCTTTTATAGATTACCTACTAATCTTAGATTTTGTTAAAATTAATAAACTCCACGAAAACAATCTTCATGTTACTTAATTCCATAAATCGTTGCTGATAATATGATACGAACGGAACGCATAATAGTAGAGGCGATAGATCCTTTTTGGATGGAATATGCTCTAGGAAAGTGAGTACGGTAGAATAATGAAAGATTCTAACCGACTATGTGATCAACAAGAATATATTATAGATAGGTATCGATAAGCCCTGGATGAAATCTCTTACCGTTATTATTACGTTACGTCTCCCATTATGAGACATGTCATAAATCCTTAGAAAAACGGGAGAGTCAGGTAAACAAATCGTAACGTTGTCACAAGCCTTCTGATAAGCAAGTGCCATTCCCTTATCATTTATATCTAGCTACGAGTATGAAGCAAATAAGTTAACGATTGCAAAGCGTTATCATTAATGACTAACTTGTTGTACAGAAATGAACTCGTAACGCGTGCATTTGCACTTGTGACGTCACAATGCGTTGAACAAAACATGCTATCTTGTGGTCGTAATGAATACATTATAATCCAGTCGCGTAAGGTATGAAGTTAATATAAGGTTTGAGTTCTCTTAGTACATTTCTCTTGTGGAGGCAGTATAATGGTCTTTGTAGGAACCATGTGCATCCAACATGATTCATCGCTCGGGCGATTAGTCAGTGTTTATAAAATTAATTTAATGTGTTTTAAAGCTCCGTAAACATCCATTTTAACAAGGTGATGAGATCGAGGCTGCTTCGTTTGGGATTTTATGTCTGTTTATGGTCTGTTTAGGTATACGCTTTTATTTTAATTTCCTCATGTAGGTATGACACATAGTGTGACGATTGGGAAAACTAGTCACTGTTGTACACACTGACTGGCACATTAGGTAGTTTTGAAGAGGAAAGATCTATCTTCAGTTCATTACATTTGCAATAAATTATCCATCATCAATAGGAATCATTAAAAATTCACCCGCCTACAGAACGTGTCGTGCGTACAACTAAAGGAAAATTAATCGTTCGACATTATTCAATCGGAAACATTTGACAGCACAAAACAAACCTCAACAGATGGTCATTAAAATTATCCAGAATTTCAAAAGGCAGTGCAAAAAACGTGTCCCCTCCGATAATGATTCGTGGTAGGAAGCGTAATCCCCGCTAGTTGGGATTATTGCCAAACTAAAAGCGGCACAATAGATAAGAGTGCCGAGTGGCACAATGAACGGAATAACAATGGCAAAGTGTAGGGCGATTGTGACAGTAGTTATCGATTTCTAATCATCACGCCCCCGCGTCGCGTTGTGGTGTCGTGTGAGCTAGGGTCTGCTCGAATTACCTAAGTTGCGACGAGTAACGAAGTACCCTACTGACATCTACCCAAATGAACTTAATAACCCCATGAAACCCTTTAAATGCGAAACGCTTATGGGACTTAAGAAATCATAATAAATAAAGTGTCTAAGACAAAACTCTACTAGCGAAAATACACAAATAACCTTAACGACTTTACTTTCACACCGAAATCCGAGGAAACGGTATTCAATTTCTCAGTGCGGATGTTTATGAGTTTTTAAAACTTCCTATAATTGCACTCCCTGTTAAATTTCAAACTCGGAAACGAGACGATGAAGTTTGTTTAACTTTTCTTACGTGTTAAAAATGATGGACGTTTTTACAAAAGAGTAAATTTTGCGTAAAATCGTTTTAAATTGCTGCATGAAAGAGAACTGTTGAACTTTTCAGTCATCTCATAATTAGGAAATCAGTGATATACGATACTGCTAAATATGGTTAATTAATAATTATACATACAGTTAGTACGTTTATAATTTAATTAAGTGGAAATTCTATCGGTCAATATGCATGTCAAATTATTAAGTCATTAACGGGTTTTAGTAAATGGTTTTATCCAACAAACATACTGTATAGTATAGCTCCTAGGTTGTATGAAATATGAGGCCTATCTAATAAAACAATTATATTTCCACGTTGTTATAAATTAATCTGCTCATAGACATTTCATTGGCTACGTTGAGTTCACGGCATAGCAAGTTAATTAATCGTCTGTTCGTACTTCAGGTACACAGAGGTATACATACCATATACTAATGAAAGTTAACTGTAAGCCAAAGGAATTAGGATTATGACAATACATTAAAAAAAACTACAGGTGTCTGTGCCACTAAAATAGCAAAAAGTGCGGCTAAATGTAAATATTCTATTGTAAGGTTGTCGGCGGGCTGGTTAGCGATAAGACCGCCTGTTGTCTGCCTCTACATTTAATCAGTTGTTTATTTTTCTTGTATCTTTTTACTGAGGTGTGCCAATAAAGAGTATTATATCTATAATAAGTGGAAATGTTGGACTTAATGCCTTAAGGCATTCTCTACCAGTCATCCACTGGGTCAAAAAGAGACGTTTGTTAGGTGCAGGCTTTATACTTGAGAATAATTAACCAATAGCACTACCTACTATTTACAAATTAAATACTAATTAATATAATATAATGAAATCATAAACTTAAACATAATATACATATACTTCTATTTTAACCAGTTCTTGTTAATCTAGTTCTATTTACCTTTAAAATTTATTTGTAGTTTTATATGTGACACGTATTATTATTGGTGCAATAAAGAATATTTACTTTACTTACTATTGTAGTAGCGGTCAATGAAGAAACATGAAGAATGGTGTAAGCAGTTACAAATCAAAAATGCTTTATTCCACTTTTAGCGTGTGCCAATCGTTACATTGATAGATTGCATTATTCATGAAAATATATGCCTAGTACATTATGATTTAACCATACCTATTAATGAAATAACTTAAAAAGTACCTAACTAAAACATATTACGGGGAAAATACAAAAAGAATTCCGTCTATAGGTATTATGATGTACACATTATTCGTATCCATTAGTCAGAATTAAATAATTCGTAAATATCCACAGGAAAAATAACCTAAATAACCGACCTAATGGGGTTTCCAAAAACGTCATGAGAGGTTGTTACAATAATGTAACCATAACATATATTTATAGATCATGGTACAGATAAATATCTATACAAATTTATTTTGTAAAGTAATTATTAAGTGTACCCACCTATAATATGAATTCTGAAAACAGTTTTTGGACAATGTAGAGCATTACCAACTTGCTACAATTTCGCATGCGAATGCTACGGGTGCCTCCCCGGCTACGAGATAAGGAGCACTTGCTACGATCGCTGTTCGCTACGAGACAGTCAGAGTAAACACGAGAGAGATAATATTTTTAGCTAAGTAAACGCATCTCGTTTGAATTATTGCTGCGTTTAAGCTCTTCCACTATGCTTCGTGTAACTACTTATAGAGTAGATACTATATTTTTGCGTATCTAATTCGCACCTCATTTCAAACATCTTGTTAAGAAAAGTTACAACTACATAAATATAACAAGGTAAAAATGTAACTATAATTACAACTTTCATTTGTTGTGCATTTTTATGCTTATTTTAATGCACACATAAATTATGTTTTTAAGCATAATATAATTGCGTTTTAGGGCGGTTGGAATCTTAGCTTCTAAAATAATAACATTCCTGGATTGTGTTAATAATATATTTTGTTGTGCTGCTAATATTTTCTACTTCACCTGAAATTAAGCTGCCCCTATCGGAGTAAATATCAATTAAGCTTTATTTACCGTCTCTTAATGGTACCGCGAGTCACGCGATGGTGTGGACACTTGACTTAGCAGATTTGATTTGTGCCTACATTGGAACCTTATCGCAGTAAGTCAGCGCTTTACATTTAATGCATTAGTCGTGATTAAATCGTTAATACTATTGTAAAATGCTTCCAAGGGCTACAGTTCAAATTGGCCAAATAAAAGAGATCACTGAGATTAGGCGGTTTACCGCACAGGGGAAGGAAGTAGGGGCTAACGGTTGTACAGGGTGTCCCAAAAAGGACACGCCATAGCGACACTGGAGGTAGACCAGCCTGAGAGGGTTCCAACCAACCTAACATGACCCTAGTAAAAGTTGCACCGTTTTCAAGTTATTGGCAATTTAACGTTTTTCGTGAATTTTGACCGTTTTCAGCATTGTTAGGCTCAGTGTGCACTTATAAAGCCCTTAAAATAAGTTTTTTTTATGTGTACGACACCATGAATAGTTAATTAGGATAATAAAAGAGATATTTCATCGATAACCTACGTGAAATGTAAAAAAACAAGGGCTTGATCTAAAGTTTTATTCGCAGCGAAACATCAATTTCAACTTTGACCACCTGCCGTGAAAAAAAACTACTTCAAAGGTAACAAAAAAATAACGCTATAATATTAAGCATTTTATGCAGATTCTAAAATGGTATAAAACATGCACATTTCTGCCATAAAATAATGAGTTATTATCATCTTTCGAATGCCTCATAATTCTCATAAAGCTAAGTTGGCCTAGGGAATCTGCAATCCTTTTTGGATATGTTTCGAGCTGCCTCCAATGACGCGTACCTAATTCATCTTGGATTCTTATTGGCTTTGAGTGCAAGTTCTCAAATGGTTAAGAGAGTGAGACAACATGAAATGCACTCGCTCTATCTTGCTCTTTTTATCTCAACTTTGTCACACGGTCAACTGCTACCTGGGATTATCCTACGAATTATCTCTTTAAAAACAGAAGGAGGAGGGATAGCCACTAGTCATCCTTATCTCTAGTAAGTATTTAGGAATCCTAATCCTGATTAGTTTGTTACCGTGTGTTTCGTGCAATTGTTGTGTTATCTTTGCTGCTGTGTATTCGTGGTCCTAAACAAATCTACTTGGCTTTCATCTGGACTCTGATTTCTTTTTGACTTGGTATGTTTGTGGGACTGAAACGACAACTTGGCACCGCTCACGGACACTGATTATTGCTTTTTGGAACCTCTCCATCACAATGGCAGATCACAACTACACCGATCGTGAGTACAGTGACATGCACATGATCTATGGAGAAACTAGGCGTGTCTCTAACAGAGGAATTGTCTCATACAACGCCAGATCGGCTGCAAGATTGTACAATCAAAGGTATGCCAATCGTCATGCCACGAATCATGAAATCATTTTAAGAGTTGTGAATGCATATCGAAATGGCAGAAGGCCAGGACAGGCTTACGCTAAAGGAAGGCCCCGGACTATTGACGACGACGTGGTTTTAAATATGGTACAAAGAGAGCCAGAAATTTCTCTAAGAAATATTGAACGTCGTATCGGCGTAAATAAATCCTCAGCACAGAGAATTTTAAAACGTCATAAATATCATGCGTATCATGTTCAACGCCTGCAAACACTTCTTCCGACGGATTACGCACCCCGCGTTGAATTTTGCCGACAAATGCTTCAAAAACTGGAAGAAAATGAAAACTTTTTTAATGAAGTGATGTGGAGCGACGAATCCACGTGTAGAAGAGATGGGTATCTCAATCTCCACAATATTCATAGCTGGCAAATTGAAAACCCACACGAAGGGAGAGAAGACCGGTCCCAACATCAATTTAAAATTAATTTGTGGACGGCAATATTTAATGGCCAAATAATAGGACCGGTCGAGTTGCCAGCTATTTTAAATGGGAGAAATTACCTGCAGTTCTTGCAAAACGATCTGCCAGTTTTACTTGAAGACACACCGGTCGCACTGAGACAGAGGATGTGGTACCAGCAAGATGGCTGCCCAGCACATTTCGCTCGCGATGTTCGCGACCATCTCTCGCAGACATTCCCAAGAAGATGGATCGGCCGATTAGGACCAGTATTATGGCCACCGCGTTCGCCGGACCTAAATCCATTGGATTTTTTTTATTGGGGATGCTTAAAAGACAAGGTCTACTCCGAGCCAATAAGGTCCCAAGACGAACTACGGCGACGTGTATTTCAGGCAGCACGAGACTGATATCCGAAATTAACTTAAGGAAATTAACAAGAAATTTCAGAAGACGCTGCCAAGCGTGCATACGAGTCGTTGGAAAACAATTTGAGCACCTGTTGTAAAAAATAAAAAAATCAATGAAACTTCAACCTGTATTACATTTTTTTCGGACCTTTCTTACTTCATGATATCCTTACTTAGTAGCAATGATATCATAACAGCTTACGCATTCCGGAATGCTTATTAGATATGGATGACACAATTGTACAAACAAAAGCTTACACTTCTGTCTTCAAAGAGATAAGCCCTACGATAATTTCAGGTAGCAGTTGACCGTGTGACAAAGTTGAGATAAAAAGAGCGAGTGCATCTCATGTTGTCTCACTCTTTTAACCATTTGAGAACTTGCACTCAAAGCCAATAAGAATCCAAGATGAATTACGCGTCATTGGATTGCAGATTCCCTAGTCCAACTTAGCTTTATGAGGCATTCGAAAGATGATAATAACTCATTATTTTATGGCAGAAAGGTGCATGTTTTATACCATTTTAGAATCTGCATAAAATGCTTAATATTATACCGTTATTTTTTTGTTACCTTTTAAGTAGTTTTTTTTCACGGCAGGTGGTCAAAGTTAAAATTGATGTTTCGCTGCGAATAAAACTTTAGATCAAGCCCTTGTTTTTTTACATTTCACGTAGGTTATCGATGAAATATCTCTTGTATTATCCTAATTAACTATTCATGGTGCCGTACACATGAAACAAACTTATTTTAAGGGCTTTATAAGTGCACACTGAGCCTAACAATGCTGAAAACGGTCAAAATTCACGAAAAACGTTAGATTGCCAATAACTTGAAAACGGTGCAACTTTTACTAGGGTCATGTTAGGTTGGTTGGAACCCTCTCAGGCTGGTCTACCTCCAGTGTCGCTATGGCGTGTCCTTTTTGAGACACCCTGTATATTTCATAAACATGCGAGTACGTTTTTACCGTGTTTTGAGTAGTAATACCGCAGGATTTGGTTTATATTATGAAAATATACTTACCTATATTATCTACAGTTACGATTTTATAATATCGTATTTGTTCGTAGCTTTTCGGTGAAGGAAAACATCGTCAGGAAACCTGCAATACATCTGCGAAGAAATTCAAAGGTGTATGTGAAGTCCCCAATCCGCATCGGGCTAGCGTGGGGACTATAGCCCGATCCCTCTCGCACATGAGAGGAGGCCTGTGCCCAGCAGTGGGACGTATATAGGCTGAATTATTATTATTATAATATTTGTTTGTGTCTCAGGTTGGAAATTAAACGATCTTTTGCAATACGCCAAATCATGAAACAACAACTTTAACATCAAGCTTGGGGATCAGTCATACTCATTATCAATATTAGAGTAGGTATAATAATAAACAGAGATTTATATCTACACTAAACTTTATTGAATACGTTAAACACGAAATGTAATCAAAGATTACTGGCGGAACTGTGTGGGAACAATAAGGAAAACGATGAAAAAGGAAAAAATGTAAACCAACAATGATCTCGTTTTCCTATAAACATCAGAACGACCCGGCCGCCGCGTGATCAAAGAAATGCCTATCATTACTTGCGGGGAATAATATCCAGTCGACATTGTGTGAACGACTGGAAGAGATTACAAATCTACGTCTTAAGTATGAAATCGTTACGAGGTCTCTACCGCGAAACGTAACAGAACTACTTATCAGACTTTGGGATACGATTTGCGTGGGGCCTTTTGATGGGGTTATATTTAATGCGTGTAGATTTCTACGTTCACCTGTAATGTAAGGGTAGATCAGTCAGGAGTGCGCAAGCCAAGCCGCAAGTGGGTACAGCGAGACGTAGTGAAACGAACTCTTAAACCAGTAAAATGATGACCTCAAGAATCTTAAAAATTGTGCTTAGTCAGTGATCGACTTAAACTGGATGTTTTGAACGTTCGATTCGCCTGCGTCCCGGTAAGGGTTTGCAATGACTCGCCCCATGGTGGGGAAAGGGGGACAAAGGGGCTGTGATTGATGACGGCGGTGCGTACGCTGCCCATTGTCCGAACAACGAGGATCGAAACAACAGGACGCTACAGAAATGAGCCCTTTTATTGCCCTACGATTAGAAGACTTTCCGCTGATTAACATTCAACAATGCCTTTAAAGCTAAAACAAACCGCATAACATCGAAAATTCTGCAATGTTTTCACAAGTCATAAACAATTTGCATGTAATACGCGTTATGTTACGTAGCAAAGTAACAGTGTACAAACAAATAAACGAACTGGAAAGAATTTCTCGAGAGGGTACAAACACGAAGCGAGCTAGTGTGCGGTTGTGACTTGTCGATCGTCGAGACCTCGCATGAAATGGGTCGGAAAATAACTCCATTCCCGCGGGCACGACTGCGATTCAATCAAGTCTGATTCAGAATTTTGGAGTTCGTTTACTGAGCTAGCGAAGCAGGGGAGTATATAAACGGAGGAAATGCAACTACAAATAAGCAGAGAGCGAGAAATGAAGATCCAGTTGGCTCTTGGTAATTGTTTTATTCGTTCCATCGGGCGGATCATCCGCCGTGCTTCGGTCGCAGCTGACGGCGGCTGCTGGCATGGAAAATCAAGCTTAAATCGCTTGGGATTTCATTTAAATTACCGCAGTTAGGAAATCGTCAATGTGACATCAATTAAGAGGGGCCTAATACAAATTTGTAGTTTTAACATTGATATTTTAAACGTTTTGATCAAGGGAAAATACAATGAGTATAAAACACACGAAATCTAGATTATATTTTCAATCTTAATTGATTGAATATGGCTTAATAGAAAAAAAATGAGAACTTATCTAATTTTCATTTATTTTTTGTTAAATATCGGTATCTACTCTGCATACCATATAAGTACAATTTTAGTATAAAATAGGTCGTTAGTGATATAGCGGTCAGGGATCTGACGAGCAAAATTTTAAACACAATATTTTCAGAGGAATTGAGGTAAACGGTAAAAAGAACTGCCGCGATGGCCAATTGTCCATATCTTTCTTTGCAAGCTTCGCACGGCATGCCATAAGGGTAATCTCTTAAGGGTATCGTTAATTATGTTGGTACATTGGCATACCTTTAAATATCAGGTACAGTCCGTTGTTAATATAATTTACGCTACTTTTAGTTAAAAATACAGGTTGTAATTTTATCTTTAACATATGAATAAGTGTCAAAACATTATTGAACATTTTTCGAAGCTTGAATACTTTTTGCATCTGACTGTACCTCTCTATAGGTACAGTTGATAATAATGTTATGTAGGTAGTCCTCATAAGTACAAGGCAAACGCGAAAATATATAATATTAAATTGCCAACTTGCACTGTCTAGTTTACAATTGTTATTAAACTACAGTCACATTTCGCTGTCTTCGGTAGCCGTGAAAGTATAGGTACTGAAATTCAAGTAAGTACATCAATATGTTTAGAAGGAAAAACAGATGTGTGCTCGCCTGTGCTCGTCCCAATTTAGGTAAAGGGGAGAGCAATATTTGTTTAGCGTATCTTCACGCCAAATTTATGGAAAGAGGAGCATTGAGTTTGACTGAGAATTAATGGACTCTTTATTGTTTGCCTAATACAATCAAGTTCATCGGTGATGTTAAAGGTACATATGTATTTTTATATACGTTTTCAGATGTAATAATAACAACACACTTTCTTTGTTTGTACTACATTTTCAAGCAAAAAGGAATTAACGAGCACTGTAATAGAAGGTCAAACAAAAAACATTTTATTGTAAATAGAATGTAGAGAAATTTAAATAAAATGTAGTCACTTTTCTATCTTTCGCACATAAAGATACAAGTTAGATGTGTGTGCGTGCGTAAGGACTATTTGTGCTCGTCGACTTCAAATTTAGGCAAAGAGAACAGTAAAATAGATTACATATTTGTTTAGCGTATCTTCTGACAGAATTTAGGTTGAGAGGAGAGGAGCGTCGAGTTTGGCAGAGAATTAATAGTATCTTTTTTGAAGAGTGCCTAAAATAATCGAGTTCATCTTGTGTGAGATACGAATGTTGTTCGATATATGTGTACTTATTTTTATAATTAATTGGCCAAAACCATTAATTATGACAGTGGTTATACAATATTTTTTGTTGGGTTCGTCTTTGGGGAGTATGTCTTTTTAAACTCTAAAATAAAATTCAGCGGTCTCCTAGTATGGTCAGTTGTGACCCTGCCTACAAAGCTGGAGGTCCTGGGTTCGAATTCCAATTAGTTTGTATTTAGTGTATGTTTGTCAGAAGAATTCGTTTCGGAGAACGACTATGTAATATACTTAGTCAGGTCATAAGTTCCGCCACAACGGTGTTTATTGATAAAAAAAGTTATGGGTACAGTTTCCTTATTATTTATACATATCGTTCAAAAGCTTATTTAATGGTGAATAATTTACAATATAACTTAACATAATTTTCTGCCGTAGTTTTACATAGTTAATTCGGAAAACGTCATAAAAAACAAGTTATAATACGCTACTTGTTTAAGGTGATTTTGATCGCTAGTTATTTATTTTTTATTTAGCATGCTTGAAATTTGTCTTTTGTTTGACATTTGTTTTACCAAATCTACTACGTACATACAAAAGTTAAATCTAAGCTAAATAAGTATTACACAAACGTACCCCAAAGTTTGTAATTATTTTATTAACTGACACTGATTTACCCCTTTTTGTAAAGTATATTTTTTTACAATTCAGTTGCGTATTCGCATCTAACGACAATTCTTATGTAAATGAATTGTCGTTAGAACAAGCTTTCAGACGGCTATATTTTATTATTAAAAGCTTTGTATTACATTATGACCTTGTGACTTTATACATAATTTTATGGATTCCATTGTTGCTTTCCATCGCTGACCAAGGGTAACGGGTAAGTTCCTTGGTATAGTACAAGTATCTACATAATATCTAACGGTAGATCATTGCCTAAAGCAGGCATTCCTTAAGATATTGAGCCAAACAATGTTAATAGCGTGCATTCTGTGAACATCAACAAAGGCTCAGGACCTCACGCAGACGTAAATAAATTCGCTGAAACATTTTAGGGACGGCGCACTGGATCAAATAACGGCGCATGTCGCATCTCATGTTCATTCGTAAAGAATAATTCAGTTCCGTGATATCTAATTTATTTATAAAATAATAATAAATAAATAAATAAATAAATATTATAGGACATTATTACACAAATTGACTAAGTCCCACAGTAAGCTCAATAAGGCTTGTGTTGAGGGTACTTAGACAACGATATATATAATATATAAATATCTATAAATACTTAAATACATAGAAAACACCCATGACTCAGGAACAAATATCCATGCTCATCACACAAATACATGCCCTTACCAGGATTTGAACCCGGAACCATCAGCTTCGTAGGCAGGGTCACTACCCACTAGGCCAAACCGGTCGTCAAATTACTAACTTACTTATTTACTCTTACTTACTTATTTAATTAATTATTTACTCTTGCTGATTTCTATCGACGTAGATCAGCTAAATATAATGTAATAATAAGTTGTAGTATCTATATGTCATACCTATCCCTATTAGGTCTAAGATCATCAGCGTAGATAGATCGCGTTTATTATGGTCTATAATGTTGTAAACCTTCATTACTCATAACCAGCAACACTCTTTCAGTTGGACGTTTGTCCGTTAGTCAGGTTTACAATTCCATTTTAAATACAGACAATGTCTGAAATTAGTCGTAGAAGTTGAACATTTCAAGCAGAATTAGCATACAACTTTGTCAGTTGTTATTGTTAAATTACCAAGACGAAGTTTAACCGTGTATAGCGCCAATAACAATATCTTAAATTAAGGAATATTGGTATTTGGTCGCTTATGCCGTTTATCGTTTGGCCACGTCGGTTTGGTTGGACGGCCTTGCGCCGGTCGTCGCCCGCGCCGCCCTCGCCCTATAAATAAATACGGCCCAAAACGTAGTTGCACTCTGCAACGTGTGTTCAAATATATTTTAGTATTCCTTTTGCAGATTGATTTATTTACGATAGAAAAGAGAAAACAATTATCTCGCTCGCTGGTGCCATTGGCATTAACGTTTTTAGTTGCATGTTTATGCCGAGAAATGCTTCATGCTGTCAACATTGTAGTTGAGACGGGCAAAAAACATTTAGAATAAATAATACCTACTCTGGGGATGCTGCGATACTGACAAGATTTAGTGTCTATATTGTAAAGTGCAACAGTGTCAGATAAGTAGCACGTGTTGTTTTGTTATCAATATCACACTATAAGCACGACGAGACCAGCATGTCTATTTCTTTGCGTTTACAGACTTTTACGTTTTTAGGCCATGCACAAGTCGCGAGATAAGCTAAGGAAGAATCAATGCTTTGTATTGCATATATTTGAGTTCAATTTCACTGTCAAATGACAACAATATGTCACTTGTGTACACTTAGTAAGGTCATAGTTCTGTCACAAAGGTTTTGACTGATAAAATGTAATAAAAAGCTTATATATGAAATATTATAAATAAAAAATTGTTTTATAGTCGGGTGAGAATATGTTCGTGCATACGCCACTTACATTGGTTTGCAGGAGAGCGAAAAGAACCAAAAAATATATTTTCGAAAAGTTTTCTACATCAAATTTATAAAATATTATAGGTATTTAGGAAATATTCAACTTATTTATCATTTAGGCACATATGTTTAGTATTTATAGTACCATACACATAAATTTTAATATAGTGGTAATCATGAAATTAAAGCATTTCTATTATTGCGACATCCGTTTTGGATGAGTAAATCAAACATACGATGTATGATATGACGCAAAGTTTAGGATACTTATGTCACAACTTTTGATTTTGTGATGAATTGATGATTTTCTGTTAACAGAGTGTAAATTATCCCAGTAAAATGCGGGCATAACATTTTTTAAAACCTATTGGTGTCTTTTAAAGCATATTTTTTGTTATTTTAGGAATCATTAAAAAACGATTTTGCTCAAAAATGGCACAAACGTATTCCTAGCCAACGTTGAACTGATCAAACCGTAATTATTTTAAAATTTATATCGCGACTTTATTTACTACTTGTTTACTTTGGGATTATCGTTAGACGCGAATACGCGGCTGGATTGTGAAAAATTATACCTACTTCACAAAAGGGAGTAAAAATCAGCGTCACATCACTTAAATAGGTATAATTGTTTATTTTTATGATGAATCTTCTTTATTAGAGCATAATTTCGTCACCTGTATTTGGTTCTTGGACAAGTTTATACTTGAGCTAAACTGGTCCAGTAAGGTATTTCAAACCTAGGGTACTTTTCAGTAACACGCTTAGATTTGATTGCCATACAAGAACATTTTGTTAAAACATGTATAGTAGCAATCTTGTCAGTCCAATTCACACGAACTATACATTAAAATAACGATAAAAGTCCCAGCTTTTACGTTATGCATTATTTAACAAGGATGTTATAAAAGATAAATAAATAAATAGGAATCAATATTACCTTGAGCAGGGAGCGTATTTTTTGCATATTTTTTATAACTTTTTTCCGAATATTACATAGAATTATGCAAAACTGAGGCCGAAAATTACGTAAAATAAGTATCAAACCATATATATGAATAATAAGGGATGTGTACCTATAAATTTTGTATCAGTAAAAATGTTTGTGACAGAACTTATGACCTGACTAAGTACAGATCTCGTTACAATATGAAATCCAACTAAATAATTTTGACATATAAAACAGCGGAGTGGATATTTTAATATTATTAAAATATCCACTCCGCTGTGCGACTTTTTATTTACTGATAGTTCTATTCCAAAAGGATCATTTGTTCTTTACCAAAAAATACAAAATCGAAAGCGTTAAACGCGATTTAACATTTCACATGATAATTAATTAATTTAAAAACTGTAAAATCAAGACGAGTAAAAGGAAAGTAGATAATTAACCCATTTCCCTCAATTAACACGGGACGGACAGAATTACTTAAGCATCTGTGTAATCAGTGCACTACATCTGTATAAGAAAGACGTAACCGACTGGAATTTTCTATTTAGGCGCGTCATTTTGAGAATTAGGTTTAAGCAGCGGGGGGCGGATGCGGCAGGGCTTTGGCTCCCATGACATTCTGAGCGCAAGCCAGTATAAATATGACTCTGATTACGCATAGTTAGTAGAGAATTCCAGGCCATACTTCTACTGGCAAGTTTGAGGTGAACACTTTGTATGCGTAGGGAGTAGCTGGAAGCTAATCGCGCGGTGGCACCCATTGTACAGCTCACAATAACGCTGTTTTAGGCGAGCCACGCGATATTTGGACGAAACATACCCCTGCAATTAACAAAACCAAACATATTAAGGCATTTTGCTACAACAATCCGTAAAAAATTACGTACAATATGTACGTCGACATTTAATTGTATAGGAAACTTGACATTAAACGAGGCATAAACATTTAATTTGTCATAGTAATGAAGCGAAGAAAGAAGGCTACGTCATTTTTAACGTTAATCGGTCCATTAAATATGGTTGATGAAACCTGTATTCAACCGGATAATTTTTAATTTACCACTTATCGGTGCTATGAATACGATAGTCTAACGATTATTATAAGGTTAAGTAAGCTAGTCGCTACATTTGGTTATTCTACAAGGAATACGAATTTTAATTTTTGTGGCAGGTGTCATATAAAGGCGCCATACGTATGCGAATGTAAAGTTCTATTGATTTACAGGCTAGAAAGAATAATTTATACAAGTTCAGATTCAGAGTTAAAAATTGCAGCGGATGTAAACTAGACGACGCTGTAGGATGCTGTCAAAGTTAACTACTAATTTTACTCCTATCATCAGTTTACAGATATACCTATGTAGTACAGTTATTTGAGAATTTACTCATTCACAAAATAAAATCATATACGTGCAGATAATCCTTGCGAGCGCGGAAGCGACGCGCGACGGCTAATGTTACCCTTTGTCTAACGCACAATAACACCGTTTTCGGTGAGTGGGCAAATTTAGACGGACCAACATACTTTCCACGCTTTTGTTTTCAGCTTAATCGGTCATGCGGCTCTATTAGCATGGTGTTAGCATCTAAAACGTAATTATAGCAATATTACATTGTTTATATATCGTATTTAATATGTATATAAGCGTAGTCGATTAACATCTAGATTTAATATACAGCAATATGCAAATTGCGTGGGACACTCTTGTGTATGGTGGTAAAAGCTTTTATTTGTGTACTTTTCCCTGATGTCAGTAACAATAAAAATATGATGTTATTACGTTAGAAACTAAATAATTTAATAATATTTTCTAAACATTTTAGTACGTACACAAGTTTAATTTATCAAAATCAAGCATAGATCTCAGGAATGGTATATATCGGGGGCAAATCTTCCCCTGCCTACATTGTAATGGTTAATGATTTCTTTCATTACCCCCGGCGGACTCCGGGGTTGGGGGTGAGAGATTGCGTGAGGGGCGTTATGTGGGTTACTATGACACGTAACTTCCAAATACTCAGTTTACAAATCCTTTATGTTGTGTTTCAAAACAAAAATACCATTTAATACATGCTTGTATTACCAACTGTACTTTGCTTTTCAAATGTGACAATTATCGTAGAATTGGTACTAACGAGCCTGAATCATTAGTAAACACGTATGGCAACCTTCCAACTCCAATAATAACAAGTCTTATGTCTACATTTTTAAAAAGTATACCTACTATATTTCAGCGTAGTTGAACCGGCAAGCAGATCAAATATAAGTTATAAGATTTTTCTCTTTCATTACAAACATACAAGATACGTACTACAATTATATAAAAAAACCGGGCAAGTGCGAGTCGGACTCGTGCATGAAGGGTACCATTAATTATAAAACCGGGCAAGTGCGAGTCGGACACGCGCACGAAGGGTTCCGTACCATCATTTATAAAAAACCGGCCAAGAGCATGTCGGGCCATGCTCAGAGTAGGGTTCCGTAGTTACTTTTCCGTCACAATAAGCTAAAGTGGAGCTTAGAGTATGGTAGATTGTTAACCAAGGGATGAACTGTGGGTGTACGTCTTTTTACTATGAAGGGGAAACTTTTGCGATAACTCAAAAACAGCTAAACTGATCATATCCACTATAGTTTTCATTTAATGTCTTTCTTAAGCTCTACTTCCAAGATTTTTTTCATATTTTTTGGACCTATGGTTCAAAAGTTAGAGGGGGGGGAACACATTTTTTTTTTTCTTTCGGAGCAATTATCTCCGAATATATTCACTTTATCAAGAAATGTTTGTTGAAGACCCCTATTAGTTTTGAAAGACCTTTCCAACGATATCCCACACTATAAGGTTGAAGCAAAATAAATGTTCACCCCCACTTTAAGTGTAGGGGAGGTACCCTAAAAAAAAAAAAATTGATTTTATTGCACGACTTTGTCGGCTTTATTGATTTACATATCCATGCCAAATTTCAGCTTTCTAGCACTAACGACCACGGAGCAAAGCCTCGGACAGACAGACAGACGGACATGGCGAAACTATAAGGGTTCCTAGTTGACTACGGAACCCTAAAAAAGGCAAAAAATATGTTTGTTGTATGGGAGCCCCCCTTAAATATTTATTTTATTCTGTTTTTAGTATTTGTTGTTATAGCGGCAACAGAAATACATCATCTGTGAAAATTTCAACCGTCTAGCTATCACGGTTCATGAGATATAGCCTGGTGACAGACGGACGGACGGACGGACGGACGGATAGCGAAGTCTTAGTAATAGGGTCCCGTTTGACCCTTTGGGTACGGAACCCTAAAAACGGCAAAAAAATATGTTTGTTGTATGGGAGCCCCCCTTAAATATTTATTATATTCTGTTTTAGTATTTGTTGTCATAGCGGCAACAGAAATACATAATCCGTAGAAATTTCAACTGGCTAACTATCACGGTTCATAAGATACAGCCTGGTGACAGACGGACGGACGGACGGACGGACAGCGAAGTCTCAGTAATAGGGTCCCGTTTGACCCTTTGGGTACGGAACCCTAAAAACGAATAATTGGGTACAGAACCCTAAAAACGAATAATACAGGTTGTTTATTTAGTCACCTGCAATAATTTACGGGTGAATATAAAGGTAATGTTGAGCAACTTTTACTATGGGACCAACCCCGAAGTCGCTGCAAAAAATTTGTCTATTTCATACATTTTGGCTGTTGGACCTTGACATTTTCTATGGGAGAGTATTATTTTTTTGCGATTTTGGGGATTGGTCCCGTAGTAAAAGTTGCTCAATATGACCTATATAATCAGCTCGTAAATTATTGCAGGTAACTAAATAAAGATCTTGTATGTGACTATAAATGATTCAAAGGGCCTGTTTCACATTGTCCTAGTAAAGTCCTGAATAAACTATTTGCCACTTATCTGACGAATAAAGTCATCGTTGGCGTTTCACAATCTTCAAATAAGCTTAACTGGTAGATAGTGTTAAGTTTTGCTAAGTTAATTTATTTGTTATTTATACAATACTTTACTTGGACATTGTGAAACAGGCCTTAATAGCACAAATCCTTCATTCGCTGGCAGTCTACAAATTAGCTTAGAATCAAAAGCCTTTTCAAGAGTTCGATTGAACCGCGAGGGTTTCTTAAACGGCCACGGTGCTTGTACGGTCAAAGGAGCCGTTTAGTTCACAGAAATTGGCTCGTAGCGGTCAAGTTGCAGTACCTAATAAAATCAGGAGAGGTTACAGCATTTGTTTCTCTTTGCGAACAAATAATTGCGTCCTTATATTGTATTCTGAGGGCCGACTTTTGAACTTAAATCGTCCGATTTCGTCACTCGGAAATCTGTAGAAAACGGCGAAATGCTATTTTTGAAATACGAGCGATATACATTGGGAATTTAGTGGTATTGACCACTCGTTTTCAATTCTATTAGTAGAATGTAAATGCCTTGTTGTGGAGATAGTATTAAAGGGAGAACACGCAATCGAGCGATCGAAATTCAAAAATCGGTTCCCTGAACTACTGCTTCATAAGGTGGCCTCAGTATTGGTCAAGCTAACTCAGGTAGTTGATGTATATTTTCTTTACACTGGTAACAATAAATAAAGGAAATTATAACAATTATAAAGGAATTAGAAAGAGCACGCTCATGTTCAATGTGGAAGGGTAGAGGAAAGGCGTTCCGTGGAAACGATCGCCGGTGTCAGGCCTGTTTACAAACAACGTTTAATTGAGGCAGGAATTCCAAACACCGCCGGTGTCAAAGGAAAACAACAATCTCCGGCCTTTTACAGTCTTAGGTTAGAGGCGTGCTAAGGTATAAATTCGCAATACGTGATATCAAGCATGCGTGACTTATTGAATAATACTGTTTTCTAAGTTTGCTTTTCGAGTTGTTCTAGATAATTAACGTTGTTTCGATGTGTATTAAGGATAATACAGTTTTTTCGGCGATGATTTGTGGGGCAAGCATACAATTTTAATAGCATGATATGTGAAAGACTCTCGCAATCAATCTAAATATAATGTCACAGGATAAAGAAAAGTGACAGCTACAAAAGCAGCTGTTATCAGTCAGTTTATCAGTTTATGTGGTCTACAAGATCTGTTTAACCTATTTCATATAATGAAATAGTATAAAGAATTAGTTAAATGTTATTACCAAAACAACATAAAACCATTAATTTTATGATGTTTGTAATTCTTGCCAAAATATATCTTTCACAGGATTGGTATTGCTTTAAAACTGTGGAGCATTAGGGAGGGAAAAGCAGATGAAAATTAATATTCAACAAAATTAATCTCACAAATCTCGTTTATTATGATGCGCCAGCTTTATTCGCGTTACCACAGGATATATAAATAAGTTTCTTACACAGCGGGAGGCTCTTTTATTTATAATGAAGCCTGTCATAATGCTTGTAATGACCACTCGCTTACATTCTTAGCAGTATTGTAGGGATCCAGTATACATATATTAGTGGGTATCTTCTACTGCGTTGATTCCTGACAACACAGTAACAAGAAGTAACACTTATAAGAAACAAGTCGGTACATAAAGTACATTTATTTTACATTACTTGTAATGATAATACATAAGTATACGAGCGTGAAGTTATTTATCAAATGTAGACGAGTCGTGTTCCATTTGTTCTAGCGTACTTCATGATAAGATGCTCATGTTAAAGTCATTGTAAGTCTGTAAAGATCTTTGGTAGCAATGATAAACCGCCTGATTCAAACTTTAAGATACGTCAAATATAGATCGGATATGTCAACGTCAAAACTGATGTTTCTTCAAACAAAAACGTCACTTTTGACATTGACATATCCGAACTATATCGTATCTAGACTTGATATTTGACGTATCTTAAAGTTCGTAACGGGCCAGAAGTGGTTCTCTATATACATATAATGCATCGGGAGCTCTAGGGCTTTGGAAATAGGTCTCAGTGCAGAATAAATTGTATTTATCTCTATCTCTTGCTTAAAGATTTATGGGAGTCAGACGTCAGGCATTATTTCTTGCAAATTCAAGACAACAGGAGTCGCTTCTTTGAATATTCATTAACAGGATTTAGGAAGTAAATACTGCATCCGATTAGCGAGTTGTTTGGCCTGTTTAAAATACCATAAGTTAATCATTGGGTTAAACATAAAGATTTAGTGACTTACAATTTATAGCCGCGATATTTAGTACAGGAACTGAGCGAGACACGCCGATTTATTTTCGGCGGAGACGTTTTTATATATGGCATTGTCTGCCATCAAGACAGTCCCATGGGAAATGGCTTTGGTATGGAGGCATGTTTGACTCGAGAAATTGACAAAGATGACGTGATTGCAATACCGGGTGGGGCCTGTAACACGA
Source organism: Cydia pomonella (assembly GCF_033807575.1). NCBI lineage: Eukaryota > Metazoa > Arthropoda > Insecta > Lepidoptera > Tortricidae > Cydia > Cydia pomonella. The sequence goes on from NC_084715.1 coordinate 11,576,385, forward strand.
TATAACTAAAACATGTATTGTACTACTCCTCAAACGATTAAAGGTTTGTTTAACAACTTTCAAAAATTATGAAGTCTCAGACTTCCAATCATAATTGTACTTGAAGTTTCTTGTCACGAATTAAACGTAACAAAATTTGCAGATGCGTCTTAGAATAAACTTTTAGTGTACTAAAAATCCAAACACAAGTTAATTTAAGAGTCGCTGAACAAGTGTTGGTCAGTTTGAGGAGTAAAGCCTATACTTTAATATATTGCTGCTGTTAAGAGTCGGTGCGGAAAGCGAAGAGTCGTAGTATGTATTGGATCCTATATATTTCACGATTCTTCTCTTTCCGCGCAGACTTTACAGGGCCAGTATAAAGACTTTTGTGATAGATCTATGTAATTGTTAAATTACGCAATTTAAGATGTCACGTTGTGGTCTGTTCATCTTGCAAATATGTATAGTAAGTATTTTGAGTCAAAAAGGACCCATACTTACTACGAATTGAAACAAAACCAATAATTCTTCGTCACATTTGATTAGGTCCAATAAAAACACAACCGTTACTGTTTGCCAATTAAAAACTCCCTCGCGGTTGCATCACTTCCGTTATCTCATACGTTAACGTGCTATAATTGCAGGCGCTAACACTAGCTGTGTTATATCGTGCGGTCAATCGTTACATTGTAAATGTACCGTCGATAATTAAGAGGATCGTGGAAGACCATTTATCTACGTGAGTATCTTTTTTCTCTCCATATGGATAAAAAAAAATTATTTTAGAAACCCTGTCGACTGTTTTTTTTTAAATATTGTAATCAGGTACGATTCTAATTCTTAAGAATATGTTTTTTTTTGTATAAATAATACATGTAGGTAGTAATTATTTTAATTACATAACCAAATTTTTGGACACCTTGGATTACTTTTACTAATTCCTAAGAATTCGTTTAGTTAAAATTTAGACATTCAGTTAGTGAATTATAAGAAATTAAATTATAATCAAAGAAACCAACAGGAACAGCAATAATCTATACTGTAATTATTAAAATAAGAGGATTGTTACCCACCTAAAATGTGACCAATTTTTACTACTCGCAATTATTACATTTATTACTCACTTAATCACCACAACTAAACGGATGAGTCTATTAATGTAATGCCGTCACTAATGGCGGCTAATATAATATATTTTGGTCTGCGCGGCCCGTCTGCTTATCCTCGTCTCAACTCGTGCAAGTTCGGCCTCGCGGCACAGCACTAAACAAAACTGAAACCGGCGCGCACCGCGCAAATCGGCGAGAAAACTCCGCCGGCGAAAGCCGCAGACCGTTTTAGGTAAAATATTAAATGCGCCGTAGGATTTGTTCATGTTCTGGTGCAGCTGAGTTTAATATTGAATGAAGCTCGCTACCGGGCGGGGACGTTTTGTCTGGCCCTTAATTGCGGAATGATGCGTCCGCGGCGCAGATCATATGTTTACTAGATGGACTATATAACTGTTTTGCCGGGGGGCCCATTTTGAAGGAATTAATATTCCTTTTAAAAATAGTATACTAAAATAAATTACTTAACAAAAAATAAAATCTAAAATAGTAAACAAGTCAAACATTCGTTAATGTTTGACTTGTTGCATTTACTATTTTTGGTATCACTAAATATTAAAAACACCTTAAGACAACTCGTGGTCCCCTTCTCTCCCATAGACAGAGATATCAACAAAGTTATACGGGTACAAACAGCTTTGGTAATAAAAAATAATGTAAGATGTAAGTGGGTAATGCGCGAACCTATGGTGTATTATTTTACGAGTAAAGGGTGAAGCGCGAATCTTTTCGTACATACTTCACATTCGTAATACGGAGTCTGCAAGGGGTAGATCATTGTCCACCAACTTGCCCGCCGAGAGGAATACATATTAAACGGCTCGGAGCTCCCCGGCTTACTCAGCGGACTGCCTGTTTATTGCCCGTGAGGACGTTAATACCTATATATTTTATGAGTGTCCACGAAAGGCGCTGTAAAATGTTGCAGTATCTTGAAATCTCGCAGTTTTTCGATCGGATTAAAAAAAGTTGTGTTTAAACTTCAGCACATAAGTTTAACGACAATTTATGCTCAGTCGGTAGTGACCAGCCCTACTTGCGAAACTTGTAGTCAAGTGTTAGATTGTGTGTACCAACAGCAAAAACATTTGTTCTTGAGTTGGTGTATTTATTAGTGAAAGTAAGTCTTTAATTCTTCAATTTAGGCCTATTATTACAGTGCACTTATGAATGTCAATAGGTATAACCAGATCTTGAATAAGTATGTATCACGACCGTCATCAAGGTCGAGTCGATATTAAATGTCATTTGCTTTATTTCAAAATCTTGCTCCATTTCACTAATTTAACTTCATACAACCTGTAACTAGTGACAATTAATTTCTGATGTCATAAATTTTCACAAGAATGTGTTAAAGTAGCAACATCACCTGTCATTAAAAAATCGAACACCGCCCTTGTAGGCGTTCAATCTACTGTTCTTGTGCAAAAATGGCGACACATCCGGGGAGTAGGTATTATGAGCATACTAGGCTGATTCTAATTTCCGCGCGGATGCGCGTACCATCATCTAAAGCAATTAATATATCCGGATCCGTCTCGGCCCCCTTTCAGTTTGGGCTCGTGGCTGAAAAGGGGACAGTCATGTGCTCAATGCCAACGGCATATTTTGTATTAACGGTTTAATAAAGTGATAACAACGTTAAACAGCTTTTTTCTACCTTGTACTTTGTTGCAGAGCCCTAATGAAAATTAGAAAATGACAAAGTGTCATGACACTTGTGGTTGTGGTCAAAAAATAAAAAAAACGTCAGGCCATATATTATAGTCGCCAAATCCTTTTGACACTTTCGAGACTCTAATTTTTGACCGACTTCGACATTCGACACAAAGGTTTAATGTATGTATAAAGTAATATACCTATAAATTATTTTTTATTATTTTATTTTGATTAGTTTAACCCCTTCCTTAGAAGGTTAAATGAGAGTTCAATCAATAAGTGGAGCGTTTGTTCAATACGACATTGCTCTATACAAACACCGAAGTCAGCTTGACGGTTAGTACGAGTAGTTGGGCAATAACGTCGAGTTGGAAATATTGGATTCACTCGGTAAAACCGCATTTCACATTCGTCAGTATGACGTATACTGGTATGTGTGTACCTAGTTCCGCTAGCCGTAGCTGTTTTACTTCGTGGTAATTCATCAATTCGACACTGAGGATTCATTAACAATAGTGTGAGAAAAAATACGTTACACCGAAAACGATGAGTACCGTCGATTATCTGACGTTAAAATTGGTGGACTAAGTGAGAATACAAATATGTATATCATAAGCAAAAAGCAATAAATTCACGTCAGTAGTGTCAATAGGTACACAAGTTTGTATAAATTTCATCATCTTAGTCAGTTGGAAGTCTCTTTCATCTACCTTACAAACGTTACCTAATGTGAAATCGTTAGTGACATTGCTAATATCAAACTTTATATCCCAACTTCCCTATTCCAAAGATAAAAACAGGGATAGAGCTAAGGTGTAATAGTGACCCATCAGCTGCTGCAGTAGATTCGGATCTAAATGTGACCCCACTGTTTTTTTTCCTGAACCCCTTCTGTAGTTCGTGTTTCACAGAAATTGATGAATACGAATGGCATGCGTGGGTCGCCATCTGTCAAATTTATTCTCCATTTTCCTCTTTATGTTACCAATTTTGGTTCATATATGCAGTGACGTATTTGGGATTTGTCACGTGACAAGATGTATTTACATTTTGTTATTATAAAAAGGCATTTTTGTATGTATATATTCCACAAACACAAATAGATTTGCAATGTTAGAGGAGATGACAGATGTGACTATGATTATTATGCTGTATAATAGTCGCTTTGTTTCGCGAATATTCATGTCGGCCGGCGTCTTGTTATTTAGAAATTGCTATCTAGTAGTACAAATTTAATAGCAGATAATTGTTGATAGACAATCAATAACGTTACCTTTGTTAAAACCAACAGCTGAAATATAAAGAATATCATTAAATTAAATTACATCTAATCGGCCGCTATGTCAATACCGTAAGCAAACTGTCATCAGTCTCACCACAATAAATTGTTCTAATAGCATTTTCTACCAAACTAATGGGCACATATAACAAAGCAGTGGGTCGGCACAGATTTACGGTTGTAATGTAACAGCCAGTTTGATGGGTACAAGAAACAAACAGGCTACGCGCGGCTGGCTTCAATTACGGCGCGCGATATAATATGTACAGCTCGAGTCGTAAAGACCGCGCAGCGGACAAAGCAACAGTGCGATTACAACCCAAAAAGGAAGCAATCCTCAGTGGGTCGGCACAAATTCACGGTTATAATGTAACAGTCAGTTTCATGAATTCAAGAAACAAACAGGCCTCGAGCGGCTTACTTAAATTACTTGTGTAAGGATCCAGGAACAGTGCGATTATATGAAATTAAACAAAGCTAGGCAAATCTAGCTTAAATCGATAATCATCCCTTCAAAAAATATTAAATGATAAACGGTGCAAGGATACTGTAGGTAACATACATGATGAACGGAGGTTTATACGGTCACTGTTGCAATATCGCAGTCGCATTGTCGCTTAAATTGTTACTAGTAGTCTAATAAATACGAGTATCTATATTTAGTTTTTATGGTAGTTAAGTTAACCTTTGTAAAAATATCCCAGTTTATGTAGGCAAACTACTTATGGATTGTTAAAAGAAGCATTGTAAAAAACTTGGAGATCGCATTAGTCAGTTTATCATTTGTGTAGGTTAAAACCATAATGAATTGAATACCCTAATACCCTCTACGGCTGGTCACATGTCAAAGGCATCTCACAAATGTAAACTGATACCGGTCTAAGCTTCTTTGCCAAAATTTGTAGTTCTATTTGTTTTAGGAATACTAACCTACTGTATTGTGTGCGCTAGCCGGCGCCGGGAGAGCACACACCATACTCGAGATGCGAAGTGCTGGACGTAATTGGAAAAGCCACGTGATTACGCACTTCACATTGCCGAAACCCTTCGTCTGAACTTTATGACATTCGTGAAGATATACTCATCGTTCCCTGCTTTATCTTGCTACAATCGTTACATGATTAATAGGTACAATGATTAATTAGCTTAATCTATGTTATAAATATGCGAATGTATATTTGTTTGATGCTCCAAAATATATCGCTTGAAAACTGGCCCCACATTTGAAAACCCCGGCATTTCAAAATATCTAACCGGGGTTTAACAGTGTTTAAACAAAGATAATTAATTGTAATTGAGAGGAAAAGTGTAAGAATAAAACGTGGCTCTTAGTTCGACATCCAAAACAGATAGCACTGTACTGTGCCAGATGTTTTGCGGTCACTGAATCGTCAAACGTCTACTTTTGTCAACCAGAGTTACCGCAAAATTTATGGAGCTGTACAGCGCCATCTCGTTTACCTGTTAAATCTGAGGCACGAAATTGTCTAAGATTTTACGCATCTTAATCAATGTATCTTTGATAAGTAGGTAACCAAATTTTAAGTATAACTGTTGCTCTTGTTACTCCAATCACTTATAGGTCATTTCGATTAAATTTTCACGCCAAAACTACTCAATGGACAAGTACAAGTACACACAGAAATTAAGAAAGTTTATAAGAGGTATTAGAAATATGACATTGCGATTAACGAGTTCTACGTAGATGCATACAGAGGTAATTTACACGAATGTAACTAAATTGTCCCGTCACACCTAGTGCATTAGCGGTCCCACAACTCGAATTTAAACGCTCGCAATGGTGACGTGATAAAATCCCAATGGTCAATTTACCACTTAATTGCTTAATTCAGTGAAAGTACAGTTAACGTTTTGCCGGCCGGTCGGAATTTTCAATCACAGTGGAAACGTTCTATAGAACCTCACATTTTAAGAACTGCACAGTAATAGGAAACATTAGTAGCTCTCATTATTGTATTTTTGCCTCCTAAACAAACCATAAATGCTGGCATGCTGGATTTTATCCTAGTTGTTATTTTACCCTTTTAAAATTAACAAGGAGAAGCACTACTATACTAGTATTAGCGTTTGCATTTGTTACTGCCCACTGTAATCGCCCCATTACATATTTTCCAACCGCACATATTAACGATATTGACAAATGTATTTTCTGCATGTATTTGTGAACTATAATTTGTCGAATGGTTTCATTCTCGGAATGGCATCTAAGTGTATGCTTTTCCATTCCAATGCTCCTGAATGGAGAGCCGCGAATGCTTATTTCTTCGCCTGTCATGGCGCCAAAGGCTGGTAAAAGTATTACTTTATGCTTTATAACAGATCGTCAAATAGAAATACATTAAGTTGAAGTAACTATATCAATATTGTAGCCATTAAAACATGCAACTATACAACGAGCTGAACGAGTCTGTAGATTCAAATTTACTGCGACACTCTGACGACGCCGATGTTGAAATTAAATTTCTTTATTATATTTTCAGTTAATACTCGTAAGTTACCCTTGCCGTTGCCTTCTCTGTTTTAGAAACGAATTAAAAGACAGACCTAAGACAGAAATAAACAGTGTGAGTGAGGGCGTACACTCCCAGCTAAAGCAATATAAAACTGATAAGGTAGAGATATCGTAAAAACACTTGAAAAGAGCCGGGGACGTATCTAGTGTGAGAGTTCATTGTTGCATGCTGTCAAGTGCCTATTCCCAGCGAAATGCATAGATAATTCGAGCTTACTCAACATCGCTCAAAAGGGTAATTTATGTGATCCGCAATGCACGCGGGCACTAACTTACCCGCCTTGTAGTTTCGTGAATAATGGCCCTCAGAGGAAGATTAGTCGCTCTTGCTTACCTGAAAGAAAACCAGATATTAGAGATGGAACGAAGGTCTATAGGAAAAGGAATTCGATTTTGTTTAACAATTACATTAGTTATACGGACACTTTATTTTATTTTACATTCGGTCCAGTGTTCTTAAAACAGTAAGTATGCCTACACTCAGCATCAATAGTAGGTAGCGGGTAAAACAAAGCATCAAAAGTATCTGCCACCTTAGCATACTTTTCCAAATAGAATAGTCTATTCGTAATTGTTCTACATACAGTTATTTTAGTTAAGCTATTAAATAATGGAAGATACTTTGACGCGTAGTCTGATCCACAACTTTAAATTCTGTCTGTACCAAAATTATTAGCCATCATGTTTTCAATGAGATAAGTTTGACAAGTCCGTTATTATACAATTTCGATATTGTGAAACATGCTAAACGATATTTATTATAATTGCGAATTGTGATAATGATCTAAGTTCAAATTTAACTCTGTATTTTACACAGAGGTGTATTTTCCTTTAGCACTCATAAACAGAATAAAACGCTCACTGAGCTCCTCACTCAGTTTATGTTTTGTCATTTGAATAGTTTGCATGTTTTAATATGTAATGCCCACTAAAACGCACGGCAACCAATTATGTTTCATACAGTTACTTTGATTATAATTTCCTCCACTCTGCCATTCGGAAAGTATTTTTAGAGTGTGCTATTTATTAATTAGCAGCGAAACACGCTGCAGTGAGCACAGCTGTTAAAATAGCTGAGTGAAATAAAATAACGTTTTAGGGGCTTTGGGATTGAAACCTATTTAATTTAATTCTAAATATTTTTAAATTTGTTTTTTTTTTTAAGTCGAAAGCAAGCATTTAAAAGCACGACTAGTGTATAATATACTCAAATAATTTTGTTTATTTTAATATTTGATGTGATATTAAAGTAATATCATTTATATTTCCCGTTATAAGCCGTCGCAATCATGTTTAGAAATCCGTTGCCACGGCGTGATGACATCCTTCTATTGATCGTAAGGCATCGCCTTGGACTGGCACCTTACAAGAATATACAAAGCACATATGCTAATATCGCATTTGCAATTAAGATGGCAGCGACGCCCACTGAGGGACACCATTGTTTCGCACAAATCGTATCCCATCATTTAATATTAATGTATAACAATATAATCGTAAATATTGATGCAGGCGTAAGCCGCAGAGGTAATATGATATTTTATTTAATGTCGGCTTTGTAGCACATGCCGCCGTTTGACTTTGTTGGAAGATAAATTCCCAAAAATCAACTGTTAGTGAGCCGCGTTGCAAAGGCAAATGCTGCTAATTTCAAGCTTGTAGGTTGAGCGGTTTGGCTTTGCTGATCAGTCAGACAATGTTTCATTTACACTAAGAGACTAATCCAACACAAACTTAAGTACTTTAGGTTAGCTACATAAAATGTAAATAGATAGGCGTAATACCACTAAAATGTGTTAGGTTTATAGGTATTATAAATGTACGATTTCTTTTATAATATATATTAAGAGGATTTTGAAGTTAACGTTTATTTCATTATATTTATGCATATTTTGTAAGGTGAGCCGGTGAGTAAGGTTGCCAGAGCTCAACGAGGGTGGCGGAGTGTTAATAGGGTCGGCAACGCGCATGTAATAACTCTGGAGTTGCAGGCGTCCATAGACTACGGAGACTGCTTACTATCAGGCGGGCCGTAAGCTTGTTTGCCACCGACGTAGTACATATATAAAAAAAACTTCTACAGTGGCCTTCAATGTCATCCATGAGAATATTCTTACTTATCAATTTAACCGCACAAATACATCACAAGTGTAAACACCAATATTACAAACAATGTAAATTTAGTAATATAAAGTCTGCTGACTTTGCTATAGTAGGTAGGTAAGATTTGCATGATTTGTCTATTTTTGAAACAAACGGCTCAAAGAAGCGGTTTATAAATTTCTGTGCAAAGTAAATTTCACCACTGATACTAATGAACGAATTTGCGAAGGGAAACTTTAGCAAGAAGCAATCTCTCGCTATGGAAAGTTGGCGAATTTTAGGGGCCGTGAGCACCACCAAAAGAATGTAATAAGACACAGGTGCCGTAAGTTCTTTATTGGATTTCGCACGTTCCGGCCCGACGTGTTTGATGGCCGGAAGATTCTTGCTAAACTCTTTGCTAGGTATAAATTCCCTCTCAAAACGATCAATTGGGGCGGTCGGTCCGTAATTTATCAACTTTTGAAATGGCAAGAAAAACGATGGCAATTCAGAGGCATATTTTTTTAAATCATTATTTATTGCAATTTTATTCGCTGGGTTCGTTTAAAACTAGGCAACCACAATTATAATTATGACTTTAAGATTTAGAATTAATTTAAAGTGGAAAAATTACTGCCTTGGGTAAGACTTGAACTTACGGCCTCTGGATTGATCGGCTTCTTTAAGACTGTTGGTTAATATTTATTTATTGCTAACTAACCTGGTGATAGGGTAAAGTATTATATTAAAAATTAAATACTTACTATCAGTACATAGAAAAAACATAGAAAATAACAATAAAAAACAAAACGTTGGTTTCTATAATAATAATAAAAAAGGAATCCCGATCTTGTAAGTCGTAAACATAAATAGTAAATTGCATTCCACGTAGACAGCTGAGTAGCCGTGACTGTGACTGTGTCATGAGGTCAACCCGAAAACTGTTTCACAGCGCCGGCGGCTGAAAGGAAAAGTATAGGCCGCCGCAGCCGCCTGCAGACCGTGTCAATGACACATGCAAATCCGAACAACGCCTCGGTGCCGGGTCATCGAACTCCCCATTCAATGACTGTCGAAAGTTGTCCGTGAATTCAAAATCGTAGCCTACGCGGAGCCCCCGCGGCTCCTACATGCGAATATAGTATTTAAAAGCACTCATAATAAAGTGAACTTACCTTGCCGATCGTTCAACCGCCGCTTAAAGGAGAACAACTGATTTATGTGTCTAGTTCTACGTTCCGATATTGAATCCGCCGGGGTTTCGCGCTATACAGAGACTTAAAACGGGGTGCTAAGGTCGACTGTTTGAATATTTACGTCGTGCATTCGTCAGATGCGACGCTAACACAAGGTGCGTCTGGCCATTGTATTATTAGCAATGCGAATTTCAACAAGCGCTCATCGCCATTCGCAAACAGGGACGATTGGTATTATGCAAATCCCTCCTGTTTGAGGCAAGGCATTCCGACGGTTTGATAGAAATTCCCTAAGATGCCTACGGGCAAAACACGGGCATATATTAAATATTGAGGGAGAACATCTTCGTGTCAAGAAATATTATATTTATGTATGTCGTATATGAACAAAGCATAAAGCGTATGCGGGACGTCCCGTCCGTCCACATAAATACACTCTGTATTGTCAACACTCGCGTTATTATGTTTGCGGAGCGAGATGGGTATTATAATACCGCGAGCCGGCGTTGAGATAAGTGACGTCCTTGTCCCAAACAGGTACTTTCGGATGATGGACGTGAAATCACTCAAATTGACCTTAAACAGCGACGGACTGGTAATCATGATCTGCATATTATTTTGGCAAGAGATAGCGGGTGTCGAGTTCATCTATCACGTGGCGTTGTGAGTGACATCGTGACACCACAGCCTAATCTGCTACGCCCCCGTGCCAGACAGGCGAAGCTATTTCATAACCGCGCAACATAACTATTTAGGTATTAAAGTAAACTAGGGTAGAAGCGATATATGTAATAACGTTCTTTACTTATATCTACAATGTTTAAATAAAAGAGTGGTTAACTCTAAAGGTTTAGAGTAGTTAACGCATCAAAATTAACATCAACAATAGCCCAGAAAAAAATACGGTAAGAGTATTACTCTATGAATAGGTAAGCAAATTTCCGAAATTGGCTATCGAGAAATTGAAGTACTTAGAAACCTAATAGCGGTGGACATTGGACACTTTTTCGGGATCTGCTGTCGACCCATTTCACATTTCAGCAGATTGAAAAGAAATTGGCCATTTGTAATGAATGAACGGTAATTTTTCTTGTACAGTCGCCATCAGATATATCGGAGCGGCCAAAGTGCTTACAAATATCTAAGCATGCCTTTATTGTCAGAGCGTTAGAGTGCGTGTTCAGATATTTATGAGCACCTCGGCCGCTGCGATATATCTGATGGCGACTACATGAAACTCGCAATTTTTGCATTATAATTTTCTCATGCAACAACAGGTTTTGTTCTGTAATAGGATGCAGTAAGGGCTACCCAGATATATGATTTTTCCTGGCATGTCAAAAATTTTGGTCGTTACCTAGTGAGGAATTTTGAGGATTACATAAGATGAAAACGTGAAGATATTTATCCAATGCCACGTACTCCTCTCTGTCACAATAAAAAAATATTTGTTTTCTATTATGAGAAGTTAATAAAAATTATATAAGCAAGGTATATAAGGAAATGAGCATAACAATAAACAGGCCAAGACCATGCTAAAACTCACATTTAACAGTTTTAGCCATTGATGTGACATTTTTTAAGAATATCAGGAGTTTATTAGTACATAAGGTTTATGTGGCAGAATCTTTTAGGGTTTGATGTTACAATAAAGGTCAAATTTAATATTTTTAGACACTGTTAATAGTTGTGTTGGGTTTTACATGTAGTGGAGTAAAATTTTATTGGAACGTGACATAGTCACATAGTCACAAAGTCACAAGATACGATTTTGATTTTGTTCAGGTATCCGGGATTTTACATGGACTTTCAAAATTATGACTGATAACCCTAGCTGCAGTAGAATCGACCGTACGAGACATGAGGCAGACGGGCGCGGCGGGGGCGCGTTAGAAGCTGGCCGGTGGCCGCATTCCTTGTAGTTGAAAGTAACACGGCATCCGGCTGCGAAAAATTATCGCCTCGCCTGGCCAGGGAATTATTATACGATATGTACGCACATACGAAATGAAACATTATTTGATTGTATAATGCACTTCTACCCTTGCTTAAAGACGTTCTTTACGAGCTACGCTGACGTGATGGAGCTATCACAGTTGTAACTGTCACTTGTTCTACTAGTAGTGGTCGCATCAGATCAGTCAGTATAATCAATCATCGTATCGCATCGCACCGTTTTCGTTGTTCAATAATGATTGGTCACAGACACGCGAGATAAAGCTTCTTTATTTAGTGGAATTGTCAGAGTGCCGTTCCCGATACACGGTCGTCGACAAACATACACGTACACATTTTTAGCCTTATTACAAAGGAATAGATGCAAACTTTGCAAAAGACGTAGACTATAGCAAATGTACCTATACTACCCCGTTGCCACAAATGCAAATCGTTTTCTGTCTACTGGACGCGCCTGTCTGTAGGTAGAAAAGACGCAACAAGATCTTCACAATAACGCAGAAGAACTTTATTTATTTTATCACAATGCTGTACATCGTCAAATAATACGCCTTAATGACAGTAATAATGCTTGTTTTCGAACGCCAAGCGAATCGGCATCGCTAGCAAAGTACGTAATAAAAAATATCCATCAATTTTATCTTGATAGATTATTTTTATAGATGTGTATTGATCTCACAATGACTTGGTAAACAAGTTCGTCGACCCCATGACGATTGGCTCGCGTGAAAGCAGACATTAGGGTCAATGAATGGAATTACAACAGCAGAAGACGTTTAAGGCGACGAAAGAATTTTGCAAGGAAGAGTTTAGAGGGGGATCTTATGCGTGTATGGGACTGGTTTTGATGTTTGCTTACCGTCTAGCAGTACTGTGCTGTCACAGTGATTCGTACAAATGTCATTGAACTTTTTTACGCTAAGGATGTTACAATCGTGCCACTTTGGATTGTGTTCATGACAGGGGCTCAGTTAGGTGCAGCGCCTATGCCTAACGCGGTTGGTCTGCTTAATGCGTATATTTTCTATAAAGAGATAGACCTATACATTTTTGAAGAAATTTTTAAATCTACATCAGCAATCGGCGCTACATGTTCACTAAAGTACACGTACGTTTCTGTGCTAAATTACAAGTAAATCCAAGTAAAATAGTCTCGTTCCTCCAGTTTGTGCCGACATAAAAACACGACGCTGCCGGAGCCACGCTGCTATTGAACAGCAGGTGCGCACAAATCTGTACGTTTTAATCTCTTGCTCACTTGCTGAGAAATGAATAACTCTTGTTCAAATGTTCCGAGAAAATATTCGGTTCTTATTAGATTCACGTGTGCGATGTTATACAGGTATAGGTGACAGTCCATTTCTGACCGCAGCTGCACTACTGCTCCGACATTACTGCAGCGGCCTGATCGTGTCGGTGTTATTGTCAATTTCCATAGTAAAATCAATGACGGTACCGACTGCACGTAATATGGTAATTTTAACGTATTTCCGACCGCAGCTGCACTACTGCTCCGACATTACTGCAGCGGCCTGAATACGTCAGTGTTATTGTCAAATTCCATAGTAAAATGATGACAAGACCGACTGCACGTAGCATGGTGATTTTTAGTGTTTGGTGTACATACGACCGCAACTGCAAACCGCACGTCAAATCTTTACAGAAATGTCTTTGGTCACAGATATTAGTAGCTCTAAGCAAAGAGGATATAACCACTACAATATAAGGAGTTTATTACACCCGTGGATAAACAACCCCGATAGTTTCTGTGTTTCGCGTAAGTCCTCTGTATCTTGGCGTTGCTCTTATTGTTTTTGTTTAATGTTTCCTGATAAATTCATTAAATAAACAGTTCTTTCCTTTTTTCGTAGTTTTCCGAGAACAGCTATAAGCTCGAAAGGGCAAGAACGATAGAGAGCCAAATATACGATTTTCAAATTAAGATTTTCATGGTAGGCAATAAGTAGATAGTAGCTATGTATGTATGTATATATAAATTATTTACAAACTAATAATAGTGAAAAAACTGGAAAACTAGTTCGCCTTTGTATTAATGATGAGTGTTTTTTTCCTGTTTTGTGTTCATTTTTGTACAATAAAAAGTTTTACTACTACTACTACTAAATTACAGGACGCACTTATGTGTTAGAATAAGATCGATGTAGGTATGCTAACCATTATCGTACAATCATGTACACATAGCATAAAAATGTGACAACATAATATTTCTATGATGATTCTAATACTGAACGGAGTGGACGTATGCAATTTCCTCTCTCTTTCCTCTTTCTCTCTTTTTCCAAATTTTGACTGAGAAAATGTTTCGAATGAAATAGCTTACTCTGTATTCTCTATATTTGTGTTAGGATACTACGAAACCACAGTAGATTACATTTTTTAGTGGCAACAATGGTCGCGCACTGTGCGGCTTAAGAGGAATTTCCTCCCGCGGGCGCTCCGGCTTTGGTATGAGCTCCCTGCCGAGGTTTTTCTGAAGGTCTAAGTAGCAAAAATTACAAATATTCACTACATCGTAATTCCTATATCAGCCATCAATTATTTAGTTAGGTGATTACAGCGTCACGTACCAGCCGACAATAGATAGCAGATTAATATGGTAATTTAAGCCGGAGTTTGGTCAGTGAGATAGCGGGCGTAGTGTGCACTCTGTCTGGCGAATGCCTAATTGAGCGAGTTTCGGTGGTTTCTGGCTAAAAAGTAGGTACGTTTCTAACAGCTGTTTTATTCATTGACCGGTTGGGAACCGCTATAACGCATTCTCGTTATATCTGTCTATCCAACTGGCAGATGCATTTTAGTGAAGTTTTAAATATAGGTACTGATGCATTTTTTATGCATGATGTTTTCCTTCATTTATAACTATGTTGCCCAAATCTATCTAAGATTGACCTAAATCATTCAAAATTCTAATAAATGTCACACTTAAACCAAGTTGTTGGATGTAGTTTTGGACTATTCATAGTTGGGAGATTTTGGACTATTCCTGATTGGGTGGTTTTACGGTATGTAGTGAACTAAACTTTGCCGAATAGTTTTGATCGTACATTTCACTCTGGTTTATTTCCAGGTCCCAAATATCTAGGGCAAGCGGAACATTGATTAGTAATCGGAGGTTAGATATTGGTTTGTCGAACTTAATTGAGTTGAGCGTTTCAGCATGGTTTGCCTATCTCTGGCAATTTAATAAACCCCTATGTTTGAACTATGAATAAAAATAATAAGCAAAGGTGCAATTCTACACGAAATTATTTAATTAAATATATCTGCTCTAGTTTTCAATATAACATGTATGTTACCCCAAAATTGTATTTTAGTATTAAATTTATAAAGCCACGTAACTAGTCACTGTAAACCATTTTGTTTATAAACAGTGTTGGTAGGTAGACAAAGTTTCCCAGAAAATGTATGGTACTCATTACGAAATACTGTATATAAACCTGGTTTCTAAACAAAAATGTTTATAATGAATAACGTAGCTTCACAGATTGCTTAATAATTTGATACGCATACTTTCAACCTGTAATTTTTTTTGTACTAAACTATTTCAACGAACGTGAGTATTCAACAAGATTGATAGATTTTCTTAATTCAATAACATTCAATAGAGCCCTTACGAGCACTCAATTATGTCGTATAACACTTATTTTTAATTTCCTCAGCATTATAAAGTTGTATTTGATGTATTATAAGCAGAATTGTAAATGTTATATAACAATTATTTTTAGTTTCGTCAGCATTTTAAAGAATTCAGTAACACGGTAGTCACTTAGGTGGCTTAGGCGTCCTTCACTAGAACGGTAGTTTAGTTTTTCAGTAGTTTTGATTCTCGGGATTATACGTGTGCATTCCTTGACTTAACTAGTCCTTTACTGTTGGCGTAAGTTCCAGGGTTCTAATTAAACTTTTAACAAAATCCGAGGGTTGTTGACTAAAATATTAAATGAATTTCAACCCACCAAATTGTACGAAGCATCTGACAAGTCATTTGAACGCCCATGAAAATAATTTTATTTAGTTTATTTTATTTAGTAAATTTAATTTAAATCTCGATATAACATTTATTAATACGATTAATACATTTTTGGCAAAAATATCATTTTTGGTACAAGCTTTTATAGCTAACTGTATTTTCCTTACCACGAGCAACTAATACTCATCGAAACAATTCTAAAGACCCCAAACACAAGTAGGTTGCGCTGATTCATCACAGAATCACCTCGATGGTACAGTCAGCATCAAAAGTAGCGGATGAAACAACGCGCCAAAAGTATCTGATATTCCGGATAACTTTTCCAAATATAGATTTATGTCTAAAATTCGCGTTCAAAAGTATATATTTTACAGTCTTAGTTGTTCTATATTAAAGACATGACTTTTTGTAAAGCTGTTACAGAATGGTAGATACTTATGAAGCGTTATTTTATCCGCTACTTTTGATGTTGACTGTACCATAATAATGCATTGTCACCGGATTTGCATGTATGCAAATTTTCAGCTCAATCGGAAATCGGGAAGTGGGTCAAATTTAGCTTCCAAGATTTAAACCACACTAACTAACAAACCAACATGTTACTAACAAGGCAAGTTGAATCAAAGCTTGTAAAAAGCAATGTTCGAAACTTCAACTATATTTGTGATTTCACCAAAATCATCTGTCTTTTGAACCGGTAATATTTACATGGAGTTTCCCGGCGCATTCCTTCAAGCTGTTTATGTCGTCCGGTTATTTTGATTGAGACAAAGTATAGTGACATTCTACAGTCTACATGGTTATGTAAGTACCTGAATACTCGTACCAGTGGCGGATCGTTCAAAGGACTCGATTCCCACCGGCTTGTCTTATTTCAGCCTGTTGAGTACTTTCACGATCAATTCATGAAGAAAAGGAAAGCAAAATTAGCTCCGGGTTCCCGACGAATATTTGTGACGCACTGCTGAATACATAAAGTTCGCCCTGTAGGAAATTGACAAAATAGGTACCACAAATCGGCCTGGGCACACCTCACCTTGAATCTGACCAATAAATTATTGGCCCCATGTCAAACTGTACATTTGGGAACAAAGAGGCCTGTCACGCGATGCTTATCGCGCGTTATCTCGAGCCTTCTATTTTGCACGAGCGTCATCAATGTACCGTATCCATAGATCACTTGCCTACTTACTAGATAGAGCGTCTAAGTCTAACACGAATAAGGTGCTACCTAAACCCTAATAATTAGTTCCAAGCATATGCGCAATTACTTTCAAGTTTACGATCTGTAAGCGTTAGTTTTAAAATATTATCTACAACTAGTTGAAGTGGCTAGTACTTAGTTGGGTCATAAGTTCTGTCACAAAGGTTTGGACTGATAAAATGTAATACAAAGCCTTTAATAAAAGAGTTTGCCATGAATTGAAAGCTTGTTTTATACTGATTAAAACGTAATATAATTAGTTTACAATTTAGATCGCGTCTTAATTTAGTACTTCTTTACTTTGGGATTTATGTTAGATACAAATACGCGGCTTGATTGTGAAAAATTATACTTTACAAAAGTGAGTAAAAATCAGTGTTACGTCAATAAAATAGGTACAATCGTTTATTTGTATGAACTTACTTTATTAGAACGTGAACTTAGGGCGTTTTTCAGTGATACGCAAATTTTTGACTGCCATCCTACGAGTACGTTTGGTAAAACACGTACAGTTGCAGGTTGGCAATACCACACATGAATTATATATTTTAAGAAAGATAAAAGATCCAGCTTTTATTTTATGTAAGATTCGACCATGTAAACAAGAAAAATAAAATAACTAGGCATCAAAATCACCTCGGACAGGGCGCGTATTTTTTACATGTTTTTTATAACATTTTTATGAATATTACATAGACTTGTGCAAAACTGAGACAGCAAATTAAGTTTAATTATAATGAAAGTAATTCAGCATTAAATAAGCTTTTAACCCATATATATAAATAATAAGGGATCTTAACCTATAGCTTTTTTATCAGTTCAAACCTTTTTGACAAAACTTATGACCTGACTCAGTAATGCTGGGGATACCACAAATGGCGCCGCTCACGGCGTAGACCTCTACAAGTAAAAGAGCACGGTCAACGAGTTATTTATTTTCCTTAATGGGGAGTCTATAGGCGGTGTAGTCTGCGCTGGTATCATAAAAGTATAAAAGCCGCTTCACAACGGTCGTGATTTAATATTATCTGCTATCAGAAAATGTTTTGGCGATTGAAAGAGACAGGTTTCCATTAGGTCGTAGAACTCGTAGATTTCTAAACAAACCAATACAACAATATAGATATATTTTAATCTTGTACCATAATATTTGCCTGTTCTGTACCATTATTTATTTATTTATTGGAAAACCAACATGAGACATATTAACAATATATATAAATCGAAGGCCAATTATAGGTAGGTACTCACATATAGAAATTTCATAGACATTGACTTCACTAAGTAAGTATATATAGTTTACATTTCTGCGTAGACTAGGCAAGTACATACATAAATTAATTCGTACATTAATATTAAAAACTATTGAAGACAAAAATCATTTCAGACAAAATAGAAAGGTCAAGCTCACTTAAAGAATTTAAGCGTCAAAGTACGGCGTATATATAGGTACTGCGTATTTATATTAAACACATATCGTACTCTCTTGACAATAATAGGTACAGTCACGTGTAAAAATATGGGTTCACACCACTTACTCAAAAATATACCCATATTTTTACACTTGACTGTACTTTCCCGTATTGAACACATATTCATAATTATAAAATTTAAAGCAAAATTATTTAGTTGTTCGAAATAAAGGTAAACAAAAAAAACTCGTGATAAATCAATTGAAAATGATGAGTTAGTATACAATATTTATTTCAACAGTCTGGTGTTGTCACAATGTCCACGGTGATTGCTAGCAAGTCAGTCGTCGCAAATCGCTATTGTTATTGATCCTGGTGTCACATGACGCGACAACGCCTTATATGCGCAAGCGCTGGTCAAGCATAGGGTTACCAGACGTTCGAAATTTACTAAGGGATTTTGGTCACTTGTAATTTTTACCAAGGCTTTGTTCGATAAGACAACGTTGATTCTGTACGTTAATAGTGTACTTTAAGAGTAAACAAGTTTTGGCGTTTTTAGATACACAAAAGTGGGTATATACATTTTGCAGATAATTGTCATATATTAATGTCTATCAGGACTATCAATAATTTCATGTAAGAATCAGAGTTTTTGTCAGGTCTGTAGAAATTTCCATCTGGTAACCCTAGCTCTACACCGGTTAACGGTCGCCGGCTTCATACGCCTTAACGCGATTTTACATGCCAATTAATATTACAGTAATTACTTGGCTACGGATCGTAAGTATGCTTTATGAATGCTAAACAAATATAAGAAGCGGCGTTTTACGAGTTGATTCAACCTAATTAGATTTCTGTAACACTGCTTGAGCATTTTTCTATGAAATTCTGTGGAATTCATAGTTTATGGTGTCGTAAAATTGTAGTTCTCCGTCTTTTCTGCTTAATGAAGTTACATGGAAGTTTTTATGTGTGAAGTTTATCTGATAACTCTGATTGAGCCGTTATGAAACGTCCACTAAGACCACGAACACATTCACTATACTATCCGCAAACCAAAATGACGACTGATATCATATTACCATCTCTTTCACTTCTGGTCCTGGTAGGACCGACTGAGGACTGTGTGAAACGCAAGTGTGGAAGAGGATTTTTACGATCCCGGTCGTCAGTTTGGTTTGGTAGCTCGCTGGCTTCAAATATTGTGCCCTATTTTAAAGAACTGAACTGAAATTTTATAGGCAAAGCATAATAGGGGAAACTTGTATTAATCGCATCAATGATGCCAGTTTAAGTGTATTACATTATAAATTGTGACTTAAAAAATATAAGCACGAATCCTCAAAAGAAATAAACGTCACATTTGACGTGCGTTAGAAAGCGGCAAAGTATATTTTGACGTGCCACGTCGCTGTACAGAGACGTCCGGTGCGATTGAAACGGAACGCGCGTGCCTTATACAAGCAGTTCCGGCGACCCGTTCAGAGGGACTGATGACCGTAAGATAACGGGCCGCGGAACCACCGGCCCGCCCTCGCTAGGGATGTGCCTATTTGAATGAATGAATGAATGAATGTTTCTTTATTCAGGCAATAGACCCATTATAATTAAAAAATACATTTAAAAGATAAAAAAGGAATACAATAAAAATAAAATAAATAAGCACTAAAAACTATTTACGGTTCGGTTGCTGATGCGCGGACAACCAATGCAGGAAAAACGCATTTTGGTAAATGTTCTCATTTACAGGTATAATTAGCCTATTATTAGAAATGTGTACCTCGTTCCAGAAAGTGTTGTATACCATACGTCAGTGTCCGTTGTATACCATCGAACTATAATAATTTAAATTTTTTAACGTATAACAATAACCCCGGACCCATGTATGGATGTTTGTTTTTAATAAAACATGTTTACTCTTTTTTATAAAAGCATGTAACTTGTTATCAATATGGTTGTTAGAAAGAGACACAAACAGATTACAGGCTTTGAAACGGCCTTCTAGTTTCGTTAACAATTTTAGTGCCAAGCGCCCCATTTGCAATACAAAATTAACACGCTTGCATTTTCTTGGCTGTGAATGTGTTAAGCAGTCTCGTAAACTATTTAAAGTATTAGACTTTGCTTTCGCCACTTTTTTTTCTCGTTTTGTAATTGTTTCTATTTTATTGGAAAATGTGCCATTGCTGTGCCCTATTCCAAGAGTTGCCACTTTTAATCTTAATTTCAAATAGGCTATCAACTATTCGAATTAGGTTGTCAAACACTGGGATGTTTACCTTATGCCAATTTTATCCGTCAACGTTTGTTACTGCCGCCTAAATGGCACTATTATGAATGTTGTGTGAAAATCTTACATACTTATTATATCGATGGACATAAAACGTGGTTTGTACCCAAGAATTAGAGTTTGAATGATAGACAGCGTGGAAGAAGGTGCGAATGTTATTGAAATGGGAATTCGTAAGTTGTGTGTTATATTAGCATTCCAATATGATAGGCAGGCAAAGTTCGGTGTAGAGGTACCGAAGGGATGGGTGGCTGTTTTAATGGCATGCTCACTGCTCACATAATCATGTCATGCAGTGATATCACCGATTAGTCACAAAACATATCAGAGATATAACCTTCCTTTACTTACAAATAGAGCTCAAAAGATGATTACAAGATTTCACAGATTAAAACACCGAGGAGTGTATGAGATAATCTGATTGGTAATCAATAATGAGTAGGTAGGTATTTAGGTATAATCATAAAGAAAGTTACGTAAATGACGAATAAATTATTCTCATTGTTATATTGTGTATCTAAGTATTGAATTACGATATTAAGGTTGTGCTTATAGAACGACTCCATGTGAAGTCTCCGTGGTGATTGAACGAGCTTACTGGTACTTAAGGAGTAAAAGTAAGTTTTTAACATGAATGCTATAATTATTTACGGTTTGCTTTAATGAGGTAATATAATTGTTCCAAGAAAAGGTACCTGCTTGTAGTTCGTGGCATCCGCTATGACGCGCAGATTTGTTAAATCTAACCTTATATAATATGACAATTTTCCAATACAAGTCCAGGCACGCGTCGTCGTGAATGACACGATCTATAAGAATCATGGAGACAAGATATCTATATACTAGCCAATCTACCCATGTAAAATACTATCTAATTAACTCAAGGTAACACTTACCTACTCGTAATCAGGGCACCTAGCTCTGGTTTTAGTTCTGTGGAATTCTGACGTTTCCTGGTACAGTCAGCATCAAAAGTAGCGGATCAAATAACGTTTCATAAGTATCTACCATTCGGTAACAGCTTACCAAAAAGTGATGTCTTTAATATAGAATAACTAAGACTGTAAAAGATATACTTTTGAGCCCGAACTTTTAACAATTTATCTATATTTGGAAAAGTTATCCGGAATATCAGATACTTTTACCGCGTTGTTCCATCCGCTACTTCTGATGTTGACTGTACTGCCAGGCAAAACAATACTCCTAAAATTTGTGGTGAAAATTACAAGCCAAAATAAAATATTGAAAATATCATAATTATTTTATTTACAATCCTATTAATTTACCGGTAGTACAAAAATAGTTTAATTTAAAAGTGCAGGACATGAGAATTGAATAAAATAATAATTGTTACAGGTATCATTCTAATGACTTTCATATATCATTAACCTTTGGAGTAAAATTATATTTTCCGTACTTTTTACTATCTCATCTCTGCTTTATGAAATCAATGGCTAGGTATAATTATACTGTCCAGCGAAAAATAAATCCAGTGTTGCATTTTCGTAAAAAGAAATGCAGTTGTCGCTGTCAGCTGTCAAATACCCAAATTGCGAAACTGTTTACGTAGTGACTCATGTCATTCGGTTTACAACAGTTTCAACTTAAACGTGCGAATGTGTTTAACTTCTCAATTAAATAAGAATGCATGCAAGAAATATTAAAAAATGTTTACTACTCCTGAAAAGTCAAATTATGACAGCTGTCAGAATTCCACGGAACTAAAAATCAGAGTTTATTCATAAAAGTAAAAAAGAAGTATAATAAAATTAAGAAATCTAACATAATGGGAATATAAGTAGACCAATAAAACATTGTTTATTTAGACGTAACTATATATTTTACACTTGAAAACTAGCGAGATTTATAATATGTTTGGCTGCTGTAAAATTTTCTTTGTTCACTAACAATAGGTACATTTCGTCTGAATCGTTTTTAAATGGTTTAAATATTTAAAATAAATAATTATTACATGACTAAATCAACTTTCTTAGTAATATCAAAGATTATATAATAGTTCTTACGAACAGATACTTATCTCTCAAAGAAAACGCAAATACCTACCGTTTTTAACCTACACAAAAATACAATGGAGTGACCTTCAACGCGCCGCTCTCCGCACCGCGTGCACCGAGGCAACGCTAGGGTTGCCGACGCTTAGAAATGATTTTACAAATTAAGTACCTTCTTTAACTATAGATTCTATAGAAGATATTTACCTACTTAAGTACTACAAACTAGCATTAGAACTTGCCATTAGCTGTATGAAAGGGTAGCGTAAAATAACTACGAGCAAGATAAGTAAGTAAGTAGGTAAGTAAATATTCTTTATGGTGCTCCATACAGTTAAAAAATAAACCGAAAGCGAAATACAAGCTCAAGACTACCTACTTTTACCTAATACCAGACAGTCTTATCGCTAAAAAGCAATCTCTTCCAGACAACCTAGATAAGAGATAAGTTGCAATAAGTAATTATAATATTCCGTTTATGCGTTTCATTCCGAAGAGTGACTGCGAAACATTTTTTAAAAGGTCTTGTCTCCGTGTAGTAACCGCAGTGTTTACGCCGTTTCATAAACCGCACCATGAAGCCAGCAAAAAATAATTGTAAAACTTCGTCTAAAGTTTAAAACATGATAGATATTTATGTCACACAGTAAAGAAAAATATGATAGGAAACATAAATAGACTTACATGGTATATCGTAATTAAAAATAATAACAATAGGTGTACTTATATTGAGAATGTCTACTTACTTTTCCTATCTATCGAAAGAGGAAAAAACGATATTTTTTATTAGTTTTGATAACAAGCTGTGTTATTTATTCGTGACGAAGATATTTCTTTCGCATACATTTTGGCATATTCGAGCGCGCGGCGATGCGGCGTGCGTACCTGAGCGCGTGTGACAACCAACTGGCTTGCTTTTGTACCGTGAACGGGACGAGATTCGTAGGTATAAATCCGAGCTCGCGCGGAGAGTTCCATAGGCCTGGTAATATTACACAATTATATTAATACACGAAGGCTCACTCCACTGCTTGTTTTCTCGTACTACTCGTAATGTTACTAATTTAAGCAATTAGATATCCAGATAGACGAGTAAGGCGTGCCTTCCCTGTGTCGTGTGTGTGTGTGCACTTGTACAGATGGAAGGTTTTCATTTCAATTTCATTGAGTGCACATCCCTAAGTACGTCCACACATTCTTGGGAATCACGCCATTCATTTTAGCAATCTCACACACGTTGCGTAAACTTAGGGCCGTTAACAAAATACGGAATTATGGCTCATTACGAACCTGTTTGTCGAAATAATGGCCGCGTTCGTGGTACTCCATGAGAGCCCAGCAAATAATGTCAATGTCCCATTACTATAGCGGCAACTAACCAGTTCCACATCGTAATCAATTAGTGAAAACATGGTTTTTCTTAGATTTGTGACAATTATTTAACTTGCCCTGTTAGTATGTATGCTGGTTTATTAGTTAGTGTGGGGTCAAATCTTGGAAGCTATATTTGACCCCCTTCCCGATTTCCGATTGAGCCGAAAATTTGCATACATATGTATTTCGGGTGACAAATTGACAATGCAATATTGTCGTACCATTCGAGCTGATCTAATGATGGAGACAGGAGGTGGCAAATTGGGCCATAGGGGTTTTTAGAATTGTCTCGCTGAGTATTAGTTGCCTGAGGCAGTCAGTAATAAAAGCTTGTACCAACAATGAAAACTTTGCCAAAAACGTATTTATTACTTAGGACCTGTCCTCCTAAATATCCTGATGCATAAATATTGTATGTTAGATAATTATGGTGAAGGTTGAACAACGCCTAATTGCAAAATAAATGGGTTTCTTAAAATTCAGACCCGTGATCACAAAAAACAAGTTCCAACAAAGCAGAAAAATCACTATCCGGTATTAACGCCAAGAAGGATTAGAAGTCTTGAGGCGATGAAATAAAAATACTGGCTTCCTCGGCGTTCCTCGAAGCAAAACGCGGAAAAATAAACAATGAATCCGAGCTAAGGTCGAAGGTAAAAAAATAGCGGGTCGTGTGGAGTACGGGCGACACCTGCGCGCCAGACGAGCAAAAAATTCGCGCAAAAGCTCATACCTACCGACTACCGATCGGCAGAGTCCCGATACCCCGCCTTCGGGAACGGAATTGCAGACTCATTCCAGTTGCAATGCGTCCCGGACCATCACGGCACTCATTTCGTTTTCGCTTTTCTTTTCCGAGCTCGCATTTAAAACACCGATGGAACAATTGCGGCGCAGTCATTTTACAGTTCACTAACAAATCATACATTGTGGACGCTGATGTCCAGTTTTCAACCGCTCCATGTATCATTCTAACATGTTTGTAATAGCAACTAAGTTCTGTAGTTACTATGTAGATAAAATGTATGCCATGCATAACATGAATTGTAACGTAACTAAAAAATGTATACATTCTATGACGAATAAGAAATATTACGTCACCATACCATTGTTACTCAATTAAATATTACTAATCATAAATCGACTTTAAATAGTGTCTTAATAAATTCTAAGCGACACAAAGGAGCATCCTATAACAAAAGAGGTTAAGTTAACAAAGGAACATGATCGTGAACAATAAAAATCAATGGTTGACGGACTCTAGTTTCATTGAACACTTATTAATAAACACATTTCGATAACATAATGGAACCGTCGTTGGCTTATAAAAAAGATACGGGAGTCAGGACGGCAATCGATTCAATCAGAGCAATTAATACATTTTTTTTCCTATTGGCGCCCGTATACGTTACCCGTCGAATTCATTTCATTCAACACTAATCGACGGCGCTATTCACTCGCATTGAGTGTGTAAAGGACAACACTATTAATTTGTAGGAGTCGTTTCTTTAGTCTATTGGAGCGGGATTGTGGGAATAGCCATTGAAGGGAGAAAAGGTACCCATTGTGGTAGTGATGTGAAAATTAACTGTATTACGCGTGCCCACATTACACACACCGCTAGACGCGAGCTGATGAAAATCAATTAACTTCCAATAAATATTCAATAAGTTCGTTTTTATTCATTGATAATTTCTTGAAAGGCGGTGTATAGTGATAAGTTTAACACGGGTCTAATTATCGGTCGTTACGTTATACGTCAGAAAGCAAATTATTTTTGATATTATTTTTTTAGTATCCTAGGAAACTATGTAGTATATAAAGTGTGTAGACAGGGTGTAATTCGTAGTAAAAGCCATGACAAGGTTAGTAGTTACGTGTTTTCTTATTTATTGGTTAATTTTCGTCAAAAATAATATGGTATAAATATTATTTCATCACGCTAGCTCGAAAAGGCTCTATTTATTCGTCAATAATGGATGATAAAATTGTGTTTTATCCAAGTGGCAAAGCAACTAGATGCAAATTTTGAGTTGCTTATATTGGCTGGTGGAATTTACTATTAAGTGATGATTTTCCATGATAAATATTAAATAGGGTTCATTTGGATTTCATTAAGTAGTATCGTTTTACAGTTAGTATTTTCTTCGCGTTGGTGTGATGAAATGTTTTTGTTCCACTCAGTAGCAGTTTTTTTAAACCCTCGTGCCATGAAACTCTCGCAACGCCCAAGATTCCACTTTTCGGTCAGATTTTGGAATTTTTCGTTTGCTCGGGTATCAATTAGAACGAGGAGTAAAACAACAACTTAACAAACAACAATATCAATTACTTATCTTGCTGTTTTGTTAACACGTTCAATTAACTAACTAATAAGCTAATGATAATGATGAAGCTATTAATGAGCTAACTCTTTGATTAAAAAAACCTTTTCCTAAACGGTATCCCACACAACATCATAAACCCGAGCACCCAAGTCTTTCGTTTTCCTGGAGTGGTATATTGATTTACCTTGAGTGCTATTCTCCGGCAGACCTTTGCAAATAATGTGAGGCGGATAATGCGGCCCGGAATGCAAACGATTATGTGTTTACAGAATTAAGAGGTGTAGCAATTAAGGAGGGCGCACGAAATACGAAATTAAGGGATTTACATTTACTTGCATCCGTCACTGCCGTTTTCGGGAGACTAACTTTATAAATCAATTTATTTTTGGTGCATATCAACTTTATTTTATTTTATCAAAATCAAGCATTTGTTTTTGTCTTTGTAAAAATGTTTTCAAAGGGTATGTTTTTTCCAACGGCGCCACCAAGATCTAAACAATTTTATTAACGTGTCTATAATATTAAAGTAATCTGTAGGAATTTTCTTTTAACAGTACCTACGTGTTTAAAAGAGATCTATGCTCAAAACACAGTCTTCAATTCAAAATAAAAGTATTGAATAGAAATTTAAATTAAAAAATGCAGCATCACGGTGAGTCGTTGCAATAACATGCCGTCATTATATTTTTTTCTTTCGCTTTTTTTCTTTTCATCCCTCTTTTCAAGGCGATAACGCAGTCCCGCGGCTCGTTCGTAAATTGATTTCATTAATTTATTTTCTCTGTTTTTAAGTGGAGATGTTGATCTCATCATCTCCGGAAAAAACACTGTAAATATTTTTACAACATGAAACAAAACGTTTTGCGGGGAAAATTTATTTTCAATAATATAGGGTATTTTCAATAATACGATCATTACAGACGGAAATTAATTGGGATGGATTTTTGAGGCAATAAGCGCAAAGTTTGTTAGATTGATAAATCTGACACTAAACAAAACTTCTAATTTATCCATATAATCAAATCGTGCAAAATGAACGGCTAGACATTGAAACAGCGTCATCAACTTAACGAAGTTAAATGATCTTCAACGCAGAAAATGCCAGACTGTAATTAAAATAAAGGTCTCGGCTAGGCAAAAAGTATTAAGATTTATTAACAAGAATGTGCAGAGTAATCCACGAGTTGCGGCGCAACGAGACGCCGCCGCTCGAATATCACAATAGTTGCAACGTCCCTAATTGGCCTGTCATTCGGTGGTCCGACATCTACCCGGAATTAAAATATAAACCAATTCAAGTCAGCATTAAATAAACAGTGATGGCCAAAATAGCCAAATATATCGTAACACGCCTTTGTTAATTTAGAAACAAGGACGTGTTGACGAAGATATTTGTCACATTGGTCGTCATAATCTTTTTTATGCTCACTGTACAAATTCAGGTTTGTAATTTCAGAAAGTGGTGAGTAAATTAGGAGTAGTCGGCATCATCAGTTGATCAGTTGTTAATAAATATTAACTATAGTTTCGATATTAAATGATATCAAGTTGAGCACATTTTAATGATTGTCATACAATGTCATACATATATCTTTTTGATTCATGAACTAGAGAAAGCAACTTTTGAAGTAATAATAACCCGGTTTATGCTATTGATAGAAAAGTTACAACCTTGAGATTGATATAAGGAGACTTCAGTTTACATGAACTAGGTATAAGGGTTTTTAAAACTCTGTATAAACCTATATAAACCCATATTTGCATATATTTTCTAATGTTACATATAGTATTGTTTCACTGCCAACAACAATTACGTATAGGTAATAGAGATGATAAATTACATTTCAGAATAGCTCAGCTGAGCGTCTCAGCTGATTGAACGTATCTAGTAATCATTTGATTGGTCTAGAGATAGTTGTACCTGACGGATTATATTGGTACAAGTAATGTTCTAGGCCATTAATCCTGTACTACACCTCGCTTGTAAGAGCGTAGGTATAAATAATTGACTCGAATCCTTGCCTCTTATCTATCTATATCTACCTTCTTATAAATAATTAGTAATTATCTATTGCTGGCTTCTCCCGGGAAGAAAAAAAATCTTGCTGCACTGACAAAAAAAAATAGTTGGAGTTTTGAAGCAAAAATCTAGAGATAAACAAACTTAAATTCTCATTTACTCTTAAGATTTACATATCGTTTAAGCTGCGAGTATATAGATCGTATTCACAGTTCGCGAATGTGCATGTCAATCAGGCCAGGCCTATCAATTGTAACTTTATTACGTACCTAATACAAAATACCTACAAGAAATTATAATGTAGTTTAGAACTTATAATGTAGTATTTGCACCAATTTACACCACGCAATAATTGACGAAAACAAAGTGCGTTATGTCAAACACACATCCCTTTTGATAACCCGCCAAAACGGCACCCTTTGCAGTGCTTGCTCATTACAAGTACAGTACAGCAATATACAGGATGCGTCACAGAACATGTCGGTTGAATTACCTCTTCGGTTTGCATTGGCAACAGAGGCACGTTGCTAATTAGGCGCAGTGGTGCATTGGTACACGGCGTTTGGGATACGTTGCCCGCGCAGCTAATGAGTGGACTTTCTGCTTTCGACTACGCACTGCTAGCTCTCACGGCCCTCTACAGCCACAGAAAAAATAGTACCTACATAAAAGCAAACTTATATTCAGAAGGTCCACGTTTTAACTGACTGGACCGTGACCAAGATAGCAATCGTTGATTAACAAACACTAATCAATAGTAAAACAATACCAGGAAGACAAACGCGAACGAAATAATAATAAAACATAAGTTTCGATTAACGTTTTCTATAAACGATTGTCACTTGGATCGCAAGTCTTAGACAGGAACTCATTCGAATCTCTTAAATTTTAACACACCCAATTCATACCAATCATACCCATAAAAGAGTACTTACATAATATAGGTAGGTATGGACAGTGTGACAGACCTATTGGAAGTGCTCCGACTTAGTATTCACACGATTTCAAAATAGGTTATTTTAGCTCTTGCTTGGAGAAATTTTACCATTTAGTAGCAGTAGGTAACTCGAATCTGGTAAATTTGGAATCTAAGTTAATTTCTGTAATTATTAATTTTAAGTTTACTAACTACTAGGTACTACATTTATACACAAATTGAGTAAGTCCCACGTTAAGCTCTAGACGGCTTATGTTATGGGTGCTTAGACAAAATTATATATAATATACAAATACTTAAATACATAGAACACACCGATGGCTCAGGAACAAATATCTGTGCTGATCACACAAATAATGCCCTTACTTATTCGAACCCAGGCAGGACCATCGGCTTCATAGGCAGGGTCACTACCAATTCGCCTAGGTGTTAGAAAAGCTGGAAGAGATCGCTTTTGAGCGATAAGATTATTATTATCTCTTTACTTATCTTGTCTCTTAGATTAGGCATATGAATATAAAAGTAAAATACAACAAATCATACAAAAATAATACAAAATACATATAAACACATTATAAAACACCTAACCTAGGGTTCCCGCCAGCAGCGGGGCAGGGCCGGTGATCAGGGCCGCAGACAAAGGAACCGCCGCTACATATCCGCGCCGTATCCAAGATATATTATTGACCGAAGCGTAGCGAAGGTCTACGTTTTGACTCGGGCAATCGGCTTTCGTATGTCCGGATGTTCTCCTCTACAGGTCGCAATTCCCAACCAATTCGCGTGAAATTTTGTGACCATATTCTATGATTAAATATAATTTTTTCGTCGATCCAGTTTTGGATTTTTTTTTAAATGGCGGAGTCATCGTACGTCGCCTAAATAAATAGCCGTATCGATACCACAAAAGTTTCTTCCTTGTGAGACATGTTTACAGAGTAATTTGCGAAAAATTCTGATATTTTAGAACGCTGGAACGCTAGCCTAATTTGACCATGTTTTATGACGCGCATGTGGTTTCCACGCGACGCTGCGCAAGCGCTGCGCCGCGACGCTCCGAAGGGTGCGCGACAGCCGCCACAGTCTCCTGGCCGTCGTGGCAGGGAGATGGGACAGTGCATTAATTAGGCACTGGACCTCCCAACATCTTAGTTTAGGTACTAACATAGTAGTTTAAGTATATTTGTGACTAACAAAATATGGATTGTGTCGTCCGAAATAAATGATTTTTATTTTATTTTTATTTTGTATATATCCACTCGTAGTTCAGTTGGTATACACTCCGTTTGCAATGACGAAGTTCTGGGTTCCAACCCCAAACGATGAATTCTTTTTTATTTTTTTTTGCACTTTAATTTCCTATTTTTGATTGACTAAGCTTTGTAGCAGGGAGACAGAGGTCCCTGGATCTATCTCCTGATTTGTAACTTTTTGTATTCTTCCGTATTGCTGATGGATCAAGCGAGCGCGGAGCGCGAGCAAAGCGTTTTCTTTTCAGTTTTATTGTATGAACTTTTTTACAGTCGTTATAGCTCAAGGAGACAGACAGTTGCGCAGGCGAAAACGGGTGCGATGTGTGGGGGTGTTTAAACATTTTCGGAGCAGTGTTTGCATTTAAATTAATTTATTAACTTTGTCTTTTCTATATTGATATTATTTTAGGAACAAAAGTTTAAACGTAAATGTATGTTATATTGATTTAATTACCAAAATGAAGCTAAAAGAGCTTAGAGGGCTTAAAATGTTCAGTTTTTGTTTGTTTGTTTTTGTTGTATGTTGAGACGGCCCAATGCAATCTTGAGGTCGTTTACTGAAAATAGGTCCGTTGGCACTGTTTGGTGTATCTTCCTAATCATGATCTACCCTTTCCTCGACTTTCAGTTGTAATAGTCAGATTTGATAAAATTGTACTGTCACAAGAACTTGGCGTCCAAAAGAGCTTCCATGTTCAGGAGTCAGTTTCCACTTACGTTAGTATGGGCGGTCACCATCCATCAGTCGCAGGGGTTAATTTAAGGTAACGTTCGTATTCCCCTGCCGCAGTATTGCAGAGTGACAATACTGCTGACTGCATTCCTGACGCAAATGTCAAAATAGCGGGCAGCAGCACCAATTTCGAGATTTGCGGCAGTAATTCAGTCGGCAATATTGTCGCGCTGCAATACTTTATTTTATTTAGTTTAGTTATTACAGGAGTACGAGCGAAATGCACGGTAACTGAATGCCATCTTTTAGATGTTAATGACTTTAGTGAGGACATCAGTGTACGTTCGAATTGGCCTGTTCGGCAAACATTGTTTCGTATGTCCATGTGTTCTACTCTACAGGTCGTATTTCTAACCGAATTCCGTGATTTTTTTTGGATAAGTTCGATAATAGGGTGGTCCAAATATATAAAGTTATGAAAATTCGTTTTCCATGCGGGTTTTTTATTGCAATATACGTAAAAAGTATTCATAAAAAATTTTGAGCAATTAAACATCATTTAGAGGTCTGCCATACAAAATTGTACGAAAATAAATTGACCCATCAATAATTCTGGTTTGGAAATGTATTTAAAGGCTCTTTATACCTTGTATTTATTAGTAATAAGTATATAAAAAATATGACTATGAATATGATGGTCTATTTTTTTTACTTTTAGGTTACTTGCATTTTTTATTTGTATCAGAAAAAGCATAGCGTTCAAACTTGGCACATAGATTACTATTCCATAATATAATATTAGTTTTTATAAATTCTTCTTAACATCGGAGCCATACATTTATTCAGTTTTAAGCTATGCTCGCGAGGTCTACAGCTCACAGAGCTACTAGTTATTATTATTAAAAGTTTTTCTCACGAGAGTCGCATGTTTCTCTCCGAATATGTGAGCGTGAATCTGAATACGCACCGTATTGCGTCGTTGCATTGTCACACGTCTCTGACACATCTACGTGACTGGTTATTTTTATCCGTGACACT
Organism: Cydia pomonella; assembly: GCF_033807575.1. NCBI lineage: Eukaryota > Metazoa > Arthropoda > Insecta > Lepidoptera > Tortricidae > Cydia > Cydia pomonella. Next base: position 11,608,718 of record NC_084715.1, read on the forward strand.
TATTTCAATACAAATACAATTTAGGTACATAGGTAAATTACTGGAATTACCAGACAAAAGTATGTCAAGAATTATGCCTAATGCGCAAAGTCATCTTGGTAATGCAAGTTTGCGAATAGAAACGAGTAGTAATAAATATCGGTCGTACGTTACGCTGCAATGCAATAGAACGGAGCTAGCTCATAGTGCAGCGCGGGCGCAGCGCACAGGCGGGTGGCGCGTGCGCCGCAAGGTCAATGGCACGCGCCTCTCCCACTCGCACACCGGAATTCCATATTTAAATCTCGCCTGCAGAAAAATGGCGGTCGGCTCCATTCCGCGCCGCACCGTGTACCGAGAATTAATAAAACATGCCTTCTTGCTTTTTCTCGACGTTTTTTCCGAGTATCGTTAACAACTTAGTAACAGTGTGCAGTTACCTTGCGCCTTTAGTAACGTTTACCTTTTATGAAAGAAAATGAATCGTAACTTTTAATAACGGAGCACTTTCAAAATGTTTCGAACCTGACCGCTGATGTTATTAAATGTATCTCTTCTTAATAAAACAACAGCTGCATTTTGATGCGGCATAAATATTTAAGTACATAATGAGTAGGGATGCCAAGATAACATTTTGTCTTATTAAATCTTCTGGCAAACGAAGAGCTCACGCAAAAGTTGCATAAACAGAAACAACGCTGAAATAAACGAAACAATTCAGATATTGTTTCAAGTTTGCGTTACTTAGTTTGCTCGGAATACATTCGTTAGTGCGTAGCGCAGCGGTGCACGGTGGGGTACATACCTTTAGCTCGTAGCCACTACATTCCCCGCTACGGTCTTGTGTAAGTATAATACCTCTCTATCTGTTCTGTGGAACGCAAGCAAAATTACTTGGCGAAGTAAAAGCAAGTCATCGCATCAGTAATCGAACGAATGTGGTTCGGCTTTAGCACAAAAACCGACGGGTATGTTACGAACTGGAGCAAAGAGAACTGAATAGAACACTCGGTAACAAAGACACAGGATACCGATGTTATTTTATTAAGTACGTTTGTTTAACTCGGGAAAGCAGGAAAATAAAAATTATTTTACTGATTCAAACGCTGGTAGTAGAAGTACCTATTTAGCTTCTTTTTTTTATACCAGGTACTTTAGTATACTGTGATGGGGATATCTGCGCTACAAGCCGATAAAAAAACGATATAGAATTAAAGCAATGTATGTGTTTTAAAATTTTAATATTTACATTTGAACAAAGTAAGCGAATTCTCGCAAGGCAAAATAATGATGTGTTTTTGTAAGTATACCTATGTCCAAGTTTATTATAAGCTCCCCAATTGCCATTGAAGCCGAGATCGAAGGGCAAAAACCAAAGTCACACTCACTTTTAACATAAGAACAATGTGGCAAAATTAATTAAGGTCCCCTTGGAAGCGTGTACGAACGAAGGAAATGTTTTAAAGCGGCGCTCCACGGAGGGCTACGAATGCAAGTCATCGACGCGGCGGGCGGATTTACAGCGCAATAAATTTTAACCGAGAAACAGAGCCTTATCTGCTAACAGCTCAAATGAACTGTCTCGCCGAGCAAGAAATAACACACCGCCGTATCGCTAAATGCAGTAAACACGATCGCCGACGCCGCCCCGAAAGCACAAGTTGTGCCAACTTATAATTTCTAACGAAACAAAAGGCAATACATCAAAAGATTTAGCAGCATGTGAATGGAACCGCGACCGAGTCGCAGTTTGTTACACAGTAGTAAACCTCATTCGGCACGGACCGGGAATATGGTAGGTAGCAATGTGTGCCTATCAATCACTAACATTGTCTTTGTCCTGCAGCGTGCAGCGCTCACACGAGACTATACGGATTATGACGCTGTTTATTCAATTAACTGTTAATAGCCTGTCGTAAGATAGCGTCGAGTTTTATGCTGTATAGCATAAATATACGCTATCTAGGTACGGTTTAGTGATGATGACGCATAATATCCCATGTTCTAAAGAAGATTAAAATTGTTCATGGCCTAGTAGCGTAGTTGCATGCATGTCCCTTAGTCTCGGGGCTGGCCTCATGTTTACTGATGTCAAATGGCAGTGGCATTTAGATGAGCGGGTTATCCTTTCCGTGGGCGCCGGCCTCGTCGGGCCGGAGGGTAATGAAGTGTGTCCGCTCAGGAATGGGTGCGCTAAGTGAAACGATACCGGAGATGAGACGAGCATGCCGCATGCCTGCGTTCACATTTCATCGCGGCGCTGCCCGGCCGCAAAGCGAACCAACTAATACTAGCCCGAATGTATTTTGGCTTTGCATTTGTGTATTGGTGATTCGTTTTTTAAGTTTAGGTACACATTTATATTTTGTAAACCAACGCACTTACTACCCCTCTGGTGTTCCAGGTGTCCATGGGTGGCGGTAATAGCTTACCATCAGGTAATCCGTCTGCTCGTTTGCCTCCTATTTCATAAAAAAAATATTTTCCTTGAATTAAAAAAATATTTATTTCAGACTCATAGAATCCATATCTTGTTAGTCTCACTTAAACTCTGAATCCTATAAACTAAATGTCAGTAAATTTATAACAAAATTAAAACTATAGGTAAAATAACACTATCTATTTCCCACTTATAACAAATAAAACATTCATAAAACAAATTATTAATTAAAACATTCATATAGTTTTAATCAAATAGTGCACATTTGTTTTTTTTTTTGCTTTGTACGTAAAAGGAATATGTTACCCAGTTCAACGCTCACACTTGTGCTCTAACTCGTTCACATCAAATCCTTTTCAGGACAAAGTTACAAACGGCATCTTTTATACGTAACTGATGACTTTACCCAGTGCTACGGAAATGACATCTGACACCGAGGAGCGCAGACAATATCAACTCTCCGAGCGACGGACTTATAAAATATTTACATTTTGATGTGTTTAGGTACATACGTGCTCGTATGAAAATTGAAAGCAAACAAATTTTCAATGTGAAAATACTGTAACCTACTAATTAAATTTCATCGTATTAAGTCTGAAACCTCTTTACAAGATTAAGACCGTCGCGGGTAGTTAATGTGCTATGTTCCGCTTTTCATTTCCATTCATACACTCTCTTGCCTTTGTTGACGGAATAAAAATAACGAGTATATACGCGCATTGTAGTGGCACACATTACATATTTACCCACATGTACAAAGCCTTGAGGTGCCTCGGAAGCGCGCTTAAATTAAACGCAAACATTGTACGCATAAAAACAGCGCAAAGAATTTTAGAATGATTTACTTACTTACGGGCGGGTTTTGAAAAGAAAAAGAAAATGTGTTCGAAAATTAAAAGGAAGACGGGGTCCCTTGGGCGCGGGGGAGGTGAGGCACAATCAGAGCTCGCCGATGGATGGCAACCTTAAATACCAACCTTAATTGAACTGCTTCCGGGTAGCGCTACATAAATACACCGCGTGGCATTCCTCCACCGCTACCTACCTATCCACCTACTAAATGCAATTCCCTTGATGACTAGCAAAATAGTACCTACCTAATTTAAACGACTTTCTGAGTTATCTGTGCGCTGGAGGGCGTATTAACATAAAAGAGGTATTATAGGTATTATATTTACTATACCTATATAAGTTACGTTTGACATAAATAAAATTTGTTTAGAAGTTTCCGATCACGATGTAATAAAAAACTGTATTCAACTCATTACAGAACTATTATTTAATTACGAATCTACTTAAATACATTTTAAAGGTAATATAGCTTATCAAGGTAAACAACCTAGACACATCTATTAATAAGAAAAAACTGTAGTGTTTTTGCTATTTCACCAATATCTGTGACATGCAAAAGTATTAACAATTTGAATTTTCAACGAGTCTCCGGTATGCAACGACCTTCCATGTACATATTATGCTGTATAAAACATCTAGTTCATTCACAAAGTTTTATCTATTTTTATTTTTCATTTGACAAAGGGGAGGTTTACTTGATAAAAATATTGTCTGTCAGAAGATAGCGTTTCGCATGTTAAAACGAGGTCCGCATTTTAATGTGGCGCAGGCAGAAAAGAATAAAAGATGTGGCTCCAAGTAAATCGTACTTTCGTGTTTTTGGCTCGAGGCTGTTCGTAGCACGCATACGGATGCTGAAATGCTGCTATAACTCTTTACTACCTACAATACCAACTTATGCAACTAAGTACGTGGAGTTCTTTTAGTTTAAAACTTCCTTAAGGCGTGTATCTTAATGTAACTGGGAATAAATTATCTTCTCGACTACGTTGACGTCGGTAAAATATTTTTGATTACAAAAAGAGAAAGAAGTTTGCGAATAATATCCAACTTCAAAAAATTATAATTAGGCAATTATTATTTGTCTTGACACAGGATTAATGCTCTGGTCTTAGATGAAATTGAGAAATCGAATATACGAGATATGTATTATAAAATACGAGATACATTAGGAAATATTAATGCCGATGATAAATAGCGACGTGCAATGGAAATTACAATCTTGGAATAAATCTTCTTTCGCAAAATTAATCCTCGAATGAGTATTTGAACGAGTATGGATCTGAAATGGTGTCGTGCGTTGAGAAATGTAACGGAAGCTTAAAATATTTTGGAGAGCGATGTCAGGCAGTCAGACGCCCGGCGCCGCCGGCCGCGAGCCCAAGCCTCCAGGAAATGAGGCTTTCTGTCCTTCGGGAAATTGTTCCCCCAATCATAACGCTTAGTAAAATCTCTTTGCTTTCAAAGACTTTAAAACTGATGGAAATTTTATCTTTATAAGGGCATCGCGAGGGAATCAATGCGGTTAGAAAGGAACCTAAATGCGGTTAGAAAGGACCAAATGAAGTGTGAAATAAAGAAATGAATAAACAATTCATTGTTGCTGCAAATAGGAAGAGCATTTTAATTATTAAAGAAGCGAGTTGTTTAATAAAAGCTAGCTTTGGTCGGGCGAATCAAAGCTACCTTTGATCAGGCGATTTCCCGAAAGGTTTGCGATGGCGATGGGGCTGATAGCCGCCGCGCGAGCCGCGCGCTGTACGTACCTACTTATTTAATCTTGATTAAATAAATAAAGCTACCTACTAATAAAAAAAAAAACAAGTGTTACGTATAATAATATATCCTTTTATATTTAAACTATTAATATTATATTATAAACCGTTCTTTTTCCTTTTGTTTCAAAAGAATGTTAAATATACCTGCAATAATACTTTTGACTTGAAACAGTTAATTGTTATATTGCTGTTAACCTGACTACAAAGTTTATCTAATTGTCTTGCACTTCAAAGTTTATTGTTATCAGAATAAGGTATCTAAATCGATTCAATTGAAATAAGACGTGTGGGATATAACATTAAAATCAACGACCCTAAATCGTCTCGTAGGAACAAACATGTCCAGTAAATCATGACATCCCCTCTAATAAATATGAATACTATATCAATCAGTTTAAATGTGTCGTAGCTATTTATAGTTTCTTCAATGAACTGTAGGGAAGCGCAGAGGCGACATACGGTCGGCGCACACGGTTCACAAAGGACCAATTGACGGCTGTCCAATGATGAGTGGACTCACAATGCGTAACATGATTTCCATTTCCTATGACACGTGTGGCGACCACAGTACCACTTGTGTAAAGGTACTGTTCGGATTCAGACTACAGCCACCAGCCTCTTTAGGTACTGGTGCAGTAAGGCGGCGTGACTAACTGCCGAATGCATTGCTGCCGCAAATGTCAAAGATCGGGTCATCAATAATTAGTATTGACTATTTGTTGAATCAACATCGATTTGACAGTGAGACAACAAATAATCAATTTTAAATTGGACTTTATACGGGGTGGTTCATAAGTCGTGATCAGAAATAGTCATGTGTTTCTTCCTCTCTATGTTTAGTATAAACACTTGAATGTAAGACTATTGAAAAATCTGTGAACGTATTTTTTTTATATTAAGTAATATTTTAACTGACGTTTACTGTGTCTCATCGTTACCCGACTTGTTGCATAGCACTGTCACGGACTCATGGCATATTAATCAAATAATTAAATCAACCTCTTTAAATCTGCTGGCTGGAAACGAAAGAAAAAGTAATATTTATAATGACAAAATTCATAAGTCATAACTTTACGTTGTTTTCATTGCAATTAAGTCACGTGACTAGTAGGGTGACCAAGAATATTGATAAATAGGGATATATTTAGATAATTAATGAAGGAGCTAATTAATTGTGATTTGAAATAGCGCTTCGCGTTAGTTTAAGCAAGCTTTATCGGGAAATGTGGTTACTGTTCACGACTTAAATATTATCCGTCTATACAGGACACATGTCAAAGTTGGCGCGATTTAACCCCAATTTACGGTGGATCTTCTAAACTTTAGTAATAAAACCTTAAGGAACATAAAAGTTTTCAACAAAATTGGTTTAAACATTGGACTGCTTGGAAGAACTACGTGACAGGAAGAACCGCGATCGGAGGGAGATGATTGTCAAACTTCAAGTTTTCGATCTTCGATCAGACCTTTTAACAAAGATTAGGGCCGAGAATTCGTAAAGGCTTTAAAATATTAGTTAAAGATTATCTCGTATCAAACTTTAGTATTGTATTGAAAATAAACTAGGATAGTGTATAAAATATAAAATGTGCGGATATTGCGGATATTTTTTTTTTCATAAACGAGTATATGTATAGGCAATTTAATGATTCGATTGTAACAGCGATACGTTAGTCTTACGAGAGGAGTGACGTTGACAGCTGGACTGAAGCCTTGTTCCACGAGCTAATTTATCGTAGCTAATGAAGATAAATCAACTCACGCAACTAACCCAGCGTGACTCCACTATTCACTAATTTGTTTCAAGGATATTATCAATATTAAGTAACTTTTTACTCATGAAGAAAACCACCCAACAACTAATAAAAACGACACCGTCACTAAATACATGAGCCAATATCGAAGTTATGTTGGGGACGGAAGTTCTATCTGTTATTACATTAACGTCACACCAAATCTGGTTTGTCCGAACTAAGTCCCATCAAATAATAGCGCCCGTAGCGTACAACGGATAGCGATTTCGTCGAGCAACCGGGATGCGCCCAATTCTCGCTAATAAACATCTCCAATATATCGACCTCAACGTACGCACCAGACAGGCAATCAACACCTCTATTTGCTTTGTGATAAGAGACAGAATCGGTTAATTTTATTAGTTCACATATCCAGTAGCAGATGCCCATGTAGGTACCCACTGATCTCCATAGAGTGATGGCGGTGCGATCACATGAATGTTCTATGTAGGCGTTTAAGATATTGGGCTCTGAAAAATCTAACGTGAGCGCTCGGTACTTTATTTATTCATGGGCAATATCGTTAAAGGTTTTTCTGGGTTTATTTCGGGGAAGGGGCGTATTGGTAGCGTATCGTGGAAACATTTATCGATAAGTAGTCATAGGCAATGCAGTAATAATGACGGCATCGTGAAACCGCGCGACCTCAGGACCCGCGGAGCGGCATGATTCACCAGCGCTTCGCATTCCTTCTGCGGCCGCATAGCTAATAGGAAATGCCACATTGCAATAAATTCGTGAGGTCTAGCCCACGTCTATGCTAATAACTTTGGTGTACATTCTTGACATTCTTAGTGCTTGATGGCCTGATTGCCGTCGTGTTTCATTAACCTAGACTACGCTGGAAATCGCGAATCAATTAGAACGTTATAAAATTGTTAAGTTCTCGGAAATACCCGTAGATTGGTGTAAAAACGTTTCAAAAGCGAACCATTACTATTTGCGCATACGTGGGGAGACTGGCGAGTTCTGAGCGAATTCGAAGACACAAATCAGCATGTGTCCGCGCAGCTTTCGAGCGCATACTGAGGCGAGTAGTCGGAATCGATCACGGACCGTTTCATCCGATTTCAACCGTTGATTCATACGATATGAATAAACATTGGCGAGATGATGTAGTGTAATTAAAAACTGCTACCAACGGTGAAGCGATTTAACGATCCGGTTATGAAACTTCAATTAATAATCAATACACAAACAGCGTTTATGCAGCGTTTACTTCAGTTGTCACGTTTCCCGTCTTTATAATACCAATAGTAATAAGATAGTGATCTAACCGCAAGGTTAAAGTGCTTTCGTATTGAGATTTGACCCGTTATTATCAAATTTTATTGATATATCTGTTTCAGATATGTGTAATTTTACTAATTCTTAAGAACCAAACCTGCTTCTAATATATATATCCACTTTGTTTACTAAGCATCATACTCTAGTTTTATGATGTAAAACTTTTATCACATGATAAGCATAACTGTCTGTTGCCAATTTTAAAAGTACAAAATTGTCGACTGAACAAACTTATAACTAGGTATTCAAGTTTCACCTTATTTCGTAATTAGTCTAGCTTGAACGGACGCGCAACAAAATAGATTAAAAGGTTTGTATGAAACGCACGCAGCTACCCCCTTAATTAGTTTAGGGGGTGCGGCTGGACTGCGCCTTGCAGGTAGGTAGCAAGTAACTAAAAATATTATACAAACGCTCTTGATATTTAAATACAAATGTGGAGAAATTCATAATAATATTATCCATTAATTCGCTTTAAAACACAGTTTTGTTTGTACCGTTACCGGAGAGCTTAAATTTTAATCAATCCTTTATTCATTAAATGTATCTTTTATTATTCATAAGAATAAAGCCACGAACACAGTTTTTCACGAACATTGTCCCAATAGTCGCCACCTTCAATCTTGCTTGCAAACAGTAGAGGTGACTAGCGGGTTGTCAACTATTCTAATAACACTGTTCAGATCTTCAGATATTAATTGCTCTTTCTGAGATTCCTTATTTTATAACCTTATTTAGCCGGTGTGGGACTTCGACGATTTACAAAAGAATATATTCATTTGAAAACCTTAAAAAAGTAAGATAAATGTACTCGTAAATGTAAGATATCCGCCACGCATGCTTTATCATATATTAAATAATAATATAAGTTAAAGAAAGTTACGGTCACGAATATCTGGTTTAAATGTCCTTATCATACTGGCAGCGTTACCGCGCCGAAAGGTCAATGAGATCGGTTGAACCAGGTAGATCCGGACCGAGGGTCGCATCCCCTATCCCTCAGCCGCCGACTGAAATCCTCTCCCGAATTCCTTGGCCTCCAAAGCCCTAGGTCTCGCAGTCTGGACTGCAACTGACACAAATACGTACATCGTCTCCAGGGCAGAGTAAGTACTTGGCATGCTTCCTTTTGGCCCCTTACTCCGCGGCTTACAGTGAAACTCGAGACGGCGCAAATGTACTGACGCACGTTGCATTTCACAAGAGGCATCGACCCCTCTGCCATGGAAGTATGGAACCAACGCAACGTCAAACCATTCCCATCTGTGCGGCACAACCTAATGTAAGGCTCCAAACTCCAGGTCAACATAAATGATAACATGATGCCTTGAAAAGCTTGGTGACCGTCTTCTTCAACCATTACCCCATAAATGCACAGATGCGCTTCGCACGCCTTACACCCCGAATGCAAGGCAACCGCGATTCATAAAGAGTTATTACCTAAATCTGCGTCTAGCGAGGGAGAAGGCACGTGTAGCCACGCTCCTGGCTCAACCCTAGAAGCGTTAGAATCCCTAACATATTTCCAACGGTCCTCCTGCACAAAATTTCGTCCCCCCCCCCCCCCCCCTCTGAACAATGGGACCCACCGCTCATCGCCACCGCAAAAAGAGGTGCACTTAGTAGTGCCTCCGCAACAAACGGTACGTTATGTATCACCATTATTAGACAAAATCTGAGTGAAAAATTCAAAATAATGTCAGAATATTACACTTATCAATTGGGAACATAATTATAATGTTTGTTGGACTTAGACATATTTACTAACAGAAATTCCGTTATTACCTACTCTTATTTGTATGTAAATTAGGAACAAGTTAACAAGGCTAATATGCACGTGAATCATATGCAAACGACTAGATTACCACATAAACTAATGAGATTTTTTATTTTATCTCTCTTCAAGTATGAGTTACAATTGCATAGTAATTACGAATAAATGCACTATTAGAGTTTAATTACACAATTAACTTAAAAGTCCTAGTTTAAGGAGTCCGTCTCCCTACCGACAAGGCTTATGCATCGTGAAACGTGAAAGTATCCTGTGTTTTGCAATGGCTATCGCATGGCAGTCAATAAGGTCGGGGATCGGTTGCCGATCAAATATTTACGCCGCAAGATGGAGCGTGATGCGGTCGGCGCAAACACGACACCGACGCCAAGCTCGGTGGCGTCTGTGGACTTTACTATCTAGCTAGACTGGATATAACATAATATTTGTATATACATAAAGTACAATAAACTTACCTATTTTACGGTACGACTACCTATATATTGGTATATAATGTTTCAGGCATTGTTACGTCAGTAAAGTGCAATAAAGTGAAAAAACCGGCCAAGAGCAAGTCGGGCCACGCTCAGTGTAGGGTTTCGTAGTTACTCTTCCGTCACAATAAGCTAAACTGGAGCTTAAAGTATAGTAAATTGTTAACCAAAGGATGAAACGGTACCTTTCACGCGAGTTGAACAAATAGGCAAATTTGCATAATCAGTACATAATTAGGTAAAGTAAGTCTTTTTACTATGAAGGGGGAACTTTTTGCGATAACTCAAAAACAGCTAAACTGATCATGTCCGCTATAGTTTTCATTTAATGTCTTTCTTAAGCTCTACTTTCACGATTTTTTTCATAATTTTTGGACCTATGGTTCAAAAGTTAGAGGGGGGGGGACACAATTTTTTTTTCTTTCGGAGCGAGTATCTCCGAATATATTCACTTTATCAAAAAATGTTTGTCGAAGACCCCTATTAGTTTTGAAAGACCTTTCCAACAATACCCCACACTGTAGGGTGGAAGCAAAAAAAATATTCACCCCCGCTTTACGTGTAGGGGAGGTACCCTCAAAAAAATTAAATTTTTAGATTTTATTGTACGACTTTTTCGGCTTTATTGATTTATATATCCATGCTGAATTTCAGCTTTCTAGCACTAACAACCACGGAGCAAAGCCTCGGACAGACAGACAGACAGACAGACGGACATGGCGAAACTATAAGGGTTCCTAGTTGACTACGGAACCCTAAAAAGGGACATTGTAATCCAGGATATCTCTTTAAGTACCTATTTGACGGCGGTTTCTATAAGGCTTGGGGTGTGGCCTTCCGTCTGATCTACAAAAGAGACTAACATTCATGAACAGAGTCTGTTTAATTATGATCAGAGCCCGTACATTTCATGCCGTTGACATAAAAATTACGTCACGCTATATAGAGTATGATTCTAATTAATATTTTCGTAATAATTAATTATTTGTCAACCTCTTTAGTTAACTGGTATAGATACTTGACAATCAGTACAGAAACGTCTAACTGACTTTCATCTTATTGTCACTCTACTAAACAATAGATTATTAGTTTATTCAATAATACATATTTTTGATTTTTAACAGTGTATTTTACATAAAAAGTATTTATTTTCTATGTGTCAATAGGTAAGTTGTATAAAATATCTCCCTGTATGTTAAATTACGTCATTTTTGTGTCAAAGGCATGAAATGTACGGGCCTTGATTATGATTGACACGCCGAGCGAATTTCACTAAAGTCGGAGTCGGCACAACCTAAGATCACATATCTGACAGTTATTATTATTATTATTATTTAAACTTTATTGCACAAGTACAAGTATGACGTACAATAGGCGGACTTAATGCCTTGAGGCATTCTCTACCATCAACCACTGGGCCAAACAGAAATTTGCTAAGGTGGGTGCAGTGTGAAAAAAATATTCCAAAATTAAATACTAAGTCTAATACTACTAAGCCAGTATACAAACTAATAGGTAATATATATAATACTTTTATAAACTACACAAATTATCATTATAAATACATATATAAATTAATTACATAATATACTATACAATATACATAAATATACTTCTGCATGTGTGCGGGGCAGGGGGGGGGGGGGAGGGGGGGGGGGTCCCACTAGACAGTATCTAGCAGGTGCTTGTAGAGAATTCGTTTGAAATTCAGCTTGTTTGGGGCTTGTCTAATCGTTAGAGGAAGCGCATTCCAAAGACGGATTGCTTGAACAGCGAAAGAAGACTTTAGGAAACCAGTATGGTGAGGGAGAACAGAGAGTTTAAGAGAACGGGCAGAGCGCAGCTCGCAGCCTGGGCGGGGGGTCATAAAGTTGAAGTTACATTTGAGATATTCTGGAGTGGAGGGCTCGAATAGGATAGAGAAAAGTGAGGAGAGTATTCGAAAGGAACGGCGCTGACGTATGGGAAGCCACTTGAGCTGGCGACGGTAGCTGGATATATGATCAAACTTTCGAATTCCAAAAATGAAGCGTATTCCATTGTTTACGAGTCGACAGTTGACAGTTGTGGATTGACCCTTATAGAAATGGCGTTAAGGCTATCAGTTAAACGGCAAGTCTTAAATACATATAAAGGTCGATTCATAAATTTAAAATAAAAAAGTTAATTTAAAAAACTATAGCACTTCTCTATCAGGCTGGTCTTGAAGTACAATAAAGATGTGACAATGACAACCTTTTGGCACGTGCGTAATGCGAACAGATTGCGATTAGGATAATAAGAATACCACAATTCTTTTGTTCTTTTGTTATAAAACGATAAGTATACCAAGCTTTATATTCCTTATATTATATTTCTGTACATTATACCCGTAATACAAACGTTCGCTTTTTTCTTTTCTCCTTATAATGAAAAACAGCAATAACGCGAAAGTATAACATAAGCAGTCATACGGAATGAAGAGTTGGATATATGTAATGTTGCTTATATGGCTCTAAATTAAACGACTACAATACACTACGCGGAAATTACCGGATTAAAAGTTTTATAATAAAGGATTATAAGAAATATTCCTGCTGTTAAAAATTCCAGGCTAAATTCACTCGAGCAGAGTCAGTATCTTTTATTATTTCCTTGTTTCAGTCCCTGTCTATATTGAAATAGTGATTTCTACCATGACCTCATTTCTATGCTCCATTGAACACCTCATAGTCATAAATTATTACTGCAGTTAATGCTAATAATACAAGTCCATTCCGTAGTTCATTGCATCTTCTTAGTAATTCCCATTAGTACCTACGAAATATTATCAGCGATTAACGATTATTCAATTTTGCAAGCTACTTTTCGAATAAACGTTTTATTTTATAGATATACGTTGTGTAAAAAAAACCATAAACGTAATTAATAAATTCTCAATAGGGTGATATCAACATCAAGTCTAAATAAGTCTTACATTTCTACTAGTCGCACAAGGAAATCCATAATCCTATAACCATTGCCTCAGTACGCTGAGTAAGCCTCTCACACATGGTTCTGAATAACCAAAATGAATGGGTGCGCAGGAGCCCTAAGCCCCGTGATTGGTTGGTCGGTCTGACAGCGATGCGGGTCGAGCGAGGTTATGAACCCTCCGATTTAATTGAAGATTCCACCAGGACATAGCATTGTCTGCGTAAATAAAGGACAAAGAAGCTGACGTATGATGATTACAATTTAAATAAGTCATTTAGATTTCAATTAGTACCAAAACAATATGAATTAAAAAGGTGATTAGTCACTGAAACTAAAAATTTCTACCTGCAAAATTGTCCTAGTCTAGATTAAAACTCTACGACCCAGCTTTTCTTAAAAATTATGTTACCTGATAAGTAAAATTGAGAGTAAACAAAACTTGTACCCCGTAAGTTGAGTTACACAATGTTCATGTTTAAAGTAGAAACATACCTGAAACAAAAAATAATCAATGTTTAGTTAATACATTTCAGCACAGAAAGTATGCCCAATGTGAGTACGTATGTATTTAAGTGTGTGTACAGCTATTTCGGTGTAGAAGATGTAAAGATTCATAGCGCGGAAGACAGGTACAAGAAGTAGTTCCAAAGCTCTTTCCAATAAATGTCAACGAAAGGGAATTTTTAAATCTTCAAAGTGTTAACAGTTCGGCTACCGCCCGTTGGTACGGAAACTTGGGAGAAAATCCCAGGTGACTTAACACTTCGGATACCTCCCCAAGACTGGCAATCACGATGGGACTTTAAGGACGCTTCTGACATGAATTTCATAAGCCCGCTTTGCTACCTTATTTTAGAAGGTCGTCAGTCTCCATTATTAATGGCGATCATTACTGGAAACGTTGTTCCGACGTGAAAGGCTACTTTGGACACGCAATTTTTATTCCAACGAAAAGAAATGTTTCAGCTAAGTATTAGTTTTACACGGTCGATCCATTTTCTAGCAGTATTTGTACTCTCTCTTACGTTATGCTCGGAAAGCATGCAGCATTTTGGGTTTCATTTCGCTTTGACTTTGTTCGGCGGCATTGTTTAAGGCAGTAAGTTATGCTTTTCGCTTTGCAGTTTGCTGGAAGGTGAAATGAGTAATATTCTTGGTAGGTATAAGGCGAGTAGCGAAAGCTTCTAAATAATTCGCCGGCGGCGGGCACCTGCAGTCGACGCCTAATGGGCCCAATTATCGACTTTGCCACACGCGGAGAGGCCCATTACCCCTCCCATGCCCTCTTTCCTGCCTTTACGATTCCTATAAGTGATCATGGAAGCATTTGACAAAGCTGGCCGGTAATGGCTTCTCGTATTAAAATATAGCTCTTAGTAGGTACCATTTTGACCGACTAAAAGTTTTCACGATATTTAAAAAACATACATGCGAGTTATTCTTAACATTAAACCCACCGCATACAAATATGACGCAATCGCTATAGCACCAACGATAGTACAGGTTTTATTATAAAATAATATTTCAGCCTACGAGTATATACGTCCCACTGCTGGGCACAGACCTCCTCTCATGTTCGAGAGGGTTTTGGACGATAGTCCCCACGCTGGCTCAATGCGGGTTGGGGACTTCACCAAATAGCTAGTGGTGAATACCAAATGATATTATAATAAATAAATGATATATTAAGGTTTTATTATATTGAAGCAAATCGTTTTCGCTTTATGAGACATTAATGAAGAAAAATCTAAGTTCACATGCGGCACTTCTTACATGACATCTATGTTCAGTAAGTAAGTTTAACATTATTTTGTCATTTTTGAACTGGTAGCTTTGATAAGGCATCATATAGGTATGTTTATTCGGTCAAACAGTTTTCAATCGTACATTACGAAAAAATTAAATTAACATAACACAGGATGGTCCATCCTTCAACTCAACTTTCGTAATCGGTACTTTGCCGGCCGCGGGGCGATCATCGCGCGAGGAATTGAATCTAACAAATTTGACATCTCTTCCATTTCACAGTAATGAAAGATAAGAAGAAATTCCCTCAAGCGACTTCTCGAAAGAATTACTGCCCATTCCGGGTCGACTGTGTCCCGGCTTCCGGGTAGCTACGACATAAATCTCATAACTTCCATAAAATGAAAAATTGTTCAGAAGTTTAACATTACTTCTCCGACACGTATTGATTTGTTTTATGAATAGCGTAACCATTTTTCCATTTTACGGATATTACCCCTTTTTATACCCTACCAAATTTTTAGTGGGTATGCTAGGCTTCAACTCCCTTGAGATAAGGCCTAATGTTAACCTTATGTGTATTACATCTCATGCAAATATTAAGAGGGGAGTCTGACTGCTTGGACTTGATGGCAAAGCTTTTTTGTTCCCGACAACTACTTACGTGCTCGTAACCATCGCCTCCTAGCGAATGGAACCTTTCACACGTTAGCACACCAGTATTCTCCAATCGTCCGCTCTCAGACACTCCTCAACAATTTTTTATTTTTTGCACCTGACTGCGACTTGTTTGCTGACAAAAATCATAAACTTTTTAAAGATTTTTTACGTTATTGTGAATCAGCTTTTTAATTATTGTCATATTTATCATAAATGTATTTTTATTACCTAGTTTATAGCTCTATTACTACTTAATTTTACAGCGCATTGGCGCCCCTTAGCTGTAATGCTGTAAAATTGTATTTCAATAAATAAATAAATAAATTTTATGGTGTGACAATGTTAAAGGATGTTTAAAGTAACATTTCAGTAACTGCTCGTACGTTGTACCTATACATAGTTGTACTATATTATGTCAACTTTGTGACTTAGAGCCGCGGTAACGAAAATTTAACCCACTTAACGCCGGGACAGTGGGACACGTTACATTTTCTTTAGCAACAATGTTAGTTTCAGAATTTTTCAAAGCGTCCTACAGTTACACACTATATGTGGCATTATCTATGAAAAGGGACCTTATTGTCGATGGCGCTTACGCCGCACTGCGTCGCACAGCGTTGTATTTGTATTGGACCATCGTTTATAACGGCGGAAGCGCCATCGACAATAAGGTCCCTTTTCATAGATAACGTCACATATCATTATTTTTTAATATTTTAATGAAAACTTTAATATATTTGGGAAAGGAGTAGGTGAGACTTAGCTTAAATAGTTATAGTACTTAACTCTTGACATGCATATAGGCAGTCGTATTTATTTAACATTTCAAATCTACACATAATATTTTACTTGTTATGGCTATTACCTAACCCTCTTTAACTCTTAACGAAAAGGACTCACGTGAAGCCCCAATCTGGCAAAATATACATGCAAGTAGCCACAGCGATTGTTATTCACGTTATCAGTGCTGGGTAAGGAAAACAAGCGTAGCGTCGTCGCACATGACATTGTTGGGAGTTATCAGTGACATCCGCACGCCGCGTGACGAGGGCGGCGATAGATAGCGAAAGCCAACCCTACGCTTCATTACAAATAACTTAAATTACACAATGTCAACTGAACCTTGGAACTTGCATGGTTTCCTTCGTTAGCTAATGTTGTGAAGTGACGTGAGATGACTGTTCAGTGTGTGACGGACAGTAATACATGATTCAGCATTCACCCAACGTGCGATATAGTCACGGATTCGCTATCTCATCGAGCGACTCTGCGGCACTCTCATCCTTTTGTCCTAAGTGCAATTCGTTTGTTAACTAAATAAAACTCACAGTGAAAATGAGGGTTCAGTACCCCTAGTGTAAATTTAGTCGATAGCGAAACGTGACGTACGCGTTTGCGTTAAGTCTCATTTTGTATGGGTTTTTGAACAGCGCGCCAAGCGGGACGTTTTGGAAAGTCAAAAATCTCATACAAAATGACACTTAACGCAAACGCGTACGTCACGTTTCGTTGTCGAAAATATTTACACTAGGGGTACTGAAATGTATATGATGTAGGTAACTATATTTTAAGCAGGAAATCGCAGAAATTACAGATTCTACCACTACACTTTATATATTAGATAGTGTCATTTACGACGACGCGTACCTTGACTCGTATTTTCATGTTATTAAAGATTGGATTTGACAAATCTGCGCTTCCTCGTGGATGACACGAGGTATATATATAACAAAGTCCCCCGCCGCGTCTGTCTGTCTGTTTTGTTCGCGATAAACATCATGCGGTTTTCACCTATTAATAGAGTGATTCTTGAGAAAGGTTTAGGTGTATAATTCGTTAAGATTTTTTGTAACCCCTGCGAAGCCGGGGCGGGTTGCTAGTAGTCAATAAAAATGAGCCATAACTTGACTATTACACAAATTAACTATTACATAAAATTGTATCATTAATCGGCACAATATTTCCTATTTGCAGAACAGCCGCATGTGATTTGCATATTAAATTGCTCAAATACTTAGTAAAACTACAAGCCAGCGCAGATTTGAATGCCAGCGTAGGCATTTATTTACTGGGGCTTTCAATTCTCATAAAAATTTTAGCGTGCGTCGAGCAACACAACTGTAGATTTTACAGCGACGAGAAAAGTTTAGACGGAAAACCGCCTAAAAATAAAGGCGACCACTACAAAGGTATCAAAAACTACCCAACTGCGGTTCAAGTTTAATTAAATCCTGTTGTAATATAACAATGATACCGAGTACGTTTCTGGAGGGCCGCAAAAGCAAAGCTCAGCCTGGCAACCGTACCATACAATTCTTATCTACATGCTTCGTCGAGCACCTCTTATTTTATCGTGAATTGCAATAAAATATCAGATAAGAAGTAATAAAAGGTTACGTGAATAGCGTGTGACGTCAGTAAAATTATTCAGAAATCATGACTTGAAACCTAAAAAATTGCATTGCATTATGTATGTTGTACCTATGTTTTACCCAGGTAAAAAATTTTTTTTCATCAAACCCTTACGTGTGGGGTATCTATGGTTAGGTCTTCACAAATGTTATTGAGGTTTCTAATATCATGTTTTTCTAAACTGAATAGTTTGCGCGAGAGACACTTCCAAAGTGGTAAAATGTGCCCCCCCCCCCCCTTCTGTAACTTCTAAAATAACAGAATGATAAAACTAAAAAATATATATAATATACATTACCATGCAAGCTTCCACCGAAAATTGGTTTGAACGAGATCTAGTAAGTAGTTTTTTTTAATACGTCATAAATGGTACGGAACCCTTCATGGGCGAGTCCGACTCGCACTTGGCCGCTTTTT
Source organism: Cydia pomonella (assembly GCF_033807575.1). Taxonomy (NCBI): domain Eukaryota; kingdom Metazoa; phylum Arthropoda; class Insecta; order Lepidoptera; family Tortricidae; genus Cydia; species Cydia pomonella. Next base: position 11,627,302 of record NC_084715.1, read on the forward strand.
TTATTTTATAAATGTCTATCCTGTTTTAATTTATTTTTAATGTTGCTTTTTTACATTGTAATGCGATTGTGTTGGACATAATATGTTGTCTTAAATAAACGGATTTATTATAATTATTAATCATCGGCTATGTTGGGTATAGGGGCTCGCCGTGACGAAATGGTGAACACAGTAGAACTTTTAAACAACTTATATTTCGAAACACACACAATACGTACAAAAAAATAGAACTTTAAACTGACAGTTGTGCGTACGGGCGCTCGCGCGGATAGCATGGACCGACTGACTGTCATACAGCGCACATACAAAACCAGATTAAAACTACCCTTAAGTTTAGATTTCTTAATCTACCTATTTATTTATTCAAACAACATTTAGCAATGCAAAATATATATAACAAAATATGAGCGTCGCTAACAGGCTAGTTGGAAAAGAAGTCTTCCTAGTCTAAGGTTGTCATCAAAGTCGGCGGTTAGAGTCTAGTTTCCTTAAACGTAATCTAGCTCTACCTACAATATCTAAAGGTAATGGTGATCCATAACAAAACTTGCTAAACTAAAGCAGTTGAACTCTTATGGAATCACTTCGGTGTCTGTCCGTCTGTCTATCAAAGCCGTTCATGGATGATGTTTTGGTTTTATCGATTAGTTAACCCACCAAACTCCATCTTACTTTCTTGCCTTGTTTGTGGGTCTCCCTGCTTTGTGTGCTACGTTCGTAGTTATAAAGCGTCCAGCAAAATGTTTGGCAGCCCTAGTCTAGAAGTCTAGATACAGTGAACCCCGACAGAGCAGCGATCAATCTGGGCTTTAATAGAGGCGGCTGACCCAGCCGGCGCCGCGGCGCGCCGCCGCCGCCGGCCGACGCACCCGGCCCGACGACACCACTCAGCACTTTACCCGCTGTCTCCCGCAATCTGTGTTGCCATGTATACATTTTAAGCCAACAATACAGATTACAGATTTTGATTTATCTGTATTATAGCCAAAAATACCTCTATACGTCCACCGCCATGTAGATCAACTGTTGAAACCGATCCACACTCCATTCTGACAACTGCCTACCTACCTACTTATCGAACGTACGCAGTTTTCAGAGTCACAGACGAGACGTCAGGCTAATCTAATCTAATCATATGACAATAAATATAGGTACATTTTTAACCGAAGAGTCGTAGTGCCAATGCCAATTACTCAATGCTATTTTTTGTAGAGACAGCCAGTGTATGCCGATTGGTCTACTGTGGTCTACTTTTGGTGATTTAATAACCGATATTAGATAATAAGAGTTTATTGATAGAGTAATCCATGCTAATGCATCCATCCGTGCGTTCACGCGTTTTGGTAATGTTGCCAAACACTGCCCGCTACGTTACTATATAAGCTAATGTAGATTCTAACCAAAAATCATTATTATTAATTACTCGTAAAAATAAACACGAATTTCTTTTCATCTAAAGGTTTAGGGTTAATATAGGATTACGTGGTATTTGCGGAAAGTAATAACTCCAGTACATAAAGACTCACCGGAGCGTTGAAATTAATTTTATTTAACGGCACCAGCAAAATTGTTCCTCTTAAAATTATTAATATCGAATTTATTGCGCTCTTTATTTTTCTAATTTGCTACTTATAAACATTATCATCTCGTTATATTTATCACTGATTTATAGCGCTGTGAAAACGTAATATGAAACCATTTCGAATAATGTTCAGCGAGTCGCTCCATCTGCGACTACATCTTCCGATTCACTGCATGCGCTATCTTTCGCCTCAATGCTTCCACTGAAAGTCGATAAGTGCGTCGACTTAACGGATACATTTGTGAGTTGGCGGAACTGAAATTGCGGTTAGGTATGCGCGTACGTGCCCGCCGGTGCATCCTCGTGAAGTTGGGTGAGAGGCTGCGCGAGCGCCTCGGAACTGTGACAGCGTGGTTGCGGTAGGTCAGACAGCGGGCAGCGTCCGGCGCTGCACTTCGGCTCCCACTAAATATAGCCTGCGCGAAGTGAACGAACGCAGCTCGCCATTCGCGCTCACCGTCGCAGCTTGCACATTGTTTCAATTTGCTTTTAAGCTACAATCTCACGCCTACACTACATGATGCAATTTTCACGTCAGCAGCTGGAACAAGGGTAATTTGCTGCTTAAAAACAGTGAGCAAAATCGCATTTTGCTCACCGAGTGAGACAAAATAACATTCAAGTGTCCTTCATATTCGAATGTCATTTCAACGTGCGGGGCCTAATACAAGTTCGAAGTATTTGGATTCTATTGTCTTTGTCCCTTTCACGTCGTTTCAAAAAGAAAGAGACAAAAAAGTGCATACGTAATTCAACGATATATTGACGGTTTAATAATAGACCCCCGAAATAAGTCAGACCGCATCGGTCCAAAACACCCTACGAGTCTTCATTCGTAATAATTAATTAATGAAAAAAAGTTTAAAATTTAATAAAAATACCATATTTTACGTATTTTATTATACAATCAAAACAATATACTTATACAAATTTACGCAATTGTTACGCAGTAAATAATTCTACTTAACGACTTTTAACTATCTCTACTATAGTTGACAAATAGTAGTATCCGCAATTCGGACCGTATCTTACAAAGTTTTTTTTAACAAAAAAAGTTGACGATTGAAGTGTCAATAATTGATGTTCGTTAATTCATTATTTTCGTATCATTTTATTGAAATTTCTTTCGTTTTGTTTTATTGCGGTAGTTAAAGTTAATTGTTAGAATACCTTCAGAAAACATGAGTGAAATAGTGATGAAGACGGATTACATTTTTTCAGGTTGTATTTTTTGATGGCTGACTGACGGGAAATTTTTTGTGTACTACACGAGATCAAAGTTATTTACATCTCGTGCGCTTTTGAGTCCCTTACTACGCTCAAGATTCTAAATTACATTCACTCGCTACGCTCGTGAATCTATTATAGAATCTTTCGCTTGCACGGGACTCAAAACAAGCACTCGAAGAAATATCAAACTTTGCTCTCTTGTTGTACAAATAACTATTCTCTCTTCCCCATCGCCACCCACTCTTGAATCTCCTGAGATAAAATCTATATCGCATGAACATATCAATCATACGGACCACGATATTATTTGATTTTCTATATGTAGTATCGTTTTATTCGTCTTATTCTGATGTAATGTAACTTGAAGTCTTACGGTCTTTAACTAGCGTTCAATGCAATAAGCACTCAATAGTAATTGAACTTGAAGAACTGGTGGTGTCCTAGTAACTTTGCTCACATATGAATCTAACTAACGAGACAAACTTCCAATGTTCAACCGCTGCACAAAGCCTTTGACACTCGAGATGCATAGGTACTCATGTATGTACGTTTACTTCAGAAGCGGTTTGCACTTGCTTAAGTTGACAACTCAAGTTTACTCGTGAAACTTGGGTGGAAGGAACGTCGACGTCGAGCCAAGTCTCTAGTCGTTACCCGGCGGTTAGTGCGAGACGGGCCGGGGCCGCCTGCTCCAATCATATCTCGAGAACTGTAATTTGGGAGAAACGGGATTGCAATAGAAGGATTGTATTCCAGTTGCATTTGCATGGTAAATTGATTTCCCGTCATATTATTTCTAATACAAATACGGAAAATAGAGAAATAAACGCGGTAAGCGACCTGATGGTACTGGCTCACAGAATAGCCATTTATTTGCTTATCGGACATTATAATGCGCTAGCCGCGATAACGGCACAATAAGTGTAAACCGGCCGCAAGATACCACACAAGTTTACACTCAGATACGGTTATCTCGCCATGTCAATACTCTTTTGTACCTCAGATACGGGAGTCTATTTGCCCTTAATGCGTTGTACGCATTCCTCAATGTTGAATAGCCCGCTGACAATAGGCTGACCCATTACCATTAGCCGAACATCGGTAGAACATATTTAAACTTGGTTATCAACACCGAGATATATTTAGCCGACAAATAGCTAATGTTTTAGAATTCACTTCTGTTTTATCATACTAACATAACAATTAAGCATTATCTGTGTTTTGTCGTTCAGATAAGAAATTCATCGTATTAGCAAACAATAAAACTGAATAGATATTTGATCTTTGCCCCTAATTGTAACTAATTGTTTAGTGAAATATTTATTGTTTATAAACGGGAAGAGATTCCAAGTGCCCCTATTAATATTGTAGCTTTAAGTAAATATGAATCACCAGCGTTTGCTCGCAATTTCGTTTTTGTAGAGCTCTTTAATCAAACTTCCTTTCAAATATTCCCTACGCCTTTTTACCGCTTAAAATTAGAAGATGAATTCCAGGATAAAAAAGTATCTAATGTTATTTCTCTATGTGCCAAATATCATCCAAATTTGTTCAGACATTTTGCGTGAAATAGTAACAAACCAACATCTTCACTGTTATAATATTAGTAGGATATAGCGGATGTTCTCAACTTCAACAACAAAAACCAGATGAGATGTCTTATAATCCGACAGTGTCAGTGGGTAGCTGTCTAACATTATCGCACACTAAAGTCCCGTCACTGGGAGTTCCATCCTCGAGTAATTGAACAATATATAGTGGTCGGGTTGCTGAAAGGATTATACCACAGGACGAGCCAGCGGTTGGCAGCTTCATTACGCCGTGTAGTCAAAGTTCGCTGCTGCCCATTTAATTAAGGATGCGAATATTGCTACTGAAAATTGTACTCGTGTTAAATTGTTGCGTCATGTCAGTTTCAGAGATGCCTCGAATGAATACGAGTATGCTCATTATCGGCCCGATTCGAACTTTAAGATATGTCAAATATTAGGTTTAGATACGAAATTTGTTTAAAGAAATGTAACTTTTGACACTGACATATCCGAGACCTAATATTTGACTTATGTTAAAGTTCATATCGGGCCTTAGGTCCTTAAATATGATTCAATATTGAAACTAGCATTTAGCAGCGCTATTTAAGTTTTATCTCATAGAGCCAAAAAAATGTGGGCTTGTGTGTTTTAATCGGCTTTTACATCGCCCCAAAGTGACCTTATGATCGTAAACTCAGGAACTGTAATTTAAAAAAGGCGAATATTGCTCTGGCTTGTTAAATAATTAAGAAGTTTACTTTGTTTTGATTATTTATAGAAACATACTTGGCAGTAAACGGCGGGGGCGTTTACAATACAATAAGGAGTATTGCACACCTCACATAGTTTACAATACATATACAGAAACATAAACAAAGAAGAAGAAAGATTGGATAGAGGTTACAACAGGAGGTCTTATCGCTTAAGATCTCTTTCAGACAAGCTTTGGGTATCGGAGACAATAAAAGTATAATATACGGTAGGTGGCGTAAAGAAAAAATTAGAAAAGTCGAATTGAATATAACCAAACAACACAAAAATTAATATAAATAAACATACTTAAATACTTATAACCATAAACATACATAGACTTACATACATATATAACAAAGTATATATTAAATAATAAAACAACAGTGTCATTAATAAAAAACTAAGGAAGGGAAACATAGTGTTCTATAAGGTTTGATTTGAAGGAGGTAATAGATTGAGAACGTCTTAACTCAACAGGGAGAATAGTCGAAAGGCCTGAAAAGTAAATGAGCATTTATACAATTTCGAAGAGGAAGATGACACAGATGCAAATTTTGAGAGGATCTAAGAGAATCAAGGTTAGAGAAACGCTCTTTGAGATAGCGGGGAGTTGCAGGATTAAAAAGCATAGAATAATAAAAACACTGCATTAAAAAAAAATCAAATCTAACTATATTTTATCAACCGACTATCGCGACGCGTACCTACGTAACTTGTATTGTTTTGTTAAATACCTATATATTAATACTTATTTAGTTAAACGTGTGTCAAGGTAAGCTTGTTTTTATGAAAAGTAACATTAATTTTAACGTTACCTAAATCACCTTTTTCCTATTTAGACTATTCGTTTTACTTCTTTAATATTCTTTATCCATTGAAAAGAAGAGAGGGTAATGTATTCCGCGTATTTACATACGTTCGAATTAGCCCAAGGGTTCAATCGATTAGGCATATAAGACAAATATAATCCAGGCCCTAATAGATATTTAAACCTTAAATACGTAGGTTACTAGATGAATTTTGCAATAGACAAATATGAAACAAATGAGGTGGCCTATCTATCACATATATTTTTTTAAACTATATTTTCATAGACAATGTTTTGACGGAAAACATTAACTTTATTTTCAAATTTACTTATTAAAATATAGATTATACTTTGAAAACGTCAGCGAGGGCTTAGGGCGATTCATTTTCATTTCATACAAAGTTAAGATTTTCTAATAAGTAAATTTAAAAAGAAAGTAAATGTTTTCCAGCCAATCAGTGTCTATGTTTGTTTCATATTTGTCTATTGCAAAAATTATCTAGTGACCTATGTAAAGAATTAATTTGCCTACTTAAAGGATTTATGATTCATTTATTTTCAAATGTTCATGTAGCAGAAATACTGCTGCACTAAATATAAAATGAAACAGGCGCACGGTGACAGAGCTCTTATCTCTTATCAATCTGCTCTTACGAAGGTCGTTGTGATAAAAGATAAGTTTCAGCGGCACTGCACATTGTAGGCCTTTCTCTACCGGGACTAAATCACTAAAATTATTTGAATTTGCAAACAAGTCAACTTGATAATAAATTGAAATCTCGCTTAGTAACATAAATATTACCTAGGAACGTGTATACACCTAATTATTACTTTAATTAGTGACTCTCATGGCAGAAAAGCTTCTAAACACAATATCACACATTAAATCTTAATTCACTTACGTCATGGTCATGCCAAATACAGGGTAAACAAGTACACTGGTATCAGAAGGGTTATTTCCACTAGTTACCAAGTGGTTACTGGTGGGATTTTTTTCACACCTTTTACCAGTAAGTTTTATACTTAGGCGGCCGGTACACTTGTAAGTTTTACTTACGTAAGTAGGGACACAGCTATACTATAGAGTGAGAGATGAATATCATTATCTCATTCTAACAAATAGCTTTGTCCTTACTTACGTAAGTAAAACTTACAAGTGTATCTCAAGCCTTAGTGGGACAACCTCATCAGAATGAGATCTAACTGATGTCGTTCGGTTTTCGTTTTCGCTACATGTATTGACGCGGGCGAGACGCATGATAACTAAATAACACCGTTCAGATGTCAGTGTAAGTTCGAATAGGCCTGTCTCTAGTTTAATTCCAATAAATTTCTCGCTCACTCACATTTGGTTCACGCTTGCAGAAGCGAGAACACCTAAACCAATACGATTCCAATCCAATATAATCAGGCTTTATTTAATATAGGAATTTAAATTTTAATAATAGGGGTGCAATTCTTTTATATTGTTAGTTCATTTGAATAGAATAACTTGACAGTTGTTAAGGTTGCTGTAACTTTTAAAAAGGCGATTTAGCCACTGATACCCTGTATAGGTGTTTGTGTTTTGCTGATAAGTTCTTGGATTTTTACTAGGTTCATTACATACATATAAGAAGAGAAGTAAGGTAAGGGGCTAGTTGGGCGGAGCAAATATTTATTTTGCGAGTGCGAGTGCAACGCGACGGGAAGTCAGCAGGCGGCGGCTAACGATCGCTGAGGATGTACGACCGCCGGTCACTGGCTCAACTGATTGCATATCGTCTACCCGCTGGTAGGCAGCCGACAAACCAATCCTGTGCCATGTCAATAATGTCCACAAATTCTCGAAGCCCACTGAATCAAGTCATAACATGGAACAATCCACAAACAGACAAGCGAATCGTTCCATAGCTCATCCTCACAGTAAGCCGACACTGTTTATCAACACTGCCGCTACCGCGCGCTCGACACTTGAAAAATGGTCGCATTTTCTAAGCGAAATCGTTGACCCATGCCAGCCACTGCTGATCTGCGAAATGCGTACATGCGATCGAGGACCGAGTTTCGTGAGCGACTCGAAATAGACACACATAAGTGGTGTAGCGCGTGCATGCAGTGATCGATCGCACTCACCGTGCGCTCGCGATGTGCCGCGGCGGTCAGCTGAGCCGTCGGTTCCGGCGTGCGAGACACAGGCACCACAATCGCTGGCTCCTGGCGGGCACTCGGCCCGACCGCAAGCACTAGCTGGAGGCTGCACACGCGGCTCGGAAGCTCCGGCTTCGGATTACGGAGGGCACTCACACACGGAACGCGAACGACTAAATGAGTCAAGCGTAGACGACGTGCATCGCGTCTCTCGCGTGTTAGCGGCGAGAGTGTCGGCGAGCGACTGAGAGTCGCGCGGGGGGGCGCCGGCGGCACCCGCGCCGCCCCTCGCCGCCCACTTCCTCCGATGAATGACAATAATGGAAGACGTTCAACTCGCCCGCAAACCGAATATGAATCATTGCATTAGGGTGCAGCCCCGCCCGAGTCCAGCCCGCGAAACTCCAGCTCGCGCCTTGCCGCGATAAATATTCATGAAGTGCTTAGGCACGGTCCTCTTACGTCTCCGGTGAACAGTGATGGACATGAGGAACGCTTACCACATCTTTACGAGACCACCGCTGCAGTTTTGTCAAAGATTGATTAATGAAAGCGGCAGAAGCAAGTGCTTTTGTTAAGTAGGTACTCTACCTAGTTACTGCAGTGTAGATAGAGCTGGCAATTAGCAGATTCACATGGTGGAGGCTGCGGTCGGAGCTCCACGACACGCTACGACGCTACTAACTAATCTTATCAGCACTAATCTAATCCAACACAACTCCCTCTAGTGTTTTCTTACAATTGTGTCCACTAAAGGTAAATTAGAGATTTTCTGCTGGGAGTTTGCAGCACAATGAACTTTGATGCTTTTAGAAAATCTCATTAAATTGCCTTAAGGGTGTGCAACTTTATTAAAGGAACGAAGTTAGACTCACATAAGAAAGCTATTGTTCCAATTTTATTTTAAAGCTTAAGAGACTGATTCAGCGCGGATTTCTCGGCACATGATCTCTTATGTATGCGAATTACTCTACAAGCTTTTATCTCGGCCACTTCTATGTCCCATTGGCGATATTAAGTTGCGGCAAATATTGCGCAGTACGAAGGCTGGCCTCCGTCGCGGTGCGATCTTTTTTTTTTATTTAGCTGGGTCCTTAAAGTTCATCTCGTCTAGACCGGTTCGCCCACGCCCACGCCCCGCACAGATTTCTGCATCTTGCAACCGACCTGCCATACAAGTTACTTTATTCCCCTTTTTATCCTTTTGCAGTACGCCGATATATTGGCCTCTCCATCGCGTTAATAGCGAAACGATTCAACCGCAAAAAGAAAAAAATATATTTCTAATATAATTCCCTTTCCGACCGGTTTCACTGCCCCTTAATTGATATTGATCTAGTGCCGAATCCGTCATGCTAGTTCTCATTGACAACGCAATTCCAATCGTTTTCAAAAGCAATGTGGGTGAACGCAGCGCAGTGGAGCCATTTGGTGTCTAGTCATAATAATATCAGCTACCAAATGACGTCATTACACCGCAGGACCATTTCCTCAATTTGTTGTACCTTATTTACGGTAAATATATGTAGTTCTTTAATGTCTTTTGCAGTAATGTTTGACATTTTCGATTTTAATAAAACACGCTGTAAAACAACAATGACTGAGAGAGAACAGCTGACTTTAATGATATTGCAAAAGATTGTACATACGATTCTTTCTCAGTTTAACGCAACTGGATAAAATTTAACATACACACTGTTATTACACAGAGAGTTTGACCCCGCTACTGAAATATTAAAAATTGGTAATAAAAGTTAGTACCCGCGTAGAAAAAGCAGCAATCGTACATAATTGACATCAGCTTGCACATGGTCGATTAACACTAAGGAAAATGTTTTTTTAGTTCAGCAGCAATTTCTATGCGGACAAAGTCAGAGGCAGAGGCTAGTACCCGACAAAATTAAGCCATTACGTCCCTATTAGGTATTTACTAGTTACCATTCCCTTTGCGGTTTCATTCACGGCCAGCTACCCGTCTTTGAACCTTGTTATAACTCAAAATAGAATAACAGGAAAAGCGTTAACCTTTTCCTTTAACGGGCAAACACCTTCTAAACATAGTTAACTGATGAATGAAAACTGTGTAGCTGAAATCAAGTAAAGATTTTTATTTACTTTATTTAAAAAAGTAGAGACACGCAATAATAACGCAAATGCTTGTTTACCAAATAAACAACTGCAAATGGGACAAAACTACGGTACTTGATCATTTAATCAAAATTTGTCTACCGGCTTTAGGCCACATTGCTAATTATTTGACAGGTAAAATATTACAAATACTAGGTATTAAATTATTAGACTTCCAAGGTACAAGTGTCAACTTCGCTGTCATTGCTATTTGCTAGTAAGTAAAATAGATCCTCAACCACCCACTGCACATGAGGTCCACATGTTTTGATTTTTTTTTACATATATCAATACAAAACTGGTCAGCCATAATACTGCAGCACCATTTATAGAACCTGAGGCTAATTCTAACTTTCAAATTCCTATCTATTTCATCTCATTTTGACATCACTCGTTTATGCATCTTGTTCTTACTTTACTTATATATATTTGTACGAGCGACATCTGAAACAAATCAGTAACAGTTTTTAAAAGCCTGAATGCTGCTCCAATAAGACCAACAACTGAGTTTGATTATGAAATAGTGCAAGTTCGCAGCACTACGCGGCACCCTGCAGGTACAGTGGAGCGACAAAGTAACTCATTTTAATCCGCAAAAGAATGACGCTTGCTTTAAGTCCGGAACGAAAGGGGGTTAAACGGTTTTATGTATTTCATGCTTGTGAGACGCTTACGTGCGCCTGACTTGAACGTCGGAGAATAAATCACTGATTATATTAATCATTGTTTATTCAAATTTTAGTCCATTCATTTCCATTATGTTTGTTCATATAAGGTACCATTAGCCTTTTAACCGCCGTAGTCTGATATAAAGACACGCCATATCAAGCTCATTTTGCCGCAGTCTGATAAATAAGACAAAACTTCGTGTAGGTAACTTCGTACCGGCGGCGACACGAGCACGCTCGATGAAAAATTCTAAGCAGTTAAAAGGTTATTGGTGATAATTGGGGTTATTTAACTAGTTTCTTAGTATTTGATTAGAAGATGTACGGTGTGTTTTCAATTCATAGCTGAATTTTACGAGGTATATAGAACATAAGTACTACAGTACCTTTTGCTGTGGAACTAACACCGAAATCCAAAAAAAAATTTGGCTCTCCCGTAGAAGATATCGAGATCTGATCAAATCTGTATCATCTGATAAAAAAAAGGTCATTTTTTCATGAAATTTTGGGATTGGTCCCATATTAAGTTGCTCAGTATGGTGTTCGCAAAATATGGCTACCTACAGGTTTTAAATTACGGAATAAAAATTGTAAATAAAGTACCTATGCAGTAAGTTCAATGTGGGGAAGACCAGCATATATATTTGTTTGTTGGCAAGGCAATACCGTCATAAGGCAAGAACTCTCGTAAGTATTTGTATGTGTGTTTCGCCGTTGTAGACAGTCTAACCTGATAGATGGTCTTTCCCACATTAAGAGGAATTCCTAGTTGCGATTTTTCCATACAAACGCTCTCGACTGATTCCTCCCTGGATTTTTAACCTAGAGCAGTGATTTTTTCAAATAAGATGAATATCATCAATATCTGTGCCGCTATGTTTTGCTTTTTTGGATTATTTTATTTTGAAGAAAGATACAGCGCCTCGAAAATCGCAAAAACGGCTCAATTGAATTGGCTGTAAAAAAAGGCACAGTATACAAATATGACAAAAAATATCCAAAAAATCAAAACATAGCGGCATAGATTATTTCTTCCTCTTGCAATTTCCAAAATTTCATAATGTTTAGTTGCGTTTTGGAGGAGGAAACAGTCGAGAGCGAAACCTCGATTTTTGAGTTTTTTGCGAGTGAATTTCGGTCCGAGCTGCAGTTGTCCTTATCGCACGAATTGGAGGCGGAGACAGTTTCTTAATATACGTACACAGAAGGAATAGTGATGGGCATAACATCCTTATTAGGGATTGCAGAACCGGTACTGTTTTAAAGAACTGGGATTTCCCGGTACTTTCGGAACTGGTCTAATTATTTCATTATTTTAAATAAAACGACAGCATTTTGCGATTTGACTCTACCTTTCGTATTATAATTTAATAATCACATTTTCTTTTATTACGTAGTAGGCAATTTTTTTTAGAAATATAGTATTTTACATTGCTCACACTTGTGCGTCACAAGTAAAAGATAACTACTTTGATGTTTGCCACTAGATAGCAAATTTAATGAAATTACATTGACGAGGGGATTTATATATAAGTATCGCAGTCGTATTGTATAATCCGCCGTATTACATTACGGCTAGCCGATATCAAAATAAGGGCCATTTTGAAATGCGGCGGTTCAACGATTAAGGTATGTTGGGTAAATACCGGATGCGGGTGAAGAACGTAGGACATTCATTTCCCCCTAATTTGGCTTTATTTTTTAATATTGGCAACATTGTGTAAGACGCCATTTCATTGCGCCTCGACTGTCAGTGTCCCCGCGTCGCTCAGGGAGTAGGGCTTGTGCTATGTGCAATCACAGAGAGCAAGGTAAATTTCGCGAATTCTTCATTCTATCCGATCTTCCCTCTGTAATTTATTTTGCGTATTGTGATGAAACTGTGTTTGTTTTTGTAATTGTGTTAACAGACCTAGCACTGCTATAGACCGATATCCGATCTTGACCCTTCCAGGTAAAGATCGGACCAGAAACAATCAGATCTTTACCTATTTAAAAAACAGCAGTGATTATCAAACTTTAAATTTTCTTCAATTTACCTACTGACCTTAATTATCACATTTATTGTTTTCTTGATCACACTTTCGTACCATTATTTTTATCCAGTACCACTACCAGTGCGACGGTTACTGACAATGTAATTTTTTTAATTTCCGCAACCCAAAGGTTGCCTTTCAGCGATAAGACCGCATGTTGTTTACCTGTGTTTATGTGTATGTTTTCTTTTGTATTGTTTTCTTTTATTGAGGTGTGCAATAAAGAGTATTTATATTGTATAGGGATGATGATACATGTTGAAATTTAGAACAAAATCGAGTAAAATAGATAGCAAATGAGCAATTTTTCGCAATAAAGTACCTACATATACGGATGCATATGTAGATGTGCACGCATACATACATTGCTAGTTTCGGATACAAAATAGAGATAGGGCTTCGAAATTAGTTTCCTTAAAATGCTTCAAGAGGGCTCTCTTTTCCTATATATTTACTTTACTCTTTACATACGATCCTTATATTTTATCAAAAAAAAAAGATTGTATATCAACTATATATATACATAATTGCAAAATTAAACCAACAAAATCGCAATTTTAATTATTTTCCATACTTCAAGATGGGCTCTCAGTGACCTCGACCTTTTTAAAGAACTACTTAGTCTTTTTGATTTCTAAGTTTGATTCTTATTTTTTTGGCGACCTTCATTAAAAATGACTGGGCACGATTATTTTTTATTTTGATTTTTGTCCCTCCTACTTAAGTACTTAATATCTTCCAGTACATTCCATTCAATAAACAATACATTTACACTGTCCCTAAACCTGTACAGTTCACGAAATCTTAAATTGTCAAAACTTCGCAACGTATCTATTATTTTAGTGGTTTTTTTTTTATTACTTCGGGTAAACCTTACAATAAGAGGTTTCTTAGCACATTGTTTACTTATCAAATTGCCTTATGACATAGGTATCAAAGTTTGAGAGCCACAATTTTACCAATTTTTGTATCAGGGTTAAGATCGGATACAAAAGGGTAGACACCGGACCTATTTCTTTGTGATACCTTATTCTCTTACCATTAGAAGCAACTTTTTTTCACCATCCAATGTTCTCCCTTGATGGCAAAACACTCGTTACCCTAAAAAAAAGTATGTCTCATCTTTACACAGGTACAAAACTAAAACCGTTCTATATTGAAGATTACCAAAATTCAGGCCGAATCTACGGTTATTATTTAACGATTCGCTCCGTACTTCAAGAATCTGTCACGTGTTGAGATCTCGAAAAAACATTTTTTCACGAGTTCTCTCAATTGGTCCCAAAATTGTCCGGCATTATCCCAACATACTTTACCCAGATTGTCATTGCGATACGTTCTTCAATAAGGCGGCCCAAGTTTAGCCCCATCGTACTACAAGTTAAATAGATTGTAGTTTAACCATAGGTATATTTATACCTACTTACAAAATTTCACAACACACCATGATCACTCCCAACTTACTGATACGGATAGGTACAGTCAAGTGTAAAAATATGGGTGTACACATCTTACTCAAAAATATGTCCCATAGCATCTTATTCCAGTGTAATAAGAGCGTATTTAGTACCTATTTATAAGACGATTCTTTCGATACATATTTTTGCACTTGACTGTACGACGACAACCGAAGCTGAGACATCATTCTTTTTTGCAGTTTTTACCTATATGGTAATTAATATCAATCAATCATTTATTATTTCGTCATCATAGGTGTAAAATACATTTAGTACAGGTGATAGGGTGTTTGGTATTAGGGTGTAATAGATACAGTATAATATAAAAATGAAAAACAATATTACGTGGTAACAACAAAAACAACTTGCGTCGGGCAGCGCAGAATAAATTCCATCCGGCTCGCGGGCGATGTCGACGGAACGGCGCGCAATGAGCGAGCGCACGAGTCTCTCGTCTGTGTGCGCGCACTCACACTTAGATAGCTCCGGCTCCCGCCCACCGCAGCGCGACAGAAACATAGCTTAAAAAATTCGAGATTTGAAAAGTTGCTCAGCTAGGAATTGCTCTTAACCTTATACATGATTGACCTTACAAGTATTTAGCTTCCAAGGTATTAGCTACTTTATTTCCCGTCTCTTTATGCTGTAATGTTTTTTAAGATGAAAGTTACCTTCATTAATATACTTTCTTATTATTTTTATGTATCAAAATTGCTCTACATTTCATAGACAACACATGACCAATGCAATAGCGCTGGTGGCCTAGCGGTAAGAGCGTGCGACTTGCAATCCGGAGGTCGCGGGTTTAAACCCCGGCTCGTACCAATGAGTTTTTCGGAACTTATTATGTACGAAATATCATTTGATATTTACCAGTCGCTTTTCGGTGAAGGAAAACATCGTGAGGAAACCGGACTAATCCCAACAAGGCCTGGTTTACCCTCTGGGTTGGAAGGTCAGATGGCAGTCGCTTTCGTAAAAACTAGTGCCTACGCCAAACCTTGGGATTAGTTGTCAAGCGGACCCAGGCTTCCATTAGCCGTGGCAAAATGCCGGGACAACGCGAGGAAGAAGAAGACACGACCAATACAAATATATCCAGCAAAAAAATATTTTACGAACAAACCAGTTATCTCAATTGCGATAGGGGTCTCCCAGCATTCCAGCGCCCGTTTTCGAGACAGTCCCAATCAGTTTTTCGGAACTTAAGTACGACAATTTATCACTCAGTTTACGGCGTTAAATATCGTAACCTGCGAACCGTAATTTCTTTGTAAAAACGTTGAGAGTGGTGACACTCGCTTGTGCCATTCCAACTTCGGAAATCAGATGAGAGAATTTGTGGAAGTATATTTAAGCAAAATACGTGTAGATCGGATTTTGTTTGACAACACTTTTGCGGAGGGGTTAAAGTGATACTAAGGTAAGATTTTAATTACAAAACATCCGTGAGACGCAGACATATTAAATATGAGAGTTACGAGGAGTGTCGTCAGGAGGGTGTCTGCGCCGGTCCGTCAACGCAAGCTCCTGACGACATTCCTCGGTACGGAGTGAAACATGTCGAGCGTTTTCGACTTAAAACACGTGAGTGACCCGTTTTAACATATTTAATTATTAAAAAAAAAAAAAAAAAAATTTAAGACCGCAACTACATATACCCTGCCAAATCATGTGTTTTTTTGCAAATTTCTCGAGTTTGTGAAACTTGTATTTTTCCTGAACTTTCCCTCTAGCATCGGCCTTGTAAAACTTTGAACCTGGGAGTTGGTTAAAGTCGAGCTTTACGTACGTCTCATCATCCATCAAGAGCCAGCCGTTGTATTTGATGAGAATGTGGTCGTACGAGCTCGATTTTTAGCTACTTCATTCTGTTTTATGGTTCGATTTGGCTGCTTGACGGCTATATAGCTCTTATAGCCTGCTCGAAGGCGAATCCGTCTTACAGTACTCCGGTTATTTTTAAATTTTCGAGATAAATAATAATCTGAGAGCCCTGGATTCTGTGCCACTGACCTTAAAACATTCTTATCCAAAATTTTATCTGTAGTCCCAGATCGTCGGTTGATTTGAGGCTTCCTATCGAAGGACATATTGTATCCTTGTATGTTTTTATGACTCTACAAACAGTACTTTTGGGAAATTTTAACGATTTAGCGATCATCGACCCAGACCAAGAGGGATTTTCCAAGTATTTGTTCACAATAGATTTTCGCCGTTCAACTTCCATCATCGATAATTTACAAAAGCAAAAAGTCAACCAACCAAATTTCTAGCATTCATTCTTTAATATATTGACAGCGAATTGCGATTGTAATTTTTTAGTTTTTCGAACGCAATTTTTTTTTTATTTTATGATAATCGCGTGCCAGTTCTATGTGAACTATGCTTTAGAGTCAAACTCGTGGTAAGGCTACAGCTGAACTACATCGAATTGGTAGTTTTCGAGAGGAAATGCTTGAGTTGCTTAAGAATACAGTCGAATCACCATACATGTGCCTTTAAAAATTGAGGAGTTCCCTCAATTCCTCGTGAATTCCTTCATCAGGTCAGAACCAAAAATATTATGGAACCACCTTGGAGGTAACTCCTTTCATAGAAAAAAAGACCTACTCAAATCGGACCACGGGGGTCGGAGTAATCGGTGAACATACTACTTTTTTTATACTACGTCGGTGGCAAACAAGCATACGACCCGCCTGATGGTAAGCAGTCTCCGTAGCGAATGTACGCCTGCAACTCCAGAGGAGTTACATGCGCGTTGCCGACACTAAACCCGCCCCCCCTCGTTGAGCTCTGGCAACCTTACTCACCGGCAGGAACACAACACTATGAGTAGGGTCTAGTGTTATTTGGCTGCTGTTTTCTGTAAGGTGGAGGTACTTCCCCAGTTGGGCTCTGCTCTAGATCTGGAATGACATCCACTGGCTGTGCCCTACCACACAAAGCGAGATGACATTCACAATGCCCATACCTCTCTTTTGGACGTAGTTTAAGGATGTACCCGGGTCCCGAACATTCGAAAAATCATCATTATTATCATCAAAAAATCATCATCATCAGATCCACTTCATCAAATTGATGGTTTTTGAGAGAAAATGCTCGGTTTACTTAAGAAAACACCCAAATCACCATACACGTGCCTTTAAAAAATGAGGAGTTCCCTCAATTCCTCATGGATCCTATCATAAAAATGGGACCAACTTGGAAGTAACTCCTTTCAAACAAAAAAAAAATACTCAAATATAATCACGGGTGTCGGAGTAATCGGTGAACGTACATAAAAAAATAGCCCCAACCGAATACAGAACCTCCTCCTTCTATAAAATTGAAGTCGGTTATAAAAATACATATACAATTTGTTGTATACATAGAGATACTGAAAGTTTTTATTATTAATGATTAAGACACGTTTAAGATCTTGGAAAGATCTTTAAAAGATCTATAACTAAACGATATGTAAAAATTGACGTTTATTTCGATTGCGTTGTGATCCCAATAAGATCTATCTACGATATTTCTAACGTCAAAGTGACATTGGTTGCCCGAATCGAGCAGCCTCTGTCAATTATTATACGACATATAAACGATATCTACATAAATTAGAACTTATCGTTATCGTATCTCATTCTTCGAATCGGGCCCACAGTGTGATAAAACATTTATTGATTGAAAATATAACCTTATCAATTTATTGAAACCGTTGAAACTGTATTCAGGTACAATGTATTTGGGTGTGATGAGTATTTTAGAAATGCTGGCATTTTGATAATAACATAGTGTTTTTTTTCATTTTTTTTTCGTAGAATTTAATACGACTTTTCAACGTGCCCTCAGTCAACAAATTTTTTTTTATCGGGCTTTAAATATTATCTGTAATAAAGCCCAGTTCTTGTGGTTTTCTAAATTTAGTTGCTTTCAAAATTCAAAATTTAAAAAAAATATTCTGCAAGTAGGCCTCAAGGGCTCTTTTACAAGTCAATACAATATTTATATAGAAACATTTATGAAATAAAATGTTTAATAATAATGTAATATTTACTACAGTGTTTGAGATTACGAACTTTCAGTGTGACAGTACTGACCATAGCTATGCCCCTTCGTTTGACTTTTTTCGTTTTTTTGGTTATTATAAGAGTTAGAAGGGGAAAACCAATTTAATCATTTTTTTAAAAGCTGACATTTATTGTAATAAATAAAAAATCTAACGAAGCTGTGGTTACTATATCTATAAATTTATGTAAAAATATTTTCTGTAATATTAATATCCAATGGAAGATGATGAAGAAGAAAAGGAAAATGACGACTAGGTACGGTATGGAGAAGTGGTCGTCTCCTTTCCTCTTAATTTCATGTGTTGACATAATATATTTATTATGTTCCGCGGTTAAGCGCTGGTGGCCAGGAGAAGCGATGGTGGCCTAGCCGTAAGAGCGTGCGACTTTCAATCCGGAGGTCGCGGGTTCAAATCCCGGCTCGTACCAATGAGTTTTTCAGAACTTATGTGCGAAATATCATTCGATATTTACCAGTCGCTTTTCGGTGAAAGAAAACATCGTGAGGAAACCGGACTAATCCCAATTAGGCCTAGTTTACCCTCTGGGTTGGAAAATCAGATGGCAGTCGCTTTCTTAAAAACCAGTGCCTCCCACGAGTCGTGGCAAAATGCCGGGATAACGCAAGGAAGATGGACACTAGTGCCGGTCAAAACGTTCAAAGAAATCAGGCCTCATTTTAGCGACACTAATTTAATTATGTTCGAAATCAATTGAGAATCCATTAAGTATAGCAATTAATTGGTAGTACCTAGTTAAATAAATGTAATATTAATATTTGGCCGTGTTTACCCGAATATGGCAAAGCCAAGTAATGGAAGGGTCATAAGTTAAGCGGTACAAATGCGTGTTTTCCTTTCTTATTATGAAATCCTCTCAATGTTTTGTGATAATTATGATAATGAGGTGTCAATTGGTTTCGTTTTTTGGCTCAGGTGACATAGGCTACATTTTTAAATAGACGGAAAACATCCAAAGTTGGGTTACCTACTGTGATTTATCTATTAGATGTATTTGTTGTGTTCGTCATTGTAGTATTTTTATATGATAAATATAAAATACTCTTGTTCGCACTGGTAAAAAAAGCATTAATATAGGCATAACGTAGGTAGGTATGTAAGGACTATAAGGTCTATAAGGAGACGGTTATTATTTTCGCCCCTGATCCGTTGCATTACGTGGCCTCATTTATCTTGCCTAAGCCAGGACCATGCCGTTGACATATCGTTCATTTCTCAACTTTAACTCGTAGTTTCATCTAATAATAAATCTACTTACTTAACAAAAGCTTTTACATGTTCCACATTCAAGATGTACAAAAATTTGCATATTATCCATTTATGGGCCTGAATACAATACGTATACAAATGATAATTTAAAAATAAAAAGAAATGTTTTACACACCTGGAACGGATTTCAGATATTAAAACATTAATATTATAATCATCAATATATTAAAATCTGAATTCACCTCATGTCATATATTATTTGCAATACTTACAAATGATAACATTTAAAATAAAACTGATCCAATAGTAATCTGATTACATGAGAATGATATACATATAAATTATTTGCATTCTACATAAATTGTTCTTCAAACATAAAAGTTATTTTAACTATAAAATAATCTTTATAGGTACAATTGTAATTTTACTTTAACGCATATATTTATTCGTTTACTTACCTTTTCCATTAATCCCAAAACTGTCAACTGTCAATGGATATACCGTTTATGAACAATTTATAAATAGTTGGAATGTTTAGTACTCAACTTAATTTATTCCCACTTAATAAGAATTTCCATGAATTAATTCGATAAAGCGAATCCAGTTAACTGCGAAATCAGTTTAGTCATTAATGCCACTTAAACGACGGACGAGAATTCAACTTGTATTGACCCTCATTATACGAGTACGCCGTCTTCATGCTCGACTTCAACGGTTAAACAAGTGCACTTACTTATTGCAAGAATTTAGAAGACAACAATGTTGTTTGTTGTTAAAACTATAGCAGTTACCAAAAATATATATTTAAATAAATAACATGATTAAATAGAAATAAATACTATAGGTAAATACAATCAATACAAATGTTACTTAATTCAGATTCTTTGATTTTTGATGTAAAAACATCCGCCATTTCAATGAAAAAATTAACGATTAAAAAAAACGGTTCAGAAGATATTATTATATGTTCAATTTATTTGCTAACTCCATAGCAAAAAATAAACCATCCATAAGAATAGTGCAAACAGTACTTTAAGTTTAATTGAGAATTTGAAACCGCGTACAATATTGAAAGTCAAACGATTAGAAAAGATAATCTTCTAAATTTCCTGGACGCGATAACAAAGCCACGAAATTGGATTTCATGATAGCATCTGGAGTTGGTAGTGACACGGTCGCGGTCGCCGGTCGATGTCGGCCCGACCTCTAGCTTTCGACCTCGGGCTTTTCCCATGTTTTGCTTTTAACGTAAAATGATGGTTATTATTTAAAAAAAATGCATTTTTAAGACATTCCAATGATGGTTATTATAAAGATATCCCAAGTTTAATGGCGCGGCTTGGTTTTTTATTGCCTTTAAAAAATTTAACTAATTTACTCGTATTTGCTCTTTTGTGTGAAACACCACTCCGTTCAGTTTTTCTTTTTACGAGTAAGTTTTAAATAATGACACAAATCATTTATTATTCACTCATTGTGCAGTGGGAATATCAATACTTATATTTTATGCACTTCTATCCTGGTATATGCATATTTAATTTGCATGTGTATATGTTTAATGATTATAATCATTAAAAAAATATTATAAACTTGCTATACCTATATGAAATTAACTTTTATAATTAAATAAGCGTTAAGTAATCTCGCCTAATTTTCGGCCATCAGTATTCAAACACAACAAACACAAAAATAAACACTCCTGGCAAAATTACAACATAAGTGATTATATATCTTCGGAACAGATTTATTAAAACCGGCCAAGTCGTTTTGGACAAAAATGTATTATAATGTAAACACAAACAAAAACCGGACAAGTGCGAGTCTGACTCGACCACCGAGGGTTCCATACTTTTAAGTATTTGTTGTTATAGCGGCAACAGAAATACATCATCTGTGTAGCTAGCACGGTCCATAAGATACAGCCTGGACACCGACGGACAAATAGAAGGTCGGACAGCGGAGTCTTAGTAATAGGGTCGTTTTACCCTTCGGGTACGGAACCCTAAAAATCATCTTACCATAAACAGATATACCGTCTCCGCTGGATGGAAAATGCAACATAGAAAGATCTAAAACGACGGTTCGAAATAATTTAAATTTAAAAATATTTTTAAGGTTACAGTTATTTTTAACAGAGAATATTTACTTTAGTTTATCAATATTAAAAAAAGGGATTTACGGACTCGGTGATGATTCATACAAATATGTTATATTAATAATGAAAAAAGAAATCTCATGTAAGTAAGTGAATATTGTATTTCTGAAAAAAAAATCTGTATTTCTTATGGGAATACATATTCCCATAAGAAATACAGATTTTTAAACTTAACTATGGTGCCCATGTGGCAGTCAAGTAAAAGCTATAAAAAATTATTTGATCGCGTTACAGCTTAAGGAGCTTAAATGACGCCACGGTATAAAACTCAGTTATACGAGACGAAAATGCGGCGAGAGTGTGAAGAACTAGCAAGTGTTACATCTGACATTGAGAACTTGAGGAAAATAAAATTATAGCTAACCCCCCTAGCTGGTACCTACGTAACAACTGGTGGTCCATTAAACATCGATTTATAATCGGTATTTTTCTGGCTAACATGCCTTACTCAGAATAATACTCAAAAGTCAAATATGCTGATATAATTTTTTTAACTGAATAACTATTCATTAAAAATTTAAACCTCTCGACAAAAGTAAAGCCGTAGAGGGAAGAATAGCTTTTTGAATATATCGAAATAACGGTAATTTTTCGATGAAATTCCATTTCGGGAGAAAACGGTTTCCACTCTCTCTTATCTATCTATCTATCTATCTTAACTACTTAATCACTTTGATTTTGATGTCGATCGCTTCAGCATAATATAATCTAGGTTTAAAGGTTTCGCTTTTTTATTGTTTTGCAAATTATAAAAAAAGGAAAACCTATAAACCTAGTTAAACGTTGTCTCTTCTATACTTTCCTCTTAAACAAAAACTGGTAGTCTGTTACACATCGACTTAGCTATACTCTAATGGCTATCTTTTTTGGCTAGGCCTAACTCAGAGTCATGTTCAAATGTATGATTACACTTATTTATAGTTTTCAAAATAATGGACGCTGTCATAAATTGAAAATCATAAGAAAGTGGGATGTTTAATTGACCGCAGCGTTAGGGAAGGTCTCCGATTTGACTCGGGCAATCTGCTTCGTATGTCCGGATATTCTCCTCTACAGGTTGCAATTATTAATTGTTTCTCGTCAAATTTTGTGACCACATTCTATGTGTTTTTTCTATATATATATGCTGAAATTGGCATAATGGACTTAACAGGCGCTTAAGACCACTGTGGGATCACTGTAACGACTCAACGAACTAAGCATTTTTCACTTTTACATTTTCTAAGCTTAACGCGAGGTCTACAGAACCCCTAGTGTAAATTTATTTGATAGAGTGACGTGACGTATATTTGATAGAGTGTTTGCGTTAAGACTTATTTTGTATGGGATTTAGCAACAGGGCGTCAAGCGGGACGTTTTGGAAACTCAAAATCCCATACAAAATGAGACTTGACGCAAACGCGTACGTCACGTCACAATATCGAATAAATTTACACTAGGGGTACAGAGCCACTTATAATAGATGTTAGTTAACTTCATTGTTTTCCTTTTAATTAGTAAAATCCGGTAGTGATTTGCCTATCGCACTTACAATCATAATGACATGTTTTGTCGGTAATGACGTAAAGAATGAGTTTGTACACAACGTCGCGTGACGTCCCAGCTTGTGACGTCACGAATAATTAACAGTGGACATGAAAGGGCTCAGCCTGCTCCAGTCAACCAATTCAATGACGTACCTAGTTGCACCTAAGTACGTTAGTCCTATAAACTTTTAACTGGCAATTTTTCTCGACACAGTTGGTCCACTTCATGAAAAAGTAACAAAATAAACTTAAAACCCGACAAATTTAAAAAACAGTCATTTTCCTGCTAAAGAATGCATCAGGTCAGATGAATTTTCGTTTTCGGAGTACTGAGCGGCATTCGTTAATATTACGAGATTTACGAGAGTAGAAACTACTTTCTACTAGGTACCTATTGGTGAAAATGTCTCACAAGGAAATTAACTATAACGATAAAGTGTTTTTTTTTTTTATATTAGGATCATAGAATATTTTTTTCTGACACCTGACATAATATGTTATGTTTAACATTTATCACCTTGAATGCTTTCGTTTTTTTTTCGAGTAATTAGACTCCTTCATTTTTGCAATATTTTTGCAACATTATAAACAGATAAGACATTTTTTACAATATTATCTCCTTGTGAGATTTCTCAGAAACTATCCACGGCATCGGCCATTTAGATGATAAGCGCAGATAACAAATAATGACTTTAATTTATCATTATCATTGGGTTCGTCGACTTCGGTATTTAATATCTTGCTATCTTTTTTTAACTCGTGGCAAATGTCAATAATCATTTTACGATTAAAGTTAATGTAACCTGAACTTGGCCTTTTCAAATTCATATCTATTAGCAAATTGGTAAATAATATCTCCGTTCATAATTTCATTATATCTCTAATGAAAGATAAAACGTGAAATATTACTGCATTAGAAAAAAATACGCACGGCGGTACATAATAACTGCCGAGTTGAAGACTAGATTTAGAATTGTATGCAAACTTCGGTCCATAATTTACGTCTGGTAACTATTTATGGTTAAGTATATCAAACAGACTCACTTCATTCATTTTACTTTGTAACATTAATTACCTCTTGACAGTGCTACATATTATCTTATCTACAATGTATCATGTACATGGTAAAGCTTGGAGCAGTTTCTCCCTTGCAGCCCCTAATAACACATACGCACCGCAAATACGTTAATTGCATTGCACCAGTACTATTTTCGATACGATCTATTTAAAGAATCCTCATACAAGGCTCAGGCTAAATCATTTACCATCCCTTTCATTCACTATTAAAGAAAGTAAGACAGAAAGATAAACATCACTTGATTCTTGAATGCTATTGTTGTTTTGAACATGTATGTTCACACCAGCGTGTGATTTGATGCGATGCGCAATAATTGTTATTTTAAACGGCATGTCAACTGTCTTCGTTTTTATGTGAGACTGGATGGGCGGAATAAGAAAAACCTGATGCTTTTTTGTGGGATTAAAAAGTAACATTGTAATTGTTGTTGCTGATCTTTGATAAACTAAATGAATATATAATAAATACAACTGTATATTAATAAGTCTCCTCCTACGCTCTTTTTGCAAAGTATCTACTAAGTAACAGTATTTTATACAATCATGATATAATAGAGAGCTTGATTATATCATTATTGTATACAATACTTTTTCTACAAGTCATCTAAAATAATAGTTTTTTTTACTATATAACCTAAATAATGAATAAAAATTGTTAAGTAGTAGACGAAAATGTAGTCCAATAGTACATTGTGCAACGAGGGTGGTAAGTGAAAGGCTGGAGGGAATTAAAGACCCGAGTGTGCAATTTTCTTACCCCCGGAGTTACACACAATGTTTTTCATTACACTTGCGAAGAAAAATCTAAATTTTAAGCGAAATAATTCTTAAATACGGTGACATATCATTCATTTCAAACATTCGTCCGCCATTTTTTAATTACTTGACAGGTTAGGCATTGAAGGCAAAGAGACCTATTCGGCATTCAGCCACGATTGAAAATAATGTAAAAATATTTTAAGTGGCTGGTAAATTAATCAAGTTAAATAATTTTAAACATAAACAAAAACATTATACTATAAACGTTAGTATTCTAAAAGTAAAACTCATTTATGCTTCTTGGTTTGTATGAATAAGTGACATAATAAAAAAAAAATACTATAACTCCCTAGAGAGTTAGAGCTATTTTTTCACAATCCATAACTCCCGTGGGAAAAATATAGGCCTTTGTCATTCAGTACACCTGCATGAAATAAAGCCTTTTTCGAAAAAGTGTGATGAAAAAGACATGAACGCGCGTTAAATGAATGTGCTCATGAAATAAACGCCCGTTTATGTCTTTTCTATTGGAGCGCGGCGGCACGTAATTGGTCAAATACTTTATAATTGACTAAATGAATACAGCGTATCGAAATAAATATACCATACGAGTAAAGTACGCAATTATAGTTTGGTATACGAAATCTTAATTCAGCCATGACAGTCGACGAATAGAAAAATATTTTTACAGTACATATGGTGCTACTTTTCCGCACTATGTATGCCGAAAATTTAAAAGTCATATGTACTGTAAAATGATGTACGATACATGTGCGAATAGGTAATTCGCAACTCGCGTCGATTTAAAACACTCCCTTCGGTCGTGTTATAATTTATCGCCACTCGTTACGAATTTCCTATTTTTCGCACTTGTACCGTAAATAACTATTTTACAGTTAAGCCGCTGATTCATGTTACCTAAGTACCTTATTATAAAAGAGTTACAAGCAAACAACAGCATTGTCACGGAATAATATTACAGTTTGAACTTAAAAATTAGTAATGGTTTTTCAAGTAAGATTAATATTGGTCACCTACACAACAAGAAAACTGCAAAGAGTACTTTGTCATTTAAAATTTTATCTAGATGCCTGAGGAAAGGAAACTTTATAAACTTCACAATTGCCAACTTGCAAGAGATTAGAGATTAAATTCTCCTGCATCGTATACCAGCTGATCTTAAACTTCTACAAAGCTATCGAATGAAAGCAACAAACTTAAGAAGATTAAATTAATAATTTTGAAGACTTACGAAATAATTCTATGTTGGTTTGCCAGGAAGAGTAAGTACATAACTAGGTAATTCGTGATTCTAGTTTTACTTGCAATATTTTATTTTGTAAGAATAAAGGTATATATAGCCAAAAATGTCAGCTGTACAAACTCCTTTTTACATAGCTGAGCTGAATACAAACTTCCATTTTATTTGCTCTTTACAAATTTTCTTAACATTCGTGCTTTTGTGTGCCGCAAAGCATCAGTAAATTATTTAATACCTAATACGTGTGCTTAAAGCGAAAATTATTTTAAACTTAACGTATTAACGTGATAAATCCTCTCTCCTTCTTCCAGGAATTCGAGACGGATGTTATCAGATATGTTGTAATGTACTTTTTTCGCACTATCGGAAGCAATTCCACGTTCTGTTTTAGTTCGGCACCGCTACTTTACTGTTGTATGTGAAAAAAACCTACAAGTCCATAAGTTCCATATAGCTTTAGTATCTTTTTCGATTGGACTAATCTCGCGTGGTAGTAACGAGTTTTCTAAGAAGAATGCAGGCGTCGTGCATGCCTTCCCTAGGAAGGAATTCTCTTAGCCTACAACTTAGGTGTTAGCATAGTTAGATACTGTAAAGGGTACTTAATTATGCCAAGTGCGATTGCCCACTGACAAAAACGAATGACAGCTAACTTAAATAAAAATAT
Source organism: Cydia pomonella (assembly GCF_033807575.1). Classification (NCBI taxonomy): domain Eukaryota; kingdom Metazoa; phylum Arthropoda; class Insecta; order Lepidoptera; family Tortricidae; genus Cydia; species Cydia pomonella. The sequence continues at coordinate 11,654,354 of NC_084715.1, forward strand.
GGGATTGTAGAACCCAAACGTATTACACGTGTGTGTACACATTCGCTAAAAGGAATGCCGTACACTGAACAGTCATTTGGTTGAAATAATTTTAGACTTATTGCGAACAGGGTTACCTTATCCTTTAAATACCTTATTTTTTAGATAAGCTGGGGTAGTAAGCTTGCCACAAAGCTATAAGAATAGGATAAGGGTATATGAGGTAAGGTTAGTTAAAGACCCTTCTATAGTGGCGTACTCATTCCCGTCAGGTAAAAACAATCTACCGAAATTTAAAGTGCATCTAACTCTGAACCTTTTTTAGTACTCGTATATAGGAAATATGTAGTTACGCTTATTTCGTGGGCGCACTTTATTTCCTCATACGATTTTCTTTCCATAAAGCCATAAGAATAGGATAAGGGTATGAGGTAAGGTTTTTTTTTATGATAGAGGAGGCAAACGAGCAGACGGATCACCTGATGGTAAGCGATTACCGCCGCCCATGGACACCTGCAACATCAGAGGGGTTGTTAGTGCGTTGCCGGCCTTTAAGATGGGAGTACGCTCTTTTCTTGAAGGTTTGAAGGTCGTATCGGTCCGGAAATACCGCAGGCGACAGTTCATTCCACAGTTTAGCTGTGCGAGGCAGAAAGTTCCTGGAGAAACGCACAGTTGAGGACTGCCAACCATCTAATTGGTGAGGATGGAAATGTTGTCGCGTAGGGCGATGGCGAAAAGAAGCGGCAGGGATTAATCTGAACAATTCCTCGGAGCACTCCCCGTTATACATGCGATAGAAAATGCAGAGCGAGGCCACATCTCTTACCCAGCGCCAAGGAGTCAAGCCGATCCGAAATAAGCCGGCAGTCGACAATTCGAGTCGTTCTTCGTTGGAATGGTAATGAATTGATGGTAGATAGGCCTCGGTGGGCTTTGCTGTGCTAGGCGGTGAAGATCCCTGAAACAAAATACTGAGATTGCCAGATTGCGTAGTCAGACCTAAGTATCGCACACCAATTAAGTCCTGCATACACGTCCTTGTCGTCCCTCCTGGGCAATGTTATGGTCTGCTAACGGGCTTTGCTCCTTTTTAAATATACCCTGGGACCATAATAGCCGAGTATGCAGGGCAAAGGCGAGTGTTCAGCGCCGTAAAACCGAATACTTAGCTAAGGGAGACAACCCTAACAGAAAACTCTTAGGCTACCAGGAGCCTTGGGGAATCCTCAAAAAGTCTGGCTCTGCGGGCACGAACGCACTGAAGGCAGCCCCATCATCGTGATCGGGGTGCTGTGGGCTAATCACCTGCACATCCTTAAACTTTAAATGATTATGGAACCTATACAATAGCAAAATAACCAGACTCCTTCAACGACGACTTTTGGCATGAAACAACGGACACGGATTGGATGCTGGAACGTCAGAACCATTACTCGACCCGAACGGCTTCCTCAGGTAGCCAAAGTCATGAAAGACTACGGTATCCATATCCTTGGATTAAGCGAGATGAGATGGAATGGTTTTGGAGAGGAGGCAGCGGACTATGGCACCACTCTTTTATACAGCGGTAAAGAAGATGAGAGCTCGCGACGTGAATACGTAGTGGGCCTTTTGCTTAGTAGTGGTGCCAAAAAGAGTCTTCTGAGCGCATTATCGCAGCACGTTTTGACTCGCGAGCTCGAAAAATTAAAATAGCAAAAACGGCATTTTACGAGCAGCTGGAATCCACACTCAGGATCATACGCAGGCAAGATCTTCTTCTTCCTCGCGTTGTCCCGGCATTTTGCCACGGCTCATGGGAGCCTGGGGTCCGCTTGACAACTAATCCCAAGATTTGGCGTAGGCACTAATTTTTACGAAAGCGACTGCCATCTGACCTTCCAACCCAGAAGGTAAACTAGGCCTTGTTAGGATTAGTCCGGTTTCCTCACGATGTTTTCCTTCACCGAAAAGCGACAGGTAAATATCAAATGATATTTCGTACTTAAGTTCCGAAAAACTCATTGGTACGAGCCGGGGTTTGAACCCGCGACCTCCGTATTGCAAGTCGCATGCTCTTACCGCTAGGCCACCAGCGCTTTTTTTTTTTTACGCAGGCAAGATATCGTCATATTAATGGGCAATCTAAACATCACAGGGCGCGAACATTACATGGGCGGCCACGGAGCAGCTGGAGACATAAACGAAAACGGAGAACTCATCGGCGACCTGTGTTCTGCGCGTAACCTGGTAGTGGGAGGAACACTCTTCCGGCACAAGGAGTGCCATAAGGTGACGTGTATCTCTCCAGATGGCGTAACACGCAACCAAATTGATCATATTGCGATCAGCCGCTCATGGAGGTCCTCGTTACTTGATGTGCGGAATCGACGTGGAGCCGACGTGGATAGCGATCACCACCTGGTCTTGGCGGAAATGCGAATTAAGTTGGCAATCGCAAATCTGAGAAGTCATCCAGAAGATTTAATGTGCAGAAACTCCGGGACCCGAGTGTCGTGAGAACTTTCGTATCTGTCTCCGGAATCAGTTCGAGCTCCTGGAGGAACTCGAGAACGAGCAGATGGAGCCTCTTCTATCACCGCTTTTATTTGTGATTCTCTTGGATGATCTCATGCGTAATGTGGTATCGACACCGAGAGATATACCATGGGACACGAACGTTTTAGAGGACTTGGACTACGCGGACGACTACGTGTTGATTTCGTCTACTCTTGCTCATCTAGAAGCCAAACTTGAAAGTCTTAAAGAAGAGGCTGGTAGAATGGGCCTGCGAATCAACAGACGTAAGACAGTTAGCAGGCGAGTTAAGTCAAGTACAACGGATCCGCTGTCGCTGGGGGGTGAGAACCTAGACTCAGTGTCAAAGTTTGTGTACCTGGGGAGCGTACTATCCTGCAAAGGTGGAGCGGATGAAGACATCGACAACAGGATAAAGAAGGCGAAGGCTGCGTTCGCTCAGTTAAAAGCTGATTGGGAGTCGAATGTGCTCATGCGACGGGTTAAGCTTTCCCTCTTCGAATCCATTGTGAAATCAGTGTTGCTTTTTGGCTGCGAAACGTGGAGAGTCACTAAAGGCCTAACTAATAAACATCAGGTCTTCAACAACAAGTCCCTCAGGTCGATCCTTCGCGTTTTCTGGCCAAAAACTATTCGAAATGAAGACCTATGCAGTATATGCCGGCAAACACCCATTGACGAAGAAATTGCGACACGGAAATGGAGATGGATAGGACATACTATTCGAAGAGGGGAAACGAAGGGAGGCGCTCTAATTTCTCGCCAATTCTACCAATGTGCAGCGACTTAGCTCTGGCAATAACTCTTTTAAAGGACCTGGAGGCAAAGTTAAACTCCTTTATTATTCTTTATTCTTCCTTTATTGCACCATGGTAATCACAAAATGGTATTTACATGCGAAAGAGTAAGTATCTTATGGACCCAGAATGGGTATGGCAATTTTATCCTTAAAACTAACTTAAGTGCTAATACATACATAGGTATTTACATTTAAATTTATCAATAAGTATTTGAATAGGAACATAATAACACTGATTAATTTACATGTCATTATCATTTATGAAATCCTCAACGGTATAATATATTAATGCGTTAGTCTTTACATCCCGTACTGCCGCTGCATCTACCCAGGCTTGGTAACACTCCTGCTTTCGGCGAGAGGCCTTTTTGCAGGAACGACCAAACCATGGTTGGGATTTGCCACCAACGGGAACCACAGAGCGTGGAATGAATAGCTCCATTCCCTGCAGCACCACGTCAGCATCAGAATCAGCAACGATGTTAGGATCATCCGGCGTGAAGCAAACTTGCCTCCAAGGGTAGGATGCATAGAAGGACCGCATCCCGTCCCAATCTGCTGACCTATAGTGCCACACACGGCGGCTACAAGCAACTCGCCAACGCGGCGGGCACGCGAGTGGCACTGCACTCCGGATCAGGCAATGATCTGAAGAACCGAGTGGGGCTACAACGGATACACTGTAGTCAGTCGGATGAGAGCTCAGCAGAAGGTTCATGGCCTTCCATATCTGGGATTCACGTAGACGCAGTAACCAATTTTGTCAAGCGATATGCCAGAGTAAAGTTATAAACAGATCTACCCGCATGATCAGTCTTGCTAGAGCCAAGCCATTCGGCGTTGTGGGCATTAAAATCACCAAGTATAATGATCTCAGCGGATGGGATCTGTTGCTGCATAGAGTCTGCAGCCGTTTGGATCTGCTCGATGAGTCGGTCAGTTTCGGCGTCACAGCTATGGGACCTATATAGGCACGAATAGACGCGGGGATGGTCATCGTTGTCTATACGGAGCCGTAAGGTGGAAAGGTCACTTCCTTCAAGATTACTGAGGCGGCGAGAACTGATATCGTCCCAGACATACACGCACACCCCAGCCCTAGGCGAAAATGAATGTTCCAGTCCGTACCCAGGGTACGAGAGGTATGCTATGTCCGCTGGAGACGATATCTGCGACTCGGTCAAAAAGAGCAGGGCCGGCTTCGCTCTTCAGGTGTAGATGGACAGCATTAAGATTAGAATGTAAACCCCTGATGTTGCAGAAGTCCACGGAAAGGGTGGCAAGGGGTGCCGAAGTTGCTTTGCTCTTGCCTCGGGCAGATGGCAGACGATTGAGCGCGGTTTTGCTTAAAATTAACGTACGTATTGGTATCCTGCTACGAAAATTAATGTACCTATATAGATGCGCAACGGACAGAAATTCGTATTTGATTTAAATCGGGTTAAGAATAAGACAAATAAAATTGCAGGCTCGCGGAATTGTGAAATGGATACCTTGGACGTATCAATTTTCTTGTGAAGGCTCCTTGTTATCCCTAGTTTCCACAGGAAGGTCGAGAAAACGTTGAGAATGGAAGTTCCTTCGTATTCAGTGTCTTGTTTATCCGTCCCATATTGGTGTAGTTTGCCCATCTATAGAATTCGTAATGAAAATAAGAGGGTATGTTATGTGTCAGATTAAAACAATTTGCTTTTGCCTATAAGTTAGCTAATATTTATTAAGAACTTTTTGGTTAAAATAGTTAAAACAGGTGGATTGTCAAAGAAAATTTTGTAGCTACAGTAAATTTACTGCCATCTTTCGACCCATGATATATATATAGGTTATAGGTATTCGCGGGCTTGGTTTCCGCAACTCGACGTCATATTATCGCGCCTATTTTGCGTAGTGGGTTGTCGGTACTACTCTTGCCAACCCAACTCTGCCAAGAAGCCTAGCAGACTCTTGATGTTGCCGACGACTTCTGGGAGAGACCCCGGCGAACCGAGGTATTGTGCCCGGCACTCTGCCAACCTTGGGCATTCAAGAATGACGTGGGCGGCCATCTCCTCTGCCTCCATGCACGCCCTGCATAGAGGGCTATCTGTAACACGTAGGGTTAATAGGTGTTTTGGGACGTGGCCGGTTACGGCCCCAGTCAAAAGTCGGAGCTGTGGCCTCTTCAGCTGTCTCAGCCTCCTTGATAAACCGGGGTCGATTGTCGGGAGGGCTTCCATCGCCTGCCTGCGTGACTAGGTTAGACCAGTACTGTTGGTGTTTTACCTTGGTGTTGTGTCGCAGCATGTTCCAGAGCCAGGCATAAGGCAGATATATAATTGGCTCCGGTCCAGCCACCTTTAGTTCCGAGCCTCCTCTCGCCAATATGTCGGCTGCATCGACCCATGATTAAAACTTTTAGAACGCCATTTGACTTTGATCCTTATTCTTTCACTGATATGTACTAAATTTGTTAAATATATAAAATTGGCGACATCTAATAGATCAAAGGCCAAAGGTATGGCGGCATCGTTTCGAGCGATGGCGCCACTACCTTTAGCCGATGCCCGGTAAGAAGGCGTTGCGGAATGAGTTGTTGTGATAATTTTTTGCAATGTAAAATATGTAAATCAACGCTGATTGTAGTGTATAGTGATGAATTAACAATATCATTCAAGTTCAAGGAAAAATTCGTAAGTGTAAGGTCTGTTGTAAGTGTAATACTCACGTAACCAATATTTGTTTTATTGTGATTTTTCCGCAATGTATTAAAAAACGTCGTTCAATGTATGTACGTGTGCAAATGTCATTATTGACTTGTCCCGTGTCCTTTATTCGCCTACGACTCATAAAATACATCTCTGGACTCATAAAGAATAACACACTTTGCACACTTGCATTGAAATGTACTATTTCACTTCTCTTGCTCGTAAAATCTTCATTTAAGTCGCGTGTAAGCGACATAAAATTTCTTATTATGCTCTAGAGAATAAAGTAAAATCATCTATTACGACCCTTATTAACTTAGCTATTAAGACCAAAATCTGCCATACAAACTGACAAAAAACTAAAACTATATTCAAAGGCTGGTATATTATCTTGTATGGATTTACCGGGAAGTATTCGAATCAAGGAAATTGTAAATAAAAAAATAGTTTTATTAAATATGTCAGTATCTACATTTATACACTCATAATAGGCAAAAAAACTCTTGTTTTGTGCGGGAATATCTAATACGCAAATACTGTTAAAGAAACTTGTTCGTGACACAATAATGGGAATGTTACTATTGCGGTAAAAGGAACCCTTATATGTGCGTGTCAATTAGCAAAAGAGTTAAAAAATATGTTATGGTTTTTTTTTGCTCTGGCTTGATTACACAATTTAAAGCCGTAATAAAGCAATTTGTTGCTATTGTATGTTAACATATTTCCAAGCATGTGATCTTTCCATTAAAAGGAAATTACATCACACTTGCGACGCGAGCTTCGCAGGTAATTTTCTCGCGTTTATTAATTCGAAATGGGTGATGATATGAAAGTGTCATGCAAAATAAGTAAGTAAGTATTGTTTACAGTACATATGGTGCTACTTTCCCGCACGTGTGCAGGAATGAGCACTTACCAATTTTCCGATATTACAATTCCGGAATTGAGACCACTGAATATCGAAAATTCCGGAATTGGATATATGTACTTTAATAAGATTTTATTAAGTTTACTACTGAAACTCGTTAAGAAACTACACTACGCTGGTGTTATTAGCCGTCGCTGACAAAAGTCTCAAGTCTAGCAGCATTAACCATCGTTTTTTTACTTTTGATACTTACATGCTAGACTTAATTTTTTAGCATTAGCAAGAATGTGAGAAATATAACACAACCAAAGTAACACCAAAATAACACCGCAGCCAAATAACACTAGACCCTACTCATAGTGTTGTGTTCCTGCCGGTGAGTAAGGTTGCCAGAGCTCAACGAGGGTGGGGGGGGGGCGGGTTTAGGGTCGGCAACGCGCATGAAACTCCTCTGGAGTTGCAGGCGTACATAGGCTACGGAGACTCCTTACCATCAGGCGGGCCGTATGCTTGTTTGCCACCGACGTAGTATAAAAAAAAATAACATGTCTTTTTATTGAATAAGATAAGACTAAATCAATATGTAACAATTATAAATCGCATACGATCATTTACATTACTTTGCTTTCATAAGTAAAAGCTACTTATTTCTAAAAACCGTTTTTCAATGAAAAGACACGTCAAGATTTGATTGTTTACCTTTGTTGTAATGCTAAAAACGAAGTATAAAGCAAAACTATACATCTATACTTTACCAGAAACCTACCTAAACGATACTTTTGAATTAAAATTTATAAATATTTGGATATTTTATTCATAATCCAAAAATAAGTTTCCTTAATGAAAGATTTCGGATCCAGTAGTAGTGCATATTATATTCTGAATTAGGAACTAGTAAGGAAAAAACCAAACTTAAAAACGCAACGTTTAATTATATACCTATGTTTTGCATTATAGTTATTATTTTACACTTACTAATAAAATAATTTTAATCATTTAGCCCATTTGGTTTAATCTTAATAAGGCTTGAGTTTTGGGCACTAGTCGGCAATGCACAAACGTAATATTTAGGTACAGCTGAATACTTTAATACATAGAACACAACCTTAACTCAGGAAAAAATAATCGTTATAAACACAATAAATGCCCCTACCGAGATCGGAACCCCAGAACCTTCATCTTCGTAAACAGAGCCACTATTACTTACTAGGTTACGCATACGCAGCCGTTATATTTAAACATTATATAAAATTAAGCATCAAATGGTTTGCTGGCATCCGTTGTTTCCCCAAATAAATACGCCGTATCATTGAAGTGACTAAAAGTGATCATAGTAATAAGGTGCTAAAATAAGAGGTGCAAAGAGGGCACTACTCAATTTATTGATATTTCTCGATTAATAATACTTCAAACTAATTTCTATTGAAACAATTCTTTCTTTGATAAACGTAAAGTATCAGAATTTCAATTTTTTTAAAGTTTTTTATTACAAAATCGAATAAAAATATGGTGAACCCCAATTCCGGAAATCCGGAACCAGACCCAATATCGAAAATCAATTCCGGAATTGGAAACCGTCCGATATTGCAATCCCTAGTCGAAACTTTAAAGAGCCATATATATGTACTGTAAAACGTTGTACTATACCGGTTGGGAGCCCATACATGAAAAGTACGCAATTATAGTTTGGTATACAAAATCTTAATTCAACTATTACAGTCGACGAGTAGAAAAAAACTCTAACTCATAACTCTAGATATTACACGCGCGTGCTTTGTTATTATATTATCACACTTGTGCGATAATGTATGATAATCCAATCGAGTTAACATTGTAACCAATTGCTAATAATATGTATGGAGACGGAGCCTTCTTAAATTGGTCGAGTAGATTTTACAACAAGGTCTCGAGGGTGCCGGCGGGGGCCGGCTGGGCCGCCAGCGGCTGGGTCGAGGGGCCGGCAGCCCGGCAGGCAGTATGACAGATTTAACCCCCTTATTCATAAACGTCTACTAAAGTTGACAAGCCGCTAATAATCGTTTGTCCCTTTCCGACGTATTCGTAAGATGGAAATGGACAAACGATTATTAGCGGCTTGTCAACTTTAGTAGCTGTTTATGAATAAGGTAGTTAGATTTTTAAAAACTGTTTTAACATTTAAAATTTGATTAATATGAAAGTTTCTTTTTTTCGTCGCAAGTGTGTTGAAAAACGTCGTATAAAACGCGTGTGCATTGGTCTTTATACACGTGGCTTTCTTATTACATGCTCGCTTTCAGCTCGCGCGCACAATATCGCTTCGTGGGTAACAACAGACGTAGCATACTTGTTTCAGAAAGTACTATTATTGCACCACACCCAGAACAAATCCAAACAAGATTTACAATATAAATAAAGGTAGCAACAGGCGGTCTTACAAAGTGTTAGTTTCTGTCATCTCGTGATAATGCACATCAGAGGCACAACCGCCGTAGGTACATGTCTATTTTTACTGTTTTTACTTGGAAAATGTTTCTAAATAAGATTCAAAAACATCGAATTGAATCAAATACATTTTTGCAGACTATTTAATGTGAACAAGGTGTGGTGCAAACCTGTATCAATCAAAAGAAGCAGGTTTAGAGCAAGCCATTGATTCAGTTTTGTGGGCACCGTATGTATTTCTGAAATAACAAAACGAAAATATTTGTCTGGTGTAAGAAAATTACTTTAGAATTTTTTTTGAAACTCGTTCACAGGCGCAACTATGAACCGGTCGCAGCAGGCATTGGGAATGTTGTAGAAAAAGTGTACAGTATAACGGTCTATGGATTGCAGTTTGGGTGGATAATGAGACTGGGTTATTGCAAAGATGTCCGGACACCTGCCAAAACAATGTTTTCACTAGTTATGGTATTTTGATAAGACGTTAACTTCCGAATTGTGATTTTTGTTAAAAGAATGGTAGTACTAAAAGTTCGTAAACCCAGAAGTCAGCCGAGGGAGGCTGACCATAGGATTCTAGATTTTTTTATTAACAAATCAATCGTAAGTCGTTATATCAAGTAGTCAACCTGTGGCTGGCCACTGGACACAAATCACGGAACTCAGAACCCACTAGTCAGGCGTTAAAACGGGATAGCTGGACACTGGGTACTTAAAGGCTGTCTATTGGTACACAGGGGGCTGATTAATGGCAAAAAGGCTCTTTCATTATATTTAATGGAATATTTCCAAAAGCAGAATTCTATTAAGTTTTTAATCTTAATAAAAAATAATGAACGTGAATAGTAAAAACATTAATGATTCTTATTAGTCAATTAGTGGGCAAATTAAACGATCTTGAACATATAAATTTCGTAAAAAGGCTGACTAGTGGTGCCTATAGGTATACCCTATACACGACTACAATCTTTATTTCATAATACAGATATACAATTTACAGACGAACACTTTAAAAAGAACAAACACAAATCAAACTTACAACTAACTACAACTAAACAATAACTAGATACAATTAAATATTTAAAAAAATTAAATATAAAAAACCTCCCCAAAATCACCCGCCTCCGGAAAACTCCCCAAAATGCTAGCGACCTTCCCCCTCTGAATAGCCAAACCTAGCCTCTGGGCATAGAACGAGCCTGCCCTAGGGTCGCCCGAGACGCCTATCAGCCGAACCGACACTTCCTTAACAATTTTTTTGGTGTCAGTCGACCAAGGACCCAATGTTTCCATTGCAAGCGCCGCAAACTCGTATTCGTTCATTAAGAATGCATAATTGCGGCGCTCGAGTGTCTGTGCCTGATCCGCGGCCATCCCAGGCTTTTAAGCAGATCCCTCAACGTGGGACGGGGCCAGCGTATCGACGCAGTTGACGTCCCACGTTAAGAGGTGACCCAGGCTCCATGGCACGAGAGTGCAGCCATCAGGTCTTTTGCCGTCAGCCGCGGAGAGGCCTGATGGCTCCAAAGTCGCGGGAAGAGAGGCGGTGCTGAGGGCGCGGCGGACTAAATCTTTCAGGGAGGAATGCCTATAAATAAAGACGGCCAGCGCTCAACTTGCAGTGCAGGCCATGCCATCCTAGAGCGTCCACCGGCTGGGCGCAGCGACTGGAGGCATGGGCCTCACAGATCTTCATGCCCAGACGAAGGCAAACCGCGATCTGCAGAGCATTCAATTCTAGTGCAGTGCCAAGGTTGCGCGAAGGGAGCGCATGTAGCCAATAGCCCGACTCCTTCTCTGACACAGCCAGGAATCTAGCTCGCTCATGGTGGTCACGGGATTCCCGCACGAGGAGTCGCAGTTTAACGTTAATAACGTCCCACGCCGCTTGGCTTGACTTTTCCTCCGGGACCAGATCGACGGAATGATCTGCCCTCCCTAATGCCACCCTATACATACTTTTATATCTAGCACAGTTACGTTATTTATAAAACGATTTACTTAATATAAAAAAAGTTTGTTGAATGGCTATTGGCTATACTAGTAATAAAATTCGGCTCTTAATTATAATTCAAAACGCGATAGTAATATTTTAATTGCAATTATACTTTTCCCCGTGCTAGCAAGGCTGAGGCGTATTCTGATTGTAATAACTTTCCAAACGCGAATTATATAGCATATACTGATAAATAGGTAAATATCAAAAAATCTAATTATATTGAGATTTGAGAGGCACGACCAGTGGTCATTACTGTGAAAAGTTACAGTTTATCAACTAGAAATGTCACTTATGACACTGACAGATCAAATCTATAACCTGTTAAATAAATTCTGAATACGCCTTCTTTCAATTTATAGGTACTTTAATACCTATAATCACGATCGTTTTGCACACCGGTTTTCTACCTTGCTGAATTAAAATCATGCCTGGGAACTTTATGCCCATAATACTTATACGACTACGACATATAGAATCATAGAAGTAATATGTATCTAACTGTATCTGTGTCGCTTCTCTAGTTTTAAAACGAAACTAAAACTAAGTAGGTATGACTGTGATTTGTGTATGGACAATCATATGGAATTATGGAAGAATGTAATGTGATAGCCTGATAGCATATAAGTACAGTATTTTCCATCTTTTCGCACTAACGTTTCTGGCACTATGTAAGTACATTTTGGGCGTTTATTTGACCGCATTTTATTCCGGTCTCCACTTGCTGTTATTTCATAAAAAATCGTATCATACCAATACGCAGGTACTTTTAAAGATAAGTTTAATGGGAAAGAATTGCATTGCTCCCTTTGTTCCGCGCCCATCTGGTAAGAGATGATAATGTGCAATTCAGATGGGTCATATCAATAAAGATCCGCGCACACCTGTGGCACACTTCGGCTGTTTACGGCATACACGGTGCAAACTGACGTTTAGGTGTCGGGTGAAAACGACTCCGATTATTCGATTATTTTTTATTACCGTGAAGTATAGATTAGCTCCCATAAGATGGCATACAAGACAACTGCAGTAATGACTCATTGGCGCGTTTCTGCCTATACTCGTAGATTACTACCACGCAAGAACGTGGTTCAGTTGTATGAGATACCATTTAAAGTTATTTTTAATGGACAAAGCTTTTAAACCAGAACGAAAGTAAATAACAAGTTATAGGAAGTATTTTGTGAGTAAGTGAATCATATATAAGTTTAGGTTAGTGTTAATAGTAAAACAACTTATAATAATATTACGCCCCACAATGCGATGCGAAATTTTGTGGGGGATAGTCTTTACCTCCTGCGAAGATAAACGATTAATAAGTAATAACACTAGTAAGGAAGATGATGTGCTAAAATTTTACAATCGCTTAAAGCCATACACGTCGAAATTTATTATATTATCCATATTCTGTACTCCAAGCTTCTTTCCGGGATTTCGTATGTAAGTCGTTAAATTGTTCATATGACATTTCAGTCATGACATGACGTCTCTTATTACAAAATTCGTCAAATGGCTCTGACTATGGCCACATAAGTCGTGAACTTAACGTAATACTATCACTGTTAACAGCAACGCAGTTGCAGTCACCATCCAAATGTACCTTACATATATTTCATCTTCTTAGTAATTTTCTTGAGTCAAATAAGGGTCAGATGCAAATCTTCTAAGCAAACGCGTAACTAATAACAAGTAAGTACGTACCGCAGACCTTCGCCGCTATCATTTAATCCCCGGCTTATCGCATAAGTGACCACATCTATTCCTCATAATGGAGCTCCCGTATGGCGAAATCAAGACTACCTCGGTAATAGGGTTACCATGATATGCTTAATAAAGTCCTACAATCTTTTATTCCTGAACCAAATTCCTGACGCAATATGTTGGACGTTATTTTTTCCCTATCGACCGTATTTGCTTCTGACCTGTCTTAGTACAAATAAAATCTTTAATTTTGCATCTCGCTCGGCTTGCAGTCTCGCGAGGTTTCCCTACGAGTTCTTCCCAAATGATTAGGAGCTCCTCCAACAATCAGTGACCAAGCGATCAATAAAACTAGCGAATTAGAAGTTCTTCGATAGAAAATGTATCTACTTAGTTTCGTATGTGAACTCAATTTCGGTTTAGTATTTCTACTGAAAAACTACAACAATATGTAATAAATGTAATATGTATTAACAAAATGTAATTTTTATTCACCTGACAAAGCGATTCGTGGATATAAAATTATGGTCACTGAATAAATTTATATGCAATATAATTTGATTTGTTCAAAGTTATATTCGGATAGCATTTAAAAAATTCGCATCTGTGACATCCAAGAATCTCTGTATTTTTTTTCAATTAGCAAATATCACACCTGACCGTAATCCAGTCGATTCCAAAACCCCTGACATGTCACGAAAAATCCTGACGCCTGCTAATCCTACTCGGTAATAAACGCGGAGACTGTTCGGGATTCCGTTTGGCAGCACGCTATGCGGTCACTCAACCGACTCTTGCCCGTTACGTCAGTGGCCGCATGCCACAATTAGATCACATGCGAATAGGCTTTGCACGCTTCAATATTTTCCTGGATAATGTCGCGCAAGAAATGGACGAACGATTTTTCTTTTGTGTAAGTCGTGTCCGTTACCTTTGAAAGAAATGGTTTTTGGCTTTTGTAGTTTTCTTTTCTCCTTGGGCGCGTATAAAAGTAGGCTTCTGTAAAGTGTGCCAGAACACAAATTTAGGTATACAAAAAACTCGCTGCCAGTCTTTACATTCAGCAAAGATCTCTTTAAAAGATTCAAATTGAATAGTGTGTCTAAGTTATAGACATATGAACAATTTATTCTAGAGCAAGCGAGCGCACACAATCAATAAACTCCCTTTCAATCTAATATTGAAACATAAATTCACATTAAGATATAGACTTATGTCTAAGATCTAATATCTATAAGACAAAATTGATCACAGCAGCAAACGTACCAGACTGGAATGATTTCTTATTTTCCGACCTTCGTCAAACATCAGGCATGAGAGAATTAGAAACCACGTTCGTCGCATGTCACACATATTTGAATACGTAATTAGTGCAACATACCGCGAATTCGCATACTGAGATCGGAAAGCACTGCACCCGATTGCTTTATTGCAAATTTCAAGATTCTGAGGAAATTATAGGCTGAAATTGAACACAAGTGACCCGTTTTTGTCTTACAAAGTGTCAAGACGAGAATCAATAGTAGTATGTATTAGTAAAACACTTTATTGCATAAAACAAATAGGTACATGATACGGACAGACTACAACTAACGTGTACAAAAGCGATCTAATCTTATGCCTTAGAGGGATTTCTTTCAGCTAACCCTTAAGCAACTGAGAGAAATAAGTAAGAAGAAACAATGCTTAAGTACAGGTGGCGTTTGGTTCCAGAACTGCCTTAAAAAAGGATTCAGAAAAAAAACTAATGATATTATAAACAAACATAATGACTAATGAGGCCTTATGTTTGATAGTTTATTCCGTATTACCTATGTATTCAATGCATGTATATCAAAGAAAATTTGAAATAGAGGTGTATTGTCAAAGAAAACTTAGTAGCGACGGAAATTTACTCCCATCTTTCGACATATAATTAAAACTTTTAGAACGTCATTTGACTTTGATCCTTATTCTTTCACTGATATGTGTTAAATTTGTTAAATATCAAAAAGTGGCGCCACCTAATAGATCGAAGGCCAAAGGTATAGCAGCATCGTTTCGAGCGATAGTGTTATAACCTTTAGGTAGTGCCCGGTAAGATGGCGCCACTTTTTGATTGCCACAAATTAAACACATACCAGTGAAAGAATAAGGATCAAAGTCAAATGGCGTTCTAAAAGTTTTAATGATGTGCCGAAAGATGGCAGTAAATTTATGTCGCTACAAAGTTGTCTTTGACAATACACCTCTATTTACAATTCTCTTTGATGTATATCAAGGAAATGGAATCTTGTAAACTGTACACAGTATATGTACGTACATTCATAGTGTCAACAAAGCGTGGTGAGCCTACACGCGAGACTTGCAGCTCCTAGACCAGACGCCAGCATAGCCGCATCATTTAGAACCGTTAAAAGTAGAGACAGGTGAATAATAATAACTTAATTTTCTTATTAGTCGCTTTCTTCATCATTGTTTTATAGGCTGTCCTTCCAAAGCTATACCTTAAAAATAAAATAAAATCATTATTGATACTGGTAAAGATTGATCTTTATTCGCAAAATCCTTCTGTTGCGCTATATTTTTCCTTTGACTCATAATTTTCAAGAATGTTGACCTTTTACGGAGATTAACAGTCTTACTTATGTAATTGTATCTGGTTAATAGTAACTTTTTCTATGAACCGATACGGCATTCTGACTTTCTTAGTCCACGTAGACACATGCACAATTTAACTCAAGTTCCTATTCGATATCTTATCCCAATCGTGTCTCACTCTTCGTGCTACGGAATTTGTTTGACGAGGACATAATTTTGTCCTTTTTTCGGCTACTTGGGTATTGTGTACACACAATTTTGTTAGTGTTTGATTCCAAATTCGAAATACTTTAAACTTATTAAAATCTCATATGCTTCTGTGCGTTAATTCAGATTTCTGCGTGTATCGTGTTTTAAACAATATTCTTGCAATTGAGTTATTATTATCTAGTACTTTGCGGTTAGGCTGAGGCTTGGTCGTGTAAGTTAAACCTTTAGCTACGTATATTATTTGAATAGGTATTGCCTACAATCAGCCGTTCCCCACGTACAATTGCGGTGAAATTGTATCCTCCAACAGGTAAATTAGAGTAGCGATAACTTTTTAATACGCGCTCCGATCGCCCAACTTTTTCTAGGCCACGCGTTTGTGGCAGGCAGAATGTTTTCCAGAGTTTCATGGGGAAATAAAAGCGTGGATAAAATTTGTAATTACGTGCAAAGTTTTAAATAAAACATATAAAATAATACAACACAAATAAGATTAAGAGTCATAAAATCCATTGATATATATATTTAACAAAAATATTTATATGTATTTTAGGTAGAGGTTTTTATTTATTTATTTATAAAAGGAATTCCAACAGCTATAAAAAATACATTAAACTTTTTAGATAGTAGTACAGAGCCAATAACAGGAACTCGCAAATAGAAACTGTATATATACTCGAAATTACAAAATATACTCTAGATAGAAAAGCACATGTGACACAAGATATTA
This sequence comes from Cydia pomonella, assembly GCF_033807575.1. Classification (NCBI taxonomy): domain Eukaryota; kingdom Metazoa; phylum Arthropoda; class Insecta; order Lepidoptera; family Tortricidae; genus Cydia; species Cydia pomonella. Next base: position 11,670,845 of record NC_084715.1, read on the forward strand.
CAATATGAAATATATGAAAGTTACAATTAATAAAAAAGAGAGACCAAAAAAATAGTATTAATAAGTTTTTTTCGTAAAATTCCTGATTTAAAAGACGAAACTAGTTTTTACTTATTTTGTTGAGTAATATGGTAAAATAAAACCAAAAAAGGAAAAGCAATGTAGAATCATTGATAAAAAGTCTACTATTTTAATGAAGAGACAATATTTGGGATATTTGGAATATTAATTCGTGTAAAATAAACTTTAACTTCTTTATCTTTTCTTCTAGTTATCCAGAAAGTTGAACACTTGAACAGTTCTACCTTATCTTGCCTGGCAAAGTTACTCTGTATTTGTCATTAGAACGCAATGTTAATTTACAACAATCTTAACACACTTTGTCTTTGTCTACATTAACACCCAATTATTTATCCTTGTAACATCACCGTTAATAGCAATGAAAGTACGCACATTTACACTGTGAAATATGAAGGTAAAATTATCATAATTACTCTTTCTGACTTTAAACATAACTGCTCGTAACGTTTTAATGAAATATTTGCACTTTGCAGCATTAGCCTGAAACAACATAACCTGGAGGGACATACCTGCTTTTGGGAAGAGTTGGATATATCGTACCAGTTTTCGCTTAAGGCGTTGGTTGCTTGGGTTATTTTGTTAGCAAAGGTACTTACAAACATGACTGAACAGATCGCAGTCGCTTTCATAAAACTAGCGCCTATGCCAATTTTAGGAATTGATTGTTAAATCGGATCCCGGGCTCTTCTATTATTATTTCTGATCGCGTATGCAATTTCACCTTATTTGTAAGAAACTGTATTAAGTACCAAAATAAATGTTATTAGAAGTAATATAACAAATTAAATTATTTTCAGAAAATATATTAATTTGTTTTTATTTAAAGTAGAAACACTACTATATAAATTATAAACTGATATAAATGTCATATACTAAATATATTTCAGTTTAAAATAAATTTTACTTTTATATCGAAGTATTTAACAAAACTTTGCAGCTAAGTAGAATTAGACTGGCTGTAAACATTTTAAAACCTATTTGAATACGAGTGTAATGTTAACGAGGTAAATTTAAAATGCAATTTAAAGTTTCTCGACAAGTTTACATTCCCTTTGGAGTGCGCAGAACATCTTAGTTCTGCGGTGATCTGAAACTCGCTTCTTTGTCGATGGCTTTACTTCGCTTAAACTCCACGCTAATTGGACTGTGTTTAGAATCTTAATCGCTATAAAATACAATTAATTAATGTTAGATAGGCTATATAGTACACAAAAGGGTTTTTAGAATATCAAAAATAATTTTTAAGAAAAAAAAGTGGCTGTGACATAATCGGACAGACAGACGGACATGACGAATCTATTAGGGTTCCGTTTTTTGCCATTTGGCTACGGAACCCTAAAAACCGACTTCAATGAGGGAGACCGGTGAAAGAACGATTATTGTTGATTTTAGATTTCATACAATGAAATTAAAAAGACAGCGTCCTACGCCTAATTATGTAAAAAAGGAGGTAACATGTTTTTTTTTTTGCAGATATAGAAATATAAAAATGTGCCTTGAAAACCTAACAGCTTGGCAAAGAGAACAAATTGCCAAACGTGAACTATGCATCATTGAAGAGTTCCGTTCTGTTCATCATCAGCAGTTCCACTTCATCAAATGTCACGTCTACAAATGTAAATACTCGATTTGTTAATGAAAATACTAAGATCACTATATATATGCCTTTAACATTTGAGGAGTTCCCTCGATTCCTCATGAACCCCATCGTCAGAACTCGAACTTGACAAAAATTTGTCTTGAAAATTTAATTTGCTTATACACAGCGAAGAGGACAAAACGCCAAACGTGTATTATGCGTCGTTGAAGAGTACCATTCTGATGATTATCAGCAGTTGTACTTCATCAAATGTCACTTTTTTAAATGTAAATGCTTGATTTGTTAAAGAAAATATAAAGATCACAATATGTAAGCCTTTCATATTTGAAGAGTTCCCTCGATTCCTCATGGACGCTTGACAAACATTTGTTTTGAAAAATTAATTTACTTAACAAACACAGCGAAAACGAGAAATCGCCAAACGTGTACTATGCGTCGTTGAAGAGTTCCATTCTGATCATCATCAGCAGTTCCACTTCATCAAATGCCACTTTTTTTAATGTAAATCCTTGATTTGTTACAGAAAATACAAAAATCACTATATGTATGCCTTTCACATTTGAAGAGTTCCATCGATTCCTCTGACTGAGTTTTGACAGAAACGGGACCAATCTGTATATATATATTAAAAAAAAAAAAAATTCAAAATTGGTTCAGAAATGACGGAGTTATGGAGTAACAAACATTAAAAAAAAAAAAAACATAACCGATATGATAACCTCCTCTTTTGAAATCTTGAAGTCGGTTAACATAATAATTATATTATACTAAATATTAATGCGTTGCAGGATTACTAATGTTATTTTTTAGGTTTTTATCTAACTGTATTGCACAAATTATATACAACACTGTACAAATGGCGGACTTAATGCCAAATCATCATCATCATCATCATCATTTAAGAGCATGGCTCTTGTCGCTGGAGTAGACGCCAGTTTTCGCGGTCCTCGGCCAAGTTCTTTAGGTCCCTGTAAGACACGACATTTACTTTTCCTTTTAGTTGCTGCGTGTAACTTGCTCATGGTTTTCCTCTTCCTCTTCTACCTTCGATCTTGCCTTCCAAAATAGTTTTAAAGAAAGTGTCGTGACTTATCAAGTGACCTATCATTTTTCCTCGTCTATTCTCTATGGTCCTCAGTAGGTTTCTCCTCTCTCCAACAATTCGCAGCACTTCCTCGTTCCTGCCAAATGGCATTCTCTAATAATTTTTCGAAATGATGAAATTATTCTGAATTTAGTTTTTAGACATTTTTTGTAGGATGTTAGTATTGTATGGCCTGTGGGAATGGTCCAGTAAGGTTAAATATTTAGTACGCATAAATTTATGTTACGTTTATTTTTAAATTAATTGAAATTTTCATAAATTAGACACAATAAAATTGCAGCATTTTAAAACAAGTGACGATCTCTCTTATTTAACCACTGAGTTATTCGGCGAAAACAGAGCAGAAAATAAACTAGTAAATATATTATATTAAACCGCCAGGTGAATATGGTATTTTTGGAATAATTTGTGTGTCAATCACAATTTGAAACAATTACATTCACTTTGATTACTTGGATTTTTTTTGTGACACACATTTGCATTACGTATTACGACTGAATAAAAAACTTTAAAATATTTACAAAAATACACTATAAGTAATAAATACTGTATTAGATACTCATAGTATTCTGATCTAAGCACTTAGTTAAAATAATTTTTAGATAATCTTTTACAGTGGTATAAGAAATGGGTAGTTACTTGCATACCTATTAACCTTTTCTAATTAGTTAAAATTGTACAAGTAATTGTTGAAAATCTAAAACAGTGTATAACTGTAACCCAGGCGCGTAAAATGCTGCATGTCGTTAGCCTACTACTTGTTGCGAAAAGAACGTACGTAATACCTGTACCCGTGCCGTTTTTACAGTGTAGTACCTATATTAGGGATGTCACGAATATTCGCATTCGCATTCGTATATACGAATATTCGCATCATTTTAAACATTTCGCATTCGCATCAAATGAAGCGAATCTGCGCAGGTCGTGTCTTTTCTCCTCGACTCGCGTATGGGCAGTGCGCGCAAACTGATGCCAACCTTAGGTATTTTAAATGTCATCTCTGACAAATAAGTGAACCATTTTTTTTTTTAATTTCATTCGTTCATTTTCCCGCCCGTACCCTACATTATTTGTTACATCTTGAATGAGGTTATTGTGGCTGTCGAATAAAAACATAACTTTTTTGTTAAATAACAGTATGTCTTTCAAGTTAAAATGGATGGAGTCGAAAATTTAGTATCTACGCCTGAAGAAATATCAGTGATGGCTCAAGAAGTCACTAAAAATTTTCTGCCTTCAAAATCGCGATAGATGAAGTGAAAAATATTTGTTAAATTTACAATTTTATTTCAAAGTAAGTGCTTGGTCGACTGGTCGTAGAAAAAGTATTGTATGCAACGTTGTTTAACTGAGTCACAAAATACTCGTGACGTCTTTATTAACAATTTTCGGCTTCGCCTCAAATCGTTACTCACGCCTTTTTTGACCTCTCTTAAACAACGGGTGCATAAAATACTATTACATAGCGCGAGTCAAAAGCTGCTGAAAAATGCTGTACACAATTAAATATCTAGTTATAACATCGACACGTTTGTAGGCATATTTTTATAAATATAGTTTTCTGTGTAACCCGATAGACCCATTCTTCGCATATCGTTCAAAGGCTAGGTATTCGAAAGAGGTTGGTTAGTACAAAGCGGTATTGAAGCTCTCGGATGCAGGGCGCTTGTCTCAAGGGCCAATACTCGATCGGCCCTCCCTTCCAGACCTACTTTATCCATCATATCTGGCCCGTCTATCTATTCATTATGCCTGTGATACTTAGTTAAGATATTTACAGGATAGGTTGCGATATAAATCTCAGTGAGTTGTGCGTTGCTTTGAAGACGACAATACCTTGCTATAAGGCGATTTAAAAGGGACACTATATTTCAGAACTTTACTTAATTATTACTTTCGGATAGTCCCTCGGTGTTCTGCTCAGCGACTCCCACCATTCAATATTGTTGGTGTTCGTACAAAAATATAAATTTGACATTCACATAACATAGCCTACATATTATTATGATCTCACGAAAAGAAAACGTGTTTTTTAAGAACGAGATTTTAAAAACTATACTTAGCACTACACTTACTAAACTTACTAACTATACTTACCAAAGCTTAGAAATAGTTAATAGATTTCAAGAACATGCTAATCGGTTTTTTTACTGGTGGCCACAATCAAATAAATACACGTTACACAGTAAGATAAAGTTGAATATATAATTTTTGTATAAAAACATTAAAAGTCATTTAAAGTACATATTTAAAGGCTTTATATTTATGTATATAAAAAGCGGCCAAGTGCGAGTCGGACTCGCGCATGAAGGGTTCCGTACCATTTAAGACGTATTAAAAAAAAATCTACTTGCTAGATCTTGTTCAACATTTTACCACTTTGGACACACATTTTACCACTTTGGAACTGTCTCTCGCGCAAACTATTCAGTTTAGAAAAAAATGATGTTAGGAACCTAAATATCATTTTTGAAGACCTATCCATAGATACCCCACACGTATGGGTTTGATGAAAAAATTTTTTTTTTAATTTATTGACGTATTAAAAAAAAACTATTCACTAGATCTCGTTCAAACCAATTTTCGGTGGAAGTTTGCATGGTAATGTATATCATATATTTTTTTTAGATTTTTCATTCTGTTATTTTAGAAGTTACAGGGGGGGGGACACACATTTTTTCACTTTGGAAGTGTCTCTCGCGCAAACTATTCAGTTTAGAAAAAAATTATATTAGAAACCTAAATATCATTTTTGAAGACCTATCCATAGATACCCCACACGTATGGGTTTGATGAAAATTTTTTTTTTTTTAAATTTTTATGACGTATTAAAAAAAAACTACTTACTAGATCTCGTTCGAACCAATTTTCGGTGGAAGTTTGCATGGCAATGTATATCATATATTTTTTTTAGATTTTTCATTCTGTTATTTTAGAAGTTACAGGGGGGGGGGGGGACACACATTTTTTCACTTTGGAAGTGTCTCTCGCGCAAACTATTCAGTTTAGAAAAAAAATGATATTAGAAACCTAAATATCATTTTTGAAGACCTATCCATAGATACCCCACACGTATGGGTTTGATGAAAAAAATTTTTTTTTTAAATTTTTATGACGTATTAAAAAAAAACTACTTACTAGATCTCGTTCGAACCAATTTTCGGTGGAAGTTTGCATGGCAATGTATATCATATATTTTTTTTAGATTTTTCATTCTGTTATTTTAGAAGTTACGGGGGGGGGGACACACTTTTTACCACTTTGGAAGTGTCTCTCGCGCAAACTTTTCAGTTTAGAAAAAAATGATATTAGAAACCTCAATATCATTTTTAAAGACCTATCCATAGATACCCCACCCGCATGAGTTTGATGAAAAAAGATTTTTTGAGTTTCAGTTCTAAGTATGGGGAACCCCCAAAATTTATTGTTTTTTTTCTATTTTTGTGTGAACATCATAATGCGGTTCATAGAATACATCTACTTACCAAGTTTGAACAGTATAGCTTTTATAGTTTCGGAAAAAAGTGGCTGTGACAGAATCGGACAGACAGACGGACATGACGAATCTATAAGGGTTCCGTTTTTTGCCATTTGGCTACGGAACCCTAAAAATCGCCTCGGTCACTAACTATATAGTTGCCCGGTGCCCAGAAGGCTTCGCTATTTCATATCATTAAGCACATCAAAGGTGGCCCGCAATACGTTCCTCAAGTCCCTCAACACGTCACTATGATAATGCAGTGAATTTTGAAGACCACCCAATTATTTATCAATACATTATTAGCATTCAATAGCATTTCAGTGCCAAATATCTTAAGACCACGTCACAAATCACAGTCGCCACAGTGCGTCATTTATTTGAACTCTAAAACATTTCGAAGAAATGATATACAAATACATTTGACTTAATGTAATACATTAAAAACACTATTGTTGATTTAATGTGCGAAACTTGTATGCTAACGAACTATTATTTAATACAATATTGTTTAGTATGTACTGAAGTTAAGTATCTCAATCTTTTATTTTAAAAAGGACATTACGCCGCGAGTCCGGTTATCAGCAACTATCAAGTACGGAGCCTCTTTAAAAGAATTATAAGAAGGGGGTATCGTATCGGCGCAGGTCGGATTGTCTGTCCAGTTAACATGTCTTACGTAAGTTATTTTACAGTACATATGGTGCTATTTTACCGCACTAGTGCGAAAATTAGCATATTACGTTAATGTGTCGAACATTTAAAGGGCCATATGTACTGTAAAACGTTGTACGATACATGTGCAAATAGGTAATTCGCAACTCGTGTCGATTTAAAACACTCCCTTCGGTCGTGTTTTAATTTATCGACACTCGTTTGAAATTTCCTTTTGTTCGCACTTGTATCGTAATGTACTATTACAAATGTTTTTTGGCAGGAGTAATTGTTACTCCATACAACTGTGTAGAAGTATCAATTATACATGATAAAAATACCCCGTATTCAATATTACATATTTACAGTGTTAATGACCATGTTAGTTTGTTAACGTATCTTTTGTTAAAGTGCAAAAATCAAGACGATACAATATGTCACAAAATGTAAACTTCACTACATTGTATTGTGTAGTGTCTATAGATTAAGAGAGAGAATGCAGACTTAGATTTAAGGAGATTTATCGTTTACATATTATCAAGTGGCATTCTGTAGAAAGCTTATCTTATGCCGCCAGGCTCAGGTTTGCAACTATAATATTTTATCTTTTCGATATCTTATCTTAAGAGTAAATGCATATACAGTTTATACGTAATATTTCTGCAAAAAAATTAATCTAATCAGTGCCGATTTAAATAAAAATAGAATTTACACAAAAAATCACTTGTTCCGTTATAAACGACATATAAGTAAAAAGATAGTTTAAACCAAAACGCGTCATATCAAAAGATACCAAACAGCTAAAATTAAGTGATTACATACAGTACATAAGGCATTTCATTTATTTTTCATACGATAAGTGAAAATCGGAAATTCACGGCTGAATTGTTCATCTAAGCCAGCCAATATAAATTGGTAAAGATCTGCAGGCAATTTGAGTTGCAAATAGAAGTCCATTCAAAGGAACGCGAATGCTGGATGCATTGCGGGTCGTCGAGAGTACGTTATGAGGTACCCCTGACAAATATCCCTGATACAATGAGCTGGCCATTCTGCACAATCCTACACATGCGGCTATTGTGCGCGGACAAAGCGCCACACGGCGAGGACTCTAGAACCGAGAACTTAGACGAGAAACTTGAAAAACTTGAATGGAGCTATTCCTGCATTTCCTTCGTAGGCGCGGTTAAAATACTTCCATTGCACTATTTATATTCGTTATGCGACGCTGTGCAATAGTGTCAAAGTTATATTTTTACACAATTTATCACAAGACAAGCATGTTCGGGTAGATAAAAGCTCCAGGTTTTCTAAAGAACTTTTTAGATCAGTCCGCGAAGTGATTTTAACTGGTAAAGTTTTCTCTTTACAGTATGCTAGTATAATTTTATGGGACCTGAACTACTACGGGAGCGACTGTAATTACGTGCAGTTAGGGGATGAGTCAGCGGCCGCGAGTGACCTTATCGTTACTGGCAATGGATACGGAAAAAGGTAATGTAGTGCGTCATGTTGGTGGAATGAGTATAGTGAGATGGAACATTTCTGTGTCCTTTAAAGCCAAACAAAGAAGAACCTACATACCATCTTATCGTAGACGATTAAAACACTTAAGTGAGAGTATTTTAAAATACACTTAGGAGCAAAAATGTCCCAATAGTAGCATATTAGTAGAAAGTGGAGAAGTTGATGTCGATCAAGGGGAGGGCACATCGTTAATACATTAACAGTACTCCTTGAAATTTTCTAAAAATCGGCTTAACATATGATGTACTTGGCAATTACGGTTATTTTGTAATTTCGAATCGAAAAGTAGGAAAATTTGTAGAAAATTTCAAGGAGTACTGTTATGTATTAACCATGTGCCTCTCCCCTTGATCGACATCAACTTCACCACATTCTACTAATATGCTACTATTGGGACAGTTTTGCTCCTAAGTGTATTTGACTAAAACTGGTTAGAGTTATTATTTTATAGTCTTTATTTATTTATTTTCTTAAGTTAGGCATTTTACAATATGGATATAAAAGTAAAATATAAAAACACATAATAAAACAATACAAAACACAGTGTAGAAAAACCTAACCTAGAGTGCCGCCAGCACCCCAAGCTGCCGGTGGTCAGGGCCGCAGAGTGAGGAACCGCCGGACCATCCGCGCGCGTTGGTCGAGACTTTTCGTTTGCGGAAACGACTATCGGGACAAAGATCGTCGAATCAACATCCCACCTGGCGGTTATCTCATGAGCCAAGTCTAGACAGTACTTCTCCTGAGTTATTACTATTCTTAACGTTTAGTTAGTGAGTGTATCTAAGTAATATAAAACTGAAACATATGCCAGTCTAAGGATTTCAAGAAAACAACAGAAGGGGATTGGAGTAAGGTTACTTGTCTTACATTTTATTTACTGCCGGTCAGTCAACCTATAAGCCAAATTTGTCCAATTGTATGAACGATCCTAGCGCGAGAAATGAGTCACTCAATAATGACAATGCACTCAATTTTCGGGGACGCGCAGTTAATACGGGTCCTGTGAACGTCTAAAGTGGCTGTTATTTTGGGCGCATGTTTGGAAATAGACTCGCTCAGGCCAGGATCGATTGTCTAATGAGTCACACTCGACATGGTACTGCACTTGGCGTTCCCGGCTCACACTGACGGAGGGATGACGAATCACTTTTAGATCCCATACTACGTCATTCCTTTTGCAAACCGTACAACAATAATTAAAGTCTGTTTATACCACTGTAAAAGCTAGTGTTTTTACTCTTTTCGTGTCATTGTGGGAAAATACAAATTTTTCAGTTCCTCGTTTACGGTCAGAGCACAAGCCAATAATATTCTAAGAAAAGTAAGCATTAAAATATAAGAAAAACCTGGGCTGCCCTCAAACAATGTAGAAACTAAAAAAAATGGGATAAAAAACATTTCTCCGTTGCTAAATAAAACAAACTCAAGTCATCCATTGTCTTTGATCCATGAAGCTACAATTTAGCTAGCTAAGCAACTTTTCAAATCTCGAATTTTTGAGGCTATGTTTCTGTCGCGCTGCGGTGAGCGGGGGTGAGTGCGTGCAATAAGGACAACTGCAGCTTGGACTAAAATTCCCACGCAAACAACTCAAAAATCGAGGTAATGTTCTGGACTGTTTCCTCCTCCAAAAGGCAGCAAAGTCAATTGAGCCGTTTTTGCGAATTTCGAGGCGCTGTAAGTTTCTTCAAAATAAAATAATCCAAAAAAATCAAAACAGCAGATATTGATGATATTGATCTTATTTGAAAAAAATCATTGCTCTAGGTTATAAATCCAGGGAGGAAACAGTCGAGAGCGTTTGTATGGAAAAATCGCAACTAGGAATTCCTCTTAATTCTTTACGTGGTATTTATTACAAGACACTACAAAAAATATAAGTTTTAATTTTTTTTAATTGTTTATTTTCTGTCCCTGCTGGGCAAAGGCTTTCTTCTGCCAGCGCCACTCATCTCGATTTGATGCATGCTCTCGCCAGTCGCTGCCAAATGCATCGAAGTCGTCCCGCCAACTGTTTTTTGTCACCAAAAAAGTTTTAAATAGTAGTACAGTGAATTTTAGTGTATTGGGGTTGTATTGTACCTGCTTATATGAGGACACGAGACTTGAATTTATGTTCTCACTGCCTGCTGTTATTTCTATGGAACGAAGATGAAACTTAATGCGACAAGCAAGGCAAGGCACAGACGTAACTTATTTCAATTGCTTGATTTTTTTTCATTGAACTTTATTGCCAAAATAACAAGGGTGACGGCTAAGTGCTACAATTACCGTGCTTACACATATTATATGTTTTGAAATTAAATATGTCGCTATAGTGCAAGGTAAAGGATAAAAATGGAACGCTATATATATTAACTAACAGCAATATTATATGTATTCTAGTAGTAGTGTAAAACACTTTTCTCCAATATACTCGGAAATGTTCACCTTATTGTAGCAAAAATAGTAAGGGAAGTTCTTCGTTATGAAATGTGTCAAACACAAAAAAAAATTCAACCCATTATTGTCGTATTTTAGAGGACGGGAAAGTTATTACCAAAGAGCGTTATTACTGTAATGTTTTTTACTTTTTAAAAACATGTATCCACTAAGAAAAACGCATGCAGCCAATTAATATAGCTGCGGGCCGCGTCTACACGACCTGGTCAGCATCATTTCAAGGTATAGGATAGAGTCGTGTAAGACCGACGTGTATGATCGTGTGAATACTGCTTAATAAAATAAAAGACTATATAACTTTTATATTTTTTAAGGATCTCATGCGTGCAAATACAGCTTATATTACACAATAATATTGAATGAGCGAATATTGAATGGTACTGAATGGCAGAATAGTTGTGCCTTTAATTTTTTTTAAATAATAAAAGAGGGAAATTGATTTTGACGTTTTTGATGTGAAGGTTCGATTTGAGTGATGGTTCATGTTTAAATTATGATTATTTTACCTGATTTCCTCGCATGTTTGGAGAAAAGCACTATTAGGCCTCGGCAGGAACAGCAATTCGTGGATTCGTCTTCTGCAAAGGCGAACTTAAGGGGTGTACCGAAAAAAAACTGTAAACTTCAAATGAAAAAAAAAACTGATGCGATTGAGAACAAAACAAACTAAGGTTTTAAGAATAACTAAAATAAAAAACGACTTTTGAAGGTTGACTGGTAGAGAATGCCTCATGGCATTAAGTCTGCCTTTTATACTATAAGGTTTTCTTTTGTGCAATAAAGATTGAATAAATAAATAATTGCCAGTTTTTTATTTATTATATTTTGTTCTGTAGGAGTGATAGGCCGCTTCTTCCTAGCGCATCCAGTGGCAGCTTTTTGCGGACCCGTTTTTCATATTTGCCTGCATCAGCCCATTACCTGCTGGAATTGTTAATGTTTCTTGGCTGTTTCATTCTTCTCTTGTAATACGCTTTTGATTTGAGCCCAATAATAGTTGAGAGAACGGCACTGCAGGACGTTTGGAGCTCTTACTCTATTCTATGTCAACTGCCAAATGCGATGTACGTAGGAAATTATATGATTTTCGACTTGGTCTAGAATTAAGTAACACACATTTTCTGTAACCTAACCTAACCTAACCTTCGTACGAAGAACTGAACTGACTTTCTTCGTAGTTTCGGTGCACTTTAGCCGCATATCTACCCCAGTTATTACGATAATTATGACAGGTATACTTCGTTTTCGCAAAATCTATTAGCAATCTTTGTGATGGGCTCAGGCTCACTTGTTCCTAGAGATCTACCGCTTCGAAGCTTCTGTTCAAGAGACAAACATACTAAATTAGTTATTTATTATGAAATGCACGCAATTTCGAGGTAATTTTGAGTGTTTCGAAATCAGGCATGTAGGATGTTGCAAATTTTCTTGCTATTTGGAAAAGACCAATTTTCAGTGATCTCTTCTATTTGCCGGTGTAAAGTCGAACAGCGTAAAACCAGAATTATTTATATTGGAATATATAATATAGGTAATAGTAAGACATTTTATTGCGGTAAGAAAGCCGTAGTCATCTTTCTTAGAAACAAGATTACAGCGGCTTGAAATTTACAGTTTTTTTTTCGGTACAGGCCTTAAGGCTTGTATTGTATAAAAGTTAAAAAAGTATTATCATTGAAACTTAACATGCTATCAAATCACACAGATTTTTTAACTTTCGTCTTTTATTTACGTAGGTACTAATAAGATAATATAATAATAAGAAAATCCGTAAAGAAAATAAGAAAAGATTTTTGACACACATGTGACACAGAGTATTTACCGTTGGATGAGGGCAGCGCACGATAGGTCGTTATGGTAAGTAATTGAAAAATTTCAAGCAGTGGACGTTTTTCAGCTGATGATGATAACTGTTTACTTTTTTATTTAAATCTTGAATTATATAACAGCATCAATAGTAATGAATGAAACAATGCACCAAAAGTATCTGCCACCCTCAAATACTTTTCCAAATAACTCGCGTTTAAAAGAACCTGCCACGGTCTAATTGTTCTACACATAGGTATATCACTTATTGTTAAGCTTCTAGAGAACGGTAAGTAGATACTTTTGATGCATAGTTAGATCCGCTACTTTTGATGCTGACTGTACCATCATTCTTTAGCGTTCGCCCCGTATGTAACTTGCGCCATCTTCACTAAGTCAGTCGTGCAGTGCGAGTATAGAAACAATGCACCCACGTCGCAATGCCACTCGCAAGGACTTTCTTTCCAACGTTTGACACGGATACACACAAAGAAAATGTCATTTGCAAGAAGGTTTTATACGGGTATAATACAATTTACTTGAAACCGCTTGAGACATAAACGTAAATATCTACGTTGTTTCTTCAATCCCTATGAGTACGTTTTGCGATGTGACTGCAGCAGGGTTGCATGTTTGATGCAAAAAATTTCATGAAGCCGTGACAGTTACTAACTGCAATACGCCATTATCCACGGAAAGCCTATGTAACCTCATGGCTCAAGAATGAAGTTAAATAAAAGTACCTTTATATTTTTTATTTCGTTTTAGATGAAAGTCATTTATAAGTAAAATCCGCTGAAGCTACAGTATTAACGTTGACATTTAACCACATTTCAGAACCCTTGCTTGTTTATAGGTAGATAAAACCTTAGTGCGGAATGGGCAGCGCAATCTTCCTTTATTTAACAAGCCAGACAGTTCGGAATTCAATAAAATGGCCGAGAAAAGGAAAGCGTGTTTTCTATTTGATAAAGTGAGAATTATACTTGCCCAGAAAGAACAGAAAACTAGCGGCATTCCGTAAAGTAGGGATCCACTGACGTAACTTTCCTTCGAAGGGAAAGGAATTACTTACGACCGACAAGGGGAAAACAAACTACAAAAACAGTTTAGCATAACGTGTTGTTTCTTGGAACCTTTTCCGGGATCCCGACACAACGGTGTGAATTGTAATAAATATAAGGAAGACTGATGCTTTGCATTTTCCTTTATTTCGAATTAATATTAAAATAGCGTTTACAAAATAAAGGAAAGCTTGCTTAACCTAAGATTAACCTTTAGAAGAACCGCAATTACCAGTAAAAGGACGAACATGGAGAAAAACCGTTTGATTTTGCACAAGAAACGCGGCGTAATCCGCAAACTGCTCCTAAAGCACTGCAAACTCTAAATCCGGGAAAGAAAATCCTCGGAAAAACTGGTACAAACTCGAATTAAATAGTCGTATCAGGGTGGCGACAGTGGGAATCCATCAAGGGCCGCGATCGCAGCGATAAACGCGGCCCGCTCCCGCGCGCGGATAAATTGCAATTTGATGGCGCCATCTAGCGATCTGAACCCGCAATCAGCCTGAAGGACATACCGTGCTTACATATTTGTTAACTGCCAATGATGGCACATTCTAGTTGACATTTTTATTAGTCGGGGTGGGCTAGGGTTGCTTCAGTAGGTACTATTTTTGACGTGAAGTCCCAAACAGGGTAGCCAATTAGGTTCGGATTAGTTTGCCAATCATTAAATGGAATTAATAACATTTAACAAAAAAGATACTAAAGATATTTTTACTACAATAATGGAATATTTCCAACATGAATAATCTTCGAACAGATGAGGCACTTTTCCAGGAAAAAACTAGTCCACATGCAAAGTGTGAACACTGAACTTTCACGTTTGAGCTTCATAAGAACAATGAACTGTTTGTTCTAATTTTGACACAAGACGGGTAACAAAAGCCTTTATTGGATTACTTTACTACGTTTTATTTGCATAATCAATTTTAATGTATATTAAATCTAGCCTCCAACGGAAACTTCGCCCGCGTAGCCTTCGTAAAAAACTGGATACCTATAATCTATATTTGATTTTATTTATATATTATTCTCTCCTTTATCTATATTATATACTTATTTACATGATTTGTAGATTATGCAGGAAAATATTTTATTTAGTCCCTAGAGGAAACTCAGAATATCGCAAATTCTTCTAAGTTGGTTCGGTTATTTCCCAATGGATATGGACTATAAATTCTAACCCGCTGACATTTGGTCACTGACTCAAAAAAGTATTGCCATGAGTGTAAAAGTTATCAGCACATATTGTATAATTGTATATTTTCCTATGTAATAGGTACCTACAAGTGAGTGATGAAGCTTTGATTTAAGCCTTCAAAAGCTGCGATATTTCAGGTCACGAGACTAAAAGTTATTTATGAAATAAGAAGGTTAACAACATCAAGGTTAAGGTTAGATCACTACGTGCCCTTACGTATATATACATTGTTAAAATGAAGGAGTAATAAATAGTACCTACAAAGCGTGGGCCTTCGCCCCGTGGGCGTAGCTGGATGAAGCGTTCCGTATCTCGCAGGCTATATTTAACCACCAAACTAAACTCAGATTGTACATGAAACTATCAAACTGATAACAGTAATTGGATAAAAATATGTTTAATCTAGAACATGAACTTCTTAACTGCAATAAGAGTTGTTTTGTTCTCGGAATACTTGAAGTTAGTTCTACATAGTTCAAATGTTGCTTAAATTCAGGTCTTCGTTTTGCAATGCTTGAATAGTCTGAAATGTTATATAGCTAGAAATTCTTCTTTAATGTTAAATATTTGTGCGTGTATGTATTTTATAAGTGCCAGAAATATTCTTTGGGTTTTTAGTGTCCACACTATCATAGTAAGTTTGTTGTACGTCGTACCTACAATCTAAGCTTCGAACCTGAAACTTTAGGTACCTATTTGATATTTACCAGTTGAAAAGACCGTCTCGAGTCATGAAGAAACATCAGCCATAGAATATGGGGTCAAGAATAGTAGAAGGGCTGTGCCTATAGAACGTGTAGGTACAGGCTGGTAATGATCACTTTCATATTTAAAACTTTTTGCTAAACATGTGTTCTTTCCAAATGGGTAACTATAGAGGCTTTGCAACAGTTTCCGACACTCGATAAATTAATATAAAATGTTGCGCCATATATTTTTCCGTTAAAAACACAGGCAAACATAAGCGAGCTAGCGTTAGCGTTACGCATATATCTCCGTATAATATTTATTCAGACGGCATGCAAAAGCGTGGGTGTGAAGCTAACAAGTACTCGTATCGCCATGTACAGCCGGCAACCCGACTGTTCTCAACTTAAACCCTTTTACAATAACAATAAGGGTAAAAATAATTTACAATATACAGTGCGCAGTGAGTACGTCATATTTTCAACGATATGGGCTCATATACGCGCCTGATTGCGAGGATCTGTGTTTCTTAGCAGATCGTCCTTGTCCTTTGGAACTAGGGAAAGAAGATTTGTACGTTCAACAACGGCTCTAACGATTTCGCTGAATTTGGTATATGGGGGTTTTTGGGGGTATACAATCTATCTAGATTAGTCTTATGTTTGGGAAAACGCGTGTTTTCGAGTTTTCATGCGTTTTTCTTTCGACGCAGAATATGGTCGCTAATTTCGTGTTGCCGGCCACTGTCCGTCTGGTCCAGCGAGTTAAGACGCGGACTGCTAAACGAGTGTTACGGGTTCCAATCTCGCCCGGTGATTAACTTTTGTTTTTTTTTTATATGTTCAAGTTTATATATAATTTTTTATTGTTTTAGACAAGTTTAATTTAGTAAAAAAAATGTAGTTAAGATTATCACCTATAGACCACCATATTACAATAAATAGTTATAACCGAGCAAAGCTCGGTCGCCCAGGTACTGATATATTTATGTCCACAACCACAAATCAATCTGTTAAAAGCAGTTTTTATTTGCCGTACCTGTGGATCCGAATACAAAGAGAATAAAAAGCGGCCAAGTGCGAGTCGGACTCGCGCATGAAGGGTTCCGTACCATTTAAGACGTATTAAAAAAAAAATCTACTTGCTAGATCTTGTTCAACATTTTACCACTTTGGACACACATTTTACCACTTTGGGACTGTCTCTCGCGCAAACTATTCAGTTTAGAAAAAAATGATGTTAGAAACCTAAATATCATTTTTGAAGACCTATCCATAGATACCCCACACGTATGGGTTTGATGAAAAAATGTTTTTTTTTAATTTATTGACATATTAAAAAAAAACTATTCACTAGATCTCGTTCAAACCAATTTTCGGTGGAAGTTTGCATGGTAATGTATATCATATATTTTTTTTAGATTTTTCATTCTGTTATTTTAGAAGTTACAGGGGGGGGGACACACATTTTTTCACTTTGGAAGTGTCTCTCGCGCAAACTATTCAGTTTAGAAAAAAATGATATTAGAAACCTAAATATCATTTTTGAAGACCTATCCATAGATACCCCACACGTATGGGTTTGATGAAAAATTTTTTTTTTTTTAATTTTTATGACGTATTAAAAAAAAACTACTTACTAGATCTCGTTCGAACCAATTTTCGGTGGAAGTTTGCATGGCAATGTATATCATATATTTTTTTTAGATTTTTCATTCTGTTATTTTAGAAGTTACAGGGGGGGGGACACACATTTTTTCACTTTGGAAGTGTCTCTCGCGCAAACTATTCAGTTTAGAAAAAAATGATATTAGAAACCTAAATATCATTTTTGAAGACCTATCCATAGATACCCCACACGTATGGGTTTGATGAAAATTTTTTTTTTTTTTAATTTTTATGACGTATTAAAAAAAAACTACTTACTAGATCTCGTTCGAACCAATTTTCGGTGGAAGTTTGCATGGCAATGTATATCATATATTTTTTTTAGATTTTTCATTCTGTTATTTTAGAAGTTACGGGGGGGGGGACACACTTTTTACCACTTTGGAAGTGTCTCTCGCGCAAACTTTTCAGTTTAGAAAAAAATGATATTAGAAACCTCAATATCATTTTTAAAGACCTATCCATAGATACCCCACACGTATGAGTTTGATGAAAAAAGATTTTTTGAGTTTCAGTTCTAAGTATGGGGAACCCCCAAAATTTATTGTTTTTTTTTCTATTTTTGTGTGAACATCATAATGCGGTTCATAGAATACATCTACTTACCAAGTTTGAACAGTATAGCTTTTATAGTTTCGGAAAAAAGTGGCTGTGACAGAATCGGACAGACAGACGGACATGACGAATCTATAAGGGTTCCGTTTTTTGCCATTTGGCTACGGAACCCTAAAAATGAATGTTTTTACAAACGAAGCCCATTTTAATCCAGAGTTAAAGTTTGTTTAAAGAAATACAGAGTTTGTACAAACAAACTAAATAACTGCTCTGCTCCCTGTTCATAAAGCCTGTCAAGTTAAGTAGGTCAGACTGTCAATCTCGTGCTGACGTCACGCGTTAGACTATACGGATATAAAATTACACCTACTGTTATTTAGCTCGAGAGTTTACCTAGTTTCCAAAGAAATATAATAGGGCAAACATTGGCTATTTGGTGATACATAGTTATTCGGTGATAGTCAGTTTTATTGTCTTTTAGCCAAGTTACCTGGTAATTTTATGACTTGGAACCATATTATACTACATTACCCACATTCGTGCTATTTCTTAGAGATCGTTTTAAGCAATAAAATTACAGGGCAACTCGGCTAAAAGACAATAAAACTGACTATCACTGAATAACCAAGTATCACCGAATATCCCAGGTTTGCCCTACCCACCAAAAACATTTTCATGTAAAATGTTGCCGAGACGAAACCATAAGGCTCGTACTGTAAAAAAGTTATCAAATCTCATGTAGAGCCAAGCTTCTAACTCCACTAGCCCTTAATTCACAAGCTCTATGCCTTAGTCAAAATATGTGGCTTGGCTGTTTCTTTACTACAAGAACTATATTGTATAACAGAAAAATAATGAACAGTGAATACATTTTTTACGTTACGCCCGTGTGATGGGTAGAGAAACGGCCAAGCCACATATTTTGACTAAAGTATAGAGTTTGTGAAGTTAGGGTTTTTAGAGTTTGTGAAGTTAGGGCTTGTAGAGTTAGAAGCTTGGCTCTACATGAGATCTGATAACTTTTTGACAGTGCGAGCCTTATGGTTTCGTCTTGGCAACATTTTACATGAAAATGTTTTTGGTGGAATTGCACCTCTTTTTGTAAGTTGCTTATGAAAATCGGTAATTCCCTAATTTAAAGGGTGGGAGGTGATTAACTAAAAATCCTGAAATACGTATACGTACCTCTAGCATCAAAACTTGCGAAGTCTCATACAAACTCTCATACGCTAGTTTAAGGGGTTGTGGGGTAAAAGTTCCAAGTTTTATTTTTTTGTTTGTGTACTAATACTATCCTACATACCAAATTTCACCTTCCTAGAACTTCAGGAAGTACCCTAAGGGTTTTGATGATCATCAGTGAGTGAGTCAGTGACGAAATCGGAGTTTTTTAGATATCAATAAAATTTAAGGTAATAAAAGCTTTATTGGAAAAAAAAAATGTTTAATAGGTGCACCATTGACATCATATCCCGAGAATTTGTTTATCTGGGATACTCCAAACCCACTTCGGTATCTTTATGAGGGTTCAAAAAACGACGAAATGCTTCGAGAAAAGGTAGGTAGTGTCCTTGCGCTTAGCATGGCTAGTCTTGGCGATGGCTTCAGATCAACGCAACGATATAATAATGGTTAAGGTTTCAGTTGATAAGTTATAAATATTGTGAAATAAATAGTATTTTACGGCTTACAATCTTAAATTATACAATATGGCCTGGCAAACCCGCCGACTGATTTTAATATGAGTTTTGGTCAAATTGAGCATAAATCATTTTTTTTGTCGATATTTTTTTTTGCGTTTTCTGCACATAGCACGCCATTTCTTTTTACATCATGGCAAAAAAACCTTAAAACGAATAAGTAAAGATTTTTTATTTACTGATAAAAATTGCAAGTTTCCTTTAAAAATTTAATGTCTATCAAACTTTAATAGGTATTAAGTTTTTTATTATGTTATTACAGAAACAAGTTTTCAAAATAATTGTCATTATCTCTAAAATAAGACCAATTTAAGAAAAATTTGTACGACATTTTAGTCTATAATGCAGTTCAAAATACTCCTTTAGAATCTGTCGAGGTGTATTTATAGCAATTAGGCGCAGGCGCAAGTTGTTGCTAGATAGAAAGTTGTAAGTAAAAATATAGGATTGGTGGTCAATAACTATATAAACATATTTTAGTCTAGGTAATTGTAATGTAACAATCGGATAATCGAAAACTATGTAATTAAGTGAACTTGAATTTAATATTCAGTCGTTTTTTTAATTAATTTGAACGGTATTCGAAACGTAATTTATTCATTTGTAATTGACATGTCCATCGCTTTGTTTAGCAGGAAAAACGTTTTAAATTGTCATTTGAAAATCCCAGATGTCGTTAACCCTATGGGCGTGTAAATACGTGAACTTTTCAGGGGTGATCCGGTTCAAGAGGGAGGTATCTTTGTTGTCTGAGTTTATATGAAATCCCTAAGCCTGCGCGGAGGGAAGACCAGGTTTGCATCTGTTACATTCTAGACAAGGACAATAATTTACTGGAACTCTTGCTAGACATAGCGATAGGTTTAAATAAACCAAAAATATTTTGTACCTAAATATCATCGATATTGTTGGAACCGTTTTTAAGAAAGCGAAAACCAATACCCAGCAATTTTAAAAACAAATATCATAGATGACATTCAAATACAACAATATTTAGTTTTAGCAAAGTACTTAAAGAAAACAAATGCCAAGGACACAAATAATTCACCGACATAATGGTCGCATTTTGGTGCTCGACTTACCTTTCCATAAATCGTTCGCCAAGTGAAATATCTCAAAGACACTGATGACAAATAGGAGCTATCAGTTAAACGAGTTAAAGGCGTTTACAGCCAGATCCTTGACCCTGGCGCAGTGGGTCGCTGCGGCCAGACAGTCGCCAGCGCCCTTCCAGAACCAAATAAATATCAGTAGGTAACTATATACGTACTTCTACACTGCAGTACACTTACCCCATTTCGTAAAACTTCGTCTTTTTTTACCAATCCACATATGTCAAGGGGATACACGGACAAATTAATTGTAACTGCATTTAAACATGGTTAACCGGCGACTAAAATAGGATTGGAAAACTTTTTTGAGTAACAACAGTCTACAATACGGACAAACCACGAAAATGTGGGGCTAGTAGGTACTCTCATTTGGCAAAGTTCCGGATGTACCCACATTCGGCAAAGTTGTAAGAATTTCTACGCAAACCGTACGCGTCTTCATTGCTCCCATCCGGGTATAATGAAGTTTATATAAATAGCGAATAATAGTAAACAAACGAATTTACTTTCATTACTTCATAATCTGCACTTTTTCAGGATAACCATGGGGTTATCAGTAGTTTATATTTTTAGATCTTTAACTTATATAAATTTTTAGTTAATACATTAGTTGTATAATGTTAACTTCATATGTCAAACGCTTACAAAATCTGTCAAATTTCTTTACATTATCTGCCATTTCCATTGAACTCCACTTTAGGTAAGTTATCGCTTGTTAAAAGCACCTGTTAATGCCTGATATGCGTGAGCATTATTCCGCGAAATAGAATATTTTAATGGATAACGATGTATTTTTCTCAAACTTGTAATGAAATGTTGACATGACTTACTTCAAATTAGGTCTGGAAATACTACATATCAGGTGCGACGAGTGAAGATGATATGTAAAGGAATTTCATACAGCCTTACACACCTAGGCCTGTAAGGCAACCTTCTTTTGTTTTTAAACGTCAAATTATGGCACGTCTTGGCATTCAACCTTAAAAAACCTATAAGCAAAATTCTGCCATTATGCTTTTTTTTGTCTTTTTTGTTTTTTTTTTTCATTTTTGTTTTTGTTGAATATTATTTCGAGGTTTCAAAGGGGAACTGGACGCACTGAATAATCTATCACATTAGGACATGAGACAATCATCATCATCCTATTTTTTTTATTAGTATTTCATTGCAAGTTTGAGAAAAGCACTATACAAATCTCGGCGAGAAACGGGGTTGCCGGCCGCGTATCCCTAGCCGACCTCACTACCTACGCTCGGCCGTCTACATCTACTTGGCCTGCAACCCTTCGTTTCCCGTCCGTCGTAAATATACCACTATTACTACTACTGTTATGCTCGCACTAATGATTACATTAGTAGTAGTATCATTAGATACTAGTATTCAGTTTATCCGATTACAAATTGTCGTAAACTGGTAGGCTGTGCAAACCAACTTTACAGCTCCTATAATATTTCACTATAGCGTACCCGCTATTCTTTTCATCGCCCTGGCATTCTACCAAGCGTCTTTATATTCAACAACAGTAAGGGTGGGGGCGCAATCAATGTTCTACAGAAAGATCAGAGCCTAAGCGATTTTATTTTTCATACGACTATTAAACTCCGCGAACCAATGTTTTACGTCCTATCAGTTCCCTTTCTGTATTTGATAACTACACCTATAAAATGTGAATAACGTGGGGAATCATTTTATTCTCTTCCGTCGTTACTTTTTTTATGATTTCGACTGTCATGACATCTCTTTTATAAGCCATTGTCGTAATCAAATTAAAACGCAGGCTAGGTAACATTTTCGTATTTTTTTGAGATTTGTATTCTACGGAAACCAACGAAAAAGTTTTTTGAACCCAATAACGTCAAAAAACTTGAGTAATTAATGTTTTTCCGAGAGTTTTCCGCCCACGTAAGAACGACTTCGGTA
Organism: Cydia pomonella; assembly: GCF_033807575.1. Taxonomy (NCBI): domain Eukaryota; kingdom Metazoa; phylum Arthropoda; class Insecta; order Lepidoptera; family Tortricidae; genus Cydia; species Cydia pomonella. The sequence goes on from NC_084715.1 coordinate 11,693,450, forward strand.
ATATGGGTTATCTCAGAAAAACTGTGACGAAACTTCTGAACAAGTTACCGAGTGCCACCGGAAAATGTCATTGACAAATTGTTGAATAAAGAAATTCAAATTTATGCTCCCTTAGACCTTAACTGAATCCTTGAAAATTTTAAATCTCATCCGTTGCTGTGTAATTATAACTTGTTAGGTTCACTTTATACTTTGAGCTTGATAATGAGGCAGCTTGTTGTTATTGTAGCCGCTACGGATAGACAGGGATAGGTATAGGTACTCTAATTACATGGTTTTGCGGTTTATTGAAACTTCTTTGAGAATATTTGTGTTCTTCATCCGACAGAGCGAGGCAAAGGATGGTAATGTGTTTATCAGTCCATGTATATATGTTTCTTCCTTTGTTGTTCTATAGAGACTAACCCCCTTAATCCTTAAACTTTACGAACCTGAATTAGTTTATTTATCCCTTTCTTACAAATATGTACATATCAAGACAAACGCTTCGTAACTATGTAATGATATTGTAATGCGTTTATGAATAACGCCATAAAAGTGTGGGCCAATTCACCCAAGACATGACAGTAAGAACTAAACTATATGGCGATAATCAGCGGCGGTATCATGGTCGCATTTTTATCACTTGTCATGTTATGCGTCACTTTCGCACTTATTTACTTGTTAGAGCGTGACAAGCATGATGACAAATGATAAAACACCAACCCATCTTAGCCTTACAGATGTCATATTGTGAAAAAGAAAAAATATGAAATCGATATACTATGTCGAATGGGGTGTCATTTTATAGGTTTCTTAAAATTACCTATCTTTATTTTTATATGATTGAATTTTCATTGACCGTTGACGTATGACCATTTAGGATCTATAAGGAGTTGAAGTTGTTACACTGTCGTTTTTTTTATATATTTAAATCTATAACATATATTTATATTATAATAGAAATGATGAAACATGTTGAATAGTATAACTTAATCTAGTAAAGTAGTAAATAAATCTAACATAATTAAGTAGAATTTAAAAAAATGTTTTATAATAATACACTATCCCAAAGTCCCAAAGTTTCAAAATGAAAGGTTTTTAACTACCAAAATGAAATAAAATATAGTTTCGTTCTAAAATTATTTTTCAGCCATTTAAAAATAGTTGCAATAGCTAAAAAGGTTTATTTCAATTTATTTACACTATTTTAGCAATACAAACACAACAGCCGCAGTTAATTGAAAACCCAGAAAATGGGATCAAAAAGGCCCGGAATTGTATTTCCCCGACTTTTGATCTTATCTAAACTGCTTTCTTGATTTATATGTCAGACCCTGCGTTTCAGTCTGTAGTTAGAAAACAAAAATAAATTGCGGGCGCGACATTTTACGTGAAAAATAAAAAAATCTTTATATTACTCCAGCAGTGTGCTATGCAATTAAAAAAAACGTGCAAGTGCGGATCGGACTCGCCCACCGTGGGTTCCGTACAAATTTAACTTGATATTTGTTTTTTACAGACATAAGTTTACAGATGTTTCCCTGTTTTTGCAGTATACGACGATATTACTTGCCAAATGTCATAGTCCTACTTCCAGGCCAACGGAAAGTACCCTATTAATTTGCATTCCCGTGAGAGTGTCGAAATATATGTTTTTTTGCGGCATAAATTGATTTCACCGAGATAAAGGGTCTTGACAGACAGACGGATAACAAAGTGATCCTATAAGGGTTCCGATTTTTCCTTTTGAGGTACGGAACCCTAAAAAAACCACTCCTAGGTACTTACACGTAAGTATAAGCTGCCGGAACTTAAATGATGTAAATGGTTAATTTTATTAGCACATGTATTCAGGGTTTTGGACGTGTCACAATTTCTCAGGACTTTCTTCTTGTAATGTGAAAGATTGTATGTTTGGATGTTAGTTACTTATACCTCTCACGTGAATGATGGTCCCTGTGACATTGACATTAGGTAGTCTCTTATCTAGCCTCAGCATCTCAGATAGCCTTAATTTAAAAAATAATAAAAGAAATATGTATTTTACCGTATTTTTTACTTATCTAAATATTACATTTCAGAATAAATGAATGTGGTTTTAATGTAGGAAAAATATTGAATTCTACAAATAGCCTGTTTATTTATAACCCGCATTAACATGCAGGCAAGATATCTTTACAACGGGAATCATCCGATAGTGTTAAAGTTAGAGCGGCGGCAGTAGGAGTACCTAGTGCCAATACTAAGGTATCAATTCAATGATCTTGTAGGGGACGTGGTGAAATAATATGCAGTTTTAAAGTAGCAAAACGTAAGGGTGTTTGGACAGCGAGAAGCATGTACCTTAGAGCGTGATTGCATAGATCGACTGGCCGCTGAGAGCCAATCTCCGATTGTCCCCCTCCTCTGCCGCTCCCCTCGGTCGCCCTGAACCGGCTCATTCCACTCTAACTTCCAGGCACCCTCTTTTTAATAAAAAGTCTTGGGCAGGATCTACTGACAAAACAATGATTGAAAATCATTGATTTATTTAATTTAAAATATTCCGGCTTACACAGCTAAGCTACACCCGTAGCACTACGGCGTAACTCGTAGTTTGTTATAGTCCGCATGTAGCGTTGGAAGCGTATAAGGCTTATCTTGATTAAATGTTTTATGTTGATATGATATGAGATGATATACACCGTGTTTTTTTTTGTTTTCGGTTAATTTCAAGGGTTCTGAGCTTAAATTAAATAACTTTCTCTAAGACATCGGTATTTTAATTAACTCCATTTCGGAGATAATCAATAGTTTATTTTTATCTTATAAGGCCGTTACGAGCGTATACACTTGCCTTAGGGCCTGTATACAATGTATACAGGCCTATGCACTAATCAATATGTCATATTGATTAGTGCTTAGTACGAGTGTATACTACTAAACGTAAGGACTATCTCGGACGCGTGATGTTCAAAATAACATTGATATGTCACAGTTTTCAATTGTTTGGTTGAATTTAGTGTAATGCCCGTGTTACAACAACGCTATATGCAACATTTAATGACTATTTATAAAAAAAAAAATGTTTTTTTGAAAACCATGCCATTTGCTTAAACGTACTTACCTATATTGCCCCGGAGTTAACGGAATTCAATAAAAACACGGTGTATATTGTCGGGTCGGGGAAAACTCATTTCGTATTTCATAATTGTGAAGTTGTAGTAAGAACCTATACAGATGGCTGCGTACACATTCTCCGATTACGTAGACACCAAAAATGTACAATTGCCCGTTGAAATTTACGTTATACAAAATTAATATTGCGGTTTCACTACACTAACCGACGCGTCACTCGCAGCGCCGGCGTAAAGCCGCACAAATCTCACATGACCATTTGATCACTGAAACGTTAAGAGGGGCAAACACAACATTTTAGTAGGTATTATTATATTAACATGCTTTAACCAAATTTGACTATGGTTTAAACATGGTATAATGTAATTACATTTGTAAGGGCAGACTCCAGCCAAAGCCTTACTAGGTTAAAATAGACTCCGTGGAAAAAAAAAACACGAAAACGTGTCTAATTTTCATTTAGTTTCAGTTGTATATTTGTCACCCTACATACCATAGAAGTAACATTTTAGTACTTGTTCAATATCTAATTAGCCGAGCGACATCACGACACATTTACCTAAACCCCAAATGTTTGTTTTAAATAAATTGTATCCCCTACTTGTATTCGTATTTCGGAAATTTATATCCCACCAAAAACATTTTCATGTTGCCAAGACGAAACCATAAGACTTGCACTGTACCTTCATCCTCATACCCGAGAGCTTAAATGGTCGCGCACTGTGCGGTTTAAGAAGAATTTCCTCCCGCGGACGCTCCGGCTGTACAATAAGCTCCCTGCCGAGGTTTTCCCGAGGGTATACAGTATGGGGTTCTTCAAAAAAGGAGTGTGCAGGTTTTTAAACGGTCGGCAACGCGCATGTAACACCTCTGGAGTTGCAGGCGTCCATAGGCTACGGTGACTGCTTACCATCAGGCGGGCCGTATGCTTGTTTGCCACCGACGTGGTATTAAAAAAAACTGTCAAAAAGTTATCAGATCTCGGTAGAGCCAAGCTTCTAACTACAAGCCCCACAAACTACTTCACAAACTTTTTTGTAATTTGCTTATGACAATCTTCCATCCCTTTATTTAAAGGTTAGGGGATAAGGTATTTTTAGGGTTCCGTAGCCAAATGGCAAAAAACGGAACCCTTATGGATTCGTCCTGTTTGGCTGTCCGTCCGTATGTCACTGCCACTTTTTTCCGAAACTATAAGTGTTGAAACTTGGTAAGTAGATGTATTCTGTGAACCGCATTAACATTTTCACACAAAAATAGAAAAAAAAAACAATAAATCTAACAAATTGGACGTCTGAAAAAGAGACAAGGAATAAGACACATACATTCTAATTTAAGGAAACTGGAGTACGTTTTTTAACAAAGCAACACATTTACCAAGCTTCCTACTAAATAAATCAAGTGTTGAGTATTTTGAGTTTTATGCTAAGCACGCTCTAACAAGGTTTTCTTACATACTTAGCACGACCGAATGGTACCTATAGTCTAGTTCGGGAATTAGTGCGTCTAATACGATTATAAGACTGATAAGCTCCGTAGCGTAGTCATCTCTCTCTATCACTCTTCCATCTTAGTGCGACAGTGCGCTAGCGCTTCGTTCGCTACGAAGCGTAAACGATTGGCATGTTGGCTACGCGGGCTGGTCTAGCTTTAATATCGTCACGTAACCTTCACATCCTACTGAGTCATATTTAATATGCGTGGTAGATGCCAAATACGAATATTTGCTACATCAGAGCTTCTAGAACCAGTACCTAATAACATATTTCGGTAGACATTGCAGTTTTTTGTTGGAGTTTATCTGGATCACAAGCAAATGAAATGCCCCATGTAATACGTGATAGGCAATATAAGTTAGTCAGTTTATTCTCCAATAGGGTAGGTACATAGGCTACGGATACTGCTTACCATCAGGCGGGCCGTATGCTTGTTTGCCACCGACATAGTATTAAAAAAAAAATGTTTTTAATTATTCCGTCGCGTGGGTTTATTTGAAATAGTTGGGGCTATTTAATATTTAGTAATAAATTACTGATACTGATTACAGAATTATATTTTGCCCAAATTATAGTTCTATAATTTAATCGGTCAATATACATAAGCCTAATTTATTCTACCTACCCACTCCTGCCGAATGGCTATTTAGGTTTTTCCACCGTTTTCCTAATAGGTATTCATCTGATCAACGAACCAGTGATGTGTGCTGATTATCTTCTACATATTTGAATTAAGTAAATGTGAGATACTCGTACATACATTATCATTTATAAATAATAGATCTGTGTAACTCGCCCATAGTGTGTGACGTTCCTCCGCACGGTTAATTCCTGCCGCCCACACACTAACGAGTGCTCCGCAAACTCGTCCCCCGCGTGATCGACTCACCGGTCCGCAGGATCGGTTCGTTTCCATTAAATGTTATTTTAAATCGACTTACTACTCCGGTAGCCAAGTCACTGTGAACTGAAAGTACATAACTGGTGTTACCTTATTTGACAAGACAAAAATAGATTCCTACTGAAAAATGTCGTCACTTTAAATACTACGTTTTGAACTTTTAAAAGATTTTTTAAATATTAAGAGGAAAGAGGACGGCCGATAGTCCATACAAACGTAGTCCCCATTTTCCTCTCTGGATATGGACATATTGGAAAATATTTTTATATGATGTAATGACGATTTTGGTAGTATTATAAAAATGTGAGAGTCAGAATGGCGGGTGTACCTAAATAAAATCAAATGAAAAGCATACCATATTTTTGTACCTAATTTGTACTATTTAGTACCTACTTTAAAAAAAATTGTACCTCACGGTACATAAAGTTATCATCAAAGAACAGATCACCCGCCATCCTGACAGTCAGAATGGTGGGTGTACTTTATTACGCTATGTTCCCGTGGTTATTGATAAAATCCATAAATGCCAAATTTTTGTACCTTTTTTGTACCTTCACATTCAATTATAATATGAGCCATTTTATTTGTGGTTTCCAAGTTATACTCATTTTATATTTTGGTTGCTATTACAATTTTGCAGGCGTTATAATTTTTCAAGTTATCGATCTAATTTTTAAGAAAAAAAGCTAAGGTACAATTATTTTAATTATGCCAGGATTTAGTACCTTTAATGTTTAATATGTTAAGTTCAAATAACTCAGAAAATCATGTCTTAGAAAAGAGCAGGCGCAATTTCAAAGAAATCTTCCTACGAAAAATCATCTACAAATTGTGTCAAAATATTTTTAACAATGTTAATATGCAGAGAGGAAAAGAGGACCACGTTTGTATGAACAGGTGATTTCGCGCGGGTGGAGGCACTTTCGTCTTAAGTATAAAATTTAATTTAAAAGAATATGTTGTAATTAGCGGTACAGGGCTTGAAGTACCAGTGGTTAGGGCTACAGAGAAATAATTCTGATGAATGACATATTCGGAAGCTACTATCTAACGATAGTCCCTTGAGGTAGCCAATGAGAATTGCTTAGAGATTTTTTTGCAGAAGCAACTTTTAGATACATCAATAGACACATTAAAGTACCTAACTGTCTACATCTATTGTTCTCATCTTTCTACAAATAGTACAAACACACCAAGTTAATTCCAGCTACGTCCCACGTAAAGGTAAAGGGCGATTAGCCGTCACCCCGTGGCATTTATTATGGTTGTGTGTCTCGGCTGCAAATTATTGAAAAACTTTGTCTGAAATACCAAAAAAAGTAGTCTGAAATACACTAGAAGAATGCATTATCTGATCTAAAATACTTCATACAGACTTATCATCATAGCCCCGGTGCTACATCCACGCGAATGTTATGGCTCCTCTACACGATGGCCCAGCGAGATGGCCATGCGATGGTTATGGTACTTATGGTTCCTCTACACGATGGCCCAGCGAGATGGCCATGCGATGGTTATGGTACTTATGGTTCCTCTACACGATGGCCCAAAAAAAAAACTCGTGGCCTAGCGGTAAGAGCGTGCGACTTGCAATCCGGAGGTCGCGGGTTCAAACCCTGGCTCGTACCAATGAGTTTTTCGGAACTTATGTACGAAATATCATTTGATATTTACCAGTCGCTTTTCGGTGAAGGAAAACATCGTGAGGAAACCGGACTAATCCCCACAAGGGCCAGTTTTACCCTCTGGGTTGGAAGGTCAGATGGCAGTCGCTTTCGTAAAAACTAGTGCCTACGCCAAATCTTGGGATTAGTTGTCAAGCGGACCCCAGTCTCCCATGAGCCGTGGTTCCGGGACATACCGGGACAACGCGAGGAAGAAGAAGACTATGGAATGGGCCACGTGTAGATGCGTACGCGCCATTGCCTTTGATGTGCGGACGAAAAACCGACACCGTGGCCATGCCATCGCCATCTCGCCGCGCCATAAACCATCTGACACCACTACACTCTCTACATGCTGGCCCATCGTGTAGAGGAGCCATTAAGAGGCTGTCAATACCTAAAGCGCGCACACTGTCTATTTGTATCGGAGTAAATGAGATAGCACTGTCGCATGTTACTGGGCCTGGGCAAGGGAATAATAAGAAAAATATTTAAATAAATAAAAAAGTGGATTGTTAGTGTAATATTTAACTCGACCAAGGTTTAGATATAAATGTTTTGAAATTGTGATTTTAATTGCAGACCCATAAGTCAAAACAATAAAGACATAAAACCGTTTAATTGTGATTTTAAGACCAATCTTTGCAATTATTTTCTATCGAGCCGATTTCGTTATCGAGTACGACCACGGTCTTTGGAATATAATTAATATGAACATATATTTTTCTTACTTGACTAAAACAAATAGTCTTTCTTAAAAAAGGACATTGGGTGTTGACAGCCTCTTAAGGACGATTGTGTTTTCGCTGGCAATGAATGAATACATTTGCATTAGAACACTAAGAGAACTGTTCTACTGATATCACTTTATTGCAGACAGCATAACTTATCAAAATAATTCCAGCTCCGTCCCATGTAAAGGTTAAGGGCGACCTATTGTCCGTCCCCCATAGCATTTTGGCTGGTTCTACGCAGCTAATGTATTAAAAAACTCTACACTACGGGCGACGGTTAATGAATGAGTTTGTACATTTACCTATTCATAAATGTACATTAACAAAGTAGGCACATCATTTTAATAGTAGTTTATTCTATTTACGTATTTTTATTGTATTTTGTAGTTGTATATACTTATACACCGTGTTTTTTTTTATTTTCGTTAATTTCAAGGGTGCATTCCTGAGCTTAAATTAAGTAACTTTCTCAAAGACACGGGTATTCTAATTAACTCCATTTCGGAGATAATATTTTTTTTTTCTTATTAGGCCCTTACAAGCGTATACACTTGCTTTAGGGCCTATTTACATATTTATTAGTGTTTAGTACGAGTTCATACATTTTCTACTAAACGTAAGTACTATCTCGGACAATCGATGTTCGAAATGACATTGATATGTCAAAGTTTTCAATTGTTTGGTTAAATTAAATGTAATGCCCGTGTTACAACAACGCTATATGCAACATTAATGACTTAAATATATATATATATATACAGGATGACCTCAACCATTGGATAAACCCTGAAATCCCACGTAGGGTTACTTCTCAGGAATGCTCTGACGTTAATATATTTTTAATTTTTTTTTTGTTCATTCTGAAATAATAAAAGATTTATTTAATAGTGTAAAATTAATGGTACAAAAAATCATATAACATAGCTACTTATATTAAAATTAAAAACTAATCTAAATTAAAATATATCTAATATTAATTAAATATTTTTAATTAGAACAAAAGATAATTTGTATTTGAAATAATCGACAACAAAAAGAAACACACTGCGTTAATCTTTGGCAGTATTTTTGACAATTTGTTTGAGTATTTGATAATGATGACATTTTTCAAAAGGCAGAAGCTTATTAGTGTCATAAATAAAAAAGATAATCAAAAAGATTGAAGAAGGTTCCATACTATTCTTTGATGATATTACCTTAGGAGCTATTAATACATACAGGCTGATCCAAAGTAAAAAAATGGTAATTTGTTCATTTCTTCGAAACCGCTACACCGGTTGTTATGATACTTTGTACACTGGTTCTAAATACCCTAATGCATACGTACATTTTGGCTTTGTCCAAAGGCTAAGGACACACTGTATATATATATATATATATATATATATATATATATATATTTAATATTAACTATGTCATTTAGTTTCCTTAAACGTACTTACCCATACACCGGAGTTAACCGGAATTCAAAGAAAACACTGTGTATAGGTACCTAATATCCCATTTGCCTATTATATTTGACTTAGGTATATAACTTTTGTAATATACTCAAATTTTCGTCTTCACTCGCTGCACAGATTTTACTCGACATGGTTTATGACGATGTAGCAACATCGTTGTTGAAATAGTTTTTAATTAATTTAGTAGATATGAAATGATTAATAATCGAATTATACAATTTCATCACAAAAGCAAGTTAATTTTGAATATTATACTTAAACCCCCTTATTCATAAACGTGTACTAAAGTTACGATGCCGCTAAGAATCGTTTGTCCCTTTTACGACGTATTGGTATGATGGAAAGGGACAAAGGATTATTAGCGGCATCGTAACTTTAGTACACGTTTATGAATAAGGGGGAAAGAGTTTAGCGTTTTAAGTAGTTATGCCATAAATTAAATCTGTTGTAAGTTTAACTCCTCCAACATCAAATAAGTTTAAACTAATCGGCACTAAATTGTCTTCATCATAAGGATTTTAAAGAGAACTTAATTATTGCTTACCTAACGAGGTAAGTTTTATTTATGAGAACCTTGAGTATTTTGCAACAATAGTGAGCTTACGGAAGGCAGGCCCCGGGCTTGGGGATAATGACGACTCGTCAGTTTGTGACGACTCGTTACTGTGTCTGAAGGAAATGCTTAGAATATTATATATATATATGAACGTGAACTGCAACAAAACGTATTAACTTAGCTTAATTCAGGGATGCACTTCATTTTTTATAATTACTTTTCATATATTATAGTTTGATATAAATGATTTGTTTCACAAAAAATACATAATAATTATACTAACTAATGACTAATACACCTTAAAAAAACTAAAACCCGTTCTGAGCCATGCCGGGTCCCAAGGTCCCCATCACGCTAGCAGCGTTACCCCGCTCTATGGCGATGGAGATCTGTTGGACAAGCCATGAGTCAGAACGGGAGTAATTTCCTTTCTCCCTAAGTCGCTTGCCAAGCTCTCGGAAGAGCTCACGCGCCTCCCGCCCCCAGAGCCCGACATGCTCGACGGCGACGGGCACGAAGTCGTAGGTGGCTTCCAAGGCAGACTATTTCAGGCGATTGCTTTTGGCGGCAGTTCCTGCCGCTGAGCCTGCCGACTTGGCAGTGTGTCCGAAATGGGATGCAGCAAATGTACTCACACAGGTTGCATCCCATATAAGATACCGTCCTCTCTGCTGTGGAACCAGGGTCAGCCCGTCGGGTCGTTTGCCGTCTGTTCGAGACAGCCCTGGTGGTTCCAGGAGGCACGGAACACCTACCGAGAGCATCGCTCGACGAACTATTTCGTTTAGAGAATGGTGCCTGGGGAAACGATCGGCGCATCTCTGGCAGCTGAGTCCATGGTGGGCTCCACCATCGCTCCGCAAATGCAGCGGTGCGCGTTGCACACCTTGCGCCCCAACTTTAAGGCCACTGCGATCCTTAGGGAATCATTGTCCAGGAGTGTGCCTAGATGAGGCGATGGCAAGGCGTGCAACCACGCACCCGATTCAGGCTTGGAGGTTGCCTTAAAACGCGCCAGATCAGTTCCCGAGGCAGAAGCCTGTAAATTTGCGTGACGTAGCCTGCATAGGATGTCGTCCCAGCCCCTCTGAACGGCCGGGCTTTCCGGATGTTCATTGGATGGACATAATGTTGCCCATTTTGCTAAGGCATCTGCTGCGAAAGGTATGCTAGATATTGGTGCTCTCTATTGCAATATACGTTTGATATATCGTTATTTTGAATACCGTAATTAATGGTATGCATAATGTTATTATTGGTATAATGGTCATAAGGGATATTTACACTTCGTCTAATATACATTGCCATAATTATTACATACTCTAAAGCATATTATTTGTTCTAACAAGTGATATCGCATAATTATTTGTGTGGCATAATTAGTTGCATGACATAAATGGGTTATGTTAAATTGGAACTGCGACTCCGCTCAAACGAATAACTGGCTTTCGTTGTCTTGTTTTTTGTCCCCAAAAAATGTGACGGAGTGGAGCTTTTTGTATGAGATGAAATTTTGTTTTTAATTTTTCCCGTGTAAAATATAATCTACAGCTAGAAAGATATACAAGCACTCGCTTTTTTATTTATTTGCTAGATTAATAAAAAAAAGCGAGTGCCATAGTGGTCAGAAACAAGACAACAAAAAACATTTTGACTCAACAACCTAGCAAAAGAGGGTTAGGTTAGGTTAAAACTTCGACCTCCTGTAGAATAAAATACCTAGCAAAAAAGTGGCTTAGGATAGGTTTGAACTGCTGCCCCCGCAGAATCAAAAACCCTGAAAAAATAGGTTAGGTTGCGTTAGGTGGGATGATAATCTGTCCTTGATTATAAGGTCTGCGTACTGCTTGTTATTAAAAAAAATTTAAAACTTTACGTTATCATTAAATTTAATACGACAAACAATGTTATGCAATATATGTATTTATACTTGATAAAATTATGATATATTATATTTCTGTATAACGTAATACGTTTTACAGAAATATAATATATCAAGTAATAATAAAACATGCCTATATACTACTTAAAACTTATATTACAATGGGAATTATATCAATGACAGTTTAAACGAAATCTTAATATAACAAAATAAACGTATAATAAAATCTACATTATAACATATAATAATATATCAAATGGCATTATAACAAATGTATGATAGTTTTTTTTAAATATATTATGCATTAGTGAAAATTCACTATGCTATATTTTAAAATTATCAATATGGAGAGTACACAATAATTACTATGAAACTGATAGATACTTGTACCCTGGGAAACCTTAGCATTCATTGATGTCATACGTAGTGTATTAAACTATTTCATGTTGGCTATTATTTGAAAAATAACCTATAAAATCAAAATAAACAAACATAGTTATGTGATGATTACACTGATTAGGCCTTAACTCATTTCTTAATTTATTATCTTCCATTTATTTACTGTTTGCATATAAACGGTCTATGAATGCTTTTCACTTCATTTGCGTATATTTATATCTATATGTGTTGTTTTAATTCTACATGAACACTGAGCAGCAAAACACAGCAGATAGGGTACTAAATTGGCAACATGTAACATTTGTCTGTTACAATATCATTCTACAAAGAGTCATGTTATGGAGTGTGGAATTAAAAGGAGTAAAATCTCTTATGGCAGAACTATTGCAAAAGTAACCAGCTTTCAGATTTAAATAATATAGTTCCTAATCATTCCGGTGGCGCTAGATAGGCTCATGGAATGCATGATCCATAGAGGTTTAATAATATAGAGATGAAATGGGGAGGGGCAACAAATAACATAACCAAATTACGTAGGTTGTTTGTGGTATGTTGTCAGGAATGTTAAAACGTGTTTTTAATATTGTTCTGTCCCTCACGGGTGCACGCGTATAGCACATCTATATAAATACTAGGTCTATGACTTTTTATTTCGGTGTATTGTGGCGCCGCCTATTTAATGTTTTTTGATGGACACTTTTCATACATAGAGATTTTCCACCTTTTAATTCTACACTCCATAAGTCAAGTCACTCACTCAAAATCGTATTTTGTTTTCCATTCATATATCTCTTACACCCCGAAATCACGAAAAAAATTGATATATTCGACAATAATCATATGTAATTTTTTTTTGTGATTTCGGGATTGGCTTGGCTGCATGTTAAAAGTTGTTCAGCGGGCTAAGCACGGTCGCATTTTTATCACCCGTCATCATGCCTGTCACGTTCTAACAAGTAAGTAAGTGCGAAAGTGACAGGTGATAAAAATGCAACAATGCTGCCACCGCAGCACGACCAACGTTCAGATTATGGCCAAACATAACAAAATCACTCTGTATACAGATTAAGAGCTCACTCCGACTTGTCAAACGAAACTAGCGTCAGACTTTTTTATGCCTAGAAGACAGCTAAAAATAATAGGAGCCTTCAAAGTTACGCCATTATACAGAATAACTTCCAACCGTAAATACACGCGAGAAACTCGAGTAGAATAATATAAAGTATAGTCCATTTTCAACCAAAGTAAATGCTCGGAACGGACGTAAAAGACAAGAAACGGCACACGAATTTTAAAAATCTGATATTGAATTGATATTGTTCTCATATTACTTTTAGTGCATTTAGTATCCGCTTAGGTTAAGATCCACTTCGAGTAATAAATAAATAATAATAAATAAATAAATATTTATAGGACATATTACACAAATTGACTAAGTCCCACAGTAAGCTCAATAAGGCTTGTGTTGAGGGTACTTAGACAACGATATATATAATATATAAATATTTATAAATACTTAAATACATAGAAAACACCCATGACTCAGGAACAAATATCCATGCTCATCACACAAATACATGTCCTTACCAGGATTTGAACCCGGGACCATCGGCTTCGTAGGCAGGGTCACTACCCACTAGGCCAAACCGGTCGTCAAACTTCGAGTAATGCCAAATTAATATCGAATCACAACGAGTTTTATGGTTTGAATGCGGCCCAAGTATGATATACAGGCCGCAGCTATTAGCCTGTAGTAAGTATTATAATTTATTTAGTATTCTGGATAAGTACTCGTAGTATCAAAAGAGAGGTATGGGCACAGTGGATGTCAATCTCTAGATCTGTCTAGAGCAAAACCCAACTGGGGAAGAACCTCCACTTTACAGGAAACTGCAGCCAAATAACACTAGACCCTACTCATGGTGTTGTGTTCCTGCTGGTGAGTAAGGTTGCTAGAGCTCAACGAGGGTTGCGGGGTGTTAGGGTCGGCGACGCGCATGTAACAGCTGGAGTTGCAGGCGTCCATAGGCTACGGTAACCTTTTACCATCAGGCGGGCCGTATGCTTGTTTGCCACCAACGTAGTATATAAAAAAGTAGGGACAAGCAAGATTATTCTCAATTTTTGAATATATCTTCTTTATTTGTTTTTAACCTGCCTATGCTCCCTGCAGCCTATATAATATGGTCACTTGCATTTCCAGCTCCCTATTAAAATGAAGGATGCACTGATTTCGAAGGTAGGTTACTGTTATTGTTACGCTGGAGTAAACGTAGAATAGTTTATCGCCCCGACATAAACTGTCGTATGAAGTTATGCGGATGTGATTAGTTCTGAATAACGCGTTCGATCGCTAATCGCCGGATTAATGGCCACAGATAACACTAGCGGAACAACGATCATGCTCCTGCTCATGATTAAAATATCAATATTTGTTAAAATTGATATTTGTTTGTTAATTACAAAAAATCTCTCTCTACGTCTCTGTCATCCTTCGGTCTCTATCATCTTTCTGTAATAGCTATGTTTTTAAACTAATTAAGCAGGTATTTAAAATTTTATCCTAAGCCGACATAGGTAACCACTTGGTTCAAATCTTGCTTACACCTAAGCAAAGTCAAAGTCTTCTTGTACCCACAACGAGCTTTACTAAGCTTCCTGTAGGACTAGGTCCAGTATGTGTTCCATAATGTATGTTTAATAATATTAATTACATCAGATTTTTAATGCAAGCGCCCGTTTTGTCTATGCGAGCATGGTGTGACTGGGTGCGGGTGCAATTACCAAACGCGACGCGCGTCAGCGGCTCGCTGGTATCAATTCATCATCCGGGACAAGATCCCGGCAATTAGTGCATGTCATAGACTACCTTATGTAGACTTCGCATAATGAAGCGTAGACTTACAACTTAAACACTAACCCCCTTGTTCATAAACGTGTACTAAAGTTACGATGCCGCTAATCATCGTTTGTCCCTTTCCATCATACCGATAAGTCGGAAAGGGACAAACGATGATTAGCGGCATCGTAACTTTAGTACACGTTTATGAATAAGGGGGTAAAACCGTAAGGGCGAGACCGTATCGTCGGTCGGTATCGTAGGCACGTAGGGGGCAAGTAGTAAGCTACTTACGGAAGGACAGTAACTTAACAATACCACACATAACCAAACAAACCACGCCCAACATGAGCAACTTACAAGTTTTTATTAAGTGTGTAACTGTTGCCCGCAGTATTTCCGGACCCGGATATACGAAAAGAGCGTAATCTTGACTCGTATCTTAAAAGCCCACAACGCACTTACAACCCCTCTGGTGTTATGGGTGTCCATAATTGCTTACTATCGGGCGATTATTCTGCTCGTTTGCGTCCTATATCATTAAAAAAACACTAAAACCGTGAGTTCGGGACGAACTCCCGAAGAAGCGGGAGGATGTGCGCTGTGGTTAGGTATCAAGAATGAAGCCGTAGGGCAGCTACGTAAATTAACAATACCAAACATAACCAAGCAAATCATATCAAACTTGTTAGTACATCTAAAGTCGCATATTACATAAGTAGGCAGGTAGGTATAATAAATAGATTGCAAATATAAGTAAGAGGCATTATAATTTGAAATTTAGCGGCGCATAGAACTCAACGCGAAACGCAACTCGCTGAATACTAGACCACCAGTGGCTAGTTATACTTTATTATTATGTCGGAAGTCAGAAGATTAGGAGCGAGTGAGATCACACACATGTTGCACAAAAGAGTTAAATTTTTTACACGAGAGAGTATATACCTCTACGAGATGAAAATAAACTAGGTGATGAGATATCAAATGCACCGCAAATTAACCCCTGGAACTATTTTATATTGATATTTATTATTACATGGACCTGAATGAGCGCGATTGTGCTTTCATAATCAAATTAGTATAAGAGGGTCAATACGTTGTCTGTAAGTTTTTTTTTTATGATACAGAAGGCAAACGAGCAGACGGATCACCTGATGATAAGCGATTACCGCTGCCTATGGATACCTGCAACACCAGAAGAGTTGTAAGTGCATTGCCGGCCTTTAAGATGGGAGTACGCTCTGTTCTTGAAGGTCGTATCGGTCCGGAAATACCGCAGGCGACAGTTCATTCCACAAATAATTGAGTATATGCTTTACGCTTTCTCTAGTTCCTGTAATGTGAAGTGATCTGTGGTCCAAATGAATGCGAACAGACAATACTAATTATTAATTACATCGATTCTGTGGTGCACATGTCAGCTGAAAAATTATAATGATTCATTTGGCAAAGTTGAATAAAATACTTAATACTTGTACCCAGATAAAAAAGTTTTATTAGTACATTATGATACAAGTGTGCTAAGTTGGTCAATACACACGAGGCGATATTGTGCGCGCGAGCTGTAAGCGAGCGCGCAATAAGAAAGCCGATGTGGGTAATGACCAATGCACACGCGTTTCATACGACGTTTTTCAACACACTTGCGAAGAAAAAACAAAACTTATAAATTAGTTCTTTTTTGTCAAAACAGTAAAAGTACAATTTTCAAAATGGTGGCTTACAGTTTTAACATCGAATATTTGCACCAAAGCGTGCTGGGCTTGTAGGCACTTATTCGCCAGTTCATTGAAGTCAGCTACCACCACGTTTTCCAAAAAAGACTGGGCGTTTTTACTGATTTTCCATTGAATAAAAGTTTCATATGCCGCCAATTATTTTTCACCCGATTTTGATGGTAAAAGGCTATCGTTCTCGGCTCTTGCCTCTATAAGTACCAATTACTGGCAGCGTCAATTTTATGTGTTCATTTTCAATGCTTGAAAATGACATTTTCGTCAATATATAAACTAAAAACATGCAAAACTATTCCAATTTTATAACAAATACGGAAAATGGCTGGCGCGTTATTTTTTCGCACGATTTCAATGCGCGCGCAAGGCAAAGGCGCGAACGAAATCGACAAACAGCCAATTAAAAAAATGTAAAAAAGCTAATATTTTCGTAAATCTATTCGACGGATGGAGATCAAATCGATAAAATGTTATGTTTATTCATGAATGTAATTTACAAGATAATTCAATCTATAAATTATGTTTGGTGTGATAAAACCTCTTTGAACTAACATTTAAAACCTAATAGATGATTTGAAAAAAAAATGTATTACTCGACTAAATTAAGAAGGCTGCATTTCTATGCATATTATTAGAAATCAGTTACCTTCTGAACTCAGTCGGATAATATAATGAAAAAGCACGAGTGTTATAATAGTATATTACTATACAAGTGCGAAAAATAGGAAATTAGAAACGAGTGGCGATAAATTAAAACACGACCGAAGGGAGTGTTTTAAATCGACGGACGAACGGACGGACGGACAACAAAGTGATCCTATAAGGGTTCCGATTTTTCCTTTCGAGGTAGGGAACCCTAAAAAATAATTGTGAGCTACTCTATATAAATATGAACGACCATCATTCGACGAGAGAGGTACCTATAGCATAGCTGTTGACTATTTTACTTATTTAAACAGGCTATACAGCTATCTACGAAATGAATGTAGGTGCCTATATAAGCCTGAAAAACTGCGATACGGCGCTTTCAGGAGCCATATCACTCGATTGAAAGGACTTCAGTTGTAATTTATACTAAGGCCTCAATTCATTCAGTTCTCTAGGTACAGTCGGCATCAATACTAGCGAACATAACAAGCCGCTTAAATTATCTGTCACCCTCTCGTATTTATAGAGTTATAGGTTATATATATATACTTTGAGTTCAAGTGTATCTACACACTATAATTGTTTTACATCTAGAGACATGTTTATTTTTATAATATTAACTATTAGGGAATGGGTTGATAATTCTGACGCATGGTCCCATCCACTAAGACTATTTATGCCGACAGTACCCACTGATGCATCGTATTCAACGTCGTTACCCTTAGAAATACGGAAATATTTATTTAATTTAATTAAATTTTCGTTTATTTCAGGCCGGGGGCGCATAATAAATTTGTTAGTTACAATTCCTACTATATTAGTACCTACTCGTATACAAAAAGTAATTGCAGTGAAATTATTATTAATAAAAATTTAAATAAATAATACAAAATAATAATATTCCACAATAATCCAATAAATAAAAATATTATAAACGATGGCCGAGTCGTTACCCTTAGTAATACGGGAATATATCATCTTTCATCAAATAAGTTTTATTATTAATATGCCACTGTTTGAATTTAAAAAAAAAAAAAACTTTTTAAAATGCTAATCAGTAATTACTTAATCAAAGAAATGCGTGTTTTCGCCCAATTCCACCTACTATTACATTTAAAAAGTCATTAAAAATAGAAACTTAATGAAGTAAAGCTATTAAAAGATATTAGATGTCATTAAAGCAATATAAATTAGGCTTTGCGTCACCCTAAATTGAGCTGAAAACAATGAACAGTAGATATAAGTACGTTTTAATTACGAAAACCCAGCATAATTTTTAATATAATTGCTATAACAGTAACTTTTATAAGTATAATAAAAATAAAATATACAATTCAAACTGTAGCAATTAATAGCAATTATCATACTAAGATTAGCCAAATGGGACGTTTGACCTTTCGTATTGTATGACTTATCTTATTTCACGTGTACCTCAAAGAGTATCGTGGTATAACAAATAGGTCATCAACACAAAACTTATCGAGCTTATGTGGTACTAAATCGATGCCTATAATATAATATATTTATATTAATATTATATACTATAAATTACTATTAGATTAAGTGAATTGTGAACTAAAGGCCAATTTTCACACTTATCCCATAAAACATTTGAAAATACAGATGCCAAACCAGAATCTCCCACTATCGGTTGCAACACATTCCTGTTATTCTATTAGCTTTTAGACAGAGGTTGATTAATTAAAATTTTCGCTTGCTCATGTTCGTTATTCAGTCCCCAGCTGCAGTCTTTTTGCAGAGTGAATGATAGTAAATGAACCCTCGCTGTATTCTCATCACTCACCGCACAAAAACTGTTGCAGGGATAATCTTCCGATCGTTTACCGCGTACAGGCGACTCATACAAACCAGTAAAAATAGGCTCTAAGTTGTATAGTATCTCGAGTTAACAGATACACTGGTTTATATGAATATTTGACTCATCTGTGCTCTCGGAATACACGTGCAGCGGTACAAAGTTTTGATAACGCACATCTGGCGCTTGTAACGTCCGTCAGCGGCATTATCGGCACGAGCCTAAACACAAATACCCATTAGTCTAACTATCATCGTTTATTACTGTGATTTGTTTTCATTTATGCTACGGTTTATTTTGGATTAGACTTCGACACGGGTTCATCCTTTTTAACAGCATTGGTTTCATTTTCATTACGTACGGATTATAATTCGCGAAATTTAAAAATGATTATAAGTGCTTAAGCACGCTTAAGCATAGTGTCCATTTTGTTTACATTTGGATGCGTGTACAACTGTACACCTCTATGGCGATAGGTAGAATATTTTTATTAAATAGGTACGTCCAATTCTATCTAGCCAGCTCTATCTTAGACCCAGACGAAACGTGTAGGCGTGGACTTCGTAATTCACTGCCGCTATCTACACAAACAAATAACAAAAATCATGTTTTTTGCTACATGACAAATGCTAAGAGAAAGAAGAAATGACATATTTATTCATGATGGATGTATAGGCACTAAAACCTTTAAAATATAAGCACGTAGTATGAAATTTAACCTTACAATTTTGAGGTTTAGTAACTTACCTATTCCTTCTTGGAATTAGGTATGACCAATCTATAAAAGTAACAAGTTGGTTAGTAAAAAGCTGCTTTGAAAAAATATCTTTGGCTACATATTTAATTAAACTTATTTCACTATAAAAATTGTAGAAAAGACGAACTTAATGCCAGAAGGATATTGATAATTAGGTTCTATTTGTCGTGCAATTATTTACCACAGAAAATATACCACAATCACCACGTTATCTCAGCTAAATGGAAATAATTATGTTGAACTAGTGATTAATTTCCTACCAGACACGAGGTAAACAAATGGCTTATTATCAATACGCGTTGCTCAGTGTTTACAGAAGGGCTACTGTCAATGACCATAAGAGCAATATAAGTGTGTATCATAATATACATAAATAACTCTCTGCCAACTATTACAAGAATACATACCATATAAAACCAAATCAGAGTGCTTGGGGACTTACCTCGAACTAAAAGAACACAAACTTAAAAACAAATAAGGTGACTCAAGTTCTTAAGGTACAATGTCTGTAAGCCCAATAGGAACATGACATAACTGATATAATTGGGTGAATAGGAAATTACAGACAGAGTTACTGCAAGATGGAAGGGGAAGATTAAAGCCAAAGAATGGGAGAATCCCTTAGCTCCAGTTTATTTTTATTTTATTTACTAGGACAATAAACAGAGTAAAATGTACATAAGATTCTATTAAAGCTAACTTACACAGTCCAATTCAGTTTTCTCCACATATGAAAAAAATATCCTGTCAAAAGTCCGGATATCACCTAAAATCCTGATATTTCTGGGATGTTTCTCCAAAAATCCTAACATGTCATTTTAGGGGAAATCTTGACGTATGGGAAACCTAATTTCGAATCACTATGAATTTAGGTAGGTAAGTACGTAAATCTATAATTATATTTATTCTATAAACAAACGTATTCGAACTCCAGATCAAAAATAACAGGCTCAGGGTTTGTAACCATAATAAAATTATAAAAGAAATATCAAATACTTACGTACCTCCATACTTAAGTTTGATACCTACTTGTAAGGCAGACGCAACTATGGTTACGCACGGTACTGGCGTTACGTGACAAAGGTATTACGTGATTTACGACTAATCAGGAGATCTCATCGTTTACCAAACAAGGCTTTCGATAAGCAGACATGCCGTTGTAGGTACTTTTAAAATGTATGCAGAAACACGGGTAGATTTAAGTTCCCTAACTCGTACTGTTAGGGTCCCCGTACCAAAAGGATCAAACAGGACCCTATTACTGAGACTCCGCTGTCCGTCCGTCCGTCTGTCACCAGACTGTATCTCATGAACCGTGATAGTTAGCCAGTTGAAATTTCTACAGATTATGTATTTCTGTTGCCCCTATAACAACAAATACTAAAAACAGAATAAAATAAATATTTTCCATACAAAAAATAGATTTTTAGATAATGGTACGAGTCCGAATCGCTCTTGGCCGGTTTTTTTTTTGTTTACTACGCTACGTATACCTACATCAAATGGGCCAGACAAGTAAAATAAACAAAGTGTAACCATTAAACTGTTCTAATGCTCGTTTCACGACATTTATCTTAAAGACTTTAAACGAAAACTTGACATATTAAACTCTGCCAGTCTCAAAATAACAAATTGATGCCCAAGCCGTCAGTCGCCGCCCTAATCTTAGCGGAAACAGGCGCGTCAGAGCTGTCGCCTCTTGGGCATAAATTAAAAGAATGGAATGTTATCAGGAGCCAAGTGAGTGGTACGAGGGCAGTGACAAGAAGTACATTATTCAATATTCTAATTAATGTAAATACATGTATGGATATGATTTTAATTTCGAATTAAAGGGAAAATATTGGCATCAGCAGACCTTCCATCGTACACAAACGATACGAGTACGTACGTAAACGTAATAAGTACCTACATAGTCGTCATGTACCATCAGCCGTAAAAGTGCATGGCGAATTGACTAATGAGTTCATTCATAATTTCTCCACGCAATTTCACACCTATGATTTCACATACGACTATATGTATATAGTGTCGAAGTTCATCATAACCCAAGAAATATTTCATTCGTATATGCCCCTATTATGATTTGTTTCGAGTATAGTGTGTTTAGTAGTACTCCGTCAGCACAATAGATTAGCGTGTGTCATCGAAAAACCTGAAAGTACATGTACAAAGGTTTTATCAAATAGGAAGAGTTGAAAATGCATATTAATTGTTAATACTATCCTGAACTATTGTAACAATCAATTTATGAACGCGCCTCCCGTGGCGCCTCAGTTCAATAGCCGGCCGCGATCGGCTTTACATCGCTATTTATACACAAATTTGTTTCGTTTTTGGCACGTACTTTCAGACTTACCTAATAGTGGCCCAATAATCAATAGAAATGCATTAACGTAACTCATGTCTCGCATTATTACGATAGTACTTGGCTACTACATAGAATACGCACTAATAGCCAGTGTATACATTAGCCTATCAACACAGTTTATATGATACCATAATTTCTAACGTTATTAATGGATATGATATACTATGTTCTTTGGTATAGAAGCTGTATTTAGGTATATAAAAAGGTAGGCAGGTAATTTACAAAAAGCTATCCATTTTATCTATTTTACTACAAAAGCTACATGTATAATTACTTAGACAGCCAATTATCGTTTATCATCGTTGACGTGGCATAAAATCTTGACTTGAATCTTGACCTAAAATATTAACTAAATATTGTCACGAACAGGGATCTGAAATCGGTATTTTTTGTATGGGAACGAAAACGGTATTTTTTCGTTCTTTGTTAATTACTTCATTTCTAGTTAGGCAATCTAATAATACGAAGTCGTTATCTGAAAACACAACTGAGTCCTACATTTAGAGTATAAAATAAACCGAAATATATGGTTATTTCGATGTTTTTGCAAAAAACCGGTTCCGATCCCTGGTCACGAAGACTTATAAAAATTATAACAATGACTAGCTTATTACTAAATGAAAAAGCTAAAAATAAAGAAAGCTGAGAGATCTTACGTTTCAATAAAGTGATCGGCATCGTGTGTAGCCGAGCGTTAAAAAGTGCTTGCACCTTTCGTGTCAAAAACACAGTCGTGCCCTTACTCATTAGGAGGATTAAAGGTCCTAAAATAAAATTAATACTCATATTTCACTTCTGAGTACTCGCAATTAGCAGTGTTCATTAATTATTTCCCTTTTTTAATTAAACAAGTCAAGAAATTTAAAGGGGAACAAATTGCAGCCAACATTTCTAGGAATGCCTCGATTTCTATTCATGGCAAATATGACGGGGCGGTTTTTTATGTTTTTTAACCCATTGAAACAAAATCAGGAACAAACATTACTGTACTGAGCAATGAAATTTAAAGTGACATTTCCATAGACAGTAACACGTTTAAATGTTGGTATATACTTATATTTAATTTAACTTTTTAGAAACATTGAACCCAACAAAAACATAAATGCGAAATGAGAGCCAAGTTCAATATTAAGAATGTGTCGTTGTTGACTCGTCCACAAATGAATTGAGATTTCTATGGGTGCCAAGTTCTGTGCTGGGTAGAAAATCCTGAAATTATAAAGGATTTGACTTGGCTAGTTTTTACGCATAGGCTATTATAATTGTCTATGTTACTTTTCTAAAATTTGGTTTGATGGTAAAAACTAGCCGAGTCCTTTATAGACTGAGAGAGGATCCTTTATAGACCTCAATTATTCTATTTCACATTTATGTTTTTGTTAGGATATCTTTTGTACAGGAATTACTATAGTATTAATCATGAAAGTAGTTTTACCCAAACTTAATAAGTGACCATCGCTAACGCGCTGTTAAATGTCAAAAAAATTCAGTTTTCAGATTTTTTCCTTTGTATACGCTTAACAGTCTATCTTCATGCCAAATATCAAGTTTCTAGTTACCTAGTTAGTTTTCTAGTTATAGAACCTACCCCAGGTTTATGGTATATACCTAAGTCTTAATTAATATAATAATTATCATTTTATGATTTTTCTCCATCTAACTTTCAATAATTTTCAGTTTACAAATTTTTTCCACTACGTACACCTAATAACCTACCTTGGTGCCTAATATCAAGTTTCTAGGTCATCTGTAAGTGGGTTAGGTTTTTGATCCATAAGACTTATTTAATCTAATGATTATCAACATAATATGATTTTTTTCCATCGAATCATCAAATAATTTTCAGTTTTCAGATTTTTTTTCTATATACCTACACCTAATAGTCTACCTTGCTGCCAAGTATTTCTTGGTGATTTGGAAATGCGTTAGGTTTTTGATCTATGGGTCTAAATTAATCTTATAATTATCAATATATGATTGTTTCCATCGAATTATCAATCGTTTTCAGTTTTCAGATTTTTCCTCTATATACACCTAATAGTCTTCCCTGATGCCATATTTCAAGTTTCTATGTCATGTGAAACTGGGTTAGGTTTTTGATCTATAAGTCACAAAATGCCGGTTTTAAAACAGTAATTTAACAATAACTGTTTTAGCTACGATGGTGGAATTTTGTATTTTAGACAAGGGGCTTAAATAAATGTTAAATAGATTTCAAGTTGTGAAGGGCTCAAAAGTAGCTCGAAATTCTTCGTGCGGTTGCTGCGTCGCAAGTTCCTTTTTCTTTAAACTTTGCTGGACACGCTGCCGCATGTCTAGATAAAACACAAAAAATCGGCCATATGTTAAAAATTGTCTGGACATGTTATGCTGCTACCTCTACTACGACTGTAACATGCATGTGAATAAATATAAGTCCTTGGAATATAGGCAGTGCTTGTAATGTGAAAAAAACGTAAAAGTAACGTTCATTTGGATTTGGTTTGTTTTTTTTTTCATATTTTACAGTTAGAAATTTCCTCGCATTCGTGTGGTGAAAAATTATTTAACCCTCGTGACTTGCAATCCTCGCAACGAAGATTCCACCTTTCGAACCACTCGCTTCGATCACGGTTCAATTTTGGAGTCTTTCGCTTGCTCGGGTCAATATTGGCACGAGCGGTTAATAAACACCTTTGCCCCATTGTAAAACAAATCAGTATTTTTTTAAAGTATATAAGAGATCATTACCATTTTCGTCAAATTCCAGTTCTCATGATGGAGTCCATGAAATATCGAACTCGAACGAATCTCTTCAAATATTATAGGCATTCATATAGTGATTTTTGTATTTTCATCAACAGATCAAGCACATTCAAAAACTTGGCATTCAATGTGATGGGGTGGAACTTCTGACATTATGCGGTAATGTGAAAAATCATGTAATTGAAGCTGATTTTGCGTCTCCCGGTATAGTTACGTCCCTATATTACAATTGAAGAGATACATTGAGAGTCTGTGGGAGGAAGTCTGAGTTAACCTCTCCGACGAGTCATGACGTAGTTGCCACCTTCGAGGACCGATTACTTCCACTTCAATTGGCTGTGATTCACATCATGGCGAATACCTGGTGTTTTGCCTCCTATTTTAAACTTATTGTGTAACTAAGGGTTCCAAATTCAAAAACAATACTTTTACTGCCTTTAGGTATTAGAAGAGTTATTCATTTCCGGAAGCCTAAGGACTGTCTAAGACTGGCACTGGAAGGACTGTAAGTATGTCTTGTTTTAAGTACACAAATATCATATACCGTTTATAATGCGTTCAAAAATCGCAAATTAGAACTAGCATAAAAATAAACTGTTTTGTAAGAACAAATTTTTCATCTGTGAAAATGTTACTAATTGCATAAATAATACCTACCATCATATTCTATTCTAGAGTTACAATAGATTCAAATTACATCTCTTAGAAACAAAGGAATTTGGTTTGATTTCTATTCTAATATTATTCGAGATGACGTTCTTAAATTTAAGTAGATTTTAGGTGTGAACTATGTATAATTTATACTATGTATATTTATACTATGTATAATTTTGTTTTTTTTATGTCGAGCTGTATCCACATCGAGCTCGGCGGGGACCAAAAGGAATGCACCAAAAAGATTCTTCTTCACCTTAAACTTGTGCAACGTCAGAAACCTAAATAAGGCCACACATTTTTTTAACATTCAGTTATTTTTATACTACGTCGGTGACAAACAAGCATACGGCCCGCCTTCGTAGCCTATGGATGCCTGCAACTCCAGGGGTGTATATATTATGTTTTTTAACGATAATTGATGTTATTCATACAGTGTGTCCCTAGCCATTGGACAAAGCCGAAATGTACATATGCATTAGGGTATTTAGAACCAGTGTACAAAGTATCATAACAACCGGTGTAGCGGTTTCGAAGAAATTATCAAATTACCATTTTTTACTTTGGAGCAGCCTGTATGTGTTGTGTATGTGTTAGAAGGTAATATCTTCAAAGAATAGTATGGAACCTTCTTCGACCTTTTTGATTATCTTTTTTATTTATGACACTAATAAGCTTCTGACTTTTGAAAAATGTCATCATTATCAAATATTTCGAACAAATTGTCAAAAACACTGCCAAAGATTAACACAGTGTGTTTCTTTTTGTTGTCGATTATTGCAAATAACTTTTGTTCGAAAAATTTATTTTTTTGTCTTTTATTCTAATTAAAAAATATTAACGTCAGAGCATTCCTGAGAAGTAACCCTACGTGGAATTTCAGGGTTTGTCCAATGGCTAAGGTCATCCTGTATAAATAAATAAAAATAAAGTTTTGCTTAAGGTGAAAACCTCTTGGCCAAATACATAAGTAGGTATCTAAATTGTGCTATAACTATTCTTAAACATCTGCTCCCTACGTGTAATTGATATTGATTTAAAGTTCATTTGACTTTATTATTTCGAACTTGTTAATATTTGGGCCACACAGATACAGAACAAAAGTCCTTCTCTTTTCTCAAATGTTAAGGATTGGCCTTCCACATATATAAAGTTTAAACCTGAACAAACAGAATTCACTGGTTTCATTAATAACATTAGTTTTTCTGGAACTAAGCAGGCAAAATATAATATCTTTCCTCAACTAATAACACATACACTGAAACTGGAAGAGATCCCATACAGGGATAAGTTCGCCTTTGTTGTATTTAATTTACTCTGTAACTGTGTTTTTCGTGTTTTTATTTCTATGTACAATAAAGTATATACATACATACATACATACATACATACATACATACATACATACATACATACATACATACATACATACATACATACATACATACATACATACATACATACATACATACATACATACACTAATACACACACTAGAAACTCGATACATATAAATAATTTATAAAAAAGAAGATTTTGGTGGTTCACAATTAATTATCGTACAATTAGTCTGATGGTAAAGTAATCTGATGCAAATATTGAGTTGTTTCCTCATGTTGGCTGATAAATAGAATTTACTTTAAACTGATGATCTTGAATGATATATATTTAATAACGTTCGTCCAGAAATGTTTAATGTATGGTCAGTGTCAGATGGAAATTGTTAAGTACCAACGTTCGTCTGAATTTGATTTCTAATTTATTGTACTCGCGTTGGTGTGGTGAAAAATGTTGTTCCACTAGAGAGCAAAGTATGTTAAGCAAATTTTGAAATCTTATCACGAGGGATCTAACAACAATTTGCCCTTGCTCCTGCCCCCTTGTAAACCAAATAAATATTGTTGTTATTTCGTGATGTCATTGGATACCTACCAACAACTTTGTTTTATTATGATAATTAGTTATTTTCCCAAACGGTGCAACAGGTTTATTAAAAACTTTTAAAACAAAATCGCAACCAGTTACAATAGAAACCTGCTAAGAGAACGTCTCATAAATCAAAGTTAGCAAGTTTCGGACGACAAGACGATCCTAATCCAATGATCGTTAACTAAACCGAATAGAAGTAAACTTTAGTGTAATTCGATTCACTGTCCGCTTTCTCGTCAAGGTTTGCCATTTCTACATAAAGATCGTCTTGGGTCCATTTCTCTCCATTACGGGTTGATCGTGTTCATTACTAGGGTTCGGGTTTTTCATAACACTGTTATGTAATGGTCTCTGGTTGACATTGTATGCAACGTACATCGTCGTCAGTCTCTTAAAACTTACGCAGCTACTCATACTCTTAGTAAGAGAGGCTTGCTTAGTGCGCCTAGTTAGTTTATGCAGTCAGGCAGTAATTAGGAGGTACCTAATATTGTATTGCAAACTGTAAAAGTGGTATCGGATTAAATTATATAGCGTACCTAATACATTCGGCGACCACGCTGCAAACGGGTGGTTAAATAGTTATTTGTTTTACAAGGGGCAGAGTTGTTGTCTAACTTCTCGTGCTAATATTGACATCCGAGCAAGTGAAAGATTCTAATATTGTGGCACAAGCGTAGCGCTTGGTTCAAAAAGCGGAATATTGAGCATTGCGAGGGTTTTAAGGCACGAGGGTTAGGTAAACAAACTTTGCTCCCATCAAGTGAAACACATTTTTTTTATTACACCAACTCGATGAAAATACTATCTAATTGTAAAACGTTACGAATCAAATTCAAATGAGCGTTATTAAATATTTATCATTCAAAGTCATCAATCAATTATATCAGCCAACAAGAGCAAATAACTCAAAATTTTCAACAGACAAGTGGATAAAATGCAACTTTCTTATCAGTTTTTAAAGAACAAAAATACAGTATAGATATAATAGGTAGGTAGGTATTAATACTTAAGAAATATGTATTGGTATTTACCGTTAAGTTGGCAGCTATTGCACGTGGACAGAGGGCAAAGCCCTCGTTTAGAATGGACCACACAAGTCAACGCCTCTTAGCGCATTGTAACAAATTTATTCAACAAAAATGACACTTTTTAGCATGTTTGTGAGTTCCATTGCTGGGAAAAGTCTTCGTTCTCTTTTCCAATCCTTATTAGGTATATTGCTCACGATCTCCCCTCAAATTAAAGCTAACCTTCGTTATAGGTACCAATAGTACGAATTATAATGTCTTTAAGATCATGTCCACAACCAGACGACCAATCCAAATATATTTTACTGACATGCATCAAAACTACTAAGTTCTCTAGTACGATACGATCTATCTATTATATACGTAATAAGTTGATTAAACATATTCATCCGCCGACTTGACTCAAAGAATTCAAATAAAGTTTTCGTTTGCCTTCAGTATTCGAGTGTTCTAAATGTGATTTCATAGTGATGTTACATATTCTTACACGTCGGTAAACTAAAGGCCGAAACCTATCCTCGTCCTAAAACAACGCAACTAATCAATTCCATTAGAGGATCTGTGAACCCGGAGACACTCCGTTGAACACAGACAACCGTTTTATGTAACAAGTCCTGGCTATCTACGAAACATAAATTATACGGAGAGATTGACGTAATGCCTTTAGAATATCATTTGTCCACCAGACTCCGCCGAACTTTATTGGCTCTGTCGAAAACGAATAGCAAATGTTCAGACACTCGGCAAAATGTAAGTGACAAGGGGCTTAATGCTCTATCAAGGCAAACTGCGCGCAACTACGCTCCTAACAAATTGCACTCGTCAAATCCTTGAACAGAACTAACTTTCTTAACTGAACTGAAACACTCCGACGTTTCAGAAAGCTTTAAGTCAAGTATAGCAAACCAGAGTGGGTAATGACACTCCGGTCATGTTTTCCGTCTTAATTGAGGCGAAAACAGGCCGAAGTTGGCTGGCAGTGCTCATTAAGAACAACAAACAAGTGGCTAAGTACTGTGATGTCGCCCAGAGGCAGTCGCGAACGAACTAATCGGCTTTCGCGCTGGCTGCTACCGAAACTCCGAAAAATCTCGCATTTACATGTTGTTTGCGTCGTTTATGGAAAACATGTGTTTCATATGGAATAATTTGCACGAATTGGGGAAAACATGTTTCCGCAATCGAACTCGATTTTCCGATGTGTTAGAAGCAATAACGTATTCAGTAGGCAGTATGTACAATTGTACATGTCCGATGATAATATATTTTGTCTCACAATGTTAATCTCAATTTCATTTGTTGTACAATACGAGTAAGTTTCTTTGACGTTTTAATGTTGCATAGTCGTCTCAAATAAGAACAAAATGGGTTATTCCCACTATTTACCACCAAGTTGTTACCAGTGACTGGGATTTTTTTTCCCACCTTTTACCAGTGGTAATTACTTGGAAAAAAATCCCATACCAGTGGTAACTACTGGGAAAAAAATCCCAGTAGTTACCACCAAAATTTGGTTAGCGTTCAATACTAATAAGTGCTTTAATGAATAATTAATTAAAAGTATAATTAATTATAAGTTAATCAGTTATTCGTTTAGTTATAAATCGATTACTGTTTCAGTAAACTGCCTTAAAAGAGATAAAAAAATCGGTCTTTGACTGATTTGTTTGTTTGTTGTCGATGGCGCTTACGCCAATACCAAGGATGCTCCTATATAAATACAACGCTGCGCTACGCAGTATGGCGTAAGCGCCCTTGACAAAAGATCTAGATTTCATAGGTTACGTCACAATTAATTCAATTTACAATGAACAAGATAAATGCTCTCATGCTCTCGAGGTTGATGACAAAAAGGAAAAAAAAAACATATAATGTAATAATGAATATAATGTAATCATTCCAAATAAAACAAAATTATGCATTTAATATACGTAAAAACAAATACATAAAAATTTAACAAACAATATTGATTGAATTGCTATCGGCGCGTAAGATAGGCTTGCTATCGTCATCGCGCGAGCGTGGGCGGGGCTGTCGTGCAGACCAGCGTAACGTGACCGAGACATTGATAAAGAGAGCGCGCCAGAGATGCGCGTTTATACTGGTTGACCTGAGCGGTCAACACGCATGGGGTCATGTTATGTACATTTAGTCACTACGGCGGCCTATCCTAATCCTACGCGCCGAAAGTAATTTAGTCAATGTTTTTAAAATTTAATTTAGTTTTACGTATAATAATTATTTTAATTTAGTTTTATTTGGAATTATTACATTATATTAATTATTACATTATATGTTATTTTTTCCTTTTTGCTATCTACCTCGAAAGCATGAGAACATTTATGTTATTAATTGTAAATTGAATTAATTGTAACGTTACCCATGAAACCTGGATCTTTTGTCAAGGACGCTTACGTCATACTGCGTAGCGCAGCGTAGTATTTATAAAGGAGCATCGTTGATAATGGCGTAAGTGCCATCAACAATAAACTCCCTTCCAATAAATAACGTCGAAATTATAGGAGCGAACAAAAAAATCAGTTAAAGACCGATTTTTTTATCACTTTTAAGGAAGTTTACTGAAACAGTAATCGACTTATAATTAAACGAATAACTAATTAATATATAATTAATTATTGATTAAAGCACTTTATATTTATACTGTTTTTATTAGTATTGAACGCTAACCGAATGTTGGTGGTAACTACTGGGGAAAAAAATCCCACCTTTTACCAGTGGTAACTACTGGGAAAAAAAATCTCAGTAGTTTCCACCAAACCAAGTTGGTGGTAACTAGTGGGATTTTTTTTCCCAGTAGTTATCAGTGGTAAAAAAGTTCCCAGTAGTTACCACTGGTAACTATTGGGTGGTAACTAGTGGGAATAACCCAACAAAATGGATAAGGCTATCTTTTTTGACCAGGCCTAGCGACGTCTACTTGATGACGCAATTTGTCTATTTTTTTCTTCTGTTAGTTTCCCCAATATTATCCTTAATACATCGATATTATTATTATTAATAATAACGTCGCTATTATTTTCCTGCAAACTAGGCCTTATACATATTTCCTTAATAACAAATGTGATAAGACGTGTTTTTGGATTTAGGACCACTGTGCGACGACTTGGCGTAAATTCTGGTGTATGGAGTGAGCACTTATTTCTCTATGGTTACGTGTAAGTACGTCGGTAACGAGCCTCGTAATAATATTCTGTTGTTTAGGTATGTTACGTCAAAATAACCTTTTAAAAAAACTAAATTTTACAATTAAATTACAAAAAGGCTTACGACTTTTACGTAATTCTAACGATCTTTGTCTTTAACCAGCTAGAACCGAATGGGGCAAAAATATTGGTTATGAACAGTTTTACAAAAGCTAGTTGCCAGAGCTCAACGTGGGAAGGGAGGGTTATTAGGGTCGGCAACGCGCATGTGACTCCTCTAGAGTTGCAGGCGTACATAGGCTACGGAGACTGCTTACCACCAGGCGGGCCGTATACTTGTTTGCCACCGATATGTATTAAAGAAAAGCCTACCCAAAGAAATTAAATAGTGCAAAAATTACAATGTTTACGAGTGAAAACTATTGAACTACTTAATTCATAATATCTAAATCCGGCGCTGGCAAACATATATTCCACATGGGAACAAAAGATAATATAGTGCATTATCTGTAAGAAAAATATTGTCGCTCAACTCAACGTGCATGTGTTTACAGTTGAAATTGCAATACGGTTAAAGTGTAAGAGATAAAATTACTTAGCAACAGTTTGTGAAAAATAAGCAAGTCGTATTTGATTTTGACATAGGTACCCACATGTTTAGTACATTATACAGTTTTACTTTATCATGTTCGGGGGCCTATTTTTAGATGTATTGCTCGTAAATGACATGTTCTAGTTCTAATTATTATTTAGTAATTTCTATTTGTTAATTACCTGCATGCTCACTCATATTTTGTGTTCTGTATTTTATCTATTTTATCTTTTAACTACAAAAATAAATAGAATACAAATATATTATAAAATAATAGTATCATATAAAAGGAAAGGTGTATAAATATAAAGGCGTTTTTTTGTTAGTATTCGAGAGTTGTGTAAAGTGCGTGGGTTACCGAACAACTGTTATGAAGGGAATCTTTTCAATCCAGAGGCATTTCATAAGGAAAGGTAAGGAGTGATTTATGTGTGTTCCTTTTGTTGAGAACACCTATTGAATGCTAAAAATACTTTACAGTTGCGCTTATGTGTAAGTAAAGAAAGCTATAAATTGTTATACGGGCTAATGTTTCTCTTTAACGGTTTTCAGCACGGAAATGTATCGGTTTTGACGTGTTTCATATGTGTTAAGTCTAAATACCGTTTTTTTGGTAAAATATACCTTGCGGCTAGTCAGCATTTGTGAGTAAATATCGATAAGAATTAGAAGGTATAATGTAGTAAAAGCAAGACTAAGGCGGTCTTAACATTGCATGCGAAATCGCACACCGCCCCAGTGTGCGAGTGGGATATTGCACTGGAAGGACGTTCCGGAGAGTGAATTTTCATGATTGTGATAACCGTGTAAATATATAAGGAGTGGTTCAGAAAACAAATTAGCAGCACATTATGTGGATTTTTCATTTTATTTAGTGATAATTTGAAGTAGCACATTTTTGTAGTAATCCGTACATACTATTTTCTATACAATTAAATACAATCGTATTTAAAATAAAAAGGCGAATTGAAGTGATCGCCTTTTATATTATTTACATATCTCTTAAGACTTTTTGAACAGCGTCTTCAGAGAGAATTTATGAGGTGTTTCTCATAAACATAGTTTTTTCTTCAAGTTTGATAAGCTACTTAATACATTATTAAATTGTCTTATGTTCGATATTGCACTTTTTTTTTTATTTGACTTCACTTTGACGTAGGTACATGGAATTTTCGTTTTTGTGTATTTGCGATTTTTACAGAATTTCAAAAATTTCTCCCATAGAAAAACCTCTGTTAAATTGGAGAGACTTCCTGACTACCGAAGATGCCAGTTTATTGGTATAAATTACTCGTAAGATGATAAGCCTAAAAGCATACAACTAGTTGTGAAAATTGAAATTCAAGTATGGCATTGTGGAAGCACATAAAAATAAAAAAATAATATTATAGAATATTATTACACAAATTGACTAACAAAGAAAGGTACCCAACTGTCCGGTTCCGATTTGATTCATATTTATATATGTTATAGAGTAGTCTAAAATAACGGACACGTATTTTTTTTTAGCTGCCCAAACTCAACCTAATTGGGAGAAATTGTCCTCCAAAGTACTAAAAAGTTACTAAATCTTCTAACTCCTATAGAAAGTGATGCTCCAGCAACTTGCTAGATAATGGCTGGTTTGAGTATATGTTTGAAAGCAGCAAAAAATAATGAGCACGTGTTTTGTTATAGGTATCGGCTAAAACTCATTTTTTCCACAATCTGATATTTCTCAATATAATTTTATTGTTATTATATAGTATATTATCTACAGATTACTGAAAAAAATAAACTGCTTCATAATTAGTAAAAACTAGAAAATATACTAGATAATTCACTGCCATTTTTTACTGAACCACTCCTTATAAGGTATCATTTAAATTAGCAGCTAAACAAAAGTACAGTTCCGTACTTACCCGTTATATTAATCTGTACAGACAGGTGTTTAGAAGAAAATAACTTAGAAACTGTAGAACAACATAACTTTTTACCGTGGACTGGTCACAATTAGGCTTTCCTCGTAAACAGTAAAATAAAACCAGTAAGTGCGCAACAAAACCTAATCTCATTACACCTAATACCATTGACGACTTCACAGATAGTAATTCTAAGCAGCAAACACACTGGCTCGTGCCAACCGTCGTTTAATATAAGGGGCATTATTTATGTATTCTAATCGCCTAGCTCGGGCAGACTAGTCGGACTATCATGGAAAACCAGTACCAAGCACTTTCCGAATGTGCATAAGTTTTAAGAATGTAGAGATTACAGTTATTCGGAAATGTTCGACTCGTCTCCGCTTTAAAGCATAGGAATACACTACAAGGAGTGTGGACCCTTCCGAGCCGGTTCACTCGAGCGCTCACCTTGCGTGTACAGGCAGGAAAGAGGCAAAGGATTTAACACAATCATCTAATACAAAAGGGCACTACGAACATACCAAACCCCTTACACACCTAGCACCTTTTGTTGCTGTAGTTTGGACAGCAATAAGTAATAAAATGCGTTTAAACGGAGCATAAGCTACCAACATAAAGGAGATTAGTGTTTTTATTTTGCTTGCCGTTACGCAGAGTGGAATGTGTGTACCTGCCTACTTGACTTTAAATGGGTTTTTGTCTGGTGCGTCGAAATTTTCGTTCAGCTTAAATTGCAATTGTAGAGTAAACGTTTTACCCCTGCGAGACTTTGCTTTTATTGCCCATTAGCTTTTGTTCGTGTATATTGAAGAATTTGCATACATCGAAGTACTTCCCCGTGTCAAATTAAGTCGGTGAATAATAAAATTAACAAAAACTGTATAAGCACATATTTTTGGAGCTCAAACCTATTTGAGAACATTAATAAATAATAAATAAATAAATAATAAATAAATAAATAAATATTATAGGACGGTATTACACAAATTGACTAAGTCCCACAGTAAGCTCAATAAGGCTTGTGTTGAGGGTACTTAGACAACGATATATATAAATATTTATAAATACTTAAATACATAGAAAACACCCATGACTCAGGAGCAAATATCCATGTTCATCACACAAATACATGCCCTTACCAGGATTTGAACCCGGGACCATCAGCTTCGTAGGCAGGGTCACTACCCACTAAGCCAAACCGGTCGTCAATTTGAGCAAGACAATGAATATTATTTGTAGTCTATCGTGTTCAAAGGCCTTCCCCATTTTTATAAAAATATATACATCTCCTATTCGAGTTTCAATGCCTAGTAGTCGACTAAACAACTAACCAATAAAGTCCAGGCTCAGAATTGAGTGGTAGATATCATAAGTGCCGTTTGTGTGGAGGCAACCGACCTACTATTCCATATGGAAAGGTTTATGATACTAAATCACGTACATACCTGTGACCCACCTTAGCAACAAGTACTCAACAATAACACCAACCTAAGCCCCAATGTAAACTTACCTGAGCCTGAAATTATACCTGAACTCATAGGTTAAATTATAAAAACACCGAAATAATCAAATACATAGAAACCATCAAAGCGTTTCATAATAAATATGTATACGAAATCATACAAACTTCACAAATTGATCATGAACATATTTGTATTCGAATTATAATACCTTCATACATATAGTCGGGATTATTATATACACTGTGTAATAATCCCGACATTATAAATTATGTTTCCTTTGAAACTTAGGGAACCTTTCAAGTGTGTGGAGGCGTAAAGTTTAATCATCTCATCGAAACGTTTTCATCTGCCTAACCCTATACGGTCATATATTACACTAACAAATTAATTACCTATACGTTACCTACACATCAACATAATATGTATTTTTGTATAACATAGCAATCTTTTTATTACTATAATGTACCATGTACATTCTATTTATTTACTTGTTAGATGACGGAAAAGTAGGATATAAACAAATAATCAGTACAGATAAATCATCCAGTAAAGTTTGACGGTAGCCGGCAGATTGTAACACTTGTCCGTAGCGCGTAGGCTGCACGCTACGCCGCCGTAGATGCCACCATATGTTCCGACCACGCGGCCACCGATCGATACGATATGCACTTACCGTGGTCATCTTGAAGTTCAACTTTCGCTGCAACGCAGTCTCGAGGTGGAGGGCCATTGAAATCTCTTTCACGAACGATTCACCGGATTCCGAGCAAGCACTTATAACATAGTTCAATAAGCGCGCGTTAAGTAATAACTTAGCGTAAGCCGTAAATACGTTACTTGGAAGCGTGGTAGATCGCGTGTTCACGCAGCCATTTTAGCGGCCTGTCAAAACATTCCAGTTTCCACCGTGCCGCGGCGCCACGGGCGCAATCGTTACGTCTGCGCGAAAATAGCGCGCGGGTCGAGGGAGGCGGGCGACGGACGAGGGTACGCGCCACCAAAATACCGCCACCGGCTTCACACACTTTTCCGCCATCAATTGATTTATCACTAAACTTGCAATGAGATTAAACTTATATTTCTAAGTACAACTTTATAGGACTGTTACAGATAAAGTATTAGTAATCGCTTGTCTATTAGGACTAGAAAAATATGCTATTTATAAATATCTTTAGAAATAATTGAGTTAAATATTCAAGTTTGGAAGCAATTTTCTCGGTACAAAAGCGAGCCATTAGGGGCATCTTGTCAGTCGTCAGCCGCAGTGCGCGACAAGCAGCAACACAATAGGAGCACTCGTATAGGACGGAGCAATATATTTTGATTAGCGCAAAATATATTACAGGACAGACATCAAAAACGAATTACTCGCACTGTGACATTATTCGAGAGTCGAGATACTGACTCTCCACAATAAAGGACCGTCACAGAAAGTGCCTGAATGAATACATTTTATAGCTCAGAATACGGGTACAATCGAATTATGTCTATATATAGAACAGAGCAGAATTTTGCAAGGATTCCGAGGCGGAAGTCTTATTTTACATATTATATATAAATAAGACGTAGTATATTTTTAAATAAAGAAAACCCGAAAGCGCAATGTAGACACGCGGTAGCGTTCAAAGAAAAAGGAACTGGCGACGACGCAACCTACACACATGGGCGCAGTTATTCAAGCTCCTTAGCTTGTCAAAAATACAAAAATTTCATAAACGTAGCTCAAACAGTTATTGATAAAGGCTATAAGGTGTACATAGGGGGGAAAATCTGAACCCAGAAATATATTGAAAATTCGATTGAAAAAGAAATTATATATTGATATAGGTCAAAAACCTAACCCACTTACAGATACCTAGAAACTTGATATTTAGCAACAAGTTAGGCTATTAGGTGTACATAGGGGGAAAATCTGAAAACAGAAATATGTTGAAAATTCGATTGAAGAAAAAAAAAATTGGTATAGATCAAAAACCTAACCCACCTCCAGATGACCTAGAAACTTAATATTTGGCAATAAGGTAGGCTATTAGGTGGACATAGGGGGGAAAATCTGAAAACAGAAAATTATTAAAAATTCGATTGAATAAAAATCATATATTTTGAATTCATATAGAGTTGTTTGGCGATTTCCTCCAACTGCCTCCAGTAAGACAACTGTCGCCATTCGAAAACATGAAGTCGACTGATGTACTTCAGTATTTAGGTTCCCTTAGAGTTCCTTTATCGAAAGAACTATTTTCTTGACGAATTGACAATAAACATGAGGGGAAAAAATGACCAACTTTTCGGTGAAATGTTGGGTCAAGTAAGAATGGGTGTAATAACAAGCCAAGACAGGTGTGCTTTGACTAATCGAGTCCTTAAATTGACCGCTAAAAACCACAATGACCTGCTTAAGGAAATTATAACTTATTTTAAACTGTTGCCCGATAATACTGTAAGCTTATTTGCCACTAAAAGTATGTGTAATCAGTTTAATAATGTAATGAAATGTGGGCAAGTATGGAACAACCAGAAATTAAATAGTCGAAATAGACTGTCCACGGTATTTAAAAAAAACCGGCCAAGAGCATGTCGGGCCACGCTCAGTGTAGGGTTCCGTAGTTACTCTTCCGTCACAATAAGCTGAACTGGAGCTTAAAGTATAGTAAATTGTTAACCAAGGGATGAAACGGTACCTTTCACGCGAGTTAAACAAATAGGCAAATTTGCATAATCAGTACCTAATTAAAGTAAGTCTTTTTACTATGAAGGGGAAACTTTTTGCGATAACTCAAAAACAGCTAAACTGATCACGTCCGCTATAGTTTTCATTTAATGTCTTTCTTAAGCTCTACTTCCACGATTTTTTTCATATTTTTTGGACCTATGGTTCAAAAGTTAGAGGGGGGGACACATTTTTTTTTTCTTTCGGAGCGATTATCTCCTAATATATTCACTTTATCAAAAAATGTTTGTTGAATACCCGTATTAATTTTGACCTTGCCAACGATACCCCACACTGTAGGATAGAAGCAAAAAAAAAATCACCCCCACTTTACGTGTAGGGGAGGTACCCTCAAAAAAATTATTTTTTAGATTTCATTGTACGACTTTGTCGGCTTTATTGATTTATATATCCATGCCGAATTTCAGCTTTCTAGCACTAAAGACCACGGAGCAAAGCCTCGGACAGACAGACAGACAGACAGACGGACATAGCGAAACTATAAGGGTTCCTAGTTGACTACGGAACCCTAAAAACGAGCAAAGGAAGTACTGAAAACGAACGAGAATTCATCATTAACCGCTGGCTTAGAAAATGTTATCACAATAAAAATAGGTGCACGTGTACTGTTGCGAAGAAACATAGATGTCAGTAAGGGGCTGGTAAACGGGTCCATTGGAAAAATAGAAAAGGTACATTGGGACGTCAACAGCAACAATAATGCACGTAAAATTACAATCAAATTTAATCATAATTTAATGTACGAATTAGAACGTGTCAAGACTAAGTTTCAGATATTAAGTAATGCATATGTTCATCGGGAACAATTCCCTATTTGCTTAGCATATGCTATTATATTTATAATAATATAACTATCCACAAATCACAAGGCCTTAGTCTTGCCAGCGCTCTTCTTGATATAGGCTCCTCAATATCTCTCTAGATGTAAAACCTTAGACGGAGTACATCTTATTAATCGAGATCCAAGTAAAATCAAGGCACAAGAAAGCTCTATAATAGAATACAACCGCCTACGCACATTATACCACCCCGACTTGGCCAAATGAAATATAAATCGAAAACGTGTAAGAAAAATTGCAGATAATGAATTAGCAATTCATCCTCCTAATGTTTCAAAGGTACAAGAAAATATAGAAAATAACACAAAAAAGAAAATTATACAGCGTAAACGTGGAAAATAGAGTAATTTTACAAAGAAAAAAAAACATTATTAACACTAACATAATTTCTGTACAAAAAGTAATGATACAGTCGACTCTCGTTAATTCGAAACTCAAAGGACTTTTAAAATAATACGAATTATCGAGAGTTTGAATTATCAAATGGTTCGAAATTTTTGAGATAAAAAATATAAAAGTTCGAATTATTGAGTAATAATCAATCATTATTTATTAAATGCTGATGTCAACCACTTCAACCAGTGGTGTTATTGCAGGTTTTTCATTTTCCGTAATTTTCCGTATTGGACGTTTTTTTTTGCAAACGTATGTAGACGATAATCGGTCCGATTCAAAGAATGATTATCTTGGAAAGATCTTTAAAAGATCGATAACTAAACGACATGTCAATATTGACGTTTATTTCGATTCTGCTGTGATACCAATAAGATCTACCTACGATATTTATAACGTCAAAGTGACATTGGTTGCCCCATAGAAATAGGATAGTATAGAACGACTGTCAAACTTCGAAAGTGTGACCAAAAATGAAATGCAAGTGTGTGCGTAAATTGTCTATGTGCGC
Source organism: Cydia pomonella (assembly GCF_033807575.1). Lineage (NCBI taxonomy): Eukaryota > Metazoa > Arthropoda > Insecta > Lepidoptera > Tortricidae > Cydia > Cydia pomonella. The sequence continues at coordinate 11,733,761 of NC_084715.1, forward strand.
ACAAAAATAGTGATGTCATGTTACAACATATTAATAATCTATCGATGTTTAACTGCTTTATCGACTACTTTTTCAAATGTGTTTGAAAAAGTTGAAAATTATAAAGTTGAAGTTGTTTGAAAATGTGTTCGCAAAGAGTTGACTTACTAAAGAAAATTTGAATTTCGCGCCTTATCCTGCTGACAAGTTGGGTTGGGTGTGTATACGCTGTGTATAAGTATACGCTGTCTTGTGTTTCCTTGTGTTGGCGGCAAAGCCGTGGAAAAGTGGTTAAAATGTAAGTACTGTGTTGGAAAGTGAAGGTTAAATTTATCGCTAATCATGTGCACCTTCAAAAAAGGTATTATAACAATCGTTATTATTTTAAGTCAGTTATAAAGGTAATATCTTAATGATATACCTGTGAACAACTAATTCCATACCTACTAATATACCGACAAGTTATCGATGCAGTCATATGAACATTTTGTCAAGCCCTAGCGTAAAGTAACAGTTTAGGTTTTTACACAAAATATTCTAAATTATTGACTAATATGATGAAATATTAACACACAATTGAAGAAAAACTTATAATGAACTGTATAAATTGGTTTTTTACACTTTTTATGCTGTTAATTTGATAAAATATCGTTACGAAAATTTCGCTAGGAATATCATAATTAGCTGTGAAATGAGAAATTTCCTGGGTTTTTTGGCCCTGAAACACTACAACCCGGCACACAACATGACACCATCGTCACTAAATTACTTAATATATATTTTTCTTTTTGATTCTCTTATATTTTTCACGTTAAAAAATACGGCAATATGATCTTGGCCGCCTCGGCCGCCTTCGAACTCAAAATTGGTTACGTTTTCTCATATGTAGTCTGCTTCTTTCGCATTTATGGCTTGTTCATATACGTCATGGCTTCTCTTTCGCACACTTCATCTGTCTGTCAAGCGAAGCGACTGACATGTCTATGGGTTGCCCGAATCGAGCTGCTTTTGTCAATTATACGACATACAAACGATATCTAAATGAGAACTTATCTAATCCAATACTTATCGTCATTGTATTTCATTCTTCGTATCGGGCCGAATGTAACCATATTCGTCAGTTTTTCTTCGGGCCAATTTCCAGAGGAGAAAACACAGGTTTGAAAATGAATCATTTTAAGATGTTACAAAAAATATTAAATAGTTAATATTAAGTTTTAAATTTCTAATTTATATTATGGCCTCAGGTTGACTGGTAAAGAATATCTTTTGGCATAATTTTCTAATTTGTACACTTTTAAACTAGAGTCTGTTCGGAAAGAGAAGAGTCGTGGAACGTATTGGGCCCCATACATTCCACGACTCTTCTCTTTCCGCACAGACTCTACGCAATCGGTCAGCATAATCTAAAAAAATATATTCTATCGAATTGAAAACGTCCGCATTTCTTGGAAGTCGGTCATTGACAGAAAAGGCCTATCAAATCGTGCCTTCGCCACGCACCGCCGCACATGTAGCAAACATGCTTACAACAAATAAATAAACTTTCATTGCGTCGCATATAAATTTCAATGGGCTACAGCTAGTTATATTTATTTGCGTGAAGCATTGCGTCTAATAGCAATTGGAACGAATAAATCTCGTTCGTGGACGTGCATGCAATGTAACAAGCAGGTAATTTAGCAACACATTATTATTCCCCCTCCGCTAACTTAGACCGTAGGTGTGCTGTGATGTTTATTGCCTAAATATGTTGATGGTTCAACGGTAAAACAATCTTCTTGGCCTTATCATATTAAAAAAAACATTTATGTATAATGTTTTATACTTAGTTTATGTATTTATTTCATCTTTATTGCGCAAAAGAAATACAACGTTAAAAGGCGAACTTAATGCCATAAGGCTTTCTCTACCAGTCAACCTTTGAGCAAAGCAGATAATTTGTAGGCGTTGCAAAATCATTACGTATAAAAATACTATAAGGTACTTTTAGTGACACAATACATACAACCATAAATAATGCACAGGCATAAACATGCACATATACATAATATTAATTCTAAACATATAATCAGGTGAAATGTACAGTACAAAACAAAAACACTAAGACTGTTCATTGTTGTCAGCAAAATACTCATTTAGGGATTTTTAACGGACAGTCTCATTTTGACTGGGAGACTATTCCAAAGGCGAGCTACCTGAATAGAAAAGGACCGGGATCACCAATTAGTTCTTCAGGGGTCCGGTTTTTAAAATAATGACTTTATTAAATAAGCAAATGTATATCAGTCGGGGTGACCAGGGTATAGACAGCATAAAGAGCGAAGTTGACGAAGAAAGGATTTCGATATTCGGGAGGCTGAGGATCATTAATATCAGTTTCGGAACTTTCGGAGGATCAGAAACACGCTTATACGCAAATATATCAGTTTGACACTGCTAAGGTAGTCGTAGTAAGGCTGACATGACATAATTCGCCAATCGCATACGTTTCGTTACAAACCTTGTGTTTATAATGAGTACTGATTGCATACATGTTTTCGCTTATCTATCTATAATGGATGAAGTTGCCTTGTAACTTACCTATTTACTACCTACATATATATTCCATTCAAGACAAAATAAGGAGATTAAACATAGCTCTAAGTAAATAAATAAAACATCAAAAAATAAAATATTATCTACCATTTTATCCACCCATCATTGAAGCGACTTTCACGTCATGTCATCACAATTTGTAAACAATACAATATTCGAATTTAAGTTACAGTAAATAAAAGAGTTTCCGTATAAAACACCCAAAGAGGCGGAGGTCAACAACACTCGTCAGTCAGGGGGCCTACCACAAAAACCGTAAATCGCAAATTGCGGAGATCTTTCTCTTTTACTCTCACAAAGACGTAATTAGAGTGACAGAGAAAATGCCCGCAATTGACGAACTTCGATTTTCGCGGTGATAGCCCAGGTGTCACTACTGTCTACAATTTGCATTGACTTTGTATGAAATCGAAGTTGTTTGCAGTACCACTTCAGGTCCTAATGCAGCCAGCAGTTTTTGAAAAAATTGTAGATATTTTTTAGATCACAATACAGTTGCCACAAATTTAAATAGCAGTCTTGGGGCCTTTCTTTAGTAATTTCGTCGATCCGAAACCTGAATTATTGACTTTCATTCTATAGAAAAAAAACAATCACGAACATAGGTCTAAAAAGCACCCTAAAAATTTGTAACATTTTTTGCACTAAAGCTAAAAATGTATGATACTTGATTCTAAAAGTGCGGAATTTGATTTTAAAAGAACTCTTTGATTACTTTCTTTTGTTAAAACTTACAAGAAAATAAAATTCACAAACATGAAATCCGCCATCCCAGGCACGTACAGCCATCTCGCTTACGCTTATGGTCAGTGAGAGTAAGAGAAGAACCAACCTGAACCCATGGGGCTTTTATGAAAATGTTTAGAATATCTGGTTCTGTGGTCTTCTGGAGTGACTGAGTGAAGTATACTTATTGTGAATTGGCTATACATATTTTATAAGGGCAATAATTACCTTAAGATAGCTTTATTAAGCACCTGAAATTTCAATAAAGATTCTAAATTTAAGGGCATTTAATAACAATAATTTGATTTTGTAGGTACGTAATAATTTTACTTTGTAATCTTCCAGAGAAAGTAAACGAACTCCCACGCACGAGTCCTTGGCGATTTGGTATTACGGTCTTTGTTCTTAAACGGAATGAAACGGTATTCATAGTCTACACTTTACCAATAAATAGGAATGTAAAGTTTTTTTGTTAAAGACTAAGTAACCATTATTTCTGCCAAAGTATTATATAATAGTACATTTCGATCCTAGTGCGGAAAACATGTCATTACTTCATGAGTACCGAGTACGAATTAAAATGGTAACAACTTGGAGATAACTCCTTTCAAACAAAAAAAGAATTACTCAAATCGTACCACGGGTGTTTGAGTAATCGGTGAACATACATAAAAAAACTTCCTTGTATGAAATTGAAGTCGGTAAAAAAATTGGAAAAGTGAAAAGCACTAGTTCGCGAAAACCAGCTTTCCGCGCGACAACGCGTAAAGCAACTGTATTAAAATAGTACATTTCGATGCTAGTGCGAAATACGGCTCGTGGCAAGACTCGGGACGAGTGAAGAATGACATTTCCACACGTGTATCGAACGACGTTTTTTAATACAGTTGCGAAAAAATAAGAAAAACAACAAGTACTTTTTTATGAGGTAAGTAGTAAAATATGAAATATGCGTATATTTTTTATTTTTACATTAACAGTAGGGTTTTATGTTGATTACGACTTTTAAAGGAAACTAACATTAACACTTATCAATAAGTAGTCATGAATTGGAACAAGTGAATAAGTAAAAAGCACTAGTTCACGAAATCCAACTTTCCGCACGCTAATCAGCTACGTAAAGTAGCACTTTTTGAGCAACTGTATTAAAAATAGTACATTTCGATGCTAATGCGGAAAGTATGTCATTACTTCACGAGTACCGAGATATCTTGGCATGAGCCGTAGGCGAGTGGCAAGACTCGGGACGAGTGAAGAATGACATTTCCGCACATATATCGAACGACGTGTTTTAATACAGTTGCGAAAAAATAATAAAAACAACAAGTACTTTTTTATGCATGTTCTATAAGACAGAAACAATTGTAAATATTCGCTATTCACTAGTTCGCGAAATCCAACTTTCCGCACGCAAAACAGATACGTAAAGTAGCACTTTATGAGCAACTGTATTATAAAATACTTTTATCTCATATGAAAAAATGATACCTAAATAGATAACATGAATCTACATATAAGCATCATTCTAGATGTTAATGATCGACAACTGCTTAATTTAATAAGGGGAGTCAAAAATTGGGTCAGCGCGAGGGGATTTCCCCTATGGAATTCCGATCTACAAATGTAAATTATATATATAGGTATATGATCACTGATTCGTTTCAGCAAAATTTAAGTAGATGTAGGTACATTTACATACAGTTCACCTCGCAAATCAAAAAGGCTGTGTTAACTTGTACATTCGGTGGACATACATAATCCACCGAATGTACAAGTTAACACACAACAGGGTGATTTGTGTGCCACTAATACTCAAACTTGAACGTCGGCCAGGCCCCCTGAATTGATATGAATTATTATTAGATCTAGAGATTTTTCTAGCACGAAAAAGGCAACGCAAGAGACTTCCTTCCGATATTTTGTTTATCGATATATTGTATTATCGATCTTATACTGTCATAATAATGTCTAAAACAAATATGACATGTTTAGTAATAAATGAACAAGAATTACGAAAGTATACATTTATTTATAATTTACCTACATACTTTATAGGTAGGTATAGGTAAATCTAGACCACCAGTTTGGCCTAGTGGGTAGTGACCCTGCCTACGAAGCTGATGGTCCCGGGTTCAAATCCTGGTAAGGGCATTTATTCGTGTGATGAGCATGGATATTTGTTCCTGAGTCATGGATGTTTTCTATGTATTTAAGTATTTATAAATATTTATATATTATATATATCGTTGTCTAAGTACCCTCAACACAAGCCTTATTGAGCTTACTGTGGGACATAGGCAATTTGTGTAATAATGTCCTATAATATTTAACCCATTATGACCCGAATTATTTTAGGGTCTCAGAAATTTATAATTTTTGGATATGTTGTTGCTAAATGTCCCCTTAGTCATGTTTGATTATGAAAAGTTGATTCGATTTATTACTTCTGGAAAAAACAATGGGTGCCATTTGGCACCGCTAGGCTAATCAATGAGCAAACATTCTTTTTTCACATATGTTTTAGGTTTACGTTAGCTCATGATATTATAAGTTTATTTTATGGATTTAATTAAGATTACTTAGATGAACCAATAAAAAGCACATTTATTGTATGAATTTATGTTTTGTGAAAGGAAGACAGTAATAAATCAAGTTTTTGCGTCTACCTACATACGAACGTGAAACTGGTAATTGCAGGATGCACAAAGCCCTACGTTACATTTCAGTCTTGTCTGACTCTTGCACGCCTCTAAGAAACATTTGAGCCGCGATCCGCTTGGAACTAGCAAGTGGTGCCAACCATCACAACGTATATCATCAGTGACTCTATTCGCCGTTTTAGATGTCTTGGAAGCTGATGGACGGCCGCCATCTCGTGGTGTATGTTTGAAATGTGTCAGGTATATCTGTACGATTTCTCGTCGGAAAGCTAACTGGCTAAAAGCTTGTGCGACCTTGTCCACGACTTCGACCAGCGCCAGCTATTCCGCGGCGTGAAGAAGAACGGCCTCGTGAAGCATGCAAACCGTGAGACGGTATACGAGATGGCCCGGCCACAGGTGACACCTCTGGAGCTCTGCGGCTAGTAGAGCGTGTCCGGCGTGGTTACAGAGATCGATTCGGCAGCACCACTTCGCACCCGGCGGTATGTTGACGACCCGTAAGGGTATTTATAAAACTACCCTTGTTCTTCGTCACCCGAATCTTGATCAGAGTCGACTGCAAGCTCTGGAGGTTAATATAAAGCATCCGCGGTTCGAGTTCATCATTATCTTCTAGTAAGGCGAGTGCCTCATGCAGTGTACATCCCCTATGAAGAAAAATAAATATTATTACCCACGGAAAACCACGAAATTCATATTTACTCACATATTTCGTAAGACAGCATATCGGCCTAGAGGTGCCATACGGCACCCATAACATTTCACTTACTATAAACCAAGTATGGGGTCAAAAATTTACAGTATTGCAATACCGTCTAGTCGAACAATAATATAACAACAAAATAAAATGCATTTCTATATTAAATATTACGCAATAAATAAATTATGATCCACTTACTTGAGAGTGAAATCCATTTTTGCGAATAATTTCACAACACTAACTTATGACCGCTAATACTCGTCGCAACAAGTGCACAGCTTGAATCAAAGTACTAAAACTATTAACTATCTCCCTCTAGCACCGTATCGATAGCCAATCATCGGCCTTCGTCGCTTTAAACGCGCTCGTGGCGCGAAAAGATGAACGCATGAAATCCGGGTGCCGAACGGCACCGCTAGGCTATAATGGGTTAAAAAAAAAATTTTAAAATTAAAAGAAAATCCATGACGCACAAATATACCGAGATTGCCCTCCAAATAGCCGTCGCACAATAACCCCACCATACAGGTTTACATGATTCTCGAAGTAATCTATAATATTTTTTACATATTTTCGGACGTCAAACTGCTTTGAGTCTTTGAAAAAATCCACTTGTATTGACTAAAAGATTTATCAAATTCCACTGATGTAATGAGAGTATACCGGTTGGCACACGAATAAATAAATAAGCGAGAATATGGAAAATGATTAAGGTTGAAAGGTTACGTACTTACTACTTTCCGATAACAGTCGATGTTTTTACTTTGTCAAGCACTAACAACATGAAGTTCGTACTAGGAAAATCTCTAGATATAATTATTATAAATACTATTTGTTACCTAGAGTTCTTGACTTTAGGGCTTACGTACATATTACTATTACTAATATTATAAATGCAAAATAACTCTGTCTGTCACCTCTTCATGGTTAAAACGCTGAACCGATTTAGATGAAATTTGGTATGAACTTAGATGACGTTTGAAAGGATTTTTATGGCAGGTGAAATTGAGGGCAGAAGCTAGTGTAAGCTGACAGGATGGTGTTTGCAGTATAAGGTCATATAAGTATATTGGAAGTCGCATACTATATAGCATTTAAATTGAGGCTCCTATATAGCCAATATGCGTAATATGCAATGTTACTTATAACTAAATATTTTAACCTGACGGTCAATTAAATTTTTGAGCATCAGGTTAAAAGATTATATAAGTTGATTTATTTTAACTGAATGGTCTAATGCAAAAGAATGATTTTCCAGTTAAAAAAAATGTAAGCTTTTAGTGGCGCTACCATCTGTTATATTAAAAGTCATAAAAACTAGCCTTACGGGTACTACGAAGTCGACCAGTTTGTTGGTGTCAAAGTCACATTTATTTTACATTAACACCAATGCGATCCAGTCGTGAGCCGAACAGCGCAGTGTGTTGTTGTCACGCAATGCCATATACACTTTAAAAAAATGCCTAGTTGCATCGTTTCATGGGGTATAAAAAATAATTTCAGATTATATTTATTTCTTGCTTAAAATAAATTCTATACGTTCAGTTTTATTTCATCCGACGGCCGTATTACTTTTATAAATATACTTTTGAACTAACTAACTTTAACCGCCAATCTCTCAAAGATTCCACCTTCTTCAAAGGTTCAATCAAATCAAATATCTTGAGTTAAAATTAGCTGGAAAGATAGCTAATAACAGTTCATTTAGTCGAGATTTCGTGAGTCCACCTACTGGTCCTAATAATCCTTATACATTTCACTTTAGAGAGTATAATAAGACGTTCCAAGAGTATAGGTTAGGTATCCTATGGTGGTTGGCACTTACGCTATTATTAACGATGCTCTAATAATAATGCGATACTACGCGAAGTAAGCGCCGATCACCATAAGGTACCTTTACCCGTGGAATGACACATGGAATGCCTCTTAACTCGACAAAATTTGGAATAAATAAATAAATAAAAAACAACATAATTCGTAAGAAGCATTTAAAAACAGGTGTACGAGTATTAGAGTATCTCATATTTTTGAAATTCACTTAAATAAAGCTTGTTGCCACCTCAATTGCGTCCGGTTACCTGGTTGTGTTATACATTTCAAGTTATGTTATTATAACGTTATTTCGTTATGAAGGTTATTCTCGCGTTCCTCACAAATTCCCATTAATAGTTATTCCGAGAGAAATATGTGCGAGATAAACACGGAAGCTAATTTTGCTTAAGTTCAAAGCTATATAATTAAGCAGTTTTCCGCTCGGAAACGGGGCCCCAGGGTTTTCTATTTCAACACCTACAAGAACACTACTAAAAGCTTCTGAAAATTCACTACTTATTTAACTTTATATTACTTATTTTCTTACCGATACTTGATTGAGAGAGTAAAAAAGCTTTTGTGACTTTATAGAGAAGCAGGATGTTTTATAATATCTCAACATGAAATAACGGAACATTTTTTTTATTAATTATCTTACACAAATGTTTCTTATAATATCAGCAGGACGCAGGTCAGTAGGGCTAAGATGGTCGGCTTTTTATAATTTGTCACCATGCCTGTCACGTTCTAACAAGTATATAAGCGCAAATGTGACGGCCATAGTGACAAGTGATAAAAATCAAACCATGATGCCACGCAGGAAACGATAATAACTTTTAACTATCTATAAAAGGTTCTGCTGTTGGGAAGCGTATAAGTGTGGCCAAAGTATGAACTGCATCTGGTTTAGTAGATATTAGTTTTTGAAAATTATCCCGTTTTCGAAGTTACCCCACTTTCTAGTTATATCTAATTAGGGTGTTCCCTTTGGTGTTTGGCGTGCATTGTGCAGCTGAAAATGGTCAATTTTAAAAGGGTTGTACCCCGTTCCCTTCAAAATTTTACTCAATAAAAGAGTGTAAAGTTTTCTATTGTCTACAGTAATTTGCACCTGATTATAATAAGCTAGGTACAAAGCTATGTAAATGGCTCTACACGAACAATGGGCTTTAATCCTGAACAAACACAGGATAATGCTTCAACACCAAGCCGTATGCCTACATATTCACTAACACGCTATTGTTATAATAGATTAACATTATTCTGATTCATAATCATTAACTATTCCTTTACAGTAGCTTTAAAATAGTTGAGAATGTAGATATTTTGGTAGTTACGCAGAAATATGAAGTATATAATATAATATAAATATGAATAAATATGAACAGGACATCCAAGACTCGGGAACAAGCAATTATGGTCATCAGCATCACACAGGTAAATGCCGGGATTTGAAACCAGAACCCATCTCTTTTCACGCTAAATCGTTACTGACTAGCTTACTAGACTTTCAAATACATATGTACACACAGAGTTAGACCAAGATAAGTCTGCAACAATTTTAATAGCACAGCGTGTGTTATTTATACGTCTATAATTTCATAGAAGTTTGACGTATAAATAATAAGACAATCAAGTATGAGGCGTGGCGTAAAATAAATGCCTTTTCAAAAAGAATTCGCTCAAGAAAAAATAATGACGACGCGCCACAGTCGCTTAATCGTTCATAAAAAAAAAATTCCTCCCTTGCGTTATCTCGATTAGAACAACTGAACATAAGTGCTTTCCAAACGGCCGCGGGAGGAACAATACACACACTCGGTAGCCCTTCATTCGCCGACAACAAATCTTCCCTAGCGACTGTAGTTTGCTCATTTGGAAGAAATGAAAGAGCCCTCGTCGCTGCCGAAGCCTACTCTTTTGTTGGGAACGCGTTTGTTCTCAGTGGCCATCCCACTAATTGCGACCACCTCCATTGTCTCCTCGCAAATTAGACGTGATATTCGGCTTGATCTCGACATTTTCATTGGTTTTGGAATAATATTAGTTGCACTCGTTGAAACAATAAAAAATAATTACGTTATGCCATTTAAACTGCAATAATTGCCGTGCCATAAAACGAAACACGTTTGACATATTTCATACAAAAATTTGGTAAATGAAATAGTTTATACTCTAACGGATGGCGAGTTTATTAAGCTGCTGCAAATTCGCATTCGCAACATTCTATTGGAGCCTGGGATTTAAAAATATGGATGGAGAGGCATTGTGAGCCTGGAGCGATCCCAAACTTCATATTCCCACTTGAATAGGTATAATATACCGTCTCGAATGTTTACTAACTCCTCCAGTCCTCATCTAGCCTACACAAACGAGTTTCATGTTGAAATCTAGCAATTTTTCATACAGTTATAAGTATATTCCGTTACAGAAGGGACGTCTGCAAAGTGCTGAAATGTTTTAATGCAGCAAATACAGCATTAAGTGCTGTTAAATACAGCATTAAGTCTGCAGGTTTTTGATACGTACCCACCAACTTTATTAAAATGACGTGAGAATTTTCAACCTAGCTTAAAACATTCAAGTATTTTTAACAGACGATGATATTTTATAGTTTAAAATGCATGTAACATTTTCAGAAATATCCTTGACATTATTTTTGCGTTACCGGCAGTAGATACCCATGGGTCAAGTACCTTTATTCATAATAAACTAGCAACCTTTCACACGAATGTATTATGATAATATGCGAATGCGGGACTTAAGAATTAAAATAATTTGAAAACAGCCAGAGAATGACCAAAATGTTGGTGAGTTTGAGAAGTACAGTCTACAGTTTAATTTATTGCTCATATTACAGGCCACACCCGGTATAAATCAAAGTATCATATAGGTTCTTATTTTGTTTTTGTTTTATAATACAACTCATCAGAACACAACGTGTTCAGATGAGCTGTATTTTTTTCTTGATTTAATACACGTAGTAAAAAAAATTTGAAGAGAACAATGTTTGTATGTATGTAACTTATATGTAGGCAGGTGTAGTACGTGTATATTTATGCGCAAACTTCAACAGAATTATTTTAACATTAATGCAGACACTTACCTAAGATGTGTTATAGGTACTTGGCTGGATTTGAAGTTGAGTAAACATGAATGAAACGAATTTCCACGGTATTACCTTAATTGTATTTTTAAGCAGAGAGTTATGAAATCTTTGCAAAGGTCTTTTACCCGCGACGCTTCGAAATAAGCTGATTTAAAATTAGGGAACTTATTATAAACAACTCGACTCAACACGCCGCGCCGGAGCCTGAAATAAAAATACTGTTTTGTGAAATTAAAGAACAAACGCCTAAGTTATCTGCAAAGAAATATGAGCAGCTTTTAACGATGTTACAATTTATAGATATTTGTAGTTGTGCTATTGGCACGCGATACGAACTGATTAAAGTGAGCGAAGGTAATTGCGTTCTGGGGGAAATGTAACTCGAATTATATTAAGCTCTTCATTTCACATTTAATAAACGTGTACAATATATGAAGAGTTTATAGATACGGCATTGACATGATATATGCAAGAAAGCAAATTTTAAGTAATTATCATTTGACTATTTACCTTTAACATGCAGTATCGAGAATATTCGAACGAAGTTAGCATAGTTAGCTAAATGAAATATTAGCCAAGCATCGCTCTAATGCCTTTATTTTTTTAAGTGTGGGAGTTATGGCAACCTACCAAAACAATGGATAAATACCGGTCAAGTGCGAGGTCATTTTACTTGGGCAACGAGGGTTCCGTACAAACTTTGAATTATCTCGTTTATAATGGCGAAAGACTTTTGATCAGAATTACATACCTATACTAAGAAAACTGTGTACTGCGCCACTATTTTGCACGATGTAATGCACGTATGTTGGTTTTGGTTGGTGTAGTTGGACCATTATCTTTTTACAATGCACCCACCATAGATTTATAACTAGCCTAGATGCCTAGTCTGTACATCCCTAGTGAAGCCATTTCGAGTACGACATTATGTCGCCCTCGTGTCATCGTATCCGAACGGCCCTCGCAGTACTCAAGGTCGAGTTGGTTTGTGTACACCTCCCGGTTATAAATTAAAAAATAGAAGAAAGATGGTTGTTTGTGCGGTGAATTGGTGTCACAACACATCAGTGAATAAAAACACTGATATAACATTTCACGCGTAAGTATCCAGTTTAATGTGATATTTTTACGTAATTGTAAATACAAAAATCCAAATTTTCGTCAGCCGCCATTACTTATAAATGTTGCCAGGTGATATGAATCTTTTTTCCTCCAAATGAGGCATGACGATTACATTGATAAAATTAATATGTTTATTTTAAGTTCCTTGTATGACTATAGAAAATATTCTTTTTAGTTTTTCATTCTTTTATTTCAAATTATGTTTTGTCTTTTATAAAATTACAGTTTAAATTCATATTTTTATTTTGTGTGATATTCGTTTTAGATTTTCGACTGATCTGCTTCTGTCTGCGAGATGGACGGAAAAAATTAGATTAAATAGGAACGATGCAATATGGAAACCGACTAAACATAGTCGAATATGCTCTCGCCATTTTGATAAGCAAGTAAAGTAATTTTTATTTGTGGAACACAGGTGTTACAGTTAAGGTCTGTAAAAACGAAACGCAACTGTCACTGTCGTACTTACATATATGGAAGACTGATAGAGAGACACAAAGCGTTTCGTTGTCGAAGCAATAGCGATTGCAACCTTGGCTAGGCCGGCAGGTACAATTACTAGTACTGACGATAAATAGTTATTTGTTTTACAAGAGGGAAAGTTGTTGTTTAACCGCTCGTGCTAATTAGCAATATTATCGAGCTAAGTAGATAAAGATCCCAAAATTTCTAAAAATGGAATCTTGAGCGTTGCGAGGGTTTCAAGTTACGAGAGTTAAACAAATTTTGCCCCACGTGAAACACAAAACTTTTCACCACACCAACCCGAAGAAAATATTAAATGTAAGATATCAAATAAAATCAAACCAAATCGAATCCAAATGATCGTCATTAAATATTTATCATTTAAAATCATTATTCCAAAGTCAATTCTACCAGCTATTATCTGTGCACATTTGTAAAATAAAAAAATAAACGTTTTTTATTTAAACATTATTTCACAAAGTACAGAAATGCAAAGTCATTAAAAGAAACCTTGAAAGCTTTTGCTATAAATTTAATATCTACATACACACTCCCAAATGATTGATAGCCAAGTATAAGGATGTGGTTAAAATCCATCTACTTTAAGGGGAATAAATGAACTCTGGCAACCCGTTTTTGTATATATGTGTGTGTCGCTGAGCGTAAGACACGAGCGTCGCACGCACACATCGATCGTGTTTCGGCTTCACTTTTGGCAGATTAGCCTTATGAGGACTAACTGTCTATGTGTGATAGGTCAGTGGCACCCACCTGTAGCAAATTTCTGTTTAGCCCAGTAGTTGACTGGTAGAAAATGCCTCAAGGCATAATAAGTCCGCCTATTGTACTGTTTACTTGTATTTGTGCTACAAAGTTTAAAATTAATAAATATTTTATTTCTCTTTCATGTGAACCGATTTCATAAATTGTTATTTTATTTGAAAAAAGGTGTCTTTCATGTAATCTGTAATTAAACACACGTAAAGTTGGTTTTTAAAAGTCGCTGACCAAAATGTTGGTGAGTTTGAGAAGTACAGTCTACAGTTTAAATTTTTTGCTCGTGTTACAGGCCACACCCGGTATAAATCAAGGTATCATATAGGTTCTTATTTTGTTTTTTTATTACAATCTGAATCAGGAAATGTTTTTTGTTAATAAAATAGGCATAATTCGTAGTAAAGGTGTATCTTTTTTTGATTTTTCCTATTAAAAAAATATATAAAAATATATTTATCTCTAATAGTTCTTTCAAATAATGCCCCACTTGACCTAGTCACCAGACTTTGAAATTTTGTCCCCTCTTCATATTGGGCATTTTACATAATTAATTCGTCCTTTTGTACTTTTTTGGTACGGAACCCTAAAAAGAAAGTTTATGCGGAGAATGTACAAACTTCCCCTTTTTTACCCTCCTTACAATATAAACCCCGTATCCGTATAAATTGTAGTGTATGCTCTATTCTGTGGTCTAAACTATACGTACTACTATACTAATGAAAAGTTAGACTAAAACCCTTTCAGTATTTTTTGCATTAGAGGAACCAACATCGTCGTGTGTAGACTTTCACATTTATAACATTATTAGGATATGGCGTTACGGTTAAATACACCTAAAGTTGTAGATTGCACAATAGATTCATAAACTGATATTGTAATAAAATAAAATATGTGTTATCTTACACTTTTATAATACAAAGGCCTTAACCCACTAATCATTTTGAAACTTTTCTTACGAATGTCTTAATAAGTTAAATATCGATAATTACCTTTGTACTCGGGTCTCCAGGTACCTGAGAGCAATTCGCCGATTTAGCTCCGCTTGAACGACTCTTTTGTTAAATGGAATTGAACTATTACCCGTTATCGATTAGGGTATTCTTATCTGCGAGATAGCTTTTGTAGGTTTCGCAAATTAATTATGGTTTTTGCCTCGAATATGTTTTGTTGATTTTTAGTGCTTCACGTTTGTTTCCTCGGCTAGTTTTCCATATTGACGAAGACAGAATTTTGCCACTTGATTAAAACGAATTATACCTTGCTATTCATTGCGTTATGTCATATTGTATGTCGACGAAAAGTTAATATATTTTGCCGATAATAGGTAGGCGTTTAGCTTCGGCTACCTATCGGGTATTTTTGACACTGAGCTAGATGTACATAAACATAAATAAAGCGGAATGTACTTATTAAATATTATTACATGCGATATTGTTCAATTTCAGTGTTTTTACTTAACATACTTAGTTATTTATTATACAATTTGACCTTTCTCGTGAGCATGATATACTGAGCTTTTTAATATTTAGTATCCGGCACAAACGTCCCCATAACAGCAGCGGCGTTCCCACGTTGAACAGCCAACGATATACATTAGACCAGGTATGAACCAGACCTAGGATCGCAACCCCCGCAAGCGCCTTACCGCTTACCCAGGTCCCTCACACCCTTTACCTCGGAACAGTCGGAACACCAAGGCCCGGCTGACTCGACAGCAAGAGGGACAAAATCGTAAACCGGTTTCAAGTTCGAGTACTTGGCACGTTTTTGTCTCGCCGCGGTTTCTGCAGCGCCCCCTAGCCGCACGCGTAGTCTGTGGAAAATGCGACGCCGCAAATGTGCTCACACATGTAGCATCCCACAACAGACTCCGACCTTTAGTCCAAGGAACAAGGGTGAGACCGTCAGGCCTTTTAGCTCACACCATCGCTCTGCGAACGATATCGTTAATCATATGATGGTGAGGGAACCTGCCAGCACACCGCGCAAAACTCAGTCCATGGTGCCCGTTCGCCTCCACCACTACCCCACAGACGCACAAATGAGGCTCTCACACATTACACCCGAGCCTTAACGCAGCACCAATCCTTAGGGAGTCGTTATCCAATAACGTCCCCAAGTGTGACGACAGCAAGGCGTGCAGCCAGGCCCCGGACTACCCCAACCCCAACTACCGTCTTCAGCCGACCCACTTACTGCTTAGTTACTTGGCTGGTGCGATGATCCAAAATAAATCTTGGCCTCCGAACATTTTTAATAAAAATTATCGACTAATACGCTTGCCTACCGATCGAAAGATCCCCATTAAAAGTGTTCAAGATATCTTCGGGTTTATCCGTCTACTCTATCAGGGTCTCGCATCGCCTTATCCGATCGCGTGCAACGCGAACTTTACGGATTCCTAGCTAGGGTTTGCTCCCGGGAAATACCGGTACCAAAAGTACCGGGATTTTGAGCCCAGCAAAGAACCGGGAATTCAATTTGAAAATCTCGGTACTCTTAGTACTTTCGAGAAATACTTATAAGCAGCATTTTTTACTATAAATTACATTTTGTTAGGTTTTTTTCATTCAAATACTTATAAATTGGCGTTCAAAAAATTTAACCAATCACTAACTATTAGCGGGTGGCAGCCTTGGCCACGGCGATAATCACTCCCACCCTGTCTACCCGCTCGACCGCAGCCCCGCACAGGTAAGCCAGGTAGTCATTCGGTCAGCGCTTATCGTACGTCTAAGTATTACCTTATTTTGATTTTTGAAAATATGTAAAATATTGAAGTAGATACTCTAATAGAGTAACTTAACTAACTACTTCAACACTACCTGATCATTGGAATGATTTTTCATTGTACCTTGAAGCTGTTATTGGCAAGACTGTGATTTAATAACAGCGATAAGACCGCCTGTTGCTACCTTTCTTTACATTGTAAATCTGTTTTTTAAATTTGTTTTCTTTGTGGTGCAATAAAGAATATTTTACTTACTTACTTAATATATTATTTATGTATGTATGTATATACTTTATTGTACATAGAAATAAAAACACGAAAAACACAGTTACAGAGTAAATTAAATACAACAAAGGCGAACTTATCCCTGTATGGGATCTCTTCCAGTTAACCTTTGAGGAAATGAGTAAAACAGAAGTAACGGTGAATGAATGACAAACACAAACAAAAGTTATTTATAGTGTTAAGACTGATATATTGTTAATGGTGCTTTGTTTTTGTTTATAGAAGTTAAAGTTGATTATTTTAGCCCTATACTGATTTTAGTAAAATATTGTACCGTTATGATAATATAATTTTTCTACTCGTCGACTGCAATGCTTGAATCAAGATTTCGTACAGCAAACTATAATTGTGCACTTTTCATGTACGGACTATAAGATTCTTTTCGATACGCTGTAGTCAACTATAGTAAAAATTGAACGTGCCGTCACGCTCCCATAAAAAAAACTAAACGGGCGCGGGGCGCGGAATCGCGTGGAGTCGCGAAGTTTATGTCTTTTGTACTACATTTTTGTCTACTGAGATACTTACCAATTTTCATTAATAATTTAGGATTTATAGTAAAAAAGTTGTATTTTAGATGACTCATAGAAAAAGTACCTAATGTATACAGTAGAAATATAATCAAGCATTTCAATCTCGTACCTTAGGCAACTTAGTAAGCTTCGTTGCTTAAGTACGGTACTCGACTGAAAAACTTTCTAATATATCACGATTGTGTGAAATACTAATTTCTAAAATTGCCTTTTTTGCCTTGTTTATTTTATTCTGATTATACGAAGTAAAAGAAAATGTGATTATTGAATTATAATACGAAAAGTGATCAAATCGCAATGTATTAATACGCAAGGCAAATAATTAGACCAGTTCCGAAAGTACCGGGAAATCCCAGGAAATCCCGGTTCCTATTTCCACCGGTACCGAAAATCACGGTTCTTTAAAACAGTACCGGTTCTGCAATCCCTATTCCTAGCCCTTTATTGGGTACATATAAAACGGAAGAAATGTTTTATCATTGTTACTTGATTTTGCAGAAGTTAATTCGGTATTCGTTTAGGATACTTTTGGGCTAACCAGAGCCCACTTAATGCTTACTTAATGCTCTGTCTGTATATTATGTACTAGTGTTTGCATGGGACTTCGTTCGCGACACCCTCACCAATTGAGCGTTGTGTATTATTAATTTGGGTTCAACAATAATCGTATCGATGTGTCACCCAAAATCATTAGTTATTCATTAAAAATTATTGACACAAACAAAATAATTAATAATTTGTGTAAACTAGGTACTTACGCTCTTTCTGTATATTATGTACTACTGTTTGTATGGACCGTTGTTCGCGTAACTTAAACCCTCACTAATTGAACCTTGTGTACAGTCAAGTGTAAAAATATGGGTGTACACATCTTACTCAAGAATATGTCCCATAGCATCTTATTCCAGTGTAATAAGAGCGTAGTACCATATTTATGACACGATTCTTTCGATACATACTTTTGCACTTGACTGTATTAATTTGGGTTCAACACTATCGAAGTGTCACCCAAAACCATTAGTTTTGCATTATAAATTATAAGGCAAAACGTATTTTTAATTCAGTCATGTATGTGTTTCAAATATTTTTGAAAAATCTAGATAAGTCCGTTAGTTAATTATTAGATGAACGCCATTGAAAGACTTCAAGAAATTTTTGGCTAATTTGGTGTCTTATCAGCTTCTGCAAGCATCATCTCTTTATCTAATCGCATGCAACACGAACTATATGGGTCCCTAAGTATAAACTAACAACCTTAAATTATAGGTATTAAATAAATTAAGAAAATGCTTTATCATTTTTATTTGACATTCTAGGCTACTAGATGCAGTTTGTTGAAAACAGACGGTTCGAACAAACTAAAACTGATTTCCTAAGCTTAACCGTTTGCCATGCGTATATACACCACCTTTGCCTTTAATTCGAAGTCATTTGAGATAAATACGCAACAGTATCCTGCTATCAATTTATAACTGAACTAAGTGCAGAGTTGTAAGCGTATTTACCGGAAACGGATGCGTCGACAGCGGCCGTCGCTCGGCATCGCACGCTTTCATTCATCCCGCACTTACCACCTTCTTCCATTTACGTGAGTTTACGCTGAAACTCTACACTCGAACAGTCCGGCGCTCTTCCCTCCCTGTTGCCCGCGCCAATCTGATGGCCGATAGAGAGGAACGAACGAACAAAATCAATACTGTCTGGAACACGCCCACCGGCACAACACAACTGCGCTTCCTCACTGGAAATTCAATAAAATAAAAATGAGTGAAAATCATTAAATTTTTGTTTAGAAAATCTCTCGCCCGCTTAACTATTTTCTTCAATTCCATGTTTTATAACGTACTGGAGGTTGTGAGAGTGAGATGGCACGTGTTTCGCACGTGGCGGATCACGTTACAATGTTTACCTGACGGTCAGGTGAGAGCCGCTGGCGGCACGCAGCTGATGTGTATCTACCTACAAGTGTATGTAAGCGGAACTCCAAAACGTAAAAAACAGGTCAATGATTCTCATTGAGTTTCGACGGTTGAGATTGTGACCTAGTAAGAATCCTCATAATGTAACCATAACTAAGCCCAAAATACAAGAAAACAAGTAAAAATAGGCTAAAGTTTATTCTGGGCTGCTGCTGGGCTTCGTAAGGTGTTGTGGCTGCCAAGTTTAGCTTGTAAACATTTGTACCTAGTGTACTTCCTGGGTCTAGAACTAAGTTTGATTGGTAGACTCTAGGAGCCCGATTATGATTTGAATGACTTGTTCTGAAACTGTTATGGAGTTTTGGATCAGAAATGTCACTATTGACAGCCGACAGGCGCATCCCATAAGCGCTTCACAAACCTTACTTAATTCAGAGACTGACGACAGGGATGCAGCGATACGTTAGATCTGTGCAGATATATTCTGTGCGTTGTCTGTTAGTTCAGTATCTAAATAATGGAACTAGGTATATACTTATTTATATAAAGATAGGTTAACTTACTATCACCCACGGCGTAGGACTTACATAGTTCGTAGCAAAGCATTGCCTTATAAATATGACGTGGGTGCCATATATAACTACTTAGTGTGTCAAATAAGTAGTACGACTTATACTTAAAAGTTGAACCGAAGGAAAATAGACCAAACAAACCTCAGACATTGCTGTCAAAGTTCAACTTTAGCAACACATTATATTATTTATGTGCGAATGCAAAGACGGAGACCTCTCTTAACTTACATTATAAGTAATGCGCAGCGAGCTAGTGATAGGGTAGGATAGGAATATGTATGGACATATAGCTAAACAGACAGAGGTCGCACAGTTTTTATACGACAAAGCAAATTAATTTCCTCGTGATGTGACCGTGATATTTTAGTGTAAGGTAAATTAACCGATCATTTTAGTTCATGTATTTTCACGTTTGACCTTGTGATGGCGCGCGCAGCCACGCATCACAATACCACGCCACCGCCGCGTGATCTGTCCCGAGCTACCCATCGCGCCGCATGCCGGCCGCCGAGCGACTGAGAGTCGCTGCCCCCGCCCGCGCACCGCGAGCCGCGCACTATAAAAGCCAGCGCGGTCGCCTAGATAGGAGGCAGTCGCTCTCACAGCCTTCCGCTGTGAGGACCGCTGCTCTCCCGGTACGAGCCGGCGTGTTTTCAGACGCGTTAAGGCTCCCGGTCCCTAGCCACCCTACCCTTCCTGATTCCCGTAGACCAGTTGAGCCGGCGTGTTTACAGACGCGTTAAGGCACCTGGAGTACGTACCCTTCCTGACCCCGTAGCCCAGTCGAGCCGGCGCGTTTTCAGACGCGTGAAGGCACCTGGAGTACGTACCCCTTCCCGATTCCTTATCCCGGTTGTGCCGGCGTGTTTACAGACGCGTGAAGGCACCCGGGGTATCCACCCCTATACTATCTCGCTCCCGTCACAACCGCCCCTTCACTCTTAGGGGATACCGATCCCAAAACTCGCGAGTAGCTTAGGGTCCGCGCCGTCCCGTAATCCTGTTGCTATAAATTAGAATCATCCCCCGCGTCGTACCTAGCCTAGGACATCTAGATTTAAGAAACCTTTATTTTATAATAAACCGGCATAAAAGCCCGCCGATTTGTGTTACAGTATTACCTTTGGTTTCTTTGTCTCACCCTGCACCCTCTCTCTCCTCTGAGCTAATTAGGAAACCCTTGCTCCCGTCTGGAACAAGGGAGTTGTATGAGGCCACGCCCGCCCCGGCGAACGTGACCCCATCACATCTGGCGCCCAACGAAATAACTCACGTAGGAGTCCATACGGTATCCTGGAAGGAACCGGTGCTCGAGAGAGGACAGGGGTAGTTATAAATAAATAAATAAATAAATATATATACCGTAGGGCTGCTACACCGTAGCATTACCGCATCCATTTGGGGGGAGTGTCGCTTCCCGCCCATCCGTACATCACATCTAGCGCCCAACTAAATAACTCACGTAGGACAGGGATAAAAATAAATAAATAAATACATATTTGCCATATACCGTACCGGGTATATATACCGTACAGCCGCTATACGTAGCATCACCGCACCGATTTGGGGGGACTGTCGCATCCCGCCCACCCGTAGATCACATCTAGCCCGCACAGGTACACCAGGAGTCCCGACGCTCCATCCAGGTAAATTCAACTCCCGCACAGATAACCGTTCACCGTACAACCGCTACTTACCGGTAGGTATTATAGATGCCTACAAGTTGGATATACCGACTGAAGAAACCCGAATTGATACAAGAGGCCTCGAAACGTGGCATCCCGACCGAAGACTTAACCGTAGAAGAGATACGCAAGGGCCTGGTAGAGATCCTGAAAGAAGAAAAAACCGAAGACATGGTAGAAAACAGAGCAATGGTAATAACAAAACTCATAAAGGAGTGGAACCTATCATTCAGCACCACAGACGACGCCGTCGAGTTCATAGAAAGGCTGGAAGAACTCATCAATGCGAGCAACATTAAGAAGGAGGATATATTACCAGCACTACCACGCATCTTAAAAGGTAGGGCGCTGCTCTGGTACAGAAATTACGTTGAATCATTGACCAATTGGGAGCAATTTCTGCAAATATTTAAGTTATACTACTTTCCTGCTAATTATGAAGAGGATCTCATAGCCAAAATCGTCACCAGAAAGCAAAGAGTCCAGGAGAGGTTTACCGATTACGTCACGGATATACAGACACTAATGCGCAGGTACGGAAACCTCAATGAGAGAGAAAAGTTATACCGCATCCACGAGAATATGTTACAAAGCTACAAGCTATACATCAAAAGACAAGACTACAAGACCTTACCAGAGCTATTAAGACTGGGAACCGAGTATGAAAACATAAGGACAACCCATAGACGGTACAACAACGTCATCAGGAGCATGGCGATACACCGGCGACGACGCCAAATCGAGTGACGACGAGCAAGCAAACAGTGAGCAAGCGACCCAAGGTAGGGACGACAGACGCCACAACAACCTGAAACCGAAACCCGAACAGGGAGAGAGTACGAGCCAAACAGTACATCCAAGGTACGACCCCAAGACCAGTTGCTGGTCCTGTGGGAAACCGGGACATAACGCAGACGCCTGCCGAGGCAGACGTCAAATATTTTGTAGTCAGTGTGGAAAACTGGGAGTACTGAGCAGAGCCTGCTGCAGAAAAGCAACCTGGAAAGGGCAGGAAAAGGTAGGAGCAGCCGACAGTCTACAGACGAGCGACAACCGCCTATACATGAATTTACGCATAATGGGAAGACGATACCGAGGCGTTATAGACACAGGCTCCACCAACTCGTACATCAATCAACAGGTATACAATGAATGTAAGAACCGCGCGTACCAGGATAAGGTAAAAACAAGAGAAATAGTACTAGCAAATGGGATCAGGACGCAAGCACACGACAACCTATTGGTCGACATAGTAATCAAGGAGGTAACGATCCGACACTGGCTGAGAGTGTTGCCGTCAGCCACGGACATTATAATAGGAATGGACATCCTGAAACGACTTGGAATGTCAATAAAATGGCCAGGAGAGAGCCAAGACGAAGAAGATCCCGATGACAGGAATACCCAGAAAGAAAATCAGGGAAAAGGAGAAGAAAAAACCGTAGAAAGCACAGAAGAAAACAAGATCACACCGGAACCACAACAGCAAAACCAGAATAGCACAACCACCGAATCCAGTCAACAGCAGCCAACCACACCGCTCACACAGGTACAACATAAAATAAAACCGAAGCAAACAGAACCCGTAAAGGAAAGATATTATCCACTAAATCCGAAGCAGCAAGAAATAATAAATAAACACGTGAGTGAAATATACCGACCCTGTGTAGATTTCCATAAAATTAACCAGATAACCGAGAAAGATGCGTACCCAATACCACAGAGAAAGTTATACAACAGAAGAGAAAAAGTACTTAGCAATCCGAGGGAGTATAAAGAAAATGAAGGCATTTCTAGAAGGCGACCAGTTCACCGTAGGAACGGACCAGCAAGCAATATACTGCTTGAACAGCAGAAAGGACCCCACAGACCGGTTAGCCTATATCGTGTGTCGGAGCGCAACGCAAAGCGAGATAGCAGACGGCCTATCCAGAAATCCAGTAAGTACAGCGAGAGAACACGAATTATACCAGGAAAAATGGCATCAGCTGACCAGGAACCCCGACGTAAGGAGGAAAAATGTACACAAGAGCAAAGGCCCCACAAGTTGAGAGAAACACAAACGCCGAGACAAAAAGAAAAACACCGTGAGGGCACCAGCCACCTTCAGAAAAGGAACATGGGATCCTTAAACGTCAATTTAGAGTAAGAAAAATACATATAGGGAGGAATAAACAAGTAAGTTATACACAAAGGGATACATTAGAAGAGCAGAATAGAATTTAAAAAAAAAGCCACGCGCACCCGCCCTACGAATGCCACCGCAAGAAGGAAAAGAAGAATAGGTATTAAAAAAAAATGATATATACATAGTGTAGTGAAATAAAAATACAGTGCAGTGAAAGACAATACCAGTTTACCAGTATAAAAGTATAAACCGTGAATATAATAATAAAAAACCTATAAAAATTTAACAGATAAGTAAAAAAAAAAAAACATATAAATATATAAAGTGTAGTGAAATAAATAGACAGTGCTGTAAAAGACAAAATCAATAAAAAGTATAAACCGTGAAAATAATATACGAAACAAAAGGATACAAAATAATCATAGAAAATATAAAATACCTTTAAAATAAATTTATATAAGTGAGATAGTAAATGGATAAAACCATAGAACCACATAACAATAGTAAGAAGTGAATTGGTAGCATTACGATAAGTGAACAACAATATAGTGGGAATAGTATAATAGTGTAAAAGCAACATAGTTACAATAAATAACTTTAAAAAACAAACGACGCGGGTAAAACAGAGAACATAGGCTAACACTAAATGAAGATAAAGAGACACATAATTAAGATAGCAAGTATAAACGAAACATATGCATACAAAATACCGGTGCGACATAAAATAAAATGCCTCAAATTAAATAAACATACAGAAAAAAGGAATACGAATACTTAGGATAAATACAAAAATAATAGATAAATAGAATAGCATCCAGTAAATATCAATAAAAAGACAAAACAACAATAAACGAGGAGAGGTAACAACTTTCAACCATCATGTTCTAATTCGGTGATTTTTCCCAACAGGTAAAAATCTCCAGACGGGTGACGGGACTGTGATGGCGCGCGCAGCCACGCATCACAATACCACGCCACCGCCGCGTGATCTGTCCCGAGCTACCCATCGCGCCGCATGCCGGCCGCCGAGCGACTGAGAGTCGCTGCCCCCGCCCGCGCACCGCGAGCCGCGCACTATAAAAGCCAGCGCGGTCGCCTAGATAGGAGGCAGTCGCTCTCACAGCCTTCCGCTGTGAGGACCGCTGCTCTCCCGGTACGAGCCGGCGTGTTTTCAGACGCGTTAAGGCTCCCGGTCCCTAGCCACCCTACCCTTCCTGATTCCCGTAGACCAGTTGAGCCGGCGTGTTTACAGACGCGTTAAGGCACCTGGAGTACGTACCCTTCCTGACCCCGTAGCCCAGTCGAGCCGGCGCGTTTTCAGACGCGTGAAGGCACCTGGAGTACGTACCCCTTCCCGATTCCTTATCCCGGTTGTGCCGGCGTGTTTACAGACGCGTGAAGGCACCCGGGGTATCCACCCCTATACTATCTCGCTCCCGTCACAACCGCCCCTTCACTCTTAGGGGATACCGATCCCAAAACTCGCGAGTAGCTTAGGGTCCGCGCCGTCCCGTAATCCTGTTGCTATAAATTAGAATCATCCCCCGCGTCGTACCTAGCCTAGGACATCTAGATTTAAGAAACCTTTATTTTATAATAAACCGGCATAAAAGCCCGCCGATTTGTGTTACAGTATTACCTTTGGTTTCTTTGTCTCACCCTGCACCCTCTCTCTCCTCTGAGCTAATTAGGAAACCCTTGCTCCCGTCTGGAACAAGGGAGTTGTATGAGGCCACGCCCGCCCCGGCGAACGTGACCCCATCACAACCTCCTACTTTTCATCTGTCCAAGACTGGTGCACACTTTCTTGATGAATATGATGCTTTTTTTCAAGGTGGTTCTGGTCAAAACGCACAATGTACGAAAATAATTATTGAAGGCTTTCTCGTGACTAATGGATTTCGGTTCGGAAGTATAGTGATCTATGTAAAAACAATATGTCCGTGGGTAGGAAGTAGGAGATAGATACCCGCGCATCGGTACGGCAGCCCGCGCCCGCGGGCACGGTTTGCATTTTTATCAACCGACGACAGCCAACATTTTATTTTGCGTGCCATAAATATGGAACTAGTGAAGACGAACACACGCTGTATACATTTTCATGCAAACTTATCTGAAACTATGCATAAATAAGCAGCAACAAAAGGCTCTTCAACCTCTCTGTAAAATAAAAGTCGGCAAATTGTTATTTCTTGCTGCTTCCAGTTCGCAAAGCCAACAAGTATTTCGCTTAAGGTTTTTTTTTGTTGGAAATGGTTGTTATTTCGGTTTATGGGGAAGATTATCTCTTTCAGGCAGGTAAAAGAGACCTTAGAGGTAATTTTAGCTGCCGCGGGAAGCTGTAATAGTAACGTTAGAGGATATTGTTGTTTGGTGACAACATATCGAAAGCATTCATAAATATATGTTAAGGGATGATTACAATTTATTTTAATGAGTTGAAAATTACCTATGTCTTTAAAATTTGGCATGCAACATACGTTACTGATTGATGCGTGGTTATCTGACTGCTGAATAATCTTCTAATGTTCCTAGTGTATGATAATTTTTCTACTATTTACTATTTTTTATTTTTTTTGTGTAATTTCCCTATTTTTTTTGTGTTATTTATGTATATTTATTCATTATTTTTCTGATAACCTTGTTGTACATGTACTCGTACCTGCATTTGTCACCCTCTTCTCACTTTCTCCTCTCATCTACTCTAAGGTTAACTGGAAGAGATCTCTTCAAGGGATAAGTTCGCCTGTGTACTTAGCATTCCCTAATTGTAAGTTACTTTTATTGTGTTTTTGTACAATAAAGAGTTTACTACTATTACTACTCTACTCCTAACTACTACGAATAGACATGTTTTGGCTGATAGGATGACGGCGACAAATAGAGTCAGACCAAGACAAGGCTGCAACGATTTTGATAGCACACGCAGCGCAAGTGTTATTTTAAACATCAAACTTCTATGAAATTATGCCGTATAAATTCGTACACGGCGGGAAGTTGATAACTTGAGATAAAAAATTAAGAAATTTGAATCTCATGTAATCTGTCTGTTTTAAGTTCAAATTTCTTCAATTTTATATTTTTCAGTTTACAACTTCTTCCCGCAGTGTACCGAAATAACACTAGCACTGCATGTGCTATCAAAATCGTTACAGACTTATATTGGTCTAACTCTATATCTATAACCTCTTAAATTAATGATTGACCGTTTCTTTTATGATACTTTATAGTTCCCCTACAGATATCTAACACTAGAATTAAATATTCACGCAAAGACATAAATATGAAATTGATGCATTTAAGGGTTAACGGCATTCATTCTCAGAGTATACGAATTATACGATGCACATAACATATACGTCCAATGGTTTTTGCTTCTTTTTGGAGCAATTATTTTTGGAAATATTTATTTTATCAAACAATGGTTTTGAAGATATATGATAGGGATTTGTGGAATAGGTAAGACCTATTCCACCAAACCCCACGCCACAGGCTTGAGCTAACAAAAAAATATCCATTTTACGTGCCGACACTGTTAACTGTCCATCGGTGGACCATATTAGAAAAGGCATAAGGTCCATCGATGGCCAGTTAACAATTTTGTATTTTTTTTCTAGGTAGTTTTTATTTTACTTTTCGATGTCAATCAATTAATTGATTTAATTGAGAAATTTAACGGACAGACAGACAGACGGGCATGGTAAAACTATAAGGGTTTCTAGTAACTACGGAACCCTAAAAACGTGATGTATGAAAGGGTTTCGCTAGCCGAACCACTTGGCCACAGTTAGCAGTTCCGAAATGAGTGTAACAAGCGCCGCGGCCATTTATTGCTTCCCGACTAGTTTCGTCTAGAACGTAGCAATTATGAGGTGAAAGTAAGTGGTGAGACATAGCGTTTTATGATGCTCACAAAAGTCACATTTTTTTCCTGAATATTGGTCCTCGTCGGTGACATGTGCGACAATTAAACGAAACGTATTTAAGAGCTCGGTAACACCGATGTTTACTTCACGCTTCGTGCAACCTATGGCCTTAGGAGCACCTTATTTTTAAGGCGTAGGTAAGTTGATCATGCAAATTGGACAATTTCGACGCTTTCGCTACACAGCGTGAGAAAACCGTACGGAGCTACAGTACGTAATTTTGTATACTGTACATAAGTTACAAGAATCTGCTTACATACCTATATTAAATATTTTTGCAGCATGCGAAAAAGAAAAAGAGAAATATATTCAAAAACAAAATTCATATATGGAAGTCCCATTGCGACAATGTGCGCCTGTATTTGCTGCATTCCAAGTAAATATTAATTCAGGCCTACTACCAGTCGTACCGTTCATAGCTTACACCGAAGTATTACGCCATTTGCAAACCAAACAAATCACTTTAAATGCGCTACGTTTGCTGCATTGCGCATAATATTATTTGCTATGTCGAATTTATAATTTCTTTTCTAATTTTATTGTGTTATATTTTGTATATATCACATATTTTATAATCACATTATTTGATTAATAGGGTTGTTTATCTACTGATTTGTATTTTTTTAGTTAACTACCTACCCGTACGTTATCAATCTCTACAACAAAAGTGTGTAACTGTATATACCGAATACTACTCTCAGTTTGATACCTACCGGTATTTTTTAGGTATACTGTATATTACCTACAAAAAATCAGAGTCAAACGTTTATTGAACCTGGATTGAAATAATAATAGATTTTATTAATTACATACGTCTTAAACGCTATTATTTAATATTCCCGCCCATATTATTTTCAACTATGAAAAAGTATATATACAAATACAAAATTCTTTATTTCCTTAAAATACTACCTTAATATAAAAACTACTTTTATATTAAATAAAATACCCATACAATTCGTTCTTATAACTAATTACAACTCAATTCGTAAGGTAATAAATCACCGCAGTCTTATCACGTTTAGGGTATCGTAAGGAACAGGAATCATTTCAAATTCGCTTCACATACTCCGTACTCCTCGAAAATGAGATACGACGCCGTACACTTGTAGATGATACTCTGATAAAGTCAAGAGATATTTCTGAGATCGGCGTAAGATACATTTTAAAATTGATCTGTTGGCCAATGTACATAGATTTGACCTGGATAGACCGCAGGTAGAAATTCACTACTTAAGCGACCTAAGGTTGAGGGCGCAAATGAAAATTCGTCATGTCGTTCATGGGTCATGTGCTTACAAAACAAAACTTGTTTGTCCCGGAAGGAAAGGATGCTGGAGCATCATTTCTGATTGGGAAATATAATTAATGATAAACACCGCATCCGACGTAGTTTTGGATTGTATTAAAATTATACTTTCGAGAACAGAAATTTCTGTTCATGATGTAAAACAAAAATAAGAAAAATAAATAATATCCTTAAGGGAATAAGTTAAGCACATGTACTGTATTCTTTCTATGTTATGTACTTGTTAATTTGTGGAATAAAGTGTTTACTACTCCTACTACTAAAATGTAAAATGCCTTTTATTTATTGATAACAAATAATAAAGTACTTAGTGTTGTGTCTATAAAAGAATATGTATGCAATAATGCAGTGTTCTCCTCGATACTTTATTACATGAACCTTGATTGTAAGTATACATAGATACCTATTAAATTGCCTTTGCAAGAAATTCGATAGCTGTAAAGCAAAATTCAAGTCATGAAGGTCAATTCTGTTTTAACAGTTTGATATGGTTTTCATCTCATTTTGACACGACCACTAGTCGAGGCATCAAGCATCTCACATGCACCAATAAGTGCGAGCGAGATGCCTATTGAGACGACTTTTCTTTAACACCAGTCAGCATGAGCCACTAACGCTGATTGGTGCTAACGGACAATGTCGTATCAAAATAAAAAACCATATCAAATTGCTAAAAACAAATCGGCTCTTAAATGAACTTACCAAAGCTTTTATGACGGAATAACACCCACACCCATATACAATTTAGAACTTCGATGTTTCTAAATGTCAAACAGATTAGGTTTAGTTAACAGATCATTAATTATGAGTAGTCATGCGTCAGTGAGAATAACATCAATATTTTTTGTATACTAGCGACCCGCCCCAGCTAACAGCTTTACACGGGTTACACAAACAAATTATACACCCAGGCCATCCTCAAGAATTACTCTATTGATTGGTGAAAACTGCATGAATATCCGTTCAATAGTTTTTGAGTTTATCGTGAACATATATACTTTGTTTCATAAGGTGTAGTGATTATATTCTTCATACTAATACAACCTTTTTTTATGAGGCCGCAAAGACAGTTTTGCCTTGTAGCCCCGGGCTTCAAAATGAATTTCGGAAGAAGAAATTAGGATGTTAAAGTTATGTATCTATACCAGGATCACCAGGCGGGCCACCTAAAAAAGCCCGGGCCGCAGGTTGTGTACCGCTGTACAAGTCGATCTGTGAGCTGTAGATATCAAATATCAAATATCAAACATTTATTCAGCAAATAGGCCACAGGGGCACTTTTACATGTCCATTTTTACAAACAATAAATTAAAAAAAAAAAATTACAAATATCGAATCTATGAAATAATAAATACTTTATTAGAGCCCGCGGTAAGCTAAAAAAATAAAAAATAAAAGACTTCGTTGAGTCATTATCAGAGCAACCTCACAATGGTCTGGCTCTTAAGTCCTTTTTCTACTCCCGTACTTTTATTTGTCATTTAAAGGGTCGTGCACACATCTTTAAAACCCTACCTTATAGTTGTCAAGACAAGTCTTTAGTCTATTCCCCATAAACGCATTTGTGCATACACGCAGTATCTTTTTCGTACTTTTCGATACTTCGTGTAATGACCACATAAAAAATATTGTACATTGCTGCCAACCTTATTTTAAATGTCATCCCTGACAAATAAGTAAACCATAGACAAGATTTTTTAATTTCATTCATTCATTTTCCCGCCCGTACCCTCCATTCTTTGCTACTTTATGAATGTGGTTATTGTGGTTGTCGAATAAAAACTTTTGTGTTAAAAAACAGCTTGTCTTTCAAGTTAAAATGGATGAAGATGAAAACTTAGTGTCTACGCCTGAAGAAATATCAGTGATGGCCCAAGAAGTCACAAAAAAATTGCTGCCTTCAAAATCGCGATAGATGACATGAAAAATATTTGTTAAATTCACAATTTTATTTCAAAGTAAAGTGCTTGGTCGTAGAAAAAATATTGTATGCAACGTTGTTTAACTTAGTCAAAAAATACTCGTGGCGTCTTTATTAACAATTTTCGGCTTCGCCTCAAATTGTTACTCACTCCACTCGCCTTTTTTGACCTCTCTTAAACAACGGTTGCATAAAATACTATTATAGATGGCCAAGTTTAGCCATTTTTAACATTGTTCAAAAAACGAAACGTCAATAAAAATCTATCTATCAAACCTGCTTACAAAATTAAACGAGAATCTATTGAGAAATGTGACCTGCAGGGGAGAATATCCGGACATACGAAAGCAATTTTGCCCAAGCTGAAACGGAGACCTTCGCTAACGCTCGGTCAATTAAGAAATTCCAATATTAAATGTAAATTAATTTTTAACAAGCAGGAATGCCTGCGAACGATGCTATTAAGCTTAGAATACATTTAAAAGTGGAAAAAATACTGCCTTGGGTGAGAGAACTCACAGGCTCGGGCTCTGGAGAGGCCGTGAGAACCACAGGCTCGGGCTCTGGAGAGGCCGTGAGAACTCACAGGCTCGGGCTCTGGAGAGGCCGTGAGAACTCACAGGCTCGGGCTCTGGAGAGGCCGTGAGTTTAAGTCTCACCCAAGACAGTAATTTTTCCACTTTTAAATTCATTCAATGTAAATGTTTGTATTGTAAGTTTGGATGTTTTTTAAATACTCAGTCACAGACACATGGCTAAAGAGATTTAGGAAGTTTGTGTATACGTATGACTTGACCTGATTAACATTTTGGATACTTTTAACGAGCTTTTATAAAAGGACGTGAAATAGGGAGCAAAGTTACATTGGAGCTGTAACTAGACAAGTACGCAATCGAAGTCGCGAGCAGGAGCTAGTGGTGAAATACTACCCGTGAATGAATTCAACTATGATGATATATTTCGTGTCTTCCACGATGACGCGCTGATTTGTCAAATCTAACCTTTAATAACACGACTTTACGAGTCAAGGCAGGCGTCGTCGTGAATATTTCCCGGCATTTTGCCACAGCTCATGGGAGCCTGGGATCCGCTTGGTAACTAATCCCAAGGATTGGCGTAAGCACTAGTTTTTACGAAAGTGACTGCTATGTGACCTTCCAACCCAGAGGATAAACTAGGCCTTATTGGCTTTAGTCCGGTTTCCTCACCTTCACCGGAAAAGCGACTGGTAAATATCAATTGAAATTTCGTAGATAAGTTCCGAAAAACTCATTGGTTCGAGCCGGAGTTTGAACCCGCGACCTCCGGATTGCAAGTCACACGCTCTCACCGCTAAGCCACCAGCGCTCCGTGAATGACACGATTTAATTGTAAATATTGAATTACATTTAAAATCAATTTGATATTATAATGTCGCAGCTCTATGAGCCAATTCAATTATTGGGATCAAGGCTGGGAGTACGTTTATCACATTTACAATTCAGTAATATAATAAATTTATGAACATGTAATATTATGGAATATTACATGTTATAGATAAATTATATAAATTGAATAAGACATAAGTATTCGTTGGGCATGTCTCCATCAAGGCCCCAATTATGATTTCTTAAGTTTGATTTACCTTAAGAATGCTAATTAACAGGGTCCCCAAGTTAAAACAGGAACAATACGGATATAATACAGCTCCCTTTTATTAAAAATCCTTCGTAAAAGTATTAGCACGTCCCTGGAAATAATTATAAGGCAGCTTTAATTACTGGACTTCGGAGCATCGCATGAAACATCTAGCTTCCAATATTTTATACCAGGGCGTTGCCAGCACTAAACATAACGCAATTTTAGTATAGTATTTTTATATTGTTATTTGAGCGCTTAAAATAGTTTGTTATAACTTTATTTAGCGCCCTCGTGGCCTGGTTGGCGGTGGCCCTGGAGGTCCAGGAGGTCCCGGATTCAGGTCCTGGTAAGGGCATTTATTTGTGGGTGCGTTCTTGTATGATTTGTGTATCTTACACATAAATTTTACATGACAATTGACAGTTACTTGAAAAGGACCCAAGCCAATACAAAAGACTCCGGTCTCTAATAAGTTACAAAGGAAAGGAGAAAAACTGAGTGGAGTCTTAAGGCCTCGTAGGTTCAGGTTTTTCTCCCTCTCTCACTGAGTGTAAGCAATTTTCATGTTTTAGCTATTGTGCAAAAAATGTTACAAATTTTAGACCTACTTGGTTATGGTTCATTATTTTTTCTATCGAGCGAAAGTTGAATCGATAAAGCTACTAGAAAAAGGCCTCAAGATTGCTAGTAACATTTTTAGCAGTCGTATTGTGATCTAAAAATGCGCTACGATTTTTTTTTTACTCTGCCGATTGTATCTACTGCACCTTAAATCAGAGGACTCAGAGGACTCGAGTCTTAAACAAGTCGGGGTTAAGCTTTCGGCATACGTACCATATTTTATAAAACATTTTTCCAGTAGTACAACGGTTAATCAGAATGAATTACTGTCGCGTTATATAGTAATTATGGAATATGTTTAATGTATTTTAGTCATAATACATTATTATTAATATTCTAAAAACCCTTCTTGTATTGTAGTTTTCTTAAAAACGTCCGCACTTACGCAGAATATTTTGTGTTGGTATGGGCGCAATTACAGCGTCGTACGCCGTAATGCCGCACTTAAAAACGGTTTCAGTGTTTCCTAGGGCCCGGCCGAGGACAAACAAAGCTTGCAACTGTATAATACAATCTAATTACATGTGATTATATCGAGGAAATGTAGAAAAAGGCTTTTAGATACAAGGATATGGATTATTTATTTTCTGGCTATTAAGCCCTCCTCCACCACTCACTACTCTTACTAATCTACTTGACTAAATTTTTGGTGTTCGAACACGTTTAGTAATAAAAATACTCACAGCTCCACTAAATTAACGTAGTCCGAACCAGCCTTTCATTTTAAAACACTGCCTACTCACTTGTAAGTCCTCTGTAGTGCGAACGTTGTTTGGTCAGTTGATCGATTTTAGTAACTAAAATACTCGCTACTCGACTAAATTAGTAACGAAGTCCGAACTAGCCATAAACGTGAAGAAGCAACTTGCAATAAATAATGTAGGTAATGTGAGTATGTAGGATCCCAGCATTAGGTTTACATCTCTCCTGTGGACATAGAGCATAATTTTCAGTTAAGTAAAGTTCAGTTAAAGTTACAGTAGCGGAAAATAATCTATCATATTTGTGTTTTTTTAAAGTATTTTTTTTTATGAGAACGACTAAGGCTGCCTAAACGATTATCATGTGAAAGTCCTTTAGATGGAGAGTAAAATCATATACTACATTTGTATGACACCATATAAGAAACTCGTTTTGTACGAGTTTATTAAAAAGTGCATAAAATAACTAATACTCGAGATATAGGTAAAAGTGGTTTATTAATAAAGAAAACAACAAAAAATACAGATTCTGCACTGAAAATCAAAATATTCGATTAGTACTCGATACTGAAACCCTTTGCATCAAGAACAGCTTGGCATCTTCGGGGCAGTGATGCAATCAACTTCGCGAGGAAAGAACTTGGAATGCGTTCCCACTCTTCCTTTAATTGTTCAAATCTTTCGTTGACATTTCTTGCACTCACACGACGACCTAGCTCCTTCCATAGTTTTTCTATAGGATTCAAGTCCGGACTTTGGCTGGGCCATTCCAAAACCCTTACTCTACGTTTTTTGAACCATTGTTTAACAAGATTAGACGAATGTTTCGGGTCATTATCTTGCTGAAACATAAACGCTCTGCCGAAATTTTGGCGTTCCCAGGGAAGAAACACATCTTGTAATATTCCTTCATAAACTTCTTTCGTCATAATGCCGTTTATTCGATGTAAAGGACCAACTCCACTTGCACTGAAACAGCCCCACACCATAAGGGAGCCGCTGCCGTGTTTGACTGTAGGGATCTGATACTTGGGGTCATAGCGAGCATTGTCGGGACGTCGTACGTAGGTAATTCCATCTGTTCCAAACAGTAAAAACTTGGATTCATCGCTCCAGATTACTTTTTCCCACATTTCCACAGTCCAAGAAAGATGTTCTTTCGCATATTTTTTTCTAACTGTTCGATTTTTCTTGGAAATCAGTAGTTTCTTTGCAGGACGACGAGCACGAAGTCCACCATTCATCAGGCGATTTCTTACGTACGGACACAAAAACTGAATTTCCACACGATATTTCCCGCGTATTTTTTTTATACTACGTCGGTGGCAAACAAGCGTACGGCCATTACGGCCCGCCTGGTGGCCAGCAGTATCCGTAGCCTATGTACGCCTGCAACTCCAGAGGAGGTACTATGCGCGTTGCCGACCCTAATCCCCTCCCGCCCCTCGTTGAGCTCTGGCAACCTTACTCACCGGCAGGAACACAACACTATGAGTAGGGTCTAGTGTTATTTGGCTGCGATTTTTTGTAAGGTGGAGGTACTTCCCCAGTTGGGCTTTGCTCTAGATCTGGAATGACATCCGCTGTGCTGTGCCCTACCACACAAAGCGAGATGACATTCACAATGCCCATACCTCTCTTGTGGACGTAGTTTAAGGACGTACCCGGGTCCATAATGTCGCTCGCCGTGCGTCGTGGATTGTGTCTTGCTATTCGCAAAATGTTGCGGTCTACCAAACTTGATGTGCAGCGTGGGCGACCAGTCTGTTGGGCCTTTTTTAACACCTCCGTGAGTTTTTTCCTGTTTCAAAACCTTCGAACTTGACTTTCGTAGACTGATGAACTTGAAATTGCTTAGCCAGCGTCGATTGTGTGAAGGCATTTATAATTGCTTCGCTTCTTATATAGCTACTGTTAAGTTTTTATTTCCACGAGGTCTCCCCATGACGGAACTGATATTTCTTACAAATATAATTATGAATTAGCACGATATTCCGTTTTTTATCGACTTAAATACTACTAGTGACGGACGCTAAATTCCAGAAAAATGAATTCATATTGTATTTCGAAATATGTACCGGACTGTTAGCGTATAATTGGTTGAGGATAAATCAATATAACCTTTTTTGATTAGTTATCAACAAATTCAGTTCTTGGTTTCATCTAATTTGAAATATTTTACAGAAAAATCACAATATGATCGATTTTTTTCCGCTACTGTATTTTTTATCAACTAATTAGCCAACCAATGTAATAAAATCATTTGCACATAAAGCATTGAGTTTGGTTCTTATCATCTCTGTCTATTGTTTTGAAAAGGACGCGTTTAGCCTCTTCCCCAGTCTGTGTATGATAATTGATAAGGATCTCGACCAAATATTAGTCATCTTTTTGCAACTACGATTTTTAACCACCCCACACCAAATTAAACTTTTCAAAATATTATGTGCCTTTTACTTCCAGAACCGAAAGACACCGAGTGTAATTTTCTTACGGTACACTAAAAATACAAAGGCTCATCATTTAGGTCAAACGCCAAATCCTACTTAAAACTTACTTCTAAAGCACCATTAATTTCAGCATCTACGCGCACAGGAAAAGGTTCGTGATTTCTTTGACGAGATGTTAATAAATGGGGTGCTTACACCTTATAATTGGGAAAAACTGTCGCGTCGCCTTCTCAGTTACAGATGGGAATAAATCTTTATGTAGAAGGGATCCTTGGTTCCGTCTAGTGATGTACGTTCGTCGGAAATTTCTTCAAGCGGATATTTTTACCTAAACACTTCCGCCTGGAATATTCCCTAGGAAATATTGAGGAATTATAAATGTAAGTCATTACGCTCGCGCTGTAATAGTTTTCAAAGGTTTGCAATAATTTACGGTACTTCGCCTTAACCACATCCATATGCAAAACTTTAGACGATTACATTTCCAATATTCCTGTGGACATTTTTTTGAAGTTATCGTAATTTATTTGCAATCAAGATATAAGATAATTGAAACTATATTATTCAATAAACAACCGACTCTAACTTAGTATAAAACATACATACAATGAAGCGATGAACTAATGAAAGATATTCAATTTTATAACAAACAAAAAAATGTTGTTATCATTTGAGATATTCCCTAGTGAGATAAATATTCTTGGAAACGGAAGTATTCCCTTGGCACACCACTAGTTCTGGCGTCACGTATTCGAGGCACGCGTCCGCTCTGTCCTCTGAATATAAGGAACTACCTTGCCGTCCTGCAGCCTTACCCGTGTACAGGCCCACAGGAATCCTACGCGTTATATTCTTAGTTCCAATAACTAGCATCGCATATGCATTCAGTATCTAGATACTATCTAGATAATGTAGTCTGATTTTAACAGACAAATTAAATATATATTATATATTTTTACTAGACTATTATGGTGTCCCACTGCTGGGCAAAGGCCTCTTCCCTAGTCTTTCACAACCCCCGATTTAGTGCCTCCCCCGGCCAGTCGTTGAGAAATATTAATTTATTACAAAAAATAAATAACATTTTAAGTTACTTGTACGATCTTTATCAGCAGTTCCTTCACGAAATGGTGCTTAGTACGAGCAAAGTCCAGTTGATGCACAAACATCTTTACAAGCCAACGTTCCAAAAATATATTTATACGGCTCTAAGACACTGACAATAAGGTCGTGTAAATAAATATATTTTTGGTTTGTGAACTCGTCCATACCTACGAGTTACATACTGCAAATATCCAAATCCCAATAGGTATAGGTACTTAGGTAAGTGAGCATATTTGCATATTTGAAGAGTTCAATCGAATTCTCCTGGATCCATCATCCAATTCCAACCTGATGAAAACTGAGACAAGTTTTACGTACAGTAAAGCAATATCAAACACGGTTTTATTTTCATAACGTGACTGTGTCCTCAAAATATTTTTTGTACCCTAATTGATTTTTTAGTCCACCTACCTACACAGCACTCTGCCTAGGTAGATGGCTCAGTCTCACCACTTTCAACCAACCACTAGTTCGCTAATAGAGTCTCCGATGTATTCCTAGATGTAGTATGATCACCCTGAACTTGTGGACTTCAGTATCACGCAAGTAAGCTCCATTATTTATTTATATTGGTACCATTTCAAAGTCAACAAAAATTCTGCTATCACATCTAAACACAACATCCGTCCAGCGGCAACGACAAACTTCGTCCAAGCGCCGCATCCAGAAACTATAACTTGATACCAATGTAAAACCAATTCAATTTGAATGTCACTGCGTCGCGCTCACATATTTCGACATGTCAGAAATAAAAGTTGCGAACGCTACCACAGCGCAGCTACATGGGTTCGAAATATCAAATGTGTACATAACGAAAACTATATCTTTTTATAAATAATAAATAGAAGGGATGTATTACGCTTGACTTTCGCTGCGACACGCTAGCGACTGCGTGAACTCGATCGCGGTCCATCTCGCTTGCATTGATGTACTTGTGAGGTCGAGTCGTAAATGCCAAATGCCAACTCATGGTAGCCGCGCTTCACTTTTATGTGGGGCTGTCACTATTATCGAAAATTACGCATTAAAAGTGGCTGGCCCCCTCGCTCTTCATGTGTTTTTAATTTTCATTTGGCCAGTAACCGCTGTAATTTCAATCCTCAATTTTAACTATAAATTATAAGGAACATTATAATGGGATGGTACAGTCAGCATCAAAAGTAGCGGATCAAACAAGGTTTCAAAAGTATCTACCATTCTGTAACAGCTTAACAAAAGTTGGTGGTTCTATATGTAGAACAATTTAGACTGTAAAAGATATACTTTTGAAAGTTAATTTTAGAGAATTATCTTTATTTGGAAAAGTTATCTGGAATATCAGATACTTTTGGTGCGTTGTTTCATCCGCTACTATTGATGCTGACTGTACCTAGGTGACACATGTCCAAAAAAAACTGAAAATAATAGAGCGAACAAAGTTTGCAAGCGAAATGCACCGCTTGAAATCATATTGGAATCGGATTTGTCGTTTAAGAATAATCCTTCTTCAGCTGCACGGCAAAGTTCGGGCAAGTTCGCAACTTACGCCTCGCGCTATTCGCGTCTCGTGCCCAGCTGGGACATTCGCTTTTTATTTCTTCTAAACCAAATTACGTCCGATTTGCGGGAGTAAACAACTTTTAGTTGGAGTTTGTTAAAACTGTTAGTTCAGTTATGATATTTCCAAAGCACCTAATGGCGTATTGGATGGAAAGCAGATATTGGACTAACTTATAAAAATAAGCATGATATATGTATCGCAAATGATACCAAACACAGGTTTTAGGACAAATGATTCATATTTATTGCAATGAAATATCTAAAGTCTACTTCACAAGGTACTTACTCAATTGAACAAAATGTAAAATGATTAGCTGGACCTAATGGCTAAGTATATCTGCTATACAGTATGTATCTGAACGTAAAGCAATTACTTAAACCCGTTAATATTTAGGTCATACTGAGCAACTTTTACTATGGGGCCAACCCTGAAATCAGTTACTATGAACCATTTTTAATATTAAATATGACACTTTCTGAGCATAAAAATATATAACAATCTA
The DNA here is from genome assembly GCF_033807575.1 of Cydia pomonella. Taxonomy (NCBI): domain Eukaryota; kingdom Metazoa; phylum Arthropoda; class Insecta; order Lepidoptera; family Tortricidae; genus Cydia; species Cydia pomonella. The sequence goes on from NC_084715.1 coordinate 11,773,259, forward strand.
CAATATATGAGAAAAGTTATGGTTTTTCTAAATATCTATTTTAATTTAAAGAAGTAAAGAAAAAAGTCATTCCTATTTCTTTCAGTTGTATTCTTATTACTACTGCAGATTTTATCGAAAGTATATGAAACTTTACAATCTTTCTCACAACACATTATAAAATGATTAAGTCTCCTGTCTTTTTGCATAATCTTGTTTTAACTTTGTAAAATTTTTACATAAATTTATGTGTTCTCGATACTTTTCGCTGGACTTTTTTAGTTCGAGAGATACATATTTCTACCAGTGTTAAATGTAAACGTGGCCATTCATTAAACAAGAGCTTGAATTAGGTATTTAAAATAATAACATAGGTGTATTTATTTCGCCTACTACCAATTCAATATTCGCCTACTACGACTTCAAATTTTGTCGTTTTATAGTGGGTTACGATTTTCATAACTAAACTCATTGAATTGTAGCAGTAAGTACCTACAAGGATATAGGTACTCTTATATGGGTATATATTACTTATATAACAATTTGACTATTCGTGTGTAACCTCAAACACATAAATCACATATTATTTTGCTCACGATCGTGATCTAATAGGGTGAAAGGTGTGTGCGAACGTGGAAAACAAAACTGAGACGTGGCACTTGACGAGACGAATCACAGTGTTAAGGTTAAGAAGAATATGACATGCAATAAATTCAAAACAAAATAACAAAGAAAAACAGACCATATAAAATGAATTATGTACTTGTTCGACTGGTTTACCGTTTCGTAATGGAACTCAAATAAAGTTATTGCACTTTTTTTTTATTTATCAATAAAACTGCTGACAGTGATATAGGAAAAAGGAGACATTATTTTCAGCAGTATTAAAATAAAACGAAAACATTTGTGTACTGCACAAGCTCGTCGTATTTTGCCCATTTCAGTTGCAAAACGTAACAAACTGGATGAGTGGTGCGATTTCCTTACCCTACAGGAAACTCGGAGAAGTCCTGTACCCCTAGTGTAAATAAATTCGATTTCGAAACGTGACGTACGCGTTTGCGTTTAGCCTCATTTTGTATTGGATTTAGAAAGAGCGCGCCAAGCGGGACGTTTTGGAAACTCAAAATCCTATACAAAATGAGACTTAACGCAAACTCGTTCGTCACGTTATGATGTCGATTAAATTTACACTAGGGGTACTGGCTGCTGCCAATTTAGAAAATAAAATTATATTTGTCTTGCAAGCCTAAAATAAGAATCTTTAAGACTATTGAGTAGAATTTTTTATTTTAGTTTTCAAGTTGCATCAAGTTCCTAAAACCAATGATTTATCCCTTTTAGCAAACGTAAGTTACGAGAGTTTTTTTTATAATAAAAATACATCCAAGTTAATCTTTCATCTTTCAACATAAGTTTATTATATAGTCAAATAAATACCTACATATATAAAGCCTGACTAATAATATATGATCATTGTCAAGAGGGCGCTGTTATTCTCAGCTATACATAAAGTGACAGTTCAGTACAGTATGAAAAAAATTGTTCCAATGAAATTCCGCAACATGACGCGTGATCATCTATTTAAAAAAAGCGGCCAAGTGCGAGTCGGACTCGCCCATGAAGGGTTCCGTACCATTTATGACGTATTAAAAAAACTACTTACTAGATCTCGTTCAAACCAATTTTCGGTGGAAGTTTGGATGGTAATGAATATTATATATTATTTTTAGTTTTATCATTCTGTTATTTTAGAAGTTACAGGGGGGGGGGACACATTTTACCACTTTGGAAGTGTCTCTCGCGCAAACTATTCAGTTTAGAAAAAAATTATATTAGAAACCTCAATATCATTTTTGAAGACCTATCCATAGATACCCCACACGTATGGGTTTGATGAAATTTTTTTTTTAATTTTATGACGTATTAAAAAAAATACTTACTAGATCTCGTTCAAACTAATTTTCTGTGGAAGTTTGCATGGTAATGTACATCATATATTTTTTTTAGGTTTATCATTCTCTTATTTTAGAAGTTACAGGCTTACAGGGGGGGACACACATTTTACCACTTTGGAAGTGTCTCTCGCGCAAACTATTCAGTTTAGAAAAAAAATATATCAAAAACCTCAATATCATTTTTGAAGACCTATCCATAGATACCCCACACGTATGGGTTTGATGAAAAAATTTTTTTTTAGTTTTAGTTTAGTTTTAGTATGGGGGAACCCCCAAAATTTATTGTTTTTTTTTTCTATTTTTGTGTAAAAATCTTAATGTTGTTCATAGAATACATTTACTTACCAAGTTTGAACAGTATAGTTCTTATAGTTTCGGAAAAAAGTGGCTGTGACATAAACGGACAGACAGACAGACATGACGAATCTATAAGGGTTCCGTTTTTTGCCATTTGGCAACGGAACCCTAAAAACAAGATTCTAAATCAAGAGCACGGTCGAATCGCGAAACATCAAATAATAATCTGCTAATATTGTTTTCACCACACCAACTGGTAAAGGCCCTCTTGATTGTTCAAAAACTAATGAGAAAGTTTGTATTTTATCCACATGTGGGGCAAAGTGGAGTAAAAGACTTCGAGGTTAAGATTTTATTTATTCATTGATATTTTAATAAGGCGCGAACGTGCAGGTTTATAAATCCACCCTGTCCCACGTGTGATACTCCACACCAGAAATTAATAACAATAGACGCCGCGATAGTAATTATAACAATGCAGCGTAACTTCGTATTCATTTGAAACTCAGGCACAATGTAAAAACGGGGCGGCAAGTCTCTGTAGCCTTAATATCCGCTGTTTCAGACTCGTAACCGGCTAACAATATTGCATTGCGTACGCCACGCGCTAGTTCCGTACTTATCGCGAAAGTTTCAGCCGCGCCGGGGGGCCGCCTAGCGTGGGGAGGGAGGCGCTGCAGTATCGATCGCGTCTGCTGCACGCTGCACCGCTGTCTTCCGCAGATCAGCCCTTATCGTGCGCCGGTTGCTAGACTCTAGCACTCAAGCTTTGCACGCACGCTGCAGGCCCGCACGCCGAGCGTGCGAAGTCGCCAGGTTTCATAGGATTAAGTTAAAACATTTTATCTGCCTCGCCTCCGAGCCTTTACACTCGGGTATTGGACAAATCCTAGTTTAAAAATCTATTCGTTACCACTTTTATTAAACGGCTATTTTCAACCAACTGTGTCTGCTGTTTAATTTAAATGTTACGACTCCATATAAAGAAGTGTTCGCAATTAATCGCAACCTCAGACATATCTCAGAGACATGTCGAATAATATATATTTTTTAAATTTTCGATGGATTGTGTGCAAGAAATCTACTTACTAATTTAGCATCTAGTAATAATGACTTGGGATATCACTAAACACCTGCCAGTCGTGCTAACTTTCCCTAGAAGTACTCCGATCCAATAGTTGCGAGTAAGCGAAACTTTAACCGCAGTTCCTAATTGGATTAATTTCAGCGAACAAACAAAAAGATGACAAATAAATTTAAACCGCGCAATATCTCGTTACAGTACTGGAGTCGCACTACAGCCTAACTATGAAATTTATAACGATGGGCCAAGTTGAGAGTTGCCGGCGTTGAAAATATTGTAAGCCGCACTCGTTTGGGGCAAATCACAGATCACTTGCCCAATAGACAGACCATGTTAGAAAACTGCTGCTCATGAGCTCAACCGTAGAGGAGGCATCTCGTTACAAATAAACTAGAATAAACATCACTTGTATGAACATCTAAAAGAGTGCAGTATGAACTTGAGCATCTAAAGAGCAACGCACCAAGCGTGATAACTTATGGATTTCTTTATCAACGCATCAATTAAGCCTGAATCAAGCAAACTGAAATTATTTATTGGGACGGAAAATACTAAAAGCAGTCCGCAGAAAAGGAAAATACTAAAAGCATCCTCTGGTTTTGTCTTGTAATTTCATGTTCAAAACCGTGTATGGGTCGAGATTCCGGTTCCGCTCTTCAGACTTAAGTACCAGATTTGATCAGAATTTGACAAAAAATAAAAGTTGACCTGTATTTGACCATAGGGGTTTCATAGCTCTCTGCTTAGTGACAATGATAGTTAGAGGCGGTTATTGCAGCTGACTTTACTCAGTGTGTCAGACTCCCATCTTAAATGCCGGCAACGCACTTCCAACCCCTCCGGTGTTACCCGTGGGCGACGATAACTGCTTAATACCATCTGGGGATTCATCTTCTCTTTTGCCTCCTGTATTAGTCAAGTCAACTTGTTGCTGTGTGTATTGTGTCGGGTGTTTGATGTGTGGTTTGACCGTTATGCAGAGTCTATAGGAGTTAGTCTGCAGGGCAAAATTAAATGAAAAACGAAGTTTTCCCGCGTGGCGGACAAAGTTGGCCACTCAAGTTTTCTGGAGAGCTGTAGACTGCCTCCGCCGCGCACTATTTACATTGCCACATAACACTCATTCGCACTAATCTACATTAGATTAGACACCGAGGTTTAATTGGAAATTGATATTTTAACAAAAATAAGGCATAATTATAAACTGAAATGAAGCAGTATATTAAAGAAGTGACTAAGCCCTCTAGCAACCGAAGCCGGGTTCGTACTGGCGTCTTTCGCTTTCGGAGTAATCGTCATGCTTCTTAGGCAAGGCAAGGTCACTAGCGACTAGGCTAGGAGCCTTTACATGTACACAAATGTAAATCTGTAATCATATTTCCAAGGACCAAAACCTTCGAAGTTAAATAAGCTTGGACATCAAATATATTTTAATAATATTTGATGTAGGTTTCTATTTAATTATATTACCGTACCTTCTCTCGCTAGCTCGGTATCGCCTGAGTTGATCCAGTTAGAAGGTCGAACTGGTAACTGGTACTGGTCTTCTACCTTAGGGATGGCTAGGGGTCGCCGTACGCCTTCAGTAAGAAATGCATATACTTGGAAAAATTCGACGAATGCCGCCGTGACCCCGGTGGCCGAGTGGCTCAGGCACCTGTCGCGATAGCAGAGGCCGCTGGTTAGATTCCAGCCTAGGACACTGGAGGCCTTGGTCACTTTTTCTTCGTATGTGACATTTATTTTTCAGTTTATTACCGTACCCAGTACCTACTTTACCAAATATTATAGTTTTAGTCAGTCAAATCGATACAAAGCGACAAATACACAATTCTTAAACCTCGAGCTCCTAAACTCTCTTACCTTTTGTTAGTTGTGTTTCACCAAGACTCGCTATTTGCCCTTGTTTACCAAATACCAATTACAATACAGTTTTAGTGAGTCCAATTCTTGATTATTTCCTAGTGGCGCCCTCGGCCCACGAGCTCCGGAACGCTCTCACCTGGTGTTTCACCGAGACTCGCTTTGCCCCTCTTTAGACTGGCGTGCCCCGAAGAAATGCGCTAAATACCTTCTGTACCAAATATTACAGTTATAGTAAGTCAAATCGAGACACAATTTTTGATTATTTCCTAGTGGCACCCTCGGCCCACGACCTCCTAAATGCTCTCACTTGGTTTTCCACCGAGACTGGCTTTGCCATTATCCAGTTTGCTGGCGAAAACCGAGAAAATGCGCTTTCATATTCATTCCAAAGTCAATACTTTAAATGCATTTCATTTCAAGTTGGAGATTTTTTTTTTAATTTTAATTAAAAAAAATTACTGCCACAATTAGAAATAGTTGATCAACTGTATGAAATATACTGCATTAGGTACTCTATACAACGACAAATTTTCGGGTTAAAGAATAAGCTAAGGCAGGCAAACAAAGACTTCTTGCGTGTTTTCAACTTCTGTACAACTACACGTTTTACAATTTGAGTACTAAAAACGAACTCGTTTCCTATCCTAAAATCCATAGCTCCACAGGTTATGGTATTTGCATGTTTGAAGAACGCCCCATTGATTCGAGTTACAAATCAAAGGGCGCGAATACAAACAGGGCAACGGCAAAAGCCAGACTGCAGACTGTTTGTTTATTTAAAGGAAAGCTTTGAACCTCGTGACATGAAGTTTATACAAAAACTCATTCCGGCGAGACGACAGATGATTTCGTGTAATTAATTCGACGCGGATTGGTCTGCTTCAGTATTACGGATTTTAAAATGGTGTTTTACGGAGCATAAAATAGGTCTCTTGGCAACGAAACGTGAGCGTAGCTACTATTACGGCTGTGGTGGATGCCGGTGCACAGTCACTTTTTAAATAACGTATAACAATAGAATATCGCATTTAATTTTACGTTACCTACATATAAAATAAAAATCATTACTGTGTAAGCGCCTTATCTTGCATCGATGAGGGAATTTGTTTTTCGCCACAGCAGCTCGTAAAGGCTAAATGGAATATATATTATCTTTAATTAGGTTACACTGACCAATAATATATGATCATTGTCAACAGGGCGCTGTTATTCTCAGCTATACATATAGTGACAGTTCAGTACAGGACAGTATGAAAAAAATTGTTCCAATGAAATTCCGCAACATGACGCGTGATTATATATTTAAAAAACAAGATTCTAAATCAAGAGCGCGGTCGAATCGCGAAACATCAAATAACAATCTGCAAATATTTTTTTCACCACCCCAACTGGTAAAGGCCCTCTTTATTCTTCAAAAACTGATGAGAAAATAGCATTTTATCCACAAGAGCGGAAAATAATTTAATGTAAATTTTGATTAGTTTCCTCGTGTTAGTTGGTAGAATAGATTTTTAGGTGATGATTTTTAATAATAAATATTTAACAATCATGATGAATTTTTTATGTATTTGGATTTGATTTGCACTCAATGTTACAGTTTGTATTTTCCTTGCCTTGGCAAAGTTTAATGATCCTTGATCCTTGAAACTCTCGCAACGCTCAAGATACCACTATTTGAACCACTGAAAGAGTTCCATTTTACCATATAGCACTTTTCAACTCATGCAAATGCGTGATTTTTAGATAAAAATAAAAAATCGCTATATAATAAGGACACTTATATAGCTCGCTTTGTATCGTTTTTTAGCGATAAGACCGCCTGTTGTTACCTGGTTCTATTTTTCTTTAAAATTTATTTGTAGTTTTACATGTATGTAAAATGTATAATTGTTGGTGCAATAAAGAATATTTACTTACTTACTTATAAGACTTGAAGATTTCCTACAATTCCTCGTTGAACCCATCGTTAGGACTTGACCTTGACAAAAATGTTTCTTAAAATTCTAACTTGCTGAACCATCTTAACGAAGAAGACAAATCGCCAAGCGTAAAACACGCGTAGTTCGGGACTTCCATTCTGATTATCATCAACAGTTCCACTTCATCAAATATAACTTTTTATTTAAATGTAGGTATGTACCTAAATGCTTGATTTATTTATTTATGAAACAAACAAACATTTATTCAGCAAATAGGCCACAGGCGTACTTTTACATGTATTTTTTTACAATAAATAACTAAATACAATTACAAATATGGAATCTATTAAATATTAGATACTTTATTAGAGATGAATACAGTCTCTAATTGTCGAATTACACAAAAAAATATAATAAAAAAAAAAACAAACAACAAATACTAAAATTCTTTAGAGATGTAAAAGTCTCTAAGTGTCAGAGATAAAATATATATATTTTAAAATGACCATTAAATATCCTTAGAGATGTAAAGCGTCTCCAAGGATTTAATTCTTATATAAACAATTAAAAGATATGAAATTAACAAACAGACAAGAACCGAATAAAGTGTCTCACGTTAATGCCACTCAAAAGTAAAGTTGCATACAAACTACAAAAGTCATTGTATATATGCCTATAAGATTCCAAGAGCTATCTCTTTTCCTCATAGATCCTATCATCAGAACTGGATTATGACAAAAATGGAACAAATCTGTTAGTACATATATAGGTATTATCAAAAAAAACTCAAAATCGCTTCCGAAATTACAAAGTTCTGAGATAACAAAAAATAAAAATAATAAAAAAGAACTGGAATTTTGAAGTCAGTAAAAATAATAATAACGGACATCAAGCCTAGAAAAGTTCCATTCCACTAGGCAAATATGTAATAATATTTTTGAACTAATATCAATTGCGGTCTATGCAATATATACAACCATTGCATTGTATTATAAATATTATAATATGTATTTATATGACGTCAAAGTGTTCAATGCAACATTAATTTTGTATGAAACAGAATGGTTGGTTTTAAGAAGAGCTTTGGAGCAACGCCAGATGGCCCTCGCGAGGAGCACCCTCCGCCAACTGACTCTAATTGCTAACTCTTTCCAATTATCATAATTATACCCATACGATTATTAATGGATATTACTCGCGCTATGGATTTACTTAGATATGTTATCTTCAGGATAACATAACTGTAACATCACATAAGAAACTCCTGGGACTTGGTACTTTGGTATTTTGCGAATCTGGTTTAAATGCTGGCTATACGAAACTTCTTGGTAATATGTTAAAAGTAAGTCAAAATATAATAGACTAGCTGAGCCGGTGACCTTCGTATCACCTATCGTATTCGTATAGTCTGTGCGGAAAAAAAGAGTCGTGGCATGTACATTCCACGACTCTTTTCTTTCCGAACAGACTCTAGTCCCAAATGTCTCCTTTTAGCAAGTCACGGATTATCCAATCATTCTTTTACAGATGTTACTGATTTATCAAATAAGTACCAATATCTGGGAAAACGAGCTTTGCTCGGAAAACATATAAAAACTACCTACCTAGCTAGATCGATTTTTCGCCCCCGAAAACCTCCATATAGAAAATTTCATCTAAATCGTTAGAGCCGTTTCCGAGGTCGCCGAAATATATATATAAATATACAAGAATTGGTGAGAGTCAGAATGGCGGGTGTACCTAAATAAAATTAAATGAAAACCATACTATTTTTTTGTTCCTAATTTGTACTATTTAGTACCTAGGTTAAAAAAAATTGTACCTCACGGTACACAAAGTTATCATCAAAAAACAGTACACCCGCCATCCTGACAGTCAGAATGGCGGGTGTACTTTATTACGCTATGTTCCCGTGGTTATTGATAAATTTTATAAAAGCCAAATTTTTGTACCTTCATATTCAATTAAAAGATGAGCCATTTTATTTGTGGTTTCCAAGTTTTACTCATTTTATATTTTGCTTGCTATTACAATTTCGCAGGCGTTATTATTTTTCAAGTTATCGATCTCATTTTTAAGAAAAAAACGCTATGGTACAATTATTTAAAACTATAATTATATGTATATATATATATATATATATATATATATATATATATATATATATTTTTTTTTTTGTAAATCTTCATTCAGGAAAAGCCATACGATATAATAATAATAATTTTTATTACGCCAGGAATTACTTAGTACCTTTAATGTTTAATCTGTTAACTTCAAATAACTCAGAAAATCATGTCTTAAAAATGATTTTTCTTAGCAAGATTTCTTTGAACTGGCGCCTAGCCTTTTTTTAAATTAATTAAAAATCGCTACTTATTTCCCATATATATATATATATATATATATATATATATATATATGCAGCTGTAAAGATTATACATAAGTGATAAGCTTACAGTACAACTTAGTAAACATTGTGTTGTTTTGGTTTGAAGTGGAATATCTTAGGTATAACTATAATCTAGTAAAAAAAAATGTAGTCACTAAATTTGCGGTAATATAGAGGCCTCATTAAAACAAGCAATTGAACCTTCTGGCGAAGTTGCAAGATTTTATTGGAATTGGACACACTTTTGTATAATTTTCATAAATTGACCGCGTGTTTACGTCTTCAGGTAATCTGGAGCTTTCCAAGGATTCCCAAAGCTTCTCTATCTGAATCTTATATTATTATATCGTGTTTTCATCATTACAAAATAAGCTATCAACCTGTGCTTTTTTTAAGCTTTATTTTATATTTAATCAGTTGAAAACCTAAGGAGTGGTTCAGTAAAAAAGTGGCAGTGAATTATCTAGTATATATTTTTATTTTTTTACTAATTGTGTAGCAGTTTTTTTTAGTAATCTGTAGATAAAATACTATATAACAATAATAAAATCATCACACATCAGTTTTCACATTTTTGTTGCAAAGTACTTCGTAACTTTTTGTGCAACACAATTTGACAATCTTCACCTGCCGTTTTCCGCAATGTCACACTTGAATTTCAATTTTCACAACTATTGTATGCTTTTAGGAATATCATCTTACGAGTAAATTATACCAATAGACTGGAGTTCATCTTCGGTAGTCAGGAAGTCTCTCCAATCTAACCTCTGATAGAGATTTTTCTATGGGAGACAAATTTCTGTAAAAATCGCAAATACACAAAAATGGTAATTCCATGTAACTACCTCAAAGTGAAGTCAAGTCAAAAAGGTGCAATATCGACAATAAGACAATTTAATAATGTATTAATTCGCTTATCAAACATAAAGAAAAAGCTATGTTTATGAGAAATACCTCATAAATTCTCTCAAAAGACGCTGTTCAAAAAGTCTTAGGAGACATGTAATATAAAAGGCGAAAACTTCAATTCGCCATTTTATTTTAAATACGATTGTACTTAATTGTATAGAATAGTATTTACAGATACTACAAAATTGCTCTACTTAAAAATTATCACTAAATAAAATGAAAAATCCACATAATGTGCTGCTACTTTTCTTCTGAACCACTCCTTAGTAACAGAACCCAGTGACCGACTAAGTACTACTTTTAATAGAAAATCACCCCGCAATTTCTTTGCCAACCGCCTGAGACAAGTATAGATAGTTAAACCTATAAATGATATTAGCTTTTAAGGCACCTCTAAAATCTCCTAAAATACCTACAGTCTTCGATTAAAATAATTCAAGCGTTTCAAATTAAATAAACTATCAAGGCACTAATACTCGTACTAATCTAAGTTAACGTAGCAACAACGGTTCTATTCCAAGTTACGTTGTGTATCCAACTTTGTCGTTGCCTTCAAGATTTGAGCTGCATGAAACAATTTCACCTTACTTACCTGTCCTACAGAACAGGCAGTCCTATGGAGAGTGTCGTCAGAGTAGATCATTTTAGAGTAGTCTGCCTTCAAACAATCTTCGCGGGCCATGCAGTAAAAATGATACTCACTCACAGTCACTACAAGTGTTCATTAACTAGCCCGGCCTAGCAGATAAGTTAAGCTTTTGTGCTGTTTTTAATAGCTATGGTAATAAGTACACTTGCCTTTACTTTTTCGCCGCAGATATTTTTACTAAAATAAATATATGCCTGGATAGCATTAATTATATGCTTACTAATATTAAAATTTGAAAATGGTGTTCGCTTTGGTTTTTGAGAAAAAATGTAGAGTTTTTTACTCCATATATTATAATTTTCATTTTTTTTACCGCTAATACGCATTTTTTTTTTAATTGCAAGGAATATTTTTTTAAATCAAATTCTCTATACAATGTGATTTTCTTCTAGCGTTATAAAACTGTTCCACTTTTCTCGATTCGAGACCAGTGCGAGTCATTGCGTCCTCAATTTAAACAACGAATAAGAATCACAAAATATTCGGAAATATGACTAAAAATGTCCTCTTTAGTCATTGCGGTTATTTAAGATTAAAATCCAGAAGCTTGAATGAGAAGGGCACAGGTAGGTGAGTAAGGACAACCTTTTATGTGTGCGAAATTCAAAAAGTTGTATCAGGGTAGGTACTGTTATTGTCCCTATACTGTGGTGTCTCTTGTTTGTTTAGTGAAAATGACTTTAAGGGTTCAAGGATAACCAAACGGAATACTTTGGCTAAACTATTTGTTTACTGTGAATACGGAAATTTATTTACTGAGAGATACATTAAAACCTCAGCTGCGATGTTTAACGGACTTCAAAGGGGTATAAGGAGATCGAAATGTAACAGGTAAGTATAACGAGACAACTTATTAGCTTATTTTTAAGCAGATCTTTTTTTAGCCAATCAGAAAAGTAACGAACGATTTAGAGTGTAATTAGTGAAGTTACGTCCTTACGCCGTCTAGAATATCCGCACACAAACAATGCGTCAGCAGCGTACTCATTGATTAAAGAATTGGTGGTATACCGACATCAGTGTCATCGGGAATAGTTTGACGTCATACTCTCATTTCGAACAATGCTAACAGCGGTGTGTGGGGACACGACGGCATGCGACTGAAGTGTCGAATAAGTCCCATGTGTTGGCCTGTTCGCCTCGGTTACACCGCTTTAAATATAAACTCCAGATCCGTAAAAACTATGCGTAATCTGAGGCCAGTCTTAATCTGGTTTATCTGACAACAAAAGCGCGAGAGGTAAATGGAAATAACAACCCAGCCGTTCGATGCTTCCTCACGCCACCACTATTTTTAAACTCCATGACAATGATGAACCGCACAAAGTGCATTGTTCATTCGTTTACTCAGAACTGAAAACACAAAGCCCGTGCCCGTTTCAGGAAGATTTCATTAATTTTTATCGCACCCATTCATTCCAGTTTTACTTGGCTCTCTCGATCAAAACTATAAACAGTCTAAGGAATATCGCGACACTCGAGACGTCGAGCCCCGCTGCGCTATTTAACGAAGTTTCAAATAATATTACTTCTATTGGGCATGGAATATCAAGCCATATCCGAGCTGTAAGCCCGTAACATTGGACTTAAGCCAAAACGCAGTGTTGGTCCCCATTACATCCCCACGAGGGATGAGCCCATCGCTGGTTATCAAAGTACGAGTACTCGCACATTCTCTCTGTACCTCACGTCACCTACAGACGAGCGTATTTTGTAAAATGCTTCCTTTTTCATTCAAGATTACGACGTAACTATTAGTATTTATTCAAAAACTGATAACGTACTGAAATAATCGTTTCCTAAACTAGGGGCTCCAACAGTTCAAATTTTCATTTTCTCTTTTAAACCTCTTTTTTAATGAGGTTTTTTGGGAGTCTTTTCCAAATTTTGCAGTGAGATGTGGCGTTTCGGTTCTCAATTTTGCTATAAACAAGAATCATTTGGTACATGAATGACTACAATTTGATTCAACATATCTCGTACGAGGGGCTGGAATGATTAACAAGCGAAGATTCATTTGAAAAAACTGATAAAATACCTTCCGAGTTTTCTTAATTTTTTTGGCGAAAACAGGGTTTTATTATATTTTATTTCCGCAAATTGTACGCATATTTTGCTTTAAAAATAATATTATAGCAAACTGTAACTTTATGTTAACCTATAAAAAAAAAAATCGTAACTATGGGACCTACATTGCCGTAAATTTATATTTTTTTAAAACACGTATAAATCACGCAGCAGCGACGCCCCGCTCTCAGTCCGCGCGGAGCGCGCTTAGAGGACGGACCTGTGCTCGATTGTCAGGCATTCGTTGCGATCGTAATCAGCTACGGAGTTCCGAGAAGTGCTATATACTGCGATTAGAAAATCTTAATAAAAGTTCATTTTTTACAGTATGCCTAACAGACTCGCTTATTGATGGATTTTCAGTGTTACTTTTTTTTAATACTAAGTCGGTGGCAAACAAGCATACGGCCCGCATATGTACGCCTGCAACTCCAGAGGAGTTACATGCGCGTTGCCGACCCTAACCCCCTCCCACCCCTCGTTGAGCTCTGGCAACCTTACTCACCGGCAGGAACACAACACTATGAGTAAGGTCTAGTGTTATTTGGCTGCGATTTTCTGAAAAACGCATTTTCACTTGAAATTACGTTAGGGTTTGCATTATTATTTTTGACCCGGATGAAGTCCAAGTTCTCATGATGGAGTCAGGAGTTGGTCACCAGAACTCCTAATCTACTAATTATAATCCCATCGTGTTTGGGCTCAAAAGATTTGCCCTGACGAACACCATCGATCTAGATGAGGTCCAGGGTCTCATGATGGAGTCAGGAGTTGGTCACTAGAACTCCTAATCTACTCATTATAATTCCATCGTGTTTGGGCTCAACAGAGTTGCCCTGATGAGCACCTTCAATCTAGATGAGGTCCAGGGTCTCATGATGGAGTCAGGAGCTGGTCACCAGAACTCCTAATCTACTCATCATAACTCCATCGTGTTTGGGTTCAATAGAGTTGCCCTGACGAGCACCATCAATCTAGATGAGGTCCAGGGTCTCATGATGGAGTCAGGAGCTGGTCACCAGAACTCCTAATCTACTCATCATAACTCCATCGTGTTTGGGCTCAATAGATTTGCCCTGATGAACACCATCGATCTAGATGAGGCCCAGGGTCTCATGATGGAGTCAGGAGTTGGTCACCAGAGCTCCTAAACTACTCATCATAACCTCATCGTGTTCGGGCTCAATAGATTTGCCCTGACGAGCATCATCAATCTAGATAAAGTCCAGGGTCTCATGATGGAGTCAGGAGTTGGTCACTAGAACTCCTAATCTACTCATTATAATTCCAACGTGTTTGGGCTCAAAAGATTTGCCCCGATGAGCACCATCGATCTAGATGAGGTCCAGGGTCTCATGATGGAGTCAGGAGTTGGTCACCAGAACTCCTACTCTACTCATCATAACTCCATCGTGTTTGGGCTCAATAGAGTTGCCCTGACGAGCACCTTCAATCTAGATGAGGTCCAGGGTCTCATGATGGAGTCAGGAGCTGGTCACCAGAACTCCTAATCTACTCATCATAACTCCATCGTGTTTGGGTTCAATAGAGTTGCCCTGACGAGCACCATCAATCTAGATGAGGTCCAGGGTCTCATGATGGAGTCAGGAGCTGGTTACCAGAACTCCTAATCTACTCATCATAACTCCATCGTGTTTGGGCTCAATAGATTTGCCCTGATGAACACCATCGATCTAGATGAGGCCCAGGGTCTCATGATGGAGTCAGGAGTTGGTCACCAGAACTCCTAATCTACTCATCATAACCTCATCGTGTTCGGGCTCAATAGATTTGCCCTGACGAGCATCATCAATCTAGATAAAGTCCAGGGTCTCATGATGGAGTCAGGAGTTGGTCACTAGAACTCCTAATCTACTCATTATAATTCCAACGTGTTTGGGCTCAATAGATTTGCCCTGATGAACACCATCGATCTAGATGAGGCCCAGGGTCTCATGATGGAGTCAGGAGTTGGTCACCAGAACTCCTAATCTACTCATCATAACCTCATCGTGTTCGGGCTCAATAGATTTGCCCTGACGAGCATCATCAATCTAGATAAAGTCCAGGGTCTCATGATGGAGTCAGGAGTTGGTCACTAGAACTCCTAATCTACTCATTATAATTCCAACGTGTTTGGGCTCAAAAGATTTGTCCTGATGAGCACCATCGATCTAGATGAGGTCCAGGGTCTCATGATGGAGTCAGGAGTTGGTCACCAGAACTCCTAATCTACTCATCATAACTCCATCGTGTTTGGGCTCAAAAGATTTGCCCTGACGAGCACCATCGATCTAGATGAGGTCCAGGGTCTCATGATGGAGTCAGGAGTTGGTCACCAGAACTCCTAATCTACTCATCATAACTCCATCGTGTATGGGCTCAATAGAGTTGCCCTGACGAGCACCATCAATCTAGATCAGGTCCAGGGTCTCATGATGGACTCAGGAGTTGATCACCAGAACTCCTAGTCTATTCATCATAACTCCATCGTGTTTGGGCTCAAAAGATTTGCCCTGACGAGTACCATCGATCTAGATTAAGTCGAGGGTCTCATGATGGACTCAGTAGTTGGTCACCAGAACTCCTAATCTATTCATCATAATGGTAATTTGATGGTGCTTGTCGGAGTAAATCTATTGAGCCCAAACACGATGGAGTTATGATAAATAGATTACGAGTTCTGGTGACCAACTCCTGACTCCATCATGAGACCCTGGACTTCATCTAGATCGATGGTACTCGTCAGGGCAAATCTTTTGAGCCCAAACACGATGGAATTATAATGAGTAGATTAGGAGTTCTAGTGACCAACTCCTGACTCCATCATGAGACCCTGAACATCATCTAGATTGATGGTGCTCGTGAGGGCAAATCTATTGAGCCCAAACACGATGGAGTTATGATGAGTAGATTAGGAATTATGGTGACCAACTCCTGACTCCATCATGAGACCCTGGACTTCATCTAGATCGATGGTACTCGTCAGGGCAAATCTTTTGAGCCCAAACACGATGGAATTATAATGAGTAGATTAGGAGTTCTGGTGACCAACTCCTGACTCCATCATGAGACCCTGGACTTCATTTAGATCGATGGTACTCGTCAGGGCAAATCTATTGAGCTCGAATACGATGGAATTATAATGAGTAGATTAGGAGTTCTAGTGACCTACTCCTGACTCCATCATGAGACCCTGGACTTCATCTAGATTGATGGTGCTCATCAGGGTAAATCTATTGAGCCCAAACTCGATGGAGTTATGAGTAGATTAGGAGTTCTGGGGAGTTCTGGTGACCGACTCCTGACTCCGTCATGAGACCCTGGACCTCATCTAGATCGATGGTGTTCGTCAGGGCAAATCTTTTGAGCCCAAGCACGATGGAATTATAATGAGTAGATTAGGAGTTCTGGTGACCAACTCCTGACTCCATCATAAGAACCTGGATGGACTTCATTCGGGTCAAAAATAATAATACAAACCCTAACGTGATTTCAAATAACACTGAAACTCTATAGCACTAATGTGCGCAAACGATTGGCATCTTGACTACGCAGCATGGGTGCGTAGCCACCATGCCAATCGATACGACAACGAAACACTATCTGTCTCTCTCTCGTACTAATATGCACAAACGATTGGCATCTTGGCTGGGCAGCATGGGTGCGTAGCCAACATGCCAAACGTTTACGATACGACAAGGAAACACTATCTGTCTCTCTATCGCACTAATATGCGCAATCGATTGGCTTCTTGGCTAGGTATCATGGGTGCGTAGCCAACATGCCAATCGTTTACGATACGACAACGAAACACTAACTCTCTCTCTATCGCACTAATATACGCAAACGATTGGTATTTTGGCTAGGCACTAAGCAAGTGTGTGGCCAACATGCCAATCGTTTACGATACGACAACGAAACACTATCTGTCTCTCTATCGCACTAATATACTTTATTTATACCTGCAGTCATTTAGTAACTTCTTCATTTTCCATTGGTGTGAAAGAGACAGAATAAAGAGCAAGGGTTATAGTACACTCTGTAGTCTGTACACTTAGTAGTAGTGTACATAAAAAAAAAAACTACTGTGCATATACAATAAAATAAAGAGTGCCCATATGATATCATATGACACTAAAATTAATGTTGCTTGAAATTATATTGAAAACTATCAAGATTATTCTAGTCTGCATTGAAACGCGCGTCACGTTGCCGGCGCTCGCGTACCGAGCGCCAACGCCATCTATCGAGCGTTATTTCGTGAAATCGGAGAACGCTCCAAGGATTAAGGGCTCTTAAACTATAACATTGGAAGCTACCCAGCAGTGTAGTGCAGGTAGCAATTATTTTCTACGGCTTTGTATCGGATAGGCAAAAACACAACTGGATCGGCATTTGAACTTTATAAGTTCTGTTATTGATTAGACATTTCCTTGTACAGATGAAGTGTCAAATTACGCAAAAATCGATGTGAAACGTCCTGGTACTAGAAGTAAATATGAGGACTATAGAAACGCGGCTCTGCAATGTGACCTATTGTGACGCAGAAATACGAGTAAGATACCGATCCGAACTCTTCCTCCTCTTTAATCCTTATACAACATTTCCACCGATAACGAACACCTATAGCGTTATTTAATGCCAATTTTATGATTTCGATATCGAGCTCGTATATTTTTATTCAGCCTATGTTATAAAAATCCTATTAAGTCTACACGGAATGTGCAACCCCACGGGTGTTGCCGGTCGTGCTCGGTACATTTACGTAAAATAATGTGTTCAGGAATTTTCCTTGTCCCTTTTCTAGGTTCCCGAAAGAAGTTACGCAATCGATACGTGAATAGTTCAAAATAACAAAGCAGTGACGGGTGTGATATGCTTAGCTAATGGTTAGATTTCAGTAAGAATGTTATGGCACCAACTAACGATTGGTGTAAGAACTAGAATTTACGAGAGATTTCTTACCATTAAATCTGATCAAATAGAATAAATACGGAAGTATTTGCCTAACTAATTAATATTGGAATAAACGTGATTCTATGTAATATTTATGATATCTTTAATTGACGCTACGCAAAAGTTAAAAGTAATTGCACCTATCTTTTAAGGTAGTATAGTGGTACTGTAAGGCTGCAAACGAGCACTATCCTGTCCTGAGTTCGCAATAATTATAATAAACAGTCAACAAGCCCGAGATCAGGGGCTCAGGGCTATTCGCCGGGAACACAATAGGAGCGCAACATGTGCATTCGCTTTAAATAAAACGCAGGAAAAATACTAGGTATATAATCCTTTCTTCGTGTTGTGAATAGGTACTTTTATTATACAAAAGAGATCTCCTGGGCTTCTGCGATGTCAGGGCTGGAACTACACTAGTTAGTACATATAATCTTATTGTATTAATTAATTCTACGGAAATAGCAAGGCACGTGTCATTTTTTTCCTTAACTGTGTAGGTATGTACATTATGAATATACTATGTCTATATTTATACGTTATATAAATGATTTTAATCGAGGTCAGATTAGTTTAAAAGGAGTTTGTCGCGGATTAATATATTTACCTTCAACTCCGAAGTTTCGGCACGGGTTTCGCGATAGACCCACAACATACATCTATAGATACACCACATTAAATACGATGTTCCAAATGCAAAATTTCGTAATAAATGTACATATCTAAATCATAACTTGTAGCTTAAAACATCGCGTCAAAAAGCAGTTTAACGTTACTCACTTCAATTATGGTGGAAATGAACAGCGATGTCGAGAGTTCCAACTAGGGAGTGCAATCTTACAGCATAATCAGTGATCTCGATATTTGCAAAATTCAAGAGGTCCAATCTCGCAAGATCTCGGTATTTTGCGAGATCTCGCAAATCTACGATTTATTTTTATTATTCTATTGAATCTGAGTATTAAGTATTGTTCTAGGGAAAAAAATAATGCATATTACATAATAAAATGGTTGATAAGCGGCACTATACTTTTAATTCTGTCAGGATGGACGCATTAGTGCTGCGGTGCCGTCCATGGAATCCCTAATCTTGCGCCCACACCTCATCCCAAATGCATCAATTCTACTCCGGGTACTCGCTTTCAGAATCCAGGTTTCCGAACCATACAGAAATATAGAAAATGGTGCGCATTCGCTATCTAACCGCCTTACACTAACCTACATTTCGATCACAGTCGCCATCCGCGTAAATCAGCGATCCGAGGTAAATAAAGTCCTCTACGCTATAATTTTCGGATTAATTTTAAAAAGCCTGTCCTTTGCACAAACGTCAGCTTGGTCCTGTATCTATTTATAAGGAAACCGTATTCCATACCCTTTTTTCTTACCCTTTGCAGAAGCACAGTAAGTAAAGATACGTTTGTGCCTATAATGGCAGTATAATCTGCAAAGCGTAGATTATTGATGAGAAGCCCGCCTATTGGTATGCCTCCATTCCAATCCCCCAAAACCCTTCTTATGATGAATCCGCCAACTAGATTAAACAGCTAAAACGAGAGAATTCACACCTCCCTGACTCCATTATTGGTTTGAATGTGGCCTGATTCGGTTTCTTTAATTCCTACCCTCGAAGTGCCAGAGAGATACAGCTTTTATATAAGGAAAATTAGGTAATGGAAAACATTTAATGTATAGCTGCGCAATCTTGCAAATCTTGCGAATTCGCGCACGATTTTACGTGCAAGATTAATCTTGCACAAAAGGTGCGAGATCTCGGTATTTCGAGATCTCGGAATACCGAGATTGCACACCATAGTTCCAACGTAATACTTGGTATTTATCAAAACAAGCATACGAGCTAAAGTAATTGCAATAACTAAGAATTGATTAAATGATCTACTATAGCTTTTAGTGCAAGATGTCGGATGAAACCCCAAATCATGGTATGGCACTTTTTGAGTATAACTAATGAGGTGTTTTTTAGGATTAAATGTAAAGAGCCAACATTGAACGATTTAAAGTTTCGACTTGAGCAAAGTCAATGCTTTCAGTCCATACAGTTCGTCATATACGTGTATATCAGCACTGGTAATTGTATCTGTCGTTTTGGCAGCGATCCGGGCTTATTGCGACATTTTATGGGCAAAACTTTACAATGAAAATCAGGAAACGGGTTCTTGGTTAATCTTAAAAGGGGACGATAATCGAGAACAACGGCGCTATGTACCGAATGGTCCTATGTACTTAACAGCAATAGCAATCGCTGGTAAAGTTTAATATGATACAATAACGGGTTGAGAAACCTACTCAAGTTATTTCAATCTGGTAATGGGATACGTACTCGCCTTATTTCAATATTGTAAAATTAAAGCTTCGTCTGCAAATTAGGCTCCGTTTACAGGAATAGTGTACATTACATATACGATTATTCCAGATTACATTTCCATCCATCTGCGTTTCAGTTTAGGTGCGATTGATATAGGGGAAACTTGCCTTATTTGTTAGTTGATGTTTCAATCAGAAAAATTACAAATTGAACTTAAACTTAAATTACTTGTAAGAAAATAAAAAAAGACAAATTAAGCGGAAAAGGTACCTACAATTTGGCTTAAGTATTCCTAAAACGTTCCGGTATATTCCTATATCGTTCCCGTATAACCCTATAGCAAACTTCAGATCCTATGATTAATATCAGTCTCATAATCACAGCAATTTACATACATATACATAAGTAATGCCAATTATTATTGCTTAACTATTTTGATTAATTTGTCGATAGCTGTGGAATCATCTCAGATATAAAATGAACATTTTAATAATGGATAGCATATGTAACTGTATTTTCTAATTCTTTGCAATCATCAAAAATAATACGAGCATTTTTGTCAACTCCAGCACAAAGTTCATGAATCCAGGATAAACGCTGTGTGCACTGTATCATTCTTCTTTTTCGAAATACCGGTACGAAATAGGACTAAGTGATGAGTATGACTTAGGTACAAGATACTTAATTAAGCATTTCAAATTTGCCGCGTAACAAAATTGCTGCTAAGCTGTAGTATGACCTACTACATCCTGTCTAGTTATTTAAAACGAAAATAAGAACTTTCGTGACTCAAAGGAAATTTTCACACATTATTTTGATCCCAAAATTGAATTTCGTATTTATTCCGCCCAGAATGAGAAGCTCTCCAACCTGACCAATTCTTCAAAATTTGATGAAAAAAATCGTCATCAAAATAAAAATACAGCTTTTAGCCAGCGCAAAGTGGTAAAAGATATACTCTCGCAGTACAAAAACGTTTAGACGTTTTAAAAGTGGGTACATCTTTTTATTTCTCTTCGTGAAGGATGGAGCCTCATCCCACTTCAGAGGCGCACTTGACCGCAACAGATGGCTACGCTAGCCGTCTATCCATCTACGAGTAAGTATACTGTGTTAATAGTATGTGTAGCTAATAGCTGCTCAGTGTCTATAAAGCGGTGTACAGATTGGACATTATTTAATACCAATGACAAACCGTCCATGGATCTTGGAACTACAAGGCTAGAGTTTATTAAAAGTATGAGAATTGACGATCAAACGAACTTCTTGAAGTGAAGTTCGATCGATATTATACGAGTCACTTATTATATTTCGTCACTTCATTTTTCAGATATAATTTAATATTAACCATATATTTATTTATTTATTTAAACTTTATAGCACACATAAAGTAAAATGTACAAATGGCGAACTTAATGCCGAAAGGCTCTCTCTACCATATATTCATATAGATGTTTAGAGATATAAGTTTTGGTAGAAAAAAGACAAAAGTTTTGGCTGTCTTGTGCCTGGTTTAAGTTATATAAGAGTTCCCCTTAACTATCGCATGGACGCCGAGAGTGCCGAGACGTTCCAAAAAAAAATCTTCTCAATTTATATGCCAATGACCGCAGGATTTTCAATTACAGTACATTACGTACACGACACGTACAGACATTAGAAATGTAGTATTAAAAACATCATAGTGAAACACTAAAAACATATCTATCTTAGTGCGAAGTAAAATAAGTCATGCAGGTGTAATTTATTTGTTTATGTTTACATTGTTAACCATAATGCTAAAGCGCTGGTGGCCTAGCGGTAAGAGCGTGCGACTTGCAATCCGGAGGTCGCGGGTTCAAACCCCGGCTCGTACCAATGGGTTTTTCGGAACTTATGTACGAAATATCATTTGATATTTACCAGTCGCTTTTCGGTGAAGGAAAACATCGTGAGGAAACCGGACTATTCCTAACAAGGCCTAGTTTACCCTCTGGGTTGGAAGGTCAGATGGCAGTCGCTTACGTAAAAACTAGTGCCTACGCCAAATCTTGGGATTAGTTGTCAAGCGGACCCCAGGCTCCCATGAGCCGTGGCAAAAATGCCGGGACAACGCGAGGAAGAAGAAGAAGTTAACCATAATGCTAAACCGGAATACAAAGATGTCGTTTTCAAGCAGAGGTACCACTTTTTCGCTTACCATAAGGAAGAAATTTGGCTTGTACAGTTACGTCTGAAAATATCGATACGAAAAATGTGCCAAAAATATGTATACACTACCTTAATATATGGGCAATAAAGTCGTGTATACATATTTTTGGCACTTTTTTCGTATCTATATTTTCAGACGTGACCGTACCTATCTTTATACTAATAACCTGTCAAAGCGTCCTTAAGCGACAAAGTGGTACCTTTTGCTTGGAAATGACACAAATATATCAAGAAACATAATGAAGAGTTAAAAGGGAAGTATACCACTTACTCGTCCATACAAAAAGAGGAAATATTTTTCCTTCTAAATTGTTTCCATTCTCCATGACTTTTAAAAATAGGTTTATAGGTATTTCTTTTTTTGCAATCACAATTTTTTTTTTCAAAGTGAAACCTCGACATCGACATCAAAATAAAAGTGATTTGTTAAGATTTATTTAATGGAAACCGTTTTCTCCCGAAATGGACTTTCATAGAAAAAGTACCGTTAGTTCGTTAGGATCGCAAAGCTTTTCTTCCCTCTTAAATAGGATCTTATATTTTGTGGTTTCTTAGAACATTAGTAACTTCAAGGTTTTTGACCAAAATCTACTACCTAACAGTATAACTTTCACAATTTAACTTAACGTATCAAACATTAAGTTTTTTTTACCCACGACGGAGCAGGGACGATATTTGTGTTTAGCACTTGCCGCTTACGCTGTGAATAGGTATTCTAAGTAAGTAACTCTAATTAAAATGGGCGCCATATACTTAATGGCCAAAATAAAGTTTCGTCGAGAGTTTTTAAATTAAGAATTAGTTTTGAAAGCGTAAAAACTTTGTACCTAACCCTAAGAATGTGTAGAAACAACATTGTTTTAAGTATGCACTTAAGTCTAGCGTTTCCCTCATTGTTACAGAAATCCAATTACGGTAATTGCGTTCTTTTATTTATTAAAAGTCTTTCATTTCAGCCAGCAATATCTTGAATAGTCGATAAACGTGCCTCCCATTGTGCCGTTCAAGTATGTGGCTAGGGTATTCCAATCGTTTTCTGAATACTTATCGGAACCAATGTAAGTGAACTACCTACTACTGGGCTACTTTTTCCATAGTAGGTTAAATACTACAGGCTATGTGAGCTATAAACCTCGCGAACCCCTTTTGGCACTGCCAATTTCGAATCTTTGAGAATTTGTCTAGTCTTTCACATACGAAAGCATATTTGCCCAATCTGACCTTTGCTTTTGCTCGGTCGAGTACTTTATCTTTTTTACGTTGTCTCAATGAAGCTTGTTTTTATCAGGATCAAACGCCTTTAAGGGACTAACTGTTTTAAACAACAAAAAAATCTGAAATGAGAGTCAATATTAGAGTTTTTCCAGGGTACTTAATCAAAAATAGTGATATAGTCTATATAGTGGCGGACCATAATTATAAAGTATATTTTAAGCATTTTTATGCAATATTTCTTTGGAATGTAAGGAACCGAGTTTTTGAATTTGTAAACATCGAAGTGTTTGTATAATTTATTCATTTTTTTAGATCTACTTTGTTTTGTAAAATCAACGATAATATAATAAAAATTAAACATATTGACACACCTCTGTAGTCACCGATCACGAGGTCAGGTTAGACTGGTTGTCTACTAGCCTTCAGTCGCTAGGCAAGCAATGGGAACAAGGGGGATGGTATTGATATTGAGCAATTCGAGGCGAGATGAAGGGCAAAGTTCGCTGCGCAACAGTCACTACGTCACTAGTTTTGTTTTGTATCATTTAGATTAAGATCCCATGTTAAATCATAAAATAATGATTATGTTTACTGATGTGACCTTATTACTTCTCGATGGATGTGCTCTGTAGAAAGCAATATAAAGATTTGGAAATAAATCTCAATTTGAAAATAATTAGAAGAACCGGGACATTATTGGATATAGGTAAATAGCACAGGACCGGAACTAGTGGTAATGACGAACGCTTTAGAGTTTCATGTAAAATTTACTAAACATACAATTGGTCAGTAAATATACATCCAGCAGATTTTTTTAGAGTATCTAATAATAATAATAATTCAGCCTGTATACGTCCCACTGCTAGGCACAGGCCTCCTTCATGCGTGAGAGGGCTTGGGCTATAGTCCCCACCTCACGCTAGCCCAATGCGGATTGGGGACTTAACATAGACCTTTGAAATTTGAAAGCTAGTGGTTCTGAAAAACTCATGGGTACGAGCCAGGATTTCAATCCGCGACATCCGGATTGAAAGTCGGACGTCATATCCACTCGGCCACCACCGCTTCAGGCCTCTAAAACTTTATAATAATCTAAAATTAATCCCACTGCAACCGAAACATATCGCGATGTTACCGTAAACTATCACCAATAATACATACTGAATACACATGACTATGATACAAAAATAAACAGGTACAAAGACATAAAGAACGGGCATAATAAAGTTAACAATGAACCCAAGCCACGTGGACTACAAATGCAACACGTTCCTAATAAGGACGACCATAGTAAAGAGACCTATTCTATATAACGTGATTTCATCTCCACTAACAAAGCGGCCTTTCATAAATCGTTCCAGTTTTAATATAACGGGCAGCTCCATAATCTTCACACTTTGGTTCGCATGCAATGGGACGGAACGTTCAGTGGTGTCGTTCCAACTGCTTACCGATCGGCGAGCACAGACGAATCCCACACTCAAACCCTTTCCATGAATCTACTTCGCGAGCGACGTCGAGCAATTAGCAAAGCACCTATAGTCTTTGATCTGTCCATTGTAATTTAATTTTCGCACCAAATACGTGCCTATATAACATTAGAAAAGCTTAAGATATACCACCATAGTCTTGTCTTGAAAGTTCACAAGATTCAACCACGCCACTATGATCCGAGACGGAACCGACAAAAAACGTAGAACAAGGCGCGAAATCGTGAAAAACATACCAATCGTCTCCGCACTTACGTTTAGCAGCATTATTTGTGCACTAAGAGGCTTCAAATGAGTATATATAAGTGCGCTCTCTAATTATGCATATAAAGGTCATAGTTGCCCTTATCCGTCTAGACCTGAGAGTCGGTTAGTGATAAGAATGCACGTTCTATGCCACGCAGCCGGCGGCGCTGCATTTCCTAACGCATCTTCGTTCAATATCCGCGAGGATTGTTTGTTCCCCCCACCGCCCTCTCTCTAATGGAAGGGGTGTCTTGTCTAGTTTAGAAATAGACTTTCCTGGTGCCTACCGTAGCGTAGACACGAATCGTAATATATATATATATGTATTTATAGTTAAGATTGAGTGTGTTCTAGGTTAGATCTGGTTCGTTAAATAATATTGCTTGTAGGTGTTGGCTTTCGCGAGTACGCATGTACACCAGGAGATCCCAACATGTATTGCTTCAAACGTAGCTTAGTCATGAATTATATTTTTATACGGTATCAATGACGATCATGTATGAATTTTTGTGATGACTGTCGAGTTCATGATTGATGTCGCGGTAGGTAATTTTTAAATCGCCTTGATTTTTTAGGGTTCCGTAGCCAAAATGGCAAAAACTGAATCGGTTGGGTTAATGAGTTTTTTGTCAATAATTTTATTTTGTTATTAAAACCAGAGTGTCGACGTTATAAATATCACCCTCTCCTTGAATATCTACAGTACTAAACGTTCTTGCTTCATGAACGCCCTTATTCCACAAGTAACGATATTTTTAATGACTGTCGAGTTCATGATTGATGTCGCGGTAGGTAATTTTTAAATCGCCTTGATTTTTTAGGGTTCCGTAGCCAAAATGGCAAAAACTGAATCGGTTGGGTTAATGAGTTTTTTGTCAATAATTTTATTTTGTTATTAAAACCAGAGTGTCGACGTTATAAATATCACCCTCTCCTTGAATATCTACAGTACTAAACGTTCTTGCTTCATGAACGCCCTTATTCCACAAGTAACGATATTTTTAATATATGTACAAACTTCGTTTATGCTATAACATAATTACTAAAAGAAAAATGCGAAGAGCTTACGGAGACACCTTGGACTCAATTACTGCGCGTCTATTACCTCTGACAGACTTATTTACTGCTCATGCACAAAAATGCAAGAAAATTTATATGTTTTATGATTGGATCAAGTAATTAATAAGAAAAATATAATTCAGCCTGATATAAAACTCTGGATTGAAATTGTGAATAAACACATAAAAGAATAAAACTGTTTTCTTTTTTGTGTGCATACATAGGTAACAGTGGTATTTAATAATTAGATGTGTATTTTAAGTTTCAGCGACTGGTTTTGCAACCAGAAATATTGATATTTTTAGGTTTAGGGTGGTTTAGGGGCGCGGACTGTTAACGGAAGATATAGGTATCTCAAGTTCTCACTAGATAGATTAAATCTAAGAATTTTATTATAGCAAGAATTTTATATAGGTAAATATTGTGTGACTTGGGATCGCATTGTGTTCTTAGTTTTTGTATAGTACATAGTTATTTTTACTTTATGGCTGACATGCTGCTGTTTAGCAATATTTCGGTTTATTTTATGTATATTTGTATGTGTCACGTTTACACAATAAATGTGTGGTTGCCAACTACCTGCAAGTCGACACTTCGTTGGCAAGTGTTATGGCGAGCGGATGGCTGGTCACAAGCACACAGTCACAATCTGTATTTTATTTACCACCTTAAGTAAGTAAGTAAGTATTAAGTTATCATTTATAGCATACCATGGTACAATACAACTTGTTATAAGTGATAAAAGAGTTCACTTGGCACCCCGGTGGGGTATGGAAATTTCCTTAAAACTATATTGACATAAGACTACTATTATTTAACCCTTTACCAGGCCCCGAAGAACCAGCGTGTCTTAATACGTACTTTATACGCTGTTGCAACCGTATTGAACGCCTTGTAAAAAATGTATTTATGAAAGTCGGAGATCTTCCTTTAAACCAGAAATAAAAATGTGGGTTACGGTTATCCCATCGCCTGTCTAAGTAATGAGCTGTCATACTAGATTTTGTCTTATTATATTCTTGATCAGGCCAAGGGATATATTCCACCCACATCTTATATCGGTTATAATAGTCAAGGTTTAACTCCAAATCTCCTACGAAACATTATATCAATCACTGAAAAAAAATCACTTACTTACGTGAGTTTTTATGACATGACAAGACAATTTACCGGGCCATGGGAAAAATAGCTCCCACACAGTTAAACTCTAATAAGGCCATGGGATAATGTCAACCCACATCCTAATTCTGGTCATACACAATAATGCATGAATATTTAGCAATGTTTACGATTACATTAGCTTTCAATACTCAAAATCTACAAAATATCAAAAAATTGTTCGACCTATGTACTTCTGTTCATAGAAATTATGGAAAGTGTTCGAATTTCTCCGTAGTTTACTGAAATTAGCGTTCAAGTGAATTTAAACGGCTGCCAAAGATATATTACTCAATTTAGAAGCGTGTTGTGAATGAAGATCATAAAATAATATTTTCAGGGATTGACAAAATATTTTGTAGGTGGTTTGGAGTTAAAACCTGACTACGGTAACCGATATAAGATGTGGGTGGAATATATCCCTTGGCCTGGTAAAGGGTTAAAATAGTAATAATACTTATATCTAAAATAAAATATGATTTTTCTTAACTAATTTGTGTAACAATTGTGAAGCTACCACTATATCATATCTATATCGTTGTCCTGCATGAATTCGTCTATGGAATAGTATGATTTATTTATAAGGATAGGCTTGAGTCGATTTGCAAATAAATGAACTTTTTGTATGTTTTTTATAACCTTTGGTAGCTTTTTATATATTTTGCACCTTGTCATACAACGGAGTCAAGACGTCACAGTACGTGATGTGTGTTTAATTGTTTATGTATGTCTATTTGTATTTCTTATACATATGTGTACGTTTATTCACTGTAAGTCTGTAATTGTGTGTGTGTAACACCTACTTTATTGATTACTTTTTCTGCTTCCGCTATCCAAATTTGGCTGGAAGAGATCGCTCTTTAGCGATAAGACCGCCTGTTGTCTGCTTTTAATTAATTAATTATTTATTTTCTTTTCTTTTGGTTATTTTTACTGAGTGCCAATAAAGAGTGTTCTATATATCTGTTTAGGATAAAACATGTGGGTGCTTTCCTTCACTGAAAAGCTAGTGATCAATATTTTGAATATGTATAACCTTATTGTCACTCTGAAACTCATTGTTACGTACGTTTTAAAGTTCAAACACACGACCACCGTTATGAAAGTCTCACGCCAAGCTTAAACTCACATCACAGCACATGAAATAGTAATATCTGAAAGAAACTAACAAACATAGCAGACGTCTAGCAAAACACGAAGGAAAAGTTTGTCGCATTTCTCAGGCCAAAGGAATAAAATACTTAGCACGTAAACTTTCCTAACTTTAGACGCCCTAAGCGGTTTTTCCATACACGGCTTGTGCATTAACAGGCTCGACGGTTGTTTGCCCATCACTTGTTGCGACGTGTTTCATATAATGACACCTGTGAAACCGCTAGTGAAACTCTAGCGCACCTTAATTGCTGAGCTGAGGTACAAACATAATTAGAAAATAACGTACGCGCGTAAGCTAGCATAAATTAACATAAGAATAAACAATGTTCTGGGTGAATTAATGATGATTTTAATCAGTAAGATCCCGCTAGCTAGGTTATGGGTTTTGGCAAACCTTGACGCCCTTGACACTGAAAATTTTAATAATCATAATGCACGAAGAAATTTTTTTTATTTATCCTAGCGTCAAAATTAATTTTTTTGGCTATAACATTTGATTAAAACGGATGTTAGTCGCTAACCGAAGACTAATAAGAAGAATTTGATTAAGTCCACTCTATGGTTTCATTTTAATAATTTAAAAAAAGAACCGGCCAAGTGCGAGTCGGACTCGCACAGGAAGGGTTCCGTACCAATATTTATAAAAACGGTCACCCATCCAAGTCCTGACCCCGCCCGACGTTGCTTAACTTCGGTGATTGGATGAGAACCTCGAGATTGGAAAGAAATATTTATTTTATTCTGTTTTTAGTATTTGTTGTTATAGCGGCAACATAAATACATAATCTGTAGAAATTTCAACTGGCTAACTATCACGGTTCATGAGATACAGCCTGGTGACAGACGGACGAACGGACAGCGGAGTCTCAGAGGGCTTACCGCGAACCACGTTCGACGTGTTGCCTCCCTGTCACACTTATGTGCGAATTTACAAGTGCGACAGAGAGGTAACACAGACTCACCTCTCGACAACCTCACAGCCGCTCCAAAGTGTTGCCCTATTGTCGCACTGTGCGTGCGGCCGTTGTGGGGCCCACTCAATGAGTTGGCGAGTCACCACCTGTCTTACACAATTCCGAGACTGATTGTCACGGCAGGTGTCCGCTAGTCTCCTCCCATAACCTATTATCCAGTCCATCCAACTTTCAAATCAATAGCCTTATGACCTTAGATCCCATCGCAGCACAAAAGTGCTGCACTGCAATAGTCTTTGCACCTGGCGGGGACCATCTCCGGATGTATCATATTGTGCGCTCGGAGATGGTATCCACCACGTGTATCCCTTGCTTTTAGATTAATTTGTCTTAAAGGGCCTCTGCGCTGTTGGCTTCGGCCCCACGCATGCCTCCCAAAGGTCCGGGACCCCATGGTCCCGAGATATGGTAAGACAGACAAATAATAATAATAATAAAATTCTTTATTGCACTACATAAAAAACAGATACAGAAATTGATAAAATACACACATTGGTAGGTAACAACAGGCGGACTTATCGCTAAACAGCGATCTCTTCCAGACAACCTTCAGATAGTGAGATGGCGAACGAAGCGAAGTAACTATAGTTAGAAATAAACCCCCACATGCTATCAAAAGGCTTAATATTCGCTACCAACATTAGGCCTGCATTCAACAAACTAATACTATGAACTCCAAACTCGATGACAATACGCCTATGTCACTTGAGCGGAGTACCTATACCTAACCTGTCTGGTTGTTTTGTCTGGCACTAGTAGAAACTCACGGTGTTGCTTTTTGGATTATTCCTAAAAGACAATAGATACACGAATTAGAAAATCGATTACTCAATTTACGTAGATATAGAGAGGGCACTTTATTGAGCTATATTTATTAAAAAATCTGATTGAGAAGAAGACGCGAAGGGATATGTTACGTACTACCCAAGAAATATTTCTTAAGTAGTGGTGACAATACTGACAATGCCAAAGTCCGTCAGATCCTAGGTTTAAATTAGGGCATGAATACTGGAATTACGGAATCCCGAAATACTTAATTGCTTACGGACACTTATTCGCGATTGTCAGCTTTTCCGAATAACTGACAGGCCGATATCGTCCGGCGAACTGGTAATCAGTAGGGCCCCTTTAGTAATGAAATTTTATTTGACCAAAGCGAATTAACAAAAACGTATCTATGTTGCTTTTAAAATCTCTTAGGTACACTATAACAAACAAACAAAACTGCTTCAGCTATTAAGGCAAATGCAACTACGAATACGACGAACATCAGCAAGTTACTCTCGGGAGTTGAGCAGTTGCACTCAATTTCAGAACTCCTCATGTCACTTGATACCTGAAGTTGCGAACTGTAACTGAATATAGCCTGGTTCGAGTGTATCAGATCTAAGTGGAGCGTTTCAGGAAATTATTCAGTTTGGTATGGAAACCAGCCCGCGTAGCCAACGTGCCTATCGTTAACGCTCCGTAGCGAACGAAACGCAACTGTCCCTGTCGCACTAATATGAAAGAGTGATAGAGAGACACGTCTACGATACGCTACGGAGTGTTAACGATTGTAACGTTGGATACGCGCCCAGCCGTATTACTCTTCCATATTAGTGCGACAGTGACAGTTGCGTTTCGTCGCTACGGAGCGTTAACGATAGGCACGTTGGCTACGCGGGCAGAACGTTATTGCAAGACAAGAGTGTCCGTGTCCAACTATGTCCAGCAGCTAAGTCATAGGTGAGAAATGCCTATGTGATGAAAATAGGTATCATCATTAAGAGTGGGTTTAGATTTGACCCTTCGTATGTCAAAAATCTGCTACTTAACTAATTATTTTTAATTGAAATTGTAAATTACAATCCAAATTGTCTGAGACGTATACGCGCCTTTAAAATAGTGAAACTGAGTGAATGAATGTAATGTAATGATAATATTATAAACATTCAGCGTCATTTATATTGATTTATTCATAAATATTTATTTTATAATAATGCAATGCAATTGACATTTAATTTCGATACTACTAATTGGTCTGAAAATGCGAAAGCTAATATGAGAGCTTTTAACTATGATAATATGGCATATATGGCTGTTAGCCGTTGCTCGAAGTATAAGTAAAAAAAAAAAAATACTTTCCACCCGGCTTAGGGTTGAAGATTCTCGAAAAAATCAAATCGTTTTTTTCAGAACGCTTTGAAATTTTCGTTTTTTTCCGTATTTTTCAGTTTTTTTGGGAAAGAAATGAAACTTTAATACTAATTATTACATTTATTGATCACTGTCACTGCCATCATCTAAATCTATCATACCCGAATCAATCACGTCGTCGAGAGTGGAACTGTTAATTTGCAAGTGCAAATTAGATCGAATATAAATAAGTTTATTCAGCCGTTCTGGCAAAAGCCGGTTCCTATCCTTGGTGTGGGTGCGACCAAACAACGACCAGTTCCTCTCTGATGCAGCAGATGACGGAGGGATACTAAGTAACCTTACGGCAATAGTTGACAGAAGTTTTGTTCCACACAATCCTTTCCACCAATTCAGAGGACTTATGGTCATCACAGGCTGCCATATGAATTCGTTGGCCCAGAAACCGCCTTTTGCTTGGTATTCAGCAAACTGACCCATTAAGTCACAGGTATTAATGTGCATTACAAAGCACACGACTAAGCAGGTGTAAACTATAGATTAAATATAAATGGAAAAATTCACAAGTTCTTTTCAAAATGCGTTTTTTTTTTTCGTTTATTTCCGATTTTTTTGTTTTTTTCGGAAAAATACATAAACTAAGTGACATTGTTTTTTTTTTTTTCGAATAAAACTTAAAAAACATGGCTTTTAGAAAAAGACGGGAATTTTTCCGGGTTTTTTCAACCCTAACCCGGCTATTAGCCTATAAAAGGTGAACTTTCATAACAGGAGAGATGAAAAAAGATTTTAAATATATTAAATATAGTTTTCTCAAACTTACAATGAAATATTGACATGACTTAATTCAAATTGGGTCCGGTAATACTACGTACCCGGTGCGATGAGTGAAGATGATATAATTGATATATAAAGGAATTTTATACAGTCTTACACAGCTAGTCAACATGTAGACAACGTCTTGGCATTCAACCATCAAATAGTAGCAGATTCGAAATTTGTTCTTAGTTGTGTAAACCTACGAATAAAACAAATTGACTACTTTTTTTTACGTTAGTGCAAGTTTGCGAAAATCACTATACAAAGCTCGGTGACAAACGGGGTTGCCGGCCGCGTATCCCTATCCTACTTGGCCTGCAATTCTTCGTTTCCAGGCCTCTATAGTAATATACTATTAAATGTAAGTAATTAAAAAAGCTCTAAAACAATCTATACCAACAAAATTAAATAATAATATTAAAAAATTTAAACATAACTTAAACCACAAACTAATAAAAGGGGTCAGTTTTACCGACTTCTAGCCAGATAACGTTTTCGTAAGTTTCGTAACAAAGTTAACCTCGATGTTAACAGGTAACGTATATAACTATTCCAAATTCCTACAATATTTTCTAAATTGATCATTTCATGAGGAAATTCAGTATTTATTAGATATTGAAGTGTAAAGAATAACAACGATGTATTCTTAAAAGATATCTACCCCAAGTGGCCATCTACATTATACCGCTGTAATATAGCTTTAACAATGCATTTCAGTTTTCTCGAGTTAAACACGTAGGAATAGGAACCTACTCGCTGAAAGCAAAAGAAATAGCTATCTATTATCACTTTTGGAGTAGGTACAGCCTTAAGTGATTACAATGAAACTAACCTACCCTATTCGAATTTCGATGACCGGCAACGATGTGAAATGAGATTAAGCAGTACGTAAGTAGTAATAATGTTATTGTTGTTTCGTTTTACAATCATTAACGCAGCGAAAGCAAATACCTATATAGGTATAGGTTTAAATATAGGTACTACATAGCTACTTACTGTATCATTTATGAGAAATTTTAAATGTCCTTCCAAATCGATTTTATGACGTTTAGGTACTTTGATCAGAGTAGAGTGTGGTAGAGCATCGAGCGTCTTTTATGATGCCATTAGTTTGAAATCGGCAACGGTTTTATACGGCTACTTTAAATGTGTTTACAAGCACCAATTTTGGAAGAATAAGATCTATGTGTAGAATATCAGGTTTCTCGTGGGTTTTGACAAAAATTTGACGTACAATTTTTGACCCGACAATTCTTGCTACGTGCTAGATAAGTTTGCAGTGGGTAGGCAGCAAGAACCATAATGGTCAGATAATGGAGTTTTTGAAAAATTGCCAAAAAAATAATTAGTGATCTTGAGGCCGTGAGGAGGTGGAGACGGATCTGCGCGAACTTCGAGTCAACAATTGGCGAGAAGTCGCACAGGAACGAGAAAAGTGGCGCTGTCTTGTGTCGGAGGCCAAGTCTCATTTTTGGTCGCTGAGTCAATGGAGTAAGTAATCTTGAGGCCTAGAAAGCCCTAGAGAACTAGGAACTTCAGCGATTCTAATCCTGAGTTTTTGACATTAACTCGATAGAAAAAAGGGCACTTTAAAAATTATAATACATTTTGCACAAAAACTAAAAATATGAAAATTATCTCTAAAAATAAGCAATAGGTATTATGCTTGAAGGAACTCAGCGATTCCTTTTGTTATAACTTACGACACAAAATTTTAAATCCAATAACATCATATCCGTGATTCCGCGGTCCCGAGCATGCACATCCGTCTCGCTCATGCTTACGCTCAATGAGAGTCACAGAAGAACACGAACCTACTGGGCCTTAACATAATAACATAGAATACTAACAAGTACTCGTATAGTAGACTATACTATACTAGGTTTAGAACGCACTGCGATTGATTTCTTGCGGATTCAGTTTTGCACAAGTGCGTGCGCTAATGAAAACAGGCCAATTCCAACAATATAATGACGAAACGCCAAGACGAAACCCTATAAGGCCTGTTGCCGATATGGCTTGCACTGTAAAAAAGTTATCAGATCTCTTGTAGAGCCAAGCTTCTAACTCTACAGGCCCTTAACTTCACAAATTCTACACCGTAGTCAAAATATATGGCTAGGTTCGCTACCGTCACATGGGCGTATGGTGAAAAATTTATTCACTATTCATTTTTTTATTATACAATAGGTCTTGTAGTAACGAAACGGCCTAGCCACATATTTTGACTAAAGTGTAGAGTCTGTGAGGGCTTGTAGAGTTAGAAGCTTGGCTCTACAAGAGATCTGATAAATTAACAGTGGAATTGCGGTCAGATTACACCTGTGCAGCTGTGGGAGACATGCGCGTGCAGTATAATAACGCCTGGCGGGCGTTAAGTATTCCGGCTGCCGCGCTGGTGCAGCGCCAGAGCCATGTTCGGGAGGGGCGCGCGCTGGGCTGGGCCGCGCTACTCAGAGCGAAGAGCGCCGCCGCCAGAAAGCTGATAAATCCTCCAGCCAGGGTCCTCCCATAAATTGTGCGTCCTCCAATACGCTGCTCTCCGCAGTGAGGGAGGTAGGGTAGGATAGGTATTTTTTACAACTTGTACCTACAGAGTTTGATGCATCATGCAATTTCGTCGAGGACGCTGTTAGTTCACCTTGCTGTAAAGCTAAAATTACTAAATCAGACACTATTAGGTTTACATACCTACTTAATAACATAATTAGGTACTCACTCGACAGTAACGCCAACGGGACGGTGATTCACGCCGTAAAAAGATCTGTGTCATTGACATATATATGTCAATGATCTGTGTACTTCCGAACTCTTCTTCGACTTCTTCCATAGACCGGAGCCCCAGATTTTGATAAATAGATTATGCACTTTTCGCACATTATAGCCTTAAATGTTTTACAGGGGCGGGAAAATACTATGAGGGAGTTGTCGGACAAACACTGAGTGAACGGTAACCACAATACGAATGTGCGCAAATTTTTGAAAACTGTCATCACTGTCATATCATAACATTTCGTAGATTCGATAAATTTTAAATTCAAACTGCTGTTTTCATTCAATAGCAACTTAAGAAATGTAATGTGTGTAACTTAAAAAAATATACTTTTTTCGTGTAATTCCAGAAGGTTTGTATTGTCGGTTAGAATAAAATTATATATGTATATTAAATATTATAAGGCCACTACTACTTGGCTGTTGCATTAATATGGCCAAGCACGCGGCCAAGGCTTTAAATTTCTAAACGAGTTAAGGTTGTCATTATCATTGTCACTGTCAAGCTGCCAGCTGCTCTAGTTTTAGGTTATAATTTGCCAAATACTACTAAACACAATTCAATTTACTGTAATTTGTATACTATTCGGATAATATACACTAAATGGAAGACTCCGTGATTGATAAAAGACCTCAATTTGGGAACAGGCTTCTAGAAAATGCTAACGATGTGTTCAAACATAACGCGTGGTACAGTATTTTACATTTTTCGCAATGTATGTAAAAGACTCGGATGTTCTGCCAACAACATTGAAGATTTAGAGAAAACAAGACACAGGAAAAAGCCTCCTGGTGGCTCTAGATATTTAAACAGTAATAAAAAAGAACTTGTTTATCTTTTCAACTCATGGTATATCTATATTGTAATTATGGTTTATTTTGTTTTGTAATATAGAATAATCATGAGATATTTATGTTTCTTTTAGGGATAATGTTGAATGGGACGAAGAACAAGAAAAAGCAGCAAAAGAAAAGGTGAAGCAGAACTCCCAAGTTACATTTGCAGACAATGTTTTGAAGGATTTGGACGAAAATGCTGACAAACATTGGGATGCATTTTACAGCATACATCAAAATAGGTAACTGTATATTCCATTGAAGTATATACTATGTATTTCTACAAACTAGTAGTTTACTCAAGGGTGTAGCCAGCCAGTGAACTAGGGGGGGGGGGAGGCAAGTTGATATCGCTTGGGGGTGGGGGGGGGGACGCCACAGAGGGGCATACATTGTATGTAAAAATTTTAAAAACCCATGAGTTTACCAGGCACTCCTGGCACTAAATGAAGCAAGAAAGTCTATTTTCTGGCAATATTGATCTTCTATTTGTGGGTCAATGTAGTTTGGTATAATCGGGAATAACAAATGCTTTATTTACACTTTACAACTAAGGGGTCATCCAATAATTATGTCACATGTTTGAGGGTCGGGAGGGTGTCAAGAAAATGTTACATGTTGTGATTAAGGGGAGGGGGAGTCATGAACTTTGTGACGTCACTTTAAGTTCACCTGTAACTGAAATTTGTATTTGCTGGTACAGATCAATTATAGTTTTTACAATTATAAGTTCTGTTTATTTGTGTATTTTTTCCTTATCAGTTTAGTGGCTTAAGTTCCCTAAAAAATACTTCATTAAAATTGCTGATTTCATTGAAAAAAAATGCCAAATATGTGACATCACACCAGGTGTGAAAAGGATCCCTGCATTTGGGGGATCAAGTAATCATGAAATACGTGTGACATAATTTATGATTGACCCCTAATCCTAACATGACAGACTGCACCAATTTGTCCAATGAATATGTCATTTTTGTATATCGGAAATAAAACATAGATTAAATTTCATTGTTGTATAAATTTGATTTGCACTTACTATTTATTACTATTTATTTTTTACTTTTTATTTATTTAATATTTTCAGGTTTTTCAAAGACAGACATTGGCTATTCACAGAGTTTCCAGAACTTGCACCGGATAACACATCTGCGCCAAAGAGAGTTTTTCCCAACAATGAAACTCCAACTACAACTGCACCTATCCAACCTGATGTCTCAAACCAAGTTGAATCTCAACTAGAATCAAATAACTCCGGTAAACGTTACATATTTGAAATAGGTTGTGGAGTTGGAAACACAATCTTTCCTATTCTACAATACAGCCAGGACCTAAACCTTTTTATTTATGGCTGTGATTTTTCATCAACAGCGATTGACATAATGAAGGAAAATGAGCTGTATGACACTAAGAGGTGTGAAGTGTTTGTTCTGGATGCAACTGCTCCTGAGTGGAATGTGCCATTCAAAGAAAACTCCATTGATATCATTGTGCTTATCTTTGTTCTGTCGGCAATTGAGCCTGGAAAGTAAGTGGGCCAAATTGATAGTATTTTTTTTTGCATTTCAAAATTTTATTGTATTTAATTATTATTAGCAGACATAGGAATCCGTGGGGCAAAATTGATTGACTAGTAGGGACTTCCTGCCTTCCTTGTCTTAAAAACGAAGAAGAGTACATCGAGTTATTATTTAATTATTATTTTTAATCTTAATAAAAACCTATTTTTACAAGCAAACCGTTGAGTGATCACTAGTATATAGAACTAACATCGATAGTCGAATTTATTGATACAGGAACTCCCTACTTGTCAAACAATTTTGCCCCACGGATTCCTATGTCTGATTATTAGATTCCAAAAGTAACTTTTTTTGTTGT
This sequence comes from Cydia pomonella, assembly GCF_033807575.1. Taxonomy (NCBI): domain Eukaryota; kingdom Metazoa; phylum Arthropoda; class Insecta; order Lepidoptera; family Tortricidae; genus Cydia; species Cydia pomonella. The sequence goes on from NC_084715.1 coordinate 11,811,590, forward strand.
TTATTAGATCTTGAACCATGAAATTAGCTGATGTATTAAAATAAAGTTTCTCTTCTTCAAGTTCCCTCAATTCTGAGGATCATCACATTGTAACACCATGTCCTTCTGTTGAAGACCAGGTTCCTCAATAAGCTTCTATTCCTCGCCAAAAAAGTATATATTTCTCATTTCAGGATGGCGTTAGTTGTGCAGCAAATACACAAGTATCTAAAGCCAGGTGGACTAGTCGTTTTCCGCGACTATGGTCGCTACGACCTTGCCCAACTACGGTTTAAGAAAGGTCGCTGCATATCTGACAACTTCTATGCCCGAGGGGACAAAACTAAGGTCTACTTCTTCACACAAGAAGAAATTAAGAATTTATTTACAGCAGAAGGTTTCACAGAGGAACAGAATTTAATTGACAGGAGATTGCAAGTTAATAGAGGGAAGATGTTGACTATGTACAGAGTGTGGATACAGGCAAAATATAGAAAGCCTTTATAGCAGTAAATACATTTTTATTTTTTATTCTTATTATACATGTCGCATTTACGCATGTCGCTCTAATATAGTACTTACAATCATGTTTAGTTTTGATTAAAAATCATTATTAGTCTGAGTATGGTATGACTGTATGATGTATTCCTTAAAACGATATGATTCAATCCACCAACATACTTTGTTAGGCACATAAACGATATACTTATTAAAGGACCAATCATTGTTGCATTTTTCCAATAATAGGTCATTAAACACTTTCAAATTTAAAGTGATATGGTTTCGCAAAAGAATTTATAACTTTCGTAACAACCTTTATTGGCGGGCCGGTCCAAGTAACCTTTTGCTTGCCTAATAACTTAGTAAGGAACACCTCAATCTCCAGCTCAGCAATTCTTCTACCGATGCAAGACCGAACTCCTATTCCAAATGGTGCGTTGACCATGGGATGAGCGTTCCCGTGAAACAAAGGATCTGTCTTTTCGACTAACCATCTTTCTGGTAAGAACTCCTTTCCTCGTGGGTAGTATTTATCGAGGCTGGATAAATATTCGTTGGGAGCAATCACGTCAATCTATAAGAAATAATTGAGTCATGAAATATTGTTTCGTCAATATATATTACATATACAGGGTGACTAGTAATTCGTCGTATTCCTTCAAGGGGGTTATTCTACAGCTTATTTGGAGTGATTTAAGTCCAGTCAACCAGGGGTCAAAACTCATTGGTTTTCAAGTTATTCAAGATTTTAGATTTTTTTAATACATACCCGCTTTTTGACCTAAAACTAGTTTTTTGGTACTCTTTTTATTATTTTACGTAATCAGTGATTCATTGGCTATTCGGAAAATCTTTTTTTTTTATTTGAAAAATACGTAGTTTAAAAAAAATACTAGTTTTAGGTCAAAAAGCGGGTATTTATTAAAAAAATCTAAAATCTTGAATAACTTGAAAACCAGTGAGTTTTGACCACTGGTTGACTGGACTTAAATCACTCCAAATAAGCTGTAGAATAACCCCCTTGAAGGAATACGACGAATTACCAGTCACCCTGTATTATTATTGTTTAGTTATTATGGTATTGTGTAGTACAAGAGGTAACGATAAGATAATCTAAGGTGAGCAGCTAGCGTCACAACAAAAGATTAAAATACTATCAGCTATGTTTGGAGACATTACTTATCAGCATTGTAAAACTATTTTTGTATGACCCACGCCGAAAGGCCACAGTCACACCTAGAAGTTTAAAGACTGAATAGACCTACTGCAACTAGCATCAACATGTTGCCGCAGATTAGAAGCCAAATCTGAAAGGATCGAAACTATCATCTCCACAACCTCAAGGGTGTTAAGTTGACCATCTTGGAGCAAGGGTGGATAGCTTACTCATAAGTCCAAAACTCAGCAGTAGGAGATCATTGTATGTACCTACGTACCCCGACAGGTATCCTGTAACCAGCCACAACATGTTCCTTGCTCGTGCGCCTCAGATTCGATGGCACCACGGCCCAGATCCGCAAGGACTCCTTCATACAAGCCCGCAGGTACCGTCTCGATTCCCCAGCCTGGATCTCTTCCCGCAATTTATCCTGCGCCGGCTGATTCGTTGCCAAGTGGTAGAGGATGCTGGTTATGGTGAACGAGACCTTTAAATAAACACGAATATTTAAAAACGACGGGATTATTTTATGGAGGGGGGAGGGACTGATCGAAAAAAAGGGGAAGAAAGACGGCATCCGAATTTCATTCACATCTTAAGTCCTATGGAACCTATCGGTTCGTGTGAGGTGTCGTTTGATAGAATATTAAACGTACTATTATTGTGTCTAAATAACCGTAGTCATAACTGTAATCGTTTACAAAATATATGATTTTTTACCGTGTACGGATGGCATAAGTACTGATAAACCATGCTTCTAATTCAATAAATTATAACTTTACCGTAACTAATCCTGTTGCAACAAACACGGGACATTTCATGAGCTTTCAAAAAACATGGTTTATTGGTGTTTAATATTATATAACCAAACCAGCATGAGTCACTGTGCACCGTCATATAAATTCCAACATTCAATTAGGCGACACTTAGCACCTATTTTATTACCTATAAACGTAGAATGCCTAGCCTACAGGCTTTGGTGACATAAAAGTGTTTAAGAGGCTCATCTTAAGCTTTAAGGTCCACAGGAGCTATTTTGACCGCTATAATGCATGTCAAGCAGCTAGTGTTATAGCTCATAGTGAATTATACAACTTTAACATCTATATGAGTAATAAGCAGCTGCAGTTTGCACTTTAGATTCTAAACAGGCGATAAAAAGTATTTTTACAAGCTTGCCCTGTTAGTATGTATGGGACAAATCTTGCAAGTTAAATTTGACCCACTTCCCGGTTTCCGATGAAGCTGAAAATTTGCATACATAATATTTAAGTCGGGTGACAATGCAATATTATGGTACCACCAAGCTGATCTGATGATGGAGACAGGAGGTAGGAGAGTTGTGTAATTGTGTTTGGGGGTTTGGGGTGTTTAGAATTCTCTCAATCAGTATTAGTTGCCTGTGGAAAAAAGTACAGTCAGCGATAAAAGCTTGTACCAAAAATGATTTTTTTGCCAAAAACTTATATAGCTCTTTGTATTTCAATCGCTACTTAACTCTCTTGGCTTCAACAACACACAGAACAGAGAAGTTGAGAGTCGCCTTATAAATAATGTACCTACCTAGTCGCAGACGAGCGTTATTTAATACCTTGTTATATATTATACTGTTATAAGAGTCTTACTTACAAACTAAGCCTACAGCGCCATGTTAAGGTGACCGATGAATCAATAGGCAACACAAAAACTATAAATGAGAACGCCAAATACTAAATAAAAATGTATAGTTTTACTCAATACTGACCTAATGTTACTATGACTATACTTGCGGTACGGTGGATCACAAACAAAAATATATTATATTTAGAAAAAGTTGCAAATGATCAGAGGCCATTTAAAATGTTGGTTAATGATACATACGTATAGCTATACATATGTATAGCTATTGACAGTGTAATAATTTTCGCCATCATAAAACCGCAAATAATGATCACTATCTCTAGCAGACAAATATCACTTACTATAAAATTATTAAATACGGAGTGGGTTTGAAAACGTCTTACGTGCCGACGTGAGTCAAATAAGGACACAGATATTCAGTACTTCATGTTCAGTCGTCTTTGAATCATGAAGGTACGAACTTACCTGTGATAAAAAACAAAAAGACTAATTAATTACTAAATGTATTCTACAAAACCTTCATCTTTATCGATATTCTATAACAGTATAAATGCACTCCCAAAAAATAATAGAATGCTGCTGGTCAACCGAGGCACCCGCCGTGCCGTTTGTACTTGCTAGACGAAATTGGTCCTGGCATATATGTTTATGGTTAATTTTGGAAATCTGATAAATAATTTGTTGATTCTTATTATGAAAACTTTCACTCTCTATCTACTCTTTCTCAATTTATTTCGGTCACTAAGCAGAAACCTCTTAAGTAATAAAACCGGCCAAGAGCATGTCGGGCCACGCTCAGTGTAGGGTTCCGTAGTTATTCTTCCGTCACAATAAGCTAAACTGGAGCTTTAAGTATAGTAAATTGTTAACCAAGGGATGAAACGGTACCTTTCATGCGAGTTAAACAAATAGGCAAATTTGCATAATCAGTACCTAATTAAAGTCTTTTACTATGAAGGGGAAACTTTTTGCGTTAACTCAAAAACAGCTAAACTGATCATGTCCGCTATAGTTTTCATTTGATGTCTTTCTTAAGCTCTACTTCCACGATTTTTTTCATATTTTTTGGACCTATGGTTCAAAAGTTAGAGGGGGGGGACACATTTTTTTTTCTTTCGGAGCGATTATCTCCGAATATATTCACTTTATCAAAAACTGTTTGTTGAAGACCCCTATTAGTTTTGAAAGACCTTTCCAACGATACCCCACACTGTAGGGTTGAATCGAAAAAAATAATTCACCCCCACTTTACGTGTAGGGGAGGTACCCTCAAAAAAATTAAATATTTAGATTTTATTGTACGACTTTGTCGGCTTTATTGATTTATATATCCATGCCAAATTTCAGCTTTCTAGCACTAACGACCACGGAGCAAAGCCTCGGACAGACAGACAGACAAACGGACATGGCGAAACTATAAGGGTTCCTAGTTGACTACGGAACCCTAAAAACCAACGATGGCCGACCGCCATTTATATGACGGTGCGCATTGCCCATGCTAACGAAATTCATTTCAACATTTGACTAACATTTAACAAGTAACATAATTTGACTTACAGCTACAGAGTTACGAGTTGTAGTTACGTATTATGCTAAAGCTGAGGCTCTCATCTCACGTAGAAGATTGTATTGTACTTACCGCCTTTAGGCGATTGCATTCGGGTTGAACCAGACTCCATCAGAATTCAGAGCATATATAAGCGATAAGAATTAATGTAGAAGCAATCTTACCGTGTCAATGCCAGCCAGCAACATTTCATTGGCCATCAGGATAGCTACTCTTTCGTCAATGGCAATCAGTTTCTCGAGTATAGACTTGTCTTCCTCCGGTGCATCACTGCCTCTCTCTTTAGCGAGTTTCTTAGCTTCCTCTATATACATTGCGCTTATACTGAAATCCAAAAAAGCTTACATGACATTCCTACCCAAAATCCACAAGTCAGAGTACATTTGTACGGTTTTGAGTAAAACTAGTAAAAGGCACGGGTAGCAGAGTAGCAGGGGCGGCGGGTCCATACAACTCGATTCCCACCGGCTTGCCTAAAATTTATTGTTACATAAACCAAACTTATATATCATCATTAAAATTAAAAATATATCCATAATGAAAACACTACGTATTACATTACCTTGGAATTGATAATACGATAATAGTATGGCAAAGGTGGTTATACACTAACTGCAAAAGCTCGCGCTTGCGCACGCCTCACTTTTATCATGAAAAAAAGTACATAATGTTAAGGTGTTTTTTTGTTCCGAGTTGCCTAGCTAGAATTTTCACGCGCCGCTACTGCAGAGTAGTGAGGAGTGCAGCTACCAATACCAATTCGAAGGGTTCGGAGTTTTTGCACAAGGCTCGTACTACATGAGTTTCTTGGAACTTACGTACGAATTATACTGGACACCTAGTTATTTACCAGTTGCTCTTCGATGAAGGATAACGTCGTCAGAAAGCCTACATAGGTACGTCTCCGAACAAATAAAATTGCCTGTGTGGAAGTCCACAATACGTATTAGGCTATAGTGGTGATGGGGGCAAACCCCTCTCGCGATCTTCGCAATCTCAACCTATGCCTTAAAACGGCCTGCGTATGTAAAAGGTATGAGAATTAAGGTTTGTAGCAAATCAGAAAAAAACCTGCTGAAATAGTAATAAAACGAAATACTTACTCCCATTGCAAATCATAAGTCTTCATAAGCTTTTTAAAGTTTGGTGTGGCGATGTACTTCCACAAACTAGGTAAGAATTCTAACTTAAAGGACAGCTCAAAAATGTCATTGGCACACTTTATCAATTGTCTGGCAGGGTGGTCCTCTTTGAGGTTATCTTGAAGACAGCCGAGTCTTGTCCCAAGGCTGACAAGGGCCAAAGATTCCAGAGACCACTTTGTTATTTCGAGGTCAAAATTGTCTTTAAGGTAAGTGCCCTCTTTGCTAAGCCTTGTTATCCTGTAATGCAGAAATTGCATCTGATTGGTTACTTAATTCAAAACTGAGACGCATTGGATGTACAAACAAACATAGCTAAGAATCGTATCTACCTTTCTACCATTTCTTCGGCAATTTCGCCCAACACTGGAGCGTAAATTTTCACCAGCTTCGGTTTAAGTAAAGCCGGATTCACTTTCGTCCTGAAATCTCGCCATTGTGGTCCTTGGCTAGAAGTATCAATATTGAAACCTATTAAGTAATGATCCTTTTTTCACTTTTTCTGAGGGTTCCTATTTTATCTTTACTTACGCTGACATTAAGCCAAAATAACCGCCAAATCTCTCTTTTCTCAACACTTCTCTGTAATATTCTATGGTCTCGAACCCTGGCCTCAGTGGATTATATTCTTCTGCTTTGTAAACCTTTAACCAATATAAAAAAACGGTATAACGTTTTCAAATTATAATGATCTAAGCATACTGTCTTTCCTGCTTATTCTGAAATTACTATTACTAACTTCGGGCAACACCGAGTTCAAGCGAAATATCTTACTGTACAAATGGTTCTGCAATTTTTTGCGGGGGGAAACGTGCACACAGTCGCACAATAAGTGGGCTCACTATGGGCTTGTGCTTCGGCAGGGTAAATTGGGCGAATACCGACTCACTTCCCGAATCCCGATGTTGCTCGAAGATTACTAATCTATGTATCTGGCAATTCTGGCAGTATAATTGAGCAATTAAATATTTGATTTACCTCAACTACTCATCCTTACTTGTTCAAAATGTTGCGGCTCGAACAACACCAAAAGTGTGGCCCTCGGTGCGATGCCCTCCAATCTCACAACTGTCCCATATCTTTTATGCAGTGTTTTTACTAAGTCATGAAAATTTCCCTTGTAACCAATAGTACCTGTACAAAGAATATGATAATGATAATCCGGTTTATTTTAAACATTCATAGATATATTATATATTAACGACCTGTCTGGCCTAAAGGGGCCCACTGATTAACAGTCCGCCGGACGATATCGGTCTATCAGTTAGAACAAAAATAAACGACAATAATTTTACGAACAAGCTAACAAATTAGTCAAAGACCGATTTTTTATCACTTTTAAGGCAGTTTACTGAAACAGTAATCGACTTATAATGAAACGAATAATTAATTCGACGGTTAATTAATTATTGATTAAGGAACTATATTTATATTGTTTTTAGGGTTCCGTACCCAAAGGGTCAAACGGGACCCTATATCTCATGAGTGATAGTTAGTCAGTTGAAATTTCTACAAATGATGTATTTCTGTTGCCGCTATAACAACAAATACTAAAAACAGAATAAAATAAATATTTCTTTCCAGTCTCGAGGTTCTCATCCAATCCCCGAAGTTATGCAACGTCGCGTCGGACGGGGCACATATTAGAGGTTTATAGATAAAGGGGGACATATTAGAGGTTTATAGATAAAGGTACGGAACCCTTCCTGTGCGAGTCCGACTCGCACTTGGCCGGTTTTTATTAGTATTGAATGCTAACCAAATTTTGGTGCTAACTACTGGGAAAAAAAACCCACTAGTTACCACCAACTTGGGTTGGTAAAAGGTGGGATTTTTTTTCCCAGTAGTTACCAGTGGTAAAAGGTGGGAAAAAAATTCCCAGTAGTTACCACTGGTAACAGCTTGGTGGTAACTAGTGGGAATAATGGGCTCTTCCGGCAATATGTCTCTATCTATCCCTCTTCACCGCACTGAGTTCATGTCGAATTCGTTTTCCGTGCAGGCGGCCCGTCTTTGGAACGGACTTCCCTACGGCATCAAAAATGCTCAAAATAAGTTTGCATTTAAAAAATCCTTACGTGCTTTCTTTGCTAGCAGAATGAAAAAATAATAATGTATGGGTAAGCTCTATATGTTTTGTCGTTATTTATGTATATATTATAAGAAATATAAGTATGTATATTTATGTATGTATGTATTATGTATGTATGGTATGTTATTGTATTATATTTGGTTGTTGTTGTTAAAGTAGCACCGCCCACAATCTCTCTGCTTTGCCTAAAGATTGACTGGTAGAGAATGCCTCATGGCATTAAGTCCGCCGTTTGTACTATAAGGTTTTCTTTTGTGCAATAAAGATTAAATAAATAAATAAATAATCCAAGTTTGACAGTCTTCCTTTGTCATCCTATTGCTGAGTCTGGCTAATCAAATTTGTCAGTAAATAAGAAAACTATATATACTCATCACTTTCTTATGGATGCTCGTACAAGCGTATGACAAATACAGTATGATTCTCTCTATTTATGTTTGAAATGAGAGTCCCTGGCCAAACTATATATGTACGAACATTTAAGAAAAATGTAGAATAGCTTATACTTACCTACGTATGGTAAAAAATGATGCAGTCCACCTATTATTGGAACCTTAGAGATACCCGGAATCTCTTCAAAAGGTTTTATTGAGTCCGAAGCAACAGAAACGGTACGAATACTTTGATACCTAAATCATAAACAAAACAACATACAATTAGTTATACCTAAACAATACACTTAAGTGTTCCAAAAGACTCGAGCCTTTTAGCTTTTTTTAGGGCTCGCCTTATCTCTTGACGCCTAAAGGACTAAACGCTTATTTAGCTATATAGTCCCCATGTCTAGATATAATTAAGTGCCTAGACTCTTGGAGCTAATAACCTCATTAAAAGACTACATATTTATAGGCTAAAAGTCTGTGATACAATATTGAGACTCGATATTTTTTTTATCCTAAAAGGTTAAACTTTTTTTAATAAGTAAAGTTTTGATGTAGTGTATTGAATTAAAGCCTCAAATTTGTTTGCCATGAAACTAATTCAATTTAAACCATACATCGTATACAACCATACATACATTGTACCTCTAAAAAATGAGCACAAACATTTTACGCGAAAGCTACTTCATGTAGAATAACCGGCCAAGAGCATGTCGGGCCACGCTCAGTGTAGGGTTCCGTAGTTACTCTTCCGTCACAATAAGCTAAACAGTATAGTAAATTGTTAACCAAGAGATGAAACGGTACCTTTTACCCGAGTTAAACAAATAGGCAAATTTGCATAATCAGTACCTAATTAAAGTAAGTCTTTTTACTATGAAGGGAAAACTTTTTGCGATAACTCAAAAACAGCTAAACTGATCATGTCCGCTATAGTTTTCATTTAATGTCTTTGTTAAGCTCTACTTCCACGATTTTTTTCATATATTTTGGACCTATGGTTCAAAAGTAAGAGGGGGGGGGGACACATTTTTTTTTTCTTTCGGAGCGATTATCTCCGAATATATTCACTTTATCAAAAAATGTTTTTCGAAGACCCCTATTAGTTTTGAAAGACCTTTCCGACGATACCCCACACTCTAGGGTTGAAGCGATAAAAAAATTACACCCCCACTTTACGTGTAGAGAAGGTACCCTAAAAAAAATTAAATTTTTAGATTTTATTGTACGACTTTGTCGGCTTTATTGATTTATATATCCATGCCAAATTTCAGCTTTCTAGCACTAACGACCACGGAGCAAAGCCTCGGACAGACAGACAGACGGACATGGCGAAACTATAAGGGTTCCTAGTTGACTACGGAACCCTAACAAAGCCTCGGACAGACAGACAGACAGACAGACGGACATGGCGAAACTATAAGGGTTCCTAGTTGACTACGGAACCCTAAAAACCGGTCAAGCCGAGGGTTCCGTACAAACTTTGAATTATCTTGTGTAACTATAAAGGCGAAAGAATTTTGATCAGAAGTACCTATACTAAGTATATTTGTGTACAGCGCCATCTATCGGTAAATTGGCTAACTAATTTGTGCGACCTGTTTTTTTGGGATGTTTTTTTTATGTGAACCTGTGAACCGATTTCAATATTTTTTGTTTTATTTGATAGAATTTTTTTCACATTTCCTTTAAAATCATTTTTTCCACGATGAGAACAAATGTTGTTTTAATTGGAATGTTCAATTTGAGTTCTTTCAAATGATACCCCATTCCCCACCTAATAGAGTAACTAGACTTTGAAATGTTGCCCCCTCTTTATATTGGGCATTTTCTATGCTTAATAAAAATAAAATTAAATAAATTTCACTTTCAATGTGTATGGGTTAGCGTTGTTCATATCTATTCCAAATTTCAAATCGATAATTCAAGTAGTTATCGAGATATTTGATAATGTGACAGACAAACAGACGGACAGAGTTGCACCAGGGTTCCTTTTGTATCTTTTTGGTACGGAACCCTAATGAACTGTTATAAGGACCATCATTCGACGCGAGAGGTGTATCCCCATCCAACAGTTTAAAGAGATGCTTTTTCTAAGCAACTTACATTCGATACCTATAGCCGGTATAGGTAATAAGGTATCATATATATCTTTATAATTATAAGCTAGACCTACGATCTAAAGTAGACTCTGTACGGAAAGAGATGAGTCGTGGAATGCACGAATGTAAGGGAACCCATACATTCTACGACTCTTGCTTTTCCGCACAGACTGTACATGAATTCATAAAAGTTAAGGGTTTATAAAAGGCTTAAGTCATAGGGGTTTTAACCTTTAAAAAAAAGCCTTATTGAGCTCTTAAAAAGGCTATACAATTTAAAAAGCCTATAAGTAGCTTTTCTTGAAACTTTGCTTTTGGGTTTATTAAAATCACTAGCTCTTGGAACCCTATTTAATTAACCCAGCTCTAAAAATAACTCGGTAGTTAAAAGGTTCGAGTCTTTAGTAACACTAATACACTTGCATGTACGAATAGGATAGGGTGTAGGTAGGTACTAATGAGATTATATTCTCTTTGGTAGGTACCTACTTAATGTGCGTTTTATTCCTACCTGCTTTGATTTTGGAGATACAATAATGTACGTAATTTCTTCATTTTTCTGACTCAACTTGTAAACACTTCTAAAATACTTATAAATCGTGAATTCAATTTGTTATTAAAGCAAAATTCTCAGCAACATACGTCTGATGCGCTACGTAAGTAGCATTAAAATAGATTGTTGAAGCATTCGGCATCAATAACTTTGACCTTGACGAGATTAGGTCCTGTTTTGACTGTTATTATCATGAGAGAGTTACCTACACGACGAAAAGTGTTATGTCATCGATTTAAATTAAATTTGTTTGGTATTTATTTTAGTACGTAATTTTAATATAAGTACGTAGGTTTAATGTAGGTACGTACGTAGTACGCTTAGCGTTAGGTTGGTTGGCGTATTGCCAACAATAAATTAAGCGCCTACTGCGATGGTCATAGCAAAATGTTTTGGTATTGATAAAATTATAGGTTGCTTAGTCGGTTTTTAAGGAATACATATTTGGAAAAAATCTATTTCGCCGCGTTATTTTTACGAAGTTTAGACTTTTTGAGTACGCTAAGGGTCTTTAGTGCACTATTTTAGATCCGATCCGATCCAGACAATTAATAATAGCATTAGCATTTCCTAATTTCTATAACTTTATACCAATTCATTCTATATCAAAATATACCTTATTCCATTGCAATAAGTACCAACGCACCAATGCCAGTAAAGTAATCAAACATGCGCAATCGTAGTCTAGTCAAACGCAGTCTGACAGTTCGTGTGAGGTTAATGGTCGACTCGCTCGAAATAGTTTTGATTTTGATAAATATTTATATTCAAAATTCTTCTCAATCATGTAGATTCGCAATATAAAACAGTAATACCCTTTCCATTTTAATATTATGTTGATCCCTAGTACTAGTGACAGGAAGTTAGCAAGGAAATATTGTAAATATATGATGTTTCTTTGTCATGAGAATAGTTTTTCTAATACTTATCGATCGATTACGAAATAGCATTTAGCTTGTTTTGTTAAACAGTGTAAATGATTTTCATTAAAATAGCTAGAGTATACTATCTAAATTTGCGAGAGGCCGTCTCGGCCGGAATAAAGACGCGTTAACTCGAGCTACGCTAACGTGTTATGTGTGAAGTGTTTACTCAATCCGACCTATTCACAGCCAGTTAAATTTGCTTAAAAAAGCCATTAAATTAAAGTGGAGATTCGACGTCGCTACTTGGAAAAAGATAAGGAGAGGTGTGTCTATGTGTAGCTCCTGAGGTCACTTCCATGTATTGTTGCTCGTTTCTGTAAGTACCTGCTCACTTTATTTATTTACTTTTTTGTACCAGTTTATCTACCGGTAAATTTACGCACTATTTCACCTTTTAGTTTGTTTACTCATAGTACAACTTAGTAGGTGTGACTAAACCTCTTACATATTCTTTAGTTCTGTAAAATAGTTATTCTTGTGCTATTAGCTTTATTTATCCTATCCTAAGTAGTTTTAGCAACGAGGTAAAACCAATACTTAAACAAATCATGGTTTAAATACCAGTACTTATTACCTAAATCTGTATTATATTTATTAATTTATTTGGTTTTTAAATTGATTAAGTTATATAAATCAAAGTTGTAAATTAAATTAAAATGATTGAGAGACAAAATTGTAGTATCTTGATCCCTACACTAGGCAAGACCTGTCCCGAGGGAGGCAAAGAAGATTTAACTCACAATTTTTTTAATACCTATTATCTTTTCCACCTGTTCTAACTCTTAAAAAATTCTTTATCTTTTGCTAATATTGTCATGAACCCATTTGAAATGAAATCAAAATAATACAGTATTGAATGTCACTTGATATTTGTGCTGTAAATGTGTAGTTATATTATTAATGAAGGTCAAGTGTGAGTGTGATACTAATTTCCTGTTAGGTTCACTATGGAAGCAATACATAATTATTAATTATGTATGAGTTCTAGAATAGATTGCACTTCATAATGTAATTGTGTATTTATTTAACATTTATTGTGCATAATACAACAATGTACAAATGGTGGACTTAATGAAAAATATTGTTTAGTGGAAAGTAAAAATTTGATTACATAAAAAAAATCTTTAAATTTTATAAAGGCAATAAAATATCTGGGAGGGGAAACAATGCTTCTCTTAAACACGTCATCATCATCATATCAGCCTCTTATCGCCCGCTACTGAGCATAGGCCTCTCTTCGATTGTGCCACTTATCCCGGTCCTGAGCCAATCTCATCACAGAAGTGACTCGCAATCTTCTGAATGTCATCCACCCAATGAGCAAACGGACACCAGGCACTCCTGTCATCTGAAAGTGGCCACCAACCGTTCTGTTGACATTTAGACCCACCTGCCATAACTCTGCCTGGCAACATACTCATATAAATCAAACAAATGTATTAATGACATATAAGAATATAAAGAAAAAAAAAGGTTTCCTCAAATTTTAGTCTGTAACATGTGCCAATGTAAATATGTTGCTAATTAATACATCCTTTTTAGCCAAATGTTGTGTTACCTTAATAACCATAGTCAATCAAATCAATTAACTGTTGGTATTTGAACTCTGAATGCATGGTCCATTAAAGTTCAGATTGATAAATCAAAAGATATTATATTATTGTTGCAATTTATTTTATACTGAAGTAAAAATTTTCATTATTTACTCAATCATTATGTATCCTCGTAAGGTCCAATGTGCATTACAATGTACAATCTAATTCAAACTTTTCAAAAAGTACATAAAGTAGCATTTCTTTTGTTTTCTAAAACAAACGAAAGTCACCCTAATCTATGGTACAAAAAGGTTCAAATAAAAAATAGGGAAATTTTGTATGGTGGGTTATGAGGGTATTGAACTTTAATAACACAAGACTTGAACCACACCTATGCAGTGTTTTGTTATATCAATTTCAGCAAAAACATTTAAAATGATGTCATAAGTATAATAGACTAAACACTACACAATTATAAACTACATAATTCTGATTTAATTGCCTACATTCAATTAAAGGCAATGAGATGAGCGGGAGTCTGGTGGCAATCTGCTGGTGATTCACACATGACTGCATTATCACATACTCACTGGCAATCAGGTTAGATTCCATGTAGTAATGATGTAACTAATAATGCATTTGACATGTTGTAATGATCATTCAGTTATAATAATAACTGAATATAAATATAATGATTTGTTTTGTAATTCTAACATTTCTAGTTACCCATAAGTGTTCTGCTAGTAAGTTTTGTTTTTGTTGTTTTGTTTTATTAACTAAACCTGTTTAATATGATTATAAGTGTTTAAGGCCCAATATGCATGACAATGTACACTCCATTTCAATCTAATTAGAACCTCTCACAAACTGAATAAAGTACCATTTCTTTTGTTTTCATCCCAATTTACTATATAAGAAGGTTTCTTAAAAATAGGAAATTTATTTATAGATAAAATGTACCACAAAGGATCATTATAGAATGACATTGATTATCATATCAAATGTAGTGTAGTTGCATTGTGTTTATAATGCTACTGCTATTCCTTCCTTCCTTATATTATTATCTTTATATAACACAATTTACCTTCTACAATCAAATTTTCTTTTCTAGTTGATAAACTAATGTTAACAGTGTGGCTTAAACGGAACAGAATTAACTTATAGTTGTTCAACAATTTATAGGGAGCGTGCATGAACTGTAGGAGGCAGCACAGGAGCCATCAGATTTTTGGCGCGAGGCGTAAATGTGATGTTTATTGTTCCGATGTAGTCCACAAGATGGCAGAATCTACTATGCACAAGAAAACACGTGACGTGTAAATATAAATGTTTATTGTTCCGATTCAGGCCACAAGATGGCAGACCCTCCAACGCGCACGGTCCCTATTCTGAATGGTAGGACAGTGGTTGGGCATCATTAAAATCTAAAAGTTAACCCAGGCAGAGTTAATTTAGCCAAAGATTTCAAAAGTAAAGAAGGCCCAATCAAAAATTTCAACTGAACATTCTCGTTTGGTGTGCTTCAGTGGAATGCTACAATGCGATTAGTTGATGATTTCGCATCACGCGCGCGATTGCTTGCAACAAGTTGTGTTGGACTGCACTGTGGTGTCACTGACACCATCCTTGGTGCCCGTAAGGCCCGTGTTTACGAAGTAATTTATATATAGTCAACACCCTTATTTGTTGATTTGTGGCAATTAGGTTTTGGGAATTGTCACTTAACTAACAGTGTGGACAATCATACTTAGAATAAATTTATTAAAATTTATTTTTGACTAAAATCGGCAAGCTGGTGGGAAACAACTTCAATAAGTGTTTTACCGCTGCATACTATTACTTATTCTGTGCCACTGCTACACTCAGAATAGATTAATAAGTAAATGTCTTAGAAAATATTTATAAAAACTGTCACTAGTTAGTTAATTCTGATTGAGCCATGCATTTGTGCACATGAACAATCTGACCAAAGAGACATGCACGCATTTGCTGTACCTACGTTTTGGCATGATTGCGTATCCACTATATTGGTCGGGTTGGGGCATAGATATCAGAATACAAGATTTGCCGTCACTGTATTTTAGTTTCGGAAACGCTGTTACCGGCTTTCTATAGGTTGCATAAGTTTGAACGTATTCAATCAGATTAATAAATATTAATATAAACAACATTGATAGCAGATGCAGTACTATCATAATATAGACTGTCAATACAAAAATTTTTGGTCATATAATAGGTGCCACAGTAGCCAGGTCTCAGGGCCTAGGTAAGCATATATGTATTTTACGACCGGTTTGGCCTAGTGGGTAGTGACCCTGCCTACGAAGCTGATGGTCCCGGGTTCAAATCCTGGTAAGGGCATGTATTTGTGTGATGAGCGTGGATATTTGTTCCTGAGTCATGGGTATTTTCTATGTATTTAAGTATTTATAAATATTTATATATTATATATATCGTTGTCTAAGTACCCTCAACACAAGGCTTATTGAGCTTACTGTGGGACTTAGTCAATTTGTGTAATAATGTCCTATAATAATATTTATTTATTTATTTAATATTTATATGGTCATAGTCCTATAAAAATGTAAGTAAGTATATGCAGTTCAGACTCTCATAGAGTCAAATGCTTTGACTCAAGGAATATACAGTGAAACTTGGTTAAGTGGGACCTGGATAAGTGGGAAACCTCCATAGATGGGACTCATGGTGCGGTCCCGACACTTTAGCACTGAATCGCCTCAGTTAGTGAGACAAAACAAACCTCTATAACTGAGATTAGGATTTTGGATTTTATAGTCACTTTTACCTCTGTAATTGAGACAGAGTGTATTTGCCTCTATTACTGAGACTATGTTTGCAAGGATACTTTTCCTCAATTGTTTTTTTAGAATTTTATAGAAATCAACCTCTGTATCTGAAATAACGTCAATCTATGACCTCTTTAACTTCTCGTTTTTTGACTAATTCTTACTTTACCCACAAATTCCGCATCTGGTTAATAGTGTCTAAAAGTCTCCTAGTTTTATTGACTTAGTTTAAATAGTTAAAACTATAGAAACGAAAACTAAAATCTTGATAAGTAACATGAACAACTCAAAATTAATATCCATTATTTAAAAAGTGAGACGCAATATCAAATGTAATGTGACAAAATCTATTCTTTGAAGAATAATTCATAATAAATTGGAAAAAAAATATTTGAATAGACTGAACGTTCACTCAAAGTTATGAAGGACAAGTATTATTTTACCTTATTTTTATTGTTAAAGAATACAACTCATCCATAATGTTTAAAAATAACTTACTAACCACCTCTATAACTGAAACATCCTCTATTTTCACCTCTATTAGTAAAACCCTCTGTGAATGAGACAGAAATTTACTTATACCTGGCTAACTGAGACCCTGGGTAAGTGGAATACCTCTTTAAGTGAGACAAATTGGCAGGTCCCTTGAAGTCTCAGTTATCCAGGTTTCACTGTAAATGTTCTGATTGGCACTAATACGTATAACACTTGTTACATATATTTACAATCCGCCGTAAACAACAAACATCCGTGTTTGCTAATCATTGCTTACTTCTTTCTAAACATTTGTTTAGGAAACAATCGCTAAGCATGTGCAAATCATATCTATTGTTGTGTATGAAACGGAATTATTCCTTTTCATGAAAATTATGTATGTATCTACATCTATTTACAAAAATCATTTAATAATCCTTGTGTGTATATGCGGAAATTGAAATAGAAAGTTTAAAAAAGTTTATAGGTAGGTAATTGCGCGTTGACAGACGTCCGAATCGGTTGTCGCCATCAGAGTAAAGCAGCATATCTCTTGTATTCTGGTATCTGTGAGTTGTCGATTATTTTCCTGAATCACTCGGCTTGTTCCATTTGTCACAGTTCACGTTTGGGCGTCGGGATGGCGAGTATGAGTTCGACGCTCGTCGAGACCGTCTCTATAAACTACGAGGACTTTAACGAGAGCTTCCTTACCTGCGGCACATGTTTATGTTAGTACAAGTTTTTTTTTATATCACCATAGACAAAGGAATAAGATGATGTAACGTAATCCTTATTGCAATGAGATAAGGTAAGCTACCAATGATAAGTGTGTTGATGTTTGTCCAAAAAGGAGCAATATATGGTTAGACTGATTTTGACAGCTGTACTCAATGGTGCTTTAGGGAGGTGTAATTGCTGTAAGTGTGTTTGTCTAGGTTTTGTGGGTGTTATTGACCCGCTTGGAAACCAAACAAATGTAGGTATCACGGTTTGCACCGACGTCTTGTTTTGCTTTAAAAAGCAGTTATACGATTGATTGCTCCAATTTGTACGCATTTTAATTCCTTTGTATATAATATGTTTACGGTGGCAGAAAAGGGTATGGACCGCTAAATGGTTAACGATCATGCTGCCTTAGATGTTTTTAGATCTAGGGGTGTCACATGCACAGAACCGTCCGTTTGGAGGTCTCGCATTGGACACTTTCGAACCACAATAAATATTTACGGTGTTTCTTTAAAAATATATATTTTTATTTGTGGTAGGATAATAATTAATAACATACGACGTCATCTGCATACAGTTCACATTATTAGATAAAGTATTTCGAAATGATTACTCAACACTTGTCAGTATGTGAGAATTCACTTTGTTAACTTAAGTTTAAGGAAAAAATGCAGGCCCTTAATAAGCTAATACTTAAAGACAATTATTGTTACAAGCCAATGAAATGACGTAATTTACTACTAACAAGGCACACCTTATAATTATTTAAGTGTTAAGTATACAGAAATAACTCTGATGTCAAGTAGGTAGTAGTAAAAGCAAAACCTTAATGTTGGTTATGTTGATTGAATGTTAATTACCACTAAGCTACTACTTTTTAAATGTCATCATAAATATATTTTGGGCAGATGTACTTTTAATTTCTTACGGCAGGCAATGTCTGAATTCGAATATCAATATTACTTTTGATGGATTATAAATTAGACAATCACGAAGTTCATTTAGTCCCCTATGGTTTAAATTTACCGACTTTTTTTGTTACATGAATTCAAGTTTGCACACCACCTCATCCGCTCCATCTTGATTAAGATTAGTTTTTGCTTGATACTATTCAATGTAGTTTTAAGTATGTCCCACACAAAAAGCGGCATATTGCTAAGCAAATCAATCTAACATCATTTAGTAGTTGTTTTTGCTGGATAAAACAAAAAGTAATTACGAATGGAAAAAGTGATTTGATGAATAAATTATTTATTTTCAGGCACTTACGACGGCGGTGAGCACACGCCTAAGCTTCTCCAATGCTCACACACGGTTTGCTTACATTGCCTCACTCGAATAGCCGCCTCACAGACCAGAGACGCTGGTAGCTTCCGATGTCCCATCTGCCGCGAACTAATAACTATACCAAGAGGCGGGGTACAAGCGTTACCACCCTCGTTCCTCGTCAATCAGCTTTTAGATTTAATGGCCCGACAGAGAAGAGAAGTCATTCCACAGTGCAGTTCTCATCCTGGTCGCGAGCTGCTATTTTGTGAGACTTGCGACTGCGTTTTCTGTCGACATTGTGCTGACGGGCCACACAGCGACACGCCTTGCGACCATACTGTAGTACCATTCTCTATAGCGTTAAAAAGAATGTCTGAAATTCTACTATATAGAGCAAATGAGTGTTTAAGTAAGCTTGGTTCAGCAAGAGATGCGGTTGCCAGTGAGTTGAGAAGGTTAGAGGCCGCGGCCACTGCAGCTGATGATGCTATAGACAGGCATTTTAATGAATTGAAGGCTGCCTTAGAGAAACGACATAGCGAACTGAAGTCGGCGGCGTCGGCCGCTGCCACGCATAAAAGGAAATTACTTGAAGAACAGTTAAAATTAATAGACGCTGAGAAAACCAAGGTAAGACTAATTCAGATGTGATAAGTTGAATTCTTACTCTTTCAGTGCCATCTTCTACTCTAAATTGGCAATCGGCGATGAACAGTTGTTTTGAGTAGCGATCCCCACATTTGGATATGATAACGAAATATCACATAACATTCAGTTGTTATTCTCAGGTTGAAGCAGAATGTTCAGGCCTCCAACAACAAGTGGAAGTCCGCGAAGTAAGCAGCCGAGCGGCAGCATTAGGCGCTCGGTTAGGAGACGCGGCGGCGCTGGCGGAGCCCCGCGAAAACGCTTTCTTGGCTGTGGACTTTGGCCATAACGATGCTCAGCAGAGATTCGCGGAAGCACTGGCGGAACTTGGGAGAGTAAGGACCAGTACGACGTTTCCTGGCCTGTGTACTTTGCAATTAGGTAAAAATGTCATGAATATGACTTGAGATTTTAAAATTGCAAATGCGATAGTTCTTTAATGTTACTATTATCTTCTTTGATATTGCTGACAGTTATCTCAGAATATTTCATTTTAAATGTGCGCTTATAAGGTGGCTATCTTTAGCATTGAGTAAAATAACAAATTGCAATCCTTAATTACCAGAATCCGGGTGTGTTTGCGGCTTGGAAGTGAGCGTAATTCTCCGCACGGTGGATTATCACGGCGAAGCGCGAAGCACAGGCGGCGACCCCGTCAGTGCGGCCGCCACGTTAGACGATGCGCCTCTACCCTGCACCGTCACGGATCTCGACTCTGGTCACTACAGGTTTGTATCATCCTTTATTTCCAGAATGAGGTTCTGTTTTTGGTTTGAAAGTGTGCGTGAGGCTTCGCACGGTGGACTTTCACGGCGAGGCGAGCACAGGCGGCGATTCCGTCAGCGCAGCCGCTACTTTCGACGATGCGCCGCTGCCCTGCACCGTTACGGATATCGAGTCTGAGCACTACAGGTATATATGATTATTTATTATCAGAATCAGACTGTGCTTGTAGTCTGGAAATAAGCGTGATTTTCTGCTCGGTAGATTACCTTACCACAGGCAAGGCGTGCAGCACAGGCGGCGACTCCATCACTGCGGCTGTCACATTGGAGGATGCGCCTCTGTTCTGCACTGTCACCGACCTTAACTCAGGCTACTACAGGTATATATGTGCGATCATTTGAAAAATGGTTGGTTACAGTTTCGGGGCGGTTTCTAGTGAGAATTCTGCGATGCGGAAATCATAGAGAATATGTGAGGAAAAACGATTGAGCGTTTAATGCGACACGACGATTTCTTTGGAACCACTATTTTGGAAGGTGGGACAGAAAGGATGAAGCATACCCAGAAAGTTACATGGAATAAGTACCTAATCAGAAGACGCTGCATCGATTCCAGCACTGGACACTGGAGATGGAGGCCTTAGTTACTTTTTATATGAAATATATTTCAGTTTATGATGAGGAGATTTTGCAGCACGTAGTTTCATCCTAATATAAAACCAAAAATAGCAAATCCAAAACGTGCAATGCACGGCTCCTACTTTTTAATTCGAGCATGATTGATGGAATTTGATTGTGGTAATTTCCCAGGATCACGTTACGACCTTGGGCGGCGGGTGCGCTGACGGTGCGCGTGCTGGTGTTCTCGCGCGCGGTGCGGGACTCGCCGCTGCGCGCGGACGTGGCGGCCACGGCCGCGCCGCTGCTGCTGTGGGGCGCGCGCGGCGCCGGCAAGGAGCAGCTCAGCCAGCCCGTGGCTGTGGCCAGGTGTGTACACGTTGGGCGCGCTGACGGTGCGCGTGCTGGTGTTCTCGCGCGCGGTGCGGGACTCGCCGCTGCGCGCGGACGTGGCGGCCACGGCCGCGCCGCTGCTGCTGTGGGGCGCGCGCGGCGCCGGCAAGGAGCAGCTCAGCCAGCCCGTGGCTGTGGCCAGGTGTGTACACGTTGGGCGCGCTGACGGTGCGCGTGCTGGTGTTCTCGCGCGCGGTGCGGGACTCGCCGCTGCGCGCGGACGTGGCGGCCACGGCCGCGCCGCTGCTGCTGTGGGGCGCGCGCGGCGCCGGCAAGGAGCAGCTCAGCCAGCCCGTGGCTGTGGCCAGGTGTGTACACGTTGGGCGCGCTGACGGTGCGCGTGCTGGTGTTCTCGCGCGCGGTGCGGGACTCGCCGCTGCGCGCGGACGTGGCGGCCACGGCCGCGCCGCTGCTGCTGTGGGGCGCGCGCGGCGCCGGCAAGGAGCAGCTCAGCCAGCCCGTGGCTGTGGCCAGGTGTGTACACGTTGGGCGCGCTGACGGTGCGCGTGCTGGTGTTCTCGCGCGCGGTGCGGGACTCGCCGCTGCGCGCGGACGTGGCGGCCACGGCCGCGCCGCTGCTGCTGTGGGGCGCGCGCGGCGCCGGCAAGGAGCAGCTCAGCCAGCCCGTGGCTGTGGCCAGGTGTGTACACGTTGGGCGCGCTGACGGTGCGCGTGCTGGTGTTCTCGCGCGCGGTGCGGGACTCGCCGCTGCGCGCGGACGTGGCGGCCACGGCCGCGCCGCTGCTGCTGTGGGGCGCGCGCGGCGCCGGCAAGGAGCAGCTCAGCCAGCCCGTGGCTGTGGCCAGGTGTGTACACGTTGGGCGCGCTGACGGTGCGCGTGCTGGTGTTCTCGCGCGCGGTGCGGGACTCGCCGCTGCGCGCGGACGTGGCGGCCACGGCCGCGCCGCTGCTGCTGTGGGGCGCGCGCGGCGCCGGCAAGGAGCAGCTCAGCCAGCCCGTGGCTGTGGCCAGGTGTGTACACGTTGGGCGCGCTGACGGTGCGCGTGCTGGTGTTCTCGCGCGCGGTGCGGGACTCGCCGCTGCTGCTGTGGGGCGCGCGCGGCGCCGGCAAGGAGCAGCTCAGCCAGCCCGTGGCTGTGGCCAGGTGTGTACACGTTGGGCGCGCTGACGGTGCGCGTGCTGGTGTTCTCGCGCGCGGTGCGGGACTCGCCGCTGCTGCTGTGGGGCGCGCGCGGCGCCGGCAAGGAGCAGCTCAGCCAGCCCGTGGCTGTGGCCAGGTGTGTAGTGTGTACACGTTGGTGGCTAGTTTGCAGAGATTTGTGAAAGCACCAGCGGAACTTGAGAGATTAAAGACAACGCGTATACTAGGAGAGTAAGTGTAATAAATGACTTGCAGTTCATATAGTGCATCTTTTATTCTCACTCTATGCACATAACTTATCTGAAACATCTATGAAGATATTGGCATTGATTTAATTTAAATAATGAATAAATGTTGTCTCAACCGATATATTGGTGTAACGTGCTGGCTGGATGGCCACCCACTTACACTTACACGATAGGCATTTGATTAATGTGCATACATGAAAAAAACTGCTTGCTTTAATAATTAAATTGTTAATTTCTAGTTCAAAAGGCTGGCATTGGGTGCGAGTTGCGACTTATCTAACCCTTAGACTAATAGTACATTACTATAGAGGACGGGAAACGAAGGATAGGGAGACGCGGCCGGATAGGGAGACGCAGCCGGCAACCCCGTTTCCCGCCGAGATTTGTATAGTGCTTTTCTCAAACTTGCAATGAAATAATTTAAAGAAAAGGATGATGATGATGGTGATTGTTTCATGTCTTAATGTGATAGGTTATTCCGTGCGTGGGGTATTGAAGGGGAACAAAAATGTAATTATTTTGGCGCTATCACGCACGCCATTAGGCTTTTTTGCGTTTTTTGTTGATACCGAAAGGGGAACGAAAATTTGATTATTTTTACGCTACGACGCACGGTTTAGGAGATACAGCCCTATAAAGATTTCTGCATGACTGAAAAAAATTAAACTTTTTGGGGCTGTATCTCCTACCGTGCATCGTAGTGCAAAAATAATGAAATTTTTGTTCCCCTTTGAACCCCCGAAATAATATTTAACAAACACAAAAAAGAAAAAATAAGAAAAAAAAAGAAAAAAAAAAGCATACTGACAGAATTTTGCTTATAGGTTTTTTACGGTTGAATGCCAAGACGTGCCATAATTTGACGTTTAAAAACAAAAGAAGTTTGCCTTACAGGCCTCGGTGTGTAAGGCTGTATGAAATTCCTTTACATATCATCTTCATTCATCGCACCTGATATGTAGTATTTCCGGACCTAATTTGAAGTAAGTCATTTCATTACAAGTATGAGAAAATATTATAATTTAATTCGCAGGTGTCCAAAACGCCGCGAGATCTACGTGCTGGACGCGGGGAACTCGCGCGTGATGGTGCTGGACGAAGAAACTTTCGCCTTTAAGTCACACATCGTTAATGAAGGTCAATTTAAACTACTTTTTTCCTATACACAAAACCTAAATAGAGTATTTTGTTTTATCATGTCACACTTCTTCTCGTGTAGATTTGTTCAGACTGTGCAGTACTAGCAGGTAGCGACGCATAATGCTCTGTCCGTTGATGGTCTGTTGCATATCACTCTGTAAACTGTGATAGTTATTTTTTTAGTCACATGAAGCCATACGGCCCTAAGAAGGTGCCCGGGCTTCGTAGGCAAACTGGGTTATATGCTACGTCTTTAAGCTTATCAATAAGAGGCAACGCGATCGCTTTCGCTGGGGACGTTATCTAAATAAGGTATATAACTCACGATCCAGGTTACTAGATTCAACATTTACGACACGGATAATAATATAAAAACCGACCGAGCGTGTTTTTACACAGCATTTCATTTATTCATTCATTTATTTATTTATTAATTTTTTATTTATTTATTGTCCTATAATATTTTTGTGTATGTTCAATATTTGTTTGAAATTGTTTTGTAAATATTCCAGGTTTAGCAGGTCGCAGTTGTACCGGGATCGCGGTGACGGCGGACGGCATAGTTGCTGTCAATTGGCGGACGCGAACACTCACTGAGGTACATTATTAATTTTTTCTACTCGTCGACTGTAATGGTTGAATTAACTATAATTGTGTACTCTTCATCGTCCCAAATCAACTATAACATTCATTTCGATACGCTGTAGTCAACTATAAAAAAATACCAATCACGTGGTGCAACGCTCCCATAGAAAAGACTAAAGGGGCGCGCGGCGCTGGGTCGCGCGTTTATGTATTTTTTACCACATTTTTGTCTCTACTGAGATCCATACTAATTTTCATTAAAAGTCACGAAACAAAAATTACTAATGGTAGTTACATGAGCCTGGATTCTTATGCAAACCGTTGTCGCCAAGATTATGACTCCTCGCCCCTTACGATAATGTGAACTTTACAGTTAAGGAAATAATGTCGAAATTACACTACGGTTTTTATTTTAGAAGATCTTTCGCGCTACGCTACGCGATGCTAGAGCGTGGCGCCAAAGATACAAAGATTGATTAAAATCGAACACAATTTCCCAATTTTTTTAGCGACCGGTCTGTCCTAGTGGGTAGTGGTAGTGACACTGCCTATGAAGCCGATGGTTTTGGGTTCGAATCCCGGTAAGGGCATTTATTTGTGTGATGAGCACAGATATTTGTTCCTGAGTCATGGATGTTTTCTATGTATAAGTATTTGTGTATTATATATATCGTTGTCTGAGTACCCACAACACAAGCCTTCTTGGCTTACCGTGGGACTCATTCAATTTGTGTAAGAATGTCCCTATAATATTTATTTATTTAATTTCGTGCTTCTAATTTGACAGGTAAATGAGATGGCTCCGTCCAGCTCCATACATGTTGCGGTAACTCTGTCAAAAGTTGACGTTTGAAAAATCAGTGACCGTAAAGCATATGGCGTATTACAGCGCCACCGCCATCTGTTTTTTTTCTTTTTTCAGCAGGCAGGGTTTTTTTCTTAGACTTTACCTCTCTATTACTCGTACTATCAATTCACCGGTAGCGCGTAGCCGAGCTACCCACACACACACGAGTTGGACTACCATAGCCCCCTTTGCGAACAGCTCGCGCGGTCACGTGCGCTGCACATCATACTATGAGATGTAGGCTAACATTTCGCTACACCACACACTAACCTCCTTATTCTTTAACGTCTACTAAAGTTAACAAACCGCTAATAATCGTTTGTCCCTTTCCATCATACCAATACGTCGGAAAGGGACAAACGATTATTAGCGGCTTGTTAACTTTAATAGACGTTTATGAATAAGGGGGTAAGTGTTATAAAATTTAACAGGCAGTTGACGATTAAAAGATCTATCTATATGATATTCCGGTTTTAGTAATGTAGACCGAAACCGCTCTGCTCCCTTTTTATAAGTCGCTTTATCTGTTGCGAGCAGTTGAATTGTTTTTTGTGGCTGATATTTGGCTCCCTTATCATTTTGTTACTAATATATCATAACATTGCTACTTTCAGGTGAGCGTAGAAGGTTCAACGCTGCGCACTATCAAGTCGGATCGTCTGGTCGAGCCCGTGTGCGTGGCGTGCGACCCGAACGGTCGGCGACTAGCCGTCGGCGACAACGGCGCGCGATGCGTGTTTTTGTTTGACGCTCATGGGGCGATAGAACGAGAGGTGAGTAGAGTATGTGTGTGTCTGTTGTCCTTTAGGTAAGAATAGGGGAGGTTAATAGAAGTTGCGAATAATGTAAACGAACCACAACGATTCTCTAAGCCTTATTGTCTAGAGGAATCCGTGTGAGTGGCGCACTGTGGGCTGAAATTCGGCTTTCGTTTACATAGAAATCGAAGTTGTTCTTTTTATTATATTATTTTAATCCAATTAAGCTTTATCACACACACGGCGGGAGCAGGCGTGCGCGGATCGGGCGCGTGTGCACGTTTCATTTACGTTGTATTTTATTACAACTAAAATGGACCTTAATACAGACTACGTTGGACCCGCCGCCGAGCATTCACACTGCGCCTTAAGCTTTAGGTTTCGCTCGGCATTGTTATACTATAGTCTAATTTTCAGACGATTTGGCATGAGTGTAGTTTTTTTTTTCTTTAAAAAATTGTATGGAACAGGAACAAAAAATTAATATATTCTCTTGGTACTAGTTTATTAGTAGCTGCGGATATAGGGATAGTCAAAATTCGGACTTAATGTCTAACTCAAAACTACTTTTCTCAAACATGCAATGAAATATTGATGTTATGTTCCTTATAATATAATAGGCTGTGAAGTATGACGTTTCAGGTGCGGCTAGGACAAGAGGTCGT
Organism: Cydia pomonella; assembly: GCF_033807575.1. Taxonomy (NCBI): domain Eukaryota; kingdom Metazoa; phylum Arthropoda; class Insecta; order Lepidoptera; family Tortricidae; genus Cydia; species Cydia pomonella. The sequence goes on from NC_084715.1 coordinate 11,838,154, forward strand.
TAATGGAATTTCATACAAATCTTGCAATCCTAGGCCGGCAAAGTCCTTAGGGTTCCGTAGCCAAAGGGCAAAAAACGGAACCCTTATAGATTCGTCATGTCCGTCTGTCTGTCCGATTCTGTCACAGCCACTTTTTTCCGAAACTATAAGAGCTGTACTGTTCAAACTTGGTAAGTAGATGTATTCTATGAACCGCATTAGGATGTTTACACAAAAATAGAAAAAAAAACAATAAATTTTGGGGGTTCCCCATACTTAGAACTGAAACTCAAAAAAACTTTTTTCATCAAACCCATACGTGTGGAGTATCTATGGATAGGTCTTCAAAAATGATATTGAGGTTTCTAATATCATTTTTTTCTAAAATGAATAGTTTGCGCGAGAGACACTTCCAAAGTGGTAAAATGTGTGTCCCCACCCCCGTAACTTCTAAAATAACAGAATGAAAAATCTAAAAAAAATATATGATATACATTGCCATGTAAACTTCCACCGAAAATTGGTTTGAACGAGATCTAGTAAGTAGTTTTTTTTTAATACGTCATGAAATTTAAAAAAAAAAAATTTTTTTCATCATACCCATACGTGTGGGGTATCTATGGATAGGTCTTCAAAAATGATAGTTAGGTTCCTAATATAATTTTTTTCTAAACTGAATAGTTTGCGCGAGAGACACTTCCAAAGTGGTAAAATGTGTGTCCAAAGTGGTAAAATGTTGAACAAGATCTAGTAAGAAGATTTTTTTTTAATACGTCTTAAATTGTACGGAACCCTTCATGCGCGTGTCCGACTCGCACTTGGCCGCTTTTTTTTAATTTTCATTCCACATAAATTTGTGGCACAGGCATCATGACATTATTGACATTCTGCCACTATGCGTATTAAAAAAAAAAAAGATTTGGTATGTACTTAGTGCAGTTTAATTACATAATAAATCCACATGAACATAACAAATAACACATTATTATCAATTTTTTTTCTTAACTATACATATACACATTGAAATATTAATATTTCACATAAATATTAGGTATCGGTAAAAATGTCTACTCAAACGTGTCTCTAACCGTATAGAAAAAAAGGTTTGGCGGGAAACTTTATAATTCTTCGCTGCAATTCTGTTTTATCGGTTTTATTTTTGTTGTTTGTAATCTTGTTTTTAACCGACTTCAAAAAAGGATGAGGTTCTCAATTCGACTGTTTTTTTTTGTTATAAATAATTCACTGAGTTCGGACGAAACTACCGACGAAGAAATGATTATTGATTGCACCCCACCTGAATTAAGAGCCGAAGCAGAATTGGCTATACAGACCTTGCTGCCGGCAAAATCAAAGGCGAAATATATGGTTACTTATGACAATTTTATAAATTGGAAAACCAAAAAAAAATATGCCCACAGTTTCTCAGAACACGTGTTTTTGGCATATTTTTAAAGAACTGGCAGAAACTAAAAAGTCTTCAACATTGTGGGCATTGTACTCCATGCTTGATGTTTTGTTTACTAAGCATCTTTTAACCCGAAATGCATTGTGTTTTAGTAAACTGTAAATCGACAGTTTCGACTCGAGACTACAACGCTTAATATATAAGTTTAGTTTATCTACATATCTAGCGACAAGTACCTAGTTCTGATTGATTTCTGAGATTGAGAAAAGATTATAATTTCATTTTGGTTGCAACAAATTTACAACAATGACAAGTGTCAATTCTAAAGGTTCGTCCAGAGACCTTTCGTACTTTTTTGAAGTAACATTATAATAAATATAAATGTAGTTTTCTATTAAAACCGAGTTAAAATATAGCGAAATAGTATATACACACGTTAAAAATAAAATTTTGATTTTTTGTTGTTTATTTCATTGCATGTTTGAGAAAAGCACTATACATAACTCGGCGGGAAATATGGGGTTGCCCGCCTCAGACCTATCCGTCTATATGTCTTCGGCCGGCAACCCCTTTCGTCCCGGCCTCTGTATTAATGTACTATATTAGGATGTACGCGTGAGTTCCCTACCAATCCAACGAAACAAAGATTACAGCAAGTAACTGACAGTGGTGCGGAAGAAATATGAAATTTCATAGAGGGAGGAAACTAAGAAGGTTTGAATGTACGTAGTGTCGTAATAATTGTGTTCCAGGTGGGCGGCGGGTCGCTGGGGCTGGTGGGCGGGCTGGCGCTGGCGGGCGACGTGCTGGTGGTGGCGGACGCGGCCGTGCGCGTGTACGACGCCAGCGGCGCGCTGCAGGCCACGCTGGCGCCCGTGCCCAAAGGTATGCCAACCTTATAGCACACTACTTACAGATCATATTCGAGCGGCAGCACTGCACCGCGATACGCTCTCGCTCCTGGTCGTTACCTATCGCGGTGATACGCTGCAGGCCACGATGAGCGCCCGTGCTGTATGAATTTGAACCTTCTGTATAGTGGCTACGTTTCATATTTGAGTAGCAGCGCTGCACCACGCTGCGACTCGTGCCCAAAGGCACTGGGATTCAAATTCTAAGTAATTTGAGCCTTATAACCAATTCATACGTTTCATATCTCAATGCGCTGCAGCGATGGACGTTGCTATTTAAATAAGGAATACAGTGACTGTATAGAAGGCTTAAATTACTCTGACTCTAGTAAGAGTCTCATTGGCTTCAACCGGACGTTGAATAGCTTAGGAATTTGTACCTCGTGTACGGGGGTTATGTTTCATATTTGGGTGGCAGTACAGCACTGCGAAGCGTCCTCGTGACTGGTCTTTATCTACACGCTACAGGCTACGTTGGCACCCACATCTAAAAGTAGGAGGGGGTTTGAACCTTGCATATATGGGTGGCAGCGCTACGCTCGCTTCTAAATTATACGGTACCATTGGTTTTTATTAATCTTTTAACACTAAACTTGACAAAAATATATGTTGTCAAGAATCCGCACATGTTTCGAAGCAAATACGTATGATCGAAGAAGTCAAAAATGATTATAAATTCGCAGACCACTTCAGGTTAAATTAGGAATCACCAATAGCCCACGGAGCACCAGTTAAGAACCACTAGTAACTGTATTTATTGTTTCTTGTACTGGTATTATAACCCCAAAAAGGGGAATAGATATATTTTTTTCATCACAATTGCTCGAAAAAAGATCTTACTTCATGCAGGTGTGCTGAAGGACAAAAGCCTATTATGTTCCCGCGGGAGTTATGGATTGTGAAAAAAAGCTATAACTCCCTAGGGAGTTATAGCTTTTTTTTATTATGGCACTGATTCATTAAATCCAAGTAGCATAAATGAGTTTTACTTTTAAAATACTGACGTTATAATAACATAAACATTTCGTCTTCATCCATTTTAACTTGAAATACACTTTATTTTAACACAAAAGTTAAGTTTTTACATAATTTTCAATCGTGGCTGAATGCCGAATAGGTCTACACTGTGCCTTCGATGCCTCAGGAAATTCCAAAATGGCGGACGAATGTTTGATATGTCACCGTATTTAAGAATTATTTCGCTTAAAATTTAGTTTTTTCTTCGCAAGTGTGATGAAAAACATTGTGTGTAACTCCGGGGGTAAGAATATTGTATACTCGGGTCTTTAATTCCCTCCAGCCTGCGGCTGACCGGCATTACCACCCAAGTATCCAAAATTTCACTTACCCCCCTCGTTGCACAATGTACTATTCTGCTTGTCGACTATAATGGTTGAATTATGATTTCGTATACCAAACTATTACTCTCATTCAACTATAAGATTCATTTCAATACGCTGTAGTCAACTGTAAAAAAATGACCAAAGACGTGCCGCCGCGCTCCCATAGAAAAGACTAAACGGGCGCGGGGCGCGGGGCGGGAGTCGCGCGAGATACTTATCAATTTTGATTAATTATTTAATATTTATAAAAAAATTATTTTAAATGACTAGTAGGAAAAGCATTGTATACAATAGTGATATAATCAAGCTTTTCAATCTCGTACCTTACTTAGGTAACTCAGAAAGCTTCGTTACTTAAACACGGTACTCGATTGAAAAGCTCTCTATTATATCACGATTGTATAAAATACTATTATCTACACACATATCATAAACCCTCTATGATGCCTTGAAAATCCGTAAATAATGGCCAACATTACGATAAACTGTTTTGTTACAACAAATTTCTTATCTGTGATAATGTAGTTATAGCTTCATAACTACATCAAAATCGATTTGGTTATGCATTCAAATTTGGAACATCTCTGAAAAAAAATGCAATTCGATTTGTCCTCTATTCTAATATCGGTCGAGATGCCTTTTTGTTCGAAATGAAATGTCAATTGCATACAATTTTGACATATCTCGCATGTTAGTTTGTATCGAATGATACGGAAATAGGGCCCCGACTCTAGTTTGTCTCTAAATAAAAATAAAAAAATTACATGCGTGAAAAAAGTTTTCATTTACCGCCATTTGACGTACAGTTTATCTTTTAATTAGTTTTAAGTATAAAATCAATAATTAAGGCTGTAATAATTTGGGTTAGTCAATATTTCATAGAAAAAATAGTGTATGTAACTGTACATAATTAGGCATTAAAACACTCGTGTGATATTTTTAAGAAACTCACTTCGTTCGTTTCTTACGCCCACACTCGTGTATTTTAATGCCTTTTATTATGTAGCAGTCACATAATAGTAAATTAGTGTCGAGGACGGGAAGTAGCTACTTGCAGGCTGAGGATTCGTTTTGAACGGACGACCTTGGGAGTCCGTTTAATTGAATCCGAAGCTAGCAAGTAGCCTTCCCTCCGAGTCATATATAGTGCTTTTCTCAAAAATGGTGCAAGAAAACAATTAGTAGACGAATATTAATTTTATTGAAAATAAACACTTACAAGGAAAGGTACCCAACTGTCCGGTTCCGATTTGATTTATATTTATATATGTTATAGAGTAGTCTAAAATAACGGACACGTATTTTTTTTGAGCTGCCCAAACTCAACCTATTGGGAGAAATTGTCCTCCAAAGTACTAAAAAGTTACTAAATCTTCTAACTCCTATAGAAAGAAAGTGATGCTCAAGCAACTTGCTAGTTAATGGCTTGTTTGAGTTTATGTTTGAGAACAGGAAAAAAATGTACACGTGTTTTGTTATATCTGCTTAAACTCAAGTTTTCCTAAAGTTCAGTTTTAACAAGACCCTTGGCGACGGTCAACAGGTAATTGCTTTGTTTATTGATTACAAAAAAGCATCCGACACGCTAGACCACGAGCAGCTATTGCAGGCAATGGATGAATGTGGCATCAGAGGACCCACGAATGGTTCCGCGAATATCTAAACAATAGGACCCTGCGCACGACCATCCACGGGGAGTCGGCAGCCGACGCGCACATCACCCTCGGTGTGCCGACCGGCTCTGTATACGGGCCGGTCGGGTACATCATGCATGTGAACAGCGTGTCGAATGTAGTCCAAAACTGCACAGTTTACATGTACGCGGATGACATGTGCATGTTGTTCGCCGGCAAGGACTTCACAGACATGGTGAGCCGAGTGCAGGTGGATTTTGAGAATGTTATTAAATGGGCCCATGACAATGGAATAATTTTGAACTTAAATAAAACTAAATGTATGCATATATTTTCTCCGTACAACAAAATAGCAAAAACTGTAATAGCCCGGGACATTAATATAATAGGACACTCATATGAATGTTTACATAAAAATAAAAGTAATTGTACCTGTAATAAATTAGAAATAGTAGAGGAATTTAAGTATCTGGGATTATTAATAGATAAACATTTCAATTTCAAACTTCACATAAATCAACTATGCAACAGGCTTAGGTCTATTTTAGGTCAATTTTACCACCTAAATCGAATTGTCAATAAACGCACCTTGCGCATTGTTTACCATGCACTTACTGACGCATTGTTAAGCTATGGACTCGGCTGTTACGGACTAACCTTTAAAACTTATTTGGATAAAATAAAGCTACTTCAGATTAGATTAATTAAATATTTAGTCGGTTATAATACTAGGAAAAAACACAGATATAATTATGATACACTTTTCTCAGCTTGAAAGATACTTCCTGTGCATTGTAAGGTTGTATATTTAAATGTATTACTTAGTTACTACAATGATGTAAAATACCAAGAATAATTAAGCGTGACATTAGGTCTGCTAAGATCATAAGATTGACACAACCGTCAGCAAAAAATGATTATGGTCGAAGAACAAAAGAATATTTGATCCCCAAAATTTATAATGAGGAGGGTACTCATTCTCCTACTTGAAACACCTAAATTAAACATAGGTAGTTTGAAATCAACATTTAAACAGATTTTACTACACAAATATGAAAACTTAACCTAGATACCTAATACTTTCTTACTTATTTTCGGTTGTCAACAAAGTGTTTGTGCCGCTAAAATATTATAATAATTCGTCCTTAATGAACAGCTATCATATCTATCTTGTGTTGTGAAATGGCACGTCAAATCTCACTAGGTTATAGGTATGTTACTATGCTCATAAATCTCATAATGCTACTTAACGTATTACTAAATTTTTAGCGTACCTATTTAGTTTAAGATTATTTTAGAGCGCACCGCCAACAAACTGTTTCACAGTTTGGCGAAAAATTACATTAAGGTACTTAAAATATTGTATTTTTTTTTGTCAAATAAAAAAAAAAGAGTAAAGTAGTATTCTAGATCGCGGCGGCCACATTATACCTAGAGTTTAGAATGTAATTTGCAGGTCGCGGCGGCTACGGCGGCGTGGCGCTGGAGGAGTCGGAGGCGGGGCGCCACATCGTGTGCGTGCGCGCGGCGCGCGGGCGGCCCGCGCTGCTGGTGCTGGAGGCGCGCGCCGGCCGCGTGCTGGCCGCCTGCGAGCTGGCCGAGCGCCGCCCGCGCCGCGTCGCCGGCCTGGCGCTGCTGCCCAACAAGAGGGCTCTGCTGGCCGACTTGGCCGGGAACTGTCTCCGGCTGCACACCTACTGGTGAATGGTAAGTTTTTTTTGTAAATGAAATAGAAGATGCACCTTTTGTAAAGGTCTCGTCGTTCGCCCGTGCTGGTCGTCTCGAATAAGAATGAGATCGGCCCGCCACACACCTTCCGCGCACGCGGCGGCCTATCTATCCGACTGGTACGGCTTCAAAACTAAACTCTAAACCTAACTCTGGTGTTCCTGCAGATCTGGGAACAGTTTCTAAATAAATGTTTACTGATAACAACTAGGTGCTATAAAACATACTACGATTTTACTCAATATTATAATTTCAATATATTGTAGTAATTTTAATGAGATTCCTTATTTGACTATGGGTGTCATCGTAAAACTATTTTTATTTGACCAGGTGAAGTAATACATTGCGTAAGTAGTTTAACTACTACTCCTATAATTTAGGTAATTGAATAGTAACAGCTGTTCAATTATTACATTTTTTTCATTTCAGAATGGAAAGGCGAAGTAAGGGAACGCTTCAAGCTGCCATTAGGCGTATCGCAAACGAATTTCATGCTAGTCGAATATTGCAACGGGGAATCGAACTGAAGGCCATAAGCGTGGGCGGTACTCGTACCAAAGTCAATAGTCGCCGTAAGGCTTCTATCTTATCCATAGACATATATCTAAATAGACGTCGTATTTACCGCGATTTGATATAAAGCGTGAGCATCAATTGATTCTAATCTTTAAGGACACGTTTACATTAGGCTTATAATTTGCGTCTCACAGCGAGCCTCCACCACTGACTGAGCTTAATGTGCCCTAAGCAATCTTTATCAAAATTAAAATCAAATATAGTCAGAAATTTATAAATCCGTGTAAAAAGCCATTTGGTTATCAAAAAACACCCCTTCACACATTCTCGGAAAAGATTAAAAGCTGCACGCAAAGTAGGCGAGTTTAGGTGTTCTACTTAGATATATGTCTGTGATCTTATAATTTACAATGTTCTTTAGTACTTACAGTATTTATTTACGTATTAAGTCGATTAAGTTTTTCACAATCATGTCAAAGAACGAACTGGGTTTTTTCGTTGGTCCTTTAACTTTTTGGTTTTTAATATATTTGGCGTATAGTGATAAGTATTTATATGATTATATAATCGTTTGAAAAATTATGATATTTAAATGCTTCGAAATATTGTTATTGGCGTTAAAAATCTCACTTTTGACTAGTCATTCGACGGTGGCATTTATTGTTATCTAAATTTCGACACTTAATCTCGATGTGAAAGGGCAGATGTAAATTGTCTGCTCAGCACAAATTCATGACAAGGGTGGTGGCAAATTGTGAGACTGAAAAATCCACGCCTCGTTGAGGAGAACAAGAGAATTTATACTCTTATTCGTAATTTGATTCCAAAGATTGCACTAACAACAATACTCTTTAATCTTAACTGGCCATTGAGAACCTTATGCCTTTGCAATAATGTCTACGTGTAAGTTAACACATTCACTGCCAACGTTTTCGTAGCGCTACGCTCGTAGCCGATCCCAGCGTTTTCCTGCTTTGTGGAGGACAGTGACAACGAACAGAGCCCGCCGCGCGGGTTTTCGGCACTCAATGTGTTAACAGTGAGAACGTTGGTAAACGTCTATCACTGAGTATCAAAACTGTTTCGTAACAATAAAAAAATATAGTGCATACTTGCACTAGTGGCCTGGCGGTAAGCGCGTGCGACTTGCAATCTGGAGGTCGCGGGTTCAAACGTCGGCTCGTACCAATGAGTTTTACGGAACTTATGTATCATTTGATATTTACCAGTCGCTTTTCGGTGAAGGAAAATATGGTGAGGTAACCGGACTAATCCCAATAAGGCCTAGTTTATCCTCTGGATTGGAGGGCAGATAGCAGTAACTTTCGTAAAAACTAGTGCCTACGCCGATTCTTGGGATTAGTTGTAAAGCGGACCCCAGGCTCCCATGAGCCGTGGCAAAATGCCGGGATGACGCGAGGAAGATGATGATGACTGCATACTTGCACAAATAATGTGAAGTCTATCAAATAAATATCAATATATTTTATATATATGTAGTCAATATAAGTATTCGTCATAATAAAGAGGTTTGACCTGAAGTTGGTGTCTTCTGGGCGCTGGTTTTTGGAATCAAATTGTAAATAAGAGTATAGTTTCCTAATTAGATTTAAGAACAGAAATAATGGTTAATATGTGAGCAATTTACCATGATCCTTTTTGGTGTTCAAAATTCTAATTTTGAAATGCTTTGCGCACGATATTATCCTATCAGATATTATTACTAAGTATCAAATTTGAAGCAACAAATCAGCTTAAACAAAATGTATCTCATTTTTACATTTAAGAACGTTTTCATCCTTTACTCATTTGCATTGTTTTACCACTTTATTATAAATTTGCTCAATGAATACGGAAACACCATATCACGTAGTTGATGCTTCCATTTTGCTAGTTTAGATGTTAAAGCATTCGTTGTAAAAATAAAATTAATAGAAGATCTGTGGCGTATGTTGGTAGTGTACATCTCTTAAGAAACGGACACTAAGATTAGACTACGGTTTGACCCTTATATCGCCACAGTCACGATAGGACGACAAAATGAAACCACGAAATAGATAACGGCGACCTTAGAGGCCAAATATATCGGAACACAATGTTCCGATTAGGGATGTCATGAATATTCCTATTCGCATCAAATGAAGCGAAAGTTTTGCGAATGCGAATGTGCGCAGGTCGTGTCCTGTCTCTTCGACTCTCGTAGGGGCAGTGCACGCAAACTGTTTCAAAGTAATGCATTTCCACCAGAAGACAGCATTTCCTAATACTATAACATGCCCTTCTAAAGTTACATATGTTTTATGTACTAACAGATTTTTTTTTTTTTTTTCAAATTAGGAACGATAATAACAACTGCATATTCCCTTAAATTCGTATTTGCATTCGGACATTCGCATCCTGGACATTCGGATTCGCATTCATGAATGTGAATTATGTGACATCCCTGGTTCCGATATATCTGTGTGTTCAACACATCGTTATTTATATGGTACCAAAGAGGTATATATTCATCTATTTGATGCTGACTTTACAAAAAATATAATTAATTGCTTCATATTTCCTTCAGGATTGGATCTAGTAAATAACTTAATAATTCGCTGTGGCGCTAAAAGGATTAAACGAATTGGATTTCATCTAGTTGGAGTTGAAAAGTGCACCGTTTTCCTATTATCAGTATTGTTACTTTTTAAACGTACGACCTAATAATTTAATACAAGGGTTCCAGAATAGCGTCTGTTAACTACTTAAACACTACAGTATTAGAAAATAACGTAAAATTTAGAAGGCAACTGTCACCTATAATATAGTATGAATTTTTTGAAATGATTTTTTAATCCGGCCCCTAATCTGTTATACAGTCAAGTGTAAAAATATGGGTGTACACATCTTACTCAATAATATGTCCCATAGCATCTTATTCCAGTGTAATAAGTGCGTAGTACGATACATATTTTTGCACTTGACTGTACAAGTGACAGCGTGAGGGCCTGTGATGCTGAGTGTAATAAAAAATAGATGAGTGTAACAGTTACCACCCTCTGTTAGTCGCCTTCTATTTATCTTTGACCTCCACGACTATCTTAACACGCAATTGTCAACTTTACAAAAATGTTTTAAAGTCCATTTGTACTTTAACCTTTGTCGGCTATAGCCGACTTTGGCGGTCAAAGAGGTAAACTCTTAAAAGGAATAGAACGAAGGTATATAACGGCCCTTCTTTTCTTAAGTGCAATGTCCTTTAAATACCGAATTATTATGATTAATTTAGCTGTAACTATCACCCAATATATATGTGTCTATTTTGTCAAGAGAAAGGAAAGCCATGGATATGACAATACGAAATCAACTAATGACTTGTAATACGTGATATTAATATAATGCATTTAATAAACACCGAATTATACAGTAAGAACACAACCGTGGGTTGCAACGAAATAGCTTTTTTAACCACCTACGTAAGGGCACTTGCACTAGCCAGGGTTAGTCAGAGTTAACCGTTAACACAGGATAACTCCGGGTTTTATTGGTTAATCCCGATGGCGCAAGTGGCCTAGTGGTTTAATCTTTAAAAAATCACTTTGTGATGAAATCTACCTAACGACATGTGTCTATTATCAGTTGTTTTATTGCTTTGTCACGAAATTTGAAGGTTTGTCACTTTTGTAATAGCATTAAGGTTCAAAAATGACAAAGCTTCAAATTTCCTGGCTGAACGTCACATTATGCTTTTCTTTCTAATTAACATGCAATTGTTGCATACTCTTGTACAATATGTAATATTTGTTCAGCTGCTACTTTTTACACTAACCGATACTAATGTAGTACCAGTACAAGCTACAACTCACAAATGTTGTATGTTTGCTTTACTTATGCATAAATGAATTTCAATTGTGTGTTGAGGCAACCATTGGCGTGTGGCGTTTTTAGTCATTCGTTTTGTAATGCAGATCATGTTTTTTTTTCAATAGCTAAAGAGAACATGCATATCAAAAGATATGGTGAAGTAAACATGATAAAGGCAAGAGTTGTCACAGCTTAATGAAATGTTATTCAAATTGTAACAATAAGAAATGTATTACAATACGAGGCTTTTATCTGTTATTAACTAGATTAAATCAAAATATTCATAATAAGAACTTGTAATAACAATCATAATATAAAAAAATATCAAAACCCACTATTATTCGTTGTTAGAAATTGTGATTGTTTTGTACAAATCATTTCGAATCATTCATTTTGGTTAATTGTATTGCTAGTTTTGAAGCGTACTGTTAGTAGGTACCTCGAGGAAACGAGTCAATTATGGGTACACAAGAACTGTGAAAATGGCATTAATATAGAATAATAAGAACCGAATCGCCAAGCAACAGGTCAGGATTTGAGTATTAGTTACTCTTTCATGTTTCGATGGAAAATGAATACCTACAGTTTGTACGCTCAATGAAAACTTTGTGTAGAAGTGACCCCATTTTCAATGCTTTTGAGTACCTATATAAAAATGTTATATATACCCTTTTCAACGTGTGTGTGTTTTTAACTACCTTGACCATCTCAAATTTGTCACGCTGTATACATTTAAGCTTGACGCACACACGTGGGCGGGCGCGTGCGGGTGCATTTTTATGCCCTTCACACATAACGCGGGTCGAGTCGACGGCGCAGTATGAATGCTCAGCAGCAGGTCCTAGTCTGCATTAAGGCCCATTTTATTTGTAACAAAATACAACGTAAATGGCCAAAATAGAATGTGCTGTGTGTGGTCATATAAAACTAGCTGAATAGACGCACCGTGGTCTCGCTGGGTCACGCACCCGACCCGCCCCACTTGTGTGCGTCAAGCTTTGCAACCCAAAACTACTCAGTGAATAAATATGAATGAACGTAATAATGTTAAATAGCACGTGTGGCTTGCTTTCTATTGGGATGTTTCAACAAAGCAAATTATGAAAAAAACCTATTACAATTTATCTAACCAATTTACTTTGGCCACAGTCGACGTCAAACATGTACTATGTAGGTAATCATTTTTCGCCTTATAACGTTGGAATATGGTGCAAAAGTGTTTACATACTTTCGACGTCTACTGCATTTTGTCAAAATGATCAATGATTATCGTCATAAATCGATTTGTTACGATGACGCCCTTATTGTCTTCAATTGTATAAAATAAGGTCTAGTCTCAAATAGTGATCACACTACATTTCCTTCAAAATATGTTTATGTGGAAGTGTTTTTTTTGTCTTAATCTGTTTAAAGAAACACAGAATATTGATAGGACAATATACTATAAGTATCTGTTTTTAGTTAGTTATTAGCGAAATGAAGGTTAGCGCCCGACTGAAATAACCTATAGGTTAAGATTTCTCATGATACCGCCTAAAAATTGGAAAATATCTAAGATACCCTTTCTCCTAGTAACCCAAAAAGCTTTGGTATCTTAGGATAGCGGTGCCGTCATATGTGACGTTCCACGACGAAAAGTGGCGCCGCAATACTAATGCGGGTACTACGCGACGTAAGCCGTGGCCGTACCTTTCGTCGTGGAACGTCACATATACTGGCCGCAATACGGTTGAATAACATCATTAGAACGTCGAATATGTAAATAAAATGGCACGGTTTCCGAGAGGGCGGCGATTGAAGGAACATTGTTTTTGCGTCCGTAATATTACGGAAGCTATATGACGGCACCGCTATCGTAGAAAACTAGAGCTTAAGTGCCACAAATATTTAAAACTTTTCTCATTAGATACTTTGTGTTCTAGCTTTTACATCTACTGCGGATGTAGTCGATGGCAATAGGCAGTCGGTTTAAGTGTAATATACTTCAGAATAGAAATATCTAAATACCTATCTTTTCTTGCAAAATATGTCCGATATTTGTGGCGTTCATAGGGCAGGTAGGTATTATATATTTTGAGCTACGCATAAAACAGGTACATTCAAATTAATAAATATGTATACATTTCATCACCTTAATCCAATGGATACATTATTATGCGACCAATCAAGCATACCTAAATACTAATGCGTGTAGTACTCGTATACACATTAGGTCATCGGGTCTTTATGATGTGTACTTGTATTCCTTGCTCAGGAGTAAGTACCTGCAATAATGGAAAACCTATGATTTTAAGTCAAAGTGAATATTAAAAATTCAGTCGCAAAATATTTAGGGATTACTTAATTACTATTTATGTGAATCGAACCGAGCTCTGTATCAAAAGTAAATGAAAATAACTCTTTAAAAATATTATTTTTGTACTGATTTAAAGTTCCTTTGTTTCTATCTGTCCATTGTTATCTACTGTTACAATAAAAGTATAACGTGATAGGCTGTAGTTTCAGAAAGGATTCGTATTACGGCTACTATACCATTAATAATTATATAAGTCAGCTTGTACTTGTATGTATATTTGTTATAACTTGATAATGTACACTTCAGTCGATATCCGTTAGATTTAGCGCATGATCAAGCTCGAGTTTTTATTCATGGAATGGCAAGCAATCTCAGATTAACACTGTTATAGGCCATCGCGACGCATGGAGGATGTCTTTGTATTATAAATATAAACCATTCTATGAATCTCTTATTAGAATAATTTAAGAAAAATATGTTACACCCTGTTACCGTTCTAAAGACGGTGTGCCGTCAACAATATTTTTTGATTTAAATTACATTCTTAACGCACCCAATAAAGTCTTCATTATGAAATATGCATTAAAAATACTTTTTTGCGCAATGTTAAATTATTAAAATTTAATTCGATATTGCATCTAAAATAGTAAACATACATTTGACGTCAACTGATTGTCTTTTATTATAGTCACGGTGTTTGAATGTTGAGCCATTGCTTTTGCATTACATTGGACACTTCATAGCATATAAGTATTGAAAAACCAAATTGGTACACTAAAAGACCGTACGTTTATTGTAACATTTGAACAAAAATTCTATAAACGGCATAAGCCTCTTGCTAAATTGTTTGGGTCATGTTGAATGATTTTACATAAATATATCAAACGTCCAACACCTAAAGCTCTGGTTTCCTCGGATAGCGCTACCGTCATATAGCGGCCGTCCCCATACAAAATAATACGGCTGGATGGAGTAGTATTATGGAGACGAATGCTATATGACGGTACCGCTATCCTAGGAAACCAAAGCTTAAATGAATTTATTTCTAACAGCTCCTTCACACTGTTTTAGATAATTCAGATCAGTTAGAGAATTACGAAGATAGTTGCACCGAATAGCATTGAGGTGGTGTGAAGGGGCTACGCGTAGTGCATCCGTCACAAATGCATCCGCCACTGCCTTGTAACTCACGTGCATTTTTAGAAATATTCAAGATGTTGATCGTCTTAATAGAAGTCACAATATACCTAAACTTAATGTTAAGGCAAAATAGAGCAAAATTGTAATTACATAATCTTAATATAAATACAGTTGCAACAGCAGATTGGTACAAAATGTAAGATTTAACAGAAGCATATGAAGATAATTATTTTTATGCCATAGCGAAACAGATATTTAGATTGGTAGTAAAGAGTACTTGTTAATTTAAAAAAAGAAACTATTTTGGCATCAATATTTTATAATAATTAAAAAGGAATTGAGTAAACGCACTGTTTATTGTAATGTCAATGCTCTTTGTTTGTCAAAAGCTGTGAAACTGTACTTAATTTGTAAATCACGAAGTATCTCAGTGTACTTGTTGATGGTCACTTTTGTGAGAGATGGTGACGTTAATAAATCCTGTAAAGGTACATAATTACTACTGTGTTTTCTTTTCTACATTTACACATTTATAGTAGTGATGTTACTATGTCATCATAGTAGTTAAACCGAAAGTGCAATTACATATCCTTTCCCTGTAAAAAAATAACAAAATTTACCTACTTCTTTATGTACGCAGTTGAAACTAATTGGCAACTTTCCACTTCCAGACCTTTGTTATGACAACATTAAGTACCTATGTTTCGTCCCATCTGTAGGCAGTATACCGTATCTGGCTCGCGTCGCGCCGCTCCTGTGCTAGGCCTACTACCTACTAAAGTGCTACCGTGGTACTGCCTAATAAAAATAGTTAATTTGATGCAAAATATGCATAATTTACAAGCTTTTATTTATTTTCCATAGAAAACATTGACTCACCTAAATGTATAAGAAATGACTGCAGATTTTTTTCGGGATTGGCCCTATATTAAAACTTGTTCAGTATGACCTACATATTCACCCCTTAAAGTTTGGTCAGTAATAACAAAAGCATCCTGTATTAATTTAAATTAAACATAGGAAACACAATACATGAAACATTATCGAAGGAAAAAGTGACCAAGGCGCTGGGCACTCCAGGCGTAGGTCACTTGTTCTTTCGTATGACATTTATTTGAGTTACACTTATTACCACAGCGAGGGTGCTAAATCATGTATTAAATTATAACAGATATGCATTGTCGAACATAAAATTATGGCAGTATGCGCCATACATTTTACTTGATTGAAAATCCCCATCGCAAAATGGTAGTTAACTGAGATTATTATATATTAACACAAATAAAAATCAATACGTTATGGGAATCACTTTATTGAGAAAATAGAAACATCCAGACTCAAATCTCCATAATAATTCTTTGGGCTTGATCGAGATGAAAGTATAATGCACCGTGTTTTTATTAAATTCCGTTAACTCCGGAGTATGGGTAAGTACGTTTAAGGAAAGTAAATGGCATAGTTAATTTTCCAAAAAAAATAATGTTTTTTGTAATATTTTATTTCATTTTTATAAAAAGGAAATTAAATGTTGCATATAGCGTTGTTGTAACACGGGCATTACATTTAATGAAATCAAACAAGATTGAGAACTGTGACATATCAATGTCATTTCGAACAATCGTCCGAGATAGTATTTTCGCTTAGTAGCAAATGTACACACTCGTACTAAACACTAATCAATATGTAAACAGGCCCTAAGGCAAGTGCATACGCTTGTAAGGGCCTTATAAAATAAAAATAAATTATTGATTATCTCCGAAATTGAGTTAATTAGAATACCGGTGTCTTTGAGAAAGTTACTTAATTTAAGCTCAGGAATGCACCCTTGAAATTAACGGGAAATAAAAACACGGTGTATAAATGCCATATCTACCGACCCCCATGCTTGGGCCTCGGGTCACAAGAATAAATGTCAAACATGTTTGTTTTGTTGCTTATAATATAATACTTCATAATGTTGTAGGTCGCATACATTACTTAAAAACGGAAAATCAGAAAGAGTACTAACCCGAACGCTACTAAAATAAGTTGTCGTTTGAAAAATATTCAATAACGTACAAGCTAGAGTCAGACCAAGCTAAGTTGGCAACGATTTTGATAGCCTAGCATGTGCAAGTGTTAAGTAAACGTCATCATTTCATAGAAGATTGATGTTTAAAATAACACTTGCACTGTCTGGGCTGTCAAAATCGCAACCAACTTATCTTGGTCTGACTACGAATTTCGTCTAAGGTGAGGAGTGCTTAAGTAAAATTAACTTTAATACGCTAAAATTTACGTTTAATATGATTCACGTGTAATAAAAAATAGTCATACATTTATATAGGCAAGTTTCGTTACACAGTGAAATCGATTAAAGTGTAGACGAATTAAAATTCTTAACTATGTATCATCAAATTCTAGTGTCACTCGTTGCCAATGTACGTTTCCTCTGGAAACTTATTTTATGGTATTTAAAACCAAACATGCATTTTTGTGGTAATTATAAGCAATTTGTTTATGAACATGCTTAGTAAAGCATGTTTGTAGAACGTAATATACGTATAACATTTGGACACAAAAAACTTCACAAAAAATTGAATCACCCTTATATATTTTAATTGATCATAATTATATATCTGCTTTTTCATACACAGTAATCGTGCAATGATAAACAACTATGCATACGTGAAATTTGCGTGTTAATACTCATTCAACGTAATAATAAGTCATTTCGTAAATACAAACATGATATTTATCAGACTTTTGCACGCTAATTGAGAAATTAGTAGTTAATTTTGGTCTTATATTATAGGAACAACAATTTTATATAAAATAGTCTTTAGTCTGCCCATAACTAAAATTACTCGTAACTGTACAGTATCTAAAACAAATAAATGTTACATTGGAACTTTTTCACAGCGTATACGTACCACAAGGACTGTCAGGCCATAAATATACTTAAATATAAAATAAGTTTTATTGCAATACATTAAAGTTTAAAATATACGCCGGTTGGATGTAGGTATATAAAGGACCTTCTCGCTGACCACAAGAGACTTATGAGTTATGACTGTCTGTATAAACACGTTATTGCGGTCGAATTTCTTTGCAGATTAATCGAACACTCCACCGAACACTGTCTATGACCGTAATATGATAAGATTCATATACTAGCCGTGTCTTATCCAACCTCGACATTGGCAGAATCATCAACACCTTGATGGAGCCATAACACGAAAAATTTATTGATTGAAATAATATGATGCCTACCCTTGACATTTTACTTTAAACTCGCTGCACATTATACAACGTCTATAAAATATAACAGTGTAAGTTTAAGATGTTTGAAGAAATACTTCCCGTTTTCGAGAAATTATAAAGAACCACTATTCCCAAGATGAACAAAATATATGAAATGCAGTTGAGATCGTAATAATATTTTCGAATTTTTAATTAACATTCAATACAGTTACATAATACATACTTACACTCCACTTTTCACCAATATCTGTGTAAAATTATATAAAAAATACTTTTTGTGACAATAAATGCAATAGACTAAGAGAATTGGTTAGTAATTCCAATTGCTTGGAAGCACAGGCGAGTCGACTGCTCAATACACTCCGATGTCAAGGTTAGTCTGTTTCTAAGGCCCAATTGCATTTGAAAAAGTGTAAAGTAGTTACTATATGTTGCTCCCTTTTCTAGTGATACCTAAGTGGCACAGTCGCAGCAGAACTGAACTGTCAAATCTTGCCATTCGTCTTATCACCTCATGGTTTGTCGCGGTAGCCAACCTTCCGACACTTTCTCAAGTACAATTGGGCACCTGGGCATCCGAAACGCCTGATGCTCGTTAGCACACATGATCAATGACGATATTGGTAAAGCTACTTTCCAAACTTTGCAAGCGTTTGCTTGCATTCTTGTATGGTTTTATTTAACCGTTCGGTCGTAGCCGACGTTTGTCTCGTGGCCAGCAGGCGCGTGCAGCTGTCTATCGTAGTCTGATACCCGCACACGTTGTGGAGTATCCTCACCACTTTTTCACCGCAGACGAATAGGTATTTCCCGCTCGCGTCGAATTTCATGTGATTAATTAGGCCTGCAACAGAAATATTAACCTTAACTCGTATTAAAGCATATCTGGCGTCTGGCGTGATTAGTCCATGGTTTTTTCAATGTAATTAAATCTGTAATGCATGACTAGAAATTAGTGATTATGAAAAGGTAATAAATGTAATTGAAAGTACTACTTTATAGAGGCGATTGCTTTTCATTGATTGGTTTTACGCCTTTTACAATGTTATAAGACGCATAAAGTGCAACTAAGTAGTTGGCAGGTATATGACACGTATTTATAGGTTTATGTTCCAATACAGTTCAAAATTGCAATCGTAACAAAATAAAAAGAATAACGAGATAAAATTTGAGACCAGTAGGCCTAGGATGGTCGGCTCTTTATCATTTGTCACCATGCCTGTCACGTTCTAACAAGTATGTAAGTGCGAAAGTGACGGACATCGTGACAAGTGATAAAAATTGAACCATGCTGCCACCACAGGAGGGCTAGGATGGTCGGCGTTTTGTCATTTTTCGCCATGCCTGTCACGTTCTAACAAGCATGTAAGGTAAGCGCGAAAGTCACGGGCATAGTGACAAATGATAAATATGGAACCATGCTGCCACCGCAGCAATTTAAGTTTTCTTCTAAGTATGATAAGTTTATGATGTGTATAAAACAAATTAAAAAATCAACGAAACATAGTTATATAAATGAAGATTCCATATTCAGGTCCAAAACTGAGACAATTGAAGAAAAAACATTTCTTCTGTTTCCGTCATATAAATCAACGTAGTTCATCATGTCATGAATGTGTGTTCTGACATAGTTCACGAGCAAGTGCGATAAAACACTTGCATGTGTCACTTTTGTTGACAACAAGGCGAAAATAATCCGTTAGCAATATTCAAATAAGCAACTTTCGCTTGGCAGCTAAAGCAGCCGTTGTACGGCAGACATCAGGCCATTCAGGCCAGCTCTGTCGTACAACGGTTTCTATCGATCAATAGCGTTCTGGCGAAAATCTTATCCGATGACCGTTTTTGAACAAATTTCGGCAACATCAAAACACGAAATGTGCATCGTAAAATGTCTAAACACTTTTGCGTTAAGGTTGCCGTAGGCATTAATAGGTAGCCGTTAGGTATCCATAGTTTTATTTTGTATGTAGACATAGGCAAGGCACAGACAAATAATGTAGTAGTTAGGAGAATTAGATTAAGTAAAAGTGGCACCATCTTACCGGGCACTACCTAAAGGTTAGTGCGCCATCGCTCGAAACCATGCTGCTATACCTTTAGCCTTTGATCTATTAGTTGGGGCCACTTTTTGATATTTAAACTTAACAAATTGAACACATATCAGTGAAAGAATACGGATCAAAGTCAAAAGGCGTTCTAAAAGTTATCATTATGTGTCGAAAGATGGCAGTAAATGTACGTCACTACAAAGTTTTCTTTGACAATACACCTCTATTTCAAATTCTCTTTTCTTAAAGCTATTAAATAAAACAAAATATTGCTAAAGAAATATAACTATAGGCGGTATTTATATCACTATCCTGTTAAAGAGCAATTTTATAAGATATTTCAACAAAATTCATCAGAATGAAACAGGAGTTGCAACAATTTATAGCCTTAGGATAACTGAAACTAATGGCGTTGAAACTCTAGGTCCATGGGGTCCCAGCGCGCACAAGTTTTTTGGAGAAATCGCGAAACGTCTGGTTGACGTAACTGGTGACCGAAGAGCTGGCGGCTTCTTCGCACAACGTATCAGTATTGCGATACAACGAGGAAATGCCGCCAGCATCCTTGGTACAATGCCTCAAGGGCCTATTTTAGATATAAGCTAGTTATAGTAATCATCTGTATATATCCATTATGTATATTGTTATTGTCAATAAATATTTTTTACTATTTATGGTAGGTATATATTTACCATATATATATTTCACTTCCATTCTATAGCAGTGGTACGTCATTTGGTTTCACACGGTTCGCGTGTGACAATACACAGAATGACAGGTTGTTGCCAAGAAGGGCCCAGGCAACGGTTAAACGTAGATAAGTACGTACATTTCGCAAACAATTTAGTTTGAATTAATCCAACGCCATTTAATTTGAAGATTTATTTTTCCAATAACTAAAAAAATTGACAATATGCCAAAAAATCCATTTTATTCCAAAAATGCCTTACATGATTATGGAAAAGAACTGATACTCTTCAAACTGCTGGATCGATTTCTATCAAACATAGCTAAGAACCACCGCAAGAAAACTCACTTACACGTATAAAAACCCGCATCAAAATCGATCCTTCCGTTGGAGAGCTACGATGCCACAGACATTGGCATCAAACATGTAACACCCCTCTTATTGCATCGGGGGTTAATAATAGACTACAAGCAGGTACCTACTTAATCCAAGACAACCCTCAAAATGTCAAAGATTACATATGCGATTTTACATGCAATAACAATTCTAAGGCGACCAAAAACAATACTGACATTTGTAGAAATAGACTGCGTGACTAGACACTGTTGTGACTATGACTATGTTTCGACTCATTTTGTCCCCTATACTTACTATTAAAACAATACAAAAACACAAGCAATTATCATAAAAAACAATTATCATAAAAACTATAATGTGGGCTCGTGTGTGTACTAATTGCAAACACTGAGGACGGCTTTATGCCCTTCCGTCCGGCAAGGCAAGGACGTCTTTATTTGTACTTATTGTATACCCGACACGTCCTGGCCGTCTCTTTTCAATCGCTACCCGAATGATTAGAAATCGAGTGAGAGAACCATTGTAAAGTGACCTCCGAGATAAGAGTAATATCTTCTTTTTCATTCTGTCATAGGTACTAGTACTAGGAAGTATCCTTTAGTGTCAAACCGAGTAAGTAGGTGCATCGGGGTAACTTCGAAAGCGGAGATAAGTTTGAAAATGGCAAATATCCAATAGGTTAGGCCAACAATCAGCTTCTCCATGTTATGCCTTGGAAATTAACCAGCAATAAATATAATGTGTCCGGTTCCAATGCTTGAAGCTCGTAAATTGTGGAGATCGTAAGTGATGATGTGGAGTTCGTTTAAAAAGCATAAGAGTACTATTTAACTTATACTGGTTGGCTGAAGCCTGCGACTCGCCATTGTTCAAAGCGGTTGTAATATTACCCCTGATAACATAGGATGAGATATCGACGTCGGCGTAGGTATAGATAAAGGAGCCTTGACTGCCCGCTCAATAAATGCAGTCTTCCTATAGCCTCGAGAGTTAAAAATACATACAAACGTTATTGATTTTGGCCGGGGCTTCGACTGGAACTGAGTTAATTGGTTAATAATTTACTTAGGAAAATTGAAAGGGAAAAATCCGATACAAGTAAAACAATTAAGACGGTATCTTCGTCATGAATCAAGTCTTCGTCATAATTTTGTTGGCGACATCGTTATGATGCACATGGCAAATGCAGGTAATTAATATTTTATGAGTTACCTATATTAAAAACCTGATCTGTTGGATTTATTCTATTTTTTACTTCTAAAACACTGTTATTTATAACGAATCAGTTTTATAAGGTGGCACCACCATTCTCCACGTAGCAAACTCTCGAACCTATAAATACATGAAAGATGAACACTATAATTTTATTAAGAGACTATCTGAGAAAGTTAATTATTATGTTTACTTGTTAACATTATGGAACTAAAACTAATGTGACGCTATGTACGTACAACAATATTATTGAGAAATAAAACGAAAATTCAAACTGCTAGATTTGTATGGAAATTAGACACTATCAGACTTTAATAATTTATCGTCAATGGAATTGATAAATATCATGCGATAGCCCGACTTGCCCGAGTGCAAGCAATAATATAGATGACCTACAACAGGTTTATACCTATACCTAGTAAGTGATATTTATAGTAAATGATGCGACCCAATACTTTCTAATAAATTACCATATGTGTATCATTTTCAGGGTTGTGCGTAATTGATTATCACTCACGTGCTTGATATTTATCAGTGCCTTCTATTATTACATGTAATAAAATAAGGGTGACCGCTGGTAACTACAGCTACCAAAAGCATGTCAGTGAATAGTACATACTTATACAGGTAATTTTATACTTAAAAAGAGGCACCCACCTGATTTTTGTAAAATAACTTGTGCTACTGAATAAATCATTTTTTATTTTTTATTTATTTTATTTATTATTTATACAGTAATACAGTATGGCTACCAATATATTTTGTTGTAATTTTATTTGATATTTCCCGAAAAACGTTTGCATCAACGTCTACGGGTTTATTTGACTGGTCAAAGTAACGGATCGTGACCTGAACATTTCTAGCCCACATAATTTCATAACAAAAACCTTTTGTTCTTGACCTGACCTTCAGCTATAAGTATATTGTAATTTGCTGATGCCTTGCTAAAATGTGATATACTTACTGTTTTTTTATTACCGATACCGTAATCTATGTGCAAAAACTGCGCCTATAAAGTTTATCGTTATGCTAGTAACGTTAATATATTCAAAAATTATAATTAGTCTTATAAAGTAGTCTATTTTTGCCGAGCGAGGTCGTGAGTGCTCGATGCTCGAATTTAGGCATTTCCTCTATTCTTACTACGTAACGATCTCGATCTCATAACACAGACTCACGGGAGTGATTTGTTTACCTATTGAGATAAATTATTAGGTGCTTCGCTTCGATTTGCCTGTTTCATATAATTCATTCACTGGACTCTATTTTTTTTGGGATGATTGTAATAATAGTTACCTACGTTTAATAGTTAACTAGTTTACCTACGAGTAAAAAATCTCTCATATAAGATCAATCTTTAAGTTTTTTGACATACTACATTGTTCCCATTGTACGTACTCAAAGAGTTAGTCAATTCGTAAGAACTGGTACAATTAGCAGAATTAGCTAAGCGAATAACAGTAATCAGAAAGCTCTGTTCCCTTAGAAACGTATTTTTGCTGCTGACTGTAGGTAAAGTCACCTGTAATAACATGCACAAAGAAGTGCGCAAAGACATGATACAGTCATATAGCTCTAAAAATAAGATTATATATGATACTTTGCAAGACATTATTAATTTCATTTATTACAATGCGACTATACGAGGATATACACTAATCTGTCGATATCTGCATAAAGTCCACAGACAGCGCCAGCTCTTTTGGGTCAGTCCGTAAATAGGTTACGATAATATAGAGATGGGCCAAATATGGAGTTTGCCTTATACAAATATATATTCGGTTCAGATTTTATCGAACCGAATATTCGGCCGAATTATTCGGTTCATCTGCAAACATAGGCAATCCCTAGAAACAAATGGATCACAAGGCAAGGGACTCGCAAAAAAAACTTTCAACACTCCAAATAATCAAAACATCCTATGGATTCAACATGTCTCATGTGTTTTAATGAAAACGGGAAAAAGTAGCCTAATGGAAGAGAGTACTTGAAAAGTTCTGGACGAGTTTTCATTTTACAGTGTTGCAACAATATAAACACAATAAAATATATTTGCCGAATATTTGGCTCTTCGACCGAATAATTCGGCCGAATACGAACATTGGAAAACTTGCCGAATATGACGAATAGAGAATATTCGGCCCATCTTTACGTTAATATATGCATACGAGTGTGTTGTGTTCATCTCCCGCAAACTTGGAAGTCGATCAATTATCTAGAATTATTTATCATGTTTACGCAACACTTACGTATTGTATGTATCCACTTAGAACATGTATACCGTTTTACACGTGTATCATGATAAAACCACCTATAATAATGAGTGTGATGGGAGATACTTCACTTAATAAAATTGCTAAGTAATGACACCGTTGGCCTCAGGAGATTTAGGTAACTATTCTTGTAGGTAAATCGAGTCGTAAATTACTGTGCACAGGTAGTCTTTAGACACGAAAGGACAACAGTTCGTTTTTTTTTAACAATCAAGGAAAGATTTTCCGCTTTATTTTGCTCCTCTGATTGCTTCTTATGAGCTAAATCTATTCGGCAATCTCTCGACAAAGGTATTTTTAGGGTTCCGTAGCCAAATGGCAAAAGACGGAACCCTTATAGATTCGTCATGTCCGTCTGTCTGCCCGATTCTGTCACAGCCACTTTTTTTTTAAGTTTGTCATCTGACCTTCCAAGGCCAAGGGAAACTAGACCTTATTAAGATTAATGAGGTTTTCTCACGATGATCAAGTTTAATCTATATTGCTCCGACATTGAAGTTTATTAGAATGGGGGGTCCCGTCCCTTCCACAGTGCTCTTGCAGTGAACAGTGAAACGAAATTGGGCCTCGCTCATTGGATTCTTTGGTACTGACAGATACAGACGACCTTTTAGAGACAACACACTTTTTAAGTCAACGCTTATGCAAGAAAAATAGACTATTACACTAATAAGGCATTAATAACAAAACTTAAACCGGTGACCCATTCATAATATGTATACATATTATATTATACAGATTGGTTACAAGAACATGACGCAGATTCAAGATCATATGAATTTTACTTAAAAACAAGCACATGGCCCCATAAAGGTTTTAAATTTTTCCTTGTTAATGTTGTGTTGACTAATGGTCAGACTCCCAGAAGGAAAAAACATATAGTCCTTGCGTGAATATTGTGAAAATTAATTCGTAGAAAAGTATATAAGACAAATTAATTTTAAGAAAATTTGGATATGAAACGCTCTGGAAAAATATATACAAAGTGTATGCATATTCGACGTCAATAAAATGACTTGATTTTTATAATTTGAAATGAAATAAATCAATACTATTTCTTCTGTGTTCGTCGTTTCGCCGTGACTGTAAATCGTGAACAATCGCAATGTTGCTATATGATATGCATATGACACGGTCAAGGGCTATGTTAGCTGCCTCTGCATAAAAGAAAAACTTTCTTGATGTGTCAGACCACCTTGAAATGGATCTGCCCTCGATTTAACTCAGCATATTTTTTCTACATTTTCTAAGTAGCTATAAAATATTGAATACATCCTAAGACTGTTTCGAACTGTTCCTAATTTAGTTGAAACTAATAAAGTAGATTTAATACCAATAAAAAAATGTAACTGGTAGTAACTTCAGAGGTGCCTCCTCGCATAATAAATTACGATTCATTTTAATACTGACCACAATTAATTTTTAATTTGGGGACCTGACTCACCTAACCTACTTCAGACTAAAGCGTTAACTAGTGACAAAGTTGAACGTTGCACAACGTCGTTTTCACTAGTTTATTATGTGAAACTATAACAGGTTTTGGCAACATAATACGCCTTTGAAAATAGTTAATTTTCTAACCGCGCCCGCCGTCGCAAAGTGAACCAAATCAGCCAAATTAATAGTAAATAATACGTCAAATTAGAAGCCAAATACAAGATAACATCAACCATAAAATATAAGTACTAACGTTCACGTCTATAAAGTTTGCCAAGCGTTTTTTATTGCGTATTACTTACGTCACAACATAAAACACACGAGTAGTGACCTCAGACAAGCTACTTGGAGATGATCCATGACCATGACAAGCTTAACTCCATTAGATTCGAAGAATATATTTATGAAGATAAATTCGGAGCTAGGCTTTTATAAACAAATATAATATATATTTTTTTACATTATTACACAAATTGACTAAGTCCCACAGTAAGCTCAATAAGACTTGTGTTGAGGGTACTTAGACAACGATATATATAATATATAAATATTTATAAATACTTAAATACATAGAAAACACCCATGACTCAGGAACAAATATCCATGCTCATCACACGAATAAATGCCCTTACCAGGATTTGAACCCGGGACCATCAGCTTCGTAGGCAGGATCACTACCCACTAGGCCAAACCGGTCGTCATTAAATATAATAATAATAATTCAGCCTATATACGTCCCACTGCTGGGCACAGGCCTCCTCTCATGCGCGAGAGGGCTCGGGCTATAGTCCCCACGCTAGCCCAATGCGGATTGGGGACTTCACATACACCTTTGAATTTCTTCGCAGATGTATGCAGGTTTCCTCACGATGTTTTCCTTCACCGAAAAGCTAGTGTTAAATATCAAATGATATTTCGTACATAAGTTCCGAAAAACTCATTGGTACGAGCCAGGATTTGAACCCACGACCTCCGGATTGAAAGTCGGACGTCATATCCACTCGGCCACCACCGCTTATTTAAACACAAATTCCTACAAATACCAAATTTTGCTGTATTCCATTGCACTCAATCGCAATCATATCAGAGGTCAACGTGGACTACGTGGAGGGCACTACTTATGGATAAAATATAAGGAAGTAAAAATTAATTGGATTGGATTTCGTGTCGATTCAGTAAAAGTCTTATTAAATTGAATTGTTGACTCTACGTTCGTAAAAATGTACATAGATATTAGATATAGGCTTCAATTACAGGTTTCGGCTTTCAAGATCTCCATGACGCTTATTCATAACATTTTGAATCAATTTTAACAAGTCTTTGTAATAAGTTGTTGCCAAAACTCGCCCTAGCTACATATCTAAATTCGCTAAACTTTGTCAATTTTTTTATTATTATTTATTTATTAATAAAACTTAAATCTATCATTACAGGTTTAGCCTAATGCGATAGACAAGCGAGAAACCAATAATCAGAGTTATTGACAATATAATTATAAACTTAACCTAATGTTAACATTGCAGCCTTTGTGAGATCATTCAGAGAGCACGTAAATATGTCCAACTTCATATTGATTTAAGTTTTATATTTTCGAGTGAGTAGATATTTTCACATCACACTATACATCTGCTTGTGTTTGACGCGGACTGTACATTCTAATAATAGATTGCTAAGTACATGCACCTCATTAAAAACTTCCACATGAAAAACTAGGTCATCTAGTCGTGTTTAGTATTAAACTAAACCGTGAATTATTCAATCGACTTTTTTTATATTATTCATGAGTATAATTACAATTACAGCTGTTATGGCAACTGACATCAACAAAAACTTAGCTTTTATTGCCGGTTGCTTGGTTGGATTTTACAATGTATAATTACATAGATATACTCAATTACCTATGTGTATATTAATAAAACTACAAACGCTATTTACAGGAAGCGAACAATTTTATCTGATACGATTATATAGAATCGATGAATTGAAAAAGCTAGTTATCGATTTTACTTATACCAAGACTGATTATTGTTAATTTACTTTTTTTGGTTGTACCAGCAGTCGATATCTTATATTATAGTCTTATACTTGAGTAGGAAGGTAGAATAACGGGTTGGCTTAAAATATTGAGAAGTTTTATTTTTGAACACACAAAAAAAAAGCTATTAGTTTTTGGATTATATAATGACGAACTGGAGCATATTCGACATTATAAGCAAACACGATAATACCTATAACATAAAGTCCACCTTAGATTTTTTGTAGTGTTTTCTGACCGTCCGCATAATGCTTTGGACAACGTTTTGGTCAGTATTCACAACTGTTTAATTCCATTAATTTTAATTATTTCGGTATATAAACTTCTCGTCCATTAAAGGCCAACGTTCGGAGAGTTGCATTGCATGTTTTGGTAAAAATGTATGTGATGGTGTTTTGACTAATTTTAGGCGCTTGTGGCAAAAGTACTAAATGATTCCATACTTCCGAATGTCCTTAAGGCTCGACTACTCGAAGGTTTTTGGGCAATTTTAAGTGCATTTATATGTGTATAGCGATGGGTGGCAAGTAATTTCGATAATAGAATAAAATAAAAATACAATGAAAATCCAAATGTAATTAAAGAGATTCGACTTGAAAGTTTTCCAAAGTGTAATGCAAACGGTCAGAAGCAAGTTACGCGAAGTTAAAGAAAGGGGGCATTTTGTTATATTATATCATTTGCTTTTAAGGCTAGATATATGTTCTAGTTTGTTATTATAAAATCCATAAAATAAAACTATAGCTATTGTCTTTATTCTCTGGTTTTCGAAAATAAAACTTCTCATTACTTTAAGCCAACCTGTTAGTACAGTAAAGCAGAGACACAGAAGGGAGAATAGACCACTTGAGATCACAAAGCTTTGATTTAACGATTTCTGTTACACTGGGAATTTTCGTACCTAAAACTGATTAGCAGCGTATATGTGACGCTCGTGGGATTGCATGCCCTCAAAACCTACAGAGTTCCATTTCTTTCAAGTTAGCCGATTAGTCTGCCACCGGTCAAAAAAGTAAAATTTACTGAAATATGCCAAAAAGGAAATAAATAAGAGTAGCGGATGCCATGCGGTGCGAATTCACCGTTTCCTTTATGCAAAATGGATGAAATAAATTTACTGCAATAGTAAAGGCCACTGTACACCGTATGCACCACGGCTGCGGCTCTCAGCCGACTGCGCCGACTGTCTGAAGTCACATTGTAACGTAAGTGTAAGGCACGCATTCCAAACGATCTCAATACGTCACTTATATGTACCAATTGAAACATTACAGCCGGCAAGTGCACGCGCGTATTTGCGCGGGGAAGCCGTGCTGCATAATGATATACCTAATGTAAAATGTTATTTAGCCTGAAATAGGAAATATCCTTGGCTCGCAAACTGTGTATATGCCACATCGTAAGTTTCCTTTATTTACTATAGTGGTGCATCATAATCTATTGATTCTAACGCCAAGCTGAAAACGAACGAATCTACTTATCCCGTAGTTTTCGAAGTATTTAAATCTTAACATGTTAAGAAAAGTCGGCGACATATGGGCCAATTTGAACGTGCACTGATATCAAACCGATATTAGAATCATATAAGTTAGCTGTCATTTGCGCGGGCGGGCGTCTCACTCGCACTAATACTTGTGCGGACAAGTCTCAACGAAATGAATGCGTGAATGACAGCTGTAGTAAACACCCCTATGATGGAACAGGCACCAGTAATGGGATGGTATGGACAAATCCTGTAAGACTAGTATTTACCATTAGTTTTTAATCGGTGGCAACACTTTACCATAAACAAGAGCCAAAGAATTACTTAAGAAGACTAAGGTTTAATTTTTCCTTGATATTTGTTAATTTGAAAATTAATGGCGCCATACATCCCATGATTGGAGCAAAAACCTATAGTTTTAATTGGTTAATAATATCGAAACCAATTGCAGTAGCTTTCATTCAATACATAGAAAACATAAAGGACGAACTGGACATTCAACTTTTAAAGCGGTAGAAATTTTACAGGTGTCGGTGAAATATCAAAAATACTCCATTTTGTCTCTTAAATGTCCCATAATTGGTGCCATTAACATGACTGATACGATTCTATTCCAAATTCCAGTATCATTCTAATATCGGTTTGATGCTATGTGCTTATAAAGCAGTATGTTTAGGTGTACCTGATACATATAGATAAATATTTATAGAGCATAACATTTTAACAGCTGTTTTTCTTTACCGCTACTCTATATGCCTATATGTGTTTAAAAATAAAGACCACTTCAAAACAGCCAGACAGAATGTTCGCAGTAATTTTAGATATTTTGACAAGAGTATAACTGAGGGAGCCAGAAAGTCAAGTAAAAACAGGCATAGGAAAAAACATATAGTAGGTTGGAATAAGTATGTCTCGGATGCTCATAGGGACGCTAGGGAGAAGTTTCTGTGCTGGATTTATGCTGGAAGGCCTCGACAGGGCAGAGTTCATCTTGAAATGGTTGAAAGCCGGAAGCTCTTTAAGTCAAAGCTAAAATGGTGTCAAGGGAAGCAGGAACAAATTAAATGTGATATTCTAGCCACTTCCCATTCAGCTAAAGACTTTAAGGGCTTCTGGAAAAATACCAATAAACTCAGTGTAAAGCCTGGGGTCCCTGTGAGTGTCGGGGGTGTAAGCGACGGGAAGAGTATCGCAAATGCATTCAGGGAATTGTTTACTGTATCATCATTATACCAACCTGGCAATAAGAGAATGAGCGATACTAAGGCCACTGTGGGAGATAGTACCATACAATTTACTGCAAAACAAGTTGAAAAAGTTATTAGAACCATGCAGAGGGGGAAATCTCCGGGGCACGATGGCCTTAGTATCGAGCACCTTAAATATGCAGGACAATGTCTACCTCATGTATTGGCCATGTTCTTCTCGTTGTGTATAAGTCATGCTTACCTACCTGAGCAGCTAATGAAAACAGTAGTTGTCCCGTTGGTTAAGAACAGGACAGGTGACATAGCAGATTTTGCAAACTATAGACCCATCTCGCTTGCTACTGTCATAGCAAAAGTACTTGACAGTCTGCTTGACGAACATCTTAGTACTCACGTAAGAATTCATGATGCCCAGTTTGGGTTCAGGGCAGGATTATCCACGGAGAGTGCAATTTTGTGCCTTAAGCGGGCTGTCAGGTACTATAAGGATAGGAACACACCAGTTTTTGCTTGCTTCCTAGACCTATCTAAAGCGTTTGATCTGGTGGTATATGATTTGTTATGGGATAAGCTAAGAAAGTCTATGGTTGCACCCGAGTATGTGTCCCTTCTAAAATACTGGTATGCCAACCAGATCAATCAGGTAAGATGGGCTGGGGAGTGGTCCGACCAGTATAAAATGGAATGCGGTGTCAGACAGGGCGGGCTCACGTCTCCTGTCCTGTTTAACTTGTATATTAATGGGTTGATTGAAGAGTTGAGCAGCATGCATGTTGGATGCCATATAGACGGTGTATGTGTCAACAACATAAGTTATGCGGATGACATGGTGCTGCTCGGCCCCTCAATCAACTCCATAAGGAAGCTGGTACAAAAATGTGAAAGCTACGCCGCTCAGCATGGGCTCAGGTATAATTCGAGTAAAAGTGAGATGGTGCTTTTTAAAGCGCGTAAATATAATCCACAAAATATACCTGAGGTCAGGCTGGGTGGGGTAGTGCTGAAAGTAGTTAGGAAATTTAAATATCTAGGTCATATAGTAACAGAGGACCTAGATGATGACCTGGATATTGAAAGAGAGAGAAGGGCCCTGGCAGTGAGGGGCAACATGCTCATCCGTAGATTTGCAAGATGTACAAGGGAAGTAAAACTCACTCTTTTTAAAGCTTACTGTACATCTTTCTACTCATGCAGTCTATGGGTGAAGCATACAAAACGCGTGTATAACATGTTAAGGGTCCAATTTAACAACATCTTCAGGATGATGTTCAAGCTGCCTCGCCACTGCAGTGCGTCCGGCATGTTTGCCGAGGCGCACACAGATGACTTCTATGCCATCAGACGCAAGAGGATTGCCTCTCTGCTGAGACGAGTGAGAGGTAGTGGTAATGTCATCCTGAAGATGGTGGCTGGACGCCTTGACTGCCCCATTCTGGGCCACTGGGTAAAGATTGTAACGGGGAGGGTAAAATGATAAAATTAGTTAATTATGAAAATAAGATAAAACAGAATAATTTAATTTAATGTAAAATAATTTTATAATTTTATATTTCATTAAATAATTTTGTAATTTAATTTAATAATTTGTAACTTATCTGTAATAATTTATAAGGTAATTTAATTTAATTTAATTTAATGTAATCTAATCTAATACTAACATAATGATATAATTTAAAACTAACATTCTATGGATTTTTAAACAAATCTGAAATAAATGATTTTTATTATTTTATTATAACACAACCAGCAACACCGCCGCAGTAAAGGTGTATAATAAATTAGAATTATATCAATATATAAAGGAATGCCAGGATCTAAAAATATTTTAATGAAATCTGAAACAATATTTCATTAGTAAGCCCTATTATTCCATCAAAGCATACTATGCTTAGTTAAGATTAAAAAAAAGACATTTATATATTCACTCTGATTTTGTGTTCCCTCTTTTTATGTTTCTTCTATTTTGACTTTTTTTCTTAGTTTTATTGGCAATCTCGAACTAACTGACATTTAAAACCATAAAATTAATTTTATTACTAGATATATTTTTAATTTCTTTTGTTTTTTGTAATTAATGTTGACATTACCGGTGGTTTAATGTTCAATATAAATTGTATTTGCATGCATTGTACTATTTTTTAACTGAAAATAAACGATTGATTGGATGCACGTTCGAATTGGCTTGAAAGTCGATATTAGTAAATTTTTCTCTTTATATGAAATACCTACTAATTAAAACTTATTATTATAATAAAACTGAAATTCCGGCTAAAATTGCAACACTGGCTTGATTCTCGGTGCAATAAATTGATTTCTTGAGTCGAGTTTCCGATTGTCGATATAGCTTTATAAGGTAATCCGTCGGTTTGCTGGTAAATATTGGTACAAACCGAGGGCCATGTGGTCACGGCCGTTTACGCCATCACATTTACGTATTTGTACAAACGTACGAGGCTTCGTTCATGGCTGCCTTAAGACCGGAAAGATCATGCTAAAATTATATTGCATACAGCGAGCTGCTAATAATAAAGACTGATAATGTAAGTAAAGTTAAATAAAATCAAAACTAGTCTCGGCCTTATGTATAACACAGTAATCTCTAGAGCATGGGTCGGCAAACCGCGGCCCGCGAGCTGCAGGCGGCTCTTGGAACATGCAGTTAGGGCTACAAAACACCCAAAAACCAGCACACTCGTTCAGGCCTTGGTCCAGTCAAAACACCTTGTGTGGCACTTTGGCTATTGCAGTTGGCTCATCTCTTCAAAAGTTTGCTAAACCCTGCTCTAGTGAAACGAATTATTTTGATTTCTTAGAGGCATACGACTTTTGTACTTTATAGATACACTGTTTACCCCTACAGCAATTGCTTTTAATCTTTAAAACGCTTAATATTAAATAAATAAAAAAAACATCTGTAGGCAATAAACTGTCGAAGATAATGTGCGCTATACCGATCG
Organism: Cydia pomonella; assembly: GCF_033807575.1. Lineage (NCBI taxonomy): Eukaryota > Metazoa > Arthropoda > Insecta > Lepidoptera > Tortricidae > Cydia > Cydia pomonella. The sequence goes on from NC_084715.1 coordinate 11,871,896, forward strand.
TTAATGTGCCGGATTTAATCTTAGTGATTAGATAGTCGTTTTTCCGCGTGGCAATCAAAATGATCATCATAATCAAGTTCACCTAGATTTATTCTTCGTGTGAATCGTATGATTATTGGCTCAGCACACTCTGCAATCAAATTATACGAGTCGCTTTTATCAAAATGTACCTTATGGCAAATTGTATAAGGTACTCGTACATACTTTTGAGAATGAGAACGTAGATATGGAAATACAGATAGGTTTCGGCGGCCGTACGTCCAAATGGTTAAGTTATAAAGCTATCTATAGCTGAAGAAACTGATGAGCAACGCACGCATTTGTCAAAGATTTTTTTGGCCATAGCTGGGCGGTAACTTGTTAATCCTTTGATTAACGAAGTTAACATATCGATTAACGGATTAACTTATAAGTCACCGTACCGCGAAAAAGATATTTTAACAAGTACTTTCCGGATAGTTAGGACTAATTGGCTCTGTATGTACCTATTCTAATTGCACAACTTAATTAATATGGTATTGCATTAAATGATATAGAGGAAAGGTTTGGTGGACGATGAACAATCTACTATGATTACAAAGGACAGAGATAGTTTAAGTTGATTAACGAAGTTAAGTATTTGATTAACGCTGCCCAGCTATGGTTTCAGCCATGAGGTCATGCGATGTTTCCATTCCAGTTACGATTATGAAAATGAGGCATATAAAAACGATAACTTAATCCTTTGTTCAGTATGACTCAAATATTAAAGCTTTTTTTTTTCAACACCAGCAAGTGGGTTTTAATGGCGCGTACACACGTGTTGTGTGTAGTGAATATACCCGCCGTGTACACTATACACGTTCTCCACGGTGTCGTACAGCTGGCCGGTGTACGTGTCGTAGAAATCTACCGAGCCGTCGACGGCCTGTTTGTAGCACGTGGGGACCTTCGCCGATGGCGTAGTTTACTGTAAGTGTTTTTTAATGGTGTGCTTGTGCATACGTGTTGTGTGTAGTGAACATACCCGCCGTATACACGTTCTCCACGGTGTCGTACAGCTGGCCGGTGTACGTGTCGTAGAACTCGACCGCGCCGTCGACGGACACGGCCAGCACTTCAGCGTTGGGAGACAGCGCGATGCTTGGTGGGTTCGCAGTCTGCGTGTACTGGCCCGTTTCTAGCACGTGGGGACCCTCGCCGATGGCGTAGTTTACTGTAACACAAGGATTAGTTTTGTACAGTCACGGTACCACATATCAATTCGGACAAAGTACCAAAAATATGTACACACTATCTTAATGTAAGCGCAATAAGTCTATAGATATTTTTGGCACTTTGTCCGTGTCGATATTTAATACTTTGAAAGTTGACACTTGCTAAATACAAAACAGCAAAAAATGTAAGTTTAACTACTTGAATTCGCGCTAGATGTATGAAAGCGCTTGCGAGAACGCAACTCATGCTAGCAGGTCTGGAAGAATTAAAAAAAAATCAAAGCATATGAAGCGTATCCTATTAAAAGTTCCTATTGTGTAGGTATTATTTTATGGTCCTTTTAGGCATCTTTAGTTATATCAAACTCTTGCACTTTCACTCTATCTTCAGTCGTAAGATAAAACTAACGAATAATTATTTTCCAATGCAAAAAATGTGATTTCTGCCTAAGAATAAGGACATTCACACTTTTACACATAACTTCATATTTACATATTAGGTAAATATAGACAGGACTTCTCTGGTGTTAGAAGAATAGCTAAAGAACTTCCAAATTTTGCACACACATGCACGCCATTTGAGACGCCTCGTCTCTTATTATGAATCCGACCATGACGTAGCAAAAAAGATCAGCTGTTCCACACATTTCGGACGAGCACGACTACCTGTTACAATTTCGTGTGGAACAGCTGATTTTTTGTTTACTGGGTTGTACCATAAAACCGTTCAGTATGAATAACCATATTCAATGTAGCATGATTTTAATTACACATCTTTACCTTAGAATTCTATATACATTTCCATTGAATAATCTAAACGGAACCAAAGTATGTAAGTAATGTGTTTACTGAGCTCAGGGCTTGGTCAAGGCGAGCTAGGATTATCTGAAACCGCTTAGTCAAACATTGTGTCTTCATTCGTTTGGTTTACTTTACTATGCTCAAACAGGAAAATTCAATGTAGAACGTGTAGAACAGAAAATTCAACCTAATGACGTTGGTGCATATGATTGGTAAACGTGATACCTTAGCGTGATAACATTCATAGCTACAGGTACTGTTGGGTGGATGGGGTTAGCCAGTCGAAGACGACCTGTGTGGCCTAGTGGGTAGTGACCATGCCTATGAAGCCGATGGTCTCGGGTTCAAATCCTGGTAAGCGCATTTATTTGTGTGATAAGCATGAATATTTGTTCCCGAGTCATGGGTGTTTTTCATTCATTCTATGTCTTTAATGTATATAGGTAATATTTATTTCTTTCTTTCTTATTTATAGAGGGTGCCATCGTAATTTCCCTGATGTATAATTATTGTTTTTTTTATGTCCCGGATGCCAGCCCTTTAAACCAAATTCCATAGAACAAACCTAGAAACAGGGGAAACCTGCTGGCGCCATCTATTACAACCTTTCCTTTTCTTTAAACTGTATTGAATTATTGAGTTGTGTATAGCGTTCTGTATCATAACTTAAGCATCTCTAGCAAAATGAGACTGTGAGATTCGTCAAAAATAAGCGTAAACAGAAGTCAGACTTTTACTGGCTCAAAATGACTAAGAATTAGTAGCCGAGCGGTTAGGGGTGGGGCATTCAAATCGGAGATTTTTAAACTCGGGCCAAACTTATCGACGGGTGTTCCAGAGCTAATAAACGAAATAGCTTCAATACTCGTATAACAGATATAGACAAAAAAAATCACAAGATTATCAATTGTAGTTATTAAGGAAAACATTGTGAGGAGTCATCTGCGAAGATTGCTTACTATGGGAGCAAGTAGATTAGTGTAATTTTCGATATTTATTTATTTAATATAAACACCGGTGTATTAAATCCTCTTGTATAATAGAGGTATGCACCCACCATTCAGACATGTAGGTATAGACTAGTGTTGCTATTTAGAATAACTGTCGGGGTGTTAGTGAACTCGCAATTAGCATCAATTACTTTTGTTTGTTGACTTTATTCGTCAGACTCAAGTCAATTTTGCAATTGGGTACTTGACACATGTTGAATATTATAACAAGATTTAGCTAAATGGACAGAAAATGAGCCATCCATTATAAAAAAGTGGAATTCAAAAAGACATATTGAGATTATAAAAAAACACAAGGCTCCAACTCGTCTCAAAAAAAAATTAATAAAAAAAAGGTACCATAAATTCCTTACATTTTATTGACAAACAAATTGTATGATAACTATATACATAAAGGCAATATTTCAGGGTCAAAAATAGCAACTTTCTTGATGTTCTATTACATTGAGGACAGACTATTGTAATGTGACGTCACATAACAATATCATTTTGTTGGAGGCGTTTCAATCGTCGAGTGCGAGCATCAGGCTTTAACTCTCATTTCTGACCTTTGTGTTGCTTAAATGCCATGAGTCCTTTATAGACATTCAATTGATCCTAAGGAAATTCAAGATCGATTGACATTAATTAAAAAAAACTGTCAAGTAGTCAATTGGACTATTGCCTCAGATTGATTAAGTGCGATGCGGCTATAGAAATAAAGTAGGTACTTGTAAGGTCGACGTTCAAGATATGTTGTACTATTGTAATGAGGCAACGATATATTTAGATATTAGGTACCTACACACCTAAATTAATATTTTTGACTCCAACTATTCAAATACAGTCACTTACAATAAAATGCTAAACAACGAAGCGAACAAAAAATGTAACGTGCTCTTATGTGCCAATTATTTTTGAACGCTTAGTTGTGCAAGATATTATTGCACCTGAGGTAACTACGAGAGTATCTAAAATTCACGAGCCCAGTCACAAGTTTTAAAGTTCTTTGGCCAGTTTTACTTTAGGAAGTCGTATAAATAAAACAACAAGTCTACATAAGAAAATTATCACGTTCACATATCCACATGTAGATGTTTCAATTACCTTATTCAAAAGCAAATTTATTGATACTTCCTATGTCTTGTGGTGTAGTACTATTTTAATAAGCCTGAACTTTGAATCCAAATAAATGAACGGATTCGCTTATCTGTCTGCGATTTAGAAATTAGGAATATACACGTCATTTAGATCTACGGTGTGATAACTTTCGCTAATCGGCGGTGAGTCAAAGTCTAACGGATATGTACAGGGTAAAGTCGTAAACTAATCACATTTGACGAATTATCTATACTTGTTTCGCATTTACACGTGTCAAAGCTACTCCCAAACGTTCGTAGCAGAACATTACTTTGATATCTATAGCTAAAATATCAAAGTAATCTCAAACCTCCTATACTTCAGTCAAACACAAAGACAACTTTGAAAAAAAAATTGTTTCTATTTCTTTTTAACTATTTAACCTTAGATCAGCTTTAATTAAAATGATGTTCCCACGTGACATGAGTTTTCAAGTTTAGTAGTACTACGAGGGAGGTTTTACTGAATAGCAACAACATGTGTTTTGAAGTTTTTATTATGAATGGAAACTATTTCAAATATTTATACGACGCCCGCTGTGCGAATTGTGCGTGTAATATTGTTTCGTATGACGTCGTTGTTGTAATAAGGGTAACAACAAATTAAACTGGATAAATAAATAAATATTATAGGGACATTCTTACACAAATACGACCTTCAAGAAAAAAGTGTACTCCCATCAAAACCCCCTCTAGTGTTGCAGGTGTCCATGGGCGGCGCTTACCATCAGGTGATCCGTCTGCTCGTTTGCCTCCTCTATCATAAAAAAAAATAGACCCGCGGTAAGCTCAAGAAGGCTTGTGTTGTGGGTCTCAGACAATGACATATATATATATATATATATATATATATATATATATATAGTGACATATATAGCCTGGGTGACCGAGCTTTGCTCGGTTATAACTATTTATTGTAATATGGTGGTGTATAGGTGATAATCTTAACTAAATTTATTTACTAAATTAAACTTGTCTAAAACAATAAAAATTAAAAAATTATATATAAACTTGAACATATAAAAAAAAAACAAAAGTTAGTCACCGGGCGAGATTCGAACCCGTAACACTCGTTTAGCAGTCCGCGTCTTAACCCGCTGGACCAGACGGACAGTGGCCGGCAACACGAAATTAGCGACCATATTCTGCGTCGAAAGAAAAACGCATGAAAACTCGAAAACACGCGTTTTCCCAAACATAAGACTAATCTAGATCGATTGTTTACCCCCAAAAACCCCCATATACCAAATTTCAGCAAAATCGTTAGAGCCGTTTCCGAGATCCCGGAAATATATATATACAAGAATTGCTCGTTTAAAGGTATAAGATCTCAGACAAAGAAGGTCTCAGACAAGACAAAGAAGGTCTCAGACAATGACATATACAAATACTTAAATATATACAAAACATTCATGACTCAGGAACAAATATCTGTGTTCATCACACAAATAAATGCCCTTACCCGGATTCGAACCCGGGAGCATCGGCTTCATAGGCAGGGTCACTACCCATTAGGCCATACCCGTCGCAGGTCGGTCGGTTATGGCTAATGCACAATGTTTGCCAAATGTCCTAATATTAATCTTGCACACGGATTACAATGAATCCTTAATTAACAATAAATTAGAATACAAAGCTGCAAAGCTCCAATTTAAACTTGTTACAATCGTTACAAAGTATGTTCTAAAAATGGTACTTATTGGTTAGAATCTTCGTGACTACAGCTACTAATACTTGACCGCCTTAGCGTACTACCCATACACGTCAGAGACACGTAACAAGCGATTATTACGAGTACGAGTATATAGATAACATAAAGATTTCCTAAAGCGTTTAGTTTCCTCTCAGTAAGATTGAACGCCGCGGACCGGTTGAGTATCCGCGCGGACTGACCCGCGACGTAGTATAATCGACCAATATCATTAATGTATTTCCTACTAAACATTCATATTCATTCGCCGGGGAACAACGTCTTCGGGCTGACACACGATTTCGTCATCCGTTATCCTCACGTCTATATATTATGTATACGTAAATTGCATTCGATAAGTAACTACGCAGTTCAAGTTATATACTCACTCTTTGTATGATATAGTTTCCAGGTGCCATCCTTCGATATGGTGGCGATGTGCGAAGTATCCACGTCGAAGGCAACGTCGTATATGCCCGACGAGTGGCCGGTGAGATCGTAAGCCTTTGTCACTTGCTTGTACTCCCCGTTCTTTGTGAAGCAGACTTCCATGACTTTTATGTCCGTTACTTGTCCCGTGGCGACCACGAAACGTCCACATGGAGATATTTTGGCAGAGTATGTACTCATCAAATAAGTGTCGAGAGTGTCTAGTTTCTGGCCTTTCAAATCCCAAATTACCATGTCAGTTTTCGAGGAACATGACATCATGAATTTTCCGTTGCTAGATATGCCAAAGCCAACGACGTTTGAATCGTGTACCTGCGGGACAAAATTTAAGATATTTTAATATACAAAGTCGAGGGGCGTGACAAATATTATTACACGTCAATTGACACTGGACATCTATTACAAGTACCTATAGATGAGCTAAGAGACGTACATGCAACGACTAGCCAATTAATATCTAGGTGTTAGTACCTAGATATTAATTGGCTAATAATGAGACAATGTGTACTTCTGATAGCAACAACAATTATTATCACAAAATGAACAAACATGTATTGTCTTAGACGGCAAACACAATACATAAGTAGGTCTACTATATTTGACAACATGACAACACAACACGTAAATAGACCTTCCAGAGATATCTTATTAGATAAAATTTATAGATTAATGGTTCCTGCCAGACATTTACGTATTTTACAGACACTTCCATTTTGAAGGACAAATATATGCCAAATAGGTGTAAAGAAATAACACCTACTTTATGAGCAGATAGTTATTTTTGTTCAGTGTCGGTATGTAAATGTTAATAACAATGAGTTGCTTGAACGCAATATTCTTTGTTATGCGGGTCACAGACAACAGTTAAAGCTAACAGTTTAACTGACAGTGAAAACATGGCTTGTATGTGTACCATGAAAGCTGGCAGTTTTTATTCAATAGGTCTCCGTTTTCACCGTCATTCGACAGTTAGCGGAACTGATGACTTGTCTGTTAGTTACTATGAACAATCTCACAGCGAAGCGGTATTTGGAAGATATTCCAGTTCATTGCATAAAAAAATCTAGGAAGGAATATTAATCTCTCTGGAAGACAACAGTCTCAGAAGTGCCTTAAGTTAAGAAGTAGGTAAGTAATAAAGTTATATAACAGACGATTTTATGGTCGTCATGTAAGTAGTCTAGCTCATGTTGTATGTTAAACATTACGGGATAATACCCTCTAGTTTTCACATATATATAGTTACCGAATAAACAGTCGACGGTTATTGAGGAACACGCGTCGCAAAAAGAGCGTAAATGAGTTCAAAGTTTCATCGATAATTAGTCACAAAGTGTGCATGAACAATGACATGAATTACAGCACGAAGCGAGATTGCGACGACACGCGTCTTACAGATAGACGTATCCACACGGAAACCGAGGCGTAGTTTTAATTAACTTGCGTCATCGGGGTCACGACTGTAAGCCCAAGTACGTTTATTGTGATAAAGTGGCAAAATCATAGAACACAACCTACATGCATGCACGGACTGCCTCTAATAGACTCGTTTATGAAGCATGCATCTCTCATAGAGGCTCTCGTATTTATGAAACCCTACGAGCCGCACCATTCAGTTTCATTTGACACTGCTTCACACAAGAACAGCTCATGTTTCTCTATGGAATTTGTGCTAACATTTTACTTGGGCACGCATTAGTTTTAAATTTGCCTCTCTATATGACTATCAATGCGTCATAATCACGAAGTCTTAGAACAATTTGCTCCAAACAGTCTATCAACTCATCGTAGTTCGTTAAAATTAACTTGTACGAAAAGTTTGACAGTTATGACATTACATCTGACGCCACTATATTAAACGTTGATCAGTTCGTTGGTTGTACGTAATGCAACCCGGCCTTACATACATGCTCGGTCTAACGGGAAAGTGATCTGTGCTCTAGCCTCCAGCGAACAATGGCTTGCTGCTGTGCATGTACCGAGTTCAGAGGATCGTCGTACGCGCAGCCTCGAAAATATATTTATATACAGGAAGGTTCGCCGCCCGTTTTCCTCGCGTTCAATGTTTGCATTAAACCGGCTCATTCATAAAATATTCTGTCTCGAATGTGCTCGTCCCTAGCACAATTTGACCCGGACACTGACAGTCATGCCAAGTACATGTAAACAAATGGCAGACATGTTTCATACACAGGTTTAGGCTCTAATTTGTAATTTCTCTTCACGAAAGTTATGTAGATCGGTAAAGCAAATGCCCTCAATTTAGGTTCAGGTCAAAACTAGGCGGTTTTGGGTGTGTACGACTCAATTGTACTGTTGAGCGTTGCACCTAAATATCCCTGAAAATATATATAGGTAATTAAGTTTTATTTTTAATGCAACTGTTTTTCAGACGACTTATGGTAATATTAACCTTACGACAATGAAGTTGAACAGTTTGAGGTCGTACAAGGGTCGATACTGTGAGGGGCGGAGAGACATTGGCTAACTAATATAATAACATTTATTACTATACAATAACGACCCACCTAGCTCATTTACGCCGTTTTTATTGAAAAAATAAGTAGGCGTGGTGTGTTTAAGCATTCGTTAAAATATAATCTTAATGATAGTCGCAACATGAAGGCACTGAGGTCACCGCAGACAAAGCGAGGTAATATGAATATTATGATCGCTATCGATGATGCAAACTATTTTCATGTAAAAAATATATGAAAAAACCGAGACAACGTATAACCTTGCTTATTCTTTTCATATCGTATTCAGAAATTGAGTACATCGAGCAGTTTTCTTAGTGATAATGATGGGAACTACGCAGCATTGAGGCTCGAGAGCTCGATTACCGCTGTAACAGAGAAATCTTGTGATCGTGGCAACAATTACATAAAACTGCATTTATACACTAACACAATGCTAGAAAAGTAATATTTTCAAGTAGCAAGTAACGCTAGTTACACTGGATAGCGTAAACGTTATGACAGCTACTTATTCTTTTGAACTGAATATTCTGATTACAAAATAAGTTTTTTAAAAATTACATTTTTGTTACAAGCTCTAATCGCTGACTGTACTATTCATTCCACAGGCCGCTAACACAAATGAACAGTACTATTCTAACAACCCCGACCACAATTAGGTTGCGTTGCTTTATCACAGGGGTCCTATGGCCAATTGGCCACCTCCTGTCACCATCATCAGATCAGCTCGATGGTATCATAATATTGCATTGTCACTGGACTTACATAAGTATGTATTTTTTTAGCTTCATTGGAAGTCAGGAAGTGGGTCAAATTTCCTTTCAACATTTGTCGCGTACAAACATAGTTAGGTACATACTTACATTGCAAGTTAAATAAAAGCTAGCACTTGCAACTATACTGGAGAATAATGGACCTGACTACAGTTTGTTTAAAAGTTTAGTATTTACTGAATTACCTACCCTTTCTTATCGCTACGACATTATGTAGCTTAATTTTTATTCCTACAATATGGTGCATTCAGTATTAAATATTTACCTACCGACGTCAGATCCTATTGCCAACAAAGAACTATTTCGATTTAAATAATTCATGGAATTATGCACATACATAATCGTATTATCCCTGTAAAATACAGCACAGGCAAGAACTGACATCACAACACAAACAAGCGCATCATCAATGAGACCAAAACAAAGAACATGCTAATCTCCGTTTCTTATTAATACACAATTTTATCAGATACTGGCTACCGAAACGTGATCTTTTTTAAAAACAATAGCACCAATAAGCAATTGTTTATTAAGTTCTCGGAATTTGTAAAACAAAAATTAGACATTCGTGCCTTTCGCAATGCTCACGAGCGACAGCCCGTGAGAAGTCAGGTAACATGCAATACTGTCAGAGCTAGAAAAAAAGGAACAAGTAAATCACAGTAATCGATCCGAGAAATGTTGAAGCGGTGGTATAAAAGACCTATTATGTGCGTGGCCTGATTTGTCTATTCATATGGAGGCAGAACAAGGCCTAGTGCAGGGGTTCCCAAAGTGTGCGCCGCGGCGCCCTGGTGCGCCGTAGAAAGTAAAGAGGGGCGCCGTGAGTTCTATCATTATCCGAAACCACAAATATTCGCGGGTACCTATTTGAGCGCTCGCATCGGTAAATAATATAGCGCCGTGTCACTCTTTTTCGACCGTGATTTTAAATTTACAAGGGCGCCGTTGCAAAATACTAAACTTGTAACTGCGCCGCATGTTGAAAAAGATTGGGAGCCCCTGGCCTAGTGGATTACTGGTCTGACTTCACGATCTTGCAAATAGACTAGTGAAACGTATCGCTATACAAATGATTAGGCTAACACAATGAGTCTTATCACCGCGTGACTCACCAACTCGCCTTCAACAACCCAGGAACAACGCTACCGTTCAATGTCTGTGCAAATGTACCTAAAAAACTGTATTAAAGTTTATAAATAGAGCTGAGAGATTGTCCGTATTATATAATTTACATAGGTCAACATTAACAAGCTTAAATCTTAACCTTCCACATATGAGTAACAATGTGACTGTTTGTAAACAAGTCGTGTTTATTGATTGCTAGTTCGTGGCCATCCGATTGTATTAATCAGGTATATGATTTAGTACATTATGTTTAAACGTCCGTCGGTGTAGCCGTGGATAACTCGAGTGTGTACTTTATTATCGCTCTTAATCGACTGATCTTATTACGCACAACCTACATTTTTAAGCCAAATAAACAAACACCACATAATAAAGAGTCTTCTTTATTAGACATTTTTCTATCCGTAGACAAATGCCCGCGATAAAAAAACTTTTCAGCTAATGATCTAAACATTCTAAACTGCAACCACTAAAAGTATGTAGGTAAATAACTTTAACCTCTTCAATTTAACTTAACTACATTTAATTAGATAAAATTATGAGTTCTATAAATGTAGATTAAAATCTAATTATTTAATAGTAAAAAAAACTCGTTTAGAAAAAACACAATGATCTAAAATAGCCATTGTTGAAAACTGATGTATGAGGAAGTGATACAGCTTCAGAAAAAAGATTTAAACCCATGTGCGTAATATAGGTCATTGTACCTATGCCAGCATGTGACGAAAAAATATGAATAACATGACATAATAAGTCGTAAAAAACCAACATTACAAGAAACGTTACGCCCATGTTATAACTTATAATGTACCGCGCAATCATTTTATTACTCTGCGACGTAGGGCTGTAGGTACCTAATTAATAACTAGTACAGATTAAATTATCGCGATTCGTTATGTAATATTCGCTATTACTTCGTTTACGTTCAACCGCAGTGAGTAACCAAGTAAGCAGGGAAGTAGGTAGTGCAAGTACTTCCTATTTCAAAGAAAAAGAAGTTCTATAGAATCATATGGTTAAGAAATAGAGATTATAATTAATGATACGGTTAAAAAATAAAGATTATAATAAATCATTCCTATGGAACTACTGGAAATAACCTCGCAGAGTACCTACGCAATAAAACTAGGATACCGCTCATTGTAAATACCGAGATTAGCAATTTTCTGACGAAAGTCAGCCGTAAGAACAGCGTGTATGAGAGATATACTACAAGTATGCAAGATGCAAGGGCCACCACACTACAGGCGATATTCGGTTGTCAACTGCAGCCGCATTACTGTTGCGACATTACTGCAACGACGTTGATATCGCCGATCTATCTGTTTTCCTTTGAAAAAACAGTGAACGTCCAATCCGTCCCCTTATCAAGGAAATTGTCAGATGCAGCGCCGGCGTCAAGGCTGCAGCAGGAATGTCGCAACAGAAATGCAGCGGCAGTTGCCAACGAAAAGACTCGCAGTCTTCACACATAGGCGCTCTTATATGTATGCAATTACTTGAAAAATTATACGCTAATGCTAAATGTGGAGGAAATTCAAATTATCATACTAGATTGAAAGCGCGAATGTGCGTGACTCAGGTGACCGCGAGTCGTCTTATATCCTCCACGGTTTACCTATAGGTAAAAGATCTGTGGTGAAGGACAGATTTGGAGTCATGCCCCTCCCTCCCGCTCAGTCTCGCGGCCGTAGTACATTCGGTACATCCACGTAAATGGGGTATAAAGAATAAGTGTCGTATACAATTAATGCAAAAGTTTCGGTTCGCCCCCACTATTAATACTTAGAATAATAATTGTATAAGTCATAGCCACATTACATAAAGTTGACAAAAGACTGTGACAAAGAAATGAATGACTAATAATGGGATCACGTTTCACGGCATCGTTTTCATACCACGTATGTTTCTTACTCGCACTTTTCCTACGACATCGACATCTGCACTAATATGAGTCACCAACTAAGTACCTAAATATTTGCCTATTAGGCCAAGCAACAAGAAGGTATAGAGGGAAATGCTCTTGGAGTAGTTAGAAGGTGAACATATCAAAAGTCCCCAGCCGCCGTCCATTGAGCCGGAGGGTAGAGGGGGGTTTGAAGGTATTATTTTTCGGTTTTCCACTGATATCTTAGAAATTTTGCATCTTAGCGACATGACAACGTACACAAAATGAAAGCTGATTAAATTTGTTACAAGTTTAATTCAGCGTCAAGTTTTGCAATGTCTTAATTTTAAAGGCTCTTAATTTTATCTTGATAGTTACATCAGTGAAGCTACTAAGCCATACTTCGTATCGCTTTCGTACAAATCGGGAGTGCCAAATTCATTTATGGTATCACATTGACACCACTCAGAAGTAAAAACATATAAACTTTAAATAATTACCTCTTTTCTTACCTACCTAACTAATACCTAAACCAAATTTCAACGAAATCGGTTCAGCGGTTTAAGCTGAAGATGAGTTAAAAAAGTATTTTATTAATTTTGTGCTTACTTCGGAATGGTGTCAATGTGACACCATAAATGAATTCAGCACCCCCGATTTATACGAAAATGATACTAAACACAGCCTAGCGGCTCACTGATGTAGATATCAGGATAAAATTGAGAGCCCTATATAAAATTTAGAGCGGATATCTCAAAAACTATATAGGATATCGAAAAACTTTCATTTTGTTAAATGGCCATGCCGCTAAGACGCATAGTTTCCGAGATATAATCGAAAGGCCGAAAAATGGGACCTTGAAACCCGAGGGGGGTTTGAAGGTTCGGCTCAAGGGCTACGGCCGGGGACTTTTGATATGTTCACCTCCGTTAGGACTAGTCGTAGTCCAAACAAAGTTGCGAAGTCAAAAATTGTGTTCCATGCATTTTCCTCTATAACTTTTTTTGAGCATTCGTTGCCTGAACTATATGTAGATATGTGAACACTCAGAATGCGACTAATCCCTCAAAGGGATAAGTTCGCCTTTGTACTTCTTACAATTAGAATTTTATTTTTATTTTTGCACAAAGTTTACGTTTACTAAGTGTGGTCTGGTGGTAGTGATGGTGGTGGTTGCTAGGACTTGTAGAGCAAAATCAACGGTCTGATCAAGATAGGTAATCACATACAGTTGGATGAGGGTAGGGCAGGACCAGCCACTGTAGAGATCCTGGAAAGAGGACTAGCCCAGCTGAGGAACAAAGAGGTTCTCGGCGGATATGACTATGACTCGATAACAATTATAAGTAATAATTAATATTTTCAAGCCTTTGCAGCCGCCAAAGCGTTTCAGAGCGTGCCTGAAATTGACAAACCTTTAGTGAATGGATATACGTTTTACGTAATTTAAGTCTCATTGTTTGTGATTAATAAATACAGGACATAATAGAACAACATCCGTTGACATTGGCATATCGACATTTTTGTTTCGTAGTTTTTAAAATTGAAAGTGAAAATAATTGCATTCACTTTGAGTAGTATGACAACAATATTTGCGACAATGCATTAGTCGTCATTCCTAGAAATTTTAACGAGCGAAAATAATAATAAGTAAATATTTGCAAAGTTACAGGTAATGTGCATAAAATAAAGAATGTATGAAATATTTATTAAAATATTTACATGATGTAGGTTCATAATTTGTTTCCTGTAAAGGAGGAAGCGAAAAAATAATAATACAAACTTTCTTATTCTCGAATATCATCAATACATCAGCACTAATCAGTAAACGATTCCAAATTAGCATCGTAATCAATTCCGGTTTCAATAAAGCATTCAATTTATTCACAAATCTAGTATAAGCACAATAGTAATAGTTTATCTTAAAGCTCAAATGGGACTGGGCAGGGCACGTCTGCCGTATGCCGGATGACCTGTGGGCCAAACAGCCACCTGTTGGGTCCCACAGGTTGTAAGGCGTCACGGTAGACCTCGTCGGAGATGGCGGGACGAACTTGATGCCTTCGACAGAGACTGGTAGGAGACTTCCGAGGATAGGGACACGTGGAAGAATAAGAGGGAGGCCTTTGCCCAGCAGTGGGACAGTATGGGCTCATAATATTAATATAATTATCTTAATTGGCCATTATTAAATAACAATTAGTAAATATAGGCCATTTACTAGAATTTTACAAAAGGTAATGCGTAGACTGCGTAGTATTTGACCGCAATCCTCATTACATATATACTACAGAATATTGATTAAATATAAATAAATGCGTAAAATAGGTCACGTTTTTGGAATTATTCCTTTGACTGCATTATTGACTTAATTGGAACTGAATAATATAAAATAGATAGCCTATAAATAGTAATATTGTTGATAATTTTAACAAAGCTGTGTGTTTGTGGGTCAAAGCCAAAGGAGAATACACGGTGCTCACGAGGAACCCGAAAGATTTTAACCACGTACTTCTGAGGCCAAAAGAAGGAACAAATGTTATATGAGTTTCAGTAAACGCCAAAAAAAATTTTTTTTTGTTTTTGTTTTTTTTTTTTTTTTTTCAATTTTGTACGTATTTCTACATAAAAAGTTAATGTTATGGTAAAACTGGCACTGAAAATAATTTTATACGATTTTTCTTTTTGTAAAAACTAGTTCTTGCAAAGGTTACTTATTTGTCACTTTTTGACATCTATCAATAAGGATATTTAGACTACGCCCCATAATGGCATCATCGCGATCAAAAAGGCGTTTTGCACTAAGTTACGATAAGATTTTTTTTTTTACATTGGTATTAACTCTGAAACTAGGTGAAAAATGTGATCAGTAGGTAATACACTGTCAAAATCTTTCGGTTTCCTCATGTAGCATCGTGTATATTGAAGATAATATGTTTCGTTTCAGTTATTGATTATATAGTTTTAATTTTTTATGACATTTTGTAAAAGACGTGTAGCTTTAAGAAAATTACAACGTATACCTATGTATTTGGGCCATCCTGTATGTACAAGGAGATACGAGTATACATACTGCACTCGCTTAGTTTCATAACACTGACTTTGATACATTAATCATTAAATCAGCATGCACTATCATATAATTTTGATGAATATTCAATTATTAAATGAAAATCCTGCAGTTATTAATATTAACTGAAATTCGCTCGTAATTACGTGATTAACTCCATTATTTATGTATGTAAAATTAAACTTTTTTTAACTGTTAAGCTATGAAATTGTTACAAGGTTGAACGGGACTAAAACAACGGACTCAAGTCTGTTAATACACCGTCCCCCAGCACGAGTTTTAACTGGTACTAATTGATCTATTAATGTAGGTATGAAATCCAACTTTTCAGCTGAGGCCAATGCTCTGCCTGAACATGCGTTTACGATATGACGCCCACCTATTTTTGGCTTTGCTATATTTAATGCGCATTTCACTATATTGCGTCAAATCGAGCGGAGTTGGAAGCGAATGATTTTTGTAAGGGATTTTGAAAGGAACAATCGTGTCGTGAAGCAGCTTCTAAAGTGGATATTCGAGATTCCAGGTACTAAACTATCTGTGTGCCTTTCATCCAAATCCATTAAGCCCTTTTTTGCGTGATGGTCTGATTGAGACTAAAACACTCTAATATCGAAACATCTCAACATATATATTACTACCCGAATATCTTTTTTTCGATAGGTACTTCCTGAAATATTATTATGTACCTATATATATCCCCTAATAGTTTTCCTAGCTCCTACAACTAGCAAAACTGCAAAGAGGATGCAGAAAGTGTAACTAACGAAAAATAACGTAAGTTACTGCATTTTTACAAGATTTCTTATATTATTTTATTCGCCATGGTTCGACTCGGCGCAAAAGTTTATCCACTAATTTAAGAAATAAAGATGATATGTCATACCGTATTTACAAATAGATATTTAAAATGAAATGACTGTGCATTCTCGGACTCGGAAGTACAATTGGCATGAAATGAAGAAAATGAGGCGTATCTTGCCTTATTTTTTTATTTCTGGTTAAACCAATCTCAACGGACAGGAAGGTCGGGTCGGCCAATACTCCGCCAAACACGCGCCAGTTGGATAAACGTCACTCGCGATCAAAATATGTATGTGTTAATGATAGCCAAACAAAACAAAAACAAGCGTGCTCGGTCTTAGAGGTCAATCTCTTGTACTCGTAATAAACAAAGTTTAGCGTAAATAGCATGACGTGACTTAGTGCTTGTTAAGTTCTTAGCGTCTAATTTATCTCGATAATCTTTTCGTCAAGACATCTGCCTCATTAGTAAATGTTATGACTAAGCTAAACTAATGCATGACATTCGTCAAGTTTCTAACCTATTATGGGTAACAAGTTCGGACAAAGTATAGTCCCCAGTCAATGTAACATTGCACTTACTTACAATGACGAAGTTTTAAACCGATATAGTACATTTCGATGCTAGTGCGGAAAGTATGTCATTACTAAGAATGACATTTTCGCACGTGTATCTAACGAAGTTTTTTAATACAGATGCGAAAAATAAGAAAAACCACAAGTACTTTTTTTATGCATGTTCTATAAGACAGAAACAATTGTAAATATAAAATATTATGCTATTATTACCTAAGTATCGTTATTTACGATTATTTGTGTATCGTATATATTGTATGAAAACAATATCGAATGTTGCCTTTGGAAACTTAAAACATTCTTGCAGCAAGAAAAAACGCCTCTGCTTTGACAGGCGTTTCGGTAGCTATTCCGTTCCATTCAGACAACTTATTAAGAACGGTTTTTCAATATTCAATAATAAAAATAAGCATGTTATAATGATGAAGAGGTAAGTAATTAAATATGAAATATGCTTAAGTATATTTATTATTTTTACATTAATAATAGGTTTCATGTTGATTACGACGTTTAAAGGAAACTAACATTAACACTCATCAATAAAATAATAATCATGAATATCTATAATAGTCATGAATTGGAACAAGTGGAAAAGTAAAAAGCACTAGTTCGCGAAATCCAACTTTTCGCACGCTAAACAGCTATGTAAAGTAGCACTTTTTGAGCAACTGTATTAAAAAATATTTTGTGCGATGTTTTTAGGGTTCCGAAGCCAAATGGCAAAAAACGGAACCCTTATAGATTCGTCATGCCCGTCTGTCTGTCCGATTATGTCACAGCCACTTTTTTCCGAAACTATAAGAGCTATACTGTTCAAACTTAGTAAGTGGATGTATTCTATGAACCGCATTAAGATGTTCACACAAAAATAGAAAAAAAAAACAGTAAATTTTGGGGGTTCCCCATACTTAGAACTGAAACTCAAAAAATCTTTTTTCATCAAACCCATACGTGTGGGGTATCTATGGATAGGTCTTCAAAAATGATATTGAGGTTTCTAATATCATTTTTTTTCTAAACTGAATAGTTTGCGCGAGAGACACTTCCAAAGTGAAAAATTTATCCATATTGTCAGTGAGTCTGTTCTGAAAAACCTTACCTGACAATTTTTCAAATTTTTAATCGGTCTTACAATAAATAATGTTAAACTTGTTCACACATATCCAAATTTGTACTATTTAATTCTCACGAAAATGTTTCTCTGCATACCATCCAAATGTTGTTTACTATTTTTGTTTACTATCGTATTTGAAATGCCTAACTTAGTTTTACAGATATTGTGTTATATACATCATAACAGTGTGCACTCGCGTTGCTATTTAAGTAATAATATTATTTCCACACCTGTGCCACAGCCTGCATTGCAATCATGTTGTTTACTTCTCACTTGTAGCACCTACATATTATCCTTATCATTGTTTATTACGTTTATTACATACGTTCATTTACTCCCGTCTTTGCAGAAAAATGTTATAATTGACGTTAATAATCGTGCCGGTGGGTCCCTTCTTATAGAAATTTTCATACAAGGCAGCCCAATTTCCTTGCTCTTGAGTATATATGTACTAACTTTAACTGTTTTAAGTGAATAGAATATTATTTTCGGGTTATTACCAAAATGTTAGGGGCTTAAGAACAAAATCACAGGATTTTTTCTCTCAAGTAACTAAGTCTGATTATGACTTCATTTGCTTAACGGAGACGTGGCTGACCGCTGACTTTTATGACTTAGAGTACTTTGATAATAGGTATAGCGTTTTTCGTTGTGATCGGTCAGCAGAAGCAAGTGGTGCATCGCGGGGCGGGGGGGTCGCGGTTGCCGTGCGCTCAGAATACCAGCCGGTGCGCCGTGACTGGCCAGTACCATCGCTTGCCCACTGTGAATGTTTATGGGTTTCACTTCCCATTGAACGGAATAAACACGACATGACATTATCGTTCCCTTATCATAATGAAAAACAATCTTATCTTAACATAGCGTGTATTTATATTCCTAATGGACCCAATTACCGAGATGCACTAACTACTTTCGTTGACCTTGCTAGTCAAATAATTATTGATCGGCCCGACGACGTTTTCTTAATTACTGGTGATTTCAATATACCTGAGGCGAACTGGGTTATGAATTCAGCATCTGAGATGGAGTTGACAGCATGTGTTAGTTTTAGTACTCAATTGATATACGAATTCTTATCATATACGGGAACTAAACAGTATAATTCCATAATTAATGTCAACGGCCGAATTTTAGATTTAATTTTTTCAAACAATGAATGCCGCTTATCAGCTTGCGATTCACCACTCACGCCGGAAGATGCACACCACAGAGCTATTTGTATGGACCTAAAATTGAAAACTTTATGTCACTTAAAGCCGGCGCCTCACTGTGTTTTTAACTTTCATGCTGGTAATTATCAAAAAATTAATGCTGAACTTTCCGTTATTAATTGGATTAGTTTCTTTAAACATTTGAACATGGATGACTGTGTAACAAAATTTAATGACTTGGTTAAAAATCTAATTTCCAAGTATATTCCACAACGAATTGTTCGTCAGCCAACTTGTTCCGCTCCTGTTTGGCACAGCTTACCCTTACGTAAGGTTTTAAAAGAAAAACGGAAATATCATAAACGTTGGAAATTATACGGCAACCCCTTAGACTATCAGACTTTTAGTACTCTGCGCAAACGAGCTAATAAATTAGAGTTGGAATGTTATAATAATTATATATCTTATTCAGAAAGTAAAATTAAAAATCATCCTAATTTTTTCTGGTCATACGTAAAGTCTATATTTTCTAAAAATAGACCACCTCAATCAATGCACTATAAAGGCATAACTAGCTCTGACGGCGAACAGATATGTAATTTTTTCAATTATCATTTTCAATCTGTTTTTGAAAAACCTAGTAATCTACACCTGGGTGACATAACAAATATTCCAGCGCCTGATTGTATTATCGACTTAAGTACAGTAGAGATTAATTACAACATAGTTTTACAACATTTAAAAACAGTTAATGTCCATAAAGGTGCTGGGCCCGATGGCATTCATCCGCTTTTAATAAAATCTTGTAGTTCTACCCTTGCAACTCCTGTCACCATATTATATACTAAGTCAATTAAAGAGGGCATTGTGCCCAAAACTTGGAAACAAGCATGGGTCACTCCTATTCCCAAGGGTTCGGTTAGTAGTGATGTTGTTAATTACCGTCCCATATCTAAATTGTGTATTATTGGTAAGTTGCTCGAAAAAATTGTTACAGATCAATTATTTGGTGTTGTACGTCGCCATATCATTCCAAATCAGCATGGTTTTTATAAGGGTCGATCTGTTGACAGTAATTTACTAACCTTCACTGATGAAATTTATGCTGCAATGGACGATGGCCATAGTGTGGATGCTATTTATACTGATTTTTCCAAGGCATTCGATAAAATTTGTCATTATACGCTATTATCTAAGCTTTGGAAACTTGGTATACATGGCGATCTCTTTCGCTGGATTAAATCTTACGTAGAAAACAGAAGTCAGGCGGTCGTCTTGTTGGGCTATCGATCTCAATGGATGTCTGTTGGTTCAGGAGTCCCTCAGGGCTCTCACTTGGGTCCTTTGCTCTTTACTCTTTATGTGAATGATATAACTAATCACATCCAGAACTCTAAATTATTACTTTACGCAGATGATACAAAGATTTTTAGGATAGTTAAAAATATCAGCGATTGTGAAAAGCTACAAGATGATTTAAACAACTTAGTCAGCTACTGTGAAATAAATAATTTGTTTCTTAACTTAGATAAATGCAATGTTATCACCTTCTCAAAAAAGAAAAATGTAATTAATTATTCTTACAACTTATCGGGTAAAACCTTAAATAGAGTAACCGAAATTAGAGATCTTGGTGTGATTATGGATAGCAAACTTACTTTTATCCCACATATTGATAAAATGCTGACAAAATCATATAAACAGTTAGGATTCATAATGCGTGTTGGGAAACCATTTAAAAGCCGCTTGACATATAAAATTCTCTACAATAGTTTTGTGCGTAGTCACCTTGAATTTTCTTGCTCAGTGTGGAAACCTTTTTACAAAGTACACATCGACAGAATTGAGCGACTTCAAAAAATATTTATTAAATCACTGTGCTTCAGGACTGGACTAGCTTATACTGCTGACTATACCGATACCTGTAAACGTTTAAATATTCAAACTCTTAGTGACCGTCGAGATTCCACTGATTCCGTTTTGCTTTTTAAGATTTTCCATTCACAATTAGAAGCCCCTACTCTTTTACATAAAATCTGTTTCAGAGTTCCGCGAAGACGTGAGCGCTGTTGTCGTAAAAGAAACTTATTTTTTATTCCATTCAGCAGGACTGGTTACGGTGGGAATGTATTTATCAAACGCGCATGTAAACTTTTTAATGAGAATCAAAAACTTAATGATTTAGACATTTTTAACTGTTCACTAACACAACTTAAGAATGCATTTAAATATTGATTATAACTGGAATTTGTTATTTGCTTAAATTTAATGTACTACGAGACTACGATGTATATGTAACTTATTTTCTGCAGACTTATCAAATCACTGATTTACATATTTCAAGTATTTGTTATTATAAAATACAGATTTAAGTATTTTTGTTTTTTGTAATAGCCACGGACCTGTTTATATTTTATTTCTACATATGAAACTATAGGTCTATTTTTTGTCTATAAGTTTTGATCAAAAATTGTGTATGACTGTTTGTTTCTAAATAAATAGAAAAAAAAAAAAAAAAAATGGGTTTCCCCCCCCCCCCCCCCGTAACTTCTAAAATAACAGAATGAAAAATCTAAAAAAAATATATGATATACATTGCCATGCAAACTTCCACCGAAAATTGGTTTGAACGAGATCTAGTGAGAAGTTTTTTTTTTTTTAATATGTCATAAATAAAAAATAAAAATTTCATCAAACCCATACGTGTGGGGTATCTATGGATAGGTCTTCAAAAATGATATTTAGGTTTCTAATATCATTTTTTTCTAAACTGAATAGTTTGCGCGAGAGACACTTCCAAAGTGGTAAAATGTGTGTCCAAAGTGGTAAAATGTTGAACAAGGTCTAGTAAGTAGATTTTTTTTAATACGTCTGAAATGGTACGGAACCCTTCATGCGCGAGTCCGACTCGCACTTGGCCGCTTTTTTTGCAAGCGGTCTCACGGTAGTCATGGTAATGAGGATAACTTATCTATACCCAAGTTCTAGTGAACTGAAATAGTACATTACGATACAAGTGCGAAAAATAGGAAATTCGAAACGAGTGGCGATAAATTAAAACACGACCGAAGGGAGTGTTTTAAATCGACACGAGTTGCGAATTACCTATTCGCACATGTATCGTACAACGTTTTACAGTACATATGGCCCTTTAAATGTTCGACACAGTAACGTAATATGCTACTTCTCGCACTAGTGCTATAAAGTAGCCCCATATGTACTGTAAATAATATTTATCTGGCTGATTATCCAAGATGGACCCAACGTCCATTTTTGACAACTTGCCCTTACAACTAAACGTGACTAAAATCAGGTGGCACTTAAGTAGTTTAACAACAATTATTAAGTGTTAAGATAGCCTTTTAACGGACCTTTTAAAAGGTAGATTATTATTGATTATTTAAGGGTATTGTATGCCATAAAACAAGAAACAAAAGATTTACAACTTGCTTATACAGTCACTTTCAGGGAAAGAGAAAGGTGAACCCGTCTGCAAATTCGTAGAAGTTACCAAGGAGCTGAAGCTTTATTTAACACACTCGTTTATTTATATGTATGTATAACATGCAGAATGCACGACTTTTCTGCATAAATATTTTTAATGAAAGATGTCTTTATGCGACCTACTTTTTAGGTCATTCAAGAGAAGGTTCAAGAGAGCTCTGAAGAGGGCAAAAACGTTCAAACGTTTATTTACAGCTGCTCGTATGATAAACCTAACGATAACCAAACAACATAGATAAGAAATTAGATAACTATTTATTGTTTGTTTTGTTATACATACCTCGTGCTTGCGTGCACAACGCATGCATCGGCGTTGGAGATTGTGAAAATATTTAGGAAGATTCACTTTCAAAGCCATAAGCGTCAACTTTAAACAGTAGGTAGACGCTAGAATCGCTAGACGGATAAAATACTATCTCAAGACTAATGACGGACCTCATTTAAAGCTCGCCTAAAACCAGCTATTTAACCAAACAGCACGACAAACCGGTCTGGAAAATCTATACATCCTTTCTCTATCTAATTAGTAGGTATACCTACTCCTCAACTGATACTCTAGGCCGCTAGTTTTTTTAACACCAATAGCGACTGACAAGGTCTTGTTTGTACCTAAATATGAATATTATACACTGAATGTTTCTCACCTTATCAAACACGAGAACTTGAGTGGCAGCTCCAATAGCGCCGTCTTTCTTCTTCTCTATCTTGTAGACGACGATGTTGTTCTCCCTCGCGGTGTGTACGATGAAGGCCTTGGAGTCGGGGCTCCATGCCACGAACTGCGCGTGGTCGAACTCGATGTTGACGCGCAGCGTCTTGTGCTGGTTGTGGCTCAGATCTCGGATATCCCAGAGGATCACAGACCCATCTGCGTCAAATCATTCTGAATGTAAATACTGATGCCATTCTTTGACCTAGGGGCTCACTAAGGGATTGGAAATGAAATGCGCGAACAAAACTTCTCTCGGTTTTTGCTTCAACTAATACTAAACCGCAAGTTTAATGCCAGCCAGTCAGATGTTCATATCATACAAATATTGTTTTTGTCTATGACCCCAGTTGTCAACTTACTACTTAATTACGTTCGTCACATTGTCATAACATGTCTGTCTGGCGCAATATTTACCGGCCCGTGATCGACGTCACGTCACGTACAAGTCGTACAATAGCATCCATCTGCAAGGCCGTACCAGTCACAACGGCGTAACTAAACGTGCTTTTTCTACCCATCCTGACCTTTCGTGTAGAACTTAACCGCCTACTAGGTAGAGCCCATTTCTTGGAAAAATAAATACCACGTGTAGCTACATGTAGTGTGGCGAGTCTTACCGTGGGATTGTAAAGCAATTTAGTCCCTCAAGGAATTCCTTTTGTTTTTCGAGTAATTCGTTTTTCGAACACCTGACTGGCTGTCATAATCATAAACTACCCTTTTTACCATAGCGCTAATCATGGTTGTGTACTTACCAGTAACTACTTCTTGGGAGCCCGATTTAATAAACCCAGTTTAGGCTGGCCTAAACCCAGAGGTAAATAAAAATACGGACGCAAAGAACATAATAAACATTGAAGCGGCATTGTAAAATATGACTGTAATAAAGGTTTCTCTTTGTCTTGCTTAAAATCTGCAACTTATATCCAGTTTTAAAATTCCATCCACATTTTAATAGAGAGAGAGTACAACAAAGCAACCATTGTACTTACTCCCAATCCTACTTTGAATGCTATGAAATCCATTAACAACAAACAATACATCTTTCTAACGAAATGAAGTTTATTATAGTGCCTAAAATTAAATGCTGAGATCTTATTATGTAATTGGGCTTTCATAGCCGTAACTCAAACAAGTAGCTTTTTTTCGACAATATACTATAAATTC
This sequence comes from Cydia pomonella, assembly GCF_033807575.1. Taxonomy (NCBI): domain Eukaryota; kingdom Metazoa; phylum Arthropoda; class Insecta; order Lepidoptera; family Tortricidae; genus Cydia; species Cydia pomonella. The sequence continues at coordinate 11,896,528 of NC_084715.1, forward strand.
TAAAAGTGCATAACCATATGAATGAAATTGATTAATAAAATGGACTTTAGCAGCTGGGTGTACGTCCACTCGTTCAGTTACTAGTTACGTATCGTGAACTTGTGATGTGACCTAAAAGGTCAATACGGGTAAGTGTACGGAAGGGCTAAGGTATTTACTGTACGCTCTCCTTTTAAAATTGGTTTTCTTTATTGTAAACGCATAACCTGAATTAATTTGACATACGGGATTAACCAATACGGGCAACGAGGGGTAAGTGTGCCAGTTTCATCAAAAAATCTATGTGGGTGTGATTTCTTAATTTAATGCACATTATACTTACCCGTGTTTGCCTTGATAATTAGGTACATTATTATATTTAATGGTGAGACTTCAAGGACCCGCCAATACACAGGTACTCCCGCTTTTGGGCCATCGATATGACGCTCCTTATTACCTAGTCTAGTCATAAATTCTGTTACACAGTTAATTGTCTATAGAGTCTATAATTTTAAATTAATAAAGTTTTATATACTTAATAAACGAACTAATAACGAATAAAAAATGCCTAATAATTATTCCATATTGTCAGCCCTCACCTTAATATATGCCTTTTAAAGAGCAAGCGAACAGGGCCGAAATACGACATTCTTGTTCTGAATTTTTTTTTGTTAGAGCTCATGTTAAAAGACGTAATTCCTACTCCTCAAACCTGAATATAGATTAATTTTCCAAAGTTATTGAGGCCTTACTGACTCTTGGAAAGTCAATGTATGATACTGAAAAACAAATGTTATGTATCTTACGCGATAAGTACATAAAAATAGTTTATTACAGAAAAATTTAAAAGCTATGGGGTTGAAATACCCAACGGAGGTAGTGAAAAAGTCCTGCGTATTTTAAGGTAAATCGCTGCTTCATTAAAAAGCTCCAGGTTGAAGACTGGCGAGAAACTGCACAGGACCGGGATCAGTGGCGAGCAGTAGTGTTGGAGACCAAGACACACTTTGGGTCGCTGCGCCAGAGGAGTAAGTAAGTAATTAAAAAGCACGTAGTAACGCAGGAGATGACAATCTAATAAGTATTAAACATTTTAAATTCGTATTTAATTTGTCATTTATAAAATTAGTATCAATAACTTTTAGTTTGTTTAGTATACGGGGTGTATAGTTCCCTGCAATAATTGACGGGGTGAATATATAGGCCATACTGAGCAACTTTTACTATGGGACGAACCGCGAAATCACGGATTTTTTTTTACCCTCCCATAAAAAATGTCAAGGTCAGACAGCCAAAATGTATGAAACAGCCAATTTTTTTCGCGATTTCGGGGTTGGTCCCATATTAAAAATTTCTCAGTATGACCTATATGTGTATTCAGCCCGCACATTATTGCGGGTGACTAAATAAACATTCTGTAGTAGAATGTTTTCTTTTTGTTGTTTTGTTAAAGGTGGATTTATTATTTTTAAAGTGACCCTGTTTAAAGTATTTCATGTATGTACTAATTATTACTATATAATGATATTTAACACAACGTATATTGTTAATTTGTTAAGAATTAAATTATATAAATAAAAATAAATTTATAGTTGTTATGTACAATTAACTGTGTAACAGAATTTATGGCTAGACTAAGTATTTAAATAATTACCGTGCAACTGGCGGCGGGTAAAGGTCAACGGACCACTTAGATATCGAAACTAAGTCACTGTATCAAGGTCTCTGGTTTCAGGCAATTGCATAGCACAATCACCGTGGGTGGAGCCGTAACAATTAAAACGTAGAACTAAACGAAATCTTGTCACGCGGTGCGGAAGAAAACTGCCTAGTGACAGCAATAGCAATAGGCCTAAGTTTTGTGATCTTTTTATTCTGACATCGTAATCTACGAAATTGTCTAAGGGTATTTTACATGGTTGAAGCTGTGCATCAAACCAATGTATTCTCATTTTGAGATCTAGCCTCTAGGCATGTACTTAAAGCGTTGACCTAAGTGAAATAATTCATCAAGAATTAGAATCTAACAATCAATAACGATCTTCTGTTGTAGTAGTAATAATGTAATGTAACAATGGATAAATAGATAGTTTTAAGGCTGAAAATTGCATGTATCAAGCCAGGTGGTATAAACTGACTCCTTTACTATAAAAATATATTTTATTTTTTCTTTGACTTGCATGACATAAAAATGTACATCTGGTCTCCCGCAATACAGGCCTACCCTAGTGCGAGGACTCCTGGAAACTCTGTTGTTAACCTAGTTATGCACCAACTCCAACTACTGTATACTTTTTGTATGTCCTTTGTGTGCAATAAAAATATTTTTAACCTAAAAAAAAGTATCGATCTCCGAATAGTAGAGCAGAGCAGATCTCATTAAAATCAATTCGGTTAGTCATCGTTTACAAAATGACCAAAGCCAAAGGGTGTTAAGATACGGTTATTGCTTCCTTCCTTGCGTAATGATTTCATCAATTTCTGGCACCGCTGTCTAAATTATTTATTAGCCTAAGATTTCAGAGCCGTACGTGATGGTTTGCAGATGTTGACGTTGGAATAAGCAATCATACGTAGGTCCATACACGTAATATATCAAAATGTATACATAAAGGACGATCTGTATTAGGAACTCGTACGTTCTTAGTACGTTTCTCTTTTGCATGTGTACAAGAAATCAAACAAGTGGGGGGCCTAGCGTATAGGCGTGTCGAAGTTCCCTACTTGGATGACGAAATGACGCCTAAAATTTGTGCAAGTCGGATTGTGAAAGACTTATTGAGGCGGAGGCGAGCTCGGCGCCATAGAGGCCGATTCACTTGAATTTGTTTGCTTTAACCAAACCTGCTAACTGTCCACATCTGAAACAAAGGACTTCAACTGGGGTTTCATATGTAAACCTAGTTATTTATACACGCTCTGTCCTCGTCTTGAATTTTAAAGCAGTTTTGTTTAAGTTGATGTATATATGAAATTCAGAGACCTTCTTGACCTATGTCAACTGTTCATTGCCCTTTTCAATTTCATCCCGTGCGGGTGTTATTAGAATCGCCTGCCTATGCCGAGCGCAAGCGAATACAGTTTAGTGAACTAGTATAATTTAATTAAGTGCGTTTTTCGATAATACACAAATGTTATAGATCTTTGGGCTGGATGTTTAATTCCCCAGTGCTAGCTATTAGGTAGGTAAACATTGTTAATAGACGCAGGCTGCACCGGGGCCAGTCGGATGGGTGTGCCGACGTGAATAACTTGATCAATAACGTCAGTTGACTGGATAACACTGATTTATAGCAGCTATCTCGCTTTCCAGCCGCCCGGTGCATATTGATTGTAGGACTAATATACTTACGTTTCATAAGTTCTATTTTCGGCTTTCATTCGACGTACTGGGCAGCTACTGCGGTGCGCTCTCCGATTCAATAAACTAAACCACAACTTCCTACTCATATAAATTTGCATTCATCTACATAGTATAGCTTCAGTACAAGTTCGACTAAATAAGAATGGAGTTTATTTCAAGACTAGGTACGTTTGTCCCGCGTGGATAAGGTTTAGAGCCCGAGTTCTTAAGTTTTGCGAACATTTTTATAAGAAGTACCTACCATCATCTATTCTAATTTCAGAAACGGTTATAGACAGCGAGTTCTTCCGATGACTCAAAATACTCATACTGTAGATAAGTGAAGCAATCCGTAATGATTAGCCTAACCCATTTTATAACGGGCTATTAATATAACAACGATACCGTAGTATTAGATATCTCTCATAATATAAGTAGTAAATATATGTATACCTACCATTAGTATTACGTTATCGACGATATCTAAGAAGGAAATAAAAATTAGACCAATAATTAAGATAATATTATTTGAAAAGTACTATTTTAACTGTGTCAGCCAACTTTACGTGAAATGACGTAGGTACGTATTGAACTTTCTTAACCTCGTAAGACCAATCTATTTTTAGACAAGCTCAAGATAGAAGTTATATTGAAAAAAAAAATACAAATATACAGGCCTAAGCAATATATGTGTAGGAATTTAATTTAATTGATGAAAATGAAATTAATTGGCCTTTATGACTTTTATTTAAATTATAAGCCGTTGGTCCTTTGGGTCAATTCATTATATTATTGCTACTACGTTCCTTTCGATAACTTTGTTGACGTCTTAGCGCAATTTCAAGTACATATGTAAATTGAACGTAAACCTTATTTTGGAGACACGAATGGTAAACAAAACGCGTATAGAGATGACCGGGCGCGAGGGCGTTGCTCCTTACTGATACTCGAGGCGGCGTGTCGTGGTCTATTTACAATCATAATTTATCATGCTATGCAAAATTTCCTATTGTTCTACAACGCACTAACTGAATACGGAACACTAGGCGCTCCAGAGCATGAGTATTATAGTTTTCTAATTACGTGTTTATTCTATAGTAAAGCACTAGGAAAACAATTCTATGTTTCTACTTTAAAGTTTGCTTTATATCTCAGATCTACAGATTCGCCTAGCCAAGGTGGAAGTCATTAAGTTTGCTCATCTACTAGGCGTTTCGTCATCACTTTATGTAAGCAGCTTACGTAAATCAGCTCAACGTGCACGGCCGCACCGTAGATACTACAAGCATTTAGTCCAGCTTTATCTTGTACAAAGAAAAATAAAAACTATTCCAAACTGGTATTTTATTCCAGCAGAGCAGGTAGCGAGAGCCTAAGGACCCTTTTGACTGAGTGCATTCTTTCATTTCTGACAGGTAAATCATGGCAAAGGCATCTCCAATTCAGTTCAAAGAACTTTTCGTTATCGTATAACGTAAAATACTTCAGAATTTGATGATAACATATCAATAACAATTTAAAAGTAGACGTCATCGTTTTAACCCTGAATCCGTGCGCGGTTCTTAGAGGATTGGATGAGTCAATGGCGTTAAAAAATAACTAACTAAACGACTTTAGTCATCTTTATTATACGTATAGGTAGTTTACGGATGAAGCCGTGCTGAGAAATGATTAAAGATAAAAGCATGATATGACATCAGGAGATAGCAATATTTGGCATCATTGTTTACTGTTTATGTTCCGATGCAGTGTCATATCAATTTCCTCTTCGTAAGTCTGAAGATGAATGAGTCAGATATAAAACCGGAATTGACATCGTTTCATAACACGGGAATTCCTCGAGTCAGTTCAAACTATGTGCTGGCGACATGCATGTATGGATGCCAGACGTTGCAAATAATTTAGCGGGCTTGCGTCATCGGCATCGCCAATGGCTCATCCAAATCCTATGAATCTTGAATGGGGAAAACTAATTCCCATGAGTAATATTTTCCTTACACTATAATTTGGGTAGTGGGAAAGCAAACAAGAAAACATAAAAAAATATTACGTTTATTGCGATAATGCAATTCGAAGGCACATACGCTGAAAACGTACGCGCGCTCCGTCAACGTAACGTATCTATGTCACTTTACGAAACCGTTCATTCATATTGAGCCTAACCAGAGTTCATGTTCATAGCGTAGTCGTCTATCACTTCACTTATCACTCGGAATTTAGGCGGCACTAATTAAGGGATCATACGGTTGCAACATAGACAACTGTGTTGTAATGCGTGTTCGTTTTGCTCGTTCCTCGTGTACTTTGAGCAGTACCAAATCCATAGCCGCCCGTGCATCCTCTAGAGGAGAATGGCCGGCGCTGCCTCTCTGCACGCTGCGCCCGAGCAGCTCCTCGCACAGGACACGCAGCGACCGCCGCAACGGGAAGCCTCGCGCGTGCGGATACAGTGCACACGTATCAACCACGGCTCCGTGAAGCAACTTCAAGGCACGCAGGTCGTTGTCCAGCGCGTGCCCAATCAAAATAGTATCTGTTCCGACAAATCCAAGAATATCATTCTGCACATCCCGTAGCGTCTTAGTCGCGCGCGCCAAGTCGCGCGGCCTGATGCCCGAGAAACGTGTGTTATGGTCGACAACGGGCGAACTAGGTTTCACCAATGATCTGTATACAAGACGACCATCAGCAGCGATGACCGCGATGCTAGCCAGCTCGAGTCCCGCCGTCGTGTAGCACATCTCAGCGTCGATGGCGTAAACACCGCCACGAGGTGAGCGTGCACGCACATATCCTTCGAGAGGGCCATTCATGCCGGGGCGTGTGCCGCTCCATACGTGGAAGCGGGCGGAGCTGCATCCCCGAGCACCCAGCGGGGCGTTGCAGCAAGTGTGTCGGTAGTCACCACTGCAGCGGCCCCAATGATACAAACAAGACTCCTCAGACAAATATTCACCTTCACGAGTCATTCTAAACATTTTGTCACAACGCACACACAAATGTTCCACTGCATCAGCTTCCTCATCACTGTCCGACCGCGGGCTGGAGCCCAGCGATCCCCGTCCACTGTCACCTTGAGAGCCGCCAGGAACGAACTCCGGCGCGTTCACATCCCACGCCGTATAGCGCAAAGTGGTCGTTCTTGACCGCGGTGGAGGATTGATGTACACAACAGCCTTCGACGAGTTGGGTTCGATCTCGAGCGGGTAGCCCAGCGCCCACATGCGCTCCGGCGAGAGGAGGTGCGGGCGGAGCGCCTCCACTAGTTCTTCGGTAGAGATTCTCTGGGGCGTCGACGGCGACGGCGGCGCGGTCGGGGGGCGCCGTCGATCGCGGGGCTTGCGCCGCCGTGCTGCAGCGCCGGCAGCATCCACCGTCGAGATGGTCTCTTGGTAAAACCAATTTTGCAAATTAATACAAAAGTGCATGTTTCTTCGTACGCTTGTATACACATAGAGTCGAGTGTTTATTTATTGAGAGCGAGCGCGGAGTCGACGCGATACGTGCGAGTGCGCGCGCGGGCGCTGTACTAATGGCGCGATGGAGGGGCAGACCGCGCTATATACGACACGCAGGTAGCGCGTTTGTTAACGGGACATGCCAATCGACCGGCCTATTCTCATTTTTCTAAACAATAATAAAGTATTATTTCTTTGTGTAAATAAAAGTGTAAATGAAGTGATTTGTGTTACTGCACTAGAAAAAGAAAATTGTAATTGTATAGACACTTCTAGGAACGATTCAGTCGCAGCTGTTGTTTGTTTACGTTGATCTGTACTGCGCTCATCAGCTGTTAGTGTTGTTAGACACCGTTGGTTATGCTTTCTAATAACGCGCATTGAGTACACGTTTTGTTTTGTACCTGGGTACAGTATCGCTACGTGAAGTGTTTAGAGAGAAGCGCTTTTTGACCCTTACCGGTATTTATATATTAGAATTAAGCCTATTTGTAAAAAAACACCCTGAATATTTCACAAAGCGTTCATGCAAAGAAAATATCAGATCACAATATAAGTACAATATGGTACTTCCGAGAACTAGCACCTCAATATATAAAAAAAGTACGTTCATATCTGCTATTAATGTCTTCAACCATCTGCCAAACGAAATAAAAAGCCTCGAAGGAAATACTTTTAAAAGATGTTTAAAAAACTTTTTAATAGACAAAGTTTTCTATAATTTAAAAGAATTTTATAACTATGTAAACCTAAATGTATATTAAAATATAGTTTAAGATAAAATATTAAAACCTAGTTTAAGTTAAAAATAATTGTATACCCGAGAAGGGTAAAACTGTTGATACTCATCAAAAAATGTACCTAAGTCATATTCTTGTACCTACACAGTTTGCACAATAAATATTTCTGATTCTGATTCTGATTCTGAACAGTGAGTACTTTTGAACTCTACAACATTACTGCCGACCTGAATACTGCTCGGAGTAGTATTGATCAACTAATATTTAAGAAAATCTGTACTTGCAAAAAATGGGATTTAATAGACGATAGCAATATTTAATCACCCAAAAGTAATAAAACAGCATTTTTCAAGCCAACCAAGAAGAGAATTTGGTAAAAAATCACAAAAAAATTCCGTTGACAATATAGTAAAAAAAATACACTAGCAAGGGCTCATAAACATATTTTACAAGATACATAATTTAGTAATGACAATTAGCTCATTGTGAATTTCGTATTAGCATTAGCATTATGTATGTATTATCCGTGAAATCATTAGTTAACGATATTTTGCGTAGCTATTTTGTTTATGAGATTTAACTTAGTACTGAGAAATACGAATTGGAATAAAAAGAGGAGACATTAAGCCGTCTGGTGGAAGGGCGGGCGGAAGGAAGGACGGCGGGCCATTGCCCTGCCTGCCCGGCCGGCGTATCTCGTATTAATAACGTCAAGGTAAGTTCAGATACCTAAAGACATTGCCTTCATATCATGTCACTCACTTTCAGGCGATACAAACACCTCGTACGATGAAAAAACAATCATTTAGAGATACAGTGATATTTAATTAAGTCTGTATTATTTCAATTTTGCAATCGTCATTTTTAACTTATCACTAATGCCGATTTTTAAGATTCATGACATTTTAATGCTATATTTATATATCGCGGCTATTGATTTGAGTTGGCCTATTATATCTATGTAGATCTTAAGGTTATTTTAAGGTAGGCCGAGGTCAATTTGGGAAATGTTCAATTTCATTTTCTATCAAGCGACGCGAAATTAATCTAATCATGCTAACCACTTAGCAAAATGCCACCGGTTCTGAACTTAAAGTAATGACATTGATTATGGTTACGCGATTAGGTACATAAAATTTTATCGATATAAAATATCTAAAACAATAATTTCAGTCTACTCTCACCTCGGTTTAAATTAATTAAATTATGTACCATCACTATCATCAGCTAAACTGTTAGCTTAGCACCCCTGCATACAAATATGAAATTAGAGCTGCATTCAAAATTATATCCGACCTAACCTAACAGTGCGGCTCCCACACTTTAGTTACGCACTAACTAGCCATAATCATAATAAGCGCGCGCAAACTGAAACGTCTTACGTTTTCCATCTAATACCAACATGTAAAACCTCAATTTGATTTAGACATGTTAAGACATGATTGAACGAGCCTCCAAGAAAGTTGGCAAAGTGTTGTCGAATGAGCAGTCATGTGCGCTGGGCATGTGTGAGCCGATTGTTTGTATACACAGCGTGTGGGCGTGGCGCTTGGTCGCTGACACCGGCGATAACCTTCGAATCTATGTCAGACAAACGGGATAAAGTCGACGAACGGAATCGCTTCTCTAATTCACGAAGCATTTCTCTTCTGGGAGCGCGTCCCTAGTTCAACTTGAGCCTAAGGTCGTAAAAACGGAGAAATCGAAGAGTATTCTTAGACTGGTTTGCTTGCGTAAGCTCGTTAAGCGTGGATAACACGATATAACGCGCTACTGGGAATCAAACGATGCTCGCTGGACGAGTAAGCACCGTAGATTCTGTGAAGAACGTGCTAATGACTAACGGTCTGTGCCCAGCATAACGCATCGTGTAAAGTGGGGTGGGTACCTACTTTAAACTTGTTACCAGTCATATCGAGCAGTACATATTTTCCACGCGCGTGACCACAGTAGTGTATCTTATTTAGTTTATTTACAGAGCCACGCTCAGCCCGTATTCGTACACTGTTATCTTTTAACCCAATATCCGACGTCTGCGAGCATTAATCACTTGCGGCAGCCTGAAAAGGATAACTAAAGTCGGTCAATCCAGTACGTACGGCCGGTTACTGCAGAACGTTTACTATAACTCGAAATTCGACATTTTTGCCTCCGACCAAAGAGATACATAACCGGCCGTTGAAAAGAAGACACGGGAAACCGGTTTCCCTGTCACTACAATATTACAAGCGAGAAATCGCACGATAAAATTGTTCCGATGTGATTATGAACTTGCTATCAGGTAATAGGTATATACTTTATAGATTTCAATGAATACGCGCTAATATTATAGGTCAGTTCCTACGATTCAATGAACAATTCGTAGTAAACAATAATTCTGATTATGCATTAAAATTGGTTCATTGGTCATGTTTACTCATATAGGTAGGTATGAATCAGCCATAGGCCAATTACCATGGGTAATGTTTGCATGATTAATACTTGTAACTATGTCAAACTACTCCCATAATATGATTTCGCTACTGTTTGAACAGTAATAAATTTGCTTATGAGGCAAATATTTTACCCTTGAATGAATCTTTAATGCCTTTTGGCATTAAGAGTCCTTATTCCTACAGACGAGCGTATTATGTAAAATGCTTCCTTTTTCATTCAAGATTACGACGTAACTATTAGTATTTATTCAAAAACTGGTTACGTACTTAAATAATCGTTTCCTAAACTAGCGGCTCCAACAGTTCAAATTTTCATTTTCTCTTTTAAACCTCTTTTTAAATGAGTTTTTTTGGGAGTCTTTTCCAAATTTTGCAGTGAGATGTGGCGTTTCGGTTCTCAATTTTGCTGTAAACAAGAATCATTTGGTACATGAATGACTACAATTTGATTCAACATATCTCGTACGAGGGGCTGGAATGATGAACAATCGAAGATTCATTTGAAAAAACTGATAAAATACCTTCCGAGTTTTCTTCATTTTTTTGACGAAAACAGGGTTTTATTATATTTTTTTTCCGCAAATTGTACGCATATTTTGCTTTAAAAATAATATTATAGCAAACTGTAACTTCATGTTAACCTATAAAAAAAAAATCGTAACTATGGGACCTACATTGCCGTAAATTTATATTTTTTTAAAACACGTATAAATCACGCAGCAGCGACGCCCCGCTCTCAGTCCGCGCGGAGCGCGCTTAGAGGACGGACCTGTGCTCGATTGTCAGGCATTCGTTGCGATCGTAATCAGCTACGGAGTTCCGAGAAGTGCTATATACTGCGATTAGAAAATCTTAATAAAAGTTCATTTTTTACAGTATGCCTAACAGACTCGCTTATTGATGGATTTTCAGTGTTACTTTTTTTTTAATACTAAGTCGGTGGCAAACAAGCATACGGCCCGCATATGTACGCCTGCAACTCCAGAGGAGTTACATGCGCGTTGCCGACCCTAACCCCCTCTCGCCCCTCGTTGAGCTCTGGCAACCTTACTCACCGGCAGGAACACAACACTATGAGTAAGGTCTAGTGTTATTTGGCTGCGATTTTCTGAAAAACTCATTTTCACTTGAAATTACGTTAGGGTTTGCATTATTATTTTTGACCCGGATGAAGTCCAAGTTCTCATGATGGAGTCAGGAGTTGGTCACCAGAACTCCTAATCTACTAATTATAATCCCATCGTGTTTGGGCTCAAAAGATTTGCCCTGACGAACACCATCGATCTAGATGAGGTCCAGGGTCTCATGATGGAGTCAGGAGTTGGTCACTAGAACTCCTAATCTACTCATTATAATTCCATCGTGTTTGGGCTCAACAGAGTTGCCCTGACGAACACCTTCAATCTAGATGAGGTCCAGGGTCTCATGATGGAGTCAGGAGCTGGTCACCAGAACTCCTAATCTACTCATCATAACTCCATCGTGTTTGGGTTCAATAGAGTTGCCCTGACGAGCACCATCAATCTAGATGAGGTCCAGGGTCTCATGATGGAGTCAGGAGCTGGTCACCAGAACTCCTAATCTACTCATCATAACTCCATCGTGTTTGGGCTCAATAGATTTGCCCTGATGAACACCATCGATCTAGATGAGGCCCAGGGTCTCATGATGGAGTCAGGAGTTGGTCACCAGAACTCCTAAACTACTCATCATAACCTCATCGTGTTCGGGCTCAATAGATTTGCCCTGACGAGCATCATCAATCTAGATAAAGTCCAGGGTCTCATGATGGAGTCAGGAGTTGGTCACTAGAACTCCTAATCTACTCATTATAATTCCAACGTGTTTGGGCTCAAAAGATTTGCCCTGATGAGCACCATCGATCTAGATGAGGTCCAGGATCTCATGATGGAGTCAGGAGTTGGTCACCAGAACTCCTACTCTACTCATCATAACTCCATCGTGTTTGGGCTCAATAGAGTTGCCCTGACGAGCACCTTCAATCTAGATGAGGTCCAGGGTCTCATGATGGAGTCAGGAGCTGGTCACCAGAACTCCTAATCTACTCATCATAACTCCATCGTGTTTGGGTTCAATAGAGTTGCCCTGACGAGCACCATCAATCTAGATGAGGTCCAGGGTCTCATGATGGATTCAGGAGCTGGTCACCAGAACTCCTAATCTACTCATCATAACTCCATCGTGTTTGGGCTCAATAGATTTGCCCTGATGAACACCATCGATCTAGATGAGGCCCAGGGTCTCATGATGGAGTCAGGAGTTGATGATCATGAGACCCTGGACTTCATCTAGATAGATGGTACTCGTCAGGGCAAATCTTTTGAGCCCAAACACGATGGAATTATAATGAGTAGATTAGGAGTTCTAGTGACCAACTCCTGACTCCATCATGAGACCCTGAACATCATCTAGATTGATGGTGCTCGTGAGGGCAAATCTATTGAGCCCAAACACGATGGAATTATAATGAGTAGATTAGGAGTTCTGGTGACCAACTCGTGACTCCATCATGAGACCCTGGACTTCATTTAGATCGATGGTACTCGTCAGGGCAAATCTATTGAGCTCAAATACGATGGAATTATAATGAGTAGATTAGGAGTTCTAGTGACCTACTCCTGACTCCATCATGAGACCCTGGACTTCATCTAGATTGATGGTGCTCATCAGGGTAAATCTATTGAGCCCAAACTCGATGGAGTTATGATGAGTAAATTAGGAGTTCTGGGGAGTTCTGGTGACCAACTCCTGACTCCGTCATGAGACCCTGGACCTCATCTAGATCGATGGTGTTCGTCAGGGCAAATCTTTTGAGCCCAAGCACGATGGAATTATAATGAGTAGATTAGGAGTTCTGGTGACCAACTCCTGACTCCATCATAAGAACCTGGATGGACTTCATTCGGGTCAAAAATAATAATACAAACCCTAACGTGATTTCATATAACACTGAAACTCTATAGCACTAATGTGCGCAAACGATTGGCATCTTGACTAGGCAGCATGGGTGCGTGGTGGCTACCATGCCAATCGATACGACAACGAAACACTATCTGTCTCTCTCTCGTACTAATATGCACAAACGATTGGCATCTTGGCTGGGCAGCATGGGTGCGTAGCCAACATGCCAAACGTTTACGATACGACAAGGAAACACTATCTGTCTCTCTATGGCACTAATATGCGCAATCGATTTGCTTCTTGGCTAGGTATCATGGGTGCGTAGCCAACATGCCAATCGTTTACGATACGACAACGAAACACTACTCTCTCTCTATCGCACTAATATACGCAAACGATTGGTATTTTGGCTAGGCACTAAGCAAGTGTGTGGCCAACATGCCAATCGTTTACGATACGACAACGAAACACTATCTGTCTCTCTATCGCACTAATATACTTTATTTATACCTGCAGTCATTTACTAACTTCTTCATTTTCCATTGGTGTGAAAGAGACAGAATAAAGAGCAAGGGTTATAGTACACTCTGTAGTCTGTACACTTAGTAGTAGTGTACATAAAAAAAAAAACTACTGTGCATATACAATAAAATAAAGAGTGCCCATATGATATCATATGACACTAAAATGAATGTTGCTTGAAATTATATTGAAAACTATCAAGATTATTCTAGTCTGCTTTGAAACGCGCGTCGCGTTGCCGGCGCTCGCGTACCGAGCGCCAACGCCATCTATCGAGCGTTATTTCGTGAAATCGGAGAACGCTCCAAGGATTAAGGGCTCTTAAGTTCGCCATTTGTACATTTTTCTTTATGTGTGCAATAAAGTTTAAATAAATAAATAAATAAATCTTAGAGCTCGAAAATAGCTCATGCATTTTAGTGAGAACAACTTAGATGCTTAATTTACTCATCAAGAGAAGAATTATGTCTATAAAAATAACCGCCCACTTCTGGTGTCCCAGTAAGAATCGCGGTCACTGGGCCAGGGCGAGCGGAGAACACCGGAACTTCAATTTCAACCAGGTACAAATTTCAAGTTCAGAAGGCCTTGGAATCCAATCATTACTAACAAGGGCTCGGTACAGTATCAATTCAATACTAGTTTCGTTGTAAAAAAAATCTAAGATCAAAACTAATCGTGTTTGACAAGGCTTCCATAAGATTGAATTTCGCGCATGTAATGGAATTCAACCGCGAAATGTACACAGGATACAAGTTATAAATTAATGTATTGAAGGATTTGTGAAAACAAAAGGGAAACCGCGCGGAGTCGTAATATCTCGTGACGTAGTGTTTTGGTGAAAGTTGTTCATCATCGGCTCACGGCAGCGGTGACCACCGTCACCGCGAAGCTCTATGTGGGTCAAGGAGCTCGCGTTGCCAAGCTAAACCTTTTTGCATGAATCACTAATAGATTAAGGGTAAGCGGCAAGTAAATTGAGTAAATTCCGTAAACGTCAACTTTGGAAAATACAGCTCTTGATGTCTTGCGTCAGCCGTTACCGTGAGATCATAACCTAATATTCTAAGTAAGATATGATTTAAGTTGATAAAATAACCATAATCCGAAATGTTAATCCGTTTAAGCGCTAAACGCGACGAATGATACTAAAATGTCGTCCGCTACTGACACGCATTACGAAACTATCTCGTAAAACTGTCCGAAAATAGTCACTGTCAGTCGGACAACTGTTGAAGTAACGGTCGACTAAACCAAACAGAACGAGTCCACACTTAAACCGGAAAAATAACGTTTTCGGGGCACGTCCTCAGCCTGCGACAACGTTGTGATCTACACGCACGAGTACTACCTGATACGAGACGCGAATACAATGTTTTATAATTTTAACAATAATATTTGTCAATTCTATATAGGAAACCCATAAAATCAGATGCCCGGATTCGAGTCTCTTGCGCCCGCCTAAACAAGGCAAGAAATTAAATGCCTACTCAAGTAAAGGAATAAAAATAATGCACTACAGAAATCAGATTCGACACATGTATTTGAGAGGTCTGCAGTTTTCCTTTGTTTCATAACATTACCAAAACCGTTACGATTCTTAACAACATGTTCCAATTACGTCAGTAAAACAAAACAAAAAAAAAAATTGGAAATAAGGTCACCGTCGGCTGGGTTACACGTTCTTTACACAGCATACGAATAGAGCGCGGTATATAAACGATCTCATTTTACATCTCGTCCTAGTTGATGGAAATCGAAGTATACTGTTGTGTTGCACAATGACGGTTATAATTATCTGGAAGATTTTCAAGGGAAAATAATTTTCGTTTACATATTTGGCAGAATAGGCCAACTGCGCACAATATTTACTTAGAACTATATAATATTATACTAGATTTAAAATAGTCTGCTTCTCTCTCTTTCACAATAGCATTAATCCTGAATGCAACAAACAGAGCTAAAATTTTGGAGTTTAAACTACTCTAAGCTCAGAAAGTGAACGCTTTCTAAGATTTTCTCATCCACTTTTCACGATTGGGTTTAATTATAAAAACAATATAAATTAAAACAAAAAATCAGTTTTAATCATAGGAGTGAGTTGCAACAGACGTCAAACTATTTGTAATTCACTGATTATATACTATTAAATATATTGTTTCCTATATTGACCGCTTATCATCACGATATTGCGCAGCAGTAGTGGTCTGCTTGAATCAATAATTGTTTAATGAACCTACAACTTGTGCTGTAAACACAATCCAAATCAATGTAAGGTTGTAAAATAATTATAGAAGTTTAATTTCTTTATTTAAATAATCTAAACACTGTGTGTAGATAAAATTATAACCTTCTAAAGTTATTAATACAGTGTTATCATGACTGAAACTGGTGAAACTAGTTCATTTACGTAGTTCACCTCTGACCTATTACAAGACTGCATTTAGACTTATAACAGGAAACACGTAACAAGCTAACTTCGGAGGTCATTAAACTTTATTGGTACTAATTCTGTACATCTCTATACACGTCGCATTTACGCATGTGTGGTGCTCCTCAATTAATTTGCCTTTGAGATCTATTAACAAGTAATTACTCATGTTTGCATAAATGACGCGTCTACGAGCTACAATGATTAACATAGAATATATATATACTATGTTATATATATATATATATATATATATATATATATATATATATATATATATATTCTATGTTATATATATATATATATATATATATATATATATAATTGTTCGTTATATACAAGGACGATGACCGACACGACAAACAGTAACTCGATAGTCACTCTAGCAGAAAATAAGTAACCGAACGTATCATCGAGGAGCAGTTACCTCGCAAGAACAAGGTACACAGTGCTAGGATTCACAAAATGTACTGTATTTTTTTGAGGGTTCCTAGATTACTAGACTAGACTAGATACTTTAACTCCAAGATTTCAGATCAAAGGTTAAATTGGTTTGCCTGCAAGCCCTGCGCAGTGTGAATATCCACTCTCGGCCGCCAACTCTAATCACATTAAAAATCCCACAATCAGAAAAGTGAACCATCGGTTCTAACGAAATGAAAAAGTCCGAATTGGAAGATGATGATAGTGTAAGAGGAATAAATACAAGTGACGTAGGTTGGCGCCCCGCCGACCGGGGATTCCGCGTACGATCCCGTGCCCACTTAAATTGCGCATTCGTCCTCCACCTTAACACTTGTTGTTCTAAATATATTCGTTTTATCATTCCCTTTAAAACCCAGTTCTTAGAAAAAAATTCTAGCCACATAAGCAAACAGTTCTACGTAAGGGTCATATTGTTGCACTTTCCTTTGTAACCGTTGTTTACGAACGTTTCCAAAGTAATCTGCAAAATATTCTGAAAATACCTCATTTACTTGTTGATAGCGGTAAGAAGATCGTGTAAATTAAGAATAAATCCTAAATAGATCACTAGATTTATACATTTATAAACAAAATAATATACTTGTTAAAAATACTTTAAATAATTGTTAATACATAGTCACCGTAAACCTACTTTTCATTTGAATAAACACAGCAGTATTTATAGTCATACTGGTGGACTGGTGATGTTCTAGTTACCCGTACGAAAGTGTACACTAAATTAATACAATGATACCTATTGTATATTGCGCTGGCCAGTTACTTTGTAATGACTTGGATGACCAAAGATCCACTACAAATTGTGTATGTGCAACATAAGTTTGATCATGAAACTTATTATTTTGTGCCCAGACTAGCGTTGCTATTGCCTCACAGTTTAAACTGCTAGTTTCTAAACGGAAACACTTGAATGTAGTGTGTTTTGTATACGAATGTTGGCCAATTCGCCATTCATGTAAAAGGCTGAAGGTCTTACGATCAAAACCTTGAAAAAAAAACAGCAAGATCGGTAACCACGTGTCACATCGAGAGGTTCTTATCGACGTTTGCTAAATCGTTTTGATTTAACATTTCACCACGTGAACTTTATACGAAAGTTATGAGGCAAATCCTAAAGCACGATCGAACGTTAATAATCGGTATCATTAATATCCATCAGATCAGCATCAGAAAGGGCTACATGCATGAAAAATATGGACATTTTATTATTAAATTAACTCGAAAATAATGCGAATTATCCGCAATTTTCAAGACTTTCGAGTGTAAAAACGTAAAATTTAAACATTATTTTTATATTGCTTTACATTAGGACATATGATACGAGAAAAAATGTATGGCAACTATTTACTTCAATGCATTTTTTATGATGCAAATAACGAATGCTTATTAGTGCCGTCACAGGTGGCTTGCTTTTTGTATGGGGCATTTTTTATTTATTTATTGCATAATACACCATATTTAAAGTTTCGCCAAACTGTAAAACAGTTTGTTGGCGATGCGCTCCAACTAATCTAAAATCACAATACTGTACGCAGTGAGCGTAAGACATTTTTATTTTCACAATTTGGGCTGCTGGAGGTTTTTTAACATTTGAATCTTTTGAATCTCACAGGGAGTAGAATCGATTGACAACATGCAAAAAAATCTTGCATGTAGCTTATTAGCGTATAGACAGGTTCTATGAAAGCGTCAGCAAGAAATAAAATCTTTCAACCAAGGGGAAGCTAAGGCCTCATAGCATACTGAGTGCCACAAGGGCATGATTACTTCAACAACAGATCATACACTCTAGAAACAAATGTAAACCCTACATATGCTTCTTTATTTTGTGCAATATACAAACGACAAAAGCAAGGTCTAACGTTGATTTGACGGTACACAAAGGAACGTTTCGCAACGACCAAGTGGTGTCAAAATTATCAGCCAATTATTACAATTATAAGCTCCTTCACACTGATGTCCGTTTCAAATTGCCAAGTACATTTTATTCAATTGTGTGTGGAATCCTTCAACTTTGCTCGGCAGTGGCGCCGCTATTCAATACGAATGATTCACACATGATTTAGGTTTGACATTGTTAAATTGGTAATTTTACACGATTTTATTAAAAAGGTAGAAACGCAAGGAGAAACCGCGAGGGTTCTTTTTTCGCTCCCAGTATGCATTGGCTGGGTATCAGGTTTATGAGAATACAGCATATATCTGCCAATCTGCGTGTGTAAAAATTACAAGAAATCCCTCGGAAAGGCTTTTTCCAGCAGTGAACGTCTAATATGATTATAATGACCGTTTTACATGATGGTATTTCCGTTGATAATGACTGACATGAATTCATAAATTTTTCTTTACTTCTTTAGAATCGTTATTTTACAGTCATCGCATAACACGATTTGTATTATATAGTCATAGTAATCTCAAATCGGCTAAATTAATTTTAAAAGTAGGCCGCAGATTCGGAAGTGACAACACTGACAACCGAACTTAAAAACATTTAACAGCAGTTAGGCGGAAATAACGGAATTAATGCGGCTTTTGTTTTCAAAAATTCATGAACACGTTACAATGGCTTCACAGTTTTAAAATAACTGTGACTATAGTAAATTATTCACTACGTTTCCAAATATATCACTCGAATGCGAAAGTAAACCTGCTTTTTTTACTTAATTTTAATTTACCCTGGAAAACATTTATCCACAGGTCAAAATTAAAATACATCGTGTAAGTAACTTTTATACTCAATGTGTCAGTGTTTGTTTTTAAATGCAACTACATAGGTAGTTCTACTGATATTGCGCATTGCACTTCTTATGTTGCTTATTTGAAATACGTGTGTCGTTTCTCACAGAGCAACGCAAACTGTCGCCATCCCGAGCCTGTATTTTTATAGCTAACAGAGAACATATCTTAGTTTAACCAGTATACATGATCTCCGATAGCGTGTAGTCATAAAAAATCATGAGGTCACATTTATAATGTATGGCTTTAGGCAAGAGCTCTGTAAGTCACGGGAAGATAGGGCTGCATCTCTCTACTACGCCATTGTTTTTAGGAGGCTTAGTGTGTCGAAATACTGCAACGACTCTGTCCTCGGATGTTCCAGACGCGTACAGACTGTAAACGAGGAATATGCTCAAATGAAACTTTTTTTTTTACGTATAGAATGTCATGATGTCCACTAAATTTACATAGCTTCAATCAAGTTCTAACTTTTTGTCAACATGACAGTGTAAATTTAAACAGAAAATTTTGATATCCAGTCGTCAGGTTTGAGGCTATCGTGGGTAATGGGACCGATCACCGAATTTTAGACAGTGATGGGGCCGATTTTTAGACAAGTTACCCTAGCCACACACCACAGCTTTATTAAAGCTCGCCGTGCTATGGTTTCAGCGACACGATATATTTGTTATAAATCTCTAGGTTTTTACTAACACCTGCGCTCGCTAAGCAATGAGAATGCCTACACGTCCTATTGTTCACAAGTGAACGCTCAATTTGGGTAAAGATAAAGTAATTTGAACGTTTCCGCGTTAGAAAGCTGTGAGCTGTAACGACGTGAACTTGAACGCTCAAGGATTTCGCAACCGTGTCGGATTTGAACCTTCAATTGTACTGAACTACCGTGTTGCTAACTAATTATTTACTTTTTAAACGCCGGTATTTTTTGATAAACTAACCAACGGTCCGCGAAAGATATTACGCTCGATTTTTTCAACTTGAAATTTAAGTCAAATTTGAAGTGTCATTCTAATGTACTTTTCTTTTTTTACAAATTGCCCTCATTTTATGCCTACTCTAGTCTATGTTCTTTGGTATTTAAATTTTGCCAGTTATACCCCGCAATGTCATGTGTAAATCATAGAAACAGCGAATTGTCGATAAACAGAAAGAAATGAAGGTCAAATTATCAAAAATTTACATAACTAAATACCGAAAATTATCGTAGGAAACTACAGCGCCATTACTACAAAAATGACAAATTCATGAATAAATAAATAACCGATTGAATATAATAACTTCATAATTCTCGACTCTACGGATATACAAGCATTGGGACAATCACAGATATCAATATAATTACTTAATTAAAACTTAATAATACCGCCACCATTGTTATTAAGCGAGACATGGCATGGGTTAATCATAATACATTAAACGAATATTATCTTATATAATCTGTCATGTGCATTTTCGATGGTCCAAAAGTAAAGAGTTAGTAGAAAAATAACTTAATAATCAAATTATTAACACACCCCGACATAGGTAAGTAGTAAAATTATTAATATTTTACGCATAATAATAAGAAATCAATAAAATTAGCAATTCAAAGAACGATAAACATAGGCAGTATCCTAAACACTTCCGTGTATTAAAAAAATAGTTGTATGTATTAGGTAATGTAATAAATAAAGCAATAATGGTATTCGAAAATAATAGATGATTAACAAAAAATGAAATTGAAAATTGATTATTTGAAATTGTGTTTGTAATGTGTTATTTATGAACAGGAAAAAAATACAATATACGGGTTGACGAGGCCTAAGTCACTAATCTAGAGTTTGTCAAAGTTTTTTGAGTCAATGGACTACATTTTCATGGCCCCCATCAATTTATTATATTCGTGACAAAAAAATATTCAACCGAATTGAGCTCAAAATTTTGAAATATGTTTATGTGTCATGAGCTTTTGTTCGGACTTAAACACATTCCACACCACGTTACATCTCACACCTTTAATAAATACGTCACTATGTATGTGTGATTGGAAATCCAACTTTTTTCTGTAAAAAGATGCGATTATTTTAAACAAGAGCCGACAATATAAGTAACTCTAAAAGTACAATAGTTGTATAATGTCGTGTTTTATGTAAAGCGGAGCCGAAGGTCGCTCGGTGCCTTCCGCGCCACCAGACCTTCGAGGGTGACGAGGGAGACAGAGACCATGACGTTTATCTCTTCCTGGTGCCAATTCTAATGCCCTTGGTGCGATAACTTAGCAGTTAATTCTGAAAGTACAGTACCGGCCAAAAATGTATTAACGTAGTTTTTATTTTTCCTAAGTAATTCTTGTACGACAAACAAGATTTGATCTTGTATAGTAGAGTAAAACTTAACTGTACATTTGCAAAACTAGGGTTTTTTTTTCAGAAATCCAATTCATCCTATATTAGCCATCACTAGGTATAATTGCGACAAAAATTATGTGTGCAAAGAAATATAGTTAAAATAAGCCTTTTCCTTTTTAGAAAAAATGTTGGTATATATTTTGGTACCTATATATATTTAAGGTAAAATAAATACATAGAGTTTTATTTTATTATATATATCTGGTGCTATCTGGTAAAGCGACGCCATCTCTGAGAAAACGTTACAAACAGCATGCACTACGGTCTGCTGTGACGACGGCGAGCGCCGAGTTCAGATAACCGAGAGGAATCATAGATGGCGCGCGGAGTATAACGTTCAATTGTACAGGCTAACTGTAATGCATTTAATTTCTTTAACTACGGAACTTTAGAAATATACCAGTGGCATAAGGATAGATAGACGAACACTGCGGTGATAAAATAGTCCCGCTTCGGCACGAACCATTTTTTTTCTAAATTGACGAAAAAAAAATTTTAGTGCAGGATCCTCTGTAGCTAAAATGTTTTAGGTTTGATTAAATTACTTACTGTTTACACATTGGTAGAGTCTATGCGAAAAGAGGAGATTCATATAACATATTCCACGACTCTTCTCTTTCCGCACAGACGGTATGTTTTCTCTAGGACCGTCCGTCCGTCTGTAGAGCATTTACTTTTCGCTACAATTCGCGAAACTCAATACGCAATTAAGTCCCGGTTCTATAATTTAATAATGTGTAAAAATCGTGAGGGTTTAAATCAGTAAGTAATTTGATTATGGTTATTTTAAAGATAAATTAAATATTATTTAAATAAAAAAAACCTACAATGTAAAAGTTTAAAACCATGTGTTTTATTTGGCGCCTAAGTGCGCTTGAACCAGACTAGACGCGTAAATAAACAAATGAATGGACACCACGTGGAGCGAAAGAATGCGCAATAATTATAAATTACTCGCAATACGTGTTCCTCGACAGTGTTTCGTATCTAGTGTAGCTTAAGATCGAGATCCATGAAAACTTTAGTCACCGGAGATCAAAATTAAGCTGGTCTTATCAACAGCAATGCGCGTTGGTGCTATAAATTATCTCAGAGTAGATACTATGTAGATACCTGTGACGTTTATTGGTCGTATATATAGATCTAGAATAAAATAACACAAATTGAATGAAATGGAGCGTGCAATAACACAGCAGCAGTGTTCATTTCGTTATTTCGTACCAATCATGCTTTCATCGGAAACTACACCTACATAACAACTTAAATAAAGCAGTACTGCGACTACGAGTAGGTAAGTTTGCATAGCTAATCGGAAGTATATAGGTGGCAATCAAAATAGAGCACCTACTGGGCTATTCTAAACGCTTATCTAGCGATAGTAGCAATTCGCCTCACGTTAACCAGCGTAACGTGTCACCTTAAAACAGCGATGTAAACGGAGATGACACTGGCTGAACAACCATAATAACAGCCACCCTCTGACGCAACCTCAATAGGACGGTGCGTCGCCTTCTGGCTCCTCTACAATATGGTCCAGCGCTGGATCAGCAAAATGGCCATGCGATGGTTGAAACGCAACTCAGTCGTGATCTATCTATTTTCCAAGATGGACGTGGGAGCATTAGCCGCTGCAGCAATATTTCTCCCCGATATAGTTCTAAAAACTTAATTACTTCATGATGAGGCCACGCAGTCGTAATTTTTAAGCAAAAAATCGTAAATTGATATAAAGCACGAAGGTCCACAATTCGAGAACGCCTTCGGAAAGCCTGGCCGTTTGATGTGCGAATGAAAAACCGACACCATGCCGCCGCGCCATAAGTCATCTGATACCACTATCTTCTCTACACGCTGGCCCATCTTAGTGGGCCAGTATGATGGCGTCGTGTAGAGAAGCCATTCCATATCATTGGCCACTCGCTGTGGAATATTGAAAATTTATGAAAAAATCAGGTCTTATTGTGGTATTTTCAAAGGTTTTGAAATTAACGAAACCTCAAAAAGGACGTG
Organism: Cydia pomonella; assembly: GCF_033807575.1. Lineage (NCBI taxonomy): Eukaryota > Metazoa > Arthropoda > Insecta > Lepidoptera > Tortricidae > Cydia > Cydia pomonella. The sequence goes on from NC_084715.1 coordinate 11,919,977, forward strand.
GGTTCATCATATGATGAGACGTCACAAGCGCGAGCTAAACGTTTTGATATTTTATTGAGAATAGCTGAAATGACACTATAGGACACTACAATTTTTATTCTTATTAGGTATATTCTTAAATATGAAGCTTATGTCAAATTGGTATCGGTGCCTACTTAACGTACCGTACGAAACTGATTTAAAACGTGTTTACTTAACGTAACTACGTACGAATAAAACGTAATAACGTTCTAACCTAACGCGCAACGTGGTTTGACGTAAACATCAGTGATAATACACTGGTTTGACGATGTGGAAACTGCCTAAATGAGAAGAAACAAGGTAAACAAAACAATATTGAATTAAATGATGTAATAGTTGTAAGAAATTTCACGTATTGGCTGGTTAAAAATAAAAGGTTAATTGTCTTTTTGTAGGGCAACGACTTGCCTCATCAAGCTCTAGCATAATCGACTTTTCAAACCCGAAAAACTACTCATACATGTAATAAAGGTAAAATATGTAGTAAGTACTAACTTTACGAATGTAAATGAGAAGGAATTGTAGGGTTAGATATTTGTTACTTAATCATGCTAAAAGAGATAATAACAATTAATAGGGGCCTCCAAGTAATAAAAACTTGGTTACACATATTAACCTCTTGTCTGTGTATGTCCTGGCCGAACTTTTAGTCATATTTATGTCGACAGCGATATTTTATTACACCCACGATTTTTGACCACCAGTTATGAAACCAAATATGACAGGTTAATAGGCTTTTTTAACCCCGGAAAACATTACCTAGGGGGATAATTTGAGGGTGGTAACTTTAACTTGTACGGGATTGTTAACGGTTTCTACGCGGATGAAGTCATCAATGTCATGGACAAAGACTAGTGTAATTTAAATAGTAATTTATGCGAAACTAGACCGAAATGATTAAGATGTATAATATCTAGCAGACGATCTGCAAATATAGTGGCGTCCGAACAGTTACCCGATTACCATAAAAAGGCTATAATTCGGATCAAAACCTGTGACTAGGTGTCAAGGAACTAATAAGTTATAGATTCTTTGGCGACACCCACAAAACAGTTGAATTCGGAGGTCGTTGTCATTAAATGCTATTGAACTCTGCGTCTCAAAGTCAAACACCGAGGTTGGCTGAATGTTATTATGTATTATTGATTGCGTATTTAAGATCCACGCTTGTTTAATTATGTAGGAAATAATAGTCATAATTGCTTGTATAATCAAAACATCTTATATGAATCAACGTAGGAGGTACAATAAGTAGATTTTATAGTGATACCCATTTTCTTTTGTATATAAAGATTGGCGATATTATGCTTAACATGCTCATTTTATACAAATCAATTAAATTAAACTGGTCTACAACATAACCTACTTAAACTTGTGTCACAGAAATTCTGTGCTAGCGCTTATAAATCATATTACATAACTAATACATATTAGGGCAAAATACTCTCCGTGACTAGTTTCTCAAAATCAAGCAACTCTCTATCCAGCAACAGAAGTAGTTAGTAACTATTACGAAAAGTTCATAGGCCCTTATTAATACGTATACGTTACGTTATTACTCGCAGGCAAAATGTATGTCGTTAGGATATACAGGCACAATACTCGTGTACCGCAGGCTTCGGATGCACTAACGGTGAAAGTAGACTGGCCTGGCCCGTTCAGTGCGTAGCGCACATTTCACCCGCGGCGAGCTTTCCAACGCGCCCGTCGCGGTTACAGCCGCTCGCTAAATCCCTACTCAAACAAACAAGCGTCAAGCGGTTGGAGCTAACTAGAAAACGCGCAAGATTTTCTCAGGATTTTCTCCAGGCAATTATGCAATACGCTTTTACCGCTCAACATACATAAAACCACGTTTGACACCTATCGTAGGTTTTACTCCTGGCAATTTCTGGCTCATACCTAATTTTAGTAGAATTTTTAGGGTAATTTGTTAATAACTCAAAAAAAAATCCCCTCTTGGTTGTAGGTAAATAATAGTGCATACGCCAAATCTTAGGATCAGGTTACAACGTGAAAAACGCCGTGCGAAAAAGATAAGAAGGTGGTATAAAATAGTTTTCGGATTGCAAAAAAAACACACCTATTTTTCAACAAACAAAATGCAATTCTTGACGCAAGATACGTCACGTATGAGTTGTATGACGTTATGTAATCGATATAATTCGATACTGATAACCGATAAGCTTAATTATGTCACAATGTGATACCTGAGTCACTACTCTGTTTGATACTACAAGGTTGAGTAACGTTAAATGAAAACGGAAATCAATCAGTTATCAGTTGGAAAGGCGCTTAACTGTTTGCATAAGATTGAGCAACAATATCGTCGGGAGTGATATTATAAATTTAGACAAATCAGAAAAATCATCGTTACAAAATTATCTCACTCCGATGATAACTGAAACAAACCTTATCAATGTTTTTTTTTTCACACCATGTAACTTACATAACAAAACCCATGATATTTGATTGCCTGTTTCTTGGCTTTTATTATAAATCTTTAAATTTCTTTTTTTTTTAAGATTGGTATGTGAACTCTCCCCGTCAAATATCCGTATGTGATTATTCAATTTAGCTTTTAGTGGTTCACCGCTAAGTTGCGATTTTTATTTGCACTACAGATTGTGAATGCAGTGAACCAAGAAAGTGCGCGTGAGACAACTTTCGCGACCGAATTCGAGAGAAAGTAGTCCGGGCCGTGCGCGGCGCATACATTATATCACTTTATCCAATGTCTTTGGATTATATCACAACCGACTCTGTGAAAAAGATATCGCATTTTACTCTTATGAAACGGTCAGGCCATTTATGGTCAGTTTTATTCCCGCTTTGTTGCAAACTGTTATGCGGTGTTACATTTTATGTTCAGTTCTTTTTAAAAGGAGATCATTCCTTATGAAGCAGTTTACATAGTAAAAACAGATGTGAATCAGGCTTCTAACCTGCCTAAAATCATTATTGTCCGCTCTTCCGACATAGTGTCTGTTTAAAAATAATAAGTTGCAATTGCTACGCTTTCGTAACGTAACGTTTGTTGCCAAGCGGAACTGTTTAAAAGTCCACCTCCGCTCCGCCAAGAAAATCTTATTTAAGTAACTCCTTTCGCTTTCAGCTGGCACTGGCAGCATCCGCGGAAACAGGCGCTCGGGAAGAATTAGCGGCCGTGTGTTAAATGCCGCCTATTTGCAGAAACAAACAATGAAAGGTCGAGCTATGGCTGCGCATACTAATGAAGATAACTAATCGGGATGGGCATTGCCGAAAATTTATTGGTTAGAACAGAAATCGTTCTTTAACTGTAAATCTTTCGGGTTTTGTTCTTAAATTTCTAATATCCGTGTGTCGAGCAAAGTTTTACTTGGATTTCTTCTTTAATAACATTAGACATTTATTATGTAACATGTTACAATATTGGCACGATATAACAAGAATGTGTTTGATCTGTTGGCTAGTCTAAATGATCCTTATTGCAATGACTTAATAATATCCATATTTCGATTGTAATCGGGTGTGAGAGCAATAACTATACATATAATGATTAACGTGTATTATAAGTATCATCTCTCTTTAGTGCTAAGTAACTTTTTATTTTTGATCACAACAACTATCGCATTACCGGCTTGCAAAATTAGACCGCGTGCTCATCTCCTTGAATCTCCGAGTTATCGAGTCCGGAAGACAACCGTCGACACTTGTGTCACACACACATGACGAGTGACGCAGTTGTAGCGAGTTTATCACGCCAGTGTTTTGCCTAAATACAACAAGCGCATATCTAAATATACACCGCCCGTTACAGATTTAGAGTAGATTGTTACAGATAATTTATGTTGTTATAAACTTCATACGTTTTATTTTTAGAAGTTGGAGACAATAAAATTAAAACAAAATGATGCTTTTCCAATACACTATTTTGGATGCATGCTGGCTATTTCTATGGCACGAATTAAAGCTCAAACGGATTGACAGACGTGTAAGATGTCGTTAGATTCCTCACAGTTGTGAATGAGATGAAATGCAACCAGTGATTTTTTTTATTTATTATTTTTACTTCACTAGTTTTTCACCGACCGGTGCGTTGAGTGGCAAAACCTGACAAAGAATTAGACAAAAGATATCGATCGCATTACATTAGCAACCGTAATCTAATAGTCTAGTCAAGATAAAATATAATACATCGCACCAGGATGTGCAAAATGTAGCTAAATTTAAAATCTTATTAAAAAACTTAATTTTATTACGATGACGCGTACGCAAGTACAGAACCTTATTGCAACTGACCTTAATACGGGGCACCGTCATCGCTGATCTCATTTTGACTTTGTATGGATGTATTTACAGAACGCCTTTTTAAAACGCCCAGCTAATTTATGAAGGGTCTTCTACATTTAGAATCCCAAAATTTCATAAGATTAGGAACTTTGAACTTTAAATTTGTATTTATATTTATTTGCTGAGAAACTAAAATATTTTGACGTTCATGTAGAGTTCATTTATAGGTTTGATATCAGTCCTGTATCTAAAAGAACAATGCACAAACATTAAAATGGGCCCATTTTCAGAGCTGTAAAACAATAGGAATTACATTATTTTGTCACTGAATCTGGAAATAGGCGTTTCTTGCCTACATTTCTAGAACGTTTTAAGACAAGGAAAAGTATTGGCCGTATCATAAATTCATAATCGTAACTTGTAATTGTGTAAAGTTCCTATTGCGGATCTTATCAAGTTTTCCATATAACCGATTAAGATGCTTATCTTCCTCCTCCTTTTATAATGACTAAGCGTCCTGTAATTCAATATAGCTGTTCATTTTCATAAGCTGACTCTATTTTGTCAATCCTTGTTTGTTTAGTTATGCACGACCTTGATATTTTTATATTTCAAGAAATTATACCATTGAATAGTCCATTAGTTGATTTAAATAGATATTAAAAGTAGCTTATCCTGTTCCAGTATCCTCTTTCCGTCCTCGTATTTTAAAGTGAACAAAATCTAGTTACAATTACATTACATTTAGTTGACGACCGGTCCGGGTGACCATGCCTATGAAGCCGATGGTTCCAGATTTGAATCCCGGGAATGACATTTATTTGTGTAATGAACACAGATATTTGTTCGAGTCATGGGTGTTTTCTACGTATACGATCTATAAGTAAGTTTACCGTCGCCTTGTACAAGCATAGTTTGGGGCTAGGTCTAAAGTTACCATTGAAAAATAATAATATACCTACTTAAACCACGAGGAATCAAATAGTTTCGTTATCAACAAAGTGATGGGTTAAAGTGAAATGTGAACCAGAATTCATACGTTTTATTTTTAGAAGTTGGAGACAATAAAATTAAAACAAAATGATGCTTTTCCAATACACTATTTTGGATGCATGCTGGCTATTTCTATGGCACGAATTAAAGCTCAAACGGATTGACAGACGTGTAAGATGTCGTTAGATTCCTCACAGTTGTGAATGAGATGAAATGCAACCAGTGATTTTTTTTATTTATTATTTTTACTTCACTAGTTTTTCACCGACCGGTGCGTTGAGTGGCAAAACCTGACAAAGAATTAGACAAAAGATATCGATCGCATTACATTAGCAACCGTAATCTAATAGTCTAGTCAAGATAAAATATAATACATCGCACCAGGATGTGCAAAATGTAGCTAAATTTAAAATCTTATTAAAAAACTTAATTTTATTACGATGACGCGTACGCAAGTACAGAACCTTATTGCAACTGACCTTAATACGGGGCACCGTCATCGCTGATCTCATTTTGACTTTGTATGGATGTATTTACAGAACGCCTTTTTAAAACGCCCAGCTAATTTATGAAGGGTCTTCTACATTTAGAATCCCAAAATTTCATAAGATTAGGAACTTTGAACTTTAAATTTGTATTTATATTTATTTGCTGAGAAACTAAAATATTTTGACGTTCATGTAGAGTTCATTTATAGGTTTGATATCAGTCCTGTATCTAAAAGAACAATGCACAAACATTAAAATGGGCCCATTTTCAGAGCTGTAAAACAATAGGAATTACATTATTTTGTCACTGAATCTGGAAATAGGCGTTTCTTGCCTACATTTCTAGAACGTTTTAAGACAAGGAAAAGTATTGGCCGTATCATAAATTCATAATCGTAACTTGTAATTGTGTAAAGTTCCTATTGCGGATCTTATCAAGTTTTCCATATAACCGATTAAGATGCTTATCTTCCTCCTCCTTTTATAATGACTAAGCGTCCTGTAATTCAATATAGCTGTTCATTTTCATAAGCTGACTCTATTTTGTCAATCCTTGTTTGTTTAGTTATGCACAACCTTGATATTTTTATATTTCAAGAAATTATACCATTGAATAGTCCATTAGTTGATTTAAATAGATATTAAAAGTAGCTTATCCTGTTCCAGTATCCTCTTTCCGTCCTCGTATTTTAAAGTGAACAAAATCTAGTTACAATTACATTACATTTAGTTGACGACCGGTCCGGGTGACCATGCCTATGAAGCCGATGGTTCCAGATTTGAATCCCGGGAATGACATTTATTTGTGTAATGAACACAGATATTTGTTCGAGTCATGGGTGTTTTCTACGTATACGATCTATAAGTAAGTTTACCGTCGCCTTGTACAAGCATAGTTTGGGGCTAGGTCTAAAGTTACCATTGAAAAATAATAATATACCTCACGAGGAATCAAATAGTTTCGTTATCAACAAAGTGATGGGTTAAAGTGAAATGTGAACCAGAATTCAAATTCTTTTAAGGTCGTAATCATAAAAATATTTTGTCAACCACGTATTACTACAATTAAAGCATTAAACTTTTTTTACATGTGCAAAATTATCGGCCCCTTGTAGTTCAATTTTCTTTGACTACACCAAAAAACTATAAGCTACTTCAAAAAAATCATGTATGACTTATATAAAAGTTGAATTACCTATTACATAAAAATACGGTATAAATGACATCCGTACGTCATATCATTTATCAATTATCATTTTCATAGTAAATGACTCAATTTTTTGTTTTAATTCATGTTAAGAATTATGTACGACGAGACGATGAATGAGTAATGTAATGTAATTATCATATAAACAGGAAATACAGTCATCGCACCCCAACCTACCTAGAAGTCTTACATCATACCATAGTCAAATATTGAACACCATAGTTTATTGTAGACTCCGCAAATTTTGTGTAAGTATGACGTGTATTCTTATTTGCAAATATGTTAAAAGTATTAAGTACATTGACTTAAATATATTTTTTTATATCAATTAATTAACATTTAAGTCACTTAAGTAACAACCGCGAGCATTTATTAAATTAATACTGTTCAGTAATTACCGAAGTCAATTGATATTTAAATTAAGCACAAGCCGAGCCACAAACCCAAGCTGAATCCGGATTTGAGCTCGTTTTTTATAGCTCAAGCCCTTCCAATCAAAGCAAATACAAATCGTATGTACTTCTAGAAATATGCATTCAGGAATTGCTAAAGTCTTCTTCTTCCTCGCGTTGTCCCGGCATTTGCCACGGCTCATGGGAGCCTGGGGTCCGCTTGACAACTAATCCCAAGATTTGGCGTAGGCACTAGTTTTTACGAAAGCGACTGCCATCAGACCTTCCAACCCAGAGGATAAACTAGGCCTTGTTGGGATTAGTCCGGTTTCCTCACGATGTTTTCCTTCACCGAAAAGCGACTGGTAAATATCAAATGATATTTCGTACATAAGTTCCGAAAAACTCATTGGTACGAGCCGGGGTTTGAATTGAACCCGCGACCTCCGGATTGCAAGTCGCACGCTCTTACCGCTAGGCCACCAGCGCTTGCTAAATCAGGAATTGCTAAAGTATTTTTTTCAATTTTGTAGGACTTCACACTAGGATATAATGTAGATAATATGAGTACCTATTGTAAGTTATGTGTTCAAATAATATAACAATAGTTATAAAAAATGCTTTACACACGGCCCGCGAGGAGAGATTGATACTATTACTCTGTAACTAATTTACCAAATAAACCGCTACGGTACTTATGCGAGATAAAATAGGTACCTGCGAATAATTCTAAAATTCAGTTACTTCTGATGTTGCTGGCAACTATGTAAATTTGAAACAAAACCACAGGGCAAGACGGATTAACTGGGTGTAGGTTAATATTAAGTAAAAAACTAAACATTGGCAGAGAATTCCACGTACCTATTAGCTGATAGCAAAATTATCCTTCAATGCGTTTGGTAATGATCTTAAAATAGGCATTTCGTATGAATCATAGAGCCCGCTAAGAACGGGAATATAGTTGGTTTTCTCCGTAACAACCGCTTTAACTGTATTCTAGAGGAACACAATTATAAAACTTATTTAACAAGATTCAATTAACTATTCGTTAAAGTAAATACGTAATCTGCTGTATCTTATCAGCTAGGAATCATAATTAATACGTGTTTTATCTTCACGATAACCATTAACTTAGGCGCCTGTTCGAAGATTCTAAATATTTCCATTAAATATCGGCTGTCTAATTTAACCAGACAACGGACACTCCTCAATAAACATAGCCCAATAAAATTTATTTCCATTAGTTGATTTAAATTGCAGCTACATATTAATTTGTTTGCTACCTAATGTGAACATTGATATGGTCTCACCTGCGTTTAGTCATGAGTTTTGTGTTGTGTCACTTCGCACCTTTTTTATTGCAAGAGTGCTAAATAAATGAAAACATTCCATGCTTCAAAGTCTTGACAGATACAGCCTTGTTTCATCTCGGTTGGTACTTCGACAACTAGAGATGATACTTCGCAAGGATGTCAAGGCAATCGCCCAGTTCTGGTGTGCCGTTAAAGATGGGTTGATTTGCGATTAAAATAATGGTTTTAAGCATTAATTAGGAACTCGATGTTTAATTAATAATGTATATAAATACAATGATATGGTAAATAGTGACATTGCATCATGATTAAGCCTATTTTAGACAGACGTCATGGAAAGAGGCATTTATCGACAATTTATTGCATACCAAGTCCAGATATTCAACTTGCTTAATAAGGCTTAAGATGCTGCGTTTCAACCTCGATTTACGCATTTGTATGTGTTTCCTCTATATAATTAAAGACGAATAAAAGTGTCGCCAGTACCCTAGCGTCAACAAATTCTATGCATGCAGAGGTCGCTACACAGCTTAGCCAACGGCACATAACCATAAAATTTTATGATCCATTGTATGATGTACTGTCGCCGTACTTCAACAGATAATAAGTCGCACCTACTGAAAATTGCACGCAAATAACTTACATATAACCCCAAGTAGAAATAGAGGTAACATTATGACATTTGGTTAGTGTTACCGGCGTTGCGTGCACAGCTGTAACACCATATGAGTGCGCATTGTGAAACTCGAGTATAACCAAACTGCATAACATAACGCGGTCGCAGAGGAACAATTTATGAAACCAAAACTTGAATCACACACATCTTTATTATGCAATTGCGATATACAAAGCTGTAATTGATGCTATAGTTTACCAAATTATAGAGCACCAAATTTTAGTGTTATTACATTTTTTTACTAGTCTTTTAACAAGTAGGTACTTCGTTTGTCACGCACGGCGAACATTAAGATATCTAGTAATTGTCTGGTCTTAAATAATTGGTTTTGTTGAACAAATTCAATTATGAATTTAGGATGGGCACTTATTTACCTCGGGATCCTAATGTTAGTGAACGAAAAAGTGTTATCATATCTTCATATCAATCATATGCATAAAAACGTATACAATAAAACTAGTGCTATTTTAGACTATTAAAAGTCTATCTGAATAAGTAACATTAACCATGTTTGGTGATCCTTATTAGCTCATGTGTCCGAATGCATCATCCTCAAATACTATTTTTACCGAAACCTGTTTTCTGCTAAAATAATTATTTTAGCTAAATAACATGGAAATGAATCTTAGGCAAGTTTTTTTTATTGTCTCAGCATAACTTTGTTATAAGTATTCCGACCATTGCATAATTGCATATGTACAGATACAACGCAAACCATTCTTGCCATTTTAATATTCCGCATAGGTACGGTGCGGATACATATGTACATTACTATAGAGGCCCTTCATATTAAGAGCAACGTCATCTTAGGAAAACGATAGTAAAATACCATCATAAACTTACTATTAACCAATATATGTGTTTTTTAACGGAATCTAACCACGAATAAGAATATTCTTCCAACGGTTAATTTATCGACGTCATAAAGTCATAACTCACCAAGTATATTTCATTCACCGTTTCGACAGGATGTTGAAGACCGCAAAGTTATATGTATATTGGCTAATGCACAACAAATCAATTTAGCTCGCTTTATAAAGTGAACTACATATATATAGAACGAATCGCCACTCTCCTAACCTGAACCTGTTGAATACATTTTGATTGATTCTGCTTTATGATATACTATGGTAACATCATTAGTTAGTCCTTTTCCCATTCACTTCTTTAGGGTAAAGGCGCGGCGTTTATTTCTCTTACATACTCCTCTGTCACTCGTATTAATCTTCCGATCAGTCTCAAGAATTACTTAGTACGGTCAAATTAACTCAAATTTCACTAAAGTCAGGAACTAATTCTAAGGACTGATAAAATCACTACGGATTGTTTTGTATGGGCTAAAAATCGAACTTTATACAATCGTTACTAAATTCACCCCCCCGGAAAGGGGTGAAATCGGCTGAAAATAATGTAATGGTTATAACTAAGAAGAGAAAAAAGGTGTACTCGTTGTAATTTGGCGTACGTTTTACAGCACTTATATCTAAATTCGCACGTGTTATTTATGTTAATTTAAGCTACGGAACAGGTAAAAAAAAAACAACATTAAAAAAAATCTATTTTGGCCATTGCGGGTCTGGGGAAAGTAATGTACTCGGTGCAAATTGAGTAAATAATTAGAAAAAATATCTAAATCCAATGTCAAATTCGCACCATGGTGCGACACCCGGAAAGTAGTTTTTCATGTTTTACTGTCGTTGTACTTCGGGGGAAATTTTAATACTATTGGAAATTGATGCAATCATATTAATTTGATTTTGTTTACATTCGCACCCCATAAAAAATTGGCATTTTTATACGGAACATGCAGTTTTGTAATCAAGTACCAAAAACGTAGAGCAATAAATACACAGAAGCGACAAGCGCGTGATTAATGGCAAGAGAAGGAACGCGCGTAGATGCACCGACGAAGCACGGCTCTTGAGGCACGAGTAGTGGCATGTACTGCAAAAATAGTAGGGTTTCTGAGTATGCAGACAGACAGTCAACAAATTAAATACAGGTACGCTCAATGTTTGTTAAATTCGAAAAATCGCGTTTTTCCATATACTTACGAAAACGTTAGACTACTTAGTTCACTCAATGATTGTTTAAAACAATAGTTCCGTTTTAATGCCAGAAGAAAGATTTGTGCTCGTTGCCCGTCAAAAGTGTCAAACAAACTGTCTCGGAACAATCACTGCGCCTAGGGTTTGAGATCCGGATATCCGAAATATCCGGATATCCATCAACTATAAGATCCGGATCTAGCGGGTCATAAGATCCGGATATTACGGATCCGTTAAATATGGTTATTGACCTACAACCGAAACAATTTTCTAATGAAATTTATAAATGATTTCATACCATTTTGTCATTTAAATATAGTATTTTCATATATTTAATCAATTCAAACACTAACGGCACATCAATTTTGATAGGTACATCATGTCACGCAGTAACTTTATACAATGAATGCTAATGTTGCTTAATGCAAACATTAGATCCTTGGATATCCTGATGACTTGGGGCTATAGGCTCAAAACAAAAGCGACCTGGAGGCCAAGGCTAGGATAGTAGAGTTGGAAGGAGAGAAAATTGGTCTGATAATCAACCACTAAAATATCTCCAAATGAATAGGGCTAAGATGGTCGGCTATTTATCATTTGTCATGAAGGGCATAGTGACAAGTGATAAAAATAGAACCATGCTGCCACCGCAGATCGAAAAGAAAAGACCTACCTAAAGTAATCGGGAAGAGGAGATAGATGTTCGAATCCAAAATGCCCTAAGTTGCTCAGCAGCGCTTCGCCGAGTTCTAGTGTCCAAGCTGATCAGTAGACTGTCCATGATTCAAGTCTATAAGACAATAATTAGATTTTGATGAATGGCATCGGTAAGTATTACACTTGGACTCTGAATCAGAAAAAAAGAACAAGTTCTTAGTGAAGAAGACGAAATTCTGGCGGAATATTCTGGGACCTATCAGAGATGAAGATAGAGAAGATGAAAGCGTAGGAAAAATAGGGAGCTAGAGTAGCTAGTTGCGGCACCCAATATAATTAGCGAGATTATAGCCGCACGACTTCGCAGGCTTGGTCACTTGGAGTGGACGGCAGAGAATCGGGCTGTGAGAAGATATACTGCAGGAGCGATGTAGCCCTAAAACGCCCTCGGAGTATCCAACTAGCGTGGAGTGGTGCAGAATAGAGCAGAGTGACGTTGTTCTTGTGTCAAAGGCCAAGATTCTTTTTGGGTCACTGATCCAGTGAAGTAAGTAAGTATTGCTTTCATAGTTAGTATTTCATGACGAATGAACACGAGGTGAGGCATTGGATGTATTTCCAACTATGCACCAGCTAATCCAGATATAAACCCTCCTTATTAAGTACGGTTTTAGAGATAACATTATGATAGCTACGAGTATTATAGTAATCAAGTAATCATTTAAAATTGGTTGGGGTGATATCATTGTATTAAAACATAGTTAAAAACGTTATTTCTGTGTTATCTAAATCCGTTTATTCGGATATTTATATTGGTGGATATTCGAATAATTAGAATATCACAATATTCTAATTGCAAACCCTACATATAACTTCCCAGTAGTGACACAAATAGGTAATGTAAATACTGCGAGGAGGATCTTGTTTAGGAAAAAAACAGAGCGATCGAGTATATTCCTTCAACAGGATGCTCTCCTACAGCATATAAAAAGGGCTTAACAGACCCACATTGGGACCAATTTACCTGAATAGCGACCCACAAATGCTAGATTCTTGCAACTAGGCTTGGCGAAAGAAAAATGATGGACCAGCGTACAGGTGTACGCTGGTCCATCATTTGCAAGCATCATTTGCAAGCTATTGTCTTGCAAGTGCAAAGAACGCTGTACAGGGTGTGGGTGAGTAAAACACGGATTTAAATACACTATGCTTTGCGCATGCGAAGGTGCATGCTCTGGGACAAAATAATACGTAAAAAAATAAATATTTTTGTTTAATTAGTGTGTAACTTTAATTAGCTAGATCCGGAGTAAATTACAATAAAACGATCTCAGTATTCTTAATTTTGATAATAATACTTTTATCGAAAATATTACTTTACTATAAATATCGTTCAGCAAGTTACCTATACTTAAACATCATTTGCCTTGCAAATTGTATTGAAACAACCATCCGACTCTTGGTGGTGTCATCCGGTATGGAACAAAAATAGTGTAATTTGCTTGTTTATAAACCGATTTTCAAAATTTTAATGGAATTTTATAGCTTATTAATGTAGCATTCATATCTTAATACAATGTTTTCCTGTAAAGTTACTAGTAAAGTTGATGAAAACAAAAAACGGATTTTTTTTCGGGAAAATTTAAATAAAACTTAAAATTTCTCGCAAACTATGGTATTTACAAGGTCAAATGTACTAACGATATTGTAGCGCATTTAATTTTGCTTTTTATGACACCCCACACAAGCTTACATGTGATATACTTGCTGTGGTATACGCAATATTCTGAACACGGCACCGGCCATTTTGATGACGTCATAACTGGTGACTTAACCACGTTAGAAACTGTCTCCCGATGGTTTTTTAGTCAGAATAACATGCTTAACAACATACTAAAATATGGTGCTGGTTTCATCAAAGGCACCTTTTGGGCCCTATATGACCGTAAGGGAAGCGACTTCATACCTACTCGTATAACATTTTTTTATACAATCAAACACATTTGAATAAGTAGTCGATAAAGCGGTCAAACACCGATAGATTATTAATATGTTGTAACATGACATCACTATTATTGATCTCAAATAGACAATTTACGCACAAAACTTGCATTTCATTTTTGGTCGCACTTTTGAAGTTTGACAGTCATTCTTGATATCCTATTTCTATGTATCCGGATCCGAAAAATTGTCGGATATTGCAAACCCTAGCTGCGCGCTGCGCTATCTCCCTGCCCCGCGCGCCCCGCGCCGCGTGCTGCCAACCACCTTCGCTTGCAGTTCGTTGCGATTAATTCTATTTACTTTTTGACAAACTTCCAGTAAAAAAAATCTATTTTTTATTTAGTGCAAATGTAGTGTCTTTAGATAAGTACCGTTTTTAAAATTTTCACGTCTCTCTTAATTTCCCCCGAAGCACAATGTACAAAATAATTAAAAATACATGTTCCATAATTTGCCCAGGCGTGCGAAGTTAACTGAATGTTTATAATGCTTTAAAAAGCTTAACTTGAGATTGCACCAACCGACTGACTTATCCTCGAGCCGCAATCGAAAAAAAAAATTTTTTTTAGGGTATCATACATTGCACATCTTTTTAATTAAGATATACTATGCACCAAGGTGTTCTCTATACACTACTTAGCTTGAACCTAATAGCTTTTAATTTACTCCAAAATTACGGCACTTTATAGTTTATACCTAAAATTTAACGGACTTCCGTACATAATAGAAACGGTGCAACTCGGGGGAAACAATCTAGTTGCGCCATCTAACGAATCCAAAAAAAGCACGACTACACGACTTACTTCCATACTTTTCCGTAACTTGACTATACTAACTTGCTTTCTTCCTATTTATTTATTATTTCTTTCTAAAATCGTAATTTAACAAACAGTTGGTTGTATTTAATGTTAAACTATATATAATACTAGCGACCCGCTCCGGCTTCACACGGGTTACACAAGACCTTAACAAATTTTACACCTAAACCTTCCTCAAGAATCACTCTATTGATAGGTGAAAACCGCATGAAAATCCGTTCAGTCGCCTTTGAGTTTATCGCAAACATACAGACAAACAGACGCGGCGGGGACTTTGTTTTAAAGGTGAGAGTCAGAATGGCGGGTGTACTGTTTTTTGATGATAACTTTATGTACCGTGAGGTACATTTTTTTTTTAATGGAGGTACTAAATAGTACAAATTAGGTAAAAAATATGGTATGCTTTTCAATTATTGTTATTTAGGTACACCCGCCATTCTGCCTCTCGCTTTTAAAGTGTAGTGACTAATAATTTAGGACTGTGGTTTAGGACTTCCTCATGCTGCCCTATTTTAATATCTGTATGTACCTACAATAGAACCCACAAAAAAAATTAAGTGGAACACAAGCTCTAAATTGTGAGTTGTAAAAGGACGTGTTTTAAACAAATGTTCTCCAAGGCACATCGTATACGATTTCTGCCTATATCTGCAATTATATGATGACTAGCTTCTGCTCGCGACTTCTTCTGCGTGAGATGATGATTGATAACTATACTATGTCCTTCCTAGAAATGGACCGAATATGGAGTTTGCTGAATTAGGTATTCGGTTTACATCTGTATCATTATAAAAAAACTAAATAAATCAATAAATACTACTAGCTTCTGCCGGCGGCTTCGTCTGTGTGAAAACTACTTATCCTATATCTTTCCCCAGGACTCAAACTATCTAATATATCCATAACAAATTTCAACTTAATTTGTTTAGCGGTTTAAGCGTGACGAGGTATACATACAGACAGACAGACAAAGTCACATTCACATCTATGATATAAGTAGGGATTATACTATGTTTATTTTTTGCGCGTGTAATTTTGCATGGTGTAAAAACCAGTGATTATTACATCATACACTGTATCAATTTTTTATATGAAATTTTAGTGTCAATGACATATTATCAAAAATTCTGGCCTGAATTTGTCTTTAATACATGCCTGTCGTAACAAAGCGAAGCACTTACTATCCGAGCATTAAGGCTTCTATTTTTAACCAGATATCGTGAGTTCGAACCCCGGTTCGAACAAATAAATCTCACGGAAGTATGTTCGATTTCACCAAGTTGCTTTTCAGTGATGGAAAACATCATGAGAAAATTTGTATACACCAGCAAAAAAAAAAGAAAAACAAAGAAAAAAAGAAGAATTCAAAGGTACGTCTAGTCCCCAAACCACATTAGACTAGCATATGAGACCCGCCCGGCTTGACAAATTATACACGCAATCCTTCTTCAAGAATCACCCTATTGATAAGTGAAAACCTCATGATAAACCGTTAACATACAGATAGTCGCGGCGGGGGAATTTGTTTTATAAGATGCAGTGAACTTGCGCCCAGGAGTGGGACGTATAGGCTGATGATTTGTAACGATATAATAACGTAGAGATGGTTATGGTCGGGCGACGAGGACAGCGCGGGTCGCAGCAAGGTTACAGTTTCCGCGTCATCGCACCTTGTGGTAGCTACTAAATGCTGAACGCGCCTATTCCCATTACGTAATCGCATAGACCAGCTTAACGTAGTATGAAACAACTATGCATCGTCCTGTAATTATGGATCGGACTTATACTGGTTTCCTTGAGCCGCTTTGCTCATATTGTAGTTGGAATGACACGCCTGTAAATGATACTATTGTGTTTATCTACTCGCCGTGATACTATGACGATTGCTGTTACGATTAGTTACGTTTACACTTGGATTTTTGTAGTTGTGTTTGTGTATTTTGGCTTTTGAGTAAGCACAAAATGTAAAAGAACCCAAATTCGCGCTAATTAAAAAAAAATCAAAATATTCTGGTTCACCTATAAATGATCTCCTAATTTCCATCCATTCTTTTATTCCAAATCACAGCAAATGTAGGTAATTACTAACCTAACATACCTAATTTAACCTGACCTACACGTCGCTATTAAAAGTTGATGTACCTATGGAATGTTTTACAAGCATGCCAATCGAATTGAGAATGTAGGATCTAATTTATTAGAAGAATTGAAATGTAGTAAATGTGTTTTACTTTTAAATTCCATTTTTAATATAAATTCAACAGAGACACGTGATCAGAATGAAGGTTAAAAATGTAATGCGATTCCATGCGGGCACCAGTAAAGTTATAAATAATTTAGTCCGTCAGTTCGCTAATATACACGTCACATCTCAATGAGCTGTTGATTCTCTTCCGCCTCCGTTGGCTGTACATCCGCAGACATATATCTTAATAGATGCAGCATATATCGCTTCCTTTTCTTGTACTGCTGGTGGTGGTGTGACGGTAGTCGGTTGTTATGCATGTGCGCGTTTTTGCATTTTGTATAAAAAGAGACCAAGCCTTTTATCGATTCAGTATTTTGCATGTCAGATGCTGGTGAAATATGTGTTCTATATAATATTATGTCTAAGATGTCTGACTATCTTTTGTACCATATTTCATGTAAAATAAAGTTATTTGTATAATTTTAATTTAGGTAAATGAAAAATACTCACAGAAAGAGTCGTCTAGTACCCACAACAAAAGCTTTACTAAGCTTACTGTGGGACTAGGTAGATTTGTGTAAGATTGTCCTAGAAAGAAAGTTCAATCCCAAATCCATGTTTTATTAACATCGGAAAATCAATACACAATTATATCAATCTATATGCTTTTTGACACGCAGGGGAGGTACTTTGACTGCAAATATGTCTGTGGCAATGGCTATTTTACAATTGAAATCGCTAAAGCTGTAATCTCGACTTGTTTTATACTCTTCGCTATTGTAATTGACAGTTCCGCCGTATATTGCAATTATAACTGCCGATAAATAAGACGAAAATGTTTTATTTATATAAATAACTTGTTTTGCAACTTAGAAGTTGGCAATGATTTGTAGTATGTATGTTACAAAATAAAAGTTAATTGGCAGAATGATTCAATAATCACTTACTTGAGGAGTTTCTCGTGGGTTTTGTAGACCCTTTAGAGCTATTTTGGAGTATATGATTTACACATTATCAGGGTGTGTATGTGTGAACAATTATTTGTAATAATTCCGACGATTATCATAGTATACGGTGGAAGCAGATTTCGTTCGTTTATTTTTTATTTAATTTTTACGTTATCGGATATCTTCCAGAATGATTGTTCAGAAACAGTTATCTTCAAGCTAAGAACGTCATTTTTATCATTTCTCATATTTTATTGCGATGTTACTCGTATATTGAGCGTATTTCCCGTTATCAGTTATCGTTATAAAATCAAGGCGTGAAATGAGATTATCTAAACGTTTGAAAGGAAATCGACGAGGAAAAAAAGTAGAACGAACGAAGAACGAAACTAAAAGAAAAAACTAAGACGTGCAAGTGATAATTTATATATATTTTTAAAGATAAATCATCAAATCATTTTGCATGAACATTAAAACATTATACACTCTAGGCAAATATCTCAAAAGTAAACCGTAATTATTATGAGACTAATCAGCTCAACCGTACCTACCTATTCTAGCGTATAGGTGTCAAAGGGCAATGGAGCATATTAGGGAATAAACTATCGAATAAGATCAGAAACTCAGAGATAAGAAAGAAAACAAAGATTACAGACATTTTTTTTTAAATATTATAGGGCATTATTACACAAATTGACTAAGTCCCACAGCTCACAGTAAGCTCTCAATAAGGCTTGTGTTGAGGGTACTTAGACAACGATATTTTTTTTTTCTTTATACTACGTCGGTGGCAAACAAGCATACGGCCCGCCTGATGGTAAGCAATCTCCGTAGCCTATGTACGCCTGCAACTCCAGAGGAGTTCCATGCGCGTTGCCGACCCTAACCCCCCTCGTAAATACATAGATATTTATATATAAATATTTATAAATACTTAAATACATAGAAAACACCCATGACTCAGGAAGAAATATCCATGCTCATCACACGAATAAATGCCCTTACCAGGATTTGAACCCGGGACTATCAGCTTCGTAGGCAGGGTCACTACCCACTAGGCCAAACCGGCCGTCCAGTCATACTTGCTCGCATTGACCATCTAAAGTGGGAATGCACAGGCCACATGCTATACGCTGCCCAATAGAAAAATGGAGCAAACAGGTTACTCTATGGTACCCTAGAGGCTGTACTAGAAAGCAAGCACATCCAATTATAAGATGGAAAGATGTCATTCGTCTGACTCTGGGGCCATACTGGATGAGGGTTGCTGCAGACAGAGCCCAATGGAGACACTTGGAGGAGGTTCGGTGAGTCGTAAGGCATACCTTACTACTCACCGAATTGAGGGCATATAATTATAAAATACTCATTTTAAATTTTTATAGTTCGGAATGGCTTTATTGGCTTTAAATGGCTTTATTATTATTATATATTAGACCAGTCCTTTTTGTCTACGTGACAGCCTGACACAGAAATTAACAGTGGATGCCTATGTAAATTCTGTGATTTACGTAGTGTTTAAAAGTTAAACTTTTTTATCACTTTAATATTAACAGCGTGTTATCGATAAAGCCATCCATAGCACACCTGCTGTTTTCGACAATTACATTATATCGATACTACCTTCAGCTTCGTTTAGCATATATGTGAATCGAACCGCGGAATATGAACTAGAACAGCATGTTTGACAAGAGGCATGGCGGGTCGAACATTCAGCATACTTAATTAAACAAATATGCTCATTCCACATAGCCTAGTGTTAACCGTGTATAAACAATGCTCGGAACAGGGTCGCAGACGTTTCGCGAGGTGAGCGACCCGGTATCATGTCGATCATTCCGGTTAGGAATTATCAGAGCCCGCGTCGTGCAGGGCTGTCACTAGGAAACTTTTTGCTCTATTTTGATCAGAGGTGCTGACTGGAGATTCAGTGATATCGTCATGTGACGGCAAGAGGTTTAGTATTTATTTTACTGTCTCTAAAATTCAAGAAAGACTATAAATTTACCAAAAACATTTACCATGGATAATTAACTAATCATTAATAACCTATCTGGTCACGACCCCTGGTTGTATTTTCAATGAAAAGTTAATTCAATGTTACGTATATGTAGTCTATTCCATTAGCTTAGCATATCAAAAGAATGTAAACAAACCAAACCACGTGACTCAGTCATTTCACCAATGAGATAAAGCTCTTTAGTATCTGTAGAATTATATAATTGACTGAGCTACCGTACGACACAGTATTGTTTGTTTAATATCCTTAAGGTCCAAACGGAATAGAGTAGGTATAAGCCCAAAATGGTTCTTTATTTCTATAGCATAAAAATTTCAATTTCGTGAACTTTTATTTTTGATTAGGTAATGAATTTATAATGATATAATTAGCAAGTGCGAACCCTAAAGCCCCACGTGACTGCGACGCGACCGTTGCCGCCACAACTAGAGCGTCAAACTGATTTTTCACACCGATTTACTCATGCAACGACAACGGTAACTAAACGTTAGATCACACTAGTGATTAACAGATTGCTGTAATTTATTTAATTTCCGCGACTGTTTCGCCCATTGTTGAAATGTCAACGCAAAGGTCGAGCTCGTATCGGCTTGTGAAGTAGGTCACGAATTCAAGTCATCGGATCACGTCTCGTTAAAACTGTCCTAAATCGGGATGGAATTTCAAATACCGGCTAGATATAAGATTGGTATCGTTTTGTGGCTTTATTTTGAAACCTAGGGCTATTTGTATCTATGATAATCATATGGTTTAAGTAAGAAAAATGATACAATTGCAAAGCGCTGGTATAAATGTTTTATGAAAATTGGGAACATACAACGATTATGATTGTATAAAATAATCAAAGCTTAAGTTTTTCATCGTTACATATTTGTAAGGCTATTGCCTTAATAGGGGATTTAAATAGACAAATCATAGTAACGTCTTATTGATAATAAATCTACAACCAGTTTTGCCTAGCAACAAATCACTTCCTAGTTATTCAGGGTGTTCATTGAGTAGTTTTTCTTTAGCTAGGTTTACAGATGTAGCCTTGACGCAACGACCCGAGGACCTCCAAATTACACATAACAGCGTGGCTGAGTGGGACAAAAACTCGCAAGGTCTTGGGCGGAGCTCTTCCTTGTGTAACCGAACTGTGATTCATTTTAATTGTGGATTCGCGAAATCTTGACGACAATGAGCACCGAACATGGTCATACAAGGCAGAGCTCTGCGATGGTTTAAAAGTGGTGGAAAATATTTAATCAGCATTTCTTTGCAGAACAAATTATACAAGATGTACTGTCCTCAATTACACTTGACAATCGTTATTTGACAATGACTATTCGCGGTACATTTCTGGGTCGACTGGTAATGTTACCTAGCGACCCTTGTTACTAGTTGACCCAATTTGGTTTGTAATTTCTGGTCCGAAATATGAAGAGGTAATCAAAAGAAAACAAATGACAGACCGTATTGAATACCAGAACATATTGGATAAACCAGTATTTTTATTTCGACTATTGTATCAACTGCAGAAATGTGTTATTTTCGTAAATGTATATTTGACCTCGACAAAATACACATCTGTATTTATAGTATTCAAATTTTAGCGTAATTACGAGTATGACGCATCGTATACACTACAGAGACGCATAAATAAATATGTTAAAGTGTAATTGTTCAAATGACTTTCCACCACTTTCAATAACTTTAAAGCCACACTGAATTTTCAACTTCGTACTGATAAGTTAACTTTGATACTAAAGTCTATTGACGTAATTCAGTGAAACTTTAATCTTTATGCCAATATGTCTGACCTCACCAATAATATTTTATAAGTGCGCAAATTAATTACTTCAACATTAAAGTGGCGAGATAAATTAATTACTATGTTAGTACAGATAGTACGAGTATATCAGCATGTAAGGACAGCGTAAAATCGTTATTTATACAAGATAGTATTACCTTGTTTATTAAAATTCGGTTACATCAAGGTACTTAAGAAAGTTATGATTATTCCAGAAATAATCATTGTGCAGTTAATTCATGGAACATTGATTCAAATATAATATATAAATAATAGAAAACAGCTACGAACGAAAATTTTATTTTACTTTTCGTTATGAATAAGTTACCGCAAATCACGCTTTATTAAGTGAATAATTAGATATTAATTATTTTTGCCGATTGTTCCTTACATGCTATTATTATAATAACCACAGTAAGAGGAAGCAGATGCAATCAATACGCGTCACCGTTGACTGAATCAACTATTATCTTCCGATGATCGCATGGCCATCGCACTACCTGATTTGTTATGGAAAGACAAAGTTGCCTGAAACGAATATCTAAAAATAGAACTTCAGGTTAATTACTTTTCTGCCTTTTACTACAATTGTCTAAAGTAAGAATTTTAACGGCAATTTTTTACAGCATTATGATTTGGCATTATGTATTCATTCAAATATTACGCCGTCATACAGAGGCCTTTGCGGGGCGGTATATTATATCATACAATACCGTAGTAGTATATTTTACTTGTACAAAGAAGATTTAATGTGATTAAAAACCCACAGAATAACTGGAACCGAAAGTACTAATTAAGAGAACACGGTTTAAATGACTGCAGCGCCATCTGCGTTAAGGTTTGTCTTCATTAATTTGTTGTAACTATTTCAACAAATAAGTTAAATAATCTTATTTATGGTGGTAACTATGTACAAAGTTGTTTTCGTCCTCGCCTTTGGTGTATGTATATAACGTCTAATCATGAAAAGATGTTTGTGATATTTCTTATGAAATTTGTCCTTCTTTAGTTTATAGTGCTTTTTCTGTCAACAAGAAACTTTATTTTTAATATTGTTTTTATTACATTTATTTCACTTTAATGTATAATTTCACAGACTAATCAAAGCTATTATATTTTGTATCATACCCGACAGAATAAAGTGCGAAAAAACACGTACCTAATACCTAATATAAAGTGCTTCCTGTGAAGTAAATACGAATAGCCTCATCGTGTTGCACTTTCATTAGATAGGAAGGGAAACGGTAGTAAAACTGTGGTTATTATAACAAACTCGGGTTATTTACAACTTGTTTTATTAGTATGAAAGCACTGTACACAGACAAATATCTAAATAGCCGTTTGTGTGACAACCAAGCGTATTTCCCAGGTATGATATTACTGTGACATTATATCCACATCTCAGTTGCATCTCTATTTTAGTATCTATTGAATAACATAAGGTATTTGCGCAAATAATATATAGACTACTTTTTAATCAATTTTGTATATAAGTATTCCAACGGCTATAATTGATAGATCAATCTTTTAAATAGTAATACTAAGCCTAAATAATTTTATTATTATTTTAATTAATTATGTTAAAAAGCTTTGTTTAACATAACAATATGTCGCAAATCAGTCAAAGATACGCATTGCTTCGGTACCACTTAGATATTTGTCTCCGGTTGACGCCACACGCTGCGTCCAGCATCACACACTGTGTCTACATCTCTTACATTAGATAGTAATGAGTAGCTCTACGCAGCGTACAGCAAAGCAAAGACCAAGGCATTCAGAAGTTTCAAGACACTTACCATCGCATGTGGCGGCCATGAACTTGCCATTGGCAGAGAAGTCTACGTGAAGGACGGTGCCCGGGTGGCCCTTGAGGTTCTTCAGCAGCCACGGGTGGCTGAACTCGTGCTTGCCGCTCCATGACGCCAGTTTCTTGCTCTTCCTGTTTGAGGGGCGTTCCGCTGTTGTGGATTTAGTTTCTTGTTTCTCGGGAGCTCCTGAAATTAAAGGTTAGAATTTCAATCGGTTATTTTAATCAACATATTTCCTAAATAATTAATAAACGTTTGCAGTTTAATTTATGGAAACCCTACAAAACTCATATGGATAGCCAACTTGTCTGTAAGTAATACAAGTTGCGTATAATATAACAGAATCATCCCCCTCGAAACAATCTTCTGCTTCTACAAGAGCAATTTTTATATTGAGAGATGGCCTGCAATCGGGATGAAAGGATATAACAACTTTTTTTTAAACAGTGTTTGGCTTAAAACAAATCACTAGTTCTCTTTCTCTCTTGTGAAGGTGCGGTTAGCTTCAGAGCACAGTATTCAGCAGAGGTGTCATATGTTTTAAGGCTGTTTTAATAGAATTTATTTCACAACTTTATTTTTGGCATATACTCCAAGACTTCCAAGGCTATCCAGTAAAAACGCGAAATGCCAAGAAATTTCAACATTTTTTATTAGGAATGAGTATCATTATGTAAAACAAAACAGTGATCGTGATTGCGTTGCGTAATTGCAACTACCGTGCAAAAATGAGTAACAAATGCATCTATTGTAGTAACTATAAATAAACATTAATAATAAGAGCTACATAATCAGATGGCATAAGTACTAGTACTAGAGATAATATAAACAACTTTCTCGTAACATTTGTTTATTTAACAATGTTATCATTTCAGATACCTATTTCTTTAACTTGATAAATTTCATCCGATCATCATACAACGTCATACTTTTTTGGGTCGAAAAAGAAACAATAAATAAATAAGTCAATATGACCGTACCATGTGTCTTTACAATGTTATTAATGTATGTTTATTGTTGTTATTGCTTTATTATATTTTTGGTTGATTTTATTCTGTAACATATTATATTTAATTGTATTTTCATACATTTAAGTATGTTCTATTGCAAATAAAACAATGATTGATTGATTGAATGTCGACCCAGATATGTAAGAATATTTGTGTCGGGTAACTGTCGGTGAGGAAGATGCGCTAAGGTAAAATCAAAACGGGATATTTTCGAAAATAACAAATTTATACTCCTCCATTTTCGTTTTTACAGTCGTCATTTAGAATTTTATAGGGACAAATCTTAGCATGTTACTGTCTAAGTACAGGTCCTAGATATCGATAAGCACTCAGTTTATAAATACTAGGAAAGAAAAAAATATCGCATACAGATACGCATAAAAAACGTACGAGTAACGCGGTTTGCGCACAGCCAAGTAAAATTCAGTAAGCCACATTTGCTGCGGCTTACCCTTGGACATGTTTGTGAATAATCTGATGGCTTCACGACTAAGGTCCGTCATACACTAAACACATTTACCATTGTCACGCGTTGGATTAAATGAATAATCCAGCCATTTAAGTACACAATAAGCTTATGCATGTGGTACAGTCAAAGAATTTAATTTCCTACCCACTTCGTACCTTGTCACAGTGACAATAGTATGGGGTCTCTAGCGAGTTTCATGTTGTTTGTCAAAAAAGAAAAGTGCTACTTTGATCCTTCCTAGTGGTGAAGAACAACAAGGTGTTCTAATAAAAATCGGGTCCACATTAAGCTCGACCACGTATTAGTCCACTCATAGAACTATCCACTATATAACATACAACTTAAATGTGGACTCGATCCTAACTTGATTTCGAGTACAAAATTTGTAGACAAGAGTGTATATTTCAACCCTTCCCATTTTATCGATATCGATAAGAAACGCAAGCGTGTAGCGTACTACACTATTTAAATTGCTTATGTTGGTACTATGGTTCATTGACAGTTCTTTGTCGTACATATTGGTAATGATTTGCGAAACAAACGGATTCCACTCGCTAGTATGGAAGTCCCGTCTCTTAAAACGTAGTGATTATATGCTCTTTGTTGTTTGTCACTGTGACAAGGTACGAAATGGGTAGGAAATTAAATTCCTTGACCGTACAAGGGAAAAGGAAAACAATAAAAACTAGCCACCCAATGTTTACATCCAATATAAAATTGGGTTTACCATCGTTGTATAGTCAGCATCAAATAGTGACGGCAAAGTGACCGAATATCACGGCACATAACTATTTCTATACTAATAAACGTGTGTCGCGTCACGATATATATGTCCACTTTGGCCATCACTACCAATAGGTACTAGTTATCTATTTGATACTGTCTATAGATGACGACACAATAGAGCGATACTTTAAAGGGCTTGAGTTTTTCTTAGCTTAGATAGTTGTAATAAATAGCGATAAGGTGCGCTATTTATTACAACTATCTGTGCAGATTAATAAATACATTTATGTTATGACACAGAGTTATGGTCTGAAGCAGACGTCAAAAGCATCTTAAAAAATCGGTTTGAAACTTTGCTCGACAAGTGATGGCTCCATTCACAACAATAACGTGAAACGCGTTTGTGTGGCGATAGATGGTCTAGGCAATTTATTTGTCTCTTGTGTCACTAAGGCAACAGAAGCGGCTGAGAATCCAGGAAGTCACGCTCGTGGCCAAGCATAATGAAATAATGTCAGCGTGGGATATTGTTTAACAATTAGATTAGCAAGATGTTAAACCGAACTGCTGTAGGTGTCACGTCAAGTCAGCAAGTTTGATCCATAGTTTTGAGGCTCTCGTCGTCATCACTTTCAGATACTTAATTCTTAATATCGATTGATTGATTGATGTATTTATCTAATCGAATTTAAACTGTCGTGAGACAAACTAACATTATACAATTTTTTTTGTCGCGCGGGTGATTAATAACACGTCAACCGTACTCGTAAAATTAGCTTAATATCTAATGTTAAAAAACTACATCGTAAATAAAAACTCGGACCCGATCAGGTACCGGTGAAGTGTAATGCTTATAATTTGTAAAGTAAAGATGAAGAGTACCTCTCTTACGTTACGTACGTAAGGTTCTTATGATTTTGCATTAAGTAAGCGAGTCGCGAGTCCTGAACCTACGCCTTCCTGACCCGAGTTAACGGATGATGATCTATATAAACATTAGGTGTAAAAATAGATCTACGCGTACGTCGGGAATATGATTACATAACACAATATAGGTACATAAGTAAATGACTGCCCCGTGACCAATATCATTGCCAACTTTTGTGTGCTATAATTTGATAGTTTCACACATATTGTTATTTCTTAAATCAATTGTGTGCAAATTTAATGTTTTGAACTTACTCAAACACAACTCAATTACACCGAGCAGATACCCGTTATGGTAAAATAAGGTGGAAACAATGCAGCAGCCATTATATGCATTTTTTTTATTCACTACCTAACCTATAATGAATGAAGATGGAATCTAGCCACCCTCAGCGGCACATGTAAACGCTAAGCACGTTTGATACGACTTTCGAGGGTCCACCCCCGTGGCTAGCATACGTGCGTTGCTTACTGCCTATGGTAGGTTTCCGTCAGATTAAATTGCACGTATCAGGGAACATCTAATATGGATTAATCATACTTCTAACCGAACCTCATCAGTTTATACTTACGTAAGAACCGGTACAGACAGAGAAAACAGTTTCCTACAGTTTCTGGTGAGATGAGTCCTGTCTGTAAGTGTCGTAGCCGTCTATAATTTCAATAAAGCTTCCTTCAGATTTAAGCGTATAGAAAAACTGTAAGCGAGGACAAACCTGATTCTAAAATTAATGGATGTAAAACCTACGCATCCTAGTTACTCGGCTAATATTTGTTGCAAATATTTGCAAGTATTGTCATCAGCATGTCAGCCGAAACATACCCACTGCTACTCATACTACTCATTATTTATTGGTAATAGGTGATTACATGTCAACTTACATAACTAGTACAAATAACATAAAAAAAGGAATTGAAATTACAACATATTAATTAAAATACATTAGCTACTTGCGTAGGTATTATTATTATTATTTTTCATCAACATTTCGCAGTCAGAAATTCTTCTATATTATAGAACGACCGCTCAACAAGCCAAGTTTTCAGTTTATTTTTGAAGATTAACAAACTAGGTGCGTCTGTTATTCCTGGTGGTAGATTATTATACACGGAGGGGCCCATGACATGTATAGTTTTTGTCGACTTTGCTAGGCTACGGGGCACTGCAGCTAGTTTGTGTCCGTATCGTGTAATACGGTCGCTAGGCCCGACAAAGGCATCCTCCGAAGATCTCCATAACGATCTACTAATTTCTTCCAGCAGATCTACTAAACCCGATCATCGCGATACTTTGTTGTGAGCCTTATCATGTTGCGTGATTGCCACTTATACGTTCTTCCTACAAGCAAGTTGCTCAGGAGTAGTAACACGAAGTATCTCGCCCCATCAATTTCCTATGTGGGGCTACGTGCAATGAAGACGCGTCAAAAGCCTCTACATATTATTATGCAACGCGTATCACTATCAACGCAGGTAGTCATAAGCAATACGCCATCAATAAAATAAAAAACGAAGATAAGCCCGTTTTCCTTTGTTTTCGTTACGTGTTTTATCTTTTCCTTGTAAAGTTCCTGGATGGGTGAATAATTTTCTGCTCATTTGTGTACAGTAATTGTTTCGCCCACATCTAAACTGTATGTGTATACAAGAAGGTATGATAATTAGAAAGGCAAATATAAAAACGCAAAACCTAAACATTGCGTTTGTCTTATTTAATATTTATGGCGTCTTGATTACACCAGGCAGGCAAAGTTATGAAATGGTCGATTTGGTTCTTTATGAATTTTATGATTATCGTTCCTTCTATAGGTTTTGTTTGGAGGTTCTTTTACCCAGACAGACGAATGTTGCTGTTTAAGTGTAGGCATGTTGTACCTAAGTAGGTATGTTGCTTTACCTAAAACAGCTGGACCTTATCGTCTGATGAATCTTTAGATTCATCTTCGCCAATTCGAATTGCAATAATGAACGTACATAAGTTTGGTTTTTATTTACATTTTATCTGACTGATGATAAAACTGCCGCAAGAATGGAATTCAAACAATTATGACTTTAAGTTGTTTGAATTTGTAAATCCTTTACGGCAAAACAGGCTAGGGCAGTTTATACAGGACTGTTAGAAATATCAAACAGTAATGACTTCGCTTTTGTAAACACGACATACCTATGCAAAATATTTTGCATTTAAATATGCCCAAACTTATAATTTGTAGCCATAAAAGCGGCGCCAGCGAGCCAAGGAAATTTTCTATTTTAGCAAGGTTTAAATTTGATTGATTATGAAAATTAACATTAGGGTGGCTACTTACTAAAAGTGTTTGCGCATTAACGGCATTGGTGGTTTGTTTTGGAAAATGGGGCGAATTGCTGCAACAAGATGTCGGAAATTTTAAGAAAAGCCTCCAGTCATATTAGCGGCCGGATTCGAATTTTAAGATACGCCAAACATTCGTTTATGTTTGAAGAAACGTCACTCTTGACACATATCTAATCCATATCGTATCTTTAGCAAATGTTTGACGTATTAAAAGTTCGAATCGGGCCGTAGGTTGTACACGGCAGAATACTTATTATCTATTCTTTGTGTTGACAACAATACGTATAATACCTACATGTTAGACGATCATAATGCAAATTTGGACAGAAATGCAAATGAAGTAGTATGTATGTACTATAAATATATTTGAATCCAGAAGCATGGCTAGAAAAGCAGCGATCGTTTTGGGTGAGCGCGAACCGCGTGATCAGACCTTTCACTCGAATCGTGGGTGACTTAAATGAGGCCGGTCATATGCCGGTCATTTTTAGTGATAGTGTAGATCAATATATGTATGTTATATACCTATCCTCCTATCGAACGTGCAGTTGACGTACAGAAGTTTCATCATATCACCCAAAATACGTCCGTGTTAGACGTATCTTTCGTGATTTTTCTCACTTGATGGTCTCATCGGAAGATCAGCTCTGGAAGCCACCAGCAACATGCTGAGATGAGGCCATTTCGTGGCACTTTATAGTTCCTTTGTTTTTGTTATATCATGTAATTTAATGTATCTTATGTTTACAAATAAAAATTATTCTATTCTATTCTACGTAGGCCTCCCTCGAGGTTCTCCCCAACGACTGGTCGTGAGACTCGTAACTCGTATTAAGCTCTCATACAACTGATACAACAGTCCGCTTCGATCTCTACCTTCTTCAGAATCTTCTCTGCAGTAATTATTGGTTGATAAACCCTTTATTTGGAACTCCTGACGCCAATAACTCGCTTGCTCTTTTGTTTTTCAGTAATAAGAAAAGTTGCAACCAGCATAACTTGTTCTTTCTTGTACCTGCTCTAGCAACGAAGTATAGTAGAATGCCCCGAACATCCCAAAGGCTGTGCACACCGTCGAGTAAAAATATACATCTAGAGTAGGTGTAAATAATAATGATCAAATGAATCATCACCGTTACTCACGTCGCATCATAACGGTAAAAAATCACGAAGCATGAGTAACGCAAATAAATTATTGGAATTCTATGGGAGCCAAGGAACTATTAAATAAACAAGTAGAGTTTTGCACTCTTGTATTTATTATCTTAATAAGGGCGCCTAGCGCCAATGACCTTCGATCTGAATCCCTTAGTTTTCTAATGTTTTTGTAGCTTATCATATTAACAGGAATTGTTTTAAGCAATATACTATCACATATTTACTTCAAAGTTCATTGTCTTCGAGATATTTGACATCAAAATTGAACAATTTTAGGCTAAGAACCTGGAACCTGGTTTTCTGGCCATAACTTTTGTGTTAATTAGCTTAAAATTAAAATCTCTTACAAGCAATTGAGTAACGAAAAAAGTGACTTGTTTAGATAATGTTTAAAAAATAAATAAAAAAATAAGAATTCATTTCTTTCAAGATCCGGCAGACCGGAATAGAGATAAAAGATTGAAGAACCAGTAGCTGTCTGTTTTATAGTTCTATCTGTGGTGCAAATGTAGGAGTAACGACTCAAAACTTGTCAAAATCGATGAAAACCGCGGGGAGCAACTTAAGATGACGTGAGTTGGCGGCACCTACATATGAGCGTATCTAACACATTGGAACCGCACGCCGCTCCGGACATCGCTAAGTATATACGCGAATAGCGCGGTCATGCTTAAACCACGGAGCGACGTGCAAATTCTTATCAGTGTAATAATCGCGTATTTCGTCTGTAGGTTAGTTTGGTCAATGATATCATATTACGAGTGTAAGACTTCAATCGTTAAGATTCGACTTCCCTATACTGACGCTAACAACGTTTACACAAAAAAGTATCATCACAACGCACAAAACGGGTCACTACTCACTACGCATAAGCTACCCAAAATTTTCTGTGTTATTGTTCCCATCCCCAAATGTTATTTTTAAAACAAAACCCCATAAGTGGCATAGGGACGATTGACGGAGCCAGAGCGCATTACATTTTATAGAATTAATGAATTCAAATTCCATGAAAAATATTATGGAGCAAACAATATTTGCACCGTCTACATTTATGATTATGAATGAAAATAATCTTCCTGTGGTTCACTGCTATCAACATGACCTATACCAATATCGTAGTATTCGTAATTGTTGTCAGCAATGTTTAGGCATTTTAGGTATAAGTACCTACGAAGATTAAAATTCTATAGGTATAAACAATGCATGCTGTCATATAGATGAATCATAATAAATTTCACGGTATCTGTTTGGAACATGTTTACCTCTTTAACCAGGTTTCAAGACACAATGCCCTCATACCATAGCCACCTTGGAGTTAAAGGGCGTAACCACCTTAATTCCAAATGATGGTTAAGCTGTTTGGCTCTAAAAATATGAAATTTACTCAGGTGAACAGTTTCTGTGATGAATTAATTTAATGACATACAATTCGAGCATGAATGTCATATTATTTTTGTACTTAAGAATAATTTTATATATTCATAATTGTGTTGTATTTTACCTAGTTATTGAATTATACTATTTTTTTTTCTAAAAAATTTTAGTCTATTGGCATACATAACTAATAGTGAACTAAACAGGAAGTAGGCCTCCTATAAGAGTTTGTACATAATTACTTATTTCCAATTCACAGCCACTCTACTGTATACATGGTTGGTTATTATGAGTAAATGCAGTTAGATTATTAAGAAAGAGAATAAAGCAAAAGAAGTCTGTCAGGATCATACCAAGTAGAGAATCTCTCTACCCCCTACTTTTTTTAAATATTTGGGGACAATTTTACACAGATTGACCTAGCCCCAAACTAAGCAAAGCTTGTACAGTCTATAGTAAGCACATACCATAGTGTGCCATGCCCCTGTGTTTGTCTAGAGGAGATTGCTTACAGCGATAAGACTGCCTGTTGCTAACTTTATTTTTACATTATAAATCTGTTGTTTAGATTTATTTTATTTCATGGTGCTATAAATTTTACTTTAAGCTAATTTGTTCCGGAATTCATTTTGAGTGAAAAGTAGTATATAGTTTATAGTAGCATACATTAAGTTAAATTGATACAAAATTTGTCAATATAATACTCAGTATGAAATATCATCAGATAAATAAATAAAAGTAAACCAATCATCACTGAACATAATTTTAAGGACAAGGCTAAAAAAAATCCTCTATTGAAGCCTCATCGCCAATCTATAGCACAAAAAATTATGTACAAAAAAATGATGTGATCTTTAAAATTATACAATAATCAATAAAATTAATTTTAATTTATATAATTGAATGTTTTTGTCACAAAATTAGATGAATTCATTTTTCCTTTTTTCTTGACAAATGAAAAAATTATGTATCTTGTAAGATATGTTGCCAAAAAAGGTAGAATATACTCTATAAATTATTTAATTT
The DNA here is from genome assembly GCF_033807575.1 of Cydia pomonella. Lineage (NCBI taxonomy): Eukaryota > Metazoa > Arthropoda > Insecta > Lepidoptera > Tortricidae > Cydia > Cydia pomonella. The sequence goes on from NC_084715.1 coordinate 11,952,631, forward strand.
TAATTCATTGTGTAGGTTTCATATATATCTATAATATCTATATATAAGGATAAAAGCCAATAAGGTAACATGAGTTCATTTCAAATATAATTTTCCTGTTTCCTTTATTACTATGGTGAATACCCCACAACCCAATTTTGGTCTATTACAAGGATAATTTAATATTAGTGGTATATTTGCGTATACGTTTTTATATCAAGTAAGGTGAAATAAAATTAGACAAACTGTCTCCGCAAGTACTATTCAAACGAGATAAATATTAATTAATTAAGAAATATCTGAACATTTCACATGCCATCTGTGAACGAATCATCATTTGAAAAAATCGTGAGTCACCAAAGTTCAATGTGACCCTATTCGCGCGGTAAAACCAGGGTAAAACATAGTCGCGAAAATGTGAATGAGGGCGCCAAACTAACGCAACGTGTTTGTAGAATGCACCCGTCTCTGAAGCAGATTTAACAGTTAGGCACGGACTCACCGAGCCCGCGCGCCGGGTCAACGATACAAACCCGCGAAGAGCTACAAACACGCGGTGCTCTATCACGTGTGCGGTGAAACAACCATTCCACGCCAAATTTAAGTCTAGTCACGAGGTTTCATTTCTACTAAACATTTCCCTATTAAAATATCTACCTCCAATTGAAAAACTAACCTGCATCTTTTTCCGATTCATGTTCTACTGCCTCCTCATTCTTCCTTCCCAGACGCTTGTAAATAAAGTGTGCTATCGCACAAACTAGGACTGTAATCCCCGCAAGGAGAAATACATTAGTGTTCTGACCGGCCTGAATATCGACCATTTTCACTCAAAAATCTCCACCAGATAATTAACTACACAAAACGTCTTAAAAACACGACTGCCTCAGTCACGCGGTAACAAACTAAATTACTTTACTGTTCTATGTACTTGAATGAACTGAAGTCAGGCGAACGAGCACCGGAGCTAAAAGCGCGCGAAGTATACTTTTTACTACGGTGAAGACAGAGACAGATAGAACACCGGCCGGCATCATGCATGCATGTTGACATTGACGTTTGACATTTTCAATCCGTTTATGAAGTTTGTTATGTACCATAAAGAAAACTGGCCAGAAATAAGGTGAAGCTAAACAAATGTAATAAAGCTGTAAATTAAAAAAAAATAGACGTCAAATTTCAGAAAATTAATTAAAATGTGTTAAATAAATACTGTTAATAAATTATAAAATGGACCTTGCATAAAATTTCACTAAACCATCCCTGGAAAATATGCCAATTGGTCGTAGTAGAAGCGGCAGGTAAAACTTGCCTTTAATTTTTAATGCATTTTGTACTAGTAGTAGAACTCGCGAAAATACTTGTGTATGATGAAACCAATAATAGGCATGATAACAGTAATTGAAAATCTTGCCCTAGCTAATAGTCTGTTTTTTTCTTCTCATGCTTTACCGTTGCTAAGTTTACTTAGATGTAGTTGTTAAACATTTTTAAAATACTTGTGTAATTTTAATATTTACTTATAATTAGGGGTGAACTGAAAAACAGCGCTGTGACAGCCAGTCTGTAACACAGCAAATGCTCAGTCCATCCCTTTTGTCACACTATTGTTTACATAATTTGGATAGACTTAAGAAATTATGTTAATTTAATTGTTGCTGCATTCTTATTCAACGTGTCTACTTGTTTGTTTTTCTTTTATCGTCTTTGTATTCTTGTATATGGGATAAAATTCCATGCATTTGGTTTATTTAGTTTAACTTGAAGTTTGTTTATTTCTAGCCATTTGTTGACATCTCTAAATATTTTATTTACTTCTTCTTTATATTGTGCCGTATTAACATTTCTTACTATTATTGAACAGTCATCAGCAAACAAAAGACTTTTGTGATTTATGGTAACTTTTGGCAAATCGTTGATATAGAGGAGGAATAATAATGGTCCGAGTAAACTGCCCTGTGGGACACCAGCTTTAACTATCCTGTATGAAGATCTGTACGTTTCAAAAGTTATTGTGTTCTCGGAATAAGCCATTACTTCAGTGCTTTGCTGTCTATAGTTGAGATAAGTTTTAAACCAATTTAAACAGTTAACTCCAATGCCGTTATGGTATAATTTATCCAAAAGCCTTTTATGACATACCTTTCAAAGGCTTTTGTCATGTCCATAAAAATGCAAATAAGTGGGATTTTATCATTTCTACTTGGTGACACTATTTTGATAAGTTCATAAACAGCCGATGTTGTTGATCTTTTTGCTCTAAATCCAAATTGTTCTTTCGATAATACGTTGTGCTTATTAAAGAAGTTTATTAACCGCTGGTACATAATTTATTCAAACATTTTTGAAAAAATCGGTATGAGCGTAATCGGCCTGTAATAACTTAAATCTGTTGTGCTACCTTTTTTAAAGATTGGTTTTACAATTGTGTATTTAAGTTTGTCTGGAAAGAAACCATTTGCTAAAGATAAGTTTATAATGTGATTTAGGGGATAAACAAATAAATCAGCGTTTTCTTTTATTATTGATGTTGGTATTCCATCATTACCCACTGCTTTTGTATTGCGTAAGTTACTAATTACTGTCATAATTTCTGCTGGGCAAGTTGGTTTTATATAGTGTTTTGTAAGGGCATGTCTAGTGAAATGTTTCCTGAAGTTTTGTTTTGAGCCACACCTAAAATGTGGATGTAATTGACACTTTACACGAGATCGAACGTGCGCCGTGCCGCACTAAGATCGCGGTCCGGTGCGGCCGTCTATGAAGACAAATATGTTGGCAACTTAGGTTAGTTTATTATCTCTTTCTTTTTTCTTACATTAAAAAGTGATGGTGCTACTCGTTCCATTCTCAAAATTTCTAGAATTTATTGTGCGATTGACGTTTGTCAGAGATGACATTTTACATGCCAAATTGAACCATTCATTCAGAATACGTCGAAGCAATCGCGAGTGATTTTGTGAAATCGAAAGAGAATTGTGTTAAATTTATTTTGAAAAAATATAAAAAACAATGCCTAGACGCGGACGATCAGCAAGCCCACCGCCAGCCCCTCAGCGAAGGTAAGGAATGTTTAATATGTGCTTCTTATGAATGGCCAATCTAATGATGGCAGTATAACCTCTAAATGTGATTTTTTATTTTAGGGCTGCGCCAGCACCAGCACCTGCGCCGAGTCGAGTTCCGGCTGCCGCGCCTGTTTCTACACCTGCACCGATGGCCGCTGCGCCCCAGCAGCCCTCCCTATTCGGGCAAATGGCTGCTACGGCTGGAGGAGTCGCCGTTGGCTCGGCTGTGGTACGTATGTTACGTAAACAACGTCAACCTTGAAATTAAAGCCAATTTAAGGTGCACTTATTGAATCTATGAATTTAATAACGATATGAATTATTACAAAAGGAAGTTGTTCTAGAAATTCTGGTATGGCAGGAAGCCAAATAATTGAAGCTGATCAGTGATCACATGTTGTGACGTGATGACGCCACTCATTGTCACTGATAAAAGTAAACATATTTTGCACAATGTTTTTGTTTTCATCATAATATTATAGTCTACTAAAATTAAGTATTTTTGTTTATTTTTATAATAAATAATTTACAAGGATGTTGAAGTCTTCATTTTAATTATTGTCTTTAATTGTTATTTATTTTGATAGTTCTATTGAGAACTTCTGACTAACCAACAAATGAAAATAAAGTTTAATTGTATGCAAATATTAAAATCTAATAGACAAGTGCAATAGTAATGACTGTTTATAGCCTATACTGGCCATTTCTGTAAAACAGGTATTGTCAATCATATCAATTTTGTTCCAGGGTCACGTGGCTGGTAGTGCTCTAACTGGCTTGTTCAGTGGAGGCGGCAGCAGCGAGCCCGCACCACAGCAAGCAGCTCCGGCAGCAGCAGTTCCTGCCTACAACCAGGGACAACAGCCCACAGGACCGTGTGCCTGGGAAATTAAACAGTTCATCGAGTGTGCCCAACAGCAGCACGATCTCACACTGTGCGAGGGTTTCAACGAGGCTCTCCGCCAGTGCAAAATTAACAACCATTTGTAATCACCTACACTGACAGGTGCCATTTTTTTTAGGATTTTTTGTTCAAAATCATGCTATATTGCCTTTTTAGAAGATCACTTACAAAACTATATAGGAAATGTACACATTCAGTGTTCTATTTAAAAGGCCACCTCTATCTAAAAACTTATAATTTCAATAGTAAAATGAAGCACCTGCCAAGTACTTTCAACATCAATTGATTTCTGTTTAGTAGTTATATATAATCAAACATTCTGGTTAGCAAATCTTAGTGTCCTGTTGTTATATTTTAAGACCTGTGATGTAGATTTTATTATTTACAATTTAATTGTAAATCTGATTTACGTAATTTAGACAAATTCTATAACATACAATAAAAAAAAAAACCCAAAAACTTGTTTTATTTCTGAAATATTGTACTGTTTGTTTCATTGCCCAAGTAACATCTGTTTTCAAGGTGATCCCACATAATGACTTGGAAATTGTGATGTGATCAGAGGGTCTATCAACTGAATTGAAGTGAATCTGACAACCAAGATGTGCTCCCGATGTGGTGGATCAACCAGTTCTAGGTAGTTTCTCAAATGGTCACATGATTGAAGTTTCAGTAATGACTAATGACTGAAACGTCAATTATTTTTGCGCAGCAAAGTCATTGACATCTGACGCAATTGCCACTTGTCTGTTTTATTTAAGGCCGGCACGCGATTAGATTATAGATTTTATATAAAATTGACCTTTGATATTTAAGTGATGCGCGGGCGATAAACAAGTTGATTACCCCTATACCAGACATTGCTATGATAAAAATACTAGGCGATTGTAACATCGGACACAACCGAGCAATGTTTTAATTTCAGCTCTCAATGAACCCTTTTCAAGCCATCAATAAAAAAACCTTAGGTTCTTTGATCGCAGCGTAGTGCCGAAACAGACTAAAATATTGTTTTTTACAGTTCCGCAAATCGCAAACAACAATAATAAATTACAATGTCCAAATAAAGTATTGGATACTTAGCTAATTAACAAATAGGTAAATTAACCGCCAGATAAAACTTCGCATTTTATCTACCAATTAAGCTTATTTGAAGAATGTGAAACGCCAATGACTTGATTCGTCAGATGAGTGGCAACTAGCTTATAAAACTTCGAATTTTATCTACCAGTTAAGCTTTTTTGGAGAATGTGAAACGCCAATGATGACTTGATTCGTCAGATGAGTGGCAACTAGCTTATTCAGGACTTTAATTGGATATTGTGAAACAGGCCATTAGTTTAGTCCAATAACGAACTTCACGTTTCAATAAATTAATTTCTATTAGCCGTAGCCCGAAGACACCGTACTCCAGGGCCGAAAGGCAAGCGCCGTCACGGGCGCCACCGATCATCGTTCAGCCGCAACGTTCGGTGTTCCGCGATGCTGCTGCTGTGGCGGGCGGCGTAACTGTCGGGACCACCATGGTATGTAATATGTAAATGTCAAATAGCCATTTAGCACTCCTGGACCAGAAGGTAGGCGCCGTCAAGCAACATTCAACGCATCAACATTCGGTCTGCGATATGCTGTTGCCATGGCGGCGTTATAGAGAAATATCCTAATATTTCTATTTTACAACTATTTAACCATTTCATGTACCAAGGTATACGTCATCGACATAATTTGCATTAAGTATCATTGTTTGGTCTTGTCTAGGATTTCCTGTAATAAAGGTCATAAGGCAAAATACAAATAACCTTATGCTAAATGCCTGGTGAATACAAATGAAACGCCCCGCTTCGTGTAATACAAATGTAAATTAGCTATTCTTTTCGACAAACTTACTTAACCTTAATAGCTACGAACCTACTTATTTTTTACATTTTTGTTATTAGTTAAGATAATCCCGTGATACTACATTCGTTTAATTTTAAGCCAACAGTCCACTGAGGTTTCAAATGCACTTTAAAGTGAAATGACTCCATAGGCTCCCAAACGTAAGGTCTATGCTTAAGCCAAAGGTTTTTGCCATTTTAATTGTATTGCAGGGTCACATAGCGGGTGAGGCTATCAGTAGCCTGTTTAGCGGTCGCCGGCGCCAGGAGGTGGTAGAGGTGCTTCCCCGCAACTATTCCATGGAGCAGCCGCCGTCCGGCCCCTGCGCCTACGAGATCGCCACGTTTCTCAACTGCGCGGCGGACCACCAGGACCTGGGTGAATGCGCTGCTTTCAATGAGGCGCTTAAGCAGTGCAAGAAGCGACATGGTATCTAACTCTGTTATTACTCGGGGCATGATATTTACACTCTATAGCTGATAACTTTTTATGTTAATAAATAATAACTTGTAAATAGCTGAAGTGAAATAATAGCAACTGTAATACTGCGGCATTAGTCAAGATTTTTTTTTGTATGAATATGAGACCTGACGAATATATACTGTTTATTTTTATTTTTGCAGGTCTAAACTGAGGCCGAGTGACATACTTCTGCAGTTATCCATCACCTATCTAATACTAAATCAGTTTTAATGGTTTATCCCAAATAAAACCTATAACACCGCAATAAAAAAATAAATCTTTCATTTTAAAGAGCAGATACGGCATGTATGCATGATAATATCAAAAATGTTCTAGTTTTTAAGGCTATGGCAAGCTAAAGAGACGTGTGGATAGGATTAAAACAAAATGTTACAGTGTGTATATAAAACTTAATATTTATTTACACGAAGTACATAATTATATGTTGTGACATTTTGTTGCATAAATAAAAATATTTTCGCTTCAATTCAAAATAAACTTAATAGGTTTCTTTTTGGGATAACAATAAAATATTCCTGATATATCGGTTTCATGATCCTGTTTACATAAATATTAACTTAATATGTAAATATTATTCGATTCAAACCTCACGTAAAGATCTGCAAGTTTTTTTTTATCAAATCAAATATGCAAAACAAAGATTACGTGAGCTGAGAAATTATTTTATTTACATTAATGTAATTAAATTTATTTCTGTACAAGTTTTGTAATAAGTACCTAAATCAGATATTTTACAATTTGGCACATTGAATACTTCGGAGAGGGGTATGGGCGTGGGGGAAATCGTTCGGCGTCTAATATAATGCCTGATTCATTCTTTGGATTTGACTGTACCCTTAGTACAGAGGACGGAATTGATCGACGGTGCCCACAGGAGTAACATCGCTCTACCATATATATGAGCAGCCAGATCACTCACATATATCTGAACACGCCTCTATTGTCAAGTCATTAAGAGGAAATGTTAATATATTTTGAGCACCTTGCCCGCTCCTATATAAGTAATAGTGGTACGTTACAAGCCTCTGATGGCCTTGCTAAGCTAACGCTGCAGCTTTCAGCGTGGTTGTCTAAAGCCTACACTGTTCCCGTCCTCTGTGCCCTTAGCTCGCAAGAGCCGTTTTCGCAGACCCCTTACTTACAAGTACTCTCAAACGAACCAATATAACTGTGATCACGATACGATCAGAAATCGAACTTGTCCAGTCTGACATTGACATATTCGATAGCGTGGGCGTAACTTACTTTCTATGCATCTCGCTCGCTCGCATACCAGTGTAAGCGAGATTTATAGGGAGCGTGCATGAACTGTAGGAGGCAGCACAGGAGCTGTCAGATTTTTGGCGCGAGGCGTAAATGTGATGTTTATTGTTCCGATGTAGCCCAAAAGATGGCAGAACCTACTATGCACAAGAAAACACGTGACGTGTAAATGTACATGTATATGGTTCCGATTCAGGCCACAAGATGGCAGACCCTCCAACGCGCACGGTCCCTATAGAAAGTAAGTTACGCCGTCGTCAGTGAATATGTCAGTTTGACACTGATAAGGCAGTCGTGGTAAGGCTACTGGTTAGCTTGAGTTACTCGTAGTAAAACGGAGTAACAGCTCAGGTATTTAGGTGTAGGTACTGACCGCTAACAACTAACTAGCGACTAACAATAACCAACATGATAAATCAACTTTCGTACAAAACGTTATTAAACTCCGCTTTAGGCTTAAATGCCCAAAAGTTATTACAAAAAGTCAGGCACATTTAAGTAAAGTGACCTAGCAAATTGTACTGGCTCGGAATATGCTCCAAATATTATGTTTAACAGATAAAGGTGTAACATTGTTGATTACAGATTTGTAACGTTTTACTATATTTTGTTTTAACTACAAACAAATTTTGAGAGGACATGAAACAAACAAATAAAACGGCACTAAATAGACATTTAACAGTGAAATATTCGTTCGATTGTCGTGCGTTCGCCTTAATCACTAAAATTTAACTAAAGTATACTTTAACGCTTAAGCTAAATCAGTCTAATTCTTAAAGCGACATTAAACATATGTCCAACAATAAAGCTTGAACGAATGCTACAATCACCACACTGGAAATTCATAAGGCCACTAGGTTCAATAGTTTACAATTTCAAACAATTTATCGGATTTTTTAAAACTTACGTATTCGTAACCCGGAGTAATATAACTACAATTTTACAACGAAATCTAACCTATGTTAATATGGCGGATCGTTATAATTACGTGAAATTAAATCACATTGTCGTTTTATGCGAATAGATATATTCGATTCGGATTCGAGGTTAGTTTCATTGAAATTGCTGAATTCATGTTCCAGGATCCATAATAGAGGACATTCCACAGGATTAGGATTAGATTAAATAATTATATCAAATAGAAGAATTACAAATAAATTTTAGGTTTTGTAAGGTATTGAGAATGCTTTTTTGCGTAAATTGCAAGTATTCAATGGGTTATTAGAGGATTGTTATGTGTGCGTTACTTCAATATATTATCATCCACAATTAATTTCATATAACATTTGAATAAAAAACATCACAAAAATAATGCACCAGTGCATAAATATGATACGATAAACCAATGTAAACTTCGGGCTAACCGGCTTCTAGCTGTCCGAGTATAGAAAAATAATTTAAAGCTTATCACAATCATTCACTCTATGTGTAACGTATCCCTCCCCTTTCCTATATTCTACTTTACGTTAAATCTTAGTTTAGCGCTTATTACACTCAAAGCATGCAGTCAAACATTAACTAATATAACTATCATATGAAGTACAGCTTCTCGGTCGAGCTAAACATAGATTCGAACGTATTGTTGCATAGTTAGCGGGATCGAACTTTACATAGGTTTTTTTCTTTGTATACAAAGTCATAAGTTTATTTATTTTAATGTATACGCTACAAGAATAGCTGTAAATCTATAAGCATTCACGTATTTACAATAGCACGATTATCTCAAATATGACACAAAATATTTTGATACGCGATGTCAAACCGAGATGCGAAGTTATCCGAAAGAGTCATCCGGCGATCGCTACTCTAATTTTTGGGTGCGAGCATATCGGTTTGAAATCGACGCGAGTCAATAGAGTGAGACGGACGGGTGTGCGTTCTCGTCACAAGCGCATCTCCCACAGGATGAGGTGGGCGTCCTTGGGGTTGGGGTCGGCGGCGGGCGAGGGCCGCTCCGCCGCGTCGGCCGTCTGCCGCCAGTCCACGTAGCCGCGCCCGCCCACCACCGTCACCACCGAGCGCCGCGCCGCGCTCTCGCCCACCACGTAGTCGGCCCCGCGCAGGCTGCGCCCCGCCGGCTTGCTGGCGGCGCACGTGCCCGCCGACCTGTCGGACGCGCTCGAGTCCGGCGTGGACACGGCCACGGGCGCCAGGCCCGCCGCCCCGGACGCGCCCGAGCTCGTCCGCGACACGCCGCGCAGGGCCATGGACTCCTCGCTGCCCGACGACGTGCAGAGGCTCGACGCCCGGGAGTCGACCGACCAGCTGGACAGGTCGAGACTTCTCGGCCGGCCGGCTCGCATGCGGAGCCGCCTGTCGAGGGTGCTGACGCGGAACGGAATGGCCGCCAGCTCGGGGTCGCTCCGCCGGAGCGCCTCGCCCCCGGACCCACTGACGTCGCTCTCCCCGGCGCAGTCTTTCACGAACATGAGATCACCGTACAGACCGTACACGTCGCAGGCGTTCAGGTTAGCACATTTAGGAAGAGTTTTGCTGAGGCGGACGTCCCCGGGCTTCTTGCGGCGCACGACGGCCGATTGCACGCGTTGAGGACGGTACGGGCTCAGCTCCTCCGATATTCGTCTCTCCAGCTTGGGTTTTTCGCCGTCCTCTTTAGACGTCTCCTCTTTGTATTCGTGGAGGACGTTGTTGTCGGAGAGGGTGGCTTGGTAGGCGCGGGCGTTGGATAAATTCCGTCGGACGACGTTGACGTCCACTTCTTTCGTCTCCGGTAGTAAAGGAAGCAGGAAGCTGACGGGACCGGCGTGTGCGTGGTATGACACTCCGATGTGTCCGCCGATAAGTGGCAAACCTTCAAGCTTGGGCAGAGGCACAGTGACGCTAACACCGGCGGTCGTACCGACCCAAAGAAGTCCTTGCACAGCGAGCAAAGCGGAGACGTAAGCGGGTTTGCTTCCCTCCCTGGCGCCGATCGTCTTGGCCACATCAGCGGCGATATCAATATTCTGCAGATGCTCGAATGTTTCAGCATGGTAAAGACTCACGTATGTGGAATCCGTGCATGAGGCCCAAAGTCCGACGCCAGAATGCGCTAAGTACCTTACAGATCGGTCGCTGTCACCTTTAAGTTCTAATATGCGTAATATTTCAGCAGTTAGCGCGTTTATAGCGAAGACTCTTCTTCCGCACGAAGCGTAAATTATCCCATCTACCGGCAGTACGCAATGCACAGGCTTGTCGCCTAGTTCTATAGCTAACGGTTCCTGAAGGGCCCACGAGTCGTCATGGTTCCTTCGGTAGACTGATACTCGCCCGTTCGCGAGTCCCACGAACATCGCATCGCAGTGGTATTTAATGTGCGTGACCGGCGCGATGGTGTTGACTTCGGCCAGCTTCTCCTGTTTCTCGGGCTCGACGCCGGAGAAGACTATGATTTTCTTGTCGTCAGTGCCGAGCCACACTGTGTCACCGCACAGCGTGGTCACTTGACGGATCCCTTTGGCGTATTCCATCGAGGTCACCTGAACAATAGAAAACAATCGGTTAGGTGTACATTGGTTAGTTGCGAAGCGGCGATAAATAAGGGCACATGGTTGTAGATGTAATGGCATACCTTGGTGTCGAGCGACTGCAGCGTGACGAGCGTCTTGAGCTTGGCGGCGCGGTGCGTGAGCACGGCCACGTGGCTGTCGGGCGCGGAGCCGGCCGCCCACACCCACAGCAGCGAGCGCGCCCGCCGCATGGGCGCGCCGCGGGGGGACGACGACGACGTGTAGATGTAATGGCATACCTTGGTGTCGAGCAGCTGCAGCGTGACGAGCGTCTTGAGCTTGGCGGCGCGGTGCGTGAGCACGGCCACGTGGCTGTCGGGCGCGGAGCCGGCCGCCCACACCCACAGCAGCGAGCGCGCCCGCCGCATGGGCGCGCCGCGGGGGGACGACGACGACGTGTAGATGTAATGGCATACCTTGGTGTCGAGCAGCTGCAGCGTGACGAGCGTCTTGAGCTTGGCGGCGCGGTGCGTGAGCACGGCCACGTGGCTGTCGGGCGCGGAGCCGGCCGCCCACACCCACAGCAGCGAGCGCGCCCGCCGCATGGGCGCGCCGCGGGGGGACGACGACGACGTGTAGATGTAATGGCATACCTTGGTGTCGAGCAGCTGCAGCGTGACGAGCGTCTTGAGCTTGGCGGCGCGGTGCGTGAGCACGGCCACGTGGCTGTCGGGCGCGGAGCCGGCCGCCCACACCCACAGCAGCGAGCGCGCCCGCCGCGGGGGGACGACGACGACGTGTAGATGTAATGGCATACCTTGGTGTCGAGCAGCTGCAGCGTGACGAGCGTCTTGAGCTTGGCGGCGCGGTGCGTGAGCACGGCCACGTGGCTGTCGGGCGCGGAGCCGGCCGCCCACACCCACAGCAGCGAGCGCGCCCGCCGCGGGGGGACGACGACGACGTGTAGATGTAATGGCATACCTTGGTGTCGAGCAGCTGCAGCGTGACGAGCGTCTTGAGCTTGGCGGCGCGGTGCGTGAGCACGGCCACGTGGCTGTCGGGCGCGGAGCCGGCCGCGCACACCCACAGCAGCGAGCGCGCCCGCCGCATGGGCGCGCCGCGGGGGGACGACGACGACGTGTAGAAGCAGCCGCAGCGGACCTATACAAACAACACGACAATCCCAGATTACCAATCAAATACTAAAAAAATTTTAAAAAATTAGCTGAGGCTTGAGCTAGTTACGCTAAGCTCAACTCCGTAGTACGCGAACCGGATGACATGCTTAGTTGTATTAAGTGACAGTCACCTCCGTGAGATACTTGGAAGAGTGCACCGGCGTGGCGGCCACGAAGAGCGGCATCTTGTGGGCGGGCGGGTGCTGCGGCGCGGGCAGGCGCCAGGCGGGCGAGTTGGCCGCGGCCTGCGCCAGCTGCGCCAGGCGCAGCTCCGTGGCCCAGGCCAGGCGCGCGCCCGGCTCCTGCGCGCGGAACGTCACGGGCTCCTCGCGGCCCCGGATCGTCAGCTGCAAGCAGCACGAGTCCACCCACGCCATTTCGTCGTCTTTTTTCTGGAACAAACGATACCAGATTGAAATATTAACCCTAGATATTGTATTGCAAGCCGTCATCCAATAGGAAAAATTTCCGAGAATTTTTTTTTGGTATATCATAGTATTTTCCTAGTGTTGGTGCGAAGAAAAATTTTGTGTTTTACTCGGAGGCAAAGTCTGTTTAACCCTCGTACCTTGAAACCCTCGCAACGCTCACGATTCCACTTCTCAAACCACTCTTTCGCTTGCTCGAGTGTCAATATTAGCACGAGCGGTTAAACAACAACTTTGCCTTTTTGTAAAACAAATAACTGTTAAGAGCGTGTAAACAAAAAACTACCTTAAAGCGTGTATGACCTTAAAGCGTATATTTATATTTATATGTATATTTCAATGACAAAATTATCAGAAGTGCTTAATAACATGTCAAAATAACGTCACCGTTTCAAACCTATCAAATAATTTTAAGAAGTATTAAATCTTAGTGTAAACACATACTCATGCGATATTTGACTGAATGTAACCAAGTCTCACCTGTATACTCTGCTGTATGTTCTGTAACAACGCTCTGAACATTTCCGGCGCGAGCTCGTGGTACGGCGTCTTGAGTGAGGCGGCGAGGTCGGCCATGCGCGACACCGTCTCGTAGTCGTGCATCAACGTCGACATCTCGTTGCAGAGAGAGTCGCCCGTAGCCGGCGACGTATTGCTCGAGTTGGAGCGGAGACTGCCGCTTCGATTCATCCCTGGAATGGAAAAGAGTTAAGTATGGGAGGGAAATAATTGAGAAGGGTAATATGAGCAGGAGCGCAATTTACAAGGCACTGTAAAGTCAATGTTTTGCTGGGTTATTGAAGCGTACCTATACTAAAGAATTAGCTTCTATGCGTTTTTATTCATATACGTGTATTTACATATTTTCACCCATACCAATACATAAAACTAGGATCTACATAATTGTTTAAGGAAAGATAAAATAGTCATAATTTACCATAAAAGTACGTCATCTATCTGCAAAACTGTAAAATTAGACACATAACGACATAACAAAAACACCTGAACTGAGGAACTGAATGCTTTGTTTGTTTCACGCCATCCGCGTCCATAATATACGATTCACATCAAACCGCTGGAATCTGACCAGGTTTTACTAAAGTCAAAGGAATATGAACTTTCTATACAGTACTTATAGTTTGGCAAGCCATTTCCGTCAGTAGAAAAAGTCGGCAATTAAAATGGCTTGACAGACTATAACTAGTATATCATCATCATAAATTTAAGAGCTGCGCTCTTGTCGGTGAAGCAATCTCCAGGCATGCCTTTCTTTGGCCTCTTCCTTGACGGCCTGATACGACACGACGTTCACTTTCTCCTTCACTTGATCCATGTATGCCCTTCTTGGCTTTCCTCTATTTCTCCTTCCTTCTACTTACCCTTCTATGATGGTCTTGATGAATTCTATGTGTCGTAACAGGTGTCCCAACATGTTTCCTTTTCTACTTTCGATGGTTCTCAATAGGCACCGCTTTTCTCGAACTCTATTTAAGACCTCCTCGTTGGTTACTTTTTCTGTCTAACTAGTATATATAAGGTTCAAATTCCTTTGGGTCCAGCCGTTTGAAGCGAGCGATAGTTAATGGCAGGTACCTTGAGCCAGCACCCGGCTGAGCGTGGGCGAGGTGCCGGTGTCGAGCACGTCCACGTCCTGCACGGGGTGCGCCCACTTGAGCCCGAGGCGCTCCGCGTCGTCGCCGCTGTTGCACACGGACACGCAGACGACGAGGTCGTTGAGCAGGAGAAGGCGGCGCGGCTTGCATTTTGATAGGGCGCCTGATTGGTTGAATTCCTGTGAAAGAAACGTTATAACTTGTGATTCCAAGTCAAATTGTTATCTCAGGTATCATCACCGGCCTTTGCGTCTACTGCAGACGATTTTGGCAATGCTGTTTAAACGGGTTTGGTGACTGTGGAAGCCGATGCGTGAGCGGCACGACCTCCCACATTTTTGGCAGAGAAAGCTCATGCCACCTAAGGTTCCAGTCCCGGTTTACTATCTGCGACACCTTCTGCTATCTAATGTATTAAACCAGGCTTGGCCGCATAGCCTTCTCCCCTTCACAACACGCTTGCGCCATCCATCACGGTCCTCAGCTAAGGTTTCCCAGGCATGGTGGTTGATTTCAAATGCTGACATGTCTCGCTTAGCACAGTCTTTAAAGCGCACCATCGGTCTTCTAACGTTCCTTTTAGCATACGCAACTGCACCAAGCCAGATACGTCGAGGTATCTCAGGTATACCCATACGGTAAACTGAGCCTCAGAGAGGAGTTTGAACACGTTCATAGTCCAGTCACGTCTAAATAGTCGAGAGCTGGCACCCGCAGTTACGCCGCCCCAAACTTACCAACTGCGTCAAATCATCCTGCCGCAGCAGATGTCGCTTGTCAGCGCGGGAGGCGAGCAGCCGCGCGGCCCCGAAGCGCGCCGCGCCGCCCGCGCCGCCTGCGCCCGTCACGCCGCCGCGCGTTAACCGCCGTAATGCAGCGCGGAACGCCTGCACAAGGTTCATTAACCCTTCGTATGCTTAGGCACGGATCCGCGCCAGTTCATGAATTGCGTTAGCACGTATCCGTTCCAAAACTACTATGCTCACATTTTATTCAATTTTGTAGTTTACTGCTCAAATAAATAGATTGAAATTAATTTACACCGATTTTAAACGAACCTACAAACCATAGACAACATCCAATCTCAGTAAAATGTCAATCTGACATTCATAAAAAAATAACGAACTTTAGTCGAATGACCGTTTTCGTGAGTGTGTGGTTGCTGCCTCAAAAAGTCTTCTACGCTTCCAAAAGCAACTGAGAAGGTAAGTGAATGTTATTATTTATTGTTATTTACTTTATCTAGAACCTACATTGGTAACTTATAGTAACTCAAAGATATCCTACATACCTAATTGTCTAATAAAAAACCTGACCTAAAGGTACGGTTGGAAAGGTGTTGAGTTTGTTCGTGTTTTTTATGAATCTGCGAAGTGTGCCGAATTACTATATTATATCAATTTGAAGAGAATTTTATTGTGATTATAAATAAAATCGTTTTTTTTTAACAAAGTAATCAAATAAAATATAAAACTCAATAATTTACAGGTGGTATTCAAAATCCACGCACACATACGCAATTAAAAATGGCGACTCGTTAGTGTACGTATACGCGACCGCCATGATCGTTTACTATGCGAGCACGGATACGTGCCAAAGCAAATAAGTGTCGTTTATAATGGCACGGATCCGGGCTTAGGCGTAGGAGTATTTGTTTACTATGACACGTTTTTATATACAGCATGTTACGAAATATGTTGTTTATTTAGATATGATAACAAGATACTGAAGCCTGAATTAGGGTCTCCTTTCGATAATAACAACGTAAATAGTTGAATTTATAATTATATATAGACCGACTATCGATTTGAAAAAGTCGAGTATTTGATAATAGCGGATAATACCATCTGTAAAATTTAATTTAGGCTAAGATAGTTTGATAAATATTGAGTTAGGATTAAAAGGCCTGTTACACTTTACTTTTTTTAGTTTCCTAACTACCATCCTAATTAGGATCCTAACTTTTTTCAGTAGTAAATTTACTTGCTAAATGCGGTTAGACTTGACTAAATTTAGAAACTAACTTATTTAGGAATCTAACTAGGACAAGTGTAACAAGGGCTTAAGTTCTTTCAAATACAGTTCATTATTGTCTACTCATTCATTGTAGACTTGCTTATTTGTTGATGGTTAATTTTTACTCCTGGACTTCCCCAAAGGGACTTACCCAAACCACAAAGACTAAGAATCAACCTAGGGATACTCCCGTAACTTTGGACCCATATGGTGAGGGTAAATCCCTTTGGGGAAGTCCGTGAGTAATAGATTACTATCAAATGTATAAAATATATTATTCATTGCTCGACCGACAGTCATTGGCATCGGAATCACATTTGAACTTCAGGTAATGATTTACTAAAAATGGGTATTCTGATTATTTTAAGACGAAATAGAGGAGAATCACTAGGCTTACAGACGTTTATTGAAATTTATTTATTTACTCTTATATATTTATTTTGTAGAAAAAATGACTGAACCCGAGAACAGTAACTGGTCAGTTCCAATACGGGCCCTTGAAGTGGAACAAACTCCTCAAGGGAGCCTACGGCTTCGGGACGAGGTTCTGCTAGAGAGAAGTGAATCGGGAAGACTTCGGGTTTGTATAAATCGATACATAAATGTAGAATGTTTCTGATTTTGGCTAAAATACTTATTATAAATTATTGTCTTAAAATATTCCTACTAGGTATTTAGAAAGTAAAATAAAAAGAAATGAAACCGATATATAAATGTCCCTGTTGTTTTTTTCTCCTGAATTAGAACACCATTTAGCCGCACGGATCCGTGGCTACGCAGATACTAGTTTGTTTTCATCGCACGGATCCGTGCCTAAGCGTTTAATAGATTTTGGTTTTTACACGGATACGTGCTTCAGCAAATACAGTTCTTTAAAATGGCACGGATCCGTGCTTCAGCAACACCTTAACATTTAATTTACACGCACACATGTAAAAGAAAATTGGTACGAAAAATGTTATAATTCCACTTTTGTTATCAAGCGATTTTCTTTATTTTTTCTAACTAAACTATAGCAGTACAGCTTATTTTTGGAAAGCATATTATATCTGGTTGTCGGTTCATTCGTTTCCACAGAGTAACTATAGTTGCTAGATGTCAAAATAGGTACATGAATAAGACACAATCGGCTAAATCATACATTTTTCAAGTTTATTATCAAAAATGAAATATTTTGGAATAATAATTGTCATTGAAATGAATTGCATAATGTGCTATGTTTATCCAAGTTTTGAAAAAAAACAATTTTAATTAGTAGCTGTCAACAAAAAATCAAAGATAAGTCACAATTTCTAAACATCGGTCGATGCGATCTCCACTCGCGTCATGTCGCCGCAATTGAGGTGTCAAATTGTGAAACCGGTCCCGCATACGAGGGGTTAAGTCAACACACAAATAATAACAACATATTCAACACCAAAGCATTAAAGCAAGCACTTAGTGTGACACTATTATTACTAAATACATATAAATAATAAATAGATATAAAATATATATACAATAAATAGTTTTAGTTATAAGTATATTGCCATATACCCTAACAGGGTTCATGTGAACACTAGCTGTAAAACGCTCTTTGTAAGACCATATGTAACACATGATTAAAAATGCAATAAATGAATTATGAATTATGAATTAAAGCTTATGGATTTCTTATCAAGCAGCTCAGGGCAAAACTTACACCCAGCCCTGGCCACAGCGGGGACGAGTGACAATGTCAAACAGCAGTCAACATAGGAGCGAGAGCCGACGCTCCGAATGCTTCCACTACCACGTGGCTATCGCTTGCCGACTATAAGACTTCATATAGAATCTCTACCAGGCGGGTACTAAATTATCTGCCGCCAGAAGTATTGCGTCGCTCGTTTTGACCTGATTGTAACCATAATTAGAAAACCCCGGGAAGACTATATATATATATTCTTTAATCAAATACCTGGGTCCTTTCCGCTTCCCTTTTCCTTTCATTAAGTGCGTCAGCTAGTGCTTCTAGTCTAGTTAAGGCCCTCTGTAGAGCAACGCGGTCAGCGTGTCCTGGAGGCGTGTGTTTTAATAAATCCTGGAAAAGAAAAATAAGGTTATTCCGGAACTCTTAAAAGACACCATTTTCTCTTTTGGACATTATTAAAGCTTCTAAGCTTTTAGCCACTATTTAATTTTAGTTCTCGGTTTAAGTATAATTGACAAGGAAAACCAGAAATGATCAACTGAACACCGTAATGAAACACTAGTTTCTTAACTGTGTTTCGGCCAATAGTATTTGTGGTGCTTAAACATATTCTATCCTTTTGTATTCAGTGGCATGTATTAAACCATACGATATTCCTAGTCTAGCCATAATTTCTATAACAAAGTTATTTATACATAACTACTATAAATTAAAAATTATTGAAACATATTTTATATATTATATAGACAAACTTATCACAAACTTAAAGTGCTCAATGATTAATCGATTTTGTCATCTCTTGGGTAAATACGTGATATTTAATGAAGCAGCGAAGTGCCTCAGAAATACGCAGGACTTTTTCACCACCTCCGTCAGGAATTTTGACCCCATAGCTTTTATAATTTTCTATAACAAACTATTTTTATGTGTCGCGTAGAGCAGGCCTTGTTATCTAAGATACATAACTGTTTTTTTATCTACAGGATCAAACATTGACTTGCCGAGAGTCTGTAAGTTGCCTCAATATCTTTGGAAAATTAATGTATGTCCAGGTTTGGGGAATAGGAGTTACGTCCTCTAGGTATGAGCTTTGACAAAAGATCAATCTTTTATCCTGGAATATGGTGTTGCAAATAGGTTAAATTTAAGCCTCTGATACGGTATTTTATTACACTCGGGCAAGT
Source organism: Cydia pomonella (assembly GCF_033807575.1). NCBI lineage: Eukaryota > Metazoa > Arthropoda > Insecta > Lepidoptera > Tortricidae > Cydia > Cydia pomonella. The sequence continues at coordinate 11,971,746 of NC_084715.1, forward strand.
GTATTCACTAAAATGGGTCACTTTTTCGCACAACTTGGGTTCAGTTATCCTTTTATCTGGATCTACTCACAAAACCATGAAATACACGAGATGATAATCTTGCAGCACTTTGTTAACTACATCTGCCGCTTCCTTAGATCTGTATTCAGACAAGGAATACATCGAAAATCGTATGAAATGTAGTAATAACATTTATCAGATAATATAATATTTCCACAAAAAATGGTGCTTAAATTAGGCCCTCTTTGCTTGTTCCTTAAAAGGCATGTATTAAGGTGAGGGCTGGCATCATGGAATAATAATTGGGGACTTTTTATTCGTTATTTGTTCCTTTATTAACTATATAAAACTTTATAAAATAACTTTAAAATCCTAGTCTCTAGAGACAATTAGCTTTGTATCGGAATTTATGGCTAGACTAGGTATAAATAATATAAATAAACTACTGCCATACACCCAGATGATTTGAATGCAATTTTAAACTGCTAAAGTATGTATTATCAATTTCCATTCGTACAATTATTGTAAATTGTATAACAGTTGCAAAAAATGAGTTGCATAATTTGTAAAATGACTCAATTATCAAAACATCCTGCCTGCCGCAGAGGATTACTTTGCGCAAAACCGACAGATTTCTCAGATAAGTCCTGTATTGGCAAATAAGTGAAATATTTTACAGATTTAATGTGGGTCGAAAGTGTGATTTGTAATCATTAATTGGGGAATAACAAGGTTGTTAATTTTATCGCTTCCAATAAAAGCGATTACAATTGCAAATTTGCTTAAATAATCAGCGCTTTAAAAGGACTTGACGTCTTAATTTGTAATTACCACACAGACACGAATTTAAAGTGGTGATTATAGGGCATACTTTTCATGTCGTTGGTGTGGTATGACACAGATTATTTTTTTGTGCTTTTACTGACAAGCAATTACTGAGAACAATTTAATAAAGCAGTGGTTCATTACATTTAAGTTTTATAAATTATTAAGTGTGAATACAGAGGCTAAAAGTTCCGACTGCAACATGTAATTCGAGTGAACACTTGATTAGTTCCAAAATGCCAGAAAATCTAGTTTCATTTCGTATTGTTCAATTTTTTAGATTTTTCTTAACAAACTTGTTTAAAATCCAAAATGGTTAATGGTTCACGGCTTATTTTTTTTCAAAAGGAGTGTTAAACCTTTCCGCGCGTGTCAATAGTAAGCACTTATCGCTTCACAATTAGCACGTGCTATAGGATATGTCATTTGTTCTTTTGTATTTGGCCATAAGCCGAAAGCCATAAAGTTTTATACTTTGGAATTTTGAGTCTATTCTGTACGATTGTTAGGCAAACGTGTTCCATCTTCGAGCTTGGCATGGACGTGACTAAATTCAATAGTGCGAAAGGATTTTATGGTTATGCCAAAGTTTTTTTTTTTAAATAAAAACTACGAGTATGGAATTGTGAGACTTACGCACGCCCAAACTGAATGGTATTACGGAGCGGCTGAGTGTAGCTAAAAAGAATTCTAAATATAGAAGGCTCTCTTTCGATAAAATCATCTCTAATCTCATTTTGTAAACGATGTGATTGCGCTTAAACAATGGTGAGAAGACTTTTCACCAGTGTTGCTTTATAAAAAAAAATGTGTACGTGTCTCTAGACACATTGGATGCGGATCCGCACGCCGCTCTTGTGTGCGAGCCGGACAATGTTACTCGCTCGCTCACACATCGAAGAGGCGTGAGGATCCGTCTCAGCGTGGGAATCGCATTAGCTAGCTACCTGTAGAAACATGATGAACTGCGGGAACCGCTGCACCGGTTTGACCATGAGCCCGAAGAACGAGAGCCGGTCGTGCGCGCTGATCTGCTTGACCTTGAAGAAGTCCGCCAGCGCGCTCTTGCGCTTCGACTCCATCTTGGCCAGCTCCATGGCCACGGAGAAATTGTTGATGAAGTCGGAGTACACGTCTAGCACCACGGCTTTGGAAAACGCGTTTAGGAAGACCTCGCCTATAACAATAATTTAATTCATTAAATACAAACGTAGAGTAGAATCATCTTAATATTTAGGTGCCTAACCGAAATAAGTCGGTTCGGCTTCTGCCTTAATACAAGAGTGGCAAGGGAAAACACGAACGTACAGTAGAATTATCTTTATATTTACCTAACCCAAATAAGTCGGTTCTGCTTCTGTCTTCATACAAGAGTGGCAACGGAAAACACAAACGTACAGTAGTCATTTTAATATTCACCTAACCAAAATGAGTCAGTTCGGCTTGTGCCTTCATACAAGAGTGGCAAGGGAAAACACAAACGTACAGTAGAATCATCTTAATATTTACTTAACCATAATAATTCGGTTCGGCTTCTGCCTTCATACAAGAGTGTCAAGGGAACAACTCGTCCGTAATTTTTGAACTATATTTTTTTTACTAGTAAAATTCAGTGCTAAACTAAAATTCAGGACTGGTGATTTAAGTTTTAAACGAAAAATTAAGTATTGTTTTCCAAATTGTTGGGGTCTTATTCACGCAAAAATATTCAGACGGGTGACCCGTTTTATTGTTTGTGAGTATACCAATCCATCGTGATATAAAATTTATTTCGACGACCGGTTTGGCCTAGTGGGTAGTGACCCTGCCTACGAAGCTGATGGTCCCGGGTTCAAATCCTGGTAAGGGCATGTATTTGTGTGATGAGCATCGATATTTGTTCCTGAGTCATGGGTGTTTTCTATGTATTTAAGTATTTATAAATATTTATATATTATATATATCGTTGTCTAAGTACCCTCAACACAAGCCTTATTGAGCTTACTGTGGGACTTGGTCAATTTGTGTAATAATGTCCTATAATATTTATTTATTATTTATAAAAGAAAATAAACAAACCTGCATAATAATGTTGTGTTTCAACAATCATTCCAACCATTCGAGTATTGTCGGTGCGTGTGTTCTCCATACATGGCTTAAGTATTTTTTAATCATGTCAGTAAGCTCATTACGGTCGATATTAATCCGCAATTATTCGCTACGCAGGTGCTAAACCGATTGCCAAATGGGTGGTCACCAGTTTTAGTCTTACGTTTAATGTCAGCAAGGTTTTTGACACTTGAGCCGAGTGACGGTAATCCAAGGTCTTGAGCACGACCTTGTACAAACAGCAACTAATATTTACACAAACTCTCGCAATGTTGTGTTAAGTGAAATATAAAAAGTTGTAAAAATATTAATTTTGTGAGCTTCATAGGTAGGATACAGTTTAACATTTTCAAAGACGTTTGATTGAATGTTATATAATCTTAAGGGACATAAAATACAGGGATCGGAACCGGTTTTTTGCAAAAACATCGAAATAACCATATATTTCGCTTTATTTTATACTCTAAATGTAGGACTCAGTTGTGTTTTCAGATAACGACTTCGTATTATTAGATTGCCTAATTAGAAATGAAGTAATTAACAAAGAACGAAAAAATACCGTTTTCGTTCCCATACAAAAAATACCGGTTTCCGATCCCTGATAAAATATAATAAGATATTTAATTTACAACTAACTCGTCTCAGTAAACAAGTACAGGTGGTCGGCTCGGAAGGTGTAATATGCTGAATCGAGCATTACACTTTGAGCGGTGATGGTATTATTATTAATACTACGTCGGTTACGTACATTAGCCACCGTTTTCACACTTTGCGGCTTAAAATGAGCCAAGTGCCAGGTTGAATCCTAATTTGAGTAGAATATTTACAGATGCAGTTTGATTTGGTAGATGGATACACCACTGTAAATCTATGAGGACATACCCAACTGGTCTTCATATGACCAAGGCCTGAAAATCGTAGGTCTTAACATACCTATTTTTTCATCGCGGTCCCACGTCCGCGCGCAGTCCGCGAGTGCTGTACGGAAGTGTAGGTGGCACTGCAGTATGTCGGGCAGTCGGTGGAATAGTGTCTGGATCTTCGACGCATTCAGGATTGCAGGGCTACTTTCTTCTAAGGGCTTCTTGTAGTCCTGTGAACGAAATAGGAGATCTAAATAACATTAACTTCGGCAAAAATGTTATGAGGGGAGTATACCAGTTGTACAGTCACATATGAAAATATCGATACGAAAAATGTGCCAAAAATATGTATACACCACCTTAATATAGGTATGGGAAATAAAGTCGTGTATACATATTTTTGGCACTTTTTTATATCGATATTTTCAGACGTGATCGTACCACGTACTCGTCTATACAAAAAGAGAAAATGTTTTTCCGCTTCTCAAGATTTTCCATTCTCCATGATTTTTAGAATGTTATTAACACAAAAACTAGGTTCATAGGCTTCCTTTTTCCAAAATTTGCAATTTGCAAAAACCATTTATTTAAAAGCGAAACCTATAAACCTAGAATAAGCTGAAGCGATCGACATCAAACTCAAAGTGATTTGTTAAGATTTAGTTAGTTGGAAATTTCATATACTTCCCTCTTTACGTTACCTCAAAAGGAGGGAAATAAAACTTGTAAGCCTTTCTTGTTTGTAAATTTTCGTGTCACAGTCATCAAACAGATGCTGTAGTGTTTTAACGACTGTCATTTATCTACGTAACAGCGAATCATCGGAAATAGTTTGAGAGCCGGACATGAATAGTGACAGGGTCTATTTTTTTAAACCCGGAAATAAAAGAGTCCGGTTGAGGTAGTATAATTAAAATGTACTTGTCAGGCCAGCCGACCCACGCCAGGAGAGAGTATTTATTCAGTTATTTCGTTTAGGTAGTTTGTTCTAGCATGTGAAAATTATTTACATATTCAGTAAAAAGTTTTACGTCACGCTGTAGCAAAAAATCATTAGCGCTTAAGTTAATCTTGTCTAACTAGTAAGGCAACATAAAACCAGACTGGTAATATGCAAACGTAGGTTGTTAGTGTTACCTTGTACTTTGTCGCGTGACGTGATTGTCACATAAAAAACGTCTCTTCTCGAAATACACCTCATTATAAGTGAGGCTGTCGAGTGCAAATACTTTATCGATGCCTTGAGTTTGTGCAAACCAAAATACATCTTCAAACGCTGATATAAAGTTGTATTTGCTAAACGAGGTTAGGTATACAAATACATCACAGAGCTTCAGAGCGATTCCACTATCAAACTGCCAATAAGTTGAGGTCTGGTATCTAGCTCGCAATTTAAAAGTTTTATTGCAGTTTTGGAGGCCTGGCGTTAACTCCGAACTTGGATCAATACTCTAATTTCACTCTGTTGCCAAAGTGCTTCAATGCAAAATTCAGCAGGTACTTGCTTCAAAGGTAAATTCTTTGATGTATGAGTACATATGATATAACATTACATTTGAAATTATTGCAAGAGCATACGCGAATCAACCAAGTTGTTAAATTTATTTTTACATTAGGCATAGATTGGAATTACTTTAAAACGATAATGACAGATAGGTAACCGTAAACTATTGGCTATATCATCGACCGCGAAAGACAGCACATAATGCGTGCACACATACTGTGTTTTACAGTTGGCACTTAAAATGTTATACAAAAATATGGTCCCAGCGATATTAAATATTATACTAACTACCGCCGAGATATCGTTCAACTTGCGTAAGTTAATAGAATATACCGTCGCCTGTATGCTAATATAATAACTTCTTATTTATGCTAATACTAAATTGATTATAATATTTATAATATAACATACAAACGATTAACACCTGGCCTTGTAATAATGTCATATGCAAAACTGTCAGGAGTGTCAGGTAACGATATTAAATATAACGGGTCATAATAAATGCATTGCCATACAACCAAGGATACATGTGCTTTATACAACTATAAAAGAGTCGTAAATCTTAAAGATATGGGATTGCGACCTCGCTTGTAGTATGCCGTCTGCCTATTGAAATCGTTGTTTTGAAAGCAATATTCTTTATTTATTTATTTGTGTGGTACAGTCACCAGCGATAGTATCAGATCAGATAGAACAACGCGCCAAAAGTACCTGTAACATTGTAATAGTTCCACAAATAAATATGTTTTTGTAAAGCCGGTAATTAGACGGTAATTTCTTTTACTCGTGGTCTCACCAGATACTTTTACAGCTTACTTTCCTAAATCTTCTTTTTTTTTCATGTAAGATCCTAGGTTGTCTTTTGCCTAGAAAGGCCTTGTTTGCTTTCATCCAGGTATCAAGGCAGTCTACCATTACTTTAGTTTTAGTTCATATAAAGTGATGACTGTCATTATTAAAACTAAATAACTGGGTTTAGAAAAGCTCGCGAATAATTTTGCAAAAGAGCGATCCAGTTTTCGTGACATTAAAATGCATGAGTTGCAAATACCAATGAACCTAATATTGTTATGTAAGCACAAGCAGATACAAATTATAAATTTATTAGATAATATATTGAGGAAAGCGGTTTATAATCAGTTATGCAGCGACGAAGCATGAATACAGTGTTACAAAGGCGGCTAATCTTTTTCTGAACGCACGCAGACGCCGTGGGCTGTTTGTATTTATGGAAGCAAACAATAAAATTTGTTCACAATCGCAAAAGTTGATGTCACATTAAAATGGCGGCGTCGTTTAAAACAGTGACCTCGCGTTTGCGAATACTGCCTATTCAAACCTGCCCCACTTCCTAATATGCAAATCTCTATAACATGTGAATTGTGGGCGAAACAATAACAAAAGTGGGCCAGGCAGGTTTCCGAATTTGCATATGTTGAGATTTTTGACAACCAATAAGCTACGGCTGTTGGTATTAAGGATCATGAAAATTCATAAGATGCATCTCGCTAGAACAGAGAAAAGAAATTTTAAGAAACGTATGTGTTGAAAAAATGTATGTTGACATCAAAACCTAGCTTGAACACAATAAGTAGTTTTTAGAGCCGGTTAATAGGATCTTTTGTTTAAAAGGAGTGAAACCAAGTAATTATTAGTTATAATGAAATAAAAAGAAGAAATTCTTAAAGAGAATGTAATGAGTTAAAATATTTATCTTTCACCCCATAAGTATCGTAACGGTCTTTTAAACAAGTGGCATATTGCGTAATTCAAAGAGAAATTCAGTAGCTGTTTTAAATCAACTTTTATAGGTTGAAGAAAGACAGCAAGCGACTTCCCGAGCGACTAATCTCGTTACCTAAAGTAGCTGCAAGTCATAGTTTTGCAACTGTCAGCTTACGATTTAATTAACCGCCATGTCATGTCACACCTCCGTACTGAGCGAAAATAAAAGTCGCGAGGTGTCCGATTGCGTAATAACCTATAAGAGTTATACGAACAAACAATTCTGCTATCATTCTAAGCATACTTCCTTCCCGATCACGAATTTCTCCGGAGTCATGAGAAATGTCAGCGTGTGTTATTCAGACGTTGGCATCGAAGATGTGTATCTGGAAACCAGTTTGCGAACAGTGGCTTGTGTTAGCCGGTTGACGGTTCGTCGGTGTTGCGTAAAACAAATATTTGAAACGGTCGTGTAAGGCTAATTACAGATCATTTGAGCGAGATAAACATTGCAAACTTTAATTGTTTAATCTCCATATTAGTTACATGTATAAATATTCGCAATATGTTTTAAGAAATCGAGTTTGCCATGGCGTATAGCGTTAGATCTAGTGCAGTTTTTGTCTATTAAGAAATACCTAATTTAAATTTGCACGAGTATGAATTGCACAATTCTAAATGTCATAGTATGCTTACACATACTTAGTGGTCATAAAAACAAGCAAACGTTTCTAGAATGTAATGCAGGGTCATTTTGAGTGCTCACAACTTTTGTGTACATCTAAATAATGTTATAACAGACAAATGTATATATTTCTAAACAACATATGTTCGTATAAACTCTTCACATGATTTACGACTTTAAAAAGTTAAAGATGTTTTTAAAACGACCGTTTAAAGTTTAATTCAACTTAAAAAAGGGAGGTTAAGGTACACCTAAAAAGTCGGCTTGCCGAATGTAATTTGCTGTAAGCCAACCATGAAACCACAGAGCGGTAAAAGTCTTTAAACTTTAAACACCGCTTTTGGCTTAGCGCCAAGGGTTGGTCTGTGTTATCAGATTTGCTAACAACACAGCGCATATTAAGCTGTCATTCCTCCAGCCAAATACTTTTAATCTAGGGAGTGGAATGCGTTCCCGCTGTTGTCCATATTCCTTGTGGACTACGATACAAATCTTTAAGACTATTGCTGAACCAGTGAACTTTACCTTATTTGTCACCAATGTCAAAATACATACAAATGAAGCGTATAGGGAAGAGTGGGGGAATTGGGAACATTTAATTTCAAACGCTCTAAAAAGATATAAAAATGTCATAAGTCGAATTAATTTTTATGCTAACCGTTAGTTTGGTTATCTGTCTATTTAATTTTAACAATTTTAAGTTAACGTTATCCTACTAAACTTGGGCGAAAACAAAAGCCTTGCCGTTCCTTTTTACCCGAAACTGTATGGGGTAATTGGAAACACTGAATACACCTCGATTTCGGGGTTGGTCCCATAGCACAAGTTGCTCAGTATAATCCCAAAACCTCCCTGGCAACGGGAATGCACATATTTTTGCCACCTTGTATATCTCACTATTTTTAAATACCCGCTGTTCCCAATTCCCCCAGTCTCCCCTATGTAGTTAGATTAACCGAAGATGGTAGACAACAGGCGGTCTTATCGCTAAAGACCGATCTCTTCCAGACAACCTTTGGGTAGAGGAGACAAGACAACAAAACAAAAACAAGTAATGCGAGTAGGTGAGTAACAGTAACGTAATAAGCAACTAGAAAGTTTAAAAAACCTTGTCACAATGACAATAATATAAGATTCCCTAAACGATATCATCCGCCGATCTCTTGCTACCGTCAACGCGCCGGCTATCCTTGAACCAAACGGCGTTTCGAGGGACGATGGCAAGAGACCGGACGGTATGACCCTGGTCCCATGGAAGATGGGTCGAGTGCTAGTCTGGGACGCCACATGCGTCGATATACTGGCACCGTCCCATCTACCAAGAACTTCGGCCAAGGCTGGGGCAGCTGCCGAGGCGGCTGAAACCAAAAAGGTTTCCAAATATCGAAGTCTCGGCCCCCAATACCACTTTGTGGCGTTTGGAGTCGAGACACTAGGGCCGTGAAGTCCAAGCGCCAAGATACTATTTAAGGAAATGAGTAAAAGGCTCATAGACTCTACCGGTGACCAGAGAGCTGGCAGCTTTCTCTCGCAGCGCATAAGTATTGCCATTCAGCGAGGGAATGCTGCCAGCATCTTTGGCACAATGCCGCGGGGGCCTTATTTAGATATATTTTAATTTAGATTAGTTTTTACCATTTTGTTTTATTACGTGCTGTATGTTTCCCATTCAATGTAATTTTTAATAGAATAAAAAAAATCAGATTCCCTAGCTTTCCTATTGGTTGTCACTGTGACAAGGTACGATGTAGGACATATACTTAAATTAAATGTAAAATATAGCTTTCTATGAAAAATAGTTTTAATCATTGGTCACTGACTAACAAGTTCGAAGTATGGAAGGAAATATGCCTGTAAAGTAGGCTAGGGCTATAAATGCTATATATAAATAGGATGAAAACTGCGGTTAGGCACATAATTTATTTGATAAATTTATCAACAAATCGGACTAGCTTGAAACACCGCTTAGCAAGTTGTATATATACTTATGTAACATTAAATCGATTATTAGAATAAATAGTAACTGGTTAGTTAGCCAAATAACGAATAATGTAAATAATAGATTTTAAGTACCTAGTATTAAGACATGACATGTAAAATATATTTTATCAATAAATTATCGTATCGTATCGTATGGACATTACTACGTAACTAATAAAAATCCGCAGCGCAAGAGTTTTCGGACATCGAGTTTGCAACGATATCCGTTTCTATCTCGTAATTCTCGTACTAGGTAGTTAGTCGCTTCGGGTCACCTGATTGACGTTTTCATTGCTTTTACGTGAATTCGGATCACAACGAGTGGAAGACGCGATTAAGTAGCAAGCATCCTTCCTGCTCGACTAAAGGCGTCATTTGCTTATCAAAGCGCCGTCGAGACGATTAGCGAACACGACATCAGCCCATTCAATGCGTCGTATAGAACTGTGATTACGTGGGTGAATTTTTACGACCGGCGACTGCATACTACATTGTGCGCTTTTCGCGTAATCAGCAGTATAAAATTTACGTTGTCGAGCCGCTGCAGTGTCGCGACCTATAGTGCAAGGTCTGTAGAATAATGTCGTATCGTATGAATAACTATTAGACCGCAGTATGACTTCTGATCCTTGTAGTAGGGTTCCCAGGCTCTAAGAAATCTGATGTTGCCAGGCTCGAAAGTGGTGCCGTTCGCCTCACCAGTTCCTTGAATTTCCCCCTTACAAATCTCATACATTAGTCGTCGAAAATATCACACCGTTTTCAAAAGTCGTAATTACGTGATTCTAGCTCTTAGCGTAATTGCATTATCTGATTGTTAGGTATTCGTAGCAATTTAAAGAACATTTAATTACCTTTACATGGATATATTTCTTACTTTATGAGAAACATTGTATTCTTGAATTAAAACTGTTTAAAAAAAGCAAAAATTAAAACAATTATGTATTTGAAATATCGTCGCACCGAATTGTGATTATGAGGCTGATGTTTTACGACCGGCAACTGCATTGCTACATGTTGGTGTCGCGTAATCAGCAGTATATAAAACTTACATTGACGAGCCGCTGCAGCGTCGCGACGTACGAGTTCTCGCTGTGTATAATGGCGGCGACGACGTGCCGTCGCCGCAGCTGCACGGCCGTCAGCGCGTCCGGCGGCGGCGCGAGCGAGGGTGGCGCCACACGCCCGCCGCGCACCTCACCGCCGCATGAGAAGAGGTCCTCTTCAAGCTGGAATGAAAAAGTTGATGTTATTATCGTGTAGAGAATATGCTGGTGCAGCTTGTGGTTGTAGTGGGCTATTCCTTCGCGTGGCAAATTCCCATTCCAACAATTCTAAAATGATGTATGCCACTTTAAGGGTTAAACGCTTGTGTTGAAAAATTTGACACGTTATGTGACATGGGATCAGAGCTTTTGACCGCAATGCAATGGAGTCGTGACAAAGGCGTAGAGGTTATTGTTGCTGGCGGTTTGCGGTTGCAGTTACGCTGTTTTAAATATATACTCGTACATCTACCTTAGGAGGTACGTAGATGAAGTATATATTTAATTAGTATTAAATAAAATATATACTTTTACATAATATTAATAACATACATTATTATTATGGAGACATGGGAAATAAGCGTCAAGTTAGCACATATACCTAGAGGTTTCTTTATAGGTATTAAAGCATAAGTACATTTACTGGATGACGGATAATTCGTGACCACTAATGAGAATTATTAATAAACCATTTCTCTTCGTTACTCATCACCATCTGAGATGTAGAGCCTAACGTGGGATACCGACTGCGGCGTGTCGCCCAGGGCTATTCTTAGTAACTGTGTTTTGGTTCCTTTTTAATAGCCATTTTAAATCGCTATTATAAAGAATATAATTATAAACGTGGGTTTAAGGCATAAGTATTTAAAGTGATTATTCAATAAGCAAGCACGCAAGCCAATAAATATAAACAGCGAACTTCCATGACCATAAAGAGACAACTCATGCAACTTAATGAAGTGTCGGTTAAGTGAATATTACGGTATCAGCGCTTAAGTCATGGGACTAAGGCTTAGGTCACCGCTGCACACACAATAGCTGCATAATTGCATCAATTACTGCGCTATGCAACATGCAACTGAGATACCATCCGCGATGCATGTGCACTGTGTTTGCTAAACAAACGTGTTAGGCTGTTTTTCCACCAGAGATGTGCGGAGGTAGCGATACGATAAGTGAGTAAAGAATAAGCCATGAAACTGTTTTCACCAAAGCTAAGCAACTCAGCACCGCGGCTAAGCTTCCTGTGTAAAGAAAGACATGCTCGGTGGGCAAGTTTACATCAAAACATCACTAACTATATGAAAAACTTGAACAATAAAACACTAACTCATATGCAGATGTTTAAGTTCTGGCTGTCCCAATTAACGGACCATTTGTTAGTATCACAAAAGATTATAGTTAAAAGTGCCGTAATGGGACGAACATGCAGGAAACGAACAAAAACTTCAAACAAGGTTTTACGTGAATTTTAATAACATATAGTTGATATGAACTTGCTCCTTGTGCTCGTCTCGAATTAGCTCGTACATTCATTTAAATAAACATAGTTTAGTTGAATCAGTTTCGAGTAGGTAGTGCTAAGTCAAGATATACGAGTATAAACGACATCAATTGGTGGACAGTCCTAGTTACGTAGCCCAACACATCTCTCGTGGAAATAAAGGATTAGCCAGTTGCGTAGAAACCACACCAGACAATATCTTATCCGTCACGTGAACTAAACCAGACAGAGAACCGACAAGAAAACACATTTGCACGTAAACGTCAAAAGTAACATCCTCCACCGCACTCACGTCATACTCGGCCATGCAATACTCGGCTTTATCACTAAGAAGCTTCACACAGAACATGGTTAGATCGGCGAGAAACCGAGCAGGGCACACGATTTAAAATTTACTTTTGACATTTACGAATAGCACGTTATTCACGTAATGACACTAAGAGCAAACTGAGATATTACAATCGTATACATGGATCTCCGTTGAGGCACTGTACACCCGCCCATGATTGTATCACCGTGTTTTCTTATTATTTGTTCATAGCAAACTAGGATCCACATGACCGGCCGTACGACTGGTTCGTTACTGCGCTCGTTGAAAGAATGCCCAATGACCGCGTGAATCATTCTATAATATAAATGTGAATCATGTACATATATCCTTCCTCGTATTAATTTGATATACATATAGTAATGTTATGGTCTGTGACCAATGAGCGGAGTCCTTTAATTCCAGAAATTGTCGGTGCGAGTCAATGGCCTGTTTGTTGAGTGTTGGTGCTGTGTTGTTTGCTTTAATGTGTATAATTGGAGGAAGACCTAGTTCATTAGTAACCCTAGCCTAGAATTATGAATGAGGACGTTAGGCTAACAAGGCACGTTTGTGAATGGGTTTATTTTATTCATCATGACAGTATTGTACTCGTATGACGTAAGTCCTGCCTGTGAGTGATAGATGGAGTTACTATTTATTTCGTGTATTATGACATACGCAAATATGTTAGCATAGAGTGCTCACTTCATACATTAGTTTTCTTACCAACATCCTTTTTATTTTCGTAGTCGACATGTAGCGTCAAGTAGCGGATTACAGTACCGGTACTTGACACTAGATGTCACGAGTGTCGCGACTGACGAAAAGTGTATTGCTGAAAATTTTACAACTAATATTACAAGCAGAAGGGGTTGAAAATAGAGTTCCGGTTAATCTGTAATAATAGCTAAAAATGGTTGAGCATTAATTAGACTTTATGTTCGCCGCGACATCTATTGTCAAGTAGCAGTACTAATAAATACTTGATGCTAATAATAATGTTTTAGTACGAAAACGGATGTATGGAGTGAGCACTCTATGCTTACTTATTGTTTTATGATTATGATGAATTATGAGTTACTATTAAACTATGATATTTACTTATTTGTAGTTGGTTAACTTTAAAAATAATTGCACAGGAGCTTTCCCTCCACTAGGTGCCTACTAAATTGTTGTAGAGTCACCTTCGATAACCAACAATTGTTTCTAAATCGAAATATTGAATTGACCCAAACAGCATACAATGCCGACACTAAATACCAATGAGATAAAAATGTATTCTTCCATATATATATATATATGTTTGGATGACCGGTGTAGCCTAGTGGGTATCATAAAGCCCTGCCTATGAACTATGAAGCGGAATATGTCCTGGGTTCGAATCCCGGTAAGGGCATTTATTTGTGTGATTACGGATATTTGTACCTGACTCATGGGTGTTTTGTATGTATTTAAGTATTTCTATATTATACTAGCTTTTGCCCGCGGCTTCGCCCGCGTACTAAGCAAAATAAATGTTCTGAGTTTGACCCGTCTGTTTGTATGAACGCATGTAGGTGTGTATGTTTGTCCATGATCATTAGATTTAGAATCATGTTCTGAAAAATACATGAAGTGTTCAACAACTTTTTACTTGTTAAAGTACTTCCTTATGAACAACATTTTTTGCCATGTTTGAAGCAATAGAACCAAACTTTGAGGTGAACTTACACGGGAGCACGCCAGCACGCCACATAGAACTGACCGTGGGAGAAACAGTCCTGTCGTGATATCTATTAGGATAACGCGGGTCTCATTCCATACCTCAAAAGCTAAAATAGAACCCTTATATGATCACGTGTGGCTGTCTGTCAATCCATCTGTTACAACCGATTTGCTCCGAAACTACTGAACCGATTGAATTGCAATTTGGCAAAAATACTTTCAACATTTTACATGTCCACAATAATAAATTTTAAAATAATTCAATGACATTTTCTTAAATAACGTCCCAAAAAACAATAAAACGACACCCATATTGATATTTAGTCATTTCAACCCCATCGCACCCTATCGGAATTTGTATGTCACGTCCACTTCGTTAGATTTTACAATCGTTGTTATTTTCGTAATCAGCGACCCGATAAACCATAAAAATAATACCTACGTTGATTTTATTTTCCGTCCACCTCGTTAGATTTTAAAATCGTTGTTATTTTCGTAATCAGCGACCCGATAAACCATAGAAATAATACCCACGTTGATTTTATTTTCCGTCCACCTCGTTAGATTTTAAAATCGTTGTTATTTTCGTAATCAGCAACCCGATAAACCACAGAAATAATACCCATTTAGATATTTAGACTTAATCACCATATTTCTCCCTTTTAGGGGTTGAATTCTCAAAAAACCTGAAACACGTGTTTACTCATTCAACGTTAGGAATACTCTTGTGAAGTTTCGAATAAAATAGTCAAACTAATCTTGTTTCCCCATGCAAATTTTGGACTCCCATTTTACCCCCTTAGGGGGTGAATTAAGAAAAATCCTTTCTTATGCACCTAAAGAACCTACGTGCCAAATTTGGAATCTCTAGAATCAGCGGTTTAGGCTGTGCGTTGATATGCCAGTCAGTCAGTCAGTTTCTTCTTTTATATATTTCCTTGGATATATCCTTGTCTGAGCAGCTGGCCACTTTACAACAGACAGGAACTTAGACGAACGTAAGAATTTCCATGATTTTCTACCTAAAATGACCAACATCCCACCGCAATGTTCATAGCTCCAAACCAACGGAATAACAGTTCGAAAGTACCGTTAACAAAATAAAAATATTGTGGTTTTTGGTGACTAATATGCGGTAGTGCTGTTCTACTTTACATCCATTAACACCATGTTTAAACTTTAATTGCATTAAAATAAATAGTAATTATATTTAAACACTTTTTTATTAGTTAAGTGAACAGTAAGTGCGTCAATGGTTAATCAAATTGCGGTTACAGCAAAAGTCCGACGCGTCATTATAAATGTTGGAACAAAACATGTCGGTAATTGTCTGGGAGGAAGATTCTCGTTATTTCCTTCCGTCGTGTTACGTGTCATGTGTCAGTCCGTACCTGGACGTAAACAAACAATCTTGATAACAATAACAACATTGCACGCTGGTGACTCGGTAATCTGTATTAAGGTCTCGGTGAAAGCAAATAATGAAGGATTTGAGACTTGTGATTGAAAGCGTATGCCTTTAAGTGTTTTGGTTGAGCTTAATACATTTATGAGAACAGGCATTGTATTTGGATCACCTACACGTAGGAGATAGTTATTATTTCGATCGATAGGCAAAATTATTAAGTGTGATTAACAACGGAATAAATAATAATTTAAGGTTCATATTTGTTAGCCAAGCCATGACTAATACATAAATGAGTTTCTCTCAAAAGTTTGAACACCTGACCGCACCGTTTCTATACTAATATTCCATTGAATCACCGCGCCAAATCGTATCGCCCATTCCTTTGAACTTCGCTGAAGTAAATTGGAAATTTACCTGTTTATTTTCACTGCTATACCTTGGGTGATTAATTTGCTTTTAAGAATTTATTTATTTTTAGACGAATTTCGCAGATTTAGGAAAACAACAAAAACATCCATTCTATTTTTAGAGATTTGTTGATTCTCTAACAATACGCGCAAAAAGTTAATATTTTGGCAATCGTGGCCTCCAACCTCCAATGATGTCACAATATGAGAAACGCGTTGATAAGTTGGCAATGCGGCAAACTAAAATATTAGTCTAATAAACTCTTAATTTTGCAAATTTCACAGTTACGACCCAGTTATTTTTGAATAAAATAAAATAACTTAGTTTTTGCTAAGTAATCACGAGTACGAGTAAGTAGACAGCATTACCTGAGAGCGCTTTGCTCTTTTTATCTGTTGTTTTCGACAATAATTTAGGAATCGGTAAAATGTCGTCGCTTGTGTAAGATTACGAAAATACTGCAGCAGGCCCAGTATAAACGTGATCTGTTCTGATGCTGTTTCAGCAGCGCTCTACGCGCGTGACAGATTTGTGGGTGTACCTACAATTCTACATGTACATTGTACTCGTAGTTGTTAAATTACCTCAGGGAGCTTCGGCATCTTGTCGCTCTCATGTGTGTGCATGTCATACTGGTGTGTCGAGCCTCTCCTGACGCTGAACCAGCGTGCCAAGCGCCCCCCGCCCTCGTCCTCTGGCGGCGGCGCGGGGGGCGCGGGCGTGGCGCCCCCGCTGCGCCAGCGCTCGCATAGCTCGCGGGCCCGACTGAGGGTGTTGCGTAGCTGACCGCTGCTCCTGGAGGCAAAGTTGCTCTTTTAATTTAATGACCTATAAATCTATTATGATCTCAATCTATGTAGGCAAACAAGCCGGAGGTAGGCTTATAATCGTAGTCCATCAGATTTGTGAATTTGTCCATTAAAATAAAGTGCCGAATATGTATTGCATTATCATACTTGTTTCTCTTTGATTTGAAAAATTTGCCTTTATGTAGATTTTAACGAGTCAGTAAACAAATTCGTATAAATATATAGGTACGGTTTATCATTTTCGTATAACTAAACTCGTCATTAACTGAGCATTTAGCTAAACGACAAACGTTTATCTTTAAATGATCCCATCCAGTTTCATGTTTATGAAAACGAAACATCGATAAGCAGTCGAGATATGTTTAACGGCCATTACATTTACATTAATTGGCGTTTAATTAATAGGATCTAAGCAATTAAAGATACACGGAAGTCATTTAATTATACGGGGGAAATGTTATACGCCATAATAATCGGTGAAACTTCAAATAGAAACTGCAGATGGATCAGTGGCTCGGCGTTGTTCGTGGTAATAGTATTAGTCGCTCGGAGACCCTGATCCCTATTAAGGTTTAATGCCTTTCGCATTTCTTAATGCTTGCTACACACAGACCGGTATAGTAATAGTGAAGTGGAATAGTATACACGGTGAAACCATCACTCGAGTCATGAAGGATTGAAATAGAAACTAAATAAATTTAATACCGATGTGAGCAAATTATAAATAAGTCATATAGGTACGGTCACGTCTGAAAATATCGATACGAAAAAAGTCCAAAAATATGGGTACACGACTTTATTGCCCATATATTAAGTTAATGTATACATATTTTTGGCACGTTTTTCGTATCGATATCAGACGTGACTGTACTTACAAAAATAATGTTATCGAAAAAGCGACTCTGAACCGAATCATAGTTTGTGTTTATAAATTACATATAGTGTTTTTCACATTCAGTATTTATTTCTTGCAAACCATGGTACATAGATCGCGTACGACGACAGCTATCATCTAAACATCTCCATACAATTTATAATCTTGTATTGACATAACGACCGTCACCGTACCCAAGCTATTTGAAAAATATACAAGTATATTTCAGTTTAAGAGGATCCTGATACCGTTATTCAGGCTTCAGGCATAAAGGTACTTAATTGTTGGGCATTTTTTGATCGTGGCTATATCTGTAGGGAAAAGGAGAGTCAAATTAGAGCATTAATATATGCATAGAAAATTACATGGTGCTATACGAATTTGTAAGGTTGGAAGATACTCTGCCTATACGAGAACATCTTCTATAGGTAATTCTATATCATCCTGAGTATACTGGTTGCCGTTGTGCTACCTGTCTAGTAGATACAGGAACCGAGCAAGTTTTTTACAGGCACAGACACAATTACCTATGCTTAAAGTCCCGCAAATGCCAGATTGCGTAGAAATGCGAAATGTGAATGCGTCAGACCAAGAAAATGATGATTCTATTCACATTATCCTAGTTCTGTTTTGCAACGCAACCGAGCTTTATGTTTGGCATTGTACCAAATGTACCAATATCCTCGTTTACTGTTTACTCAGCCCGTAGATGCTAGGTCTACCTAGTTAGTAATAATCTCCCTGTAAAAAATACAAGAACGGGGCCCCATTTCATGTTGATTATTACTCTGTCATTGAAATATTTTCTCATGAATTGATAGGTTATCACATAATGTGATATATGGCCCGACATTGTCGGGCTGAGAGCGGAAACAGAAGCTATAAACTTATTTATGATTTAACATGAATATTAGCATCATTTGCGAGTTCACCGGTGACATTGCTCCATACTTCAATATGGTTTCACGATCTGGCATTAAACAAGTCAAAAAGCCACCTGGTATTTAAATATCGTAAAGCATTGCATCAATGGCAGATGAGATCTGCGCTGTCATTGTTGAAGCCAAGCAATCGACTCTCGAACAATCGGTCAATAATAATAAAATGACAATAGAGCAATTAGCTTTGACAAATACCTACTAAACAACGAATCCCACCGGAGTAGGACAATGTAGGTATAGTACCGAAGACATAGTTTTACGTTTAATGTATTACGGTAGTTATGTATGAGATGAGCATGAACTGTCAGGAGTACTGACTCGAATCTTATGACTGGTGGTTTTATTGTAGCCGGCTAACAGCGGTAGTAAATGAAACTAGGTTCTTATAGTAAAATAATATAATAGTAAAAACATGTACAATAAAATAAACTAATATCCGTCAGTATGCGTGTCTAAACCAATAAAATATCGTCACTGGCCTTGACTAGTAGCTTAGCGTCGTAGCTTCAATCATGCGTCTTCAGTTTTAAACCATAAGAAAGGGCTGCAACAAACGTGCGTTCTTAGATATCGGGTCGGGACTTAACCCAAGGTGACCCAAGCATCATTCAGTTACAAGAGCCAGTGACGTACAAATAAGACTTGGATTAGGTTTAAACTCAAGCAGAACGTAAAACTATTATATGTTTACCTGCGCTACAGGCAGCCCATTAAGTAAGAAGTAATTTTCAACAATAATACAGCTTTTAAGCTTCGAGTAACATTAAATAAATGTAATTTGAGTTGTGCGATTCGCCTTTTGTCGAGAAAATTCACCTGAAAAAACAAAAGACGAACGAAAAGGGCATATTGTTTTATTACCGGCCGCGTAAGTCAGTCACCGCGCGCACCCTGCACCATGCAGGTTTGCCATGTTACATTATTATAAGTTTTTATCTAACACGTATCTTAAACCCTCTATGGTGCCTTTAAAATCCGTAAATAATGGCCAACATTACGATAAGCTGTTTTGTTACAACAAATTTCTTATCGGTGATAATGTTGTAATTGCTTCATAATCATAACTACATCAAATCGATTTGGTAATGACATTAAAATTTGGAACATCTCTGAATAAAAAAGCAATCGATTTGTCCTCTATTCTAATATTAGTCGAGATGCCTTTTTGTTAGAAATGAAATGTCAATTGCAAAAAATTTGACAAATCTCGCTAACATGCGAGATTTTTGTATCGAATGATACGGAAATAGGCCCTAACTAGTTTGCCTCTGAATTAAAAAAAAAAACTACGAATGCGTGACATGCGTGAAAAAAGTTTTCATTTACCGTCATTTGACGTACACTTTATCTTTTAATTAGTTTTAAGTATAAAATTAATATGTTTTGTTGTTTTTAAAGTAAATATAGCAAAAGTTTAGTGTAAAATGAGCGATAAAAATAGCTTGGTGACGCCACCACATATCCGTGAGTTCCGCCAAGAGAGCAACGATGCCCCAACGTTGGCTGTAATTTGTGTTAGTGAATATCATAGAAAGTTTATAATATGTGAGTAGATAAAATAGTGTATGTAACTGTACATAATTAGGCATTAAAACACTCGTGTGATCTTTTTAAGAATCTCACTTCGTTCGTTTCTTAAACCCACACTCGTGTATTTTAATGCCTTTTATTATGTAGCATTCACATAAATGACTATTATGTAGTTTCATGTGTCCCGTTGTCTGTTATCAATCTTTGCAAGGTAAATTAAACCCACTTCTCATTATTGAGCTGAAACTTCACGTTCTTTGTCAAAAAATATTTTACATATTAAATTTTAACAAATTTATGCGTTGATCTAAAATACTTGAGTGGTATATAAACAATAACCTTGACCATGAACTAATGACTGAACTATGAATGAAAGTGAAAGTGGGATATAAAAATAACGTGCCTAAATATTTGTTGTATTAATTTTATTTTATTTAAAGGAGACTTGCGTCTACTCTAATAAGTTTATAGAACCCGACTGCCTTAAATACAAGAGGAATTGTGATGAAAAATGAAATATTGTCCGTGGATTGCTTTAGCTGCCTGAGTTCGTAATTCCGTTTTATTATTACCTATTCTGTTACGGTGATTATAATAAACTGTGCTAGCGTCAAATTGTTTTTCTTCTGCAGGTGTTTGGTGTTTCTTGCGCCCCGGTAACTAGGGCAAACAAGCAATCCATGGTAGATGCCAAGGTTAATTTCAATGCAAGAATGCTGATAAACAAATGGATCACTAGGTACTTAGCATGTACCTACCTATACATGTGTTATTTTAGCCTCCGTATATCTAAAAAATGGTTCCCTCTGCCTAACTTGATGTATAGATTAGCATGAACGTGACTGCCTCAACATCAGATCGTTTGTGTCAAATTCAATTAATAATAGTAAAAAAACCTTTTTTTTTGTCGTTAGCTGGCCAGGTCCAAAAATAGCTGGTTAAAGTAATACATACACATGTCAACGTTCTCAATCCGTATCTAGGATTCTCTCAGGTGGAGCGAGGGCCAACGATTGTGAAATAACTGTAGATATTTCAAACAATGCTTCATTTTCTCAGCACACGGCCAACTGCAGTGATCAAATGCTCATAAAACATAACAGGTTTTTGGTTATTTTCTTTGGTGGGTTTTAATAAAGAAACTATAAGCATTTCGTAACTACTCCAATATTAATCATCAATATTCAATTTGCAATTCGCACGTATATAGTTTAGAGATTAAAAGCCACATGGTTCACTCGGTATAAAATGCTCATGCAACAGAAGCAATAGTCGTGAACTCGCACGCAAAACCTAGCAGGTTAGAGCTAAATTAGACCACACAATTACATGATCAGCAGGTGATTGCATAACAAAGATAGTCTTTTTATGCTATGACGCTAAATACAACAGAGGGCCTACCGTGAAAAACGAAAGTCAATATGTCGTTATCTACCTCTCTATCGCTTTTCCATACTCGTGCGATACACACAGTTAGCGAAATTACGATTTTCGTTTTTGGAGTAGGCCCTCAGTACCTAATAGTACATTTGTCACTATTCTTCAAACGATATCATCATGCAAAGATAAATGTTTCACTTTATTGATGAAAAACATTTGAAACAAAAAGACATTAAAGTACAATTTTGTATAGTCGCTGCGCTTTTAAATTCCAGCATGTGCTCGATATTCGGAAATCGAATTAGAAACCTGAAAACTTTACATAAGCTTTTCTTAAAAAAAATTACAGATGACATACTTAAATTTAAAAGCGCATTTATTATTTAGTAATACATGGAAAGGTATAATAATTTGTAAGTAGCTCGTGTGAATATAAACATGGAAGGAAAGGCAGCCGTCGCTCTGTCTGGCTGCCATATCATCAGTTTATCTCCAGCGACCTGTGTACCTACGCTACGTGCAAGATGTAAATTATATGTCGCGACTTATATGAAGTCATCCTCATATTCACATAAACACGGCGAGATCGAGATAATTACGTTTAAACGACTCTTACTTAACTATATAGTTTATAATAATTTATATGTATATTGTTCTACATAAAACTTCGATGATAGCTTCTAATTATTCTTAAGTCTCAATGGTCTTATGTTTTTTAAGAACTGAAATTTCATGAACCGATCTTGTCTTTTTACAAATAACCTTTATCAAAAACTGCATAAATTAATCATGACTACATAATTTCATTACGAACTTAATAAAACTTCCGAAAGTAGTCACATTTACTTGTCTATTCGGCAGGTTAGTGAACATAGGTAAATACCATTTCAGTAAAACAGTATCAGTTTTATCACTAAAACTATTAGCCATTGATCCCAATTAGTGAAAATAAACTCAACTCAATGACAAAACAATTACGGCTAACGAATCGCGATAGATTCTAGTTAGAACAGTTATTCTATTTTAGCTAAGGTTTCATGCCGTATACGGATGGACCAGTAGAGAGTTGGAGCAGGTTTTTTCTCGATCATTTATCTGCTTACCAGTATAGATGTACTTACTATTGTAGACTGTTAGTAATAAACCTCCATAAAAATATTATAATTTATGAACCTTATTGCAACAAGACAAGATATGGCCGTGGTCAGTTTATTGTACTGCTGTTAGTATGGTGGTTTGACAAATTGATTATGTCTTAAATATCGATAGTCACTTAATATTCTTTATTAGTTGGGAAATATGTTTATGAGAACTTGTTTAATCAATTTTAACTACTATAGCTGCGAAACTATCCGCAGTTCCAACGGGAAAAGAGTTATTAGACGCAGAGGATAATGGAATTTAGGAGAATAGTGGCTTTTTGAACTGTACTTCGTTAGGTCATAAGTTTTGTCGCAAAGGTTTTGACTGATAAAATACAAAGCTTTTAATAAAAAAAAGTTTGCCATGATTTGTATGCTTGTTTTACTTTTATATTACTGTACCCCTAGTGTAAATATTTTCGACAGCGAAACGTGACGTACGCGTTTGCGTTAAGTGTCATTTTGTATGAGATTTTTGACTTTCCAAAACGTCCCGCTTGGCGCGCTGTTCAAAAACCCATACAAAATGAGACTTAACGCAAACGCGTACGTCACGTTTCGCTATCGACTAAAATTACACTAGGGGTACTGATCTGAACGTTATGATATATCATGAAGAGTTATTACTGATCAAAACGTTATATAATAATGTTTAAAATTTAGATCGCGTCTTTATTTACTACTTGTTTAATTTTAGATAGTCGTTAGCGTTAGACACGAATACGCGGCTGGATTGTGAAAAATTATACTTTGCAAAAGAGAGTAAAAATCAGTGTCATATTAATAAAATAGGTACAATTGTTTATCTGTATGAACCTACTTTATTAGAACGTTATTTTATCACCAACATTTAGTTCTCTGACAAGTATGTTCTTCAGCTAATATTCTTCAAACTTAGGGGTAGGTTTGGTAAAGCACGTAAGTTGCAAAAGACCAAAGATCCAGCTTTTGTTTTATGTAAGATTTAACCATGTCAAAAGGAAAAATACATAAATAGGGATCAATATTACCTTCAAACAGGTCGCGTATTATTTGCATGTTTTGATAACGTATAACGTTTTCCGAATATTACATACAATTATGCAAAACTGAGACAGCATATTACGTTTATTTATATTGTAAGTAATTCAGCAAATTAAATAAGCGTTCATTCCATATGTATGAATAATAAGGGATCTGTACCTATGGTTTTTTTATCAATAAAAATCTTTGTGACAGAATTCATGGCCTGACTAAGTACTTAGATACGATTAGAGTTATAGAATAACGACCAATATAAAATGTAAATAATGGGTTTTGAAACCCATGTTATTTAGAGTTTAGACACAGCACTAGTTAGTATAGTATACATTTCCACATGTCTTTTCCTGTGAGAATATTCTACGAAAAGAACAAAAACACACACACAGACGAAAAAACACAGAAATTACAGATAAAAATTAGAACCCAAAATTCTTGTATTTAAAATACAAAAGGAGCGTTCAAAGTTTATCGATTCTTCGACTTGTCATTACAAGAGTTCTAAATGTGCACTGGCATACTGGCAATAAAATAAAACGAGGA
Organism: Cydia pomonella; assembly: GCF_033807575.1. Lineage (NCBI taxonomy): Eukaryota > Metazoa > Arthropoda > Insecta > Lepidoptera > Tortricidae > Cydia > Cydia pomonella. Next base: position 11,996,035 of record NC_084715.1, read on the forward strand.
GTGGAATGCCCTGCCCGGGTCTGTGTTTCCGCATGAGTACAATCTGAATCTCTTCAAGGCTAGAGTAAATAGGTATCTCATAGGTAAGCGTGCTCCACCATAGACCGCATCATCACTTACCATCAGGTGTGATCGTGGTCAAACGCCTGTCTATCCTCCATAAAAAAAACGACTAATTTAATGTAAAATATAAGTGTGCGTGACAATAGGGGCCAGAATAATTACGCTTCGTGGCGACGGTTTCAATAGCATATTACCATTATCAGTAACATGCAAATTAATGTCTGTCTGTGAATTACTGTGCCCTGGGCCTTGACATGATTTTTTAATATTATCTGTTCGGAGAATGTCACGCCTGTTGACTGTAGATTGCTTTATGTTAGCAGTTATGCGCGATATGATAGGTTTTGTAACACAAAGTGTGAATTTAGGTGTGTCTTCAGCGTTAGGAGATTCAATGCCAAGCAAACAATATGCCGTTGTTTAACTATAAAACTATATAATGAAATTCAAAAATAAATTAAAACTTTAAACAATTAATTTGTTAATGTTGCGCGATACGTATGACCATGATTATGCATTCTGAATGTCGAATATAATATTCAATCTTAATATTTAACTTAGTCTTTACTTTGTTTTAGCTAATCAAATAGGGAACCGTATATAATAGCGATCATATGAACATTAGTAAACAGTTAGCAGGAAAGGCCTTGCGCGCTCATCTTGTTTATAAAGCGTGCAATGATCGTTGTCGGAGGCAGTGCCCTCGGCTGCCCTCTGGAGTTTGAGCGGGGCACAGGAAATTCGTGTTAATTGGCCCTGTAGCCCCGCTAATTGTTCGGCGCGACGGGACCACACGGCGGAGGAAGTCACATATGCCAACTGTCAACATGCTGATGAATTTACGAACGAGAACGCGAACCATAATATGATTTCAAACAAAACAAAGCGGTTTATTAACATAACAAATGATTTATGAAAAGTGTAGCGTATAGCTGCCCGTAACCCGTAATTCGGTTGTGCATGCTTTGTTGTTTACTTACGTATTTTAAAATAAAATACTTGCCTCCAGAAACGTCAAATGACAGTGACACGTTTGAAACTACCAAGAATATGCTTCCCACTCGTGTTCTATAAAAAGTATAAAAACACAGTGTCGAGGGCGCGTCAAATTTGGAAAAAATAACGAAACATCATCAATACAGCCACTGTTTGCTTAATTAATGAAGGCAAACAACGTAAAACACGCGCCCGGTTCTGTCCCTCGGCTTTAATAGACGAGAATTGGTCCAATTTTGGAATAGCTATCAATCATACTTAGCCTATGTAACTACTTCCTTAGTTTTGAAATTGTAGTGTTTCGAGTACTCAATACGACCTTTGGACAGCACTGCACTGTGTTATTTGTGATAGATAAATGTAAGTAGTTTCTAATGACGTTTATGTTGTATCCTGTGCATTAAAGCTTGATTAGATGGATAGTGGTATGAGTAGCGTAAATTAAAACAATCAACCCATTGTGTTATAAAATATGAGCCGTATGGCATTGAGCTATAATCGAAGAGACACATGTGATATTTGATTCGACACGCAATAAAATTATACGAGTTGCGTCTGAAATACCACATTCGATTCGCTTATTAGCAATAAAATGGACACCGGTTAACACGTTTAAACTATTAAAATTAAAGGAGTACATGCGCAGTCGCGTTTAAAGTTCAGGGTGCCTAGCCAGTTGCAAACGGTTAGCGCTACGACAACGAAACACCATCTGTCTCTCTATCGCACAAATACTCGTATGAGTAATGTGTAAGTGTGATCGATAGACAGAAAGCGTTTTGTTGTCGTAGCGCAAACGATTGACATCTTGGCTAGGCCCCCAGTTCAGTAATTTATCCACGTGTAAAGGAACTAGTATGATAGTAGCTAAGTCTGAGCAAGTTAGATTAACTAGTAGTTTTGTTAATTCCTAGAATTTTGATTTCTCAGTGGTGCCATAGAACTCATATACAACTTGTCAGAATATGACAAACAATTTCTCTAGGATTGGCCGTTCCTTTGCATAATGGGAAGTACCTACACATGGCAACCATCGACGATGTGTAGCGGTAATGGGAGTCAGCATAAAGCAAACGTTTACGAGTGCAGTACAGTTCCAAGTACGCTTCTTCACTTTACTGGAGAATAATTAACTCTTAGAAATAGGAATTCATGGAAACTATACAACGGTGAACCAAGTGAACCAACCCCATTGCTCGCCTTAGACTGCGTTTCAATATGAAATAAATTCCTGCAAGAAATCTCATGGAAGTAAAGGATGTGCACGGTTTATGTAGTGGGTACGTGTTAAAATGTCGTGTAGGAGATTTGAAACGGCAGTTAACACTTGCAAAGAGCTGCCCAAAAAAAACTGTAGTCATTTTTCGCGAAGGTTTCAGCTAAACGTCACCATAGAGAGGAAGCAGCTACGGGAACTGTGATACCCGGTCCGTGTAGTAATCGGTGCTTAATACTGCATGTTTACTACAATCTGTTTTTGTTTAAATCTATAAAGTACTACACCAAACAATTTCTATGCAAGAAACAAATGAGCTTTCGACACTATTTCCTAGGGCCAGTGTCATATTCAATATCTCAGCAGTTCTAGATAGCCAGCTCCATAGTGAACTAAAATACTTCTATTCTGAAGGATTTTTGTTCGAAATAGTCTAAAAATCGAGTAAATCGTAATCGTTCTGGTTCAAGAAGATATAACTGTTTTTCTAGTGCACTAGGAAGCTGGCTATCTAGAACTGCTGAGATCTTGGGTATTAGACCTGCATTGCCTGGGATGCTAGCTCAGAACTTAGCAATTCATCGATTTCGATACTATTTTCGGACATATTCTATCAAAACTCTGTCAAATTTCGTTCTAGAAGATAGAACTGTGTGTATTATAATGCACTAGGGAGTTGGCTATCCAGAACTCCTGAGATGCTGGCTGTCAAACCTGGGATTTCAGCTCGAACTTAGCTTTTATTAGAATATATCTACAATTGTTTTTGATGTTAAAATCCCATACGTCTATGAAAAAAAATGTATTTACAGGTTTGACTAGAACTCATCATATATCGTCTAGAAATGTTATTAGCTTGCTTTTAAATGCTATTTTGAGGCTGTGGAGTGGATAACGGCTGGGATGCTAGTATGTCAAAATGGGAAGTTAGCATCTAATTTTCATATTTCATTTTTTTCGCGAATATAAGTAGAACTATAAAAAACTACCTAGAACTGTAGAACTATTAGGGATGCTACTAGAACTCTCAAAAAAACGCCAGGACTTTATAGTGAAACATAAAAGGGTATAGCGTCAGTCTTTTAGGCAACATTCTGTTCCCTAGCACGGAAACTGTTTCGTCTGCCATCGGTAGTCCACTGCTATCATGCGGCTGGGGACCAACCACCGCTGGAGCCAGTAACTGGTCACAATGATAACAAATAGTTCGGATAAAATTATGTATCATTTGAAGGCCAGTTACATAGTCTAAATTAGCTTCAAGAGGCAAATTACCTGGAGTCCAGGGTGGAGTTGAGCCGCTGCGAGCGCCGGAGCGGCGCGTTGCGCACCGCGCTTACTGGCTCCTCCCAGCTGCCGCCCGCCGAGCGGTGTTCATCTAGAACAAACGGAGCTACTTTAAATTTACATATAAATGCCACTGCTGGTTAAACGAAATGTATAACTATTTTGTGTCAGGTTGATACGCAGTATCCATACCTAGTATCAATCCATTCCATCGAAGTTGCGTTTCTATCCAACTAATGCGGAATACCTAGGTAGGTATAGCGTGGGATTCCATTTGTTTATAAAGTATAATTAGATGAAACAAAAATACGAGTTCCTACAGAAAGTATAAATATTATCCATATGTACAGGTATGTAGTTTATATTGTATCCATATTTTTCTAGCATCATTTATTATTCTCGTTACACCTATGGTAAGAATAAGAACTGCTATTATTATCTTATTTCTACAATCTGCAGCAGATTACATCGTGTTTTAAAAACATTTTGATCTGGCATAAGTAGTATATTAAACAAACATGTCACCTGTAACTCAAAACGACAAACGAAAGAAGAGCCTAATTTAATTCTCCCTTCTAATTAACATGTAGTAATCTCAGTCATCTCAACGTTACGGTTACTCATAATTATCATGTTGCGCGTCTATATAGAGATAAACCAATGTCAGAGGAGGCATTAATAATCGCGCTTTGGGCACCTTACATTTAGCAGGTGGGCGGATGACCAAAGCGGTACTGGAGGTTCAAAAATATTTTCTTGATTAGACATTACTCACAATGTATATAGATAGTGTCATTCACGACGACGCGTGCCTTGATTCGTGTTGTCATATTATTAAAGGTTAGATTTTACAAATTTTCTAGTCATCGTGGATGACGCGAACTATACCGCTCGGGAATATAATGTTCGGGTGAGATGAGATACATTGCGAGTAATGACTAATGTCAAATAAGTTCCGATTTATATCGTTCGAATGCTGCACTGGGACTGGGACGCTCTTGCGCAAGTACGCGTAATGGATTTCGATTATCCCGTTAACGCTATGAACGAGTTTAGATAATAGATTATCTTGGATTACGTTTGGAGATTTAAAGTAAGTTATGTTATAATGAAAAGTTCTGTTTCCAATTATGTTTTGACATGTTTAAGTTGAAGGCAATGTTTAATATATAGGTAGTTTAATTTGTAGGTGACTTAAATTGTACGAAGTTTCTTAACAAGAGCTTATTGCGTATTGTGCGTAAAACGAACGCTTATCCAGTCGCCATCATATTTTATGTATGTATTCGAGGTGTTCACATAACTATATATCAACTCAACATCATGATCATGACTAAATTGACAAAGCATTAGCGAATAGTTATTTACACAGTTTAACAGTCTTTTCTAGTAGTCCAGAGAATTTTGTATAGCGACTTTATGTGAGAAATAACACAACATATAAGTTGCTTGCAAAATAACAAATCAAAATAAAAAGTTTAGTAAAATACATATCGTTGGTTCTTTATAAGGAGCCGAATAAAATAAGGCTCCCAGGTGTATGGCATTGACAGTATTGTCTCAAGCACAAAAACGATCAGATCAAAGGACCATATTCGCTGTGATGACTGTCAGGATTTTTTATAACCGAATTTGCTCATTAAGTTTGCGCCCTTGAAACTGTAAGACAGTGTGGGCGTAGCGGCGACCACGTTTTGCCACCACGTTGCCGTTTAATTACGATTTAAACAGGCGGAATTAACACTAAGGTGTAAATAATATCAGTAAAGTATGAAATGATTGGTTAACTTTGATTATTTATGCTAAGAAGGCTTTGTTTACAATCACAAGGAAATCGTACAGCTAGCAGAAAAGTGGCTTCTCGTACTACCAAAATAATAAGCACACGTTCTTTCGTTTTTAGGAATAACGTTATGCCAAACCTATTTACTTAATACTTTGCTTGCTTAGCTTACTAAAATCTATAAAAAACAAAATCCATCAAATCAGGAACAAGCATTCGTACTATATCATACGAATATTCATACATGGTTACAATGGAATACGTACTTATTTTATGTTTCTTTATCAATTTGTGTTTAATTTTACTAAGTTTATCACTCTTTTTTGTTCGCTTCATCGTATCATTCTTGTGTACACTACACCACAACGTATTCATCACTCCACTGTATTAAGTACACATTACATAACCTCTGTTGTTCACTGTAAGGTTAAAGATCACTGTAGAAATAAGGAAGTTTATGTAAAACATCTTAACATTACCGACGATTCGCGTCAATTTCGAAACTAGCATTTAGTTTGAAATCGGCAAGCGCGTTTAAAGAAAAACGTGTTGCCACCACAATGATTGACTACACACTAAACTATAACTTCTCAGTCTTCTCAATGGACGGTTAACGAGATACTTTACTAAATAATAATAGCAGTTTGATCACTCGTAAGAATACCTACTCACTACAGAGTTGATGACCTATCTAGTTGTTAATGGGTTTCTGAACTACATTTGCACAGTTGCAAGGTAATTAGTAGAGTATGTTATGAAATTAATACCATTGTCAACAATATTAACCCACATGCGTTGAAAATAGTTACGGCTGCTCGGCGAAAGTAATAAATTAGTCTTGAACAAATTAAGAGTTACAGTTGTTCAATTGTTTATTTTTAAAGTTGTTACGAATGTAACCTCGTATTTTTTTGTACAAAGTGATTATGTAACCCGAATAATTTTGAAGGTATTCTTAATATCCAGTTTTTAGTGATAAACCTATTAAAGGCTACTTACTGCCTGCAGGCTGCGGCCAGAGAAAATCAACTCACACTAGGTCGTGAGATCGCCCAATTCAAATCGCAGGATTTGTTTCAAAGAAATACTAAATCTTTCATATGTATAAAGCTTAATGCGTTTAGTTTATACTCATGTTATACAAACGCAAAAATGATGATGGAGAAAGAGCAGATGATAGTATCTTATACTGAAAAAAATGGCCCTTTTCTCAACCAGCTGCTAAGCGATAACAGATGCGCTAACAGGTAAATTTGTCACATATCCCGGCGGAAATCAGACTTTATACCTCATAATAATAAGAGCGTTAATCCATGCGCATCCGAAATGCAAATATTACGGGATCAACACAATTTAAAATAAGTGACTGACGCTCAAAAGCAAATCTAGTGCAGTTGAGGCCGCTGTCGCAAATGCCAGCAAATAAAATTATCATATCAAATAGAATGAGAAAAAATAAACAAATATAACATTCCAATTATCAACACTTTTGTAAAAAGATGGTTGACAATAAACTCTAAAATTATATCTCGATGAAATAACTCATAATATAGTCGTATGAATTGTCTAATGCCATATGATCTAATACATACGTGAAGTCTTTTAGAAAAAAAAGTGGCTGTGACATAATCGGACAGACAGACGGACATGACGAATCTATAAGGGTTCCGTTTTTTGCCATTTGGCTACGGAACCCTAACAAGCACACGCGTAGCTATTTCAAAGTAATTTTTGCTTGAAGTTACTGTTCTAATCTTTTCCTACTCCTCTACTGTTAACTGTCATTTACGCATTCATTAACACGAATATAAGAACATACATAAAAGGTTTCAAGAAAAGTCTATATTGTCTATTCCTCATAAAAGCTCTTGTGCTTTTAATAGCTATAACGTTACTGCGATTAATGGCTACCAACCTAACAAAACCAAAACGAATACAGTTTTAAACTAAGTGCATTGCTGCCAACTTACAAAATATTCATTTGGTTGCATAGTAAAAATAATTACTTCATAAGTCAGAAACACGCATGTGACACCCGTAATATAGCAACACCCATAGACTACGAGACCGCTTAGCGTTGCTTGTTAGTCTCCGTAGGCTACGGTGGCCAAAATAGAGAAAAAACTGTCCAAAAATTTTATTTAGCAAGTAGCAAGTACCAGGGCCTCATGAGTTACGAGGTGTCGCCGACCGGCCGGCCGCGGCCCGGGGCGGGCCGGGCGCGTAACAAGGTATGCTCGCGCGTCTTGGCTACATACTTTTGCTTTGTTTACCTAAATTAAGATTTATTTTTGTTGACTCGTAGGAAAAATATTGTATGCAACGTTGTATAAGTAGGTCAAAAAATGCTCGTGGCGTATTCCTTTACAATGTTCGCCTACGCCTTCGGCTCCGGCTCACATTGTAACTCACGCCACTCGCCTTTTTTGACCCTTCTTATACAACTGTTGCATAAAATACTATATTATAATTCCATGTTTAAAATCAAAGAAAATGCGAAGCGAAAGTAGTTTGACTAGTAGCCCTAGCCCATTTCGTTATCTAGTGCTCGGAATTAAGACGACTGCATCCTGAACAGCGATGACCCCCCTTTCGCTACTCTAGATAGAAGTATGGCCCATAAATCAAACAGTAGATAGTATTACTTGGAAGTTTGTAACGGGGTAAAGATGCTGCAAACTAGGTCTCGTATTTTTCTCGTAACATCAGTACTGGTACGACGCCGTTTATAACCGACATAAAGCATTCTTCTAGTTACGAGCTTGTTAGAAAGTGACGAATGCGGCTATAAAGGGTATCGTGATATCCCCACTAGAAGAATAGCGCGGTCAATAGATGGTTCAGAATAAGAAATGAGTACTTAATAGAAAATGTTGACCCAACAACCGATTAAACAAATATCGTCCATTGATAGCCTTAATCCTACTTAAAACAATGATCGTGTACCTATTCAATACGGATGCAGCAAATACTAACAACAAAACATGTCACTCTTGCTTATATAAAATTTACACATAAATATTTTTATGTACACACATATCATAATCCCTCTATGATGTCTTCAAAATCCGTAAATAATGACCAACATTACGATAAACTGTTTTGTTACAACCTTATCTGTGATAATGTTGTAATTGCTTCATCTAGTTAATCAAAATCGATTTGGTTATGACATTCATATTTGTATTATCTCTGAAAAAAAAAAGCAATTCGATTTGACTTCTATTCTACTTAATATCAGTCGAGATGCCTTTTTATTCGAAATGAAATGTCAATTGCATACATTGTTGACATATCTCGCGTGTTAGTTTGTATCGAATGATACGGAAATAGGCCCCCGACTTTAGTTTGTCTTTGTCTATGGTCTATGAATTAAAAAAAAAACTACGAATGCGTGACATGCGTGAAAAAAGTTTGCATTGGACATACAGTTTATCTTTTAGTTAGTTTTAAGTATAAAATAAATATGTTTTGTTGTTTTTAAAGTAACTAAAGCATAGTTCATATACATAAAATTGGTACGCACTAGAATATTGTTATTTTTTAAGTTAATAAAATATAAGAAAGTTATGAATGGTGAATTTTAAATAGTAATGTATTTAGCTTTCAAATATGTATAAATTAAAAAAATCTCTGTTATGTAAATAATTACAAACCGTTTTCATAATGGACCCCCGTCATTTTCTGCACAACACTTTTGTCGACATTTTTGGCGTGTTGATTTCTTGTAGATCGCAATGAATTGATACCCTGGACAATTTGACTAGTCTTATTTAAATTTTTTTCATGATTGCCCAGTAGTTTTTGATAGATTGAAATTGGGGCCAATTCGAAGGACTTAGCCAAAACTTTTTTTGAATAGTGGCAGCTGGCTAAATCTGGCCAACATTTCACAGGACCGTTATGGGTTCTAATAAATGCCAATACTAATTTCTCTAAGCACTCTTTAATATAAAGGTCCGACTTCATTGTTGACTATGTTATAAAACATTTCGTCTCACAGCCGCAATTATAAATTCCTTGCTATATCATATGTTTTTTTGCGAACTGAAAATAGAAATAGAATAGAATGCAAATTGAAAGTTTCGCGAACTTATATTTTTCGGGTAAATTACCTCTATTATTGGCCATATAAAACTTCGAACCGAGTAGTTGATTAAAATCGAGTTTTACATACGTCTTGTCGTCCAACAACAAGCAACCTTCGAATTTTGTCAATACTGGGTCGTACAATAGTCGAGCTAGCGTTGTAGCTTGTCGGATCTGTTTAACAGTCCGATTTGGCTGTTTTATTGCTCGATAGCTCTTAAATTATAGCCACCTCTGAGGTGAATCATCTTTATCTTTCTAGAAGTTTCTTTGAATTTTTGGGATAAATCGTAATTAGACCGTCCTGAATTTTGTTTGAGTGACCTTTGGACTTTTTTCCCAAAATCTTGTTATTTGTCCCAGACCTCCGATTACTTTGTGTTTTCCTGTCGGCTGATAGAGTCTCCTTGTAACGTTTTATGACCCTACAAATACTAGCTTTTAGCATCTTAAGCGACTTAGCTGTCTTTGTCCGGGATCGATAAGAATTTTCGAAGTATTTGTGCACGATCAATCTCCTGTTCTCAATTTTCATGGTCGAAAACTTTAAAATGCATAAAGTTAGGAAAATAATATTTTCACCATTAATACTTTGAAGCTTGGTGATTGAACTGTAATTGTCAATTTTTTCCCGCCATGGAATTATTATTGTTTAAACATTGCTAATTATGTGCCAATTCTATATGAACTATGCTTTATAGCAAAAGTTTCGTGTAAAATGAGCGATAAAAATATTTCGGTGACGCCACCACATATCCGCGAGTTCCGCCAAGAGAGCAAGGTTGTCCCAACGTTGGTTGTAATTTGGGCTTATTTGGGTAAGTGAATATATCATAGAATTTTTTTAATATGTATGTAGATATAATAGTGTAAGTAACTGTACACAATTAGGCATTAAAACACCCGTGTGATCCTTTTACAAAACTCACTTCGTTCGTTTCTTAAACCCACACTCGTGTATTTTAATGCCTTTTATTATGTATCAATCACATAAACTACTAATAAGCGTTTCTAGTTTTACACGTGCTATACGTATTTTGATTGTAAATAAATATTTTAATGGCACTTTACTAGAGATACATTTAAGATATACATACTTTGAGAAAATTTGAAGATCATCTTATTGCGGTTACGATTCATTGCGGTTCGCTCTCTCGAATAAATATGTCCCTTTTAGTAATAAGTTAATTTCATACACATGTGTCGATTAATATCGAAATAGTTAACCCTCAATTTTTACGTTAGTTTCTATAAAAAAATAACTTCATAAATATTTACCCCATATCAAACCAATAGGTATAGATATTTTTTAGGACAAATTGATTGACGAGGTTGCCACACTGGAGGTATCTGACTAAAAGTAGATCTAATTTCGCATCTATTTGTAGTTGGTCTTATTAGAAGTTAAGCTAAGGCATAGTAAATAGAGAAATAGCAGGTCCATAACAAGAGCAGATTTATGGACGTTTTGTATCTAACGATCTATCGCAGTAGGTCGAGATCAGAGACGCCGCCGGCGCGGGCGCACCCGGTCTCACATACGACACACTGGTAAAATTTCAGAGCAGTAGTTTGACTATAAATAACAAATTATCTTATCATAGGTAAAGAATAAAGCCGACAAAGCTAAATCTCATACCCAATGAACTTTCCGTTTCTAAGTCTAGAAAATTATAAGATTTAAATTAGTTTACAATTGCAATATCTATTCTTTATCTAAGTAGGTCAAAATCGTTCGAGAAAACCGGCGTTTTTTATGTAGACATTTCAAAAGTTAACTTTTTTGATATATTTTATCTAAGACTTTTATCATAATATTTAAAGAAGTAGAAGATATTAAAACGCTGATAAGGATAAAGTATGAATATTGGACTTTAAAGTCCGTTTATTTTATTATGTCTACATTTAAGTTGCATAACATTAACTTGAATACTATATGCATAACCTAAAAGTTTTTGACCCAAGTTCCGCGGAAAGTGTCATTTATCTATCCCCGCTCACTACCTTACTGACTACTTACCTATTATATGATTTATATGACAGATGGTGCAGTAAACCAAGGGTCGCCAAGGTTTTCGCAGTTTGGAGACTACTGTTTTAAACAAGCTTGCATAATACAATGATGATGATGTGTGCTGTTCTTTCCTGTTTTATGTTTCTTTTTGTACATAAAGTGTTTTTCCTACTACTAATACACTCTATCTCTTATTTACCATGGCGGGATTCCACTTGAGACGGTCATTAGGCGTAAACAATACGAGTAGTGACAACAAAAGATATCCGACAAACTATTTTTGCGGCGTCGTGTCTTACATGTAACTGTCCAGTTTTGATCCTTTTGTGTTATTATTTGACCATACGCTGGCTTTGAAGAGCAGACCTCGTAAAGCAGTGTTAAACAATAGATCAACATTATGGTTCTCTTAGTGCAGTTTCAAGTGGAGTAAATGAAATAGAGTATAACAATCCAGATCTAAATCGACGTAAACGACCGCCGTCCATAAGGATAATTTCAATGGGTACATTTTGCCACGCCGGGACCTTAGTCTATGAATTATGAAGTTGTGTTACTGATTGCAATAATATTGTCGTGCCTTATTGTTTGAACCGGCTAGATGGTATGATTCACAACCGTTGCAAGTTTCAGATAAGAATGCAGCAAATAGGGCGTTGCGAGCTAACAATCAGGCTCGAGAACATTATGCGCTTGACACAATTCCTGGCTGTGGGTTCCCATTGCTATCAAGCTTAGCCGAGTCAGTTCCTAGGCTTTAGACTAACAGGGATGGGCAAACTTTCTTCATGGAGGGCCAAAAAATTTAAGAAATTTAAGAGGAGGATTGCAGCAAAAATGCACTGTTATTTGAAACCGTTAATTAAGCATATCAAATAAAAGTATAACTATTTTTTGTTTGAAATCGCTTAATCGTATATAATTATAAACATTATACACTTGCGTTTTGCTTTATATGGCTGGACCGTCAAAATATAATGATCGCGGGCTATATATAGGTACTAATTATTTAGAAGGACCGGCGGCGGGTCGTATAAAATCCTTTCACGGGCCGGAGCTGGGGGCCTACCGCGAACCACGTTCGATGTGTTGCCTCTCTGTCGCACTTGTAAGTTCGTACGCAAGTGTGACAGGGAGGCATCACGTCGAACGTGGTTCGCGGTAGGCCCCCTGGCCATACTTTGCCTACCATTGCTTTCACGCTAACTTAACCTAATAGTGAATTCGAGAATTTCAAGACCCTTAACTTTTCTTTTTAGACGCATGGATATTCGAATTGTCTTCCACTATCTCTGACAGAGGCATTTAGTATGTAAAGATTTAGGGGTGATTCAGTCCATCGCATAGGGGAGCATCCGCTGGGCTGGGTCGTGTACAACTCACTGAAGTGAGATGCCTAACACCTATATGTAATTAAAGAACGCACTTGTTCGACTAAGCGATCAACTTGTATAAGCGCTTGGAATATCTTCCTGAAATATTATGCGGGAACGCGCACATATGGCCACAGTGATGTTGAATGTTTAGCTTAATAAGGAGATGTTTATAGGTCCGTTGCCCGTTGACTTCAATTTAAAAGTCATTGTTTTTAGGTTGACAGTAAATTCGCGATGCCGTTATTCAGACGTTGAACTACGATTGTTTCAAAATCAACGAGCTAGACACCTAAAAACATTAATCAACATATCCGTGTTGTGTTTGGGAGTGTGAACACTCTGTGAAACATAAGACGTTTATTTATCCGTCGATATTTAAAAAAAACATCGACAAGAAATCAGCCAAACTATGGACAGAAATCTCATGAATCTGCTATTCGGACTTTTCGTCGTCTCGTGTGTAGAGACGAGTATGATAGGTACCTATGAGATTATAGACTATAAAGAGAGCTGTCAAGTATATACTCGTACATTCCTAAATGGTTTTCTGATCCGTGGAAGAAAAACAAGCGCGAGTTTGGAGGTTTTTATCCGTTTACTCCACATGCTATTATAAAATTGGATGTAAGTATTTAGTTCAATAGAATTCAATCAATAGATTGGCGTCGCATTTGTAATAAAAACAAAGTAAATACATACCTCCATAGTACCTATTACACAAGAAAGAACCTGACGTTTATTAGTTTTATTACCGTCTCTACAGTTGACGAGGTCAGAGAGTAACATCATAAAACTTATTAGACATAAGCTAAGCCTTTAGATCAGATGCAACATCCACGTACCTACCTACCCGTAGCATACGATATATTTTTATTTAAACATAATATTGTAATCTAACAACTAGTCTATCGCGACATAATTTTTGAATACGTTGTTCAAACGATATTCAATCGCTTAATTTCACTAAGTCAGTTGTGCAACGCGTGTGGCAACCGTCCATCGGGACCAATTCTGTAAGTGACGTTAACCATCTGAATAAACGTAATTGAACAATTTCTATCAACCCATTGCCCTTATCTACTTGCTACTTGTGTGAATTGGTACCACAGCTGCCGCTAATCATTTTTATGAGACTCTTAAATTCAATATTCTACGATGTTAAACAAGATGTTGCAAGCTCTAATAGAAGAGTGGTTTGAGGACGTACTTAATTGTACGAGTACAATGTTTAATGGTTATTTACTCGTGTTCGTAACAGTGTGTGCAAAATTGTTACATGAAACCACATCATGAAAGTTCACAATACATGTTTTAAATTAAAATATACTTGTTTGAACGGTGTTAAAACTCAATATATGGCATATTATTGTTTCAACTAACGCAAGAACTATTCATTGCAAAAAATAGGGCATTCTAAAATTAATACATGAGATGGATGTACAAAGTAATTATGGTAATAAGCTGCCAAAACTAGGCTTAGTTTTATTTTTGGCAGCTATAAACATAAGTCGACGTAAATTTTCATGCACTTATAGCCTCGCGTAGCAAACATGCACTTCATTCACAAAAAAACGTTTGTTTACCAATCTGTTTGTGTGTTTCCTCGAGCACCGGACATAGCTTCACCTTATTTACGACGATCACCAACGTAAACTGCATTGTCTCACACCACACACTCGGCTGCGTAACTTTCTCACATTTCCACTACGTTTGAAGAGATGCATCGTACGCAGCGTGCACTCGTCTGCACTGTCAGTTTAAAACTAACCCGGATTAACATAATTGGTCACAATTGGTTCAATTTGGGAGCCATGTTGAATTTTAGTATGAACATTGATGGTGACACAGTATAGTATAGGGACAATGATAGTAATCTTCCCAAGTATTTAGGATCAGCATTTGACTTTCAAATCTAGGCTGCGATGCAACGGTTGCTCGTCCCAACTGATCCCGGATAATTTGGCTAGCGGTACCGATGTAACGTGTATCGTACCTTTTTTTTGCACGGATATGTTTGAACTTTAGTTAGAATATAGACTACTTTATAGAAATCTCCTTTGATTATGACGGGCGTTCAGTCATTAGAGTATTATTATTAGCCGACAAACAAAGCTAAATTGTAAATGTGCGCCTCCCGCGTCAATTGGGAGCGCAACGGGAGACTCGTGGACGGAAATAACACAATAATCGCTATTTCAAGGAAGAGCAGGGATAGGATATGTTCGCATTAGCGAAATGTTTACGGTTCGAAGGACCGGCTGTTTTTAATCCGTGGTTGAGTAATTTCTGATCTTGATTACTACGTCATCGCAAGGAAGATAAATGAGAATGCAGCACTATAATTGTTATTTAAGGTATTTCATGCTTGCAGGGATAGGATTTGCTTGAACCTACCACCGAAATGGCACGCATGAGAATGTAACAAAATAACATGACTTCAAGGACTTCAATCACGACTACAAGGCTAGATATCTTACGTTTTATGTTCTTTGTTAATTTCTGTTAAAAAGCTTTTAAATGCTGGTTAGTATAGTTTTCTTTACTTATCGATACAGTCTTTATACGTACAAATGGGGTCACGTTGACGAATTCGCGCTCATATAATAAAAGTGCGAATCGTTTCGTGGGTTACTGAAGAACAGGAAAGTAACAACTGTGTAGAGAGTCTATCTCTATTTAAATACGAGTACAAGGGAAGTTTTGATAAACATTCGTGGCGTGGCCAATAGTAGTATTAGGATGCTGGCTTAAATAAGCTGACAGCATTAAATCTATTGAATTGACTATAATTTTGAATCAACTCTAAAATTGAGCTTCGGAAAACACGCACGAATTAGTATTACCTACCATTAATCATTACTATAATTCCGATTAAACAATATACCCATATACGGTCATATGCGAACGATTTCGCGTATAGCAACTGGCTTTTATAGACTAAAATATTGACGCATATTAGCGGTGTTATTTAATACAGTGAGTGGATTTACATTATAATCGGAGCTAACGTGCCAGCGTGCGGCGATGTTGTCGCAGTAATAGAGACCGATCCAAAAATACTTACATAGCAACTCTAGCGCGAGCTTCTGATTTATGTGAGGGCTAAATATTGCCTTTTGAATTTACACGTCAATGTAATGCATTCTAGTCGTCGTCGGACTCGGACGTGAACCCTTACTTTCTTAGATAATTTCAGTCATTAATGTTTGAAAAGATAGTGTGGCGACGCATTTAGTTTTAACAGGGAAACAGCCGTGATTCAGCTCAGCACTCAGCAGTCATCTATCATCGTGATGCAGTATCTATCATTTTTTACCAGATATGACTGAAAATATTCGCGCGTCAGCATTGTATGCATTGGTCTCCAGTTGAAGACGTGATCGTTTACCGGAGACCAAGGCGTAATCATTGTTTATCCGGATGCTAAAATGACAGTATTTACTATTTAGTATTTACCCATTAACCCAATTAGTCCGACGAAACATTGTCATTTTAATACAAAATTGACATGCGTAGTAAATTGGCTACTCAAACTGTTTTTTAACCATGATATACAGCTACGAGCTTTTATTATTTATACTGGTATATGTGATCAAAGTTCTGACAACTAATTACTCATTTCATAGAAAAATGTTAAAATAAGTAGGATATCTAAAAGGACAATCTAGGGGTGGTTGCACCCGCTATTCCATGTAACCAACTAGGTGTAAAACATTTATCCCTGTCCGCCCCATCATTTGCTCAATAAATCGGTGCAACGCATGTCCTTATTAACAATTATGAACAAACGGGTGTAATATCAATGAATGTAGCCAACTAGCCACTAGTCTTGTATTTTTGTCATTTGATTTTGAGCATTAAAAGAAGTATTTGAGGTGGTTTTTTGGGTGTGTTGTGTGGTATATACTTACATTTGATGAGTACGACGGAGTCGTGGGGCTCGCATTGCACCTGGGTGGCGTTCATGGCGAGCAGCCCGCCGCTCGCCCCGCCACCCGCCACGCTCGCTTCTCTAGACATAACAAAAAGCATATTAGAGTCAATTGTATGAAGTCAATAATGTCATTTCATAATTCTTAATTGTTATTAAAATCACGATGGTGCTACGGTTACAGAACTGTATGCTATCTCTATATGTAACCATACGTTGGTAATTCGGTATGTTTTTTTTAATCCTAGGAACAGTTCATAATTGACAGGTAGACTCCGACCACGTTAACTTTGTACTGATTAAGGCAGTAACAATGCATACATAACCCATAGAACTGCCATACTTAACGAAGCATTTAACAGGAAAACTAAGTTTGGTCCGACTCTAATAATGGGCCGGACTAGGTTAGATATGCTCCCTAAGTCCCCATACCGTCGTCGTATAAAGACCACCAGACACTGGCGTCTTTTGAGCGTCGGCATCTAGTCATCGCGATGGAAAATAGCGTCTTTGCGATGTTGTGCCAATTTTGCGTGGAGTGCAAGCCATAGATTTCACTAGACGCCGACGCTCAGGAGACGCTAGTGTGGGGTGACCCTTAGAGCTGCAGGCGCCTAATTCACTAACTTGACAATTGACACCTGAGACTCACAATTTCCTGTACATTTCTGGGTCGGTAAGTATCGACGGTACGTTGTGGCAATATTTACTTGTTAAACCAGCAGTGTACGATTAATTTTCATTGTCAGGCGACCATTGTCAACGTGGTGAAACGGGAGCCAGAACTAACTAAATTACAATTGTAATGCATACCTGCATTCTTACCTATTTCAATAGATTTAGAAATACACACCTATTAAAATAATTACATACATGACAAATATACAGAGCTAAGGACTAGGACCTAACTTATACTCTGTATCTTTAGGCATTTAAATAAAAGTAAACAAAATCTACCCTCAAATGGCTCCTTAAGCGAGGGTAATAGATGAAAATTTTACATGATCAAATAATGCAGGTTAAAGTCAGGTCGTTCAATGACAGATCCAGGCGGTTTTGTATTTGGTTGGTTAACCAATAAATGTTATAACTACCCGAAAATGTGCAAATTGTTTGGTCACGTTTATTTAAATACCTAAACCTACAGTGTACAGAGCTACGCGATATTTTCTAAGCGAAACAATGACCAATATACCTGGATGTAGGTAGGAATGATTCACTATGCATTACGTTACAATTGTAATATTTACTAAACCATAGCAGTGATTGGCAACTATTATTGTTATAGAAAAACTGCAATACGTGAACTGCACCTGCAGCTGTTATTATAGTTGTATTAAGGGACGTGCTCACTGTCAACTAGCTTTTATTACCCGCGGCTTCAACCCTATATATATTACTAGTTTAATTTAAACGCATTCGCACCGCATTACACTTACAAGAAGACGTGTTGTTTTGGTTATGTTCTCCGGTGGGTACTGAATAGGTACACTATACACTTAAGTATGTATCTGTCTTTAGTATTATTATAGCAATTTCATTTAACAAAAATCTAGCCAAATATACTAAGTATCTCTTCAGGTAGATAGATAGGTAGTACTCCTATATAGATAGTAGGTAGTAGTACGTATTCATCGTGCATCGTGGAAATAAATCTACTTACCCCTTTATTCATAAACGTGTACTAAAGTTACAATGCCGCTGATCATCGTTTGTCCCTTTTCATCATACCAATACGTCCGAAAGGGACAAACGATGATCAGGCGGCTTCGTAACTTTAGTACACGTTTATGAATAAGGGGTAATGATTTATACTACGGTGATTTATCTCATTTGTAGTTATTTGTGGTGAACTGATAGGTTATTGGTCATTGCTCTTCATTGCTCTGTTCCTTCAGAACGTAAATTGGCAAGAAGTGAAAACAAACGCCGGCGGCTGGCTGGACAAAATGAGATTAGGACTCGCGCCAAATTAAGGGCAATGATTTTCTTTACTGTTACTTTCGCGTGAATCATGTTGAAACGTCTCGTCTAAACTAAAGCTACTCTAATTACGTACTGCATATGTGAAGAATTATTACATACTTACATATTCCATAGCAAATTCCGCGATGATGATGGTGTGATTTCCGACATAAAACTATTTTATGTCCTCCGAGCACTCTTATAATGATTGCGAATATTACGATTGAATCAAATAATCAGACCTTAAATTTCGCACTATTCAAATTAGTGTTTCTAAAGATGCAGAGTTACTGAATAATCTCTTAGTTTTATAACATAAAAAATCACTGTAATTGGGGAATTTAGGGTGCTTGGTCTACATGGCTGCATTGCAACGACACTGGTACAAAGACGATATCATTGACAAATGATACTAAGAACCCTACATCTTACTGTCCAAAGGTTTCAGCCATCCCATAGCTAGGTATTAGATAGATAGTAACATAAGACACAGCAAGTGTTCAATTGATCGTGGGAGATTCTTGGTGTGGCCTGCGCACTGATTTGACTTAACGTTCAATGTTGTGTGACTGACGTTACGAGATCCAGTCTGTCGACACATAGGCATATGTCTTGTGTCTTAAAAATTGACTAACATTATTTATTTATTTATTTATTTAATCTTTATTGCACAATACATGAAGGTACAAATGGTGGACTTAATGCCTTAAGGCATTCTCTACCAGTCAACCAATGCACACAACATAACAATGTACTAACATTTCGTTAGTACAGACCTGCTTAAAGGCAGCCCAGGTTTGGCCAGATCTTCGAGTCAGTCATACGAGGATTTAATATGGCTCATAAGAAATAGTAACTTAAAGTATAGATACATTTGGAACACAATTGATTTTGATAGCATGAATAGTCATAAAAATATCGAGACACACGGCAGTGTGTCCAGTCAAGTTCAAAGAAAAAGTAGATAGGTATTTATATGAACCGGTATATTATTACGCGTATATACCAAATTTGATAATATATGAATATACCTATATATAATATATCAAGTATGGTAAACTTGTACTGCTTGTACAGTAGAATTTTCTTTGGTTCTGGATCTGGTTTTGTATTGAGGACTATAAGAAATTTACTAGGAATGTCCAGATAATAGGTAAAGAAATATGGTGTCCAGACAAAGGTGGCATTTTGTTTGCTAAGGTGCTGCAAAGAAATGCGATTCAAAATAGCCCTTATTTATAACGAAGTAGTCGATGAATGTCACATTTTATTGATTACATTTCTAGACCACTTCCATAGTTCTTTTGCTCGATTATGACAGGGGTTGTCAAAGTATGGTACGCAAAACCGCAGGGGTTTGCCAGCGATCGTGAAGGGGTTCGCGACAAACGACAAGTTTACATTAAAGCAACATTGTGCATTGTATCTATAAAACTATCAACACTCATCAATTTCTTCATTATCAATCCTACTATTTGTCAAATACCTATCTAAACGCAAATAATATTAAGTATTGTGTAAGTAGTAAATGACTAATGTGGATTAAATAATTATTTTATCAATTTTATTTTCATTTAATTAAATATATGAAAAGGAAATTCGTATTTTGATTTTATTTTATACATAAGTAGTGAATGACTAATACGGACTGATCATCAATCTTGTACTTATTCTCACTCCCCTTGTTTAGACAACATTTAGGGACCACCTCATTTCAAAGTCAAACCAACTAACCAATCATTACAACCCCTAAAATAGAAATGATAAACCACAACAGTTAAAAGCAGCTGCTGTTCCTTTGAAACAGTTAATTGCCAGCCCATGTGTTTACAGCTTACTTTGCCTTTAAAAAACACTGAGTCAGGCTCTGGTTTCCCAACTATTTTTATCCATTAATTAAGGGTGGAATTAGCTGTGTTGTATGTAATTGTGCTGTAATTCATTTTTAATTCAAGCACAACATTAATAATGTTTTGTATTTTTTTTATTTTTATTTAAACCAATACAAAGAAACTACAAAGGCTTGTGTCAAAATGTGGAGATTTTCACTATTAAAACCAGAAGCAAAGAAAATCCTGACGTACACTACAAGTCTACCAAAATGGACTGTAATGAACCTGTTGTTGAATGTGTTGTACACTCAGCATTAATAGTAGGGGATGAAACTGTTGTAGGTAGTTTCAATCACAGGATATCTTAAGAAACCAGTTGTCATCTGAGCTCGGTATTTGATTTATAACATGGTGACAGCGTTGGGATATGAACCCACACCCTTTCAGCCTGGTGACTAAAATCAAAAGCTTCAAAAGTATCACCCATGCTGGAATTCTTTTTCAAATGGTATCTGTATAAAGATTCAGAAACTGATAATACAGGGGAAAGTCCAAGGTAAACGGAAATGTGGAAGAAGAAGTACCTCGTGGCTCAAAAACCTCAGGCGCTGGTTCAACATGAACACCAGATCGCTGTTTCGAGCTGCAGCATCAAAAGTAAAAAAATAGTCCTAATGATAGCCAACCTCAGGCAGGAGATGGCACCATAGGAAGATGGAGAATTAGTATTTCTACAGTTCTCATTCTCAAGTATCTGTCTCAGTCTACTTGTTCTACAGAACAAACACAAAAGAAACATATAGATTGTGTCATTCACGAAGACACGTGCCTTGACACGTACTGTCATGTTAATAAAGGTAACATTTGACTAAGCTGCATATCATCATGGATGACACAATCTATATCTTTTTATTAATCTATTAGAGATGGTTCATTAATTTTGCGGCATAGTTTGATGCTGTATCTAATTGGATCCATTTTATTCATTATTAAATATGATTTTTATAATCTAAACAGGAAAATCCCTGTTTAAAACTTTTGAGCTAGGACCGTAACAAGGTGTTAAAATGTAGTTCTTATGAACATGGTCAAGCTGGCCGACTATCTAATGAGGCGATGAGAACAGTGTGAAGTCAAGAGGTGAGATAGAAAGAGGTCATCGATAGTATGAAATACATAGCACAAAAAAGAAAGATAGAGAGAGTGGGTCAAACTATGGGTTCAATGACCAATACTCAACAAACAATGGAATAGGTAAATGACAAATGAGAGACAGTAGTTTAATGGGGTCATTCTCACATATTGTATCATAATTGAAGTGAGTATTGAGACTTTACTCACTGGAGAGTTATGAAGTTACGTGATAGCTAAACAGTTGAAATTTTTTAAGATGATGTATTTCTGTTGCCGCTATAACAACAAATACCTAAAAGTACAGAACCCTCGGTGGGCGAGTATGACTCTCACTTGTCCGGTTTTTTATAGAACTTTAGTATATATGTATTGTCAACTGAAAATACCTAAGAGATTCCAAGTATGCAAGTATGCACCATAGATATGTGGGTCGAAATTCTTTTCATTGTCTTGTTTTGGACCACTTTGTCACCCTTGCATTTCTGTATTTGACCCATGTAACTAAACAGGCACTAAAAGAATTTACTTATCTTCGGAATACAAGTACCTATAATAGGAACTTTATTAAATGCAGCACAAAATTTCTTTAGCCAGTTTCACATTAACTCAATAGCTATTATAAACGAAAGTGTTGTTTACAGGTTTAAGATATGATCTAATGTAAATATTTAATATAGTAAACATCAATAAGTTTTTCATTTCTTACCACATCTTTGTTTTTATTACCTTACTAATTGTATTATCTACAATGAAGACAATGATAACAAGAAGCATTTTAAAAGTTAAATCATAGAAAATGGATTGATTTGGAGTTACATAACTTAGGGTTGCAGAGGAGGCAAAATGCCACTGGTGTCCGTTCCGGGAGTCTCTGACCACAGTAGCAACATATAATATTAAAAAAAAAGCACAGTATTCTTTCAGATATATTTGTCATGGGAGTCAGTTGAAAGTTGTTCCACTACAGTGCCAGGAACTTGTTATTTTACTGTTTTAGTTTTTAAAGTTTGTTTGTTGTTATAAAGCCTACCTAAAGTCAGCCTCCCCTCTTATGTCCGCCAGCACAAAAACTATTAAAGTTAGATGGCTGATAGCCATACCCCGGAGTTTATGGTGCAGAAATGTTTGACATTAACCAAAAAAGTAGGCTTACATGCAGCCCATTCATTCACAGTTTATTGTATATTAAAAAAAATTAAAATCTTGTATCAGAATCCCCAGGGTATACTAACACTTTGGGGCAGTTCTGTTCAGTGATTATGATAAAAAAAGTTATATAAGAAACAAGTTAGATTCAGTCTTCTAATCTCCCATTTCAAAATGGAGTAAGTTATAGTAAAGTTATGAGTGTGAAATTCAGTGTTATTATTAATATTCACTTTGCAACAAAAGCTCTTAAAATTGAAATCAAACCCAAAACTCACTAATAATTACACTTCCTTTTGTAACAAATCTATTAACAATTAAATAGTTTGATATTCCCTGTCACTTGATTTATTATCTGCTTTGTCTATAAATTGTATGTTGCAATGGATGCAAGTGGCACCAATCAAACCTTCAACTTATCACTAGAGGCGACATAATTTACTTACTTGCATAAGTAAATGTATTATATTGTTTCAACCATAATAAAAAAATATATCCATTTAATTGATTGGTTTGGTAGTACAAATTAAATATTAGTAACGTAAGCAAGAAGCCCTTGAAAGGGAGTGTTATTTATATATACTTACACTAAGAATACCTATTGTTGTAAAAATCTCACATTAGCAACTGTCTGCTAAAAACTTAACCTACTTTCAGAAGTCGCGAGGAAACAAAAGATTAACCTAAAATCGAAGTTTCTTGGTGTCCCGTTTAGCATAACACAGTTTCTCAAACCTTTCAAGTGTTACATTTAATTTTAACGCCAGGTCAATGCGTGGCCGGAGTTTTAGGTCAGCCACGGTACGATGAACTTAGCGTGGTTCACTACTTACCGTAGAATTCTTATGGTTCCCACAGGAAGGCGTGCATTAGTTAGCTTTATTCGAGTATCGAAAGTTGCCTTTGAGGAAACCGGCAATGAAAACAATCACTGCTTACTCCAACACTAGATCCAACAGTAACAACACTTGTAAAATCCACTAAATTAAAGGCACTGCATATAAAAAATGCAACTAACGAACACCACCGATCATCATAATAACACTACGGTTTCGTCGAAATGTCTGCACTGGTAGTTTGTACAGTTTCTGGAACATCGATAAAAAATGTTCACATGTTTATTTAACAACAAATTAATTACAAATGCACCGCAAAATCCAAAAAACACAAGACGCGCAGCTGACTGTCAGCCTGTCGCCTCTCGCTTGGCTTGAGTTTGACTACGGGTCTGCGGAAGGGTGGGGCGAGGGGCAGCCGGCGCTCCTACCGCGCCCCCTACCGACTGCGCCGTGCAAGTCAATTTCATTGCGTTCATTTTATGACGTTATTCAAAGCCGCGTTCTCTCGATAATAGGTAGGCATGCAAGCGACGTGAACGGGTAGTAAAGTTACAGGTGGTTTTATAATTCTAAAAATTTTTCATCCCTTTTTAATCAGCAATAATTATTAAATTAAATAATCATTTATTTCAGGCATTTACAGCCCATTTGTGTGTTAGTTACATACAAAGTAAAAAATAAGAATTACTTAATGTTAAGACTTACAGCTTATATAAAACCTAACATGCAAAAAACCGGCCAAGAGCATGTCGGGCCACGCTCAGTGTAGGGTTCCGTAGTTACTCTTCCGTCACAATAAGCTAAACTGGAGCTTAAAGTATAGTAAATTGTTAACCAAGGGATGAAACGGTACCTTTCACCCGAGTTAAACAAATAGGCAAATTTGCATAATCAGTACCTAATTAAAGTAAGTCTTTTTACTATGAAGGGAAAACTTTTTGCGATAACTCAAAAACAGCTAAACTGATCATGTCCGCTATAGTTTTCAATTAATGTCTTTCGTAAGCTCTACTTCCACGATTTTTTTCATATTTTTTTGACCTATGGTTCAAAAGTTAGAGGGGGGGACACATTTTTTTTTCTTTCGGAGCGATTATCTCCGAATATATTCACTTTATCAAAAAATGTTTCTTGAAAACCCCTATTCGTTTTGGAAGACCTTTCCAACGATACCCGACACTCCAGGGTTGAAGCGAAAAAAAAATTTCACCCCCACTTTACGTGTAGGGGAGGTACCCTAAAAAAAAAAAATTTAGATTTTATTGTACGACTTTCTCGGCTTTATTGATTTATATATCCATGCCAAATTTCAGCTTTCTAGCACTAACGACCACGTAGCAAAGCCTCGGACAGACAGGCAGACAGACGGACATGGCGAAACTATAAGGGTTCCTAGTTGACTACGGAACCCTAAAAACGAGGTACGTGCACTGCGCTGCGAAATTGTATGGAGAAATTATGAATGAATTCATTGACAAAGTCGCCATGCACTTTTACGAAAACCGGATGAGCTTTATAATTTTAATTAATCACAATTCATAACAACTATCATTTTCGACTAGAATTATGAGTTATAGTCCATGGAATTGGTACATTTTACCTAACATCAAATGAGGTAGTTCTGTTTTTTTAATATGTTGGTAGTGATGAAATGGTAATAACAAATCCAAGTTTTCGACCTCGAAAGCCTTTAGGATCATCCATTAAATTTTAGGACTTTTTCAGTTTTTGTAAAAAAAAATCCACCGAGAACCGGAGTTACGGCAAAAGTCACTATGCACACTTTCAAGAAGATGAAATTTGCAATTAATTGACAATATAGTCTTAATAGTCTTAGTGAGCCAAATAGTTTCTACGGCTTCTCAAAGGTTTACAAAATTTTGACTAACTATAACTGCAAAAACGGTTGTAGGTACCAGCAGTTGTAGTTGCAGGGAAGCAGGACTCAAATTCTCAGCTGTTTGCAACTACTGCAATGGTCAATCCTGCTAATATACCAAACCGGAGATGTGATGGGATGACCGACATTGAAAAACCATTCATTGATGATCCACCATTAGATGACGATTTCGACCTGTGCCTGATGAGGTTGACGAAGAAATGCTACCACATACGCTAGGTGCAAAAGAAGTGCCGTGGATTCAGAGGACAAGCGTGGTCCATCAAAGATATACAAGAGATGCGAGTTATAATAAGTTCCCTCACTGTACAGTATATTATATACACAATGATCCGAAGGGCTTTCGAGGTTGAAAACTTGGATTTGTCATTACTAGTTCATCACTAATTACATATATAAAAAAACAGAACACCTCATTTGATGCAACACCTCTTGCATGCATGGGCAACACCTCTTTTTTGGTACCAGTTCCACGTATTATTAGTCTTGTTATTTTTCACCATTATCTTACAGATTATGAAATTCGCGCCCTTTTTATAATCCAGTGATTTTTTAAACCCTGTAGTACAGGCAGCAATAACTAAGCAGGAAAATGATAAGCACACTCTTATTCACGTAACAAAATTAATGTCGGCAGTGCGTGCGCTATACACACTCGTCGTCCTCGTCGAGAGCCTCTCGCCGAGTCTCGGCATGCACCGCTCCGATCCAATCGGAGAAGCACGAGACGAGACAAGAGGAAGAGCGAGACGAGAATGGAGCAGCATGTACTCAATCGGTCTCGGCCTGTCTCGGGGTCTCTCGACGAGTGTGTACACGTACAGCCCGCATAAAGAATTGTGTTCAGCCTGAACAGTTCGGGTGATTCTGCACCTCACCCACTTATCATCAGCTCCCGACACGGAAATCAATATTATGTACCTATTTAGGTGTCGTATACTTAATCATCAATTCATCACAAGATGAAAGTTCTTTGCTGTAAGATACTTAAGTATGTTGCACTACGTTTGGATGGCTCGGAATCACGCTTCATCAGTTACGTTAAACTCAGCGAGTAATCTTCGAAACCCAACTTTCCTAACGTCGGTAGCAGTAGTGAGCAAGTACTTATACGTAACATAGGTAAGTAATTTACGCCGGTTCTGTAGTTCAGTCGTAGTCGCATTACGAACGACCGCCTTCTCCGATCACCGAAGTGGAGGAACGAGTTGCCTGGAACGCGGTATGCGCGATTGGAAACATAAACAAGCCCGGCCCGGCCCGATGAAAGCACGCGCCGGCAGTTGTTAGCCTTCGTGCCTTCAGAAATCCGCAAACAGATTGCATATTTTCGAAAAAAAGCGCCTTTTCGCACGGCTCACTTTCGGACAATTTTCGAGAAAGTAATCCTTCATTGGCTATCTATCAAGGGCCCCATAATTTCTCCATTTCATTACCCTTCTGTAGCTCCCTGTAATTACTAGCAGTTTACCGGCAGATGAGTTAATGTTTGAAATTCTGGGTTGTTTGTAGCTTGTAGGCTTGCGGGGAAAGTGAAGTGTTAATGTGACAACTTGATAATAGAGTTTCGTTCCTTTCCGAGTGCGAACCGGGAAGGAATACCGTGAACTGAGACCTCGCTAAATAGCCTGCCTGAAGTGTAATTGCCTGTCTAAGAGCATTATATTGTAGGACTACCTGCCTGATTATTAGGTAGGTGTTAAGTTCTTATAAGAGCTTACTGTATTGTTTTGGCTGGTTCTTGCTCAGTGTCATGGAACATCTGCTCCCGTTTTTACACAGTAACACTATACTTCACCCCAATTCATGGAACGGAAGTTGGGTGCGGGTGCGTTTTGGGCGCGTCCTTGAGAGCGATTCGTGGATTGGGACCGGATATTTCTATTCGCCTGTTTTATTTTCGAGCGCGATAGATAATGTATAAATGTAAGTTTTGTGTTTTAGTTGCAGACTATGACTCTCATATAATATACCTATATATTTGTATATGTACTAAGTATATAAAAACTTATTTTCACGTCAGCAGCTGGTACAAGGGTAATTTGCTGCTTAAAAACAGTAAGCAAAATCGCATTTTGCTAACAGAGTGAGACAAAATAACATTCAAGTGACCTTATATTCGAATGACATTTCAACGAGATCAAAGTTATTTACATCTTGTGCGCTTTTGAGTCCCTCTGCGCTCAAGAAACTTTCGCTTGCTCAAAATAAGCACTCGAAGAAATATCAAACTTTGCTCTTGTTGTACAAATAACTATTTTTTTAAAAGTGCAACAGTACATACCTACTCGTAATTAATTACCTATTCGTTTTGTAAGTATGTTAAGACGTTTATAACAAAGAAAGTGTTTACACTATTGTATTGCGTGATTGATCAGTGGAAGTGGATGAATGCATAATTCACTCTCCACAGAGGTAGCTAGGCAGGTACTCGTACTTAACCATCAACCTGTCGAACCTATAATAAAACCTCTTTAGTTCGTTACTTCTATTCAAAAGTTTCGAGCTCGTGAGTGACGTTTCTACAACAGTTCTACGCCATTTCTATTGTTTAAAATTAAATAGTGAATACAAGAGGAAGCTCAGGATCAGCAGGAAGAGCATAAAGAAATAACTTAATATTTCGTTAGATATGACCGTGGTGCTCAATCCGCGTTATGCAAGCATGAACACAGAAGTTCTGTTTACATACCTATAGCCCAGTCATGTTATGAGAGGAAGCCTTTGCTCTTGGATTTCGTGTATGGACACAAATAAGTCTTGTGTGTGGAAATTGTATATTATATGAACTGATATGTTGAAACGTATTTGAAACGCTACGTTTATATTTAAAAAATCTAAGAATCAACCAATTTCCGGTATTAAGTTTTAGCGTGGTTTTAGCCATTACTGTATACGGGTAAAAAGAAGTAAGTATCGTCATTCGCATGACAAAAAAAAAACAACTCTTAAGCTTACCTAGTGTCGTAAATTGTATAAGGTGGTTAACCAGCTAGCATTATAGAATTTGCGGCACTGTTATACCTAGACCAGGTAGGTACCCTAGTTACGTTCCTCTGTAACAATACAAACGGATATCCTTTCCATTTCGAAGCTTATACGGCCCAAGGATAAATGCTATTTGAATAAGTTATAGTTTATTTTTAGGATATGATTTAAAGGGGCCGATGTTGTCGAATTAAGTAAGCAGGTATATGCCATTGAAAGTGAGATAATAAAATTGTTATTAGATAATGACTTACCACGTGAATCGTCCGACTCAGTTCACAAAAAGAAGAATATGATATAGAAATATAGAAAAGAGCAAGAAAGTAGGCAAGGCATCATACTTGGAATCCTCTTGTTTAATTTGCCTATGTCAAATACAGCACCACTTTTTTTTGTGGGTATTTATATATTTTTTGGGTCTTACTCACGAGGATGCAGATAGCATTGCAGCAGAAATTTCTGCAAAGCACAAATATGTAGTATCTAAAATATTGTCGAGTGTTTCACGTTTTATTCGCGTCTTGAATACATCATGTGAATCATGTCCTATACGCGCGATTCAAGTGAGACAGGAATGCCACCAAAGGGAGTATAGTAGACGCGTAGGTACCTATTTATACGTTACAACTGTCGTTCGCGTGCTCGACGTGCCTGCTCAAAATATCGTGCGTGCGACGTCCTGTCGACTTCCGTCGATTCAACTCAAGCTCTGCTGGATCACATTGTTACACGACATACGGCATTTTTCAAGGCCCAATACCAGATATGAAGAAATGATGAAAAACCATAAATCATGGGTTAATTTCCCGCTTTTACCAGAAATTTGTGACAACTGAAAGGTAACAGCTGGGATTTTTTTGCATCTGTTAAGTACTTACCACTGGGAACACTGAGAATGGAAAATCCCGCACGTATCACCAAATTATCTAGGTATCTAAATAAAGAGTGTCTTAAATTTTTGCTGTAGGCAATAATAATAAGTCGACAGGTGATTGAGTTAACTATGAATCAGGCATGAATAATATGAATTAGTTCGAAGAGAGACTTAAAATCATATATTTTTAGGGTTCCCGGTTGGTGAAGGGTAAGATAGATCACCAGTTCCTCGCTACATGAAGTTTACCTGCATTTTGACGGAACTACACGTTACGCTACGATATAAGAGACTGAGAACGAACCTTGGAATCAGAGGTAAGAAACATTAATTATACTTATACTCGTATCATCACATGCTGGTCACACTGACCAACCCCTAGGCGGTTTTCTGTGGCTGGTCATGAACTGATCTAAGGAGAGGTAAGTAGGTATTCCTCTATTGTTATGTATGTTTAATGGACTTTTTATTAGACGTAACGACAGTCATTGGATAATATTTGAATACGATTCGTTGTAAGATGGAAACCCGCATACCTACTACTTATAATATATTTTTTCTGCGCACTTACATAAGTTTTTTATGTGATCATTGTCCCAAGTTTTTCGACAATGCCCAAGGACTACAGAATTATCAGATTGACCGACAGCACCGACACGTCGAGGGCAGGCGGTACTTTTTGAACTTGACAAGTTTTTTATAAAAAGAAGCCACTCGAAAGAGATGAAAATTACGTTAAACGGGTTTTTACTACCTACCATCTCTTTTTGAGGACAGAACGGGTTTTGAGGACTGCTGAGACTGAATTATAAATTTATAATTAGGTATCACAATTCTGTTTTAATTCATTAAATATGCCTTGATTAAAAAACGCCGTGTGCGAAAACAGAAAACGTATTCATCGTTACCGAATATACAGATGCTGAAAAGCGAAAAAAGGTCAGGAGTCCTTACACCGCTGAAGACCTGATAAGTACTAATGCGTTAATGTATCACGTTCTCATTGGTGAATAGAATCCCTGACATGCAATGGCTCATGCAGTCCTCACCCTAAATAAACCGATGACACAACCTTTATAACTTTGCAAAGGAAGAAGACAATGAATCGTAAACACCTGCATTTTGCAGTGCACTGAATGGATTTCCTCGTAGACGATGCTGCAATACTGCGTGGGTGAGCTGTAGGCTAATAGGCCAAAGGAATAAGTGAACATGATACTTACAGTTGTAAACTGTTGGGTTGATTACTTGTTATTTGTCAATTTAAGTGCCTAGGTAAAGTTTCATTTACCTACGCATTATTGTGTAAGGTTTCAAGACTGCTACTTCCTTCTTTCAATCTTAGCTCTTTTTAGATTGTACCCATGAGCCCATATATCTACTTCCCATCAAGAGTTCATAGCATATCCCAAAAGTTTGGCATAGGCATAGGCATCCCCTGATCAAAAGTAGAGACTGCAGTCATAGAGAACACCGAGATCGACTGTTTAATATAGTTACTTTCCAAACCACACAAAGCAGGTGTGATTTTGTTTAATGTTAATTAGGCATTCGAGGTATAATTTTAGAGGTAAACAAATTCTGAACGTACCTACCAAAGTCAGCTCATTTGAGTTGAAGGTGCACATTCATTAAAAATTGTTACATAACGCAATATTATAGTAAGATGAGAATTGCGCATTGATTTACAGATATTTTGCAACAAAGATGCAGCAATGACTTGTTCAAAGTGCGTTGAACTGTGCTCTTCTTTATCTCTGAATATTATCTAACGCGTTTAAATCGATATCTTTAGAAAAACGATCTAACGCTAGTTATATCATAAATTTCAATAAACGATTAAGCACACAGTAATTGGGCAGTTTAAATTACGGAGCATTGCATAACTTTGTTCTAATACAAAAGGGTGTAAGTACTTCATACTTAGTACCATATAAACCCCTTGCGGTTACAAGAACACATCAAACCCGCCTACGGTATCGAGACCCATAAAATTACCCATATAATCTTAATACTTATAAATAACGGTTTATAGTGATTTTCAATTAATTTAACAAAATTATGGAACTTAAATTATATCTACAGGTGGTTATACTGTTCGTTTTGTTTCTAATCTATTAGCAGTATGTATGAATGTCTATTTGCATCAAAATGATTTAAATTATAAGTAAGTTTAATAATGTTTGATTTTCTTTCTCCTTTTACATTTTAAATAAGTAAAGATCAATACGGATAAGTGTGTTACGGGGTAGGTGTAACTGGCCTTTATATTAGGGCTTGTTTATACATTGATTAGTACATATTTAGTGCGAGTACCTACATACATTTGCCACTAATCACAAGTAGCAAATGTATAAACTCGCAATAAACACTAATCAATGTGTAAACAGTCCCAAATGTAAAGGCAAGTTACACTTACCTTGTAGCGTCACTTCGTTCTTAATTAGTAAGCAAATAGGTAAGGGCAATTTGTTGTTTATCATAATGACACTATTTAACCCGACTACAGCCAAACCAGAAGGATGGGTTATGCTTTTAACAGTCAGCGTATGCATTTATGGTTTATATATGTTGGTGTCGAGTGATATTGAATTTTATTACATTCTTCGTAAAAATAATCATTTTTGTTTTGGAAAGCATCTTAAACACGCACATATAAAAACTCTTATTTTTACAAAAGTGTATTTTTAAATTGTATTTAATTACACCGTCCAGTAAGCTCTCACGGAAGGGAACAAAAGACGAACGAAATAAAAACACACTCACTGGAGAGGTAGAGCGTTGACCTCCGCCCCTGGTCGCGTTTGATAAGCCGGTTAATGGGCCGTGCTGCTAACAATGACTTCCATTGATACACGCTACTATATAAATTTTGTGCCATTGATACGCCATTCATCTGATAAAATACTCTTTTCATTGGTTCACTGATTTTGCCGTACTACCTACCTGACATATTATACCAACGGGTTCGGCATTTATACATATATCTTGATCTTTTTCATAAGGAATGCTGATAAAGTGCTAATTAGGTTATATAGGCGGTTTTCAGAATGGCGATGGCAGCCGTATCCTGGTAAAAATCCCGCAGATTTTTTTTTTTAATAAGGTCCATTCTACACAAGATTTATTTTTGTGTCATTTTATAAATCTTCTATAAGTTTAATAGTTGCTGTTTTGAAAACTATAAAATAAGCTAACCCATAAAATATTTATTTATGAGTTTGTCTGGTCAGGCTTATTATAGATACCAAGTGACATTATTGTAAGCTGTTATACAGCGAAGTAAAGAATTAAAGATACTGCAATGCTAAGCCGATAGTTAATCATGTTTGCTAATTTCGCTGCGTAAGAGTAATAAGAATGTGAAATAATGTTTTTGCGTATCATGCTCGTTTAGATGTTTGCATGGAATTACGAAATGTTCATTGTTTCAATGTTAACAAACTCAGAGTTTAGAAATCCGGCCAGCACTCCCGTGAGAGTCGTGCGAATTATAATCCGTCTCATTAGCTACAAAATGTCCGCTTTCTTTCTATACAGTCTGCGTCAAATTTACTTTTACCCTTGTGCACTTTATTCCATTGTAATAAGGCGAAAACTGTATACTTACGAATCTGTGACGTTGATCGTACGTAAAAAGAGGCGGCGATTGAAAGTTCATCGAGCATCAAGTACAATAGCGGACAACGATGACACCGTCTTATCGACCATCGAGAGCCGAGTCACTGCCCATACAATCCTCTTAATTACAATAATTTCCGTACTAAACCCATCCAAAGTGAAAGTATTCTGGTTCCGATGGTCACACGCTTGGCAAGTTCAATGGCTTGATTAAGAGCTATTAAAAATGTGTAATATTTGTAATAGCTTTTGCTTTCGTTCGGAATAGCGGAGGCGAGGTGGTCTGGTCTGTGTCGTAATCCGCATAATCGTGCGCTGGCCGGTGCTTGTAGACTTCCTTCGAGTACGTTACTGTTACTGTACAAAGCTCAGTCTCCGCCCTCGGCAGATCGTGTCGCCTATGGATGATGAATTCCTGTGATTTATGCTTAAATACTACTTAGTTGAACACTTATCTGACATATACAGATCCCGCACGTAGGTACATAACCTTAGGTAGATCATATTTTTATCTGTAACTGGAACATATCTCCACACTCCTTAGTATGTTTCATTATGTTTTCAAGAGTTTAAACTCGCTTTTCATTTTAATTGACGTGTAGGACAAAGTTCTATTAATCCAAAAACCTGTTTAATTTTCCTTTGTTCTGTGTCTACAGTTTTTTTTCGAATGCATCCTGTAAATATACCTCAGAACAGAACCTACAGAATATATACAGATATACAAGTATTCGAAAAAGAAAATGATTAAGAACGAGAATCAGTCCAAAGTGCTAGTTTACGTTAGTAACAATAATACCCTGTAGAGCCGAGGACTCGAGGATAAAATGTTCGGATATGATCAATTCAAAGCTTTACATATTAAAGGTTCATTATTTTGCAAACATAATGCAGTGAATGGCAGGTCTTAAGTGAATGTAATGTCGATAAGTGAAATCATACTTATCATGTTTTATTTTTATAAACATAACATTTAACTCCTTTTAATTCTATGAATTATAATTTATAGTTTGCAGTCGCGGTCTAGTTGTTAATTATCTCCGCGCGGCATTTCTTATTAAGGTTTACGTTTAACTATTCAAACTTGTTACTTATCATTATCTTGATGCTTATTTAAGTGCATTTCAAAAGAACTCATAGAAACTTTACTACAAGTAATCTCCATAAGTAATTTCCATCGGCACTCGTACAAAGGAAGGGCTAAAAGGATTCTTGCTCCTCAACTTTATGTCTTTAACCTCCAGAGCTCGGGAGATAAATGGATTTTGAAATAGGAAAAAAAACGCCTTGCCGGGAGAAAGTATAGAAAATTTGAGACGAGATGAGCGAGTGGGAGTAAACGAATGAGTAAACCATTTTAGAAAACGAATGCGTCCATAAATCTTCACCGCACCAAAATACATATATGAGAACTTTATTAGAACAATCGGTAATCAGTGTGTAACGTAACTTTCGTATTACGCAACATCATTTCATTCAATATATTTGACAAATAGTCGTCCGCACCCTGTTTGCGACAATGCTGGTTTTCTGGAACCTCATCATCATATAATAAGTCAATCAATCAACGAGATTATTCTATTACGGCATCTCGCATTCAAATTAGCGGAGCGTGACCAGAGTCTGCTTGGGCAAATACAACAATACACGGCGTTCCTGCAGTGCGGCACTTTCACCGTGGACCTCCGAGCCCCGGGGCTCCGCGCCGCCGCTAGTCGGTGACGATACCGACAGTGCAGTTTCATAAAATTACATACTTTGAGACATACAGTACCGGTACTGTATAATATATCACCTTAATGTCTTAAAGATTATAGTACATTTTTTACATATCGATCGAATCTAGAATGTTTGCCCCACCTGATGTTGATATAGAATGAATTCAAAAAGTAATATATGTATAAACTTTATTATATTTGTACTAATTAAATACTTTATGTTCATAATGATTAATATTAGAATGTGACGCCATTCGGATCCTTTTCTTTCGCATAATTATCGAAATTCATAATGTAATGATAGTCATATTATCAGTAGTCATAACTCTGAAACCGTTAACTTTTCAGGAATTTCCATAGGTTATCCTATGGATAGGTTAGGTTAGGTTTGTTTTATGGCAATCCTTACGCGAAAGCAAAAGTTACGCGTTTTTGAGAAAAACCAAATTATGGCTAACGAAAATGCGGACAAACAATACATTATGACTTAAAACTTTATGGGAAACAATAGAGACCCGACGCCATTTGTCATTAATTCATTACGTATGTTCTAGGTGAGGCTTCTTCTGCGCAATTAGTTGGCAACGTACCTAATATGAAGCCATAAAAGTTTCCTTAATAATTCTTAAGGTAAATTTGGAGATTAAAAGCATAAATTTATTTCCAAAAACTTGTATGCAAAAGGAATCATTCAAAAATATACGACTCTCATAACTTCCAACAAATTAAAGACGCTACATGTTTTATTTTATTGTACATTCGATATGAATCTTCGTAATTCATCGCCCGGCATCAACAAGGTTTCATCTACAAAGCGGCGCCGCCTGAGAATAACTGTTCCATACACCTAAACATCAAACCAAAATTGGGGTACGTCATAAACGAAGGCTTTTTAGTAACCGGTTCTTACTGTTACCAAGTTGGCATAAGCTTACGTGAACGATATAACACTAAGTACCCGCGCACCCACATGCATTCACAGAATTACATGCTAGATAGAGCATTTAAAAACATTTGCCATTCACCACGAATTTGTGGTCCCATACTGATTTAGCGCGAGTCACGAGAAAGATGCCTGCAAGTTGCTATAATTATTACCTACTAATATAGTCTGATTTTGTGTTACGTCCATTGCGGCATTTGAACGGTCGATTATCTAAAATCTAGAGATTTTTTGCAAGGTCTGTAGATGCCATTAAAATCAGACTATAGTTTATTGACTTGTGCAGTTTATGTCTTTTGTTTTAATGTCTTACAATTTGTGACGGTTTGGCTTTAGCGGTAAAAAGTTATTAAAATTTTTAAGTTGTTAAATTCACGATGACAACGATTACGCGCTTCAGCGGCAGAGAAAAACATACAATTGTCGTAGTACTTGTTGTAAATTGGGACAAAATTAGTTTACGCTTGCGGCATGGCACTAAATATTAGATAATATAGTTAGATACTAGCAAAGAGAATTTGAAATAGAGGTGTATTGTTAAAGAAAACTTAGTAGCGACGTAAATTTACTGCCATCTTTCGACACATAATTAATACTTTTAGAACGCCATTTGACTTTGATCCTTATTCTTTCACTGATATTGTGTTCAAATATCAAAAAGTGGGGCCATCTAATAGATCCAAGGCCAAAGGTATAGCAGCGTGGTTTCGAGCGATGGCGCCATAACCTATAGGTATATAGGCCCGGTAAGATGGCGCCACTTTTTGATATTCAACGTATTAGTGAAAGAATAAGTATCAAATGGCGTTCTTAAACTTTTAATTATGTGTCGAAAGATGGCAGTAAATTTACGTAGCTACAAAGTTTTCTTTGACTATACACCTCTATTTCAAATTCTCTTTGGATATAAGAGATTTAATATATTATACCTTGTGATCTAAAGCCTTTATTTCGTTATTCATAAACGTTTGTCAAATCTAACAAACTGTTAATAATGTTTGTTCCTATCCTTACAAAGAGACAAAATTTAACGAAAGTTTTTTTTAAGTAAGAGGTTGCTAAGTTTTATGAGTAGGTAAGGGGGTTAGTATTTGCTTCAAAAAACGCAGTCTTTGGAGAGGTAATCTAGAGTATGTTGTACATTCTTTCGTGTTTTGCTTGTAAATGTGGCTACGTTTTGTATGCCTTGGGCGAGACGCTCCGTTAACCTTGCTATCTTCATTGCATGTCGCATGCTTGGCGACATCACATCACCGTTACATGTGCAACTAGAATCCTTGGATTTCTTGTTGAGTCTGTTGCCCACTGTAAACTAAACACTGAGAGAGATAGAATATAGTATATACAATTTTGGTGTCATTGTTTTTTGGGTATAGAACAGCATATCCTGCCATCACTGGCGTAGAAATATATAAATATGGAATACATTAACAACAAGAATTCAAGTTTGTATTTGTATCTAGTGGGCCGTTGTGAGATCTTCGACTGCAATCTACACAGTAGTGGATTATTTCTAACAAACAAACAAATTTATTTTATATACATACATGCCAGGGGTAATTACCTTTAGCGAACGTAATAGTGGTTTGCAGCTTTCCCGGCGGTACACCGCGCAAAAGGCTTTAATGCATTTTTCTGCACCATAAAATATCATAAATTTAAATTTCTTCGTCATGTCTTGAAACGTCAAACTTAAGTCAATTTCAATTTGTTTACGTCAAATAGGAACACTTATTTCACCTTTTTTTCAATCGAAAGAAATATCTCGGTCAAATTTTGTTATAAAACGCATTGCCATAGAAAGTCGAAGCTTCGTCACAACGTAACAGTCACACGTCGTACCTAAATAAGTTAGTTTGTAAGCACACAAAAGCAAAACACGTAATCTGTTTGTATTAAACTTATTGCGAATAAATAGAACACAGCAAACACAGATCCATTAGGACATAAGTTAGCTAACTCACCCCTACACGGCTCACCGGCCATAGGGACATTTATGTAGTACACAAAGTAGGCAAATAAATGATATTCTGATTCTGATTCTGATTCTGATTCGTACCTATAAAAATAATATAGTGTTGTGTTGTCTCTAGATTGTCGCTTATTGTGTCGTTTTTGTCACCCTTGATATATTCACGAATCGTGAATAATTTCATCGTGCGCGTTAGTCTACCACTGTCTAGACTGAAGAAATATTATTTTAACTTGTTCAATTGATATCAATCCATCTGCGTTTAGCGTTCATTTTTCATGTTAGTATCATATTGACCTGTCGACGCCCCGTTGGATTTATATTCGATCGATCATTGCATACAACGGTATCGGTTTCTTTTATAACACAGCGCAAAGTTTCCGTATGAATCTATCGCATGTTTATCACGATACTTACTAATGTGTATTTATCTTACACTTGGTACATTTTTAAACAAGTGTAAGTTGCCCTGAGGGCCTGAGGGTACGTTTGTAAGAAATCTGAGGGCGTAACCAAGATGTCAATCGTTTGCGTCGTAGAGAACGAAACTCGCACTAATATATGAAGAGTGATAGAGAGACAGCACCGTTACGTTCGCTAAGGCGCTAACGATTGACAACATGGCTAGCCTCAGATCTTCAAAAAAAGTTCATACCCGAAATTGGGACCATCCATAAAATATGTTACACGAATTTAACAATTTTGAGCTACCGTCCTTATTTGGACACTACAAGTCCCAGTTCCATTTATTTTATACCACTTTGACTGGCCTGCCCTACGAGTATATATCACATTCGATATAGGTGCAGAAATGTGGAACGTTTTACGATGCTGAGACGAACAGGCCTTTGTTCAGAGCAGGTCAAGGGAACCGCGATACCGAACCAAAAATATAAATTGGCACGAACCGCTGATATGGCAAGCTTTTGATTTCCTAACCGTACTCGCGAAATGTTTTGTCAAAACAATGGTTCTAAACATGGTCTCTGGGTACGGCTTTAGTTTCGTTTAATTCTTTACTCTGTCGTGAGCTTTTAATTAATTTCCTTTATTCATAAGTATGTAAATAAGTTTTTATTTTATTTTATTTTTATTTAGAATACAAACAGTCACATATACAAAATGGATTTAAAGTGCAATGCAGTGTACTTACTATACTTAAGAATCATAGACCTGGAGGTTTATTATTAAGTACATAATGTTAACATACATACTAACAGCATAAAGAAAATGAAATCATGAGCCATACTTAAATTCTATTTACCAGTCTTCAGAGATAAATCGGTATCTAAACATCACATGAAACTCTTACGTGGAATGTAATAGGGCAGAAAAGAAAACAATAATAATAATAAATAATGAATGTGTCAAATTATATGGATGGTAAGTAGAAGATTGGTAAATACTAAATAGTTTTAATATTCATGTCTGTTTCATTAATTATCAGATAAGCTGTAATTTTTTATTTATTACTATTATCTGGTAGGTATTAGTATTAGGACAACCGGAAAGTTACATTTATTCATTGTATTATATTTTAATTATTTCAAATACCTATTTGAACTAAAACAGTTTACGTATAAGTATCATTTTGAGACTGGAACGAAGTGTGAAAAGGATCAATAGAGTAATTCTTGCGGGCAAAGCTGATGTAAAATAGAGATCTAGGACGTAGGGGGTGGTGCGGACAACTGAAAGTGACTAATTCTAAAAGATTCGGACATTTTATCGCTCCTTTAAGAATTTCAAACAAGAAAATTACATCAAAATAGTGTCTTCGGTTATCAAGGGAAGGAACACAAAAGTGCTTCGCTGCTAACGAAGTACGTTCATAATAATTACCCGTTCTGTAACAGAGTGATTTTAGAAAAATATTTTGGATCCTTTCCAGACGATCAATATGGACTTGGTACTGAGGCGTCCAAACAACAGAACCAAATTCAAGTATACTCCTAAGAAAGGAATAGAATAATAGTTTATAAGTATTGGGGCGCCTGAAGGTCTCTCCGATCCTGAGAATCATCCCCAACTTCTTATAAGCTTGCTTACATATAATTATTATCAATATGTAAATTAAAATTTAATTCTGAGTCTAAAGTAACAGCTAAGTCTCTAATGGAAGATACATATATATTTTTTCCAGCTAAGGTGTAATTTAAGGTGTAAGGAACGGATCATTCTTACGATTAAAGCTGATTATTAAACATTTATCAGTATTCAAGAAAAGATGATTATCTGAACAGTAGAGGAAAAAGTTATCTAAATCATGCTGTAATGCATGGCAATCTGCTTCTGAGGACACAGCTTTGTATATTTTTGTGTTATCTGCATAGACGAGGTGCTCGGAGTTCCGAAAACAGGTTGCTGGTTGCCATGTCATTGACATATAAAATAAACAGTAAAGGAACAAGATGTGATCCTTGGGGTACTTCGGAAGGTATAGGAAGAAAGCAGTTGTAAGTGTTTTGTTTCATTTGACATTGCAAGTTGATCAATCTATATATTTTAGCAATGAAATATCCACTTGAGATCACTTATCAGAACTGGATTTGACAATAATTAAGGGCAAAACTTGAAACTACATATTTACATATATCTATTTTTGAACAAAAAATAATTTTCCAAATCGTACTCCGCACATACCGGAGTTCTGAGGTAACATACAAAAAAAACAGCGGCCAAGTGCGAGTCGGACTCGCCCATGAAGGGTTCCGCACCATTTATGACGTATTAAAAAAAAACTACTTACTAGATCTCGTTCAAACCAATTTTTGGTGGAAGTTTGCATGATAATGGTATATCATATATTTTTTTTAGATTTTTCATTCTGTTATTTTAGAAGTTACAGGGGGGGGACACAATTTTTTTCACTTTGGAAGTGTCTCTCGCGCAAACTATTCAGTTTAGAAAAAAATGATATTAGAAACCTCAATATCATTTTTAAAGACCTATCCATAGATACCCCACACGTATGGGTTTGATGAAAAAATATTTTTTGAGTTTCAGTTCTAAGTAAAATTTATTGTATTTTCTATTTTTGTGTAAAAATCCTAATGCGGTTCATAGAATACATCTACTTACCAAGTTTGAACAGTATAGCTCTTATAGTTTCGGAAAAAAGTGGCGGTGACAGAATCGGGCAGACAGACGGACATGACGAATCTATAAGGGTTCCGTTTTTTGCCATTTGGCTACGGAACCCTAAAAACGGTCAGCATAAAATTTATGTTGACCGTTTTTTTGTGTTACCTCGTATATAACCTCCTCCTTATGTTGAAATCGGTTAAAAAGTGATCGCGTGTAGAAATGATAGAACCTGACCAATAAAACCATTGATCTATGAGTCTTTATCTATGATGACAGATCCATAAATAGTAGATTGTTAACCAAGGGATGAAATGATGCCTTTCACCCGAGTTAAACACACTACTTTTCATTTCGAATACGAGGAGAGTAAAATGCACACCATTTAAAAAAAACACCGCTAAGTATATACTTCAGTAGTATTTCTCGAGGGTACTTTTAATTAACAATTTAGGTAAAAATATCGTTATTAATATATTTGGGGAGTTAATTATTAGAATTGAAATTGTACAATAAATTCATTAAAAACCAAAAATTCAATTGCTCACATTAAAAACCAAAAACACCGCTAAGTATAAACTTCATTAGTATTTCTCGAGGGTACTTTAAATTTTTTATTAATAATTTAGGTAAAAATATCGTTATTAATGGAACAGGGAGTTAATTATCAGAATGGAAATTGTACAACAAATCCATTTAAAATCCAAATGTTACTTACTTATCGTAAAAGAAGAAGAAAACGTATTTAGAAATTACAGTGCTCTGGAGCAGAAACGTATCCATTTCTGCACAATTTTTAGAACAACAACGACCCACTTTCATAGCATGAGAGCATTTCATAGAAATCTTTCTGAAGTATTAGGTTATTTTCTGTCCTTACGCCTACTGCACCTAAAAGCTAATATGCTAGTAGACTTTTTCACTTATGGCACAGAATCCTAGAATAAAGTACTGAAACTGCTGTCTAAAATGAAAATCATTAGGAGGATGATGTACAGCCAGGGCCATTTGTAGATAGATTATTTATACGGCGTATGTTCTCAGTCCCAGTGGCCGAGATTCCCCACGCTGAATGAATACCAATAGCCGAACGAATAAGGAGAGTAACTGTCGCATTCAAATATATTAGCAGTGCTTGCACAGCGCGCTCCAGTTTCTTATATGTGCATGCTAATCAAAAGAAGAACTAATGCGTGTCGTACATGTCACGTGCGCGAGAAATTAGCGATGTTAATAAAATGTAGGGTAATCTTTATAATGGTATACATATAATGTCTTTAATGTACTTTTCATTTCTCATGCTCTGAAAGTGGGCCGTTGTTGTTCTAGAATGAGTGCAGAAAAGGTGCGTTTCTGCTCTAGAGCATTTTACTTTCCAAGTACTTTTTTTTTACGATTAGGAATTAAAATTAGGTTTTAAATGGATTTGTTGTACAATTTCCATTCTGATATTTAACCCCGGGCTATTCCATAAATAACAATAATTTTACCTATATTGTTAATTGAAAGTACTCTCAAGAAATACTATAAAAGTTTAATACTTAATTATGTCTTTTAACGTGTATTTTATTTTATTCCTGTTCGAAATCAAAAGTACATTGTTTAACGCGGGTGAAAGGCATAATTTAAGCCTCGGACTATTGGCCCTCTCACTGCGTTCGAACCTCGACTGAAATGAGTGCCTTTTCATCCCTTGGTTAACAATCTACTATTATTTGGTGTTTTTTTGTTTTTTGGGACAAATACGATTTGAAAACAATTTGATTTTGATAATACCTTCAAGGTAAGACTTTAAAGGAGTAGGTTACTTTGTCAATATAATCACTTTTTATAGGGACAATTGTAAATTAAAGCGCACTATTCACTGACAAACTGTCCTCAGTTTGCATGAAAAAATATGAATACTTACCACTTAAGTTAAGACATACGTCCTATGCCTGAAATTTATTAGTACAAAAAGGACCCGAACCACGAAATCATTAATTAATAAACCATCATATGCTTAAGAGGAAAGGGAACGGCCGTTTTTCCATACAAACGTAGTCCCTATTTTCCTCTCTGAATATTGACATTATGGATTTTTTTTACATAATTTGATGTATAATAGCCATAGCTATTCCTCTACGTTTTGAGTTTATTAGATTTTTTGATTGTTGTAAAAATTAGGAGCGAAAAACAATTTCATACAAATTTATAAATGCTCCTCTTATAATAATTAGAATTTGAAAAAAATCTAAAGTAGGGCATGGCATAGCAGTAGTTGATGGGTGAATCAACTTTTTTTGTTTTGTTATCCTGTCCCGTTGTCCAAGGGACAACAGTGGCACAGTTTGTTTGAAGAGACGTTGTATGCCGTTCTATTAACATGCTTAGTAGGGGGCCCATTATGAACATTGGTTATAACGACCACAAAAACGCAAGTTTGATACATTTAAGTACCATAAAATCAGTATTTCAATGAACTTTTGTCCCCTGGACAACTAATCGTAACCATGGCAACGAGGGACGCTAAAAAGTTGATTCTCCCTGATATACAACCAACTGTGCCAAAATATTTTCCATAATGTTAATATCCACAGAGGAAAATGAGAACTACGTTTGTATGAAAAGGCGATTACGCACGGGTCCTCCCCTTTCGTCTTAATGCCTAGGTCGCTGTAGTAATTATTGTATATCTAAACATTTCACTAGAATCTCGCATTACGTATAAAGCGTTTATACAACTAAAATATCTGTAATTAACAGCACTATTCGTTTTCTCCATTTCTAACGTTTATAAATTTCAAGCCTCAGCATCTGCACGTCAAGTCATCGACCTCACTGTTTTACTTTATGG
Organism: Cydia pomonella; assembly: GCF_033807575.1. Classification (NCBI taxonomy): domain Eukaryota; kingdom Metazoa; phylum Arthropoda; class Insecta; order Lepidoptera; family Tortricidae; genus Cydia; species Cydia pomonella. Next base: position 12,039,642 of record NC_084715.1, read on the forward strand.
ACTTCGTAATTGATTGACCAATAATAATGCATATGTGAAAATGTTCAAGTCGAAACACCAATCGAATCACTGACACATCATTGTAAGTTAGAAATTTTATAGACCATATCGCGATATAACCGCGTCGGCAAATAAAATCGTATTAACGTCTTACTTTTTCAATTTTATTATATCATCAATTTATGTATGTTTAAATCGTACATTGGTTTGATAAATCTGCAAAATAATTAGCGTATGCGGCCTTCAACAGGCTTATATAATAGTATTGCAATGAGGTACAAGAATATACATTTTATACGTAAGAAAAAGCACTCCAGTGAAGAAATAAATCCGCATCAAGAAATAAATCTAGCGTGGTGAGTTCCCATGTAGCACAAACCCTCTTGAATGATAAGAGGAGGGCTATACGTGCCTATACTTCCCAGCAATGGAAAATTTATTGATGAAAAAGTCAAAGAAGGACGACTTTGTTCATCTTGAGAGTCCAGAAAGAGGGGAAGAGGAAATGAATGCCATGTTGAAATGTTCCACCAAGCAGAAACCACCATAGAGTTAACTAAGAACTCTGTTAAGAGTGTAGTAAACAAATCTCTTTATCTGGGTATTTCTTCCCAGGACCTCTTTCCTTTCAAAGACATATGGTCTATTATTTAGAGTAATTCTTGTAGACTATAACAAACTCGTCTCTCCAATACTTATAGGGTTTTTTTAATCCACTGAGCCCTAAAGTATTTATGTATTGCCTTAACCCGTTTGACAGAATATTCATAAGGTACCTTTATCTGAAGAAGGAAGTACTAGGAAAGACTTCGAGGAAATCTCTTTTCTCTTTTATTAGTTAAGTATCACCAATTTACAGAAAAAGAATTCATGGAGGTAACACAGCAGTGTCGCTTTCTCATATGCTTAGAAATCGTATAGGGCCATTGTGCGTAGTGAGGTGCTATTTTTATGATAATTCCGGACTCGAGGGAATATTGTGGAATAATATATATCCACAAGTAATATTACATATTCTGTAAAGGCAAAACTAATAAACTTAACCTTTTAACGAGGACTTAAATATTAACTGAATTTCTGACTATGGTTACATATAATTGGAGTCAACTTCAAAAGTTAAGCACGTCCTTGGAATTAATCAATAAATATTTATAATCAATAATAATCAATAAAGGCGGCCGAGGCCCTCAAAAAGCGCCAATACGGGAGTCTCGACACCAACTACAAATTTGTTGCATTTGGAGTCGAGACTCTTGGTCCTTGGGGCCCCGCAGCACAGGACCTACATATACCGGCATTTGGCAAAACGGCTAGTGGATGGGACCGGGGATAAGAGAGCTGGCAGTTTCCTCGCCCAACGTTTGAGCATAACGATCCAGCGAGGGAAAGCTGCCAGCATCCACGGCACCATGCCACGGGGGCCCATTTTAGATTTAGATTTTTAGTTTTATAGTAGTTTTAGTTTAGTTAATTGTAGTTTCTTTGTATGATTTGAATTATAGCAAGATTTAAAAACAATATATCTATGTTTGTGTAGGTACTTATTGATTTGTATTTATTAAATAATAAATATTTTAGACTTTTTTAAGTTTAGCAATTTAGATTGGATTTATTGGAGACCGGTGGGATAGAAGTAACAGAATAGCCTTCACGGTTCGTAGGTAAAAACTTACAGTTGTAAAACGTACAGTTGCTAAGCGCAAGGATTTTTCTCTGAGGCACAGACTTCTGTCTTTGGAAAGTATGAACAATAATTTGGCTAATTTGTCAATAAGTCGTGATTTTTTTTAATGGTAAGTATTTGATATAGGTACGTGTACGTGTTATTTTTTTAATGGTTAGTATTTGATATAGGTATGTAAAATTATAAAATAGTCATGTCGTGTCTTAAAAACGAAGAAGAGTACTTTTGAGTTATTATTTAATTATTTTTTACTCTTAATAAAAACATATTTTTACAAGCAAACCCTTGAGTGATCACTAGTATATAGAACAAGCATCGATAATTGAGTTTATCGATACAGGAACTCCCTACTTGTCAAACAATTTTGCCCCACGGATTTCTATGTCTGTTACTAAATATTTGTTTCAAATAGTGATGTGTTTTCTTAATCACATTCATTGTAAAGTGGAGTTCAATAGAAAAAACAAATCACGTAAATTTACTTTTATTTCGCACTTAAACCTTTTATTTATATCAATTACTAGTTAAAATATGTTTATACTTAAAAAATTCAATGAAAACAACGATCGTAAAAATTTTAGGTTATACGTCAAATGCTAACAAACTACAAATCTGTCTGTCTGTTTACATTATTTGTCTTTTCTATTGAACTCCACATATTAATTTTAGAAAAGATTTAAATTAAGATTATCCCTTGGACAAAAATATAATGTGGCGCAGCACTAGCAGTACTTACCGTGTATGCGATGTACGTATAGTATGGTAAAGCCTGTCGCCCACTTTCCAGGTCTTGTAATATTGAACCATCTTGACGTCGAAAGTTGCAAACAATGGAAAATAATATGCAAACGGATAGTGATGTACTAGCCAATGCTTATTAACACATACATAGCTAGAGAGTTCGTATGTTTCGTTTCGTTTTGTCACAACAGATTTCCAAAAAGGAGGCAGTTTTGTGATCGATCGTATTGCTTGTGTAACTGTGTGTGTTCTAGATATCTCTTTATTGCCAAATAATAGTATTAATTAATTTTATTTCTTACTCTTATTCTTACCTAGACGAACGTTATTTTGTTTGAAAGTTATGATCTATAAATGTAGCAAACAGATATAAAGTTACATTCTCATTTATAATATTAGTATTTAATTAGATAGGTATAATTGAATAAACTGTATAAGATCCATTAAACCGCGCAAATATTTCTCAAAGGCAGGCGGCGAATGTCTATGAAAATATTGATTAACTACATGAACTACGTATCACCTACTCGTATATCTAGCTATAAATATAAATGGTACGTCACGGATTATCCAATTATTATGTTAGACACACCACACACCACACATGGCTGAAATTATTAAAAAAAATCAAACATAAAAACAGGTGTCATAAATAATGCGAGTAGGTATTATTTATGACACCTGTTTTATTTATTAAAATGGTTATGGGTTTGAAAGAATTATTACTGCGTAAGACTAACCAGCACCTTCAAAATGAAAGAACAGGCTTTGGACCACACCAAGGTCATAGTTCGGACAAAAACCTAGAAAATGACATCTACGATGAGTTGTATAAAAAAGTTCACCCCCGCCATCTTGGATTCTAGAATAATATTCGCCATCTTTGTTTCCAAAATGGTCATCATTTTAGATATCCGCACCTTCGAAAACCTACAACCGACATCTATGAAGACTTCCACGAAAAAGTGCATTGCCGCCATCTTTAAATCCAAAACGGGCATCATGGAAAAGTACAGTGAGATGCAAAATTGCATGGAAAAATTATAAATGCATTGATTGATAAAGTCGCCATGTAATTTTACGGCTGATGACGGCGAATTTTCCGATGGAATTATTATTTTCGGAATTCGCACTCCCGAAAATCTACGTAACGACATCCATAACAACTTTTAAGAAAAATTATATGCCATCTTGGATTCCAAAAAGATCATCATTTTTGAAATCCGTAATTTGTATCAATGGGTAGGTAAATCAAATTTATGTTTTCAGTAACTGCTTCGTAAGTTTTCCAAAGTTTCTCACCATATGTAAGGATTTTCTGGGCATCCACAAGTATTTCAAATCCATAATTAGCCAAATCTGTTCAGTCGTTGTCCAGTTTTAGCAAGATTAGTAAAAACGTAATCTGACTCTTTCACAACGTAGGGAAATTGTTTATAATTTTCTTTTGGCCGGAAATACATTTACATATGCAATTAATATTTAATTGCCATTCTATTAACCATTTAAATAAAATCGTTTGACTATTGATAATACGACACTGGTGAACGGGCAAATTCGAGTATCATAATCAAGATATGCTCGTTATAGGGCATTTAAATTCGTTTTAATAATAAAAAAGTTTAGCATTTAATTGATCCGAAAGTTTCGTTATGCAAGCAAATTTATAACCAAGTCTTACATATAAGCTAACAAATTGTAAATCTGACGAAAGCTATAAAACATCAATGTTTATTACAGGCCTAGAAAATGATGATAAAAGTTGCTCTACAATTGATATAGTGAGCCTATCTTAACGTAAATGGACAGTTGAGATCACTTTATTGTAAAAGCTGTTGAGTGAATTGAAAATAATGGTCTCAGTCACGGCATTCTCGACAATCTTCGAACATTGACTGGATATATGCGGCATTTATACTTACCGTAATTTATGAGAACAAATCCCATGCTTTGGGTAATAAAAATGTAACCAACTAATGTTATGAAAACGTCATAGAATATGCTAACAGTTTAATAAAAAATCACATTTCTAAGTACATCAATTGTTTTTCTCTCCAATAGTGAAAATAACAACATTGAACTTTATATTATACCTACTTAACTATTAATTTGATATGCAAAAATAGATAGTAGATTTATCGCTGTATGGTACTATTATGTATTTAATGGGCATACCAACATGACTGAGGCAATAACTTTCACTAGATCAAATAGTATGAGATTAACTAGGCAAAAAAGTTCGCGAAAGATTTCTTATTGTTGTTCTATATTGCAAAGTCACGTTATTTGGTATAGCTTTGTAGCAAGGTCAGAAAACCGGACAGTATTACAATACATTACTTTCGTACTCGTTGGACGAAAGCGAACGCTGCCTCCTGTTTTGGCGACAACTTTCTGTATAGGCAGTAGGTACGAACCACTTTTTGTCCTTTCCAAAGTAGCAAGTAGATATCTCGATATAGCATCAATCACCCGAAAATGGACAGGTCCACTTTCCACCATGACATAAGCGGCGGTAACCATTGTTACTCAATTAAAGGGAGTGTACGATAAATCTGAGAAATAAGGGGTCTTTAATTAAAGCGTGGGGGTTTTTTATACGCACAATGGAGAGATAAGGGCAATTCTTAAATTAGCTTTCTACTGATTCGTTCAGGAATTTTAATAACCTAGTGAGTGTTTATAACTAAAGACTTTCGTTGCGCCGCAGGTCCGCGGAATCCATTTTAAGTAAGGTATAGCGGGGCAATCCTGACTGCAGAAAAATACAACTAATTGAAATATCTTGCATGTTTTACATTATTAACAACCATGTCCAGATGGCGGAAAAGCTTGTTCATAGTTTCACAATAGACGGGTTTGGTCGACCGAATGCTCTCTGATCTACATGGCTATTTTGTTTTAGAATTTCTTGTGTGCACGTTTGAGTTGGCTCCTCAAATATTTTATAAAAATAGTGGCTTCTAATGTTTTTCTATGTTTTTCGAAGTTGAGTCGTATATTTATAGCCTATTTTATTTTGGCGGTAATTTAAATAACCCCACTAAAATTGCGATGTCGGTTAATTTCGACTTTTTGGTAGTTTCCTAGCTAGTACTCCATATTTTATATAAAATTGAACAAACACTAGTGATGTACACGATTCGAGGTTTTTATCGGTGTAAATACCACATTTAAAAATACTGACCCTGTAAAGATTATTAAGATAGAGAACTATATTTTTATTATATTACGCGTCAAATTTTACATAAAATTATACTGTACTTATAGTACTTATTTTTTTTTATCGCAGATAAAAAGAAAAAATATATATATGTAAACCAGTAGACACATTATCGACTGCTTCTTAATAGACACGAGTCCCATCACTATTTACTATGGATACCAGATGAATTGAATCTACCCCGCTAAAATCTAGTACATCGTTTTTGCAAAAAAATATGTAGCTACATAAATAGACGGATTAAATTTATATCCCATACGCCATGACTAACTACAGGAGCTTAGGTTTAGCAGTGCAAGTTTACTGTAACGAAACTTACTTATTATCAATTTTTGTAATTGTAACTTTTATAATTTACCAGTCGAAATTGCTAGATCGCTACACCTTATTGCTGAATTTTCTGTCAAAATTAGGATGTTGGGTTTTAAAAAACGTCGTACAATCTTATAAAACTTTTTAGAATAATTATTCTGATCTGATCTGATGGGATAAATCTTTTGATCTCAGGCATTTTGCTTTAGGTACCGAAGCTTACACTGAAGTAAAGATACGCCGCAATTGAAAGCATGTAAGTAACATGTACCTTCTTAGAATAGAAATAACCGGCCAAGAGCATGTCGGGCCACGCTCAGTGTAGGGTTCCGTAGTTACTCTTCCGTCACAATAAGCTAAACTGGAGCTTAAAGTATAGTAAATTGTTAACCAAGGGATGAAACGGTACCTTTCACCCGAGTTAAACAAATAGGCAAATTTGCATAATCAGTACCTAATTGAAGTAAGTCTTTTTACTATGAAGGGAAAACTTTTTGCGATAACTCAAAAACAGCTAAACTGATCATGTCCGCTATAGTTTTCATTTAATGTCTTTCTTAAGCTCTACTTCCACGATTTTTTTCATATTTTTTGGACCTATGGTTCAAAAGTTAGAGGGGGGGGGACACATTTTTTTTTTCTTCCGGAGCGATTATCTCCGAATATATTCACTTTATCAAAAAATGTTTCTTGAAAACCCGTATTAGTTTTGAAAGACCTTTCCAACGATACCCCACACTCTAGGGTTGAAGCGAAAAAAAAATTTCACCCCCACTTTACGTGTAGGGGAGGTACTCTAAAAAAAATTAAATTTTTAGATTTTATTGTACGACTTTGTCGGCTTTATTGATTTATATATCCATGCCAAATTTCAGCTTTCTAGCACTAACGACCACGGAGCAAAGCCTCGGACAGACAGACAGACAGACAGACAGACAGACAGACAGACAGACAGACAGACAGACAGACGGACATGGCGAAACTATAAGGGTTCCGTTTTATGCCATTTGGCTACGGAACCCTAAAAATGGTAATGGACTACGTTCTATGGATAGAAGGTTGGATAATGTGGGTGTAAAATTACTATTCTAAGATAATGTTGTCAATTTGTATCGATTTGGAAATGTGTAACCTTGTAGACAGCTAATTGTTATTTAGCGAATACTCACGATCTTGAAACACATTTTTAATGTTGTGATGGATATCTAAAAACTCCGACTACACTTTAAACTAAACTTATTTTGGCGGGAGCAGACCACAACAGGCCGCTATTAGACAAATTAAATTAGCCTGCTGTTTTAAATTCAGGACAACGCGCACGAGCGGCACAAAATACTTTTAGCCTTGACACAATAACATTTATAACTGACGAAGCAATTAATTTAACCGAGGACCGCGAACTGGAAGCTGTACAAGATAGCATCGCGATTGATGACAAATCAAATTGTTCTTTGACAATAGATCGTTCTGTCCACTCAATCCTGGATGATTAATTACCCGTTAAGCCCGATAGAGGTATTTACAGCTGTCTGCAATATAATAGCAGTCAATGTGAAATGAAAATTAAGGGAAAACCATAACTTTAGATCAATGATATTGGAACGTTGTTTGTAATTTAAACTTTAGGTACTTATATAATATTGGATGTAAAAAAACGGCTTATTTACTTCCTAGCCGAAATTCTTATAAAATAAGAAAAATTAATGAAAAATATACAATTGTGTATAATTGTATACTTTCAATCTAAGCTTTACATGTACACCCATCGCACCCAGACAATAAGAAACTTTTCTATACCTACACCGACTCGCTGACGACTGTGCTATGGTCCACCATTCGGACTTTGATGCTGATTTTTGCCCTACTACTTGCTTTATTAATTATTTGCTTGTTTAAGGCTCTAGTGATAGTGTTGTGCAAAACAAACTGAGACTATTTTTTTTCTAAATTATTTACTCAAGTTATTTTAGTATCAGTACGCTGCTATTATATTCGACACTACTGTATAAGGGTGAATTGCAAAAAATTGTACGTAGTTAAGCATAGCTACGCATTTTTGATTAGTTTTAAGTTAATTGATTCCATTGTGTTGCGAAAATTAACTATGTAAATTGTATTGGATTGTATTCATTGTATCTACTAAATTCATACACATATAAGTCTATACTATGCACAGGCTTGCGAAAACAAAACAGTTAGCTCATGTAATGAGTCGTAAAGTTTACAATTGCCTTCCGCGTGAAATTGTTACTGCAAAAAGTCAAGTCAAGTCTGTAACAGTAGAAATAGATCTAAAAACAAGTTAACCATACCAAACACGAAGTTAGGCATGTGCAAGAAGGGCCCATTCTACCAATGTATCGTAATAACTAATAAGCTATCCGATCATATTATACAGGAACCCGATGATAATCAATTTAAAAATGATATTAAGAAAATGTTGCTTGACAAAGCATACTACTCACTAGATGAATTTTTAAAAGACCGATCACTATTGTTAGATTACGCTGATACTGCTTTCTTGGACCTTAGTGAGGAGTTACTGGACAAACTCGAGCGATTGCAAAATATTTGTATTCGATACATTTTCGGTCTACGTAAGTTTGATCATGTATCCCAGTTTCGATCTCAGCTTGGCTGGCTTCCGATTTGTTGTCGACGAGATGTGCATGTCCTATCATTGCTTTTCAATGTTCTATTCAATCCTGCTTCGCCACCTTACCTTTCCGAAAGGTTTAGTTATTTAGCTGCTGGTAGTGGTCATCGCCTTCGATCAAGCACCAATCTTTCACTCACAATTCCTTCCAATACGACGCGCACATACAAGAAATCCTTTACTGTCCATGCCGTTAAGTTATGGAACGAGATTCCGGTGTCCGTGAGGCAATCCCAATCTGTAGCATCACTCAAGGAGAAGCTTAAAAAATTGTGGCTTTCCGATACTTTGGTTACGACTTCCTAGTTCCATTGAGTACTTCTACTTTTTTACTTTTCTGGTTCGAATTCATATCTATTTATATTATATATTGAATATTTATTTATTTTTATTTATATATATATGTATGCATTATTTTATGGTTATTTTTCTATCTATGTATATTTGTATCAATGTGTATTCAAAACGTGCATTTCATTAATTTCAGTGATTGTACACTTTTGTTTGCGTTTGTCATTCATTCACCGTTATTTCTGTTTGACTCATTTCCTCAAAGGTTGACTGGAAGAGATCCCATACAGGGATAAGTTCGCCTTTGTTGTATTTAATTTACTCTGTAACTGTGTTTTTATTTCTATGTACAATAAAGTATATACATACATACATACATACTATCATAACTCACCTTATGTACCTCTACCCACTGACATCTTAGTAATAATATTTTAAACAACCCTCGTATAATATTTTTTTTTAATATTCAATTTTAATATATGTATATGTGATATCGACTTAATATATAAATTTAGCTCGCAATATTCCCAGTATACTTACCTAATATAAAATAAAAATAAGTTAAGTTAAATATTAGCCTTAAGGAAATAATATATTATGTGCCCTTACAGGGTGTCATGTACCTACCGTCTATGCTTGCAACACCTTACTGTATTATGAACATGACTATAATGAAATAAAGAATAAAGAAAGCATAAAGTGCGTTAATGTTTAAAACTAGAATTCGAAATTGGCTCCTCAAGCAGACGTTCTGTTACAAAGAGTAGTTTATAAGTAAACCTATGTCATAGCATTATAATAATATTAAGTAATACCTACATATTGTAGTATCTATTTGACATGTAATTTTATATTATTAATAAATGATGATTATGATTATAGCATACCCTAACACACGTTCATGCATATAACTTAAAAAGAAACAGATTAATTGTCTTAACACAATGGAATCAATTAACTTAAGACTAATTACAGGTCCTTAACTATGTATTTTTTTTTGAAATTCACCCATAATCCATAAGCTCGACTTCGATTAAGACAAAAAGAGGGGTTTTGATCTCAGCAGTTAGAATGGAATATGTGTGTATGTTTATATTTATTACTTGTGTCCCTACGTAGCATCAAACCTTTTTTAAAAGATTAAAATACTAATCGCTTCGTTTTTACTTTGTATGTCTTGCTTTTTATGTTTTTTTACGGTTCCTGAGCGAACTTTAATAGTTCCATTTATTCTGAATCAAATTATTTAATAATTAATTTACTGACAGAATAATAATTTATTGAAATAAGGAGCCGATCAGTCAACAGCGTGCGTGACAGGCATAATGCAGAAAGTATATTGCAGGCTTCGTACGTTATACGTAGACGAATTAAAAACCGCTCAGCAAAATGATAAAATGTATTCGATAAGTAATTAAAAGAATGTTAATGTTTAAGTCTTAATCGCGGCGGGTTTAAACGCAATAAAAACACGCTGGCCTTAAACAGGCTATAAGCCTAAAGGCCGAACTACACCGCTGTCCCAGTTTGCGGACTGGAAAAATAGCGCACGTGGGTGCCGCGAGATTAAAGATGGTGGATAAATTCGCATATCAAGGATAATAGCGCGCTACTATACAAGGTGGGCTCTGTAGCACGAGCAAAAATTTAAATGAATACTTACAATGTTATGTATTTTTAGAATGTTAGGAACAAAACGAATCACATTTTTTTCCAAAAGAAACGTGAATACACAAAATGTAATTAGCTGTAGTGATTTTCCCAATTAACCGCCAAGACGTTTAATTATCAGCCGGTTACGATATTGTAATATAAAGATTTATTACTTATTTACCTTTAAAACGTTAAAGGTCAATTTCACCAAAATTAAAACTGGGACCATAATTACTTATTACTTAGTAATAAATATATCCACGGAACGGTTTTCACGGAAGACAGAACGTACATGCTGATTGGAAACCATTTCAGATACGTTTAAACGTGTTTCAGGGTTCCGTAGCCAAATGGCAAAAAACGGAACCCGAAATAGATTCGTCATGTCCGTCTGTCTGTCCGATTATGTCACAGCCACTTTTTTCCGAAACAATAAGAGCTATACTGTTCAAACTTGGTAAGTAGATGTATTCTATGAACCGCATTAAGATTTTCACACACAAATAGAAAAAAAAAAACAATAAATTTTGGGGGTTCCCCATACTTAGAACTGAAACTAAAAAAATCTTTTTTCATCAAACCCATACGCGTGGGGTATCTATGGTTTGGATAGGTCTTCAAAAATGATATTGAGGTTTCTAATATCATTATTTTCTAAACTGAATAGTTTGCGCGAGAGACACTTCCAAAGTGGTAAAATGTGTCTCCCCTCCCCCCCCCCCCGTAACTTCTAAAATAAGAGAATGATAAAACTAAAAAAATATATGATGTACATTACCGTGCAAGCTTCCACCGAAAATTGGTTTGAACGAGATCTAGTAAGTAGTTTTTTTTGAATACGTCTTAAAATTAAAAAAAAAAAAACATCAAATCCATACGTGTGGGGTATCTATGGATAGGTCTTTAAAAATAATATTTAGGTTTCTAATATCATTTTTTTCTAAACTGAATAGTTTGCGCGAGAGACACTTCCAAAGTGGTAAAATGTGTGTCGCCCTCCTGTAACTTTTAAAATAACAGAATGAAAAATTAAAAAAAAATATATGATATACATTACCATGCAATCTTCCACCGAAAATTGGTTTGAACAAGATCTAGTAAGTAGTTTTTTTTTAATACGTCATAAATGGTACGGAACCCTTCATGGGCGAGTCCGACTCGCACTTGGCCGCTTTTTTTTGACATGTGTCAATTGAAGTTTTGTTGTTGTGGTTGTTCTTTTAAAGGTAAACATTTGGCCACAATCTCACCTGATGGTAAGTGCCAATGCACTTAAGGATAGAGCATGCTTACCAAAAACATGTCTATTCATTCTCGATTCCTCGCATCCTCAATAAATTTATTCCAACAGTTGCACTTGTCCAAGGCTCACCCGGTATACATAGCAACCATATGTAATGTTATTCTCCTAAGCACCGAAAAATGGTTAAATCGACTGTTTTGCAAGTTTGGTGCTTGTGGGAGCAGAACATGCTCAAGCAGTGAAGGCCGAGGTCGCCAATAAATTGTCATTGAGGAGTCACTCGGTTGCGTAAACTTTTTGTGAATCGCGAACCATCCTTCCTTTTTAGTGTTTACGCTGCTTACGTACTTATAGCAATACTTGTAACTGGCCATAAGTGAACCTTACGCCTTTGCAATGAGGATCATATATTGGCAGTAAACTGATGATTGTGCGTATTTTGTTTTATGCTGATTTAATTCCGAGAGTATTGACAGAGACTTCAGACAGGGGTTAATACACGTGATGACACTATTAACAAGTAGATTATGATTTATTTTATATACAGCATTCATTTTATATGTTTATACAATATTATTTAAGTAGGTATACATGAAATAACACCAGCAAAACTTAAGTAAATGCGAAAGTTGTGGTTAATTTTAAAATACAAAAGGTAGGTACAGTCAAGGTATTAAATATATACAAAGTGCTAAAAATATGAATACACTGCCTTAAAATATAGGCAATAAGGTCGTGTATACATATTTTGGGCACTTTGTCTGTGTTGATATTTAATACCTTGAACCAGGAAACAATAATGTACAGTACATTATTGTTTCGTATTTCATTTGTATAAACTATAATGTTAACAGCCATCGATTAGCTACACTTCATGATTAATGGATTCAGGTTCCATTTTTAGTCTGAATTAAATTGATCCAAGCATTGTCAAGGTTCGCAAATCATCATTGGATTAACCAAATGAGAGCGGAAGTTATGTATAAACCAAGGAGTTAAGGCTTACGAGCACATTAAATAACACTATAACAATGCAATGCAGCGCAGTGTTTTTAGGGTTCCGTAGCCAAATGGCAAAAAACGGAACCCTTATAGATTCGTCATGTCCGTCTGTCTGTCCGATTCTGTCACAGCCACTTTTTTCCGAAACTATAAAAGCTATACTGTTCAAACTTGGTAAGTAGATGTATTCTATGAACCGCATTATGATGTTTACACAAAAATAGAAAAAAAAACAATAAATTTTGGGGGTTCCCCATACTTAGAACTGAAACTATAAAAATCTTTTTTCATCAAACCCATACGTGTGGGGTATCTATGGATAGGTCTTTAAAAATGATATTGAGGTTTCTAATATCATTTTTTTCTAAACTGAATAGTTTGCGCGAGAGACACTTCCAAAGTGGTAAAAAGTGTGTCCCCCCCGTAACTTCTAAAATAACAGAATGAAAAATCTAAAAAAAATATATGATATACATTGCCATGCAAACTTCCACCGAAAATTGGTTCGAACGAGATCTAGTAAGTAGTTTTTTTTAATACGTCATAAATGGTACGGAACCCTTCATGGGCGAGTCCGACTCGCACTTGGCCGCTTTTTAATTCATATGCTTTTTATAGTATCTTGTCAAGCTTGTGCGACCTTACCGAATAAATTTATATATTTTAATATTTTGGTCACATTTACGCATTATAAGTAACTTAAGTTTTGCTGCATCTATTTCATGTAATAAAATAATTGCAAACATTAAAATGGAACTAGCGAATTAATACATACCTGCTATTAGAGATTAGTCTATCCTATCCCTACTATAAAATTATAAATTCGGAAGTAACTTTGTCTGTTTGTCTGTCTGTCTCTCTGTTACATCTTTACACTTATACCGCTAAATAAATTTAAGAATATATATGCAATTTGGTATGGAGATATTTCGTTTGATTCGGGGAAGGACATAATACAACAGAGCTCAACGAGGGGGGTGGGGTTAGGGTCGGCAACGCGTATGTAACTCCTCTGGAGTTGCAAGTGTACATAGGCTACGGGACTGCTTACCATCAGGCAGGCCGTATGCTTGTTTGCCACCGACGTAGTATAAAAATAAATAAATAATAATACGTACATAGTTTTTATAACGTAAGTCATCATTCCATGCAAATAACGTCACGGGCAGAAGCTAGTGTACATTTATATGAATAAATGATCACTTCACGTCTATTTGTTCACTTCTATTTGTGATCACTTCACAAGTTTCATTTTAGTTACCTATGTAGAAAATAGCACACATAAAAATTGTCCAGACGATTTTTCAAGATCAAATCATTTAGAGCTTCATATTAGGGTGCATTACGTAAAGTGCTAATCGATAACTGGCGTAAGTAAAAGAATTGTGAATAAATGTAAAGTTAAATATACATATTGACTGTGCAAATAACGATGCAAAACTGTGCACGTACGCGATAACAACTACAGTCAACGTTGTTTCAATATGGTTCGCGTTAAGGATGTCAAACAGTACGTATTTGTTATAAATGTAAACCCACTCTGCAACTTGCTTTGATCATTTTCTGTCAGTGGTAAAAAAAATACATAAATTGTTTCGAATAATTTTTGCTGGACAATTCTACCCGTTTTACAGCAGTAACAAAATATCTTCTATATATATTGGCATCGGCATTTTCTGAGCTGTGGTCTAGGGTTGGAACCGGTGGTAGTTTTTGACATTCATAAGTGCATTGTAATATGGTATCTACGGAACCATGCCGCAGGGGATAGTTAGTATTTTATTTAAAGATTAGTATTAGTTATGTTTTAAGTTATATAATTTAGTTATTTATGAAATAAATTGTATCCTGGGTGACCGATATGGCTGAATTGAAGAATAAAGAAAATAAATATATTTTTGCAGAAAAAATATGACACAGGACAAGTACGATTGTAATATCATGTAATTCGCTATAAGGTTATTACACATGCTCAGAGCTGGCATTATTATTAGTTAAATAAAGTCCCAATAGATACAGTTAACTCACTTTAAAGATATAAAGTACGTAGTGAGTAAACGGAACTTGTAACAGTATCACGGTCTGACGAAGATGTTTTAAAAACCGTTTGAAGGTGAATATTACACCAATTATAATTCCAGCCACGATTGGGGTCAATACCAAACTTAAAAAATATATCTTTTCTCACGAAATCCGCAAAGTTCGCAGTTCGCATCACATTGCCATTGAATCGGCCGTAGAATGTTAATGAGAACTATAGATTTAATCGACTGATATTACGAGTAAATAGTGTGCTGAGACTCGAGATGTCAAAGGACATATCGCTAAATACCTAATTTTGTAACATTGTTTAACTAAGTATATCCAATAAGGTGCCTATCAGTTAAGACGAAAGTGGATGGCATTTTTTCCATACAAGCATAATCCTCATTTTCCGACCGAGATCTTATGCGATGTGATGCAAATTTCTCAGTCTTTTGATAGGTAACTATTTAGCATCGATTATATATTGGAATTCAGAACTATCGCCCTGCTTGATGATTAAAGCTCTGCAGAGGGCCATTCGGGGGTGGCAGTCATTAAGAGTACTTGATTTTGTAATCTAGTTGAATGATATAAAAAATATATAAAATCAGAAAACTACAATGAGTGTTTCCATTCCACCACTATATAGGCGTCACACTTTTACAGTACCATAATCGTAAATAATTCCTATGATTATACGTAGGTAAATAATTAATTATATACTTAGTTGCAAGCGTAAACGTTAATCTTTGGCACAACAATATTTGTCAAAACATCAAGTTCCTGAAACACTAAGTGACAACCCTGGGCAAGTGAGAGGTAGGTTCAATCTTGTATTGTATGTACTTTGTTCACTATCTGATGCAATTCACCTGTAGCGAACGACTTAACTCCTTTGGACCGCATTTTTCTTCTCGCGTAATCAACTTCGCAATAAATTATTGTTAATATTAAAAATGTGAAATAATTTTCGGTAGTTCTTTCATCATAACGGTACGGCACTTGGGTTTTCGTTCTCACGGCGTAACGTACGCTATATAATATAGGTATGATATGTGTTTGGTTGATCACGATTTTGAAAACACCGACCTTAATCCTAAAGGCTTGCAATTCCACGAAATTATCGGTCGAAACAGACAAAATCAGCTGTGTGTTCGAAGTAAGTTAAAATGTAGTTTTAGGTAGGTAGTTAGGGATTAAGGACTTCACACACTGAATTAGGGAAAATTCATAACCGTACGTACTTAAGTGTAAAACTGTGTACTTATGTACCCAATATTTGTTTTATCGTATTTTTTTCACAAATGTATTTAAAAAAAACGTCGTTTATGGGACGTGTGCGAGTGTTAGTATAATCTTTACCTATGAAAATCACGGGAATTTTTAATCGCCTACGATTCATAAAAGATCTCTCGGGTCTCATAGATAATGACACACTGCACATTTGCAATAAAATGTAGGTACTATTTATTAATAAGTTAATTTTTTTTTTAATTAAATACTAGTATTTTAGACAATCTTGATATAATAGAGAGCTTCTCAGTCGAAGCTTGCTAAGTTGCCTAAGTGAGGTACGAGATTGAAAAGCTTGATTATATCACTATTGTATTTGTATACAATACTTTTTCTACGAGTCATCAAAAATATATATTTTTTTACTATAAGACCTAAATAAGTAATGAAAATTGGTAAGACATAGAGCAAAGACATAAACGCGCGAGCCCCCGCCCGCCCGTCTCCCGTTCTATGGGAGCGCGGCGGCACGTGATTGGTATATTTTTTTATAGTTGACTACCTACAGCGTATCGAAAGAAGTTTTATAGTTGAGTTAGGAGCCCACACATGAAAAGTATCACAATTATGGTTTGGTATACGAAATCTTAATTCAACCATTACAGTCGACGAATAAAAAAAAAAGTTTATTAAAAAAAATATTTCTTGCTAGGACAATGTCAAAACACAATTCATTTTATTTCTAATAGTCAGTTTTAAGTAAATTCTAAGCAACTTATACCATATTGCTTTTATCGTATTTTTTAAATAAATCACAATATATATTTATACATACAAACTTAAATAAATCACTACTATTACAAGAAAAAAAAACAAGCACCACTATACAAACACAAACTTAAAATTATTTAACCAAGTTAAATTCACATTATTATTTTGCAGTTCGTGACTTTGTCCCGCGCAATTTAAAATTCCATTATTAAAGATATTATTAAAAAAAAGTGATTTTGTTAATAATATTTTGCTTACAGATGCTGCTTAAATCATTTGTCAAAATATTAAAGGCCTCATGAGTCATGATGATAGCCACATTTCACAAAAATTGCCACGTCACAAGGTGTCATTAGAGCAAGTCTAATTCGCCTGATTATTCGCTAACGATAAGGCATTAATAGTGATTGGAATATCATTTCAAAGCCTCTTTGCGTTATATAATCGGTTGAGAATGTGACCGTGACGGTCTAGAATCAAAATAGTTCCATCTCGATTGCCTATGTAATTATAATTAATACGCTTTCTATTTATTGTTAGCAAATTGATATAACGCCTCTGTAATAGGAAAATAAGCTGCATTCCTTAGCCAGATTTTTTTATAGGAATGCTTGTTGATATCAAAGTGAAAACCAATTATGTCCACAGCCACCGTACAAGTTGCACAATTAAGTTATAGTTTTGAAGAATTTCGATATCTAGGTTTCTCACTGCTTAACTAGTATAACCGTTTTCATACAAGTGTGTTTTGTAAATTATTGGCTCATAGTAAAAAAAGTTGTCATAGATATGTTGGGAAGAACTACCATATGCATGTCATTCTTCCAAAAATGAGTGTATGTATACCTACAGATTGCGCATGGTGAAAGATTATGACTTCTGTCCGTTTGAGGATAGTTACATACTGCAAGGTGCGGAAGAAGTCAAAGTGAGCCCTTAAGAAGTATCGTCTACTCATTTGTTGAGTATCACAATACATAAAAAGAAGATTTGCCACTGGTGCCAAGTGCTTGCGAATAGTGCCTGCCCGCGTAGCAAACATGTGCCTGCTTCCGTAGCGAAACGCAAAGTGCGACAGTGACAGTGCGACTCGCACTAATATGGAAGAGTGATAAGAAAGTTGACTATGCCAGGCTAAGTTAACGATTGGCATGTTGGCTACGGGCTGATATTCGCGCGGAGCCGTTTAGCTGATTTTATTATTCCATTTCGAGCTTTGAGCTCCTTTGCCTGACTTTGCCTCTACTTAACAACACCTAGGACAAAAATAGTAACTGCTCCATGTAGCAAGATAGTTCATAAGAAACAATAACAGACAATTATTGCAGCATATTTTCCCAGTCAAATCTCCTCGTCAATGAGTTGCCGTCGTTGCGCCGGCGCATTATCGCGGCCATGTTTGTAAATCACAAACACTGGGCGGTGACGCTGTGTTGTGGGAAAGTCGACGGGCGACGTCGTGCTATCGTTGCTTCAGTGTTGCCCGGTGGTGAAATATAAAATGTGAGATTATCTAAATTTTTTCATTAAAATGTACCATCATAAGAGTTCAAATTCATGTTCTGTTTTCAATGTTATTTGAGTTATATTTTTTGGGACGTCACGACCATTGGTAAATTTAATTGCTTGAGCCGATTGCTTGAATTGAATTAATTCTACATTAAGACAAAGTGGTTACCAGATCCATTTGCTAAAACCTGGAATAGCGGAATATCTGGTAACACTGCGCTGCTCGCATAGGAAACCAACACTAATCATTACATTCACTCTCCTTTTCGCACTCTCAAAACGCTTAAGTCATTCGCAAAGGACGGCAGACTGTAGAAAGATTCGGTGCAGGTCGTGAGTAAAGGGTACTAAGTACCTAGACCATATGCACGTGCATAGCTCAGGGCGTGAGGGTAAACAAAGGATTTGAGAATGGGAACATAAGCGAGCCCTGGCTAAGTGAAACAATGGTTTTTACTTAACCATTGAGCGGTTTTGTGTATTTTTAGAGCATGAAGGGATACAGGTTTCGAAAGTGTGATGCCAGCTATATCAATGGGTAAAGTAACTTGATAAATAATAAATGACAAGTAATTAGTATTAATTTTTAGAACAATAAAGCTCACGCTTCCTAGTTGACAAGTGAAAATTTCAAAACTTGAACATGGCTGGGACGTCCTACTTTTTGTAAGTCGGTTAAATTGTAGCCTATGTTACCCAGCCGGGTTACCCAGGCCACAAACCTAATTGAGATTAAGTAAAATCGGCTGAGTAGTTTCAACGTTTCGCTAGCTCTATCTCCCTTCAGTTCCTTCCTTATAACTAAACTAAACAAAAGAGCCCGTATTGCACTTTCAAGTACATACCTACCCTACTACTTACTATGTCACCTTTTTATAAGATTTGTTTTTTTTTTATTTTGAGTACAACATTAATTAATTATATTATACAATAATATCATTAAACTAGTGCCTACGCCAATTCTGGGGATGTGTTGTCAAGCGGACCTCAGGCTCCCATGAGCCGTGGCAAAAATGCCGGGAAAACGCGAGGAAGAAGAAGATACAATATATCATAATTATAATCGTCACAGACATCGCAGTACATTCCCATTTATAATATTAGTATTTAATTAGATAGGTATAAGTTAATAAACTGTATAAGATCCATTAACAGCGCTGGTAGCCTAGCGGTAAGAGCATGCGGCTTGCAATCCGGAGGTCGCGGGTTCAAACCCCGGCTCGTACCAATGAGTTTTTCGGAACTTATGTGCGAAATATCATTTGATATTTACGTCGCTTTTCGGTGAAGGAACATATCGTGAGGAAACCGGACTAATCCCAATAAGGCCTAGTTTACCCTCTGGGTTGGAAGTTGGAAGGTCAGAAGGTAGTCGCTTTCGTAAAAACTAGTGCCTACGCCAATTCTCGGGATTCGTTGTCAAGCGGACCCCAGGCTCCCATGAGCCGTGGCAAAGGCCGGGACAACGCCAGGAATAAGAGGACAGACATCGCAGTTAATATGCGCAATATTGATTTTGTATCACTTGTTTGTAATGTTTGTATAATGTGGATTTTCTGTCATATTGTTTTGATGAATAATCAAATTAAAATATAAACATTTCATTTGCTATTGGCGCCTCCTTTATTAAAAGCCTCATTTAGCATAATGGCGCTAATAATGAAGCGTTAAGTATACGATTATTTATGCAAATTTGGAACAGGAAATGACTTCCAACACGTTTTAAGTAGTAAATCATCTCTCTAACGCGTTTTTAAGTAAGTTAATTAGGCAGGGTCACGGTCGAGCTCAGGTTTTGCGTCGCATCTCAATGAAATCGTGAGAATCGCACTCTGCTGCAGTCAAGTGTAGTGGAGAGCTCAATAAATATTGTAACTCCGTGAACAAACAATTTGATGAATTGTTAACACGTTTTAAAAACTTTTGTCGTCATTTGGAGGTCAAAAAACTCATTAGATCGAAAAATACTGAAAGCAAAAGTATATAATATATATTCAGCAAAGAAATTCAGTAGGTAGGTATTGAAAAATGCAAGCTTATGCTGTATCTATGACTTAATTTCTTTTTTTTTATAACAACGTGGAAATATATTAAATTATTATAATTTTATATTTACTGAGTTAGGTACTTGGTTATTTCTGTTGCAATTTACCTAAAAACTGTATTGTCGGTTGGTACAATCTCGTCTTCAAGGTTTTGTACTCATCTATTTTGAGATTGAACGTGGAAGTACACAATATTGCTCAATGAGTAACTTGAACTACGGAAACAAAAAATTCTAAACTAAATGTCTTTATGACACGCAAGTCACATTTATTACCTACCTTTATAGTGTCGTCGTATTTCACAAGGTAATTTCGAGATACGCATGTTGTTCCCATTCCAACAGTATCGCAATTGCTGTTAGCACATATCGATTTGTTCCTATAAGTTCAGAGGTCGATGTTTCGGTCAGGTTCATTGCATGCTATTACAAAGATACCTATCTCGTTTCTATGTCTATTATGACCACTGTCTGTCATTCTTTAACTGTAAATTTAACGGTTACAAATGTAATTAGAGACGACGACGGCGGCTCCTTTAAATAAAGTTACTCGGCATGTCAATGCACTTCATAGGAACCATTTCATTTCATTCATCCAAGTTGAAGTACTTGTTAGAATGTAATCGTAAAATATCATATTGATCTCAATTGTCTTAGTAGGTGAGAGTGAGGTCAAAGGACGTCGAAAGTATCATTAAAAGCAAGTGGATACCTGCAGATTCTCAGAGCTGCACGTGGATATCTTCATTCACGACGCGTTTGTTCCGATGCATACTGATCATTACGGCGAGATAAGATTATAGGACATAACGACGGCATGCCTCCTGGGTGGTCTGTGCCACGGTAATATCGCATGTAACCAGCTTTGTCTGACCCACCTGCCTCTCCCCTGCGATACTGTCATCGGCACCATCACAAAATATTTGAAGTATATATAGAGCTCTTGTTATCTGGTCGCATCGCACAATGTGATGCCGGCCTGCGACTCCAAACTGTCTCAGCGAAAGTGTGCGAACGTTCTGATGTCGTTGGCGAAATTTCTTGTAATTCATCAGAATATTTTTGCAATGTAATCAACCAGTGGGTGGGCACTATCTCCTTAATTCCTGTCATACATTTTCAACGGCGTTTTATTATCGCTTTTATGATTGACCTGAACATGATCAGATGAAAGTTTTCTAATCGGTCAGCTGTAGAGTTCTCTGATTCGGGGTATCTGATTACTAAATTGGGCCAAGTGTTATATCAAATATCACCAATGAAATTGGATCTGATAAGTGTGTTGTGTTTGGGTTTCTGTACCACATACCTAACCATTTGGTTGCATTATTAGCTCTTAGGCCACTTGACTAAGGAGCGTAATATTTTGCTTAATGCAAAGCTTAACTAAACAACACACCGTTTCACGTAATTGTTATAATCAAGGCTTGTACATTTCATGCCGTTGACGGAAAAATGACGTCACGCTACATAGAGTATGATTCTAATTAGTATTTTCGCAATAAATGATCATTTGTCAACCTCTTTAGGTAACTGATACGTATAGATATTTGACAATCAGTACAGAAACGTCTAACTGCCTTTCATCTTATGGTCACAATTTTTGATTATTACCAGTATATTTTACGTTACAAGTATTTATTTTTCTACGCGTCAATGGGTAAGTTATCTAAATTTATAGTGTAGTAAAACAACTTATCGACGAAAGACGATTTATCGAACACATACGCGACAATAGAATTTCAACTTTAGTATTTGGATTTAAGGTTCAAATTAGATTGCACTTTCAGGAAACTGGTGACTCGTCTTCAAATTAATCATCAAAGCTGGATTAATTAATTGGAATATATATATAGGAACTAATTGTATACAAATTTTTACTTATTTTATCCATATTGTAGAAGAAAAAAACAGAAATGAAAAAAAAAAACACATTTAACTACTTTTTGAACGGTCACTTGTTGATTTCCATATTCGTAGAATCTATAAAAAAGTACGTTGTTAATGCTGTACAAATGTCTGTGTATACTTTCGCCTTGTCTAAGAAAACAATTACGTGTTAGGAAATAGGTCATTAACGTGGCCTTATCTTCTTTGTATTGTGGTGCAAAGCAAACAAAAAATACCTGTGCAGGTAATGGTAGATAATCACCTAATTATTGTTGAAACCACATTTAACAACGAAAGTGTAGAAAGAGCCATTAGTAGGAATTGGAGTCATTAACAGAGGTTTTTTTTTTTAATTTCAAGCGAAATTAGGCTTCATTGCCATACTGATAAGAGTTAGGTTCAAAGTCTGAAAATCTAAATATACTTATATTGATTGATACTGGCACGTGCTTCAATTATAGAACTATTATAAGAACTATATCGTATCTTTATCTTTGACCTGAATACAATATCTTTTCATCACACTTGCTCGAAAAAGATCTTATTTCATGCAGGTGTGCTGAACAAAGGCCTATTTTGTTCCCGCGGGAGTTATGGATTGTGAAAAAAAAAAGGTTAACTCCCTAGGGAGTTATAGCTTTTTTATTTATTATGTCACTTATTCATACAAACCCAGTAGATACAAATGAGTTTTACTTTTAAAATACTGACGTTTATAATTTAATATTTTTGTTAATGTTTAAAATTATTTAATTTGATTAATTTAACAGCCGTTTAAAACATCGTGGCTGAATGCCGAATAGGTCTGTGCCTTCGATGCCTCACCTGCCAAGAAATTCCAAAATGACGGACGAATGTTTGATATGTCACCGTATTTAAGAATTATTTTTTTTTCATCGCAAGTGTGATGAAAAACATTGTATGTAACTCCGAGGGTAAGAATATTGCAAACTCGGGTCTTTAATTCTCTCCAGGCAGCGGCTGTCGGGAATTACCACCCTCGTATCCAAAATTTCATGTACCCCCCTCGTTGCACAATGTACTATTACCTACTTTCTACTACCATCCAAAACTCACAAGGTTGACAATTTATTAATATATTTTGTCTCTGTATAATTTTATTTTAGATTTACTAATTTCGCGAAGACTATTTGTATGTATATTACCGTAAAACCACAAATAAATATTTATTATAAGTTATAACTATTGATAGTCCAATTATAAATAGGACAACTTTGGGCCCATGGCTAAGTCTACATATCTACATACCTACGTAAACCAATTTTCTTTTTAGTTTTGTCTGAGTTATTTCTCCCATATATCCCAAAGTAAATTCAGTAAAAAAAAAAGTTGAAACAAGTATCAAACCATAGATATTCCATGATCAGCAATGCATGCTTCGTTAGGTTGTCAGGTTGTCAATTACACGTATATAAAGATATTCGATTTAGTTTTGAACCATAGTTAAGTGTTTTTTTACAGTAAGTTTAACATATCACATTTTTAAATATTTTGTTTCAGAGTTTTTTTGGATTAGTATACATTGTATCATTCATGAAGACGCGTGCGTATTGCCATGTTATTAAAGGTTAGATTTGATAAATACGAGTATGTACGTCATCGTGGATGACACAAACTATACGTACATATTTGTAATCCGTCAGACTATGAAAATATATATGTAACCTTTTGCCTTCTAATTTTCTTTGAAGCAGTTGTTGACAGTACCAAGGGCCCAAACCAGGTTATCATTCACTTATTATCCCCTCCGTCTGGACATTATCCGCTTATATCTTATCAGTACCTGTTTGCAACCTGCTTGCGAAACTAATGGATAGTCCGTGAGACTAACTTTCGTTTACGTACGTTGTCGGGTCGCCGTTTAAATCATTTAGGTCAAACAGGTTTCGAGTTTCCTCAGCTAAGCGATATCTTAATTCATTTTATGGGTATCTATAGTACAAGTAGGTCTAATCTGTAAATAATACTTGACATATTGGTATTAGATTAAAAACCCAAATGATGACTAGTTTTCAAGAAGAAGAATGAGCGCGGTGTATTGAATTGATATTGTTGGACTAATTTACGTTTACGCTTGGATTAGAGCTGATGTATCTTTCCGTTCGAGAACGTTCTGCTTATTTTAAGATATTTTGCTTCCCGAACTATTTATAAATTGACGTGCAATAAAATCCCTTTAAATGGAAACTTACTTTTAATTTTCATTGCTACAAAGCAAGTATAGTCCGGGAAGCGGATGCGTTCGTGAGGTTATATAATTATAATATTTTGTGTCAATAGCTAGGTCTCTGTATTTTTAGCTATATTTTATTTTGTATAGAATATACCACCATGTTTCCAAGACACGTTCTTACTTCTTTAAATCTAAAGTTCTATTTTGATAAATCTACATGTCACAATGCAATATCTATTATAACACAGCGCTTGTAATGGCTGCTGTAACACCGGTGTTTTATTACCAAAACCTCGCAATAATGATGTTTACTTCATAGCTCAGTGCAATGCCAGTAACACCTTCCCACTTCACACATATCTATTACCTACTAGATAGAGCATTCATGGCGATTCGATCATTAGACAGAAGTGCGCCCACGTATGGCGCAGCAAATTCAGATGGCCAACTGATAAATTCAGATATTGTGTACTGTATGGCACCTGAAATTATTGAGTGACTATGGATTCAGGATTCGGTTCTCAATTTTTGAAATAATACCTCTTGTATGTTGTGCGTTATTCGCGTGCGTCAGTTTGGTTTACGGATACTCAAACGTATATATTACTTAACGTATACGTTACTGGGTATCCGCAAACCAAACTGACGACCGACCAGGTATTACTTTTTAATCTTGTTACGGCTATGACTATGAAGGAAAAGTTTTATATTTTACTTACCTGTCGTCAGTTTGGTTAGGTAAAATAGGTGCTTGGATGGACATGAAAAATATAAATAAAACATTTTCAAGGATATGCATGGGTATAAAATGAGTTAAAAAGTATAAAATGATACAAAAGGCAATTAAATATTACTGATCCAGGAGAGCTAAATTTACTAATATGCGTGGTTAGCCTTTATATTAAAATTATTAAGTATAATATTTAAAACCATTTTTTAAAGAATGGAACCTAGATGGTTCCATTTATTAGTCCTGGTAAGCAGCGTCTTTATTGTAAATTTCCTCGAAATCAGTTGTTAGTGTCAGGTACCCAAACAAATAACAAATACTATTAGTGTACCTATCGTGTATAAATATACGCGTTATCTAGAAGAGGTAATCTTTATACCTAGTATACCCACCTCTTATTGTAAATGTTTTTGAGCGGTAGTTTTATCTATTTATAGTATAGTTCATTCAGTGTCTAATGTCAACATTTAATTATTATTTCTTATGTATTTACATGTATAAGTACTTCACCTAGTTAGTTATGCTGGGCATTTATCGCAACTCGACAACCATTGTGCCTATTTTGCGTGAAAACGAGGTAGCACTACTTTAGCCACCCCAGCTACTCCACGAAACCTAGCAGTGTCTTGAGGTTGCTAACTGGCCTAACTGCGTCCTTTAGGGTGCATTGAGTCCCTAGGTATTTGTTCCTGTATACTTCTACCTGTGTACAATCTAGGAGAATATGTTTCGCTGATTCCTCTTTTTCCATGCACGCTCTGCACATGGGGCTGTCCGTTTTACCCATATTATGTATATGTTTGTTTAATGTGTTATGTCCACTAATTAATCCTACTATTTTATAAGTACTTAAGTAAGTAAGTAAATATTCTTTATTGCACCAACAATAAAATTATATGTAAAACTGTAAAACTACAAATAATTTTAAAAGAAAATAGAACCAGGTAACAACAGGCGGTCTTATCGCTAAAAATCGATCTCTTCCAGACAACCTTTAGGTGGCAGGAAATGTAGAACTCATACAAAAGTCAACAGGTAGTGTAAGGAGCTAAATATGGAGACTATTAAATACAAACACACATGCTACATACTACTTATATACTTATTAAGTATAAATATTTAGGTAATAATATAAAATAGAAATATTTAAGATTTGATTGCAAAAATTACTAGTGCGCTGTGCTGGAAAAATATCATTAGTTAAAATAGAAAAAAATATTGTATATATTTTCCCTGTCCACATAGGCCACTGTTTCAACACTTTGGATAAAAGTAGACTGGTAGAGACGTCCTTATAGTATTAAGTCCCGTATGTTGTACGATAATGTTATGTTTCGTGCAATAAAGATCAACTCAATAGTATTGTAACATTACCGTACTTACGTTTTTATAGTTGCATTATAACGATATGGTTTTCATCTCTCCAATGCTCATTCGCTCACCACGAATAACAACGTAGTACCATATCAAGTAGTATTAATCAAGAGTAGGTAACTAAAACATGTAGTTAAGACTATAGTTAAATGAAATGAAATAATCCATTCATGAATGTTGAAGGCTGTTGATTGAAAAACATGGATTACAGCAAAAATATGCAACGTCATCGTAATCTTGCTTTATGCTCACACTAGAAGTAATATAATAAAAATATATGTTCTAATTATAATCATGACTATAACGAATCACGTTTTCTTTTGTATTCAAAATCAAAATATAATGGAGTTAAAGCCAAAGCCTTACTCGAGGTGTGTGGCCACTGTCCGTTCGCGAACAGGTTTCTGTGCTCTTGGAACTATAAAAAAGCATTCAAAATTTCTGTAGTATAACATGGTTGGAGGTAATGCTACGATATCTTGAACATTCGACGTTTTTGTTTTAACGTTGTGTTTTAACGCAGCTCGTACTCAACGGCGCTTTTTCTTAAATAGCCCAATTCAAATCTTACCTTCTGATGTGTAAGATACAATGGGGGTGTGTTAAACCCTTTCCGGCGCGAATAAAAGATGCGTCCAGTACAACTGGGCTTTCAAAATAACTCATAGCTGTTACTTATCTAGAGATCTCAATATATTGAGTCACTTGAAGACTCAACTCGTTCCTACTTGCATGCATTGAGAATACACAGCTAGAAGATTCGCTAAATGACTTATACATGGTTGATTTTATAAGGGACATGTAACCGTACATTTTGGAATGATGATTGCGATGTCATGGCGCAAGGTATGTTGGTAACGACATAATCTGCAACAACATTTATTATGTTACACGTAGCATTAACAGATGTTTTCGGTCAGATAAGCTCTGCTGTGTTAATCGTTCATCCTTGTAACAAAATGTTTCATTGGGAACATAAACTCACAGCAATTTTGATTCTAGAGTTAATACAATTAGCAGCAGAAGATCCGGATATGCTCTTATCTCTTAATAAAATTGTGTCCAGATCACATGATCTCAACTGTCACCTGTATATCTGGCCTACTTATAGTTACTTCTACTGCTGACTGTACAGTACAGGCTCTCTGAAGATCAAATCTTGTACCTTGTCTAAAATATGTAATGGACTATTAAAAAAGCTAGGCTTAGGTCTTAGGTCTTTAGGTACTTACGTAGTTTGACTTACTTATATCAATAATGTATTCGGTCGGCTGTATTACACAATTTACAGAAAGATACATTGTACTTTCAAGTTACATTAGAGCTAGAAATAAAAATATTTTTATTCATTAACACAAACTTAAAGCTTTATACTATTATTCGTTATATTATTTACAAGTATATTTCATTTAACTCTCTAAACACCTTTAAAATGTAAGTCTTAAGTCCCTGTAAATATATTTTGCTGTGAAAATTAACCAATGTATATTCTAAGAGCCATCCTTCATTTGCTTTCCCACAAGTTCCTCATTCGAAGCGGGCGCTCAAGTCGAGAGTGACAGGCCATTCTGTGTAAAATCTCCGTCAATGCATCAACACTGCGAATGGCAAGGGTACTCGATCTCTGCTTCAGGCCCTGTGTTACAAAACTTGCCATTGGATATGTGACTCGGGCGAAACACTGTAGCATGACCTCGAGGTCTGTGAAATCTATGTGTAATCAGAGAATGCACTTACATTGGTCCATCTGGACTGATGACGCTAGGTGAGCGATTGGTATGACAATCCTGGATTATAATTTTCGCCGTTTGCTGACCGGAGACGACCTTTTGTTTCTGATATTCCAGTATAAGTTAACCTCCGTTTACGTATAGTTGTTGCTAATCTTTACGTCACAGATATACGGAATTACTTTATATTGCAGTTAGCTGCTTGCGCTTGGTGAGTGTTGGGAGTAGGGCCTGCCTACAATAATACTTAAAGAATGACGTTCCCGGCCCTGTAGTCTATCCCATGGTCACGCAGGCCGGCGCGAGATGTAAGTGGTAGCGTGGGCGGGTTCTACCACCGTGCTATTCGACTTTTTTTTTATGGCAGCGGTCATACGAACGCTTGACTCAAGAGTAACGATATCACCGGTGAAAAATAAAATTTGCTATTCGAAACTTATGTGGATAGGTATGTATTTATGCCATAACGATACGAGTAACTATGGTCCTATGTCACGAGCTGTCAAAAAGTAATGTGCAATTGTGCCCGTAGTATGTTGGGTATCGTTAGAATGGAAGCGTGACCCGTTGTCCTTCGTCTAACAAGAACTCAGTCGTCATTTACTTTCCATTCAAGCGTTTCATTCATATCTGTGGTTTAATATTTTGGACTGCTATTATACGAGTAGGTGTTATCTCTATGATCACGAACTCTTTAGACAACCAGACATTTTTTTATTATTCAAACATCCACGCAATGTTTGAAGAATAAAAAAATGTCTGGTGGTAAAATTATGTACACCCAATTGCAAAAATACATACTTGCCCACTTTGAGAAAGGGATTCATTTATAAAATGGGTATGTAATTTTGCCCCTCGCTGTACAGTCACGTCTGAAAACATCGACACAACCGAAGTGGCAAAAATATGTATACACGACCTTATGGCCCATATATTAGGGTAGTGTATACATATTTTTGGCACTTTGTCCATATCGATATTTTAAGACGTGACCGTACATGAAGTTGTAGTGTTGGTAAAAACTTAATTATCTTTCAAATTAGAGTTCTCCTAAAGTAATTTAGGAGGAGAACTAAACACTTTAAGTGTTCTAAAATTCTATGAAGATTAAGATCTTCTGTTGCAGCTACATTGGCTAGTTAAAATCCTCTTTAGATTTTTTTGTGATTATGTAACGTTTTAAGTGTGTTTGGATTAAATTAAAAACTTAGTAAATCGTAATGTTTCAAAAATACTTCTAATTTCATTCTAGACTTTCATAGGGTTAGAGAAACTGAGCTGCTGAATTTAGTTTCAGTACCATTCAGTAACTTGTCACAGTGACAATAGTATGAGGTCCCTAGCGACTTCCATAGGGATTGTCACTGTGACTAGGTACAAAATGGAACTAGAATTAAATTCTTTGACTATACCATTTCTTACAAACTGCATTGATTTATGAGCACTAGCTAGCTTACTCATTATTGCCAAGATTCAATGTAAAGTGTTTATGTTTACTGAACCATAACTGATTACGGTGATGGTATTGCTAGCAAAAAGTGTTCTTGATTTCTTGTTTGAATAAGCAGTGGGAAAAATTCCATCGTTAGCGATTAACAGTACGGTTCAGTGATTCATTGAATTCCTTCAATCTTTAATAATAATAAGGTAACAATCTGCAAAAGTACCTCCTTTTTCTTCGTTGGCAATCCTATCATCTCAAATTAAATAATTTATATTTCAATGTCTAACTTCACAGTGCAAAATATTTAGGGACAAAATAATAGAAATATGATTGATTGGAGTTCTCAAGTACTGTTTTTTTTTCTTGCGTCAACCATGGTCTCTTTGAACCGTTTGAAAACGCCATTGCTGATCACTGTCAAAATACATGGCAAATAATTTATGTCTAACAGTGAACATTATCTGATAACATCATAGGCCGATATTTAGAGCGTAACTGTTAAAGCAACAACAGACATCGCGTCCTATAAAAGCATTTAAAATGTAAAACCTTAGAATGCGAAGATGTGCAGTGCAATCAAAATCAAAAGCAGAAGCCGATGAGAATCTTAAGTAGAATCTTAACTTTTAGTAGTTAAGTTTCGCCGTCTGTAAAGTGAAAAGCTACACGTGTGCTGTGTTGTCGTACTCCATGATTATTGATTATGTTGTCAAATAACTTAATTATGTCATCGGCGTGCCAAAATCCGCTTAATAGTTTCCCGTCGCATATGTTCACAGTATTAAATGGTTACATCTATTATCCCATTTTCCCGTGTGCAGCCAACGGTTTTGTGGCACACGCAAAACTCATCAGGTAGGCAGCCGTGCTCTTGACCCCGCTGACTCACGCCACGCCGCGCCGCGCGCCGGGCCCCGTGCGCATGTGGGAAACGTTTGGAACAACCGACATTCCGAAATTGAATTTTGAAAAATGTGACTTTAAAACGTTAGATTGCAATTTTTCTAACGTCAAAAGTAGTGGCAATTAACTTTTTCTCAAATTTGTAATGAAATATTGACATGACTTACTTCAAATTAGATCCGGAAATACTACAGTATATCAGGTGCGATGAGTGAAGATGATATGTAAAGGAATTTCATACAGCCATACACCTAGGCCTGTAAGGCAACCTTCTTTTGTTTTTAAACGTCAAATTATGCCAAGTCTTGCCATTCAACCATAAAAACCTATAAGCAAAGTTCTGCCATCGTGCTTTTTTTTTGTATTTTTTGTGTTTTTTTTTCCTTTTCGTAACAAAACAAAAACTTAGTTTGTGAATATTATTTCATGAGCTCCTAAAGGGGAACGAAAATTTGATTATTTTTACGGTACGACGCATGGTTTAGGAGATACGTTTTTTTTCAGACATGCAGAAATCTTTATAGGACTGTATCTCCTAAACCGTGCGTCGTAGCGCAAAAGTAATCAAATTTTCGTTCCCCATTTAACAACCCCAAAGTAATAATAAAAAAACAAAATAGCGTAATGGCGTGCCGTGCGCCTTAGCGCCAAAATAATCACATTTTTGTTCCCATTCAATACCCGACGTACTAAATAGCCTATCCCATTAGGACATAAATCAATCATCATCATCATCATCCAATTTTTTTTTTATCATTTCATTGTATGTTTGAGGAAAGCACTATACAAATCTCGGCGAGAAACGGGGTTGCCGGCCGCCTATCCCTATGACACTTCCGCATTTCGTTCTGTCATGGTCGACGCAGAGTTTATAAGATGATAAAGATAAAAAAATCATAAAAGATACAAGAAAAATGTGTAAAAAACCAAAACCAATTGAATCAAGTTGAATTAAAGTAAGATCCAGATTATAAAAGTTTACTTCCTTACCACACACTTCTGGTGCAAATAAATATTCTAAAGCCATGATACATTAAGGTATATAGAGGCAAAACAACTTGCAGTCTTATCGTTAAAAGGTGATCTCTTACAGACAACCTTGAACAAACTCGCGAGCACAG
This sequence comes from Cydia pomonella, assembly GCF_033807575.1. NCBI lineage: Eukaryota > Metazoa > Arthropoda > Insecta > Lepidoptera > Tortricidae > Cydia > Cydia pomonella. The sequence goes on from NC_084715.1 coordinate 12,071,418, forward strand.
TCGCATGCGAATTTGACGTACTTAGCTTCTCATTATCTAACCATAACATGCGTGTAAGTCTGATAATTGCATGTTATAGTATTTTATGCAACAGTTGTATAAGAAGGGTCAAAAAAGGCGAGTGGCGTGAGTTACAATGTGAGCCGGAGCCGAAGGCGTAGGCGAACATTGTAAAGGAATACGCCACGAGCATTTTTTGACCTACTTATACAACGTTGCATACAATATTTTTCCTACGAGTCAACAAAAATAAATCTTAATTTAGGTAAACAAAGCAAAAGTATATAGCCAAGACGCGCGAGCATACCTTGTTACGCGCTCGGCCCGCCCCGGGCCGCGGCCGGCCGGTCGGCGACACCTTCTCGTAACTCATGAGGCCCTGGTACTTGCTACTTGCTAAACTAAATTTTTGGACAGTTTTTTCTCAATTTTGGCCACCGTAGCCTACGGAGACTAACAAGCAACGCTAAGCGGTTTTCGTAGTCTATGGGTGTTGCTATATTACGGGTGTCACATGCGTGTTTCTGACTTATGAAGTAATTATTTTTACTATGCAACCAAATGAATATTTTGTAAGTTGGCAGCAATGCACTTAGTTTAAAACTGTATTCGTTTTGGTTTTGTTAGGTTGGTAGCCATTCATCGCAGTAACGTTATAGCGATTAAAAGCACAAGAGCTTTTATGAGGAATAGACAATATAGACTTTTCTTGAAATCTTTTATGTATGTTCTTATATTCGTGTTAATGAATGCATAAATGACAGATAACAGTAGAGGAGTAGGAAAAATATCTTCCAAGTCCAAGATTATACTGTATAAGAGACTTTAAGTAAGAAAATATTCTGAAAATGTATGTAGCCATATATATTAACGTAACTCACGTTACGAAAGAATCATTCATCCATAATATTTCAAAAAGTAAGTTGTGTGTAATCTATTCAGTCATAAGTGAAAAAGATTAGATCGATATATTATAAAGCGTAACAAAAGAAAGTTATGAAAACGAAAGGTGTCCAATTAAGATGCCCTTAAATCAATTTTATTGCTACGGCTCACTATACGAGCTCTACTCTCCCTTAAATGATCATAAGTTGTAAGCTTAAGTCACTATTTTTTATTACGTCATTGATCATAAATATTTGACTTTCACTATTTCTTTAAAGATTAACAGTTTTCCAAAGTATCTATAATAATTTATTGGAATTTTATTTCAAAATGCAGGTGCATTAATTACTAAAATTAATCTAACAAAGAAGTTGTGTTCAAATGACTTTAATAAACTAGTAGCCAAGTCTCGAACTCTGCCTTTTAATGACTACTGGTAAGACAAGTGTACTTATAATAATAAAATTGATAGAGTAGACTAATGTGCGGAAAGAGAAGAGTTACAGAATGTATTGGTTCCCATATAATCCACGACTCTTTTCTTTCTATACAGACTCTATAAGGGTATGTGATGGTTAGTAAAAAAATGTTATGACGTTAGTAATGTGGTATTGGCGGTTGGTCATTTTTAATATGCGCGACACGTCTATCACGACTAAAGCTCGGCTTAATCTTTTGTCCAAAACGACTACACTTCGAGGCCTTTAAAGGAGTACCCACAAGTCGAGGCATGCTTCCTTTCAGTTAATGTGTTAGCTTCAACTTGGTTATTTCACGCTTCGTGGCAATGACCGCATTACTTTGTTGGTTAATAAAGTTCCAATAGCAATATATTGACACACGCATAATATTTGGTCTCGATTTGGCCAGCGCATTGTGAATCGACTTTATTATAAATAAAGGCTATTATAGGAGACAGTAAATCTGAGGAAACGTATTACAAATATTTGTTTTAAGCGTCCTTTGAAGATGGTAGCTTTATTTCAGAGACCTCATTCATATGAGAACTAACCAAACAATATGTTACTACATTGCATCTTTGCACACTTGATGTCCACACCTAACGTTTTGGGTAGGTAGATTAAGAGTGGACAAATAAGTAATAAAGACTGTCAATCTACGCGTGCATCATTGGTTTGACGACCGGTCTGGCCTAGTGGGTAGTGACTAGTGACTCTGCCTATGAAGCCCGGTCCCGGGTTCGAATCTCGGTAAGGGCATTTATTTGTGCGATGAACACACATATTTGTTCCTGAGTCATGGGTATTTTCTATGTAAATAAATATGTATGTATATCGTCGCCTTGTACCCATAGTACAAGCTTTGCTTAGTTTGAGGCTAGGTCGATCTGAGTAAGATTGATTCCATATATTTATTTTATCATTATTGTTGAGGGCTCAGGCTGTATACCTAGTGAGCTCTGAGACAGTTAAGTCTAATATCGCTGCGCTGTAAATTCATGGTCGGATTACCTTACCGGTGGCATTTACAGCAATTACTTTGTTTTAGATCGGTTGTTTTTATTACGTTCTTGTGTCTATGGTTTTGGGCATTCATTCTTTGCCCCAGTTCGGAGAATGATGCGGCCATAAGTCACACTGTCGGTGCTTTGAGCGTTATGTCATCTCATTACTGTTTGTTATGTGGAAACCACCTTATGTCAACATTTGGATACGCCCATGTCCAGTGAAGAAATTCTTTCTCAACTTTCGTCGGCTAATTTAGGGATGTGACATGTTGTAGATGTGACTAAGAATCAAATACTTGGTTCTGGGGACAAAAAAACTTGCAGTAAAAAGTAGAATGACCCTTAAATTATGATATACTCGTATTATGTGCCCATATTGTCCCACTGCTGGGCAATTGCCATCTTAATGCTTCACGTAACCGGCGGCCAAACATCTACTGAATAAAAATCATTATCCCGCCTCTGCTTCGCTGGGCAGAGATATACCATTTCTAAATAGGTACTTCAATTTGCTGAATGCTGCCCCTTAGCCACTTTCGTTTAGTTTGACTGTGCTGCTGGAGTAATTTTTGTGTTTATGTACATACTAGTAGGATATGATAAATATTGTAATAGTTTAGTATTAATATAAGTAAGGATGTCTGTTTTAAGTTCCGATTACAACGCTGTCGTAAAATTATTGTCGGAACTCCTAGTGGGAATTGTGTTAGGATGTAGGCTAAATTTATTATTTTAGAATCTTATCCGTATATACTACTGGCCTGTATCTGTTTTTTTCCCCAATAAAGAAAAAAATAAAAATAAAAAAAAATAATCAAAGCTCTCATCGGCCTTTTCATTATTCGTCTTCGCTATTCATAGATCTCTTCTAAATTCTTTAGTCGTTTCAAATTACGAAACAGGCGAGATGAATAGTAATAAAATATATATGATACTAGAGACCTTATTGACAGTTAAAAATAATTGTACGTTTTAAAAATTGCTCTGAACGTCTCTACCAGCGATATCTCGCAACCAATTAAGAGGGCGCTAAGTAAAATTGGACGTAGCTTAGCTAAAAGGATCTATCCTTAAAAAATACATTTTAATGCATAGAGTAAAGATTATTATCAGAGGTAATTTGACTTATGACAAACTGTGACACTGGAATGGCGGATGGTTTTAAAGTGTGCGTGTAGACGAGTGATACCATGTAAAACATATTCTCCCTCTTATAATAATTATTTTTAAAATAAAAAAAATGCACTGTTTTATGTTTGACATAAAATATGTACCTGATTTAATAGGTCTTGAAAATGGGTAATGTTACTTTGTGCAAACATTATTTAAAATAATAATATTTAGCATCGGGATGATTATCAGTTCGTTTTTTTTTTTCAATTTATACTTGAAACATATCTTTAAACCATAAGTTTTAAACAAAAAATATGTTGCAGATCGGAAATTATGATAAATTATGATCGAAAATTTATAAATATCGATTATTTATAAATTTATAAAAGTATAAATAATCCTGAAATATTTTTTAATCAAATATAGACTAAATTACAAATATCTACGTAGGTATATGCTTTTATAAGTCTTAACACATGCGCACCATATCTACGAACTCAAATTACATGCACCGCGTGCAGACACTTATAAAATCATAATATTTAACATTAGATGGATCCAATTGTTAAAAGACATTAGAAATATTTGATTTTGAACAAAAATATAATATACACAACAAACAAAGGTTTACTATCAAATATTAGTCATAAAAGTGTCTTTAATCTCATTATTTTCGGGTAATTACCATACGGACTTATTTTGAAATACGGAATCAATAATTTATCCATTTACCTAAATAATCTCTTATAAGTACATAACGATTTAATAAGAAGGGCATCAATTACCCTACTTTCGGGAAATTACCCTATTCAACATACTGGTCATACTCCTGTTCCGCAGAAATTGAAATTACAATATCGTGATTTTACGTACGATAACATGATAATTGATAAACTGACCTATGAAAATTTATCCCATCTCTTTTTTTCGTCTGATCTGTATAATTCTTATAACACTTGACCACGCATGTTGGCATATTTTTTAATTTTTTCCACCAATTTACTCAAATGACATGTCGATCCGACTGACGGCAAATTGGTGGATGAGGGCATAGAGATAACTGTCAATGTCTGTGTGTCACGCGTAAATACTAGGAAATTGGTGGATGATGGAATCCTAGTTGTGTTTTACCGATACTCCGTCCGCAGTATTTTTAGTCCAAGTTTAAATGAGTGACTTTTATTTTTGACAGAAGGACATGACAAATTTTATTGAGAGATATTTGTGGGTTGGATTTGGATCCTTTTCCTAAATGGTATCAAATTCTTGTAGTTAAGATATTTTTACTCAATTAAATCACGGGTAAACAACATGAAAACGCGAGCGATAAGATCACATGTGCAATAGTAGACTAACCAAATCCTTAGTACATAATAAGGATTTGATAGAAAGTTGGTTTGATAGAAAAAAATCACCAAAACATGTCGATATGTCAAATTTTTGTACTGATTTTTTTTAATACTACGTCGGTGGCAAACAAGCATACGGCCCGCCTGATGGTAAGCAGTTTCCGTAGCCTATGTACGCCTGCAACTCCAGTGGATTTACATGACTCCCCTCGTTGAGCTCTAGCAACCTTACTCACCGGCAGGAACACAACACTATGAGTAGTCTGGTGTTATTTGGCTGCGGTTTTCTGTGAGGTGAAGGTACTTCCCCAGTTAGGCTCTGCTCTAGATCTGGAATGACATCCGCTGTGCTGTGCCCTACTACAATATGCTAGACGACATTCACAATGCCCACACCTCTCTTGTAGATGTAGTTTCAGGACGTACCCGGGTCCAGTGAAATGTATGTAACTTCTATATTATGCACTTAGTTATTATGCAAATGCGCGCGACATCCCTGGTCCACGTTGCGCCGGCGCCGTGGAAGCGTATTAAACTATTTTTGGACCGACCGACGTAATTAATGCACCGAAATATGCGCTTTCGGTCTGCTAACGGTATTAACGCAGTTTTTGATGTATGGCGAACCGAGCCTCGGGCTGTACCGTGGAATTTTTGCTGTCTTGTATTCTGTCTGGTTCTGCGAGTGTTAGCGACTCGAGTTCTTATGAGAAATGTTAGTTTCCAAACAACTACACTGTAGGTATATGTTAACCCACAAAGCCATATAAAACTGCAATTCTAAACAGGACGATAGTAAATCTTATTTTGACGATTCTTCAACTATTGAACAATTTGTTAGTCCGCTAACGTTTTTTTCTATTCTTTTGTAAGTTTAAAAAGATCCACGGCATTGTGATTCCGGTCTATTTTCGTACAAGTATATTACGCAGTAAGTAACAATATTTTCTTTCGACCAAAACCTCTTTTTCCAGTCACTGGATAAGCAAGCACACTAGACTAGACTGTACAGAATATATATATATATATATATATCAGCCAGCAATATTATAAGCCAGTCATACAGCTAGAAAATATAGGAAGGGTCACCATACTTTATCCCATAGCCTTCTAACCCTGCCGCCTCTCTGTTCAGGACTCTACTTTGTACTGGTTCTCCGAGTGGTCAAGTCGCCCGTTCTCGACAGCGACTGGAAAACACCTGGCCTGTTTTTCACCACATGATTAAAGTACCCGACGCTTCGAGTCCGCGAATTCGTTATAATTAAAGGGCCGCGGCTATTAAGCTGAGGTGTTAATTTGCTAGCTTCCTGGAAAAGAGGGTCGTAACTAGATGAGATTCCTGGGCAATAAACATTTCAAAATGGCATATTGTAAGAAACTCGGTGGAGTGCACGCTAGTGTATTCCTAAAATTCAAATCAGCAGTAGATACGTCCTGCGGGGCACATACTTGTAATGACTCGGATCTTCTTTTACTGATGGTTTGGGTGATATACCGACTATGCGATCGGGGACTTCAAATTTAGTTATTGGGATTTTTTTTTATGTATGCCCATCTTCCCACGATGGTTTCATTCAACGAAAAGAAGTTGGTAAATTTCATTTGTGTGGTGGGGCCAACTAAAAATAAGTATTGATTTGATCCCCAGAGTTCACCTTTATTTCAGTACTTTCTATCTCGTAATTCATATGTTTGGTTTTTAACTTTTTAAGTAAGAACTAATTTAAGGAAATAATCTTAGGAACGAACCTTCGACAATGTTTAATTAATATCACATTATAAAACCTATGTCGAAAGCACATCCGTTAAAATTATAAGCACCTGTTTAAACTTTAGAATTTCCCAAACGTCCAGGCACGTGTGAAGACGACCGGCGCAGGCGCCGCCGCGCAATCGCAATAATATTTACTCGCGGCGCTTCTGCGAACCGGCGGTTTCCGCTCTACTCTGCTATTCATTCACAAAATTATTAGTATTGACTGTCAGTTAGTTGCTAGTATAACATTGATCTCGTTTGTAAAAACTATGAGGAATACAAAGTCACAATTACATTGGTCAGTTTACGGTTATTAGCCTACAGTGTTTAGTGAATGTCCAGCACTGCTTAGCTAAAGTTTGCTGCGCGTAAACACCAATATTCAGCACATGATAAATGTGCAACATATAGTCTTACAAATAAGATTCCAAGTTGAATGTGTAAATTTGGATTTAAACGTAGTCGCTTGGTTTATGCGACTTTATTTACCCGTGGTTCATACACACACCTATGCCGGACGAACTGCTAGAATGAGCCCATAAATATTTATTGCTTTCACTAAAAATGTATGCGGTTTCACCAATAAAAACGGAATTACCTCAAGTATTAGCTAATACCGAAATGCTATAACGCCTAAAGAAACATCGCTGTTACTTGCAATTTATCTTTATGATTATGACATACAGTCATAACTACTCCTTGATGTTTATATACGTTTTGTGTTATAATGAAAAAATATTTGGGAGACCGAGCTTTGCTAGAAAAACATATAAAAACTATTAAAAAAACGCGCGTTTTCCCAGAGATAAGACTAGCTAGATCGATTTTTCTGGAAGACATATTACACACGATTTTTTTTTTCAGTACTCCACACACGAAACACTTCAAAAACATAATACACACAAGTCACACAACACATGCAATATTTATTTATTTTGAATAGGTTTTCAGTACTCGCTATCCATATATCATAATTCTGTTATATTTTTCGTATTGGTTTACGGATACATTATTTAAATTCAAAAATATATGTAATACAAGGTGTTTATTTAGTCACCTGCAATAATTTACGGGCTGAATATATAGGTCATACTGAGCAACTTTTACTATGGGACAGTCAAGTGCAAAAATATGTATGGAAAGAATCGTCTCATAAATATGGTCTACGCTCTTATTACACTGGAATAAGATGCTATGGGACATATTTTTGAGTAAGATGTGTACACCCATATTTTTACACTTGACTGGACCAACCCCGACGTCGTGAAATTTTATTTCACGTCAGCAGCTCGAACAAGGGTAATTTGCTGCTTAAAACAGTTAGCAAAATCGCATTTTGCTCACTGAGTGAGACAAAATAACATTCAAATGACCTTTATATTCGAATGTCATTTCAACGTGCGGGGCCTAATACAAGTTCGAAATATTTGGATTCTATTGTCTTTGTCCCTTTCACGTCATTAGCAAAAAGAAAGAGACAAAAAAGTTCACGTAATTCAACGGTATATTGACGGTTAATAATAGACCCCCGAAATAAGTCAGACCGCATTGTTCCAAAACACCCTACGAGTCTTCATTCGTAATACATAATTAATTAATGAAATAAAAGTTTAAAATTAAATAAAAACACCATATCTTACGTATTTTATTATATAATCAAAACAATGAACTTATAAAAATTTACGCAATTGTTACGCAAAGAAAATAATTTTACTTTTAACGATCACTCCTATAGTTAACAAAAGTAGTATTAGCAATTCGGACCGTATCTTACAAAGTATTTTTTACATAAAAAAGTTGTCGATTGAACTGTCAATTGATGTTCGTTATTTCATTATTTTCGTATTATTTTATTGAAATTTCTTTCGTTTTGTTTTATTTCGGTGATTAAACTTAATTGTTAGATCACCTTCAGAAAACATGAGTTAAATAGTGATGAAGACGGATTAATTTTTTTTCAGGTTGTATCTTCCAAATATGTTCTCACTGCCGACGTGAAAATTTTTGTATACTACACGAGATCAAAGTTAATTACATCTCGTGCGCTTTTGAGTCCCTTACTACGCTCAAGATTCTAAATTATAGAATATTTCGCTTGCACGGGACTCAAAATAAGCACTCGAAGAAATATCAAACTTTGCTCTCTTGTTGTACAAAGAACTATTAACCCTCCCATAGAAAATGTCAAGGTCAAGCAAAAATGTATGAAACAGCCAATTTTTGTTCGCGATTCCGGTTCTGAAAGTAGTACAAAATTCTAATTTTATGATAAACCTTAGAAAATATATAAGGCAGCCGTAGGTTCTTTTTATCACCCCAAATGAAAAATACTTATTAACTTGGTTATTGTGACGGCAAAAAATTATGCAATTGACGACTCTTTGACCTTTTTGTTACTTATTGTCTCTTTGTATTGCCCACGTGTGACTCAACTATGATTCTGATCAATGCTCATCTAACCACTTGCTTAGGTATGGTAAGGTATTTGCGTTTTCCGGTATGCACTAAGCCCACCCATACCATAACTAAATATAATATGAATATGAAGGTTGTACAGTCATATACACCTCAGAGCAGTGCCCCGTTGTATGGAAAAATCCATATAAAGTGCCCTATTTTCATTAGTCTAGCCATTAGTTATACGGTAGGCCTTAGCTCTATATGTGATCTTAATCTTAGAAAATTTTCACTATGAACCTGCAACAAATACGATTATTGTTAACATTCTGAGATTAAAATCTCATTAAAAAAAATGACTAGACACGTTCTTTTCATGCACCCTTCAATTATACTAGATTTTCTATATTTCTGATTTTATTTACTCGTATAAAATAATAATACCAATAATGAGTGTGATTTGCTTTACAACTCATAACTTCTGATAGTTTAAACCTAAGTTTACTACGAATATTTGCTTGAAGATACCTTTGACGTCACGTTTTCTGGCAACAGTCCCATTATGACACATAAGGGTTATTCACAATCCACATGGGAAAATACGGGGACTAAAACCAGCATAACTGATCTTTGATTGTGTATCTTTGTTACAAATTTTAGGTCCAAATTGTAATAGCGATAAATGTGATTACATCTAATGTTTTTTTGAGTTGTTAATGTAATCTTAATCAGTAAATACCTCTGCAGTGGCAGGAATCAGTGTGCGCTGATTACATAAAAGTTTCGAGAAATCCTTCAATCGTGCTCTCGGAAATCGCCCGCGTAAACGCAGTTGATGGATTTATATTATATTTTGGAAGCCCTTGTTGGAAATACGAAACAAGACTTTGCTGGAAACTGTTAAATTTATAGAATCGCAGGTTGTGTTTATATTCCTAAAGAGCTTGCCAAAATACTGAGAATAAAGCCCCATTTAGACGGCTCAAGATCTTGTATGCGATTTTCGTTACATTGCGGTATTTGGTCGTACGACTAAATTCGATCAATGGCAATGTATCGAATATTGCATGCAAGTTCTCGCCCCGTGTAAATGGGCCTTAAGCGTGTGATATAATTAAATAATTGATTAAAGTATTTAGTAAATTTCAAAACTATACCAATGCCACTGGTTTGACCAAGACTATACAGCAGGACAGACATGTTATAATAAATAAGATTTACTTTTATGACAGCTAAGTAAGATGATGATAATAATGTCTTTAGTCGTTACTAGACTACTCAGTATATTGTTAGGTGTTACAGCCGGTGTGAGGCAAGCTAATAAAAAAACTTCATACCTACCTACACGTAACAAATGCAGATTCAGGTAATATAGATATAGTTAACACTATTTTGTCAAAGTATCATAACGTAACTCTGTCAAAACTGTGCCAATGTATTCTATTACAAGTGAGCCCATAATGGTACCCTCGCATGATACGTTCAATGTAACAACCTGTAACATCTCGCACTGTTCCTGATCAATACAACCTCTACGTGCTTAGTAGATTAGTGAAGGGAGTTAGAGGGACAGAGATTAGATGCGTGTATGTTCATCTCGTTCACTCAGCTTTAGTTTAGTGATAGTGCGATTTCGTGGTAGAGGTTTGCCGTGTGAGTGACGTTTTTAGATCGAATCCAACGAAATATTTCAACGTTTCGCACCGTAGCACGATCTGTTGCACCAACAAATATTTCTATTGTCTTTGTTGCGACATTATTGTTCTGATTAATTGGATAAAGCGTGGAACAGATTGATTACACGTTTTTAAGTGGTTCGCGGTGGTTATTACTTATTACATTTTTTGTATAAGTTATCGCATAACATAGCAACTTTTTGTTGCAATATAGCAGCGAGATTTTTGGGTGAAAGTGATTAAATAGATTCTGCGAAGTTGGCCGTCGTTGGTATCATAATAAAAAGTCTCTTTGAGTCCTCATTCTCTGGTCTTCAGTCTGAGGGTTGCGACAGAAGTTTAATATAATATAATATAGCCTAAAAAGACAACAAAAAAGTTCGGGAAGGTCCGCTTCGAGAAGTTGCTCCGCATTTCTGTCCAAGTAGTTGGCAGCATCTTCACGTTTGATATACATAATTATGTTTTAGATGCGTGGTGGTTAACGTTGCGCATTTATCGAATATTCCACGTTGATAGACATTATTGACACTTATCTTTACGCTTGTCGCGGCCGTCTTGTCAATATCTCAAACTCGACAGCGCGTAATCGCCCACATAGGAAATGGATAATATAAAATGTCTTTACCTGTTAGTATGAAGTAATAAAATAAAATAAATAAATATTTGGGGACAATTCTGCTACTACTGCTACTGCTATTTTGACCTGTCGCCATATATTTTTTTGGTTAGACTTTACGTGTCTATCAGACGTGTAGTCAATGCTAGAGCTGCGAAGATTTCCGTAGCGAAGCGCCAGTGTGGTTGTGAGCTGGGCACTGACATCAGGGGTGTGGACTCCTAGGAATATATGCGCAATGTGCGCAGACGGCTGTTCAGTTGTCATTGAATTATGCCAGATGTACACAATTCGAACCTAAAGATAAAACGAAAATTTCAAAGCTAGGTGAGAGAATTCCTCGGCAAATGCCAACTGGCTGTCAAAAACTTTTCTCACGGCCACGCGGTACTTGGTTTCTAAATTTCTACACCTCTTAAGATTCTTGAGTATCGGTGTCTTTAGCTCGGAAAGAAGTGGTCTTAGTTGAGCAAACACTCTGATTCATTATTATCACAGATCTCTTACCCACTAGATGTGGCGTATAAGAGTCTTATTATGCGCTTGTCCTTTTAAATATGAGTAAAACTCGAGAAAATTTATTTGTAGTTTTATGTAGGTTTCCTCCCAAAATTTACCTCCTACTCCAGAAAAGCTTTGATATACTAGTAGTATTTAGTTTTAAAATGGTGCCATAAAAAGGGTCGGAATGATGTTAAACATTTATCAGTTATCAGGTTTATGGCTTTAACCTGTAGATTAAATGATTTTTATACCTAAGACCCAAACAACTTATAGGTACGACCCACGCCACGGTTTGAGTCCACGACCTTCGATTTTATTTCGAATATGCGATGTCGATATGGGGTAATCTATGATTATTATCGTGAAAGTACTATGAAAGTTAGATGCGCGGCCGGTGATCGGTAAGAATGATTGATCTGGCTACTGCTTCTGTTAATGATGAAACGATGATACAATTATGTGGTTACGCGGCTCCGGCGCGTCTTATCCGATGACAAGGTGCGGAGACATTGTAATTGATTGCGATTTAATGATTTGTTATTGTTTTTCTGAAAGTTTGATGAAATATATCTTACTTGTTTGTAGAAGTCTTCGCACCATTTCATGAATTGAATAGTGAAATTGATCAAATCGTCTTTAGTCACCATTTTTTCATCACACTTGCACAGCGTGCTATTTCAGGCAAGTTCAGCGGGAGCCAAACTCCATTCTACTCCCACGGAAATTATAGTTTTTTTAATTACGTCACTAACTCATACGAACCAAGCATAAATAAAAAAAATCTTGTTTAAAAGTAAAGCTATAAAATGGTTTACTTTTAAAATACTGTCGTGTAGGTGTACTTACATTTATTTGATTTTGGTTAAAAATATTTAATTTCTATAATTAAATAGCCGAAATAATTTTACACAATTTTCAATTCGATGTCGAATCTGTAAAAAATTACAATATAGTGAATTTATAAGTACAATGTCATAGGTAAATGTCACCGTATCTAAAATGTATTTCGCATAATATTTAGTTTTATTCTTCTCAAGTGTGATGAAAAACTTGGTGTGCAACTCCAAGGGTAAGAACATTGCAAATTCTACTTAGGCATAAATTAAATTATGCCAGAATGCCGCTGTCGTGAATCTAGAGACTCTCGTTTGCAATATTTCACTTACCTCCCTCAATGCACAAGGATAATAAATTATCTAGTAAAAAACGAACTAATAATGAAATAAAAAAATAAAATTTTGACTAACTTATAATATGCGTATTGATTTGTAACTTTATAGGAATATATACGAGTAGGTACTTAGATGACAGTAGCATATTTTGGGACCATCGAGCTAATCTGATGACCGAGCCAGAAAATGGATAGTGGACTACCTTGAGATTGGGCTCGTTTTGAGGGGTTCAATTCTTTGGAGATATTAAGTACATCTAACGATAAATAAATGTGTTTATAAAAAGGAATGTTGTTAATAAGTAGTCTGGCAAGAATCGTTTGTCAGTGAGCATCAGCGGATATATTTCTCCATCTTAACGAAAAAAAAACATTACAACGAATAAGTAAAGTTTCATTATATTTACAGATATATTTTGCGAGTTTCCATATCTAAAATAACACCGATTTCAGAAAACTTTTATAAATTTTAATCTCTAAATGCGGTCAAGAATACACATTTGACATCTGTCGGGTTATTCGAGCCCACGGTGTATATCTAATAGGTATCTGAGAAAGGAGTTCGAACCCAGTACCTTCGGTCATGAAGGCACACGTAAAAACCATTCGATTATCATGACTTACTCGTACTGACATCTAGCGGTGAAAGTGTCTCGCGCTCAATAGCTTATCAGCGAATTTTTCGAACTAGAAGTGCTCACACATTATTTACGTAGGAATTTTAATTTGACACATGTCATCTAACGGACCTCAGCGGAACAGGATCACGGGACGGTGTCACTCGGCTTTATCTTCAGATCCATCAAACTGTCGGTTGACCGTTGATTAACTATCGGTTACGTAACGAGAGGTTAGAATAAAGCCGTGTTGCTGGTTCGACAGGTGGATAATAGAGATTTCAATCATACTAAAGATGGACACGTTGGATGTTATGCGTTAAGATTGACCAACTCGTTTTGGTGTGGGAGAGTCAATTTAGAGCGCTAGTAATTATAATAGAGGAACTGATGATATACTACCAAGAGATACATAGTAGATTTGTTAGATTTGACAAGTTTGCAAACATTTGCCAAAAAATGAGCTACATAAATTGTTTAGATACTTAGTGACAATTACTGAGTGACACTATTGACGCAGTACCTCCGCGAACTGTATTTTTTTACTAAATGCAAATATTGAAGATCTCCTAAGACCATTCGCGTAGCAGCACGGGACCTGAGGGCCTACCGCGAACCACGTTCGACGTGTTGCCTCTCTGTCGCACTTGTAAATTCATACGTAAGCGTGACAGGGAGACAACACGTCGAACGTGGTTTGCGGTAGGCCCTGAATAAATCATGTACAGTACTTATTGGATAATTAGGCAATAGAGGATTATATTTTTCATTTACTAATAAATTATCATTTTGATTGTTTATATTTATAGTGTATAGTTAATGTTAGAACTAAAATACAATTTGTTTACCAACAACCTTGTTTGGTCGTAATATTGGCAACCGAAGGTACTTATATGACAAAGTTGATTGATGATGACGTCACTGGCACGCCGCGCTGCAAAAAATGGTGCCGACTGAAATATCCGTAATTTCAATATCAGGTTAACATGAAATATATTGTCGCTTCATTGGCCAAGCTACTTTTTCAAAGTCTTATAAGTACCTTAAGTTTTTATGTATAAAAACTTTTAATTTATATACGTTGTAATTAATTAATACTTTTTCTATGTAACATTCATATACATATAAGAAAATGGGGTGCTCAATACTTCTTGCCAAGACAGTATGTATTAAAAAATAATCGTCCATTGAGATACTGCCGTGTATTAAGATCATAATAAATTTAAATTGTAATTTCATAAATTTAACTTGTAAATGCAAAGTTACCTTACGCACTGAACATAAATATCAGTACCCCTAGTGTAAATTTAGTCGACAGCGAAAAGTGACGTACGCGTTTGCGTTAAGTCTCATTTTGTATGGGTTTTTAAACAGCGCGCCAAGCGGGACGTTTTGGAAAGTCAAAAATCTCATACAAAATGACACTTAACGCAAACGCGTACGTCACGTTTCGCTGTCGAAAATATTTACACTAGGGGTACAGAAACCCTTTCTTCTGATAGTTGCAATAGCAAATATTAAGACGGTGTCTTAACTGCGACTATTCACAGAACAATTGAATGTCGTGATCTTCAAAATTAGTTCAAACTGTTGAAACTATAGGCACATTAGAATGGTCACGTTTGTGAATATTATATGACAACGAGGCACAATATCGGTAATCGGTATCTTACTACGCATAGTCAATTTAACCATTTAGGAACTTGGAATATTAAACTGAGCAATTTTCGCCATATACACTCGTACACATATTCTGATAGAAAATTAAGTCGAAAACACATAATATCTTGCCTCGATTTCTGGTCGAAAATTTTCATTGACAATGGAGAAGCAAGGAAGGAACTAAGATTTTTGATGAGTAAGGCATGATTCTCGATTAATTGAGTAAAATGTAAGATCATTCTCTCTGCTATACAATGAATATACCTATGTCACCTTTATTTGAGTTCTTACCAAGAAAGTCGAAGCAATAAGAAAGAACAATTCAACACAATTATTATCCAATCGCAATGACATATTCAATTTGCAATTTCTCCTTTCGCATCGCGTCAAAACTATCGCGTATGGTCTCTTTTCTCACAAAAACTAGATTTGCCTGTAAAAGCAAATATTGGTATAATTGTCTAGGACAGCCGGTTGTTACATTGCCTTCTCATGCATTTTAATGTCTGTAATGATAAAAACTGTATCTCCAATTATGCTGCGCGACGAAGTGTGGCGTAATGGCAAGTTCAACGGCGCTACATTGACATGGAATCCACCGGGTGACTCATCGTGCTAGGGATAGCTAGCAGACGGTTCATTTCAAGAGCAGATTTATTT
The DNA here is from genome assembly GCF_033807575.1 of Cydia pomonella. Taxonomy (NCBI): domain Eukaryota; kingdom Metazoa; phylum Arthropoda; class Insecta; order Lepidoptera; family Tortricidae; genus Cydia; species Cydia pomonella. Next base: position 12,087,298 of record NC_084715.1, read on the forward strand.
TGGTGACGATATTTGGTCTCTTCTAATTTGGTGTTTACATTTTCGTGTTATTTGTTGTTTGATTAAAAGGGTGGACAAGGTGTAAGTTTATTTAGAATGTATTGAAATATTTTGTCGCAACTTATTTTAGAAGTTATTGACATAGTAGAGTCACCTGAAACAATTTTTTGTTACTGTTCGAAGGCCGCAAAAATATGTGACACGCTCTTATGGCTCTACAAATAACATCATGTTAGATATTTTTGCGACCTTCGTTGTGTAATATTAGGTGTTGCAGGTGACTGTACACAGTTAGATTTACCCTTTCTACATTATATGTTCAGGTAGATGCAACAAGTCTTGACTTCACGGGCAAAATTATTTCTCCTTATGTACTTTTGCTTGAATTTTGTAATTAGGTACCTTGCGGCACGCATTTCTTATGACATTAAATACTAGTGAAGGATTCTTCGTTCGTTGTTGACGTAGTGTTGGATGTATGAAATTTTATTACGCAATGGCATTGCCATTTCAACTACACTCCCCGGAATTCAGCTATGTGCGCGTGCGATGAATTAAATTTCCGGCGCCTGGTTTTTTATTTTATTTAGTAATAAATTATTCAATCGATATTATTAGGTACCTTGTGTGTGTGCGTTTGATTTAGTTTTCCTAGATGCGTATAAAGTCACGCAGACTGTTGCATATGGACACGATTTCATCAGATGGACTATCGAAAAAGATGCCAAAAACTTGACGGCGGCTAGTTGGGCTGCAAAATGTATTGTGACCTTAACTGTGTTGCTAAATATAATTACATCTATAGTGTAAAGGAAGTTATCAGATCAAATATACCAGACCTGATAAAATTGGTACATCTTAAACAAGTATCAGATCAAATATACCAGACCTGATAAAATTGGCACATCTTAAACAAGACAAAGTGATTCATCCTTAGAGATTCCACCTGATCAAAAGATTATTAATTGTGTAAGCTGTGTTAAATCTTAGACAAATTTGAGGCACGAATTTGTCTTAGATTCTGATGGGTTGTCAAAAGTTGACGTTTGAAAATTCAGTGCCCACAGAACATGCGCGGTAAAGTGTCATTTGGTTCGGGTGCGAAACTAGGGAGCACGTATTTTCAAGCACGTATCTTTTTACCTCAATGTTATAATCAATGACTCTTTGGCTGTATTTTGATTAATATTTGATTGCACTGGAACGCACGCTGCTATAACAGCTTACTTTACGTAATAGTTTATTTGCCGCGCATTGGCGCTAGCTAATTTCGTACGCGCGTCCGTTGACACAGCCGGACGTTGTAAAGATTTAGGCGGTAACTTTACGCGGTATCTTTGTAATTATCTATGTACGGCCGGTCATGTCAACGATGCCGGATAAGGAGATTTATATCGCGCGGATGTCGCTAACAGAATACAAGTTGTACAATGTACAGGAGGGCTTGAAAATGGTGGCGAGTAAACCAGGGTTTGTGACCTTTGTCTTCTATTTGGTGCTTTTGACCCTGAATTTGTAATTTTAAAATTAATCGATTCATGCTCGCAGTAAAATGTGTGTGTGTGTTTTTATTTTTTAAACAAGCATACGGCCCGCCTGATGGTAAGCAGCAACCGTAGCCAATGGACGCCTGCAACTCCAGAAGTGTTACATGCGCGTTGCCGACCCTTTAAACATCTGTACACTCCTTTTTTGAAGAACCTCATACTGTAGACCCTCGGGAAAACCTCGGCAGGTAGCTCATTCCTTCAGGGTTTGCTTTAGAATGATCAATTGACCACCTTTTCACCGAATTATCTCGTGAATAAGTACCACCATAATCCTAATAGGACAGAAGGACACGAAAGGAAATTAAAGTATATAGATTTTAAGGATAAAACACCGAGACTGTTTCTGAAACAGGACAACGTAGAAGAAGAAAAGAAGGAAGTCAGATCCCAATCTCAGATGGAAGGAGAAGGAGGATACTTACCAAGGACATAGAGAGGAAGGCAATGACAAAACATACAGTTAAAATCAGAAGCTCCTTTTTTGGAAGACAGTTTAAAAATGACATTGAACTACCGAATCGTGTACATATTAATTCAGTAATAAACGCTAATGATAGGGAGCCGACGGTTGAGAGGTGGGCGACAGTCGTGAGTCAATGGATGTGGGTGGGACAGCTGACGCGAAGGCCGGGGGCTTGGTCATCCGGAGCCATTCACTTACGCTGAGGTTCCTACTATACACAGAAGCTATTGTACTAAAATACATGATCTTCATCGCCAGTCAGCAGTTCAACCAGAAGAACACCGAACAGAAGTCAAGAAGGCTTCTTCTCTCATATCTTTAAATTTCATTGCAGATGTATGCTAGGTTCATCGTGAGGTTTTTTTCGCCGAAGAGCAAAATACTTAAGTATAAAAAGTAAGTTGGTTGATATTCGAACTCATATATCAGGTAGAGTCTCTCCAAGAAAAATACTGCAAGGTTACTTTTATATTTAATGAAATTGACATACTATTTTTCTCGTTTTTGAGGCGTTTTGGATATTTGCTTGTTACTTAAGTGTTCAAAATTTTGAACTCTCTTGTTTTGAACTATTCTTTATTTATTTACTTTAGCGTATTAATGCCTTCCAAATATCTTGTTAGACTACGCAGATATAATTTTATGCAAGAATTTTATACAGTTTACGGCACGTCGCCTAAATTATGTGCCACAGTTTTGGCTTTAAGCAGGAATCAGTGTTGTTATATAGTGGGTCGCTCGATCGGATACGGGTATTTGCAATAGAATCAACTATGATTGGTTTGTCTCAACATTTCAATCCTCAGCAATTCAGTTGTCTACAAAGATCTGTGTGCTTCACTGCATCTAATAACCTGAGGCCTTATCCGACTAAAATCGTGAATCGAGAGGCAGATAAAGGAATTTCGATTGTCGTTTTTTGCGGTAGACCCTCTGTACACTACTATTGTGATTGCCTTTCGTATGAATCAAATGAGTAATGCGATAATTGACAGTCAGTACCGTCTTTGCATTGACGAGTAGCTGGATATAGTATAAAAATTCGAGCTGTGAGTCATAGATATATATTCTCATAGGCTTGTTTTCGTGAGCGACAAACTAACCAAATTAACATGATTTCGAGACTATACAACTATGTGGAATCAAAGAGTACAATTTATACTGGTCCCTCTGAGCTAGTCGGTGCACGGTAAGTTATTTTTTTTTTAATCGTATGGCTTCAAACTGGTCGCTTATATAATATTGGTTGAAGTGTAATAATTAATTAATTGCTTTTTGAGTAGGTACTATAATTTAAGATCTAGTTTCTTCACCCATCGGGCTGCGTTCACATCAGGGCAGAGCAGGTCCAGTGAAACTCCGGTAAATTTTCTCTTGGGGCAGTCATAGATGATGTGTTTAATAGACTGCACTGGAGCTCCGCAATCACACGCCGATGAATTTCTCCAGCTACACTTAAACATGTAGTCCCCGCAGAGTCCATGTTCGGTTCTGAGTCTATTCAGCTGGCACCAATCCCGTCTAGAGTCCGAGAAGCCAAATGGCTTTTGCGTGGGGTGCACGGTAAGTGATTGGAATGAAACCACTCGCGTTTGGGATACTTTTTGCCGGTGCCATCCCACTGTACATTACGAACGACCAATATTCAAAGTTTCGAAGCTCAAATACACTCGACTTTCAACTTTGTGAAATGGTCTGCAGAATTCTAAATCAATTGACAGTAAGTGATGTTGAAGGGCAAAGTTGGTTGCGGCCGATATACTGTTTTAGATGTAACAGATCTCGACTCACGTGGTTTCACTCGTCTGATGATAGCTTTGGTTGGATGCCGCGAACTGCGATTAGGCTGGCGGTGTTTAGGGTTGACCCATCAACCGTTGAACAACTCAACTGAATTTACTTTCATCAGTTGATTATATTTAATACTTAAAGTATCTCTGTACTTGAAGAGCTACACCCGTTAGAATTGGGCACTTTTCTTCAATATTACTTAGGTAGTTTATTCACATTCTAATAAGTTAAAAGGAGACCTAATCAGAAAGTTAAAATATGATAGGTACTGATTTCGAAAATATTTACTTACTTATATATTTTTCGCATTTATTTCTAATCGCAACTATCGTTTATTATCTAAGATCCACATCAACTTATTAACTCTCGAAGTATTATTATGTTCTATTTGTATCTAAGCTAGATAGATGAAATAATGTACTTACCTTTCTACAATAACACAAACCAAAACTAGTTTTGGCAGCCCTATAAACGGAGTGACTGTATAAACTAACGGGCGAATTCCTTATAAGAATACTACAGGTCAAATCAGGGTTGCCATCAGATCGGTGTCAGTGTTCCACGTTTTCTCCTATATGTCATCAGCCGGCTTGAAAGACGTAATGGTGCCTACAGGCTAATTTTCATGCAGACCTTAATGATATAATGACGTGTTTAAATTTAAAGTCTTGATGAATTTGAATTGACTTTCTATTTCAATGAATATATTGCAGATTGCTACTGATTTGGGCGGGGCTTTAGACACTGGACTTGGGTTTTGGCGATGTCTTTGTTTATGAACGTGTTTTAAGTGTTTTTGAAGCGATATTTAAAATGTGAATTCTACAGCTTGTGACGACTACTTACCTATGTAATTGTTGTATTTTGTAAACACAAAATTAGCTAAAATCAGTTTTGTATGACTTTGATCTCATGCAAAATATGATAGTTTTGCGAGAATCGTCAACATGGTCACTATTCGCAGACTTTGTCATAAGTAGTAATATCATGTTACATTTGCCCCTTGACCAAACTTAAAAATTTGTTATTTACTCACTTATTTGGTGACTTCATGAACCCTCTATTCAAGAGTGTTATTTAAACTAGTATTTATGACAGTTATATAGTCAGACCAAGACAATTTGCAACGATTTTGATAGCACACGCCGTGCAACTTAATACGTCATGATTTCAAACAAGTTCGTTGCAGACTTGTCTTGGTTTGACTCTATCGTCGTATGCGTCTATAGACGCATTTTTAGATTTTTGGTAAAGGTATGATAACATTTACTTACTTTGATTATTAGTGTATACACCGTGTTTTTATTGAATTCCGTTAACTCCGGGGTATGGGTAAGAACGTTTTACAAAAACTAAATGGCATAATTAATTTTCAAAAATAATTTTGTTTTTATATATTTTTATTTTTATAAAAAGTAATTAAATGTTGCATATAGCTTTGTTGTGACACGGCATTGCATTTAATTTAACCAAACAATTGTAAACTATGACATATCAATGTAATTTCGAACATCAATCGTCCGAGATAGTATTTACGTATAGCAGCAAATGTACACACTCGTACTAAACAGTAATCAACATTTAAACAGGCCCTAAAGCAAGTGTACACGCTCGTGAGGGCCTTATAAGAGAAAAATCAATTATTGATTATGTTCGAAATGGAGTTAATTAGAATACCGGTGTCTTTGAGAAAGTTACTTAATTTAAACTCAAGAATGCACGCTTGAAATTAACGGAAATTAAAAAAAAAAACAAGGTGTATAACGGTGCGAGGTGATAAGGACGCACACATATTAGAATAGAATAGAATAGAATAGAATAGAAGAAATTTATTCAGAAAACGCTTAAGTTTAGGTACCTAATACATGAGACGACAGAATCAATTTATTATTAAGCGTCACTGAAAAGGTCTCCACTCAGCTAATGTCAAGATACCACCTAAGGGTCTCGACGCTGGTCTTCCGTGGAAACCTTTCCGAGAGAGCGCAGCTACACGCAAAAGTACAAAATTTTATAAGAGGGTCTTGACGCAAAATTGTATTTTTTATATTGAATTTTTACACGTTTTAATCAAGAGCAAATGCCATGCAAAAAATCACCTAGAAACATAATCATATTTGCGAGGGCAGACTGAGCAAAACCCTTAATGGTTAATGTTGGCTCGATGAAAAAAAAACTTATAAACATGTCTATTTTACATTTATTATTAATTTTATATCGTTACCCTGCATACGATAGCAGTACAATGTTAGCATAAAATAGCTAATGATGTAATGATATAGCCTAGGGGGGGGGGGGGGGTTAGGGAAAACTTATAAACATGTCTATTTTACATTTATTATTAATTGTATATCGTTACCCTGCATACGATAGCAGTACAAGGGGGGGGGGGTTTAGGGACGGCAACGAGCATGTAACTCCTCTGGAGTTGCAGGCGTACATAGGCTACGGAGACTGCTTACCATCAGGCAGGCCGCATGCTTGTTTGCCACCGACGTAGTATAAAAAAAATGTAAAAAAAATGTTAAAACCCGCGCGATCGCCGAATCTTCCGTCGCAAATTACGCGCGTCGCGCCTAATCTTTTGTTCCTTTGTAACTTTCCGGCTTTACGCCCCCTCTTAAAATCAAATCGGTATAATATTTTTAAAATCTGAATACTCTTCTACTCCCGCATTCTTTGATGCTAGGTTCGCTATATTTACATGAAGCGTAATGCGTATTGCACTATAATTAAACAAAAACAAAGTCGTTTAGAAATAGAATAATGTGTCTGCATCGCCGAGTATTAAGGATAATTATTTATTGGTAGTGTCTATTACGACGTAAATTCTTGATAAATATTATTAGATGATTATTTCGTAAGCCGACCTTAACCTTTGTTAGAATTTACGATTTCGGTGGAATAATCTTCTTAAGAGTTTTGAGCAGGGATCCATAATAAATAAATACCAAATAAAATTAAATAAAAATGTATGGAACATCTTACACAGAGCATTCTAGCCCCAAACTAAGGAAAGCGTGTACTATGGTTACTAGGCTTCGATATATACAAATATAGATGAATATATACTTATATACATAGAAAACACCCATGACTCAGGAACAAATAGCTCTGTTCATTACACAAATAAATGCCCTTATCGGGATTCGAACCCAGGACCATGCATCGGCTTCATAGGCAGGGTGACTATTACCCACTAGGCCAGACCGGTCGTCAATATAACTATAAGTAACTATCGCTAGTTCTAAGACTTCATATTTTTTAACAACTATAGAGCGTGTCATTCATGATGATGTGTGCCTTGACTCGTAATGTCATGTTATTAAAGGTTAGATTTGACAAATCTGCGCGTCATCGTGGATGAAACGAACTATAAGTGTGACGCGCCGTCATTGCACGATTGCACGGGTGCAATGTAATTAAATACTAATCATCGTCATATATCCACTAATTTATACAAATACAAACTTTACTAATGAATCACTCTATATCATGTATGCTTATGAAAAGGGCATAAAAATCTTTTGGTAACTTTAAAAGGTTTAACATACAGGCAGACGGGCCGAAAAGTCTTCATTTTATAGTATGCAGTTGTCGAATGGTTAGGCATGCTGCTTCTATTTAGATACTTACCCCCTTATTCATAAAACTTTACGGGCCTGTAGAGCTATGATGGTCGTCTTTTTATCATTTGTCACCATGCCTGCCACGTTCTAACAAGTATGTTAGCGCGAAAGTGACGGGCATAATGACAAGTGATAAAAATGGAAACATGCTGCCACCGCTGATTTAGTTAAATAATGTTTTATCCCTTTCTGACAAATACAGAAGTCAAAATGACAGATATAGACAAACGATTCATAGCTAATTCAGGCCAGTAACGCGTTTATGAATAACGCTATTTAACCAAACGCCGGCCAACTTTTAGTAAGTTTAAAGTACCTATTTACGAAATATTGCTAATAATATGAATAACTAAATATTTTCATATAGAATGTCGACTCCCGTCGGAATATATCTAAAAGCGACTGTTATAAAGATGATTTTGGGTGATTTTCATCTGATTTTCGAAATTATCCGATATACGTAAGTTGGTCAATGAAACCGTCGCGAGGAACGATTCAATGTCGCATATGTTTCCTGGGTTGGGACCATTGAAATAGTAGCTTTCGTAAAATCTAGCGATGCGCCATTTCTTGGAATTAGGTTTGCGAGCCGATTGGATGCATCTGGAAAAGGGAACTAACATAATGAGTAGGTAAACATGTTTCTTATACTGCTTCGTTGGTTTAACAAGGTGTTATTAAAAAATAAAAATATGAAGTCAGATGCAGAGAGAGGTGACCCGGTGCTGCATAGACTGATTGCATAGCTCGATTTATCGCCCACATACGTGCCAATAGAATTTCAACCTTAGTAATCCAATTTAAGGTACAAATTAGATTAGACATTCGGCAAATTTGACGTCTTAAAATTAATATTCAAAGCTAAATTAATTGGAATACCTATGTATTTTTTTTTGAAAATCGTGTATATTGGTGCGGAGGGTAAATTGTGTTCTACATTGTTTTTTATTGAGACGTGCAATAAATAATATTTTGTATACATAGCAGTTAATTTAAGAAAAAACTTCTGAAATGTTATCACAATTTATATATTTATAACATACATATGCTGCCATCTGTAGGTGTATTTCGTGTTATGAGGTAGAGCGCCATCTACTGCTCTTGAGTTGAACTATGTTGCACTACTGCGAGCTACATCGCATGTTGTTTTCAGGCCAGTATGGTAGTTTCCTTTAAATCTCACAGATGTCTCTTTCAATAATTATAAAAATAACTGAAATTCTGCTAAAATACTCAGATATTAGAACATTTTTCTACATGTAGAGACGCCAAATAGTTTTTTTTTATCTTAGAGTAAGGTGTATTCGTCTAATCCCGAATTCTTCAGAATGTCGGTAATCACCCATAATCTCATTATGTATATTAGAGTCCATTTTTGGAAATACCCGAATACAATAAGTCATTTTCTCTTTTTTTCTGACATCGTACCTATGTCATGCATGAGGATCATTGGCTAGATATAGGTAATATAACTAATAAGTCTAATAACTAACTAAGGGTCAGAACTATATTTTTCACATCAATATTCAATAGAATATCATTGCACATTGCAGTTATAGGCGAGGCCGAGGGCCGCGTGTCGGTATATTATAAAAGTATGAACCGCGCTCTAAATATGTAGTAACTTAGAAAACAAATGCACTACTTCGAAAAAGACGCTCGGGCGGTAAATGTCAAAATAAGATCAATCGACATAAATTCGAATCGGCCTCTACTCGTACGAGTTCGCATTGGGACAGTCAGCTTGTTTTTTTACGTGTCTATGACGGTGACATGCGGATTACTCGGATCACTCATAAGTATAACGAGATTGGGTTTCTGGTTTCTGTTGGTCATACTTGAGAGTTGAAGATTTAGAGAGCTTATATATCTAATTCCCCTGATTTGGACGATATAGGTTGCCGGATAAATCTCGGAATACAGTACACACAGGACAGTACGACCTTCAAACCTTCAAGAAAAGAGCGTACCTACTCCTATCATCAGGCCCCGTAAGTCCAGGGTTCTTTTCTCATTCTCACTGAGCGCAAGCGTGAGGAAAGGTAATCCATGAGTTCCCTCAATCATAATATTGCCTTGCTAGTATTTCGACACTTCTCTGAGATTCCCACGTTACAGGCTGAGCCTAGTGTGGGGATCAATGTACTGCTGCTCTTGTAATGACAAATTCTTGAAATAAATATATTCTTCTTCTTCTTCTTCTTCTTTTAGGGATCCGTATCCAAAGGATAAAACGGGACCCTATTACTAAGACTCCGCTGTCTGCCGTCTGTCACCAGGCTGCATCTCATGAACCGTGATAGCTAGACAGTTAAAATTTTCACAGATGATGTATTTCTGTTGCCGCTATAACAACAGCATTAGAGATTGAAGAAAGAGATGTTAGTGATTTTTACCTATCGAGTGAAAGTGAAAAAATCAGGATTCGAATCGATGACGTCCCTAGTGAATGGCCTCAAGATTGCTAATAAAATTGTTGGAAACCGTATTGTGATCTAAAAAAGCGTTATTAAAGCGTTTTTTAAGCGGCGATTCATTTGCACGTTTGCCTCATGTATCATAAAAAAACCCTTATTTGTTATGCATAGCATAGTGGCAGACGATAGCAATACGTTTTCAATATAATTTAAATAAGTAGGAAAGTTATTTTCTTTAAGTAGTATGTTTTAGAATTTATTTTAGATCATATAGTCCGAGCGGGGACCGTATGATCTACTACGTCATCTGCTACAAGGATAAGCCCCTTTGTGTAAAATATAGTAAAAGAAAATAGAATTGGCCGAAAGCACGAATAAAGTACCACTTTCGGTTACAAAAATAAGTGAAATTTACGTCATCTGATACAAAGATTTATATGTATTAAGAATCCACTTGTCTGCCAGCTCTCAAATGGCCGAAAGTGCGTCTGCCGGGTACTGGAAGATACGAATAAAAGTGGAATGAACGTCATCTGATACAAATATGAGACGTTGTGGTAACATATAGCTATTTATATGTATGTTCAGAAAACACTCGTCTGTCTGTTCCCAAATGGCCGATAGTTCGTCTGCCGGGCACTTTAAAGGTACGAAAAAAGTGGAATTTACGTTATCGGATACAAATATGAGACTTGTTGCAATTTAAGCAATCCTTTAAATGCAAAGGCTGTGCCAGGATAAGCTAAGTGAATCTGCCCCCAGCGAGTTTTGGCTTGTATTTTTTTTTGATGATGTGGCTTTATATTGGTAGCAAGTATGCAAAATATCAGCCCCTCAAACGTTATAGATTTTGGTAAAATAAAAAGATCTTACTTCAATATTTTTTTCTAGCAAGCCCATTTTGACGTGCGTCACATATATTGTGCATATAGTAAAGGCAATTATACGATATCAATTATAGGACACTTTCAATTATAGGACATCATCAAAAAAATTACAAGCCAAAACTCGCTAGGGGCAGATTCACTTAGCTTATCTTGGCATGGCCTTTTATGAACGTGTGCTGTGGGGCTTATCCGTATATCAGATGACGTAGTAGATCATACGGTCCTCGCTCGTATTAATAGACATGTCACAAAATTGTTAAGATAATCGTCAATTAAGACAATTGTCTGTTGATAGCAGGTGGACTTCAGGCATTTCAACAAAATGTCTAGAGTCTGTTCGGAAAGAGAAGAGTCGTGAAATGTACTGGGCCCCATACATTCCACGACTCTTCTCTTCCCGCACAGACTATAAGTTAATAAATTTTCTTTCTGTGTACTTTTAATAGAAACCCGTGTACCGACTTCTCCCTAAACCGAGCTATTAAAAAAAATATAAAAGTACAACATAGTTTGCACCAACAGATAATCACATCGGTCACGTGTCACGATTTCAGTGACCAGTCATATGCAGACATAGAAGTTTTTGTGGCAAAATAAAGTGTTTGACAAAATGAAATATCGACATGTCCGTTATCGATGTTACCTTAACGTTACCTATATAGGTAATCTATATTTTATGAAGTGAAGATAGCTACCGTAAAATACAATACACGTTCGATATCTTCTTTAATATACTCGTATTGGTCGTTTTCTATTTTTTAGCACTGTATACTACGGTTTGTGTTTCTATTTTTAAGTACAAAATAAATGTAACAAAGCAATTATGTAACGATTTGTAATTAATTTTCATTCTTGAAATTTTTCGGTAGTTAACAGTAAATAGAATTTACATCTCTTAATTATTAATCTATGACCGACTTATCGATAACAGATTTATCGATGTTTTATTTTTTCAAACACCCGTTTTTGCCATAAAACCTTCTATGTCTGGTCATATGACAAAGTCGGATTTTGTTCGGTCATAGTTGAAAAGGCAAGGTCTAGGGTGTTCGTGTCTTATACCTATAATTCGTCATTTAATGAGCTTTCTTACGCACGCCAGTCGCAAAATGGCATGGTCACTATATGAATTAATTCATTCATAATGTGTCCATCCACTGATCAAGTATCGCATCCAAATTCTGAAAGTTATCTTAAGTTATCCTATAAATTTTGTTTACGGAACGCGATCCGTGGTCGAACTTTTCCCATCCAATTTTGTTAGAATCCTATCCTAGATCACAGATGTGTCAAGACATAATAAATAACGAAGTGTCAAAACAACACCATTCGCACCAGCAGACAATCGGATCGGGCACGTGGCGTCGACAGGCGGCCTGCGAACGCATTAATCGCGCCAGCCGGTCCATCCGTCACTAGGCACGCGACTCACATCGTGATGTACCTACCCCCGTGTTACGACTGGTTACGAGATGCGTGAAATCCCAATGGTATCAGAAATTAGAAGCTCGAAGCAAATGATGCCAGGGACACACGCAGAAAAACAAAAGTTGTTTCTTCTATGTATATCTGAAAGTCAAGGATATTAGAACCGATGATTTTGTGGATATTTGTTTCACGAGTGTGCATAACCATCCTAATACGAAAAATAAATTAGAACCTAACACAGATTTGTACGACGCGACGGTCACTACGTTTCGCTTAAAAGAAGTCTTTCAAATGCATTCGATTCTCGCATATAAAAAAAAATCATGAGAACTTATCGTGTAGGTACTGAAGAAGACCCCACTTCGAGCTTTGGAGTGCTCCGTTTCCATGTAAACTGCATCGTCGGATGCAGTATCGACCTTTAGAGGTCGACAATCTGCATTTGTTTCTTAAACTTGCTCGGGTTGTTACATACAATACATTTACGATTCCCTTTCAATCCCCCGATAGATTGAATGGATGATTTAAATATGTAGTTTATATTTTGCAGTCAATGTTTTGTCCCATAGTTCCAGTGCTATCCATCCAAATGTGTAAATTTAAAAAATCGTTTTCATCACTGGTAAGGGGTGAGATTTCTCCCAACTTTGTACAGTCACAGCGAATGAAACAACGCGCCAAAAGTATCTGCCAGTCTGGAATAGTGTTACAAACAAAAATATTATACTACAGTTCAAAAGTGTTTCACAGTCTAATTATCCTACATGTAGATATCACTTTTTCTTATGACAGAATAGTAGATACTTTTGTATCGGATCTGTTACTTTTGATGCTGACTGTACAAAAGGAAAACATATGAAATAAAACCTCGACGCTACGCATGTGTCACAAATTGTATGAATGAAGGCTCAAAGGCGAATACAAATAAAGAGCCGCATTCTATATGCCCGGCCGGTCATTTATAACTCACCGTAAGCGGGGGCCATTCAGACGGGGCTTTATTTTTGACATTTATCGAACACATCGCCGCATGAGAACCAGTATAAGGGTGACATACCGCCACTCAATATGAATGCGACGGGAACAGCGCTTAAACCCCTGAAGGTGGATGCTCCGCTGCTCGAGGCATCTGAATTATGTCGTGCGCTGACATGTGAAGCTTTTTTCTGGTTTCCTGAGAAATAAATACGCTTATAAATTAAATTAAATATCATTTATTTTCAGACAGCTAAGGCCCTAGTATGCCTTAAAAACTAAGTAACATACATATAATAATAAAAATCTTAAAACCAAAATAAACATTATTTTGGCGACACGGTTTTCAGGTAGAAGAAAATCACGAAAATAATGTTTAATTTTCATTTATTAAATTACATTACACCGTGTATTCCTGCATACCATTACAATAGCAGTATAATTTTATTATAAAATAGCTAGTGATATAGCCGAGGGATTTGACTGTTTTAAACAGAAGTATGCATTCAGAGTATTTGACGCAAAACGTGAAAACCCGCACGATCGCCATCTGTCACAAGTTCCGCTCGGCGGGCCATTAGGCGCTTTTGCTCTATAAATTAAACGCAGAAATATGTATAAACATAACATCAAAATATTCAATTGCGCACAATTTTTATGGACCTAGAGCTCACACTATTCTGGTTACCCAGAGGCGATAAGTATCTTAGGCATCATAATAACACTCTTGGTCCATCCATCAGTCGCATTGTCCCCGACTCGCGGAAATTGATAAACCCTGTTCGAATCTTTTTTAGTTTCACTATTATTTTGGAACCGACACAGGGATATTTCAGGGCTTCAATTAAATGCAGTTATATGATAAGATTTGCGTTTGTTTGTTTTTAAAATGAAAAAAAAAAAGGTACACAGGCTTGAAGACTTAATTTGATGGTAATAACAGTGCCAGAGTTATATTTCTTCTGCCAAAAATGTCATAACAAACCCAAATCGAATTAATAACCTGTTATTACAACCAGAATACAACTCCTGTTCCTATGATTTAATGATGGATATGTAAACCTGTAATTGTTTAAGGGAAGTAATTAAATGATCAGCCGTTTTCAATAGCCATTAAATTATTTGGACAGCATACACAAATTTTGCTGGCAATAAATAAAAATCGAGCTACAACTCTTATTCAGCAAATAATTCACGAACGGTCAATATTATAACCAATATCGATTTGCTTCTGTTATAAATTATCTGATTAATAAATAGTTGATCTGCAGAATTATTATTTGGCCAGCACGATTTAAAAATCGGTTGGTAGAAAAAACATGTCTCAGATTTTGAGACGTATGCATATTAAAGGAATGGTAATCTGAATAAGGTGGCTAACGTTTGATTTGAAAAATCGGCAGAATCGCAGGCGGAGCGAAATCAGCGCCCACGTGACACGATACCACACCACCATCTTCAAGGTCACCAAAATCTCAAGGTCGTCAAAATGTCAGTCATCTAAAACCGAAACAGAGCACTATCCATGTGGTCTTGTCTGTCCTATCCCTAGAGAGCAATTGCGAAAACGGAGCCGCGGAGGGAGGGCAGCCCTTTTTTTGCTTAAATATTCAGGTGAATAGCAAAGTTTCAGACATTTGCTGATCAACAGATTTTTTAGCTAAGTAACCAATTTTTACGGATCAGGTAAATTGTAATCCAAAATGAAATAATCCGCTTAACCCACCAATTGCTTAGCAAAATACTTAATTTTCTAACCAAATCAATTTAGAGCAGCTCAGTATGTCATTAATTGCGAACTGCTTTAGAAATACTTGCTAACCTTAGGTTGCTGACCAAGTATACATTTTGGCTGACCAGATATATATTTTTGTTCATCTAAATAGTAATATTTTGCAGATCGATTAAATGACACCCTTTTTTTTAACAATCAGTTAATGAAAATGGTTCTCGTTACCCATACATGACCCCGCTGTCTAACCAGCGGCTATAAATCAGATAAGATCCGATCCCATTCCCAAAAAGAAACGTACTTAGAAAGTACAGTGCTCTAGAGTAGAAACATATCATTTTCTGCACATTTTTTAGAACGACCAGGACACACTTTCACAGCATGAGGAATGAAAAATATAAAGAAATCAGCCTAAATAAATACGTTTCGTTAATTTATTGCAACTGATTTCTGCTTTAAAAAGCATAAGATACAAATACTGAAAATACATAAACCTGAAAGTTAACTCGTAATACAATGCAAAAAAATGTTATGTAGGTACCTATATTAAAATCTCTATTGAATCTAAATGTGTACAATTTACGAAATACGCTTTTATTTATTTAGGTCTCATTATATTATTTTGTTGAAAACTTGATCCCAAAGAAATCTGATAAACGACTTAGACCCAAAAAGAAATTACTTACATTCTTGATGAAAGATTTCTGAGCCTCAATGCAAAGTCTGTGTTGCCTGATTTCTTTGTAAGCGATGTTTTTGTCAGAATATAGTTACATATCTACAACCTACAAAGATCCTTCCAAACAAACATGACACATGAAATAATGAAACTTAATTTGCCGTGACATTTAAAAGGTTACATAGAGCCACTAATATTGTTTTCGTCGTCGTAGGTAGAAAAAGGAAAGTAAAATAAAATAACCGGCCAAGAGCATGTCGGGCCACGCTCAGTGTAGAGTTCCGTAGTTACTCTTCCGTCACAATAAGCTAAACTGGAGCTTAAAGTATAGTAAAATGTTAACCAAGGGGTGAAACGGTACCTTTCTCCCGAGTTAAACAAATAGGCAAATTTGCATAATCAGTACCTAATTAAAGTAAGTCTTTTTACTATGAAGGGAAAACTTTTTGCGATAACTCAAAAATAGCTAAACTGATCATGTCCGCTATAGTTTTCATTTAATGTCTTTCTTAAGCTCTACTTCCACGATTTTTTTCATATTTTTTGGACCTATGGTTCTGGACCTGGACCTGGTTCAAAAGTTAGAGGGGGGGGGACACAT
This sequence comes from Cydia pomonella, assembly GCF_033807575.1. Taxonomy (NCBI): domain Eukaryota; kingdom Metazoa; phylum Arthropoda; class Insecta; order Lepidoptera; family Tortricidae; genus Cydia; species Cydia pomonella. The sequence goes on from NC_084715.1 coordinate 12,103,450, forward strand.
TTTTTTTTTCTTTCGGAGCGATTATCTCCGAATATATTCACTTTACCAAAAAATGTTTCTTGAAAACCCCTATTAGTTTTGAAAGACCTTTCCAACGATACCCCACACTCTATGGTTGAAGCGAAAAACCCTAAAAAGGTACCCTAAAAAAAAAAATTTTTTAGATTTTATTATACGACTTTGTCGGCTTTATTGATTTATATATCCATGTCAAATTTCAGCTTTCTAGCACTAACGACCACGGAGCAAAGCCTCGGACAGACAGACAGACAGACAGACAGACGGACATGGCGAAACTATAAGGGTTCCTAGTTGACTACGGAACCCTAAAAAGATAGTGTAACATTTTCTTACATGCGTGAAGGGCGAATATTCCACCTTTTGAAATTGGTTACAAAACTCATTGTTCATTGCACATTACTTTCAAAAGTCTTAAAAACATTTCACAGCTGGTGCTATATAGAATCTGTGTGCGCTTTTATATGAGCTATGGCCGCAACCGCAGACGCGGTAAGCACTAGCTACCAGCCGTAGAGAGACCGCCATCAGATGAATAAATATTAAAATCACTTGTAGAGAATTGGTACTCATTTAAGAGTATGAATTTGGCAAAGTAAACCTAAACGGAATGGGAGAACTCAATTAGTAATTATTTCGAGCCAAATACGTGATTCTTCGCTCGGCATCAACAAACAAATGACATCAACTCCATTCCTTCCTTTCATTGTCGAATCGAATATGTGCAGCCAGCCCCAAATTTCATCAATACAATGCTTTTATTGCAAATGAATTAACTTTTGCGCCGTATTTTGAAATTTATTGTTTTGTTCAGTTCCTGTCTGATTAATATTCATTGAGTACATCATAGATAATACATATTTCAGCAGCAGAATTTAACATCTTTATCAATGTAAAATAAATATCCTCTGTTGTCTATAAAATTTACCGTGCCTAACTGACGCTAAGCAGAGCCCCGTTCCGCTTCGGTCCCCCCACAAAACTGTTTTCGAACTTATTATGAAAATAGGCGGCGACGGAGTTTCAGCGCTTACAGTAAATACAATGACAGCAAATTCCTGCGATTAGGTCGACCACAATATTATTACGTGACTCGCCCCCAAATGGACAGCCAGGCAATCTCTATAAAGAGGTATTTGGGATCCTAATTTACACCCCCTTTCCGTAATATTCCGTACCTCAGTTATGAAGGTCCGGTCGGGCTTAGGAACCCTCTTAGTTTTAGGGATCGAAGATATCTCCATTGTTATGAGTGGTATATGCATGCCTTTAGGTATAGTAGAAACTAATAATAGAACTGTGTTTGTTAGAAATTACCTGTTTACGAGTAGGAATAGTTTATTGTAACCTCTATTTATGCCCCAAAGACTGTCGATACCTGACGTTCATACGAAAGTATTATATAGGGAAGTTTCCTACGATATGAGAAAACAAATTAAGACCATGATCCGCATACGGCGGCGGTGTTTGCTTTACCGGATAACGCAATATAAAGGTGCTATAGGATTCTTTACAAGTTGTAATATTTGTGAAAGGCGGGTGTGTAAATGTCATAACCTTTTTGGGGGAATCGGTGTGGTATTTGGCTGTAAAGTGCCATCGTCTATGTCGTCGGCAAATGGGAATGAGACTGTGAGGGTACTTTTGAGTAAGACGATCGTATAATCGCAGAAATGTGTGGGATCTTTTAGTCAATAGATTTCGGCCTCGTACAGAAATAATCCTATAGCACTACTGGGAAGTAGCGACTAATAAATATTATATTGCGCCCATGTGTAAAATATCTCTCGTCTTATCTCTAAATCTCTAAAAGCGATTTCTTTCAGAAAATCTTAGGAGTTTCACGATATATTCGGATTCACGTTTGTTTGTGGTTGGAAACTTAATAAGATCATGTTTTATTCTGATTTTCGAGGAGTCAGGATTATACGTGGGCAATACAAAAAAAATGTATAATATATAAAGATGACGCAGTGAAAGAGAAGGTTTATTGTTGTGAAATCAAACTCTTAAGCAATTTTTTGAGGTAACATTTATTTGGATATGATGTGTATTTTAGGAATGCTGCCAGTGTGGTAATTGTGTGTCGAGTGTCTTTTATAATTTTTTCATCACACTTGCTCGAAAAAGATCTTATTTCATGCAAGTGTACTGAAGGACAAATGCCTATATTGTTCCCCCGGGAGTTATAGATTGTGAAAAAAATTGCTATAACTCCTTGTGAGTTATAGTTTTTTTTTAAACCAAGTAGCATAAATGAATTTTATATTTTTTAAATACTGACGTTTATAATTAATATTTTTGTTTATGTTTAAAATTGTTTAGTTAGATTAATTTAACAGCCGTTTAAAATATTTTTACATAATTTTCAATCGTGGCTGTCAAGAAAATACAAAATGGCGGACGAATGTTTGATGTCACCGTATTTAAGACTTATTTCGCTTAAAATTTAGTTTTTTCTTCGCAAGTGTGATGAAAAACATTGTGTGTAACTCCGGGGGTAAGGATATTGCAAACTCGGGTCTTTAATTTCCTCCAACCTAGAATTTTAACCGACTTTAAGTGAGCACTAAGTCGACAACCCGTTTATACACCAGACATTGAATATTATCTTATGATGAAACCCAATTCTCGTGCGACTGTTTGTGGTAGGTAGGTTTAATAAATTTTGTTGCTTTCATTTTAATCTTACGGATGATAATCGAGAAAGAAGTCTTTCAACATCGACTCTCCAATTTAAAATCGAAGCTCAATAATAATAATTAACAAAAAAGTCGCATATCAGCAGATTCAAAAACCTTTGGTATCCAAATAAGTCAAGTAAAAAAAATCTTGTATTTACACGTATACGTCAGAAAACATGAATCCCACAAACGTCATACAAAATCACCGAAGGCCCATATTTTGATACAAAGTGCTTAAGGTCGTGTGCTTTTCAGAATGATCCTATCGTAAAGAAATTTTTTACGCATTGTTGGCAAGAGTTAAGATTTTTTTTATAAAGGATAATTATTAAATGAAAGCCAAGGATTGAAATATATAATCAATATAATTAACTCGAACCAACAAAAGTACAATTAATATCAACAATTATCTAGACAACATTCGCGCTCGAAGTTAAGTACAAAAGTGAGGCGTGCCGGTCTTCTCCCTTACTCGTACACCGCAACTCCGTGGTGTGAGAACCCGTCGGCCCCACTCTGCTCGCTCGGATTTGACGTCAGGCGGCGTCACCAAGTGCTGCCATCTCTCGGCGACAACATCATGTTACATATCTACCTACTATACACTTTTCGAGATTATAGGAACATTCATTATGAACCTATTAATAGTTAACTAATTAATTCTTCAAAATTCTTCTCCTCTAACTCCAAACTAATTCGATCGGCCAGAAGTAACTTGCCTTTTTCGCTGTACTCGTACCCACACCTGATCTTATCTCTTAGCGCACTCGTTTAAGAGACGTCCATTGCAGCTCTAATCTCGCCATCCATTTCATGGGCGATCTGCCACGTGCCCCACTGCCCTCGATCCTACACTGGCATTCACAAAACCTAACCCACCGCTTCAGGCATTCCAGTACACTTTTGAGCTCTTTTAGTCATCTTTTTAGCAACAGGGGCATTCCACCGAAGTGTCGCTTGCGCACGCCACGCTTTCCACGCCACGCAAAACCGTAGCCAAATAACACTAGACCCTACTCATAGTGTTGTGTTCCTGCTGGTGAGTAAGGTTGCCAGAGCTCAACGAGAGGGATTAGATGTTCGGATGAAAAAAACATTTTGTCACAGTATTTGTGAGAAAATCAAAGGTAGGCATGAGAAATCCCCAAATCCTAAATTGGGTCACTATAAGAATTATAGCAGTAGCTCATGACTCAAGTCTATACGGTATGATGATTTTAAAATGCACATTAAAGTAACGGACGTGTGAAAGAAGTGTGTTGTGTTGTGAATAGTTAGGCTGAACTACCACTGTCGGTGGATATCGTCCCACATCGCTGGCCACCACGTTGTAGTTTGTTTGCCGTATTTTATTTAACCTGTTTGAGTTACATCACTTTTTTTCTAATTCCGTAAATGACTAATATTTACTACTACTGGTAGTTGTATGTAGCTGTTTGTATGCATGATTGTATGTAAAAAAAAAATTGTCTTGATTAATTTAAGTTTTTTGGTTCGGTTTTGCAATTAAAAGTTAATGACGACGATTAGCGTGACGACGATTAGTAGGGTGTCCCTGTTCATGGATGTCGATAAAGAGGGATATTTTTACTGGTAATTAATTAAGAAGATAATGAATCGGAACTTGAACAAGCGCACCAAGTTAGTTTTGAAAGTTAGAGGGAAATGTGAACAAACCCTATTTTTCTATCCTTTGTTATGGGTATCCACGCGCTTTATAAATGTGTAGATATGTACGAGCTCAAAATAATGTCATTAAAGACAATGAAGGTTTTCCAGTTCCGATTACCCTGATCGGCATCCGCAACACAAGTCAAATTAACGTTCGAACATTTGACAGATGGGCGGCGGATATTGAGATCCGACCGGATATTAATACGGCACCCAACATTTAACTGAGCGAATTACGTGACGAGTTACCTAATCTGGAGTTGAGATTCTGCAAAGTTTACACTTTAGCCGTGAAGCTTGTTTTGCCTGAAAAGTCAGTCAGTCAAATCACGTGCAGTTACAGAACGTTCGTGTGTCAAAATACGAAGAATTGTAATACTCAAGCGAAATGAAGATGTGTGCATTTTCTATATTTCTAATTTATTAATTAACGGTAATTTCTCTACAAAGTGTTCTATTTCCTTGATCTTGAGTGGGCGATAAAATGACGTTCATATTTTTAAGAATATTTCGTAAAGTTAAAAAATAGTAAGAAAAGTGTGTGATAAGGGGGATACGGTGAAAATTGTTAACTGTATAAAGTTTAATTGATATTTCCCGTTTATAATTAAAATACTGCCAGTGTGACATATTATTATTTCACTAGTGGAGGAGGATTATATAATTTCACAATAAAACAAGACAATAAATATGAATAGAGGCTTTTCTATTCACTTATAAATATTTTCCAAACATTTCTCTGTAACAAAGCTCCTAAATACACGCTTAAATATCTTTAATTGAACAACATTTACATACATACAATCATACATCCTGTCATCTAACCCCGCACAATTCGTTCTAATGACGTGTTCAAACAGGAAAATATGAAAAGAAAATACAAGACGTTTTTGATTGAAGAGTTGGCCTATAACATGTTAGGTAGGGAGGTATGAGGAATGACTGATAACGACTCGCGACATGGCATCCGCGTCGGCCCCATTTACCTGATTTATAGAGCTATGAAAGCGTTATAGCTATCTTATATAGCAGGGTATTAAAGGATTTTGGCGACTTCATTAGTGATGGGTAGGATAGCTTTATTTTTATCAAAATAATACAGCTTAGCGTCGTATATAATTTATAGCTTTGGAGCCTGGGTTTGCGAGAAAAGCAGATAATCAATCAGCTATAAATAGGCCTCTGACTTACATAAGTATAGCTGCTGTTAGATTGTTTCAAAAAAAGGTAGGAAAAATTAACGTCTTTAATACTTTTATTTGCTTTAAAAGATTACGGGCGTTTGCGGAAAACATACAATACAATTTCTTTCAATTGTGGACACAATTACAAAGCGCAGAGCTGTTTTCTTAAAAGAGATCTTAAAACTTTTCTTCATTGCACAGGTTGTTCCTTAAAAGGATCGTTCCGGCTCGTACGCAAGTTTCCGAAACCTCATCAGCGCAAGTTCGTAATTGAACTTAGACTGCTAGTTGCAAATACCAAATACGGAAGCAGTTTTCAGCGCAAAACTTTTCAGATTAATATGCTAAATGAAGAGATAAAAAATAAAATTGAAAGTAATTTCTCCCTCGTTACTGGAGGGGGAATAAAAAATTCAAAACAACGAACCCGGCTTCCGTTAACGAACCGAATGAAATTGTCCAACCCTTTGAATAAATTGTGGAAATGGCTGACAATGGCCTATTAACACTCGGTGACAATCTTGTAGAAGCTCCTCGGGCGAATGATAATATTTTTCTTTTATTTCGAGCGTCTGTGCCGTTAATTGAGGATCCATTTGGCGAGGTGTCTATCCGTTGCAAATGAAACTGGTCCCGCTTGAATTTCTATTCAATATATTATATAGAATGTGATTCACGATGACCTTAAATGCGATTAATATAAATGGATTAAATAAGGAAGAAAGATTAGTTACGATGCCTTCATGGTTAGGGATATATAAATGTCACGACCATTAGATGTGAGAATTCGACTCATGGACATAAAAGAAAAGAAATGCATGAAGTTATAAATAAGATTTTTGTTTGTTTCAGGTCAAGCAATTTAGGTACGTCGGCTTAATTGGATCTAAAGGTTAGTGTTTATAAAATAATCAAACTAACTATATTTTATAAAGGTTAACGTGATTTTATATTACACCTTTATTTGCATTGGTACCTACTCGTCAACTAGGGGTCATATTGCTATCACTTTCACCCTCACTACAGCCATGCAAGCCTGAAAGAGAAGTTTTACGACCTCTGTACATTATTTTCACTATGATCTTTATTTCGCGGTAGGATATAAATAAATAATAAATAAATAAATTACATAGATTTTATAGCACATTATTACACAAATTGTTAAGTCCCACAGTAAGCTCAATAAGGCTTATGTTGAGGGTACTTAGACAACGATATATATAATATATAAAAATTTATAAATACTTAAATACATAGAAAACACCCATGACTCAGGAACAAATATCCATGCTCATCACACGAATACATGCCCTTACCAGGATTTGAACCCGGGACCATAAGCTTCGTAGGCAGGGTCACTACCCACTAGGCCAAACCGGTCGTTAAACCGGATATAGCAAACGAAAGCTAGTAATTTTCCATAAATAAATAAATTAATTAATTCTACAGGACATCAATTCATACACAAATGGACTTATTTCCGTAGTCAATAAGGCTCGTTTTGAGGGAAGTACTTATTTAGACGACGACGTATATAATAATACATATGTAACTACATAGAAATAAATATTTGTAGAAAACAAATATTTGTGCTTATCAACTTAATGCAAATGAATGCTACCTAAACATAATAGTAATAGCTCCGTATTTCCTTCTAATATAAATAACGCCCCTATCCTAATTTATTTCCCTCTGATGAAATGCATAGAGGATACTATGTTAATCCAAAAGTCCCATATATCTTTATGCTAATTTTATTTTCGTTTTAACCTTTCAAAAACAAATATTGATATTAAGTACAATATTTTATACACGTGTACCTACTGAATATTACGATATTGCAACGTGTCGTAGATATTTTCCTTTTATAGTACCCCAGCAGTGGCCAATTACAATTGCAATTAAGTTAATTTGGGGGTTCCGTGGACCGCCGGCTGTTTACGCAATTCCGTTTCTTAAAAGGTCCGAGCCGGACAGTTGTTCTGTATATTTCTGTGACACGCGAGTGGGTGTAATGGCTTGTGAGACATGCACAGCTAACAGTTATTGCCACTTGACTCTTGATTGCTTAAAGTATTCCAGATTGTTAAAACAAGAACATTACTATCGATTAAAATGTCGTAAGAATATCTCAATCAAGAATATCTTCTTGAGAGAATTGAAGTAAAGTTAAGCCAGTTGCATCGATTTTGATAAACCGTCTTAAGTTAATTGTGGTGCCGATATTACCTGACGGTGATCGATCGATCAGTGATTAATTTATTTAAGCTTTATTGCACAAAAGAAAACTTATCGTACAAAAGGCGGACTTGATGCCAAAAGGCATTCTCTACCAGTCAACCTTAAGGTAAAGCAGAGAGAGTGATATAGGTAGCATTTTTTTTCAAAATATGTATAAATTACGTTATACATTTCGGAAAAAATCCACCTGAGTAAATAACTGCTGATTATACTGTCAATTAAGTAATAACTTAATTATATAGAAAAGGCTTATTCCGATTCATTCCAAAGTAAGTCCCTAGTTATCTCTCATCACCTAAGCGAATACACCACTTAATTTAATATGTGAATATGCGGAAAATCAAGCGTGGTACAATTTCAGTTCCTGAGTTGTTGTTTCCAACATTATAACAACAACATACGGTGCGAAATTAACATCTCGTTGTTTTGTTTTAAGCTAAAATGCCGTATATGGGTCGATGCCTGTTTAAACGTGAAACATGGAAGATTTGGTTTAAAAGTTTGTCTCGCTTTTACGTTCGAGCATTAGAAAAGGAGAAAAGTATTTGTGGAAGTTCTGGAAACTGATGTTGCCTTTGAGAATAGCTAACGTGAAGCGTAAACGCTAGCGTTTAGGGAGATACATCCGAGCCGGCGCTAAAAGTTTTTATAACTACGTTGGTATACCTATGTAAATAAGGATTTTAGGTTACCTATGTATTGTATTTGAAATTTTGTCACTTTTCGATTCTATGTAATAGAATAAAGGTTCAAAAGTGACAAATCTTCAAATTCCTTACGTGTACAGTCAAGTGCAAATATATGTAACGAAAGAATCGTCTCATAAATATGGTACTACGCTCTTATTACACTGGAATAAGATGCTATGGGACATATTTTTGAGTAAGATGTGTACACCCATATTTTTACACTTGACTGTACATAATATGTATATACGTTAGGTTGTGAATTTTCGTTTTGGAACCTCGGCCTTTGAATTTCAAGAACTCTTATTATGTATGGACCAGTTGCACAAAATACTATTCTTTGCGTTATTGTATACATGTTTTCGTAGAAGAGGTTCTTAAACTTCTTAATCATTTTTGACAAGGCTTAATTCGTAAGGTATCCTTTACGTGTAAAAAGCGACGTGTAAAGTAGGAGGAAGGTGAATAAAAGAACTCAAGTAACTTGTTCTAGAGAATATCCTTTAATAATCTTGTTTTAAATATTTAAATATACCTACCAAGGTAGATTTCCTACCTCATTTAAAAGTATTTCTTAGAAATCGGTTAAAGCCAAAGTGTATAAAGATAAACTCTTTTTAAATACCTGTACTACGAGCGCAGATATATATCTATTTATATAGATAGCTGGTGTATGATTTCAACATGATTACAGGAAATTGTAGGTTTTAGCCCCACTTAGAGTTACCTTACTTGTACATTAGGTAGGTAGGTACGTGTCAAGGAGTTATTTCTTGTCATATGTTGCTACTTTAAAGCCCTGAGTCGAAATTATAACTAATAGAAAGCCAGAATACCCGGTAAGCGCATGAAGTTGTGTAGTCATAGCGAATATTGTTCCTGAATTATGGATGTTTTCTATGTAGGTATACTCGTATAAACCCTGACGAGATTCTATTTTCCTGAGATACTGTATTTTTAACACTTTACATATATTATGGCAAAATTGTGTGCATGTCATGTATAGTCAAATAAAATATCAGTTCCGGTCATGTTTTGTCAACAACCAATTTTAAAACATGTCTTTTTTATTATTATATCTAAAAAAATATAATTATTAACTATTATATTATTATTATTACGAAGGACTATAAAAAATTTTGGCTGACTACGTTACATGTAAAACATGTAGTAACAAAACTTTAATGTGGATTATGATAGTGCGGTGCAGCCAGAAAAACTTACCGTCAAGAACGTGGACACCCCTTTTTCATAGACTCGAGCGTTAAAAACGGTCCTTACGAGTATCCAGAGGGCCTATCCCGAAAACAGAAATTCGCAAATTGCGGGGATCTTTCTCTTTTACTCCAATGAAGGCGAAATACCAGTTCAATGTGGAATCCCACAGGGATCCATAGTGGGTCCCTTGTTATTCTAAATGTATGTCAACAACGTCTGTTCTATAGGACTATCAGCAGCAGTTAATCTATATGCTGACGATACATGCTTATTTTACTTTGGCCGAAGTCTTCCAGATCTTGTAGAGGAAGTACAAGCAGACCTTTATCTATACAACATTTGGTGTCAAACTGTTGACAATAAACACAAAAAAACATCATACATGATATTTGCTCCCAAAAAATAATCTTACACAATCCTACCTTAATGATTAATAATGACGTCATAAATCGGTCTACACGTGAAAAATATCTAAGCTTACTACTGGACGACAAACTAAGCTGGAAATGTCACATACAAAAACTAAGATAGAATCTATCAGCCCTAACAGGACGATTAAGAAATTGTACCTCACAAAGCTCGACTATTGATATAAAATTCATTATTGAAGTCACATTTATAACAGCTGATTGAGGACTGGGGCTGCGCAGCTAAAACAAATCTCAAAATCTACAATCATCGCAAAATAAATTGATAAAATCTCTTTTTAAATATCTTCAGCTTACAAGAAGGAAATTACTATACACAAAAACAAAACTGTCCAATTTAAAACAATTCTACACATACTGCACTTGCATGCTTATCAACAGATTACTAACGCAGAATAAACTAAACGAATACAATTTAGACACAACTTAAGAATCACAAACAAAATTAAATTATTTAGACATAGAACTGGGTATGGAAAAATAATTGACATATCCGAGGGCGCACTAATATATAACAATCTACCAAATGATCTAAAAGAACCTCAAACCTGAATACATGTTTAAAACTAAGTTAAAAGAATATGTATATAATAATGTTTAATGATAAGATGTGTTGAAATGTTAAGTTACTTAATATTATGTTTTAATATGATCTCATATTCAAGGAACTGCATGTAAATGTCTTTAAACCGAATTAGAGTGACAGAGTAAGATGCCTGCAAATTGCAAACTTCGATTTTCGCGGTTATAGCCCTGTGTTCTATCTGCCCAACCGGCGTTGGACGGCCTGTTACATTTAGTAATTAATTGAAGCACTAATAGTAGCAGTATCAATTATATAATTAGGCCCGGCCTGGGACAACATTGTCTACATCAAATTACGAGTAATACGCAACTACAGCTTAATTGTGTTGGTGTCAATGGCACATATGTTTTTAACTTAAGTCGCGTAACTAGACAAGTTTCAAAGATACTCATTCTTGTGTTTTCCTTTTCTATTCGTTTTGTTTACAAAAGTGATCGACTTACAGCTGGAGAAAAATCTTACAAGTTATTAGGGTTTCCACTTTAAATATAATGTCGTATAAAAACAGAGTAGTATTATAGCAGAATAGTATAATAACCATACCGAAATAGGATAATTATTATACATAGCACATATATGTAATCCCAACAAAAAAAATGCGTTTATGTATATAGTTGCTATACTTACAATTTTTTTTTGATAAAATGTAAGGAATCAAATTTTGAATCTTTCAGGTCCTGTATTTCTTTATAATTTCCATATGTTATTTTAATATCCACATTATTGCGATGAATTGCTCATTTGCTATCTATTTTACTAAATTTTGTTATATAATTCAATATGTTTCATCATCCCTATCAAGGTCTAAATGCTAACATGATATTGTGCCGACTGTGCCTAAGTGAGAAATTACGTTTATCCTCCGAGTAATCTAGGTATGAGTAAGATAAATGAGTGTTTCTGTGTCTACTCTTATTTAAGGAACCCTTTTGAAAATGTATACTAGTAAGGGAAAAATGGAAAACTTTCTGCGTCTGGCGAGTCCTGAACTCGCGACTCCAGGATACCAGCCCACCGCTCTACCAACTGTACTATCAATGCTTACCCGTCGCAGCGAATATTTCCACGACATCCCACATACGCGCCTTTGGAATATCGCCTAGTGACATCTACCGTTCTCTATTTTGTAACACGCAGCGGTCTCGTCACAAAATCTGACGAGCCAAAAAGGATAAACGCTCAAAGCCACACAGATGGCGTTGCAATCGTTTCAGAACAAAACATATCATCAGTCATTATTAATGTTGACTGGTAGAGAATGCCGTTTTTACTGAGCAATAACATAAATAAATTCTCCAAACCCAAAGAAAGCTTTTGTCACTTTTGGTTCCAGTTGGAACTATAATAATTTGTAGGTATTTAACCTCATTACCTGTACATAGATTTCAAGTTAAGTACAATCTCGGCATAACAGCAATATGTTCGAATAAGCCCGTTTATTGACAATGACGTAGGTCCGCCGTGACGCTGACATCTCGTTACGCGTCGATGAGATATGATTTCGGAGCTGCCGCGCTCGCGAGTTACGACTGACTAGCTGTCTTAAGAGTCCATCTACGAAAAATAGGATCCGTTATAATCGAAAATTGCGCACAGTTTGGATTTTTTAAGGAATCTTATCTATTGTTATAGCTTAAAGTTACTTTTAATTGTTATAATTTCATTAAAGACAACTTCGTTTAGAAGCAATGAAATAGTCAACACCACGACGGTTAGCAAAGAAAAAGGGTCACGTTACGTTGAAAAATTCACATAAACATCCGTTTTCATTGAGTGTTATAACCCTTGAGCGTGTGTTCGTAGAGGAGGGCGCTACGCCGTAGCCCGTAGTAAGAGCATTAGGAGGGGGCTTACGCAACATTGTAGTTGTTATATTGAATTTTTGCATGTTTTAGACCACCGTGCACCGGCCTAATTAGAACTTTCAGATACGTCAAAAATTTCCTAAAGATACGATTTGGATTGGATATTTCAGTGTCCGTAGGTACGCGGAGCCCACCGCCAACAACTACTATGGCGAACGAATGCGCAGCTATCTCACACCGCGAATTTTTAACAAAATTTCCTTTGAAGACGAGTGTAGCAGCAAAAACGTGTTTAAAACGAAACTGAAAAAGTTGCTACTAAATACCTCAACTCAAAACGTGCCTCAACTTAAAAATAAATAAATAAAATATATAAAACGATACCAAGCTTGGGCAACTAGTTTTTTCAGATAAGAAAAACAATACACACCTACATACATACATATAATACTTAGAATAAGTCATAATCATAAATACTTAGATAAATAAATAGTTCATAAGATAAGATCGGGTACACAAAAACTGTAAGTGAGTGCAACATTCGCCGATAAACGTTATGTTTGGCGAAATATTATGTAAATATATATTGTACCAACTTTTTTGGATAAATAAATTAAAAAAAAAAAAAGTGACGTGTTTGCTTGAAGAAATGCAAAGGAAATATCTATCCAAGCACCTTACAAGGTTAAAGTTTGTTAAGGAAAAAATCACGAAAACATGTCTAATTATCATTTATTTTCAGTTATATATCGATACGATGTATATCATCGTAGTATAAAATAGCTTATATTGCCGAGGGATTTGACGAGTAAAATTTTGAACAAAAGTATACATTTAAATTACTTATAATTTAGGTTTATCTTCAAAGTAATTGAGATAAAAGATAAAAGCCGCACAATGGCCCGTTATTCCGTTGCAACTGTCACAAGTTTCGCGCAGCGAGCTATATCTTTTGTCCCCTTCTAATTTCCTGGCTTAATAATGTTCTAATCCTGGCTTATTAAGGTATAGCACTATTGTGGCTATTTAGTTGTTTAAATGAAGACGTGCTTTACAGATTTTAAAGAGTACCTATGATTTGTTTTTCGGTAACCAAATTCTAACAAGTCCAACTGTTTTAGGGTAGTGGAAGAACATACGAGTAGGTACATCCCCCGTCCCCCTTTTTAAGCCAGTTAAAATTACTATTTTGTTACTTTACGTAAACAGGATACCGAGTACATTGAACAAGTTGCCGAGATAACATGTAACTAAAGTTACAAACAAAGCTACGGTCGCATTTGCCGTTTCAACGCAATCTTCGTCTTTAAAACAAGTTTATTTCAACATAAAACTCTTTGTTCTTTTGGTTTGAGCGACCGTTTGAGTAAATACGGAAAGAGTTTAATAGAGTAAATACGAATAGGTCGGAAAGCAAGTCAAATGCCTGATGGTAGGTACACGTTGGGCTAATTTGCCTACAGCTACATTACTTTGGCTACAAGACGCAGCTCAGTTAGAGTAAAAAAAATGTATTTTCATGTCTTATGCTCTCAGTGTCAGTATTGTTCTAAAAAGGGTGCAGAAAAAGATTAGTTTCTGCATTAGAGCATTTTACTTTCCAAGTACGTTTTTTTTTTAAGATAAGCAATTGAAATATGGTCATAAATTGATGTGTTATCCAAATTTCCATTCCGATATTTATCTTCCCATTCCATAAATAACGATACTTTTACCTTAACGGTTAATTGAAAGTACCCTCAAGAAATTATATTTAGTCATGTTTAAAAAAAAAACATGTATTTTGGTTCCTCGTATTCAAAATAAAAAGTAGTGTTTAACTCGGGTGAAATGAATCATTTCTGCCGAGGTAGTTTGGCGCTCGAACGCAGTGAGAGTGTGCTTTTCATCCCATCATCCCAATCTACTATTCCTGTGATCAAAGGTTATATGCATTAAATTTTTGTTACATGGCAAAAGTAATCCAACTTAAAATGTAGGTTTAAAAGCCCATAACTTTTGCTAGATATTCGCAGAAAAAAATGGGACCTTAATAAATATATGTATGATTGAACTATGCTTCGGGAAAAGATTCTCATAGTGATTGCTCTTCTAAAGTAAAGATACATTACGTAAGATCACAATGTAATGTAATATGCAGCAGCTAAACTATAAAGAAGTAGCTTTACAGAAGATTAGAGTTCATAACACCATGCTACTGTTTACTTGGCCTGCATTTGTTTTATACATTTGGCACCTTTGGAGTTGCTAGAGTCCATAAATTACTTAAGGGGCCCATTGATAACTAGTTCGCCGGACGATATCGGCCTGTCAGGTCAGGGTAATCAGTGGGCCCTTTTATGTACCATAATCTAGTTTTAAAAGCAAAGTCCAGGGAAAACACCTTCACAGTCTATTTTACGACATTATAATTGTTCGACGTTAAGAGGCTGTCAATACCTAAAGCGTGCACACTGTCTATTCGTATCGGAGTAAATGAGATAGCACTGTCGCATGTTACTCGCGTTTTCGCAAGGGAATAATAAGAAAAATATTTAAATAAAAAAAGTGGATTATTAGTGTAATATTTAACTCGACCACGGTTTAGATATACCAAATGTTTTGAAATTGTGATTTTAATTGCAGACCCATAAGTCAAAACAATAAAGACATAAAAATTGTGATTTTAAGACCAATCTTTGCAATTATTTTCTATCGAGCCGATTTCGTTCAATGGTGTATCGAGTACGACCACGGTCTTTGAAATATAATTAATATGAACATATATTTTTCTTACTTGACTAAAACAAATAGTCTTTCTTAAAAAACTGTTTAAGTAACATCAATTTCAAGGACATTGGGTGTTGACAGCCTCTTAATCTAGATAAATGACTATTTGTATTTAAAGCGCCGTAAAGTTTGATCCCGTAGGTTACCTTACATTTTTAAAACATGAAACAAGAGAAAATAAATCTCATCGTTTTTCTTAAAGTTTATTTGTCCATAAAGCTCTTTGCTCTTTTGTGTTTGTGCCGTGTATGAGTAAATTGGAAGAGTGATTTAACTCGGTCCGCGCTCGTCAGAATCTCATCACAGCTCGGACGTAAAGACCGGCGGCACCTTGCCGCTAACGATTTTGTTACAGACATAAAGACTTCTAGCAGTAATGAGATTGTGTTATATTTTCAAGGCAAAACTTACTGTCAAGTGAAATATTAACCGAAAATTGAATTTTCTATTTATCTATTTGACATAATTCCATCTAGCCTCACGGTTTCACTTTTTTTGTGCTTAATGTAAAATATCTGGGAGAGCGAGCTTTCCTCGGAAAACATATAAAAACTCAAAAATGCGCGTTTTCCCATAGATAAGACCTAGCTAGATCGATTTTTCGCCCTCGAAAACCCCAATAAGTTATTACTTATTGCTATTTTTATTGCACACTGCTTTGTTTTCGGATATTCTGGTTAAGAACCATATACCGAAAGAGTTCAAGAAGTCCAATGTCATAGCTCTACTGAAACCTGGAAAGAACGAACATACCCCAGAAAATTTTAGGCCCGTGTCTCTCCTTAGCTGCGTCTACAAGTTGCTTGAGCGTCTAATTCTCACAAAGATTACTCCCTACATAGAGTCCTCCGCCTGAACAGGCTGGATTCAGATGTGGGCGTAGCTGTACCGACCAAGTTCTTGCTCTCACCACCCATATTGAAGCTGAATAAGTTGAAGTCCACCGCCCTCTTTATAGACCTAACAGCTGCTTACGATACTGTCTGGAAACACGGCATGATATACAAAGTTCTTTCAGTGATTCCCAGCCGAGAAATCGCAGACCTGCTGTGCCATATGCTCAGTGAAAGGGAGTTCGAAGTCTTCCTCGGTGACCAGAAGAGTAGAAAGAGGAAATTAAACAATCGGCTTCCTCAGGGATCTGTTCTGGCACCACAGCTCTTCAACCTGTATATCCACGACCTGCCACAAACCAAATCCAGAAAGTTCATTTATGCGGACGATATTGCTCTGGTAGCCCAGAGCCTTACATTTGGGGAAGGCGAGAGTCAACTTACTGCGGATTTGAAGACCTTGGAAGCGTATTTTCGAGAGTGGAGACTCATACCGAGCGCCACAAAAACAGAAGTGTCTTGCTTTCACCTAAGCAACCACCTTGCTAAACAGGAGCCAACTGTCACTTTGGGCGGCAAAAGGTTACCTTACAATCCTTTTCCAACATACCTTGGCATTACTTTAGACAGGACCCTAAGCTACAAAGAACACCTTACCAAGCTCTCGCTTAAAATTTCGACCCGGAACAACATAATGCACAAGTTGTGTGGCACCTCATGGGGAGCATCTGCGGACTGTCTCCGTTCAACGGCTCTGGGACTCGTCTATCCCACTGCAGAGTACTGTGCTCCAATTTGGCTACAAAGTGCACACATGCAATTGGTAAACTCGAAGCTCAATGTCACCATGAGATACATTACTGGGATAGTAAAATCTACACCTTGCCACTGGCTTCCTACGCTCAGTCGAATCCCACCTCCACATTTGAGAAGTAAACAGGCGCTGCTAAGGGAGAATAACAACATTAGAGCATGTCCTTCTCTCCCAATGCATCAGGAGTTTACCAACCCGCCTATGGCGAGACTTAAGTCCCGTCGCCCGGCATAACGCAGCCGCTGCAACAATTCCTTCGATGTACAGCAGCTCTGGAAATAAGAATGGATGATGCAAGCTGACGGCACCCCGGCCGGGAATATCGACCCGACTATCATGAACAAGGAGACCGACCGTCCTAGGAAACTATGGTGTCGCTTAAACCGCTTAAGAACCGGGTACGGACGATGCAACTTCTTCCGGCATAAGAGGGGTTGGAGAGACTCCGCGCTATGCGACTGCGGCATCGAGGACCAGACTATGGAGCACATCATCCAGCGGTGCCCACTCCGCGCATACTCGGGTAGCCCGGATGATCTATTAGACTTGACGCCCGATGCTGTGCAATGGTTGCAAAACTTGGATGTTGCCTTATAAATAATACTGTATATGTATAATTTTGCCTATGTGACTATATCGCCATATGATTAAATAAATAAATTGCTATTGCAAATTTCATCGTTTTCGTTAGAGCCGTTTCCGAGATATCCCCGAAATATATGTTATAGACCAAGTGATAAATGGGTCATTTTATAAGTACATAATGCCCGGGAAATTAAGAATAGGTTAATGTGTATATTATGTACAGTCGAGTTCATAAATATGAATACATTTCGAGTTCATATAGATAGAATACTCTTTATTGGCACACCTCAGTAAAAGATACAAGAAAATAAACAATTGATAATTGTATACGTATTTATGAACTCGACTGTACTGTAGGTAGGTCACATATTCGGTATCTTTTGGTTACACGTCCACAGGAGATATAATACATCCGCCACATTCTGCAAGAGCCGACTCGGTCGAGCCGGTCGAGTTTAGCCCCGACCTTATAAGGCAGATAGTCCCGTACTAACAGAAACTTTTGAACAGAAGAAATAGAAATACTAGTCTAATAATATCTCAATTGTTTAGTGACAACTGTTTTATCATTAATCCCGGTGTAGACTCACGGTACGTTGTCTGATTTGCACGAAGTCACATAAAGTGAAAATTCCGCTCTGCTTGATTTAATGCACCCGTTGCCCATAACCCTTCGTATGTCCTTGACAAAAAATTACTAATGAATTAAACCTTGAAATTATAAATTACAATCCAATTTGTATGGGAAGTATACGGGACAAGGCAAACGAACGGTTAAGTAGATGTGAATGTGACCTTTTGGTAGGCAAATAAATATGATATAAATGTAACGTTTTTATTCATATAATACTAATTTGTATGCTTTAAAAAAACAATTTTCATTACCGCCTATGTTATTGACCGTTTATTTCTTAAATTGCTTTAATAAGAATTTACATCAAAGCGGAAATGAAACAATTATAATACGAGTGGGACAGTCAAATAATAAACACGAGGAAAAATTTTTTTTGAGCTACTTACTCTCAGGTCGATTCGTGTTATTTCTGATTTGATTTTCTTTCTAATGAGCTATTATGTACCTACCTAGTCGTGTAATAAATATTTAGCAATGTGACATTATTAAATATATACTAATTTGATGCGTGATGATTTTCCGAATAAACGAAAGTTTCTAAAAATGACATGATTATACCTATTCCAAGTCGGCCATGGCATATATTAAACTATTTTTTAGCTGATTCTTATGGTATTCCATTGTTAGCCCTGCAATCATGAATATTTTGTTTTGTCGTAAACGATACCAGCGAGAGTAGGGGTAAAGAATGAAGCGGCACACCACACCACAGGCGCGAAGAGCAATATGTTTTTATATTGTGAATGATCTTAAGAACAGTAGTAACAAGCGGCCCCCATGCAGCCAGAAGAATTATTAAATTCGCTGAATGCTCTGATTTGCATTAGGACACAATATACGGAAATTCCGAAATTGATGCATTTACAGCTTTAAGATATGACTTCGCTATAAGTAAAGTTCGTATTAAGTAAAGTTTTTTTCACCATCACACTAGCTCATACCCTATATAGCCTCTTTTTTCTTAAAAACCTGGTAAGAAAGTTGCATTGTATCTACAAGAGTGGGAAAGTAATTGAATGCAAATGTTGAGTTGTTTTCTTATGTTGGCTGGTGGCTCGCAACGGTCAAGATTCCACTTTTAGAACCACTCGCTACGCTCGTGGTTAAATTTTGGATTCTTTCGCTTGCTCTAGTATAAATATTCGCACGAGAAGTTAAGTAAATAACAACGTTGCCTCCTTGTAAAACAAATAATTACTATCATCGTATCACGTTGGTGAGTTGATTTACCTTCTTCGGCTGATAATAAGCGATCGACTTCACGCAGTCGCTGGCGTAAACGTAAAATGTCAACTCATGGTAACGGTACAGAAAGAGTTCACTGTAAGATTGTATTTCGCTAATCTCGAAATTAATCTTTAAAGTTACATTTCAGTAGATGGTCTAATTTACCCAGTTCTGCATTAAACTCGTTGAATGTCCTGATTTGCGTCGCACAAAGCAGACCATTCCGCGCTGAGGCATTCAATGCACTCAAAGCCCTTAGGTACGTATTCAGTAAGCTACGTAAGCTAGAATTTTGATATCTCGATTTGACTTCAATGAATTTTCCAGATCTTCCATTTAGAATAAATTCTTCATCATTTGATTTAATGGATAATTCTACGGAGGTTATGGTTGTCTTAACTCAATTTATGTCAGATGAAATCAATGTTACACTCTGTTAAGTTATATTTTGCAATGTAATCTTATTTGTACTTTAGCATGGCCGTCCTGAAGTACAAATTATTACATTTTTATCAATATTTATTTAACACGTTCGCCGGCGGTTCTTACGGCAGGCTATCAAGCCATTATGCTAAATCTTAAAGTTTAAATTTAATTGGCAAGTACGGCTTTAGCCGTTACCGCCGGGGATCGTGTTAAGTTAAAAGGATGTACTCGTAAAAAGGAAAACAACGCATAACAATGTTTTTAAACCAAATTAAAAAGTATTACTTTTCGCTTCTATACTTCTTGTAGCTACGTAGTCTGAGATGAAAAATTCAATTAGATATTTTTACGTTTCCCCTACTTACTCCCGTTGTCCCGGGGGTAATATAGCCGCAACAAACTCGGCATTGTCAGCGGAGAATAAACGAAGCACTCATTTACACCACATGCCATTGTGCTCGGTATTGCTTGTGTAAGCTGCTTATAATGTTAACAATGTCTGCTTTCTTCTTTTTATTAGATTAGTTTTAACATTTTACGCGAATACTTTTATTAAACTTTACCAACCCGTACACAAAATCCGTAACTTATAAGTTAACTGTCACGCAACCTAGATTAAAACCTTTTCAGACGACCTTGTATAGTAAAAGCACTCCCCGTAATAAATATGTGAAATCGCACTTTACAATCGCCGGGTTTGCAAACTACTGAAATTAAACTAGTTTCATGCCATTATTTATAGTGTAACATTTCTCATTTCTACAGAAAACTCGGTAATAGGCGATGATTAATAGCTTCTTTCTCTGTGAAAAGAAATTCCTTAGTGGCAGCGTGCACGGCTCGACTTCTAATTCCTAGATTTAGTTTGAGACGCGAATTGCACGGAATTCCGCACCGGATTCTTCCACGGCTTTGTCCGCGATGCAAATAAATTGAGTGCTCCAATCGCTCGTCCTTTCTTCGTAAGGAGATTGCGAGTAGGCACCATTCACTTCATCGATGGAAGGTTGAAGTAAATTAAGGGAGCGCGGTACTCTTTTCCCAGGATAAGACGGATAATATGAAAATCCTCCATTTCTGCTTAATAAGCATTGTTACAGAATGACTCAAAAAATATTAAACCTTGTATTATTTTCGATTCTTAACATATTACTTTCAGTATCGTATTTGCCATGTATCTCCTGTAATTGGATTGCTAATGCCACAAAGTACTCGTATCTTGTAGGTTCGTATAAAACTCCGACATTATTTTTCATATTCCCTTCAACATTCCCGACAAAATTCTTGCATTTGCAATGTGAATAATTTATAATGCCTCGCCGGGAAGTAATCTTATTTGAAGGGCAATTTCATCACATTGAATTTGGTATAATTTATCAAATTGCACGCCAGGAATGCACATGCATCCCGGCTCAGCTGCTGGTCGCAGCCGTGAGGCAATTTTTTATCTGTAGCCACCCTCGCGTCAGCGAGGGCCCTCGGGAATAAATCGGAAGGGAGAGGAACGGAATTCCCGATCTGTATCTCAGTCGGGCTGCGGTTTCTGTAACGATTTTCAAGATATTCTTACGTAAATAAAGGTAGCAATTTTCCATTTTTTTCCGAAATCAACTTTATTGGTATCATAAATTGTCTGATAACGGTTACGCCTGATTATTTTTAAATTCTTTCCAAAGAGCTTTTTTGTGAGACGCTGCGGTTCGTTCTTAAATAAAAATGCGGAGCAAGTTGTTTAATTTTTTGCCAAACCTTTCAAAAGTTTGTTGTTTAAAATTTTGAAAAATGTTTTTTGCTAAATTTCTACGGAGTAAAAATTATAAAAAGTAAAAAAGTATTCAACTCAAATTCACGCCTGTACTAGGGTCGATTTTCTTATACAAAATCTTTCCTTGACAGCTTCAGAAAACAAATTGGTTGAACGAGTTTGGTACACCTATCCATCGTACAGGTAGATGCAGTCAGTAGATCGAGTGGATGAATGGAAATTGTACCTACTTGATGTCAAAATGCTTATTTTGGAAGTGTTTGTTGCTGGACTTACTTAAATAAATAATGTTTTGACTTAAATTAAAGGTTTACCACATTGGTGAGATTGGTATTCATACAATTATAGACTTCCATCGAAATACCTTGACAGTGACACTGAAGGTTCTTGGTTCGAATCCCGTAACTGTTTATTGCCCTGTCTGGAACGGTCCGTTAGACATCTTGTTAGGCCTATAAAATTGCCAAAAGTTCCGATTTAATGAGCCTGAATGGGCATTTTCATGAATGGCGAATTTACCTGTATCGTATAAAAATAAAATAACCTACAGCCCATATCATTATTATTAGGGTATCGTTCTGAAACATGTACGTATCTACAATAGCGAATAACACGCATGTTACAATATGTTTTGAAATGTAACTACTTATTGATTTTTACTTGTCACTTAACATTGGGGGATGACAAGTAAGTATTGTTAGGTCGCCATATTTTGCAATATTTGCTTATATTATATTGTAATCTTTGTTATAAGTGTTATAAGTTATCGCAAATTGGCAAATCTGTTTATCCATTAAAAACTATGGCATGGCAAACACAAATAAAAACAACATTTCATGTAAGTAAACCATTGAAATTGACTGCAGTACTATTACTAAGTAGTATTTGCACAATATTACTTAGATATTACATACTAAAAAATAGCACCCGCCTAGGGCATTGCTCGTGGAGCGTTCTTCGGATTTTCCTTCTAAGTTCATAATATATGTAATTATGATCGTAATGTAACGTGAGCTTGGGGTCCATAAAAACCTTGCAATCAGGGAGCGGTTTACCGCATTTATCTCGCCCGAACTCGGTAAGACATTACAATACACGTTTGAGGTCAGAAGTCATGTCGATTATTTTGTTTGATATTTTGTGGCGGACATCAAAGCAACCGACCGATTGACAGCTGTAAATAAATAATAAATACGTTTATGGCAAAAAAAAACTTTGGTACGAGATTTTATCGCTGACTGTACTTTTCGATTCATCGAGACAATTCTAATAACCCCAAACACATTTAGTTTGCGTTATCACAGAGTTCCCATGGCCACTCCTGTCTTCATCATAATATAGCATTATCATCCGATTTACATATGTATGCAAAATTACAGCTCAATCAAAAATCGGGAAGCGGGTCAAATTTTACCCTGGTATACCTCGTATTACCCAAGCCTTTTGGGTAAAGCCCGAAAATTTAATCAAACTTTAATTTGTATCTGGCTTTTACCCTCCCGGTAAGACCTAGATGTATGCACATATAAGTTTAACCAATACTGGGAGGGTATGATCAGAAGTGATGATGCAACACCTAATATTACCCAGCCAGTGTTGGGTAGACCTAGATGTGTAGAGGTAAACCCAAAAGCCTTGGGTAGTACTAGTTATACCAGGGTAAACATGAGTTTAATTAACCTTCTAACATTACCCCTAATAGGGCAAGTTAAATAAAAGCTTGTAATTTTTTTAAAGAAAATGTGTCAAAGAATCATGTGGCTTGACGGTAATCAGTCAATGCATTCTACATGCGCGTAGCCGACCTGTAATCAAACTTCGGCAGGGTGAATTTAAATTTAAAAGTGGAAAAATACTGTCTTGGGTGAGACTTGAACTCACGGCCTCTGTTCCGAGACCGTGAGTTCAAGTCTCACCCAAGACAGTATTTTTCCACTTTTTAATTTATTCTAAGTTTAATAGCATCGTTTGCAGACGTTTCTGCTTGTTAAAAATTAATTCGGCAGGGTGGTCACTATTTTATCTTTCTACGTTAAAAGGTGTAAGGATGAACGCACTGCATATTTTGAACGGTGCGACGAATTTCAAACAATTTTGTAACAGGTCGTTTGTTTCGACTTCCGCTCAAAAATTAGGGAACCACTCTATTGTGCTTACCTTAGAGAATACAGAATATTACTTAGCGCGACCGTAATGAGCTAGCAGGCGTTAATCAATTAGTCGGCTCAGATCGGCACACTCGCTGCCGATATCATAATTATTTCGCTCTCGCCGCTGCACTAGTCCCATTTCTTAATTAAGCCGTAATTCGCATGGATAAACTGGGACTAAATCGTAGTCGTCTTCAATAGTGTGAAATTCATTAAGTATTTTCCCATATGAGCGTGTCAAATTCCGATTGTATCTTTACGTATAAGGAGCGGAATTACTTACTGACTTAGGTACAATATGATCGATATAATAATGCTTGTTTGGTTAATTAACAATTTGTTATCTATTTTCAACGTTTTGTTAGGTATTCTTTTTAAAGTTGTGTGCGCCACCCCGCCGCCGCATTAGTCACTAATTTTATCAAAGATATTAACAGATGCACGGCGCCCGCGTCAGAGCCGCAGCAGTAATGTCGCAACCGTGATGCAGCTAGAGTTGCCATCCGAATTTTACCTTTACTTTGAGTACTCCTAAGTGTAAGGTCTGACTGGACGCTCGAGTTGGGCGTGCAGCGGGCGGGGCGTGCGGCGGCGTGCATGTTAAACAAATGCAAACATAGCGGCCCTAGTGCACGCTGCTCAAATCACTTGAGAGCCCGACGTCACGCTGCACGCCCCGCCGAACGCTCCGCTTTGAACGTTTACTCAGGCCTAGACTAATGGTTGTTTCCTAATATCTTGGATTTATTTTATCGAATACCCAATCTGCGATTTTCTTCACTTTGCGATAATAAACTTAATAAAAATCATATATTGCGTTTATTATGTCACACATATTCTATATTTTTTATTCCAAGAAGCCAATAAACGAATCAACTCACGCCTAGATTTATGGAGGTTTTTCTTAAATGACCATAAAACTTGAAAGAAACATGAAAGGCCTTCCTGAAATCGTTTATTGAGGCAAATTGGTTTATCGCGATTTATTGGGGTATTTTGTTCTACCAACACGCGGGTATAAATTTTGGACCCGTGCACCTTAATGCTCTGTTTAGGGTGAAATGTCTCTCGCTTTTATTCAGTACTCTATGCAAATTTGTGTCTATTGTCGTGTTTTTTTGTATATTGTAGTTTGTTCAGAATCGGTAGTACTCGCGGTGAAAAACGGGTCAATGAAGAATAACTTTGTATTTTGCAAATTGATAATGGTACTTGCATAAAAATAACTCCATATACTGTACTTTTCTTTCCACAGGCAACTAATACCTACTCATCCAGACAATTCTAAAAAACCAAACACAATTGGGTGGCGTTGTTTTACCACAGAGTTCCCATGGCCTCCTCCTGTCTCCATCATCAGATCAACTCGTTGTCACCCGGCTTAATGTACATTTGCATAGGTACTAAATTCAAATCACGCTTGTTTTACTTTTGTTTTCAATCTGTCAATGCATAATGATAAAAAGCAATCATTGTTGTCTTTAAGGGTCATTATTGAACTACTATCATGTCGCTAACACGAGATGAATGTACACGTATCGTCAATATCTTAGAAGGACGCAGAAGTCAGAGAAGTACAGCGGGAATAACAGGTGGGTTACTATCTACGGTGCAGAGTTGCCCAAGGTGTCCGTTCTGCCCAGAACATTAGAAGACCAGGAACCGGCAGGTCGAGGTGTACTGCGGCTCGAGAAGATCTATTTATTGTTACAACCATGCTCCGAAATTGGCACTTCACGGCAGTTGAAGTCAAAAATAAACTTCGAGAGACCCGAAGAGATAACGTAAGCGAGTGATCTGTCAAGCGGCGAAGGCAAGACGAAGTATTAATTTGGATTAAAGCTTTTTTTTGTGTTTTCTATGTGAAATACCAACTGTTCATTTACTTGACGAAAAGTTACAAACAGGTGTTACAGTGTAACACTACCTGTTACAAACAGGTGTTACCTACATACAAATAAGTGCTCCACTTTTGGCCATATGAGGCATAAGTACAAACTTCTCTACGTAAACTTTGTTGATATTTGGTTTCCTATGTAACTTTGATAAACAAATGAATAACGTTTCAAACCTTTGGTGTTTTTATTAATTATAGTATGATCTACAATTTACCGTTTCATTCATGCCCCTAGCTCTATCATTTAGGAGATATTCTTTTTCGTACTGACCCGTATTCTTTCTCCGCGAGTGTACTTTACAATTTTTATACAGTTCGTTTTTATGTAATTTTTCGTAAAAGCATGATAAGCACTAATATCTCAATTTGATTTAATTCACCACTGTAATGTACCTAAATATACTATAACTTTATTACACTTTTAAGGTTATATTACTAGCAGTATTATTTTAATACTAACTTTAATATGATCAATTGATCATCATTGGCCTGTAACGTCTAAGTCGGATAATTCATTGCAAGATCCGAATCCCGCCCAGTTAAGCAGGTCCGTCCGGATTTCGAACGTCTAAATTCAATAAAAATAATAAATATTTTATTGGGTGTGTTGGTTGGCAAAGTTTATGTTATAAACATTATTCATAAATGTGTACTAAAGTTACGATGCCGCTGATCATCGTTTGTCCTTTTCCATCATACCAATACGTTGGAAAAGGACAAACGATGATCAACGGCATCGTAACATTAGTACACGTTTATGAATAAGGGGGTAAATACCTATACGTTTGAGTGTTTATCTGTTAACTTAATGAAATATTAAAAACATTGACTTACAAATTGAAAAGAATCTCGGTATGCAACTTTTTAAATTAAAATGTTGTTTCAAGCCCATTGTTTCACCGTAACATGTTTTTAATTTCGAGCTTCTGCATACATTTCCAGGAACGTATCCGATGCAGGGCTTACCTGGCCAAGTAAATAAACGGCTAAAATGAATAATATTGATAAGATAAAGCATTTAACATGTTTTCCAAGTATTAATATAAATATTAAATATACATATAAATATTATTGTAATCTAGTCACCTTTATAAAGCATAGATACTTAAATTAATTGTAATGATATGAAAACCATCATGTTCATGACATGTAACTTGGCATTATAAATAAATTATTTGTATTTATATTTGTATTGGTTAAATGTCTCTCTCTTAATAACTAATACTTACATTAAAACATGGGATTTAAAATTGCAACGAAAGAGATTGTGCGATATTCTGGTTTTGTACTACGAGTACGAGTATATACCCATGTCGCTTCATGTCTAATTCCTTCAACATTCAGGCAATCCGGCTGTGGAATGATCTTCCTCTCTCTATGAGACAAGCCCAGAACAAATTCTCCTTCAAGCGCATGTTGCGCAAGCATCTGTTTGACAAGGTTGAAAGGTCGTCCTCATGATGTTTCACAATGGGTATATATTTATATATGTATGTATTTATATTTATGTATCATATTATTTATGTACGTATAATTTTATATAATTTTGTGATATATTTTTTTGTCATTTTACTCTGTATTCTGACCCTGCACCAATTAGGATCTTTCGGTTTGGCTCATGGTTGACTGGTAGAGAATGCCTTCTGGCATTAAGTCCGCCATTTGTACTCTTCATGTATTGTGCAATAAAGTTTAAATAAATAAAAAATACCCGATTAGATAAACCACTTATAGTTTATTTACTTTAGAAGTCTAAGATTTGACGTCAAACTTGCATAAGCTATGGAATAAACTCCGTTTTTAGGGTTCCGTAGCCAAATGGCATAAAACGGAACCCTTATAGTTTCGCCATGTCCGTCTGTCTGTCGTCTGTCTGTCTGTCTGTCCGAGGCTTTGCTCCGTGGTCGTTAGTGCTAGAAAGCTGAAATTTGGCATGGATATATAAATCAATAAAGCCGACAAAGTCGTACAATAAAATCTAAAAATTTAATTTTTTTTAGGGTACCTCCCCTACACGTAAAGTGGGGGTGACAATTTTTTTTCCTAGAGTGTGGGATATCGTTGGAAACGTCTTTAAAAACTAATAGGGGTTTTCAAGAAATATTTTTTGATAAAGTGAATATATTCGGAGATAATCGCTCCGAAAAAAAAAAAATGTGTCCCCCCCCTCTAATTTTTGAACCATAGGTCCAAAAAATATGAAAAAAATCGTGGAAGTAGAGCTTAAGAAAGACATTAAATGAAAACTATAGCATACATGATCAGTTTAGCTGTTTTTGAGTTATAGCAAAAAGTTTTCTCTTCATAGTAAAAAGACTTACTTTAATTAGGTACTGATTATGCAAATTTGCCTATTTGTTTAACTCGGGTGAAAGGTACCGTTTCATCCCTTGGTTAACAATTTACTATACTTTAAGCTCCAGTTTAGCTTATTGTGACGGCAGAGTAACTACGGAACCCTACACTGAGCGTGGCCCGACATGCTCTTGCCCGGTTATTGTTTCCTCAAATTGACACTTAATAAGAGCTCAAATAAAGAAGTGAGACCGAGCCAACTATGTATAAAGCGCTCTCTTGACACAGCCGGACACTTTCACGCGGGTCTTGGCAAGTTCCGAGATATTTGGTAAAAGGCCTTCATTTATATGACTTGGCACCAAACTTCAACATAGCAATGGTAATATATTTTAAATTCCAGTAAAAAACATCCTCTAGTGACTCGTCATATTTACACAGATTGACATAATGCGTAATTTAGTAGGTCCTCTAAAGGAGATTGGAACTATTTGGAACCATTTCATTTTGGAATGATGTCATATTGATGTTAGATCAGTATCACATTATATTGTTGGAATTGGACTGTTAAGGTCGTGTTAATTGAGATGAAAAGCATATGTAATTGTTAAAACATAATATACACCGATTATGGGCCCACAATGGAATATTATGGTCCATTACATACTAAGTGTAGCGTCGCGCCCGACGCGTGCAAAATAATTGTAATAATAATCATAATCATTTTTTCTTTGCGATTATGGTATTACAAAATGTTTTTTATCATATAAAACATCTTGTAATACCATGGTCACTACTAGCGATATGGGCGCTACTAGGGTGTAGCAACATTTTACAATGACAGTTTGACAATGACATATTCGCTATTAGCGTGTGCGTAACTGACTTTCAATACATCTCGATGATCTCGCTCGTACTCGCAAATTAGTGCGAGTGAGATGAGATTATAGAAAGTAAGTTACGTAGACTTTAGTGAATATGTTTTGACACACCCAAAGCAGTCATGGTAAGGCTACTAATACTGAGTGAAGCGGACAACAACGGCAAGGATACCTAACTCCAAACATCCCGTATGTTGAGCGCGCCCGATCGTTCAACGTACTCCCTCCTGCCTAAATATCTTCTGAAGTACCCTATTACGGTACCATCAATTAGCAACAAATCCCATTTAAATAACACATTACAAGTTGTTAGTAGTTTAGTGAGCAATGACGCCAGTTTGATCACGACTTACTGAATCTCGCCCCCCTCGGGATCACATTTCATCTCAATTAAACAACTCACAACCGTTTCGAACAAGAGTATCATTTCAGTCGCTTGCCGAGCTCGTGGCTATGACACAACCAGGACAAGCTCCTCCAGTTAGTTAGTTCTAACTTGTTAGGGCTAGTCGACTGTACGATACTTTACGGTGGCTGTTATTGCTTAAAATACTGTAGCAGTATAAAAAAAAAGCGGCCAAGGGCGAGTATGTAGGGTTCCGTACCATTTATGACGTATTAAAAAAAAACTAGTTACTAGGTCTCGTTCAAACCAATTTTCGGTGGAAGTTTGCATGGTAATGTACCACATATATTTTTTTAGTTTTATTATTCTCTTATTTCAGAAGTGGCAGGGAGGGGGGACACATTTTACCACTTTGGAAGTGTCTCTCGCGTAAACTATTCAGTTTAGAAAAAAAAAATATTAGAAACCTCAATATCATTTTTGAAGACCTATCCATAGATAAAACCGTATGGGTTTGAAGAAAAAAAAATTGAGTTTCAGTTCTAAGTATAAATTTATTATTTTTTCCTATTTTTGTGTGAAAATCTTAATGCGGTTCACAGAATACATCTACTTGCTAAGTTTCAACAATACTTCTTATAGTGTCGGAAAAAAGTAGCTGTGAGATACGGATGCACAGACAGACAGACATGACGAATCCATAAGGGTTCCGTTTTTTGCCATTTGGCTACGGAACCCTAATAAGGGTGTGTAATAATCGGTATGAAAATAAATAATATATTTTCTTTCGATATAACAACATTTGATATAATTTCAAAGGACATTTTGTGATTATACAATCACAAAATGTCCATTATTATTTTTTATATTAATCTTCTTGTATAACACTTATTTCTATAACGATAATATGGTATAATGCTCATTTAGTATACAAGTTTTATTATATGAGTATTAATCGGTATAATATAGGTCTGACTCTTTGTACACAGCAAAGACCTTTATTCTAACAATTAATATGATGTTTTAAAATGCTATGTAGGTACCATACTACCCTAGATTAGATGTACCCTAAATACTGATGGCTTCTAATTTAAATCTTAAAAGATGATTCCATTTTTAATTTAAAAATATATTTATTTTTGTGTGCAAATTACATTTCTTTCACTAAGTAGTTCTAACCTAACCTAACGTACTTTTCTGGTAGCGGTTCGTTTTGCGTAATGGGTCACAGTTCTAACCTAACCTAACCGACTTTTCTGGTAGCAGTTTGTTTTGTGTAGGGGTTCAGTTCTAGTCTAACCTAATCTGTAAATAGCAGTTCGTTATGTAGAAGGTGTCTCGTTTTTATTGTGTAGTAAATCTGGGATTATGTATCTAATACATTATATTTATAAACATAGGTTATACCAATTCTACTTAAGATGAAACAAACGTTATAACTATTATTAGGTCGGTTTAGGAAATATGCATTATACTTCAAGAATCTTATGCTAAATGATATTATACGTAATATCATTTGTTAATATATTAAGTGTTGTTATGTAATTTAATAATTATATCAAATAAGCATTGTTTAGATTGTTATCATAACATAAATATTTATAGCCACCGATACGCACCCAAAAAATAAATACAACTTTGTTAACCCTTTACCAGGCATAGCACGATTTATCGACCACATACGCGCCATTAGAATTTCAACTTTAGCATTCCGATTTAAGGTTCAAATTAGATTACACTTTCAGGAAATTTTACTTGTTTTATAATGAATCATCAAAGCTGGATTAATTGGAATATATTTGGATGTTTTGGGAAAACATTGTAGATTGGTGCGGCCTGGAAAAGGGTTAAACTGTGTAATAGAATAAAACCAGCTTGTACTATTTTTTCACTGAACACTCCTCATTAAATTCTAACGATTTCGACGAGTCGGGTATTTAAAAACCTAAAATGTATAGGTCAGTTGTTTCTTTATAATATCGAATTAAATATTAAAAATTAAAATACCATACCTCGGACAAAATTGAAAGAGCGTCATCCATCAGATAAGGGGGCGTCCATTAATCGCGTCATACGTTTTTGGCTTGTTTTAGACCCCCCCCTCCCCCATGGTGATCATTGGTGATATTTTCAGGACCCCCTCCCCCCCCCCATCCAATATGACGTGTATTTTTTTCGATAACTAAAGAACAGTTTTCTAACAAATGAACCTAAGTACACGTGAAGGATTATTATTGACTATAATACAGTATAGTACAGATGAAAAAAAAAATACACGTGATACGTGTCCATACCCCCCCCGACCCCTGTGGTGATCATTGGTGATTTTTTGCTGACCCCCTCCCCCCCCTATACAATATGACGCGATTAATGGACGCCCCCTAAGTGAAACTCATGTAAGAACTGTCGCTGGAACTAAATCAATTAAATTAACTTTTAAAAAGCAGAAACGTCTGCGAATGATTCTATTAAGCTTAGAATAAATTTAAAAGTGGAAAAATTACAGCCGTTGGTGAGACTTGAACTCACGGCCTCTGGATCGATACTCTAGCGATATGTTGGGAAAAATTTACTGGCTAATATGGATGAGGTCTTGGTGGCTCAGTTGGCAGTAATTTTTCCACTTTTAAATTTATTCTAAGCTTAAATCAACCAAATGGGTACATTCATGTGGATATACAAACACAAGTACATATATCCGTTCTAGTAGGGCTACTAACACGGATTGAAATATAATACCTACCTGGATATTTGATAACATATTTTCATAGTTGAATTATGCAAATAAGCATTGTGGTTAGAAATCTTGAGCTCAAGTTACACTGGTTCGTTGTCTACTCGACGCAGCCGCGCTCGCGCACGTATTGAGAATACACGGCTGACGCCACGGTGTCACCGACGGTGGCCACGGTGGGCGAAAGGGGAGGTGTAAGAGTAGATAATTATAAGTTATGTATATGTACATGTGCATTATTTGATGACATATTTCATCGCAATGTATCTCGTATGTTGATGATTTTTATAGTTCTGTACCTGAATAGAAAAACGCAAACTTCTTGTTGTCAATCGGCTGAAATCTAATCAAATTTCATGCTAAATTAGGGGGGGGGGGGGGGTTGCGTCAGGGGGAGGGGAGGGCACGTTAGTGTGCGTAAAGCACCATACCCAAAGGTATCATACTACATTCGTTTCAAGCTGGATATAAATTGTTTGTCTTCCCCATACAAAGAACATTCTGCGTATTCAGGAAGTTATCAGTAACTGTTTCGTACCAGTATTTGTGAGATTAACGTTAAATTATTTTCTTCTGTTCAAAATTTTTATTTTATTTTATTTACGACATTTATGGTCACCCCTTTGTTTTATCCATAACAAGTGACAAATTGAATGTCATCGGAGTCTGGTTACTTTTGAAAAATCGTATCTCACTCAAGTGTGACATTTTATTTTCTTCATAATCAAAGTGCTGTCATAACGGTTAAAGAAGTTTTATCTTTATCGGTATTTAAATGTTGTAGGGTGTCCATGATCGTAGATAATCAAATTTATCCTTAAAAAAAGTTAGATAACAGAAAAAAGCGTGATTGTTTTAAGTAAAAATGATGGTGAACGATTAATTAACATTTACTGATTGTGTAGGCTCGGTCCTGCTCACGTCTCATGAATCGCCCTGTATAGTACCTGTTTTATTAATTTCACATTACAACTCACTGGCTACGGGCATGTGTGTATGATACGGCATGTCCGTCGTCGGCGCGCGTAATTTCCACAATTTACTACGCAAGTACTACATACGAGTATACAGTTATGTCCTGTAAGTTGAGTGAAATTTCGTGTTACGACTGTTATTAGGCAATTGTCCCTGATTTACATTCTGCCGAGTCATGATCACATTGACCACTAAATATTCTCATTTCGACCAACCAAGAGTGTAATGAGTAAACTAAAACGATAGTTTTACGACAGAAATAAATTGGGAATTGTTATTTTTCTGGCTACCAAAAATACATTATATGATTGCGGATTTTAGTTGATTTATTTTGTTTTTGGCTCGTTAGACTGAGTTAGGTATCCTGTTGTTAATATTAAGATTTTTTACAACATTTGCATTGCCTTTAAGAATGATAGAACTCCATCCTTGTGCTTACATTTGCCCTACCCAATATACCCAAAGAACATAGACCACCCATATTCAAATTTAAAATACAAGTAGGCAGGCGGCTTTACAGGGGTTGATAATTAGGAGTTTTCTGGTCCCAGGTGAATAGTGGGTTAATAGTGTCGTAGCTACATATAAATGTTTAGGGAGAAACGTCACAATGTCCCGCATAAGCATTAGCATATTAGTATTAATTACTTTCCCTTAGTTTGACGTAGTTGTGCATTAAGTATATAAGCATTATACATTACATTTATCTTTTCTATATTCATTACTTGGTTGGTAGCGATTTTGATGATTTAGTGTCCGGCATAGGATATTATTAGATTATCTTATGATGATGTTTCGCAAAAAAGCTAAATACCTATGGAGTCTTGTACATGTGTTGTGGTGGTGGTTTTATTTGCGTATTTCTTTTCGCGGTGGGAGAGTCGAAAGCATTAATAATTGCTTGCATATTTACAAGCAAGTATAATGGGTTCAATAGCAAATAAATATTATGTAAGTATTGATTTAGTTCGTTTTTCTAAACTTTAATGATTCTTAGTGTCATAATCTGTATTTTTTAGATACTTTAATAAGCTTTCCATAGACTGTTAGTATTATTATGTGTGGTAGAGCAGATAACAGTTCGACTCAGCCAATTAATTCAAAACTGGTTATTTGACATTGACACATGATTACACAGTGACATAAATACAAAAAAAACTTAACCTAAATTAATTTAACACACACAAATTATTATTCGCATAACTCGCCTTGCGCTCTTCCAGACGAAAAGTAGTCCATCACCCTCGCCGTGTTACCAAGTTGAAACTAGATGGACAACCTCTGTAAGCGCACTCTCCCGCAAGCGTCTGCCCCCACCCCCAATAATGATTTGACCTCTGAACACCAACAGCCATTACTTAATAATAAAATAGGCATGACAGTGGAATATCGGCCTTGTGACGTAAATATTTAGTAATAATTGGAGTCGCATATTCTACTAAAGGCAATACTGTTTAGTATTCCAGGAATTTATTTGACATAGGTTTGCTTCCTCTTATTTAACGACGATCTTTCTACGAACAATACCCAATACCTGTTCCGGGAATTCGAATTGCTATTTATTTATCATCATTCAAGGAAATTAAAAAATCGAGCGTGAATAATCTGTCGAATGGAAATTTCACTAAAGTAAATATGGCCAATGCATTGAATATCATAGGAAAAAGAAAGGAAGCCGAACGCAATTTCGGGTACTCATTTTATTAGTGGGCTCGAGATTTTATGAGCGGACTTCTTAAATAAAGAAAAAGAATCTTCATATACAGACAGTCCCTTTGTCCATTTTTACGGTGGGCTGTCAAAAGCTTTTACGATTTGTCTATAGCTATCCTTGACAAAAACCGGCTACTTAAAAGTTTTTTGTAAATAATGTTAATCGATCTTGATGTTCCTGAGGATCAAATGCCTATATAGGACTCATGGCATTTAAGCAACAAAAAGTTCAGAAATGAGAGTTAGTCTGACGCTCGCCTTCGACGATTGAAATGCCTGTAACAAAATGATATTGTAATGTGACGTCACATTACATTAGTCTGTCCTAAATGTATCTAGATCAAGAAAATTGCTATTTTGACCCGGAAATATTGCGTATTTTTTTATAATCTCAATATGATTCCACTTTTTTATAATGGATGGCTTATTTTCTATTCATTTAACTAAATTTTGTTATAATATTCAACATGTGTAAAGTACCCAATTTTGGCAAAAAAAGTATTAAATGTGTATTTATTTATTGAAACTTTATTGCACAAATTTACAAACAATATTACAAATGGCGGTCTTGAGGCATACTCTACCAGTCAACCATT
This sequence comes from Cydia pomonella, assembly GCF_033807575.1. Taxonomy (NCBI): domain Eukaryota; kingdom Metazoa; phylum Arthropoda; class Insecta; order Lepidoptera; family Tortricidae; genus Cydia; species Cydia pomonella. The sequence goes on from NC_084715.1 coordinate 12,138,611, forward strand.
GGGCTAAACAGACATACTTAGTTTGGTGCAGGATTGCGTAAAAACCTGTTTTAAGTGAAACCGCGTTTTCCCTAGTTAAAACTAGTTTTCCGTATCGTCCTGGTGAAAATCCCATTCAAAACTAGTTTTCACCGAGGCCTTACGGAACACTAGTTTAAATTAGTAAAAGCTGAAGCGATACAAAAAACAAGTTTTTAGGCTGCGTTTTCACCGGAGGAGGGGTGTGTTTGTTAGGAAACAATAGAATCACTTCATTTGTTTTCCTTGCTCAGCGTGTAGTGAATTGGTGATTCTATTGGTTCTTAACACATTCCTTACTCATCTCTGGTGAAAACGCAGCCTAACTATGGAAAGCGCGTTTTCAATAAAAACGTGTTTACACGGAAACATACACACACTTACCACCTTTAGATTTCGATAGCAATAAAACTTTTATTCAGGCTTTTACACCATTGAGCAATTTTATTTTGTTTTGTCTGGAACAATATTTTTCGGTGGCCATTTTGTGCGTACCGGTTTAGGTAGGTACGCGACTTCTCTCTTTGTGTCCATGCCAGAGGAGATCATTTTGAATAATATTTACAGATGTATCTACATCCTGATAATTTGTTTATATCATTTCATTTTTAGATCTCCGTACAAAACTTTGTTCACGGAGCTCTTATGGAATCACTTCGGTGTTGCAAATCGGTTAAACGCGTTTTTATATTTAGATAATGATTATTACCGTAATGGTACTTTACATGGCGTTGCGTTGTTCTAAATATTTGTATGAAGTCCGAATATCACAAACACGATATCCACACTTGGGGTGCCAACAGAAAAACGCGAATACGTTTGAAGAATTTACTATTTACTATGAGCGAGCCATGTGTAGACGGTGAATGCAAATTATTGCCTTATTTGCGTCCTTTGATTGTGTAGGAATTGCAAATACATATTTGAAACTTTCAGGTATTCGAATATTCTTTCTTTTCTAACAGTATATATTTTTTAAATTATATTCGAATATATTTTTTTAAGTAATAAGGAATCTGTTTATTATTCCAGAACTATTTTCATTTATTGAAAATACTAATGATATTTTACAGATATCCACTTAATTGAATAGATTTTATCATCCTACTATGAGACGTTTATAAAAACGATTTGAAAATTAACCCAAAAATTAGACGTCGAATATTGAATATTTCGTGATCAATTTTTTTTATAAATGCATCATTGCGTGAATTAATGTAACTTTTCCAAAACCGTAACATTTTTGTTATGTAATTATTTTCCAATTTATATTTAATATTATCTTTTAGTCGCTCAGAGGCCTATAAAAACCATAAAGATTTTCATTTGTCTTGGTAAGATTTAATTCCTGGTAATAGTCGGCGCGGTGCATGGTTAGATAGGTTGGGCAGTTTGGGTATGATCATGATCAAACTTGCGAATTGCGATAAGGGCCAACGTTCGGACTTTAAATATTCGCTTAAGGTACGCTTCTACTACATGATCAGAATGACCCTTTTGATTAAAACTTGCGTAACGTTGGTTGTATGTACACATTGCATCACCCAAAATCCATTAACCCATTCAATACTAATCACGACACGTTGTCGTTTTGCCTCTATAAAGCATTTTCGCTACATACCGGGAAACTTAGCGATGAATGTGTTAAAATATTATAATTCCCTCTGCGTTTGGGTTCTTTATCCACTGTAAATACCCATTAGAACACACTGAAATTGTTACTATAACGGGTGCAATATTCGAATATAGAATGGGTCTAATATTGTATACTAAGTTGAATAATTGAAGTGTTCGCTTATTTGCCTTTTTGGCTTATTCGAGGAAATATGGCTAATATAGTAGATCCTCCCCACGTGGTCGTTTTTGACCGAATAAAGCAATTAAGAGAGCAAGTAACGCCATGTGAAGTGCCAGAATTATGTTAGTTTTATTGGATTATATCACAGTATAAATTGTTATACCTACCCGTCTAAAATTGTAAGAAGACTTAATTCTTTAACAGCTTTTTGTTGATATATGCAGACAAATAAATCTACCGAGAAATTATCATTTAAGAAAAAACTTTATTAAATGAACAAATTTCGTTTCTAATAAAACATTTTCTATGATTTCTTCTGAATAACTTTGAAGTACAAAAAGGGGCAGTAAAGTTGCCCTCAAATATGAAATATAAGTTTTCATCAAACTTCTATCGACTGGCGGGAGTGGACGGCAAACAAATTCAATGATCACAAAAAAGTTACTTTTGGTAAACTTTCAGGGAAGCCTTGAGGAATTCAGAGTTAGGCAACGCAAACGCGCGTGCCACTACCGTGGGTATTTCAAATTTAAGGGACTTCTTGTGTACATTCGTCTAGGTATATGGCAACATAATGAGTAATTTAGATTATCTGCGTTATTGTAACTTGCTTTCAAAATATAGTGCTGAAATAAGGAAACAAAAAACAAGCTTTACGGTATTTTAGCCAGTTGAGGAAGCGAGGCATTTTTCAAACATTTAATTTTGTAATTGTTGACTTTGTGTCCGGGATTCCAACGGGTACCATAAAACAAGAGTGCAATTAACATTGACCTAATTAATTTGAAGCCAGAATCATGTCTTCGTGAGATTCTTTCGCGTCTCACCCCGGGGGAGCGAGTCGTTATCCTTTTATTTTTATGATGAAGAAAGTGGACATAAAGAATGAAATGAACGCCTGTTTAAAATTGCTATTTTGTTAAGTGGCTAGGTGGAAATACTACGTTCGGCTTCTATATTTACTAGATATGCGGACAATGGATATATGAAATATTTTTTACGAGTCACATGGTTTTTTCCCATGTATTAGTAAGATACCAGTATTGCAAAGTAAAGGACTGCATGTGGAAATGCGGGAAATCTCTTTGAACGTGGTTTGTACTTGTGAGTTTTGAGACTTGTAGTTAGTTTGTTGGGCACGCGGGTGCGTATAGTTTTTTGTATTTTTAGCAAGTTTTTTTACAATTACTGTGAACTAAGAAGAAAGTAGACGACCCCCCGAAATCGCCTTACATACATAAATATATTACCCATTCTTCTCTATGTTTCCCTGAAAATGTAAAAGTGGCTATGCTATGATATTGCAATTTAAACCTTGCATGGGACTCAGAGAAGATGGTAGCTATTATTATATTACATAAGTGGTAACCTTTAATACATTTAAGAGAACAATGTCATTGTTTATAAGATAATCTCTCGATAGCTAAACGGTCAGTATATATGATCACCATATGCGGATGCCAAGGAAATCTGTTTACTGTTTAATAAATTGTATTGTAAGTCAATTTTACTTGATTTATTTTGGAAATTTGCGCCTGACTTTACCAATAAAGTACCTAAGGTATCCTATGACCTCTGATGATAAAAATTAAATGCTTCCGAAGATAGATAGCACAGGCACAAGGTCATCTTCTATGTACCTATATCTTCGTACAGGCACAAGGTCATCTTCTATGTACCTATATCTTCGTACTAACTAAAATGAAGCCTAATCAAAACACGTCATGTGAAATTCGGAATGACAGAAATATTATGCTAGTTAATATTGAAAATACTAATTTCAATACCAAAAGGAACGATTGCGTTTCGTAAAAGCGGAAAAATCTTGTTATAGTATACCTGTACTTTTAATAATATCCTTGGTTTTCTTCGTGAGCTGTGTCACTATGTGTGACTTTCTATAATATTTCATTTCTTAATTTTGCATTTTGAACTGTCAAACTTTCAGACTCTAAACCGTTAGTATGTATGTATGTATATACTTTATTGTACATAGAAATAAAAACACGAAAAACACAGTTACAGAGTAAATTAAATACAACAAAGGCGAACTTATCCCTGTATGGGATCTCTTCTAGTTAACCTTTGAGGAAATGAGTAAAACAGAAGTAACGGTGAATGAATGACAAACACAAACAAAAGTGTATAATCACTGAAATTAATGAAATGCACGTTTTGAATACACATTGATACAAATATACATAGATAGAAAAATAACCATAAAATAATGCATACATAAATAATAAATAAAAATAAATAAATATTCAATATATAATATAAATAAATATGAATTCGAACCAGAAAAGTAAAAAAAAATAAAAAAGTAGAAGTACTCCAAAGAACTAGGAAGTCGTAACCAAAGTATCGGAAAGCCACAATTTTTTAAGCTTCTCCTAGAGTGATGCTACAGATTGGGATTGCCTCACGTTACCGTTAGTTAGGTTTAAAGTGATTAAAGATGTACTTACTAACTTTCGAAAGATACTACACCAACTTCAAGTCTTCAAACCCTGGCTTAGGCTCTATTAGCACGTCCGACGGTTGGCGTTGATTGGTATTTCAAATTAAATAGATTGATGAGAAAATACCAAAAATTCGATATGGTTGAACATTGCGTTAAAACGCAATGACCCTGCACGTATTGAATTAACTATGCACGGAAATATACAAGTAATCCATTAAAAAATAGCGAAGTACAATATTTCTGGAATCCTCTGACCTAAATAAATTTATGTCGGGTAAACTGGGGCTGCTATTAAGTATACTCTCTTAACCATATATGGCGGGCCTTGTTTTAGTTTCGTCTTCTTCTGAGTTTTTTTACTCAAAACTGTATTTTACGGCTGTTTTGCCTTCAGTTTCACCTACCTGTCTAACTCTGAACCTTTCTTATATGAACAATTCCTGCCGCATAAAGCTGAATTCTCAATAAAAAAAATGTTGAATAACCAAGTGCACACAAATGTACGAGTATATATTTATATATTTTTATTCAAATATTTGATTAACTTCATTGTAATTTCAACTTTTCCAGCCCCTATTTGATCCATGTATCTCAATAATACATGAAAGGACGGTCGTCGCTCAATACTAAAAGGATGGCTATTCGCTGGAATGTTTATTTTATTCTATTCAACTTAGAACCAGGAAATTAAACTTAGTAATAGGAACTATGTATGATCCAGGAGTATTTTAGATGCCCTTACTTTTTATATTTTTATATATAAAAAATATACTAATGAAAATCCATATTTCATACATTAAACTTGTATTAATATGAACTTATACTTTTAAAGAATCTATGTATTTCAGCTAACTATATAACCGTACATAATTAATTATATATAATTTGAAAATACCTATTTAGCTAATTAGCTATAACAAGCTGCAAAATTGCATGGACACGTTATGAATGGAATTCATTCACTAACAATAAGTTGGTAGGTATGCCATTATGCTTTTGGATGCATAGTAAGCTGCAGCTTACTTTACAGTGTTCGTACAACATAGCAAGATATTTTTTTTTCAAATGTTATGTAGTAGTGTTAATCGTCCAAATGTAAATCATGTAATATCATTTACAGTAGATAATATATGGTGCTACTTTACCGCCCTAGTACGGTATCTTACAGAATACACGCGTATATCCAAGATTTAAGGGGTCGTATGTACTGTAACATTACACGTGCGAAAAGGTATTTCGCAAATCGTGTCGATTTAAAACACGCCCATCGGTCGTGTTTTAATTTATCGCCACTCGTTGTGAATTTCCCACTTTTAACACTTGTACCTATTGTAATATTCATAATGTATTATTGTCTACGCTTTATAATCATCTAATGTATTTAGTAGATAATATGTTCGACGCATCTTTCGTTATACGCGTAAATACAAGCCTCATAGGATTTCTACGTGGGATCGACGACACGATTGGCTTCTGCGTGTTTTTTTCCGATAATGTAGTAGGTTAGGTATCTTATCTTCTTAAGACGCCGTTTTCGATTTTATTTGAAACAATGTCAAATAGATAAATTTAGTCAATTAAATTGTACACCTTTTGTTAACTATTAGAAATAACAAGTACTGATTTCTATTAGCACGTCTTGTTATCTTTCATTGTAATTAATAATTTTTTTGACAATAGACTCACTTAATTAGTAATGTTTTTTTTTTCTGATGGACGTTTAGGTTAACGCGCGTACAGCACTGATTTTGTCGATCTTATTTGTAAATTTCGTAAAACTTAGACTGCTAAAAATGGTAGTTTTATATTACACATATCCTGTACTTTAACTTTAATAAACTACATTTTTGTTATTACACATTTGAAGTAGTGTAAATGAAAGTTAGTGAAAGTTAGACGAAGTAATTTCTACTTCAAAACAATCGACAATTCTCTGAAAATCGACTTAATTTCAACGAATCAACGTACTTTTGATACTTAAACAATCTACAACATTTGCTGAAACTGTTCTTATACATCATTTTTTATAAATTATCACCATAAGTTTTTGATAATTTTTTAAAAATTGTCCCTTCTCGTCACATATTACTGGGGACGCACGCTTGCGACCTCATTATTTAAAGGCAAGATGCATGAGAAGACGTGCCAATAGAAACCAATACTTGTTATTTAGATATTACGTAACAAAAGGTGTACAATTTCAACGACTAAATCTATCAATTTTACATTTTTGCTCTAAAATCGTTACCGTCCTCTTAAGATAAATATAAAGTATACCTAAGTAAAAAACGCATGTAACGATATCACACATGTCTTTTATACGCTAGAGAGGCCGGGCTTAAACTACGGGTGTTCAATATGCATTGAAGTCAAAGCTGTCACGTGTACTCGTGACGTTATTTGATTCACCGTTGTTTTAGTTACTCGTATGCATAACGGACGAGAAACTGATTCTCGCGGTTCAATTTAGTTCAGAAGTACATTTTATATTAGGCTTGAACATCACTCTTTTGAATCCATGTAAAATCAAATGTAACGTCGCTTCTTAATAAGTAACTATAAAAATTTGTTACAATATTTATCAACAGAAATAAACAATATGTTATAGTGTTATATATAACGTTATGCAACACTTGTTGTTTCACAAATTGTAACAAAAGTTACGGAATTTTATTAGGTTATGTAACGTTGTATAAATTTTAATGTTATGTTGTATAACATTAAAATTTATATAATTGAAACACTGTAACTTTTGTTGTGAAAGGTTTTATAACATTATGAGACGTGTTATAAGTGCTCTCACATTGGACTCTTGCAATTTTTTTTTGCAAATTGTTGTATAACATGGTAATAACTTATGACTTTTGTTACAATTTTTATTTATTCTATTTATTTAATGTGTGATAAAGTTATAGAACAGTTGTTATACGACATCTATTTTTTTGTACAACATGTTATGCATTTTACCAGTGTGGGAGCATTTCAAACATATAATAAGTGTTATAAAATGTTAGTGTTATCGTGTTATATAACACTCTGTAACACTAATGTGGGCATCTTTACTTATACGTATAAGTTTGTTTCCAGTTCACACCGCCACATTAGTTTCCAGTTCATATGTTGATGGAATAAATTCCCTTAAGCCCCAATTATACTAGCGACTAGTAGGTGTTTTAATCGACAAGCGGCCGGGACCCTAATAAATCCACTCGGACCGCTCTTCATTAATTTGCCTCCTGTCAAGTCCGAATCTGAAATTGTTGATGTTTTGCTCATGTTTGTGGCACAATTTATTGGACCAATAATTTGTGTTCACAAAGTTGAGCGAGTGAGCTATGATTTATCGAAGCTATACGAGATTAGGTGCGTAATATATGATGGGGTTTTGTTGAAGTGCTTTTAGTGTCTGCTTGGTTGTTAGGTCGCGTTCGAGTGGAAGGCCAAATCGATATTAGTCATTTTCAAGTAGGTACCTACATATGTATATTTTACGCTGTAGCAACTGTGGACGTTTAAGATATTAATAACATAAATATTGTATCTTACACATACTAAAAGTTTTAAGAAGACTTGATCATTCACTGCAAACTTCAAGTGACTGATGGATTTTAAAACAGGAGATGTATCACCTATTGTTTCATTTTATCATGTATAACTTTAAACAAAAATAAACTAGGTTTGATACAAAATATTATGTGACAAAACATAATCTGTAGTCTGTTCGGATAGATAAGAATCGTGGAATGTATTGGGCCCCATATATTTCCACGAGTCTTCTCTTTCCGCACAGACTCTATTTGAAGTTAAAAAGTGTAACAATAAAACCATCCAATAAAAAAACAGTGGGCGTTACCTAAGTACGTGCGGCCATTACTAATATTGCTTACAATTTTGCTTAGGCGCTTTCATATAATTTAAAAGGGCTCGCCCATGAAATGGGTAGTATATCGAAAAGCCATTGAAGTAATTTGAGGCGAACCAGAACGACATTGTCGCTAAGCGATTCAATCCTGCACGACCGCGTCGGGACCTACACGACGATTTCAGTTTAAGCGATTTTATATGACAGTCTCTCACACCAGAACATAACATTTAAATTATCCTATTAACTAGAATGTTTTCGCCTCTTTTGCAAACGTTCACGGACCAAAAATATTTAATAAATTGTTTTCTACAGTATTAACTTGTTTTGTTTTGCTGCTGGCCTAGTGGTACGAGCGAGCGACTTTCAATCCGGAGATCGCAGGTTCAAACCCCGGCTCGTACCAATGAGTTTTTCGGAACTTAAGTACGAAATATTATTTGATATTTACCAATCGCTTTTCGGTGAAGGAAAACATCGTGAGGAAAGCGGACTGCTCCCAATAAGGCCTAGTTTACCCTCTGGGTTGGGAGGTCAGATGGCAGTCGTATTCGTAAAAACTAGAGCCTCCGCTAAGTCTAGGGATTAGTTGCCAAGCACACCAGGCTCCCATGAGCCATGGCAAAAATGTCGGGACAATGCGAGGAAGAAGGAGGAAGAAGATTATTTAACATGTTTTGTTTCGTTCTTAATGAAGAAAAAACATTATTTGTGCTATTCATGTGAAGGCATTGTGCATTAACGTGTAACGTGTCTCAGTAAATTATAGATCCCCGGCACTGTCACTTCCAAAGTCCGTTCAAACGGGGTTTGTCAGCGTACTGACGGTATCAAATATCTCCATTCTTTGTATATAGAACATAATTATTCGTAGGTAGGTATTTATTATTAAATTTATTCATTCATTTTCTTTTCTTCATTTATTGTCTGTAGAACACGGGTAGATACAACCCACGACCACGGGTAGATTCATCAACATATTCCCTGCCAGCGACACACTAGGCAAGCGAAGAATGAGATACGATAACAATAAGTTCTGGTTTAGATAAGTTCTCATTTAAATATCGTTTGTAATATCGTATAGTTGACAGAAGCAGCTCGATTCGGGCAACCAATGTCACTTTGACGTTCGAAATATCGTAGATAGATCTTACTGGGATCACAGCGGAATCGAAATAGACGTCAATTTTGACATGTCGTTAGGTATCGATCTTTTAAAGATCTTAAACGTGTCTTAATCATTCTTCGAATCGGGTCGAAGTTCTCTGTTCGTAGTCATTTTTAGCTACATACGATGGTTTTTCCCGTGTTCTCGGCTACGCTTGTAGTAGCTCGCGCTGGACGCTGGCAATCAGCCAGATTCGAATTTTAGCCCTTGGAGTGATAGGCCGTCGGCTCCCGATCGATTACGTCATTTTAATTTCAAATTTGATTCATTGGAATAAAATCGAAATTCCAACAACTCAAAAACGACATATGCCACTTGAAGAGCTGGGATACGTCAAATATTAGGTCTTGATACGATATGGATCGGATATATCAGTGTCAAATGTGACGTTTGTGCTTAAAGAAATGTTCGAATCGGGTCGACTCAATTTATTGTCTTAACACATTCACCGCTAAGCTACAGTCGTAGCGCTATATCGTAGCCGATAACATGGGTTTCCCGGTAGGCATATCTACCGGACCGCTACATATAGCGGAAATGCTTCGTAGATACAAAACGACAGCGTGTCGTGATTAGCGCTTAATGGGTTAGGTAAGTAAGAAACTTTAGACTCAGTGTCTACGGACTAGTCGCAGCTTTGCCAAAATTTGTCTGGCAAATCAAAAGGCCATCATCGATTCATCATCTTTTTGGCTACATCTACTTCAATCTACAGTGTGCCCTGTGCGGTTTCAGGTAACAGACGTAGTCTTTGTTGTTCACATTTTCACATTCGTTGCAAGTCAGCAGCTCCCCCCCCCCCCCCCCACTGCCCTTTCAATGGCTCAAGCATTGGAAGGATTGGAGTATTTGTTAGTACTAGTCTAGAACCGGGACAGAGAACCAGTATTTTGCGCCATGAGTTGTTGTAAATCTCGCAACCTAAACGCGTAAGGCGCTGGATTCTCTGACCCGCCGCACGCGACCGGCGGCGTGTGAACGCGCGTCGCACGCTGTGCCACACGCCGTCGGTCGCGGATGAGTGGGCTTTCTGACTCTTGGTCACCCGTCGCCGGCGACCGATGGTTTAGAAATCATATGCTATGTCGCGCAGTGTCTGCTTTTTGAACTGTTGTGTCTTGTTTCGTTGAGCAAAATGGACAAAAACATACTTACATTGTTATTGTTAGAAGAAGAAGATGATGATGAAACACTTGCAGTGCAGTGAAGAAAAATTTACATCGTACTTCAGACTATCTCGAGAACAGTTCGCAAAAGTATTGAACGTGATATTACTACGAAGCCAAGTAATAAATATCCCGAACCATTTCCCCAGCTCAAAAACTAGCGGTGACTATAAGGTATGTACTTATAATAAAATAAATCGAAACAAAATATAACATTTATTTAAAAAAAAGCGGTTATTAATTGTAAGTGCGTAAATCAGCGTCGAACAAAATAGGATTACAACGAACTAAATTTATCAACAATTCATCGTTATCTTTTGTGAAAAGAGTCATTTTCAATATCAACACGCCACCCGCCGTCCGTCGCTATTCTACAGAAATGATACCGACCGACGCGTGCGGCGTGTGACCTTCGCACGCCGTCCTACCCGCCGCCGGCGACGTTTCAGAGAAACCACCCTCAAACATTTCCGAACATAACATTCGAAAGTCGCCGGTCGCGGACACGCGTCGGTCGCCGGTCGCCGGCGGCGTGTGGTCAGAGAAACCAGGGCCTAAGCGCCATGAATTATACGGCGCTTACGACGTTTTGGTCGCCTGTACCGTAACCTGTACAGGTTGCGATTGCTACAATTTCATTGTTTGGCATGGCTTCTCTTTATTAATAATAACGCAATAGGCTCAAGTAATTGTTACTATCGATGTAAAGCTATAGTAATCGTAATGGCAATGAAAAAGGTAATTTTCAAAAACTGATTCGGTGTGACATCCAGCCAGAGCGTTGGTAAAATCCTTTTACCAACGCTCTGGCGATAGCAGCGCGGGAATCGGCCGATGTACGACACTAATACGACACTAAGTACCAATGTAATACGTGTACATGTCGGGTGAAATTTGGTATATATTAATTCCATTGTTTAGCTACCTATGTACCTAATCGGAGCTTATTTGGAAGTTAAAATTTTTAGCTTTTATGTAAGAACACAACACAACCATCAAACATTACTTCATCTCTGACTTGACGGCCGCGTCGGCGAATTTGTATAGGGATCGGGCGATCGTTTACATACGCTTCTTTCGCTTACGGTTAATGTACAGTCGCTATCAGATACATCGGTGCGGCCAAGGAGCTGAAAAATACTTAAACGAACACTTTAAGGTACAGTAGGTTTAGCCAGCACAGTTATTGAAAATTCGTTGCGCTTTTTTAGATAACAATATGATTGCCAAAAATGTTATTAGCAATCTTGAGGCCTTATTCTAGTACCTTCATCGATTCGAAACCTGATTTCTTGACTTTCGTTCTATATAAAAAAAATCACAAACAGGTTTTTTTTTTAATTTATAAAACATGATATCCGTGATCCCAGCAGGCACACGCACAGCAATAAAAGAACCTGAACCCCACGTACTCACCTAATAGAGGCTTTGTTCGGTTATTTGTGAGCACTTTGGCCGCTCCTATAATTCTGATGGCAACTGCAGGTAAATTATCGTAATAACTTACTACAATATAATAAAAGATCGCATAAGTAAAGTGCTACATAATTATTTTTTAATGGTTCCATATGGATATACCTACTTTTAATATAATCAGTCAAAGCAGTAATGTATGTGCGTTTCATTAGAAAGTTATTCCGCGAAAACCGACATGCAAAATAGCGACAAGTAAAATAATTGTATCACATTTCGAGCTACATAAAATGTTCCGTACCTTTAAGAGTATTTAGACTCTATTTATATACCTTCAGTAGCCAAGGGTTTGTGTATATAGTTCGTGTCATCCACGATGACGGGCTAATTTGTCAAACCTAACTTTTAATAACAAGACGATACAAGTCAAGGCACGTATCTTCGTGAATGACACGGTCTTAGTTTATAATATGAACTTTAATTATTATGATTTCTATGAAAAACAATAATTATTGATTTTATTGTACTACATACCTGTTAATTAATTCTAATTAATTATAATTTAATTTATTTATTTGATTGAATTCTTAACAATATACATTGTGTCGACTAATAATTCATGCATATAATTAGTACATACATTAAATACTCTAAATAGGATCACATTCCATATAGTGAATTCACTGTTAACAAAACAACAAAAAATCATACGATCAACAAAAAAAATGTATTAGTAATACATATACATAGTTTATTATTTAGTATATAGTTTATTCAAAACTGTACAACTGTGTAAAACTGTGTGTGTGTTCACTTATAATGCTCTAAAAGTTCGTCTTTATGTTGTGCGTAGGCGACATAAAGTAGTTTTTTATGCTCTAGTACATAAGGTAAAATCTTCGTCGAAGGTTGAACAACTTTTACCTCATAGAATAATATGAATATGTCGAAATTAGTATCGTTACTAAAATGTTAAATGAATATGTTGAATTTAGTATTGTTACTAAATCCAACACATTCCATACCTTGCTTACTACTTAACTCAAAACACCAGCGCTGCAGGATGACATAAATTTTTTGGCACAAAAGATACCAAGTTCGTTACTTCAAAATTATAATAAAAAAAATATCACTACACCTTTTAAAACAAAGTCCCCCGCCGCGGTTATCTGTGTGTATGTATGTTGGCGATAAACTCAAAAACTACTGAATGGATTTTTATGTGGTTTTCACCAATCAATAGAGTGATTATTGACGAAGGTGTTAGGTGTATAATTTTTTTGTGTGGCGAGATACTTCTAGGATCCAGATTATTCAGTTTAAATTCATGTCCTGTTTGTGTATGTGACATTATCTTAGCTCAGGAGAGCAGGGCCGTGTCTCGACAACGTAAATAGCCCGAGTTTACACATTCGCTGCCAGCACGAGCTACGCGCTACGAGTGTAGCCGATAACACGTATGAAGCGAAAAGCGCCTACGAACACAGAACCGGCCTAGCATGTCACTGGCACTGAATAAGTAAGGACGTAGGTGTGAAACTGAAGCTATAAAATACGCTGACTCACAATTTACGCAGTCTTTATGCCTATATCTTCTTTTCATTTTGGGTGCCCACTATTGTACTTGTCAATCATAGAAATGTTCCCTTTGTCATAGGCAGCTGCATTAAATTGTTAAAAATACTAAGTGTTTGTTACCAAATTTCCAAACCAGAATAATTAACATTTTTTTTAATTTAGGCGTTAAGCATTGTTTATGTACTGCATTAGCATAGAATCAAATCTACCTAGTGTTGAGGATATAAATGTTATTGTATTATTTTGCTACAATAGTTTTCTTTGATAGCTTATAATTTCACCCAATGAAATAGTACAGAAAATAATATATTAAAATTCATCGTTAGATTTTCCCAATTTATCGCGTCAATCGTTTGCGTTAAACGAAACGGCGCGAATTAATATGCCTCAATCTACGTCGTAATGGGCGTACCTCCTTCGCTGTGAAAAATGGCATCACAGCATTTCACCATTTGTCATTTTAATGCTTTCGTATTCGTACCCACTGCGATGTTGGGGACAGGTTCATATTTTAAAATAATTGTGTCACTATTTGTCACTAAGTAGGGTAATTAGTTTAGATACAGACATTACAAAAAGGAGTATTGGTGAATAAACCTTATATCTTAAGTGTCTTAAATTATTGCATTGAGAGACATATGGTAATAAAACGGGAAGACACACTCCTATTTTATCTCGTGTGCGGTAAGCTCGTTTCTCAACAGAAATACACGCAAGTCACCGTGATACCCATCTACGGAGACATTAGGACCAGCGTATTCCTCGTAGGTATGTTGAATAAATTGCATTCCTCACCTTTAAGCTGGTAGGTGTGCTCTCGCTTAAATGCCACACTGTGCTTTTACTATTTTGTAAACAGAGGAAGCGCTTGTAAGAACTTTTAAAATAACACTAATTAAAACACAATACATTACAAATTAAAAGGACAATTATATCGGTTGACAATCAGGTTGGGAATGATTCGCGTAATTACAAGCTCTATTAATACTTTGTAGGTACATAGCAATCAAGACAAGCAGCAAGAAAGGGTGACGAAATTAAAAACTTCATAAATAAATTGAAACAGCGAGTGTTTCAGCAACTTAAATATATGTTCCAGAAAATAATATTAATTTCAATGGATAATTAACGTGAGCTTTTCCTCAATTTCTCCTTCAATGTTGGCATTCGTAGTGGCTCAAGGGCAGTGAGTGCGCGTTGGCAATCTTCAATTTGTCAGATTTATCGTACGCCGGCAGTCTGTGGACGACTCAGCTGTCTGGGCCTGCCACAGATAAGCTTAAATATTATGCTTTGGAAGCTTTCCATAGCCGACCCCGTATATTCGAACAATTGCGAATAGGTACATTATATGCTCGTGCATTGATATAAGGTTGAGTTTTCTTTGGGCATTTATTAAATTGTATTTGGGCTCATTTTGTAATTCGTTTTGGAGTTTTACTTGTGAGGTAGGTCATCTCTAAAATCTGTTCATCTGCATCCTAAACACCCTTACAAATAATCAAGTAACAGTAGTCCTTTTTCCGAATCCGATAAAAACTCTTTTCGCATTTCAAAAAATCTGCTTCCCTACAGACAACTCAGCTGTCTGGCTCAGATAAGCGTAATGTTATGCTATGGGGCTACTGAATTTCCCACATCATAAAATTGGACCCGCCGACGCCATAAAACTGATCATTTATTTTTACGACATCGATCCCTACGTAATAATTGTGTCGCTATAATTTTTTGGAATTCCAATACAGTGCCGTGGCCGATATTATTTACGAGTGTTCGGAACTAGGGTTGAGGGTTTTAGACAGGTTATGTAAATCGGTTGTAGTGAAGTTTACTTATTGGTGACATACATAAATTCAACAAGTATTTGTGTAAATAATTACATATATAGTGTTCTTTGTTATTGTAGTATCTTGGCAATTTGCATTTAGGGACGGGGCCGTGATAAAGGGCCGAATACCGGTATTCTATTCATACAAATCAGTCGTTATTGAGTTTCAGTATTCCGCTCTGGGGATTATTCTTGGATTACATATTTTGCACAACAATTATTATAAGATTACCCAAATCTAGCTAATCTTATAAGCTTCAAACTTTTTTGTTGTTGTATTAAATAAAGTATTATTCCTGGCTATAAGTAGTTGCCCTGATTTTGCAGTATTAAAAATCTTCTACATTGCATTACGATGCCTAATTATACGATATCACAATCGTGTCATCGTTTTTTTGGAAATGTTAATTCTGCTCAGAATAAGTTCTTGAGAAGAACTGAACCTCATATGTTCTTAAAATGTAAGGACATCTTACTTTCGATGTTAATTTCGGTTGGATGTGTGCATCATAGATAAATATCAAGTTTACTCGAAAGCATTACAGTTTCTTTCATTAAGAGTCGGGGTCGTATACCTAATTACAAACTCGAGTAACTACAATAGCAACCTTCTTGAGCAGATGACTTTGACTGACAGAGGTTTATTATACATTACGTAAACTACCAACCACTTCGTCTCGTCAACAATAACTGATAGATATTTAAGCACTCGGAGAGTTGGTTTTGCTTTAAATACAGCACTTTCAAGTCACCAATAAGAACTCCTTAAGAGGGGGTCGAAATTCTTTTCGTTGTCTTGTTTTGAACCACTCTGTCACGCTTGCATTTCTGCATTTTATAAAAAAAAAAAAACACGAGTGCATGTCTCTTTAGCTGTTGTGCTGTATTTGCCATGAGAAATATTAAAAACTAAATTTCATCTCATACAAAAAGCTACACTCCGGTACATTTTTTGGGGGCAAAACAAGACAACGAAAATAATGTTGACTCGGCTAACGAAAAATTGTAGTTATTATAATGAATTTTTACACGTTTTTACAAAGACAAATTCAATGAAAAATCACACGTATGACGAATAAATGACACAATAAAAAAGCTATAACTCCTTCTTTTCACAGTCCATAACTCCCACGGGAACAATACATGCCTTTGTCCTTCAGGAATGACTAGCAAAATATTAAACAGAAGTATACTTACAGAAATATTAGGGTAAAACGATGAAACCCGCGCGATCGCCAAATCTTGCGTTGCAAGTTTCCTGCAGCGCGTCATATCTTTTGTTTCTTTCTAATTTCCTGGCTTTACGCTAACTCTTAAGGAGGCTTAGCAAGCATTACGTGTCTTACCCTCAAGGAGTAAAAAGTTGAGTGTCTCGGGTTTAGTGTCGCAGCTCCTGACGTTTTAACGACCCGGCCTCCTCCTTAACCGTTAATTAAGGCTATTAATCCAAAGGCACGGCCACCTTGTTGTCCCTAATTGGTCGCAGTTTTATTTTACCCGGAACCCAGGGTTCGGCTTTCATAATTAAAATTAATATGTTGTGAAGGAGCCTTAATTTTTGTATTTAATTAGAAGTGATTAGATGCATTTGTTTTTGGGGGTGTAGTAATACTCGTATTAGTAAAACAGTTTATTGTACAAATATTAAACAATAGAACAGATATATTCATAGAAACGAGTATCGTACATTGTAAAAAATATCTTCAAGATAACAGTTTTTTTTTTAAATATTTTTGGGGTGAGGGTGATGATGTGTAGGGTTAGAGCCGGCGTAGCTTTATTTGACGTTCATAAGCGCATTGTAATATGCCTACTTGAAAAATAAACTACCTTTATATTTAGTAAAAAAAAACAGATTGGAATTAAAATATCCCAGCCCTGTATAACCTCGTACTTCAGTCATTTTACGGACCGGAAGTATGGCAAATTGGAAATAATTTATAATAGCTGAAGTTCTCAGTTTCAGGGATATGCGAACTACAATTCAACAAAATATCGTTATATGCTTTTCAGTACGAGTATGTATCACAAAAGTTTTTTTCTGTATGATTTTTAATGAAAATATTTCGGCGAAATAATAGGTCGTTGAATAAGTATCTAAGAAACAAATTACTAGTTATTAATAACTTTTCTCGCGGCATTTAGCACAAGAACTGTAGTGAAATCGCCATTGGCAATCATGTAGTACTCGTAAATGTAATTGTGAAATCTTTGAAAGACATTTTACACCCTATTTATGAGCATGTAAAGTCTTGATCGTGACCCTAGTTAATGCCAATACAATTGCATCTATAGTTTATTAAAGTTTAAGCTTTTTATGAGAAGACAACTACACAGACAAAATTAACAAATTTTTGATATTCTGCACGAACAGTGCCGCATATGACACTACCGCTCTTGTTTAGCTCGTGGTCTACCTACGGGATATCAAAAATATTCGCATTTGCATTCGTATATACGAATATTGGCATCAAATGAAGCTTTATAATATCCCGTTTTAAGGTTACATTTGTTTTATGTACGGGATAATAATGACTGCATAAGTATTTTCTAACATTTCTATTCGTATTCGCACTTGCATTCGGACATTCGCACCCTGGACATTCGGACTCGCATTCGCGAATGTGAAGAATGAGACAGTCGTAACATCTCTGGTCTACATAGAGTTGCAGAGCAAATTAGATCAGAAATTGGTTTAGTAAATATTTTGATATCAAATATCAAAAAATCATTCATTCATTCAAAAAAAATATTTACAACAATGACTCCACTGACCTTTGTGCTCACTCCAATGCCTCCAAACATCCCACCTCTAGACCTGTAAATGTATCATGTATCACATATTAAAATGTAAGAAATGTGTTTACGTGTTTTATTTAGATATAAGTCAAACAAACAGAATATCAACAAACTTATCATAGCAACATAGAATAAATCAAAGACAGAACACTTTAGTGTAAAGAGGATGTGCATTCTTAATATCACATGCACCATTCATTTGTAGATTATTGATGTTTTTCTTGGAGGATTTAAATTTATTTTCTTTACATGTAAAAATTTCCTTTGATTTTGTTAACTTGGGAATAAATATAAAAGATAAAAATAATTTTTGGGAATAAAAAAACGGGGTTATTTTTCCTATTTACCTTCTTCCGGGTAGAATGTGTGTAGTAGGATTCCTGCATACTTATATCTTAGAATTATATTTAAAAAATCAAGCTATTACAATTTAATAGTTTGCGCAACCGTATCGTTAATGCGCTATTATGAGAATTCTCTGACCATGCTTCAACTTAAATGATTTCATAAATGAAGCTGTGTAAGTAGCGGGATTGATGGGGCGTTCTTAGTAACTAGCGAAAGTCAGAAAACAGTGCACAAGAAAGGTAACACAGTTCGTGAAAATGTCTAGGACAAGAGCATGCAGGAGCAAGCAAACACTCTCAACACGAACTAAACCACAGGTTACAACACATCGCGCAACTGTAGTGTGGTAAACTTGCAATAGGATCTTGATAGTCAATAAATACACTGTAAATATGAACACAGGTTTATTGTTTAGTACAGACGTACATCGCTCGGTGCGGGCAAAGCAATACTGACTGCACCTCACTTCATGTGTACACTACAATAGCAAGAAGTACACAGAATAGCTGAATTAAATATAAATCAAACATTGAATTTAACTGTTCTATGGAAGACAAACTCTTGCGCGTTCAATCTCGACGCCACCGCCATCTAGCGAACGGTTTGCATACTAATGTCTAATACGTACCATGAAAGTGTGACAGAGTAACGCTTGCGCGATCTAACTCGACGCCAGTGCCATCTAGCGAGCAATTGGGTAAACTTTCCGTATTGGAAGTGGTGTTGTTACAGCTGGAATTTATCACAAGTTTAACCTTTCGTATGCGCCTCTCAAAAATTTGCCATTTACTTAGCAACTATGACATCTTCATGTTTAAGTTGAATTTGGTTGAATATATATGGAGCAGATCTGCTCCTAAGCATACCAAAGGTTAAATTATATTTCCTATATTTAGGATTACCAAAGTACAAATTACAAAATAAAACAGTAAATACTGTTGTAGGTGAGGTTAGGTAATTTGTATTTATTTCTTTAAACAGTTAAATGCTTTCTAAATGTGAACGTAACGGTAACGGTACTAAATCATAATTTAATAATAGTTTGTTATTTGTTGTTGAAATATTAAACTAGGTATATCGTGCCATTAAACCAGCCAGCATATTATATGAATTCAGACATATAAGTTTTTGTGGCAATAACGAGTGTTTGAGGAAATGAAACATCGACAAATATGTTATCGATAAGTCAGTCATATATTAATAATTAAAAGATGTAAATAATGTAACTTCTACTTGCTGTAAATTATCGAGAAAGGACAATGGGCACTTCTGTATGTGTGTGTGCCATAGATGTCCCATAGATGTCAACTGTTCCCAAGAATGTAAATCAATTACAAATCGGACCATAATTTATTTATTACATTTATTTAATACTTAAAAATAAAAACGTACAGTGTGGAATACAGTTTAAAAAATACCAGAAAACTACCAATATTATAGAAGATACCGAATGTGCTGTGTATTTTGAGGTAGCTATCTTCTTATCTATACAATGTTAAAAAAATATATAACGCTAAGGTAATATCGATAACAGACATGTCTATAGATATTTGATTTTGTCAATCATAATGTTGCCACAAAAACTTCTATGTCTGTATATAATATTGTAGTAGGCACCAATCATAATTTGTTGTCGGTAATTCATGCGTTCGGTATTTATTTATTTAAACTTTATTGCATAAATAAATAAATAAATGTCCTAATGGCGGACTTGGCAACATGCTCGCTCTACGGTTTTCTAACTGCAGCAAGGTTGTTAAAACCACACTCTTACTGCTTAGGCATGTACATGTACACCTCCCAGTTGTAACGTTAACGTTCACGCAGAAGGCAATGAGCAGAATAAGAGTTCAGTACAATGACGCGTTCGGGGCTCTGGCTGTCGCGGTGCTGCAGCGCGTGTTCGCGGACGCGCGGGTCCCCGACTTTTCGCGATAACTAGATCCCGCATTCTGGAGGTGACTACGTCGTTCCGACAACAAAATACTTGAGACTGTCACTGACGATCTAAGGAGTCAGGTGTTTAAGCACTGGATTTCCGTTCACATGGATCAGAACAAAAAAGACTCTGTATTTAGTGCACATGGCACTTTAAATTTTATTCAATATTAACATGAGTGGCATCCTTTTACAGTATTTATTTTAGTAGTAATTAAATTTTTTATGCACTATGGGACTGACTGCCTGAAATAAAGCTTTTTATTTAAATCATTCAGTCGTTAGCCCGGAAAAGGTAAAAGATACAAAACAGGCAAATAAAGACATTCCGTCGTATGTCTTTGCTGTGCATCAAAAAATTTTTATTGTAATTACCACGAGCAAAAACAACTATTCTTCCCATTTCGTATCAGACGGCATGAAAAGAGAGCTGACAAAATTAATTTATCGAGAATTCGCTGAAGCAGCGGGGGCTTTATTCAATTACAGGGAGCCACCATCCTCTGCATACTCCCAATAACTCGTATCAAATACAGTTACGCTATAACAAAATCTACCGTATCACCTTCATAATAAAGGTTACATTTCAATCGAAAGCTATCGGCAAATATCAAGTCTGGTGCGGTAGCTGTTGAAATGTTTACCTGCTGCTGCAGGGCACTGCTTGATTCTTTTCTAAAAAATACCTCAACGTTTTTTAATTAAAAAATACGTAAAATATCTCTTGTTTATGTTGTACCGGTTCGCATGCTTTGCAAGTTATTCGTTTGTTGAATTACCTTTATAATAATGTAGGGTGCACTGTGAAATTAGATAAAAAATAAGAAGGAAACGTTGCTTTTTTTTGGGGATAAGCTTACACATCGACCTAAGTTCAAACTAGGGAAATCTATACAAGTATACATTCGATAATACACATGATAAACGATAACGATATATACAATACTTTGATACATACATAGACAACTTTCGTAACCCAAGAACATATTATTATAGAGATATTAAAATCTAATAAAATTTAATAACCCGCGATTTATTTCATTTACACATTTAACTTATCAGATCAGTTCACATATTATAAATGACAAAATAAAAATACCAACAACCTAAAGTATTGTTGGTTAAGACTTAGAGTCCTTTGAATCCTCTGCTGTAAGACTCGACTCAGTTTTTCAGACTCTATTCATTAAGTCAAAACTTGAGTCCTTATTGAGACCTAAGTTTTTGTAAAGACTTGAGGCCAAAGAAAACTCTCATATTATGTACAAAAGTTTTTTTAAAAGGCATTGTCTCATGTCATTCAATTCATGGGTTATGCACAAATCATTAAAAACCGGCCAAGAGCATGTCGGGCCACGCTCAGTGTAGGGTTGCGTTGTTACTCTTCCGTCACAATATTGTTAACCAAGAGATGACACGGTACCTTTCACCCGAGTTAAACAAATAGGCAAATTTGCATAATCAGTACCTAATTAAAGTAAGTAAGTCTTTTTACTATGAAGGGGAAACTTTTTGCGATAACTCAAAAACAGCTAACTGATTATGGCCGCTATAGTTTTCATTTAATATATTTCTTAAGCTCTACTTCCACGATTTTTTTCATATTTTTTGGACCTATGGTTCAAAAGTTAGAGGGGTGGGGGGGCACATTTTTTTTTCTTTCGGAGCGATTATCTCCGAATATATTCACTTTATCAAATGTTTGTTGAAGGCCCCTATTAGTTTTGAAAGACCTTTCCAACGATACCCCACACTGTAGGGTTGAAGCAAAAAAAATAATTTTACCCCCAATTTACGTGTAGGGGAGGTACCCTAAAAAAAAATTAATTTTTAGATTTTGTTGTACGATTTTGTCGACTTTATTGATTTATATATCCATGCCAAATTTCAGCTTTCTAACACTAGCTTTCGGACAGACAGACAGACAGACGGACATGGCGAAACTATAAGGGTTGCTAGTTGACTACGGAACCCTAAAAAATGACAATTTTCCTTTGTGTTACTCGTAGATATATAAAACCTATAAAATTTTTGACGAAGTCTTTATTCGAAGAGTTCCTTTTCAGTTGCACTAAAACTCAATAAAGGACTCTATTCGGTACTTAAGAGATCCGGAAGTTTTTTAAGCGCAGAGTCGCGTAATAACGACTCGAGTTCTCGAATTTATTCTTAAAAAGCGGCCAAGTGCGAGTCGGACTCGCCCATGAAGGGTTCCGTACCATTAATGACGTATTAAAAACACTACTTACTAGATCTCGTTCAAACCAATTTTCGGTGGAAGTTTGCATGGTAATGTATATCATATATTTTATATATGTTATTTTAGAAGTTACGGGGGGGGGGGGGGGCACATTTTACCTCTTTGGAAGTGTCTCTCGCTCAAACTATTGAGTTTAGAAAAAAATGATATTAGAAACCTCAATATCATTTTTAAAGACCTATCCATAGATACCCCACACGTATGGGTTTGATGAAAAAAGATTTTTTAGTTTCATTTCTAAGTATGGGGAACCCCCAAAATTTATTGTTTTTTTTTTTCTATTTTTGTGTAATAATCCTAATGCGGTTCATAGAATACATCTACTTACCAAGTTTGAACAGTGTAACTTTTATAGTTTCGGAAAAAAGTGGCGGTGACATAATCGGACAGACAGACGGACATGACGAATCTATAAGGGTTCCGTTTTTTGCCATTTGGCTACGGAACCCTAAAAAGATGAAATATCATGACATTCATGACATGCAGACGTATTTATTCCTATTTTATAATTGGTTTTCGAAACCCTAAAAAATTATAAAATCTTTTTTAAATGGAGGTTTTCTTGTTATTCATTCGAATCCAAATAAAATTTGATTGACATAAAGTGGCATTGATGCTTCGGAAAATATAACATTGTTCGGTTTTTTGTGTTTTCCCCCGAAGCCAGCGGACAATGGTACTTTGAGAACGACGCAGCGGTGGACTTTGTAAACAGTTCTTTGTATTCGTAATTCCATTAGGTACTGGTTTTATTTAGAGTATTGACCGTCTTCGTGTTTCAAAAATATGGTTTCGAAAGCTATAAGGTTCCGTACTCAATAAAAAAAACTTATCGTTTCAGCATGTCTTCTGGCAAATTGCTGAGGCTTAGCTCGGTAACATTTATTACTAGAATGGGGAATATCTTACATAAGAAAGAAAGTTAAAAAAAAAGTTGCAAATATAATTTTGAAGGGCTTGGGTTATGCATGTTAGCAAAAGCATCGAATTAATTTTAACTGGGCAAAAACGTTTTCACTAAAAACGGATTTTTACGGTACCATAATCTTGGATGAATCAATGAATCAAATTCTAGGGATTATTAAATTTTATTCATGTTATACCTTAACCTCTCCTGAAAATGTATTCCAATTTCTGCTAACGGCATCGGCACCAAAGCTTGAGGCGTGGTAGTTCCGAAAGTCTGCTGCTGCCTTCCTTACCCGATTCGAACTAAAATAGTGCAAAACTTATGGTATTTTAAAACTACTTGAGCCATTATCCGTCGCGCTCTACCATGAATAATTGATAGATCCCGTGACCCAGCTTAGCGCCAATGAGATCACGCGCCGCCATATTGGATTACTGCGAGTAAATGACAAGCATGCTGACAGACATTCACCGCTTCTGGACATGTTAATGGGCACTAGTTAGTGTTGCGAGTAAGGGTAGGTTGAGTTGATACATTTTTTTTTTGTTGAGTTTCGGTCGCAAACAAGCGTAAGCTCGCCTGATGGTAAGCGGTCTCCGTGCCTACAGGCGCCTGCTACTTCAGGGGTTTTACATGTGCATTTCCCACCCTTTTACAAACCTTTACACTCCTTTTTTGAAGAACCCTATACTGTATTGTGTGTGTTCTTGCACACTTATGACTAATTATATCGAAATCATTAGCTAGGTCGTATGTCCTCTGCAGGACTGTAATAATATTGTCTTTTTACAAGCTTTTATTTACTTTCACCTGACCGTTGTCTGTTTGTAATCAAATCTCGCAAGTTAAATTTGACCCACTTCCCGGTTTCCGATGAAGCTGAAAATTTGCATACATATGTAAGTCGGGTGACAATGCAATATTATGGTACCATCGAGATGATCTGATGATGGAGACAGGTGGTGGCCATAGGAACTCTGTGATAAAACAACGTAACCTAATTGTGTTTGCGGTTTTTAGAATTGTCTCGATGAGTATTAGTTACTTGTGGAAAGAAAAGTACAGTCAGCGATAAAAGCTTGTACCAAAAATGAAATTTTTGCCAAAAACTTATTGTAAACGTAATTGGGGTTTCCAGAGTTGCTGAGCATGTTCCTTCCTCAGCATTGCAATTCTTCTCCTCAGTTTCTCGGGGATTTATTCAATATTCATATGTCAAATAATACCTTGTATAAAACGGCGAGAAACAAACGTGAAGTAGAAACCTAGGATTATCTAACCGAAGAAAATGTTAAAGTATTACTACTGAGAAAACTTTAACATCCTAGGCCTTTATTTCGATCACTAACGAGTGCATAGGCTCAGAAAAACCAATATTAGATGTGAGGTTAAAATCCGATATAGCAAAAAAAAACCCTGCAACATATTCTAAATGTCTTTCAACAAAACATACTCAGTAAAATTAAACGGTATTTGTGGTTTTCCACCAAACTTGATTATGACTATCCTTCGACCCTACATATAAATATATCCGTTTAAAATAAATTCAGTCGGTTTTTGTATTAAAAGTTACATAATATAAACGTAAACAAAAAACCCGTTTTCCCTAGTTAAAACGCTTGTCTTTGTGTCACTCGTAGTTACAGGAAAAACAAAAGTTTTCCGAAACGCCTTATACTATACCGGTAAGGAAAACGTGATATACCGTTCAGTCTATTTATCGTCAAGCGTAATCGTATGTCGTCAGCTGACTCATGATTCCTTTGAGGCGTTTACTCGGTAAGCAATAAGAATTAGCCCTAATCCCTAGGGTGGCGAATAACGCCGTCTCACACTGTCGTTCAGGAGAAAAAAGTGTTAAAGCTACACATTATGTCATGCAATCTTAGTGCGTTTTACTTTCGCCACCCACTTTGCCGGGAAGTCTATGCAAAAATGTTACTAAAGTGTCCGACTTTCGCAACTTTGTTACCATTTAGGTACTAAGTTTAAGTTTCGTAGATAATTTCTATGCTTGTTGATTGTTGTTTTAACGCTTGGTCACTTCAACTATTTATTGCTCACAATAAACAAAAATAAAGTACTGAATACATAAAACAAAGGCGAACTTATAGAAATTTCTTCCGGTTAACCTTTGAGTAGATGACACTTAAAAATATGCAGTCTCCATTACCAGAGATAAACTTTTCATTTTACGTTTTGTTTTTTCACTTGTTTTTTTTGAAAGACATTGTCCAGATAAAAAGCCGTGTTTCTCCAATAATCGGCACCATTCAACAGATGTCGAGTCGTTTTAATAAGAGGGCTAAGCGCCAAAAAATCTGGGTGAAACTGAGACCTGCTTCAAAACTACTCAAATTCCGTTTAATAGATGGCGCAGCGGAATCCGAAGTTAGAGGTCTAAGCGCTGTACAAAATTAAAGAAACTGAGACCCGCACCGTTAGTGACGCTATCTGGCAAGCTTGAATATTGGAAAAGCGCGGTTTTGTATACAAGTTTTACGCCCCAAGCTTAGATCTAAATATGGTCCCATCAGGTAGATATGATACATTTACACGTGAAAAAAAAAAATACAACGGGTTGCACTCCGGGAGTGCCGGAAGAAGTGAAAACTTGAATATTAACGTTGTGCATTTTTGATATTTTGGAGAAATTGAGTAGCAGTTTTATAAACAGAGATAATTCTCTATTATACCTACGTAAATAAATTTGAGTATGGAAGATATTTTGAAATGCGAATTTTAGTGTTAAGTAATATATATAACATATATACAGAGTAATTCATGAGATGTGAGCAGGACTACAGCCTCCACAATCTGTAAATGTAAATGTATCGTTCACCATCATATTAAGTAAAACAATCACGCTTCTTTTCTGTTATTTAACTTTTTGGTAAGAAAAAAATTGAGTATCTACAATCATGGACACCCAACAACACAAAGTTACAATACAACACAATTAACAAAGATTAAACCCCTTTAACCGTTACACTTTGCTTATGAAGAAAATAAAATGTCACACTTTAATGAGATACGATTTTTCAAAAGTAACCAGGCTTCGATGACATTCAATTTCCACGTCACCATGATGTCACGTGTCCGTCTTACGAATTTTCAATCTGACGGTCACGTGACACCTGACGCCCTGACGCGAGTTTTACATTTTTTCCCCATCACAAAAAGTGCACAGCGCCGCTAAAGAAGTTTTCACTTCAATAAATACATAAACAAGTCATAAAGCGGCGTTCTCCTCTCCTCAGGAAACAAAATGTTCGAGCTAGAGAATGCAAAAATATTAAATTGAATTCGAATTCGATCACATCATAACGCAAGCCCTGAGTTACTCTTTCAAAGTTTCACTGTCCATCACATAAGTTGACCACATAGTTATAAACAAAGAGCCCCGTAAAGTAACCGCGTTACGGGGCTCTTTGTTCTTGAGTTCGAGAGCAAGCAAGTGAATCACCACTGATGAACAGCTGTCAGACACCTGGATCTAGTAATAAGTGTAGTATTTTATATATATAAACTAGAGCGGTGTAGTTGATCTCATTTTCATACACCATTTTCCGTTAGCTAGCTAATCCCAGGTAAATATGATAAAGGCAACCCCGACGCAGCCTTTGACCTCAACAGTTCAGTCGGGAAGCGGTGTGCTTGCCGACGCCGGTTGCAACAGACACTACTAGGCTTTGTTCCACCGACCAAATCGCTTTAAGCTTTTACTGTGTTGCAAGAACAAGTTTATGGAAAACTACAAAATTCAGCAGATACTCTAGATTTTTTTTATGTCATATTTTGGTTGATTTTAAACTTGTTTTGACAAATTGGATGCTTTGCACTTTTAAATTATTTTTACAAACAACTATCCAGAAAACTCGGAAATTTAGAAATACATTAAATTATGATTGATGAGTATTAAATTAACAACAACATTAAAAACATATTATAATATTATAATTGCGAAAGTAATTACCTGAACGAACGAACCTGAACCCTGAACTGAAGTTTGAGGCCCGAGGAAGGAGATAGGATAGTTTTTATTAATCATCATCATCATATCACACGGACGAAGTCGCGGGTAGAAGCTATTTCTGTTTATCTACAATCTGTAGGTCTACAGATTTATATTACAATCGGCGGTAACATTATATTACATTGTGCCGAGATCGGATGTAGCTTACTTGAGAATTGAGATCATAGTGTAATAATCCCCCTTTGTCAGATCCATTCCAGACTCGGCTTATTGGATACTTTGATGTCCATTAAGGTTTAGATTCAAATAGCGGAAAATAGAGTTCGTTGTGGTGCGATCGCGTGGATAAC
This sequence comes from Cydia pomonella, assembly GCF_033807575.1. Classification (NCBI taxonomy): domain Eukaryota; kingdom Metazoa; phylum Arthropoda; class Insecta; order Lepidoptera; family Tortricidae; genus Cydia; species Cydia pomonella. The sequence goes on from NC_084715.1 coordinate 12,166,487, forward strand.
AGGGTAAATTAGAGGATTCTGGAAGATTCACTGACTGTCAAAGAAAATTATGCGGGTTACGGGAGGCTTACCGACTGAATTATTGTTCTTCTATATTTTAGTTTAGACAATGTAAACGATGATTTCGAATAATAATTTAATTTGTAATTAGTGCTTGATGTCATTATGTATATATTAATTTTATACCAAATTATGAGTTACTTTTATATGAGATTACACTTTATTATGATGAATAGAAAACTATAACAGATTTTTATTCGAAATTTTGTGTTTTTTCTTTACAATAGATACTCGCTGGCTTAGTTGTTACTCTTCTCTTCTAAGTCGGTCCCTCACTGCTCAGGATGATCTCCCTATCAGTTGCATTTTGGAAAGCGTTGCTTAGTGTGATGTCCACCATGTGATTTGTTACATGTTCATACTAAAAAAAATATTCTTGTGAATATGTTTGTGATGTGCGCTTCTATACTGGTGCGGGTAAATACATAATGATATAAGACTAGACTAGAAGTTAACAGTTAATTAATAATTTTAACCCGCTAATTAGTGGCGCGTAAAGAGATTAGGATACTAATGAAAACAGTGAACGAAACATCAAATTAGGACTATCGGACATATTCTAACAATGCTTATCTCTTCAAGTGGCATGTCGTTTTTGAGTTATTGGAATTTAGATTTTATTTTATTAATCAAATGTGAAATTTAAATGAGATAATCGGTCGGGAGCCGACGACCTACCTAACTACCTCAAAGGGTTAAAAGATATAGTAAAATATATCACAACTATACGATACTGACCTGTCAGTGTCAAAAGTGCTATTTCCTCAACCATAAACGTCACTTTTGACACTGACAGATCAGCATCGTATCGCTATGATATAAGCATTGTTCGAATTGGGTCGTATGACAGTTTAAATTTTTAGCGAGCATGAATGTGTTAAAAACACTTTTTTCTGCCACTGTTGGCACAACAGTGTTTTAGACCAACTTCTACGCTGCGTTGCTGCCGTAGCTTGTAGCACCATAACATAATGCTTGCTATACTTTTAACACATTAACCGCTGAGCTACGGTCGTAGCGGTACGTCGTAGCCGATAACATGCATTCCCGGTATGTATCGGAAATGCTTCGTAGAGGCAAAACGACAACGTGTCGTGATTAGCGTTGAATGGGATAATTATCTATGGCGGTTGGTAAGAAGTTTGAAGGTCAGCTACGGACTGGTTGAAGGCTCGGATATATGAAGCTAAATGTATAATGTTAAGTAAGTAAAATATAATACATGGATAACCATATTTTAGACCCCAACTCAGCTACCTTCTACTATAATCATCGCGTAACATAAATAAGAGCCCTCAACACTCGTGCGTGAATCACGGTGCGAAACCGCGAACGCGAGTGTGGCGTCGATTTCGCAGATTGTTCACGCCTTCACGCCTTGTTCCTCGGTTTTTGACGATTTTTCGGCCCGCTTAGAACAGGCACGAAGCGCAAACTTACAAGTCTCCTCATTACACACTATTTTGGCAGTGACAAGATAAATATTAATTATATTATGAATATGTTATATTAAATGGCTATATTTTAAGGTTTGAAAACAAAACAAAATGGAAAAACAACTAAATCACGTATGATGCTGTAGATAACTAACAGTTAAAGTCGATCAGCTGATGCTTTTCCGCCATCTTGCTGCGAACCAAACTGCGATACCTCGGTGAAGTTGTGCGAGTGTGGAGTCGTACGTCACCTTCACGATATGTTCTCTCCGCGAAGTCGCGCCGCGATTCACACACATAGTCTGAAGGGGGCTATAAATTTGTAAATACAAACCGCTGCAGATAAGTGGTAAACCTATACAGGCGTATTATTATTTTAGTTATAGGATGACAAGATCAAAAGTGACGTTTATATCCTGGCCTGTAATCATATCCTGTAATAAAATTATTAGAATGTTACTAATATAGCTTGATAATGCTTCACGCATACTGTTCAGTCATTGGCCTTCATTGGATTATGTGAAATTTAAAAATAAATAGTTTTTTTCTAATATTTTTTTGACTTTCTGAATATTCGTCCGAATTTTTTATAATAAACGGCACACATTACTCAAAATATACCTACCATAAATGTTTCTCTTTGTTCGGCAGGGCAGAGTTCAAATTGTTTCTGTAAAAAATTACAACCTCGAACGCCATCAATCGACCTACATAAATATGAAATGGAAATTCTTTACATTTATGATATATGATAATAAAGACGTATAAGCTTATACCTAACTATCACTTTTTTTATTTGTATAGTCTCTATGTGATAAAAAAGTACAATAATTTGTTAGCAGTTAGATTAATATAATTTTCCATTTTAATGCCATTTGGCATCAAGTCCGCCATTTGTACATTGTTGTATATATTTTGTGCAATACAGTTTAAATAAAATAAATATATATCCGCACACACATCTGGTTATAGTATAGATGCCTCGGCTTTAACTTTTGGATCAATATAATATTTTTATACGGTTAAAATACTTTCGTATAAAGGATCACTGATACATGTTAATAACAGAATTGTTTTATTTTTCACATCCCTCTCGTAGTTTTTATTGTAAAGAGCACTTTCCCGATGTGCCGGGCCTAGTGCTGATATATTCGGGCTATTGTTGCTCTCGGCGGTAGTCATTTGTTATTTCCATGCTCCCGTTATTTAAGTAATGCGCCCTAGATAAATATCCTGGACCCTTTTTGTCTGCAGTACGTGATCCTGTCGAGTTTTAAATGTTCTAACAAAAATATTGAACCACTCTTTGATATATTGCATTGCCTTTTTCTAAATGAATATAAATGAGGTACAGTGACAAAGGTACATATGGTTCAATTATTTTATGATTTTATTTTAGTTACCTTAAAATTTATTAATTGAACCATACGTATGGTTCAATAAATGATGCAAATTACGTCAAAATAATGTTGAACGATATACGTAATATGAATACGACTACAATCGATTTAAATAAAGACAACATAATTTCAAAAAAGTTATAGTGTTTTATTCTTGAAATAATTAATCATAATTTTTCTTTATTCGATATTTTCAGTCCATTACTTTTATAGTTCACTATACACTTATACAGGGGAAATGACCTCACTACATCTACAGATGTAAGAGGTGCGTATTCGTAAAGTGATACTTCATCATCATCATTATTTGGAACTTACTGATATAATAACAAAAAATGCATATATTTTTATACATAAATATAACTCGAAATTTATTAAGTCTTATCCATCTTATGCTTTCGTCACCATATTGCATCCATCGTCCGCCCTTAATTAGTAATTACCTTATATTATTTTTACTTGAATCATTTTAATTTTGTTTTTGTAGTATCTATTTTTTGGATTCAACAACTTATTTATAATTTTGTAATCTTTTAATGTAATTTTCTTTGGCAGAAATTTCATTTAAGGAACGAGCTTTTATCGCTGACTTTACTTTTTTCACGGGCAACTAATACTCATCGAGACCTTTGTAACAACCCCAAACACAATTAGTTTGCGTCGTTTTATCACAGAGTTCCCATTCTCCATCATCAGATCAGCTCCATGTCATAATAATATTGCATTGTCATCCGATTTAGGTACATGTATGCAAAATTTCAGCTCAATCAGAAATAGGGAAGTGGGTCAATTTTAGCTTTTAAGATTTGACCCACAGTAATTAACATACTAACAGGGCAAGTTATATAAAAGCTTGTAATAGTACATTACTATAGAGGCCGGGAAACGTAGGGTTGCAGGCCAAGTAGACATATATGGCTGAGCGTAGCGAAGCCGGATAGAGATACGCGGCCGGCAACCCCGTTTCTCGCCAAGATATGTATAGTGCTTTTCTCAAACTTGCAATTAAAACAAAAAAAATGTAGTCAGTTTGTTTTGTGGCGACCTACTCGGCTCGCCACTCTACCAGGGGTGTAAATGCGCCACCGCCGTTGCTTAGCAACAAATATGCACAATAGATCACTGTACCAAGCTAACTGATGGTAGAAGCTAGTTGATGATTGAATGCCAAGACGTTATGTCACAATTTGACATTAAAAAACAAAAGAAGGTTGCTTTACAGTCCTAGGTGTGTAAGGCAGTATGAAATTCCTTTACATATCATCTTCACTCATCGCACCTGATATGTAGTATTTCCGGAACTTATTTGACGTAAGTCATGTCATCATTTCATAGCAAGTTTGAGAAAAAGCATATTACTAATCTTGTTAAGGATAAATTTAGTTTAAATATCAACAGGTTAATTAATATGTACAAACTAATTAAATAAAAAATATTAATTTAGTAAATAAAATTTCAACTGCTTACTAGTATGTTTATCGTACGAAAATTGCGAGTTCTCTCAAGCATCCTACAATGTAGGTACCCCGTATTCTTTTTATTAAGTTTGAATTTAACTGGTCATGTCCGTTAGCTAGTAAGTAATAGTCAAACCTTGTAGCTAAACAGAAACCTCTTGGCAATGTATTGGGCTCAATTTTGGTACCACCACTGTTACTGAATGTGACTACGGCCCGATTCGAAGAATGATTATTCGTGTGATGAGCATGGATATTTGTTCTTGAGTCATGGGTGTTTTCTATGTATTTAAGTATTTATAAATATTTATATATTATATATATCGTTGCCTAAGTACCCTCAACACAAGCCTTATTGAGCTTACTGTGGGACTTAGTCAATTTGTGTAATAATGTTCTATAATATTTTATTTATTAATTTATAAAGACACGTTTAAGATCTTGGAAAAATCTTTAAATGGTCGATAACTAAACGACATGTCAACATTGACGTTTATTTCGATTCCGTTTCGTTTTTCCGCTGTCCTAACGTCAAAGTGACATTGGTTGCACGAATCGAGCTACAAATAAAATTAAGAACTTCTAAAATATGAATTCTCGTATGATATGATCAGCACGCGAATGTCGATATTTATATATTCCCAACACACATCTAAGTAACATTGTGATGGAAACTTAAAATAGTACTCAAACTAACACCAATAACAAAATAATAAAATAAAAGTAACGAACTTGGACACAAAGTTTTTATTTCCAGTGATAAAAATACCCAACGGCCGCAAAGCGATATAACTTCATCGCAGACTTTCTTCAACAGTTCTAGAGGTAATATTTACAAACAAGAGCAAAAACAATACCTATAGGAGCTTTACTAGATGAAGATTAAGGGTTTCGTAATCTTATAACTGCAAAATTCATCACGTTAAGTAAAAGTTTTGGACCGGGCAACAAAGGTCGACTCAAAGTCGGCTAACTGACTCGGGGCAAGCCTTTGACTATTCGTAGACTGATCATAACCAAAATAGCTTACGTTCACGGTTACACAGTATAGTATTGTATGGCATATTCGTATAGGGAAAGCAAATTTGAGTTGTTTGATCAACGAGCCGTTAGTATCATTGTCGTGGCTCCGTCCTAGAATATTTTTACTTAATCCTCCTCATGTCAACCAGCAATTTTGATTGGTTGATTTGGAACGGCTGAATTGGAAAGCTTTGTACATAAAGTTTTAAGGCTAATCGACTGTGACAGACAGATAAACGTGTACCCAGAACTCAGAAGGATTACTAAAATGTAAACATGGATTTAATTTCGGTACCACCCTGCGCTTTTGTTATGAACATATTGTATTCTTTACTATCACAAGAAATTTATTAGAGTTTTCGTGTTTTTAAAGCATTTTATTTTCAACCACCTCTTAAAAATAGAATTATATATTTTTCGATAATAATTACTATTTACGTAGGTTAGAACGAGATCGTAGAAGCATTCGTTCCCTCCTGCTGCTGTTAAAATATGTCTACAAGTGTGATCTTGTACCTAGGTAATTGGCTTTCTATCTCTTATTCATTGGCGCTACTTTGTATTGATAACTCAACAGTAAGATCCAACGATCTCCGAAACATAAATAAATAAAAATCTGCTCAATAAACCAAAGTAGATATAGATAGACGCCCACTGCGAGACACAATATTCCGTAACCGTAAATCTCAACAACAATTTGGTCATACGGTTCCTTATCCAACTGGTTGCCTTGATAAGATAGTCGGCCTATCTCTAAAGACCTAGAAAAAGTTTGACATGAGAAAAAAACAAGTTTTCTTAAAAAGTCATTGACCTAATTAATTGTAATATAAACGTCAATTCTACGTTTTGAAAAATGGGTTTGTGTGATCGTAAGTGGCTGTTCAGCTCAGTTCAGTTCCTTTATTGTTAAAAAAATATTTTACAGCTCACACAGGTACATTTTAAATTATAATAAAGGACATTAAGGACATTATTACACAAATTGACTAAAGTCCCACAGTAAGCTCAATGAGGCTTGTGTTGAGGGTACTTAGACAACGATAGGTATATATAATATATAAATATTTATAAATACTTAAATACATAGAAAACACCCATGACTCAGGAACAAATATCCGTGCTCATCACACAAATAAATGCCCTTACCAGGATTTGAACCCGGAACCATCGGCATTATAGGCAGGGTCACTACCCACTAGGCCAGACCGGTCGTCAGAAAAAAATTATGCTAGTTATATACAAATATGCTGCTGTACTAAAACTAAATACTTAATCAGTTTAATGTGTGAATCTCAAGCATGACGGACATGCCTACAGATCTATCGTAACAAAAACAAAGAAGAAAGAAAATGGACATCCAAGCGTTAATATTAGGGGCATTACGGATCACATAGGTTTTTAATGGCGCTTTTCTCTTCTCCACGTAATTGGGTAGTTGTACAGATACGAGGAACTAATTGGGTATTATGAACAAGGCAGCAGCCCCGTGAACAAGCGAACGGGTGAGTTAGGTCTATTTTTACACGATTTTTTGATTCTGTGATTTTGTGTTTCATAGCTAATAAATAAAGTTCGCATTGATTTAACGCATTCACTGGGGCGTGGCCTAGGAACAAACTTGTATGACGGTGAACGCATATATGCGTTGCTGGCAGTGAACGCGTTAATGTAAAATGGTTTCTCATAATTATTCATAACTTGACTACGGAACTATGTTTATAGCTATGTTATGGCTTAGTTATTTTTAATGTTAATAGTTTGTCATCTAATTTTAAATTTAATTGTAATGTCATATTTGACACATGACCTTGTACATTACCTTGGTTATTTGAGTAATTATATATACCACTTATTTCTAATTTCACTGAGATAGTTACTGTATGACTACATCCTATAAGTTAATAATTCAATTCACCAATTACAGAAATTAATCCATTAATTTAATTGGAATAAGCGTTCTGTATAATTTAATTAATTTATATAACATTGTTAGGCTACAGCAATATTAGTTTACCTGCGCCTGTCAAACTGGGCGGGGTGTCAGACAAATATTTGTTTTTACTGAAAAGGGGACGGATTTGCGTAACTCGATAGAAAAGAGAGTGCGAGTTAACGAAGTTACGTTGATGATAATTAAGCTAAAGCCTCCTGTAGCCGTTGAAAGGGATAACAGTTACGTGTGCAGTAACTATCGTTAATTTAATTTGAAGCTTGTGATACCTAGTGTTATAGGAAAAATATTTTTATCATATGTCATGTGGGATTCAGATTCAGATTGATTTATTATACAATACAAATACAAATGCCATTCCAATTGCATTACAAATTAAATTCATGTCAGTTTATATAAATCTATATTGTGATCGTCAAAATCAAATTCTAATAATAACATCATAAATGATGACTCACGCTAGACCTGGCCGGGGCCGGGCCGGTGCCGGACCGGAGCTTCCGGCGTTTCATTTTCTATGGAGAGCACCACGTGATCACCGATCAGCCGTCATAGAAAATGACGTGTCGGACGCTCCGGCCCGGAACGAATTGACGGAAGGATCTTATCTGGATCAATCTTAATCCAGCTTCATCGCCATAATTATAAAATGGAAATTTTCACCTGAGAAGGATGGCCAAGCCAGAATTTATAGAAAAGCAAAAATAAAATAAGAATGAAAAAAAATCAATAAGAAAAAAAATTTCAAATATGCAAATCTAAACTATACAGTTAGGTCAAAATATTCACTTATTGAACATAATGAGTTGTCCAGCAAAAAAGTTTTTTTTCAATCGACGCTTCAAAAGACGTAGGTATCAGATGTTTCCGTCCTTGTAATTGTGCATGTATTTGCAACGGTTATGAATTAAATAAATTCTTGACAAAACGGCACAGTAGTTACTGAAGTTGAAAGACAAAAATAAATAAATGATACTCTTGACCACTTTTGATTATTTATATTTACGTCATGTGCTCTGGCAGCCCCCCATTGCGTTTTGTCATTTTTTTATTACCAGAGGATTTACTACACACTTGGTACTTCATTTATACGTACTTGAAAAAAATGTACTTCTTTGGTTTGGAAGTACAAGACGAATGAAATTAGGGTTCCAGCATAGGAATATTTTTTTCAGTAAACTGGAAAAAATTGTACTCACGATATTATTCTCAAATAAATAAACTTTGTCTCGTTTATTAATACAAGATAATTGCCAGGAAACTCGCAAATTACGCTGGCTCTCAGCACTGAGATAAATTGGTTGTATCGTGATACGACATAACCAAAATGCGACATAACCAAAATAATAGTACTCGTATGATTAGAATACTCGGGAAAGGTAAAGTCAAGTCGCAATCGAGACTGACACTAGCAGAATTCCATTCATAAGCTACAGCAAATTTACAAAGAGAATCCGAATAATTCTGCAGACACTTCAACTTATTGATTGATTCACTGTAGACGATGTGCTTTTTTGTGTGTATCGCGGCGCCACTATAACTTTAAACGACTGGATGTCGACTGCAGGCGACTGGTCAACCGAAAAATAAATATTATTTTTACATTTCCTCGTTGTTACGTTCACACATGTGGACGTTTTTAACAAAGGCGAACCCCACAAAGAAGTCCATGTGATGACAACTCGTTATTTTTTTAATCCCCTCTGATATAAATCTGATTGTAAAACGCTTGCTTACTTTTTGTAAAACGTAAGTCCTTTTTTAATTATTTTGGTGCTAGAACCTTATTTCTTATCGAGCAAGGTTGGTTTTGCAGTCATAATTTAAGTGAGATAGGGGCTTAAAAAGTGGAATAAATGCAGAACACGCGGATCACGGGCGCAAACATTCCGGTAAACTCTTTTTAAGTAGCTTTAATACTCAACATACTGTATTTACGCTTTGATTCCATTCATATATGAGATTTGATATTTATGTTATTTATACCAATGGGCTCATTAGTTGAGTCCGGAATTTTGAAAGTGGACAATTTAGATGTTTTTCATTTATCGCCTCCTGATATTATATCGGTACAAAACATATATAAACGAATATTTCAAAGTGCCAAGAAAATTATTGACTTTTTGGTTAGAAACCATGACTTCACTTTATCTATGAACCTAATGATGATAATGCTATTTTTAGGAAAATATCAAGAAGACAAAAATCATTCAATATAAAAGCTTTTTAATTACCTAAGTAGTTTTATTCGGAGCATTAAGGAGTTAATCAGAAATGTCCAGTGCGGTACATAGGCACCTATCTACATAACAGTAAATGGAGAAAATGGCTACGCCCTAATGTGTACATTTAATTAATTGCTTTTAAAGTAATAAGTATACTGAAAATGAAGAAAAGATCCCTTACTCATGATAAACAGAACCTTCTTATTTTTCATCCAATATTCTTATCGGTTTCTATTTCTATCCCATTGCCTTCGTTATCTATTCGATGGGTGCATTTCACAATGGCTCCGACCTGAGGGGCGATCCGCAAATTGTGCATGCCATTCAATGACGCCCAAGCATACTCGTATCAATACCTACTGTTTGAAAGAGTGTTGTATAGACGTATGCATTTCATATATTCTTACTCCGTTTTTACGTTTGGAGAGTGCCTTTCCCCACAGACGGCGCAACGGCATGCGATTTTCATTGGAAAATGGGCGTGAGTAATAAGAAGCTTTGGACACGAAATAATAAAAACAAATTGTTTTTGTCTTTATATCGATTTCGTTACTTGGATGTTTCTATGTGAAGCGAAATAAGTATATCTTAAGCCTAAATAGACTACATTCTATACTCATACAGGTATGGAACATTTTATGTACTTATACACGAAACTAGTGACCTGTAAGAACTAATACCCGCGGATCGTATTACTGTTATACAAACTGTAAATTTGGATGAATATTCATTACTCAACCCTCTGGGCATCACGTAACAGCGGCCATTTATTATCGAATACCCTAAACTAACCGGTTTTAATATATTGGCCATAAATTCGGAGGTCAAACTGCGTCCGCGATCGTCAATAAATCGATAAAACGGATTGTTATTGGTAATACAATTCCTGAATTGTGTGTAACAATATTTTGTAAATCTAGGTACCTCTATAAGCAATTGTAAAGCCCCTTCTACGTGATTTCAGCAACCAAAGTAAGGTAAATATAGTGCATTATTATTGACTGAATAATCTTATTTCATGGAAAACACAACACGTAGTACTATTTAATATCAATATTACATTTTATGTGCAAAACAGTGCTGGCGCTTCATACATGCTCGATAGGCAAGCCGGATTTAATTCGGCCTGTTTTTTCTGCAATACCGGTGGGGTAGGATGATTGTAAGAATATTACCTACATAAATTCCTCGTAAGCATTGCTAGTGTTTATCAAGCAGAATACCTATAACGATGAAATATTATACACTCATTTGAACGTTTTTCCCGTCAGGGAATAATGGTGTCCGTACATTTGGAAGGCGTGCGCGGAGTCGAATCGGGTTCAAATCCTGGTAAGGACATTTATTCGTGTGATGAGCATGGATATTTATTCCTGAGTCATGGCTGTTTTCTATGTATTTAAGTATTTATAAATATTTATATATTATATATATCGTTGTCTAAGTACCCTCAACACAAGCCTTATTGAGCTTACTGTGGGACTTAGTCAATTTGTGTAATAATGTCCTATAATATTTATTTATTTATTTTTATTTTATTTATAAAAATGACAATATCCAGAGAAGGAAATTGGGACTACGTTTGTATGGAGAATCGGCCGTCCTCTTTCCTCTTAAGGTATAATGGGTTTAGCCAGCAGAGTATATAAAAATTCGTAGCGATTTTGCAGATCACAAAACAGTTACCAATAAATATGGATAGCAAGTTCCAGGCGTTGCTCTAGTAAATTAATCGATTTCTAACATTAAACAATTTTCACTCGATAGAAAAAAAAATACAACACCAACATAGGTCTAAAACGTACTATTAAACATTATAACTATTTTTACACAAAAGCTATTATCATAAGAATTGCTTCCAAAAATGCGTGATGTTATTTTTGATCTAGTAACTCATCAGTTAATTTTTTTTGTTAAAAATAACTTAGAATAAGTAGCCCTTTGTTTTTATGCCCTTTCTTAATCTAGGGGCTGAAATGGCTAAAATAATAATTCAATAACCATGATATCCGCGATTCAAGGTGCGCACGGCCGTCCGCTCAGTTTTCTGCGAGCTTCGGAGAAGGACCTTAACTCACTATACCTTAAGTGTAAGTAGTGCATTCTGTCGCGAATGTATTTGAGTGCGAATATTAGATCGGCAGGCAACGCCAGCGCACGCTCTATCAGTTTCCGCTACATCAACCCCGCTTTCTGCAGGCGCTTTGTTTCTGACAGAGACCGCTGTTACACCGACATAACTATATTTCGGTCACATTGGATATACTGTTTCCGAAATTTAGATTGCTATGAGTTAAATTAAACATGAGACAAAACACAGGACACGAAAGCTTAGTTATTGTAACTCGCTTTTTACATTACTGTGGCGCTACACTGCTGCGTAAGAGACATAATAGTTATCTGACAATTGACAGTTGTCATTTAGTATGAAGATTATCTTCCCATGAACATGTTATTATTTCCAATCCGTGTCTTATATTTTGGATTAGATTGTTATACAAGGTGTAACAAAAACAGTGGGGATACGTTTAAGATGGCCAACCGGAGAGCCGCAGAGGTAAAGGCAGGGCCAAGCTCAGATGGTTGGCCGGGTTTAAGTACCAAGATATCAGGACCTTAGGAGTGTCAAGTTGGAGAAGGAAAGTTACGAATAGATTGGACTGGAGAGACTTTTGACCAAGCTTAAGGTTCATCCGCGGCTGTAATGCCTCAGATGATCATGATGATACGCATATTTGGTATTGTGTTCTGATAAGGAAAAAGTAGAAGAAAAATTAATTTTTTCGTGTCAAAATATTTTTTATTCTACTCTTTCCTAATCGGAACACGCTACCAAATATGCCCTTAAACGGTTCCCCACTATTTTTGTTACATCCTGTATTTTATTATTTACAGATTACAACTACACGGTGTGACATGCGGACTGCTTTAACCCTTTACCAGGCTGACAGTTCAAAAATGAAAACCGAATGTCAGTCTTACTCATCAAAAATAGAACTCATGTTTGAAGTGCTTCATGTGGGAAATATATATCCCATAGCCTGGTAAAGGGTTAACTTTAGTTTAGCTGCGGAAACGTTGTTATGAGGATCACAATTAAAGTTGAGGGACCCAGTTCCACAATGTGATAATGGGTATGAAATTACTCGTCATGGGCTTCCGTGCTTGTGTCGGTGAGATTTAAGGTTCTATTAAGTAATTTCACTGACAATGACGTATGCGGTTTATTTATTCAAAATGTATTCTGTTCTGATTCGCCCTTTGTCCTTTTTCTTGGATGTATGTGTTTGGGAGGAAATTTTGCGTTAGGATATTTACTTTGTTACTAATTAACAAAAGGGCTAGATGATATGGCTCCCAACTTAGAGAAATATTAGCCTAATATGATTTGACATTTGTACTTTGATGATTAATTTCCTGCTTATAATAATGCATTTCATAAATAATAATTATGATACTGTTCTTACTAAGTATATTATACTTACTCGAGCGATAATATACCTATAAAATAGGTATAGACCTTAGATAGCTAAGGGTGTCCATAAACAAACATAGTGTATTCTTAATTATTTATCACGATTTAAGGAAGATAAATTGACTAAATTAAGGATAATACCTATACCTAAGTATTGTGCAATCGAATATTCAGACAGTACATAAAAACCCTTTTAAATTAATGTAGATTGATTCCTAACCCAACATTATCATACTCTGCCAATACCTAACAAGAACTTGAATATATTAGAATACAAGGATGGTCTTGAGCAAAAAGTCTATAAGCCTGTCCGAATTCATACTTATCGTATTACGTCATATGAAGGGAAACTTTACGCTAATGTTAGGTATTTGTGTAATAATTATTTATTTTACAAGGGGTTAAGTTATTAATGTAATCCCTTGTGCTAATATTTAATATTAAGGTTTCAAGACACGAGTGTTTAACAGACTTTGGTGAGTGTAGTGAAACAATTTTTACAGTACATATGGTGCTCCTTTCTCGCACCCGTGCTCCCGCACTTTCCGTGCATATGTCGAATATTTAAAGAGCCTTATGTACCTACTGTAAAACGTCGTACGATACACGTGCGAATAGGGAATTCGCAACTCGTGTTGATTTAAAACACTCCCTGCGGTCGTGTTTTTATTTATCACCACTCGTTGCGAATTTCCTATTTTCTGCACTTGTATCGTAAATAACTATTTTACCACACCAACGCGAAAAAAATACTATCTGTAAAATATCACAAATCAAATCCAAATAAACGTTATAAAATATTAATCATTTAAAATCGTCACTTAGAAGTCAATTCTACCAGCCAATAACTTTGTCACTTTTGTAAATAAAATGCAATTTTCTCATCTGTTTTTGAACAGTAAAGTGAGCCTTTAAGAGCTGGAAAAAAATATCATCGTCCTCGTTTTAAATTACTGATACTTCGTAAATTTTGTTGTTAATAAATAAGGTCGGTTTCTGATGAAAGTAAATTCTTTATTACAAGTATAAATACGGCGTAAGAACATTAGGTATTTGTAGTGTAACCTATTTCACCTTACTTTAAGTTGTTCTCTCACTCTCACTGAGCATAACCGTGAGCGAGATGGAAGTGCGTGCTCAATAGCGTGGATATCATGTTTTTTCTTTGTACACTTAAAAAAATAAAAATGTTAGAAGCCAGTTTCATATTTTTAGCTTTTGTGCAATATTTATTACAAATTTTTAAAGTGCATTTTGGTCAAAAACCCAAGATTCGAATCGATGTGGGCCCTCGAGAAAGGCCTCAAGATAAAAAATTAAATAAATAAATTAGATAAATAACTAAAGAGCCGTAGGACCTTCATGCGGTGTACTGCAGCTATCGAGATTCCGCCGTCCCAGAACCGACTTGCCCAATGGGAGAGTATCCGCGCCCCTCCTGACGACTATGTTCGCCCCGCTGAAACGCTTCCGGCTGGGCATAAGCAGCTGTGGCCGATCTGGAAAGCCTTAAATAGATTGCGTTCCCAGGTCGGCCGCAGCAAGGAGAACATGCTGAAGCGGGGCGCCCTAGGCGTCTCAGACACCCAATGCCCATGTGGAACGACTCCCCAAACAATGGAACACATGCTGTCCTGCCCAGCGTGCCCGCATGCCTGCTCTGAGCAGTCATGCGGCTCAGTGATGCGACGGACAGGGCGATAAATGTCGCTACCTCTTGGTCCCGCACAGTTTGAAAGTCCGAAACCATCGACACGAGAAGGAAGGAGCATTCAGTTTGTGTATACTGTTTGTACTGTTTACTGTACTGTGTACTGTTTAAACCTGCTTTACTTATGCACTGCTTTAATAACTAAACGTTACTATTTAATCATATTAACTGAGTTGTATTTCGCACCTGCCACCCACGTGTTTTCAAATTTAATATTTCAGTTCCATGGCCTTCACGTGACTAAAGCCAATCAAAAGCGACCCAAATTTCTGCCTCAATTCGATTATTAAACCGCAACCATAAATATACACGGAAAAGTATTCATTGTGAGTTCTTGCTAAACCCGTTTTTACTTTGTGTCTATTCGTTAAATAAAAAACCGGACAAGTGCGAGTCGTACTAGCCCACCGAGGATTCCGTACTTTTTAGTATTTGTTGTTATAGCGGCAATAGATATACGAATACATCATCTGTGAAAATTTCAACTGTCTAGCTATCACGGTTTAATCAGATACAGCCTGGTGACAGACGGACAGACAGACAGACGGACGGACAGCGGAGTCTTAGTAATAGGGTCCCGTTTTACCCTTTGGGTACGGAACCCTAAATATATTTTTAGGGTTCCGGTTCCTACATACGCATTGTAAAGAACCTGGATGAAATGTATTTATTTCCTTACAAGTGTATTGAAAATGTTGACGATATTAAAATTTATAAAAATAGTCATAAAACTCTTTCTGTTTGATCCTAATACTCGTAGCAATTTAGATCAATTCGCGTTTAGGTATAGCATAATATACTCTTTAAATATAAGCAAAACACTACAAAAAAAATACGAAATAAAGAGTATAATATATCATTATTGAATATATGTTCTGCAAACAATAAGGTAGGTAATCATGACTACCCACGTGTGACATCTGCGAATGCACATAGCCAAAGAAAATGGCGTACCACCGCGAGTGTTTAAAGTGACGTTTCGAAATTATCAAAATGAGCTTAAAACAAGAGTTTTTTCGCAGTGGATTGTTATTATATTGCTTTTATTATGTTCCTTGATATTATTAGAATACATTTTCATAATGCAGAAAGGTATTTTTAATTTTTATTATTTCTTTTAATTTTCGTTACATGCGTGGCATCTCGCGAGTAGTCGAAGAGAGCCGGCACTTCATTGAGGTTGATCTATTAGACTTGACGCCCGATGCTGTGCAATGGTTGCAAAACTTGGATGTTGCCTTATAAATAATACTGTATATGTATAATTTTGCCTATGTGACTATATCGCCATACGATTAAATAATAAATTGAGGTGCGGAAACATTTTGTTACGTATGCCGATTCTAGTACTATACCGTAATGACTACGCTAGTCTAAAACCGCCTAACAGCGACGCCAACAGTTTGTACTTGATTTAGGCCCTGTACTAGTATTTAGGATTCCTACGTCTTATCTGGCAGAAAAACTGTTTCCTTTCATGTTAAAGCGAATATATTTTAACCACCATTATAAATCCCATGATTATACTTCAGAGAAAATATATGCTTCAAGTGTTTATTAGCCCTTAGAATGTATTTGGGAAAAAGAAGACAACATTTGTTAAAGAAAATTCGACGGATCCGACATCGACTTCCTGATATCCTCTTTTCGAATCACAAATATCGTTGAAATTGCTTACATTATGCCTTGAATGTTGATGTTATTTTCCACGACAGTCGTGTTTAATTATGTCCAGAATATTTTCCTGGCAAAAATAGGATACTTATTTCTTTTTCGGTACATGTCTCACAAATTTTCCTTGTAATGAAGACCGCCTCTGGCTCAACATGCATCTTTTTAAAAGTAATTAGAATGAAAAAGACGGTTTACGTTTTTCTGCTCTCTTGAGAGCCATTAATGGTTATAAAAAGGAAACACACTGCTTTAAGTCTGTGCCGAGTATTATGGAGGAGCAATTTAATCGATTCAGTATAGTAATATAGATATTGTTTTACTATATATATAAATGTATCCTAATTTAATCTAATGTACTTAATTTGTTATTAAAACACTAATAGTTTGTTGCCTACATTCAAATATGCTACATATAGGCACCTTACTCCAGGATACTATATATTTTGAGTTATTATAATTCAATATAATATTAGTAAAGAAGACAACAATTAATAAAAGAATTAATAGAATAAGTATTGCGATACAACGAGGAAAACAACACTAGACCCTACTCATAGTGTTGTGTTCCTACCGTTGAGTAAGGTTGCCAGAGCTCAACAAGGGTGCGGAGTGTTAGGATCGGCAACGCGCATGTAACTCATCGGGAGTTGCAGGCGTCCATAGGCTACGGAGACTGCTTACCATCAGGCGGGCCGTATGCTTGTTTGCCACTGACGTAGTAAAAAAAAATGCTGCCAGCATCTACGGCACCATGCCGCATGGGATAGTTTTTAATTATTTACATATTTTTGAGATTATTTATTTTTAGATTTAGATTTCAAGTTTTATAGGTTAATTAGTTATATAATTCTGTAATTAGATTTTTTTTCTTATGTCCTAGTTTTCTATTATTAAATAAAGTATTAACAAAAAAACAAATAGTATTAATGAATATTATTTGTTTTTTTGTTGCGTAATAAATGCCAAATTTTTTGTCTCAATTTATCCTCTCTAACTTGTGTCTAGTCGGTACTGATTTATATGACAAAAGAAAAAATATTTTAAGCTTAGTATGAAGTATATTACTCGTACCTACTATTTAATTACAGTCTGCTGATAACTTTCAGAAAAAGTCACGCAAAAAGACTTCCCTTCAAGCATCAAACAGGTTGAAGTAAATTCATAATTTCTCTCTAAGAGTTTTCCCGGTTCTTTCTTTTTTCAATTAACTCCAATTAGTAAAAACACGTGGCTTATTATCTTAAGATTAACACTAATTAAGATCCGGACCTCAAAGCTTTGAACACATTACGAGTACTAGCAAATTAATTAGAACTCACAGCGTGTTCTCTGAAATCTTTTAAAAAATGTACTCCTAACTTCACTTATGTAGAAGATCTCTATTCGACACCAGTAAAATTATGTCTGGCATTTTGGTTATTATATTGATGCATATTAAGCAAATGATGTTACAGTAAATTTTGATGCATATTAAGCAAATGATGTTTAAGTAATTTATTGTTATTTAACGTTTACGTTTAGTAAGGGTAACTGACTTTTTGGTAAGTATCTGATCCAAGAACTTGGACGTTGTTGAATATAAATTCGAAATTGTAACTTTACAAATCAAAGCACAGCTTTATTTATCTAACCAAATAGCCAAGTTCTGCTACATAATAAACGTTCCCTTCTTATTTTCACCAACATTTTAATAGCGTTTAAATAATTGACTTGTGCACCAAACTCGTCGGTTGTCAGCAGTCACTGGAATAATCTGATTAGGGGTGTAATTTCCTCTCGCGCTGACGATTCGTTCGTCATTTTACCGACGTAACAGCGCTGCCACTAACAAAACATTTTGATTATAAGCTTGCTTTTGAGCTAAATATGTACAGTAGATCGCACCTAACCCATTCAGCGCTAATCACAAACGGGATGACGTTTTGCCTCTACGAAGCACTTCGGCTACATACCGGGAAATCCATGTTATCGGCTACGACGTAGCGCTACTACCGTAGCTCAGCGGTTAATATGTTAATATGTTTCCGGCGTAATACACATTTTCATACATTTTTACGATTTCCCACTTGAGATGCTTTTTCTTCAGTTCAGAATCTTCATAAGTAGGTATATTGCGTAAGTCCGATAATTCAATACTTATGTTATTTCTAAACGACTTAAAAATAAATACACTTTTTGCAGTACCTAACTAAATTTATGAAATTTCGCCCAATAAAATGGATCAATGCAAGTGATTGAAAAAAGGATTAATCTTTGTATATTTAAGTAGCTCCATAATTAGGTACGAGTGTGATAAATCGTCTCAAGTATAAACACTCACAAGTGTTTGTTACTCGAGGCCAATTTTATACGATTTCCTGCCAATCAATGGCATCGTTACCACACAAATTCACGTTAATCGCTTTTGTCACCTTCGCGGCGACGTCGGCCCATTCAATTAGATATATGCGGTCACGTAGCAGCCGGGCTAATGATGCCATTCCGTGACTATTTGGTCTCTCTCGCCCTTTCATTGTTTGAAGGTGTTAAATGGAATTTTCGTGTTTCGGCACCTTGCGATGTTATCTGGATACAGAGTATTCAGACTTTTAACGGCGGCTGAAATTAACTTGGGAGCTTTTGCTATTCGTTTAAACTAGGCGCCTGAATTAATTAGCATGAAATTATAATTATGAATTAAAAAAATAATTATACAATAAATTAAAAAAATATTATATCATATTGGTGGTATATCGTCTAAAAATTTACTAACGTCAAAAAATATTTATTCAACCTTTTTCTTCTAAACAGAAAATATGTAAAATGTATTTGTAAGCTTAGAATAAATTTAAATCACCGTTAGCAGACGTTTTTGCTTGTTAAAAATTATTTTTTTATTTGTAAGTTCGATATAATTATTTTTTTCTAGAATATGAATCATTCTATCTAAGATAAGAAAACTCTTTTAACAAATACTGTGAAACCAGAATATTACCAGTACCCCTAGTGTAAATAAATTCTATTTTAAAAACGTGACGTACGCGTTTGCGTTTAGTCTCATTTTGTATTGGATTTAGAAAGAGCGCGCCAAGCGGGACGTTTTGGAAACTCAAAATCCTATACAAAATGAGACTTAACGCAAACGCGTTCGTCACGTTATAATGTCGATAAAATGTACACTAGGGGTACTGTACTCAACAGTTTTATTATTTCTATGAAACAAAAGCAAACTGACAAACGTGTTGTCAGGTGCGTGCGATTAATGGACAGCAACAAACAACCGAGTAGGTACAGTCAGCATCAATAATAGCGGATGAAACAACGCGCCAAAAGTATATGACATCCCGGAAAACTTTTCCAAATATAGGTAAATTTCTTTTCTTTCACATTCAAAAGTATATCTTTTTACAGTCTTAGTCGTTCCATATTAAAGATACCACTTTTTGTAAAGCTGTTACATAATGGTAGATACTAATGAAGCGTTATTTGATCCGTACTATGGTACTTTGGTAGGTATTTACTTTGGTATCTATAATATTAAACAGACTTCAGTACCTAATACACCCCATGTGTCACATAACGCAAAGAACTTGGATTAAAGTCATGCATTGGCTTAATGACATCCGAAGCTGGACAGTGAAATCTTTCATTAATACCCTAATCTTTCGCTTAATTCAGACTGCC
The DNA here is from genome assembly GCF_033807575.1 of Cydia pomonella. Taxonomy (NCBI): domain Eukaryota; kingdom Metazoa; phylum Arthropoda; class Insecta; order Lepidoptera; family Tortricidae; genus Cydia; species Cydia pomonella. Next base: position 12,186,565 of record NC_084715.1, read on the forward strand.
ACGTTAGTATTAGCCTAAGCTGATTAAAGGCGTATAATAGGACTGCGAATCCATCCAGGCAGCTCTCTGAATCACTAAATTACAGATTTACTTAATCTGTGTGGATTCTATTAAGCCCAGTATGCAACTGGATTTTCATTCATTATTTTAAGTTATTTTTCTTCTAAGGTAAATTGAAATTTCGTTACCAAAACAAAACAAAGAAGGTTAACAAAGAGAGTGTATAAGGGAGAAGTAGAAGAGGGAGCTGGAAGGGGTAGACCTCGGCGGACTTTCTCTGATCAAATCGGGGAAATCCTCAAGAAAGGCCAGGTCAAGAGCACGCGAAACCGACGAGCGTGTATGAGGAATATCATGAAAGTGAAGGAAGCGAAAGAGGTATGTCAGGATCGTAGCAAGTGGAAATCCATGGTCTCTGCCTACCCCTCCGGGAAGTAGGCAAGATTATATGTATGCATGAAATTTCGTTTGTTCCAAGTGTAGCTATTTTACGCGAAAGAATATTTTTATCAATTGGTACCAATCGAGTTTTTTTTTCAATTCGTTTCTACCAATATTTCGTTTAAGTTGATGTTGAATCATGTTAACGATATGCCAAGTTTTATGAATACTCTATAGAAAAAAACGTTGTGTTTACGTTTTGTTATTAATAATATAAACCTCTCTCTAATATCGAATGTACAGTCCACACTTCTACGTATTACCAAATTACATCGGATTATTGGTTGCTAATAAAGCATCTATAATTAAATTTCTGTTCTAAATAGCACTGTCTTATTTGTAAATTTTTTTTTTCAACCACTTATTTGTTGCTATTGTCATTAGGTAAAAAAATGCAGATGGTCAATTAGAACTAACAACATATTTTATACCAAACTTATTAAACTTGTTTAATCAAAGACAAAGATATCAGTCGAATCTCTAACATAATCATGTGACATGTGACATCAGAACGTGTTTTAAAATAACTATGTTTTAAAATGACAGCTGTAGCAATTGCAGAAGTGTCATCTATAAACATAATTACGGTCCTTTTGCAAAACCTCCCCTTAGCGGCTGCATTAGGGAAATTGTATTGAAATGGGCGCTTCGGTCGCAGCAATAAAATGAATTTAATTTGTTTGAGTGTTCCACAAGTCATAATTCCACGGGTGTTTAGGAAGTGATAAAATTAAATAAATTCGAGATGGTGCATTCAATATTAGTTGATTCATTGTTATGCATTTATCTTATAGTCTAAGTTTTTTCGACGTCGGTGACAGACGACACTTGATGGAAAAATTTGGAAAGGTGGGCTACAGCTCTGTGGTTGGTACCCATAGTTATAATAGTCATAGTTGATGATTATTAAGCACTACAGCCGGCCTAGCCAAGGTGGCAATCGCTTGCATTTTACATACAATTAAACCCTTTGTTTTTCTCTATTACTCTTCCATTTTAGTGCGACACTTGCAACAGTGAAAATTGCGTTTCGTTCGCTACGGAGCGTTAATGATTGGCATGTTTGCTACGCGACCTGTACCCCTAGTGTAAATAAATTCGATTTCGAAACGTGACGTACGCGTTTGCGTTTAGTCTCATTTTGTATTGGATTTAGAAAGAGCGCGCCAAGCGGGACGTTTTGGAAACTCAAAATCCTATACAAAATGAGACTTAACGCAAACGCGTTCGTCACGTTATGATGTCGATCAAATTTACACTAGGGGTACTGATAACAGCTAAAAAACTGCGGCTAAAACAGCTGACAGATACTTAAAAGTTTATTGATGCAATAATTAAAAAAACACAGATTATTATCGAAAGACACAATGTTTGGGTACCAAGCATACCTCGATGAATTTAGTCGGTTTAATGTTGATTTATTAAACAAGAACATGTGTTATGTTCACAATAACTTTCATAGTTGCTGTAGTTATTTGAAGGTCAATGTTTGTATAGGACTAAATATTTATTCAATTTGCTGGTCAAAGTTTTAGTAAAGGTCAGAAAAGCTGTTAAAGTACAGCTTGTAATTAAAAATATTATTTCTAAATATGGGCATTTCTAATCATACTTTAAATAAAGCCTTGTTGATTGTTGAACTTTAAAAACTTCATTAAGTATAATTATTTAACTCTTTATGCGACTAGATTAAAAAATCCACAATTCTCTAGAATTCTCATTACCACTATCAGTTTCAAAAATTCTGCATTATTACCCTATAATACGGATTGTGCCCTACTAAAGTATTAATAGGGTGCGTTGGGATAAGATGGAATGGATTCTTGATGAGATGAGTAGTGTTGCATTCGAACCACCGGAAAATCAAATGGAAAGGTTTGTGCTGAAAAATAAAGCATTAGGGGTAAAAGCAAATAATAGACTTTCCTATTCCATCGTACTCCAGTAATAAGACAACAAACATTAAAAAATACCTTCTAAAATTAAATTTTCGTCAAAAAAAGACTGAGGGAAGTTGGAATAGTGGAGGAGTAATAACGATACACCACTGGTATTTTTTTTAATAAAACTGAAGATTGGGTAAAAGTGAAAGCCGTTGAGTAGTATATACCGCCATACCTCCTATATAGTACCATCAGTGTCAAATTTGCCCCTAGGCACATGACTTTATATTTCAAGTGCGAATCGAATTAGCGACGGGGCAAAACTGAATGGCACTTGGAACAATGTTGCCAGCCCTTAAATATATGTGTTACATGTGATCCGGAATTAGCACAACTTTTTGTCTTAACCCTTTCAACTTACCCCAACGCACTTTATATAAAAACCAGACAAGTATTTATTGTAACTAAGAACTATGGATTTTTATCCGAAATAAAATATATTTTTTATTTTATTTTATTTATATTTATTATATTTCACGTTCAGTTACATACTGTATAATAAACATATTTACTGTTAAAGATCGACATTGTGCAAAATAGACTGGTCGTCGCACTCGGTGGGTGAGTCAAGCAGACCGTGCACCCGCGGCGGGCGGCGCCTTAATCGCTTGTCGTGATGTCATTGGACGCTGACCGTCGCGGGTGGCGTCTAACATATTCACCGCTGAGCTACGGTCGTAGCCGATAACTTTCCCGGTGTGTAGCGGAAATACTTCGTATAGACAAAACGACAACGTGGACGATTAAGCAGACCTTAGTCTAAGCCGGAGTTGCAAGCGTCCAAAATATTATTTATTCTACTTTTACTGCTTTCCACGAGGCACGTGCTCCATTGCTGCCAACGTAGTACTAAAAATAAACTTAATAGCTGGGGAAAGTTTTTAGTACACTTGCTCTACTCATGTATTTTTACTATTTTTACAACTAAAAGTTATGTTTGTCATGCGCACACTAATAAACTGTGATTGTCATCAGTAATATTCGGTCTATAAAAGGTTTCAATTTCTATCTGTACTCTTACATATCCAAAGTCTGTCTAGAATAAATAAAACCTTTACGTAGAAATAAAAACTGGCATATAAATAGGCCATGGATGGGAAAGGCAGACGAGGCAATCCCTTTAGTGGTATTGCTATAAAAGCGAAATCGAATAGTCAGGAGAATTATTTCAAAAACAAGTTAAGTTGCGGTGGATAGGTTGCTGGTGGGTTCAGAGGTATATCATTTTATACGTAATAATGCAGTTTAGATAGTTAAATACTTGAATCGAATGAAGTAAAACGTGAACAAACGATGATACCCCAGTATTCCATAAATACTCCGTATTTAAACAGAAAGTTTGTGAATATGTTTATTGAACGACTGTTGGTTACTATTTTACGCGAAACTGGCTTAACGGATTTAGATTAAATTCCATTTCATATTTTTTAGACCCTGGTTCAAAAATTTCAGGAGGGCACCCTCCTTAATAGCATCAGTTGCTATACTGACAAAATTGCTAGCAATTGCAATTTTTTACTTACTTCGCGCCGCTTGCACCATCCCACTTAGCCGGGTTTAACTGGTTAAACATGGAGTTACTATTGTTACCAGTACAATTTGACACTGGATTAAAGGTTTAACCACTTAACCCCGGCTTAGTGGAATGGTGCAAGTGGCGCTCACTTACTTACTGCTGTGGCGCAGCGATCGGAACCACACGTGGAGGGGATGAAACCTGGAGACTTCGCAGGAACCAGGACATTCAAGATCTGGTGTCCGAGCCGAACATCACTGGAGAAACGAAAGCCACCAGACTCTGATGGCTCGGGTACGTAGTCCGGATGGGTAAAGATCGTGCAGTCTGAAGGGCGTACTTTGGAGTTCCAAATGGCCGAAGACCGTCTGGACGTCCGAGGTACAGCTGGAAAAGCATTTTTTATTTACTTAAGTTTTAAATATGGATGCAGGATCTGATCCCTGGTATCAAGCATTCATTGCTTTCATTACAGAAGCCCAAAAATTTTTCTTTGGCAGTACCCTAAAATTACAGTGAAAACTCAACTCTTTTCCTTATTTTGAATCCAGCCGTAGGAAAAACGGCAACATTTATCACGAGCGTATTAAATAAGGGTAATAATGGAATAACAAATGCGTAGCCGCCGGGCGACATGGCCATGCCTCGAATATATCGAGAAATAGCTAAGGAAACATTTTACTTAATTTAACAAAATAAAATAAAAACTACTTTTCGCTGTGCAAATACGGTTTAATTTTGAATATCACGCAAATAGCAGATACGATTTTGCGTACACTGTTCTTTACCATTCTGGGGTAACTTCACATAACCTGAAGAAATGCTTCTTGAAAAATTACAACAGGGAATAGAATAAAATTACTCGCGATATTTCAGTCCAGTTATGAATATTTTTGTTGACGCAATCTTTCATGGGGCACGATGATTTTGAAATTATGCCAGGGCAATGGTTGCGTGAGGGTGAGGGCCTTACGAATTGAGGAAACTTTTTACACAAAAGCTATGACTAACTTTAAGATTCGTCAAATATAAGGTCTAGATACAATGTGGATCGGATATATCAGTGTCAAAAGTGGCGTTTTTGTTTGAAGAAACGTCACTTTTGACATTGACAAATCCGATATCCATATCGTATCTAGACCTAATATTTGACGTATCTTAAAGTTCGAATCGGGCCGTTTATCTATTGCATAATATTTATTTTAGTCGTAAATTAATCGCGAAGGTAATAAAAGTTATATTGATATTTGGGCTCCAATAAATACTTCTTGTTGGTACTAAAGGATACTTATGTCCATACTTAGGACAATATTTTCAAATTTAATCTTCGTGATTTCTTAATCGTTGTTAGGAACATAAGTGTGTTTTAAATATGAATTTTAACGTTTCTGCTTGTTTTTAGGCTTGCACCATTCGTTTATAGGTTTCTTTCTTTCTTATGTCTGTAAAAAACAGCTTATCCTACCAATCAGCCCATTCTACTAAATAACCATATACATATACTATGGTATTGTTTCTTTATGTAGTAAAAAAAATGCTAACAACGGTTGTTGTATTTTTCTTTCGCCCACTAATTATAATAGGTATTGTATATATTGTCACTATTTTCTCAGACACCAGATAAAGTAAAATGTTAGAACTGTCCTTTACTTCAGCATGAACATGTTTGCAAAGATATACAAATGTTTGTAGATGACTTAAGCGCGTCACTTTTCTCTCAGTCTGGGTATCGTTAGCAAGGTTTCATGGCAGAGGCCTTATTAATGAACACCTTAGCCCGGAGCCGGCCGCGCCGTGACGACTGATCGCTCAGCTTAGCGCCGCGACTATGACAAATCTTACTGAAAACATGCGTACTTCGTATGTGCACAACAATAATTGTCTCGATATGTGTACTTGTTTGTAACAGAAAATACAGTTGAGCAGATAATAATGAAAACCGAAAACTTTTTTTTTTTGTGATGTAATATTAATGGATGACGCCTTGTTAGCTATCAAAGTGTTAGAAAACCTTTCTCATAGAGCGGGGCGTGTCGTCTTGCATTTCAGCGGTGGCAGCATGGTTCAATTTTTCCACTTGTCACTATGTCCATCACTTTCGCGCTTACATACTTGTTACAACGTGACAAGCATGGTGACAACTGATAAAGAGCCGACCATCTTAGCCCTACAGGAAATGTGCGTGGATAACGTAATTCAAGCGGAAATAAGTACAGAATATAGGGAGTCTGCTCTAGGTCCATTTTAGAATATGTAGCAGATTATTAAATTAACAACGATATCAGCCTACCGTTGCCTATCCAAACCCTTTTCTCCTAACATTTTTATTTCTTTTATAATACCTTAAGTCACTCTGGCTGTAAACTACATGATTTAATTTTTGTCTTCATGAGTAATCATATAATTCATGTACTCAAGCATATAGGTAGTTTAAGACTGTTAATATACTTTAAAACTGAATAATTCATATGTATATAGTAGTTAACACAATAATTATTGTATGAATTCGCGAGAAAATACTAGGCATTTATTTTAATCACACCTGTATTCCATAAATATTGCTGTCTGCATGAAATATCGTATCGCTTTCAATAAATTTCACAAAGTAAATACGTAACGAAGATAATGGGCAATTCAGACTGAAAATTTCATCAAGTTACATGTGTACAGCGAATGATTTTTGTAGACGTATTATTCGTTCACAAAGCAATAGAACAAAGCACGGACGGACTGCATCAGTCGATTTGCAAACTACGTTTCCATTCAATTTGCGATGTTCTGTCCGTATTTGGTGGATTTTTCATCGGGTTGTAATCCAACGTAATCCGGCGCGGGCAATGTGCCGGGTCGAGCAACAAAAGGATGCGCAGTCCACGTAGTCGACCGACGAGTATTTATATCATCCAATTTTACAAGGCGTAACAGTAACAACTGAAAAGCATGAAATTTGAAGTAAATGTGAGTGTAAATTTCGACTACTTTAATATTTTTGAACTCAATATGACATAAAATACTTAAATTTGTAGTTAAATATAAGTCAAGAGCATATGACCAAAATTCAAAATACATAGTAGTAAACCGAAATATTGCGACTATCGCATTTCAAACATGACCAAAAAAGCCTTAAAAATCAAAAAAGTTATAAGCATCACTTTCATAAGGGAGTGGAAACACTGAAAAATTAAATATTTATTTAGTTATAAATATTTAGGTACTGAATATTTTCTGAGACAGTGAAGGAACATGTTGGTGGACAAGGAAACCGAAAAGTTATTTTTGTGTAACAAAAATACTTATCGGTATACCAACTTATTTATTTACTTACACTATTTCAGAGTAGGTCCTTCTGAACATATATAATGAATACAATTTGCGAATTATAGGACATAACTGACTCACAATTTATCTGTGGAAATTGGCCATATTTGTATAACAAAAGTACCCCTAGTGTAAATTTATTCGATAGCGAAACGTGACGTGACGCGTTTGTGTTAAGTCTCATTTAGTATGTACGTAATAACGTATGAGTATTATAGCTAGGTCATGTGAGAAGTGAGAACAAGATCTTCCATTGAAGCTTAAAATTCTTAGTGCATAGATAGGTAATCTGATCGCCCATTGTACGGACGGATAAATTAAACCCCGGGCTATGTGCAAATTCATATTTAAGAATAATGTGATCAATAAAATTGTAATATGTAACATGGCAATTCTTACCATTATCTATGTGAGGTGATTCCATGGCGGCCCGGATTCCATTTTGCTGAGTGTACAAGTGCGTATCGTATACTCATGAACCCAGATGACGACTCAATAAAAATGGCAGCGATACGAATCTGATGAATGCTAATCTAATCTAATTTAAAATTAATCCCTAAGATGAAAAGGCCGCCCGAGGGCTCGGGAATTCAAGGCAGAATTGAGATGTTTTGGGTTGTCGTAAATTTCATTTCGGACAATGTTGCCGCAGAGAGTATTTTAATGGGAGGAGCTTTCTTTTAAGTACTATATTGTTGTACCGGAGTAAAAGTTATCTTATTGGCTTGTAACTTATGTAGGTTTTCGCCCTTAGATATTCCAGAAGTCTCCATTGAATTACAACATATTTTTTAACTACCTAAATTGAGAAGAAAAATAAAATTACATAGATCTATACACCTTATATTATAAAACAAAGTTCCACGTCGCGTCTGTCAGTTTGTATGTTCTCATTTTGCGATAAACTCAAAAATTAGTGAACGGATATTCACCTTTGAATTAGGTTTAGGTGGAAGGTTTTGTATAAAGCTTGCGAAACCGGGGCGATACTTTGTTTGAAAAAAAAAACCCAGTTATTAGGCAGTTTCAAGAAATGTAATTAGTTAACGCTAAACCTAAAGTTGAATGCTAGTAAAAAAACACGCCACGTCATATCCGTTTAAATAAATTTGTTAAAATAACGTTTGGAACATTCTAATAGTGTTTAGGTACCGATTGCTAGATATGGAAACGCTTTCTTGTTTGTTGACTGTATGTAAAATACGTACGAAAATAAATGCAATTGACACTGACTAAAGAGCAATAAGAGTACTTAAGTACTTATTACTACTAAATCGATCTGAATTACAGAAATTGATCAATACCATTAATACAAGGGTATAAAGTAAAATAGAATACCAGTGACTGTATTGACCTACTCGACTAGCATCATTAGGTTTCCCTCATTGAATGCGAAAACGTCGTGGTTATGAGTTTAATGTCTTCAGAATTAATCGACCGAAGCAGACGCCTAAAAGGGTGTTACGGCCTCGGCTCGCATATTTAGCGGAATGCTTAATGTATTTACACAAGTTATAACAATACCAGGAGGAGTATTAAGAAAAGTTTCAATATAAACAAAATTGAGCTCTTGGGCAATTAAGCCAGTCAGACATATAGGTACTTTAAAAACTAACATAATTACAATAATAAAAATAATCACAAGTCCGCGGGGCAGCTTGTAGCGAGCTGTTAGGGAGTAACGATCCGAGTGCTCCAGAGAGCCGATCAGGGTCTTCGTCTCCGGCGTGCCTTCGTCGGCCGAAGTGGAACGCTAAGGGGATCTGCAGGACTCTCAGCTCTGGCTTGCCTTCATTGGCCGTCCAGAGAGAAGTCGTCAGATCTAAATTCTCCAGGGGTGGAAGTGTTAAAAGGCATAGTGCCGCGAGTGACTTCGGAGAAAGTGTAGCACACCTCTCGACACCCCTGAGCCTCACGCCAGCGTTGCGCCTGGCCGTCTTTACGATGGCGCATCAGGTGCCCATCTAGCGAGTGGCGAGTCACTGCTTGCCTAGATAACTTGTGCCTTGTTGTTATGGCAGGTGTATATTTTACCTAAACGTAAACCATAGACCATATTATCTACAAAAGCTTCCAATGCCAGCTGAAACCGGTTCGCGTCTATTTATTGATGTACCCGTAAATGGATTCTAGCATGCGTTCTACATGACATCAAATGTCTCCAAACGGACTCTACGTGTTGGATCTTTATCCCCACGCACGCCTTACAAATGGCGGGTCTCGAAATACCCGAAAGTTTTAAAACGGAGAAATAATCATAAAGAGCCCAAGAGAGGTACCCAGCTCAAAGGTCCCCATAACGCCTGCAGCTCCTGTAGCCCATAAGTCTCACGGTCCTTGTTTTAGTAGGTACGCACGTGGTTTTCAGTCTGGTGAAATTTAAATCATATTCAATGGGAACGCAGTTAATGTTTTATTCAATTACAAAACAAAAACAACTCTGTGTCCTATATTATAACATTTATAACCATTAAAAGTAAAGGTTGACATGTAAAATACCTATATTTTATCAATAAATATTTGATTGATTGATAGGTTTATCAGTAGTTCAGAATAGTACATATCAGTACCCCTAGTGTAAATTTTATCGACATCATAACGTGACGAACGCGTTTGCGTTAAGTCTCATTTTGTATAGGATTTTGAGTTTCCAAAACGTCCCGCTTGGCGCGCTCTTTCTAAATCCAATACAAAATGAGACTAAACGCAAACGCGTACGTCACGTTTCAAAATCGAATTTATTTACACTAGGGGTACAGATTAATTTGTTATTTAAAAATGTAAAACGATAGACTTGTATTTTTCACAAATTTTACAAGTAAAACAGTCAGCGAGTGGGTAGATAGTTACACCGACCAGATTTCCCTCGCGCAAACGCTCCTCAGTAGTGATTCATTCCATTTTATCACAACGCGGGTTATCGCGCCATTATTACTCAAATAAGAGCCCCAGCACTCGTAAAATTTAATATCCTTGAATCTGAGAAAAATAAAGTATTATTGAGTCATAAATCTTTATGTCTGCTCCAACGGCGACATATCATCGCGAATATGTGAATACTTGGTAAGTTCCCATTGCCTTTATGAGGGCATAAAGTGACATAGTCGCAGTTGAGGGGAAATTACACTTGCTTTGAGACTCACGTAATTATTCTGTGCCTTGACTGTTGAATTTCGGAAAAATAACTTTACATTATTTATATATTTACATTTTAAACTTCTACTATTCTTCTATTAGAAATATGTATCAATACTAACCTAAGTAAATTCGTCAACCTTATTGACATTTCAGCACATTTATTAAATAAGGCTTCTTATTTTCATTGTGGTGGACCTGATTGTATTAGGGGAATACGTATTCACTGAAGAATATAATAAATCTATCGTTCTCTAATATGTATTGATTTTTTTTTCTAATTGCAGATTCTTATGTACTTATTACGATTTGATAAGGTTAATACGTGTACTTTAAATACGAGTATAATTGCCATTCTATGGACGACCGAGTTAAGGGATTCACACATCTTACTTAATTCAGTAAGTGACGACAAGGACGAAGTTCACACTTCTAAGTATTGCTGCGTCCCGGCTCAGTTGCTAAATTAAGTAAGGTGGGTGTAGCGTTTTACCTAGCATACGAACATCTGTCAAGTTCTACTTTTATTAATTCGAACATTTACAGGAACAAAGCCAGTATAACACTTTAAACACTTGCGTTTTGTACACATCAAAAAAAGATCAGCGCTGTGGTCTCCGCGTAGCATTAATGCTGAGTCAGCACCTATTCCTTGCCAAAACACATGACCCTCGACTAATTTAAAAATATGACATGTACTTCGTTATTACTGCTATATTTGTATCTCCTTGGATTTCACGGGCCTATAAATCCCGGTCTTTTGATAGGCTTGTGTGGGGATATAGATCCAACACGTAGATGCCTCTTGGAGAGCTTTAATGTCATGTAGAACGCCTGCTGGAACCCGTTCACGGGCGCAACAATAGACACCCATGAACCGGTCGCAACAGGAATTGGGATTATTGTAGTAAAGTGAACAGTATAATGGTCTATGGATTGAAGTTTGGGAGGACAATGAGACTGGGTTATTGCAAAGACATCCGGACACCTGCCAGAATAATGTTTTCACTAGTTATCGAGGCAGGCGGTGACTCGCCGCCCACTAGATGGGCCCCTGAAAATGCCGTCGTGAAGACGACCAGGAGCAACACCGGTGTGAGCGGCTCAGGGGTGTCAAGAGGTGTACGCCGCTTTCTACTCAGTGGCTGATAACAGCCACTGTGCTAACTCGCGTCTTATGCAAGTTTTCACTTCCACCCCTGGAGCATTTAGTTCTAACGACTTCTCTCTGGACGGCCAATGAAGGCAAGCCAGAGCTGAGAGTCCTGCGGGTCCCCTTGGGGTCCACTCCGACCGACGAAGACACGCCGGAGACGGAGACCCTGACCGACTCTCGGGAGTACTCGGGTCCGTGGGGTCGTTACTCCCCAACAGCTCGCCACAAGCTTTTACTGCTATTATTATTAAAAAAGCATAAACCTAAGTTATGGTTAAATATCGATTTTATCTATCTATTTTACCTTTTATCCGACGTTTAAGCCAAATAAAAATAGATACATACAAATGAATGCCTAAAAATAATAATAATGGCCTAGTGGATAAAAGGTAAAATGAAATTTTATCGCGGTAGACTCGTTAATGACATTAAATGAAGTCAGTATAGCTACAAAGTTTAGTGAAGAATCCTCACTCTAATAACACACTTAGTTTCGATCGGGTTCAACTGTTCGAATTCAGTTGCGTGTGAAATTACTAGTGCTAATTTATTACTCTGCTCTCGTACAGTCGGGCGCGTAAGCGTTTTTATTGGCCGTGGGCATTAAACGATTGATGGTGTTAACTTGTGTTGATGACTGTAGACGAGTAGTTAAGAATAAAATTTCCATGGTGTCCGTTACGGATTGTATAATGAGGAAACCTAATTTTGTCTACGACTGCGACGCGTAAAATTTGTTCACCCCATCTCCGATACAAATCTGTATATTAACCCTTGATAAATCACCGGAAGTGAAAAAAAGTGTTTTACGTGGTAGATATTTCAGGTCATAATAAAATATTTCATGATAAATTTCACAGATTCTGGATTTGTTAGTGTCATCACACAATCAATTTTATTCTTAACTAATCCAGATCAAATGTATGATCTGCTATTTCAATCAGAATACGCCACATGGTTAAATTAAGCTATCAGTATTGATCAAATATATTTATGGTAGAAAACGTCTACTAAACATTTCGAATTTGGAAGATATATAAACGCAGAGTTGAAAGCATGCGATTAACGGAATGTAGGAAAAACTACATTTTAAATTAGATTTTTTTATTTATTTAATAAATCTTACAGTTAAGAGGCTGTCAACACCCTGTCCTTGAAATTGATGTTACTTAAACAGTTTTTTAAGAAAGACTATTTGTTTTAGTCAAGTAAGAAAAATATATGTTCATATTAATTATAATTCAAAGACCGTGGTTGTACTCGATACATGATTGAACGAAGTCGGCTCGATAGAAAATAATTGCAAAGATTGGTCTTAAAATCACAATTAAACGGTTTTATGTCTTTATTGTTTTGACTTATGGGTCTGCAATTAAAATCACAATAAAAAAACATTTATATCTAAACCGCTGTTGAGTAAAATATTACACTAATAATACACTTTTATTTATTTAAATATTTTTCTTATTATTCCCTTGCCCAGGCCCAGTAACATGCGACAGTGCTATCTCATTTACTCCAATACAAATAGACAGTGTGCGCGCTTTAGGTATTGACATCCTCTTAATCTAATAACACTATAATCTAATGACACTATATTGTAACATTTGTAACACAGCGGTAAGCGCATTGCCATTTTTCATATAGTTGTTAGATTCGTAGCTGGCCCCAACGGCTTATCCTTTGTCTATTGTTAACTAAAACGGCGCGTTGGCACCTGAGCGCGGGCTAGTCCAACGCTCAAAAAACCAGTGTAGGTGTGCTCTCCAATAACGCGACTTTGTTACGCATATCGAGGACACATTTTAGGCTGGTTCGGTAGCGTTCGAATCGCCGGCACTCAGTAACCGTATAGAGACTACACAAGAAATCGCAAATTATTTTTCCATTTGTTCATTTTGAATCTTATTTCAATTGCCATAGGAGTTGTAATTAAATAACCGGTTAAAGTGACCGGGCCCCTTTTTTTGCAGGTAGTGGCACGCGCCGTTTTAGTCAACAATGGACAAAGGATAAGCCGTTGGGGGCCAGCTACAAATCTACAAACTATACATTCCGTTAACGTATGCTTTTAACGCTGCGCATGGCATTATCGCATAAAACAACCGCGCGCTTATACGAGTCACGTATTTGCCGCAAATAATCGTATTATACGTTTACGTATAACCATCGCCAATGCCAGTGACAGGTACCCCAGTACAGACTGTGACTGCGAACTTTGACAGTAGCAGTTGATTAATCGTGTCTCATATTCCGGCCGAGAGCTCGGCTCGAGGATTGTTTTTTAGCCCCAACTGTCTGGAACAGTCCGCTTCTATTTGTATATAGTATTTATGAATGATCTGAGATGATTTTTTGGCTACAAACTCTAAGCTGTTAAGAGTTCGCAGCAAGCTCAGTTCTCCGTACAAACGTAGTTAAGCTTTAATTTTAAAAGGACTAGCTAGATTGTATTTCTATTGTATTCTAGTGTATATACACCGTGTACATTGTATATCTATGTCTGTAATTCGTTTATGTAGCTTCAGATACCATAGTTGAAAAAAAAACAGGGAGTTAAATTTATGTTAATTCATACTATAGCAGTCTTGAAAGTTAATTGTTGCCACTAGTAACAAAAGCGAAGTGTGTTTTGGCCGCTTAACCTGCTAAGATATGATATAAAACTAATAAAACCAATGAGAATACAGCGTCAAAATTGTGGCAACAAAAATCTTTACTCTCATGACAGTCATGACGTATGCACCTATTAACATAGTTTAGGATCATTTTTAGTTACAGTGAGTTTTTAGAACGAAGTTCCTAATCGGTCGGTTGGCGGATGGGGGCTAGGTGAAAATAATGTAAGATTTTTCGGTCACGGCCCTCTTTTGTTTAAATATTTTCGCGCGAATAAGTAGCCGAATTTCACTGACTTACAAGTATGCTATAGGTCTTCGTTTGGGGCCCAGTATCTTACGGAGGATTTTCCTCTCGGCAACTAGCAGCATGTTTTCTTCCTTGAGTGTTAGTGTCCATGCTTCGCATCCGTAGGTTAGGATTGGGCGAATCACGGATGGAAGCTGGACAGTCCTTAAGAACCGTGATTGAAGTGGCTGAACCTAGTGGCTGAACCTAGTGGCTGAACCTAACATCATGGGAGAAAGTAAAGCCCACAGACTCCGTTGACTGGGCCACCTTGAGAGAATGGGCGAAGATCGGAACGTAAAAAGCCCTAGGTATCGCTGGAGCGACATGGTGGAGGCGGATCTGCGCGATTGGCGCAATTGGGAGTCGACAATTGGCGAGAGGTCGCACAGGACCGAGAAAAGTGGCGCTATCTTGTGTCGGAGGCCAAATCTCATTTTGGATCACTGACCCAACGGAGTAAGTAAGTTTTGTACTAGTATACTGCGTTCCAACCGAGTGTTCCACGACACTCAGGATTTTTTTTTTTGTAAACTTTTCTATAATAATGTTCTACCGTATTTATATAGCGGCCTTAAAACATGCCTAAATAAATTGAATTATACTAAACTAAATTAAACTATAAAAATCCCACGCCCACAATACAAGCGGAAGCTTTTAAGCTAGGTTAAATTCAATCATATTTAAAATTCATTAAATCATGAGGTATGTTTTGGGACTTTAGTAGAATCGATATTTTTGCTCTAAACTACCTCCAGGTAGGTACAGTTAGTAGATACAAAAGCTCGTGAGCTCTTACGTTGTCTTAGCAATAAAGCTTAGACACTCGCGACACTCCTACAGCGGTGGCTCCCTCTTATTTACTTTGTAACTTGTAGTGGTCTTCAGACACATGCCACACTAAAACGCATTAGTTTGTTTCAGTTTAGATAGGTCAAAAAGATGCGTAAGGGAAGTTTTGGATGTAGAAATAACACGCGTTGTTGTTTTAGACAAATACATAGTTAAAATAGTGTTCTCATACAAATTACCTATATTTATTTATTATTTATTTATTTGTTTGTCAAGAAGATAACGCAGAAATAAACATGAAGCGTACAGTAAGATTTTAGTTCGATATTTGATTACCGATGTTTCCTTGAAAGTATCTCACTGCAAACACAAAATACCACAAGCAACATTATGATTATATGCTCAAGAAGGAATATTATCACTTTTTAGGGATATGGCAAAAACGGAATGCTTTTAGTTTCATCATGTCCGTCTGGCCATCCGTCTGTAAGTATGTCACAACCACTTATAAATTTAAAATAAAAAGAAAATCATTGATTTCAAGCGTTCGCTCATATCACACTTAACTCAGTAGCAGTACTTAATATATATATATTGTTAATTGCGTCAATACTAAATAGTTTATTGTGTTCTATTACTAATTTAATTTGTGCCTAGGAAATAAATAATAGTTGTTTGCTCAGCAGCAATGCCTACAGCCGCAAACGCTAATAAGAAAACAATACCACATAAGACACATGGAGTAATTATGTAACAACGTAATCCAAATTGAGATGGCTAAGACCAATTCATTAAGCTAACAAAGCCTGGAGAATGTTATCGCACACGTCCTCATTTAGGAGAATCAAATGTGAACAGCTATCCGCTATGGTCTGATAATAATCTAGTATCAAATATTTCGTGATGTGACGAGTCACTACAGAATTACCCAGGCAGCTTAAAAATTTCGTTACCAGTTGCATTCTGCAGTTCATTTTTAAACATTGAAAAAAAAAAACTAAAAGAAAATACAGGGAAAAATCCTTAGCAACAAATTTAATCGTTCTTTCTTTATCAAGAGGGCTATCGAAATCAGAAAATGTGTCCTTGGTCCTTGAGCTTATTTACTTAAAGATGTGACTTATTTGAAATACTTGTATTTAAAATGCAAATGGGAAATGCAAAATACCTATTTAGTATTTAAATACCTTTTTAATGAAACCATTTAGTACCTAATTTACTTCAAATAGTTTTTGAGACCTATTTTCTATTTAAAAAATACAAAATACATTTTAGTAATTTGTATTTAGAGGTTACAATCTTGTCTGATTTTACAATCCTTGAAACTCTCTCATTTTTTTAACATGGATCTGTTGAATATATTTAGTAACGTCGCACATGAGCACGAGTATAGTGAGTGGTTAAAAAACTAGAATCTTGAGCGTTGCGAGAGTTTCAAAGCACGAGAGGTGAATAAACTGAATTTGAAATAATTTTTCAAGGAAGTATTTGTATTTTGTATTTAAATACTTTTTATAAACTATTTTTCCTATCTTTGTTTACTCACATACTTAGTCACATATACTTACTTATTTCGAGTAAGTATATGTGAGCATTTCTAATCTTTGGCTCGTTCTTTTGCACGAATGACTTGACGGAAGATAAATGAATCTGTTGTTGTAAACTACGCAAGGTCAACCGGGGTAAATACAATTATGGGATTATTGCGTGTAGTTTGTTATTTTTCGAACTCAATTGGTCGGAACGCGCTCTATGTTATGTTTCAGGCTTTTGTCACTAGATTAGGGAACACTTTACTTCATGTGGTTAAAATAAAAAACTTAGAGATAAAAGATAAAAAAGATAAAGATAATTTATTTAGCAAACATGAGTGAAGTAATATAGAGATGTTATACTGTACAAAGTTGTCCTTCATACTCTGCCTCTCGGTGTACAAAATATGGCATACCTGTCTATATAACAGTCTAACCTGTACATAACCTGGCATGCCTTAAAATTAAAATACAATAATTACTACTGATGTACATTGGACTTAAAAACTAATATCATTAATGAAATCATTGACATTATAATAACATTTTTCTAATAATAATTTCGTTAAATGTCGCTTAAACAAATTAATACTACTATTCCTAATTTCCATTGGTATCTTATTATAGATTTTAGGCGCTATACCAAGTATACTTTTTCTCAATAGAGCAGTATTAGCAATTTGATTGTGAATTCTATTATTTTCCCGTGTTCTTAGTGAGGCACACACTGAATTTTGCCTCTGAAATAGGTCAGGGTTATATCTAACAAATAAAGCTACTTCATAGATGTAAATAGAAAGAAATGTCATTATTTTATATTTTGTAAAGTATGGCCTCAAAACACGCAACTATCCTATAATAGCGTTTAGCCCGTCCGAATTTACTCCTTATATAATATACCTACCTATCTAATATGTCATTTATATGCCATTCAGCGGTGGCAGCATGGTTCCATTTTTATCACTTGTCACTATGCACTTCACTTTCGCGCTTATGTACTTGCTAGAACGTGACAGCCATGGTGACAATGATAAAGAGCCGACCATCTTAGCCCTACAGGATAACATCTGCATATACAAAATATACTCAAAACCTGTTCGAAATTGATAATTATGTTATCAACCATTATTGTATTTCTCGTATATTTCTGGTACGATAGAATATTCCTTGTACCTATTTACTTGTGTTTTCCCGCAATTACAGCACGCTATACTTTAATGAAAATCTTCCTCTCTTATAAATCGTGGTTAACAAGCGGTCAACAATAGTAGCATAAACAACGGACGGTGTTAGCGCTATTGCATGTTAATATTCCAAATGATGACGCAAGCGCTGGTGATTCTAGTTGTACTATGTACCAGTTCAAATTGAGTTGGAGACTCGTAACAAACATGCGTAATAAGAGAGCGCATTCATTATGGTCCGTTTGATCCTCGCTTAGCTCGTCCTCGATAAGCGATCGCGATTATATCTTTAGCTGAATGTGAAACAGGACGATGTAAACAAGGCTTTAGAATATACTAATATGGAATAAGAAATGCTAGATTTGGCTAGTGTTGTTTCATTCATATACTTAAATTTGAAAAATAAATTAAAATACTAGCTGAGCATAACACAAATCAGTCCCAAACATCTAAACATTCAACTTCGTCGTAGTTAAGCATAATAACTTGGCATCCTGAAAGAGTTCGGACCCGCTTTGCCTGCTTCAAGAACAGGCATAGGAATTAGTTTTTATGAAAGCTATTCAACCTTCTAACAATAAAAATAAACTGTCCTCATTGGGCTTCCTCATGAGAGATTTTTTCGCTGACGTGGTGGTGAATATCAGATGTAGTTTCCCCCTCACACCCTCATAGCTCACATCCACTGGTTTCAAAGTAGCACGTGTTCAAATGGCATTTTTTAAATTTGTGTATGTATTTGTTTATGAATGTTCTTTCTTTCAGGTCACTTCCAGCGTCCCTAAATCACGTCCCGAGCATCGTGTCTGTCGGGTAATTGATGACACGCAATAACTCATCGTTTGTGTGAAGTCTCACGCTCGCTGCGACTGCCCATGCCGCCCGCTGCCCGATGAGCGTATGAACACAAAGGTATTTATGAGTTATGGCCCTCTGCTATTAGTTCCGTTTTGTTTCCGGGAGTTTTGTGGATTGTTTCTTTGATCATGTAGGTGTTATGATAACATTTTTGGCAAAAATGTTCTAAAATTGGAAACCAGTTTTTAAATACTTTCTTGGGTAATGTAACATGAATATGACGCTTTTTAGGGTTCCGTAGCCAAATGGCAAAAAACGGAACCCTTATAGATTCGTCATATCCGTCTGTCTGTCCGATTATTATTATTCTCAATCACTAAAAATTCCACCCTAAAACGGGCACATCTGTACGTATACCCCTAGCTAAAAGCAACGACACGTTGAGTTACTTGACCACTTTAAACAATTTAGCTCTTTACACTATACAAATTTAAATACATATTTCATTCTGCTTTGTCTGGAAAGTTTTTACAAATTTTACGTAATTAAGATTTCTGATACTCGTAATCTTCAGTAAATTCATAGACGCTGCATGCCTGCTATACTTTCTATGCGACTAAACATAAGTGTTAAAGAAAGCGTTTTGTATTTAGATTTAGAATATAAAGCTACCCAAACGTGTGGTTTTTACGTATATCAGTATCAGTTAAAGAAGGATATAATTGGCGATTTAGTCTGCTAGAAAAAACTTTTAATCTAAATTATGATAAAAATCCTAATTAAATAAAACTAATTGTCACATGGAACTTCATGTTATTTAGATGCGAGAGTGCGAGCTTTAAACTCGTAGCTAAACAATAGTGTGAAAATGCGTTCTAATTACGGTTTAGTTTGCGTATCACGTCACTTAGCGCGTAAAGCAGACAATGTCATTCCAAATGCTTCCAAAACACTAACCTTAGAATTGAACCAGAATAAGTGAGTTCTCCGACCTATAGTTGTTACGGATCTCGAGTTCGCGATACACTAGTTTGCTTGTGAACTCCACTCGCCCGGCGTAACAAACAGGTATTATACGCCCATCATTGCAGTCGCCATGCCCCCTAAAAGTCTAATCAGGATCAAACACAACCTAACTCTGCTCCTCTTATTTTATACTCAATGCGGTCGTAATAAAATCTAAAATGTAATGCACGTGACGTTAAACTTAGTGCACTATTGTTTAATATTTAGTACGGTCGCCAAATCTCAAAAGCCCTCTAGAAACACGATTTAATTGACTCGGCTCGGCCTTACCCACAACCGGTATCAATGTGTTCGGACAGTTCTCCTGATCACCGTACATGCGGTAGTAAAGCGGAAAAATGGTGGAGGGGATAGTAATGACGTCACAAAGATGGCGGCCGGACCTATTCTTTTTGGCGGTGTATCTCGAAAACCACTTAACCGATTTTAATCATCGAGGTGTCAAATAATAGCTTATATTATGGAGATTATTTCCTTTTCTACAAACATTTACGTGAAACCTATAGGAAAAAAAATAATCACAAAAAACAGTTTTTTTATAAAATTATTATTTTTTATTTTGTAAAAAGCTCCGTAAATATTAGCATTTCGCAAATTTTGTTTAATATAAAACATATTGCTTCATTATCAAGGAATATAATGAGCCTTAAAACATACAGATCGAGTAATAAACAATGAAGCTACACTCATTTATTTGCGCATGGGTAACGATAACTGGCTTTTACCGGTCGAAACTGTGGTGACTGTTACGATACGTATTGAATGGAATTTATAGAGTATCGGTTTTAATTACTGAAATTATAATTAAAATTATAAAAACCAGACACAATAATGTTACCTTACTTCGACGTTTAGTCTCTTTTTTCGTCTTATTCATAGGTAGGTACATATTTCTTTTTACTTAAAAATTTTATACAGGGTGAACTTTTAACCACCAGTCATACTCTGCGCAGCGACTTTATAGGTCATACTGAACAACTTTTACTATTAGTAGTCCCGAAGCCGCTCCGAGGCCAGATTTAATTGACTCAGCTCGGCCTTACCCACAACCGGTATCAGTGTTCGGGCGTTTCTCCTGATCACCGTACATGCGGTAGTAAAGCGGAAAAATGGTGGGAGGGGATAGTAATGACGTCACAAAGATGGCGTCCGGACCTATTCTTTTTGGCGGTGTATCTCGAAAACCACTTAACCGATTGTATTCATCGAGGTGTCAACTAATAGCTTATATTATGGAGATTATTTCCTTTTTACAAACATTTACGTGTAACCAATAGGAAAATAATAATCACAAAAAACATTTTTTTTTATACATTTGGTTGGTAGGTTTGTCTTATGTTTTAAAGCAGTAAAATCTTTCAAGTCGAAACACAGTATAAATATACATTTTGTTGTCTAATCTAAAAGTATGATGTTCATTGTTTAAGACTGATTAGTGATTACTGAATTAAATAACATGCTATTTGTTATTTTTGTTTTATTTTTTAAATCGGGTATTAATTTATTCACTATGTATCACTATACAGGAAAAATGTGTATCATAGTTGGTCTGTAAGTACTTACTACTTGTGTCGAATATAGGTATAAGATGAAATTTTAACCACCAGCCATACTCTGCGCAGTGACTTTACAGGTCATACTGAACAACTTTTATTATGGGACCAATGCCGAATCACGCAAGAAAATTTGGATCTGGAATGACAACCACTGGCTGTGCCCTATCACACAAAGCGAGATGACATTCACAATGCCCATACCTCTCTTTTGGACGTAGTTTAAGGACGTACCCGGGTCCATGACGCATGCTCGCCACACCGCTGCTTAAAATAAGCTGACGCACCGTAAATTGAACTGCGTAAAAATCGCAAAAAATATTACACGGAGATCTTATGGCAGACACCGTACCGGTGACGTAAAAGACGCAACTGTTTTGCGAACAAAAAAGATTCGCGTGAAGCACGTCACTGCGATTCCGTACCGTCACCGTTTTTTAAACAGCGGTGTGGGGAGCATGCGTCAAAAACGGTACGCATACGACGCGTCACTGCGATTCCGTATCGTGACCGTTTTTTAAGCTGCGGTCTGGTCGCACCTTGTATTGTATTGTATTGTATTGTATTCGGGCGATTTTTCCGCAACTCGACGACTTGCGCCTATTTTGCGTGATATGTTGGGGGTGGGCTAGTCCTGCCAGCCCAGCTCCTCGAGGAATCCTATCAAACCTTTGATGTTGAGTAGGACCTCGGGGAGGTCTCTCGGAGAACCGAGATGTTTAGCCCTGTATGGAGTCACTCCTCTGCATTCCAGCACCACGTGAGAGGCTGTTTCTTCTGTCTCCATGCAACCTCGGCACAGGGGACTGTCTGTGACACCTGTTGTGGAAAGATGTTTGTTAAATAGTCCATGACCTGTTATGACACTGGTTACCATACTCAGTCGGACCTTCCCTAGTTGCAGGAGCGCCCTTGTGAGTTTTCCGTTGATGCCAGGCATGGCTTCTTTTGCCTGTCTGCATCCAGTCTGGTTCAGCCAGTGTTCTGTGTGTAGTTTCCCTGTACGTGCCAGCAGCATTGAGCGTACCTTGCTAAATGGTATCGGAAGAATCGGTTCCGGACCAATCGCCCCCGCATTCGATCCTTGCCTGGCAAGCTCGTCCGCAGCATCGTTACCTCGGGATCCACTGTGTCCCTTGATCCATTGTAGGGTGATTTTATTTTTTATTTTATTTATTTAAGGTTCACCAACAATTGTTGACATCGATACATTCAAAACGTACAAGCTAATACATGTAAGGAGTGGTGTCACAATTACTTACAGGTAAACACGGCATGCGAAACAAATATAAGTAAACAACTATAGAAGTACCAAAATTTTAACTTAAATTCTAATTACTTATGTTTAAAAAAATATTTTCGGACAGATTTTATAAATTTATTTAGTGGGTCATAGTGCATATCCGCCTTGTCACAGCAACCATTAGCAATTTTACATAACCTGCATATTGGAGAGTTAGTGCCTGAAACTGATCTTCTAGGCGGGGCGTAAAGAGGGGTGATAGCATTACGGGGGAAACGGGATGGAGCACGAAAGTTCAACAATGTCAGCAGTTGTGGACAATCTATTTTGTGGTTCACTAACTTGTACAAAAAAGTTGCATCTAGGAGCGTCCGTCGATCTTCTAGGGAATCCATCTTGAAATATTGCAGTTTCCTTTGATAGGATATTGATCTTTTAGCCATAACACGTGCCTGAAAAGCTAAGTGACGAGTGAACCTTTTTTGAATACGCTCTAACCGTAATGAGTGGGTAGCATAATGCGGCCTCCAGACAACGCTGCAATATTCCAAAATACTCCTCGTCAGACTATTGTATAGCAATATTTTGGTTGCGCTGCGCCTAAATGATTTAGTGCTTCTCATGACAAAGCCCAAAGTCTTAGATGCCCTCTTGACAATATTTTCTATGTGGGGAATAAACGTTAATTTGTTGTCGAAAAGAACTCCAAGATCGCGAGTGTTCTCAACTTCGATTAGGTTGCAACCGTCTATATGGTAGTCCGACTGTGTTACATTTTGTTTTCGAGTGAATTTCATATGGATGCATTTTTTGATGTTAATGTGCATTAGGTTATGCTTACACCAACTACTCAGTCTTATAATATCGCTTTGAAGTAAGGTGATATCGTCAGTTGTGTTAATAACGCGTGCGAACTTTAGGTCATCTGCATACATAAAAACCGTAGAGTGGTGGAAGCATTCAGTTACGTCATTGATAAATAAGTTGAAAAGTATAGGACCTAAATGCGAGCCTTGAGGTACGCCAGATGTTATATTACGGTAAGACGATTCGTAGCCATTCACCACTACATAGAAAACCCTTTCAGTTAAATAAGACTGTAACCATTGCAACATATTGCCTGATACACCGTATGCTGATAATTTGTACATTAGTATTGAGTGAGAGACTTTATCAAAAGCTTTACTGAAGTCAGTATATATAACGTCTGTTTGTTTACCTGAGTCCACAGCACTTGTTAGTAGCTCGGTAAAGGATACTAAGTTTGTACATGTTGATCTAGAACTCACAAATCCGTGCTGATGGTCAGTCAAATAAGGTTTGAAATGTCTTTGTATGTGAGGGTAGACAAGGGATTCTAAGACCTTAGCATAACACGATAAAATCGATATTGGTCTATAATTTGAAACTATGCTATCGTCGCCTGATTTAGGAATGGGGACAACCTTAGCGATCTTCCAGGCTGTAGGAAAGACTCCAGAAGAAAGTGATTTGTTAAAAATTCGCCATAAGGGCTCAAGCAACTGAGATGCGCAAGAAACAATGAAGATAGGTGGGATACCGTCAGGTCCGGCTCCTTTGCTACAGTCCATACTTTTCAGTTTGATAAGCAGAGCTTCTTTGTCTATGACAACAGATGAAAAGCACTGGCTATTGTTGATAAGGGATTGTGGTAACGGTGAATTATATTCCAAACCGACGTCATTAGAATCAGTGATGTACACCGAGGAAAAGTAGGATGCAAACATGTCGCAGATTTCGGTACTGTCTGTGGTGGCCATTGCCCCGTGAGACATAGATGCCGGATAAGCACTTGACCCACCTCGTTTAGCTTTTAGATGCGACCAAAACAATTTAGGATTTGCAGTAAGCTCATCTTCCACCTTAGATACCTATATAAGCATTGTACCGAGAGGTAGCCAGACACTCGCATCGCTTGCTAAGCAATTTTAACTCTAAGGCATCCATAGGATTTTTGTATTTTTTATAGCGAACTCTTATCTTATTTTTCTCGTTTAACGCTCGTTTTAAGTTCTTATCAAACCATGGGGGAAAACGGCTGTTTTTCGGTTTAGCAAGTGGTATATGTCTTCGAATCAGCTGTTTGACTACCTCCGAGAACGCGCTTAGCATATCGTTTACGTCGGTGAGGCCGGAAAATAAGTCATCCCACAGACAATTACTAAGATCTGCACGTATAAGGTCATATTTGGCTTTGTAAAAGTTTGGCCTGGTGTTAACATTATTGTACGACAATCGAGGTGCGCTTGCAAACGTTATAACAACTTCAAGTGAAGGGTGGAAAGGGTCTATATTGCTCAGAGGACTCACATTTTGAGAAACATTACATGACGCTACTGTAGACATGACTAAATCTAAAATACGACCCATATTATTAGAGATAAAATTGAATTGTTTTAACTTGTTTAGGTGCATAAAATCGATTAAGATATTGCTAAATCCTGGCACTATGTAATTACTGTCATCTTTTTGTATAAGATCCCAGCTAATGTTTCCCAAATTAAAGTCCCCAATAATACATAAATGATGTTCTTTTTCTTCTATGATCGAATTACAGTGATCTACAAAGTATTTTAGTGAACTTCTTTGCAAGGGAGGTGGAAGATAAACTGCACAGAGAGCCATTTGACGTGTACAGTTACTTGAAATATCGATGGTAATCCATAGGTCCTCAAACTAACTTTCCCAATGAGTCATTCGTTTAGAATGTAGTGTTTTCAGAACAGCAACCAACACACCCCCTCCCTCCTTACCCTTGCAAACGCTGGATTCCTCTCTATCCCTTCTGTAGACAACATACCTATCGTCAAATAGCTCACTGCTCAGTACAGAGTTGTTAAGCCATGTCTCCGTTAACACTATAACATCATAATTACAACATCTTAAATTTAGAGAGAATAATTCAGTTTTTGTGCGTAAACCGCGTACATTTTGATAATACATATTTAAATGAAGCTCTTTTAAAATTATACATATAAATACGTGTTTATAAAAGTTAAGGTAACTTAAATTAAATAATTACTAGTTAAGTGATCTTGTTATTATGACATACCTCCATTAGTCGTTCGTGGCATTCGTGTATAAGTTTGGATGTAACTATATGGCTATTTAGAGCCATTAAGACTGCTCTACTGTCGGAGAGTATGCGGATGGAGGATCCTACTACCTTCCTTGCAGTGATGGCAGCCGCCGCGTTTATGATGCCCATGCATTCAGCTTGGAATACCGAGTTATGGGCTCCTAGCGGAGTGGTGATCGACATGTTCAGGTCTTCTGAGAAGGTTCCAGAGCCCGATCCGCTGTCTGTTTTGGACCCATCAGTGAAGATTCTCAGCTCCCGGGGATTGAGTCCTTCATGATTGTCGTCCTCATATAACTGTATTTTGTACCTTTTATCGAAGATAGCTTGTTTGTGAATCCGGTCCGTGCCTGACCTAAGCACTGGAAATTCGTCATACACCTTTTCCAGGCATTTTGTGTGAAGAGCTCCTGTGATGTTAGACCATATCTTGAGGGTTCGCAACCTTACCGCTGAGAGACTGGCCTCTTGCTGTATGTGTAGGTGCAGCGGTGGAAGGTTTAGCATGACCTCCATGGCTGCAGTCGGGGTAGACCTCGTGCAGCCAGTGGTGGCCGCGCATGCGAGCCTTTGAAGTCTTTGTAGTTTGTCTCGTACGTTGCCTAGGTTTGTTCTTGGCCACCAAACCAGAGCACCGTAACAGAGTAAGGGGCGGATTATCGTCTTATAGAGCCAGAGGGTAATTTTTGGGTTGAGTCCCCACCTCTTACCAATCATCCTTCTGCACTGCCAGAAGACAACTCCCGCCTTGTCTATCCGTTTGTTGATGTGGTTGTTCCAATTGAGTTTATTGTCGAGAGTTAGTCCTAAGTACTTAACTTCATCGGACAGCTGTAGCTCAGTTTGGAAAAGTGTTGGTCTGGTAAAGTTGGTCGCACCTTTATATGGGACAGTCAAAATTTTTTTCGCGATTTCGGAATTGGTCCCATAGTAAAAGTTGTTAAGTATGACCTATAAAGTCGCTGCGCAGAGTATGACTGGTGGTTAAAAGTTCACCCTGTATAAATTTTTTAAGTAAAAAGAAATATGTACCTACTTATGATTAAGACGAAAAAAGAGACTAAACGTCGAAGTAAGGTAACATTATTGTTTCTGGTTTTTATAATTTTAATTATAATTTCAGTAATTAAAACCGATACTCTATAAATTCCATTCAATACGTATCGTAACAGTCACCACAGTTTCGACCGGTAAAAGCCAGTTATCGTTACCCATGCGCAAATAAATGAGTGTAGCTTCATTGTTTATTACTCGATCTGTATGTTTTAAGGCTCATTATATTCCTTGATAATGAAGCAATATGTTTTATATTAAACAAAATTTGCGAAATGCTAATATTTACGGAGATTTTTACAAAATAAAAAATAATAATTTTATAAAAAAACTGTTTTTTGTGATTATTTTTTTTCCTATAGGTTTCACGTAAATGTTTGTAGAAAAGGAAATAATTTCCATAATATAAGCTATTATTTGACACCTCGATGATTAAAATCGGTTAAGTGGTTTTCGAGATACACCGCCAAAAAGAATAGGTCCGGCCGCCATCTTTGTGACGTCATTACTATCCCCTCCACCATTTTTCCGCTTTACTACCGCATGTACGGTGATCAGGAGAACTGTCCGAACACATTGATACCGGTTGTGGGTAAGGCCGAGCTGAGTCAATTAAATCTGGCCTCTGAGCGGCTTGGCGACCGTACTAATTATAGAAGTGTTGACATTCACTACAAGCGAAATGTGTATGCAGTCGTCGGCGACCCGTTAATGGTGAGGAAATAAGGTTTTAGATTGGATTTGAAACCACCAGATCACTAGGAATGTTTCCAAAATATCACAGAAAGAAAAAAGCGTTACGTTTTATGTGGAAAATTTTACAAACTATCATAATTTATTTATGTGCGGCGACCCAATAAACATCATAATGAGAAGCTTTGCCTAGCCTAATCCCATTTCATTTGGAGTTGGCTCTCCTCGTCCTTGTTCGCCAGACATATCGGTTCTGGGTGGTCGAGTCATTTACTTGGGTTTTCTTCAGTTCACTGTTGATGACTGATATCCAAGTTGGGGGGTAGTGTGCCTTGTCAGGTGTTCAGGACTTGTCAGGTCACGTGGTTTTCAAGCCTTCTCATTACATGTCAATCATATTGGACTAATCTTAAAACTTCCAAGAATATTAATACTCGGTCCGGACCCCGTCGAGCAGGGTGAATCCAGCCTATCTAAGCATCCGCATTTTAGTCGTATGTATCTCTGTATCAACCTTTTTCATGGGTCAGCATTTGGCACGATAAATTAGGACAGGGTGGACTCCAGTTTTATTTACCTTTCTACTGTTGTAAAGCCCACCCGAGTGTACTCGCTACTTCATTCAACCGGTGTTGATGCGGTAGGCCCCATTTGCGTTGATCGTATCGTGGTTGGTGATAACAGAGCTTAAATATTTGAATCTATCAACCACCTGTAGCTGATTATTCTGTATTTTTACAGTATGATGCTGGTTGGTAACTGAGTAACAACACCGCATATACTCCATCTTTTATCGGCTGATCTTTAATCCAGCAGTCTGGGTCTTCAGGGCTACCTCTGATGAGAGCAATATCGTCAGCGTAAAGTAAGTCCCAAGGCAGCTCCTTTTGTATACTTCTGTGGACTCCGAGCTGACCCTTGGTGTACATGTACACCTATCTTTTTGTATGAATTCTTCACTTATTCCTGCTGGGTTCTTTACCTTAGTACAGTCAGTCGTTTTGATACATGCTAGCGATGATGTTGACATAATATTCCGGTACGTATTGTGAACACAAAGACTTCCAAACTATCGAGGTACTCGATCGAATGCCTTTTCAAAGTCTATAAAGGCCAAGTGCATGTATTTCTTTGCGCTTTTCCAAAAAAATCTTAAACTATGCAGCGCGTCTGTAGTTGATTTCCCTGTTACGAACTCACACTAATTTTAGGACAGATGTATTCATTGCTTTATTGATGCCTCTGTCCCCATATTTTGTGCGTGTGTGACATGATTTTAATGGCGCGGTAGTCACACAGTCTGATGTCCCCTTTATTTTGAAAAATGGGATCAAATAACTCTTCCTCGTTAGGTACTTAGTCTATCACACAGAGTTGTATTAAAAGTAGTGTTAGAAATGTTATACATTTTTCTCCTACCGTTTCCACAGTTCTGCAGAGATTTCATCAGGCCTAGTTGCTTTGTAATTGGTCATCCATCTGACTGCTGTTTTACTGCTCCTGGGCTGATTTCACATATTGACCCTCATCTGCGTCTGGGGGAAATAGATACGTTTCATTAATTAGTTGATAGTAATATTCGTGCCATCTCGCGTTGGTATTTGATATTGTCATTACAGGTCAAACGGTTGGTCTTTCAAGTTTTTGATGTAGCCATGCTATTTGTATGCCTTTGCCTTGCATTTTAATCAGTTCTCGCTGAGATGTCAATAAGCTCTGAATAAAAAAAATATAGTAATCAATATACACGTAGAAATTAACAATTCTTAATTAATTTTATCATACTTTTCAGCTTTGACAAGTCAAAAGGACACTTAGGAGGTATACCTAAGATATAAAAATTTCCGAAACTGATATTTAGTAACATTTTTTTCACCTATTATTAAATTTAAGGAAAGTGGTTAAAAGGTATACATTACCACATATTACATGTATAATAAATATACACATGTAAAATAAATTGGAGCCAAAAGCAAACACACAGACGTCGGTTAGTTTTATTGACGTTAATATTCTTTTCTCCAATATACTCGGAAATGTTCACCTTATTGTAGCAAAAATAGTACGGGAAGTTCTTCGTTATGGTCAAACACAAATTAAAAAAATTCAGACCATTATTGTCGTGTTTTAGCGGACGGGAAAGTTATTATTGTATTGTTGTTTACTTTTTAAAAACATGTATCCACGAAGAAAAACGCACACAGCCAATTAATATAGCTTCGGGCCGCGTCTACATGACCCGGTCAGCATCATTTCAAGCTATAGGATAGAGTCGTGTAAGACCAAAGTGTAACGTATGATCGTGTGAATACTGCTTAATAAAATCAAAGACTAATATATAACTTTTATATTTTTTGAAGGATCTCATGCGTGCAAATACAGCTTATATTGCACAATTATATTGAATGGTACTGAATGGCAGAATAGTTGTGCCTTTAACTTTTAAAAAATAATTAAAGAGGGAAATTGATTTTGATGTGAAGGTTCGAGTTGAGTGATGGTTCATGTTTAAATTATGATTATTTTAGCTGATTTGCTCGCATGTCTGGAGAAAAGCACTATATAGGCCTCGGCAGGAACAGCAATTCGTGGATTCGTGTTCTTTGTCGAAACTCGTCCACGAATTGCCATTTCCCGGCCTCTGCAATAATGTACTATTATTATACATAGTAGGTATGTAGAAATCCCCTAAGGATAGTTGTCTCTTTTTAAATAACGACCACAAAGTGAATTTCGAAATAGGTCCATGTCGGATGAAAGTGAAACTACCTATCAATAAATTATTTTTGCCCGGCTTTTGCATCACAGCTTTCGCCACATTTTCGTGGTTAATTTTTGTGCATCCATTTTGATATTGGCCTATCTAATATAACCTAAAAATTACTATGAAATAGTACATTACAGTACATATGGTGCTACTTTATAGCACTAGTGCGAAAATTAGTATATTACGTTACTGTGTCGAACATTTAAAGGGCCATATGTACTGTAAAACGTTGTACGATACATGTGCGAATAGGCAATTCGCAACTCGTGTCGATTTAAAACACTCCCTTCGGTCGTGTTTTAATTTATCGCCACTCGTTTCGAATTTCCTATTTTTCGCACTTGTATCGTAATGTACTATTATGTACTATTCGCACTAGTGCGGTAAAGTAGCACCATATGTACTGTAAATAAAGTTAGTATTAGCTTTTCGATGGTGGCCTATCGCCCAAATTTTATTTGCTGTTAAAGGCTTTAGGTACTTATATCTTACTGTGTGACGGCCTGACAATCTACGTGTTTATATTAGGTACAGATTAGGATTACATACTGAGGTACGTATGTTAAGTAGGTCAAGTTAGATTGATAATCATACTAACTAAACAGGGTAATAAACTCGAAAAATGTTTCAGAATGTTGTATCATGAGGCCTCGTTAACGCGTGTAAAAAAGAATCATGTTCTCTCGATTGGAAATTTATCAAATGATAGCCTAAGGAAGAAAATAAGTCAGCTACCTGTACAGTTGGTTGATTGTAGTTGACAGGTGCTGATAGCAGGCGCCTGCAGTTTATAGTCGCATTTCGCAGGGAATAAGTTTTAAAGTAGCCTATACTAGTCTTTTATCTTTTGACCGTTTAGTACCCAGCTAACTAGAACAGTTAAAGGAATTCACCTGCATTGCAATACCAAGGCAGCCGACTACTGCAAGTTAATCAGAAGGCGCTAATTTCTTTCAAACTCCCTATTATGCGGCTATCGGGGTTTGCTGGTTTATTTTCTATTAGTAATAAAGGCTAAGGATATGTAATTTCCAATGTGTAACAATGCTCGCATAACCAATGTACTCGTAAGTGTAATTTCTGTACCTATACATAATTTTTAAAATGTTGAAGTAATTTTTATACCGGCCTTTGAGACTAGTTACCCGGGAACCGGGGCTCACAATCCAGGTATGTAATTAACCGCGTTAAACCATAGACAGATGATTTTGTATGGACGAGGTATATATTTTTTTGTCATTTATTATTATATTTCGGAATGATAGTTGTAACACTGATTATGTATGTGCCATACCTACTACTTTGAGACTGCACATTATTATTTGGCTAACCGGCTTAGTTTTCATACCTACTCAGACATCTGAGTAGGTATGAAAACTACTAAAATCCTTTTGCAATTTTAGATGAATTGAATGAATTATTTTGATACAATTTAGTTTTGAGTGAAAATAGCGGGCGTTGTTTTTACTCTGGCTAAGATATTTAGTCTCATCCAGGTTTTTTTTATATATTATTAAGAAAATTTAATTTAATTTATATAAGACAACAAATATCAAATAGCGAAATTAAAATTATATATAGGGTTGAACATCCAAACTCAGTGGTCTTGGATTACCTAAACTTATGGATTACCTACGGCCAGAAAAAATGAACAAAAACATTGTAACAGTACAAAAAACTAAAATATTTAAAATTGACTTAAAACAAAAAAAAAGTGATATTAGTACCTATTACCTTATTTTAGTACCTAAAACTAAAAAAAAAACTCTTAAGTGAGCTTACCTACTTGTACATGTATACCAGATAAATCACCCGGGTCACTTCTGGATGAGATTGGCTCGGGACCGGGATAAGTGGCGTACTAGAAGAGAGGCCTATGCTCAGCAGTGGGCGATAAAAGGCTGATGATGATGATGATGATGATGACCAGATAAATCATGTTTTGTACTCTTACGATATTAAAGAAGTTTCGAAATTCATAAACACTAGTTTATACAAGTATAATCATTGCCTTTACTTTTTCGAAGATATCGAAGCTATATTTCGTCGCCGTAGAACGAAAAGTCACCAAATCGTTCATTAGTCATTTTGAGTTATGAGGGTTTAAAAAAATAATAATTAATTTTTATTTTACTGAAATTACCTTAAGATGAAATTGTGGTTTTATATGTGTTTATTCATTGGAAACTGCTATTCTTTGAGCTCAAAATGGACTTATATTATTCACACTAACGATTTAGGAGCTATAGGCGATAATTAATTTTTGCCCTTAAATATTACACCTTAATTATAACTTAGTGATTTTTTGAACGAAGTTAATGATTATTTGCCCACATTTTAGTGCGTCTATATTTGACTAAGTGAAGTTAGTTGAATTATGACTGCTATGATAAAGTGAAAATACGTGTTAATTAAAAACTACTAACTATAATATTTTTTTGGATACTGCTTAATATTTAATAATAAATAAATAATTTCTTTATTCAGACAAAGTGGTCCACATTTGTTAATTTGAGTATCTTATAAGCTATAGTTATTTACTACTTGTACAAAGAAAAACACTAAAAATAAACATAAAACGGCTACAAAATTTTAATTTTAATAATAAACAAACCCAGAATGGGGGTTTATTAATGCGGACATCCAATGTCTTTGCAAAAGACTGTCTGGCCTATTCGCTAACATACTTAGTATGCTGTTGGGACTACCCTGGATTCTGCTTCTTATGGACATGATTCTTTTGTGCATTATGGCGTGGAAATCCTCTACGTGGGCGTCGGCAAACATGCCAGATGCGCTGCAGAATCTAGGAAGTCCCATCAGGACCCTAAACATGTTATTATAGAGGACTCGTAGCACTCAGCGTGCTCTCTGAGTATAACTAACCCACAGGCCGCTGGTGTAAAACGATTGACTAAAGGATTTAAACAAAGTTTTCTTAACTTCCCCTGTACAATGCGCGAACCTGCGAGCCAGCATATTCCCCCGAACAGCCAACGCCCTACGTTCCCTATCAATATCACTATCGTCCTTTAGGTCACTAGTGATAATGTGACCTAGATATTTGAATCGATCGACTCTCTCCAGCTCCTTTTCATACTGGTCAAAGATAAGGATATAGTACTGGTCGTGATAATTTGCCTGCCGAACTAATTCGACTTGGTTGTGTGTCTCGCTCCCTGTACGCTCTCCTTCAGCGTTGTTGGACCGAGGGCACGGTGCCACAGGACATGAGGGATGCAGACATCGTCACTCTATACAAAGGAAAAGGAGATCGCGGGGACTGCAATAATTATAGAGGCATATCCCTACTGAGTATTGCTGGTAAAGCTTTTGCAAAGGTGGTTTTAAAAAAGCTTGAAGCCTTAGCGATGCGTATTTACCCTGAAACTCAGTGCGGATTTCGCGGTGGACGGTCGACAAGCGACATGATATTCACTCTTCGTCAGCTTCAGGAGAAGTGCCGCGAACATCGTGTCCCATTTTACATGGCCTTTGTAAATTTGAACAAGGCATTCGACACAGTGAGTCGAAATGGTCTTTACGAAGTGTTGTGTAAGGTCGGATGTCCGCCTACTCTACTTTCCATAGTGAAATATTTTCACGAAAACATGCGTGCTTCGGTAGTGTTCGATGGTGAAACGTCGGAAACCTTCAGCGTCAACCGCGGTGTAAGGCAGGACTGTGTGCTGGCACCAACTCTCTTTGATATATTTCATTCAGGGATTTTCATTTGACATTCAGGGATTGCGACGTCGGAGTGCATCTGCATACCAGAAAGGATGGCCGACTTTTCAATATCAACTGTTTAAAGTCAACTACAAGACGTGATGATCTATTTGCCAGAGAACTTTTGTATGCAGATGAATGACGCTGCACTTGTTGCCGACTCAGAGGGGGATCTTCAGATGCTAATTGATAAGTTTAGCCAGGCTTGCCAGCTATTTCCATGAGTGTCAATGCCAAGAAAACAGTGTTTATGGTGCAGGGCACAGATAGGAAGCCTAGCTTTCTGCTTAATGGTTCTGCTTTGCAAGTGGTTGATCATTTTTGCTACCTCGGTTCCACAACAACATCTAAGCTTTCTAGCGGCAAGGAAATAGCTTCTCGAATAGGCAAAGCCTCGTGTACATTTGGACGTCTTCACACTCGCGTTTGGAGAAATGATAAGCTCACCATAGCCACCAAAGTCCTCGTATACCAGTCGTGCGTACTCAGTACCCTTTTATACGCTTCGGAAACGTGGACTACTTACTCTAAACAAAAGCGCCAGTTAAACGCTTTTCATATGCGTTGCCTGAGACTAATATTGGGAGTGACCTGGAAGGATAAGATGACAAATGAAGCAGTTCTTGCAAAGTCAGGCATCACCAGCATTACGGCGATGCTCAAACAGAAGAGACTGCGTTGGCTCGGTCATGTACACCGTATGCATCCAGAAAAGGTGCCATGCCAAGTGCTAATGGGTCAGATAGCAAATAATGCGAAAAGACCTAGTGGGGCGCCCGATGTTAAGATTTAGAGACTCCTACAAGCGTGACATGGAATGCTTTGGCATCGATACCGGCGACTGGGAAGAACGTGCTGCATTAAGACCCGAGTGGCGTAGAGACCTATGCGTGGGAGTGAAGAAGCACGACGACGTGTGGCTGGAAAACTTGAGGCATAAAAGGAACAGGCGTCGCGCTCGTGGAGTGGTCTCATATCTAGAGGCACAACATACACATACATGCGACTTATGCGGCAAGAAGTGCCGTGCAGAAAATAGTAACTACACGTATGACTGTCGGCTCGTACGCCAGAGCGCAGCGAGCGGTCGGTATCGGTTGCGGGGGCCTGCGGCACTGGGCGAAAAGTCACTAACTTGCGAGCGAATTTTAATCAAATCACGTCGGCGTACAGTACAGTCTTTATTGTAAAATTAATTAAATTTGATTAGTTATTGTATTGTATATTTGTTTGTAGGGTAAAACTCATTAAAACTGTTTAATTAATTATCACTTTGGTTAAATGATGTACATTGCCTTACAACTATGAACAAAAAAAATAACTAAATAGAGTTAGTAAATTTTCGCTTTCACACTTTTGACATAACCGGTATTTAAAAAGTAACTAAGTAAATTAAGTGACTTTTTGAATGAGGTTCTTCGTGGTTAAATAGTTTAGTAATACTTAGGGAAAAAATAACTAAATTGACTTAGGTACGCTCATAAATAAGTTACAAGAAGTTTAAAAATGTATAACGGAATTAGGTATTTTTCGACTATAATATTGAATCCGAAGTGAGTTTTTAGTTACTTCTTTAAATTTGTAAAATTGGAACTATGATCGCTATTGCTACCGCAGTAAGACTGAAATTTGGAGAAAAAAAATGCGATTTTGATGACATATATAAGTCAATTTTGGCCATTTTGTGATTTGGTGACTTTTCGCTCTACGGCGACGATTTAATCTTTCAGTTAAGAAGAGGGTAGAAAAAATCCCTATATAAGATTTGTACATGCCAAATTTTATCGAACTCAATTTTTAGTAAGTATATTAATAAAGGGAACAGATACAAACAGATATTTGTTACTAACATAATTTAATCCATAGACGTTTTACCATTTCTTTTAATACAAATAACACCAAGTCCATATATAAGAGGTGTTTTCATTGCTCGCTCAATTTATTGCGGGTAAATTATCTTTGTTGACCCACGAGCTTCTGGCTCAAACCAAACGGTACAGAAAGTCCACTTCATACCATTCGTGATATCGAAAAGCGTCTCGATTCCGATATGTAATGCGCTCATACTTTAACAGGTAGGTTATTTCCGACAAACTTTATATAGTTTTAAGCCGTCTGCATTGTATATCACTGAAGGTAAGTTTGCTATCAGGTTTATTGGGTTGAGCATTAATAAACGTATAAGTGCGAAAAGCGACTTGAAATAATCACTGTTTGATCAATTATGTTGGTGAATGGTCAAAATAAATAAACAATACTTAAAGTCTAGGTACTTTAAGTATTGTTTATTTATTTTGAGGAGTTCAGCTCAAGGGTTCTTTCACAAGTGAATACAACATTTACCATGTATTTATCTATATAAGGGTGTATATATGGTTGCTTATTACCCATAGTACAAGCTATCAGCCCGATTCGGAGAATGAGATACGATAACGATAAGTTCTGGTTTAGATAAGTTCTCATTTAGATATCGTTTGTATGTCGTATAATTGACAGAAGCAGCTCGATTCGGGCAACCAATGTCACTTTGACGTTAGATATATCGTAGATAGATCTTATTGGGATCACATCGGAATCGAAATAAACGTCAATTTTGACATGTCGTTTAGTTATCGACCTTTTAAAGATCTTAAGCGTGTCTTAGTCATTCTTCGAATCGGGCCGTTTGCTTAGTTAGGGTCTATTAAAAAAATCATCATATAGTGACATGAAAAATGCATATAAATACAACAGCCTATACGGGAGTAAACATTAAATTATAAAAATGTCTCATGACATTATAAAGATCTAAGTTTAAAGTGCTCCTTGCATCTAATTGACTTGTAAATATCCTAGGCGTCAGATGTTGAACTAGTTACTTCACTTTATCAAAGACTTAACGTGTAAAACAGGTTTTACATGAATAAATTTAGTTACGTAGTTGCTTGTTTTAATTTTTGATTATAAACTGTGGTAAGTTGTTATAGTTCACCACTTTCTCCAGGAATTGTATTGAGTGTACTGTCTGTACTGTTAATTTGTCACCAGTCAAAGCGCTTAATTTTTCCACTCATTGTAAACTATCGTTCCTCGTGCGGTCGCAGTTATATTCGTATCGTATGTTTGTGCATTACGCTTTATTAATCCAGTAATTAAAATGTGTTCCTGTAAATGCTGCGGAAGTGAAAAATTACGCTGGTCACGAAAGATAATGGATATTACGTTAAATCGTTTCACCTCTTTGAAACGTGCCTGAAAATATAAGTTGCTTTATTTTTGTTTGTACATGGGATCTTCAAATTGTGAATACCTACTGTATTTAATATGCGATAATATTTTTTTTATAATATTATGATTATATAGTACATTCAGTGGACCTCTTTGGACAAAGTAGCAACAGTACCTATGTATATATAATAGACCTCTTTAGAAAAATTAGCAACAGTACTTATAAAACACTTAATTTGAAAGTAAATAGACCTTTTTTAATCCAGTTTTAGGCGTTTATTACTATATTCTCACTAATGTATTGAAAATGGATTAAAAAAAAAGAAAACTTAATTTATAATACCTAATATTAAATTTATACCTTTTTCTACTCCAGCACTTCAATTTTTCAAATGCCTGACAGCGATATTTAAATCAAGTTCATTAATTTATTTGAGTGGTGGCGCTGAGTCTATTTGTCTATAGGATCATAAGACAACTGCTTAGCTTAATTAAAAAACTATTTTTTAAGAAATTAAATAAAGGGTTTTTGAATCAAAAATCAAGTGACTAAAAGTGTAACAAATTGATTTAAATAAATATTCCTAGCCAAGCCGTTTGGAGTTTTCCATATAATCTGGTGCCCAGTAGTTTGAGTTTCATATCTTTGTGTAAGTATAAATATTCCAAATGTAAACCTACACATAAACATACGTCGAGTCTGCATAACTGGTGGGTAAATCCACGGTAACTGAAATTACATTTAGTGCGGCAAGTTGTCAAACAAAAGTTATTTGTGGTGTAATGAATACTTAAATATTATATTTTGTTTGTGCACTTGGTTCTACATTTGAATCTAATTAAAACGAAAGTGGACGACTGTCCCGAAACCGCCTTTCCATACAAACGTAGTCCCCGTTTTCCTCTCTGAATATTAACATTATTCAACACATTTTGACACAATTTGATGTGAATCACCCACACCAATTGATTTAATTTTGATTTTTAGTTCTCATAAAAGCATTAAAACATTAGTATGGAAAATATTTTTCGCTCCTAACTCTTATAATAATCCAAAAACCGAAAAGAAAAACGAAGGGCAAAGCAATGGTTAATAATATTAATACCGGTGGTGTAGTGCGTCGCATGCGATGGTCTCAATCCATGAATGAGAACGTCATGCGCGCCTACTATGGGGCTACAGAGGGAGGAACTAACCTATGCGCGTATCGTGTCCGGATTCTGCCTCTGTTTCAGGCTCTTGAACCGACCATCGAAGTTACTGCGCAACGATTATCGGATCAGGTGCGAGTCATCCAGCGGCGAAAGCGGTTGGATGACTCTACACTTGATCGGCTCCGCCTGGAGGCTCTTTCTGCTCGCTCAACCTCCGCCACGTCGCCAGATCCGGTGCCGGCACCCGACCAGGCACCGGGGGCGCCGCGGGTGGATCTCAGTGCCGACGAGGAGGGGCAGTTCGCGCAGAGAGTGAGTAGTACTGCCAATGAGCAACTGAGGAGGACTCTGGAAGAGGTGATTACGCAGTATCGGTCACACCCAACACTAGGCCACGATTACCACGTTTGCCTATGAATAGACGCAATCTAGCGCTAATGGGAGCCCTAAACGCTTTACTAGAGCCATATCTGCGGACTAGTAAAGATTTAGATGTAACGCACGCGATCATGTATTGCGGAGCCATCGCGGCGTGCCGTGTTGCACAAGTCAAGTTTCCGGACGCTGAACGTGCACCTAGGACCGCCGGAGGTGCCCCCGCATGGCAAATACGGATCGAGCGACGTATCAACTCGTTTAGGACTCTCATTGCAAAGCTGATCTGCTTCAGGGGGAGGGGGGGCAACCACCGCCCCCGAGTAATGCGCTTTGTGAATCAGGCGTTCGCGGGGACGGGTATTGAGCCCCGCGACTATATTGCCAATCTCACGGAGCGCATCGACTTTCTTATTAAGAAATTCTTAAGCAGAAAGTGTATGCATGGGCAAACCGTATTCGCCGCTACAGAAAGCGTGTGGATCGATTCCAGCAGAATCGTCTTTTTCAGAGTGATCAAAGGAAGGTATACCGAAAGTGGGAGGAAGCCAACCTTCGTGCGTCCGACGCGCGGTCGCCGGATGCTACTGCCATGACTGATTTCTGGCGTAGCATCTGGTCAGTGCCTGTCGAACACACCGAGGGTGGTTGGATGAGTGTTGTCGAGCGTGAGTGCGAGTCCATCGAACCTATGGGGGCAATCACCATCAGCTCCGATGACGTAAGTTGTGCCATCCGCACGGCCCAGAACTGGAAAACCCCTGGGCCGGATGGATTGCACAACTTCTGGCTAAAATGGTTCCGATGCTCGCACTCACGCTTGGCAGCACAATTTCAACAAGCCCTCGAGCTTGGTTCTCTCCCACCTTCCTGAACAACTAGTGTCACCTTCCTGCTCTATAAGTCCGGTAGTACCACGGAAGCAAAGAACTACAGACCCATCACGTACTTGCCTACACTCTACAAGCTCCTTACATCCATTTTGAGATCAAAAATAAACGCGCACATTGTCGCTAACAACATTTTGGCCTCCGCTCAAAATGGATGTAGGGTTGGGTCCCGTGGTACTAAAGAGCTCCTCCTCAAAGACATGACCATTTGCCAACAAATCCGGCGGAATAAGGGGGCCCTCTCTGCCGCTTGGATTGACTACAAGAAGGCCTATGATTCGGTGCCTCACTCATGGCTGGGGAGGGTCTTAGAGCTGTATAAAGTTGATACAGCTTTAAGAGCCTTCTTAAGCGCGTGTATGAGGCAGTGGACCACAGTCCTTCGTCAACCAGGAGGTGGGGATGACCGCCCTGGCCCGCAGGATTTTATAAGGATTGAGCGAGGAATATTCCAGGGTGATAGTCTGAGTCCCCAGTGGTTCTGCCTAGTTCTGAATCCCCTCAGCACCCTGCTGAAGGATTCGGGATTAGGTTGCCGGCTTCGGAGAGAGGGTGAAGTCATTTCTCACCTTCTGTACATGGATGACCTCAAATTATTTGCACCAAATAGCCAAGACTTGTTGGAGCTACTGAAAACCACCGAAGATTTCAGTAGTGCCATCAACATGGAGTTTGGTGTCGATAAATGTGCGGTTATGCATGTACATCGGGGGAAGGTTGTAAATTCAACAAATTTACAACTTTCTGAGACAATGTCTTTCAGATCTATCTCTGAATCAGAAACCTACAAATACCTTGGTATGACACAGTCGTTGGGTATTGAGGACGAGGGTATTAGACAGTCGGTGAAGGAGCGCTTTTTCAGTCGGCTCACAAAAGTCCTTAACAGTCTTAACGTATAGTACGTCGGTTCCTCTCTCTGCGGCCCTGACCACCGGCAGCTTGGGCCCTGCCCCGCTGCTGGCGGCACCCTAGGTTAGGTTTTTTATAATGTGTTTATATGTATTTTGTATTGTTTTGTAAGTGTTTTTATATTTTACTTTTATATTCATATTATAAAAAAACCTAATCTAAGATATGCAATGAATAAAGAGATTAATATACACTTAATTGTGTAAAAATATTTTCCATAATGTTAATATCCAGGTTGGAAAATGGGGACTAAGTTTATATACATATATGTATTATAAGACATTATTACAGAAATCGACGAAGTCCCACAGTAAGCTCAATAAGGCTTGTGTTGTGGGTTTTAAATACTTAAATACATAGAAAACTCGGGAACGAATGTCATTGCATGCAATGCTCATTACATGAATAAATGCCCTTACCAGAATTTGAACCCGGGTCCATCAACTCGCGTAGGCAGGGTCACTAGTCACTACTAGTTTGTATGGAGAAGCGGCCGTCCCTTTTCCTCTGAAGTTAAATTAAAAATTACTTGAAACATAACCATTATCTGGACTCGGTACACTCGTATAGTGTGCTGGTAACTTACGTTACATGAATGAGACACGAGTTTTTTATTTTCATTTATTTTTGTAATTAAAATCGTGTCAGTAAAGAGTTAACGACGTAATAATGTAGCAACATGGACCCCTAATAAGTAAATATAATTCCATAAAAAAACATCCAAAATATTTGTAACTTAATTACGTTACGCTAAAATCGTAACTGACGTTACATCCGAACCAAATATAACATTTGCATATTTAATGATCGAAATGTGATGCAAACGTAAATCCCAAACTGGAAAATGATAGGATTCGTTGTTTTCGTTATATAAGGGAAAGTTGTTTCCAAAAAAGATATTCGCGGAATAATGACGCCCGAGGCAAAATGTCAACGAAGATATTGGTAAGCAACACTAAATTAAGCCGATTTTTTTATACTACGTCGGTGGCAGACAAGCAGATGGCCCGCCTAATGGTAAGCAGTCTTCGTAGCTTATGGGCGCCTGCAACTCCATGCGCACACTCCACACCCTCGTGGACTTTGAGCTCTGGCAACCTTAGATATCATTTCGATTCGAATTGGCCTCCTAAGTACAACGCGTATAACAAGTAACAAATGCCTGCTTAGAAGACTAAAACACGTTACGACAACGTAGAAAAGTTTAAAAGTAGACCATACACTAAGTAGGGTACGTATAGTTTAGAAGTGGGTACGATAAGTAGGGTACATTTGGCAAATGCGGACGCTAGTCCCGAGGCGCGCTCGCGGCGAGTCGTCTCCATTGGAGCACTTAATGTGCTGTGCATTTTTAATTCACGTCAAGAGGCCCGGAGCGATCGCTGCAGCTAAGTGCGGTGCTGCACCGTCAGGTCATTGGTTGACTGACTGTAGAATGATTTTAATAGAATCTTTGAGTATACAAATATTCATAATTTTGCACAGCACTAGTTAAAACTTAAAGTGTAATGAATTTCGGAAACAATATTTATTAGTACATTGTGTAGTGTATTAAGGGCGGTAAACAAGAATTAACATGAGCTTCTAATTCTTATACCGCCCGTGGCACACACAATGTTTTTCATTACACTTGTGAGTAAAAAACTAAATTTTAAGCGAAATAATTCTTAAATACAGTGACACCGATCACACAGATTGAAAATTGTGTAAAATATACAATGTTCAATCGTATTTTAAACGGCTATTAAATTACCGACATTAGATCATTTTAAACAAACAAAAATATTAAATTAGAAACGTCAGTATTTTTTGTTCTTCTATTCATTGAGACAGTTCTTTATTTTATCTTTGTAAGGCATAATTCATCCACGTCATTCAGTAAAATTTAAATATGTACTGTAGTTATCCCATTGACAATACATTTTAAACAATTGAACAAAAACTATTGAATGCATCGCTTGATATTATAAATTCGAATTTATAAATAATGGCAGGCAATCAAGGCCGAATCGGTCAATTTTATTTAGCTGTTTTTAATAGCTCAGTTTTTATTTTACTCGTTTTTGTGACGTTTTTAGTATCAGATTGTGGCAGTATTTATTTATCCGAATAACTATAGGAAACGACCCTTTGCCTTATTATCAATTGTCATGACATCCCACAAAACCCCAGAGCGGATCACATTTTGTTTGAATCACGATAAGGTTGAATAGCAAAAAAAAAATGCGTAGTTAAGTGTAG
Organism: Cydia pomonella; assembly: GCF_033807575.1. Lineage (NCBI taxonomy): Eukaryota > Metazoa > Arthropoda > Insecta > Lepidoptera > Tortricidae > Cydia > Cydia pomonella. Next base: position 12,229,231 of record NC_084715.1, read on the forward strand.
TTAAGGGCTTGCAATTAATCTTAAGATAAATGTTTCCATTGTGTTACGAAAAGTAACCATGTAAATTGTATTGTATTCATTGTACTTAATTCATAGACACATGATTTTATAGCATACGCTAACACTACAACTACAACAACTTCCTCGTAAGTAGAAACTACTTAATTGTCGTAACACGTACTATGGAGTCAATTAACTTAAGACTAATTACATCCCCTTAACTATGTACATGTGATAATAAATTTTTAAACTGTTTATTATAATAAAAAATATATTTTTTTAAATTAGATTACATAGCATAATCTACATTCTATAGATTGTTAACTAAAAAATATGAAGTTTTATTTCTAATTACATTATTATTATTACTTATCATGTTTCTTTTCAATTTACCCAAATAAGCGGCTTTAACTCAGTTGTATAAACAACATCACATTTCCTACCGACACGCAATAATATTTAATGAAAATATTAATTGACAGTATGGACACAATCTATCCATTTCCAAAATGTTGTTGCCATTAGTTAGAGAATCGTTTAAAATAAACCGCGGTAATAAACGAATTGGGATTATAAGCAAATATAATTATAGAATATACTCGTTCTCTGATGTACCTATAGTACGAATTTGGCACAATAATGATAATAGAGTATGACCGATGGCGTCCGGCGCAGTTTGATTGATCGCGCTAGTGATGCATCATTTTAATCGCTTTATAACCATGCACAAAGTGCATGTTTTATTTATATTAGAATTTTCACAATATTTCATACGTGTTTTCTCTAACGATGTTTTGGAGATATACATGCACTACTGGATCAATAAATGCGCTTTACTTATTTTAGTAATATACATAAAACAACGTTTATTTATCAGAAACATAGTTCTTGTGTTAAAATCTCTTCGTTTCTCTTCTGTTTTGCCGCAAGGTTAAACTCAACTTTTTCCTACATGTCAAAAAAAATGTTTATTATGCAAATTTTAGTAGATATCATGAATTTTGATATGACATTAATATGAGGCTATTTCACGATCATGGTGTGAAAATAAACACATATGCATGTGTGCAAAGCGTAGGATTCCTATACAGTGTTTTAAAATTGGTCAGTGACATTACCGGTGCTGAAATTTTATTTGACCATGGCATGGTATATTTTTGTCATCATTTGTAGAGGCGCTATCTTAAAACCAAATAAATCTGGTCAGACTTAATAGTCTTGTCATTTTTTGCTTAACGCGTAGCGTTGCTTTCTTTTACAAAAAGAAACTCTTATAATAAAATGAGTTTAGTCTTTAATTATTCTTACGTTTGTTCTAAATCCTTATATATCAAATGTGAGAATTTATACTTTTGCATGTTTGGGAAAAGATAATACGCTCTCTCGTTAGTTCTAATGGGAATATTTCTGAATTTATTAACTTCAACGCGGACGAAGTTAACTATATACAACGACATTGTACCTACGAGTCCACGACGAGATTGCAATTGTAATATGTTTCTGACCAGTTAGTTTCAAAGTTCTATCCAATTTCCACTGAGTTAAAACACAAGTTACGTGAAAGCCACCCAATCTTCGATTCGATTTTCGCCACTCCACCGCATGGAGGAGACTTGACTGGGCGACTTCAGGCAAATTTCATTTCTCTTGCGACTAGGTAGGTACTGTAAGTTCATATTTTACTTTAAGATTTGATTGGTATTGGCACCTATTCGTGTTAAAATTACAACCAACTAGAGCTACCTAGTAGCATCTCAGTTCAACATTTCAAATAAATTGTTATTCAAAGTAATTGCTACTATTACTAGAAATTCAAATTTTAAGTAAAGACATTTCTGTTTTCTATTTATTTGTGTTCTTGGAAATGTACCAATAGTAATCCTTCTTACTGAGAGACCTAAATCTTTTGTTTTGACATGAAAATAATATCTTTATGATTAATCGCAATTAAATTGGTTGCTAGGAATATTAAAAAAAGCTTTGAAAACGCGCAGCTAGTTCGTCAGTACGGTTTACTAATCAAGTTGATTCTAAAGTTATATTATAGGTTATTTTTATTTTTAACACTGAATATAACTTTGTATGAAAGAGAAAATACCTCCAAACACAAGATAGTAACTTAAAAGGAGGATTCGGCACCTATGATTGTAAACATTTGTTAACCATTTTTTTGAGCTTTTAATTTAACAAGGTTATTACCTAATAACCTACTAGACCAAGACATTGTATACTATGATCCGCTGGACCTAATGTTGGTGAAAGATTCAGAGAAGAGTTTTAGAAGTCTAATGTACGACCGGCTGAAGTCGGGCCGCGTTGGAGCGCATTTAACAAGTCCTAGGCACATTATGTAAGATAAATGCGATGGAGTCCGTCTGGAGCCGTCCGCGTCCGCGAAGAGCCAACCGGCTTGCGGCCGTACAAATGTGAAATGCGCTCCGAAGCCGCCCGGTTGGTAGGAATCATTGGTAGGAAACTTGAAGAAGACTACTCAGGTTCACAGAAACTATTCAGGTTCAGGGGTTCACTTAAAATCTTGTCAGTTGAATATTTTTTAGGTCTCTTTAAAGCGTTCAATAGAAACTTTATTTAATCAAAGAAAATCGTCATTATTACTTCGTGCTGAAACCATATTTATCTAATATCAAAAACAGGTTAACACAGACAAATTACACTTTTAAATCTTTTATTTATTTATATGTGTGCGTCAGTGTAACAATCCAAAAAAATATTTTCGGTTTACTGCCTACAGTCTTTATTTTGTGAGAATACTCAAGAGTCTTAGGACTATAGTGTTCGCTGGACCTCGCAAATTAGATGTTGTCAGTGCCTATTTATTCTCCTAAGCTTCAATTAGAACCAATTCAATCAGCCCAAACATATAAGCTGTAGCGGTATAATGATTAGCTTAATGCCTGTGTAATTACTAGGAAGCTACGCGGTTTGACGGACGCTATTCGATTACTGGATTTGGCGACGGTGATAGGATTTCAGTTATCATTATTGATTTGGGGCGGCCTACTTTGAATTTGTCGGACTACGTAAAATTTAATCTAAATTTCCTAGAAATAGGTATATATTAAATCAGAAACTATATTCTGTAACTGACAACTATAAATTGAAACTTATATTTCATTATTCTGTCTATGATTTTGTGTCATTGAAGCCCATTTTTGGGGATTAGGATCCAAAATGAATCCATTAGAGCTAAGATGGTCGGCTGTCACGTTCTAACAAGTATGTAAGCGCGAAAGTGACGGGCATAGTGACAAGTGATAAAAATGGAACCACGCTTTCATCGCTGAACACCCATAAGATGTAAACGGGAAAGCAGTGAAATTAGGAGCAGGGGACTTACACGTCGTTTTGTATGGATATATAAAGGCTATTTAAATTAAAATTTCACAAGAATAGAATGTAATGTTGAAATTTTCAAAGAATGACCAGTCAAAACAGACACTGTAGCTGTATTTCCCCGGCATTTGCAGCGTTTCTATTATTTGGCGCGGCGTCGGCGCTGTAATGAACTACCTGGGCGTTGCACTGGATGCACCCGGAGGAATGCTTTTTGTTGCAATAAACTCGCATTAGGTGAAATCGAGTTACTGAGCGCAGCGAAATACACTAAAGATGTGAACTCGGGTCACTTTATTTGGGAATTTATATAAAACTGACCGGTTTTCAATGCTTTTGAGCGTAGGTACCTACACGTTAAAGCTATATTAGAAAGCATTAAGCGGTAAATTCAATTTATAACAGTTTGTAATAGACATGCACATATATGTGTAAGCGATAGATCTTGTCCCAGTCTCACAGTAACCTAAATAAGGCTGTTGATTGCTTAGTTCCTATTGATTGGTTGGTAAAGTGTTATGCGATGATAGCTCAGTTCTGGGACTATAACTAGTTTATATTATAAGATAAGATACAATACATTATTAGATAAATAATAAAAATCAGGTTTATCAGTCAAGCCTTCAACTAGTCTGTAAACACCAGGGTTGAACGGTAGACATATTGATCTCCTTTACTTTTAACAGTGTGTCAGGCCGCGGACTGAACGCACGCGGAGGGCGGACAAATATTAGAGTGAAAAATGTTTGTGTATCTGCGGGATACTACTAAAACGGGATCTTGCAAAAGACCGTACCCGCAAAAAACAGGATGTTGCCGTGGGAAAGAGCCCTTAGGTTACACTATTTCTAATACGATGAAATGTTTAGCCTATGCTTGACTAGTATTGTATAACGTGTCTTTCTGGCACAAGTCACAAGTCCGTGAGTAATATAGATCACCGACTTATCCCTCAACCCATAAAAGCTCCAACAGAAGTCGCTTAAACTTGCTAGCGTCAAATGAATTCGCCCGGAAAAATTATTTCGTGGCCCTATGATTATAGGCGTAACGCGGATTGGCGCTACCTTTTACTGATTATATTTATCATACGCACAACTACTCAGTACAGTTGCATGTGTCAAGTGGGTAACTACTTACTAATGGTCTTCGGGTTAGCGACAATAACTAAAATTCTTTCGGCCCGATTTGAAGAATGATTAAGACACGTTTAAGATCTTGGAAAGATCTTTAAAATATCGATAACTAAACGACATGTCAAAATTGACCTTTGTTTCGATTCCGCTGTGATCCCAATAAGATCTATCTACGATATTTCTAACGTCAAAGTGACATTGATTGATTGCCCGAATCGAGCTGCTTTTGTCAATTATACAACATACAAACGATATCTAAATGAGAACTTATCTAAACCAGAACTTATCGTTATCGTATCTCATTCTTCGAATCGAGCCGTTTGTGTACCTTGTCAGCTTTAATTTTTCTCACAGTATTTGTAAAAAAACTACACGTGATAATGGGAAATTGGACAAAACTACTGACAATAATTGAGCTAAGTATGTAAATATGAAATAAAAGGGTTAGCAATAATTTATTGACTTTACAAAGCGTTGATAGACGGCACAGGGTGCGTAGCCAATATGCCAATCGTTTTCGCTCCATAGCGAACGAAACGCAACTGTCATTGTCGCACTAATAAAGAAGAGTAATAGAGAGAGATGACTACGGTACACCACGGAGTGTTGACGATTGGCACGTTAGCTAAGTACCCAGGACTGCGCAACTAGTGCTTGTCACACGTGTTTAACCTTTTGAACGCCAAGAACACCTAAAGTCGTCGTTACCATTTAGTCGTGCCCACCGCGCCAAGGACAAGTATAGGTGTTATGGCGAACGCTGTCAAAGTAACCTTTTACACTTTAAAGTAAGATTTCATTAGCTCTCTATCTCGCGTCCGGGAGTTTGGCGTTTGAGTGATGTTTGTGTGTATGACACAAAGCGTTCAAAAGGTTAATATAAAATTTTATGATATAGAGCTAACTTCCAAGTGAAGCTCATGGCTAAGAAATATACAAAATAAGAATGTTTGGTAACCATGATGTAACAGACTGCGAAGTCTAATGTGTGGCATCCTGTGCTTAACTCACAGCGCTTTTTCATCCTGAGTTCCAATCCAATAGCGAATTGGACATGTCCATCGAATTGAAAAGGCTTGTTGAAACTTTACATAAAACAAAATAGATAGTTTCCGGATGCAGACTCTCGGCCAGAGGCAATCAACCCAACGCAAACATACATAGCACCTGTCATTTTATTTACACCGAGCTTTGAATAAACAATGCTATAATTGTAAAATAGACGAGTATTTGCACAATTAAAAATTCCTCTAAATTTGGGTAGCGCTTCAAACGTTATGTAAACAGTTGTTTGTTATTGTTGCTCGGCTCGCTTTCAAAGAATCAGATCGATTTATGGAATCTGTTGCCGAGCCGCTGATTGTAAACGGGTATTTATAATATCATATAATACGCCTCGAATTGGGTCGGTACTGAGATTGTGTGCGACATCATCCCCTGATGTTTACCGAAATATTTTTTGTTCAAGTTTTTTAACAATCTCGTTGCAAATATTTATTGAAAGATAATAGTTTAGTTGAAGAGGAAACTGTGTATCAATTTGTAGTCTTTAGTATCATGACATACACGATATTATGTTTTTATAAGTAGGTACCTACAGTTTGTTAAAAATATTGGGAAACGATTTTTTAAAGCGTTTCTGTCTACTTTGGTTCTTACTTTGATTATGTATCCCTTAGAAATGGCATATAATAAAAAGTCAATAGCATAGTCATGTTCGTATGGTCGATATTTTAGTAAATTACTATGGAGATACTTATTTTATAAATAGTTTTTTTAGCCATCGGGTTCTTTTGATAATCGAGGAGTACGAGCTAATACTGCACCCTTACTCTCGCGTGCCAGTTTCAATACATACTGGGGCACTTAATATAATTCTGGAACATTTAAATAATAATTGAAGAGGTCAACGCCTCTACAACTCATTGTCTGCACGTTATACGTGTACCAGGAGTGACCAGCGGTCACCGCCCAACCAATTTAAATTTATTTCGTGCCTCCTTCGCCGCATCGTTAAAGTCAAGGGCGTGCTTAGTGCCAGGCCCCATTAACTTAATATATGGCTATGAGCAATCAGCTTTTTGTAACGATGTCGACTCAAACGTTACGCGCTCTCGTGCTTAATTGCTAAAGTATGGCGCGTATTACCGAAGTCGTTACTTTCTTTCAACTGGTATTTTCGGTCGTAAACAAACTCTGTCTGGTTTACATAAAAAGACTTTCGATTTAGGGGTTTAGTAATTACGCATTAAGTTGACGTTTATGTTGCGAGTACAGTGAGTGTTTTGTGACAATATAGCTTTTGCTATACTTCCTTGAACTGGAAGCTCAATACGAGTGCAATGTGCAAAATGCTTAAGTTCAAGAAAACAACTTTGTTAAAAATATAAAACAATTTACACGGGTATTTTGCAAATTTTGAAAAAAAAAAAGAAAAACCTCTAAACCTAGTTTTCATTGTGTCAATAAGATACCTACTAAAAAATCATAGAGAATGGAAAATATTTAGAAGTAGAAAAACGTTTTCTCTTTTTGTATGGACGATCATGTGGTATAATTCCCTCTTAAGGAATTTCTGACACTAACATTGAATGCTAGTTCAATGTTTTGCTCTTGCGGCTAATCGCATCATTTTTTCAAAATTAAAGGTTTATAAACTCATCATAGCATGGCGATGAAATTCGTGTTTAACCGTAATTTCGAGTATTTTGTTTAACTAATAAGATTCAATTAAGTACGGTCACGATGATAAAAAGTTTCAATTATTCAAAAACTGATTAATAAACTAAAAACACTTACATAAATGATAGATCACATTCTCGGAAGCTTAAACCAAGGAAGAGCCTTCGTGATATTAAAAATTAGGGCAAACTACGTTTTCGTGTCACGGCTGTGTTTATCACACACTTTTTCGTAATTATGACCGAAAATATCACTGAAACTTTAATTTATATTCCAAGAGACACGGAAAGAAGATTTATAGTTGTGTGAATTCGCTGGTCGTTTTAGTTATGTTGGGAACAGCTCAATGTCTGGCCATGTATTCTAATTGGTTGAGCAAGCGCGGGTAAAACAAGATGAACTAATTTAATTTGATATCGGGATTAGTAACAAATATTTGTAATCGGAAAGCGCAGTTATACTGGATACTATGAGCTGCGACTCATTCTATAAGTGGAATGTCACCCCTAGATTCCTGCGTGAGCGGTCGACCGTCTGCTGTCTTCATCTATTTTGAACGCTCGCTCGCCAAGACTATTGACATTCTCTCGCTTGTCGGGGACCAGTGATTAATGCTGTTATCTAGCGTTTGCTAACACTGAGACGGATTTGTACGAATTTGTAAGCATTGAGCTGCAATGCTGCTAATAAAAGTAAATAAAAAGTACTGCTATGATAGGGTACACGGCTGCACGGTAAACCTAACAAAAAAATTACGAGTTTGAAGGACACGCAGCTTATTTTTTTTTTGTAAATGGAAAATTTCATTGAAGTTAATGTTGTTTTTTGTTATTCAAATTGTATATAGGTATTCACATTTATTTCCCTATATGTAGGTAAAATAAGGTAAAAAAGGGTTGGTTGTATCTGAATTATGTTCTGAATATAGTGTCGGTAATAACTAGGTACTATTAACTTGGTTATAATTATAATGAACTTTTTATAACTGCTGAAACTTAATGTGCTTTTTAATTCAATATAAATTATTATTTTTCACGACACCAACTGGTAAAGGCCCTCTTGATTGTTCAAAAACTAATGAGAAAGTTGCATTTTATCCACATGTGGGGCAAAGTAATCAAATGCAAATTTTGAGTCGTTTCCTTATGTTTGCCGGTAGAAGTGGTAGAATTGACTTAACTTTAAATGATGATTTTGGATGATACATTTTTAATTAAGTTCATTTGGATTTGATTAGGTTTGATTTTTTTGGTACTTCATAGTTAGTATTTTCCTCGCGTTGGTGTGGTGAAAAATGTTGTTTCACTCGGAGGCAAAGTTTGTTTAACCCTCGTGCCTTGAAACCCTCGCCACACTCAAGATTCCACTTCTCGAACCACTCGCTACGCTCGTGATTAAATTTTGGAATCTTTCGCTTGCTCGGGTATTAATATTAGCATGAGCGGTTAAACAACAACTTTGCCCCCTTGTAAAACAAATAACTATTGTTAATTAGGCTCGCATACATATTTGGCCCTGCCTTGATGGGAGTGGGGCAAAGCAAATCAACATATTGCCTTCCTCGTCATACTGATAAAAATCATGTTTTTCATGATACATCTTGACATGACACAAAATTTGAGGTACTTATTAGGTTCGTATTGACACGTTGATATATATGCAGTAATGCATATATATCAACGTGTCAATCTCTAGGTCAGTGGTCTTAATATAGTGTACGGCAATGTTGCCTAGTAATTGCCTACAACAGTATATTATTTGTGGCGCTTTATTTACATATACTAATCACGAGAGGTCATCCATCAAAGGTAAGTAAAGCGAACCTTGTAATCTTTAAGGGTTTTACATGCCACTAATGATATACATATGCGGGTTAGATACTATCCGTAAAATTGACATTGACTGCAATGACAATTTAGGGTGCAGTAAGGTAATGAAGTGAAGTAATATGAAAATTAAACTTAATGAAGATTCTTGCTGTTAGGTCCGCTAAAACTACCTCTTTTAATAATTTTGTTATTATATTAGATCAGAGCCCCTAGTGTTAATTTATTCGATAGCGAAACGTGACGTACGCTATTGCGTTAAGTCTCATTTTGAATGGGATTTAGAAACAGCGCGCAAAGCGGGACGTTTTGGAAACTCAAAATCCCATCGATTAAATTGACACTAGCGGTACCGAAACTCGCGGGTTTAAACCCCGGCTCGTACCTTCTGATGAGTTTTTCGGAACTAAAGTACGGAATATCATTTGATATTTACCAGTCGCTTTTCGGTGAAGTAAAACATGGTGAGGAAACCGGACTTATCCCAATAAGACCTAGTTTACCTTCCGGTTTAGAAGGTCAGATGGCAGCCGCTTTCGTAAAAAAAAAAATCTTGGGATAAGTTGCGAAGCGGACCCCAAGCTCCCATGAGCTGTGGCAAAAATCCTATGAGAACGCCAGTAAGATGATGATATTATTATGTAAGACCCCTACACCTCTAGTTGGGCTACCTATTTCTTTAAATCTTTGTTTAAGAGTAACTTGAATATTAATCACGGTAAAATGCATGGGTGGTCGCCGTTGATCACGTGTGTGTAATTAATTTGACGTTCGTGAGTGTTATAATATAGTGCGCAGTGAAACGAAGTACAATAACACATGTGGTACTAGTGGGCAAAGAATAGTAAAAGCAGACAATGTTTTATGGAAATTTTATTTAACTTTACTATGCACTTAAGTGTGAAGACGTAATATTAGTAGGGATTTACTTATACCAATTTTACGTCTTCAAGCTTAGTTATGCAGTTAGTTTGAAGCCCCAGGAACGAGAGAATAGTTTTTATAAATCATAATCCCACGCAGACGAAGTAGAATAAAATACACTCGCCAAAGAAAAATATCGTACAACTTGGTGCCAATGGAACATTTATCTGCAATCTAACATCAAAACAATTTTAAATTATGAGCGTGACTTCGACCAACTAATAACTTTTTTTTTTCTTTTTTAATATGTACTATTTATTAAAATCAAAAACACTTAAATAATAAACTTAGAATAAAATGTAACGTAAAATTAAAATGACTTACAAAATTAAATTAATACCTAAAAAAAACATAACATGGGTGACCTAGCCCAATATGTTTATATTAAGCTAGATCGCCCAGGCCAACTATAAACTTGATTGATAAGTATACATATGTAGTTATTCGTATAAACTTTCTAATATGTTGTAGGCGCGATGATTTTTGTGATAATAGTTAACATATGGGATTTATACATTACTAACAAATATACAACGTTCTCGTGTACTGGTAAACTGAGTGAGACTAGTCATGATACTATAATATGTATATACATTTTACTCGTTATACTATTGGAAGTATTAGAACAAATTAAATTTTGAGATTTTTTTTTATTTGTTTTTACTTCAAGTACAAACTCTACTATATAAATTATACACTGAAATAAATATCATATAAGGAAAAAGGGACCAAGGCCTCTAGTGCCCCAGGCTGGAATCGAACCAGCGTCCTCTGCTATCGCGGCAGGTGCCTGCGCCACTCGGCCACCGGGGTCACGGCGGCATTGGTCGAATATTTCCAAGTATATGCGTTTCTTACTAAAGGCTTACGGCGCCCCCTAGCCACCTAGCCTAGCCTAGCCAGTGCCCCACTGGAGGCCTTGGTCACTTTTTCCGTATAATGACATTTATTTCAGTTCGCTCGCCATGTTTTGAACCATTACCTTCGTAATGGTTCAAAACATGGCGGTCATTGACAGTAGCTAAACCTTGGTGGAGTCTGACCAAAAACCAGCTTAAAGCGTTCCTGTTCTAAACACATTTTAATAAATAAATAAATTAGATTCAACATTTCCCAAAAAAAAATATTTGTAGGTAGTAGCCTAGGCTGAAATACAACGCTGTACCATTTTCAGGCACCGTGTCACACGATATTACATCACGGTGATAACGTATCCGGTTATAAACTGCGTTAATTTGCCTGCCGAAGGATATTATTGCATTGCATGCTATATATAATTTCACATTTTCATATTTCTGTTTGAAATATGACATCGTTAAATTACGTACTTACATGCATTCGGATTTCGTTCGTATGATAATTAATATAACAAGTCAAAATATAAACATACCTATTAGTATGAGGGAGCCTAAGTTTTGATCTTAAAACGTCGATGCTTGTATTTGTATATTTTTTAATGTATCATTGCTAGTATATCTACTAACTTATTTAGTTCAGTAAAGTATTAATTACTTAATTTTAGTAAATTTGACACATAAGTTTTTGAGGTAAATCATAAAACCAAAAAAAAAAAATTTTGGCACTTTCAGAATACCCCTTTTTTCTGAAACTGTTTTGTGTAATATTACCGTATAAAACCCGGTATAGTGAAAACACGTTTTCCTTAGTTAGGTAAATATAATTTTTCACCACACCAACTGGAAAAGTCCCTCTTCATTGTTCAAAAACTAATGAGAAAGTTGCATTTTATCCACATGTGATACATTTTTAATTAAGTTCATTTGGATTTGATTTGGGTTGTTTTTTTTGGTATTTCATAGTTAGTATTTTCCTCGCGTTGGTGTGGTGAAAAATGTTGTGTTTCACTCGGAAGCAAAGTTTGCTTAACCCTCGTGCCTTGAAACCCTCGCAACGCTCAAGATTCCACTTCTCGATCCACTCGCTACGCTCGTGGTTCAATTTTGGTATCTTTCGCTTGCTCGGATATCAACATTAGCACGAGCGATTAAACAACAACTTTGCCCCATTGTAAAACAAATAACTATTTCTTCTGTGGAATAGCGGTATAATCTGTAATTTTGTTATCATTCTCGCATGCATACTGCTCCTACGTGTATTTTCGCAAACGAGACGAACGGGCATCAAATTGTTATCATTAACAAAATGATATTATTATGACATCAAAATGTAAGTTTAAATTGGCTTCCTGCTGTCTGCAATACTTTGATACTCGTAGAATGTTCTGTAGATTCTCCCAGGTTGATTTAGATGATTTAATCTGAAGTCTATTTTGCTCTTCGTCCCCGGTGGCGGCCGGGATTAATTTCCCGCGCTAATAGGGCGTGGACTGCGCTGGCGCACGTGGCGCACACGCCCGCCATCATGCCACTACCGATAACAAAAAGACGTAAGCGACTTGCTTTCTTCACTACAATACGTCATTTTGGATAAAATGGAGGGCTACAGAATAAAATAATGTAATTCAGTTTCACTTTACAAACAAAAACGTATTTTATATATGTCTAGACAAGACTTAAAATATCACACACGTTAAATGAACATAAATCTTTTTTGCTTTGGGTCGTATAACTGTCATGTACGATTTCCTCTTTTTTGCTGAGCCACAAATCGGGGTAAAGCTGGAATTATTAATAAATTATTCTGAGTTCCAGGTTGCTGGAACCTGTGGGTGGCTTAGTTTTTTGGGTCCGAACGGGACTTGAGAATTTTGTTAACTATCGGTAAACTTTTCTGCAGGCAATTTGAGCAAAACTCGTCACTAACAAATTAAACGAATAAAGTTATAGCTTTTAATTATAAAATGTCAACAAAATATATTCTGGGGTGACTTTCTGATTTTAAAACTCATACACAGAGAGGAAACTAGTTGGAAGTTAGATTAGTCAGTGTTAAGATTATAAGTTAGATCAGTATTTCGGAAACATAGTGGATACGAAACTCTGGCGCGTATCAATAGGTTTTACAGAAATTAATGTTTAACTTCCTTACTTTAACCACCCGCCTTGTTCTACGCCGTTGATATCGCAAAATGTTCACAAACTTAGCTTTCTGTCACGTCACGAACAAGAACTAACACGTGACGAATTGACCCCTATCGCGAATTTACAGCATCGGTGGGGCGGGCGGCCACACGCGGGGGCCGTCATAACTTTTCATTTTGCACACGTTTTAAATACTTGAAACGTGTTTTGGAGTACTTTATTTTATTGCAGGTTATTTTTATTAACATTGAACACTTTATGGCAAGGACTTTTTTATCCGATTGTCCCGACCCGAAAAGGTGGTAATGTTTTTGTTTGTATGCTAAAATAATGATATTATGACTCAAGATAGGTTATAGGCGTTGCAAAATTGAAGCGCTTATCTTGTGACAAATTGTACAAGTTGCCTTTAGCTGGGCAAGCGGAATGTGCACGTACTGACGAGCTCCCGCTCACCGAAAGAGAAAGAGACGAGCTTATGTTTCAAAATGAGTATGATAAAGATGAATGGAATGCGAAAATTAACAAAAAATCACAGATTCCTTCGTAGGTTTAGAAATTAATGTGAAAGTATTTTTTGTGCTCCTTATGTATGTATAATCTATCTATTGTTTGATAATATCACTGTTTGTATCTGTGTTTATATGCACTTTTAATGCGCGTTTAAAAAACTTTATGGCACATATTGACATTTCTACATAGGTATATCACGTGACAAGTGAAAGTGAACGCCGTGAGGGTGATATTAACGATAATCGGGCAGGTATAAAAAAGTAAATAAATTAATAAATATTATATACATTCTTACACAAATTGACTATGTCCCACACGGTAAGCCAAGAAGGCTTGTGTTGTGGGTACTCAGAGAACGATATGTGACAGTCCATATCAAAAGGGACCTTATAGCGGTCGGCGCTTACGTCGCGTTAGTGCCGCATTAGTATTGGCGCGCCGCTAATAACCGCGTAAGCGCCGACCGCCATAAGGTCACTTTTGATATAGACTGTCACATACATATTTATATAATATATAAAACATACATGACTCAGGAAAAAATATTTGTGCTCAACAGACAAATAGATACCCTTACCGGGATTCGAACCCAGGACCATCGGCTTCATAGGCAGGGTTCACTACCCACAAGGCCAGACCGGTTGTCAAACGATACGATATCAGTTTGGCATAGTCATTCATCGCGTCGATAATATAATAAAATATAATCTAAAACTGTATTTTTTTATGGTAAATTTATTGTTATAAATTTTTTTCTCATTAAGGCGCTGGGTAGGACAAGGCATTCTCCATACAAACCTTGTGCAAGTTTTATTCGTTAGTTTTGGCACTATAGCATTTAATTTCATTTTTTGCTTGTATATATGGCGGTGGTGGCCGAGTGGATATGACGTCCGACTTTCAAATCCTGGCTCGTACCAATGAGTTTTTCGGAACTTATGTACGAAATATTATTTGATATTTACCACTAGCTTTTTCGGTGAAGGAAAACATCGTGAGGAACTGCGAAGAAATTCAAAGGTGTATGTGAAGTCCCCAATCCGCATTGGGCTAGCGTGGGGAGCCCTCTCACGTATGAGAGGAGGCCTGTGCCCAGCAGTGGGACGTATATAGGCTGAATTATTATTATTATTTTTATATATTGGATATACGCAGAACTTGATGTAGAAATTTTTCTTTATTTAAAAAAAATACAAAAAAAAATACTACATCCAGCCCTAGCTAACAGAAAAATAAGCATATTTACCAAAAATAATAACTGTAACGCAAACACAAATAAAGAAAAACGCGCACAAAGTTTGTATGGAAAGATCTTGCCCTACCCTTTGCATTAACCTATCACGTTACTAAACACCACCATGGACAGATCGTGTGTGGCGGTTCTAAATATTTACTTCATAAGGTTGCAACATGTGCCGCCCTAAAGTAGGTACTTATTTTTGACATCAGTGCCATCAACCAGTACCGGTCTAAAGCAAGGGGATGCTCTATCACCTGTGCTCTTCAACCTAGCTCTTGAACATGTTGTCCGAAAAGTACTAGAATTGGACATAGGAGTTGAGTTGAACGGCAAGCACAAGGTGGTAGGGTACGCCGACGACCTAGCTTTATTAGGGGAAAGCCGTGAACAAGTGGCGAAAGCAGCTAGTGTCCTGGAACGAGAGGCTTCTATGATAGGTCTCAGGATCAACCAGTCGAAAACCGAATACCTCCACATGAAACGGTACAAAAACACACGCGTCAAGCGTGACAGTCTTCATGTTGGAGGCACCGTTTATCGTGGAGTTGACAAATTTCGGTACCTCGGATGCACGATTACCGACACAAACACCAGAGAGGAGGAGATCAATATACGCATCCAAAACGCCCTGCGATGCAGCGCAGCCCTCCATAAGGTGTTGGCGTCCAAGATTCTCAGTAGAAATACTAAGTTACGGGTATATAAAACTATAATAAGACCAATCCTTATGTATGGCTGCGAAGCTTGGACACTAACACTGAAAGAAGAGAGTCAGCTCCTGGTAGCGGAAAGAAAGGTGTTACGGAAGATCCTGGGACCTATCAAAAGAGATGACGGCACCTGGAGGATCCGTAAGAATGCCGAAATCGAGGAGTTAGTGGCCGAACCCAATATCATCGGCGAAACGAAATGCCACAGACTTCGCTGGTTCGGCCATTTACTGAGGATGGGTGAGGATCGAGGTGTTAAGAGAGCTTATTTGGGACAACCGACTGGTCGCCGTCCAGTGGGTCGGCCCAGATACCGCTGGAGCGACAGTGTACAGGCGGATCTGTGCCAACTCAAAGCCGGCAACTGGCAGGAAGTGGCACAGGATCGGGACAGGTGGCATTCTCTCGTTTTGGAGGCCAAGACCCTCTTTGGATCACTGCGCCACAATAGTTAGTTAGTTAGTTAGTTAGTGCCATCAATGGTCCGCAGGAGCAGAGAATGTGCATTGCAGTCTCCTTTGATTCCTGATATTCCTTGCATGTTATGAAATATGTGTTTGTTCAACTTGCCGTGTCCCGTCAGTATTCTTGTCATTGCGCATGTTTTGTGTCTTTTGAGCCCTAGAAGTTCAGTTAAGTATAAGCCTAATAGGCATGTCGTGTGGATTTACACATATGTATATTATTAGAATCGATGCCGAAGCCGGTCTGATTTAATTTGCAAATTCCCAGACAGACATCTCATCTAATATAGAATCGCCAAAATACCATCAAAGTATTCGTTTGTCTAACAATTTAAGTATAAATTATCGTAGGTAGGTACTTGATATTAAGTTTAGTTACTTTCAATATTTATGGAACTTTCCGAATACTACTGACAGACAACGTTATCCGAAAATGATACGAATAGTTTAGCTGTAGAATTCGGAGCTCCATGTTGAAAAATCTATCTAATATTACCGTGTTCAACGTAGAAGTTTGTGCAAAAATGAGTTTTAGCGCGCTTACGACGTATAAGTTGTGACGTGTCAACGTGTTGAATGTATAATATAAGTCCTTCAAGAATAGGAAAATGATAATCTTTCCAATCCCAGTAATTAAAAAATTACTGGATAAATTTATTGAAACGGTAATTTTCAACGGCACATCAATAATCGTAATATAAATTGTATTACACTTGGTCCCCTCCCACCGCTAGCGTAGGCATTGCTATTTAAAGTTGTCCTACGTTTAAATCTGTCTCAAAGTCTATAAAATATCAATACCGTACGAGACGCCCTTGAGGCTTTGACCTATGGGTCGCACCGCTAGTTCTTCTCTAGAATAAGACAAAATGCGGAATTCAAGAAGCCTCAGTATTCAATATAACAGTTAATGCGCTTGGAGTAATTCTTATTCATATTTTCATTATTTAGCATATCCGATAGGCGTGTCTTAAATGATAAGCTAAAATAACAAAACGTTACACGTTAAAGTGGATATTTTAAGGAAGCGAATTTGAGCAACGGGATCACACTGCTCGCATTTTTTTTATATTCCAGTTTCTTCGGCTTTATCTGAAAAAAAAAGCTGATCCAAGTAGTTCAACAGAAAATAGGTCGATTGCAAGCACAGATGATATAACTTAAGAAAAGATACGCTGTTAATATTAAGTATTAATTTTGGTGATTCTTTTTCATCAACAAAAATAATCGTTGGTAAAAAAAAGTTCTTTGTTTATAAAATTCTACATTGTCTAAATGATCACTTTGCTACAAGTCACAAACATTATTGTAAAGACTATGGTTTCATCAGTCAGTAAAGAGTGAGTGTTACTATTGGTGCATTATTCGGGGAATAGTTCAAATAGTAAGTTCAAAGTAGGTACAGTTTCAATTTGAGGCATGTAATGTGCTGACAAGGTCTTTTCCTAGGAAGGGGGGGATGCATTCGGGAGAGAGGTTTGGATCCTTGCTGCCTCATCCGCGCTGCTGCTCGCCTCATGGATCCTTCCTGATGAAAAGGTTATTCATTGCGGTTCAACGTAGCAACGCGGTGACCACCACGTTGTGACGTTGCCACGTTTGTACGTTTGCATGATTTAAGTTTTAATTGTCTCATGAATTTCATTTTATTTTTATTTTTGATTTCTTTTTTTACATTTTGACAGATCGAAATATTGTATTAAAATTTTATAATTATGGAGTGTACTCGAGAACAATATATGTGTATGAAAAGTGTCCTTCAAAAAACCTTAAATAAGTGGCGCCACAATACAATGCGAGAATTTTTTTTACTGATAAAATAAATCACATCACTGACAGCGCACTTCACTCTGTTAAACGTCTAAGTTCATGTCATGTCCTTGTGCTACCCTAGCGCCACCGGAAAGATTTCTAACTATTATTTACAGCTGTCAGCTGGAAACTTTAGCAACAGTTCTCCCATAAGAGATTGTTCTCCTTACCTGTACCCTCCATGTTTATTTTGTTCCTTGATAAATTTCCCATTGTTTAGAAGTTTTTAATATGGTTTAGTGTCTGTATTTTTTAGGGTTCCGTAGCCAAATGGCATAAAACGGAACCCTTATAGTTTCGCCATGTCCGTCTGTCTGTCTGTCTGTCCGAGGCTTTGCTCCGTGGTCGTTAGTGCTAGAAAGCTGAAATTTGGCATGGATATATAAATCAATAAAGCCGACAAAGTCCTACAATAAAATCTAAAAATTTAATTTTTTTTAGGGTACCTCCCCTACACGTAAAGTGGGGGTGTTTTTTTTTTTCGCTTCAACTCTAGAGTGTAGGGTATCGTTGGAAAGGTCTTTCAAAACTAATAAGGGTTTTCAAGAAACATTTTTTGATAAAGTGAATATATTCGGAGATAATCGCTCCGAAAAAAAAAAATGTGTCCCCCCCCCTCTAAGTTTTGAACCATAGGTCCAAAAAATATGAAAAATATCGTGGAAGTAGAGCTTAAGAAAGACATTAAATGAAAACTATAGCGGACATGATCAGTTTAGCTGTTTTTGAGTTATCGCAAAAAGTTTTCCCTTCATAGTAAAAAGACTTACTTTAATTAGGTACTGATTATGCAAATTTGCCTATTTGTTTAACTCGGGTGAAAGGTACCGTTTCATCCCTTGGTTAACAATTTACTATACTTTAAGCTCCAGTTTAGCTTATTGTGACGGAAGAGTAACTACGGAACCCTACACTGAGCGTGGCCCGACATGCTCTTGGCCGGTTTTTGTTTTTAGTTTTAACATATTCCTGCTTAAATATAAAATAAATAAATCTTTATTGATTAAAACGAAACTATGACTACCTATAAAATAATAAAATAAAACGACTGAAACTAAACCAACCTAGAAAAAAAAAATACCTAAAACAAACTCGGCCTCTTGGCAGAGCGCCCATCACGCAGACAGCATTCCCGCGCTGTATCGCGATGGCAAGTCTTTGCGCGAGAAAGCAGCCCGCGCTAGTTTGCCTCCCTCAATCGCTTTCCAAGCTCCATGTGGCGCCCACGGACCAAGTGTCTCGACACCAAAAGCTACGAATTCGTAGATGGTGCCGAGACAGCTATATTTATTAGTTTTAAAGCTTTAATCTTGTACGATTTAACAGAAAGACGGCAGGGCCAACCTGGCTTACCGCCGCATACAGAGCAACATAGAAATCCATGAAAGAGGCATATGTTCAGCAGTGGACGCAAATATGCTGAGAAAAAGATGATTTAACAATAAACTCATTAAAGATTAAAAAAATAAAAATAAAGAAATCATACTTCTTTGCTTAAACTAAAAACTTGTGTAGGTAACTAAAGCCAGTAGGTAATATATGATCACGCGCCATATTGCGGAATTTTATTGGAACAAAATTTTTCATACTAAACTCAATTGTCACCCATGAGAATAACAGCGCCCTCTTGACAATGATCATGTATTTCTGGCTTTAATATAATAGAAGAAGAAACAACTTGTCAAGAGGGTGTTTTCCACTCTTTTTCCCACTCTTGAGTCCCATTTTGCAGTTGTTCATGCATTCTTCCGGGTGGGACTATACTTTTAGAGTTTGTTAAGAAAAGTTTATTAAATGCCAGTGTCTAGTAGTGAGTTAAGATGAGATAACCTTTATGTGTCATTAGCCGGACTTAGCAATAATATCAAGTCTGATGATGATGATGTCCTCCCAGACATATCCGTCGACGGCGACATCCTGAGAAGTTATTTTTATTTTTATTAATATTGTTTTTAAATATTATTTATTTACGCGCATGGGCGCGAGCGTGACTTGCAAATCCAAATTTAGTTTTGAAAGTTCGGCTGCACGGAGCACAGTAGAGCTGTCCAGATGAGTTGTATGTATAGTTGTAGGAGGGCTTGGGCCGAGTTTTTCGGAGCTGACGTTTGGCGTCAAGATCTTCAAGCCGGGTGCGTTCAAAGTTGTCAAGACCCGTACTGACAGCAGCTCGCCAGTCCGATCTCCGAGTCGCAAGCTCCTCCCACGACTCGCAAGATATGCCGGTGGCCAGCAGATGGCGTTTTACGACATCCTTGTAGCGTAGGTATTGCCCGCCAGCCTTACGTTTACCTGAGGCTAGCTCAGAGTAAAATACTTTTTTTGGCAGTCTTGATGGCGCCATATCAAGTCTACAGTTATGTCCGATCAATCGACCCAACAGGAAGAAAAAATGACCTCGTGGTTCGATCGATCGAACTAGACGAACATTTAAAATCCCGTTACTCCGATAGTAGGACTATGAGAATTAGAGAAGTCCTTATATTCCGATCAATCGAGCCAGCGGGGAAAAAAAAATCGTATTCCGATTGATCGGACTAGCCAGTCGGACCATGCGACCTAAGGGTATGGCCATTATTTACGGATTTTGAAGACATCAGAGAGGGTTTATGATAATTATGTGTGTAGATAAAATATATTAACTTGTCTCCGCTCGTGCTAATTCATATCGAGTTATGTATCAATATGCCAAATATATATATATATATATATATATATATATACACCCTGTTTTTATCGAATTTCGTTAACTTCGAGGTATCGGTAAGTACGTTTAAGGAAACTAAATGGCATAGTAGTTAATTTTCAAAAAAAATTTTTTTTACTATTATTATTTTTAAGTAACTAAATGTTGCATATATTTGTAACATATGCGTTGTTGTAACACGGGCATTACATTTAACTCGACCAAACAATTGAAAACTGTGACATATCAATGTCATTTCGAACGTCGATCGTCCGAGATAGTACTTACGTTTAGTAGCAAATGTATGAACTCGCACTTAACACTAATCAATAAGTAAACAGGCCCTAAGGCAAGTGTACACGCTCGTTAGCGCCTTATAAGATAAAAATTAATGATTGATTATCTCCGAAATGGAGTTAATTAGAATATCAGTGTCTTTGAGAAAGTTACTTAATTTAAGCTCAGGAATGCACCCTCGAAATTAACGCAAATCAAAAAAAAACACGGTGTATAACAATATCAGTCCCCGTCTCTGTTGTTACAAAATATTAAACTACTTAGGCGTGTGTAAGTAATTACATAATTTGTTGGTTAGACCTAAGTAGTGACGTCTAACTTTTGGAAACAAAGACGCACTTACAAAGACCCTAACTTACGTTAATCAGCCGTACATGTATAAATAAATGAAAATACTAAAATTAAATTTGATAAAATGCTCTCAGCTCGAATATATACTTCACGTGATACCAAATTTCCTTATGTCCACGTCCGAGACTGCGAGCGCACTAGGGTGTCAAATTGTTGGCTAAATATCAATACGGTTACTGCACTCGAAAATCAACTCTGAGAACAAACCTATAAGTTTTAGTGTTACTGCATTACAATGCACGTAGGATCGGGAATGACAAATTTAACTTTGTGAACTGCGAATGTAATACGGATCAAAATTTTAAGTCTTATTACGTTAGACATTAAAGCGTTTTAACTGTGGTTTTTATAATAATATGCGGCAAGGTGAATGGTGCAACAGCAGCACTATTATCGAGGGTCAATAGCAGTATCCGTAGTCGATCGATGCCGGAAGCCTGATATCGGATGTAGCCGTACCGGCGACGAATAAAATTATTTATTTTTGGCTGTCATGACAACAGGAAGGTAATTTTGTGGTTAAGCCTTTATGAATGAATGGTCGCGGCACGTAATTTACAATGTGCTGATGTTGTTTGGACAGCTTTCTCATTTGGGAAATTATTTCTCCTTCTGTTTCAATGGTCTGCTTATAATTAAATTGTTAATTTGCAAATCGTTTGTGTTCCGGTTCAACACAGAATTAAAATTACAGAAAATGATATTTTTTTAGCTTTCATCGCCACGTACAACCTTAGACAAAAGTAGCGGTATTAATTAAAAACGTTTATTTACCTATAACGACACTGGATAGTATAACAGATTAGTCGCTGTTTTTTATTAACCGTTATGATAGATACCAATTTGACTAAAAAAAAAACGTTTTTTTTAAATATGAAATATTAGTAATCCATATTATAATTACATTAATATATAATAAACATTATACGACATTATTACACAAATTGACTAAGTCCCACAGTAAGCTAAATAAGGCTTATGTTGAGGGTACTTAGACAACGATATATATACTATATAAATACATAGAAAACACCCATGACTCAGGAACAAATATCCATGCTCATCACACGAATAAATGCCCTTACCAGGATTTGAACCCGGGAATGTCGGCAGAGTCACTACCCACTAGGCCAGACCATTAAAACATTAAAAGTTATAATCAGATAACGCTCGACCACGGATAATGATACTGCTGAAATTGTCTAGTCGTATATCGCTGTCAAAAATTCACCAAAAGGAACAACACCAAATTAAAAAGCTATTGAGGATAAAAATAACGCGCGTAAAGTTGTGAAACTGTGAAACTTTTATTCAAAATACTTTGGAGTCTACATAAAAGGTTACTTTGTTGATGGATGTGCAAATTGTGTCCGCGCCAATTGAATAAAAGGTTCAATGGAAATGCCTTTCCGCCGTCCTTTGCACCTCAAGGATTCGGCGACACTCTTCAAATACTAAAGTAGGTATTTTACTAGCCCTGAATATTAATAACACTTCGTGCCTTTTTCTCGTACATAAGTATTAGAGACGCTTTAACACCGCTCTTTCCTAAAACTCATCAGAAGTGTTCAAAAGAAATGTTCTTAATTTTTAAGGGCAGGTTTTTACATGAGTTACTTGAAAAGAAACCATATTATCTTAATTATAAGGTACGGATTGGAGCGATATTACATCTGGCAGGTTATTATAGATGTGTAAAAAGCTCATATGGAGCTAAGTGGCGGAAAATGAGGTGCGACATTTAGGCGAAGTGGCGATACAGGCCAATGCTTGACCCAAATGTTAGTTAGTAGAGCCAACGCCACTTGCTACTTTCAAAGAACGTAATTTATGGCTTATATTTTGTAACAGAAGCAAAGGCGAAGTACATACATTATTATTCTGCTCTATTAACTTTAGAAATGTAGATGTTGATCAAAAGATCTTGCATGACGTTTTAAGGTTGTTTTTGTTAAATACAAACACATCACATCAAAAAGTCCAGCGGCCGTAGCACAATTGAATTTTTATCGCTTGTCACCATGCCTGTCACGTTCTAACAACTGTGTAAGTGCGAAAGTAACAGGTGATAAAAATGGAACCATGCTGCCACCGCGGCACCGCTGATGTGTACGCTCATTACAGAAATTGTTTACTGCTATACAATATCTGATTGACAGGGTTGTATCACGTTATCTATGTTAGGTACATTATTTTGAAATTTTGATTAATTTTGTAGTTTGACGACTTACCACATTTTATGAGCGCACTGCAGGCAACATTTGAAAACCGAAATTATCTAAGCCCGTTTTTTAATTAATAATTAAGAGGTTAATAATAATAAAGGACCCTCTACGTGCTGGATCTGTATCCCCACGCAAGCCTATCTAAAGCCCGGGATTATAAATCCCGTTATAAGGCTCGTGAAATTCAAGTAGATACAAATAATATAATTTAATTTTTAAGGGTTTTTATCTGCAGGTTTGAGTCTTAAGACTCTTAAGTGTTCCGTGAATTGTATGGTTCTGATTTCCACGGCCTCTTCCTCTCTGATCTACAATATGAAACTTATGAAAAACGGATATTTTGAAAACTCTTAAGATCTCGCCACTTACTTACACTTTATATCAAAATGACTTTGGTATTATACAGGGTGTTTATTTAGCCTGCTGCAATAATTTACGGGGTGAATATATAGGCCATACTGAGCAACTTTTACTATGGGACCAACCCCGAAATCGCGAAAAAAAAATGGATGATTCATACATTTTCATATATTTTCTATGGGAAAGTTTTTTTTTTTGCGATGCGCTCCGTATATTTTTGCAGGTGACTAAATAAACACCCTATCGCTAGCCTCGCCAATACGTAAACGAATAAGTAAGAGAGAAATACACGCGCAAATGATAAAAATAAGACATCATTTTGATATCACAATGTACGTTCGAATTGGCCTCCAGTTTTTTGCTCCGGTCTTTGAGATTGGGTCACGCTTACCAAAGCCGCCTTCTTTTTTGGGGCTCCGTAGTCAACTACTCTACCCTTATAGTTTTGTCATGTCCGTCTGTCTGTCTGTCTGAAGCTTTGCTCCGTAATCTTTAGTACTAGGAAGCTTTTCTTTTACATGTATATATTAATAAATCAATCCGATAAAATGGTATAATAAAATAAAAATCTACTGGTAAGTACACACCTGTACGTAAGGCGGGGTGTTTTTTTTTTCGCTTTAACCCTATACTTGTAGTTTATACGAATAGGGGTCATCAACATATATTTGACAAGGATGTATTCAGTTCTGGCTACGGCCCTGCGTTAATGACAGTCTAATGTGACGGACGGAATACTACGAAACCCTACACTGAGCATGGCCCGACATGGTCTTGGCCGGTTTTGAATCATAATATTCCAATATTGACTAGTGTTTTACTATTGTAGTGTATTAATAATGTTCCTCTCTCTGCGGCCCTGACCACCGGCAGCTTGGGCCCTGCCCCGCTGCTGGCGGCACCCTAGGTTAGGTTTTTTATAATGTGTTTATATCTTTTGTATTGTTTTGTAAGTGTTTTTATATTTTACTTTTATATCCATATTATAAAAAATCCTAACCTAAGATATTAAATGAATAAAGGTTATAATAATAAAATGCTTTATTGCACACTACAAAAAAAAATGGTACAAAGTATGTAAAGGTATAAATATGTAGGTAACAACAGGCGGACTTATGGCTAAACAGCGATCTCTTCCAGACAACCTTCAGATAGAGAAATGGCGAACATAATCAAGGTAAGGGGGGTGGTGCAAAAATAAAATAAAATACATATACTACAAATATTTAATATATATAGGTATACTACATTTATTACTATATATAAACAATATATAAATAACAAATAAATATATAAATAAATGACAAAGGAAAAGCCATACAAATAACGAAGAATTTCAAGAATAACAACTACATCTATGAAAGAGACAAGTAATGTTCTTTTAATCGGTTTTTAAAAATAGAGAGCGATTATTTAGGTGCCTTTAGGTATTTTAGTACCAATATGTTGTCCGCTTTATACCGCTTTATTTTTTTCCTTCGCTTGTATTTCCTACTGAGATATACAAGTAATGCATGCAAAAGCAATAATCCGTTTAATGACGGTTGTCATTCTCAATATTTGTATATTTAATGCACTGATTAAATTCTCACGAACTGCGCGTCAATGTCCATCAACGCACGGCAGGTGCTCATTGTCTGACGAGCTTTGTGATATAAAACGGACTTTCATTACATTATTGGAAATTTTGGGTTTCAGAATATAATAATGGTAAAATTCGATTCGAGTAATAATCGCGTGTTGTACTGGTTAACCTCTAGTACCTATATGAATTTTGGCAAACTTATTGATGAAAATATGTCGTTGTAATTTGGTTTAAATTATTATTTCAAAAGGATGTAGTAACTAACCTATTTGTTATATTTTTCGTAAAATTAGTCAACAGTTTTACATAGTTTACTATTATAGTAAATGGCTGGACTGAATTGGAAAATTACATAGGTATTTTATTTTGAAAGGGGAGACAGATAATGATGAGACCTGGAGAAATCGAGGGGAACATTTGTTATAGTAACACCCATGCCACCTGTAATGCTTTGAGTATGTTTATTTTTACGTTCATTTGCTCTTGGAAAGCACTAAATAGTCGAGTTTAGCTGCTGATGAAGTCCATTAAATTATGGGATTTTGATCTCGATTTCTTTTTGTTCAATGATATTATATAATAAAACTACGTCCAAAAGAGAGGTATGGGCATTGTGAATTTCATCTCGCTTTGTGTCGTAGGGCACAGCCAGTGGATGTCATTCCATATCTAGAGCAGAGCCCAACTGGGGAAGTACCTCCACCTTACAGAAAACCGCAGCCAAATAACACTAGACCCTACTCATAGTGTTGTGTTCCTGCCGGTGAGTAAGGTTGCCAGAGCTCAACGAGGGGGGGCGGGTTTAGGGTCGGCAACGCGCATGTAACTCCTCTGGAGTTGCAGGCGTACATAGGCTACGGAGACTGCTTACCATCAGGCAGGCCGTATGCTTGTTTGCCACCAAAGTAGTATAAAATAAATAATTATAGATACGTTAAACTCATACATAAGGAGCACAAAAAATACTTCCATAATTTATTTCTATACCTTCGAAGAAATCTGTTATTTTTTAATGTATTTTTGCATTCCATTCGTCTTTGTTAAACTCGTTCAATTCAACTTGGAGTTAGACTCTTTCTCTTTCGTTCGTTAGCACGCGCGAATCACGCTTGCCCAGGTGCAACTAAAGGCAACTTGTACAAATTGTCACAAGGTAAGCGCTTCAATTTTGGAACGCCTATATCCTATCTTGAGTTATATAAATCATTGTTTTTGTTAAATATTTTTATTAGAGACGTATCTTTTTATTAGATACGTCTGTCATAAATAATACACATATGTATTATGTAAAATTATTTTCATAGTACGAAATGAATGTCCTAACATCTATTTTGTCTGTGTAATATTCTCCTCTCAGTATCACTAAATTGTTTGAGGTTCGCTCGTAATGATCCCATATAAAGCTAGCGACGGCTACATAATTTGATTGTCTCCTCTGGCAACGGAGAACAGATATTGTCTTACACATATACTCATATTAAAGTAACTTGATAATATTATACTATTTGCTAACTCGTTAACGCAAACAAAACATGATTATTATGGGTAGGTACCTTTAATTCTAGTACAGTCAGCATCAAAAGTAGCGGAGCAAACAACACTTCAAAAATATCTACCATTCTGTATTAAGACAAAAAGTGGATGGTATGTAGAACAATTAAGACTGTAAAAGATATACTTTTGAATGTGAATTTTAGAGATTGATCTATATTTGGAAAACTTAACCGGAATATCAGATACTTTTGGCGCGTTGTTTCACTATTACTGATGCTGACTGTATCTACTCAGCTATATTTTTGTAAGTAAATAGTTCGTCATCGAAACAATGTCTTCAAATAGGTTTGAAGCCCAAAGAGCACGATATTTATTCCTTGGATCTAATATTTACAGGGTGAGACCGAATAACCCAACTAAGTTTAACCAACCACATAACACTAAACAACATAAACAATTTTGCACAGTAGCTTAATTAGGACCTTAGGTCGCGCTACGGAATCTAAAAACATTTGTCAATTGACAGCGAGCATCATTTGACGATTGATTTGTCATTGAAATGACTTTGTCTCGAGACATCAGAAAAATATGGAACTCTTAAGCTAAGCGTTTTCACCTATACGTAGGGGAGCGTAGGGCTAGTTGTCACACTCAATTTTGACCTGATATTTCAAATATTTTGATTAAAATTTTGTGCTGAATGTTTTCATAACTCGATGCATAACGTGAACACCGCCATGCAAGGGGGTCGAAACAAGAGAATATTCACAGGTGCTCTTTTTTGGGCAAGTATCGTAAAAAATAAACATTTTTTTTTTGTTTTTGACTATTAATTTATTTAATTTGTTCATTGTTTTTTCATTGTTACAATCTAAATTTAACTGTCTTTCATTTGCTTTTTTTTTTCATTCTTCTAAATTTTGTAATTTTTGAGATATTTCATTAAATAGACATAATGACCATATGGGGTAAGTTGTAACATGTTATTTTATTTTTTTCTGCTCTCTAAAGAGTGTGCATGCATTTGTATATATAATATACAATTCGTAGCTCGTACAAAAATATTTGCGGCATTTATGCATTCTTTTATACTTCTTTACCCTAATATTGCCGAGAAAAAGGTGTCAAGTTATAGTATTGTATTTTTTTAGCATGAGACACTATAAGAGAAAAACTGAGAGAGGATGAAAACCCCAGAATATGTTTGAGTCGGCGACAAATGAGTTTTTGGAAAAAAGGGTTAGCATTCGAAAATCAGCCAAAAATTTCGACATTTGCCATGTCTCATGCCTTGCATGTGGAGGTCCTTACAGTAAATCCAAGGAAAAATGGATCTGCCGGCATGAAATGTGCCAAGGGAGAAAAATATTCGTTTGTGTCCCTAAACTGCAATTCAGATGAAGATTTATTAACTCAAAGAAGACTAAGAGATAAGTCAAAAGTGCCAGGTTCAGTTTCAAGTAAGTAAAACATTGTGATATATTTTTTTATGATACTTATCATGTTGATTATTTATAGAATGAACCACGATGAATAATTCAAGACTGTGAACCAATAAAAACGTACTCTATCTTATAAATGTTGCCAGTATCTTCATTGTTATAATTTATCCCGAGCCTGATACAACTAGCCCCAGACATGGGGTAAGTTGTAACTACTCCCATTTTTTTCAAAAAGCGCCTGGTGTAAAAGATGGGTAAAGATTTTTAACTATTTTTTAATTGGAATTAGTGTTGAGATATTTTACAAACCCTCTTACCTCTCATAAGGGGGCGTCCACAAATTACGTAACGTTATTAATTAATTATAGATATTAATTAATTACGTACGATTAAATCACAAAAGCATACATAATATTTTAGGCAACACAGACCTTTTTCCAAAAACTGTTACTTCTAGCCCCGGGCTCCCCTACGTAACGTTTTTTTGGCAGCTAAATATGAAGATAGCAGTCCGAATCAGGCGTCGGGCTCGGACAATCTGAATACTACAATTTTTACTCCAAATGGAGACTAGAATATATGTTTAAATAAGTTGATCGGATTATTTTGACTACTAATTATATGAAGTGGGAGCGCTCTGTAGCTCAAATTTTAGCATTTGATATATAGATATAAGCCGTAGTGTTTTGACAATCGGTACACCAATTACTTTTTTTAACAAATCTCAACTGATCCTCACATTTCTCGTGTTTTGATTACCTATTTAAAGCTTCATATTGTCAGCCACCGGTGCCCCTAACCGGTATTCGGGTCTAGGATGGGCCGCGCCACGCCAATTTCATGTTTGCCCCCTTACCGTCTGCAGATTACATTATAACCAAATATGTTATTAAACTTTTCGTGCGGTTGCGGTCGCTCCTTTACTAATGACGTGATAACATATGGTCCACGTTTATACGGATCGTTCCCTCGATAGTAAATTGAATAATGTTATAACTGACACGCGCGACTGGATATGATGTATACGAAGCAGACTAATTCGAAAAACATATCTAGTCTATATTTACTAAAACGGGACTTGATCGTGTAAAATTAAGCTTAAGTTTCACCGACGTTTCGAGGACGGCGTTGTCTTCGTGGTCTCGGAGAAGAACAGTCAGGCAGTCTTCTCCGTAGTAAATATTAATGAGTAAAATTCGTGAAAGTTTATTTCAGAGTTCAGATTTAATTATTTAGGTAATTTAATTTAGTTCAGATATAGTTAGGTATTTAACTAAGTGTTAATTTAGTAAAAGGAATCCCTTTAAAGGGCAAGTTCGTCTTTGTACATATTTATTTTACCCACTCTGTTATGTACTTGCTGTGTGTCGCATTTCCAAAAAAACCTAAATATGAGTAATTAAGAACTTGTGATATATTTATTGTTTCCATACTTTTTCTTTTTCTTTGCTTTAATCCCATTATTTGGGGTGGGCCCTCATAGTTCTCATGCGCCAGGAGCGACTGTCTTTGGGGTAAGTTGGGCTTGTTCCAAGTTGCGGATCACTGTATACCACACCATGAGACATTAGGTTTTCCTTCTCTGCTCATTTCTACGACTACGAACTACGTGGTATTCAGGGCGTCTTCATACATGTAACTTAAATAGAAACTGCTTAATTGTCCTAACACAAAACTAATTTAAGGTATCGGTAAATGCACATACTACTTATAAGTAATGTTATGATTTTACAAGTCTGCTTTCATATAATTATTACAATATATTTTTTATATTGCAGAATTATTAGGTACCTATGTAAATGCTGTATTTTGTAGACGTAACGTTAGTAAATTTACTCTGCATATATACTATATACTTTATTGCACCAATAACAATAAATTTTTTATCTCTAAATCAGTGTTTATGACGCAGATAGTCTGTGATAGATCGGTAAAAGAGCTTTGAGAGTAATTTGAAGCTCATCAGCGTAAAGGTGGTAGGCGGCGTAGAAAAATTGCAAGTTATTATTACTAGTATAGTCAGTGTCAAAAGTGACGTTTTTGTTTGAAGGAATGTCACGTTTTGCACTGACATATCCGATCTATATCATATCTAGACCTCATTTTTGTCGTATTTTAAAGTTCGAAATGGGCCTTAAGTCAAGCAATAATGTAGATGTGTAAGTGTATGGTAATCAAAGGCACTATTATTGATATTTTGATAGTGAGATATTATTTTTAGATATTTGGCATTAATTTGCTTAATATACCGAGACAATATATATTTTTAAGCAATGTACCTTTCACTAAATAGTAATTTTATATTTTTTCTAAGTGCCCGAAAAATCATGAAAATTAAATTTTTATATCTATCTGGGTAGCGACTAATAAATGCTTAATATTTACAAATATTTTGTCCGACAATATTAACCTTGCCGGATAGAACTTTTCCCATGGTAATTCCTTAATTTCTAAACTTTATCGCATAATAACTTAAAACAAGTATAAAGAAAATCTAAGCATTACCTGTATTCATCGATGAAAATGAAACACAGTTTCCCAGTAAGCTGCAGCCGTCATAAAGTCATGAGTGGCGCTACGCCCGGCTACCTCGCTGCGGTTACAATGCAGGCCGGACACTGAGCTCTGCCTCAAATTAGTAGCTACGACTGAAAACTTCATCAAGATGTATACACTTGGAGGCTCTAAACAGTACCTGAGTAAACTGTATGCGCAACAAACTTACTCGTAATAAACAATATCGTAATACCTACAATAAGGCCAAACTAATTTTGCATTTTTGTTTAGCATTTAAAATATGATAAATATCATAAATGTATATATACGGTGGCCGTGAGCATTGCGAGAGATTTTCACAGTATAACCCAGATCATATTTAAAGACTAAAATGTCCTATAAACTTTTTTGGGATTCGTCTAATTTCAGAGTTAAAGCCACTTACAAAAAAAAACATATTTTTATCTCTGCAAAACGCCTTTTTGATGGCGATTTTGCCACTATGGAACCTAGTCCAAATATCCTGATTGATAGACATAAGTAACACTTTGCAAAAAGTAGGTTTTAAAAAAAGAAAGTGCAAATTCTTTTTGAGTTACAGTTTTACAAATAGCATTTACATATTATGTAAATACATACAAAAAATCGAACAAAAATAGTTTATTTTTGTGAAATTGACCTAACCTCATATTATAGGTTATCCTTCTTTTGGCCTTAGAAATGCGTGATTAAAATCTCTCGAGTTCCTTGTACCTACGTCCCTGCTTGGTTTGGATTAGCAAGGAATATATTTACAAAAACTGTAAATGTCTGGTGAAAATCTTTAGTTATAACCCCTGTTAATCATTGTTCTTAGGACTTATGAGGAAAGCTTTATGCCAAATTTCATTAAAATCGGTCCAGAATTATAAAGGGGTAGCAGATATAGGCTGTCTGAGATAGGCGCTTTGTGCATTTAGTGCATTTAAAATATTAATATTTCATTGCAAATGATAAGTATAAATTTACATTAACCCCCCTCAACACAAGTCTTATTGAGCTTACTGTGGGACTTTGCTAATTTGTGTAATAATGTCCTATAATATTTATTTTATTTATTTATTTAAAGCAAGCAACACCTACACCCCTTACGACATGAGCACAGTATCTCTAAGTTAGCTGCGTCCACGTAATAACTAGCGGTAAGCTCGAGCAGTAAGTTGCAGGCAGGCGTAGTCGAGATATACCTACCATATGCTATACTGGTATCTACTGATTACAGCCTCAAATTAGGCGGTGGGCCGAAGCACAGTCAATCGCTTTAATGTTTCGCTATTAGGCGGCACAAGGTATAACAATCTATTACCTTGTCAAGTTGCAAGTGTGCAAAGTGTGTCATTATCCACGAGTCCATTTACGTCAATGTACGTGCAACGAAAGAAATTTTTTAATACATTTGTGAAAAAAATCACAATAAAACAAATATGTTCAACGATGATTTACATTGCAAAAATTAATTACAAGTATCATAACAACTCATTTCATACAAAAACACTCTCACAGTTGCAATATAAGTTTAATAATTTTGATATAACTAAATTTTAAGTAAAAATACCTACTAAAAATAGCGGGCCCCGGTTTTACTTTTTCACTTCTTCTATTAACGACAGCCAAAACGTGGCAAGGATAGTTTCATTCAGCCAATATTTAAAAAAAAAATGTTTTAGTGGAATATCGAAATTTAAAATATTTTATTTATGTAGGTAATAACAAATAAATATTTAATTTATATCGTGTCAAACGTGTAATGGCGAAAAAAGAAACTTATTTACTAAAAATATTTTTGGTATTCAAACTCTTTGGTGTGGACTGTGTGCGTATGTGATTAGATTACGGTCAGACATAAACTTAAAAAAAGTTGGAAAAGTAAAAAGCACTTTCTCGCAAAAAACAACTTTGCGAACGCTGAACAGCTACGTAAAGTAGCGCTTTTTGAGCATCAATATTAAAAAATACAAGAAAAATAATTATACAGGTTATTTATTTAGTCACCTGCAATAATTTACGGGGTGAATATATAGGTCATACTGAGCATCTTTTACAATAGAACCAACCCGAAATCGCAAAAAAATGTTGGACATAGTATGGACCTATCACCCCGTAAATTATTGCAGGTGACCAAAATAAACATTCTGTATCTTTTCATATAAAAGTGCTCGTCCTGCTTGTTTATTTTAAAGGAAATTTTCTGGGCAGGAGCTATGAAAATTAAAGTGCGTGTAATATTCTTCTAAATATCACCTGTGTTTATTAATTAATATTTGTTAATCTAACCTCACAATTCACATGTATTATTATCAATAACCATTCAAGTCAAAGAGGATTAGCTAATCCTATTGTTACACTGTTCATTCTACATGAACAGTACCGAAAGAAGTGGCATTTGCTGTCACTGTCACATGTA
Organism: Cydia pomonella; assembly: GCF_033807575.1. Classification (NCBI taxonomy): domain Eukaryota; kingdom Metazoa; phylum Arthropoda; class Insecta; order Lepidoptera; family Tortricidae; genus Cydia; species Cydia pomonella. The sequence continues at coordinate 12,262,273 of NC_084715.1, forward strand.
ATGTCTCATTTTAAACAGTCTGTATTTAATAACGTTAGGATACACGCATTTAGCATAAATAACAGTATTCTTTAGAGTCAGACCAAGATAAGTTGGCAGTGAATTTGACAGCTCAGACCGTGTAAGTATTATTTCAAATTATGATGTTTACTTAACACTTGCACAGCCTGGGCTATGAAAATCGCTACCAACGTAACTTGGTCTAACTCTATTACTAATATTGAGCAGGAATAACCTGTATTAAGGTAACTTAAACAGATCTCAATCAAAGATATGTGATGAAATTATTGAGCGTCATTTAGTCGATAGTAAACAAGAATTACAGTGACATCAATAGTATGATGTCACTTAGCTCTTATGTATGCACAATGGGACCGTATTTAGGTGTAGAATGTAAAATATAAGTGTCGTTCCACGTCGGAGCCGAGGCTGGCGCCTAGGGATTGCAAACCGGATTGGTTTTCAATCCGGCCCGGACCGGATCCGGTTTGGCATAGGGATATAAAAGTTAATTACATGAGATATTTTTCTAGTTTTTTGCGTAATACGTATTCCTAAATCTATAATTTGAAGTTAATAAATAACTTCTTAACAATAAAATAGAACTTGGTAGTAAAAAGTGACACAATCTCAATATCACTTTAAAAATCAAATTTGAAATCGGTAATTTATTATATTTAACCGTGATTTAACCATTTAAAAGTGCTCAAATTTTCGTTTACAATTATAAATTTGATTAGTTTGCAAAGCCTGATGATGGGATGTGGGGTCACGGGGGTGGGAATTGGAGCTCCTTGAAAGGACAAGTTTTCGTAACTGTTCTTTGATTGAATTCTTTGTAGAGTCTGTTCGGAAAGAGAAGTCGTGGAATGTATTGGGCCCCATACATTCCACGACTCTTCTCTTTCCTCACGAACTCTAACATTGACATCCATTCTAGCATAGAGAAATAAGAAGTACATAGAGTGCTCACTCCATACATCAGTTTTGGTACCAAAACGCTTATTATTTTCATAGTCGACATCTAGCATCGAGTAGCGGAACTCTCAGTACTGCTACTCGACAATAGATATCGTGGCAAACAAGAGTAACCGGAACTCTATTTTCAACTTCTACGCTTACTATTATTTATTACTTTTAACGAAAAAATTTTACTTTTAACCAATTATGATATTAAATGCGGTCTAGTATTATCTTGCTCTAATTTTTTATCCGAAAAAGTAGTAGACTGTATGATTTAAAAAAAATGTACTTTTTTTAAATTTATAGAAAAGTATATTGGTCAAATTATAGGGAACAACACACGACACGACGATCTCATGCGAAAAATAATAGAATGCAGGATTGAAAACCATCGCGGAAAGGGACTCCCTAAGAAAAGTTACATAGATCAAATAAAGAATTGGCTAGACGTAGAGTAGCATGTACCAGGAGATGAAGGAAATTGCATAAGATTGGATGAAATTGTAAAGACAAAAGATTCTCTCTTAAATTTGAATAGAAAATAATCTATATTTTATCATATATATAGATATATCGGAGAAAACTAAAGATTATCAATATTATCATATATTTTTCATTCACACATATTGATGAGACCAACTGTAGTCGGTTGAGTACCGCCGACTTAATCCTGCTCACTTGTTTACTTTTAATATCCTATCACAACATTATGACACGACATTAACCTTGTCTTTAGCATAAATTACAAATGCCTTCCATGGCATCTCCATCCTTTCATTTTTCCTTCTATTACAATATTTATGTAATCGTCATATCGTGCCACCAACATGAAAGAAGAAGAAATCCTCTTCTGTTCCCACAGTCATCGTCATAATAAATATATTTTTATCTTACTAAATTTAAACTTTTACATTTGTTTTTTGTTCTGTTCAACTTCATACCTTGTATCCGTTGCCTTTTCCTCATCTGAAACGCACAGCGCGTGCTGTATTTAGGCGTTTTTTTATTTTACCGGATCCGGTCCGGATCCGGTGATTTTTACCGGATCCGGTAGCTCCTAAAAAGTGCCGGATCCGGCCGGATTACCGGATCCGCCGGACCGGATTGCAATCCCTACTGGCGCCCCGCCAGAAATATGCCGCGGACGTGGACAAACTAGCCATCGAATTTTTACAACCTAGGTATGTTTCACATAAGTATTTCAATAGTTGGAATACTAAGCTAAGGTAGTTTTTTTATTGTTTGGCACCTAAAAACAAGGAGTAGGTGTATTAAGAGTTTGGGTGAGCTATTACACACACAGCTGCATACTACTCGTACCTATATAAAATATTATTTTAACTTGAGATATTTTCGGATGGCCTAGCAGGTTTAGGCATCTGCCGCGATTGCAGAGGAATCCTAATTCGATTCCAGCCTTGAGCACTGGAGGCCTTTGTTCTCTTTTTCTTTTCTATATTATATTATTTCAGGTTACATGCCATGTAATTGCAACGGTAAATGAACAAATGAGTGAATTGATTGAAAATTTACCTCATTAACAATTTACCCTTGACAAAACTTTTTGGTAAATCTTGATCAGATGGCTGTTAAACTTGCCATCGATACAAAAAGAAGAACTCTAATTTCAAACACTGTCAAAAGGCTATTGTGTGCGTGACCTCAACTCTGGTGTCGATACCTATATTTGCAATGCTGGGATTGCAGTAAGTAAGATTTTGCTCAGTATTTATCGGACTTAGGTACTGCATTACTGCCGGAGGTATTTACTACTCCAGCTTAGTCTAGTAGTTATGGCATAATAACTTTAGAGATATTGCTGGAGTGATATGTTTGTGCCCTATTTTTAAACTATTTTTGTTTGTATTTTAACTCTTATGTATGTATGTTATGTCTCAGTCGTACCTAATTGGAAGCTTTGTTGTTGGTTTGATTTTACTTAAAGTATTTTTGTAAATAAAAGTCATTATGTTTAATTAACGACCATGTATTGACGACCGGTCTGGCCTAGTGGGTAGTGACCCTGCCTATGAAATTGATGGTCCCTGGCTCAAATCCTGGTAAGAGCATATATTTGTGTGATGAACACGGATATTTATTTTTGGGTCATGTGTGTTTTATATGTATTAAAGTATTTATAATTATATATATCGTTGTCTAGGTACCCACAACACAAGCCTTATTCAGCTTACTGTGGGATTTACTCAATTTGTGTAAAAATGTTCTATAATATTTATTTATTAAAAATGAACTTTACCAAATTTGTTGACTTGTGTTGGTCAAAAAAAAAATCTTCGCACAAGTCGAAATAAAGTCTCCTCCCAAATCACATCGGAGTTAGATCAATAGTAGCACTTTTAATACACTTGCGTACGTGTAGATCTGTAGATGTGTAAATGTCATGGTTTATAGCTATCCTGTCCTAATTATGCCTTAACAAATAATAATTAGGCCTTTCCACCAACTTGACAATTGCCATCTGACAATGCTATTCTTAGGATCTACCTATATTATAAGTAATGATGGTATCTACTTAGTGTCAATATGTACTGGTTTCACCTACATTAACGGTGTAGGTAAATTTTCGATTTAAGGTGAGTATTGTCAGCATTGTGACGGTGTAGTAAAAACAGGATCGCCATGATACGAGCGATCATGAGAACAAATAGATTTGACAATACTTGCAGTGCATTTCGCTTAATATTATCACGATGTGAATTGCAAATAATATCGCGTTTTAAGATCTAATGCGACACGGGTCTATTTTGTCCCCTGAAAATGTCAGTAAAATTTCTCCGTTCCTTGCAACGTTTATCTGCCGCAGCAAAGCTATGCACTACAAAATGTAAATCGCTCGTGCGGCGCTAAACTCGTCGCGACGAACTAACTTCGGCGGCCGGCTGCGGCCGGACGGTGGTGTTCTTAACGGTGCTATTAAAATTGCATTCAAGTGGTTGTGGATTTCGGTATGCGAAGTCGGGGTTAAACATGGTAAACGTAAATAACTATGTATAACTTCCATTGTAAAAACAATTCGAATTAAGCTATAATGTGGCTAGTGTACAGTACGAGAGATAGTTGTGTACAATATTGTATGTATGCTAATTGTATATACAATTAGAAAATAATGCTCTTTTACGACTAGGCTAATGAATATAATATTAATATAACTTATTAATATAATATGTCGATAGAATTTATTAATATAATAAATGTATTAATAGGCTACTCGTAAAAGACCTAGTTTAATTTCTCCTCCTGACTAACATGGCATGCCATACCATATGCCTGTGCAGATATCTATGCTTATTTTAATTAAACTGAAATTTAAAATGCAAGCACATGTTTTTTTTACTAACATCAGAGTAAAATGCTTACGTATATTTCCAATTACAATGTTTAAGTTTAAATTTAACTTGCAAAACAAAAGAAATGAAAAAGCTCACTAACTTTTCCGTCCATTTTATTTTGACGGCTCAGAGCCACGATTTAATTACCCTAGTGCTTCGCAAATATCTCAACACCCAATTAACTACCTCTTTGATGTAGGTAACGATACAAAATGGCCGTGTATTCAAGAGCCTTATTCAGTGAAACAAAATTTCTATTCAAACACAGATGAAATTGTGTAAATCGTAGTAAAAAAGGAAAAGCCGTTTAAATGCTTTTAAAATAACGCAACGCAACTAATCGCAGGCTTCTTTGCAAATATGTAAAGTAAAAATGGTGAATGTGTGTTAGTAAACATCACACCCTGTCCTAATTACCCGTGATCTAAAAAATATATCTAGTACATAGGTTACTAGATAAGTTTTGCAATAGACAAATATGAAACAAAGAGTTACTTAGATTTAAATTTTGAAAATGTATCTTCTTAATAAGTAAATTTGAAAAGAAAGTAAATATTTTCCTGTCAAACATTGTCAATGGAAATATAGTTTTAAAACGTATGTGACAGGCCAACTCTTTGTTGCTAATTTCTCTATTGAAAAACGTATCTAGTAACCTATGTAGTAGTAATAATAATTACTTTATTGTACACAATATTGTAATGAAACAATTATTAATACTTTCATAAGGCACTTGGTCGCCGGTCGTCCTTCTAGCGCCATCTGGTGGTTAGCTACCAACAATTTGTTATAAGCCCTACTTAATAAAAAATAATAAATTAGCCATTTTTCATTCGACACCTTATAAATACTAAACACAAAATGAAACACAAAAGGTCTCAAAGAACGGCGCTTTTGGTATAATTTTGATACGTCCAATGCATATTCAAGAATGAGACCCCAGTTGTCGGAACAATTTTCATTAGCGTGTTACGTGACTGCATTATTAACGGTATGAATGGCAGGCCCCTTGGTCTTTTGACTGAAAAGTTTCGTTATGGAGATTGCGTTGGAGAGCAGAGCCACTAAAATGTACGGGAAACCTTAATGGCTTTATATTTAGCGTATTTTACTGCCATTTAGAGCTTTGATTTAGCAATAAAATTAATTACAACACAAAATAGTTTTCTGTTCTTGTGCAGGCAATATAATAATATTACTATGTACAAATTGTTCATGCTTAGGTCAAAATCATTGTAGTTTCTATTTTATTTCAGATAGGTAATTGCATGTTCTAATATAGAGATAGATTTTTATTTAACTTGTACAGTTGATTTATTTAGCTGATTAAGTTTAGTTATAAATATGTTAGTTCCGGTTTGGTTAAGAGTAATTTCATGAGCGCTTGGTATGCCTTGGCAAAAAATTGAAGCTTGAATTTTTTGGTAGCATTATACTTTGGACAAATTTGTATTTTGAACTAATCCGAATCAAAAAGGCATAAGTTATTTTAAGATGCAGTTATTATTTACAATGGTCGTAGTCATACTATATAATGGCGCTAAACAATGCAAGTTTATTAATCTCTAGATTTGACTCATCTCTATCTAGATTCTAGATATATTCCTTGATTTGGATATTTTTTGTACCCTTGCAAGAAGTATGAAAATAAGTTTATTCATAGTCCGGTACTACAAAACACTTGGTAAAATGATCCTTTGTAAGGTTTATACTATAATTAGGTGCTCGAGTTTACGCAATAGGTACTAAGAAGAAAATTATCCAAGACCTCTTCTGATAACTCAACAACCTGGAAAATTTAATAAAATGTTATATCAAAGGAATTTCAGTAACATGAAACAAATTGATTGAATGTTTGACGTCTATTGATTCCACGCGCTAAGTACCAATAAAACAAATGACTGTGTCGTCAGTCTAATCAAATTCTGTCGCGTGAATCTCACGACAAAGTAGCTTTGATATCGTATAGCATTTAGTTTGAATGTATACGCTTGGAAAACCTGCAGCAATACTAACATCTGAGGATAATTACGATACCAATTAATTGAGCAGGTATACTATTGAGTGCCATCATAATATAGTAATAGTTTATGGGGCTGCTACATATTCATGATAATCTCCATCTTCCTTGCGTTAACCCGGATATTTGCCATGGCTCATGGGGGCCTGGGGTCCGCTTGGCAACTAATCCTAAGAATTGGCGTAGGCACTACTTTTTACGAAAGCGACTGCCATATGACCTTCCAACCAAGAAGGCGAACTAGGCTTTATTGGGTTTAGTCCGCTTTACTCACGAAGTTTTTCTTCACCGAAAAGCGACTGGCAAAGATCAAATTAAATTTCGTACATAAGTTCCGAAAAACTCATTGGTACGAGCCGGGGTTTGAAGTGTTTGATCCCGCGATCTCCGGACGCACATACCGCTAGGGTTCAGGTTTCTAGGTTTCAGGACTTTCAAAATGAAAGTCACTAAACAATTCATCAAAATGTTTTTTTATGTTATTAATAATTTTATTAACTTTCATGTTTGGCAATTTGCTGTAAATGTAAGTTGATTAAATAAATAAATCATATAAAAACTAAAATAAATATTTTACAAACTTAAAATACGGGCGTGGTATGGAATTCGCTATGCTCGTTTCTTTATACGATCACGCAAATATTTGAATGCCTTATTATGTACAGTGACATACACTAACTACTTTATCTACACACATTTTGTGCTCAGGAACCGTATGTTACGACCACCATTGCGGCATTGTTTGCAATCGACATTTAATTTCAAATAAACCGTCATCTCGGTTGACATTAGAATTGAGATCAAATCAAATTCCTGTATAAACTAATGACTGAACAGAGATATTCGAAATTTAATGTCATTATATACAATAATAACAACGAATTTTAACTGTCGTGAATCATACTAACACTAAGCTAATAACAGAAAAAAATCAATCTTTATTCACATGTACCGTGTCAAACCTAAACTTTTCAGCTCGTATATTCTCACAAGAGCCTTCTTTAATTTATTTTTGCTTTTAGTGCAATGTATCTATGCAGTAATTGGATCACAAAATGTACAATATTAGGTTTTGCCAGTGAGTTGCCAGCATAACTATTGTTAACTTCATCTGGTGTTGGTGTTAAGAACTAATTTTGCCCGGGGCGAACGGGGTCGGGTTGCAAGTCAACTAATGTTTACTTTGCCCCAAGTTACCCTGCTCGATAGGAACTCCGAGAATTCTAGAACAAAAACAGGGGCCAGAGGCGTTTATTGTTACAAACCCATTTATAATAGTTATCTCTACTTTATAATATTAATTTCGTGTTGCGGTTTTCGGGTAAAGTTAATCAGTTTATGCTAATGCTCTTAAGTCATTATATTTGAGTTTATTAAGCATTATTTTCGGTACAATCGTGCTTAGAAGAAGCTGTCTGAATTGTGAATAAGTTACTCGTACACGTATTTCTTGATAAATGTCATTAGAATTATTTAAACTATAGGACTTATTTAAAGTAAATGGAATGCGAGTAGATTTGTGAATTATGTGAATGAAATTATAGATACATACATATAATCACGCCTATTTCCCGAAGGGGTAGGGAGATACCACGGATTTCCACTTGCTACGATTCTGACATACCTCTTTCGCTTCCTTTACTCACTTCACGTGAAATTATAATAGAAATAAATAATTATTAGGGGACATCGTACACAATTAAGAAGATGAACCTAGCCCCAAATTAAGCAAAGCTTGTACTATGTATGTGTACTAGGCGACGATAACTACATACGTATATACATATGTAGAATACACCCATGACTCAGGAACAAATATTTATTTATTTATTTATTTAAACTTCAAACAAATTTCAAATTTCAAACAATGTTCATATTGCGGACTTAATGCCAAATGGCATTCTCTACCAGTCAACCATAGTATAAATATCTATGTTGCCACACAAATAAATGCCCTTACCGGGATTCAAACCCAGGACCATGGGCTTCATAGGCAGGGTCACTCTACCCACTAGGCCAGACCGGTCGGGAATCCGTATCATCCATATTCAAAACCTACCAAATTAAAGCCTAGAACTTATATTACCTAAAAGATATCTCTTATTTCACCATTGAGCATGTCCTTTTTGTGTAAAAAATATTGTCCACGTTGATTTTATACCCATACAACACATAAATTCACAGTAGATCCGGTTACAATTGGAAAGAGGTCGTTTATTTCGGGGTTTCAGCAAATAGCCCCTTTAGATCGACTGTACAAAATCGCAGGCATTTTGTAGCTTTTAGCATTATGGTTTCTGATTGCCCACCTGATAGAGAGCAAAGCTTAGTCACAGTCAGAAAAAGGTCCGGAACATTTTGCTACAGGTAGCTAGTTCGTAAACTGGAATGCAATAACCTCGTCCGACTCAACACGGTAATAAATAGAGTGGATTTATCAAAGAGGATCACTAATATCATAAATATATCCAATACTTCGCTACTCGTATTGGCGAGCTTGTAATCTATAGAATCGTCGCCATCAATCCGAATAGATATCCCTTTGATAGTTTCTCTTAGGTGAAAGTTACACTGGAGGGATTTTATCTTGTCCCTAAAACAACTTCACGATTACGAGATAGAATAAAGAGAGGTTGTGACTTTTACAACAGTCTGTAATTGTGACCGTTATTTTGTAAATAAACATATACTTTGATAGTGACAGATATTTAACAACAAATTCGTAATAATATTAACTGTATAAAGTCTCTGCCAAAAATGTAGGAGGTCGTGCCGCTCACGCATTGGCCTCCACAGTCACCAAACCCGTTGTTTAAACAGCAATGCTCAATTCGTCTGAAATAGACGCAAAGGCCTGTGATGATAAAGGGGCCCACTGATTACCAGTTCGCCGGACGATATCAGCCTGTTAGTTGTTTGCTTGTCAGCTGATGCAAATAACTGACAGGCCGATATCGTCCGGCGAACTGGTAATCAGTGGGCCCCTTTATACAGTTAATATTATTACGAATTTATAATTACATGTTTTAAAGGAACAAGACTCAGAGTTCATAAATATTTTGCATCCTCTGGAGCAGCACTTAAACCGTTGCAGGTGGTATTTATGTTCAGAACCGGTTTACAGGGCAGTTCGAAAGTACACTAACATCAGAATGATATTTGAATAATGTTATTCAGTTATTGTGTGCATCGCCCCTGCCAATAGATGTACAAAATTGTACAGACAAGTATGAGCGAAACGCACAATAAATGAATGACATTGGTTAGATGTCATTCTGATATTAGTGTACGTCCGAATTGGCCTGGTTGTCTCGTCTCACTGGGTTTTGACGATCTACGATGTTTATCGAATTTATTGGTAATAGAGTCTTTCGGGGTAACTGCGCGCACATTTATATATGAAGTCATGCCTCACTTAAAATTGAAGGATGAGGAAAACTAAAGTATATTTACATGATAGAACATTTAATTAAACTACAAACTGAGTAAACAATAAAATACATGACTTTTTTATATACGGAGCAGAATAAAAATATAGAGAAAAAACCGGAATGCGCATACTTGACCCGTAATGTGGGGAAATGTGCGCGCCCTTAAGGGGCAAGAGGACGCAGGAAGGGGAGCAGCCTTATTTAGTTTGTTTCATAGATAACACTCGCTTAAACCTATATCATTTACACATCCGCATATCTTATAGTTCTTTTAAATTTCATCTTTTAAATTATTATATTTGCTTTTAAAGTAACCTAAAATAATGTTGCAGTTGTTAGACCAATTCCTTATTTCGAGGCACGATAAACACTGTTCGAAATACATAATATAATGAATATCTTAAATTATGTAAACTAATTAGCATATTTTTCATATACTACGTCCACAGGACGTGCGCATGCGCACACTTTCTCCAGAATGCCAAAATGTAAGTTCGCCCACCAATTTATTTATTACCGGTTAACTTCCAATTTTATAATAATAGAACTTGCAAAAATTTGCACTTAATCTATAAAAAATGGACTCTCAAATACTCACTCACGATAACAAATTGTCATGTAACACAGTTTTCCAAAACGCTAAAAAGTTAGAGTGAACCAGCTAATTTGAATTTTCACAAAAATATCCACGCGGTACACGCACTTACCCACTGCGCTCAGTTACCCCCAATTGACTATACATTCGTGTTGTGAGCTCCATAACAGATGCATTGGTATTTATTATTAATTAGAATTATTTTTTCAAAAAAGAACCTAAATTACAAAATTTAAACTTAATTCATTTTTTAAACCTCTTTCTTGTGTCGATGCCTTATACTAACCAGATGAATTGATAAATACATATTACTCCAATTCCCTTGATGGATATGAATTGGACAACACTGACCAGAAAGGCACCAACAAAAGATTGTATTCTGGAGTAGACATTTTTAAGTACTGTAAAGGTTGGAAACCTTCACAGTCTCGTGATAGGTAACTGGCAACAATTATTTGAATTCAGAACTATCGCCCTGCTGAAGGAATAAAGATCTGCAGGCGATTTGATTCGGGAAATGGCAAGCATAATAAGCATATAAGCATTTAGTCGATATTGCTGTAATCTAGCTGATCGTATAAAAATAATATAATATAAATAAAATAAGAAATCTATTTCGAGCGTTTACATTCCCCATCTCAGATAGACCGTATCTCTCTTACAGTACCGTTAACAGAGTGTAGCTGTTCCACTCTCTGGTGCGTTTTTAGGTGGCTCGCGTACCCAATCTTCCTACTAAATTCTAAGCGCATTTTGGGCACGTCAACACACCACCAATATTAGGAAATAGGTTGGCGGCCGAGCCTTAAGCTCATCTCGCTTTCTGTAGAGTCCGGGCGACGTTCATGTTCAAAATCGCTGACTCGATCATGCACGAGGCGCCGCCATTCCGGCCGCTGCGCTGCCTTCCGCTCCCAGTCAGAGGGCTCTAGTTTGCATCTCTTCATATGTCTTTTCAGAACGTCCTTATATCGTAAATACTAGCCACCGCTTGGTCCCACACTAGGCTTAGCCTTTAACGTGGGAATGTCAGAGGATTATCGAAATGTTGCGGCTCTTTTTTAACAGAATACCATTATTATTTTTAAAGCTACTATAATAATATTTATGACTATCTAATTAAGTACAAAGACTTTAGTCAGTAAAAAGGTCTCAGTAAGTTGTATGTAAGTGAACGTTTTTATGTGATGGTTATGTGAGCATGTATAATATGTATGTGTGTATGAATTATTTTGTGCGTGTTAATAGCTACAGAATGAAAGTGTGAAATAGAGAAAACAGAACAGATTAGACGTTTACTATAGTCATTTCAAAATATCCTCTGACTCATCATAACTCCAAGAAAATAGTAGGGGTTTGAAAATGCCTTTTTGCTTCAGTTAAATTACATTACCTTATATCGCAGATTTGAACTCGTACTAAATTATTATGTAAATGCAGAAAGAGAGGAAAGACTGGAGTGGATATACTTCTAAAAATTATTTAGCACATTTTGTAAATATAAATAAACGGACTTGTAAATGTTTTTTTTTTTGTCAGAAATATAATAAGAATGTTTCGAAATAACTTTTAAATTGCATTTTGGTTATACATACATGAATATTGTATGTATAACCAAACTAAATGTCTCAGTTATAATCCTACCTAAACAGTGTTTATGAAACAACGGTATGTTTTGCAACATAACGGTTCAGTGATATACGTGTTTCAAAATTAATTAAACTCGGGTGTGTATGTGGCATAGAGCCAAAGGTTGGAGCTGGCGAGGAATGGCGGAGATTTTGCTGTCATTCTTTAAAAAGCCAAAGTCAACATCAAATATAAAATATTAATACTCCACAGAGAGGATTCTTTAAAAAAAATACTGTATACTGGTTTGCGAGACTAAAACTCTTAAAACTATGTGTTAAATGGATGTAGCTGGCCTGACGAAGATGAGCTTATACTGGTTGGTCTGGAGACTCGGTTTTGTGGTCTTTATGTAATTGAAGCCAAATTGCAACTGTCAAGCACTAACGATCACGGAGCAAAGCCGCAAACGGACGGACAGATGAACATGACGAAACTATGTATAAGAGTTTCTAGGTTACTACAAAAACCTAAAAACGCTCTTACCTAACCGACTTGTAACTGAGTGCTTCGTGAGCAAAGTTTGGTACGAAGCACTAATGATGTTATTGTTGTCGTTTCTTCAAATTTTATTCGGTTCCATAGATTTATTTATACCTTCCCAAGTAGCATTCGGGGTTCTATATGAGATGTCTAGTCGTTCACATGTACTCCACAAGCTGTGTAAGTCAGCTGTATAAGAGCTGTATAGCTTGCTATAATGCTCTTATAGAACCAGTTTGGGCACAAATTAGACAGCCTTAAGTTCACTATGGCTGTACATTAGCAGTATAATAGCATTATAATAGCAGTTTAAGTAGTAACATCGGACTTAAGGCTGACTAATGGCACTATATGGGACGCAGTGTGAACCATACAACGTACATGAGTGTAATAAAGAGTAACAAGTGGCTAAATACACAGCTATCACAGTTATAAAATCCGACAAAAGTACTCCAGTGCTACCTAAAATTCACGTGGGTCCATTATATTTCTTTATTTTATTTATTCCTCATTAAGTTTGGTTTTTTGTGTGCCATCAGAAACACCGGCGGATATCCTTTGGATAAATTTTATGATAACACGCGGTAAAGTACCTGTTTTAAATTCTTAATAATGTTAAATGCTATGGGAATGCAAGTTTATCGTGAAATGTATACATATTTACAGCTAAAATATTCACGCGCCTCTGTAAAAACGCGATATTCATTTTAAAATATTTAAAACTGGCTGAGAGGAAATCAACAATTTTCAGTTTTTGACATTATATTGGCATTATAATTATACTACGGTAATTAATTATAGCATGAAACCAAAACTCAATCGCTCTATCTGCGTATTTTGTGATAAATTTGCATGATAATTTTGGAGATTTATTTGGTAAATATTTTAGGTTACGCAGAACAAAATGGTGGAAATGAAATACGGTTATGTGAACTGATATAACTCCAATTTAATGCGGTGAGCGTATAATAGGTTCACATGTGTTCTGTTAGAATGCTGTTACCTATATAAAGTCCCACATTTGTACCACTACAGAGCCAATGTCTATAAATTTATTCTAATGTGAACTAATGTACAGCTTTAAGATGTAGTTTAGGTCAATTGTGTATCATCGTATAATTCTTTCAATATACTGAAATTTTAGAGATCCTTTCTTCTTCCACCGGTTCTCGCTCTTATTTTCCAAGGTTTGTTATTCATTTTCAGAAATTTTTGCACGCGACGTAATATAAACACACAGCTTGTGGGATAAGTGTAATAGAATATCACATTCACATTCATTTTCAGCTTACAGCAAATTAGAGTAGTACTTGTGGACAAATAAACTGCTATTGATGTTAATGGACAACACATATAATCCTTTTAACAGCCTACAGTGCACATGCGAACCATTTAAACACTTCTGTACAGCTAGTAAAAAAAGGTTATTTTAATGATCACAAACAAGTCCTACTACAGCTACTAGCTGTATAACAGTCTCAAACAAGTAAACATAACAGCTTTTGGCTTTATAAATGACCATGTGTGTTCTATTAAAATGCTAGCTCTACAACATCGTACAAGTAGGCTGTTAAACAGCGGTTGCCGTATCTCTACCCTCCTATAATGCTCTTAGTCAGACGGCTGACTAAAGGATAGTTGTTAGAGTATTATAACACCAACAGTCGTATAAAAGTATAACTCTACCCTCCTATAAGTCCCTTAGACAGGTATAGGTGTTATTAATCGCAATAATGCAGCTTATACATCACGAGTGAACTGTAATAATGCTTCAAGTACACCTGGGAACTAAATGTGTACTCTTAAATGGAGTAAAATGCTACTTGGGTTGATATTTCTTTCATTCGCCATTTTTAGGAATACTACCGACCTGCTATAGTATTTATCAAACACTAAGGGTACCGTAACATCCATAATCATCTCCATAAAATTCATAACCTTAACCCATTCAGCGCTAATCACGACATGTTGTCGTTTTGCTTCTACGGAGCATTTTCGCTACATACCTACCGGGAAATCCATGTTATCGGCTAAGACCTAGCGCTACGACCGTAGCTCAGCGGTGAATGTCAAATCTCTCAAAATTGTACTAATATGTAATATCTGTCAGCGTACCCTTCCTGTTTGAAAAAAAATCCATTGTGACATAATATTTCCCTCCCTTTATTATCAGTTTAATTAAATGTGTCTAAGAATAACAATCCGAGCGGGGTCTAGCAAAATTACATTTGTATAACAATAACTTACCTTATTTACATCGTTGTATCAATCAAACTTATACGAACATCTGCCAGTTGTCATTCTTTACATGAACAATGACCATAAAACTCCTACAGACGTAATCTCAGTTTTAATTTTTATTGGCAATTAAACAATTAACCCTTTAAAGAGCATAAAAGTTCTTTATACACGCTCCCCTCCGGGAGATGCGAAATTTTAAACCCATTCACAGCATTGTACCTCCGAATATTTAAGGGATGTTTTTTATGACGACGGAGATGAAAGCGTTTGGCCTAAGTGAATGCCAGCTTTTGCTTTTTTCGTGATGCGATGTTTGTGCAATCTTAAAAAAATTGAAGCTTCTAATATAATTCGGAGAGTTACCGTGTAAGGTTATGTCTTCGTGTAGGACGTGAGCAATATTAGGTGCTTTTGGCTTAAATGGTTGCTGCGTAAGAAAAGGCGCTATGCTGCACTAGCGCTCAATATTAGAATGATACATGGCTAATTTGAACAAATAGGCGATACTTTAAACGAATAAGAGCGTGTGAGCGGGTTCAAACCCCGGCTCGTGCTAATGATTTTTTCGAAACTTATGTACGACATATCATTTGAAATTTACCAGTCGCTTTTTGGTGAAGGAAAATCTAACCAATAAGGCCTAGTTTAACCTCTGGGTTGGAAGGTCAGATGGTAGTCGTTTTCCTAAAAAATCGGCGGTCGGCTTTCAGCCTATGCCAATTCTTGAGATTAATTGCCAAGCGGACCCAAGCCGATGAGCCGTGGCAAAATGCCGGGATAACGCGAGGGAGATGATGATGAGGCGATACTTTAAAGTCATTTGAAGTATCACTTGTCCACTACAAATTTTGTAATCCAAATTAGATCTTGAGGGAAAATCTGATACCTAATAAAAGATGTAAGAGCATTCGCTCATAGGAACCATGATATACTTATAAAAATTATGAAATTATGTATTTCATAATTTTTATAATGTATATAGAGTACCTATTAGCAGTACTTTTTATTTATTTAAAAATACGCGATCCCTTCTGTTATTCACTTCTGATCCGACAGCTAAAAACAAAGGGGAACATGAGAAGGGGATTTGCAGTGATGGCTGCCCTAGGCTACTGAACAAAACTAGCTAGCAGTAAGGACCCTATATTGGCGATGGGACTGATGGGGTTAGTACAAAGGTTCCAATAAGTACTAGGTAGGTTCGTAGATATAATCAATAATATGTTCCATATACAACGTTCCCTTACCTCTTGACTGGGATGGGGATTCAGCCCTGCGATTTGATATAAGGATTATTTTGTATATTTACAAAAATAAGTATTGAAGATATTAACATAAATATGCATTAAATTATCAAGTGATACTTGTTATAGGTAAGTATTTATTATTTAAGTACTGTGATGATTGATGAGCTCTAGAACAACTCATTTAGAATTTTAGGTTCAAAAAATATGATACTTATTATCAGGCCTATTCGAACGTACACTGACATCAGAATAAGATTTGAATCATGTTATTTAGTTATCTTGCGTCATGTCCGGTTATTCCCACTAGTTACCACCAAGTTGTTACCAAATTTTGGTGGTAAGGTAAGGTAAATACTGGGAAAAAACAATCCCAAACCAAGTTGGTGGTAACTAGTGGGATTTTTTTTGTCCCAGTAGTTACCAGTGGTAAAAGGTGGGAAAAAAAAATCCCAGTAGTTACGACTGGTAACAACTTGGTGGTAACTAGTGGGAATAACACTCTTGTCCGCACCTATACATGTACGGAGAACTAGTACGAGCGAAATGCACTATAACTGAATGGCATCAGTTAGATGTAATTCTGATATAACAATGTACGTTCGAATTGGCCTGTCTGTATAATGATATCAATACCAGGGGACGTCCTGGTCGCCTGACTGTTTTACGAGTGAGACGCATACGAAGATTACGAAGTCCTGTCTCATCTTAATGTTTTTATCGGGTCTCTATATTGTTTCCTATAAAGTTTTAAGTCATAATGTATTGTTTGTCCGCATTTTCATTAGCCATAATTAGGTTTTTCTCAGATTCGTGTAACTTTTCAGGATTTCCATTAAACAAACCTAACCTAACCTAACCTTTCTATAGGATAACCTAAGGAAATACCTGAAAAGTTAGAAGTTTCACAGTTATGACTAATGATAATATGACTATCATTACATTATGACTTTCAATAATTATGCCAAACAAAGAGATCCGGGTTTTTATCTCGGTTGCATCGTCAGCCAATGCTTCGGAGCCCAAGATTTACTTTCCGACTTTCTCCTCCACTTCACTCAGCCGTCATGTCATCCCTCGCAACGTCAAGCCAGCACCTTACTGGCTTGTATTCTTTCACGAGATCTATTCGAAGTATTATTGAATACGCCTTCAGGGTAAATAAAAGATTGTTATGACTTTTATGATTTATTTAATAAAGATCTCTTTTGACTTGAACACGGTCGCTAAATTCTTACAGACAGTAAAAGAAATATAACATTGAGAGTGTTTACCTCTTATCAGTCCAGCTTAGCAGTTACATACCTATTACTTAAGTCTCACTGACTGATTTAAATATGAATTTTAAGTAATCATTATTTACAATCATTATAAATATGTATCAATAAAGGTAATTTATTAGACACTTGTCACAACAACTGGCAGTGTTAAGAAAGTGCAGGTCACTCGGTATCGTTCCGGGGTACTTTAAAATAAATAGGATATAAACCATAGAACAATTATATAGAACAATAAATATGAGCTCCAACAGTTTTCATAGAATATCCATCGTGTAACCATTTTCATTGCTCTGTAAAATGTTGTCTAGAATCAAAACCTTTTTAATGTTGGCTAGAATCAAAGTGTAGGTAGGTATATATAAAAATTCTAATGCAACCTATGTAATTAACTAGACAAAAATCCGTATGACATGGCAAAACATTAAACATCAAAGAGGTATTAATAAGTAGAAATAATAAAACTTAGTACTAAAGTTAAAGAAGATTTAGAATTAGTGACTCAATAATGTAGGGATATTCATTGGTACATAACTATGCACCTAAGTGACAAGTGTCTAATATAATTATTTATCAGCAATTATATCGGTCACATCCTTAATTTTTAGGTAAATGGTAAATTACAACATTCTAGAAATTGTGACTTTAGAATAAATAATACAAAGATATTATAAAATGTGCTCGTTTATATTTGAGTGTAGATTGTTAAAAATATTGTCAAATCGTAAATATTGTTTATCTTAATCACTCAAACATAAAATATTCATTACGATTGCTGCAAAAATGAGATGTGTTTTAGACTTTATCCACTACCTATATCTGTGATATTTTTTTTATAAAAGCCTTTCAAATAACAATGCAAAAAAGTTTCCGTAACAAAAGAACAGTGCACTGTATGCCTACGTATTTACAAAATATACAATTACACACTAACAACTATTAACAATGGACTCGAGAACAACATTTATTTCTTTAAAAAAACGACATTTTTACACAGATTCTTAGTTTTAAATAAATATGTTGGACCAAAGGTTTCTTGACTTGCTACTCGTAATGGTTCCTTAGGTACTTTTGAAAGTTAACATTGCAGTGGTTTTAGAATAATGTAATTGGTGCAAAATTAAGCCTGAAGCACGTTTTATTAAATAGATCGAGTCGAGCAGTCTGTAATAATGTTCTAAATAACTACCTATACCGTTTTTTATAAAAACTAGTGCTTAATATTGTACGAAATGGTGTTTTTTTTCTGACAGTAACATCTTGAAAGTTTTCAGGCTTTATTAGGCACCATTAAAATTTACTAAAACAGCAGACAACAATACTTTTTACACATATCTACGTGTGATAAGGTATAGGTTTGTATAGAAAAGTTACAGACAAACATCAAATAGTTTTTTAATTAATATGTACCAGCTAATGCCAACGATTTCCAATTACCATATACAAAATGCGATTTAACTGTGTCAGCCTTTTCATGTAGGTACCTAGTAACTACTAAAAATTGATAAGTAGTAACAACGTAGTCCTTATGTTTCTATGAAACGGTTGTCAAAACAACACAAATATTTATTTAGGCTTTTCTATCACTTCAACGTATACTCGCCGCGTACTTTCCCGAAGTCTCTTGATTTATTTACACATGCTTTTTACATTTTGTTACACGATCGCACTGCAGACTGTCTTTGAGACGTGCTGCAAGGTCTGCGTAATGGAATGTTTTTGTTGTGAGGTTTCTGATGTATGTATTTGGAGGGCGGAGGGAGAACGCTTATCGCGGCCCGATCGTAAGGAGCCCTTCAGATGAATTGGAGGCCGGGAGCGTGAGGGGCCTCGGCCCCTCAGCTCTGCGCTAGGGAATCCAGCGGCACCACCAGTTTTCCGTTGGAGTAGCTGTAACAAAGAAAAAACTTTAAACTAAACAGCGACGGTATTCTCGCAGGTCTTATTTTACAAAACTTTTAAAGTTTACGTTGCTAAATGTAAGAAAACACTTGGAATTTTTTTATTAACTTTTCTAAGAGTTTAATTTAATGTTATGAAAGTTCTTAATAGAAATATTAACCTGTATGGCATAGTGGCTGTTCTGGACTTAGCTCGGCTTGGCCTACAGGCGTCATCTGCAACCAAGACCACACGTATTGTTTTGACATTTGTCTTGGCGGACTAATCAGAAACTTTGCCCTCGTTCTAAGTTACATCGCATCGCCGGGGCTTAATTAAGTGGTAGCGCATGCTATTGTCTCGGTTCTTGCGGAACAATACTTATCTTAAGTCGAAGTCAGTAGAAGTAATATCTCCGATACCTTAACGAGGGAACTTTGTATCGACTTCGTTAATCGTTCCTGACCCAGCCGCGCGGTCGTTATTATTGTTAATACATACTTTAATATTTAACACAATGGTGTTAGATTTGTTGTTTAACCGATTGTTATGTTGTGAATGTTTTTAAAAGGGTTATTTGAAGTCCTCCATGAGGTAAAAAACATAATTTAAAATGGACGCGGCTTAGCCAATCGGGGTGTTAAATAAAAAAAAATCGTTACATCATTAGTAATAAGCTATTTGATTACAAGATGATATAATTGTTTTATTAGTGGTTTAATGTGTTTGGATAATTGGCAAGTGATTTGTGTAGGACCCTTACCATGGTGCGGCTAACATCGTTGTGAGAGGCACGCATCGCATGTGACCGGCTCGGCACGCCGCTTGCTCTGAGAGCCCTGCGACCCGGACTTACGCCGGAAAGTGTACCTAACGAGCAGACCTGCAATGCAAAATGCCGCACCGTTAACAAAACAAACAAACAAAAACAACAAACAGAGCCAGGCGCGCGCGTCCATCTGAAAACGCCCATGGGCGGATGAAAGTGGGCGAAAATAAAACGGGAGTGATACTCTCAGGGGTTTTATGACTTGATATCGCGGAATCATTCGTGTTTTATGTGAGAACGGATACGCAAATCTAAATTTTGTAGTGAATGTTATTTTGGTATCGTGTGTAGTATTTGTCAACTATGTAGAAAGAAATTAAATTGTTTGTTGAGATTTAAAGTTTTTTGAAACTTTCATATTTCATGCATCTAGCTTATCTTAATATAAATGGTTTAGGATTAACTTACCAGTGAGACCGGCCTTGTTGATGCTGTTTGAGCTAGAGAAACCTGATATTTTCTTCCAGGACTTCTTATTCCAAAACCCCGTCGTTTTAGCGTCACCGCAGCTAGAACTACGGGGTGAGGTGGTGTCCCTAGGGCAACGCACGCTGCATTCATCAGCACCTAGTATGCGGACTCCGGCACCACGCGTACCATACGCCACCGCCGGTAAGTGAGGCACCGACCCAGTCGGCTTTCGTCGCAAACTCCCGACGTAACTCGCTCCACTGCTGCTCCCACTAAACCCGCTATCCAAATCCGGGGGATTACAGCTCGCAGGTGAAAGTAATTCATCTGTCGGCCCGACTCTTAGCAATTCTTCTATATTATCCCTATCTTCAGCTCGCTCTGAATCTGGTGATTCGCATTCTGGCATTAACATCGCTTCGACACTTAGATTTAGCTCTCCTAAAATTCTCTTGTGCCTCGATTCTACTCGGCGAACTTCTTCTTCTACGACGCTCCTGTCTAGAGACACGAGAGATTGTCGTGGTGCGTATCTATGCTTAGGACAGGTTCTTGTTCCGTCTGTTATTTCTTCATAGATATTTTCCTCGGTTCCGTATCGAGTGACATAATTGTGACGTGCTGTACGATCTCTTGGTATTCCGCCGCGTCCTCGATGTCTGTTAGCCTTTCTTGACGACGACGGCATTGATAAATGATGGTCATAGTAGGCATATGAATAGTCAACGGGCTCGAACCTTTCCATTGTAGCAGCAATATTGCTTCTGTTCCACGTTTGTGGGGGTGGATCTCTTGACAAGTTAACGGCGGCCAGCCGAGCTGGTAAAATTTCATCCAAGTCCCTAGCACAACGCTCGTCAAGTGATTGCGCTCCATCGTCCTCTTCCCGCCTGTGCTTTCTATGAGCTCGGCGACCCTGAGTGCGCGTGTGGGCACGCTCACAGTCCGACCCATGACCGTGATTATAATCAGGTGTATGACTACGATTATAATCGACCGGCCTGTGTTTACAATCTAAGGTATGATGATAATCAGGTGTGTGCCTGAGACTGTAGCTAGAATTTCCTTCATAGTCAGATCGATCGTAAGAGGGACTCTCGTCGTTGCTCGTGTGGGGGTGAGGACAATCGGCGGCGATGCCTGACTCTGATGAAGGGTAATCGTGTACTTCTGCGGTGGTGAGCACCCGATCGTCGGGGCGTGCAGGCTCTGAGACGGCGTGGCGGTGGTGAGGCCTGGGACGCGTAGTTTCGCGACAGCTGGCGAAGGTGCGCTGGAGCGAGGGCGTGTGTTGCAGCTGGTAACGGCCGCACCTGGGGTCGTACACCGCCTCCCCCGACTCCTCGGGGCTTGGCGGCGCGCTTTGTGATTCCATGGCTCATCGTCTCATATCCAATCGGTATCTGTAAAGAAAAACAATTCTATATCAGTTTCCAAATATTGAAGACACATACCGCGGACATGGAATGGCTTTTAACAAAATTCTGCGTCCCATACCGTGTTGAACTAAGGTCAATGAATTCGAAATTACGCGCTCCGTGATAAGGGTAGGGTAAGTGACGATCAACACCGTGGCCGACGTCGATATATCATCATCAGCCGACGGGTCATAAAAGGGATTTCACATTGTGTTTACGTTTCATATCAAGATTTTACTGTTATGTTTGAACATCAAACACCATTATACGGCACCAAAATGAAATAACTTAGTGAGTAGTATAAACTTGGGTGAACTCGTGAAACATAACACGGCAGTAATGAGACCGTCGCTGTATATAATAAGGGTAATAAATTGGGAGAGCCATGTTTTGTCACTTGTAACTATCTACAGTGGTAATAAGTTACTGATAAAAAATTGGATTTTGCATATCTAGAGTGCTGGACAAAAAGAATCATTCATTGCACGAAACTGAAAGTGTCCATCTGTAATAGACTCGAAGGCTATCTGTATTTATGTATTCCACTACACACAAGATATATCTTTTAACATTTCATGGCCTATTTTACATACATAATAAACCTTCAAGATTCAACATTTTTTTTAAATGTAATTGATAAGTATAGGGCCGAAGGGACGGGTGACACGAGCGTTGGTGTATAGTAAACTTCTTTATTGACGTAAGTAAAGATGGATCACACTTCATTTTGTTCTGGACAAATTAAAATCATACCGGAAGCACAATCGCAAATGAAACTTAGTCAAATATTTTGTGTGGTCTCCTTTTACGATCAACACTGCTGGTTATCTGCGAGGCACGCTTTCGACCAATTATTTTAGGTAAACCAGGCCGATATTGTCCCAAGCTTATTCCAGAGTTCTGAAGGAATCCTTGTTAGTGATATTTGTTTTGTTAATTTTGCCATACAAATATGACCACAAGTTCTCAACCGGGTTGATATCGGGCGATTATGGAGGCCATTCAAGCTATTTGATCCTATTTGCCTTGAATAATGCAGCAGATATTTTAACTGTGTGCTTGGGTCATTATCTTTCTGAAATAGATATATTACAGGCCCTCCAAGCCAAATTTAAGTAGAGATCTACCTATAAATTCTCTTGCAAAATGTTAATATGTATAACCTTCAGCAGTAATTATTCCATTAATTCGAGCTAAGCTGCCAACTCCAGACCTAGAAAATGAGCTCCTCGCCATAACATTACCCCCACCATGCTTAATAGTTTTTTGTATATTACGTTCTGTTACCGCTTCGCAAGGCTTACGCTACACCTTACACCACTTTTTTGTCCAAATGCTGCAATTTTATTTCATCAGTCCATAATAATGATTTCCATTACTCCGAGGTCCTGGCTCCAATATGATTCTTCGCAAAAATCTAAGACGGTTTTTTGTTAGTAATACAAATAAATGAAGTTTGTAAAACAATGTTCTCTGAGCCTGCGACGAATAGTTCGAGGACTGATCGCATTAGAAACGATCCTAAGATCCATCATTTCCCTAACAACTCTCGATGATATTTTTGGATTTAACTTCACGCATCGAAGAATTTAGCATCATCCCATTGATTTGGTGGTTGCTTGCGACCGTCTCCAGGCAAATTCGCCACAGTTCTATGTTTTCCATGTTTTTTCAAATATGCTGTTCAGCTCCAACCGAAATGGCGCTTTAGAAGACAAACTCATTAAATGTACTATAAGTTTTCTATTATATAAGTACCAACACAAAAGAGTTGTATAAGTAAATAAAAAAGCGGCCAAGTGCGAGTCGGACTCGCGCATGAAGGGTTCCGTACCATTTAAGACGTATTAAAAAAAAATCTACTTGCTAGATCTTGTTCAACATTTTACCACTTTGGACACACATTTTACCACTTTGGAACTGTCTCTCGCGCAAACTATTCAGTTTAGAAAAAAAATGATGTTAGGAACCTAAATATCATTTTTGAAGACCTATCCATAGATACCCCACACGTATGGGTTTGATGAAAAAATTTTTTTTTTAATTTATTGACGTATTAAAAAAAAACTATTTACTAGATCTCGTTCAAACCAATTTTCGGTGGAAGTTTGCATGGTAATGTATATCATATATTTTTTTTAGATTTTTCATTCTGTTATTTTAGAAGTTACAGGGGGGGGGGGACACACATTTTTTCACTTTGGAAGTGTCTCTCGCGCAAACTATTCAGTTTAGAAAAAAATGATATTAGAAACCTAAATATCATTTTTGAAGACCTATCCATAGATACCCCACACGTATGGGTTTGATGAAAAAAAATTTTTTTTTAAATTTTTATGACGTATTAAAAAAAAACTACTTACTAGATCTCGTTCGAACCAATTTTCGGTGGAAGTTTGCATGGCAATGTATATCATATATTTTTTTTAGATTTTTCATTCTGTTATTTTAGAAGTTACAGGGGGCCCG
Source organism: Cydia pomonella (assembly GCF_033807575.1). Classification (NCBI taxonomy): domain Eukaryota; kingdom Metazoa; phylum Arthropoda; class Insecta; order Lepidoptera; family Tortricidae; genus Cydia; species Cydia pomonella. The sequence continues at coordinate 12,286,514 of NC_084715.1, forward strand.
GACACACATTTTTTCACTTTGGAAGTGTCTCTCGCGCAAACTATTCAGTTTAGAAAAAATGATATTAGAAACCTAAATATCATTTTTGAAGACCTATCCATAGATACCCCACACGTATGGGTTTGATGAAAAAAATTTTTTTTTAAATTTTTATGACGTATTAAAAAAAAACTACTTACTAGATCTCGTTCGAACCAATTTTCGGTGGAAGTTTGCATGGCAATGTATATCATATATTTTTTTTAGATTTTTCATTCTGTTATTTTAGAAGTTACGGGGGGGGGGGACACACTTTTTACCACTTTGGAAGTGTCTCTCGCGCAAACTTTTCAGTTTAGAAAAAAATGATATTAGAAACCTCAATATCATTTTTAAAGACCTATCCATAGATACCCCACACGTATGAGTTTGATGAAAAAAGATTTTTTGAGTTTCAGTTCTAAGTATGGGGAACCCCCAAAATTTATTGTTTTTTTTCTATTTTTGTGTGAACATCATAATGCGGTTCATAGAATACATCTACTTACCAAGTTTGAACAGTATAGCTTTTATAGTTTCGGAAAAAAGTGGCTGTGACAGAATCGGACAGACAGACGGACATGACGAATCTATAAGGGTTCCGTTTTTTGCCATTTGGCTACGGAACCCTAAAAAGTATACTTTTTGTGTAAGTGTATGATTATTTTTGTCCAGCACTGTGACTTAAAATCTTATATAATATCGATCGATTATTGTTTAACCGCTCGTGCTAATATTGATACCCGAGTAAGCGAAAAATTCCATAGTTGAAAGATTCTAGAAGTGGAATCTTGAGCGTTGCGACGGTTTCAAGGCACAAGTGTTAAACATACGACTCCAATTGAAACAAAAATTTTCAACACACCAACGCGAGGGAAATATTAACTATGAAATACCAAAATAATCAAATACAAATGAACGTAATAAAAATATATCATTCAAAACCATCATTTAAAAGTAAATTCTACACACACACACAGCTAACACAAGGAAACAACTCAAAATGCATCTGATTAAGTACTTTGCCCCACATGTGGATAAAATATCACATTAGTTTTTGAATAATCAAGAGGTCCCTTATCAGTTGGTGCGGTGAAAAGAAAATTTCTATTCTTTGCTTTGATGTTAAATAGGCACTACATAAGATATAATAGCGAACAAATATGTAACATTAATATTATTTCAAAATACGAGTAAGTACATATTCTTTTTATAACATCGCCATTCTATTGCGATCCTTGGGATATTGCGCGTTCCAATTTATTACGATAACGATAAGTGTCCGTGAACTAGAGAGTAAAGAGAGCATAGGGAGGGCACCCTCGTCGCCACGTTGCCATGGCAGCGCTTCGGTTAGTCCCGCGGTTTATAGCCGGGCTTCCGTCCGATATTCCTTGCATCTAAATCATCATCAGTGCTGGGAAACGCCTCGTAAAGCGCCCGTTGACCGTCCGGCTGTACTCTAAATCGAATGAGAAAGGTAGTAACAGCGTGTGAAACGTATACATTGTTACGGCCTCGCTTTCCAACGGCAGAGTAATTCGTTATGCCCACCGTCGCATCGTCGCCCAGGGATTTCTCGCTACAATTGCGTATGGGCCGTAAAGACGTCCTATCTATAAGTGGACTCGTATACGGGTGTCACAATTTCGGTCGGTGATTGCCCGTTTAGCGTTGAATATCAATGGATAGTGCAGTATTATGCTTGTTGTACAGTAGGTATTCCAATATCATTTCACTTATTACTTTTATTTCCTACTAAAATATATATTCCAATATAGTTGTCAGGTTAAATCTGTAGTTTTTTTTTTTCGTATACGAAGTAAAATCCCGAATCATTATTGGCAATTCCCCCAATTTATTCCAATGTATAAATGATGTGATATATTGTTCAGTAGGGAATTTTATTCCCCCTTCGTGTCCCCTATGGCATAACTAACGATAAAAAAAGATCGCAACGCCTCATAATCGCGACGTAATTGCAACAAAATAAATGACGACAGTTGAATTGCATTTTGATCCATTCACGGTGATTATTAAAACAAATAGTTCCTTCTGTTTTTTTTTTTTTAATAGAAATACATAGTTTATTTTCGGACCTCTGGAACATCCTTCCGGGTGTTTTTCTAGTCGAACCTATGACTAACAAAGATAATCGAAACTTACATAAATTATATGTTATAAAAATACATACGTTTATACGTAAGGTGTTTATTAGTCAAGAATTTGTACATATATATTAACCAACTTCAGTTCTAAGAAAACGAGGTTCTGTGTTCGGTTGTGGCTATTTTTTAAATGTAAGTTCACCGATTATTCCAAGCCCCGTAGTTCGAATATAGTAATCATTTTTAGGGTTCCGTAGCCAAATGGCAAAAAACGGAACCCTTATAGATTCGTCATGTCCGTCTGTCTGTCCGATTATGTCACAGCCACTTTTTTTCCGAAACTATAAGAGCTATACTGTTCAAACTTAGTAAGTGGATGTATTCTATGAACCGCATTAAGATGTTCACACAAAAATAGAAAAAAAAACAATAAATTTTGGAGGCTCCCCATACTTAGAACTGAAACTCAAAAAATCTTTTTTAATCAAACCCATACGTGTGGGGTATCTATGGATAGGTCTTCAAAAATGATATTGAGGTTTCTAATATCATTTTTTTCTAAAATGAATAGTTTGCGCGAGAGACACTTCCAAAGTGGTAAAATGTTTATCCCCCCCCCCCGTAACTTCTAAAATAACAGAATGAAAAAACTAAAAAAAATATATGATATACATTGCCATGCAAACTTCCACCGAAAATTGGTTCGAACGAGATCTAGTAAGTAGTTTTTTTTAATACGTCATAAAAATTTAAAAAAATTTTTTTTCATCAAACCCATACGTGTGGGGTATCTAAGGATAGGTCTTCAAAAATGATATTTAGGTTTCTAATATCATTTTTTTCTAAACTGAATAGTTTGCGCGAGAGACACTTCCAAAGTGAAAAAAAGTGTGTCCCCCCCCTGTAACTTCTAAAATAACGGAATGATGAAAAATCTAAAAAAAATATATGATATACATTACCATGCAAACTTCCAACGAAAATTGGTTTGAACCAGATCTAGTAAGTAGTTTTTTTAATACGTCATAAATGGTACGGAACCCTTCATGGGCGAGTCCGACTCGCACTTGGCCGCTTTTTTTGTTTGGATTAGAGTTACATCCAAAGAGGTCCCATATTAAATTGGTTTTAATGTATACCTATAAAATAAATATATACAATAACAATATACATAATGGATATATACAGAGGATTACTGGAACCGCAGCCAAATAACACTTGACCCTACTCATAGTGTTGTGTTCCTGCCGGTGAGTAAGGTTGCCAGAGCTCAACGAGGGGGGTGGGGTTAGGGTCGGCAACGCGCATGTAACTCCTCTGGAGTTGCAGGTGTACATAGGCTACGGAGACTGCTTACCATCAGGCAGGCCGTATGCTTGTTTGCCACCGACGTAGTATAAAAAAAAAAAAAATTACTATAACTAGCTCATATCTAAAATAGGCCCACTTAGTCAATTTGTGTAATAATGTCCTGTAATATTTGGGTGTATTCTAAAGCAATTTAAGCATTTGCTCTCAAAAACCATTAATGTGATGGAGTGGACTTCATGATGACGACCACAGTATTATTATTTTTGATGTAGGCAGTAGTAGATTTGACTAACTAGACTGAGATGAGGGGTCAGTGTGGGAGATAAAGGTAGAAGGTGATATTCGAGTGGTCTGAGGTTGGGGATTCAGGGGTCAGGGTTTGAAGGATCGATGGTCAGGAGTTGAGGGCTTGGAAGTTAGGAGTTAAGGGGTCGGTCGGAGATTGGCGGTTGAAAGTTCGGGGGTTCAGTGATCAGGAATTCAGGAATTGTGAGGTTGAGGGCTTGGGTCAGCGTTGGGGCGGAGGATGTAGACAGGAATTATTTATAATTAGAATTTTCGTGAGTCCATCTGAGTAACCATTCCTGTCTTTAAGTTCTTGTCTCTAGATTTCTAAAAGAAATTTTATGAATTCAGTGTTAAACATGTTTTTCATTCAACCGTAACTTAAATTGGATAATAATTACTGGTTTTAATTTTTTTGTAAAAAGTTTATTAGTTGGTAGTTCAAATTGATTCCCACGATGTAGTAGCAAAGTCTATTATCACTCTCGCGTCGTTCGACGCGACGCGACGCGATAGGTATAGTAATGCAAAAATGTTTTGGAAATTCCACTGACGTATCTGTAAATACGAAAATCTGTTTTTTTTTTATTTTTTTATTATAGTTCCATTCACACCCTATTCAATAACTAAGCTTCCGCATTGCTAAGCAAACCGATCAAATAAATTACCCAACAAGAAACGGCACCCCATCGCGACTCCGGTCATTGCATACAACTTTATTATGCAACCAAAGCCATTTCATATTCAAATGTTACTAACTGGTGTTTGTATTTTTTAATATCGGTGCACTTTAAACGTAATTACAATATCCTTAGGATATAATCGGTGCAATTCTGTATTCATAACAAATCGTCTATTAGAGACGTCGCTATCGTCTCTAATAACATGTGTCCTTACCCTTATTATAGCAATTGAATTAAGAAGCGAAATGTAGTCTACATTATGTCCGACATTCCTTTAATTACATGCTTAATTGTGACCGCGGCTGTCAAAATGTCCCACTTTGTTGCTCGCCATAAGGACGCCTTGTCAGGTTGTCCGTATAAACATACAAGCAAATCTCGTCCTTATGGCAAGCGACAAAGTGGGACGTCGGTCACAATTTTTCACCTTGCCTATTTCAATGTTTGCAATAAGTAGTAGCCTTACCAGGACGGCCTTAGCAGTGTCAAACTGATATATTCGCTAACGTCTGCGTAACTTACTTTCTATCTCGGTCGCACTAATATGCGAATACGAGCGAGATGCATAGAAAGTAAATTACGCACACGCTAGCGAATATGTCAGTGTCAAACTGGTGGTAGCCGTATAGGTAGTGACTGTATAGAATTACAGGATATCAGGCCACGTAATTCCTTATCGCAAAGTATGGAAGAACACTACAACAGACTACAGGTAGCAGAGACCATCTTAACTCTAGTAAAAAATTGATATGTACAGTCAGCATCAAAAGTAGCGGATCAAATAACGCTTCATAAGTATCTACCATTCTGTAACAGCTTAACAAAAAGTGATGTCTTTAATATAGAAAAACTAAGACTATAAAAGATATATTTTTGAACGCGAATTATAGAAAATTATCTACATTTGGAAAAGTTATACAGAATATCAGATACTTTTGGCGCGTTGTTTCATCCGCTACTTTTGATGCTGACTGTACTGTATTTTTTTTTGTTGGGATTGATACATTTCCTTTATTTACAAGAATATAATTATGTAAGTAGATAATTCAATACAACAAGAAATAAAGCGTGCTTATTTTTGCGTGCCTATTTAGGTCCGACTAGAAATCTTTTACAAGAAATAGAATGTTCGACGACAATGTTGGTACATAGTTAGTCTACCTTATGTCAAGATGTCGATAGTTGTAATGGGCACTGGAGTAAAAAAGGAATTCGAAAATACAGACTTGGCAAAAGTCCAGATGATCAGTCGAGTGTCACAGTTGGATTGTTAGTGAGATGTCTAATAAAATAACTATCAACCGTAGTAAGTTATATTTTATGTGTCACATTTCAAACTTAAGCAGACGTAGACGAAACAACCGGTCGAAAAAACGACAGACGAAAAAGTACCAAGATAGAATGAAATTATGAACCTCGTTTTCGAAAGCGTGTCTTGCTAAAGATTAGTCACTCCCTGTCTAACCCTTCAATGTTCTGAGAGAATTTGGTAACTATAGTCGGCTTTATTTTTAGTTTCAAACTACATTGCACTTACATATATGCTCGTTAAATGACTTGAAAGCAAATGGACTTGTTTTTGGACCCCGATTTAGCCGCTGGATGTAAAAGGCAATTGTAGCAATTAAATATATTGAAATATATATGGGGAGAAACGTTCTCCCCTGCTGTGTTTGACTAAAATCGGACCACGCAATCGGCAGAAACATAAACCTAATCTGTCGGTCTGTGAGCGGTAATCGAACATATGAGAAACTTTAACTGCCTCTACTCTGAACACTTATTGAGAAGTTCACATTAAGGAATACCTACGCTATACCTGAAATGTTTTAACATTTTTGACTTATTTTAATAACGGGTTTTGATAATTGTGAAACTTATTTTGCAAAGGTGGTGAGAGTGGTATTGGCTACGAGCGAAGTGCATGGTGCGGGTAAGTAAAACGATCCCAGCACATAAGGTGGTAAAAATTAGAACTAACTGCGGATAGCGTCTTTAACATTTCGTTCAAGTTAAATGGCTCGAAATTAAACTTTAATTTACAACTACTTTTACTCCTGAAATATTAATTTAAATTGTATGGTGTAAAAGACCATTGTAATCTGTATAAAATGCTTCATATAACTATCGTATTTAATTTGATAATTATTAATACTGTATCCGAGTAAATAGCTTTGCAAATGCCACATATTATGTAAATATATAAATAAATAACTTTTTGTACACCCATGAAAGACAGGCAACCCCACCATACATTGTGTTGTTATAGCTCAAACGGATGAGACAGCGTTTTCGATTAAAGCTCTTAGCCAGCGTGATGTTTTCCGGCAACATAATTATATTTCAACCAATTTACCTAATAAACCTTAACAAGTTATACACTTACCTAAACCTTCCTCAAGAATCACTATGAGTATTGATAAATGAAAGTCGTTTGAAAATCCGTTCAGTAGTTTTTGAGTAGTTCTATATGATATAGTGAATTGACGTTTACCTCTAGATTTGTAGATGCTAGGTTGCGTGACAGTCGTGCACATAGCGAATATACATAATTTTATTTAATATTAAAATGTTCATTATGGATTTTTTGTGTATCTATGACACAAAAAATTAAGATCGAGAAACTATACTTATCAATAATTTCTATAATTAGATTTTTTTTTCCGGATAAATTACAAAGTTTCAATTTGAATCATGGAATCACAGACCCACCCGTTTTCTGTGCATATGTAATTATGTACATATGTTATCCATCGTGATTTAAAAATCTCGGTGCATGACGAATCGACGTAAGTACGGCGCGGGGTGACTCATCCACTTTATGCCTCCGACATCATTTAATTTGTCACAGGCCATCTAGTTTTAAGCGAGCGTAAACCTTTCGGTCATTGTGTATTGTTCGTTTCGAAATGATTCTGTAACGGTATCGTTCTGTACTCGTCTATTAATAATTGTAATGGTATCGTTTGTCGTACAATACATCTCTTTTGTCCCTATATATTTTGTAACTGTGTATTCTGTACAATATAAAATAGATTAATAAATTGAAATATACTGCACAGTTATATTACATAAAATAAACTTGTTAGGGATAGTTGAGAAAATAAATACTCGATTATCGATTGCCCACGAAAATAAACTGTAAAATTTGATCCATTTTAACCAGGAAGTCTATTCCGATTCCTGCCTAACTGGTTATGAATTTGATCTAGATCTGTACCCCCGTTTGCGTCTTATTTTGTATGGGATTTAGAAACAGCGCTCCAAGCGGGACGTTTTGTAAACTCAAATCCCACGCGCAACAAAACGCATACGTCACGTTTCGCTATCGAATAAATTTCTAGTGTAAATTTATTCGATAATTCGGTTCTGTTAATAGTGACATTTCTGGTTTTCAGACAATTATGTAATAAATTTATTTCAAATATTTTTTTCTGAATTACAAGTGGCTCTGAGTCATCACATAGTACGAGTATAATTAAATAGTATCTACATACAATAATTTACTACTAGGTTGATTATTTGATACAAACTTGTTTGTTACAGCTATGTCATTCAAAACAAAGGCCGAATTACGTTAAAGCAGTAATTCTAAGCTGAAGGGCTATTTTAACGGCACTCCAACCAGAGACCATTAAGTGGTATTTCTAAAGCTTACTTTCTAAGCAGCATATATAACTCTTTATTGACAACGAGATTCAAACCTTACAGCCCTGAAAATTAGGTCGGTTTTACAGTATGTTAATTCGGTAATATATGTATGTGTTTTAGGAATTTCATAGCATATTTGTGGAGATCCCTACATTTTATTACAGAATGAAGTTAATAAAATGTGCGAAAATATCCCTGAAACGTAACTCAAATATATGAGATTATTTCGTAATGTAAGCCTAATTATGTGCCACGTGTAGCAACCTTTTTTCAACGAAACGATATAAAAATAGGTTATATATCTATTTGTTCATTTACTCAACTAATTGAATCAAGTGTCATCTATCAACGCTTCACTAATTACGATGACATGTTATGCATTTAAAATGCCATTTTTCCATACAGGACTAAAACATTCAGATTGGCTTTGTGACTATTTGTTCCATGGTTTTTCACTAGAATGTGTTAAATATAATTCGGTGTCGCCATCTAAACGAGCATTATACAAAGTTATATATACCTTTTTATATATACCTTTGCTTATAACATAATCATAATGTAACTTTGCCCATTTTCGGTTTGAATAGAATTAAGTCATCGGCTTTCATGTGTCTTGTATTCGTATTTATACTAAGTGTTACGAAACATTTCATACTTCTTATAATCCAAATTACAAATCACACGTGTTTGTGAAAATAATAGTTACTCGTATTTGATTGATTGCATTATGTGATGTCTATGTGTGTGTACTTATATTATTCAAAAAAAAAAATTTATAGTCCAGGTATTGTGTACTTGTATTATAAGTAGTAAAACCAAATTTTTTTATTTTTACGGCAGAGTAGAGAATCAGATTACCGAAGTCTATATATATTTTTTATATAATTCGCTTACTTATAAGCGCTTACAAGTTCTAATTAGACAAAATATTTAATTAGATTTACTAATCGACGCTAACTTATGTTAACAGGTTTCAAGTATCAGCTAATTCGAGAACAAAGCTCATTTACGTCTGATTTCAGTGAACCAATTCGATTCAACATTTATGCTAATTAAATCTGCTGATCTTTTATACGTTGGCAAATTGTCGGGATAAGCATATACGTGAGAATTGTCCTGTTGACTTGTGTAGGTCATTGAATTTATATAATTACTTTGCAAAGACGGGCCCTTACGGGCACCAATAATGGTGCCAGCACAGAGGTGTCAGTAAGTGCAGTCCAACACAACTAGTTGCGACCAATCGCGTGCGTAATGCGAACTCATCAAATAAATATCCGTTAAAATATAGCTGTTTCAACTAGAAACACATCAATAGGTATAAATGGACAAATATAAATCCTTATATTTCCTATGAAATTATTTAAGAAAAGGCAAATCAAACAGAACACAGCAAACAATGGAATTGAGAGTTTGTTATGATAACAATTACATACTCAATTTCGTAAAACAAACACCATGAGCTTACTCGACGTTAACACAAAGAGTAGATATGCATATTAGAGGGGCAAGATTTCTGCAACTGAAAAAGCCTGGCTTTTTAATACCTATCACGTCGAGGGCAAACAAAACATAAATGATATTATTTAGATACTGTTTTGATGTCAGGTGTATTTGAATTGACCTCTAAGCCGTATGATTTTATTTATTTAATTTTCAAAATTAATCAGTTTAAAATATCTACATAATTGGGAATTCTTGATTTCCATACCTTTCTATTATGTGACACCTATGCTAAACACTGATATACATTTTCTCGATTTTTTCACATTATTATTTGCTTAAACGGGACTTAATCGCGTACAATTAAGCTTTAAAATTACCTCCGACGGTTCAAAGGCGATATTGTTCTATAATCAAATTGTTTTGTGTTTTTGAAAATGTTTAATTAGACTTCAATAGACATAGAACAGGGATTAATCTATAACGCAAACATGCAAAACCTAAAATAAACCGTACCTTCTGTGTTTATAACTAATCTTACGGGAGGTTACACCGCCGTTAAGCACATCTCTAATTTCGGAGAGCCGAGTAAATACAGCCATAAAACGAGTATGAACCGGGAATAATTGTTACGACAGAGTGAGCCTATCGTTTCTAATGTGTTCTTAGCTTTACTGAATTTTAACGACATAAAGTCTGTTCCCCACTCGAGGCTGGGAGATTGCGACATTGGCATTGGCATGGCAACGCTAAATAACTTGGACGCTAGAATAAATGATTTTATATTTAAAAGTAATGAATGGATCCAGTATGTTGAAGTTTATTTTATAAAACTTATTTATAACCTAGCCGTAGTAATAAGGTTAGCCATTAGCCAGAATAGAAGATTAAAATTACTTGGTACGTTTTTGCAAACATTATTGAATTAAGTAGATACCTAACATAGATAAAGTAGTTGATAATATAGATGAACAATTGAATAACTGGCCCTAAACGGACTGGTATTTGGCGCACTGTGCACATTAATTCAATTGTTTTGCACATCGTTAGCTGCCGGCTTGCCAACATGCATATTTTACATTTGACATGAATTCGCTTGTTTTCGATTGACCAAACATTTGCATACTAAATAACTGTGATTTGAAATTGAATTGCAAAAAAATGTAGATAGTTAAGGACCTGTAATTAGTCACAAGTTAATTGATTCCATTTTGTTACGTCAATTAAGCCATTTATATTTTAGTTATATGCATGAAAGTGTGTAAACGTATGCTATAGAGTTATATGTAGGTACCAAATGTGTGTATGGGTTAGTAAAGTTAGTGTAGACGAATTATGATAAAGTTTGATAGCATCGCGCCATAAAAGAGGAATAAAATGAAAATTTACACAGCACTAATGCGTGACCACCAATAAAATCCTACAATTCAATTACGAAAAACCTTTAGCGCGTCATATATCTTCGGGACTCGCCCTTATGGGTGACAAGCATTAACGATGAGTGAATTTTTAGTTTTGTGAACAGGCACGTTTATTAATCCATCATCAGGTCGCTATATAATCGCTATAAGGTCGCTAATTCTCTCTCAAAATGGGGATTTTTTCAACGCTCTAGCGTTCTAACAGGATACTGTACAAATGGATTAATAAGTTTAAATAAACATAAGCTCAAGTCTATAACCCCAGTGGGACGTGAACACCAGAGCTCCCCGATTCCGCAGTGTTCTGTTAGCACCCGGTGGACTTGGTATTCACATTAAGCGTTTTTTCGTTTCACAATTCAGTAATTGTGTGTTAATTTTTCTAGCATTGCGTAATGAAGTGTCTTTTTTTGTAATTATGTACCTAAATGTTAAGGTGCAGATTTTTTTAAATTAATGTCGGTGCATATGCATAATACAAATATCTGCGGGACCGAACTTGCTCGGAAAACATATAAAAACTAAAAAAAATGCGTTTTCCGGAGATAAGACCTAGCTAGATCGATTTTTATCTCCCGGAAACCCCAATACAGCAAATTTCATCGAAATCGTTAGAGCCGTTTTCGAGATCCCCAGATTTTTGATAATCATATTAAATATTAACAAAAATGCGTACTTCAAATAACGTTTGATAAAGCGTGAAGGATAGCCTGTCACTTGCAAACGGATATTAAAAACTCTTTTTAGTCACATTTCAGAGAAATCGATGAGACTTAGACTAAAATATAATCGATTTTTAGTAGACGATTACTAATCCAAAGCCAAATCTTAAAAGCGTCAACACGCCAGCAACCCGAATGCCAAAGAACCAGTATTGTAACTATTTGGCTTGGTACCGACCTCAAACGTATCAGTTGCTAGCGCTTTATATGCGCTACGGGACGAAATTATTTTTTTTTAAAGATAAATTTTATTTATACAATTTTACTTTTTATTACGAGTCCTGCATCATTTTGCTAGACTCCCTTTTATAGGCGCTAGCAACTGATATGATTGTTTGAAGTCGGTTTCAAGCCAAATAGTCACAATGCTGGTCAAGAAGACACCCAAACAACAAATGGACAACTTTCTAGCGGTTTTCGGCATTCGGTTCGGGTATATCATTGTTGCTAGCACGTTTAAAAGGCTTTTTCCTTTTTTAAGTTATTATTTAGTAACTTCCGCGAATGCACACTTTTCCAAGAATTATATATCCATCGTATTATAAACAAAGGGTTCTTTGTTGCTTCTCATAACTTTCCATTAAACGGAAAAATAAAGATATGTTACGATAAAGTCGTTCGTTTATTTGTGAGAGTTAGGTTTCTCGGTAGACGCTTTAATATCGGCTCCCTACGTTCAATAACACATTTTAAAGATTTCTGCGGGATCGTTATATCCATGAGAAAATATTTTCGGCGGTGAACGGAATTAGGTTTTATGTGCACCCTTTATCCCCAAATTCTTATATTTAACTCGTAAATCATTATTTTATTCAACAATTCATTGTTTGTCTCGGATAAAAGGGAAAATACATTAACTTCTTACCGATGTGCTCGGCGTAACACCAATATTAAGCCCATTTATAAGTGAAAATTTGCCGTCAGCTAGGAGGAAACGGGCCGACGAATTGGCTACCAGCCTATAAAACGTAATGTCACATTCATTTGCAATTCAAGAGTCCTCAGCCAGTATTATGCCTAATAAAATTTACATATTTAAATTAAACTGCGAAATAACAAGACACTGAAACCATCACGGGGCTTAGATTGCCCGGACAATCTCTACGCATTTCGTTTTAATATTTTTGTGCCCGAAACATGTTATAAATCTCATTAAAATGTCCCAAATTACAGTAGAATTAGTTTAACTACGAGTAACAAGATAGTATTTGTTACTTGGAAAGCGTTTAGTTGCGCCTTATCTTTATGATATAATTAGAACGGTACTCATTTACACAATTTATGACAAAACGTTAAACTGTCAAAAATATAGGTAAATTCATTTCACGACCATTATTCGAGAGAATAACTGGGCTTATTTATTGATAAGAGAAAATATCGTTTGCCAGATATCCCGGGTTCACATTATGTCACCCGGCGACCTTTGCCATCAATCAGTCTCGCGAAATGATGATATAACATTTGATAGATGTTATCGATTGCAATGTTTGTGTACCACATTTGCATTCAGAGTTCACTAAACTGTAGCAATAGAACTCGATTTTTTAGGGTTCCGTAGCCAAATGGCAAAAAACGGAACCTTTATAGATTCGTCATGTCCGTCTGCCTGTTCGTTTATGTCACAGCCACTTTTTCCCGAAACTATAAGAGCTATACTGTTCAAACTTGGTAAGTAGATGTATTCTATGAACCGCATTAAGATTTTTACACAAAAATAGAAAAAAAAAACAATAAATTTTGGGGGTTCCCCATATTTAGAACTGAAACTCAAAAAATCTTTTTTCATCAAACCCATACGTGTGTGGTTTCTAATATCATTTTTTTTCTAAACTGAGTAGTTTGCGCGAGAGACACTTCCAAAGTGGTAAAATGTGTGTGCCCCCCCCCCCCCCCCTGTAACTTCCAAAATAACAGAATGAAAAATCTAAAAAAAATATATGATATACATTACCATGCAAACTTCCACCGAAAATTGGTTTGAACGAGATCTAGTAAGTAGTTTTTTTTAATACGTCATAAAATTTAAAAAAAAAATTTTTTTTTTCATCAAGCCCATACGTGTGGGATATCTATGGATAGGTCTTCAAAAATGATCTTTAGGTTTCTAATATCATTTTTTTTCTAAACTGAATAGTTTGCGCGAGAGACACTTCCAAAGTGGTAAAATGTGTCCTCCCCTCTCCCTGTAACTTCTAAAATAACAGAATGAAAAATCTAAAAAAAAAAAATGATATGCATTACCATGCAAACTTCCAGCGAAAATTGGTTTGAACGAGATCTAGTAAGTAGTTTTTTTTAATACGTCATTAAATTTAAAAAAAAAAATATTTTTTTTTCATCAAGCCCATACGTGTGGGATATCTATGGATAGGTCTTCAAAAATGATCTTTAGGTTTCTAATATCATTTTACGGTACGGAATCCTTCATGGGCGAGTCCGACTCGCACTTGGCCGCTTTTTTTAAAGTAATGTAATTTGTTTCCGTTTCGCTCATTAGATTATGACGTGTGTTTGAGTTTTGACATCAAGATAAGGCAATCAGCATGTTTCCTGTCGTTAAAAATGACATAAACCGGACAAAAAATGGACAGAGTCAGATAGGTCATCCCATATTATAAGGGTGTCATAACATCAAGATAATAATAAAGAAATACGCCCTAAAAGCTTCGGGAGACACAATAATTTCAGCGAAGGTGCTCATGAAAAGTTAAGACACCCACAAAGCAAGCTTATAAAAGTCGAGTGATGTTTTAAGAAAGTTTATGACCCAATTACGAAATGGTGTGACAAAGGGTCATCTTTACAACGGTGATATCTTTGTTATCGCCAGTCGCCTGATACTTTTATTATTCGGGCAAAGCTAGCTCAGTGGAAAAAAGTCATATAATACAAGTGCGTATACTTAAAATATAAGTAGCACATGCAAATACGTAAATTTAACTTTAAAATTGTATTGTTGAGGTATTTACATGCATAATTGGGTGCTTTAGCCTATTATATATAAACTTTTTGCATTTTATTTGTAATCAGACATTCAGAGTTACTAGGTACTATCAGAATTCATTAAGTCAAATTATCGGACGAAATATGTGTAGTAAGTACCTTTATTAAGGTTTCTAATTTGTTGACGACAATAAAGGGTTTTAAATATAAAATAGTTGTCTTCAAACTATGCTTGCTTGTTTACGTCGATGCTGACATATTTACAGGGCTTAACCCTACTTTACTAGCTTACATACATGGCTTCAGCTCAAACCAGCATCATAACTCAATACTCGTCAACACAGTAATCCCAGATCAACGGCAAGCATTTTCCATTTCAGTAAAATTATTTAAACATTTACTTACGGGTTTACAAACGTTAGATTACAATACAATACAATACAAATAGGTACTCTTTATTGCATACCTCAACACAGAAAACAATATAATTAATACTACAGCAACTTAAGAAGAGCTAAACAGCAGGTGATCTTATCGCTGAAAAGCGATCTCTTCTAGGCAAGCTTTAGGCAGCGGAATTTAGAATAGTGTTCATTGCATAAATATACCTAGATCTGCCTGTCTAGTGATGTTGTTTACCTTATCACCATATACGACTTAAATTACCCAAAGCAACAGTGATAAAATAATTTCATTGCAAAGGAGAAATTAAGGTTCTTACCTACGCTTTTAAACAATTAAATACTCAACTTACTACTCCCCTCCCTAAAACTATTTCAACCAGTGTTTAAGAGATAATGCACACATAATCTCATAACGCCCCCGTATTAACGCTACCCGAGCGAGTAAACAAAAAAAGTGAAGCCATAAACAAATGAGCATTTGAAATTTAATTAGTATAATACAGGTAAGTACCTACAATCCAGCGCGGGTAAAGGTAGAGAAATGAGGGGCGCTGGCTACATGGTTGGTTAAAGTCATAGGGGATAGATTAATTATAATGTATTGAATTCCAATCGATACATAGCTTTAATCGCAATATTAATTTCCATAGACCACACATAGGTCCTTATTTATAAAGTGTATGTAATCGAAAACAGTGGAATTTGATGTGTGACAGAACAAAACGTAATACTACGTATCTAATTATACCAATTTACACGCTTTATAATTACATACAATAAAAGGTTTAAAATACGTCTAAATTCTTGAATCGTAACAAAAAACAGTCTAACCCTCGGTATCTTTGACTTAAAAAAAATCAAAATCGGTTAATCCTTTTTGAGAAAACGGCACACACAAATAACCAGCCATTCAACGCTGTAACTGTAAAAACAAAAATGCTAAACAGATATAGTATTTTTAAAGCCACCAAATTCGCTTCCCACTTGTCTTTCGAACCCCATATAACGGGAGTGTCCAGTGACATACGACTTTGCACTGCAAGTCACGTGTACTAATGAAGCCACTCACCTTAACATAACGCGGTGGGACCTCTGTAAATAATTTAATCAATTTGTTTACCTCACGCTTCACTTTAAACGAGACTTCAAACGCTAAGGGGCGACTCCATGGACTTTAAAATCGAGTTACTTCTCCCAATATTTATCCAGGTCGACAGTTTAAATAGAATTTGTTAAAATATCTAATATCTGGATAAAGGTTAGAGGGGAAAGAACGCGTAATTGCGTTAAACATGATCTGCAAATTACCCAAAGCCTTATTTAAAATTATGTTTTTTATATGAGTTTTGGGGTTTAAGGTAAGACAGTAAAAATTATAGTAGGTACGATTTAAAAAAAAAACATACTTTAGGTAAAAAAAAAAAAACCGAGCATAGGCCTCTGGGGCCGAGCCAAAGTAAATTGAATTTTACTTAAAATATATAGACTCATTGTTAAAATCTACTCTTAAAGTTAAGTAAGTATATACTATTACAAAGTGATCCGCGCATCCCCGCCCCCGCCTTTCCTTATTTATCCATGCAATCTTACATCACGTCTACATTTCACAACTTCTTGGGCATTGTATGAACAACTGACATGCAAAACAGTACTTACTAATAAAGAGCAAAACTAAAGCAACGCTCACTGCCAACTCCAAACGCGTTCAGGGAACAGTTTCATTAGCAGCAATGCATTACCATGAACCCATTTATTCAGCGTAACATAGGGTGTTGCAAATTTGCTGAAGAAAAAGTAGTTCATTAGTTAGGTGACTTGCAGGCTACACACGGAACACGTTACCCTAATGGACGTTACACAGCTAACCGCGCTGCAGAGAGTCGCTGTTTAAGAATATATGGAGGGTGCCAGATACACGTTTAAGTTAGACGCTCACATGTCAACTTGTCACTCAGTTGTCAATTGTGCATGAACTTTGTTCTTGCAACCCACATTCATTAACTAACACTGACTTCGCCTCGGTGCAAACTAACGTCACAGAGAGTTATCATATGGAATCTTCATTCGAGCTTTATTATTTTTAATTTGTTGCTGATGTATTATTGAATTGATATATGTGTATTTCGCCCGCACAGGTGTTCAGTTATAACGCCGAAAACTATGCGAAACTAACTCTATTTTATTTTGGTTACCACCAGTTAAGTAAAACGAGGTGTGTATATGTGCGGTAACCTTAAGTAAATGAGATGATGGTTGCCAAAAATGTCTAATGAGTATTTAGTCACAGTTTTATCAGATATAGGCTTATAGCCTCGCTATATTGCGCCTGCTTTGCTTAAAGCCATTCATCATTGTTATGAAGCGCTATTTTAACTAAAATAGAAGTGTGAAGTCAGATGTGCTTTGATAGTATCAGATTTCTATATTAAGAAACAGCTCATGGAATTAGTAGAAGACGTGTCTGTGGAATATCAATTATATATGTAGTAAGTCCACTCAAAATCAATGCTACTTTGGACATAATATATCATAATGTAATGCTCTTAATATATATAGCCCATTTTTTTTCTTTTTGTAAATGTTGTAAATCCAACTTACTTCAATAGCTATTACAATGTAGGTAGTCCGTTTCGTTATACATGATACTGAAGTTAATCACATTTATCTTATTTCTTATGGAGGTTTCCATACTTATTTTCATTACGTACTCTTGAGAATTTATTATTTTTATACGTGCCAGCGACACCGTTACTTTATTGTATAATTGTAGTTTTGGTTTCAACAAAGGGTTTCCTTTGTTAAACTCCACTGTTATGAATATAAAATTTTGATGATAGGATTAAGTGAGCCGTATCCATCCAGCTACTTATATTTAATCATAATTAACTATTTAATATAAATCTAATAGTAGTGCCTTAGATTGTAAATGTTACTAGAGTATAGAGTAAATTAATTTGCATAACCCCGGTGTGTTTTCTGCCTCGCACTGCATGAGCTTGTTTTTAGTCATAACAAGGGTAATGTGCACCCTCCAAATACTATTCCACTTTAATCACCAAGTCGTTAACAACTCATTTCCGAACCGTTAGCTACGGGTCTACCTGTATTTACCGAGCAATTTATTAATTACATAGATGTGGAAATTAATTGGAAACCGCGACGAACGTACGAGATATTCAATTACTATCGTAGTAATGGTTATTTCCAATGGATTTTAGGATGCGTCCGCCGCATCAATCATTTTACTCATCTACTTTATGTCAAATACAAAATTTGATACGGATGATAGATGGCCGTTTTCACGTCGTTGCGCCTTGAATCTAGTGAATTAGACGACTCTAGAGTTTAATGTCTCGAAAATCATTGCTCAAAGTAATCGCAATTCAAAAAGTCTGCGCGACCGCATTAACATATAAATCAGCGTTCATAAGTCGCGGAGTTTGCTTTACGGGGGAAAAATAAAATGAACAAACTGCTCCCGTTAGCGTCCCCGACGGCTAGCGGGAAAACGAACAGACAGACATTTCTACATAACGGCGGCGGGAATACTTAGTTATGTTAAGTCGACAGTCCGTGATTCCATTTATAGCAAAAATACATTTATCTACCTGCACTGCAAACGGATAATACTATTAAATTTTCCATGGTATCTCCATGTTTTTTTAGTATGTTATTGACACAATAAAAACCTAGGTTTATAGGTTTTCCTTTTTTTTTTTCAAAATTTGCAATACAACAAAAATTGTTTTTTTTTTAAGCGGAACCTATAAACCTAGTATATATTATGCTAAGCGATCGACATCAAAATCAAAGTGATTTGTTAAGATTTAGGTTATTGGAAACCGTTTTCTTCCGAAATGGAATTTCATAGAAAAAGTACTGTTATTTCGTTAGGATCGCAAAGCTATTTTCCCACTTAAATTTTTAATTATTTGTACTTTTTTTTAAATCTTTATTTAAAATCCTTTGCAGTTAAAATTAAAGTTGGTGAACATACGTTATATATTATGATTGCTATTGCCGATTGAGGTAAGAGTAATGTATGATACATTTTCAAACGCAAACAACCATTAAGTTGATTCTACCTGGACCGTTGAAATGCTATTTTATAAGACTTCGGTACTTTATAATTTGTTGGATAGGTCTGCAGTATAGCCAGTGAGTCTGGTAAACGGACAAAACGGTCAATTACATAGCAGAGCGGCGCGGGCCCGCCGCACGACCGAACCGCTCCCTAGAAAAATGAACCTCTCATGAAATTTAATGTGGAAACGTCTTGAAACGACGCCAAACCCGCAACTGAATTATTTATGATTCGTTATTTTAATGGTGTCCCCGTTCTTTCATTACACCCTAAGAGTGTTTCTTAATTTCGATCTCTTAAATCGGGCGTTACCGATCTGATCTCGGTATAACGCGTTCACTTAGGTTAGGTCGGTATTGGATTGTACTGTGCTCGTATCCGTTTTTATTTTCGTGCGACGTGTTTTGTGTTTCAATCAGGTGCTCGAGAGACGACGGAAATAACAATGGAGGCACGTCAGTCTCAGGTGCGCTGTCCTTTTGGTACAAACGTAGGGTTTATAATGTAGTCACGCGGGGATTTGCACGGATAACCCCAAATTTATGAAGGTAACGAATAATATGAAACAAATTTCTGGATTATGTTCCCGATATATATTCGTGATTTGAAAAAGATTGCTTAGGCTAGGTTTTTAAAATTCTGATAATGCCATTTTATCACAGTCCTAATTTAAGACTGTGTCTTTGAAGACCGTACATTAATACAAATGACTAATGCAGATGGAAATAAATGCATAAAAATATTAATTTTCCCCGACATAAAAAATATGTATATGTATATTCATGCTTACGTATGCTTCTTTTTATAATAATTCAGAATAGGTTCAGTTGAAATGTGATGTTTCTTTTTCTCCTTTTATATGTGTTTTGATTTAAAAAATCAGACTTACATATTTAATACTAAGCACTATTTTATTCCCTTCATCCAGCCTACGTAAACATGTCGCTTTGTTGTCATGCCTGGCTTAACAAGCTCCTGTATAAAGCGATAATCCTAAAATACATACGCCAATTGTACCTGACCTACGCAATTGACTCCATGTATTATCGCTTGTGGCGTAAATCAATCGCCTACGCATGTCCCATCACTAGCGCACTATTATAAACATGTCACATTCCGATCAAAAATGACACAAGTCTACTGCCCCAACGATTGCATTTTAATCCGTAAATTCTGCTTCAGAGAGTTCAAATTCACATTAGTTCTTTTATAGCCTTCAAGCACTTTTGTTTTACTCGTTGGGCATGTCGATGCCTGATTTTCAGACCGGCTCGCACCACTGTGCGGGCGTCAAGAGTAATAAAATAAAACAAACAGACAGCTTGGAGCTCGTGATAGATATCGAGATTTACCGGGAGCCCTAGTAAACTTGTCATTCGAATGGCGTCTATTTTAGATGGCGTAGATTTGTGATTGGAAAACGAGATATTGGTGAAGTACGGCGTAATTTGTGGTCTCAATATAATCGCTATCGATGATTTACACAATTTAAAGTGTAAATTTGCTTAGTTCTTATCGTTACTGAAATGTTATATGTATATACAATATAAGTATAACAATGTTTCCATGGTATAGTTACCTGCTCAATTTAATAATCTTAATCCACAGAGACTATTCAGTTATACAAACCATCACGCATGAATGGTTTAAATTAAAGCAAATATACGCTATATCAACGAAATGTGCAACAATGTCAGTTAATTAAATTATCATTCAAACGCCTCGTAGAGAGAACATTCCGTCAGCAGAGATTCCCCTAATTTGGAAAGCAGGGGAGATGATACCTTACTTACCTAATAAATTTTGTTAGGTTTGTGGAAATACAGAAGTCAACGCAGCAACAGTAGGACGAAAACGTGTTATGTATTTTTTAACGAGATATCTTAAAATTATATCATTTTCCAAATCTAACTCTATTTTACTTACAGCGAGGTAGCTTTTCGTATCATATGGCGGCAAAAGATACGAGGCTACGAAAGTAAACAGCGAAAATGTTATGTAAACAGAATATCTCCTGGCCCCCGGGTCGTTCTACTGAATAAATAACGTTGTAGCAAAGGCAAACTCAAACAAAAGTAAATTTATTCACCAAATACGACGATTAATACACGATCTCTGGACAGATTTATATTTGCCCTGGGGCTAGTGAGACTGGGAACAGACGAGCTAGTGACTAGACAACGGTTCTGTTTCGCTTGACGTGAGTTCAGTGATATTGCTGGGAGAATAAACTTAGGTTCTTTGAGTCGGTATCAGCCTATGGAGCTCTATATAGAGTTAATTGAACACTACTTAAAATAAAATAAATACATTTATGAATGAAAAAGTAGGTAATCTTGATATGAAACCGCTTTTAAACACACAATACTTTTTTATGTTATAAAAAAATGTTATCGAGGTACATTATTAAGAAATTATTTATACCTAAGCCTAATCCTTATTTACTAAACGTAATTATATTCAAACAAGGAAAAATAAAAATAATCTCGAGAGTAAAGCTCGATATTTCTCCTATAGAATTTTCATTAATGGAGCCCTTAAAATAATTATATTATAAGCCGATGTAAGGGTCCAAAAAATCTTTCCGGTAATCTCAAGTCCGTTTCTTGACATAATAAAAAAATATGTCTGATGTATTTTCATTGCTTTGATTTTTTTTTTACCTTAGATTGACGATAAACAATGCGGCCGACTGCAATTAGTATACTTTTTCTCGGTTTCGTTAAACATAAATCTTTACTCTGCACTTCAAACAAAATAGCGAGTCTTTTTTACGAAATTTTGGAGCGCGTATAATAAATATACATCAGGTTCATAACGCATATGAAAAAATAAACAAGATTTACTATTTACAATACTGTTTACCCCAAAATTAGATCGAAAAAGAAATAAAAAAAATACACGTGAGGTTATATGGGGGCCGGGGGGACGGGGATAGCCAAGAACCTCACCAAATATCACCAAGGGGGAGGGGGGAGTCAAAAAGTAGCCCAAAAAACCTCGCGTGATTTGTGCACAAGCCCTTATGAGGTCGCTCTCGGTCTTCCCTGTATTTAACCTCCAATTTCACTACGATAGCCTTATACAATATATAGGCAAATACATAGATACATTGTTATATTCCTATGATATGAAGGAATACTTAATGTTGTGACTAGCCGATAAAAGTCAAATAATCACGTGCTTTCCGGTCTAGAGTGATTCCTATGTGATTTAATAATGGGTGTACTGCGGGCGGAAGTATTATTACGTTGTTTATAATTTTATCTTATCAGCTGTCATACTGATTAACAAAACGAATGTTGCATTTTAATATATGTTTTTATTTTATGGAATTTAATAAACCATGCGCATATTGATTATTTATACGTACTGATAATTGATAAGTTATTAGTAGTAGTAATCTTATTACTATTCCCACTTCATTGGTTTTTTTTCTACTCCTCTGCTGTTATCTGTCATTTATACATTCGCGAACACTAATATAAGAATATATGTACTCGTATATTCTTATATTAGTTTAAAGTGTATTCTTGTATTACTGTGTGTGTATGAAGTAATTGTTTCTACTATATACAACCCAATGAATATTTTGTAGGTTAGCAGCAATGCACTTAATTTGAAACTGTATTATTTTTGATTTTGTTAGGTTGGTAGCCATTAGTCGCAATATCGTTTTAGCGATTAATACGACGAATATTCATTGGGTTGTATAGTAGAAACAATTACTTCATAAGTCAGAAACGCGCATGTGACACCATTAATATAGCAACATCCATATATTAAAGAGGACCGCTTAGCGTTTGTCAGTCTCCATAGGCTACTGTGGCCAAACTCGAGAAAAAAACTGTCCAAATGTTAATTTTGCAAGGAGAAATTACCAATGCCGCATGAGTTACGAGAAGGTGTCGTTCAGCAGCCGACCTACTGCAGCAGCGTATACTATTGGTTTGTTTACCTACTTATATATCATTATGATTCTAATACTAGTTTAAAGTATTATTTTTGTTGACTCGTAGAAAAAGTACTTATTGTATACAACGTTGTATGAATAGGTCAAAAATGCTCGAGGCGTATTCCACTCCACTCATCTTTTTTATCCTTCTTATACAACAGTTGCATAAAATACTATTAGGTAATTTAAATAAAATTAGAAAAACATGACAGACGATGGAGCTGAAAATGAATTCAAACATTTTCATCGTATACGTAAACGGTGGAACTGCCGCGGTTTGATTAAATTTCCAACAACCCACAAAACTAATTATCGATGCTACGTCTCCATCGATAATCTTTTAAAATATAAGCAGTGTTGCCACCGTCAAGGAAAATCAACTTTGGAGCGGAAATTGAAGTTCCGCCGCCAGAGGGCGCGCGCGCACCGGACACGCCGCCATTATGGACACTTCCAATTCTTTATTTACTTCCCACGTTACGCTTTGATATTGAAAATGCGTTAAAAGGATAGCGAGCGTTTACTTGCTTTATCAATCAGGATACATTTTTGAGTGCCGGCTTCGATACATTTTCCTGTTGAGTTTGTTTGACATGTTTCGCCTTTTTCGATTTTATATTATGGCACGAGCTCTATTTCAGTACCTTGTGATCAAATGACATTTCACATTTATAAACGCTCATTGGTATCAGCTAAGTTTGTTAAGGGCACAAGCTAAAGTACTTCAATGTACGCTTGCATATAATATGTATTAAATAAAAATGAGAATTTTTAGAGATAATTAATTTAAGTTTGCAAAATCTTATTATACGCTGTTTTTAGATACAAACATTTTTAATATGACTGAATATACAGGGAAATCTGGTATAGATAAGAGTATTTTTATTTCATTTCCCAATCACCGTACCAACATAGCACACACAGCAGGCATCGGGTTTATTTGTTGTTAACACATTCGCACAAAACCCCTAATATAACCGAACTAGAGTTGTTATCACTGAGGGCAAAGACAAACAAATTGTTGATGATCTACGACCCACATCTGGTGTTATTTCTATTATGTGGTGCCGAACATAAAGTAAACTTTGTGTGGAAATAGTTTACACGTGGTGAGAAACGGTTCCAATGAAGGTTTATAAATACGGGTTATGACTTTAGTTAGAAGCTAACACAGACGTATATTTAGATAGATGCCACGTGGAGTTCTATAGTCGACCTAAGATTAAGATTAAGGTGATTTTTTTTTCAATGCACCAGTCCACTCCGAAGACTTTATCTGATATTAAGCTCTAAATACTAAACTTCAGATGCCTGGCTCCAAAGCTTAGTATGAAAACACGGGAAATAAAACATTAAGAGGAGAATGAAAGAGCTTTCGTATGTAGGTACTGCGACAGGTATTAAAAGCAAGCTGGGCGAATGTCAGGCCGACGTATAGTTTGGTGATGAATACCGGTAAACTGGGGTTACCTTAATTGAAATCGCGGGGAAAACATAAAAAATTGGTTTCTGAACGCCTTCATCATGGATTTCTGTGAAGGTTGCTAAGCACATAATACAGTTCTTATGCTTGCGTTCATAAATCAACTTATTTCTCTTAAATCGATGATCAAGCCCAGTTCACGGTGTATCATGTTTTTTTAATAATTTACTTTTTCTATCGGTGTGTTGATTAAATTTTGATCAAGCCAGACAAATGAGACGAGCTGACAAATTGGGATTAAAAAGTAATGGAGCATTTGCGGGTTCTATTTTAATAGTAGTTACATCTCTTTGGGAACCATGTTTACAGTAGACACATGGCCGGATCTATTGTTAACGTCAGAAGATGACACATTTTGTTATTACAGTCGGCTGGCCCATGACGCCTCTCTCTGACTGGTGGGAAGGTTTTATCTTTCCGCTCTTGGAATAGGAATGATATCGACAGATTTCCACACAAAATATCCTAATGACGTATAAAAAGTAAAAGAAAAAACCGGCCAAGAGCGTGTCGGGCCACGCTCAGTGTAGGGTTCCGTAGTTACTCTTCCGTCACAATAAGCTAAACTGAAACTGGAGCTTAAAGTATAGTAAATTGTTAACCAAGGGATGAAACGGTACCTTTCACACACACAAATTTGCATAATCAGTACCTAATTAAACTAAGTCTTTTTACTATGAAGGGGAAACTTTTTGCGATAACTCAAAAACAGCTAAACTGATCATATCCGCTATAGTTTTCATTTAATGTATTTCTTAAGCTCTACTTCCGCGATTTTTTTCATATTTTTTGGACCTATGGTTCAAAAGTTAGAGGGGAGGGACACATTTATTTTTTCTTTCGGAGCGATTATCTCCGAATATATTCACTTTATTAAAAAATGTTTGTTGAAGACCCCTATTCGTTTTGAAAGACCTTTCCAACGATATCCCACACTGTAGGGTTGAACAAAAAAAAAATTACCCCAAATTTACGTGTAGGGGAGGTACCCTAAAAAAATTAAATTTTTAGATTTTATTGTACGACTTTGTCGGCTTTATTGATTTATATATCCATGCCAAATTTCAGCTTTCTAGCACTAACGACCACGGAGCAAAGCCTCGGACAGACAGACAGACGGACATGGCGAAACTATAAGGGTTCCTAGTTGACTACGGAACCCTAAAAACATAAACTGCTAGTTATTTTCTAAGCTTTTTTTCATTAAATTTTTTGAAGGTCTGCTAATATGATAATTGGCTATGAACTATCTCAATTTACTTTTAATATGATAATCCAGTCACTTTATCCATTTAGCGTTTGCGTCAAATCGGGTAGTTCTGATATTTTTCAGCCAATAGACCTTGAGCGCCGAACGCAACTTTGTCAAATATCGAAAAAAACACTTTCTTCGATTTAGGTGATTATAACCCTAAAGGACTAGTTTTTGATAATACCTTATCGAGACGGTTTTAAAGTAGACTAAATTTTGCTACAATACTAGACTAGAATTGTCTTTGTAGATCAAATAGTTTCCGAGATAAATCCTTTCAAAGATTGACTAAGTTGCGTTCGGCGCACAAGGTCATAAACTTGGGTAATTCATTGGGCCAACATCATAAACAACTCAGCAAAAAATCAGAACTACCAGAATTGACGCAAAGGAATCTCGTACTTTCAGGCGAAAAAGTTACTGGATTATAAATGAACAGTCATTGTATATCCTCTGGAATTATCATTATAACTTAACAATAAAGGAACTCATGACAAATTCATTTACACAAGTATCCCGCAATAAATCACTGTGCTATATGTTAAATATCTGAGCACGCACTTTAACGCCATGACATTAGAGGCGTTGTTCAGATATTTGTGAGCACATTGGCCGCTCCGATATATCTGATGGCGACTATATACATCGTCCAATGATATGTTACCTACGTTCTTTGAATATTAATAAAATATTCCATTTATGATACAAAAGACAAAATCTTATGAGATATAAAAAAAAACGAATCTAAGCATTGTCTCCGCGCACTGACCTGAAAGGTCAAGCATAAAATGCCCAACGACTCTCGTCTGGTCCCAAACAGTCGACATCAAATGTAAGTATATACTTTTGCACCTTATTCCTTAGAAACGGGGCAAAAAAAATATATATACATATATTTGACATAGTCCGCAGCATTTGTAAATAATTTTCATTTGTAATTTCCAGCAAGAGACTAGGCGCAAGTTCTGCTGCAATAAAGCTTCAGAATGGGTGTTGATGTCATAACCATTCAACAGCTTATTCTCCCGAACTCGTATCAAAGACTGACGTAATTACAAAGCAAACTTAAGATTAACAATATAAAGTCCAAATTGCATAATACTTACAGACCGTATACGAGGATTTCGAAATAATATTAGAGTGAATTGGCAATAAAGGCGCGACTACTAGTCGCCTATGCCGAGTTTATAATCCCGTTTTATTCAGTATGTAAGTACAGTTTTTTTAGTAAATTGGTGCTACATAACTCCGTAGTCTTTTACTATGTACAATGTATGTATATATATATATATCGTGTACTTATACATATTCTTAGCACTTTTTTCGTATTGATATTTTCAGACGTGACCGTACTTGTTACTTTAGAGGTAAGTACACGTTATTGAAAGAAATTCATTTATATAGTGGCTACGCGATTTTATGGCTCAGTGTACATTCTTAATAATAAATCGGAACAATTGTTTTACAAAAAAATAATTAAGAACTTATTAAAATGCAAAAAAAACATGGCAGTCTTATTTTTAAGTATAGCCACGACATACTTATGAAAATAAAATGTACTTTACAGTACATATGGGGCTACTTTATAGCACTAGTGCGAGAAGTAGCATATTATGTTACTGTGTCGAACATTTAAAGGGCCATATGTACTGTAAAACGTTGTACGATACATGTGCGAATAGGTAATTCGCAACTCGTGTCGATTTAAAACACTCCCTTCGGTCGTGTTTTAATTTATCGCCACTCGTTTCGAATTTCCTATTTTTCGCACTTGTATCGTAATGTACTATTATAGTTCTTTCAAGGTGCGTATTATCACCATGCCCACCCTGCATAATACACCACAGCCCACTCTGAACTAAAATTAATGCAAACTATAAAATTAGCTGCTCAATGTCGTATAAATATGAGTCGTACTAGGGTATGAAAATAGAAATGAGTTTTCGTCAGCATCGTAAAACATCTGCTTTCATACACATCTACATCTGTAGAAATTTTATGAACTTTCTATCTTTCTCATATTGAAAATTATCGTGCATGAATTCAGCTCGCAACCAGATGTTGCAAACTGAAGTAGCACAGATGGCCACAGATTACTTCATGTTGTAGTACTAGGTACGTCAGTATATGTCAATCTTAATGTCTATAAAATCGTTTACGTCCTAATGTTATTTTTAGACGTACGTCCTGTAGAAAACCCACCCCTTTAACTTACCCCTTTAGCTAATTTCTGAGTAAACCTAATATAAGAGTACAAAACACCAATAAAATTTATTAAAGTAAAGATAACCTAAAAACTTACCATCTTATACCTACTCTCAATGAGTCGTTAGTTCCTTGCTTTGCAGTCTTACTTATAACTATGGCCAGGAGTAGATCGTAGTGGTATCGTTAGGATCCCTAAGTTGTGTCCATTAATAACACCAAGTTCTTTAGGAAAGTAGGGATAGTCGCTAAAGCAAACAACAGAATAGGGTTTTAAAGCATTTATTTATCGGAAGATGATTTTATACTTATTTTAGTTATATTTAAAAGTTGAAGAGTTTTATTTTATTAAGTTTGATTGGTTTTAGTCCCTAACATTACCTGCTTGTCAACTAACTAAGTGAAGGAGTCTACTTTGGCTTCGAAACTTACATACTGATAGGAAGAAAACCACAAGAAACCTATCAGATGCCTAACAACGCGACACAACGAGAGAGATTTCTAATACTATGACTCTAAATAATTTATATAATTCTACAGTTTCTTAGTAGAGTGCTTCTGTAGATGATAGGAGAAAAGCTTTGAATCTACGCCCTGAAAACACATTGGATCCGGTAGTTACCTCAAACAATTCTATGTCCTTATTACCTTATGAATCTTATTAATAACTGTTTAAATTTACTTGCCATTTCAAAACTACTATCCTCATTACATAGACCTCTCTAAACAAATAAATTAGGAAAAAGCCAAAATATAAATGGTACATAATAGATAAACCCTGATTCAATTCAAACTCCAGATTCTCTTGTTATAGCATAGTACTCAAGAGTATAGATGAGGTTTTATTACATCCATAAACTTTCAGGAATGCTTTGCTTACCTGATGTACACTATAAGTTTGAATTCTGAATTGAATCTTAGAATAGTTTTTCATTCTAGATACCTTTTTCAATTTATGCAAGGCCCTTTTCCAACCATGTTCATTCTCTTAGATATATTTTATCCAAAGTGAGATCATATATTAGATCTAGATATATTTTCCAATTATGTTCAATATAATATATAATTTTGCTATGGCAAAGCTTGGAGATACTTCATTATTTGTAAATTCATCAATAAATATTCAATTTAGCAGAATATAAGCAAACACATTAATTTAAGTAAATGTCCCCTAAGAATAGAGCTACAATATAATTCGCATAGCCAACATATTATCCTTCTCTATATAATTTCCTACATTATTCAAGACCGCTCTCAAACAAATCAGTCTAACATTGAATGAAACTTAAATAACTGTAAATTATTTAGATTTGCCTCTAAAACTGTAAGTTACACTCGAAGGTTGAAATATTAATATACTCAGTCTAAGTGAAAACATAATCACTCACCGGACTCTCGAAGTCTCCTTCCTCGTGGCGGTTCTGCTGGTTACACACGGAGCTCTGTTGACTGTTTCGATCCTTCGAAGAGCTTCTGTCTTCGGAGATTGCCTTTCGGGCTCCGCTGGCTGCTCCGGTCCTCTGTAGGGCTCCGCTGGCTGCTCCGATCCTCCGTAGGACTTCTGTCTTCGGAGACTGCCTTTCGGGCTCCGATGGCTGCTCCAGTCCTCTGTAGGGCTCCGCTGGCTGCTCCGGTCCTCCGTAGGGCTCCGCTGGCTGCTCTGGTCCTCCGTAGGGCTCCGCTGGCTGCTCCGCTGGCTGCTCCGGTGGCTGCTCTGCTGGTTTTCCTTCTTCTTTTGGAGGTCTTCTCTTTCCCGCTGCTGGAGTCTGAATGAATTCCACTAGCTTGGCTCTTCCTATTTATACCCTCTAAATTTTAGTATTACAACGTTCATTTCGTCCTGATCGTCTCGATCGCTCTCTTCGTTGCGTTTGTCGCCCAAAGTATCTTCTGTACTCTTCTAACTTTTCATCGACGACATTTTGGTTCCAGAGTGCAAGCGAATTTGAACTTACTGTGTATGAACTTAAGATTCATTTTTAAATAACTCATTTATTCGGAATTTTTCCTATGGGATTTGTTTTTTTCTAATTTTTAAGTAAAATACTTGATTTTTAATGAAATTTAATACTAAATCAGATATATTTATTATTTACTAACAATTTTTAATAAACTTCCTTCTTTGAAATTGCGTATTTTTGATGTTATGAAGAAAATAACCTAGAATAATATTTATCATGTTTTCTCGAATTTCCTGTTATTTCCACTATTAATTATGACTGAAATTATCTTTTAACCATATATCCTAATTTTCTACAGCTTCATTTAACTTCAAAAACCCCAATTTTCCATAATTTTTAACATTTGAATTTTACATGAACAAATAATAACCTAATTTATTATTTACATGTTTTACATTCTATCAAATATTTTCCTATGTACAAATTAGCTTATAATATTATTTATTTGGAGTTTCAGTTTCATACTTAACACAATTTTCAGGGTAAATACATAATATGATTCTCTAGTTTTATAGTAATTAACATAATTAAGTTTCCAATTGTTCAGAAATCATCTATGCAAAAGTTACATACATAACTTCGTTTTACATGATTATGTTTCAACCTTATGTGAAGAGACTAGTCTTCCTATGAAATTCTCTGCAATCCCAGCCTATTTAATACTATCCCGCATAGATTCAAACATTAAATTGTTTAATTAATAATGTCAATGAACCCTTTGTGATATTTGATTTCCTATCTAGCTCAGTATTAACAAAAGTATTCCTATATACAATTATATGTCCCTATGTCTCTAATTAACGATGGCTGAGGACATCTGTCTCGTTACAGTCCGTGGCTTTAGCTAAGTTAGTTAGCTATGTAATTTATTTATGTTAGAAAATATTGTGAATATTATATAATATATCCAATCAGGTGCAACAACAATGGACGGAATTTCCATTTCGTCTTAGAGCGGTTTATTTAGTCTAACAATTAAAACCCCAAGCTTTGGTATACAATTGTTTTTACAATAATATATACATAATTAAATACCAGACTTGGCTCACGAGATAACCGCCATTTGGAATGTTGATTCGACGATCATTGTCCCCATAGTCGTTTCAGCGAACGATCTAATAGCGAAGAG
Organism: Cydia pomonella; assembly: GCF_033807575.1. Taxonomy (NCBI): domain Eukaryota; kingdom Metazoa; phylum Arthropoda; class Insecta; order Lepidoptera; family Tortricidae; genus Cydia; species Cydia pomonella. The sequence continues at coordinate 12,317,572 of NC_084715.1, forward strand.
TGTAGACCAACATCTTCAGATATTCGCGCTAGGTGGCTGGATCAAGGGTCAGATGCAGAAGGCGGTAGTATTGGGCGCGGAAAGTCCGTCGGTTCCTCTCCCTGCGTCCCTAACCACCGGCAGCTTGGGATCTGTCCCACTCCTAGCGTCACCCTAGGTTAGGTTTTTTATAATATATTTATATGTATTTGGTACAATTTTTTGTATTTTACTTTTATATACATATTATAAAATGTTACGCAGTTTGAGATGAAAAATAAATAAACGGTTAATACATAATTGTCTGGAAGAGATCGCTTTTTAGCCATAAGCCATTTTGACGACCGGTTTGGCCTAGTGGGTAGTGACCCTGCCTACGAAGCTGATGGTCCCGGGTTCAAATCCTGGTAAGGGCATTTATTCGTGTGATGAGCATGGATATTTGTTCCTGAGTCATGGGTGTTTTCTATGTATTTAAGTATTTATAAATATTTATATATTATATATATCGTTGTCTAAGTACCCTCAATACAAGCCTTATTGAGCTTACTGTGGGACTTAGTCAATTTGTGTAATAATGTCCTATAATATTTATTTATTTATTTATTTTATTTAAGACAGCCTCGCCTGTTTTCTGCCTCTACATTTAATCAATTGTTTATTTTTCTTGTATCTTTTTACTGAGGTGTGCCAATAGGAGTATTCTATCTATCTATATACGATGAATTGTGCAAAAACATCATTATAAATAATTTGCTTTCTTAAATACCTACTATTTGCAAATAAGGTCTTAACAGTTTTTTTCACGGTCCATCGAAGAACGTCTTCATGTGACTGTATAGGCATTAGGCGCACAACATCTATATATAGTCACCTAAACTATTCGCTTAACACCTTTGCATAGCAATTTCTATGCATTCTAGGGGGGGGGGGGGGGGGGGGGACCTGGGGTCCGGTTTCCATTAACCGTGGCCAAAATTTTTGTGATAAATATTTGAATGCTGATATTCCAGCCAGACATGTAAAGAACTGAATTTGTATTTTAAGAGCTTATCAACTCGTGTTTTTTCTGAAATAAATTATTATCTTATCTTATTTATCTAAAAGCAAGGACAAAGCTAGGGTGATGATGACGTTTCCGGAAATTTAGAATCAATCGATGAATAAGGTACCGTTAACAGGATTTGATTAGTAGGCTTCTTTGGCTCTTCAATTAGGTAGAGCGGCGATTAAGTTTCCGAACATGACTGGCATTAAGAAAGGATTTGGAAAGTTATCGGATTATACGGTTGGTTTGTGGGAAACAGATTTCGGCTGTTGAACGGCTTCGGATTTTAAATTACTTCGTTGTACGACGAATATGTTCCGTGAAATGTAGGTTAGGTTAGGTTGAATTATACTCAATAAGTAATCTTAAGTCATAAACAACCTACACTACAACAAGGAGTGTACAGGTTTTAAAGGATTGGGATGTGGTACAAAAAAAAAAAATTCATTGGAAACATATTTGATCAGCCTTTAGATTATTGCATCTGCATTGACTTAAATTATAACAAATTTTTCAAATAAAAAACAATACATAACTTGATAGTCCCCATTTTTGATGTTAATTCAAACCACTTATCTCATTTATGTAAGTACCTATGTAAGTACTTCTGTCTGTGTTGTTACTTATATTTATAAAAAAGCATTATTTCACATATCGTAGGAGAATGGGTCAAAAACATTCCCAATGCTGATAAGAAAATATAATAATTAGTGTTTTGAAATTCCCTAAACTCGATACTATTAATACGTTTGCATTATATCTAACAAACATCCAACCTCTGCCCTTATTGGTTTTGTTACGGTAAAACAAGAAAGTACGTAATTAATGTTTACAAAGTTTCGAAGGAACCTTCAACTCATAATTCAAAATTATTTCGATATTTATTAACCACAGTGTTTATGTTTTCAATGTGCTCGAGTTAGCAAAGTACGAGTTACTTAAAGAAGTAAATCATAAATCGTAGGGTAAATCGCGGCGTCAGCTTACGACAAGAGGAAAAGTCACTTCTGCGCATTTTACGGTCTGCACAAAAATATATTTTATGTCGTATAAAATTCTGCAAAACTATTTTAATATGTATATTTTTAATTTTTTTCATTTATTTGTTATTAAAATATTTGTAAAAGAAACAACATATGTTGCTTGTCCATAGATACTTTTAGAGATTTCGGGACTGTCCCGGAGATTTCGGGGTTCGTTCTATTCCGATTGTGCTATGAGATAAATACTTACCTACACTTTGTACCTAAGATGGACTTCTTACCTACCATTTATACCTATGAACTGCTGAAAAATTAATGAAATAAACGTATTTATATTTTTGTATTTGTAGATAAATATGTAAGCCTGCCTACTTATTTCTCCATGGTTTGACTGATTAGTTTTTTCGCGAAAACCCTTACGTTTTATAATACTCTACGTAGGGCCTACGGCATAGTGCTACGGATGTAAATTAATAATAATAAATAATAACTCTACCTCAGGTCATATTCATTCAATTTCTTTCTCAATTTTAGTCCCCTTAAACCCAATGCTTATTGTAACATCTTAATTATTTGATAATTTCTGCGTTCGTTATCAAAACAATTATGACGAAAATTAATAATTTTACTTGTATTACCTACACACTCCATGAACATAGACTATTAAAGGTTGATCGTCATCCTGATAACTGTTATTGTACTTTTATAAAAGTTTATGTTAAAAAAAGCGAACATTTTTTACATTAATGTTATGACTCTTGTGACACAGCAGAATATTTTTATCAATTCAAGTGCATTAGCAAATTGCTAAATATAAATAGTGGTTGCTCCAACCGTACGAAAGCCGGATTATTCGGTAATCTCACCGGGCGATGTCTCGACACGCGCCGCCCCGGCCACATTAAAGCCACATTAGCTTCTCTATTGCACATTGCCACCAGGCTACCATGTTCTTTTGAACCGATTTTGTAAACTTTTTCAAGTTTATATTGAATACTTTTTAACAATGTTATCGCCCTCCCGAGCTTCCTACTGTTTTCCTCTATTAATATCTTAAATTTTCATCCATACTAGTAAAGAAGAAGACTCATTGCCCTCTGTACTTTTATTGAGATGCCATCTGTATTTTTTAAATATTCGATTAAAAAAAAACCTTATTTAATTGTCTCACGTTATTTTAAGCCATAAATGATCGTCGGTGTAATTTCTCATACCTAGACTATGCGGTACCTATCGCTATGGGTCTATCGCGAGATTATTTTGTTATCGTTATTTCCGGCGTGTCGATGCAGGTTACAATGGTCGCGGATAGCCCCGATGTCCCAGCAAAATGCCAAAACAGAGATTAGTGTAAGTTCCCGACGAAAAGTCTAGGATAAAGTTGGGGGTAGACATCACAAATTCAAACCATCCACCACACATACATTAGTTATTGTTAATATATGCATGTATATAGGATGTAAAAATCGTGATTTAGGATTATATTTTAAGCTGGATATCATGTTTACTCAACAGTGAACAATAATGTAAAGTTTAAAATGAATCTATATATAAATATACTATCTATTCAGACTTTGTATTAGGTCCGAATCTATTTTTAAATTCGCAAACCCTATTTATATGCGTCAGACTAAAACAGATTTAGAGCACACTTGACGGGCATCAGCGTTACATCCTCGGCACAAAGCTATGAAAGCGGCTTAGCCCAGAGAAAGGGGATTACGCCATAATCTGGAGTCTTATTGTAATTGCGTAGCAAGTATGGAAACATCAGACACACAGATTAACCAGTATTAGTGCGTTTTCCTTTCACGTAGGTCTGTTACGGAATTAAAGTTTACATTTACACTGGTTCGCTAGACGATATGACTAGTTCCGCTCGGTAAGCATTAAGAATACGGGACCTGGAACGGAGCGGTTGACATACGCCCAGGGCGGACTGCCATATCAATTTGAAACAGCGTAAGCGCGTCTGGGTTTCAGCCACTCATGTGTCCTTATTGATTAGCACGGGAGACTGGCGAGCGGGTTTGCTCTCGGTAAATACGGTTGCACTGTGCGTATTAAACCAGCCGGCATTAGGTAGATACTGAAATGAGACCGCAACACTGCTTAGCAGCGAGTATCGTTCACGCCTGGACACTTATTCGACATTGATTAAGCATTCGCGTTCGATAGATACAGTTAATTGAGATATATTACGTTATATTAAGGTGATATTTACTTACTAAATAAGAACTTGACTACTTATATGTAATCTGTAAGAGATATTCTCTTTTTCTAAACATTTAAGAGAATATAATTTAAGAGATTATAATCATGTAAATAGAAATAGTCATATTGTCGCCAAGTTATGATTTCTTATTAAGATAAAATCACACGTGTCGTCTGGTATCATTTCAAATCAGATATTTGCACTCGTAAATTAATAGACCGTTTTTTATAAAATCAATGAAAACTGTACAAAAAAGCCGATTTAAGAAGTCAGTGAAAGGGCTTTGTTATGCCAATAGCTGTCACAGCATTACAATCCTAAGCTCCTTTTTAAAATCCATCGTACGGAACATTATTTATTTTTTCTCTTAAATGCTCGGAAAGAGATTAACATACCTTATGACATGTTTAAGCTGGGCCGCTCTCGATTCTGAAAAGAAAATAAATTGATTTAATAGCTAGCTAGAAAATAAAATGTTTTTACAGAAAATTCGGCGTAATAAAACGCAAACTTAGTTATTTGTGATCATAATGACGTCAATAGTCCCTGCGGGCCGAAAACCTATTTGATTACAAAAAATGTCAATAAAAAGCAAATAAAAATAACGAGGCAACTATGACAAGTGTCAAATAAATTTAGTGCGTAGATTGGTGTGCCTGTGGCGTGGCCCTATATAAGCAATAATATTGAGAACCATTTACCCCCTTATTAATAAACGTGTACTTACTAAAGTTACGATGCTGCTGATCATTGTTTGTCCCTTTCCATCATACCAATACGTCGGAAAGGGACAAACGATGATTAGCGGTATCGTAACTTTACTTTACTTTAGTACACGTTTATGAATAAGGGGGTTAATATTTAACCTGCCGGTAACAAATACAACTAGTGCGTATAATATATTCAAGTAAAAAAAGATTTGAATACAATCTTATTTAAATATGTTATTTTATTATAATCGCTTCCCTATGTATTTTTGACAGATTGTATTTAACGCTTTGAAAATAGTCGAAATCATATTTAATAATTTCAGTAATCTTTAATAATAATAAAAAAACTAATTGACGAAATATAATTTGCACCGATCTCTCGAACGACTTTAATGTGTGGCGAATCGACGCTAATTCTATTTTGTCAACTAATATATGAATCTACTTTTGGTAATAGTTAAGACTACATACGTTTTCTTCTTTCAAGGTTCAGTATGACTGATAAAATGTGGTCAATTAACAAATAAAAAACGAATGAAAATTTCAATTTAAGTATAAATCTACCGGACATCGCACAGCCCTTGACCAACGTCGGTCAGCCAATTGTTCGATAAGCAAGCGCCCACATGCGGGATTATTGACTGACAATAAATGCCACATAACTCTTAATAAACAAACACCTCTAAGCGACAAGTCAATTCAAGACCTCGAACACAAATCCAAAGTGTCATATCCCGACACTAAGAGCAACATGCTTGACTTACCATTGGTAGACCTAACTCGTTGCATTAAGGTTCACGAATAGTTACTTAACTGTGAAATTATAGTAACTACATACTGCTATACTGCTTTTTGACTGCCAAGACAGTCCAGCGAATGGCCGATCAATAAATACTTGCTAAGGCTTGAATGTGTGTTTAATAGATGACATATTGATTGGACGTCGGTAAGACGTTGTGAAATGTTTTTAACGTTACATAGCTGATGGCATTTGGTCTATTGGGGATGGATGGGGGGTTTAAGGGGCCGAGGGCCCGACGCCTCAGGCTACGGACCTGGAATAACACTTTACTGCTCGTCCTCAAATGGAGAGAAATACCGGCTAGGTAACGATTGTAGCTGTAGTTGTAGTCACGATTGTTTTGTTCATTTATGTAAAATATAGAATATTGTTTTTAACTTTTTCAGTACGCATAGGTATGTATACTTTTAAAGTATTTTTCCAAAAAATTTCAACAACTAATAGTGAAATAACTTTTAATATACCTATAACTAAAGTGACCACTGTACGTTGTAATCATATTTTAAATTAAGTTTTATTTTATTTTATAATGGTTAGCAGTTATTTTGTCCACACTGAGTAATACAGGAAAACTACTTATGTAAACATATTATTATAAAAAAAAAAACTTATAAAATTGTTTATATTTATCAGAGAATTATTTTTAAAGAAACCCCTACTTGCAATTAAATGAAATCGAGCACGATGAATTTATAACAATATCCGTAACCCAACTGAATAGAGTAGCACCGGTGTTACTGCAACTTCAATAAATTTGTTTTACACTTTTGCAATTTCAAGTTTCTCTTAAGGATTCATTCCTATGTAAACAGGAATGCAGAACTTAATTCACCTTGTTTATAAATAAGTCTTCAATCACTGCGGAATACCAGATTTGTATCGGATGTTTCATTATTCATCCGTTCCCTGCCTCCCAGACGACAGTCCATTAGCATTTTAAATTACGTAATTTACTAGACGATGGGTCGATACAACCATAAACTGAAAACACGAATCTAATTGCTCAAAAACATATGATGTAGATTTATTGACACGATTTGCCTATCAGGCCGGCGTTTTGCTGTTTTGCGAAGTTCCAATTTATATTGTAAAGTTAGTATTTCATTATGAACTTGCATGCTCTAAGCTTTTATATTAAGGAATAAAAATAAATAAAAATGATGCTTAATACTGCAATGAAGATTAATACCCTGTTGTTAGTATCGAAAAGTTTTCTTTTAAAAGTAAACCTAATAATTATCGACTATTGTAATAAAACCCCCTTAACCTTAAAAATCACAAGAGCCGACTGTATTTTTTTCTCATAAGTACGTAACATGAATGAAAATTCTATTCAGTCTCTCACTGGTATAATTAATTTACATTTTAAAATCTAATCCACTAGGCAACTGCAACCCGTGATACAGAAAACATATTATAGGTTTAGTTTTAACAATTTAGTCAGAACCAAGAGTTCCAAGCATAAAATGAAAAAACAGTAAATGATTTAATTAACCGCAGACATTTTCAATTATATAATATAAATCCATTATATAATTGTAAATGTTTGCGGTTAATCATTTATTACAATTAAATTCTGATGGTAATAATAAATGAAATGATGTAAGAGAGTACAAACTACTGCTCAGGATGCCTACTTGCCTAGCCAAACTTTTGCCTTAAGTGTAGGTACGTTTTTTAGGGTTCCGTACCCAAAGGGTAAAACGGGACCCTATTACTAAGACCGCTGTCCGTCCATCCGTCCGTCCGTCTGTCACCAGGCTGTATCTCATGAACCATGATATCTAGACAGTTGAAATTTTCACAGATGATGTATTTCTGTTGCCGCTATAACAACAAATACTAAAAAGTACAGAACCCTCGGTGGGCGAGTCCGATTTGCACTTGTCCGGTTTTTTATAAGTAACGTATTATTTAGAAACGTATAAAATTGTAAAATTGAAGTTATATATTCATTGCAATATAAATCAGACCACAAAGAGTAAATTCATGAAACATAAACTTACCTACAAATGAAAAATTAGATGATAATGATCAACAAACTGCGGTTGGTTAGCGCTAATCTGTGGCAAAATGGCCGTCACCTGACCGACGGCAGTATAATTACGGTGAAGCCAGATAAAGCCTTTTTAATTTGGTCGGGCGTGCTAGGTAAGTCTTTTAAATTTGGAACGCGCCCACGCTCGCACGAGACGGTAATCGCTCATTTAGATTACGATTATGTGAACGAATATGCATGGAGGCCTTTATCGCTCCATTGATTTTAAATAGGATTAACCGACGAGAGAAACTAACGTTGACCCGTTAGAAACGTGTGTTGACTGAATTTTGGTTTCTTGCGCAACGTGTTTTTCAGATGAACATTTTCCAATTGGGTTAACAATAATTTATGGGTCTGGCTGGAATTGAGAAAACAGTTGGGCCGAGTTTCTCAACGACAATTTGGCAATTATCGATTGATTGCAACAGCTGACAGAAAGTGTTCAAAGTTAAAGGGTCACTTTAGTAAGTTGTATATTTAAAAAAAAAACAACTTTTTAATACTAATTGATATATTCGTGTAATAAATGGGTCATTCTACTTTTTGTTGTACTCGTATATAAGTTGTTAACGCTTTCTCGTATAATGCATATTTTGGAATACTTGGCCATTATTTTCATTTTCTGTTTTGATGTGTTCTGTTGTGATGGAACAAGAGCCTTAATTAGGCTACCAAGTTCGATAGGTTTGTTCAATAAATAACAACTCTAAATTTTCCCAATCATAGTAACTCGGTGGACCTTGATTGTCTTCTGAGTTGTATGAAAATAAGGCATTTACCACTGCGTTACCATATTTATACATTAATCTATATTAATATGTTTATGAATTTTGGTCAAAAAATTACAATTTTTTTGGTAAAATTTGGTAATACAATTTTTAAAAAGTAGAATGTCCCAAATATTGATCCCTTGTTTGATTATAATGATTTCGTAACTAAACTAACTAAATAAAGTCATAATTTCAGATTAACAAGGTATCAACGTTTGGGTCATTCTACTTTTTCGTGGCAATCAATAGCTAATCATTTAACGTTTTATAGGCATATTTACCTAAATTAACATTTGACATGTTAACAATCTTACATTTTACTTACTGTTTATCTGACAACGTTACTTACGATTACGGAAAGCTTATTAAATAACTGTGTGTCTAAAAGAAAAAGAACACAGAGCATATATTAACACCTTTTATTCGAAACACAAGTATAAAACAGGGTAAGTATTATTAAATTAACGGGTAGTTAAATCACTTAGGAATCTCAACAATAGACATGTGTATCTTCAGTTATGTATAAGTAATACTGGAAAGCCAATAGTAATAACAATTAACAATAGACTGGATCTACAATTCAACTAGATTACTCAATGTTTCATTACCGAAAATCAATATAAGCTTAAAGGAAGTTAATGAATTGGACGATATAATACAATACAATATTGTGACCGCTCACGACGCTGCTCGATGGCAAAGTGCTGGGCCGTGTCTTCATCATCACGTCCCCACCTCCGTTCTTCTACAGTGGCGCTGACTGGTGATGGAAGTTGTAACTTCCATCCACCGGTCCGATGCGTCACCACGTCCAGCAGGTTCTATGTCGAGGCTTCGTTTCACAGTTCTTGCTCCAAAGATGGCGCTGTCGTCCAATAAATATACCGGAAATGCATGGGCGACAACATCCGGCCAGCCTGGAGTACGTGCTCGTCCCGAGTCACGTCCGGATCTTATGCAGGAGCTGAGAACAGTGTACAAATGTGTAAGTTAGTTTATTCGGCAACTATATACATAAAGCAGCCTCAAAAGACTAGTGCAAGTAAATAAATTGTTTTACTCGGGCGGAGTTAGTTATCCCATCGCCGGCCAACTCGCTCCCCATTGTGGTTTAAACTAGTAATGTTCAGATTACAAGTCGTGTATCACCACACACCCGATAAAATAGCAAGTGACGTACACTTGCTATTTTCTACAACTTTAAGTACTCACACTACGTTCTCTGTACGAGGCTACTGCATTAGATCAAGAAAACCCTTTTACTTCGAGGTTTAATCTGTTCGAGTAAGTATGCGCAAATCAACAAATTGCAACAAATATTACATGAACTGTTTTATGCAAATATTGATAAATATAGTTAGAGGTATTACCTTCGATATTGGTGACAACATCCGGGTCCTGTTCGGAATCAGAATCTGCTGCAAAGTTGATCCATGGCTTCATGTTCTCAACACATGCAGTACCATCGTAACGTTTTGAAGTTCTTTCTGCTCCTCTCATGTCAGCAACCTTGTAGCGATCCTTGCCTAGAACCTCGGTTATTTGAAATGGCCCTTTATAAAGCGGCAATAACTTTGTACTTTGTCCGTCATTTGACTGGCTCGGAATTTTAAGTACCACCAAATCACCTACCACATAACTAGGCGCTTTCTTACGTTTAGCGTCGAACGCTTGTTTTTGTGTTACGGCATTCTTTTTGATGTTGGAATCGACTTGATTCCTGAGTGCCGTCACATCAACCGGGTTCTCAACATTATCATCATCAGTGATTCCGTCATTACTAGTCCGAATTCGATACCCGAAAAATACCTCACTTGGCACCGCAGCTATTGTTTTATTAATTGTACTATTAATTCCTTGCTGTATTTTTGTTATATGTTGGTCCCATTTATTGTCATCCGTGTCCGCGCCTAAACTACGTAAAGCATCTAAAATAGTTCTGTTATAACGCTCTACTTGTCCATTGGAGCGTGGAACACCCGTGGCAATAATATGAGCCCTAATTCCAGAGTTTTTACAAAATTCAGTAAACAATTTTGACGTGAAAGCACTACCTGCATCACAAATAACCCGTTTTGGTGGTCCAAACAATTTGAACAATTTATTTAATTCATTTATGACAATTTGACTTTTTGTGTTCTTGACAGCAGATATGAACACAAATTTAGTAAATGCATCTACCATTACTAATAAGTGGCTGTTTTGCTGAGTAGTTTTGACAAAGGGGCCCAGGTGATCTAAATGCAGCGTATGAAACGGCCTGCAATGTTTAGGTATCGAATAAAGTTCGCCGGGCTTTTTGCCGTGGACATGTTTGTTATAAATGCAATTGAGACAATTTTTTATGTATTTTGCGACAATTTTCTTTAATCGTGGAAACCAATACTTAGCTCTTATTCTTTCGACTGACTTGTCCACGGCAAAGTGTCCGACATCATCATGATTTAATCGGATAACCTGCCATATACAGTTGTTTGGAACTACCCAGCGTCTACCAAATTCTGTTCTGCGATATACCTTATTACCGACTAACTCGTATTCATTAAACAATTGTTTATTTGCTTCGGCCTCGCCTGACTGTAAGATTTCTCGAATTTTACTGATTTTTGAATCTAATAATTGCACAGATAAAAGCCAATCGCCCTCAGTTATTAACATAACTTCGTCCCTTTCAATTAGTATGTCATCATTTTTAACTGGGTTGCGACTCAAAGCGTCGACATGCTGCATTTGTGACCCAGCTCTGTGTTGTATTTCAAACGTAAATTCTTGAGTGTACAAAACCCATCTACTGATGCGTGGCACTATTTCCTGTTTAGTTAATGCATACCTCACAGCGTTACAGTCGGTAATGATTCTAAACTGTGCTCCCAACAAGTAATGACGAAATTTTTGTAAACCCGTAACTATGGCTAATAGCTCAAGCTCAAAAGAGTGGTATTTCTTTTCGTCATTAGTTGTCTGCCGGCTGTAAAAATGCACTGGTCTTTCGCCATTTTTCGTGGTTTGCATTAAAATACAACCAAGGCCATCGCGACTCGCATCAGTATATAGATTTATCGGCAACTTGGGATCAAAAATGCTTAGTGTGACGTTATTTACTAAAGCACCCTTTAACTTTGCTACCGCCGTGTCATGTTCATCGCTCCATTGCCACACAGAGTCTTTCTTTAGTAAATTGCTTAAAGGCTTACTAAGTAAAGCGCAATCTTTAATAAATTTTCGAAAATAGTTTATAAGTCCCAGAAATTGTCTTAGCTGGTGAACAGTTTTTGGGGTGGGGAACTCATGTATTGCTTTCAATTTACGATCACTAGGCCGCACCCCCTCGTGTGAGACTAGATACCCTAGAAATGTGACCTCAGTTTGAAAAAAATTACACTTCTCAATATTGATCGTTAGACCATTGTTTTCAAGAAGTTGCAGCACATTATCTAAGCACGCGACATTTTCTTCTAGAGTCTCTGTGGCAATGAGCAAATCGTCCATATAGCAAATGACACGCCCAAAACGCAAATTACCTAAGACTGTATCCATCAGTCGTTGGAAAACCGCGGGACCATTGCAGACCCCGAATGGCATGCGAACATACTCGAAGTGCCCATCACTTGTGACGAAGGCTAATTTATGGGCCGATTCGGGTTTGACTGAGATTTGATGATACCCACTTTTCAAATCTAACGAGGTAAAATATTTACAACCCCTAAGCCTATCAATGAGATCTTCGATTAACGGCATTGGGTATTTTTCCTTGACCGTGATCTTGTTAAGTTGTCGGTAATCGACACATAAGCGTTTGGCTCCTGACGATTTATTAACAAGTAGTGCAGGACTTGCGTAAGGTGAATTACTGTTACGAATAATACCACTTTTTAATAAGTCATTACATATCTCGCGAGTAGTAGCTCTTTCAGTTTCAGACATTCTATACGGTCGTTGACATACTGGTTTATCAGTTGTCAACTCAATATCAAGTTCAACACAGCTTGTTTTACCCAAATCTGTCAAGTCATTGGATATACACTTAGGGTATTTCGAAAAAATGCCCTTCAGGATTGATTCGTGCTCCTTACTGTTACTACTATTCAGTACATTTGTGTCAATATTGAACACCTCCAATGACTGGACAGATTGAAATGTTAAATTATCGCCTAATCGAACATACATAATCCTCTTATCTTCTGTAAAATTGCGACCTATTAGAATATCGCCACCCGACAACGTGTCAATTACATAAAACGTCGTAATCAGCGCGACTGAATCAACTTTTAAATTAACCGCCACCGCGCGAGTCACCTGAGCTGATAAATCATTCCTAAATCCGAAAAGATTGACAGGAGCGTTTAACAGAAATGTATGCAAGTTATTCCGTCTGACGAAATCTTCCGTTATAAGAGAACAAGCAGCCCCCATATCAAAGAAACCTTCACATTCGAGATCGTCCAAAAATATTTTTTTGAAAAATTTTTGCTTCGAATCATTAATCATTTTGACTTCCGCATCCTTTTCGACTTTCATACTTGTTTTTGATCTGCAAGCTTTTTCTAAATGTCCCAATTTATTGCAAGAAGCGCACTTCACATTGTCTTTATAAGTGCAACTGATTCTTCTATGCCCCGGTTCACCGCAACGGTAACAAATAACACCGTTCGTTGAATTTTTGTTACTATTAGGCGTAGAAGTCTCACTGGGTATTTTATTTTCTGTGATAGTTTGATTTAGAACCGTATTAGTCGATCGAAAAGGATGTTTGGTTGTCGTACTATTCTTGCTCGGTACGGATTTATCGGGTTCTGTGTACGTTTTACCGTGCAAGAATGAAGCGAGCTCGTCACAGTATTTAAAACTACCCGCTTCCGCAGCGCTTATGATGTTTACATCGCCTATCGAACCAACAATAATAGATATCACGTCACGTTCTCGAAAACCTAAATGTAACCTATCAATTTTAGCTTTTTGTTGAAAGTAAAATTCATATAACGACTGCTTTGGCAGCGGCTTTGATTCTATCAATTGCTTGAGGAGCACATAAGTATTCCGTTTAACTTGAAAAGTGTCTGATAACATACCACGCCACTGATTCCACGTCCAATTTGTCCATTTACACTCATTCTTTTGAAAAGAATCTAACCAAATTTTACCGGTATTTTTCAATTTTTGTAGTGCTTGATATGTTATCATACTATTTGACCACCCAAACGTACGAGCATTCGCCTGAACTACATCTAACCAACTATCAACGTCATCGATTAACGGATCGAATTCGGGTATCACTGACGATAAAACAATGTTTTGACTCACGGTTGGTAGTGCATCTCGGTTTTGCTTGTTCTTTTGCCGTCTACGCCGCTTCCTAGCGCGGCTGTTATCGTTGCTCGACGAGCTGCTTGAACTGCTGTAGCTCGTAGATGAGGATTCAGAGCTAGTAGACCGATGGCGCGATCTTCTTTTCACCGCTTTTCTCTTCCGAGCACGTGGCATTGTTGTGGGCGCACAAGGCACGCAATACTTCTGATAAAAGAAAAAGAACACAGAGCATATATTAACACCTTTTATTCGAAACACAAGTATAAAACAGGGTAAGTATTATTAAATTAACGGGTAGTTAAATCACTTAGGAATCTCAACAATAGACATGTGTATCTTCAGTTATGTATAAGTAATACTGGAAAGCCAATAGTAATAACAATTAACAATAGACTGGATCTACAATTCAACTAGATTACTCAATGTTTCATTACCGAAAATCAATATAAGCTTAAAGGAAGTTAATGAATTGGACGATATAATACAATACAATATTGTGACCGCTCACGACGCTGCTCGATGGCAAAGTGCTGGGCCGTGTCTTCATCATCACGTCCCCACCTCCGTTCTTCTACAGTGGCGCTGACTGGTGATGGAAGTTGTAACTTCCATCCACCGGTCCGATGCGTCACCACGTCCAGCAGGTTCTATGTCGAGGCTTCGTTTCACAGTTCTTGCTCCAAAGATGGCGCTGTCGTCCAATAAATATACCGGAAATGCATGGGCGACAACATGTCGTAAGTTCATTTCGGAGGATTGAATATAATTGTTCATCGTCATTTATCTTAACAGGGCGACGTCAGAAGCAGGCCCGGGGACAAAGGGCGTACATGTGAGAGCTCGAGGGCCTAACAATAGACCCGAAGGCCTTACAAAAAGACTTCTAAAATTTCACCGAGTTTCATAGAGAGAGGGGTAATGATTCGGCTCCATTACCATGAACGAACGGCTTAATTGCCATTGAAACGTTGCCTTTACCCTCGTACAGTCGACTTCATCATAATTTAATTTGGTATTTAAATATGTAGCTGAGAGCACTCTAACTATAAATAAAATATGTATGTATAAACATTGTTTTACATCTTATTTATTTTTTAACTTTCGAACAAAAGGTGCTTATTCACGTATAAGAATAAATTTTAAAAATACGTTCAGATACCACATTGCATTGTGGTGTGTGTGTGTGTGTGTGTGTGTGTGTGTGTGTGTGTGTGTGTGTGTGTGTGTGTGTGTGTGTGTGTGTGTGTGTGTGTGTGTGTGTGTGTAGTATTTGAACAAGGATGACTAGATACCACCATCAAATTGAGCGAGTTTTTCGAACTACCCGCACTTAGCTTTTTATAAAAAAATATAAAAGTTATATAGTCTTTGATTTTATTAAGCAGTATTCACACGATCATACACGACCCGGTCAGCATCATTTCAAGCTATAGGATAGAGTCGTGTAAGACTGACGTGTATGATCGTGTGAATACTGCTTAATAAAATAAAAGACTATAAGACAATATAACTTTTATATTTTTCAAGGATCTCATGCGTGCAAATAGGCACAGCTTATATTGCACAATTATATTGAATGAGCGAATATTCCCACCCGACCTACACGACCCGGTCAGCATCATTTCAAGCTATAGGATAGAGTCGTTAAGACCGACGTGTATGATCGTATGAATACTGCTTAATAAAATAAAAGACTATAAGACTATATAACTTTTATATTTATTTTACTTTTATATCTCATGCGTGCAAAATTGCAAATACAGCTTATATTGCACAATTATATTGAATGAGCGAATTTTGAATAGTACTGAATGGCAGAATAGTTGTGCCTTTAACTTTTATAAAATAATTAAAGAGGGAAATTGATTTCGACGTTTTTATGTTAAGGTTTGATTTGAGTGATGGTTCATGTTTAAATTATGATTATTTTACCTGATTTCCTCGCATGTTTGGAAAAAAGCAGTATATAGGCCTCGACAGGAACAGCAATTCGTGGATTCGTCTTCTTTGTCGGACTCCGCTACGCGTCGTCCAACAAAATCGAAACACATCCACGAATTGCCATTTCCCGGCCTCTGCAATAATGTACTATTATACGCGTTCTACACACCTATTATTCTACTCGTAGTAAACCGGAACATAGATAAGAATAATACATGTGCATAAAAGCTCTAACAACTAATTTCCCCCGTAATCCCGACGGCGGAACCCAAACTTCTCCGCCACGTAAAAGTGTTTAGCCTTCTCGACTTTATTCGAGGAAATAATTGAAATAAAGTAGGTGGCGTTACGGCTGCGTGTCACGCAGCGCTGATGTATTGCACCGGGCTTCAAATAATTATGTCAGTGGTGCCCTAGCACACGATTGTCGACTACCGCTAAGGCAAAGTTTCCTGCTTTGATCATTCTGCTGCTATTGAATTTGAAGCCAAAGAAAGACATTGGATTGCCATAAAGCAAACTCTTAAATTTTCAATTCCGGTTGGTTTGTTTGACCATTCGAAGGTACAGTAATTAAGAAAAGAAATCAAATTTGCTTCTTTACCTAACATTAAACAATTTTAACAGATACAGGAAAATTCTACAATTAGCTACTATAGTGATCGATTTGTTACAGTATGAAGTAGCGTATTTCTGCTGTGTGGTTAGGTTTATTTCACACTTGGTTTACATCCACACATTCCATTCGTCATGCCAGGTAATAAAAAAAGTCCCATTCAATTTCGGTGTGTTCTTACTTCAACTTTCTCATATAAAACGAAACATAAAAGCTTCTTTAATCTCGGCATATTGCGTGACGAGAAAGTAAATGTCGCCCGTTTTATTTCAATTATTCTAGTTCAAAATCTGAAATGATATAAATTGTGAAGAGTTAAAAGTAAATTCCAGCTGGTAAATATTTTTTAAGAAAATCGACAATCAGACCAATCAAAAATTATATAATTCGTTTTTTTTTTCCAAAATTAAATGTAGGTATGAACATTCAATGTTACCTTGTGCTAATTATTGTACATACTTTAATTTTTGTACTACTACTGTATTTGAACGAATGTTAAAATAAAATGTTATATAACATTAACGGCATAAACTATGGCGTAAGCCAAACATTTGCTAAAGATAGGTACGATATGGATTAAATATATTAGTGTCAAAAGTGACGTTTCTTCAAACAAAAGCGTGACTTTTAACACTGACATATCCAATCCATATCGTATCTTTAGATTTTTTTTTTACATATCTCAAAGTTCGAATCGGGCCGCAACTGATTAAAATAATACATTAATGTAATAATTTATTTAGGGCTAAGTAATAAAATATAAACATCATTCAAATTTAATAGTACATTGTGCAACAAGGGTAAGTAAAATATTATTTAACATAAAAAATGAAAAATAAATTATAAACGTCAGTATTTTAAAAGTAAAACTCATTTATACCTACTTGGTTCGTATGAATTAGTATTGTTTAACATAAAAAAATAAACGTCAGTATTTTAAAAGTAAAACTCATTTATACCTACTTGGTTCATATGAATTAGTGACACAATTAAAAAAAAGCTATACTCGTAACTGCCGAGGGCACAATACATACCTTCGTCCTGTATACCTGCATGAAATAGATCTTTTTCGAGCAAGTGTGATGAAAAAAATCTAAATTATTAATTTAAATCGTCGTATAGATACAGTAAACAATAACTTGAGTAAAATAACGTAGACATTAATCCTCACAACGCTTAAAGTAACGCGCAAAAAACTTCTTAATTGGGGCAAAAAAAAAAATAACGCAGTCAGGTTCCTAAATTAATAGGGCCGCTGGGTTGGCAAGTACAGCCAATGTACATAATACAGTGACCTCATTTTATGCTCCCCTCCGAGTACGGATTCAGAGCCAATAATAAAGTCTGAGCCACTCCACCATCGATGGCTCTTCAACCTTTGAGCTGCTTCTCCAACGAAGACAGAATGAAAAGCGAATTACTCTTATTTCTCACTACAATAACCTCGAATTGAAGGACATTCAAAAACCAATCCACCGACCTTTGTTGCATGAAAAAAAAAACAAACAGGGTTTTTTTGAAATCACCTGTGATAATTTAGCCTTTGAAGCAGGAATTTGTAAGACTCGGACAGCGCTCATGATAAGTCCATTCACTTCAGTAGGTACTTATATAGGATTCTCGTAACGCCTGATTTAAATCAGTGGTTCTACTTATTGGTTGCACGTATTACTTGCGTATTGCTTATTTCGGTTTAAAGAAATTTATTACTTTACTCAAGCGATTATTAAATCATAGCTCAATCTCTCCAACAACACATTACTTAAGAGTCCGTAGATATGTTTAATAAAACATGTGTAAACATTTATATCTATACTTATAATACTCGATATTCTCGAATATTATGATCTGAAATCTATGCAAAAATAATTAATGCAATTGAAATGTTTTGTACGATGACTGTGAGCTTATAATGATTTTTAAATGTATAAATTAAATGCCAACATATATACCCACGAAAATTATGATATCATACTTTAGATAAGTACAGGGTGCTTAGCCAACATGCCAATCGTCCTCCGTAGCGTAGCGTAGTCATCTCTCTCTTTATTACTCTACCATATTAGTGCGATAGTAACCGTTGCGTTTCGTTCGCTACGGAGCGTAACGATTGGTACGCTGGCTATACACCCAGCTGTGTACCGTTTTACTCGTATAGTGTTATTTTTATGAATATCTTATGGGTATTCCCTAGACAATCAGATTCGGAAAAACGTTTATTCAATTTATCTCAGGTCTCACGCTCAGTAATTTATAAAGAGTTACACGAATCTAAGGCCACAAGCATGTCTTTATGTGCTATATTATAGCGCTTTTTTAAAAAACTGTATTTGAATTATGCTGACTGAGATAGAGTTTATTCGGGTAATCCCGAAAGGAAATAAAACTAAAACGTGGCGGATTCTTATTAATCACATACAATGGGATATGAGTAATTTTGAAATAATATTCGGGATTACCCAATTTCCGAAATTACCGTGTATTTACCTTATTTACGTTTTATAATTTCAAATACTTTTGAATTTAATTAGGAAACTCACCATTACGTAAGTAAGCAATGGTTTTTATTTTGGTTTATTTTATTCCATATTCTTTCATGACCTATATTTGTAATTGAATTGAAAAGTATTCAACTTTCATATTTGATTAATTAAGAAAATTATATTTCAAACGAATTTCCATTGCTTTCTTTTGAAATTTCTATTATAATTTCTTGTTGCGTAAAAAGCAAAACCCATTTATCTTATTAGGAAGCTTTTTCACTTTTTCTTTGCCGTGCCTAAAACGAAATTATGATTATGATTTGTTTCCCCTGGAGTCAAGAAGGGTTGCTGGGACTTATCTAAATCAGACGAGATGGGTCATCGCTAGACGCAGAAATACGAGTAAGATGTAAGTAATGTGATATTTATAATGCCGAAATCCCATGAAACGTGGTAAGCGCAGGCAAACTTAAAATGAGATTAGTGCGACGGAGACGGCAAATGAAAAGCAAGGAATACATAACTTCTGACGGATAGAGATAGACTTACAAACATGATGAAAGCTTGGTTACAGTGGCGCCCACTAATATGCAAATTTGTTAGATACTTGATCAAAGACGACGTCTGAATGAGTCTTGAGGCTGACTTGTATTCCGAGGAGAGCGCAAAGGGGGATGCTTTGGGGTCTAAATATAATACGGTCAGCATTTATGAAAGATGTTCGACAGGTACTAGTTTGCATTTGTACAAATGATGTGTGTTCTTTCCTGTTTTATGTTTCTTTTTGTACAATAAAGTGTTTTACTACTACTACTACTACTACATACTGGTATTGAATGGAGTACAGGCCCAAAGCTTAGCGTAGTGGACATAACATAGAATGGAAACGGTAAATAAAAATTAACTGAGATTTCGTCATATGGCATTTTAACTGACCGATAGAGATCATCGGTTAATAAATGGCTTTCAGAAAGTCCAAGCTTGTGCCAGTGACTTGCCCACAAGTTAGTTTGTACAAAATGAGAAGAGTCTAGAGTATAAGGAAACTATATTATATGACCCTTCTCTTACCGCAAAGACTAACAGATTTTAAGTAACTGTATCTACCTAATAAGTCATCATCACTCATATTTTAGTAATAATAAATAATAATAATAATTCAGCCTGTATACGTCCCACTGCTGGGCACAGGCCTCCTCTCATGTGCGAGAGGGCTCGGGCTATAGCCCCCACGCTAGCCCAATGCGAATTGGGGACTTCAGATACACCTTTGAATTTCTTCGCAGGTGTATGCAGGTTTCCTCACGATGTTTTCCTTCACCGAAAAGCTAGTGGTAAATATCAAATGATATTTCGTACATAAGTTCCGAAAAACTCATTGGTACGAGCTAGGATTTGAACCCGCGACCTCCGGATTGAAAGTCAGACGTCATATCCACTCGGCTACCACCGCTTATTTTAGTATCTAATTTTTATTGGAACGAACTGGTTCAATAACCAGCGAACTTTTCAGACAGTCTGATTGTCCGTTATTTCATCCAATTGCTGTAGCACACAGCTGCATTTACATTTATTTAAATATTTAAACAACCGTTATTACCAAATTTGGGTGCAATTAGTGCAAAACTCTATTCAGGTGCATTTGAAAGCCCTTATCGTTAGTAACATGTTGTCCTCTTTCCTCCTTGAATTATTAACATATGACAGGAAGGGAGAAGAGTTATGAAATTTGTTGTCGAGTAGTTTTAATCTAAATGGGGTCGAGTTACATGCGATGGCTGTGATATGAACAAGCTTCCTGGTGATGTGTTACCATTGTTTACCAAGAGCAAACGAGTCCAAATATATAGGATGTCCAGTATAACTGTGAACTCGATTTAAGTTACAACTACATACAATGGGAGAGCTACTGGTTCACTTTTGGAACAACACCCCTGGCCACAACTCAGTGCACAACATAATTATGATCTACACTACGTGAAGTTAGATTGAAAGCAGATTAGGTTTGATTAACTACCCGCTCTTGGTTTTGGTGATACCAAATGGTGGTTCATTCTTATGTTAATGTCCATGTAACTACGGTCATGAAGTGTAAACCAAGCAAAAATACACGTTCTGTTGAAGGCGCAAGGTTTTTATTGATTTGACTTTTCGTGGGTTTTACTTATAGTACAGGTACAACTTACAAATAGGTTTTAATAATATTTTCCAGAGTCATAGCGCAAGCGTGACCGTACGAGATTTAAATCAACTAATATCAATTAGCAACGATATTTAAAAATGACCAAGTATGTGTAGGATCATCTAGATTGGAGGGTCCGTCATTTTATTCAATACGAAGAAAGATGCTTCACAACTGGCGTTCCTTGTATATATTACCTATTTATGAATAAATTTTGATTTTGCTTAATTTGTCAAAATCCACACTGAAAATTTCAACTCAATAAGAATTACAGTTGACGAATAACACTCCGCCTGCTGACAGACATACGAATAGACGGATGGATAGCAGAATTTTATTAAAGGGTTGGCCAGTTGTCCTATTTAGATTCAGAGCCTAGAAACGATTATTATACATTTATCATAATGTGTTTAAGACATTACATTACCAAATGTAGAATTCCGATATATCTGGCAAAAATCCACGGTCTGATATGAAATGATATTATTTCATTAGTTACACGCAAGATCCATAAAACGAGATAAGCATTAAAAAAAGAAGAATTACATTTTAAAACACTAAATGGATCATGTCTAAAATTACAAAATAATGTACAAAATGAAACATCTCTTTAATGCACATAATTTTTTATATTAAATATGTAACAAACTTAGTAATTCACTTCCTCGGTGTAGAACTTTTATTATATGTACTTACTCGTAATTAAAATTTGTCAGTAATTTAACTAATTCGCTCTATGCTTGTCTGTCCGTTTCTCGGCCTCTGAAATTTAACAGTGGAAATATTCTCATTGTCTTCCTCTGTAAATCCTCGGAATAAAGGACTTAGATATTAAATCAGTTATACGTGAAGATTCTGAGGGACGGGGTATCAACAACAAGTCGTTACCTTCTTAGCTGTATTTTGCTTAAACATATTCGTTTAGCCCCTGGCGTTAGGGGCAATGATTAATGAACCACCCAGTATCTTGGGTACTAGCAACGTCTGCCCCTTTTTCGTGCATAAATAAGACTTAAGAGGGTTTTGTAAAACTATTTTTAAGCTAAGGGATTCACAAACTTCGACATTAGTGTAAATATAAGGGCAGTAAAATAAATAAAATAAGTTCACATTTTATTAACACTTAGCTTTACAATAATTTTTAAAACCTTAGCTCTAAACTTGTTAAATTCAATTTTAAGAAGCATTCTTTACCTATTCTCCAGGGCAATTTCCGTGCTTTTAAATTTGGTACTTTCGTTTACTTCTAAAAGTATAAACTCGAATTTAATTTGTACTTTTATAAGTACGCGGATACTTTATTCATATAAACAGTAGTAAATAAAACCTGATATGTTCAAATATTTTTAAGCAAGTAATTTATAACTGAAATAGTAATATGAAACAAATTCATAAAATTACATCTCCCTTCTCATATTTCGTTATGTTATGCACAAACAATAAAGTGACATACATACATACAAAATCGCAAGCGGCAAGTTATTCCGCTAGTCCGGGAATCCGGCTGCGCCCCGTATCCATACATTTATATCGCGTGTATTCAAAGCATAAGCATTTGTTACCCAAATGCTTTCCTCGGTGGCTGTCACCCGGTAAATTGAATACAATTTGTCATGCTTACTATTTACGTACGTCTAGGTACGACTACAGATAACTAAGTGAGTATCGACACCGGTATTTACTGGGGTTTCGTGACAATGAAATATCGGATTATCGGTTGTGTTTTTGTAAGCAGTTTCGACTGATTAAATTTTATAGCCTTTCTGGTGGATCTTATTTTATCAGGGATAAAAGCACTAGCCTGACACAAATAAAAAAAAAAGACACGATTCTGGTAGTTAGTTGGTGTAGCAAAGCATCCTAATAAAACAAACAAATACACTTAGTCAATTTGTGTAATAGTCCTATGATATTTATTTATAATATTTACACTGTAAAAACTATTATCAGTAGGATACAAAAAATTTGGAATAATTTTGATTCAAATATTGAAAGCAAAATTTTACTCACTTCGCGATTTCCGATTGAGCTGTAAATTTGCATACAACATATGCAAGTCGGGTGACAATGCAATATTATGGCACCATCATGCTACTCGTATGGCCATATGAACTCTGTGATGAAACAACGCAACCTAATTTTGTTTGTTTAATTTCTTGATGAGTATTAGTTACCTGTGGTAAGAAAAGTACCGAAAAAAGCTAAACTCGAAAATGAAATGCTTACCAATTACTTATTTCAGATTTTATTATGAATTACTTATTTCAGAATAAAACATGCCCGGAGCACAAATCAAGTTGTGTTAAAATGTGCAATATCTCAAAGGGAAAATTGTAATTTACGGTGTCGCCTGTAAAATTATTCTTCGGCGAATTGTTGCCAGCTCAAACCCTCTGCTCTTAGTTGTAAATATGAACACAAGAACGATTTGTTACAACGTCTATTGTAGTTATCAGATTTTTTTCATATATTTGTTACTATAGTGGAAAAATGTATCCTATTTCCTCCTCCGGGGCCAGTCTTTCTCTATGCCAAATTTCATATAAATCAGTTCAGCTGCAGTGGTGAAGAAGAAGAAGTAACAGAAAAAAATAATATATAGAGCAGGGGGTCACTAAATGGCGGATCGCGTTCCGGATGCGGACCGCCGACCTATATTATTTTTTAACTTATTTAATAAACTCAAGCAGAATCGCACAGCAGTGGTCATATTATTTTAAAAACCGGACCCCCGAGGAAACTAATTGACCCCTAATATAGACCCCTCGTGGGTTGATGAACTTTACTATCATCTTCTGGTACATTTTAGTTGCACATTACATACATAAATATTAGACAATTTTTTCCCTATTTTTTTTTGTATACCACGACGGTGGTAAACAAGCATACGGCCGGCTGATAATAAGCAGTCACCGCAGCCTATGACGCCTGCAATTCCAGAGGTGTTACAAGCGCGTTCCCGGTCCTTTAAAAATCTGCCTTTTTTGAAGAACCTCATACTGTATACCCTACTCTCCTTTTACATACAACAACTCTTCTACCGTATAATTTTTGAAAGCGTCCGAGGTTTGGATCGAATTAAATTGTTGTCGTCTTATACTCTTGATTTATGAATAAGGTCTGCGCCAAGTGGGTTCGAAAAATATTGTTTAAGAAGGACTCTTGTTTTTTGTTGAGTGTAGTTCCTAACTAATTATAACATAGTAGGTACCGGTATCCCGAAGTTGTTATTGGCTCGTTGTCATAACTTAAAAATATTGTTTTTAGATAAACTTCCTAGCAACTATCAGCAATGGGCACTGGCTACCTTTTCGAAGTTCTAATGAACGGTGATAATAATGGTTTGGATAATATAAGATTTATCTTTTAAATTGGGAACTTAAAGTGATTGTTCCCGAATACATTATTAGTGAACATTTAGTTTAATTGGGCGAAAGTGTTTTATGTAACTCGAGCGTTTCACAATAAGAAGTCATTAGACACCAGGGAGCTGCTTAATGGACCATTAAACGAACCTATAAATTACACTTAATCATGACTAATTGAAGTGACATATAGGGAAGCACACACATCGATTGGATAGACTGGTGACAGCGCCCGGGTGGTCTCTTGAACTGCCACTTGGGCTTTTACATTGTCGAATAATAACTGACCACTAAGGAAACTAAATAAAAATTAAGATAAAAATGATGGAACCGACGTGAAGTGCATCGTAAAAACTCGATTTTATTGAACTTAAACATTAATGCCGTCCAATAAAACCAAAAGATAAGGACGTCTCAGCCATTAAAAATGGCAGTTTGTAATAGTTTAGTACATTAACATTTCAATAACCTCTCCACCCGCATCTCTTATAGAAGCACTATTTAAAGCGATTCGGTAGATTATACAAAAGGTACCCCATTTTAGTAAAACCGTTCATTAAACTTATCTGCGGCGGATCTAAGCCCGAATCCGTGTAACGTAATCGATGTCGAAACGAGGAGCCGCGAAGGACAAAGTGCGGTCACAAATTTACATATAAATTTGGGATTATTTTAATTTGAAACACGCATTTGGAAAGTGTATTAGCATATACACGAGGACCCATTACAGCTTCTTTGTGACAGTTGGAAGTAGCAGTTCGATGAATTAATGCAACTCAAATAAACCTACCGCGTTCTTGCACCCCCGGCGCGGCAACTAAATAGCCCGGTAAGCCGATGTGACCACTCAATAAAATGAACCAATTTGTCAAGTGTGCTGCGCCCATGTTGAATCTGGGTGGAGTCGTCGTTAAGTGCACTCATTTAACCGATTTTCAATTTAGAAATGGAATTAAAACTATAAACCGCTTGATTTATTGCAGTTCTTCACAAGCTTATAGTGGAATGCGATTTACATTTTGTTCTAATTGAATGTCTAAATGTGGTCTCCGTATGCGTAATTAGACAAGCTATTCATATAGCTTTAGCACATCAAAGTACCCGAAGATATATTGAAGATGGGACGTTAATTATAGGGCTTGATTTAATTCCATACGGGTATTAAATCAGTCATTGCCGGGGACGCTTGATCCGGGATCGAGGGAAGAGAAATGTGCGCCAAGCACATATTTGTTCTTGTTGCACTAATAGCTCGTAAATATTTCAGCGCAAGCGTTGGACGCACATGCGCTTCAGACAAATGGTTGCTTATAAATATGTGCCCCGTCACTTTGAACATTCCCTCTGGTTACGTTTCCGAGGACTGAAATAACAATGCTAACAAAGTCGACAGTTTTAAAACGGAAACGCCCGCCCATCCATCACTTTTAGCTAGTCCTGACGGATAACTTAATGTGCTAGTTTCAACCCTGTGTTTACTTTTCCTTTTTCAGAACGAAAAGTCCAACATTACTTAGAAATACCGCTAACTTTTTTACTAAGTTACATGACAGTTAAGCTAAAACAATATTCATCGACAGAGTTTTTATAACAACTACTAACTCACTAGATAAGTTTTGCAATAGACAAATATGAAACAAAGAGGTGGCCTATCACATTTACTTTTTAAAACTATATTTCCACACATAATGATTGGCCAGAAAACATTTACTTTTTTTTTTAAATTTACTTATTTACTTTGTATGAAATAAAAATGTTGTATAAAATATGCGTAAATCGTCCTTAGCCCACGCCGACGTTTTCCAAGTTTAAATCTATTTTTAATAAGTAAATTTAAAAAGAAAGTAAATGTTTTCTGGCCAATCACTATGGAAATATATTTTTAATACGTACATGTGATAGGCAACCTCTTTGTTTCATATTTGTCTATTGCAAAACTTATCTAGTGACTTATGTATAATAGCTGAGCAAGTAAAGGTTCAGATAAAATCTGTTAGTTCAGAAGTAAGTTAGTTAGTGTTAATATATTCCGTAATTGATTAACAACGACATAATTGTCCCTACCCACCCGCATCTTCCTTGATTTTGTAACTGTCCCTTAGAATTAAATTTTTATGCATAGGTGTTAATTTGTTTTAGTAACATAATAACATAAAGCCTTTTGTCACTAGAAAACGTAGCAAAAAAGATACGGTAGTGCGTGAAGCTTTCCTAATCTTCCCTAACCAATAAAACTAGGGGTTGCCGATGTCCTCTTGTCACCAGACAGTTAAAAGGCAGTTTAAAGGAAAGATTGTCCAGAAAACGGCCAGAACTTTTTATTGCGACTGAATTAGGATTCTTAGAAATTTATTGCAAAGGCGGCTCCTGGCTTTATTGACGTGGTTACCAATTCATAGGTAATTTACTCGAAACTATTTGGTTTTTGTGTACGAAGTACAGTCAGCAATACTATTCGCTTAGAGTCAGATAAGTTGGCAGCGCTTTTAAGTACATACACTTGTTATTTAAAATGCCAAACTTCTATGAAATTATGACATTTACTTAACACTTGCACAGGCTGTGCTATTAAAATGGCTGCCAACTTAGCTAGGTCTGACTCTAGCACCTCTGTATACAAACTTCACGGGGGGGGGGGGGGGGCACTTTTCTCTTAACTAATTAACTGAAATGATGATGAAACTAATTAGAACCAAGTTGAATAACAATAAATACTTATTTTTGGCATGCTAAATTTATAAACCCACGATGTGTTTACTTACAAACTTATCTTATAATGTAAACCTTGACAGCCCATAACGCCAACGCAAATTCTGTACACAAGGGGGCAGGGATCAACACACGGTTCGGACTGTCAATCTCGTTTATCCTGCGAATAATGCGATGCAACCCTACTATATTCTTAACCTGTAAACCCGAAACATTGTATAATATTGCCGTTAAGAGCACACTTAAGTCCGTATGGAGATGTCGTCCGTAACTCATCCGTTTGCACCGCAATCGCATTGTACCCAAATGTCTCAGACGCCTGGCTTTCCTTCGGGACTGTTGAAAATTATGCTGTTATTCTGTATTCTGTAGGCATTTAATGTTGCAGACAATATATTTTAAGCAGCTTGCAGACACACGTAGTCTTTTATATTTACAGAAAAGGCCACAGTTGTTTTTAAATCTAACTACCACACTGAATAGAATTAATCCTATTCTTATGGGCCGTATTACCTACATGTCCCCTCCATTACGTATTTTCTACCTGATTCTCTTACTTAGAATGTATTTACAGGCATACTGTTGTTATTTTTTTACCGAGAGATAAGACATACGAACATGGCGAATCTTAAAGGGTTTTTATTTAACAATGGGACTCTAAAACGATTAACCACGTGTGGCGCTGATCATCAAAACTATGAAAAACGCTGGGGTGTCCATCAAATCTGGAGTTTGTTGGACTTATTAGGGGCTGTGGAAGAGCAGCCTCTCCACCTTCGCGTGACGAAGCACGGCCATTACAATCGGCTCCGTGCTTCGGCTTGCTGTTCTCTCTGCGCTTCCGATTTCGCAATTGCTCTCTAGGGGTAGGACAGACAAGACCACGGGGATAGTAGGGTGGTCTGATTCGGTTTTGGGTGACCTTGAGATTTTGAAGCCGCGAGGAAGATGGTGGTGTGGTATAAACGTTAATATGAATTGATATAACAGCAAACCATGGTCACCCTCAGACAACCATCACGTTTACGTTGACACTATTGAGCGCACTAAAAATTTGCCTTCAGCAATTTGCAAAAGGTTTCGCGTTTGTAAAATGACGACGCCGTTTCTCAAAAGCGGATTCTTACAATTTGACTGCGACGTTTACATTCTTGTACCCTTTCAAATCAATAATAAAAAAGTTTACCTATATATTAATAATAATAATAATCATTCAGCCTATATATGTCCCACTGCTGGGCAGAGGCCTCCTCTCATGTGCGAGAGGGCTCGGGTTATAGTCCCCACGCTAGCCCAATTCGGATTGGGGACATCACATACACCTTTGAATTTCTTCGCAGATGTATGCAGGTTTCCTCACGATGTATTCCTTCACCGCAAAGCTAGTGGTAAATATCAAATGATATTTCGTACATAAGTTCCGAAAAACTCATTGGTACGAGCCAGGATTTGAACCCGCGACCTCCGGATTGAAAGTCGGACGTCATATCCACTCGGCCACCACCGCTTACCTATACATATATTGCTTACTCTATACATACATGTTCATACAAAAAACACAAAGGTGATATATTATTGTCTGGTACTAGACGTACTTAACAAATGTATTCACATGTCAACAGTCTAACTTTCTCTTAATACAGCAAATAAGGTATTTCTCTAAGATATACCTAAGGTACGATGAAATGGACGTGTCTAAGGATTTGACCTGAAAATGGGATTTCAAACAAGTTTTTCTCGAACTCAATAATTTATTTACTCTTTGCTAAAATATAAGTATGTGAGACATGCAAAATAATGTTATTTTAACTGTATGCAAATGTATGAGGTATTTATATCAGGATTTTATGAAACTTGAAAATAATAAACCAGGCTTAAGAGCCGCCTTGTGTGCTACAAATAAATTATTATATTATTAATTAATTGAATTGCTTACAGAGAGTGATGTGACGTTTAAAATGAATGATCCAATAAAACTAAAAACACACACGGCGATTAAACTGTCCAGTCAGTATTAAAAGATATAACAACAAAAGTAATTACGACAGAACGTCTCGACGACAATAATAAGTTTTGAGTTTATAAATTACATTGATCACTTCTAAATGTCACATTAATTTAGAAGGAACCTCTTTCTCTGTTAATTACAAGGTTAACATATTTGATAACGTTCTTTAGATACTTGCGGTTAAAATCTACCTAAATCAAAATAATAACAAATTCTGAAACTTAACTTTGTATCTTTAGGATACTTTATGATATTCTCACAAGGTATTTTGCAAACGTGATATCAGCAAGAATAACTAAATAAGAAGTGATTTTCAGTATGATTAATATTTCATTATTACGCACCAATAATGTAGGCTTCATAACGGTTTAGCAACACCTACTTTTTCGATTAACTTCTCTATTTCCGCTACCCAAAGGTTGTCTGGAAGAGATCGCTTTTTAGCGATAAGACCGCCTGTTGTCTGCCTCTAAATTTAATCAATTGCTTATTTTTCTTGTATATTTTTACTGAAGTGTGCCAATAAAGAGTATTCTATCTATCTATAATTAATTACGTTTTTTTATACTACGTCGGTAGCAAACAAGCATACGGCCCGCCTGATGGTAAGCAGTCTCCGTAGCCTATGTACGGCTGCAACTCCGGAGGAGTTACATGCGCGTTGCCGACCCTTAACCCCCCCCCCCCTCCCCACCCCTCGTTGAGCTCTGGCAACCTTACTCAACGGCTGGAACACAACACTATTTTTATAATGAATTAAAACCGGTGTATCCTATTTGTAAATTTTATCGCAATTGAGTATATACTTAGTTGCTCGTCTATCCCGATTATTCCCATATTATGAGGGCTTTATAGTCGGCCAAATCACGTCGTACTGCGTAGACTATGAGAAAAGTTGCCTTAGCTTAATTCCCATCGAGTACCGAGCGAGGGTAAGTGATCGCCTGTAGCGAGCCAGTGCAGTATAAGTAATTTTGTAACGAATATTTGTTAATATTGAGGTCATAGTTTATACTGGTTTAGCTGAGTCGAACGACAGACAAGCTATTGGAATGTAGGGTAAGGACGAGGGATTTATTTGTCAACTTTGTTCTGATAAAACTTTGTTTGACATTTGATTGTGAGGTCATGCCGCTCCGGCTTCCGCACAGATAAGTTCTGAGAATGTCTCTTAGCTCCAGATTAATTTCCCCTAGTCATATTGGCTTCGTTTACTTTATTCTTTAATTTATATTCGTGATATAAGGGATAATTCATATACGTATAAATATGATTATAGCCGTCGATTGTTTACCCACTAATATTAAATGTGAAAATTATAGTTTTGGATATCTAGACCTTTTTTGTTGCTCAATAACCCAAAAATTGCTGAACGGATTTCAACCTACTTCAGTCATACAAATTTTAACCTGGGTTAAGGCATACGAGATAAGCACTATACATAGGATATCCTGAATTTAGAGCCATGTTTTTCTTATTTCAGGAAGCGTTATTTTATTCAAATTCGCTAAATATGTATAGCGTTATGCCTCAGTTGTCATGTAGTTTAAGTCTTTTTAATGATATTCCATTCGACCACCCTCAAAGTTCAGAGCGATATGTCACAGTCGCTTAACGATCTATTTACGTGAGAGGTCGTTGGGCACACCTCAAAGGAATGCCGGGCAGGCTCGGAAGTTGACAAATCTTTCAGAGCTATTTTGGTACTAATTAGAATCCACAGTGTGGGCGATGTCATTCGAATGACATACAAATTTAAGTATAAAAAAGACATCTGATGTTGTTCGCGCATTAAGCACATTTGTTGGTTTTATCGTTGAGATCAAAGAGGTCGATTGAAGGAAGAGTGAAAATTATAACACGGATATTAGCACAAAGAACATCGCCGCGTTCGATATCACTGACTCTGATAGGTACGTAGTACGTGCGTTAGAAAAATCATTTTGCATGGAAATATGAATGACACCGAACGTGTCAAATAATATTATCATAATTAGCATAGACTTCATTAATAACATGAGTTCTTTTTAAACAACTTAAATTTTTAATCAAATGTGGACACTTTTTTTTGTGGAGGTGGTAATAAATTTAGATGGCGTTTGGAATATCTGTGAAGTATAAAACTTCTAGCAAATAACAGAAAATATATTGATTTAAACCAACACTATTTTCATTCATAATTTTAACAAAACTAACAGAAAATTAAATTAACAGAAAATACTCTAAAAATTACAGTCAATTCGTTAAAACGTGACTTTGACCTGAATAGTCTTAATAAATAAAAACGAAGATTAAACGGTTTTTGCTTCCAGAGGCTGAGATTCTATAACTATTGTGGTGACAAGGTGACAAAACACATTTGCCTTCTACTATTAATATCTATCTATAAACTTGACATTAGGATAGATGTTTTTTATTTTATTTTCTTCGGTAGAGAAAAATCATATTTTACAATCATAAAAAGTTTGAACGGATTTAACTACCATATGTTAGCTTCGAAGCTAAAAACAAAGTGTTAATACCTTAGTCATAGGTTTTTAAACTGCAACACTCCAAAAAGTGTGAAGGTACGATAAACGACGATTCAAAAGTGTACAGGTAACGCTAGTACCATCTCTCGAACACCAACAGTTTTAGAATATTTGTCTTAGTAATAATAACGTTTTCATTATTAAAAGTATCTTAGAGTAGGAATGAGCAAACTTTAAATTTCCCGAAAAATTTAACAATGAATTAATCGCCTCATTAAATTGCTTGTTTTTACTAATACGCTTGTTAACATGACCGCAAATTATAATTTCGCAGAAACGCTCCATTTAAGTCGTGGATGGAGGTATGACTCGAGACCAAAACAAAGGGTAATTACCCGTTATTATAAGGATTATACTGTGATACAACTCTTCGTTTGTACCAGCGTTGTTCGCGTTCAGCTCTTATATTTACAAGGGGCTTATTAGAGAGCCATTAAACTTATTATTAACGTAAACAGTTTAATTACCGAGCCGCGATTTGGTGAGTTTCTTAGTCGGTTCTATCGAAAAAGCTTAGAAATAAATGAAAAATGATGATGAAATGATGTTTAAGAAGTGTAATTCTCTTATAGTAGATGTCGCTAGGCACCTCCCTAAGACGCATAAATGAGTGAGCATACGATGGAAAATTTACTGTAATTGAGTGAAGTCTCGGTAGCTCAGTTGGCAGAGCGATGGGCTAGTGAACAATTTTGAGGGTTCCTTACCCAAAGGATAAAATGGGACCCTATTCTGTCTGTCTGTCCGTCTGTCACCAGGTTGTATCTCATGAACCGTATTTCTGTTACCGCTATAACAACAAATACTAAAAAGTACGTAACCCTCGACGGCCGTGTCCGACCCGCACTTGTCCGGTTTTTAGATGTTTCTGCTTAATGCAAAATAAGTTTGGTGCTATCAACTTTTCAAGTAATGTTTATAAAACTTTGGGTCCTTAATTCATTGTAACAAGGAGAAAATGATAATAATTTTATAGACAAGTTAATAAAAAAAATTATATAAGTAATACAAAAAAAAATGAAATGTGTAGAAAAAATGTAGAGAAAATGTGTAGATAACATTAATTTAGCTCGTACCATTTTCTTATAGGCAGATTTCGAATGAACCGAACCAATTTAGTTTTTAATTAAGCGATTCAATTCTGTGCTTACGAGTATTACGCATGTTCAAATCTCATTTAATTTTAATAAATTACTAGTGACCTAATTTAACCTATAAATAATATCATAACTAAAATTTAATAAACTCCATATTATTACTGTAATATCGCTTTATATCTACTTAATTTGCACGCTTATTCATATAAATAAATTTTAATATAGGTACAAAGGCGAAAACAAGATGCATGCGTTAAGAAGTAACAACAGTATTGAGTTACCAAAATGTAATAATTACGTCAGCGGATGTCATTCCAGATCTAGAGCATAGCCCAACTGGGGAAGTTCCTCCACCTTACAGAAAACCGCAGCCAAATAACACTAGACCCTACTCATAGTGTTGTGTTCCTGCCGGTGAGTAAGGTTGCCAGAGCTCAACGAGGGGGGAGGGGGTTAGGGTCGGCAACGCGCATGTAACTCCTCTGGAGTTGCAGGCGTATATAGGCTACGGATACTGCTTACCATCAGGTGGGCCGTATGCTTGTTTGCCAACGACGTAGTATAAAAAAAACGTACACTTTAAGAAAAGCCCAGAATATAATGAAATAAAAATATAAAATGTTTTAAATAACGACATCAAACATCGCAGTGAGTGATATAGATGAATTTAGACACAATTTAAAATCGTTTTTAATCAGCAGGCCTTTCTACTCCTTGACGGAATTTTTCGAAAAAAAATACGATTGAATATAATAATTAATTATGTGATGGTTGTTTCATTTATTTTAATTGTAATTTGACAAAACTTTTATTATTCAAATACGTTTTATAACGTATTGACTAATGTTGTAATACACTAATATGTGACTTGTAATAAGTTTAAATGTATACCTATTAGCTATTAGCTAAGATAGGCTTATTATAGTTTTAGTATAAGATTATTTTTTTGCACGCCTTATTATGGCGTAATATGCACTCATGAATTTGTACCACACTGACATGACCAGTATTGTATCTGTGTATATTAGCAAAATAAATGAATGGAATGAATTTAATTTAATTTTAGAAATACGTTGTTTATTCATATTTGCTTAAAAAAGGTTATTTAATACTGCACCCTTGCGATATTTTCTTACCAATTAATTTTGAAATCAAAACTATATTTGTAACAAGTTTTGTGTTTGATTTAATACCGGAGCACGAAATCAACAAGGATTCTGTCTTTATTACTCGCATGCACACTAAATAAAAAAACATAACTTATCTACCCACAAATCCACTTCGCACATAAATCTCAATCATAGCAATCAATCCAACCAGCCAGTCAAGTAACAATAAAACCTCAACCAAAGGCTGGCTGCAGGAAACGGCCGCGCGGCCGTGCGGTAATGCGGTGATGCCTAATGGGCGGTACCCCGTACGAATTAGCTGCTCAATTAGATCTAACTTACTGGGCACACATCGACTTACCTTTTCATACTTTAATATAACTTAGTAGAAAAAACAAACCGTACCATGCTCGACATAAAGTCTACATTTCAAAGAGGGTCGACAAATACGATGTTGGAAAAGTTGCTCGGTATACCACTAAACGGCTGTGATCGAACGTGAACCCAATTAGAGTAATTTCTGTTATCTGCGGGGAAATGCAGTCAGCGTTTGAGCGTAAATGAAAAAATCCATGTATTTTTCATTTTTTATGTGTCGTTTGATAGTTTACATGTTAAATTGTAAATACTTGCGCTACCACACGACTCTGAATAACAGAGTCACAATCATTGAAGAATAAATTGGAGGAATAGAGAGATCTGAAGAGGTGTTTGAAAAGATTAATATAAAATAATTTCTGAAAATCCATTACAAAGGAATACATTTAATAAGTGTTAATTGTTCAACGCTAGAATTTGAAGAAATAGGTACACAAAGGCAACATATCGCAGAACTACCTATAGAGCTATATGGTAATAGTACTTGAGTCAGCATTGCAATACATATATTAATAAGGCTGAAGTACTCGTTTATGGACCTTAATACGACATCGATTGATCTAACACAACACTGAACAGCAGTTTTTGCTTTTATTTCAGGTTACCCTGGACTCCGGAGCCCTTGGCATTTAATGTGTTCGTCCAGTCTACACTCAAAAAGGTAAAGGCAAGTCGAGTTCCCTTATACAAAGTATAGTAAGATTACGCTGAAGATGGATGGAGAGACAGACTTTGTCCGTAAGACAAGTTAGACACACCACTTTAAACTTGTATCAATTGCCAGTTTCATATAAGTATTTTTCTTCATAAATATTTTTCTAAAAGTTTAAGTAGTACGCACATAATTTTACTATCGGTGTCCAATGTTTACTAAAACGAAATCTAATGTTAGAATGTTAGGCAGGCATTTCGTTTTTATATTGCAATTATGGTCTTTTAATTTTCTTCTATAGCCTAATAGTACTTTCATTAGCATAAATTTTCTTTTATTCTCTAGGCACGCCTGAACTAGGTAAGCTCTTAAGAATATTTGACTTTACAAATAAAGATATTACTTATTTGCGGTTTATAAATTGACGGAAATAAAGAGCTTACCTACCCTTAAGTCCTGCTTAGAATTTTTTTGTCTCAAAACGCATAATATTCCTATATTCAAAAATATTAAAAACACCAACCAAAATATTTAATTAAAAGAAGTTATACGGGGTGGTTTGAAGGGGTGGGATGTGGGATACAAAATAGTGTTTCCAAACAAATATTGATCAGGGATCTTTGACAAGGCAAATTCTAGAAAATACACTGATTTTGTATAACTTCCAATATTATACTCTGTATATCGTAAAATAGTACATTACGATACAAGTGCGAAAAATAGGAAATTCGAAACGAGTGGCGATAAATTAAAACACGACCGAAGGGAGTGTTTTAAATCGACACGAGTTGCGAATTACCTATTCGCACATGTATCGTACAACGTTTTACAGTACATATGGCCCTTTAAATGTTCGACACAGTAACATAATATGCTACTTCTCGCACTAGTGCACATAAAGTAGCCCCATATGTACTGTAAAAGCCTTTTTGTTGCAAATAATCTAAATACCTTATAAATTATGTACTTAGGTAAATAAGTAATTATCGCAAACTCCAATTTAAGCAACAAGATAAATTAATATTAATAAAGGTAAATCTTTATCTCTTTTGACGTCTAGACTCTACATATAGGCCCTGGGCGCTAATGAAGTAGGTATCAGATATCTCATGAAATTGAAATAGGTAAGTTTTTTTAGCTAAATATCATTGTTAATAGGTACCTGCACGATTTCAGTTATTTATAACTAACATCAATCCAACTAATGTATCAATGTAAAAAAGATCACAATATCATTAGGCACATTTAAATTTGATGAAATCCAAATTATCCATGCAAAGCCAACTAACTGATTGACTCAATGGCAAAAAGATTGAATTCTTCATGTCGGTGAGCATGGCATCCCGAAAATCGTGACCGGACCACCCACAAGCGCTGTGAGAAAATAAATAAAATAAAACAAGTATAAATAACAGTGCTCGCGCATAATTGATCACAAATTAAAACTCGCCGCGCGTCCGAAATGTTAAACGCCGAAGTCGCCGAAAGCGAAATTAGTATGGGAGCGTACGTGTGTGTGCGTGCACACTAATGTGGAGCCGGCGGAGGGCTGGCATCTTCTATTTCTATTTATATATATATTTAATTTATTAAGTAACCAAACAGTCATATAAACATATCAACAATGCAATACAAATGATGTACCACAA
The DNA here is from genome assembly GCF_033807575.1 of Cydia pomonella. Lineage (NCBI taxonomy): Eukaryota > Metazoa > Arthropoda > Insecta > Lepidoptera > Tortricidae > Cydia > Cydia pomonella. Next base: position 12,354,147 of record NC_084715.1, read on the forward strand.
CAAAAGGCAAATACAACAAAAAGACCTGGAGGATCATAAATTATAAATTATGAAACTGTATGAAATAAATAGTTTATTATAAATATTAACATTGTAAATTATATTAGGTATTGAATGTACATTAGGTATTATAGGTATCTAGAGTACATTGGATTTATTTTTATTAACAACGTGGCCTTTCCCCTAAAATCTTCAACATTATTGTTAGAATTTGTCCATAATCTTTATTAATTTTCCACAGTATAATAAGTCTAATAGGTAATAACGCGTACCTATCATAATTTATTAAAATGAAAAAACTTGTATCCTTAACTCTTAGATCTTACTTGGTTTTTATATAGCGGAGACAGCACAAAAGTACATTTGCACTCATTTACCTGTAAATAAAAAAACATACATCAATACACCATTACAAATAAATAAACGAAACTTGGGAAAACTACGCACAATATTTATATATCTATCGTGTTGATAGCCCTAAACTTGCACCACACATGTAAACTTTTCCTTCTGTTTAGATCCAAACAATGGGCCGCACTCAGAACAATATGCCACTAAAATATTAATGTTCTTTGTTAGAGTATTACGCATCTTTTATAAAAATCATACAAATATTGATCGATTGACGGAAAGCTATATTACAAAGTATATGAAAAACAATATTAAATAGGTGCTTATTCAGAAAACTTACTGGTACAGCCATTGAACCTTGGTACCTAAATAAATCTACAATTTGCTACAATATAGTTAATTCAAACACTCCTCCTCTGTATTTATCGTGTGACAGCCCTAACAATTAAACCATAAACATTTTTGACTTTTAAGTTAATGAATTAGCAAATACCAATTTGTCAAGTATTTAAATTTCAAAGAATTAGAGCGGTTCCAAGAAGGTGGCCGGTTTAATGTTTCTTGCGGCGCTCTGATTTTAGGAATGATAAACCTAAACAGTTCTAACGATTTCAAAGAGAACAGATACATAAAGAATATGAGTAGTAGTTAAAAAATTGTCCCAAAATAATTTAACTACTTATAAATTTCTAAGTTAAGTGTTCTAAGCACTTTATTTTCAACTTACAAAAACTATGAGCTGTGGCATCTAGCTCTGGTAACTTATAACTTCTGGAAAACTCGACAAACTAAAATTACCAAGTTTGTAACATACTTAGGTATTACTTTTGTCGCTGCAGACTGAATGTCTTGTTTCTCAGTTTGTGAAAACAGCGACTTTTCGATGTTCGTGTTGAGTTCATTCTAGTTTGGAACGATTGAACTTCACAGATTCTTTTTCAAACTTATCCAATTGATGCTGTCTAGTTATATTACTTATAAGCTCAAATAAATAATGGTCTATATGTATATGCCAGTAAATACAAAACTTCTGATAGACAGTGAATTTTTAAATAGTGGTTTTTAGGGTTCCGTAGCCAAATGGCAAAAAACGGAACCCTTATAGATTCGTCATGTCCGTCTGTCTGTCCGATTCTGTCACAGCCACTTTTTTCCGAAACTATAAGAGCTGTACTGTTCAAACTTAGTAAGTGGATGTATTCTATGAACCGCATTAAGATTTTCACACAAAAATAGAAAAAAAACAATAAATTTTGGGGATTCCCCATACTTAGAACTGAAACTCAAAAAATCTTTTTTCATCAAACCCATACGTGTGGGGTATCTATGGATAGGTCTTCAAAAATGATATTGAGGTTTCTAATATAATTTTTTTCTAAAATGAATAGTTTGCGCGAGAGACACTTCCAAAGTGGTAAAATGTGTGTCCCCCCCCCCCCCGTAACTTCTAAAATAACAGAATGAAAAATCTAAAAAAAATATATGATATACATTGCCATGTAAACTTCCAGCGAAAATTGGTTTGAACGAGATCTAGTAAGTAGTTTTTTTTTTAATACGTCATGAAATTAAAAAAATTTTTTTTTCATCATACCCATACGTGTGGGGTATCTATGGATAGGTCTTCAAAAATGATATTAAGGTTTCTAAAATAATTTTTTTCTAAACTGAATAGTTTGCGCGAGAGAACCTTCCAAAGTGAAAAAAAGTGTGTCCCCCCCCTGTAACTTCTAAAATAACAGAATGAAAAATCTAAAAAAAATATATGATATACATTACCATGCAAACTTCCACTGAAAATTGGTTTGAATGAGATCTAGTGAGTAGTTTTTTTTTAATACATCATAAAATTTAAAAAAAATTTTTTTCATCAAACATACGTGTGGGGTATCTATGGATAGGTCTTCAAAAATGATATTTAGGTTCCTAATATCATTTTTTTCTAAACTGAATAGTTTGCGCGAGAGACACTTCCAAAGTGGTAAAATGTGTGTCCAAAGTGGTAAAATGTTGAACAAGATCTAGTAAGAAGATTTTTTTTTAATACGTCTTAAATTGTACGGAACCCTTCATGCGCGAGTCCGACTCGCACTTGGCCGCTTTTCGAATTAGATTACTTTTTTTCAAATAAAATCAAGCTATCATTAGAGTTCAATTTATAGTGGGAATATTAAAATTCATAGGCGCACATTATTCAAACTTGTTGGATACCAATTCAGGTCATACAAGGTATGATGGCGAATGCATACAATCAATCAACGCGAGTCGAACGCATTCAATAGCCGTGATTCGTGTCGGATGGACGTCTTGACTCTTGATTAACATTAAAATTCATTGAAAACTTGTCTAATATGGCAGTACGTGACACGATTACCGGTACGTTCGCCCCGCGGCTCGCCTGAATACAAAATTCTTACATCGATTTAACTCCATATAAGAACTTATAAATATGTAATGAGAAACTCCGACCTGACGCCGTTTTAAACCAAATCAAATGCACCTGATACCTTTATTAAATAACACCGATTCTTAGAAAAGTTCGTCGATCATAATATTTGAATAATCCTAGTTTATGGAAGTCATGAAGTAGAAATGTATAAAATATACGAAAACATGTTTCTGAATAAAATGATTTAGATATAATTATATTTAAACATGATTCACAATTTCTTACGGTAAAACTGAAATCTATTCCTAAATTTTAATATTGTACCAATGTAAATGAGTACGTACTTATCTTAAAGTACCTGAGTTATGTAGCTCGTAGGTACAAATTAAATGTTAGTGAAATATAAAAAAAAAAACATAAAAAGCAGATAAAATAACAGTTTCTCGTGCGGGTGCACCGGTGATAAAGCACCTTTTAAAATAAATTATTAGCTTAGATAAGCATCGAAACAGAAAATATTACACCTAGTTGCAGACGTACAGGAGTTATCAAAATAACTAGCCGCCGTAAGAGCCGGACTGGCCTTATAAGTAATGTGTAGTTTTATTTCTACTGTGTCCTTGCGCTGCCGAGAGCATCATTCGCATGGTTATCGCGACCACAAATCAGGACCTTTGTGGTACTTCTTAAAAAACATACAAAACCAATCTTAACCCCGCGTCGTATGATTGCATTTCCTCAAACGCAGATAACAAAGGTAAGTACAACACAGCTAAAGTGCCTCATTCTATGCAGTCCGCCGTGGCTTATCGAGTTGTGGCATCTTATGTGAAAACGATTTTGTTATTTTTGCAGAAGTACTGTAGATAGAGTATGGATGAAATATTGTCGGCTACGCCATTAGGTAGTAAAACGACTTGAAGATTGTGTGGCTTGGTTGTTAAATTCATTTTGTTAACAATAAAGTGTCTCATTACTCTATCGTAAACTAAACGTCGTATAGCATCAATCCTTTACACATCAACCTTTGTTCGGTTACAACGCTATTAGTTTTTGTCTGGGATCCCTCACAAAAACTTAGCGGTTATTGTTACAGTTAACGATGTCAAAACCGTGACAAAATATTCGTTTTACATCGGTTCTTATGCGGGAAGTTTACACTTGGACAGTTTTTTATAGAACGCAATGAAAGAGCTTGCTTGCAACTATATCAAACATCAACATCAGACAGGCTCAAACCAAACTCACGTTTAAGCGCATGTTATGCAAGCACTTTTTCGACAAGCTCACTAGTTAATTATCCATCGTAGTCATAGTATTTTTTACACTGGGTACATACAGTAATATATAAGTAAGTATATTTAATTATAGTATATTTATTTAAGTTTATTACCGTTCCTATATATTATTTATCGCTTTATTGCTTGTTACTTATTCTATTTTTTTTTTGTTTATTGCCTGCGCCTACTACTGTTTCTCTTTAGCCTGATGGTTGACTGTTAAAGAATGTCTTTGGCATTAAGTTCGCCATTTGTACTTTATTTGTTATATTGTGCAATAAAGTTTAAATAATATATTAGGTACATAGACCTAAGTTAAATGAAGGCAAACATCATTAACGTTCTTTCGTGCGTGAGTAGTGCTAGTGTCAGTGTAGCGAGTAATATTATAATACCGTGCTCGAGTTAGCTTCGAGACCGTTAACAGTTATGTGGCACTTTACGCTTATCTTGGATTGAAATTAATCCTTCACTTTTCCACTTGGTTCAGTTCTTTATTTTATTATGTTAAGTAGAATTAAAATTAATTCAGAAGATGAAAAAAGCCTGCCGGGCTTATAACGATTAAAATTAAATACGGTTCACTTCCTGTTTTTTAGACATAAAGAGGGCGTTCGAAACTTTTTTTTATTCAGGGTCGAGTGGCGAGTGATTTTAACGAGCATTTTATTCGCCGAATTTTTATACAGTGGCAGGCAACTTCAGGCAGTTCCATCACTTATTAAATCCGTCGCCTAGATAATTGGCAATATTTCTAGAAAAAAATTCACTGAAAGATAAATTTTATACGAAAATAAATCACAGACTTTTCGTTATTGTAATGGAATTATTCATGGATATCGTGTGTAATTGAATCGAGTAGAGAATGACATAAAAACTAGACTAAGTACGATCAAAACTGAATTATAATCGCATTATGTAGTTATAAAATGCGTGATAAATTTAATTACACGGAGAAGCTTCCGTGGAGTGGGACAGAAATTATTCATCATGGGTTGGACGCGCGTGGGCCCGTATTTAGTCACGGCCTCGCGGCCTGATTCTAAAACTTTGAATGAGCATATTTACTAAATTATATATTACTTTCAAAGTTTTATGTTAGCCTACAATTTATAATAGAAAATAATACATATATACCTTACCTATTAAATATTACCTTGGGTGCGTCATGAAACGTATACGCACTTTTGGTATAATTTTACTTTGCAAACGTTCATAACGTATAATAACGTTAAGTATAATGTACGAATTTTCTATTTTCAAAAAGTATAAGCTCATAATGATATAACATACATAAAATATATCGTTGTTTCGCCTAATGAGCATAAGAAATAATTCTGTTTGAAATCATCTACATTTAGTACACATATCAAAATGTCGAATAACATTTTAAATAATATTTGAATACAAAGCAGCAGAGCGTGTAGATACTGTCACGGAAGAGTATTGTTTGACAGAGTATAGATAGGTGCGACGACGAGCGAAGCGAGGAGGAGCGTGTTAGGTGAACTGCGAGCTAATTGAACAGACTAATTTTTTTATTGATTTTCAAATAAAACTCTTTGTGTTGATATTTTAGTTTCTACTCATAACCCTACAGATTTTTTGATTATTATTGGTAATATTTGTTATATGTAAGTATATTATTAAATTATATTAATTCAACATTATATTACATGAATTTTATCATAAATAATAGTATACTGAAAGGGTGTTATTGATTATGAAATTATATTTTTCATTGTTATTCGTTATAAAAATTATTCTTAGTGAATGTTATACTTTTAAATATTATACTATTAGAGTTTATATGTTCTATGGAATATACCATAAGTACGTATACGTTTCATTACTTACCCGTTTACCTTACCTTAAAATTGGTGTAGGATTGTTACTAAATAATTATTTATTTTTTACGTGAAAAATGGCTACTGTTCACAAAATACTGTTTCAGCAAAGTAAAATGTAAAAAATACGAAACTTTAACTCGTATCGTGCCCGAATTGCATACCTCATCTATTTATTATCTATGGCTGCTAAACTTACTTGTTTAGAATTATGGTAGGAAGAACCGGTTAAATGCACTAAGATAACTTTTGTGAGGGTTACCATAATCATAATATTTTATTGCGACCATATAATACAGATGTTACACAATATTATAAATAGTTTCACATGGGCCCTGTTAGGGCAAAGCAAGGACTTATGTACATATTAACACTAATAATATTATATAATTACACAATAATCTTTAAAATGTTATAATAAATTAAAAATCATTTGAAAGAATATTATAATATAAATCATCCGTAAAATTCATCAATTAATAATTAAATATCTTAAAATCAATTCCACAATTCTTTATAAATTTTAGACAGACCAAAAATAACAAAACAAACAAATGCAGACTAAAAATTAATTATTAAATGTGATATCAAAATAGTTATCTCTATAAAAGTCGTCAACTGAATAATAACATTTCTGTATTAATATTTTCATTATAATGTTTTTGAATCGGGTATTATTATTTTGTTTTAAGATATTAGGGGGGATTTTATTATAAATTTGGGCACATCGGTAATATGGACTTTTTTTGAAAATAACAAGGTTCGCTTTTGGTAACGCTAACTATCATTACCCTGTTCTGGAATTATAATTGCTACAAATATCTTTCTTTTGCACAAATAAATTATAATGTTTCCTAACGAACATTATTGCTTCCAAAATGTAGAGAGAAGGCAGCTACCTTACAGCAGGCAGCAGATACCTTAAATAACACACTGTCAAGAACACGCTAGTTGTGTTAATTTTATATTGAAAATACGGCGCTTGGCATTGAAAGTGTAAACCTTAAAACTGTCAAAAAGTAAGGTTGAACTGTTTTCTTATTACAAATTTTCAGGGAGTCAAAGTCTGTGATAGGGCTGATAATCGTGCGTACGGCTGAGAAGTAAAAAAAGTATAAGTAGGTAAAAGTACCGTATTACAGGCAGAGTAAACAAAAGCTAAAGTAGGTAGCTTATTTAGCATTATATTAACATAGTCTGCAAAAAATTAGAGTATTTGTTAGAGTAACCTTACTATGCTGCGAACAAGAAAATAGCCAGTAGATGGAAATAACGGGTAATTGTTTTGGTTTATGTACAGCACAAGTAACAGTCAAATATATATTCATGTAAAAAAATAAATGTGTATAAGTAATTATCGTGTATAAGACTATTATATACTGCTGCAGTACACAGTATACAGGACTATTATTTAGGTATATATCTTGGTGTTACTCAAAACTGACTTTTTAGTATTTAGGTGTTAAAAATACGCTGACAGTAAATATCTAGTTTTAGTCTCGTATACCGTGTATACCCAATTAATTAGGGGAAAAATCATCACTTTAGCGTACAAAAAAGTTGTATATTCCAAGAGGAATTTCCACCGAAAACACGTATTTGCACTTTAAACTTTTCTCGTTTGAATCAGAAAAGCATATTTGGAAAGTTCAATAAAAAATAAGACGATCGAGCAACTTAAACGTACAAAAACATTGGACACGAAAAACAATATAAAGAACCGGTAGGATGACATGCGGCCGCCCGAAAATGGCTCGTTGACTCGTCGACGGCGAGAGTCTGATGTGACAGGCTGAAAAGGCGCAGCCAACCGCTCGGATGTTTTTAGACCAGGGCCACACGGCCCGATACGAACAATACAATGATACAATGTTTACACCGATCAACGGAACTCCATTCCTTCATAAAACATATGCGTCCAATAGTAAAAATACAAGCAAAATAAACGCTCGATTGACATCATTTAGATATCGTTTTGATGTCACTACGTAAGTTTGAATTAGCCCGAAGTATACTTACATAAAGACGAAGGATACAGGCGCTAGCGCCTCTAATGATGGGGGTAGACGAGTGTGGACCGAACACAACGTTTTTTCAAGCACAGGTGAAGCGAACCCACACTTAGTCGGCGTTAACCTGTAATCTAAATTCATTTCTCGATCCGACCCACCAAGGCCCATATCTCTGTTTTTATTATAGCGTTAAAGCCCATTTACAGTTTTTTTTATTCGAAACAAATTACCCATTATTCTGATGGCGGCTCGATCTTATTATCCGAGGACAAACGAGTCTTTTTTTTCTGCCACTTTAACCGTGTTCTTGGAAATTAATTTTATAAGCTCACCTTGCTGTAGCTAGCCGCTGCAAGTTATCAATATCAGAGGTCATTAAGCATCTGCTGAATCGATCTGTGTCCACTGGGTTGAATAATTTCCAATAGTCCCGTCAAATTTGTATCAGCGATACCACTTTATAAGGTACACTGTGAATGTTTATAAAATATGTATTGTATTGAGTCTCCGTCCTGTTTATAAACGACTTTGAAATATTCTTATGAATTATTGAAGTGTTTTGGTGTCCAAGTTTTATTTATTAAACATGGGTTGTTTCATGTTAAAGATTAGAATATAACTATATAAAAGGTGCTTTAGAACTAGTAGGCAGGTTGACAACTTACACATCAAATTAAAACACAAGATTTGAGATACTCTAAGGCTCCAGTTCTCTAGTTTCTAAATCCTATATCTCTCATCTAGGGATTAAAAAAGTGAACTTTACGCTCCATTAAATAGGGTTACAATTTTTACGACGCTCTTAATTTAAGATACGAGGTCGCAGGAGAAAATACTTATCGGTTTCTCTTATCTAGTCGGTATGTTTCTGCTTCGTTATCAATCCAGCACTCTAGTTTGAAAACTTTGCGATTTGAAGTGGAGAATAAAAAACTCCGGGGGATTTTTTAAATATTTAATCTGCGGCAGATATGAGAGCGTGGGACCTTTTTTGTCTCGAGTCCTTTGTTAGCTTTTAAAGAATATTACGAACTTTTTTAAAACTACTGATAGCCCCTTTAGTTGAAATAAATAAGATAAGCCGTTTGGTACAAGGATGGACAATGTTTTTCTAGATTATTATTGCAATTGCCAAATACAATTTTAATCAATTAATATGCTTTATTTTTAGAATAAATTCGAACGAGAGCCTGTAGTAGGTTTAGATGGCAACGGTGAGCTGTCATGCTAGGCACAATTTTGTAAAGTTATAGCAATGTTACTATTTTAAAATTGAATGCTACTTTAATTGAGAGGTAAGCCTTCAGCACACGGAACGTAAGCGTAGGCGTCGCGTAAGCGTATCGTAAAAACCTTATATTCATATTTTTGTGGTAAAAACGTTACGAGTACGAGAGTTCTGGGCACTAAGCGTCGTGTAAGCGTAATCGTGATAAAAGTGAAATCCTATTAGTTAAAATCATGGCGTCAGATGTCTTCGGCGGATATATCGATGATCTTACTTAATTTCTCGTTAGATTAAGCTTTTGAGAACACAACATGTTTCCCCACACCAACGCGGCAAAAATATTAACTATGAAATACTAAAAAAATAAATCCAAATGAACGTAATAAATCATTCAAAATCATTATTTAAAAGTCAATTCCACCAGCTACCATAAGGAAACAACTCAAAATTTGTATCTGATTACTTTGCTCCAAATGTGGATAAACTGCAACTTTCTCATTAGTTTTTGAATAATCAAGAGGACCTTTACCAGTTGGTATGGTGAAAACATTTTTCCCATATGTTTTACATTCAGTTTGTTTTTCTGGGTTTTACAATGCTTACTATTTATAGACGAGGAAGTACCCACTCTATTAGTTGTAAATCACTATATAAACTTGCTACGAATGTAAAAAGGATTTGTACTTGTTACTATACTGGCACATACGAAGATTGTCAATAAACGTCAGTCAGCTATAAACCGGCTTTCAATTACCACATTGGCGACGGGATTTCGGATTTTATTTGTGTTTTCGGTTAATTTATCGTGCTCGTTTGTGTTTTAAAATGCCTATCGGGAAGTTAGAAACCTTTGACTTGACATCGAAACAGTGGCCGGCATATATCCGCAGAGTCCAACAGTATATGGTGTTGAATGAAGTAAAGAACGAGCTGAAGGTGCCCCTGCTGATAACAGTTGTCGGGGATGCCACGTATGCTCTTATGTGTGACTTGTGCTCACCGACACTTCCCGAGGATACAACATTTGAAGAGCTGGTAAAGTTAGTAACGGAACATCTAGAACCGCAGCGATCCGAGATCGCAGAACGTCACGTCTTTAGGCTGCGCCGACAGCGAGTCGGCGAGCCGCTCGCCGAATATTTGCAGAACTTAAAGCATCTAGCGAGCACTTGCAGTTTCGGCACCTCGCTCGAGGAGAATCTGCGCGACCAGTTCGTGTCGGGACTAGCAAACGAGGCGATGCGATCGCGGATATTCGCTGAAAAAAACATTCAGTATAAAGAAGCGGTGGAGCTGGCTCTCGCCCTTGAGGCCGCGGAGAAGCATGCGGAGGTGAGCGGCGCGGCGGTGGCGCCGGCGAGCACCTCGGGCAGCGGCGGCGGCGGTGGCGATGTTGGTGAAGGTTTGCATCACGCGAGTGCTCGGCGCGAAAGGCGCGGGCCCGGAGCCGGCGGCGGCGCGGCCGCGGCCCGGGGCGGCACGGCGCGCGGCAACCAGACGCAGTGCTGGCGGTGCGGGAAGGCACATCGGCCAGAGAAGTGTAAATATATGCATTACAACTGTGACGAATGCAACACACGTGGTCACTTGAAGGTGATGTGCGGCAAAGGACGCGATCAGGCTGGTCGACAGTTCGGACGTCAAAACTACATGGACGAAGAATCTGATGAGGATTTATTTAACATTCAGGTTTCACCACAAGGTAACAAACCTTATTTTATTACATTGAATGTGGACGGCCAGGATGTTGTTTGTGAGATCGATACGGGCAGTCGTATTTCTGCTATCAATGAGGACTTTTTTAAGCAGAAGTTTGCTCACAAAATAATTAAACCTAATGATAGTTTTTTTCGCTGCTACTCTGGGTCACCAATCGAATCTCTTGGATACTTATCGGTTGACGTGGTACTAAACGGTATGAGGGCTACTAACTTGCCATTGTACGTCATCAAAAATGGTGGGCGGCCTCTTTTGGGTCGTGAATGGATACGCGCTCTAAAGGTCAACCAAATAACTATCAATGAGATCGTAGAGGAGGATAGACTTGTGACCCAGCTGTGTAGTGAGTTCCCAGAGGTGTTCACGGATAAATTAGGTACCTGTAAAAAAGGCATTCAATTACAGCTCACAGACAGCGACCCTATATATGTTCGTGCTAGGCCGGTACCGCTCGCGTTGCGCGAACGGATTGAACGCGAACTTGAACGTCTGGAGCGCGACGGAACCCTGTGCCGCGTTGATCATTCGGACTATGGAACCCCGATAGTACCGGTAGTAAAACAAAGTGGGGAATTGCGCATTTGTGGTGATTACAAGGTGACGATAAATCCTAAACTTAAGCGCGATTATTATCCCTTACCCCGCATAGAGGAGCTTTTCGCTAATCTTAGCGGGGGGGAGCAGTACACTAAACTGGATTTACGTCACGCTTATGAACAGTGTTTGTTGACGGAGGACTCGCAGCCGTACACTGCAATCACCACTCATGTGGGTACTTTTGTGTACCGTCGCACACCGTATGGGCTTTCGTGCATTCCGGAAAAGTTTCAAAAGCTTATGGAGGAAACCCTGCGCGGGATTCCTAATTGCGTTGTTTTCTTGGACGACATTTGCGTGACGGGGCCTAATAAACAGGCGCATATGCGAAACCTGCGAGCTGTACTGGAACGCTTACGCACCATGGGAATGACCTTAAAATTGAGCAAATGTAAATTTTTACAAGATAAAGTTAATTATTTAGGTTTCATTATTAACAAAGATGGTTTACGACCCGATCCTGCTAAGCTGGAGGCCATTTCCAATGCTCCGGAACCGAAAGACGTGTCGCAACTTAAAAGTTTTCTCGGGATGTTGAATTATTACGGAAAGTTTATTCCAAATTTAAGCACGTTATTGCATCCATTGCATGTGTTGTTAGGAGCCGGAGTTGAGTGGAAATGGGATTCCGCTTGTAAACAGGCCTTTTTAGAGGCAAAGCAAGCTTTGTTAGGCAAACGCGTTTTGGCGCATTACGAGGAGGGGCGCGAACTCGTTTTGGCAGTTGACAGCAGCGCCTATGGCCTTGGTGCAGTGCTTGCGCACCGGTATGAGGATAGCTCCGAGCGGCCCGTTAGCTGTGCGTCACGGACGCTTAACGTACATGAGCGGAACTACAGCCAACTTGACAAGGAGGCTTTAGCAATATACTATGGCGTTACTAAACACCATCAATACCTTTTCGGAAGACGCTTCACACTGAGAACCGATCATAAGCCGTTAAGTTATATTTTTGGAAATAAAAGTGGAATTCCTCAGACGGCTGCAAGTCGCTTGCAGAGATGGGCTGCGCGCCTGGCGGCTTACGATTTTTCAGTAGAGTTTGTGCGTTCCGTAGATAATGGGCCGGCCGATGCTCTCTCCCGCCTGCCACTGCCATGCGAGGGCCGCGCTTCGGAGGCTGTAAGCTATGTTCAATTAGTTGAAGACTCGTTACCAGTTAGCTTCAAAGAGGTGGCTAGGGAAACGCAGAAGGATTCTGTGTTAAATAGAATTTATGGTTATGTTCTGTTTGGGTGGCCATCGGTCACGAGCTGTGAGGACGAAAAGGCTTATTTTTCGAGGAAAAGTGATTTGTTCGTTGACATGGGTTGTTTGGTATATAAATACCGTGTAGTGATTCCACTGGCTATTCGGAAGCGTGTGTTAGACGAGTTACATGAAGGGCACTTGGGTATACACAAGATGAAAAATATTTCTCGTCATTACGTATACTGGCCGGGTATTGATGGAGATATTGAGGCGGTTTGCCGCGCCTGCAGCGCGTGTCGCGCGGTACGGGATGCACCCCCGCACGCACCGCTGCATCCATGGGAGTACCCGTTGAATCCGTGGAGTCGACTGCATGCGGACTTTGCTGATTGTGATGGAAAGCGGTATTTAATTGTAGTTGATTCACACTCGAAGTGGATAGAAGCTATTTTGATGAAAAACACGGACGCTCGTGCAACTATTCTGGTGTTTCGATCTATTTTTGCGCGGTTTGGCTTTCCTGAGCAGCTCGTGACCGATAATGGTCCGCCATTCTTTTCTAACGAATTTAAGATGTTTTGTATTGAAAATTGTATTAAGCACGTTACGTCAGCACCATACAGGCCACAAGGCAACGGTGCCGCTGAAAATGCGGTAAAAACAATTAAAAAAGCTATTAAAAGAGCTCTGCACGAAGGCGTGGACGTAACTATCGCACTTAATACCTTCCTTTTCCAATATCGTAACTGCGAGCATGCGACGACTGGTGTGTCTCCGGCCGTAGCCCTAATGAGGCGGCGCCTGCGCGGGCGGCTGGACGCCCTGCGCCCCGACCGCGCCGCCGGCGTGCGCGCTGCGCAGGAACGCCAGGTGACGACCGCTGGTGGCACACCACGCTCCGTCAATGTGGGGGACGTGGTTTTCGCGCGTGACTACACTTTAAGAGGGGAGAAGTGGTCGGAAGGTAGGGTCAAGTCGCAAACAGGTCCAGTTTCTTATACGGTTGATATGGGTCAGGGAATCGAATGGCGAAGGCATGTTGATCAAATAATGCCGGCCAATAGAAATAGATATTCACTTTCACGGGCAAGTGTTTGTAATCCGGATGAACAAATGAATGCACGTGCTAATACACCCGAGGCGGGTGCTGACGAAGCGTTTGAGGATGCATCGGACGGTGAAGTTCAGGCAGCACCAGAGCAGCCTCTGACGGAGCACCTTCCCACTAGCTCGGGGGTCTTTACGTCGCCGGTGGATGCTTCGACCGCGCCACCGCCCGGTGCTTCCGCCCGTGCGTTGCGCGCTTGGAATCGGGCCCAAAAGTCTAGCTAAGTATAAGTGTAGTGCTATCAGTCAGTGGTACTTAGTTGTGTTTATGTTTATTGCTGCATATAATTAATATTAACTGTTTAACGTTTAGTTAAGATTTATTTTATTATGTCGGGTAGTAGTTTTAAAAGGGAGAGATGCTACGAATGTAAAAAGGATTTGTACTTGTTACTATACTGGCACATACGAAGATTGTCAATAAACGTCAGTCAGCTATAAACCGGCTTTCAATTACCACAAAACTATCTGTAGAAAGCTGCCTGCAATAATCGTCTGTATTTTGTTGGTAATAACTGGAAGTCGACTATTACGATAATATGGTAACACACAACAGTTGAGGTCCGTAACTTTAAACTGTATGTCCTCTTCAAATTATGTGTCTGTTGGTTCCATTCCATGCGAAGTTTATGGTCGTGTTTAATGTTCGTTGTTAAAAATTCCCATAGTTTGTAAGTTATTATTTTCCCGTCGTTTATTCAACTATATGTTAATGTTTCGTTACGACGAAACCTTAACCTTTCTTTTCAAGGTAACTACACGCAAATATTAATGTGAGAGCATGCACATTATGTTTTGCGTGTATCACACGTACTCGTAGAATTAATTTCATGCCGTTAAGTGTCAGAAAACAATGTGCCCGATTCAAAGAATGAGATACGATAACGATAAGTTCTGGTTTAGATAAGTTCTCATTTAGATATCGTTTGTATGTCGTATAATTGACAGAAGCAGCTCGATTCGGGCAACCAATATCACTTTGACGTTAGAAATATAGTGGATAGATCTTATTGGGATCACAGCGGAATCGAAACAAACGTCAATTTTGACATGTCGTTTTGTTAGCTATCTTTTAAAGATCTTTCTAAGATCTTAAACGTGTCTTAATCATTCTTCGAATCGGACCGAATGTTAGGTACTCAAGTACACGAAGATGGGTTTTGAAGTACAACAACCTGAAATGTATTGGATTTTGTTTACTTTGTGATTTTTATTATTCCTTTTGCAATTAACTACTACGTGTCAAGGGAGCCAATAATCTTCATATATTCATTTCCATTTTAGTCAGTTTTTATAATTTCGAATGCTATAAATTAGTTAGTTCCATCAAATTTTAGTGACTGTTATTTGATATTTTTCAATTTTATTAATAATGATAATATTATACTCAAATCTACTGTCGCCTGTGGTATTTCCGGACCGATGCGACCTGCAACCTTTCAAGAAAAGAGCGTACAACCATCTTAAAGGCCAGCAACGCACTTACAAGCACTTAAGAGTTTGAGGTGTCCATGGGCGGCGGTAATCGCTTACCATTAGGGGATCCGTCTGCTCGTTTTCTTCCTATATCATTAAAAAACCATATTATTCGTCCCAGATACCGCTAGAGTGACGAAGCCCTAAAAGGCCTGTCCGCCCTCGGAGTATCCAACTGGCGTGAAGTGGCGCAGAATAGTGCAGAGTGGCGTTCTCTTGTGTCGGAAGCCAAGATCCTTTTTGGGTCACTGAGCCAGTGAAGTGAGTTATTCTCAAATAATCTGTCAATGTACTAGGATTCACACATTGAGTACCGGGAACCCGCTCGGCGGGTTCTCTGTTCGTAGTCGCTCGCCTCTACAAAGCGGGAAAACGCTGGGATCGGCTACGAACGTAGCGCTACGAAAACGTTGGTAGCAAATGTGTTAACTAATGAACTGAATACAAATTAACAAGTTTTTATTTTCAATTATCGGTTTAGCCCCTAATTTCGGCATTAGAAAGATACAAGAGCCATATTACATGTCCCAATTAGAGATAGATTAGTCGACGCGATGCGTGCTACACGAAATACGAACACCCACAAATGATTAAAGATAGAAGCCGTTGCAGTGGATGAACATGAGTGGCTTTGTCTTTGAGCTCCTAGACAGATATAAAAGAATTACGGACACGCGATCTGATGTATAAAGTTTTAGGATCTCAGAAGCTGTTGTTAAGTTGAAATAACGAGAAGATAGCATTTGCTGTATTATTTTAATAAAAGGAGTCAACGGGCTGAAAGTTCTAATGTACCTAACACAACAATATATT
This sequence comes from Cydia pomonella, assembly GCF_033807575.1. Classification (NCBI taxonomy): domain Eukaryota; kingdom Metazoa; phylum Arthropoda; class Insecta; order Lepidoptera; family Tortricidae; genus Cydia; species Cydia pomonella. The sequence goes on from NC_084715.1 coordinate 12,370,157, forward strand.
AAGGATTGATTATACATTATTTATTTATTTACAAGAACAGTTTTTTTCTTTCTTTTTAATATTCACTGTCACACTTACACATAAGTAACGGTGTAGAAATTATTTTTCAATTCATTCACACAGACTTACCTACAGTAAGTACCTAAGCTACCTAGGTGCCTACCTGGATGCCAGTTTAGACCATCTTTGACAGAGTAAATGGATTAGTTATTCTAAGTATTCTAATTGTATATCTCATACGGACATTTTATGAATTAAAGTTGCTTTGATGCCATGCCCTGTGTATAGGAGCTTACTGTAATAGACGTAGCTATTATATTTTTTTCATCACACTTGCTCGAAAAAGATCTTATTTCATGCAGGCGTACTGAAGGACAAAGGCCTATTTTGTTCCCGCGGGAGTTATGGATTGTAAAAAAAAAGCTATAACTCCCTAGGGAATTATAGCTTTTTTCTTTTATGTCACTTATTCATACAAACAAAGTAGCTTAAACGAGTTTTACTTTTAAAATACTGACGTTTGTAATTTAATATTATTGTTTATGTTTAAAATTATTTAATTTGATTAATTAATTTGATTGATTAATTTAAAATATTTTTATATAATTTTCAATCGTGGCTGAATGCCGAATTGGTCTGTGCCTTTGATGCCTAACCTGTCGAGAAATTACATAATGGCGGACAAAAGTTTGATATGTCACCGTATTTAAGAATGATTTCGCTTAAAATTTAGTTTTTTCTTCGTAAGTGTGATGAAAAACATTGTGTGTAACTCCGGGGGTGAGAATATTGCAAACTCGGGTCTTTAATTCCCTCCAGCCTGCGGCTGGCGGAAAGTTTCGCTTACCCCCCTCGTTGCACAATGTACTATTCTCACTTATCTTATAAAAATGTCTGTACATAAGTATCTACATGATTAAATGTACATATTTATATTTTTTTATTTAAATTTATCAACTGTCTACTAAATCTAGTATTTACTTAAATGTATCGTATTACTTCGTTGCTGCTCGTCTTATAATTGTACTTCGAAGTGCTAATTGGCGGTATTTCCATCTTTATGGTTGCATAAATGTTGATTAAGCTTTGATCACGGAAATAAATCAAAGCTTAATTTTATTCAATCGAAGTGTAACTGGTCATAAATTTATTAAAATCCTGCCCAATAAAAACAGAGTAAAAATACGCCTGGGTTTGGTCCCACCTCGATCACTCAAAGGCCGTAAGTAGGGGAGGAAATATGCCCTTTTATGATAATGGGCTGTTTTTTTTATACAGTTACATTCAGCAATGCAATTGTGCCAAGTTTAGTTGAATAAAAATTCGTGGTTACGCAGAAAAAAACCGAATTAATTTCTCCAAAACTATAAAATTTTATATACCATTTTGTGAAGCTTGGTAGAAAATTGGGTCTCTATCTATAACATTTATGTAAAAAACAGGTAAGTCGAAATTATAAATATTTATTTTCTTTAACTTTTGAAAGAGCTAAGTACCACTAATTGATATTTTAAATAAGTTTTACTTATTGTTCTGTCATATATATTAGTTTGATAGAGAGATGGATACAGTGACATTAGCCTTTACTTGTTTACTAATAAAATGTAAGAAAATTCAACCCAAATATTTATTTAATATTGATACAGTTGCTTTCCGATTTTATCTATGAAACTAATATGTGCAACAGAACGTTATATAAGGCTTATTTGGAAATGACAGAATGGCAGGTCATAAAAGTACAAAAAAAATACATAAGTTTTTACATAAATGTTAAAGAAAGAGACTCCATTTTCTCTTACAATATATATTTGATTAAGCTTAATAAAATGAAATAATAATAATATATCATATTAAAGTTAAATAATTTTAGAGAAATTTATTAAATGCAGCCACTTTCATTCAGAAATATCCTAAAAACTTGGTACCTTAATAATACCATTCTTACCATTCTTGTACGGTAAGTTTCGCTTAACTATACCTAAACTTTACCATTATGGATGGATCTTTATCGTTAGAAGCGTTTAGAGGGTCGCCGGTATTGTTTATTATATTACAACAACATTTATTAATTACATTAAGTTTATGAACAGACACAGTGAAATTACTCTCATCGCAGATTAATTTGGCTAATAGAAGTACTAATTTTCAATAACGTGCGTCCTATTATTTTGATTAATTATTCGTGTGCCTATTCGCACATAATACATATAGGCCAATGAATAACAGAGGTCAAAACGTGGGAAGTACTAAGAAGGTATAGTTTGTGGGTTTTGCACGATTATAACCGCTAATTTGAATGGTGGTTTTAACAAAGTCTGCGTGGTGAGACAAAGAATATCCTGGACCAATCAGTGGCGCAGGCGTCTTTGGGCGTGGCGGCTCTTGCGCCGGCGCGGCCGTGAAACAAAACACCGCTAAATAAAGCCCATACAATTAACCAGCGAATAAAAAACTGGTTCAAATTTTTAAGCAGCAATTTCTCTTTTGTTGAAGTCAAAGGCCCTATAAAGCAGGCTCATTATTATTTGTGGCGTGCTGGTGTGTTTTATTTAAACTTGAAAATAACATAATTTGCATTGATTTTTAAAGAATTATGTTAACACATTTTATTGATAAAATAAAACTCAACTTTTACCTGACTGCTGAAGGAGATTATTATTACTATTATTACTATTATTAGTTTTACTTTTTGCATGTTTTTTTTTTAGGGTTCCGCATCCAAAGGGTAAAACGGGACCCCTATTACTATGACTCCGCTGTCCGTCTGTTACCAAGGTGTATCTCATGAACTGTGATAGCTAGACAGTTGAAATTTTCACAGATGATGTATTATTCCTGTTGCCGCTATAAAAAAATACTTACAAGTACGGAAACCTTGGTGGGCGCGTAAAAATAAATAAAAATTATTTATTTTAGACCATTTGAGATCCATAGTTTTAGTTAAAAAAATACAGGCTTATAAAACGTTTTAGTAATAAATACCTATACCTAAAGTCAAACACAAAAATAAATAGACATATAGGGTCAGAAGGTCAGAATACGTATTTAAACGTTCACCATGTAAAAATTCGCGGCAAAATTCAAGTGTTGTAATCGCTCCTTAGGTAAGATTTTAGTTACGACAGCATTTCAGCACAGCGTTGCTGTCGACAGCATTGTCGTAAGAAATGTTATTTACTAAGGAAATTGAGAATGGATTCGACATATCCTGCAACAACAACAGTCTGCAGTCTGCATCTTTGTCAGCAGTATTGCGGTGCAACTTAACTGTTACATTACATTTTTTAAGCATAAGAAAGAAATAAGTAGGTGTGGCGAATTAAAATATATTTAAACCGAGTCTATCGTGGATCTATTTTGATAACTTTTTTCCCATGTTTTAATAAATAGAGAGAGAGAAAAGGAATATATTTTAAAAAATGTGATCAAAACGCGTGTTAACTAGTTAATTAAATAAAAAACTAACATTAATCGAATGAACTTAATATATAGGTAAATCTTACGCGAGTTAAACATGAATAGAACCAATTAAGCTCATATTTAATAAATATGCGTCCATCACACATCATGTCGAGTTCTATTAAGCCCTAGGCTAGGCACCTACACTGTGTGATGAGGTAGATAGTAGACACGGGTCTGCGCCGCGGGTTGATACGACTGTTTATTACTATAATCGCTACTTGCCTGTAATTACCCCGCCCATGCACTTAATATTAATTCCCAGGAGAAGTGAACTGACAAACACTTATTACATGTAAGTTGCACTTACGTCGGATAATTTCGCATAATATTCAATGTGAAGGTGTAATTTATTCGTCTCGAGATTTGTTTTGCACTGGGTAATTTTGGCTTATGCAGGAGATTTTCAACATATTATATTTTATGACGAATAACTTTACTGTAGTGCTGTTTAATTTAAACTTGCTTTTAGCGCTCACTTAAACACAATACAGCATTCGGCAAACTTCGTTCAAAGGTGTTTCGGTCACACGACATAAAGCTCGCTACAAAGGTTGCTGTATACATGGCTATTGTCCTGCCAAATCTTCTATATGCTTCAGAAACGTGGTGCCTGTATCGGAAGCATATTCGCTCATTAGACAGCTTCCATCTGAGATGCCTCCGCGACATTATGGGTGTCCACTGGTCCGACCGTCTTAGGAACACGGAGATCCTTAGACGTGCCGATGTCGCCGGAATAGAGGCCTACCTAATGAGACGACAGCTACGATGGTGCGGTCACGTCTCCCGGATGTCCCAGGACCGAGTCGCGAAACGCATCTTCTACTGCGAACTGCAAAATGGTAAGCGAAAGCGAGGCGGCCAGTTTCTGCGGTTCAAAGATGTGTTGAAGCGGCATATGAAGAGAGCTCATATAGAACCAACGACATGGGAGAGTCTAGCTGGTGACCGTCCACAGTGGAGGCATATTGTGCAGACGCAGGTGCGTGAATTCGAAGCCAGGCGACGCACAGAACTTGACGATAAGCATGACGAGCTAAAGGCCAGACCACCTATGGCCATAACATATAATTACGTCGGAGGGGTGCTGACCTGCAGCGAGTGTGGCCGCACATTCGCTGCTAAGATTGGCTACGTCAGTCACCTGAGAGCGCACCAGCGACACTCTCAGCGGTAGAAAGCAGTTGCTGTGGCCGAAAACGGCTAGGAGACGATGATGATGATGAAACACAATATTATAAACACATAGTTAGTTTTTTATTATCAGGATCTTTTTTCTCACAGCCTATAAAATTCCCTTAATTTCCCTCTTCTAAATTCTATATTACACTAAATTTTTATTAAAAATGTTAATATCATAATTGTAAGTAAACAAACTTCGTTAAAATCAATTTAAAAGCGTCTTGAATCTCATTTAAATCGGTAACGTGCCCATTGAAATTTAAATAAAGAATTTTAACGATAAATTGTAACGATAGCCGGCCATTAGAGTCAACCATTCTGTAATTATTGGGCGACCACTGAGCAACAGGTGGTATTTAAATGGGCAATGGGCACCCAACGAACCAACGTTATCTCTCGTACCTATGGTGTTTTAAGATAATTAGCTTCAAACTTGTTCACTTTAATGCTAATGCGTTAGTTCAACTCGTAAACTTAGAATCAATTTTATTGTGAAAGCAGAAATATTACGTTATGTGTCTAATAAATAACACCTTTTTTATTTTATTTTTTTACTAAACAGTATACTTAACCATGGACTCATGCTATGCAATAATGAAGATTAGATATTTACGAGTTAAAATTATCGGTCTAGATATATTTTCTGAAATTCATTGCCATAATAAGTTGTATGTAATATGTATGTTACGCAATTGTAAAAAATATATAGTATTTAAGTGCATTCGAGTAATAAATATTGAAAATCTGTGAAGTTTGGTTTTCTATATCGCCCTGTGATAAATGAAATACGTGCGCTCGTGTTATAACCATTTAATGCACTGACTCAACGGTATAGGCGCGAAAGAGACAATATGAACTAACCTAACATCCCTCCACCATAAATCCTTAATACTAGCTACTTATAATTAACGCGGGGTATATTCGTAAGTCGAGTCCGCGGTGGCAAAGCCGTGTGGCTGGCGCGTAGACGTCGGCTCCTGTTGCCCGAGTGGAACGTTCGATGACGGTGGTTCTGCCTGGGCGATGGGTACGGTTGGTGATGGTAGCGGAGAAACACGGCGATGGCGAGCGGGGTGGCGGTTGGTTGGGGATGGTGGTGGGACAGAGCAATTTGCACTTCAGTTTTTATAAAACACGTCTCACTACCATGCATGTATGTATAAACAAACCTACCGAAGGTTTAACACTATACAAAATAAACGAAACAAATTGTTACAGGATTTGCAATGATACCATTCCCCACAGGCGAAGGTTTAGAATAAACCGCTATCACGGACCCATAATGTAGAAACTGAAGTACCACTTTTGCAAAGTACCTACAGTACGATATCGGTTGGAAGTAAAGTACGTTGTTAAGATTCCGTGGAAGCCTAGGAACAGGCCATATATTCCAATAGCATACAGAATTCTTATTTGTACACTCAGTTTAACCAGTAGATATCTTCGCTTCTTGGTTGTGAATGTTTGTCACGGCTCCTTAGATCAAAACTACACTGGTTTTGCTTTCGGTGAGCTACTGGAATAAGCGGTCAGCTTTAGCGTAAGGTATTCGCAGTCGATATCTTGATCGGAGTACTAGCGGCAACACCTTGTTCTTGCAGCCACTTGGGATCGAGATAGTACCGCTAACGTTTGCTAACTTTAATAATCGAGAGAACCGAGTACTTATGTATAATTTGCTTATATAATATTGACAAAAAATTTGACAACTATTCACAAATACACATTTCGGGTTGACTGATAAGTTTTAATCCTAATAAAATTACAAAATGGCTAAGAGACATAATTTATATAGCTAAAAATAACAAGATTATCATTTATCTATTAAAACGTTGTGGCATAGTGAAAATTGTTGTAAAGAGGAACTTCAAGAGGCATTATCTACAAGTTGTGATCAAGACTACTACACTAGTCCAAATTTTGTTATATACTTAATAGTTTATTTATCTGTCAGCTATCCATAAACATAAAATAAGATTATACGACATTAAAAGCTGCACTTAATAAAGTAAAGTTGAGTACCGACTTAATAAACAAAAATTCCAACCCATTTTTTAACTTTAACTAAAACAACTGAAGTCTGTAGAGTTCTTAAGAAAATGATCCTTTTACATCCGGAGCTTCGACTCTTGTAAACTGAGCTTTATAAAACAACAATAAAGAAAACTATACTTTCTTGTTTCTCTGCTCCATACTTAATGCACTGTGTTGTAGCGGCGGGACTGAATGCTTTTTAATGGGCTGGCTGAGCATTAAATTACATACCTATTATAAGTTACACGCTGGTCTAAAATAGCCCATCGTATAGCCAGTGTAGGTAGGTGTTTCTTGGAAATAATATTGGTATACTGCCTCATATATAATAGCAAACGCGACGTGAAGCCGCGTCTTTGGAGTCCGAATCGTTTTAAATTTGCAACTTGATTTCCACTTACGAGTAGTTAATTCATGGCAGACATTGAATACGTATTTGGTAAGTTGACTCTGGCATTCAACATTGTAATACTTATTTTGCTAACGGAAAAATACACAGAGCTAGCTGCGTAAAACTTATGTACCTATGCATAAAATACAAGCTATAAAAATGAGATATTATATCCACTTAAATATAAAAAGCTTACAAAATGTCAATGAGATAATAAGTGAAAGTTGACAGTAAACACGTTCAGCTCATTTATGGGTTCATAACATTCCTAAAAGAAAGGTGGGAAATGAGTCACATCGCACCTGCTTGTAAATATAAAAGATAAAATTGATAAAGTCAATAGAAATTATGTTCTTCGATCTTGTAATAATTTTTTTAATTTTTAACTTATCTCTTTCTCGAAATAAGAGGCTGGTTTAAGTTTAAAGTGGCTGACGCTGAAACTTATTTCTTTATAAAATGTATAAAGATAATTGTGATTGTACAGTAATTAATATTATTACTTGTGGTAATTGAGAAACTTGGTGTAGGGCAACAATTAGGGTCGAAAGATATTTTATGTACTTTCATTACTACGCAAAATTCTACAATGTACAGTGCTGCGAAATTGCATGGAGTAAGTGTGAATAAATTCATTGATAAAGTCGCCATGCACCTTTACGGCTGATGGTACATACCTATGATTCATTGTATAGTGTACAAGCTTGGGAACTGTCAGTGATTTAACTGGTATGATGCCGGCGGTCGAATGCACCAGGAATACTGATAATGGAATGACGTTGCATAACTATATAACTGGTTTTCCGGCACACATGCCCGATCGATACCAATTGGAGATGCCTAAAAATATAACGGCAATACCACGAATTCTATTCCGCTCCAGTAAGCACTAGAGTTGGCTTCTGAAAAATGCAGTTTGAAATAACTGATATTCAAAATACTGAATTTTATTTATTTAACACACGAGCTTCGACCTGGATTTGGTCAATTTATGTTAGATAAGAAGAATATTTAAAAAAGTCAGATTTTATAGTTTTCTTTTTAAATGTAGGATGCCACTATTGCAAATGATGCCCTCAAAGTATGTATTTGAAATCAATAACAAAAATATGTGGCAGGTACCTATTTAAACGAAAAAGTTAATTCTAGTGATTATGTGTTTAAATACAAAAAAGTCCAATAAATGAAACCAGCAGCACCACAAACGATAACAACAGACCAAACTAACTAATAGTGAACTTGTGTATAAGTATTTAGACAACAGAAACGCCGCGTAAACACAACCTCAGACTCAAAGCGTGAATCGTGAATAGTACTAAACGGAGTTCACTTCCCATTTACCTTTAACGGGCCATTGTCATAATGTTAACGCATCATTGTCATGTCACAGTTTTAAAAAGGTTTTTTAGGCGGTCGGCAACTGTATGTTAATTTCGTGGGGCGGTTCCGACTCGCTGACGAAACACATGTCGTGGTGCAACTATTGTTGAAAAAAACCGACATGTTAGAAGAATGTGTCCCGATAGCATCGACGCGTGATCGTGTTTGTTGACGGTTAATTCATTTTTAATGTCCCAAAATTCAAAACGGATATGTTGTAAAGGACCCACATGCAATGAAAATGTATACCGGTGGAGTACCGAGAATAAAAATGAGGTTTATGTTCACGTTGTCAATTTTTTTACCTAGTAGATATACTAGTGTATTTTCTAAACTAAAGATAGGTCCTTGAATGACACCGAGGACAAACTTAATTTAATCGAAAGCGGTAAGTCGGCCGCACTAAGCTGGCTTTAGCAGAAGACATTTTGATTTACACTGTGGAAAAAGTTACTTTACTGTACGTTCACTCCTTAAAGTGAAATTAGGGGCGAGCTTAGGAGATTTTTATTTGAAGTTGGCAACAAAATTAGTTGCATAAATTAGTGTTGGTAATTAATCACCGCTCCACTAAGACTATAACGAAGGAAAATACTTGAGGAAGAATTAGTGTCGAAAATAAATCGGTCCTCAACTTCACAATATAAAACATTTCAAAATTAAAGAGTATACATATTTACTTTGATCGATTTGTTATATTGATAAAAGTTGACTGCTTTGACGGTTAAAAATTTGTAAAATAAAAAGGCGAACGATATTTAATGCACGATAAAAGGCTGCAACGGTCGGATCAGTAACTCCACTATTTTGGAATATTTCGCAGTTTAACCCCAAGCAACATCCAGTTGTACGTTACTAGTTTTAAATTTAACAGCAGTCTCACTCCAGAGCATAAAGTTGCTTTCAAAAAGCGAGACCGAATTTCGACCGCGGTAAGATCACGCCTGTGCGGTGTGCGGTGCACTCAGCTACTACTTTTAACTAAATTGAAGTTGAGGGTAAAGAGTGCAGCACTGCACGTGACGCATCAGTCCGTCGGTTCGTTTGTACTCGCGCTTAGGTACCTTACGTGAGTGGATTGCAATGGTTTTTTAAAAGGTGTGGCTCTGAGCAGTCTTGGTCAGCTGCGCGCCAAGTAGGTATTTTTATTTTGTTTAGTCACAGCATTCTTCACAGTGTGGTATTCAAGTTGAGTGAATTAACCATAATAAATTCACTAACCTAAACACATCTAAGGAATGTTGTAAGTGACTCACCTTAACTATGCTGATGTACGCAATGGGTTTCGTCATGTATCTTTATACTTGTGTGGATTTCAAAGTGGTTCTACTACTCATCAGATCAGAAACAGAAATAAATTTGAGTACCTACATCAACCCACACATTACATTAAATTTTGTGACTTTTAAAGAATCAGAAGGCACACCTGCATATAACTTTTAGTGGTTATATTTTCCATAGGTATTTCAGACGTCATATTTCAGTTTATCCGAATGAAGTTTTTCTTGTTTTGCCGCCGCGCTTGAAACTAGATTGAGTGCCATTTCGTGCAAGCGCTCCTTCACTCCCACACATAGCGAGTTGTGCATTGCAGCTGTACACGTCAATGCTGTGCTGTCCAAGTTTAAATATTTAACTTCTTCAATAATATTTTCTTCGAGTTATTGAAACTAAGAACGAAAAGGACGTAAATAAAAATGTAATATGGCATCTTCTCTGGTAACATGTTTTTATATTAGAGACTGCATCTATGCAAATAGTTTATAGAAGGGAGGGGTAAGGCATAGAAGACACAGATCAATTCAAATCCTTTTAGATCAATTGTGTTGTAATTTTTTTAGAAAAAAGAGAGAATTTCATTTAAAAACATCAATATTGTAAAAATGTGAGTCATAATCATAACTTGACAACCGGTCTGGCCTAGTGGGTAGTTACCCTGCCTATGAAGCTGATGGTCCTGGGTTCGACTCCCGGTAAGAGCATTTAATTGGGTGATGAGCACAGATATTAAATATCTGTGGAACACCAAGTAACAAATTTTGTTACTGAGTTATGGATGTTTTCTACGTATTTAAGTATTTGTATTCCTGGCTTACTGTGGGAGTTAGTCAATTTGTGTAAGAATGTCCCTATGATATTTAATTATTTTATTTGTTATTTATTTAATACCTACTTTTCGTTATGTTTTACTCATGTGTACATTACATTATGTAGCGGTATTTCGATACTTCAGTGTACCCAAGACACATCGTGTCGCTTCCATTACTAGTGTCACTAGACTGGTAACCCTTAAGTTGTAGAGGTACACCAACACCATAATGGACACGCTACAAGTGCACAACTTTCAGCTTACGCCGGTTGCATTAAAGTGTGCAGGTACTTAGTTCGAGTACTTATCAGTTGCGCCTCGAGTAAATTGTGTTTGGGTTGGAAATGTCGAGAGAGATAACAGCCTTTTATAAGGCACAAGTTGCCTTCTATTTTAATATTGTATTACGGTTTAAATATATACACATTGAAGTGACACTTTTTATATTTTATTTTGCCACATTTTTTATTGTGCTACTGCATATACGTTGAGTTACCAATGGTACTTTTTTTTCATTGTTTCATTAATTTCGACCCGACCCGACTAACCTGGGTGTGTAGACAAGATGTCAATCGTTCATGCTCTGTGGCGTAGCGTAGTTATCTCTCTCTATCACTCTTCGTTATTAGTGCGACAGGGACAGTTGCGCTTCGTTCGCTACAGTACGGAGCATTAACGATTGGCGCGTTGGCTGACCAGCCTGGAACAGTCATAATGTAGATAGACAAGACATTGTTAACTCATAAATTAAATGTATTAAACAAATTGCTTAAATAAGTATTTTACGTATGGCACAGGTTTCGACGTCAGTTACACAGATGATTCGGTTATTAGTATTAACATACATCACATTTCCAAATTAGTACAATTTCATAGTCTATATTTAATTTATTACTTAACCGTGTAAGTTCCGTGAACGGGAATATAGGCGACGCTTTAAGTTGAAGTGTCACGGAGCCAGTTCTGGCCTCAACTTTGTCAGCCTTGTTCAAGTTTCGCTGCATTTCAAAGCGGTACCTATTGCTTATAATAGTTCGTATTTCATGCTGTGATCTGTCTTAAGGTGCCGTAGGTTCAAAGAACGGAGTTTTTCAAAATCGTACCGCTTTTTTAGATAACCAAGGAGTTTTTCAAAATCGTACCGCTTTTTTAGATAACCAATACGGGTGCCAAAAATGTAATTAACAGACTTGAGGATTTCTAGGAACTTCAGCGATTCGAATCCTGATTTTTTGTCATTCGCTAAAAAAAATCACGAGCTTGTCTAAAACGAACTTTAAAAATTTGTAAGAACTTATGCACAAAAGGTAAACATTATGGAAACTGCTTCTAAAAATGTACAATTTTGTTTTAGGTAACTTAACGATTATTACGTAGGTATATCAGTTCCGAATAATCATGGCAACCTTAAATAAACAACTGTACTCTTAACTCCTTTTCATTATTTTAAGAGTCTATTATCTTATACTACTACGAATCCAGCTATTGGGTTATTTTATCTGTACCTACTAGGGCAACTAGTCTATAGATGTACCTATAAAAGTATATGTATAAGTTTTTAATAAAATATGGTCTAAATGCATATTAAAACATCGATCACAAATGTTATAGTGTTAACTAGGGAACAAATCAAATTGTTTTATCAAATATTTGTGATTTGTGTTATAAAATAATAAGATAATTTAATTTGTTCTCTTGTTGTATAGCTGGCAGCACCATCTCTCACGCTATACCGTAAGGGCTTGTCATAGGAGGCCAGCACATACTGCTCGCCCTTTAGAGTTGGTCAAAGGCGTCTAGCGTTTCAAAAATTGCATATACTCGATAATTTGGAACGGATACCGCCGTGACCGGGTGGCCTAGAGGTGCAAGCCATTAGCCGAGTAATTTGAAGACGCCAGTTCGATTCTGGTCTCGGCCACTCTCAGGGGCCTCTGGCTTAGTAATTTTTTCTTTAGTTTATATGTACTTTTTATCGGATTATCTCATCCGGTGAGTAGGTGTAACTAGTAAGTTAATACAAAATTGTGGAATATTTAATGTGTGTATAACAAATCCGTTACTAAAGCAAAAAACCTATCTTGAATATCAAGTTTAACATAAACTTTAAATAACATTGTTTGTCAATTAGCGACGTTTTGTTAGAAACGTAACATCCCATAAATAACAAATCCGAATACAGCATTCCGAAAAGCGTAGGCCGTAACATTTACCTCCACGAATTCTAATGTAAGTATTCAAATTTCACAGGTTTCACATGCATAAACCGGCAATCTTTGTGACCAACAAGTGAACCGTTTTAAAAACTATAAAAAATACCCGTACCATAAGTGACAGTGTCAAAACTGACATATACGCTATCGAGAACGTCATTTACTTTTTATACATCTCGCTCGAACTTATAAACGAGTACGAGCGAGATGCATAGAAAGTAAATTACGTTCTCGATAGCGTTTATGTCAGTGCCGAACTATGTAGTGGTAGCAGAGACATGTCAGTCGCTTCGCTTGACAGACAGATGAAGTGTGCGAAAGGGAAGCCATGACGTATATGAACAAGCCATAAGTGCAAAAGAGGCAGACTACATTATGAGAAAACGTAACCAATTTTGAGTTCGAAGGCGGCCGAGGCGGCCAAAATCAAATTGCTGTATTTTTTAACGTGAAAAATATAAGGGAATCAAAAAGAAAATTATACATTAAGTAATTTAGTGACGATGGTGTCATGTTGTGTGCCGGGTTGTAGTGTTTCAGGGCCAAAAAACCCAGGAAAATACTCATTTCACAGGTAATTATGATATTCCTAGCGAAATTTTCGTAACGATATTTTATCAAATTAACAGCATAAAAAGTGTAAAAAACCAATTATAACAGTTCATTATAAGTTTTTCTTCAATTGTGTGTTAATATTTCATCATATTAGTCAATAATTTAGAATATTTTGTGTAAAAACCTAAACTGTTACTTTACGCTAGGGCTTGACAAAATGTTCATATGACTGTATCGATAACTTGTCGGTATATTATTAGGTATGGAATTAGTTGTTCACACGACATCATTAAGATATTACCTTTATAACCGACTTAAAATAATAATGATTGTTATAATACCTTTTTTGAACGTGTACATGTTTAGTGATAAATTTAAACTTCACTTCCCAACACAGTACTTACATTTTAACCACTTTTCCACGGCTTTGCCGCCAACACAAGGAAACACAAGACAGCGTATACTTGTACATCCAACCCAAGTTGTCAGCAGGAAAGGCGCGAAATTCAAATTTTCTTTGGTAAGTCAACTCTTTGCGAACACATTTTCAAACAACTTCAACTTTATCATGTTTCAACTTTTTCAAACACATTTGAAAAAGTAGTCGATAAAGCAGTTAATTATCGATAGATTATTAATATGTTGTAACATGACATCACTATTTTTGTTCGCACATAGACAATTTACGCACACACTTGCATTTCATTTTTGGTCACACTTTCCAAGTTTGACAGTCGTTCTATACTATCCTATTTCTATGAGTGGTAGAGTGGTAGCCACACTGACTACGTTCAATGTTCGCATAGGACGTTTTCTTTTTAGAAAATCGTCTGCGTACCCAGCTTATGTTCTGTAAATTCACATAATTATGTGTATTTTGATAATTCATTGATAGCAGTTTATTTATTAATAAAAAGACCTACACGGTCAAGGGTAACATCTCTCTACGTGTTTGCTTCGGCTCCGCGCCCGCCTCCTAAAATTTCCAAAATATTTTTTTCATGAATGGAAAAGATTAAAACAAGACTAATATAATATTTATGATGTAATCTACGCGTCTGTTACAGATTTAATGAAAATATCTAGTGTTTGTTTGGTCAGTTTCGAAATAAACCACTACTCTAACACGTCAAGACTACGTCAAAACATGAAGTTAGAGCACTGTGCTATAACATTTCCTGTGTAAATACGTCAACGACAGAGTAGTCAGAGGCGACGTCGCTCACACGGCCAGCGCCTGCGAGCTGCAGCCCTAATTGACAGTTACACGGTCTGCTATGGCAGACACGCTAGCGCTAGTACTGTACTACTGCGACCCGTTTTATACGATAGGGTTGCTGCCTAGGTGAAATTTAAATTTTGTAACACTCCGCTTTCGTGCTTTACAGTATGTTCGTACATCTAGTCTAAAAGATTTGGCACAAAAAGCTTTGCAACTTGCATGTTTCATTGTTATTCTAATTCTCGATTATATGCCTATATTTAAACAAATAATGTGTAATCTGAAAATTGTATTATTCCAACCTAACTATAACTCAACGTTCGTCCCGGTTTCGTCGTGACATCGTTTACTACGTGTTCTATGGAATATAACTTAATTATTGGTCGAGTTTGTTAATATTTTGTACGTATTCCATTAAAAAAAAATTACTCTATTAGGTATGCGTGATTCAGTTTACACTATACAATTAGAAAATATAAAACAACTTTCATTTATTCTTTAAAAATATACATTACTTTCAATATCCGCGGTATTTCTTCTATAATAAAACCTACATACATGGATTGATTATCCTTACAAACCCTAAATTGAAAGAAATTCTTATGTAATTTGTTGTAATCCAAGTAATTCCAACTACATAGTACGAGGAAATTGTAGGAACATGGCGCATTTGGCTCCGGCCTGAACCCACGAGACTACGAAATTAGTGAACCCGTGTTAGACACCCTCCCTCCCCCCTCAGCCCCTTTCGATTACCTACAAACGGCAAGGAAGTGCTTGGGATCAGACACAAAGGTATATTGTTCTATTAAAGACTGTTAGCACTCTCGAGCTTGGCAGGCAGCGGAGCACGAAATGCCTCTTCAAATGAATACAGATTGCGAAGTGACAGCAGTTTATTGGCTAAGAACAAAATTTTAAATGCGCCGGTAACTCATAGTTTCTTCTTTATTATTTTATTTGCCACTGAAAATATTTGCATAAAATGGCATTCGCGCTATACAAATCGTAACTTAATTTGATATGCATCGCAGTCAATCTATTAGCTTGTACTATTAGTTGTACGCGTGCGGCACACTTCGAATAATGTCATATCTATATTTAATCAAGATGAGATTTTCTGATTTTGAATGCCGGTTCAAGTAAGCTGTCTTAAAAGTAAGTATTTACGGTGCGGTGACCCTAAGAACTTGACAATAAGCAAAAAACTCTAGTTGGTAGGTACAGTCAGCATCAGTAGTAGCGGATGAAACAACGCGCCAAAAGTATCTGACATGCTAGATAACTTTTCCAAATATAAATAAATCTCTAAAGTTCACTTTCAAAAGTATATCTTTTAGTCTTAGTTGTTCTATATTGAAGACATCACTTTTTGTTAAGCTGTTACAGAATGGTAGATATTTCTGAAGCGTTATTTGATCCGCTACTTTTGATGCTGACTGTACCTCGTTTAGGTTTAGGTTTAAAGAACTTTATTCTCATAAAGAATTATATAATTCACTTACATGAGAAAATTCACATGTTAAAACTAAGTGTAAGCATACAGTGTCACAAAAATCTCTACAATATGCAATAGAAACGTTAAGCTTTATTGAATACTACATTAAGCAAATCATTCAATTTGGACAACCTCATAATTAGTATAAGTAACATTTTTATTTCCGACACACACTTAGCCTAAGCTTATTTGTTGGGTTAAATCACACAAATTAGTGCAATGACTTTGACTTTACCTAAGCTGTGAAGTTGTGTTTTAACGACCTTTAATAGACATTACAGAACTGTTATAATCCGAATAAATAAAATAAAGACAATTTATTTCTTGTATCATCATAATAACATTATATTTAGAAAGGAAAGTTGTAAAATCGAGAGTCAGTTCAAACTCTTCAGTTGACACGCTTGACGGCTCCTTTGTAGGCGTCTGAACGAGACAGCTGCTGGGGACTTGGTGCCGCACTTAGTTTTTATTTAGTTTTTGTGTAACGATGTTTCTTTGTAACACCTAACCAGTACAGGACTATTGAGAAGCTATTTAAATTTAATTTTATTCTTTGTTATTCGATAAGATCGTTTGAAATTGCTTTCTTATCCCGAAATTGAAGCAAACGTTGCATTAGCTCGAACAAACTGTAAAACAATTACTTACCTCTGTTAGCTTTGTCAATAACAATAACATTTATCAAATTACTCGGCCGAGCGACTTCGAGGCGATACCGAGGGAGGAACAAAATTGACAAAGCAAGCAAAAGGCTTTCAAGGTTCGCGTGTTGCGTCGTGTTTGCATCCGTAATTTGTTTGTTGGCGGCAGCACACGGCAGACTACATTAAATGGATCTCCGCTTTGCACGCTACCAGCCATGCCACTCACACTGTTCCAAACCTTGTCTTTAACGTCTTTCTTTAAACATTAGTCGCGTTTGTTATTCTGTTTGAGAACGGTCTAAGCGGTACTGCCTTCTTCCTATCGCTAAACTATGCTTGCCTGCTGTTGAATTACTAAGGAGTAAGGACAACCGCGCCTCGCCCTCAAGCTTCAGACGACGTTATCGACAGAAAATCTAAAACCAGTCTCAAAATAAACAAACCACAGCGCACTCAATCGCTTATTCCTCTCATCACTGCTATTCTGAAGCTATGAATGAACTACGCGGGACCACTGACGAATAGTATAGCTTTATTCAAACTTATGCAAATTGCAATTATGTAGTCTCCAACTCAGTTTAATTACTACTTCTCCCAAATTATGCCACTAAAATGATTACTATTCCACCTTCCAGCTGTGTCCTAACCTAAAAGAGCTTTCTGGATCATCTAACTTTCAAATTTCTAACTAACTAACTAACTATTGTGGCGCAGTGAACCAAAGAGGGTCTTGGCCTCCAAAACGAGAGAACGCCACCTGTCCCGATCCTGTGCCACTTCCTGCCAGTTATCGGCTTTGAGTTGGCACAGATCCGCCTGTACACTGTCGCTCCAGCGGTATCTGGGCCGACCCACTGGACGGCGACCAGTCGGTTGTCCCAAATAAGCTCTCTTAACACCTCGATCCTCACCCATCCTCAGTAAATGGCCGAACCAGCGAAGTCTGTGGCATTTCGTTTCGCCGATGATATTGGGTTCGGCCACTAACTCCTCGATTTCGGCATTCTTACGGATCCTCCAGGTGCCGTCATCTCTTTTGATAGGTCCCAGGATCTTCCGTAACACCTTTCTTTCCGCTACCAGGAGCTGACTCTCTTCTTTCAGTGTTAGTGTCCAAGCTTCGCAGCCAAATTTCTGCGATAGCAATTTGTTTCGTATTTTCATCACCATGAAAAAAATGCCATTGTTTTTCTCTTAATGCAGCACTCTCAGTGTAAAATATCAATTAGAGATTTAACTTCATTAAAAGGGCAACGTAGCTTACCATACATTTTAGCAATGTACGATACATTGACACGATCAACGATGTATATTGTTAACTTTTGAAGATAAAAAGCTTTTATAATTTTATTCATATTGGCGTAGCGATAAGGTCCATAAGTGTTAATCGAGTGTCCATAGTGATTGGCTGCAGCGCTTCGCGGCACTTATATCAGGCTAAAAGTACCATTATGGATCAATTAGGCAAGCAAAAGTAGCTCTTAATGTGTTTGTATCAAGGTTTGTATTTATCAAGTCAGCTTGTGTCTTGCTGGGTATAGGTGTTATCTCAGCGTACACGCCACGGCGTGCCAATTAAGCTGATTTCGTACTCTCTTCGAATAGAAATTTCTCAATGTAGTAGAAATTTCACGGTAGCAGTAATAATTATATGACTTTAGTTGTTTATACTATTTAGTAATAGATTTAATTATTGTACCGTGTATCTCCCTTAAATTATATATCGATGTCTACTAACTCTACTATGTACGTACATATTTATGTTTGCTTTAAGTCAGGTTCTCACAAGTTGCCATCAAGTGGAATTTGCTCGTGGTTACACTGTTATAAATATGTATAAGCAGGCTCATTTGCAAGTTAACATATTAAAACTCTCTTACAGCTTTGTATTTAAAAATGAATCTCTTGCATTTGAATTCTTACTTACACCCTATAGGTAGGTATATACGTTATAATTACTATAGTATATTAATAATAATTAACTCATTACCGCCCATTATTCCGGCGTTAGATTCGATTTTCGACTGTAACTCTACCTAACAGCATTAGAAATATGAGGGGTTCCCAAAAGTGGGCGTGGGCGCTAATGGGTTAAATATAAGAATGGCATTGACTATATATTCGTTCCATTATTTTGGGTTTTCATAAGTACCCAGACTGTTCTACTCGTATTCGTTCTACTAAAAATCATGATGGTTGATGTGACATAACAATGAAGCACTGTAGATGTACTCTTATTGTAAACAAAATGGCGGCGGCGTATTATAAACATGTTTTACACGGTTAACAGCCACGGCCCTTGTTGAAAACTCGTAACCATAACAAATTTCATCAATCATTTTTAACGTTCCGCTATTAACTGGAAATTTTACCATTTTTTACCAATTTAATACTTCATAAATGTTAACATTAATAAAATTGAATTGGAGCTAGCCGCATGTATACAATTTTTAAATACTTTTTTTATTATTATTGTATCTTTCCAGTAAGTGCCAAAATATTTTACTACAGACAACCTCGTGTAAAGTTTAAAGTTATATGCATATATATACGGCTGATATTCAATAATTGCCCGATATTTTGTCACTCACTTATTAAAATTTTGTTATGAAACAGATAACATCGGTGATACACACAGTCTGATGCTTTAGCAAAATTCACATGTCACGATTGGAATAAAATATAGGCGTGCGGTGCAAAGTTTTATTCTCACCCTAAATATTCCATTGTGCCTGGGAGTAAAATGGGACATAAATCCGAGGAGGCAACTCGCACCGATTACTCAGGCGCCGCGCGGCAGGCTTCGCCGCGCCGGCCGTCGCCCGCGCTGCATACCCCCACCATACAACTTTTATCATTTACAAAAAGTTTACACCCAAGCACTTAGAGCGCATTACGGCGATTGAGATAAATCGCCCGTTTCTGATGAAACAAAAGTCATCAAAGTTATTTATGAGCTTTAAAAAGACTGAATGCCATATGCATTTTCGTGAATAGATTCTTTCATACGATTTCTTCTTTTGTTAATGATTTCTGTGAACGGTTATGATCATGCTTCGGTCGTAAAACATGCTCATGCGCATGCGTTTCGTTGAAAGACGACAATTAATTTTAAGGTGGTTACGCATCTTCTATGATACTCGTACAGTCGCTCGTTGCTCGAGGCTCCATTTACAAAATCATTATATGGTTAGGTTAGCTTAGTCTTTTCTCTCTGTTTCTGGTTGAATGTTGGATTAATTAATGTATTTCACTGCTGATGGATAAATAAAAACTTGCTAGAACAAAAACTCCGTGATAAAGCAATTTCTTGCTCGATCTAGGCACCCTATTATATATAGCCTGTGCGCGAGGTCCGAGCTAGCGAAACAAACACAACCTTCCACTTCTGCAGTCTCGAATCTTTGGAACTCACTGGCAAGCTGTGGATACATTTGACTAGTTTGCTGATGAATAGCAAAAGCATCCCCTACTTTGGCTACTGAACAAAGTCACGTAACCCAATATTCCAGAGACATAAAGTGTCGCTTGATTCTGATTTGTTGGCTGTGTCATTGTTTGGCGAACTCCATACGAGTTTATTTGTCTCAAGCACAACAATAGTTTTTTAGCTTCATACTCTATTGTGATGCAATCCGGACGGTAAATCTGTAGAGTTAAATACGGCAATTATTCAGGGAAGGCAAGGTTTCATTGTGCGTGGTGCCGCGGCGAGACTAACCGTTCCATAGAATGCTCACTAAATTTGGATTTTCATGCCATGTCATCCAACTGGGAGTGTTTTAATATGGTTATTATATTTTATAAGCACGTTTGGTCATCGCATACTGTAATGTGCATTCTATTATTTATGCCATCTGGAGCATGAACATGTCTTCAACATGAAGCACAATAGCGGTTAAAAGTAATTCTTGACAATTCTTCGAGGATTAAATTACATTAATCTTGATTCATTCCTCGTGTTACCAATAAGCTACGGACCTGAGGTTTCTGGTTCGAGCTTGCTAATATTAAAAATGAAAAGGCTGATAATAGATATCGTCTTGGAGATGTTTATCGCATTAATATAATACAGCATTAAGATCACAATGGAGCGGCTCAAGAGAGACCCAATATAAGAAGCTTGGAACCCCACGTGCTTTGTTGTGAAAATAACTTTATGCTCCAAAGGGCGGGAATAGAATAAAGCAAGCACAGCTTTCAATAAAGCCAATGGTCCTTCTAAGAGATAAACTTGTGTCGCTCGTATCCTTTGTGCTGATGTAATGATATTCAGCCACAACCCCGCAGAACAAACTGCTATTAGTTTTTTAATTGAAATTTGTGTTAGGGGCGCAAGTTCAATTGATACTTTCGATTATTTGCTATGTCATAGTTAACCCTTATATGCAATGCATAGTTATTTGGTTTCACAATACATTTTTTAGTAACACATTTTTTAACCGTAGTATCTTTGTACTTTATTAAAATAGTATAATAAAAAAAAAATCTGCGCTTCAATTCCGATTTTCAAATTTAGTATTCATTCTTGGACTTTTAAATGTGAACTTAGTAACGTAATGTGAACAATGTAACCATTTAAGGCAAAATATAAACGTAGAACGATTTAAGTTAAGCCAGGAAAGCCGTGTGACTCAGCTGAAATATGTGGCCACTGACATCACAAAGAAGCAAAAACACGCAAACGGCTGAGCGAAGTACGCAATATGTACCAAAAGGGAACCCGGCACAGCCCCGATACCATCAACATCAGCCTTATGCCATCAGACAATCGCAGCACCGCAATTACAAATAAGTTATTTACAGCACGCCCATTGGTAGATATTTTAAGCTTATCGCCATCTTTAATCTATTGATTCACTCGGTTTTATGCATTTGCTTCTAGAGCGTCTTGTTTCATCCGATTGATATCCGTATTTGGACGGTAGTGCGGTCTGTTTTGCACTCGCACCTTTTAAGATTACCCCCCCTTTGATCTGCACTTAGCAATCAAAATTCATTAGGGTAGGATAATCTCCTTTGAAAAGTCATTCATATTGGTTCATTGATTAATTCATTTAATCGGCTCGTCGACATCAGTGTTTGCGTGACTTTATGTGCAGGTGCAAACTCTTACTCCACGGATGTGAAATGTTTGTACCAAAATGTTTGTATCATTTATTTACTTTACTGAACTTAAAGTATGTAATTTTTATTATCATTTATGTCGTTATGCAGTTCGGTTCGGTCATATGAGAAAGCGTAACGAGATTCTGACATATTAGGTATTACTCGGAACAATAAATCTTTGCAAGAGTTTTGTTTATTGGCAGTAGGTGTGGACGTGATCCAAGGCAAACCGCTAATGGTCAAAAATCGAAGCGAGGCTGGTATGAAAAGATCGAATTTATTACTTCATAAGTCATGAGGGTTAAGTAATAATCGTCGACAATGGGCAATAAAGACTTTATAGGCAGTAAAGTTCGATCCTCTCGCACGCTGCGGCTCGGCAGTCCACGCATCCTACACTTTTCTGACATAAAATCAAAACTTATTTTGTTTATACAGTTTTGAATTACAATAGTAAATAGTTTAACGCTTAAAATGAAAATAGTTGGCAATAAAGAAATATTTTCGTCTCACACTGTATATGTAAAGATTTTATTTTGTGAAATTTATTGTTCAATTTATGGATGTTCAATAGCTGTTGAGAAGCTATTAATGAAGAGAATAACATTTGTAAGAATGACAGTCTAAAATGTCGTTTATATTAAGAAATTCGAGGTATAGGTACACTTAAGTGCTGTGATTGTAAAGTCCAATGTTGGAATAAATTTACTTTATAAAATAGGTATGAGTATGAATAACCGTCTTTCCTCTTGCCGTTGCCATGAATATTCTCATTAATATTTTAAAAACATAGTGAGGCTATCAAAAAGACCTTAACAATAGCTTTACTTTTCACAAGTTATGGGTATACACTTAGTAATATACAAAGAAATTAGTATCATGCACAGATCAATAATATAATACTACTCTTGTTAATAGTACGCTATTGTTTTTTTGGCATATCTTTATACGTAATAAACTAAATGGTACTATTTGGTAAGATGGAATGGAAGTGGAAAACTAAATTACTAGTATGAATCAAAGATATGATTGAAATAAGAAACAATAACTCAAAAGTAAATTATATTTCATTAAAAATATAAATTCTTCGCCGTCCCTTCTGAAGCAACATGTCGAGAGTAATTTAAAACCAGTTTGTAGGCCATTTGGTTAACAAGAAGATTACTTACAGCTATCATCGAATGTTGCTCAAAATTATTAGAAACTTGTCTCGTAGCGTATCGTCTCAAATTAACGTAAATTATTTACCGTCAAGAAAATTTCATAACATTTAGCGATATAGGTATAAATACTCGATAAGTTTTAATGATGTATATGTGTTGTAAATAATTAACGCGATTAACTTGTTTAACTAAGTTTATTACAATAAAAAATAAGCAAGTACATAAGATTCGATTATGTCGTGTCACGTATCGGCGCTAGAAGGGACTGACATTTGTGTACATGCATCAGTGCGTTGATGCGTGTTTGCTCTACAATATTTTCAGGCGTTATGATTTGCATTCCTTCCAACATCCTCTCCTGAATGCAAACCCATTGCAGCTGTGAAGGTAGTAAGCTTCAGGCGAGGTAGTCCTTTGGTAAGTGCATCAGCTATCATGCCATTGGTACTGATGTATTCGACGTTTACTTTTCTGGCAGCAATCTTGTCCTTCACAAAATGGTATCGCACATCGATATGCTTGCTCCGAGCATGATAGGCACCAGAACCTGAAATACTAATAGCGCTCTGATTATCACAATACAAAGTTATTGGCGTACCTGAAGATTTATGCCAAAAATCATCTTCAAGCTGTTTAAGCCAAAGCGCTTCTTGTACAGCAGAGCTCAAGGCCATATATTCTGCCTCAGTAGATGAAAGCGCCACTGTGGCCTGTTTTTTGGAGTTCCAACTTATGGCAGCACCCTGAAAGATAAAAATATATCCTGTGCAGGATCTTCTGTCTAATGTGTCACTGGCCCAATCTGCATCACAATAGCCAGTCATGTTATTGCTGTCTTTCTTGAATGTGAGCTGCAAGTTAATTGTTCCTCTCAAATATCTAAATATTCTCTTAACAGCTGCCCAGTGCTGAGTTGTCGGACAATTATTAAATCTGCTTACAGAATTGACAGCAAAAGTTATATCAGGGCGTGTACCCTGTGATAAGTACAGTAAACATCCCACGGCTTCTTGATAGGGTATGTTTTTTAGAATTTCATTTTCATTTTCAGCCTTCTTCAACTGAGCACCAGCTTCAAAAGGTGTAGGTACTGGCTTGCAATCATACATCTTGAATCTGTGCAATATCTTCTCAACATAAAGTGATTGATCGAGGGAAATTGTATTCAGATTATCACTCTGCGTTATTTTGAAGCCAATACATTGTTGAGCTGGACCGAGATCTTTTATTTTAAATTTTTCTCCCAGTTTTCCTTTAATAAACTTTACAGTCTTTTCGTTGTTGAATAGACAGAGTATGTCGTCGACATATACTGCAATGAAAAATATATCATTTTCACTTGTAAGTCTGTAGTATATGCAAGGATCTACGTTTGATCTCTTTAAACCAATTTCTAACAGAGCAGCATTTAACTTTTTGTTCCACTGTCGACTCGCTTGCTTTAAACCATACAGAGCTTTGTTGAGTCGACAAACTTTATTTTCTACTTCATAACCAGGTGGTAACGCCATGTAGATTTCTTCCTCTACATCACCTTGGAGAAATGCTGTGATCGCATCCATCTGGTGGATTTTTAAGCCATATTTAGCTGCTAGGCCAGTGAGATATCTTACCGATGCATAGCGTACCACTGGAGCGTACACTTCGTGATAATCAATGCCTTTGGTTTGTCTAAAGCCTTTAATGACGAGGCGCGCCTTGTAGCGAGCAATATTGCCAACGTCATCCCTTTTAGTTTTAAATACCCACTTGCAGGGAATAATTTTCTTGCCCTTTGGTAAATCTACAACAGTCCATGTGTTATTTTCGATTAATGATTGATATTCATGTTCCATAGCAGTTTTCCAAAAATTTGAATTTTCACACTGTAGGGCTTCTACATGGTCTTGAGGATCATTATCCAACAAGCTCATTGCTGATTCAGAGCTGAAACATAAAAATGAATTCGATTCTATGTTATCAACGACATCATGGCGTCGGCGTGGTCTCAAATTTATACGACGCACTTCAGGACTTGTAATAGTAGTGTTATCTGAAGGAACATATGTCTCATCCATATCACATGGTTCTTCAAATACCTCACTAAAATCCTCATTATTTTCAGTGTCATTTGATTCACTCTGATTTTCTTCATGATTATTGTTTTCCTCTATTTCAAAATGAATTGCCTCATTATCATTTCTATTATTATTTATTGTCCTTATTTCTTCATTTATCTTATCATGAGCTTTACTTTGTTCAGGCAATTTTGTTATTTTTTCAATTTCACATTTATCCATAGCTTTGTTCTGCCCAACTGTCTCTTCCAAAAATACTACATCACGGCTCATTACTACTTCTTTACTTCTTTCATCAACAAATCGGTAGCCTTTGGTACAGTCACTGTACCCGACAAATATCAATTCTCTAGATTTTGGATCAAACTTGTGTCGCTTCTGTTTGGGAATGTGCACCATAGCCCGGCATCCAAAAATTTTCATGTGGCTTAGGTCAGGTTTTGATCCGGTCCATAATTCTTCTGGAGTGACTTCAGGGAGAGAGCGACAAGGAGATCTGTTGATGATATGTGCGGCTGTGGCTACAGCCTCAGCCCAGTACTCCGTCTGTAATGAAGCATTAAACATCATGCATTTAGCCCGTTCCACCAGAGTGCGGTTCATTCGTTCGCTCAATCCGTTTTGTTCTGGTGTGTAAGGTATGCTTGTTTGATGTTTTATCCCAAAACTTTTCAAACATTGATCAAACTTATGATTTTTGTATTCTGTTCCACAATCTGTTCTAATAGTTTTTATTTTCATATCAAGTTCATTTTCTACTCTTCTTTTAAATTCTAAAAACTTCTCTAATACCTCTGTTTTTTGTTTCAGGAAATAGACAAATACTTTTCTCGAATAACCATCTATAAATGTTAAAAAGTACCTTGCACCTCCGATAGACTGTTTCTCCATTGGGCCACAGAGGTCTGAATGAATAACTTCAAGCAGCTGTGTTGCCTGAGAACCTTCATTCTTGAACGGTTGCCTGGTCTGCTTTGCTTTTAAACATGAAGTACAAGCCTCTGGTTTTTCCCGTGGGAAAAACTGTACACCAAGTGTATATTGTGGAATTTTCTCTAAGTCACTGTAATTAATGTGACCTAAACGCTGATGCCAGACGTATTTGTCTTCTGTTGTGACTGTCATTGCATGCCCACTTGGGCCAGTTATTAATTCATAAGTATTGTTTACTTTTTTTGCTTTTGCCACAATATTTCCGCTCATATTTATTATTGAACATCCATTTTTATCAAACTCGACTCTATTTCCACTGTCAATAATTTGGCTCAATGACAGTAAATTTTGGGCTAATTCAGGAATGAACAATACATTCTTTACCTGTATCTGATCAAACTGTCCTGAAATTTTACTTGGTACCCGGATGGTCAATGTTCCACAGTCTCGTACTTTGAGTATTGTGTTGTCTGCTATCTTGACACTCTGAACAGGCGGAGTTGTTCTATTCTCTAGCCATTCCTCATGCATTGTCATATGGTATGAACAGCCAGAATCGACTAGCCAACTGTCATCAGAATTGCCCACAGAAGCTGAAAAAGCGGCAACAAAACCATTTGTAGTGCTTTTTTCTTCTTTTTTATTATTTTTAAACCAACAATACTTTCCCAAATGTCCATAATTGTTGCAATTATAACAACGGGGACCTTTAGATTTCCCTGAGTGACTCTCCTTGCTTTTACTGAACCGATTTGGATATTTCTTTGACTTTGCATAAAAAGCGGTAGTAGTATCTGCTGATGTTTTTACTTCTTGAAGTAACTTAGTCTTAATCAGATCTGCACTAATTTTTATGCCTGAGCTCTCTATACCCATAATCATTGGCTTGTATTCATCGGGGAGACCAGCCAACATTAATGTCCCAAGCCACTCATCACCGACACTGAAACCTATGTTTCTCAACTTGTGTGCTGCCGACATAATTTTGTTAATATAATCTTCAATGTTTGTACTTGATTCTAAGTTGGTATTTATCAAATCTTTCAGTAGCCCAACTTTCCTTAGTAAACCGGAGTCTTCAAACGCTTTGCACAAATTGTCCCATACCTGTTTTGCTGTGGTTGCTTCTTGCACATGTACATATAATTGTGGCTCGATCGCGAGTATTATTTTAGATCTCGCTTTTGTATCTTTTTTCTTGTCACTATAATCTGAAGTAATGACACTTTCATACAACTCTTCATGTTGCAAATACGCTTCCATTGCAAACTTCCATGTTGTAAAATTATCTCTTCCAGTTAATTTTTGTATTGATAATGTGTTTGTAGCCATCATTTTATCAAATATTTAAAGATTTGAGCTGAAAAAGAACTTAGTTTTTTTACGCGGCAAGTGAGGTTATGTTAATTTTACTTTTGTGTTCACTATTATTTTATTACACTATACTTTTCAAAAACTATATCAGGCAGGGACGGCCCATAACCTGTTGTAAATAATTAACGCGATTAACTTGTTTAACTAAGTTTATTACAATAAAAAATAAGCAAGTACATAAGATTCGATTATGTCGTGTCACGTATCGGCGCTAGAAGGGACTGACATTTGTGTACATGCATCAGTGCGTTGATGCGTGTTTGCTCTACAATATTTTCAGGCGTTATGATTTGCATTCCTTCCAACAATATGGCTTCTGCCATGGACGTTAAATGAATATTCTCATCGAGTTACTTTTTATTTCATAATAATTATTTTTACTTTCATGATGAAATGCCTTCATAGTGTAATAAGAATATAAATTTTATGTAATTAATTTCATTTTAGAGAGATTTTAAGAGGCAAAATGTAGTCTAATAAAATAATTATTTACAAGTTCGGAAAGTAGGGAATTCGCACCGAGAGGCTATAAGTTAAATAAAACATGACCGATACGTGTTGCGAATTACCTATTCACACGTGTATCGTACAACGTTTTATAGTACATAATTATGGGCCTCTAAACTTTCGACATTAGGCACAAAAAGTGCGGGAAAGTAGCACTGTAAATAGCTTTTGTAGTACAACTAAAAATGTTTATACCTAGGAGAATAGCTACGTGTATTACATAAACGAGTATTAGGTACCAATGTAGTTTGCCAAATATGTTGAGTATACTACAAAAATATGCTAAAGTACTCAATGATCTCCTTATCATTAATTTAAATCTCCTTATCTCTTTTAAAACTTTTAAAACTAACAGAGGTTTAGAACCAAAACTTTTTGGAGAAACGGTAACATTTTTCCATACTCTCGTACCGTGTAGGATTAGTATCCCCAAATACGAATGTCTTAAAATTTACTGGTCGTATTCCTAGGTAGAGCGATTAGTTTTGTAGACACTAAACTATCACCAATTGTGTTTGCTGCAAATTGATAAACAGTCAACTCAAACAACGGAATTTGGGAAACACCATGAATCTAAACAGTAACGTTAAAGCATACAACCGAGAGCTGCGTTACAATATCTATTATTCCCAACACTTAACAGGAGTTTATCTTTGATGAACCAGTATTGAATATGATCTTGTCATGCACGTAGTTGTTATGAATACCAAGTTCAAACGAATATTGGTTAGTTTTAAGTGAATGTTCGTACAGCAGGCCATGGAAGATAATCTTTCCGGCTGTCGGCGAATGTTTAAAATAAACACAAGCTGTGGTCTCCTATGATAACACCGGTGTTTTGATAGTCCGTCCGCTGGACATTACTTCCTCGTAACCGTTCCCTGTCTCGGCCAACAGTTGTTGACTTGTTATCTAATAAAAGTTAAGAAGAATTATTGATGCAATAAAAAAAAACTAACGTATTAGTAAAACACATTATATATCACTTCAGACACTTCAAAATAGACACTTGTTGAAAGTGGGTACTAAAATCGTCAAACGTATTATTAATTATTTGATACTTTATGTAAATAACTTGTTAATAGAAAAGTAAATAAAACTAAATATGTGGCAGTAAAGATGAAAACCGTATTTGACCCTACCGTCAATACCGTTAAACAGAGAAGCTTCTTCCAGTTCAATGTTTGTCATAACAACAAAATTAGGATCATACGATCTACGAGTATGTATACTTATTTTACACATACATATGTTGAGCATTGTGCTGCCACGTTATAGAGCAGGGGATTATTGATACGTTAAACAGACTCTAGTCGCAAGTTTTAATATTTCAATATGCAACGGAACACGCATAGAAACAGATACTAGTAAGTTAAGTCCAAAACCTCATTTAACGGCATACGGCGGCATAGTTAAACATCAGATAAAATCACAAGCTCACACCAGCTTAATGTTTGTCATGCCAACATAAAATGACACTTTCCCAGTCGGCTGTTTTGATTGCTGCCGCCGTCTGTTTGGCCGGGGACAAGGCGGGCGTTGGAATGTACGCTGTCATAGCCGGTTTAAATCCTTCCAATGATTAGCCGAAATCCAGTCACGATTACACAGTTATTGACAGAGATCGGCCCGGAATTGAATACGGTTCGTCGGATCTATTAATGCGTGCGATATTCATCGTTTTGTGATCTTGCGCTGGTAGATAATGAGACTGACTGATAAAAATTGAGTACAATAGCCAATAGTCCAAAATCAAGCAGCCTTCAGATTATTTTAGACTTATTTAGAAACGTATTTTTTGACGGTCGATTTTGTAGATTTAAATTGAGGTTTACTTATTTCTACAATACAATGTAACTCTCATAGTATAGAGACATTTATATTAGTAATAGAGTTAACAAACGATATACATATAAGTCTATATGCAGGCTATTTGAGTTATTGGAATCATTCATTATAAAGTTTCGCTGAACATGATGTGGGTAAATTTAAAATGAATTTTAACAAGTATAATTGAGCAACTGTACCACAGACCGAAGCTTAATCCTCAGTAAATTAATTCTTTACGATAGTGATAGTCCGACCTGTTGCCGCTATTGTAAACGTGAATTATAATATTTATAATGCAGCGGATACTCATGCATTTTCATTAGAGACGCCATAATGCAATCAAAATAATAAATGAAGGAAACGAACCTACAAGTTACGACTAACACGAGGGAGCTCGATGTAAATCGGGTGAACGATGTATTCCGACAAGCGATAGAAACTTTTTAGTTAGGTACGTCAAAGTTATATTGAAGCAGTTCAACAAAGGCATTCGTGCAACATAGGCGCTAATTATTTGTTAATAGCAAAGAAACAACGTAGGCCTTAGGTAATACAGGTATACTTACAAGACGAGAAAAATCTGTTGGTATTCTGTTTTATGAACTTGGCAAACAGTAATAAGACGTAAATTTCCTCAGAATTTAGTGCATACGAGTAATTCATTTTATAAGTGACGTAAATATTCGCTTACCTGCTTGTTTGTTGTGAGGAGAAAAGGGCCGTCGGCGGGCACAGAATCTTTTTTTACATTGAATTTTATGTGTGGGAATTTTAATATGGGACCGAAACGGCACGTTCTGCTCACAGATGGGCCGCAGTTGGTTTAGATACTTTGCGAAACACGTGTCGTTTTTAGTCATAAAGTTTAATAACTCTTAAAAGAATATTCTTAGAACATCTCAGAAAACATTTTGTTGTCAGCTGCGAATCAGTTAGCTATTGTTTTACCGAGGCAACAGCTTGTATCTTTCATTAAATTACTTACAGATGATTGATGAAAGTAACATTACGGTGAAGTATGTTTATCGCAGTAATCGATAGTTTCTCCGCTATCAATTTAACCAGGGGATAGCGTCGGCTCACACACGCTGTTTCACGGCGGGGCGGTACGAAAGCGCAGCGTCATCCATCTCATATTTCTCGAGCCTGGACTTCAACGGGATCTACTCGAAAAGTTCAAAATAAACACGAGTTCTACGAAATCTGTCAGCAGCGGTAGCTATTGGCCCCATCACGGATCATAAAATCCAGTTTGATTTATGATAGCTGTGGAATCGTATTCGGCATGTTTTTTTCTCTCATCGACACCTTTCACGTAAGGTACGCAGAGTTCAGCAATCGCAGTCTTAGTTACATTTTATTACGCATAGCATTTAATTAATGAATGAATCGTTTTAATTTCCGTTCATAATCGACTAATAAGAAGTAATGTTTAAAGCAGCTGGAATTCCCGCAAGAAATCCGTCGGACGGCGCGCAGCGGGACGCCTCGACAATGGCAACCAAATTAAAAGGAACCGTAAACGTTTGGACTTGAGCCTCGCTAAAATTTATTGCTCCAAGCTTTTTTCTCTTGTTTTGCTTGCTAATGAGATTCGAATGTTGCAGCTGTATTATTTGAGATTGCTGGCGTTGATTAAAAAAATCTGAACAAGTTACCGCTCACAATTCTGTGCCGGATAAGTTTCGCAGGGACCCAAAAGTTTTAGGAATACTTTTTTATTCAATTTTGTTCGACAGCGCAAGCTGATTAGAACCATTTCGATATGTCTGGAGGCGGAGCAAGCTACCCGATATCCAATAGTTTTCTTTCAATACATATATTGAAATTCGCAAGTGAATTGTAGAGCATCTTATTGCAAGCGATACGATGCGGAGTGGGCCGGGGCCCCGATTTGATATCTGGTGCGGTGCAATAAGGCTGCTATTGATTCGATCCTGGTGAGGCTACGCGGGTGGTCCTAGACAATGTTGTCGAAGCGAAGCGGGAATGCAAATTTCACCAGTGTTTCTGGTCAGGTGTTGTTGAACTCTCAGGCAATTAGCCGGGGGACTTGCAGGATATAAACCGTTAAAATGGACTATGAACGACTTTGCGTATAATCAATCATTTTCAATAACGATTGGAGCTTGACTATTAATAATTTATTTAAAACGTTATGTACATTAATGGACACAATATTACAGTCCGTAGCTTTTTTTTTGTTAAATCATCTTTACTAAATAACCTACTACGTTAATATTGTCACATTCAGGAAAAGAATGAAATCGTGATTCGTCGATCTTGTATCCAAAGGCACAGGATACCGATCAAAGTGCTTCGAATAAAGCAAAAAAATGGAAAGAGAGCCGGTGATGGAACACGAACCGAGTGCAGCAAACTAGATCCGTGGAATAAAGAGCCGCTTTGAAACCCTGACGAACGGAGCTAAGTAGGGACAAAGGGACAATGGTGAAAGAGCATAAGTACCGGAGCGTGGCGATCCAGTGCCGGTTTCCGGCAACTGTGGGAACGCCTTTTTATTGCCATCGATAATTTCTTTGCTTACTGTTATTCGATACTCGAGTCCTCGCCATTATCTGCTATAAAGGGTACATGTATGATTGGGATCTCAGATAATTATTCGCAGAACTTGAGAGTTTATTGCTTTTAATCATGATTAGCCAATTTACAAAAGTTATAAAGCCCTTTTTACGATTTTCAATTAACAGCTTTTAATAGTGAATTAATTATAAATGAATGTAATTTTTACTATGCTCATTTTATCCCGTGAAATTAAAGACTGTATTTAACATATATTATAATTATAAGATCTTAATTAACGATTAGTTACCTACCATAGGCAATTAAATACGAGAAGATTACATAGACTAGCATCTGCCCGCAACTGCCTTCGTCACTTTTTATCCACTTAAGTATTAATTTGGGAATTAAACGACGACGACGTAAGTTCCTTCACAACTTTAAAGAAAGTATCCCAACATAAATTGTACCGGAATGTGATATAATAATCAAGGTTATTTAAGCTGTGTGTTTACCAAATTTCACCAAAATCGGTATAAGTAGCTGCTTTTCAAATAAATATCAAAACATACAAAATTCATAAATTTAAAAGGTATAAAAAGAAACAGTAATCATAACAGTTGACTAGACTTCAGAAAACCCGAGCGCGTAATATCAACTCCGACACCCAGCACACTTTCCTAACAATAGTTCATCAAATGGTATCGTGAACCGACACGTCATTTCACGGCCCATCGGCTGTTGGTCTATTTAGCACTTCTATTTCCTTCAGACGTCGACGAACACCCGATCTCCAATTACGCGTTTCATTTTGCCATGGCTTATTAGTTTCCCCCCTACATACGAGTGTTACAGTAATTACGTCTTCAGCTGAGTTTACCTACTCAAGCGGAATATGCAAGAGGATTTCTCGTACTCAATTTGAAATTATTCGGGCTCTACTATTTGTCTTTTTGTTATCTGTTTTACTAGGAATCATATTAAAATCGTTCGCAGTGCTCTTTGATTGTTTTACTCCGTTTGTCCAACCGAAGGCAAACATTGCTTGATCAAATACATGCCCGGCCGAGTTCATCGCATGTTTTTCCTTTTTCTACAACATTGGCTGCAGCTATTAGATAAGCGTACCTATCAGGCAAAACTAACAAGTAAGGGATACTCTTGCCAAATACCTACGCGGCGTTGGAAGCGCATTTCAGTCAGGGAACCCATGATTTATTGGTTAAAGTTGCGCCATTTCTCATCACACCATTCGTTACTCCAATAAAAAGAACGTCTCCCGATTATTTATCGGAATAAGTATGAAACGATTTTTATTACGGTGTCTATTTTAAAGTGCACTCTGTCAAATGGTTGTTACCTACAACTATAAATAAATAATACCTTTTGATTTATGATATCCTTCTAAAAGCATTTTAACTTTTTGAGAGCATTAAAATGTTTTTTTTTTTTATTATTATTATCACAACTGCTGGATGAAGCTTCAGGGGATTTTTTCTACTTGTCATGTTTTTTACTATCTTTGACTTTAATTAATTAACTAAATATTCAAAACAGACAACTAAACATACTATCCTAGATATGGAGGTAGGTATCTATTAATAACAATCATAGATAAAATCGTTGTTGATTATTATTGACAAGCGATCATATCAGAAACAAGGTATTGTAATTGATATTGGTCACGCTCTCTTGCTATTTGTTTGGAAAAAATTCAGACCCGTATTAAAAATGACACAACTATGTAGGTACTGTTGTGATTTATAACCTCATGTAACCATCCAGCGCCCTTCCTTATAAAAATCATGCCACTCCAACTCCATAGGTAGGTACATACTTCTATGCAGAGGAAGTCAGAAGTATATAGCGAATTGTATCTACTGGTAATGGTATGGTAGAGGTACCCGACGTATATGTTAAGTTGCTCACTACCTAAATAGGGAAAGTGCATCAACGGATGGCCATAGAGGCCTCACTTGTAGTCTAGCGTAACTAGGTGAATAATTTGCCTTATGGATGCAGTAGACACAGACAGATTCTCCCAGTAACGTACTTACTATATAAATTATCACATTTAAATTAGGAAATGGTGTTGTTAAGCCATTCAATTTGGCAAATGTATAAATGCAAAGTTCAGTTAGGAACAAAAATGTATGCAAAGTTCTGTCATTGCATTTGTGGTTTTCTATCTATATTACCTGTATCGTCGTACGCGGAGCAACCTGTTGGAATTCCATTATACTTACAAGGTAATGAAAACAAAATTTGTTTAACAGACACAAAAACACAAAATAATAAATACACTACCTTTTGAAAATGTTACCATAAACAGTCTTATTAGCTGCTCCTTCCTCAGAGACCCAAAGTTTGAACTTTCTGACTTGGCACATCAATTTGTGGACTGAACCCAATTAACTTGTCAACAAACCAAAATTACGGGATCGCGGCACGTAATCACGATACTTTATGTCACTTCATAACTTCACTGTAACGGAGTTACAAACTTAAAACACATCACAAAAGTGTAAATTGGCGCACTTAACAAAACTTAAGTCGGCTGAAAAAAGCTCTTACAAGTCTTAGTTTAACACAAGTTTGTTATTGGTCGCATAATGACCCGACGGGGCAAACCGGTTATCGTTTACGAACGCTCGGAGCGAGTGGCGGGGCGCGAAGCGGCGTGAAGTCGCCGTGGCCGCGCGGGGCTCTCTGGCTACAGACGAGAAGCCGTGGCGGGCGAGGGGGCCGCCGAGAGACGAAAATGGCTTCACAAGTTAATTTTTTTCTCTTTCCTCCTTTAATATTCCGCATATGCCGTGCGCGGCGGCCGGTGCACGCGCATGCGTCCTACCCCCGCCGTAGGGGTTGTAGTGTAACGCGATGCACTTTACATAACTTATTGGGCTAAATCGAAGCCACTGTTTAATAAATACCCTGTCGGTGTCGGCTTTGTGCGAAGCTTCCTCAGTGCTCACTTTTGCAGCATTAACCTCGGCGAGCCTTTAAGCTTCCTGAAACTCCAATCATTTATCAAATGTACAAAACATTGTAATAAACTTATGAAACAATATATACTAAGTACTTACTCATAAACAATCAATGCGGGTTACTAAATACCTCATGATAATATATTTCTATAAAATTACACTTTTGCAATAGATAAATTGTTAACTAAGATATAAAAAAGCTACTTGTGATGCATAATAATGCACATATATGTGAGTAGGAAGATAATATGTGTGTCTAACGCATAAAATAATAGCAAATTTGGTAGGTACGTCCCATAAAATTTTACAAATACTTATCTATTTTACCTACCAGATTTTAGAATAATACCTTATTAGGTAATTGACGCTGAAGGAATAAATGCATTTCTCATGCATTATAAATTCAAAATGGGTACTATTCTTATCTGTGGTACTTACATACTTGGAATATGTAGGTACAATATTATGTTTTATTACCAATGTAAAACTAGTCTGGCTACTGAAATATTACACAATATTTCGGCGGGAAATTCAAAAAATCTTGGGCTGCTCACCCTTTGTGTAGTAGGAATTATAGTTTCGATACTAGAAAAATATTTTTGATTTTCTGTGCACCCGTAAGGTACCTAAGGAAATAAGTTACCTAATATATGTTGACGTGCACTCAAAGTCAGCTCACGTAATTTATACATCTATGTCAAATACAAAGACATATATAGACATGTTTTGCCAAGATATTTTTATATATTTTATACTTTTATATAAATTTACTACTGACCAGTCATTGCACAGACGTCTTCTAAATAGTAGTTTTCAGAAACTCATTACGTTCCAATGTTTTGATTATATTGATATTTTCCAGAACTTCTAGTTTATCCGTTTCTTTACACACTTGTCCTGTTCATGAGATTCAGGTATTAATAAATTCACGTACTTAATCAAAGTTATAAGCAAATGTTAGAAGTGTTAGAACTAGTACTTAAAGTATCAAAATATTAATAGAGCACCAACCTACTAAATTGTTTACGACTTGTAAACATAGCAGTTTTTCATTGTATATAACGCTTCACGTGCGTCGACTTGGCACACTATCGTAATTATTTATGAGCTTAAATAATAGTTTGCGGACCTCACTCGGTATGGTCATTATTAATATTATTTAAGATAAGCCCTTTATGAACTGCGAACAATTTCAATGAATGACATAAATTGACAACAGACTTTTAGCTTTTTTTTAATCATAGACAATTGGTGATACAACATGGAAATATCTGTCAACAATATTTGGCTAGCCAGACTCTAATGGATAACAGAAATTTAACCCACACACCCACATTGCCAGCAAAAAAATATTTACGTACCTACCAACAAGGAACACACACAATTAGTAAAAACTATATCATTTCCAAATGTCGCTGCCTTTCATCAAAGAATCGTAAAAATTTTACTGTCGACTTTAATTTGGGAAGGACTTTCTAATTAGCAGCTTTGGTATGGCAAGACGGATGGTACTCAGTTTATGGTCCGAAGTAAACTTGAAGGTGTGAATTGTCATCATTAAACTTGGTATTAATGTTACATTCCGAAAAATATAGTGGCTTTTAACCTTATTAACTTGGCATATCTAAGTCAACTAGTTCTAGGTTTATTTTTCCTGTTATATTAATTAAGTTCATTAAAATTAGATTTTTATTAACTTTCTTGCTAATGTTTGCTTACAAAACCACCCTCCGGTATTGCGCAAAGCTAATCGCTTACCATCAGGCGATTCATCTGCTTGTTTGCCTCCTGTATGATAAAAAATGAGACTAAAAAAGTTAAAAGTGAAATCATTTTGACTTAAATTAGATTTAACCAATGAATTCATAAAGTGCCAGGCACTAGGTATTGCATCGTGTGTACAGTGAGCTGCGAAATTGTATGGAGAAATTATGAATCATATCATTGTAAAGTTGCCATGCACTATTCGACGTAACATGAAATTGTCTACTGTTGTCCCGTACAAACGCGAATTTCCTGACGATTTGCAGGTACAAGAGTTTTCTTTTCTGTGATTAATGGTCAAAAATACGCACAGAAAAATAATAGCCTACTTTAAACACCGAAAAAAAGTCGCAACACAGGAAATAAAATGCGTCTGTTAGATTATTATTATCCTATGTACAAATTGTGTTATGTATGAAACTGACCTGTTTCTCCAGTTTCTCTTTGAGGTCCAATGTTGATAAATATTCACTATTTAAACACTTAAAAACTCAATATCATGTGAAGTTTACACAATTTGTGATTTATGTGGATACGATACAAAACCACGGTTGTTTAGAGAAATATGGGTAGTGGTAAATTAACTTTGAGACAGTAGTTAACCTACTAATAAAATTTCTAAACTATTTTAAAGTCACTATATTATGTATTAATATTACTTATTACTAATTATGTATAACGAAGTTTATTGAAAAGATGTTGGGATCATTTTATTCTGCATTATTCGATAAATAGATAAGGTACTTACATGAGAAGATACGTTTGTGACGTCACTTGGCGACAAATGGCATGATCAACCAGTTGCGAGTGGCTGGTTAGCAGTGGATATAAAAGGGCCCGATCCGATTCATTTGGATCATTCTCATTGTTATTCTGCTTTGCGCTGCAGCACTGAGTTAATCGTCGCCACAGGAATATTGAAAGTTAAGTAAATACTATGTTCCTAATTATTTTAATGTTTATGTACTTACCTGATTAATTTGATGAAAATTAATCATTAAATAATATATTGGTGAATTATAAAGTATTAGTGATTGTATTTATTAGTAGTTGATGATAAGGTAGGTTTATTAACTTTAATAAAAAGGTTTTCTTTTCAATTATATTTGTTCATTATTTAATTTATCATACTAGTAACCCAAATAGCATCTAGTGATTGTTTTAGCGGTTTCAGATAAACCAAGGTAAATAAATAACTTGATGACAAATTATGTCAAATTTATACAGCTAGCTTAGTATTATAAAGCAGTATTGAGAATTTAAGGTAATATTGACTATTAATTCTGTTTTAATTGCTTGTTTACATAACAGTGGGATTTGTTTTTATTTACTCAGACATCTATTTTAACTTAGTATTCTCACACGTCCGTACGGGACAGCCCGTGGAATGCTCCTTTTACGGCTGATGGTAACTATCGGAGGTTTAATGTTTTTTTAATACCACGACGGTGGCAAGCAGTCATTGTAGCCTATGGACCCCGGCAATTCCAGAGGTAGTACATGCACGTTGCCGACCCTTTAAAAATCTGTACAATTCTTTTTTGAAGAACCTTATACTGTAGATCCTCGGGAAAACCTCGGAAGGTAGCATATTCCACAGCTATTATTATGTCTAGATATACGATAAGGATCGGATAACGTCGCGATCCGATATCGTATCTAGACCTATTTAACGTATTTTAAAGTTCGAATCAGGTGACTTGTAAGTTATAAGCTAAACATTACAAACGTATATATCAGAGAAAACTTATGTTTTTAATCCATGACTGCAATTATACACAAACAATTAAGCTTAATGAAACAATGAACGAGGTTCCGGAGATAATAAGCTATGCAAACTATGTACGCAGCTGCATACAAATTGCCTGGTAAAGCTTCGGGTAAAATGATAAAAGTTGTCTTTGTGAAAAATCTTATAGATAAATATTGTTACATTTTAATTTTTAATAAATTATAAACTTATTTATACGTTTCAAAGCTGTTTTCATTACAATTGTAACCAAACATATGAGAAAGCTAGAAAAATGTGTGCATAAATAGTAGATTGTTATCCAAGGGAATTTCTGATGAGATATTTGGCGACCGAACGGAATGAGAGCGCCAATAGTTCGAGTCAGAAATGGGTGTTTTTACTCAAGTTACGCACTCTTATATTAATTCCGAATACAAGGACAGTAAAATACGAGTGTATTGTAGGAAATATGACAAATTAATGAAAAACCTCTGAAGTGTGTACATCTAATACAGGCAATAAATAAAAGTAGATATACAATTTATCCGTGTACCAAATCAATCATTAATTAAGAAGTTTTTAAGTTACGCTTAATGAAGACACCGTAATTATTATTTTTTAATTTACTGAGCAGCAATAATAATAACACCTAGACTCTCGCTAGGTGGTTGGATCAAGGGTCAGATGCAGAAGGCGGTGGTCTTGTACACGGCGCGGATAGTCCGGCAGTTCCTCGCTCTGCGGCCCTGACCACCGGCAGCTTGGGCCCTGCCCCGCTTCTGGCGGCACCCTAGGTTAGGTTTTATATTATAAGAATAAAAATAAGAAAGTTTTTATTGTCCACTGTGTAGGTATACATATAGATGATCTGTACAAAAAATGGTATCAACAGCTGCCCTTTGCGAACATACAATATTATTCTTAAAACTACTTATAAACTAAATATACACTACATTAACTAATTATTTACATTTTGCCGCCACATTGCATCCTCAAAAAATTCTTTAAGATTGTAGTGCACTTTCTCAATCAGCCATTTTTTTAACCTATACTTAAAAATTCGTTAGGTAGTTCATTAAAAACACATTCATTCATTAATGTGTTTATATATTTTGTATTGTTTTGTAAGTGTTTTTATATTGTAATTTTATATACATATTGTAAAAAGCCTAATCTAAGAAAATATTTTTTAAGACAAAAAACCGACTTCAATGAGGGAGACCGGGTGAAAGAAGTCTTGCTGATTTTGGTTTTCATACAATGAAATTAAAAAGACAGCTACCTACGCCTAATTATTTAGCAAATGAGGTAATATTTTAATAAAAATCAGATATCTCTGATGTCTTTTAACAATTGATTTCTTCTAATGTTAAATATTATGATTTTATAGTGTTTGCACGCGGTGCATGTAATTTGAGTCCGTAGTTATGATGCGCATGTGTTAAGACTTATTAAAGCAGATACCTACGTAGATATTTGTAAATTTAGTCTATATTTGTTTAAAAAATATTTCAGGATTATTTACACATTTATAAATTTATAAATAAGCGATATTTATAAATTATCGATCATTGTTTATCATGTTTTCCGATCTGCAACATATTTTTTTGTTTAAAACTTATGGTTTAAAGTTATATTTCAAGTTAAATGTATAAAATAAAATAAAATATTATTATTTTAAACCATGTTTGCATAAAGTAATTATGCTACATTATTTTTTTTATTTTAAAAATAATTGTAAAATAAAAATTGCATTAGGGAGATATGTTTTACATGGTATTTATTACTCGTCTACACGCACACTTTAAAACCATCCGCCATTCCAGAGTCACAGTTTGTCATAAGTCAAATTACCTCTAATAATATCATTACTCTATGTGTATGGTTAATAATTTTCATTGTATTTCTAAGCAAAATGATTTGATTTCAATATACTTCTTACTTCCTATGCTAACCACCACAAATATTTGCTCGTATTTGATTTACACACTGTATATACCTAGAACAGCCGGTTAGACAAACGAAATCATTTATGTCCAAACTGAAACAGATACGCTTAGCTCTACCTTCGCGCTCGCTCGGTACATATATTAGTTTAAGAAAATTGCCTCATCAGATCTCGTCACTCGGGTATAAAAACGTTGCCACTTTCCAAAAGCTTTCAATTCTTGAATAAAAAATTATTTCTACGAAAGCGAACAATCTAAATAATTTATTACATGGCCTCCCATTAGCACGGCTATTACATTATTTTCGGAAGCTAAGAGACTGAAGCGTCTGATTTTAAAATCAAATCATGGAGCAGTTTTATAAAATGTTTTGACGATTTATTTCGTTGTTACAAATTAAACAACATTTGAAAATCGCTATGTGCACGACTGTCACGCAACCTAGCGTCCGCAAGTCTAGGGGAAAATGTGAATGCCCTACATCTTATAAAATTACTCCAAAACTAAAAACTACTGAACAGATTTTCCTACGACCTTCATCTATCAATAGAGTGATTCTTGAGGAAGGTTTAGGTATATAACTTGTTAAGGTTTTGTGTAAATTGTAAATTGTTTGAAATATAACGACGTTGTCGCGAACGTATTGCGAACCAGCTAATATTTGCCAACGTCATGGAGTAGATGGCGTTAGTAGTCACGTTTAAGTAACCGCTTCTAGGTTATTGGGATTTTTTGAGGGAAGTTGAGAGGGTAGATGAGAACGACAGTAGGAAAAAGGAGGTTGTGTGCGAACAAATCGACGCGGCAGTGATATTTGCTTTTAGATCAAGTCAAGAAGGTTCTTATGGTGTTATTAGAATAATGATGTGTCTCTGGTATATTGTGACCAACGTTATCAGT
Source organism: Cydia pomonella (assembly GCF_033807575.1). Taxonomy (NCBI): domain Eukaryota; kingdom Metazoa; phylum Arthropoda; class Insecta; order Lepidoptera; family Tortricidae; genus Cydia; species Cydia pomonella. The sequence continues at coordinate 12,411,658 of NC_084715.1, forward strand.
ACTCAGAGTGAACAGTGATCCAGTGAGGCTAATATGAACTTAAGGTAAACTTTGTGTGAGGAATGGGGTCGCTATAAGGGGAGGTTTGGAGGCGACTATTAAGCTCAAGAAACCAGGGATAATCATGTGATACTCATGTTATATGTAGGTAATAAAGTCGGACACCAGCACAACTCATATCGTCATCTCACTAACATCCAGGCCTCATAGGTATGTAGTACATTTACATATCGCTTTCCAGTATCCGTAAAAGCATTAGCTCATTCGATAGGTTAATAAGTATGGTGAGCTTGACGACAGACGTAGTCGGAAAAAATCACGCTGGCTAGGAGCTTTAATCGAAAACGCTGCCTAATCCGTTTGAGCTATACCAACACAATGTATGGTGGAGTTGTCTCTCTTTCATGGGTCTACAAAAAAGTCTGTGATGTTGAATGTCTATCTTTTAAGGATAACATACTATACCCATTATTAACTTCTAAAAAAAGATCACATAGTATGTGGCATTTGCAAAGCTACTTACACGGATACAGTATTAATAATTATCAAATTAAATACGTTAGTTATATTAAGCATTTCATACAGATTACAATAGTCCCTTACACCATGCAATTTAAATGACTATTTCAGGAGTAATCGTAAATTAAAGTTTCATTTCGAGCCATATAACTTGAACGAAATGTTAAGACGTTATCCGCAGTTGGTTCTGATTTTTACCACCTTATGCGCTGGGATCGCTTAGCACGGTCCCATGCTGATAACTTTAGTAGGTAGATATTATGTTAGTTCATAAATTAGAGTCTGGCTAATGAATAATGAATATAGTAATATCCTTACTTACGTCACGTAAGCAAAATGTACAAGTATATATTATAAGCCTGGAAAACAATATAGAAATGATAAAAAGTATTTAGATTATGCAATCCTTGTAATCAAAGAGTTGTCTACTACAGTTTTTTTTTCGATATAGCCGCGTTTCTGCAGGAAAGAATTTCTTTGCTGTACATGGTGTTTAGACCTACAGAGCATGGACGTAGGCAGGAACAGGCAGGGAGGAGGGCACCTGCCCTCAAATTTTACATACCTACAATGTATGCCCCTCTGCGATGTCCCCCCCCCCCAGGCCTCCAGCGATATCAACTTGCCCCCCTCCCCCTAGTTCACCTCCCCGTGTATTGAAATCTAACTGGTTGGCTACACCCTTGCTACGGAGATGGTCTAAACCTGGTCTAAACTAAACCTACAGAGATAGTCTTTTGACACAATCAACTCTCGTGTTCAACTTTCATTACAATTTAATACTCTACGGTGCATGCGTTTTCCTGTTCCTGTCTTTATTTCGTCTCAAAATATTGCCAGTCACCGACCAAAAGGCTGTACGCGTTGCAAACCTTTACAATACCTAATTCAAACGTAGAAAGTAGGTACCTATAGTATAAGCAACCGTGCAAGTTAGGCTCGCGCTCCGAAGGTTCCGTACAGTAATTTCTTCCAAAAATCCCAACTGCCGCTTGATGGGTTTTTATTTTATTGTTTCCAAACAGTATTTTCTCTAGATTTATAAAACAGAGATTTATATGTTAAACCGTTTATAAAGAATTAAAAACAAAATTTTATCCGTACAAGGCTACTAACTCAGGCTGCTCACGGACGGCCGGACAGATAGAGAAAAAGGCCTTTTCACCCACCAGCTCGTAAAGGTTTTCTTTATTATTCAAAAACTGGTAATAAAAATGCATTTTATCCACAAGAGTGGCAAAGTCATTTAATCAAAACTTTGAGTTAAGTTATAAATAAAAAATAAAATAAAATAAATTTCAGTAACTTAAAGTAAACATTTCAATATCCATGGTGCCTCTTTTTAAGTATTCAAGATACCTGTATTAAGAGACAACCGCTCTTCCACAAAAGGTTGACAATTCTTAATCTTACATGACCTATAAGCGTAGGTACATAAAACTTAAGTTTAAGGTTTTTTTATACTTTTCAAAATTTAAAAGTATACCCGTGTATGTGCGTGCGTGCGTGCGTGCGCGTGTGTGTGTGTTGGCTGATGGAATTGACTTGGGTGATGATTTTAGGATTTTTTTTTTGTGTCGCACTTGGAAGTTTATATAACAACAAAAGATTTCACTTTTCGGATCTACGCCATCACAAAAATGTAGAAAAATGTCTGATAATGCAATTAAAGTTCATTTTTTTATCTTGAAATAAAAATTCGTTCAAAAATACGTTAAATAACCATGTACCTCGTATCTCCAAAACAGAACCAGCTTCAGATTTTTTGTAAGTATACGTAGTAAACTGGAAGGAAGTTGCCCACTTTCCTGCGGAAGTCTACTAATATGAAGTTAACGGAAACTGAATTGATTTATCCTCTAAGAACTTGTCTACGTACAGTCAGCAAAATTAGTTGCGTATCATCATTGCATACAAATACTTATGTATACTGGGGTGCTAAATTAATAGCTTATAATTTTGCTGACTGTACCTACGTAACATCACAATGAAAATAGGTACCTATCAGCATTTTCACTTCATACTAACTAAATTATAATAATAATAAAAAAATAAAATAACTCCAAACATCATGCCTTATCAAAAACAGGACCAAAAGTATTATTGCCTACATAAATTATTGATTAATTATTTTGTCATGCCAAAAGAACATTAGTGTACGTACGTGTTGTAGATAACACGTCCTAATCAGACTTTTCATTTTTATGACATTACATATTTATACCTATTAACAATTACCATTTATAAATGTTGTGTATTTTATTAATTTTATTACAATTACCATTAAATAGTAATCTATTGGCTAGCATAATTGCCAGGTAGGTAATTTTGTGAGGTATTACGTTATTACCTGCTTAAATTGTCAACCTTTGCTTAAACATAGAAGAAGCGGCCTACATGTGATTGGCAGCCAAAAAAAGAATGCAACACGTTGGATGTCGAAAAGATCGGCTCTCCACAAAGGCGGGCCACAATTTCAAATTCATAGCACCGACGATTAAAAGTCAAAACAAGTAAAAATGGCTAACAGTCTCGATAATGGACGAAAGTATGCAAAGTGCTCAGTAGAGACAACGGACGGCTGACGGCACACGTGGGAACTGAATGCAAATTGTGCCGGGTTTTGGTCGTGTATCGTGGCCAAATGAAGAAGGTAACATGAAAGTACGGCCTCTAAACATGCGTCATTCATTTTTTGCTCCGCAGTGTTGCGTGGCGAATACGGTACCTACATACCTAGGCCAAAAACCAATCCCAAATGGTATGAGCTTCGTTCGCGAAGCGAGTGCTTAATGTATGTCACGGTATGTACAGCGCAATAAGTTTCCGATATTACGGGGATAAATCTGACAATCAGTAATCTGTCTTAAATGTAAAAACTAAATTCAAATTGTATAGCAGCACTCATTTTAGTAACAAATAGTTGTCACAAATTGATTCTACATTATTAAGCAACTGTAAAAGACGGAAGTCGCATTATTGTATTATTGAAGTGCTAAAGCATAGTTTTGGTGCATTTGCCGCGGTGCCGTTATGGCCGGCTCGCGTGTCGCGCCCCGATAACGAACCCGAAGCGCAGCGCCGCTATTCCAATCTAAACCTCTTATGGCTCTTATTCATAAAACGCCTATTTAAAGTTTGTCTCTGGCAAACATAAAAGTCAAAATAACGGATAAGGCCAAACGAATTTCAACGGCATTTCAGGGCCAACGTGCCAATCGTTAACGCCCCGTAGCGAACGAAACGCATCTGTCATTGTTGCTTAATATAGAAGAGTGATAGAGAGAGATGACTATGCTGCGCTAAGGAGCGTTAACGATTGGCACGTTGGCTAAGCAGAAGCACCCAGATTTGGTAGACAGTAGACATGAATGAATGGCAAACAGAGTCGACTTCTCGGATGGACTAGTGGAATGCAACATCTAGAATGCATAATCAAAATGTAAACTTTTACAGGTTTAAAGGTTCATATCATTGACTGCATAGCCAAGATCACAATAGTATAGCGAGCTGTAGAATTACATGGACATATTATGATTAGGCAGTTGGAATACGGGGCTCCCTGTACTGAGTAAGTAGCTGAGAAAACGTTTACAAGTGCTGCCTATTTATTACTTTTATAAGAACAATGCAATGTCAGTTATAGTGAATCAATTATTTTTGTTTGTTTCAGGTATAATTTATAAAAAAAAAAAAAAAAAAAAAAATTATTCAGTAGCTTAAAAAACAAATTACAATATCTGCGCTGGTGCCTCTTTTTAAGTGAGAAAACACTTGTGCTAAGAGAGCACCGCTCTTCCACGCGGTTAATTTACAGTAACTTAGATGTAGAAAGTATGTTAAACTATAGAAAAGTAACAGATACATAACAACATTTTTTCATTTACAAAATTTTTAACAAGACACTATTATGATACAAGAGATGCATTGGGTACTTAATATAAAATAGACGTGTGTGTGTGTGTATGTGTGCGTGCGTGCCGTGTGTGTGTGTGTATGTGTGTGTGTGTGTGTGTGTGTGTGTGTGTGAATTTATGAAGCATTGATAGGTATTAACATTAACGTAAATAAATCAATATATTATATAATTGATCTGGCCTGGCCGACCGGTCTGGCCTAGTGGGTAAGTGGGTAGTGACCCTGCCTATGAAGCCCTGGATTCGAATCCCGGTAAGGGATAGGGGTAAATGTATTTGTAAGATAAGCTCAGATATTTGTTCCTGAGTCATGGATGTTTTCTATGAATTTAAGTATTTGTATATTATATACCTATCGCTGTCAATTTGTGTAAGAATGTCCCTATAATATTCATATTTATTAATTTATTTATATTATTTATATATTAAATCTGATGATGGACGCAGGAGGTGGCCATAGGAATTCAGTGATAAAAAAACACAATTACATATACCTGCTAAATGTACCCTATATGTTTGTGAATTAGAAAGGACACATTTAGGGCACAATGGACAAAGTGATTAAGATAAATTATTTTTCTTTTTTTCGTGTCGATGTTCCTTTTTGATAATTTATGACAAAGTAAAAAAATAAAGAAATATTATTTTCAAAGAACGCTGCTGTGATTCTGAGGCTACGAATAATTAAAAGAAAACGTCTACGAGCTATAAATGCTTTTGGAGGGTTACGTGCCACTACTACATTTTTTATATGTCTTTATACAGTATACCTATTTTGTTTTGTGTAATTTCACAAATTTAAAAATGTATGTTATGCCGTGTAAGGACCAGGGGGCTGATTTTTGAATTTCGAGCGCTCGAATTCGTCACTCGAAAATCTGTGGAAAACAGCGAATTGATATTTTAGAAATACGACCAATAGAAATTGGGAATCTAGTGGTATTGACCACTCGTTTCCAATTATATTAGTAGAATTTAAGTGCCTAGTAGTGGAGATAAATTGAAGGGAATTACACGAAATCGAGGACTCGAAATTCAAAAATCGCCCCCCAGCCATACAAATGAAAAACACATGCAAGTGGAATTGTATTCTATATTAGTGTATAACATATACTTAGTTGATTTTGTTTTGTTTGGAAATTAAACGGAACAAAATAAATAGAACTCTAATCCATTTGAAAATTATTTTAATGTAATCGAATTTAATAAGTAGGAACGTACGTTTTGATATCTAAATGATGTTATTCTGTTATCATTTGTGCGAGCATTTCACTCGTACATGTCTTGGCGAGAGCGATATGCATGCCTCATTATTATATTAATTGTAAGTTTGAATTAGCCTCCTATACTCGCAAATAAAAACACTGAACGGTTCATGAGATACAGTTCTCCAACAACCGGGCAGACGGATAGACAGGTAGGCGAATGCTTCAAAACAGGTAAGCACTCTACAGGTACGAAACCCTAAAATCACGATAGACGTTTTTATTGAGGAATATTCGTCAGCTGTTATTTTTGGATAGAAATATTTAACAAAAAGTTGCACCGTTGCGCTTAACAAGCACCAGTCTCCATAAAGGTCCCGCCCGATGACTGCGCTCCTTGTTGATATTCACCGACACCCCGCCATCACAGATTACATAAGCTAACAGACACGCTACTAACAAAACTTACCGATCAGTAGTCGCCATGCCGCACCCGATGATTTCGCTCCTTGTTGATTAACTGACATATTATACTAGTGCCTCTATAAGCTGCAGACATTGCGATAAATTTATAAAATATAAGTATAAAAAATTACTTACGTTGAGTAATTATCACAGCAGCGTACTCATAATGCAGGAATCGATACAAACGTCATATAATTTAACGGTACTTGTGCCGATTTCCGCCATTTTCAACATATCTACGTAAAAAATCGTATTAAAATAAAAGATTTTTTTTTTTGGCGGAATTTACTAAAACTTATATAACATTTTTTCCTTCATTTGGCCTCAGATGTGCGTGGTTAAAATCTTTCGGGTTCCTCATGTTACACCGTGTATAGTATTGTCAAAAATATAACCTACTTTCTATTAAAGATAGAAATACATATTATTATAACTCGTATACATTTGGCTACATAAATAAATTTGTTTTCAAATGTATTTTTAGGCAAAGATACCTCTGGATGCGAAGTTGGCTAGTTTGACGGTAATCTATGCCGCCACGCCACGCCACTCGGTTCGTGCGACGTTGGCTGAATTGCTTTATTGCCGCCATCCACACCTAAATATTAAAGTGCCAGGTCTGTGACTCGTCTCGGTTTGTTTATGGAAATGCTACACTTTTGCTCTTATATTTTGTGAATGGAGCAAAGTAAGGAAGGAAATGGTTATATTGGATACTTATTTAATTACCCTAATTGTTTATTACTTAATAAACAATTAGGTACCTACCTCATAATGTCGATAACACAAACACAAAAATAAATTAAACTAAAAATATTATGAAAGCTCGACTTATGTATGAAAAAAGTATTATTGTCGATTGCACTTTATGGCCCCAAAGCATTAAAATGTTTAAATATGGTTAAAACTTCAAATAAATCATATGAACCAAACTAGGGGGCTTCATAAGAATCTCCCGAAGACGGACCGAGGAGGAGGAGGAGACGTTCTACATCTTCGCCCCATCATCAAATCATCTCGCTGGTGCCAAATTATTGTATTGTCATAATGATAATGATACATATTAACTATGTACCTGCTCGAATAGTTTTAATATGGACAAAAATATTACAAGGAGATTAAAATTTACTTGTAACAATTTGTTCAAGGCGTCCGTGATATCATACTATATATCTATACGAAAAACGATTAAAATTACAGCGAGTCAATTAAAGTCTTGATCGGTATTTTATATTCTAGCTGTTATAAAATAATCGTAAAAAGCTTATTATGTAATACTGCCAACAGCTATACAATTTTTAAAAACAAAATGGTTCCAAATTTTCTTCACCCCCTTTAACAAACAAACCCTCTATTCATTGGTGCCAGCCGATTTCGTTTAGGGCCCGAGATCGGACCAAATTACTTTCCACGTAGATCACTTACTGGTTAGATGGGCCATTAGTCCTATTGAAGACAATCCACAGTCCTCACGTATTTGTACTTCCATATTTAGGCACCAACCATAATTGACGGACTGATCGACGTCAATTACCTATGAAATTTAATTTCCCGTGCAATAAAATTGTTCAAACGTTTCAGTGATGATGATGACCTACAGTTTGGTACAACGGACCTTTATAGACCGACTGCATACTGTTCACTTCAACTGCATGTAGGTTTGGAACCTATTATATTTCAGTTAAATAAATACAATTATAGATAAATTAGATAGTCCGGTTTCTTAATATTTTACGAGTAAAAAATCGCATATGGGCATTTAATTCTAACTTGTATTTTAAAGCGCGACATGTTGTGTTTAAGTAACGTCTGTCACTTTCTTGATAAGGTTTGTCGTTGACCGAATTTTTTTTAACGATTGCATACCGGCCGTTAATGGTACACAGTTAAGTGAAAACGCCCCTATGTATGTTGTTTGTTAGTATTCAAACCGCTTTATAATGAGGAGTCTCTGGGAGGTAGTACACGGTCTCTTAACTCAACTTCGTCAAGTTTTGATAGACAAGAAAATGTAAACAAGGCATAAAGAAGCCACTAAGCAAAATTGCAAATAAACGGAAATGTCGTGCTATAATAAGTTCAGTGTTCCACTTGTGGTTTTAATAAACAAGCGGGAAATGGAAAAAGTTTTCCTTTGACACTGAGGTTGTATTGTCACAGATATGATGACTAAATTAAGTCGACCTACTTAGTAGCTATTACTAAGAAATATTTGGACAGTTGTTTATTTAACTAAAAAAAAAAACAGTTTTCGCTAGTGATATGAAATTACAATATAAATTATATTAAACTAATCTATATGAATTTATATTATGATCGTCAAAGAAAATGGATTATATACAATTATAAAAACATGTCTAGAAACATAGGCACATACAAGTCATCATCAAAAATCAATACTTAATAAATTCTTCACGTCAAATAAATAATGAAATAATAACAAATTATGGAGAAAATGTCAATATAGCTACTTATATCTATGTATCTCGTAATGATCGTCAAATTAAATTTAAGTAGTAGTAATGAGGCTTTCTGTGACCTTATAATGGTTTTAATAACCTAAATAAATTACATATGTAAGAACATATACGGCCACTGTGTCTAATTTCCATACACTTTTTTTTCATTATTATTATTAAATATGATGATACCTTAATTAAATAACCCTTGAATCAAATCCGTTTTGTGATGTTGTTTAATTATTTTATCACTAAGATGCAAGTTACTTAGTTTTAAAAATACTAATGTCTATATTAAATTGATATTTATTGAATTCAATCACTTAGAACACAGGTACTCGTAATACCTATTATATGTGCTTGTTTGTATAAGTACCGCCACGAAAGGCCGGCCACCGCCGTGCTCACATTAGGCAGTATTTTTCCGAGCTACCCATTTCGATTTGTTGGATTCAGAAGTTGAATAGCGATGATTGCCAGTTTGCGTGCGCCACTCTGATAGTTTTGTGCTCCACGGTAAAATCCACAGACATATCTAATACTTCTTTCATTAACCACGTAACTTAACATATCCACAGTTTTAAAAGAAACTTATTTATTTTCGGCATAACACTCAAATTTGAAAGAAACTACGTAGAGGTATGCGAGGTTGTAAAAGTAATAAATCAAAATCTACTTCACCGGAGGAATGAACGATCACTAAACATAAATATTAAATAATACACCGATGCGAAGCTCACAATATTAATACTTTTCGTGACTGGGAACACTGTTTCTTTGTTTGCTTATTATTCTTGAACGATATACACGCTCTATTTCGAAATACGATGGTCACGATGTATCTAGTGAAGAGTTGCATTCTGACCCAAATTGCAATCAGCAACTACTTTATGAATAAATAAATAAATCTCTACATATACGTTTGTCAATTTATCTCTAGGAAATTAAAAAAAAAAAGTTTTTTCTTAGCCATTGGGTTAGTTAATCTATATACCTATATAACCTATATTCGTTAACTAAAAGTTATATAATATCACCCGGTTCGCCATTATGGAGCATCTTTGATTTAAGTATATATTTTGGTCCTAAATTTAAAACATAGCTCTACATATCAAATGTTTATCAAATATTGAGGATAAAATCGAAGTTTGCAAACTACTCGTTAAATCTGAAACATGTTGAAGGTAACATATAATCTGTTAAGGGACATTTTGGTAGGAATGCGCAAATACAATAAAAACACTCAAGTTCTTAGGGAAATTTAATTAAATTCGACCAAGACGATATCTCTTGTGCCGAAAAATATTTTTTGTGCTCGATACCGTCACTAATTGTGCAAAAAGTCCGTTCCGGTCTATCGATTATGAATTTGCAAACGCAATATTTTTGTAGGTCCAATGTCCTACAAAAATATTCAATAATCAAAGTTAATTTTATTATGACAGTTGAATGACGTGCGATGTTTGACGCTAACGAATGAGCTGACACCGAATCATTGCCGGTTTGAGCGCTGAGTGACGCGCGCTATCAGCCCTTGTTTGTATCGCTAATTACCTCTAGACATAGAAACGTGATGATGTTTCTGGCTCGTTATTTGTAAAAATGAGAACAATGCAAGCGATGTCTGTCAGGGACACATTTTCCAATTGCTTTTGATAGCTACGTATAGTATAGATACATATTCTATCAATTGTATGCAAGTCACCATGACACGCTGACAGCTCTCATTATATCGAAGTCGAATTGAATCCCAGATTTTTAATTGTAGCTGGTAAAGACTAATCACAATTTTCAATTACTTTTTTAGAGCAAAACTCAGCATCATTACGTGGGGTGTCTTCCAATGCTTTCCAAACGCGGGCATGATCACTGCTTAGACATATCATTATTGGAACACACGGCGATTACATGCAATCGTTACTGATTTTGAGATCTTGTTATATTGGTTTTACAAAGAACTCAACTATTTCTCTATTGCACAAAGAATATGTGGCATGAACGCGATCAGATAAGTGCGTCACAGTTGGCTACGGGTCCGACTTCCTTGCCAAATGTGTCACGACTGATAGCGCCGGATTTACTACCCGACTCCGCGATAGCACTTAGTTCTAGCGATTGAGGACCATTACACAATATTGTTTCGGAGCAACCATTACAAGAAACATAGTCACATACGTGATCAGATAATCTTCACAGCTGGCGACGGCTTTGCCAAATGTATCGCGATGTCCAGCAGCGAATTTAGGTAGGCATTTGTTCGAAATTGGGGCGCTAATGGCCTAGCGGTAAGACAAGTGACTTTCAAACCAGAAGACATGTCGTGCGTTCAAACGCCGCCTCGTACCTATCTATCATAAAGCTTCTTGAAACATGTACTTATACCGTTACGTAATTGATTTTATGAACCCAATCATCCACACATTTAAGTAATAATAATATTCATCGCGATGTAAGAGTCAGGTATAGGGACCGTGCGCGTTGGAGGGTCTGCCATCTTGTGGCCTGAATCGGAACCATAAACATGTACATTTACACGTCACGTGTTTTCTTGTGCATAGTAGGTTCTGCCATCTTGTGGGCTACATCGGAACAATAAACATCACATTTACGCCTCGCGCCAAAAATCTGACGGCTCCTGTGCTGCCTCCTACAGTTCATGCACGCTCCCTATTGTCCAAATCAAAATTAAACGACATACGTGACAGCGTGATTAGGAGCAGCAAATAACTAAAAATAAGCTTGGTGGGCTCTAGCCATAATTATAAGTATGTGACAGTCAGGTATGTCGTAACCATATAATGATGTATCTATCTCTGATATATCATCTAAATACAAATAGATGATGTTCTAAATGATCTGATAGACCCAAAATTATTATTACGCTAACATGCCTTCCAGGTTTTCCTCCAGTGCAGACTTTCATATTTTTACCGGTGAAAGCGTAACTTTTCTAGATTACGGTTTTAAAACTTCAGCGTGATTATTTGGATGTTCTTCTTTTGCGTTGTCGACTGGGAGTGTTATTCCAAAAGCTTATCAAACTCTCATACATCAAGTCTTCATAATATTAAACAGACAGGTGAGGTCAGAGGATAATCTGTACCAGCTGTACCGTTTTACAGGTTTACGGTTTTCGAGGTCTCGTTAGATTGGTTTGTCGGGCAACCTTACATGACCGTGCTCGCATAAATGATGGAATACGGCGGCCAGCCCTCGCCGCCAGCCGGCATCGCAACATTTTCCTCACAAGTGGCCCGCACGGTCGAGCGACCTCAAAAGCCGGCCTTAAGGCTCATGATTTTTCTTTGCTTACTATTTATACAATTATGTGACACTGATGAATGTTTTGGATAAATCTAGAATTCTTACAGTATGGGTATACGCAGAAATCTTTATCCGTAAAGTACAGTTATTTTGGTATCTTTGCTTTTTGAGATTGTGCTCATGTGAATTACAATCAGTAAAAAAAATATGCTCGTTAGGTACTTAAAATCTATATCATTAGCGAATCTAGAAACGCACATAATACATTATGTAACTTTGATGAATGTAACATAATATAACCTGAGAAATTCAGAGGTTAACACACTTGTTGCTCGTTTTAATTAAGGGCAACATATATACATAGAGTGAGTTGACAGATGTCAGTATAATCGCGTCATGTTTAAGAAAAGTAAACAGCGTTACAGGATCGAGCCTTAAACGATCCATTACTACTACAAGTCGGGCCGCTGCTAAATTCACGCATCACCTCATTATTTTACGTCGACTTCCTTCACTTCAGTCCAAATAAATGCTATTAAAAATGCAAAAGTAATATTTTTAAAACGTTGAGTGTAAACGTTTCGTTGAGCTACAGTGCGAGCAATTAGGACTTGCACGTGTGTTTCTAGTAATGAAATGCGTTTACTTTGAAAGCAGTTTTTAATCTCGGCAGTTTTAGATTTTTAAACACTTTTATACAAAATGGGCTTGCCTTTTACTCTAGTTTCATCCCCGTGGGTGAGGAATCGAGCGTTTTATAGGCTTACTTATATTAGTCTAGGAGATTACTTTGGTTCTCAATACGTTTGAAACGTAAAATTCGTTAATAGTACATTACGAACGGAAATTAGAAACGAGTGGCGATAAATTAAAACACGACGAGTTGCGAATACAACGTTTACAGTATATATGGCCCTTTAAATGTTCGACATAGTAACGTAATATGCTAATTTTCGCACTAGTGCGGTAAAGTAGCACCATATGTACTGTAAAATATCTTAGATCTTCATTTTAGATAATCTAGTCGCAATCGGATGAGCTGCTCAGAGTTGCAGGTCCGAATATCGTATGAGTCAATATTTTTTCAAAAAATGATGCACCCTTTTCTTTTGAGGAAGTTGTCACACTCGTACTAACACTGATGAACGGAATCGAAATCGCTACAATCATACCTTCTTCACGTCATTGGACATTATTGACTACGATAACTGCGTTCTCCATTCTTTTACTATATTTGTCTAAGGTGTCTGACACTTCTTGGTTTATTGTTTTGATTTGGAGATCTCGATGTAAATTCTCGTTTTTGATGTACCATGGGGCTTTAGTGATAATTCGTAGTATTTTTGATTGGAAGCGCTGTAGTATTCATAGATTGGATTTTGAGGCTGTTCCCCACAACTGGATGCCATAAGTCCATATATGTTTTAGTATACACTTATAAAGTAGGAGCTTATTATTTAGGCTGAGTTTTTTGCGTTTTGGGATTTGGGATTTGCGTTCTAAAAGCCAGTACATCTTACGCAGCTGTTGGCCCAGAGCTTTTCGTTTTGTAAATATGTGTTTTGTCCATGTTAGCCTTCTGTCCAAATAGATTCCCAGGTATCGAACGTGGTCTGATTGAGGTATAAATATGTTATTAAGTTTTACTTCCGGGCACGTTTCACGTCTGAGCGTAAATGTTACTTGCACTGATTTTGTCTCATTTGCTTTAATTTTCCAGTCTTTAAGCCATTCTGAAATATCGTCCAGACTATTTTGAAGTTTCCCTGAAGCTCCGGCGGGTGTGTCGGCTACTGCTAATATAGCAGTGTCACCGGCGAAAGTTCCTGTCAGAACATTTTCGGCACTTGGGAGATCCGAGGTGTATATGAGGTAAAGTAATGGGCCCATGACACTTCCTTGCGGCACACCGGCTTTTATCCCATGTAGGTTTGTCGTGCTACTGCCATAGCTTACATAAAAGTGTCGTTCGTTAAGGTACGAAGTGATAAAGTGATAATAATTGATTGGAAGGTTTTTTAATATTTTGAATAAGAGTCCTTGATGCCAAACAATGAGATCAAACGCCACAAAATGTAAATGAATATGTACACTGGCCATCAGATATATTGGAGCAGTCAAGGCGCTCACAGATATCTGAACACGAGAGGACGTTCAGATATTTTTGAGCACCTTGGCCGCTTTGATATATCTGATGGCAACTGTACCTAAAATCAGGCATTGTATGTGAGTGCTAAAAAACAAATCCTATTGGCATAGATATTAGACGCCTTACCTTGTGTACAGGACGCAGGATATATAGTGGATTCCATTGTTTTATGAATTTACGGGTCCTTATCCAGATAGGAAAGGAGTAGTCTATAAGACGAATCCTTAGAAGGAAATTTAAAAGCGTACTCAATGACTTACAGTTAGGTAACTATCTACTTAGTAAACTCTTAAAAGATCTTGATTGGGTTGAGCAGAAAACTTGCAAATACATAAGTTTCTTACTTGTAAAAACTGTGCGATGTTCATAACTTTTACAAAGTTATGATTTCTTGGTTTTGTTACTCCCAAGACTCGACGTGGTAATGAGTAAAGCTTGTATAACCTACGGAATTACATAAGTTTTTAATAATTTGGACCTTTGCGACTTTTGGAACTTCCATTAGGTACCTATGTTTTATAGGTATAAGAAGAAAAAAGTAGAGTCGGACCAAGATAAGTTGACAGTTGTTTTGATAGCCCAGACGGTGCAAGTGTTAGTAAAGTCATAATTTCATAGAAGTTAGTCGTTTAAAATAACACGTGCCCCTTCTGTGCTATTAAAATCACTGCCAACTTAGCTTGGTCGGACTATAGCTAATAGCTTGTAATTACTAGGAGTACATCAATTACTTTGTAATTTAAATTTCAACATAGCAGAAAGGCAATTTTATATAGATAGATAAATAAATAACTAAATATTATAGGGACATTCTTACACAAATTATTGACTAAGTCCCACGGTAAGCCAAGAAGGCTTAGGGCTAAGGCTTAAATATATAGAAAACATCCATTCTGTTGCATCATCCATATAAAATGATATTTTTTTGTTAGTGTGGGGTATCGTTGGATAGGTCTTTCATTTCAAACGAATAAAGGTCTTCAGTAACCATTTTTTTGATAAATATTTTCGGGAAAAATCGCTCCGAAAGAAAAAAATATGTGCCTCCCCTCCCTCTAACTTTTGTACCATGGGTTCTATTGGTCGGCTTTTTATATCATTTGTCACCATGCCTATCACTTTCTAACAAGTATGTTAGCGGAAAAGTGACAGGCATAGTGTCAAGTGACAAAAATGGAACCATGCTGCCACCGCTGATCGAAATCATATCCCATAATTTTGACACTGACTAATACTTAAAACTAGAATAAGCCTGTTAGTGTCATAATGATCAGCCCGATTCTAAAAATGAGATACGATAACGATAAGTTCTGGTTTAGACAAGTTTTTATTTAGATATTTTAATTTTTAATTTTATTTATTTGGGAAACATACATCACATAATAATACAATAAGGTAAAAGATAAAGTTAGAACATTAGCCCAAACTGTTTCCACTTATAGCTAATACAAAATTCCTTTGTTCCGAAAAAAGTACATTCATTGGGTTTTTTTAATTTAAAGTCGAATTTGACAGTAACATTCAGTAAATAAAGATAATATTTACACGAGCACGATTAACAATTATAACAAGCATACTTTCGAATTTTTAAAATAACAAGCACGGTTTTTAATTTAGACTTTGTATTTTGTAATTTCAAATAATATCGTTTGTATGTCGTATTAGTGACAGAAGCAGTTCGATTTGGGTAATCAATGTCACTTTATACGTTAGAAATATCGTTGATAGATCTTATTGGGATCACAGCAGAAACGAAATAAACATCAATTTTGACATGTCGTTTAGTTACGAATCTTTTAAAGATCTTCCCAAGGTCTTAAACGTGTCTTAATCATTCTTCGAATCGGGCCGAATATCAAAGCTTTAACAAATTGTAAAATCGTGTTCCAATGTAGTGAATTTACGCACACTACGCACATTTACATGAGCAAATGTGCTACGCTCGCTACGTCGTCGTAGCATTGACTAGTCAGCAAGCAAACACCTCGCCCGTCGAATATTTTGCTGAGGTTTTTAACGTATGCGTCAACCCAAAGGATAACATTTCGCTTTCCATAAATCAATAAAGTAGACGTAAGTTACGAAGAAAAACTCTTTGCGGTTGAAAGAGGAATCATTTTCACCAGATTTTGCAGAGTTCCGGAAACAATCCTTCACGTGCAACAAGTAACCATACCTTTAATTGACCGACGGAGTTAGTAGTACTTTATTTAGATTTAATTTCATAAAAAATGTAATGCTAATCTTTACCTTGATTATCACCTTTGCTGGCCTAGCCTAGGTGACGAAACGCTTTGTGTCTCTCTATCACTCTTCCATATTAGCGCGGCAGTGACAGTTGCGATTCGATCGCTACGGAGCGTAAGCGAATTGCATGTTGGCTACGCAGCCTGCTATTTAAAAATAAATAACAAGTATGAAAACCGAACATATCTTGAAGCGTCCGCTTAGAACAATAAGCAAGGCAAGTTCTACCGTTTACCGACAAAAGGAAATTCAATAAGTGCGAAATTCCCGTGATTTACGACCACTATTTCCTCGTTAAAACTTTGCTGAACCCTCGAGGTGTGTTCGCGAGACTTATTGTGAAGGCGATTCAGTTAGCTCTGTAGGTAACGACAAAACAATGCATTTTATGTTGTCGTGGCATCGTGACGGATCGGTTTGAGAAATGCGGCTGTACGAGTTGCACGGTCGCATTTATATCACTCGTCATGCATAGGCCTGTCACGTTCTAACAAGTATGTAAGTGCGAAGGTGATAGGCATAGTGACATTTGATAAAAATGCGACCGTGCTACAGCGGCTGGGTTGAACAAGAATAGGGTTTGTACAAGTCTTATTGCCAATTAGCGTTTACTTTTTATTAAGAAAAAAAGTTATATATATGGTCCTACTTACTTGAGGACAGAATATGCATAAACAAAAAATATTTAGGGACAATCATACATATGGGCATAAGCTCATAAAGCAGTGGCACCAATTACCGACAAGAACCAATAATGGACACTTTTTTTATCCAATAAAATACGGGTTGCAAACCGATTTCTTAATATGGCAACATTGTGCAGTAGGTACGAGTAGTACATTTGATTGGCACCTATTCACATTTTACCGAAATACGTCATTTTGATTGAAAATGGCCATATCCTATTTATTACTAGGTACTATTATTTTTACTACGATAAGATCACGTATATGTGCAAAACGTACTTATTTATTGAAAAAGATCTCATTTACGTTTTCTATTATGTTTAACAACAGAAATCATATAACTTACTACAATGTAGATGCTTTTGCTTAGTTAGGAATACGACTTACTGTGAGATATATATTTATACTTATTTCCTAATTTTTAAACATTGTTTCCAAATAAGTAATCTGATCACTGACAATAACTGAGTGTTGATTACTGGAGATTCAGTGTCGATGATTGCAGATTTTTACACTTTATTTCGGATCTATAGTCTGTTAATTAAAACAGCCCTACCCTTAACCCTATTCTTATCTTAAGAATATGCCTTTGTATACTCCATCGTTACTTTTAAATGACTTTTGATTGTATGTATAAAGACCACACTTCCACTATCTCCTAAAAGTGTCAATCATTGGTGCCATTAAGTTCCTTGTGTATTATTAGAAAAATAATAAACAGGGGACATAGTATTATTCTATGCATTTTATTTACCATTTTCCCATTTGCTTTAGAACGAAACTTGTACGAAAATAAATTTAAAGAGGAACAAAAGATTGACCTAACCAAAAAGATAATTTTGGGATCTTAAGTATATACATACATACACATATGATCTGTAAGCTTATTAAAGTGATTTTTTGCATGTGTATTTGGAAAAACACTATTTTTTTAGTCTAATTCGTTATCTCGCCTCCACCCAGTTTTTGTTATTTTTCCACCATTTTGGGTAGAAAGCGCCTGAAAACAGTGATAATGATATTGAAATATCTGACTGTATTTTGAGACAGTCCTCAACGCCTGAAGGGCCTAATAATTTACTGATTAGAAAGATACTTAGAAATAAAGAAAAAGGGGATAAACTCACTGTCTCGGGTGAGACTCGAACTCATGACTCCGGGATACCAGCCCACCACTCTACCGACTGAGCTACTGAGACTTACCCGTTGGCAGCGAATATTTTCACCATACGTATATGCTTCATATGCTGTCAACGGGTAAGTCTCGGTCTCGGCATTAATTAATCACTTTATAATTTAACTAAATAATTCCACGCTGCGTGACGTGAGTCTTATTGTTAGACAAAAATATGCTTCTAATAAGTTAATAACTAACTGCTCTCATGAAACACATTTTCACACAAAAAAGTATGGCAAGTATTGGTGTAAAAAATGATGTAGCCATTTGGCACCAAAAAGAAAGATTGTAAAGCAAGTACATACTTAAATTTGCAACCCAACAAATTGTATCCGGATACCCTAAAGACAAATTATAGCGCTTTCACAAACATTGTAAAAAGTGTACGCAGCCGGAAACTTCACAGAGACCAAATAATGGCGGATAAGAACGTATGTGACGTAATTTATGTGTAAAATTTTCTCGTTAAAACTTTTGTACGGCCGCGTGTTTTCCGTAACATCGCTTTTTCTGGGATCCTTGGTAGTGCGACTAGAATAGTGAAACGATAAGCCGATAGACGATAAGACACAATTAATTTATTCATTACCATTTTGTACTTTTTATTTATTTATTTATTTAAACTTTATTGCACACATAAAGAAAAATGTACAAATGGCGAACTTAATGCCAAAAGGCATTCTCTACCAGTCAACCATTGGGTCAAACAGAGACATTTGTGTATGTTGGTGCAGGAAAAAATAATAACAATTAATAAGGAAAAAATTAAACGTGAAGTCAAATAATATTAAAAATATATAAATAGTTAAATACTACTACTTATATAATGTATAAAAGATAGACTAATACATATAATTATGTACATATACATGATGGTGAACCTTATTTAAGTTCTTCTGACAGAAGATGCTTGCGAAGTAGTCGTTTGAAAACGGGTTTGCTTGGGGCTTGTCGAATAAAGAGAGGGAGGGAATTCCAGAGACGGATTGCCTCAACGGCGAAAGAGTTAGACATAAAACCAGTACGATGAGAAGGAATCGAGAGTTTGAGAGAACGGGAGGAACGGAGTTCACATCCTGGACGGGGGGTGATGAAAGTGAATTTACGTTTAAGATAACCAGGAGAGGAAGGCTCGAACAAAATGGAGAATAAAATACTCAGGATTCTAAGGGACCTACGACGACGGATGGAGAGCCAATTTAGCTGACGGCGATAAAAAGAAACATGGTCGTATTTGCGAAGTCCGAAAATGAAACGTATGCCATTATTCATAAGACGGTCTAGGTTATTGAGGTACTCCTGAGAGATATTAGTCGTGCACGCGTCCGCATAGTCAATAACTGGCAAAATTAGAGTCTGCACAAGTAATTTCTTAGTACCTACTGGGAGAAAATTCTTAAATTTATAGAGATAACGCAATGTTCCTGAAACTTTCCGACTTATTTCAGAGACTTGGTCATTCCAGGTAAGGCTAGAATCTAATACTAGGCCGAGATCTTTCACTTGTTTAGTTACTGGAATAACAGTGCCATCAAACAAAATCTTATAAATATATGAGAATGAGAACGAGAAATCGTTTATTATCTATTAATTAGTGTGTACATCTTTTAGTTCCCTAAGGATTGTGGCAGCTAACTTATGTCTAAAAAGATCGGTGTAAGCAGAAGGTGTCATGTCACAAGTGATGAGTAAAAAGTTGTTGTATTTGTGTTTTATTTATATCTTACACTTATCAATTTATTTTTATTTTAAGAGGACGAGGAGCTGCGATATCGAGAACGTTTGTCTGAAGAAAATACCACTAATGTTTTCCATTAAACTAATACCTATTTTAACAATTAGAGCAAGTACCTTTTACAGGCATCAGAAAATGTATACCTATCATACAATTCTGGAAAACATAAAAAAACTAACGAATTATAATTTAACGAGGACTTGAATCGCATGCCAGGCTATTGTTCTAGGAAGACCCCGCTTACTCTCCATGGCCGACCTTGCTCACTTGCCTCCTGTTGTATACGAGGATACTCCTGTACCACTGGCATCGCAGGTGAGGAACCTGGGGTTGATTCTTGACAGCGGCCTGACGTGGGAACCGCAGGTGTCGGATGTATGTCGCCGGGTCACTAACACACTTAGAGCCCTATACCGGCTTAAGCACTTCATTCCGATTAGCACTAAGGTTCTCCTTGTTCAGGCTTTTGTATTATCTATTGTAGGTTATGCTGATGTATGTTACATGAATATCACACAAGTTTCTCTGAACAAACTAGATCGGCTTCTTAATAATAGCATCAGATTTATTTCCGTCAGATCCAAATTTCATTTTATAACTGCCCGAACAGGTTGTACCCTTCGCGAGTCCCGTAGTCTCAAGCTTACTGTTCCTTGACATAGTTCTGGTTTTGTCTCTTACTCCTTTACCGTTCAGGCGATCCGGCTTTGGAATGATCTCCCACTCAACATCAAACCAAGCTCTCGTTTAAGCGCATGTTACGCAAGCACTTTTTCGACAAGCTCTCTGGTTAATTGTCCATCGTAGTCATAGTATTTTTTGCACTGGGTACATAAATGAATATATGTGTATTTATATTTAATTATAGTATATTTATATAAGTTTATTACCGTTAGTACATATTATTTATCGCTATTTTGTTGTTTTAAGTTAGTTATTCTGTTTAGGGTTCCGTAGTTTTTTTTTTGTTTAATGCCTGCACGTACTACTGTTTCTGTTTAGCCTGATGGTTGACTCGTAGAGAATGCCTTTAGGTATTAAGTTCGCCATTTGTACTTTATTTGTTATATTGTGCAATAAAGTTTAGATAAATAAATAAATTATATACTTTTTTAATTTAGTTTTAATTTATTTCCAAAATGAAATATGAATTACGTTTTACAAAACAAATAGGTACAAAATAATAACTATTATTCTTACTTAAATATGTAGAATCCTTTTATAAACTCATTGTATTTATATTTTAAAACGTCTGAGCCGACGGAACCCACAATTTGTTTCCGAAGTATACTTATCAGACTGTTTTGAGTGGAGGCTTTGTCGTGCTGTCCCCGGTGTCATTTCAGGCCTGGATTTTAAAACGATCGACCTTATTTCTGTTTTGTTTACCCGGCATTTTGCTCCATACCCTCTGGGGAAATTGCTGACTTTGGAAGTTCCACTCGCAGCGTCTTAATAAGAGGTGCTGGATAGGGATACAGAGAAGTTTCTTAATCTAAATGTAAAATTTTATCGTAACGATGTTTGTAACTCAGGTGCTTCACCGTACTTTAATTTAACCCTTTAGGTTTTAACGTTGCAAATAAAAAAAGTTAGACGAGCAACCGAAGACAATTTCCACTTAGGCGCTGAAATGACTTATCGAAGATTTTTCCTGAGCAAAAAAAAATACACTTGTAGCTAAAACATAATAGTATACGTAAAAGCTAGTAAACTATTTGTTTTACACGTTATAATAATATCGCAGCATTCCACACAGACGAACAAAGGATTCCCATTCGTATTGCAGCATTCGGCGGAGAAATATACTATCGGATTCTAAGAACCAATATTGTTCAGTTGGGCACACTGTGCAAATAATTCGACGGCGTAAACTCGTACAGTCGTATGCACCGTGTGTACTTGAACCTTCTTGTAGTGACACTCTTGGCACGGTCTAGTTTCTCGTGGCAAATGCAGGCTTGTCGACTTAGATTGAAAGGACTTGGAGACAAAAGGTCATGTCAATGTAGCTTGGGGCGCGTGGAAAAGGATTCCAAGCAGTATACAGAGGACACTAGCTTCTGTCTTCGTGGCGGATATTAAAACACTCGTGTTCAGATTGACACCTCGATATTGATAGTTTTTACAGCTGTGTGATCATGCGTATTTTTATTTATTAATTCAAAAAATATGAAATAAAATACATTCAACTTCATGTAACAAGGGTTTATGAATAAACCTTACAACTAACATACAGTAGGGTTCAAAAGTGCATGAACAAATTATGAATAAATTCATTCATAAATTGTCCATACAAATTTGAACCTGATGGTACATACATGCAAAACATTATCCTTAAATTACATAAAACATCGCAGATAAAAAAAAGGACACGATTGTGTTGAATCGTTCGTTTCGGGCGTGAACCAGTATCCAATTTATTTATCTTTGAGTTTTCTACAATTAAAACTATACAAATCTCTTATTCAACCGCTTGACTTTTTCCTCTCTAACTAAGATAGGGCACGGTCTGGGAAACTCACTTTGGGACCAGACTCCGTATAATAGTAGTCCTCCACTAGGGTGTCCAACCCTTAAAATAATAGTGCCGAATGGCCAGTTACTTCGGAGAAATAAACCTTTAAAATTTCAAATGTAGCTTATATACTAGTAATTTTATTACCGACGACAGCGTCTCATAATGTGCTCGGTTACGTACCTGTTTGCCGCGTGGACGCTCGAGGTTCGAGTCTCGCTCTCGACTATTTTTTTTTCTTTTTCAATTAATTATTTTTAAAATCAAATAGATTCAATCAGAATGAAATATTCTCTAATTTGACCTTACTTCATTCAATCTTGTGATTATATATTTTTATACCTCCAAACCTTTTACACATGGCCATAGTGCACATTTGAGTGCAATAATTCTTCGACGATTAGGCCTTTGTGGGTATGCCAACTCCCATCTTGCTCAACCTGCACTATGTTATGATCATTCTACTTCACACAACTTTCCCAAATTTGGGATCATGTTATCTTAGCTTTGTAAAACTAGGAGTATGCCCTTGCCTGGTATTGTAAAAATAGCTCAGGTTCTATTACATTTACAACAATAACACTCAAAGTAGGTATGTAGGTAGTCAAATTCATTACATTTCATCTTAGAATTCTAACATGAAGCATTACTCAACCTTAAATAACCAAACTTTCATATCTTTCTTTGCATGTTTTAAGGTTAGCATATGACCATTGTTGTTCACATGAGTATATGCCATTATAGCTATGATTTCAGGCTGTAAAATGTTTGCATATGTGCAATACTCATGATTCAAGATTTGTTAGACACTATAGCACTCAGTTTACTCTGTCAACATGAACTCGGAACATGATGGCCTGTCCCGGTTTTGCTTTTTTGTTCTATAACTACGGTCCATTCTTCAACGTTCTTACCACTTCTGATAATATATGCCTCAATAAAACACTGACTTAGTTTACAATAGTTTATTTATCTTTGAGTTTTCTACAATTAAAACAATACAAATCTCTTATTCAACCGCTTGAGTTTTTCCTCTCTAAGTCGCACTCTCATGTCAATGTCACATTTACCAAAACCGCGGCAAAACTATCTGTCACTTGTCAAACACTTAACAAGATAAAACTAAAAGATCGTTCGAGATATCCTTAACATCTAACAGGTATTTTCCTTCTTATTATCTATTGTTCGTGCCCGTATCCGCTTAGTAAGGATTATAGATTGTAGATGAACTATAATAATGGCATTAAATAAGCGCAAATATTTTCAAGCATTCTGTTATCCTTCAATTTATTGAATGTGAAAACATCTTAATGAGACGAAGGATTAAAAAATATATTCCAGCATAGCCGGAACTCATTAACAAAGAATCATAAAGTGTTATTACAAGGAACGTACACGAGCGAGAAAGTCTGACCCTACGTAAATAAAGCTCCTCTCAAATAAAATAAACGCCACCCTTTGGCATTAAAGTTGTAGTAAAAGAGAAAATAAGTCAGTATATCGCAAAGTTGGGTTTGTGAGGGATTTCTGTACATTGTTTATCTCTGAGTCTCGAGGGACAGTTGAAAGGAAAAGAGGAAATCTCGGCAGAAACCTCCCGCGTACAGTACCTGTGGAACAGGGACACGTCCCAATTACACGTATCTGTCAACCTTAACAGGTAAATGATCATTATTAGCTTGTATTTGCTGTCCGTGAATGGTGCAAGTGGTCGGCAAGTGACATCAGTTTTGTAAGAAATTGTAGATTCTCACTTAGTACAGTATTTGGAGGAATAGTAAAACAATGTTATAGTAAGATTCCGTTCCAAACTCCTTGGTAAAAGCTTATATACGGCCCGATTCGAAGAATGAGATACGATAACGATAAGTTCTGGTTTAGATAAGCTCTCATTTAGATATCGTTTGTATTTCGTATAATTGACAGAAGCAGCTCGATTCGGGCAACCAATGTCACTTTTAAAAGATAATATTAAGTGCAGTAAATTATGATTACTCTGATTACTCAAATAATCAAAACCAGTTCTGCTTAGTTATACCTCCATGGTTAACAATTCCGTATTAATTAGGTTTTTTCCCGTTCCTTTATCCTTCTCATCAGCGATTATAACATAATAAAATCGTCAACACGATAGAAGAAATTACATACTTACGTAGCTTTGTTCCGCTCTAGGATTACCGTTAACAAAGGATAGATTTTACATGAAGATACAACGCCGCAAATTAATTTGAGCTCTGTACTTCGAGACTCCCCGTAGACTCCTAATATTAACCCTAGGGGAGATCCAGACAGACTTGCCACTCGTATAAATTACTCGCTCAATAAAACATAATTTATTTAACAGCGCTCAGATAGTAAACTAAAAAACAATAACTGACGCCAACTAATGTCATGAATTCAAAATCAGCGAACATCTATTTTTGTTCGCAGCGCGATAAATTTTATGCGATCCGGAATACAGTTTCATGAGAATGTTCGAATTGGAAAAGTAATAGAACTCAGCTGAGTAGTCGCCGATTCGACAAGTGTAGCACGAGGCGCTTTACTGCGAAACTTCCGCCGCCCCTTGCCATTCATGCTGTAAAAACTGTGGCTCTAGAATTATTAGCCAGACGTAGATGATTCGGTTATTGGTTCATGGGGCATTTGAATCTATAAAAGGGAATCGAGAGATTTTTGAAGCTAAAAAATATGAGTACATATTTTGAAATAACTACACAGGTTATGTTAAAATAATTGCAAGAAAGTATTAATGTAACAAGGCGTGTTCAAATGTTCGAAGGAATAATAAGTATGTAACATTATTTAATCCATACAAAATCCAGATTACCTGTTATTACAATCAGAATACGCCACTCAGCTTGTTTTTAGTAAAACTAGTTATTTCTTACTAGTTTTTCATTGAAAAAAAGATAAGCGATTCAACAAAATCTTACATTATGAAAAGTGACTAAAGGGTGAGGAAGCAGCCTGCTTACTGCTGCTTACTTAAAAGCCTTTCTATGAGTACATAGATACATCTCAAATAATATATGTATAGTTATTATTCCATCAAAGTTTTGCCCTGAAACGGTACCTAACAGAAATACATAAATAGTTACTTTCGTATTCATCTGCAGTCGTAACTGATATTTAGTAAATATTACCCATTACATTACATTATGTGAGCTGTGCAATTGCATTTAGAAATTATGAATGAATTATCAATGAATAAAGTCACCAGGCACTTTTACAGCTGATGGTACATACGCCTCTGTATTTTAAAAGCAATGCTATTTTAATTGAACTTGAAAATTATTTTTTAATACAGTTGCTAAAAATGTGTTACTTTATGTAGCTGTTATGTAGCTGTGTTTATCTTTTCACTTTTGTTCCAATTCATGACTACTTATTGAAGAATGTTAGTTTCCTTTAAAAGTCGTAATGAACATAAAAACCTGCTGTTAATGTATGAATAGTAAAAATATACATATTTCATATTATATTAAATACCTCTTCATCATTATAACACGTTTATTTTTTAATATTGGATATTGGAAAACCATTCTTAATAAGTTGTCTGAACGGAACGGAATAGCTGCCGAAACGCCTGTCAAAGAAGAGGCGTCTTTTTTTCTTACTGCAATCATGTTTTAAGCTTCCAAAGGCATAATTCGATATTGTTTTTATACAATTTAAATATACGATATACAAATAATCGTAAATAACGATACTTAGGTAATAATAGTACAATTTTTTATACTTACTATTGTTTCTGTCTTATAGAATATGCATAAAAAAATACTTGTTGTTTTTCTTATTATTTCGCAACTGTATTAAAAACGACATTCGATACACGTGCGGAAATGTTTATCTTCACTCGTCCCGATTTCTCGATTCTCGTAAAGTAATGACATACTTTCCGCATTAGCATCGAAATGTACTATTATACAATCGTGGTATATCTATTATATAATAGAGAGCTTTTCAGTCGAGACTGTGTTGAGGCAACGAAGCTTGCTGAGTTACCTAAGTAAGGTACGAGATTAAAATGCTTGATTGTATCACTATTGTATACAATACTTTTTCTACAAGGAAACTAAATTTTTTTTTACTTCTTGTATAAAACCTAAACAATTATTGAAAATTGATAAGTATTTCACTAGATAAAATTTTTGTACAAAAGACATAAACGTGCGACTATTTAGTCCCGCCCCGAGCCCGTTTAGTTTTTTCTATGGGAGCGGGGCGCCACTTTTTGGTATTTTTTTTGTTGACTACAGCGTATCGAAATGAATATTATAGTTGAATTGGGAGCCCATACATGTAAAGCACGCAATTATAGTTTGGTATACGAAATCTTAATTCGTCGACGAGTAGAAAAAGATCATTTTATTAACTGTCAGTAGCAAAACCTGTAGAAGCTAATGCGAAAACAAAGATACCCCGTAATCTTTAATCCACCGTCCAGGAATCCTCATAAGCGGATTTCAATAAAAAATGGCTGACGATGATTGATGGGCCGCGATTCCCCGAGTCACCGGGGACGCCGTTTAGTTTACCGGATAAATTCAATGATAAAAACCTTTTTAGGGACTCAAGGGTAGCCATGCAATTTCATGTCGATAATTTGTTTCATAAAGTAGTTACCTACTCACTGTTTGATTTTACGCCATAGAGGCTCGGGTGAATCAGAGTCAGTGCCAGATTTTTCGTGCATTTTTCAGTAGTCTGTTAACACTGTAACGTCCCTCCGGGGATTGTAAGCAGCTCTAGAGAAAACGGAGATATATTTCGCAGACGAACTACGAGTAAGTATAACTTACAAGGTACATACAAGGTACTTGTTTGATTACTTTTAATGTTAGTTGAAGATTTATAAATGTATTTTTGACAAGTTACTTTTGAAGTGTGATTTATTGCTCCTCAATATTAAAATCCTTGTTTCTGGTGATCTGATCTGTTTACGTTCATAATATATAGAAGTTTTTAAAATGTGATGATAAAGCCAATATGTAACTCGAAGACTCAGAAATTATCAATTCAATCATAAAATGTATTGAAGAGATCTACATTAAAATAATATATTTGTTAGAAAATATTGTTTAAACGGCAGAATAACTACATACATTTTAATAAATACAAAATACGCATAAGACAATGAACAAAGTTACAGACAAAATCCAAAAAACAGGAAACTATAAGGGCAAAATGTGACAAATGTGAAAAGGAGTAATGCAAACGAATCCCTTTGGGACAGAGATTCCCGATAAAAAGCCGCTTTTGTCCTTCCGCCGGTATGATTAATGCAGTTTTCGCGTGTCGCCGACGCGGGGCCGCACGTTTGTTTCTAAGTGACACCCCCGATGTGCGCAATCTGACGTGTGCGGAGAACTTTCTACCGTTCTAGCGCGGATTTTAAGCTAAAAGCATGTTTTCGGGTAAAAGCCTTTAGGTACTTTTTTATTATAAAGTTCTAAATTACTGCTTCCTGTCACTGTCGAAATCGTATTTGGGTATACTGAAAATCGTATTTGGGTATGTTGAAAGGCGTATTCAGGTGAAACAAAAGGTTACCTTTGAATATAAAGAAACCTATCAGAAGAAGACTATAAGTTCAGTAGTCTTTTTGAAGATAACTGGCATACAGTTATAGATTTGAATTCAGAACTATCGCCCTGCCAGATGAATAAAAATCTGCAGACGAGCATTCCGAAGGTGGCAACCATTAAGAGTAGTCGATATTTCTGATCTTGCTGATTGAAGAAAAAATATATAAAATAAGAAATCTACAACGAGTGTTTTCATTCTATCACTGTTGGCATACTTTTACAGTACATTCTATCAAACTCTGAAATGGTTTGCAAGTAGTTTGAACAAGGAAGTAAGGTGGCGTAAGTGCTTCTTTATATATAGCTATCCATGCCGGGATCGGCAAGGGCTACTTTATAGACACAGCAGAACTCCCTGCTTTAAGCCCGTCTTTTATTTGATTTTTGGATAAATTAGAAGCTGATGACTAAAATAAATATGGATCTATATACATTTGTGAAAACGTGTTTTCACTAATTGAAACTAGTTTTCACCTAGAAAAAACCTGTTTTATCTGAGATTTTTAATACATTTAGTTTTCGCCGAATGCCGTGGTGAAAACTGGTTTATTTATTCATTTTAGCATTTTAGTAAGAACTAGTTTTGAATAGACGATACATATAACCTCACACCTAACCCCTAATACGTTTCTCCTCGTTTCGCTCGCTAGTAGCAGTAGCAGCAGCTGATTTTTGACTCTGACCGTGAAAACTAGGTTTATCTAGTGAAAACTCATATTTCTTAATCAAAACTAGTTTTGCCAGAAAATAATTTTGTGTAATTTGTGAAAACTTGTTTTTACCAAGTCCTTTCGGAAAACTGGTTTTGTCTAGTGGAAATTCGTTTTCTTGGAAAACGGATTCTTAGGGTAGCATATCTTATATACCTTTGTAAAAACAACTAAAACAACTACGTGGAACACAAGCGATGCATAACTACTCATCCACAAATTACTTAAATCACAACTTTTAATTCTGTCCTGGCAAATAGGCATAAAAAACATGTCAGTACAGCAAACATCATAAACAATTATGCATCTAAAAAAGAATCCCCAACATACGCCTACTAAAATTATATGTAAAATTAGAGGTATGCTGTCGGGCAACGTTTAGGTATATAGAGGGAATGGTGCGCCCGATTACAGCAAGGGTTGGCCCGAGCGTAAGCCGAGGCTAACAATTGCCGCTTTTGAACTCATTAAGAGCGGATTAGCGTTGACTTTGACCGATGGCACCCATTTGAGGACGCGACGATCGGCGCGGGGGCAATCAATTTGTTGGATTCTGGGTTTCTTTAACTGCATATAATTGCTAATGGCGGGTCAGTTGCGAAATATTCAACTGTAATAACTATTCATAGATTTATTGCCGTGTAATTTTGTATATCTAAGTGTACGAGTATCTACACCAAAATTTGCATTTAAATAGGTACATAAGTTCCTTTAACTTTAACTCTGTTCAAGGAGCAAAAGCAATTTAGGAAATTTATATATTTATATGCCACAAGGTTCTATTTTGGGTCCATTCCTGTTTTTGGTTTATATAAATGATTTGCCATGTATAGTAGAAAACCTTTGTGAAATAGTTCTTTTTGCTGATGATACATCACTACTTTTTAAAGTTGATCGGAAATCTACCGAGTACAGTATAATTAATAGCACACTCATTGATGTATTTAACTGGTTTACTATTAACAATTTGCTTCTTAATGCTAAGAAAACCAAATGTATTAGATTTTCTTTGCTGAATGTTAAACCAGTCGAGACTAAGATACTTTTGAATAATGAATGCTTAGAGATGGTATATAAAGCACTGTTTCTTGGTTTAACATTGGCCAAAAATCTACAATGGAGTCCACATATAACAACGCTAGCAAACAAATTTAGTTCAGCCGCTTACGCCGTTAGGAGAATCAGGCAATTGACCAATGTTGAGACGGCTCGCCTTGTCTATTATAGTTATTTTTATAGTGTAATGTCATACGGTATTCTGGTTTGGGGCAAAGCAGCTGACATCCAGACTATATTTGTCTTACAAAAGAGAGCCATTCGTTCTATATATAACTTAAGAGCACGTGAATCATTAAGAGAACTTTTCAAAGAAATTAATATTTTAACAGTAGCTTCCCAATACATCTATGATAGTATTATTTATGTTATTAAGAATTCTGACGTCCATAACTATAACACTAGAAGTACAAATAAGCTTTCTTTCAGAAAGTTTCGTGTCCGCAAAGTACGAAAGTCATTCGTTGGGAAATGCATTCATTTTTATAACAAGTTACCTGACGATGCTTTAAGTTTACCTTTGCCAGCTCTTAAGAATTACTTTAAAGAGTCATTGATTATTATTACAGAGTCACGGACTACTTGACAGACAAACTTGCATGGTCCAAACCAGAAAATGTAAGAAAATTAAAATTATTGTATTATGTGTATAGTTATAGGTGACATAGCTCAGGTAAGAAAGCACTTAAAATATTTTATGTAGGTATAGCAATCAGTCAGATTTTTGTAGTGTATATTCTCATTCCTTTTTTTTAATTATTATTTTCTCATTTATTAATTTTATTTTATCTTTTCCTTTCGTAAGAATTCGATGTTTTCTGAAAAAGCTACGTATTTGTATGATTTGATATGACATATATATATATATATATATATTGAATCTTTCTATAAAGAAAAGTAGCTGCTGTATGTAATTGCATGATATCTATAGTGATCTCAATTGTATTTTTTCTTATTTAATGCATGTTAATTATAAGATGTAATGCTTTGAAAAGATGTGTCCCGCCAAGTTTCTCGCCTGTCCATATTGGGATACCCTCCTCCAATTGAGGGGGGATTTAAATCTTCTCGAGTCAAAGGTGTAGGGTTAGAGCCGGTGTAGCTTTATTTGGCGTTCATAGCGCATTGTAATATGCCTACTTGAATAATAAAATATATTTATCTTTATCTATATTAGTCCAAAGTAATACCTATGTATTCCATAACTAACAAAAACAAGTTTTATTTTCCTTAATATTTGTTTACCTAAACGTAGTTCTATAGAATTAAACTCATCAATCAATACAAGTTATTTACCTAAGTTTAAACGAAATAACCTTCCCAACATCAATTTACTATGTACACATGTTTATTTTAGTAGCGTAATTATATTGATTGAAAACTTATTGCTTAAATATTTACTTTTGAAATGATGAAACTAAACGACATATTTGAATTGCGGCGTCGACAATGTTACTGCTGCGCTACAGCGATGCAACAGTGGAAAACGGGCGATGTCATTGCCAATCTACGTGATAAAATGAGCGACGGATTGAACGATCTACGTAATCGCGACAGCGTATAAATAACTCAAAATATTGTAAGTTCACACCGCTCTGACTTCAGCGTCGGTTTCTCAACATTTCCGTAAACGCGAATAAAAAATAAATACGAATCGAAATAGTATGAATACAAGTTTCGTATGGTTTCAACTTAGCCGCTATCTTTGGGATCCTGAAGCACGAGGGAATAGGCTACGTACCAGTGTCAATATTGAATCAGCGCGGCTCGTGTTTGTGAGAGGAATAAATTGCGGAGAGCCAACGGAAACTGTTCCTGCGTTCCCATTGGTGGCGCGACTACGGACAAGAAAGTTCTAAAAAGAAACATTGTGTAATGAAACCTTGAGAACCTAGTCATCTGAAGTGCTTGCTGTATTGAAGCCTAAAAGAACCTCGGCTGAATTGGAAACCTAAACCTTAAAATTGGTACAGGTACACTTTTTTTTAACTTAACTTTTTGTCCTAAAATCTAAACTAGATTTGACCATTGCGGTATTAGTCTATTCATATACTCGTAATAGTCTATGACATATATTTTACATATAATCATTTTCGAAAACCTCATGGTACTGAGCGAGAGTTTGCCTTTGCACGCTCGGTGACCAGTTTGAAAGTCGCGCTCCTAAAAGCAGGATTCCACCAGTGTGCGGCACATTGGTGGAAAATCGGCCGTTACGCTTACCAGTTTTCCTTTCCAAAGCCAGGCCTTTGTGCCTCGTTCACGCTGCACACTTCGCATACAGTGCTCAGGCACGCAGTCAGGTGTCAACCACAAAAGATCAAGAGCAAACAATAGCACAGAGCGCTATTATACTGGTTATCCTGAACCCTCGACTTGCTAGCGATAAAAAATATACCTCTGTTCGCGTCAGACGAATAATTTTCTTATCTGTCTTTTTTCTGACCGAATTAATGCCAGATGCTTTTTAATTTCAGTGGCCGTAATTAATTTCTGTTTGCATAATATAAGATAACAAAATAACATTAACTGAATGTTATTAAAAATATAACCTCTAAGGGGGTTAAAAGGGGATGAAAGCTTGTTTTGGGGTTCAAAATTTATAGTAAGTAAGGAACTTGAAACTTCGTAAAAAGGTAATATAATAAAAGGGAAAAAAACTAATTTCAGCGTTTTTTTAAATTCATACCCTAAAAGGGTTAAAATGGGGTTGAAAGTTTGTATTAGGTTCAAATTTTATTTTAAGCGAGGAACTTGAAACTTCGTAAAAAGGTATTTTATTAAGAGAGAAGAAAACTGATATCAGCGTTTTTAAAAATTCATCTCTCGAGGAGGTGAAAAAGGGGATGAAAGTTTGTATGGAGATCAAAATGTTTTTCGAGTACGGAACTTGAAACTTTGTACATTTGCATATTATTAAAATACAAGAAAAATAATTTCAGCGTTTTTAAAAATTCATTCCCTAGCTGGGTTAAAAAGGGGTTGAAAGTTTGAATCCGTTACAAATACTTTGAAACTTCTTAGAAAGGCAGGCTAACCGATTGCAAAAAAGTAATTTCGACGTTTTTGAAAACTCAACCCCTAAGGGGGTTAAAAAGGGGATGAATTTATGTATGGGTTTCAAGTTTAATTTTGAGCTAGGAACTTGAAACTATGTAAAAAGGTATTATATTAAAATAGAAGAAAATTGATTTCAGCGTTATTGAAAATTCATACTCCAAGTTTGTGAAAAGGGGTTGAAAGTTTTCATCGGAAATGAAATTATTTGTAAATAGTGAACTTAAAATGTATTGATAATATACAATAAAAAAAAAAACAAGAAAAGTAATTTCAGCATTTTTAGAAATTTTATTCCCTAAAAGAGTTAAAATGCGTTGAAAGTGTGTATTAATTTTATCACGCAAAAATAATAGCAACTGAAACTAATGAGGCTAAACGTTAAAGTGTGTAAGATGGAACCAATTAATTGTAGTTACTTATACAATCTGTACAATCCTCAAAAATTCCTTTTCGACACTTAAAGCCAGCTATAAAAAAGAACCTCGATTAAATTACGATTTCTCTACTCAAGTCACAGTAAGAGAACATTTAAGATGTGCAGTGAGCTGCAGAAAAAAAGTGATCCTTCCTGTATAGAAGTTTACATGCGAAGGTGCTAAGCAAAATGTATTGCTGACTGTACATATGAATGATACATTTTATACACAATACCCCGTACAATCGGTAGAGAGGCAGTAAAGCGTTGAGCGATCGCGGCTATCACTTCCAGGGCATTTGGCCCGCTATGGCCTCGTAAATGGGATGCTCGGGCCTTCATTCCCCATCGTTTACTACTCACCTTACACAGCATGTGTGTGACCTCAAGATCGGTTACAACTATGCGTAATCGGGGAGCACGCTTATGCTGGCTCTCCTTAGGTAGGCGAGAGCGCATTCGATGGACAACGGGAATGTCAGTTCGGAACCGTTCCAGTCAAATCGCTATATGCTCGTGTAGAATCAATCAGATATGGCATTGTTTGGAAATGGAACTGATTATTATTAAATGTGGTATTTTAACCCTCATATTAAATTTCATTCAAATTAAATCTTCTATAATCCAAACAATAAATTACTTCGGTATAACGTTGCTTATATTGATAGTGTTGAATAATGGTCCCTAAGTATGACAGTTAATTTTCATATGGAGTAGTTTCACATAAACTTATTTGGAAAAGTAATATTTAAGTTATAAACATA
Source organism: Cydia pomonella (assembly GCF_033807575.1). Classification (NCBI taxonomy): domain Eukaryota; kingdom Metazoa; phylum Arthropoda; class Insecta; order Lepidoptera; family Tortricidae; genus Cydia; species Cydia pomonella. Next base: position 12,445,595 of record NC_084715.1, read on the forward strand.
CGTTAAAAACATATTTATTCAATTATTTATTAAAATAAGCTCAAATAAAAAGAGACTTGAAGAACTGTCATCAAACGGTCAAAACTTCGAGGCTAATATTACGATGAACTTTACTGATCAAGTACGGATGCAATTAATAACATAATGTGTTTTTGTAAATAATAATTTAATGTAAATTTAATTTGAATTTAAATACTATTTTATCGTATATTAGCATGCATACTTGTATACATATAGCAAATAAATTATTTGACCTTGATTTTTATGTATAAGTTTAACTGTTTGGAATACATTAATGTTTTTCAGAAAAGTATTCAGCCATTTCATCTTTATATTTTATATTAGTAGAAACGACTACAGAACAACTGTTGCTCAAAGTTAGTCTAAACATTCAATGTACACCCAAACACGTACTAAATGTAAATAAAATAACGGACGTACTAATAAATGTGAATTGTGCAGAAATTTGCATTATCATCAGCAGTTTACTCTGCAGACGTACCATTAAGTGTGTACGGTATCTGCGAGACGTCACTTTATGGGCAGTAAGAGACAAAGCGACGGTTTTAATGCTGGGACGTGAAGCCGGCTTCCACACAAACGTTTTATCTAGTTTCAATTAATAAAATAGTCTGTAAATAACCTTAAAATGAATAACATCGGTAAACTTAAAATATGGGTCTTATCAATGGTGTAACGTACTTTTTCCTTTATTGACCATTTATTTTGTCAGCATATAAAGGTACATTATTTATACAAGGATGAAAACTACAAGAAAAAACAGAAAAAATTGAACAATTATAGCTCTAAGTAAACTTGTATGATAATCGATACCTGTTGGTGGTTTCGATACACAGTAGGTACGAGTACGAGAGATATTATGAGTGCCATTAAATCATTCAGCATATTCTTCTTCTTCTTTAAGTGCCTTCTCCATCCCGGAGGTTGGCGCCTTATGTCTATATGCCATTCTATCTGAAGTCATGCGAATATTAGTAAAAATATTTTTTTATATAACAGTAAAGAATTAAAAATGAGATTTCTGTGGTAACCAGAATTCGGTTACGCTGTGTGGCCTTTTAATGTAACTTGGTATGATAATGACAATCATTTGCAAGTTTCAATTAAATTTGTTTTAGAGTTTTCATAAGGCAGTACGCGCACTACACAAAGGTTGTGATCGAATCAAACATCTGTTTTACAAAATGTGACGTTTAGATCAAAATCATGACTATGGAAGGTGGAGATAAGGAAAAAAATCTCCATATACCAAAAAGTGTCATCAAAAAACCTTAAATAGGTGGCGCTACAATACCTAGAGTACTTGAACAAAAAATCAAATCATAGACAGCGCACTTCACTCCGTCAATAACGCCTAGATTCTTAGCTACTCTAGCGCTACTCTGGAGAGATTTGGAACTATTATTTATAGCTAACAGCTGGACACTTTTGCAACAGTTCTATCATAAGAGATTTCTCTTCTCTTAAATCCACACTCCATAATCATGACTGACCGTTTATGATATAACCGGCTTGATTCAAGCTTAAAGATACGTCAAACATACGCTATGGATTAGATATGTCAGTATCAAAAGTGACGTTTCTTCAAACAAAAACGTTACTTTTGTTAGTGATATATCCATATCGTATCTTTGCGAAAATTTTGAAGAAGAAGCTCGAATCGTACGTAACAGTTTTCAATGTATTCAGCCAAGCTGACGAGGAGAGCTTACTGCTTTATTATCTTTCCCTTGGATATGATGCAAGTGTAAAAAAAATCTTTACTACCCCGTACGTCACTTTGACGACGAGTATAAAACGAACTGAATAGTTTAGTAGGTATTAAAAGTAAAAAAGATAAACTTTAGTCCTTTTCTTAATATCGGTAGTTTGTGAGACAAATTGCATCTGATAAATCTGTATTGGTACGGTATTCGATCTATATAAATATCAGAATTTGATTTGATTTAACCCATAGCACAAAATAAAAAATAAACAGAAGGTCCGTTCCCGCCGTTCTTGAAAATACATACCTAAACTTGCCCGACTCACTAGGGTTGCTTCTGTATTAATTTCGAATTTTAAAAAGGAGTAGGTAATATAAGTTTACAGACATACATCGATTCGTTTATACATACATCTTATCATGTTTACATTCCTTAGAGACTGCATTTTGACGTACATGACAGTAGGTACCTACGTAGCGGCGGGGACGTCAAGTGAGCAACGTGCAACGCGCGCACAGCCCGACTAAGCTCTGCCCGAGAGTGCCCGAGAACGCCTGTAAATGTAACGTCTGTGTGCGTAAATGTCACGTCTGTGTGCGTGCGGCGAAAATGGCACTTTGTACTGAGCGAACTCTCTGCTCCGGCGCGCGCCGCCGCTATTTACTTTGTGCCCATATTAAGTACATTTTATATTGTTCCTTTTGATAGTCACATTAATACAAAGCCAAAAACAGTTTTTTTTTCGAATGCCACATTTTTACTTTATAGAAAGGTACCATATAAGGTATTATTATGTCGCAAATAAACACTGAAACACTAAAACACTATAATGTTTGTTGTGATTCTATCTACTAAGGTTAACTGCTAAATGAAAATTCATGTTTAAGTATAATAATATATACCTTTCATACCGTTAAGTTTTGATATTAATTAAGGCGAATTATGCCCAGTAGGATTTGTGGGATTTCCGATTTAATATTCTATCGGGCTATGTATCTTTGTTATTGTCGCTAGTTGAGCAAGCTACAAGTTTAGTATCTAATACAAGATAAGTACCTACCAACTGAGACCAATTCTGATGGAACATTTTAGTTAGTGTTGATCTTGTTGTGCATTCTGTTCAGTTCATTTTGCGCGCACCAATATGCTTGAGCGACCGTTAAAGTCGTTTCCTATAAACATCAAAACCATCACAGATTGTTCAATAAGAATCGGCCTCACTGATTGCTACATTTTCTAAATAGAATAACAGTTTAGGAATGTAACAAATATATTCCTTTTTTTTAAATATTTATATTTGTCCATTATAACGCGATTGTTTAATTAATTAACAATTTTTACAAGCATTTGTTTAACTTGCACTGTTAGTATGTATGTTTGTCAGTTAGTTTGCCAAATTTGACCCCCTCCCTGATTTCAGATTGAGCTGAAAATTCGTACACGTATGTAAATCGGATGACAATGACATATTATGATGACATAGAGCTGATCGGAGGTGACGATAAGACTAAGAACTAATTGTGTTTGGGGTTGTTAAAATTGTATCGATGAGTATTAGTTGCTTGTGAAAAGAAAAATACAGTCTGATAAAAGCTTGTACCAAAAATTTAATTATTGACAGTAATTTATGAATATTGTATTTAACGTATTTAGTTAAAAAAATTATGTAATGATATTCCAAAAAGAGATAAGAATGAGGTATCTAAAGTCAATATTATTCAGACAATGCAATTTAGAGATTAATTGAAATTAGATCAGTATTTGAAACTACATTAAGCCTAGTTTCTCATCATCTAGCGTTGTAGTTTTTTGCCGCGACCAGAGATGTACAAGATACCCTATAAAAAGTATCTAAAATACAAAATACAAGATACTAGGTAGTCAAGTATCTAAGATATCAGATACAAGATACCTATGAAAAAGGTATTTGAAATACTAGATACAAGATACGTATCTTCTATATACTTTTTTTAAGATAAGATACTTTTTGATAGAAAACTCAGTTTTATTTGTTTTAATGTTTATTTACTTTAATACCTACAATGCAAAACGTTTTTCTCGGTTTCTTAGCACAATCGGAATAGAACAAATCTCGTAATTTCTCGGAGAGTCCTGAAATTTGGTATGTATGTAAATTAAAGGCCCCTTATTCATATCCATACCATTTGACATTTGGGGACCTCGAGGAATCGCAGCCATCTTGGTAAATGTGTACCATCCTGGAGAAATTCGCGTTTTACTCACAATCTACGTAATCTAGGAAAATATGTTGAGGGACAACATTAAAGCTTATTAAATTCTACACGAAAAAAATACATTTTGTTAAGGAAAATACTTGCTGAATCTAGGTTTAGCGCGTATACAATTCCAGGGGACATTCTTTTAATAGGAAACTCGGAGGGATATGTATTCCACTTTTGTGTGTACATTTGTACATGATCTACCCCAATATCAACATTTTACTTGACTGCGACTTCACCAGAATGTAGAATGTACACAACGTACTGAATCATCAGTACTTAAACCCATAACAAATCCAAAAAAACAATGTATCTAATACATTTTTTACAGGGCAGCATTTACCCCACAGCCCCAAAAGCTCATGAAGACTTTTGCATCTAATGTATAATAATATAAAATGTAACATTTTTTAAAACTAAACAATAAATTCTACAAATGATATTGATATAACATTATTTACTTTATCTTTAACTTAAAAAAGCTATAAAATAGATGTGTAATACGTTTTTTTACAGTAGTTAGATTTATATGAACAAATACATTAAGACTTTTGACCCGTTATATTTTAGTATAGGAAAATATGTTTTTTTTTCTTAAAATGGTATTTGTTTTTTTTCGTCATTTCATAAAGACTACATTGCAACTTTTATATGACAACTTATAAAAAATACGTCATACATGTTTTTATTACTTATATTACCTCATTTTATGTATTTTGCAATTTTGCATCAAATTAGTATTTAGTATATTATCATAAATTTGAATTTTTGAATGTTAATAACATGTCCATACAAAGTGATCTGATTCATTGCGTTTGAGTCTTTTTCGTACCCGAAGATGATTAAACTAAGTACTTGCATAAAATAGGGACGCTAATTAGCTATATTCTTAGTCAACTTTTCACAAATTTTCTAAACTTACACTCCGTTGTAAGTTTGCAAAATTGGTATTGACTAAAATTACTTAATTCAACTTATATTTTGAACTTATGTAATTATAAACTTCAACCTTTGGTAATTAGCAGATGACTTTGAAATAACTTTTAGTTATTATTTATTGTAAACTATTTTGTAATTAATTTAACATGTACAGTACCCACAATATTGAAATTTTGACAGACGACCGCAGCAATTACTTTAACCCTTTACCACATGCGAAGTCATATATATGACGGATATGATATTCAACTCTATTGACAACTATTAAAGTTCAAATTTCAACAAATATGTTTTATTACATGCGGTAATAGGTTAAAACAGACCAAAACCCTTTTCTTTAAAATTCACTTCATTCCAGACGACCTTTTGATAGTGATGTTATTCATACCTTGGTTTTATTCATTATTAACACCGCAAAAAACTGCGCGTGATGCGGAAACTTTTTTTATAAAGAAAATAGTGCAATAATGTCATATTTTAATTTAACATTGTCTATTCATTTGTTGTGGAACAAAGCTGCGCTCCTTGCCCGGAAACTTTTAATTAAATAGAACGCTCTTACTTGCACTTGGGAATTTGTAAAACACTCTCAAGATAACATTGTCCAATTTCAGAATACGTGCAAGCCCGTTATTGCGAATGAAAATAATACCTGCCAACTAAAATGTAAAGCACATTATTTTAAATATTCATAATACATACATTCCTCGTTGTTAACCTACCCGTTCCTTTATTATTTACTAATAGCGGCTTCGCACGGGAAAACAAATTATATACCTAAACCATCCTCAAGGATCACTTGTGAAAACCGCATGAAAATCCGTTCAGTAGTTTTTGAGTTTATCGCGAACATGCATACGTACATACATACGGGGACTTTGTTTTATAAGGTGTAGTGATGATTATACCGAAATCAAAACGATTACTAATTCAAAACTGAACACTAAATGCATATATTCATCAAAATTATATGTGAGCTACATATATCGAATGAACGAAATATTCAAAATGCCAATACATTTTGAAATATAATTACGAGTATGTATCCCAGATGAATTTCTTACAAGAATACTGTTTCATATATATAGAATTTTAGTCTTGCTTTGATAAAACTTAACCTACTGAATTCTAGAAACATGCGAATGAGAAATCTTAAATTTCTCTCAGAGTCGAATAAAAGTTTCGAGACACATAATTTACGACGATTTTTATTCAAACTAAGATTCACAACGAAGCAAACAAATGTGAGTTTGAGTTATTCCTGTACACGAATTTTGTCCATGGAAATCTAATAGAGACTTAACAAATGAGGGATAAGTCATGATTCATGAAGGTCATATCAGCTGCTTTTTCAAAATGTCAGGACACGGCGATTTTATGAAGTTTGCTAGGGTCACGTACGCGTGATGTTGATTTTAATAATAATATACATTTGAGTATACAAGATTATATTTAATCCAATTTAATTGTAATGTTGTTTGTATTTGTAATGTTTCTATGAATATGATATGATATATGTTATGAAGAAATAGTAGTCGAAAAGTGTTTCTTTATTGTTACTGTTTAAAATGATTAAAGTTTGTTTGAAGTTTTAACAGTACCCCTAGTGTAAATATTTTCGACAGCGAAACGTGACGTACGCGTTTGCGTTAAGTGTCATTTTGTATGAGATTTTTGACTTTCCAAAACGTCCCGCTTGGCGCGCTGTTCAAAAACCCATACAAAAAGAGACTTAACGCAAACGCGTACGTCACGGTTCGCTATCGACTAAATTTACACTAGGGGTACAGAACTGTGTTTGAACTTTTTGTAATGTGAAGTACTTATATTTTGATAATAGTCTGTTCCTTTATTACCCGAATAATAACAGATCATTCATTTTGACCATGATTCAGCTGAGTAACTACTTAGATTACATATACTTATGTACACTTTTCAAGGTGATGTTCGGCTGCCAATTGCAGCTGCATTACTGTAGCGACATTACTGATGAGGCCAATGTAACGGTAAATTTCCTTCATAAAATGAGTAAAGTTCATCACCGCGTTACTGCCACGATTAGAAAGTACAATCCGTCACTCATTTTATCTAGGCACTTGACAGTGACAGCAACTCGTCCCGGTGGCAGCAGTGATGTCGCAACAGTAATGCAGCTGCAGTTTCCATCCCAATTTTACCTTTAACCAAACGTAAAATAAATTCCAAGTTGCAAATTCGAGTTGCTTTATTCATTGATTGTGATACAAGATTTTTTGCCGAGATAGATTGAAATACTTCGCAGGAAACATAATAGTTATTTAATAGTTGGCATGAAATATCATACATAAAAATAAGTATTTCGTATATCCTTTCGAATTCACTTCTAAAAGTGCTTAATCCGTTATGAGTATCTTAAAGTCATCTTATATTTAATTATTTTTTTCTATACACATTATCAAGAACTCGAGGGATACCCTCGTTCCTCGGCAAATCTTAATTTTCCGCTAGTTCTGAAGGAGATACGAACAGCTTCTGAAAATTGATTTCCCCGCAGATTTCTTCAGTTATATAAACATTACCGTTAACATGAAGGCAGGTTAGCAAAAACTTGTTGATGCTCGTTGAAAATAAACATGGAATAGAGGTTACAATAAAAAAATATTTTATATTACTTTAGAAAGGTCATAATTTACTGATTCAACAAGCCTGTCGAAAATATATACTACATGTTAGATCTTATTATGCTTTGGAAGGTAATACTTTAATAATAAAAGGCTTTATATTTTAAAGGTATACACTTATTTTTACTATGTTAAACTTTAAACTTACTTTTTAAGACACGCTTGTTCTTTGCGGTCCAGTAAAGGGTTCACTATAATAGATTGCGATTTTTTGTCAGTATGGCTAAGCTAAAATAGTTGGTTTTTTATCATTTGTCTGATGACCTGTCACGTTCTAACAAATATGTAAAATTGTAAATGCGGAAATGACGCATGTCATGACAAGTAATAAAATGCGACCATGATACCGCCGCTGATAAATATAAAATGTTGATTCATCATGTATCGACCAATATATACTGGTGAAATTAAGACAATATGGCTAGACTAGCAATATGCCTAATAGGCGATAAAATCAAATAAAACAACGTCCCTGTTATGTAAACATGTTGGCACGATCCCATTTTTTCGATTTAATTGGCATTATGCATCATTGACGAGCTACGAGTCAAGTGCTCTTTACGGCGACCCAGTTACAAGTACGAGTACCTACTTATAATATTTTTCAGTTTTAAATAAGCTACAAAAATTACACATTCGAGACTCTAGCTCACATAGATTAGTTCGAATGAAAGAATGTTCCAAACCTTTTAAGAACACCTACGTTTTTCACACCAATTACCTAATAAAATATTTAAGGTACTAAAAGGTTTTAGCCGACCAACAAAGTAAACTCTGTGAATCCATTTGCATTATCTTCGATATAAGTAGCTGTAAATGTTACAAATACATAATTATATATGTAAGAACAAACAGGAAACTGTTTTCAATCAACGTGCAATTCAAAGTTTGATATTTCGATAATGGTAGAATTTGTAAAGTTTTCATACAAGTTCATACTCATACAAGTTCAAGAAGTAATAAAAATGTTTTTTTTTAAACTTAACGATAATTTCGACAAATGATACTTCATTTTTCATTTAAAAAGCCTTTAAATAGCTGTTTAATACATGTTTTGCTGTAGACTCTAGATTTTACAGTAGATTTATATGAACGTCATGAATACCGCAAATTACGACTTTCGATCGCTTATTTTAATATAGGAATATAATGTTTACTTTCTAAAAATGTGATTTAGTTTTTATAAAGCCTAGATTGTTGTTACCTTTGTGTGAAAGCTCATAAAAAATTAATTCATAAGTTTTAAGGTAAAGAGTCTAGAGTAATACACATACATGTGTATTACACGACTGCCCTAGGGGAGCCTGGGGTCCGTTCTGTAACCTAATCCGAAGAATTAATAGGGGTACTTACCAGTTTTAACGAATGCGACTGCCTTCTGAATTTCCAGGGTTTTAAGCCCTATTGTGAATCACAGGAAATTTGACTTGATATTTCGTACTTTACTTAAAATGTAACAGTATAATTTAAACTTAGCAATTTATAACAAAATATGAAAATACATGTGACAAGTAAGCTAGAGTCGAGAAACAAATCTATCGATATTTAAAAAATGTGATGCTACGGAACTCTCATGCAATAACTAGGTACTCGCATATAAACAATATTCTGTTATTTGCTGATCATTATTATGATAAAAGTGCTTACAATAATGTATTACAGTGAACGAAAGCATACTTACTATCATACCTATACCTTAATGCGTATTTAAACAGTGCTCAAGTCTATCAGATATTAAAATTGAATTTGCATAATTATCTACGCCCCTTGACGAGACACGTCTCGCTCGAATTAACTTGAAATTTAGCCCCTGTGTGTGAATCTAATAATGATTATCTATAATTTATGCTTATTTGTATGTAATGTAAGTATGTATGTATGTATGTATGTTTGTCACTTTATTGCACATAAACAAGTTTGCACAGAATAGACTTAACAAAGAATATGTACAAAGGCGAACTTATACCTAATTGAATAGAGTAGTGTAGTTTTCTTACATATACATTTTCTTTTTAATTCTGCGACGTGGAATATAAGTTAAGATAAAAAAAACCTTCTATAGGTTATAGTTTTTGTCATATGGTTTAAAAGAGGGCCCGGTTCGAAATAATAAATAATAATAATGTAACTTTTTTTATCGTAAATTTTTATATATACCTATTAGACGTTTTAAAGGACTACGTTAATTGATGTCTACTGCCTATTTTAATTAAATTTTAATCAACTTTAAAAAATATATATGTTAGTAGCAACATATACCTACATGTAGGTATTGTGATGAATATCTAATTAGATGAGCATTGCTCCGCGTTGGTAATTTGGAGGTTAACCGTAATCTGATTTGCTTTAACATTGCGACAGAATCGGTCGACTTGCCAGATTTTACACAGAGAACGAAAATAGGTCAAATATCGATTTTGAAGTCGCTTGTTTTTATCAAAAATACCATTGCTAAAAATATGATGTGACCAGTTTATGCAATGGGACTTTTTATCTAGAGATTTAGTTACTTAATTACTACCTTATAATTTTCAAGATTAATATAAATTATTAATAATGTATCTCAGAAAAATATAACATAATTCATGAGTCACATCATTTCATGTTTCATCACGTGTGGTTTCTATGCATTTAAGTATTTATATATTATATATGTCGTTGTCTAAGTACCTACAACACAAGCCTTATTGCGCTTACTGTAGGACTTTGCCAATTTGTGTAATAATGTCCTACAATATTTATTTGTTTAATTATGATGTCAGGCGATAAAATTCCGATATATGAATAATATATATAATCTTTTTCCTGTAGATACTTACTGTGTCAATTTTAGAAAGAAACAGTAATTATACAACACAATTAGAAAACAGTGTCTTATCCACTATTGTGAAAACAAAATTAATGGATTGTTCACTATTTTCACAAGCCGAGATGTGGATTTCCCGAGTTAAGTTAGTGATAAAACGAGAATTTATGCATGCTAGACCGCGTCTGCATTTAAGAGTTTCGTTCATATATTTCAAACTACTGTGAAGCTAAAACGCGGTATGATCATATTTTTTAAATGGAGCATTGGTCAGTAAAGCGATGGTAAATGGTTAAAATTTATTAATACCTTTTGTCCATCAACCACAGTTATGGAACACTGCTCGCTGGTATAAATAGAGATATCATTTACATAAATATATAAGCAAAATAGAGGAATGGTTAACATCCGTATAATAGACTTGGCACCAATACTGAAATGTAAACCACACATTCTGTTAAATAAGTAACTACGAATAAATGACTGTTATTAAAGTGCACTATAATTAAGGTGCAGTAGATACATAAAACGGAGTTTTAAAAAGTCGTAGCGCTTTTTTTAATTACAATACAGCTGCCATAAATTTGGAGACTGTATCGATTCGAATCCCGAACTTTTTACTTTCGCTCGTTGAAAAAAAATCACTAACATAGGTCTAAAATGCTCTTTAAAACTTTGTAAATTATGCAGAATAGCTAAAAATATGAAAATTGCTTCTAAAAGTCGGCAATATCATGTTTGAGGGAACGTATCGATTACCTTTTTTTATTTAAACGTACAAAGAATGAAAAAAAAATCATGATATCCACGCTCCCGGGCACGCACTTCCATCTCGCTCACGCTTTCGCTCAGTGAGAGAGAGAAGAACACGAACTTACTGGGCCTTAGTACCTTGCAGAGTTTTTGTGATCGATCTTGCTTTTGACTGTTAAGCTTACTATTGGGTAGGTACCTATAATGAAATACTCGACCAGTCATTTTTTATCCCATAGCCCAGTATTTAGTCCATCGCTTTCACTCAATAGCCCAGTTCATGTTAGATTCCATCAACTCGCAAATAATCCTTACACCCTGGCGGGTGCTGCCTCTGAGCTCTGCGTGCATCCCATGACACGGGCAAGGGCAACATCCGCTCGGTGTACCCCTTACATTTCATTAAAGTGTCAAAAGGGCCTCTATGTGTTGGCTTCGGCTCCGCGCACGCCTCCTAAAGGTCCAGAACACCATTTTTCCGTGATGGGAAAGACATACAAAAAATCTTATATTTATTTGTATGTACACTTATTAACATATCATTTACAGGTTGCTTAGATCTTGGGCATCAGTGGTGCATGTAGAGGTGTAGAGTTGACAAATAGTTACAGAGCCTTGAGCATCGCCGTTGAGTCGCTAGCCTATGGGTGTTCTATCGCATATATTTCGGGGAGTGCGCACAGGAACTGCACGACCTGATCCCACCTTCCCCTTTCCATCATCGGACATCCAGGCGCGGGGAGCGAATGCACCCGTTCGTGACGTAAACGTTCGTGTCATAATTATTATTCAATCATCCTTTTTTTAATTCAAATTCCACTATTTTTTTCGACATATAATTAAGACCGATATTGCTCTGGATTACCCTATCAATATTTTATATGCAACCCGATATAACTAGTGCGAAGCTGACAAAACTGCCTCGGGACAAGCGGGGTGTTAGTTTTGAAAGTTAATTTTCTAGTTTGCCGGGCTCGTGTACTTCGTCAATCAATAACTGCCATTAGAACTACGATCGATTGTATTAAATACACCTACGGTGCTAGGCACTCACGTATATTGCAGTAATGGTCGATATACGAGATACGAGCACGTACCTAATAGGAATTAAAATGGTAAAAAAGGTATGTTGAATCTTTATTTTGATATGTATGTGCGGAATCGGGCATGTCCTTAAACTACGTCCAAAAGAGAGGTATGGGCACTGTGAATGTCGTCTATCTCTCTTTGTGTGGTATTGTAGGGCACAGGACAGCGGATGTCATTCCAGATCTAGAACAGAGCACAATTGGGGAAGTACCTCCACCTTACAGAAAACCGCAGTCAAATAACACGAAACCCTTTCGTGTTGTTTTCCTGTCGGTGAGTAAGATTGCCAGAGCTCAAAGAGGGTGCGGAGTGTTAGGGTCGGTGGGCAATGCGCATGTAACTCCTCCGGAGTTTCAGGCATACATAGGTTGCGAAGACCGCTTGCAATCGGGCGGGTGTTGTGCGTGTTTGCCACCGACGTAATATTAAAAGTATGTAGTTAGTGAAACCTGGTTAATAGGGACCCAATTGTAACCAAAGGTCCGGTCCTGGTCCCCCTATAATTGAAGTTACGGAACCTCTTTAAATGACATTTACATTTTAGTCTATTTCTTAATTTTGCCTCATTGAACACATCATATCCGTCATCTTTATAATTGTAAGACTCCTAAAAATTTTCTTTATTTTAGTCCATTTTATTATTTCTACTATTGAAACGGGTAGTATTTATAACCACTGTAATTGAAATAATGCAGCGAGAAAAAAAAAATGTTTAATAGCAATAACTCGCTTTGTTATAAAACTAAAACTGTTCAAATGAATACCAGAAGGTATTTGATTTCTTAGATATCCAAAGGAATAGTTACGTGTAAATAAAAAAATGGATTATCATACAATTAATATAACACCTACCATACCTATAATTTAATTTTCTTCTACAATTCACGAGAAACATGTTTAAATCCAAACGATTATAAAAAAGTAAACTAGTAATTAACGTAGTATAAATGTGCAAGTTAAATAATCTATAGCCCAATAAACCAGAATATAAGATTGTGAAACTACTTATAATGGTTATTTTATTTGCACCTCTGTTAACGAAAACCTCTATAATTGGTACCACATTTTCTTGAACCTGGACAAGACATACGACGTGCATAAATGAAAAACCTAGTTATCTAACACAAATTGAATTATAATTATACTTGATCATTTATTTGACTTACAAAGACATCTGGCATTATTTTTTATTTAAAGGTGATATTTTATGTATCTTTTATCAAATACTCGTAGCTATTTTTTTGATAGAGATATAAAGTCTAATAAAAAGATATGTCCCCTAGTTTGATACGGGAACAAATGGCACTGTACTGTACTGTAATTACTACGCTCTATATTATATATTTATCGCCGATTTCAAACCAAGATACCTTACTCCTGTTTCCATTGCTGGTTACTGGTGTAAACATTTACGCTATGTACCATCGTTACTTACCGGCCCAGGAATGTACATGCTGCTAAGTCTGGCCTTCGGTAAGTTAAAAATTTATGTACCAAGACGTGAGACCTTTACTAACTTTACCACGGTTTTCTCAAGTGATATAATAGTGAATCGAATGGTGATGCGGGTGGTGACTAGCGCCGACCTTAAGTGCATTTATCCATTTCGGCCCGTAATGGAACCTTTCATCGTTCAAACTGTAGAGATAAATGTAACGTACCTGTGCAATTTGCTTTTGAAGTTAGCCTGTGTTTACGGACACGGTATTGCACTAAAGCACTCGCCTCTGCAATAATTTAACCATTTATATCGTGTCTATCAATTATGCTTAAAATAACTACGTGGCGCGCTGTGCTGCCATATTTACACTTAGCTATTTGTCGGATATAGTGTCGCAGGCAAGTCTTTGTATCTACCGAAGCGGTGTTTTATTTTATCACGGAAGCTTTTAAAATAATTACGAGTAGGTCTGACTGGCCAATACCCGCACATAGCCTGCTACATCTCAATAATACGTATACCAAATTGGAACTTTAAGATACGTCAAAAATTTGCTAAAGATACGATATGGATCGGATATGTCATTGTCAAAAGTGAACTTTTTTGTTTGAAGAAACGTCACTTTTGACACTGGCATATCCGATCTATATTGAAGTATCTTAAAGTTTGAATCGGGCCGTATGTCTCAATAGTAAGTATAATAACTAAGAAACGAAACACAATGCAATATGCAAGAATGCAGAAGACGCTGGTTCGATACCAGCCCTGGACACTGGAGACCTTGGTATTTCTTTTTTCGTAATATGACATATCTTAAGTGTGTAATATGACGTATTTAAGTTTATAATTAGGAACTAGTAGTAAAGACAACAAACGTGACACTTTATAAATACATACCTATTATTATGTAACATTGGTGGGTGGCCGGTTGTTCAGAGTAAAACAGTTCTTTGGAAGCTGGTCTGACTTCCTCAATGCTTCCCATACAACACCTGTATGTTCAAAATGACCATGAAAGTACTTACAAGTTTTAAAGACTAACTGACTAAATAAAATATTATTATTCGTTATTTTTGTATAAAAAATATTTTGAGGACAATCTTACACAGATACAAGCCCCAAACTAAGCAAAGCTTGTATTATGGGTACTAGGCGACGATATACATACTCGTATTTAAATAGATGAATACATACTTATATACACAGAAAACGCCCATGACTCAGGAACAAATATCTGTGCTCATCACACAAATAAATGCCCTTAATTCGTTTAACTTTAATTCACCTATTTATTACGTTCTCGTATAATTTTATTTGTAATTTTCTGTTTAGAGGGTAACGTGAAGAGTAAAGGATTTGCTTCGTTCGATATTACGAAAAACTTAACACTCTGTGGACTAGTTCAGACTTTTTCCTCGTCTAGATGGCGATCACGTGCACATTAAACTCGTTCTGTTCAGGGTCGAAACTAAGACATTGTTCAAGTAGTGTTATTGATTTATCTTGTGAGTAAATTACATGACACCATTGTCATGTACTTCAATCTAAGAAAAATACGGCGTTTTACCTACTTACCACTGTCTATCCAGAAAAACTATTAATCTTATACTCGAAGCCAGTTTCGTCAAAACAGATAGATAGCGATATATAGAATACTCCTTAACTCCTTATTGACACACCTCAAAAATCGGTCAAGTCCGAGTTGGAGTCGCCCACCAAGGCTTCCGTACAAATTGAACGATTTTTTTTACAAATGTATGGTTTTCAGATTGTTCCCTATACTTTTAGTATGAGACGCGGTATTACCTGGCAAATTCCATAGTTTTTCTAGGTCAACGGAAAATACCCTATACATTTTGGTTAAAGAAATGTAACTTTTGACACTGACCGATCAGTATTATATTGGAATCAAATCGCACAAATAAAACTCATTTTCTTTGTTTATAGTAGATTGTTAACCAATGCAGTGAGACCGCCAATAGCACAAGGCTGAAATGATGCATTTTACCCGAGTTAAACACTTTACTTTTCATTTCGAATATGAGGAATCTAAAATGTGTATACATTTTAAAGTATTTCTCAAGGGTACTTTCATTTAACAATAAGGAAAAGTATCGAATGGCGAGTTGAAAATGAAAATGGAAATTGTTTTATATATAGCAAATCAATTTAAAACCAAATTTTAATTTCTTATCGTAAAAAAATGTACAAAATCGTACCTTAGAAGTAAAAATTTCACTTAAATGTGAAAAAAAATTCACCCCTATTTTTTATGATGTCGAAAGAATGGACAAAAAATAATAATTCATCTTAAGTAATATAGTATTTTAAATGAAAGGAACAACGTAAAATTTTTAAGTCAAATTTCAAGAAAATTATTAAGTCGGTTCGATTCCCAGACGAAGCAAGTAATTCTAAGAAAATCTTTAAATGCAGAATTACTAACTTTTAAAAATAACGTAAAGTCTTCTTTCGGCAAAATATCCTATCTACGATATTTAAGGTACTTTCCTCTGATGTCCCATAGTCTTGGGACGCCCTGTAAAGAAAATGGAATAAGTACACCATACATATTGTATATTGCATATTCGTTCCATTTTATGGGCTTATTGGGATTTTCTAAAGTATTTATTAATTAATATACTCGTACTTAAGAGAAAAAGTCAAATTGTAAGCTTAAATTATGTTTGCACAACACATCACGAACAAACTGCTGCACAGCAATTTGTTCGCGATGAACTCAAACTTACTTATCTAAATTAACTTGACTCGAGGCGAATGTGTTGGGGCTATATTGTTTTGTTATCTGTTTTTGTGTAAGTTAAGTTCTTAGATTAGAATATACAGGGTGACCTTAGCCATTGGACAAACCCTGAAATCCCATGTAGGGTTACTTCTCAGGAATGCTCTGACGTTAACATTTTTTTTTAATTAGAACAAAAGATTTTAAAATATTTTTTTCGAACAAAAGTTATTTGCAATAATCGACAACAAAAAGAAACACACTGTGTTAATCTTTGGCAGTGTTTTTGACAATTTGTTCGAAATATTTGATAATAATGACATTTTTCAAAAGTCAGAAGCTTATTAGTGTCAAAAATAAAAAAGATAATCAAAAAGGTCGAAGAAGGTAGGAAGGTAGGTTCTTTGAAGATATTACCTTAGGAGCTACTAACTCATACAGGCTGGTCCAAAGTAAAAAATGGTAATTTGTTAATTTCTTCGAAACCGCTACACTGGTTGTTATGATACTTTGTACACTGGTTCTAAATACCCTAATGCATATGTACATTTCGGCTTTGTCCAATGGCTGGGGACACACTGTATGTATAATACGTACGTGCAGTATAAGGAAAGTACATTACAAGTATTGGAAGGCTTAAAGTACTTTGTATTTATTGGTTACAAGTTAGCTTGGGTTAAATAGTTAGCTTAACTAAATAAAAACTAAAATAAATAAAGGAGCGGCGGTATATAATTGATAAAATCTGTAATTTATTTGATGTTTACTTTCTACCTGACCTGACATTTTTTGTATATACATATTTTAAAAATTATTGTCATTTTAATCTTTATCCTTATTGCCACTGTAATTTTTATTTCGTTTAATTCTGTATTTTTATTTAATTATTAAATTTTCCTTAAGTGAAATTAGTATACCATTACCATTCAGGCTTCACGCAGTAAGTATACCAATGACAATATATGATTATTACTGAATAAATGATATGATATGATATGCATCACGCTCACACCAATAAATAAGCGAGCGAGATGTATTAATAGTACCAAACATTAAATCAAAATAAAATTAAAAAATATATTAATTTGATATTGATATGATTTTATTTCTTTTATTTTATTTTACTTTATTGGGTACACTTAACAGAAATTTTAAACTCTGAATGCCTCTCCACGGGCTCACATAGCAGCAAGATTTTGTTTTATTTGTTGTAATTGTATAGTTTTTAATGCATATCTTTTAAATAGCTTATCTTAATACATAAAAACAAAGCAAGTGACATATAATTAAACTACAAAATGGTTCTTGCCGCTGTAATTTGTACTCAAATTCCATCGTTGTATAAGGGAATCGCATGGCAGAATGTTCTGAAAACACCATTCTGTGTGAAGAGAAAAGCACCTCCAAACTGAAGAAACAGTGTAAAACATTTTAATATTTAAACCAGCCTTGCTAGCAACTTCCTTATATTTGAATTAGTGAACAACTGCAGGCGCCCGTTAATTAAGGCGCGTTCAAAAAGAGTTGGAACGATTCAAATGTTTGTTTTTATGTGTGTTCGCTGCTAAAATTTGCTTTGAATTCGAATTTCGAACAACGCTCGTTTTGAAAACATGGTGCGAAGGCTTATTCGCATATATTTACATATTACACAAACGTACATATAATCCCAAATCTTTGTGTGAAAAAAGTTATCGCCGCAAAAAATAGTGTGAGTTGAAATGTGACTATATAGTTTCTGTGTTACAGATCATGAAGGTTTTGTTATTGTCGATGATTTTGTGTCACGTTATTTTAGTTTTTTATGCGTTTTCTTACTTTTTTGCCATATTTTTTTTAACAAGTTTTTTATTTTTTATTTAAACTTTATTGCACAATACATGAAGAGTACAAATGGCGGACTTAAAGCCAGAAGGCATTCTCTACCAGTCAACCATGAGCCAAACCGAAAGATCCTAATTGGTGCAGGGTCAGAATACAGAGTAAAATGACAAAAAATATCACAAAATTATATAAAATTATACGTACATAAGGTTTGAAAAGTTTCGCCATAAAAAATGGAATACTTATATAAAAAAAACCTTTCCGATTGTATGTCGCTTATTCTTATTGGTTCATAGGCCAGTGTCCATACAAATTTACCCATCTTCCTTTGAACTCGATAACGGACTATTTGTTAACTACAAGTTAAAATAGTTTTTTTTTAATGCATGTTATCATGTTTGTGGGTTTATGACTTGATTTTATCTGCACCTATGGGACGACATGACTTTGAAAAAATAGAGCTAGAGTTCATTAAATTCGACTACATCAGGTAATCATGTTGTGTTGCTCAGTGAACTCTGACATAACGCTGGCGCAGCCTCAAGGCGTAGGTCGTTCGGGAAATAAATTTCAAATCGCGTTAGGAGCGCGACAGGAATGATGTTAGTTAAACGGAAAATATTTTCCGTATCGCCTTTGGGCGTGAAGCGGCGCTGCTCATGCGATTTTCTGACGCTTTACCCGCTACAGTGGATCTTATTCCTATTCTGACTACAAAATATTGATTCTGTGTATTTCATAAAGAAGATAATCAATTAATTTGAGCCTTCGTGGATAGTTATGGATGGATGGATGGAGTGGATAGATAGTTGCGATATTATAAAATGAAACCTATTGCATTTGACTAATTCAATTTTGCCCTTTATTAGTGGTTGAAAAGTCCAGGAAATATTCATAACTATGTGTAGTCAGATGCAGAGAGTGATGACCCACCCTGGTCGTGGTGGGGTGTGCATCGTGGTCTTTTTTCACCGCGACTTATAGAGTTATTATGATATTAACTAACGGCCTGATTAATTAGGTCTAGATACGATATGGATTAAATATGTCAGTGTCAAAAGTGACGTTTCTGTTTAAAGAAAACTTTAAGTTCGTATCGGGCTGTAAATTTCTCTAAAAGGGTTAATTTTCAGGGCTATTACATTAATATTTAAGGGGCAAAATTTGTAGCCATTTGAATCAATGTGAAAAATCAAATAAGAAATATAACATTTTACTCTACAATAGTAGGTAACTTCCAACAACCCTAAGCTGTGTTTTGTGTTTCAACCGTATTTATCACATGAATAATATCGCAGCGCGTAGCATTCAGTTAATGAACATTCTCATGCCCAATAACGTCACAGTACAGAATTTAATTACAAGTAAAGGCCTCGGATTTCCACGAAAATTCATAATGACATGGTTCCAAATTTAGGTGGGAGTGTGATGTGCCTAATTTTATGCTACGCTGAAAGCTTTTATTGTTTTTAAGTTAGTTGGTTGAGTTCTCTGAATTGACTAACCTACTTTGTATTCACTGTTTACTTTTGGTATGGAAAGTAATTCATTAGGTATTATTATGAGGTTCTCATTAACATCGGCAAAGAAAATATTGTTCAAGTCAGTCCAGAGAAAAACTTCGTTTAAGAACGGTATTTTAATTATCAAATTTAATTTTTTCCAATTTAATACTATGAAACTATTATTAAAAGTAACAAAACAACTTGTAAAAATGTTGTATTCATGTTGAACAGATTTCTTGATAGTTAGTATATTTGTGACATAAACAAACATGTACACATTAAGGTTTAACCTGCATTTGTAATACAAATGCAGGTCGGAGAAACACAATTGTGCAGCGAAAATCTTAACTCGGCAATTCCATGTAGGTATATCCTTTAAGAGCATGCCAAGATTTAGCTACGTATCGGAACAAGTAGGTAATGCAAGCACAGTGAAACCATTCAAAGGTTTATAGCAACGCACACGTTAATACCGTCTTCATTGAGACAAGACAAGCTTTTGAAAGGCATCAAACGAGTACCCCGATATTGTGAGGCATCTAGTTTATTTTCGCGACGCGAGCGACTCGAGATTGCACTCGTAGTATCAGTGTGATGCAGGTCGCGACACAAAACATCCGATAGAGCGGCAGAGTGTAATTTCACTCGAGTGCCCCACTCGCTACGGCCCCAGACGTGGCAATCAAGGGACAAGTGTACCCCATCATGCCCCATCTCCCCCGTCTGCCTTTAAAATAACATTAGGGAATGCATCACACATAACATATATCATATCTATCTTAAGCTACGTGTAAGTGAAAATACGTTGGGGTTGAAAGCTGTTAAAGAATAACAAGTGCTTGGAGGTTGGCTATAATGGAACCCAATGTTATTGTGGAAGCATACGAGACTTTAAAGTAAAATGTTGGACGGTTAAAAATATAACTTTGCAAAATGCAATGTACTTTTGCACACGATGGTAAAACGTTAAGTAAGTGAGTGGAGTAATACAGATAAGCCATGTGGGTAGAACTAGATACAAGTTAATGTAATAGCTTTGTCGGTAGTAAATTATTGCTAGTAATTCCAAGTGAAATATGTTAAGTTTTCACCGATGAAAGGATAATTTCATGTGAATTTAATTGCTAGCGGGAAATCGACATGAACTACTAAGTTTTGTATCTGAATTTCGTTAATTTTATGTGGCTTTGTAATAATAGTGCACGTAAGCAGCTTTAGTGTGAAATGAAAATCAGTCATATTATATTATAATCTACACACATGTATAATCCATTAGGATTAAAAGAGGATTTTGGGAAAGTGGACTAGAAATCAAGCTCACATATCCTATCAAATCAAAAATATTCCAGAAACAGATTTCTACTCAGATCAAGAATAGATGCTGAACAGGTGATCATGAATGGGAAACGCACGAGTTGGTACTGGGACTAGGCAGGGCACATAGTGTACAGTTGTTTTGAGTAGAAAGTAAATCATTGTAACTTTATTTGTGACCGTGGCCGGCAAAACATCCCACTTTTTCGCTTGCCATAAGGACGAGATTTGCTTGTATCTTTATACAAATAACCTGTCAATAGTATCAAGGCTTTCTTATGGCAAGCGAAAAAGTGACGTTTTGCCAGCCGCGGTCACATTGTACTACTACAATTGTTCAATGTGCATTTCAACTTGCTTTACGCGCTCATTATACAGTTTAATAGTAAGTAAATATCTCGACCAACATTTTATTCAATTTCAATTTGCTTCATGAATAATTTAGTTCTGAGTTTGTATGGCGTAAACCGGGAATTCCTGGTTTCGGTACTGTATTTGTATAGAAAACCAGCACCGGGAACACTCCTTGAGTAAAATCTACCATTTATTTCATGCTATAAAACCTTCTCTCCAATCAAACGAAAATAAGTTTGCATCCCGCAGTGATCCTTAATGAATCACAAACTTAAGGCTGCACCCGACGCCAACGATCTCGCGCGTGTGGGCGGAGGTTATACCCCTCACCGCACCACCCGCTACAAAAGATTGAGTACGAGTTTGAAATAGAATTTTTTTTGCTCGCACGCGCAACGCAGCACAGGTCCATTTAGCAACATGACTTGCCCCGCACTGACTATAAATACGGACGAGATCGGGGTAAATAATGGTAGGAGCCTAGGCGGGATTTAGGCTTATTTCTTAAGGATTGAGTTTTATGAATTTGCAAAAAAGCAAGAAAACCAAATCATTTTATAGTGTTTTGTGAGAAAGATTCTAAAGTTTCATATATTTTCAATAAAAGTTGCAGTTGTAATAAGGATACAACTGAAAGAAATAAGGGTGACTTCACCGTTTTTTTTCCACATATTTAAATTAAAATAAATTTGTATTAAAACCACATCATTGCTCATGTCGTGTAGATTTTTTTTTTCTACTCAAAAAGTGTCATATTTAATATAGAAAATGGTTCAGAGTAACTTAGTTTTACGATATCTTGCGGGAACCTTAAGAGAAAAGTATACCACGTGATCGTCCATACAAAAAGAGAAAACGTTTTTCTACTTCTAAATATTTACATTCTCCATGTTTTTTTAGTATGTTATTGACACAATGAAAACCTAGGTCTATAGGTTTTCCTTTTCTTCAAAATTTACAATACTTTTTTTCTAAGAGAAACGTATAAACCTAGAATACATTATGCTGAAGCGATCGACATCAAAATCAAAGTGATTTGTTAAGATTTAGTTAGTGGGAAACGTTTTCTCCCGAAATGGAATATCATAGAAAAAGTACTGTTATTTCGCTAGAATCGCAAAGCTATTCTTCCCTCTTAAGTCAAGTACGAACATAAACAGTTAACTATAAACACTTATAAAAATTGTTACATTTGCGCTCTAGTTACTCAGAACTAATGTCAAATGCTGTCGGTATAAAAAGAAATCAAAGAGACAAGAAAAAGTAGAATTTCCCGCTAAACAAGCTGAATTGCCGGAAGAGACAGGCACTACTGCTTCCGATTTAGAAAACAATATAAAGCTGACGATGGGCTTCCAACATTTTCCCGATAATGATGTTTATATAACTTTGAACTAGTGTTGGCAAAGACTCAATTATTTGGGGTCCTCATTTTCAATACTTGACGTAGACTTGACTCGATTCTATGTAGTATTTGACCATCCCGTCAAAGCTTAGCTTATTTTTATTTGAATAGAGAGTATTAATGCAATGTTCTGCCGCCAGAGTGCACCACTAGCACCTTTCATAATAAACCATAGAGTAACTTATACATACTGTGCCCTAAAATGTTTTTGATATGTTTTTACAGATAATAAAATATGACTTTATTGATGCATCAAGGCGGTTTGTTTACAAAGGGCATACCGGGAAATGCGAAAATCGAAATTTAGTTATCTGCCTTTTCATCGCTCAAATATGCAAGAGTGATAGAGAGGTTAGATTAGATAACGAAATCTCGATTTTCTCATTTTGCGGTTGACCCTCAGATTATGATGGATTGTGGTAGTGGCGCCCCCTACGCAGAGTTTCGCGTAATATTCCCTATGGAGTCTTCGGTTCATAATTTTCATAAGATGTTTAAATACAATTTTACATATAAATTATTGTGCTGATATAGGTACATCATTCAATAACAACACTTTCGTCTATTAACCTTCAAAATTATGTCAGAATCTTTTAGGCCTCGAATCTCTTTGAATCATGCCTGAAATAGCTTTAAAACAAGTTTTTCGTCAAAAATTTAATTTTATATTCAAGCTTTTATCGCTGGGTGTACTTTTCATTCAACAAGCAACGTACCGGTGGAGACAATTCTAAAATACGAAAACACAATTAGGTTGTCGTTTCCCAAATTTCCTGTGGCCACCTCCTGTCACTATCATCAGATCATCCCATTTACATAC
The DNA here is from genome assembly GCF_033807575.1 of Cydia pomonella. NCBI lineage: Eukaryota > Metazoa > Arthropoda > Insecta > Lepidoptera > Tortricidae > Cydia > Cydia pomonella. The sequence goes on from NC_084715.1 coordinate 12,469,215, forward strand.
CTATGTATGCAAATTTTCAGCTTCTTCGGAAATCTGGAAGTGGGTCAAATTTAACTTGCTGCAAGATTTGATTACAGACAGACAACGGGACAGGTGAAACTAAATAAAAGTTTGTAAAAAGGGCAACATGATATATTTTAAGCACATATATTATATATATAAGACTCGAGCTCTTAAGAGTGAAGAATAACTTTGCGATCCTAACCGAACCTACGTACATTTTTGATTTGTGAAATTTCCATTTCGGGAGAAAACTGTTTCCACTAACACAATCTTAACAAATCACTTAATTCGACCAAGTTTATCACATTTCATACGTTTGTTTTATAAATACTACGTATTTTTTTAAAGCAAAACCTTTAAACCTAAAATATATGCTCAAGCGATCGACATCAAAATCAGAGTGATTTGTTAGGATTTAATTACTTAGTGGAAACCATTTTCTCCCGAAATGGAAATTTCATCAAAAATGTACGTACATTCGGGTAGGATCGCTATTCTTTCTTCTTAACAAATTTTCTTTGTACCCTGTTGACTTGGTTACTTGTTCAACCCACTCTGAGATAAATAATATTTCCCTTATAGTAGCTTCCGTAGGTTGCGCCCCTACATTCGACAAGTGCCTTCCTTATTTGTGTGTTGTCAGAAGCCATCCTGTATGTACAACAAACTGTGCTTTCAATTGTTTATCTATTATGGGGCGGTTGTCATTAAGAATGTACTCGAGTCTGTCGTAGGGGAGGGTGGGGCTAGAAGTTCTGATTTTTATAAAATACAAAATTGAGATATGAAACTAGTGTGATAAGATTGTCAGGCTGATTCTAAAAATTATTATTGTTTTCTTACTAGACCATTTTTTATGAGATCTTTCGAAACGGAACAACTAACCCCGCTAGTCTCGATTCGAATTCTAACTTAACCGTCAAACATTACAATCTTGGTTCTCATACGCTAAAAGAGTGTTTTGAAATTCATGTAAATACGTGATTATTTTTTGTGTCCTATTAACACATTCGAGTAACCGTTAATAAAATAAAATAAACGTATGAAATAAATATTTCTGTCATTTTTGTTTTTTTTTTTCATAACTTCTATTCTCATAATGGAAACAACTAAAACGGTTCCTGCAATGATGTTCCTATCGCGACAAATATCATACGAATCGAATTCATCTATACAATTTTAAGTTTCTGAATAATAATAGAGAGAGACAGCATTTCGAAGTTCTAAATGTTTATCATTTTCTATTCCATCTTCAAGGCTATAAAACCCGAACAAATATATTTTACAGTACATATGATGCTACTTTACCGCACTAGTGCAATAATTAGCACATTACGTAACTATGATGAAAATTTCAAAGGCCATATGTACTGTAAAACTTTCTATACATGTGCGAATAGGAAATTCGCAACTCGTGTCGATTTAAAACGCTCCCTTCGGTCGTATCGCATATTTCGTATATTATTCGCACTTTTATCGTAATGTACTATTCTGTTGTTCTGTTCGATTCACAGATTTACCGTGCGGTGCCAAGTTGCGTATCAATCCCGTGTCAGCTGCCGTCCGACACGTGAAACGACAACTCAAAGTACGCACCGACCAAAACGAATATTGGTGCAAAACTAAAAAAATATATTTATAAAAGCTAATGATCACATATTACATAGGGGAACGTCGGTTATATCATACTACTTTTAATTTAATATTTTGTTTTAGTTAATAAAAAGTGAAGTAAAATAGATGGCAGTAGTCTGTCACAACACAAGTATCAAAGAGGATGCATAATTAAGTAATTCATATATAATGCATATCGCATCAGCTATGAATTTTAACAGTGATGATAATAGTATAGATTTATGATAAAATTTATTGCAGTCATAATAAAGTGTTTATTACTGATATAACAGCATAAATTATTATTCATTATATTAGATAATATAATATTTTATTTTTACACTTTGAGTTTGATTTCGAACACTTTGACTTCGAAAAAAACATAATGGCGACTCCGTGGATTCTAGAACCACGGCGAGCATTCAAAGCCTATTTATGAGAAATATAGCCGGATTTAAAACTGATATATATTTATATGAAATTGTAGGTAACACAGTTTTGAAAGCTCTCTCAAATCATTTTTAATCCATCGAAATAGGTAAAATCTGATATATATTTAGTGGAATGAACCACGAAAACTTGTGTCGTACAAAGAAAATTCGCCGTAATATTATGTATGTATATGTATAATTTATTATTATATTCGTATGTATATATTTTATTGTATACATAGAAATAAAAACACGAGAACCACCGTTACAGAATAAATTAAATACAACAAAGGCTAACGTATCCCTGTATGGGATCACTTCCAGTTAACCTTTGAGGAAATGAGTAGAACAGAACAGATCATCATCATCTTCCTTTTCGTATCCGGCATTGGTGACTCCATCAACTGTTCTTGTCCGGATTATGAAATGCTATAATGTGGCTCGCAAAACCAAATTTTGTTTTGAAGATACAGTCACACTATGCGCAGTGGAGCTGTCCAATCCAGTTGCCGTAATAAGGTAACGAAGGAAGGTAAGGAAAATTCGCCGTAATAAGGTGGTGTTTAATAATAAAACGTGTTATATACGAACGAAGTACCCATGTAAATCTCTATAACGAGCTTTCACGCGCGGAATAAAGCGCAAGTCTAAAAGCGGCTCAGAAACCTCACAAGCAAATAAGAACAACAATTAGACGGGCTAGCCAGAGCACGTAAGCAGAAGGGCATTAAAGTAGAGTGTCTAATTAAATTAGTTAGCCGTCAGCATAAAGCTCCGTTTGGGCGACGGCGGAGCATTTGAATCGCGCTGTTGTGAAGGCAGCGCACGTCGCGCACTGAATCAATTCCGCGTCAGCCGACGCTCGACAAGACGACTCGAGGTACGCATCAAGGATTCGCACCACTGGCTTAATACGTCCACAGTCCAGTGGCCATTTTTGGCTAGTTAGACAACAGCATACAGAAAGTTATTCTTCTAATTAGAGTGTGTGCTTGCTTTTTTCTGACGTGTGATTTAAGTAATTTGCTTGGACGTACGAGGAAATGCATACATCTAGTATGGGGAGTGTTAATGTGTTAAGAAGCTTCGTATATTTTTAAATGATTCATTTGCGATGATATTTGTATCCCCCTCACCATCAGTTTTACGCGGCCTTGGACGCTATTGACTGCGTCAACTCAAACGCAGTGCATAGATACAGTGATAGATAAATAACGAGATCTCGCTTGCACCAATGTCAGTACGAGGATGATGCATTGTAAGTTAGTTTTCGTAGTCGCTAGCGAATTTATTTATTTAAAACTTTTAAATGTCAATTCTACCAGGTAACATAAGGAAACAACTCAAAAGCATCAGATACATGTGGATAGAATGCCACTTTCTCATCCGTTTTTGAACAATCAAGAGAGCCTTTACCAACTGGTGTGGTGAAAATGTATTTACTAATATATTTTTTCAAGATGTAAATCCAGTGTTCATAACGCGAATACCTCGAGTTAGCCGGGATGCACTCGCCACCATAACGGGGCGATAAATTTCAAATAGTGCTACTATCTCGTGTAATGTAAACGTTGTCTAGTTAATCGGAAAATATCTTCAGCATCCCTTACTGGCCTTTAATACACTGAGCTTCTTTTATTATGCGAGCGTAGACAAGCATATAAAACTTAAAGGTTTTGAATACCTACCATGTACCTATTTACTCTTTGTTTGAGTCTTGAGACTTGTAGTTGCCAATCGTTAACGCTCCGTAGCGGACGAAACGTAGCTATCTCTGTCGCACTAATATGGAAGAGTGATAGAGAGAGATAACTATGCTAGGCTACGGAGCGTGAACGATTGGCATCTTGTCTTACGCACCCTGATTTGCTATTGCATGATCACTTGCGATACTTACTAGGCACAGTTGACCTTGGTACAGCCAACTCGCAGTTAGTTGGGGAAAGTGGGAAAACTTGAATACTTTCGACATCGCCTACAGACAAAGTGTGCCAAGTGTCAGCGCATAGTCACAAAGTGTAAGGTTCCCGTATAAAAATAGCAAACTAGGTATTGTGAAAGTAAAGTTTCGTTATTATTTACTTCATTAAATATTAATTTGGAGTCCCAAGTAAGCTAAAGAGTGAGTGTGTATTGTGATTGTTGTAGATTTACAAGTATAGCTTTCATATAATATATTATTCTAATATATTATATAATATATTATCCTGGAACTAGCGCCAGACGTTAGCGATACACATTTGCTTATAGCAGCAAATATGGTAGATAAGTTGCTGAGGTGTAAAAGTTTTTTCTATGCATATCTAAGGTTCGCAGATTGACATTTATTTCACAGCATGCGATATTACTATAATTGTTAATTTAATATACCTATCACATTAGGTACACTTTGAAAAGTAAAATCAGACATCTCGCTGAGGACACTTCTTTACAAATAATGTCCATTATAATATAAGTTTAAGTTTCTATCTAATTAAATGTAAGTACGATAAAACCCGCTTATGAAGATTATGCAGGTACCACGTCAATAAATAATTCTAACCAAGAAAGCGTACATCAGCAGTGAAAAAATATATGAAAATAATTTGCACGGACCAGTGTAAAACGGAGTTCGGTTTACGCGGGTTCTACTGTATTTCGTCCATTTCGGGATTATCTAAGCGAAAAAAAGTGACCTTTTACGTTTAGGGGCTCATAATAATATCTGATTCTTCGGATACCATTAAAGTGCAGGAAGCCTTCGAAGTTAGTATTCGTAATTAATCAACCTGAGCTTTTACCGTTCGGTTCAAGTAGGGGTGCTTATGCTTAATATTTATGCTGATTTTGGGAAAATGAAATAGTTCTGGGAAAGTGGTCTTGCTAATCTCTGCTAATTAAGTAATTAAAACAATGTATTTATTGGTGTCCAGGTGCACATTACGTAACTACGTCGAAGATTTAAATGGCCATATGTACTGTAAAACGTTGTACGATACACGTGCGAATAGGTAATTCGCAACTCGTGTCGATTTAACGCTCTAACACTCCTCCTCAATGGGCCTATTATCATTAAATTATATTATAAAAGTGCTGCAAATAAAAGGCATTTTATAATACGATTTTCCCTGAACTATTCTAATTACGATTGTAGACAAATCTAATATTCCTTCTATTATCTCTGATGTATTATGCTTTACTAACTACGTTTGTATTTAGGTAATTAAACTTACTCTGGCCTGGGCTAATTCTATAAGATCCTATAATACGCAATACCTATCTACCTAAATAATTGTGCAGTAGTCCATGTTTAACTTGTTATCATTATGAATTTCAAACAATATAAGTACCCTAGGAAATTCATAACATAAGTATTGCGAACGCACAGAGGGTGCATGCGTACTTACATCTAAACAATGTACGCCATCGCTACCTCGCCGCGCCGCTCAAGTGTTACAGGGGCTAAAATGATGCTTTATATTAACACTTTTCATTAATGGGATGAAGGTGTTTGAGTGTTACAGAATCCAGCTATCATTGTTGCAGTTTATTGAAAATAAGGTTGCCAAAAATATCTACACTAAAATTCGTCTTTAGTATGTAACTTCGCCTAAACTAGGATTTTATCATAATAACACGTATTTAGCCGGGCAGCTAAGTAGTTGAATCTGAGTAGCTTAAAACATATTTTAATGTTGTTACAGCTAATCCTTTTTAGGGTTCCGTAGCCAAATGGCATAAAACGGAACCCTTATAGTTTCGCCATGTCCGTCTGTCTGTCTGTCTGTCTGTCTGTCTGTCTGTCTGTCTGTCTGTCTGTCTGTCTGTCTGTCTGTCTGTCCGAGGCTTTGCTCCGTGGTCGTTAGTGCTAGAAAGCTGAAATTTGGCATGGATATATAAATCAATAAAGCCGACAAAGTCGTACAATAAAATCTAAAAATTTAATTTTTTTTTGGGTACCTCCCCTACACGTAAAGTGGGGGTGAATTTTTTTTTCGCTTCAGCCCTAGAGTGTGGGGTATCGTTGGAAAGGTCTTTCAAAACTAATAGGGGTTTTCAAGAAACATTTTTTGATAAAGTGAATATATTCGGAGATAATCGCTCCGAAAAAAAAAAAAAATGTGTCCCCCCCCTCTAACTTTTGAACCATAGGTCCAAAAAATATGAAAAAAATCGTGGAAGTAGAGCTTAAGAAATACATTAAATGAAAACTATAGCGGACATGATCAGTTTAGCTGTTTTTGAGTTATCGCAAAAAGTTTTCCCTTCATAGTAAAAAGACTTACTTTAATTAGGTACTGATTATGCAAATTTGCCTATTTGTTTAACTCGGGTGAAAGGTACCATTTACTACACTTTAAGCTCCAGTTTAGCTTATTGTGACGGGAGAGTAACTACGGAACCCTACACTGAGCGTGGCCCGACATGCTCTTGGCCGGTTATTTACTATATGCAGGTACTAAATAATTATATTGTCAACAAAAATAATACATGAGAGACTATTTTAAGGATACTATGTTTAAAAAAAACGACCAGGTATAAAAAAAAAATATCTTAGCGTTTTCCTGGTTGCATGCTAAAGGTGCGCCGGGTCCGCTTCGCGCCTAATTACAATAATCACTTGTTTTTACAACAACGGTACCTGTTTTGACATGAGTGACCTTCCAACCCAGAACCCATCATGCAGTCCAGTTATCAGAACCTCGAAATAGCTTTATTTTATTTTTTGAATAAAACGCGTTCGACGAAATACAAAAATGGCAAAAGAAGTAAGGTGCTTTGGAGTAAGTTGTTCTAGTTTAGTAGAGATGAGAGATTTTCAAAATTCAAATAAAAGATGAATTAATATCGAATGATGTTTTGTACATAACTTCCGAGGAACTCATTGGGACTAATGGGGGTTTGAATTCTGCGATTTGAAAGTTTCATTACCGCTAGGGCTAGGCCACCAACGCTTCTGTTTACGACAATGAATAACGGCATTTGGGTATTACTTTAACTTAATACTAATTATGTCAGAAGTATGAAACATTTCGAGGACCTGCCAGTAAGACCTGTGTAGCTGTTATAGGCTTTATTATTTCTGCAATAATAGTATATTATTGCAGAGACCGGGAAAGGGCAAACCATGGATGAGTTTCGATTTCGACGACGCGAAGCGAAGTCCGACAAAGAAGATGAATCCACGAATTGCTGTTCCTGCCGAGGCATATATAGTACTTTTCTCCAAACATGCGAGGAAATCAGGTAAAATAATCAAAATTTAAACATCAACCAGCACTCAAATCGAACCTTCACATCAAAAACGTTAAGACCAATTTCCCTCTTTAATTATTTTTTAAAAGATAAAGGCACAACTATTCTGCCATTCACTACCATTCAATATTCGCTCATTCAATATAATTGTGCAACATAAACTGTATTTGCACGCATGAGATCCTTTAAAAAAAGTTACGTAAAGGTACTTTGATTTTATTAAGCAATATTCGCACGTTCGTACACGACATGACTCTATCCTATAGCTTGAAATGACGCTGACCGGGTCGTGTAGACGCAGCCTGCGGCTGTATTAATTGGCTGTTTGCGTTTGTCTTAGCTTAGTGGATACATGTCTTTAAAAAGTAAAAACCATATAGTAATAACTTTCCCGTCCGCTAAAACACGACAATAATGATTTGTTTTTTTTTTATTTGAGTTTAACCATAACGAAGAACTTCCCGTACTATTTTTACTACAATAAGGTGAACATTTCCGAGAAAAAAATATTTACTTACTTACTTACTTATCTTCAAAGTAATCTGGGAATGTTGGTCAACCTGTCCGGATAAGACAGCTTTTGCTATACACATCTACAATCATTGTTTCACGGGTATATTTCCGTATTTCTGTTTCGAATATAATACTTTTGTCTCTACTATCCTTATCCATAGCGGTTTGGTTCCATCTTAAAGCGCACTTTTTCATAATGACTATGACTATCATGATGAAGCGACATTTTAGTGGCACCTACGCACCGGCGATGGCGCCCCCGGTGCATGCAGCTCGCGCCGAGTAGCCCACTTAAGCAAAATTAGCTTCTTCTGTAAGCGTAAAGAACACTATCGGATGTTTTGTGCCGGCTCTAATACGTCCCCCGTTTGACGTTCCTAGATTAAAAGGCAAGGGGGCGCGCAGACGCTGAAGATTTCATAGTCCTAGTACAATAATAGCTCATGAGGCTAGGATTGTATTAGTCCTTTTAGTCTTTGTACTAGTAAGGGTGAGAATTGTCAATAACTGTCTGACTGGGGGAGTTTATCGGGATCGCGCAGTGAATGCATCTTTAGTGCGTGTGTTGGAATCCTTTGGGTACATATATGGCTTTGTGGTTAATTAATGCATGCCCTTATTGGGAGCCGCTTGTTAGTCCCATCTTACTTGTTTCTTTGAAAATGTAAACTGAATTAAATTCCATATCGGCCAATTAGGAAACCCTTTCTATCTCTAGTTTTATGGTGAACATTACATTATTTTCGTTATAAAATTAAACAAAAGAAATTAATAAATTGAATAATAAGATCGCATTTTAAATAGAAATACTCGTATATTATAATTCCAGCATAAATAGTAAGCACACATAGGTTATGCCTTTTTGGTCTCAATGTAAGGCATTGCATCCTCTGGCAAGCAAATTTAATAGCCCACCTCAAGTAAGTACTATCGATTAATTTTATGTTCACATATTATTTATGTACCTACCTACTCGACGTGTATATAGGTATGTTGTTTAGCATATTTATTATTTGCCTATTTTCTATAAGTTGTAAATTTTTGATAATTATAAGTCCGACTGTGATGGTTAATCTAATCAATTACTCTATATCTACCCGAATTTAAAATTAAGAAAGATTGAGCAAGCAAGTACCGCTACAACAAATAAATTCAAAAGAAATTTTGAAAATCTAACAATTAACTGATATGATATGTTAAACTCCATCAAGCCATATGATCCAGACTTGACTTTCTCTTGTTCTCTAGCCGTTTGAAAAGAATTTAGTTATATTTTTACCCGGCTAATGAAGAAGATTACAAAGGCATTTAATTAAACATGATGACGATCAAGTTTAAAAGAATCTGCAAAGTATTAATAAGAAAAAAAACTCTTCAGTCTGAGCTGTGCTTACAGCAAAGAAAACTTTTAATCACATTACTACGGAACAATACAGATTTAGCATTATTATACTTTGTAGACATTGTGTTTGCTGTAGTTGCGGCAAATCCGCGTTTACTGCAAACGCCTGCTATTCAATTACGAGCAAAGTGCGCCGCCGGTGCGTGTTGCATCGTAAACTGTCGCCGTAAGGCGCTGTGACGCCGTGGCCGACCGTAAAATGTTACGTTGGATGTATTGTGAACAATTTCACAGCAACAAATGATTTACTTTTACCAGGAGAAATCAAGTATACAAGTCCTATTAAGCGGTTGACAAGTATAAACATTTTTTGTTTTGTTGGCAACTGGTTTAAGTAAATCCTTTAATAGGTACCATTGTAAACACATTGAGTCCAGTGAACGGAAATAAAATAAGAAACCTGCGTTTGAGAACATTACGGTTCAAATCCTCGGGACAATTAGCACACATACACAATTACGCCTACATTTAAATAAGACAATACGTTTACACAGCCTGTAATCAAAACTGGTGAACGAAATAATAGTCATCTCTAGGTATTACTCTTATGTACACAGCTAAGTGTAGATGAAATGCATAATAATGCAATAACTACCAATTAGCGGCATTAATCTTCTAATAACCTTCTTGCTGTACGTACTGGCAGCTAAGAGTTCGCGGTTCATATTTTGATTAGACTTATGACCTAGACAGGCAAGGTTTATGCCATAATAGTTTAAATAACCAGTCAAATAATCCACGTATAATAATTTTGTGCCGATTTAAAGATAACTAGATAAAATGTTTTTATGAAATGACAGACTAACCGAACAAGTAAATATTAATTGTTGTGTTAACATATTCCGCAATAATATATTTATGGCTAGATAAATTTTATTATCAAGGTATACGTTCAGTTATGGCCAGCGAAATTTACATGGGGTACACCACGAATCGGGTCCAAAATATTTGAACAGGCGGAGTGACAAATTGTCACTCCGACAATAAAGGCTCATCCCCACTTTCAATTTGAAGGGAAATATTTTTGTGCTGTGTAAATGCAAGACGGAAGAAAGATTTCTGGGCAACTGCAACTGAAAATGCACAGCGGAAGAAAGATTTGACAAAAAGTCTTAGCCATACAGAGTATAGAGAACCGAGTATATACATATGTGGCAGTATAGTATTATTTTTTTTCTTTTTTTATACTACGTCGGTGGCAAACAAGCATACGGCCCGCCTGATGGTAAACAGTCTCCGTAGCCTATGTACGCCTGCAACTCCAAAGGAGTTACATGTGCGTTGCCGACCCTAAACCCGCCCCCCCTCGTTGAGCTCTGGCAACCTTACTCACCGGCAGGAACACAACACTATGAGTAGGGTCTAGTGTTATTTGGCTGCTGTTTTCTGTAAGGTGGAGGTACCTCTCCAGTTGGGCTCTGCTCTAGATCTGGAATGACATCCACTGGCTGTGCCCTACCACACAAAGCGAGATGACATTCACAATATTAATTAATAATTATTATTTATTAAGCCTTTTTTTCTCCTTAAATTACAAAATATTTTCATTTTTGTTTGATTGAATATGTAGTTATGTGTATCTCAGTAAGTTAAGGCCCCTGTCCGGATATAGGCCTCCTCCAGTGATCTCCAGATTTTCCGATCTCCTGCTTTGTTTCGCCGTCTTTTCCTGCTGTTTTCTCTATGTCGTCAACCCACCGTTCCCGGGGGCGTCCTTGATTTGTATAGTTAACTGGGCCAGCCCATGTAGTAACCTTTTTAGTCCATCTATCCTTTGGTGCACGTGCCACATGGCCGGCCCACATCCACTTCAGGTGTAAGGAGTGCAGTACAGCATCTATTATATTTGTTTGTTTTCGAATGTCTTAAATTTTTTTCCTCTCCCTTATTCAATTCAATTCAATCATTTATTCATAAAAATTAGAATTTTACACGTCAAGTCATTACAATACATTAGTACATTATTTCCTATTATATATTTAAATTACATTATCCTATAGGTAATAATAATATTCAAATGTATGTACTTAAATTACAACACATTGTTCATTTTAGTTAAGTAGTATGAAGATAATGTCAACATTACATGACAATTGTTAACCTATCATGCAGGACTCATTTGCCATTCCTATAAGAATAATTTGTTTAATGAATAGTAGGCAGCAGAGACTAGATATTTCTTAAGTTTAAGTTCATATGAATTATTGCTATTTAGCAGTTTTTATGTCTTCAGAGACTCGGTTGTAAATTTTTGGGCCGATTGTGTGCAGACATTTTTTAGACTTAGCTAGCCGAGTGCGGGGTGGACGAAGTTCATCGCGGTGCCTGAAGTTATATTTGGGTTCAGCGAAATTGGTTTGGAACTGTTCAAAGTTAAGCCTTACCTGTTTAGCTACCTTAGTTTGATATTAAGTATGCTCCTTTCTATTGACCGTTGGCATATTTGTATTTTTCTTTTTATTCTGTGGCCAAATGTCCAAGTTTGTGAGGCATAAGTTAAGCTGGGTAATATTCATGAGTCTATAACTTTTTTCTTTAGTTTGACTGGCAGTTTCGATTTCAGTATCTCTTTGTATCCCCAGAATTTTTCCAAGTTATATTTATTCTTCTTTCTAATTCATCTAAATGCCTTGAGGGTTTAAAAGATATTTGTTTTCTCAGGTATATATAACTGTCTACGTATTCCAGTGGCGTATCTTTGACCAATATAGGTACCGGGAATCTATTTGTACCACTTTCGTTTTTGAGGTATTTACCCAATATTTTCGATCACTCTACAAAGATCATTTATCATGTTTTCCAGTTGTGACGGTGTTTTTGAAAATAATATTATGTCGTCTGTAAATCTAAGGTTTGATAAGTACTGGCCGTTGTAGTCCTTTTTCTTTCCAGTTTAGGTCCTTCATTATGTTCTGTAGCACTGATATGAAAATCTTTGGGGAGAGTGAGTCTCCTTACTTCACACCTCTTCTTATATTGATAATGGGCCCTAATCTATCCAATTTTACACAGCTTGTACTTTTTCTATAAATATCTTTAATTATATTTATGTACGTACTTGCAACTCCTTGATGTTTCAGTGCTTGCCAAATGCTCTCATGTGTTTGCTTGCTCGCTTAGTTGTTGTTTTTTCTATATGTGGCTCTATTCTTTTTTCAAGGCACATTGCAAAAAACTAGTACAATGTGGGCAGCAAGCTAATTGGCCTGTAGTTATTAATTTCAGCTAGGTCACACTTCTTATACAGTAGAATATACCGTGATTCTGCCTAGTGTTGAGGTATTATCTGTGTTTTATCAAACAGTACAGTAAGGGGGGCAATCAGAGCAGGAGTTCCAATTTTTAGGGCTTTATTCGGTATGTTATCTGCTCCTGGGCTCTTTTTCTTCTTTAATCGCTTTATATGTTTCAGTATTTCTTGAGCGCCAAATGGTGGAACGGTAATTTGGGCTGTTTGTACATTGGTGCATTTCTCTTGGTCCTGGTCTACATTTTCACTTTGTTTGTTAGTTGAGTTATCACTACTATTAAGTTTTTTTGTGTGACAGTATAGGGTGGATCCGAATGATCAAAATTTTCAGATAATTTGTGTATTTGTTAAACGTTGTGTAGTTGTAAGATAAAGGTATAGGAATGGACATAGGCATTGGGACCGTGCGTGACACAAGCTGCCATATAGTGTTGACAAGTTTTCAAGGCAAGAACTCATTTTATAAATTTTACCTTTCAAATTATTTAAATATCGATATCTAAATTTTATTTCATTGTATTCAGTCAATTGAATGAGTATTCAATTAACATGTGCTGCCAAAACCAGTTCTGAAACTTTATAATCATTACAGACCAAAAACTGTTTATTATTGACAATATTATCCATGGTTTAGAATTTACAATTCGATTCGATTACATTCCAATATAGACAATATCTAAATCAAACATAAGTTAATAAAATAGTCTGCTTCATTTAGCATAACATCATCCCTATTATCCTCGTTATCTAAAAAGTCGTATGTTGTTATAAAAGTCGTATGCAGTTACGTTTTATTACGTAGTGTTGAAAAAAAGTTAGTCATATTTATTCCAATTTTTACCGAAGTTATCTGTTTACTCACCTACACGTGAAAAGTGATCCCACTGTCCTTGAAATTATCAGAATAACTTCTGTACCACTTCACTACACATGAAGACATTTTAATTATAAAAAACGTTGTTTTTATAAACCGATTGAGTCATCAATCAGTGACTGTCATCTCGATCGAACTGAAGTTACCAATCGAGTAGTTTGTAAGGTACCTTGGGGTAGTTTACGTTGGGCTATAATTCAGCGGACAAAATGCTTCCATGTTTTATCTCCGTTCATTGATTGAGTCCCGCTCGGCGGGTTTACTGTTTGTAGGACGGTGCTTTCCTCGGGAAGCGGGAAAATGATGGGATCGGTTACAGCAGTTGGCGGTGAATGTTTTAATGTTTATTTGGGGACAAACGGTACATGTTTCTTATAGCTCGTGTGTATACATACCTAATCCATAAATCAATACAGGTGCCACCATTTAATAGCTCATTAAAGAAAAACAAAACACGGGATAGCTAAACTTAAAATTAACAACAACAGTCAAGTTAGGGCAAGGGCTTAATTAATGAAGATATAACTATTAGTATACATTAAATAGGCAATTAAAGTGTAAAATTCCAGTGTCTGTAATTCGTTTGTTCATTTAAAACAAAAAATACTTAACGTTTAGATTTATTCGAAGATTTATTAAATAAATCAATTTATGAAAACAAATCATTGTTAAATCTGCAAGCTCATATCATGATCTTATGCGTGTTAAACCAAGAAGGTACTTTCGGGACTTTCGGCAAACAACATATGGAAGAAACTGATTTTAAGCTACAATATATTTCCATTACAAACTTGTTACTCAATGAACTTAACCTTCACAGAGCGTCGACTTCGTTCCCGAATGTAGGGTTCGGTCAAACTTCCCCTATTCAGACTTGGCACAAAGTGAATCGTTTATATTTCGATCTGTGCGCCCCAGTGCTCCCCGAAGACCGACGCAATAAACTTCCTTTTATTGTAATTTTGTTTTGTTACTAACTCCACGCCTTTAGGTCGGACCGAGACCGAAGTTTTGGCGTTTTCAAAACTACGGCGATTCATATAAATTATAAACCCTAAAATGAAATTTAATTCTAGCTGCCTTGTCGCTAAAACCGTAATGCTTTCGGAAAAGTTTTGATGTCAGATGATTTAGTAGGTAGTTGCACAAAATGTTTTAAACTTTGGCTCTCCAAATGGTGACTATTATTTCGCCAAGTTTTAAATTTTTAGTTTAAACTTTGACAGTGCAATATCCGAAGAAATGTAGATAAAAAGACGAAGTCGCGCGTAGAAGCTAATTACCTAATTGTATTTGAATGGCTATGTCGTGTATCTGCCTGTCTGTGTCTATTTATATAATACTTAATTAAATCTTTTGAATCTATTTAAAAACAAATCAAACTCTCAGATTGTTGAAATTTGATGTTTGATAAATAAATATTTAATAGAGATAAAGTCAGTTAATGCATTAAAGATTGACAGTGGGACTAAGGACAATTTATGCTAACTAACATAACTATCCCATAAAATATTCATAAGCCTCTAAATTAAATGAATAAGGCCTCAAGAGCTTAGATAGTTTGAGCGGATGAGTTAGCAGATACGTCGCCGGCGATCGAGCACTCGTCTTGATGGATGGCGCGACAACCCTCGGGCTCAACTCATTGAGGGGGAATTACACCGAGACGTTGACGAATTGCTCCTCCACACACAGATAACACTATTGAATTTAAAACTTCCACTGACCAGTCTCAGCCAATTTGTCCTGACTCGAGGACAGATCATTAAAGCGGTTGGAATTTCTCTATTTGTATCAGTCCAATGTTGCGTCGCAACCTCTTGGGAATTCGTGTTTTAAAATAGAAGATAATATATAAGATAGGGAATAAAAGCAGCAAGATTATTTACAGATAGTTTTAGGTACGATCAACTAAATGAAACCCTGTATTGAACTAAATGCAATATGTGCCCATTTCAAGATGGTTTCTTAACCACTCACATGATTCCGATTTTAACGAAAGGTGCCCTGAATTGCTCTGCCATTTCGCAGATACGACGGCACAGTGTCGTGATATCTTCAAAAATCGATAACTTTGCTTCTGCTTAAGCATTTGGAATAATTCTTTCGGTTTTATAATGGTAAAGAAACAAAGAAATTTATTTTCTTACTTTAGCTATTTGCTGTTATAATAAAAATAATTATTAAAAATTCACGAAGTTTACCCAAAGGAATAATTTCCGAGTTATAGTAGAAAACTATTTTTAATAAAAAATCTAAATCGATAACGTATCTTTTTTTTGTATTCAATTTAAATAAAGCTTAATAAGCTTTTAATTGATACTAAAAACCTTGATAGCTCACCTATAAAATTGCAGAGTAAAACTGATTCAAATTCTGATAAGGAACTTTCGAATTGCTCCACCTGGCGTGTAACTATGTGCTATGTTCGTGATTTTTTTGTGGCTAATTTAGACACTGAAGTACAAAAATATAGTAAAAAACCGTTTAAGACACTAATTACCTTGAAATAAAATACATAATTTATGTAATTATCACAATGATAGTGGCTTTATAACTTAAAATAACAAAAGAGTATTTACATACGTACTAAACTTTGGTGTTTTTAAAACGGCCGATCACCAACAACCGAACTAACTTATAACTACACTAACACGTATAATATATACACCATAACATACACTTTACAACAAATTATGCACAATAAGCAAATAGTAACTATTAACACATGAAATTATACTGATTACAAACGTAAATAAACAAACAAACTGACCTGCGCCATGTCAAAAACAAAGATGGCTACCTATTTAGGTCGGAGACACAACAGTCGCGCGGTGCAGATGTTCAACAAAAATAGGAACTTTTAACACATTCACTGCCAGACGAAAAACGGCAAGCTACCCCAGGATCCGGGCAATATAGCAAAGAAATATTAGTAAATAGAAATTATAAGTAAGTAGTAACAAACACCCCAAAACGCGTATGCAACGTCTAGTGTACCACATGCCTTACGATGTACAGAAATGCTTTAAGCAACCAGAGTTGCTGTGTTTGTACTTACAATTTTCCGTCACATGGTTTGTTCGCTAATCCTGGATAATACACAGTGATTTAATGCATTTTATTGTTTATTAATGTAATTTAATAATCGAACTATTTAATGACTATAGGTTGCTCAAGATATATTTGGTAATCATAGAAATCTAGGGCATTAAAATAGGAAACACGCCAAAAATCTACAGAGTTATTGGTTTGAAGTGAGATTTTACGGTCATCAATATTAAGTAGGTGTAAAATATAGTTTTAATCTAATAGACCAATAAACGCGGAGTAATTTAATATATAGTACTAACAGAAATATGTAAATTTGAACACTTACGGCATTTTAAAACACGCAGCAACTTTTAACACACGCACTTTTCCGAACAACTTGCAAAGTGACATAGATAAAAAATACTGTGGTTATGTCTATGTGGTTGAAACATTTTTTAAATATTGTCACGTTGGTATTCTGTGTTTTAATAATTGTTTACACCATATCTGTGCAGCCCTTCACAGATAAGAAATAAAAAACCGCATACACTCCGTTCGCAACTCGAGTTGCGACGATCATTTTAGAGGTGCGAAATGTTGAAACCTTAGTTGCTGGAATCATGTGAGTGGATAGGTATTGCTCCGGGGTTCCATTTCCAGAAAATCTAAGCTTACAACATCAATTAGGCTAAAAAGGTTTATGTACATAAACATTTTAGATTTATTAAAAAGGAATTAAATGTTGGGCACAATAAAAATAATCTAACTTATCTATTAAATAAAACTAAATTAAAACTAAATTAAAAAAATTTGGCCCCTTTGGCATGGTGCCGAGGATACTGGCAGCATTTCCCCGCTGTATAGCGATGCTGATACGTTGTGCGAGAAAGCTGCCAGCTCTTCGGTCACCTGTGAAGTCGACCAGCCTTTGTGATAGCTCTTTAAAAAGTTGTAGAGCATTAGGACCCCACGGGCCAAGCGTCTAGACCCCAAATGGCATAAAAATGTATTCGGGGCCGAGACCCCTGTACTTTTGTATTTTAAGCTTTTCGGCCCCTTTAGCCGCGGCACCCGCACTGTTACTGGTTCCGGTGAGGTGGGAAGGGGCTAGTGTGTCTACACAGGTTGCGTCCCACACCAGCACCCTTCCCAAACTCCAGGGAATCAGGGACATACCGTCCGGTCTCTTGCCGTCATCTCTGGCTACGCCAGTTGGCTCCAGTAGAGCTGGCACGTTGGCGGATGCAAGAGACCGGCGGATTATGTCATTCAGTGCGGCGTGCCTGGAAAAGCGGCCAGCACTTTTTTGACAGGACAACCCGTGGTGTCCTAATTCGTCGACCTCACTACCGCAGGGGCACCTGTGTGGAGCACAGATGCGAACTCCAAGCCGAAGACAGGTCGCGATGCGAAGGGTGTCCGGCGTGAGGAAGGTTCCAGTGTTTGGTGAAGGATACGCCCGGAGCCACTCACCAGATTCCCTCGACACCGAAGCCAGTAGTCTGGCCCGTTCGCGACCTGTACTACGGCTTAGGAGGGAAATAACTGAAATTTGGCACATGATGTCGTCCCAGCTCCTTTGGTAATTTGGATGGTTCACAATAATAAACTGGTTATTGCCATGCAGGTACTGACATTTTATTATTGTGAGCTACTATTTGACTTATCAATTTTAACCTAAGAGGCAAGAAAGGCAAGAAAGCAGATCTGAATTATCGGTCAGTATTATCGCATATACATTTTTCAAAACAACATCCGGAAGCGTAGGATCTTAGAGTGGTATTTACATTTTACAATATGGACCGAAAACCCATGAAAAAAATATATAATTCTCCAGAAGTTAACATCGAGCGATTGTTTGCAGTAGGTAGCCGCTATCCTATAAGTATCCTAACTGTCCTTAATCGTTTAGGATATACACAAACGAGTGGTTTAAACTCTCATTGTACAAGGCGAACTTTTACGAAGAGCAATGAAACAGTGACCTGTTCGTTACAAGCGCTGTTTTACAAATGCGTAGCAATGCCAAACCATACGAAATAACGATGGACACGATTGTCTAGCAAACTATGGAACTTTTGATAAGCGTGGCATGGAGGCCTTCGCCTTTTCAAGTAATAACTAAACCCATGAAAGTTTTCTAAGTATTATTATCTCCATTATTTGAATACTTATTTAAACAAAACCTGGAAAGAATTTTCCTTTAGAAAATTCTTTATTCTGTAACAACACATTCCTTAAGGTACCACTTTTGACTTCAAGCAAAAACATAAAGACCTGTTAATTAAAAAGTGCTATTACTCTGTTTATAATTCGTTGAATGATACATCCTTATCCAATAAAAAAAAATTAAAATATTAATAAAATTTAAATCATATTTTCTTATATACCCAATCGATAAATAATTAATAAATTAAGATTTTTACAAATTATCAGATATAAATGGAATTTTTAATTATTATATAAGTGTAATAGTACATTTCGATGCTAGTGCGGAAAGTATGTCATTACTTCACGAGTACCGAGATATCTTGCCACGAGTGAAGAATGACATTTCCGCACGTGTAGCGAACGACGTTTTTTAATACAGTTACGCAAAAATTAGAAAAACAACAAGTACTTTTTTATGCATGTTCTATAAGACAGAAACAATTGTAAATATAAAATATTATACTATTATTACCTAAGTATCGTTATTTACGATTAATTGTGTATCGTATATCTTATACCTTTAAACGAGCAATTCTTGTATATATATATGTATATATATATTTCTGTGATCTCGGAAACGGCTCTAACGATTTCGCTGAAATTTGGTATATGGGGGTATACAATCGATCTAGATTAGTCTTATGTTTGGGAAAACGCGTGTTTTCGAGTTTTTATGCGTTTTTCTTTCGACGCAGAATATGGTCGCTAATTTCGTGCTGCCGGCCACTGTCCGTCTGGTCCAGCGGGTTAAGACGTGGACGGCTAGAAACGAGTGTTACGGGTTCGAATCTCGCCCGGTGAATAACTTTTGTTTTTTTTATATGTTCATGTTTATATATATTTTTTTTTAATATTTATTGTTTTAGACAAGTTTAATTTAGTAAAAAAATGTATTTAAGATTATCACCTATACACCACCATATTACAATAAATAGTTAGAACACTTAGAACCGAGCAAAGCTCGGTCACCCAGGTACTTTAAATTATATGAAAACGATATCGAATGTTGCCTTTGGAAACTTAAAACATTCTTGCGGTAAGAAACAACGCCTCTGCTTTGACAGGCGTTTCGGCAGCTATTACGTTCCATTCAGACAACTTATTAAGAGCGGTTTTTCAATATTAAAAAATAAACGTGTTATACTGAGGAAGAGGTAAGTAATAAAATATGAAATACTCGTATGCTTATATTTATTATTTTTACATTAACAGTAGGTTTTTATGTTGATTACGACTTTTAAAGGAAACTAACATTAACACTCATCAATAAGTAGTCAGGAATTGGAACAAGTGGAAAAGTAAAAAGCACTAGTTCGCGAAATCCAACTTTCCGCACGCTAAACGGCTACGTAAAGTAGTACTTTTTGAGCAACTGTATTAAAAAAATATTCTATTGTTGATGTTAAATTTAACCAATTACTTTGTTAGTTAAAATGAAAAATACGTTTAATATATTTTTTTAATTTCTTAATATTTTTCCACTACAAAGACGTGTCACATTGCATATACCTATATAAAAAAAAGTTAAAAATATTTAAATATCATATTTTAGTAATTAGTTTTAGTTATAAGTTGTATACCCTAACAGTGTTCATGTGAACACTAGCTGTAAAATGCTCGTTGTAAGACCTTATGTAACACATGATTATAATGCAATAAATGAATTATGAATTACACGAACCATTTGGAGCCACTTTTGACCCCTACGTAACTCAAAATCTTTTAAGCATAAACATGAAATTTGGTTCATGTAGTAAGGCTAACGAGAACCCCAAATTTCATGAATATAGTTCCACCGGTTATTATGATACAAACATCTAAAAATCGGGATTTTTCTCACTGACTGACTCACCTAACATCAAACATCTAGCCCACTTCCGGATGACCAAGCAACTAGAAATTTGGCATCCAGCAGGGTATTTGTGTGGTTAAGAACCTAAAATAGGGTTAAACAGGGTTTTTTTTACCATTAGCAATATTTTCCAAAAACAGTTGTACATGCCTGCATAAAAATAGCAATATAATAGATTTCTTGCCGGTATCGTATGACTAATTAATTAAGATTTTTATACGGTCTTATAATCATTAAATGACCCTTTAGTTGGACGGACTTTAGATTGAACTGTTTGGGATTAAGAATACTTCGTGTTTTATACAAATTCAAACATATTAAAGTATTAGTTTGATGGGTTTATAAGCATATAATATCAACTTTGACATAACAATAAACATGTCTTGGCTAGTTTTTGTACCAACAAAGTAAACCTAAAGCGAAATCCTGAACTTTAATTACATTCCAAGTGAACTAGAACTTGGCACCCATAAAGATCTCAATTCCTTTGCCGGCGAAGTCAACAACGACGCATATTCTTAATACTGAACTTGGCTCTCATTTCACATTTATGTTGGTTGATGGGATTTATACTTTTTCATTTCTCGTGCTCTGCTCTCGTGCAGAAAACAATACGTTTCTGCTCTAGACCAATGTTCTTTATAATTACGTTTTTTTCTCTTTTTTACGATAAGCGATCAACATTTTGGTTTTAAGTGGACTTGTTGTACAGTTTCCATTCTGATAATTAACTCCCAATTCCATAAATAACGATATATTTACCTAAATTGTTAATTGAAATTATCCTCAAGAAATACTACTGAAGAAAAATCAGCCGTGCTTTTCTAAATCAACATATATTTTATTTTCCTCGTATTTGAAGTGAAAAGTAGAGTGTTTAACTCGGGTGTATTGGCTCTCTCACTGCGCTCGAGTACCAAACTACCTAGACAGAAACGGGTGCCTTTCATTTCATCCCTTGGTTAATAATCTACAATCTCGTATTGGAGCATTCGGAGCATATATATTGGATTTAATAGTAAGTTATATACGAGTATGTCGGTAGCAGATCGTAAAATCCGGCAAATCATGAAATGCCACAATTTTATGATGTGTCTAAGATTTTCTAAGGCATATTATCATATGCTTACGATTTTCTCAGGCATAGAATGGGGTCCCTTATAAATAAATAATAATATTTATTGATATTCCAAGTAATATACCAGGCACATCGTTAAAAAATTGCATTATGATGATGGTAATAGTGTTTCCTGCGTGGCATATTTATGTAGACAATAAAAATACCTAAAATAATGACGTTATTCATGCATGTATTGTGCATTTCTCATTTACATGTCATTGATCAGTTTCGTTTTACAATTATATTGCAAGGATACACATGGCTTGATTCAATTAAAAAGAATATATTTTTTCTGTTTAATCAGGTAAAATAAATACTATACCTAATTCTTATCAATTGTTTTTTTTTTTTTCGCTTTAGATAGGTACCTTAATTATTCAATATAGGTACCTAAACGTAACCAGAAAAATCATCTAACCAACAAACGATCACTCGCTAAATCATGAAATGGTGGCGTTTCATGATCTGGCGGAATTACGATCAGATGCCGATATGTAAGTATTAAGTCATATTCTTGCAAGACCCAGAGAGATTTACAATGACTACACTTCGTTTCAATATAATACGAACCTTTCTTAAAGTAAACAAATTAGCACTTCTACCAATTGTTTCGTTTTTTTTTTTCAGATGGAATTCAGTCCCATTAAATCTACAATAAACTGGAAATCTGTTGTTGTTGTTGTTGTGGTGTATCTGTTGTTGTTGTGGAAATGTGTTGTGGTGTGTTGGAAGTCTGTTGTGATATTGGGCCTTACGAGGTATTAGCCAGCGATACCAGAATCAAAACATTACATCGCTATTTCTTTTTTAGAACTACCGTTTTTACTGTTACTTGAAACGCCTCCAACATTATCTTTGACATCTCTCCGACATAAATCCACATGTACAGGGGCAAATCTTTTTCCTCACACTGCGTACTGAAAATAATAATGTAGAGAAAAAGTGTTAGTGAAATATTTGGTCGTGTCGTGAGAGCCGTGCACATCTGGTACCAAATCAATTTATCGTACGAACGTGACGTTCGAGACCAACGTGCCGAGAGCGGCTTACATGCCTGTGTATTAAGATGTCTCGGATACAGGCAAAGATACAAGCACTGGGACGTTCTCGAATTAGGTGAAGTGCACTTAGGTACCGCTTACGATTGGACACATGTCAGTAACCATTAACCAATGTACCTAGTCATCAAAAGTTATAAAATGGTCGAAGTCATGAATGTCATAATATAACAATGTGGACGAGACATAACAACATCAGATATATACCTATATCTATCACCTTGTTTTGGATGCTTTATGCATTTTGTAAGTGTTTTAATTTTACTAATATAGATCCGACCAAAAACATTTTCATGTACAATGTTGCTAAGACGAAACCATAAGGCTCTCACTGACAAAATATTATCAAATCTCATGTTGTTCCTTACTACTAAACATTACCTTACTAGGTACTAGCTTCCATACCACATTTCAGCTTTCTAAGAACTACCCTAAGAGTCTTCATTTCCATCAGTGAATGAGTTAATGAGTCAGTGACGAAATCAGGTTTTGTCAAGATATCAATGAAATTTAAAGTATAAGAATTATGTAATTGAAACTTTCTGTGTTTTTAATAAGTCATCATTGGCATCATTTCTCCTGAAATTTGTTTATCTGGTATAATCCAAACCCAAGTTATGATGGTTCAAAAAACGACGAAGTGCTTTGAGAAAAGGTACGTAGTTCTCTTGCGCTTCGCTTGGCTTGTGCCCCCAGATTATACATGTAGAATTTGCCTTCAGCGCTTCAAGTATAATAATACCAGGTTATTCCCAGTTATATTATATAACATTGTAAACGGAAAACCCGCAAACCCCGCATATTTCATTGAATAAAGTAAACAATGGCTTGAACTGCCATCGGTATAACCTCAGTACCTATAAAATACCTCTATTTTACCGTCTGACAATTCGTAGGAAATTGCGAAAGGAGGCATTTGTTTGCTTGTTCGTCAAGACCATGTTATATTATTTTCTATTGAATAAAAAGTTGGATAGTGGTTGGATACATAGCATAACTTACAGGCGTATTCTGATTTTTAATAACAGGTCATGAATTAGATCTGGATCAGATATGGATCTGATCTTTTAGTGTCAAGAGTGTCATTTTTTCAACCAAAACGTCACTTCTGACACTGACATATTTACCTGTGATTAAAATTCGAATACGCCTCTAATGTAAGTATAACATAAGTCACACTTTTCATCCGCCGCTATTCGTAGGACATTTTCGTTTTATTTTTAGATTATAACTTTTAAGTTTATTCAGAGTATATTTTTTATTTTATTTATATCCTTATCGAAGGTAATTATTGTATATTAAATAAATTACTGTTAGAAGGTACTTATAAGTAAATTATCTACATGTATTCTGAATTGGGAAGTAATTAAATGATCAGCCGTTTATAAAATGATCTGCAAATAAATTCCCATTAAATCATTTATACAAATAATTTGCTGGCAAAAATAAAAACCGAGCTAAGACTCTTGCTCATTCAATAATTCACAAACGGTCAACGTTATAAACAATATCGATCTGCTAAATCTGCTTCTGTTATAATTTATCTACTTAATAATAGTTGAGCTGCAAAAAGATTATTCGGTCAGCAAGATTTAAAGATGGTTGATAGAAAAAACATGTCTCTAAGCAGTTCAATTGAGACGTATGCATATTACAGGAATGGCAATCTGATATAATAAGGTGGCAAGCGTTTGATTTGAAAACAGGCGGAGCAAAATCAGCCTACGTGACACTATCTATCTATACCACGTCACCAAAATCTCAAGGTTACCAAAATGTCAAGGTCATCTAAAACGAATCAGAGCTCCCCACGTGGTTGTCTGTCCTACCCCTAGAGGGCCGAAGCTGCGGAGTTGAATATAGTGACCGTGCTTCGTCACGCGAGGGCGGAAGGTCTGCTCTTCCGCAGCGCCGGAGCTACCCAGATCCAACAGCTTTACCCTGCCGCAGGTGCGTCCTGGCCCCTCACCCCTCATCATAACATCCATATTGTAAATGTTTACCCTTGAAAACATCCTCTCCAAACAACATCCTCAACAAAGAGCACACATTTTGTGAATGGACAGTAAGTTTTTGAAGGACAAAATGAAAGGGAAGTAGGTAATCAAATATTGACCAATATTTCATGTTTAAAAAAATCTGCTGATTAGCAAAGGGGGTAGGTTAGGTTGGTTAGACATTTGCTGATCAACTGATTTTACAGGTAACCAATTTTTGCGGATCAGGCAAATTGTAATCCAAAATGAAATAATTCGCTTACCCACTGATTGCTTATCAAATTTTGATTAATGGTGGATCGCTTAC
Source organism: Cydia pomonella (assembly GCF_033807575.1). Taxonomy (NCBI): domain Eukaryota; kingdom Metazoa; phylum Arthropoda; class Insecta; order Lepidoptera; family Tortricidae; genus Cydia; species Cydia pomonella. The sequence goes on from NC_084715.1 coordinate 12,494,115, forward strand.
TGCCGATCAAATAATTAATATGCCATCCAAATCAATTTAGAGCAGCTCAGTATGACATTAATTGCGAACTGGTTTAGATATACTTGCTAACCATAAGTTGCAGACCAAGTATACATATTGGCTGACCAAATGTATATTTTTCTTCATCAAAATAGGAATATTTTGCAGATCGATTAAATGATAGGTACCCTTCTGAATTTAACTTGTTTTTTCACGTCTTCATTATGTCGTTCATTGTACCGACATCAAACCAAACCATGATATCATATAAAACTAAAGTACCTGGGCAACCGAGCTTTGCTCGGTTATAACTATTTATTGTAATATGGAGGTGTATAGGTGATAATCTTAACTACATTTTATTATTAAATTAAACGTGTCTAAAAAAATAAAAATAATAAACTATATATAAACTTGAACATATAAAAAAAACAAAAGTTAGTCACCGGGCGAGATTCGAACCCGTAACACTCGTTTAGCAGTCCGCGTCTTAACCCGCTGGACCAGACGGACAGTGGCCGGCAACACGAAATTAGCGACCATATTCTGCGTCGAAAGAAAAACGCATGAAATCTCGAAAACACGCGTTTTCAAAAACATAAGACTAATCTAGATAGATTGTATACCCCCAAAAACCCCCATATACCAAATTTATAGTAAACGAAATCATAAATACCACAAAAACATAAAACCAATTAGGTTCAGAGAAGACCCATCTAAAATGTAGCCTGAATATGTATGCTTCATATCACGAAAACTCTACAAATACGAAGGTTATTCTGAAAGTTGTTAGCTTTTCCGGTTCTACGCATGCAATGCAACTGCAGTGAGTGATATTTCACTACCTATTATTATGCTTATTGGAGTGGTGTTTTTTTTTTATATGTTCTTCTTTGACGTGTCGAAGCTTACAACAGTCATGATAATCAGTAATTGAAACTTTATGTGTGCTACCATTTTATAAACAGTATTTCTTTGAAGAAATTATATAATTTTATGTACCGCAAATCTGCTGCTGCTGCGAATCTGGACCGTTTTTAGGGTTCCGTAGCCAAATGGCAAAAAACGGAACCCTTATAGATTCGTCATGTCCGTCTGTCTGTCCGATTATGTCACAGCCACTTTTTTCCGAAACTATAAGAGCTATACTGTTCAAACTTGGTAAGTAGATGTATTCTATGAACCGCATTAAGATTTTTACACAAAAATAGAAAAAAAAAACAATAAATTTTGGGGGTTCCCCATACTTAGAACTGAAACTCAAAAAATCTTTTTTCATCAAACCCATACGTGTGGGGTATCTATGGATAGGTCTTTAAAAATGATATTGAGGTTTCTAATATTTTTTTTTCTAAACTAAATAGTTTGCGCGAGAGACACTTCCAGTGGTGTTTCAAGTGGTAAAATGTGTGCCCCCCCCCCCCCCCCCCGAACGAGATCTAGTAAGTAGTTTTTTTTAATACGTCATAAAATTAAAAAAAAATGGTACTTTACATTAAAACAATTAACTTTAAATAGAAATCTAGAAAACTTTTTATATGATTTTTTTGTTTTAATTTACCGAACAAAATAAATTATTAATTTATCTAAAAATAATCATCATGTGCATTTGCGGTTGCGATGCGAGTTTAGGGATGAAAATTCCGGAAAAAATTTAATCTAACATTAGATGTGCAACCTTAACATTCCTGTTTAAATTCATATGGAAAAATTCAGAAGTTTAAAAAAAAACTGGTTTTTTTTTGGCTTTATTCGTTTTTCATGAGTATTGTAACTGAAATTTGCATTGTTTTTTCGATGGAAACTAAAAAACGGAACGTTTGGAAATTTTCCCGCATTTTTTCAGGTTTTTTCAACGCTATGCGAGTTGCGATTTCAAGGTTGCTTTGAAAATTACTCACAGTAATGATTACAGCTACGTGTATATCTTAGTATTACCAAAGATCATTGATTGTAATACAGAGGTAAATAATCTCTCTTCTCTTCTTCCTCGCGTTGTCCCGGCATTTGCCACGGCTCATGGGAGCCTGGGGTCCGCTTGACAACTAATCCCAAGATTTGGCGTAGGCACTAGTTTTTACGAAAGCGACTGCCATCAGACCTTCCAACCCAGAGGATAAACTAGGCCTTGTTGGGATTAGTCCGGTTTCCTCACGATGTTTTCCTTCACCGAAAAGCGACTGGTAAATATCAAATGATATTTCGTACATAAGTTCCGAAAAACTCATTGGTACGAGCCGGGGTTTGAACCCGCGACCTCCGGATTGCGAGTCGCACGCTCTTACCGCTAGGCCACCAGCGCTTTTTTATACAGAGGTAAATAATAAGTCTAAAAAAAAAACTTTCTCCTTATTTTGAGATTTTGACATCCAAGATGGCGCTATACTGCGGGCTGCGCCATACGTTTGCGGTCAATGAATTGTCAAACGTCAAATTTTGACAATCAGAGTTACCGCAAAATGTAAGGAGCTGTACAGCGATATCTCGTTTAGACTAATTTGTTAGCACATTAAATAAGGAAAAAGGAGTGTACAGATTTTAAAATGGTCAGCAACGCGCATGTAGTTCCTCTGGAGTTGCAGGTGTCCATAGGCTACAGTGACTGCTTACCATCAGGCGGGCCGTATGCTTGTTTGCCACCGTTGTGGTATAAAATAATAATAAAAATCAATTTACACTAGATTAAATATTTTTCACAGCCATTATAATTAGCATTAAAATATCCCTCACAATAGTATAAGTAATATTACAATCACATGATTAGAGCCGGCATAGCTAACAACTTTCAGACCAGCCCTCGTACCTAAACATTATCAGTTTATTTCACCATCAATCACATTCACCCAAAAGTTTTAAAGTAACAGTACAAGTTTAGCTAAGAAAAAAGAGTATAACTCTTTTCACTTTGGAAATTTGAAAGTCATTTTCATTACACTAATTTGATAATTGGAGGTAACAGATTGATCCGTTGTTAACCTCACCTACACAACATAAATGACTTTAATTCACTTTCTAAAGCAGTTAACGACTCCGCCTTTATTCACCTGCTTCCGGTTTCATTATTTTATGTAAATCGTAGCCCGTTGAAAAGCATAGGTCGTGGCGGTAGACTCTTTGTTGCAAAACACTGTGTCATAATGATAATGTACTACAGTAGTATGTCTATAATCTACCTACCGGATTGTTTTTTTTTATATTGGCAAGTTTTAATGATGGACCGCTCCATTGTTGTGGTTGACCTTTTCTTTTCGGTACGGGAATAATATATACTAGTCTTCGTGCAGATCTCTAGAAGGAGGATGTTAAGAGGTATACTTAAATACCTATCTAATTCCGTATTTAGCAAGATTGTAAAACTAGGTAAAAGGTAGTGAGTTAAAGTTTCCTTGACGGTTAAATAAGAAAAAAAAAAAGATGACGACGAGGGCAGAGGCGGCGCTAGGCGTGGGCGACGGGGGCCACCGCCTACGGCCTCGCGGTCCGAAGGGCCTCGCGCCTCAAATACATATAACTGAGAAGCAACGTAAAAAATATTTATTACGTTGCTTCCCGTTTTTTAAGTCATTTCTAGCGCCACCAGAGGGCCTCGCTAAATGTACTTAGCGCACACCAAATTTTGGTCTTGCCCCGCCACTGGATGAGGGATTATACCTACGTCAAAGAGCATAGTAGACACCTATGCAGTAATGTCACTTATGGCATGAGTTTAACTATTCTAAGCCCGTTTATTCAATTACAACTGTAGTAGGGTATTGAGAATTTACTTTTGCTATGGCCACTGCTGGTAGAGCTACTGGTTTGAAGTTACGCATGTTACGTGAAGTATCGGAAACTACACGGACAATCGAGTAACGTTAGCGTGTATAGTAAAAATATATTTGGCACATGGTTTTAATTTTTTTTTTTTTGGAGTTTAAAATTTATTTTCGTAGATGGCCGCTAGAGGTACTGAACAATTTCTCCATACAAATCGTTCATTCTCTCGCTAACGAGTTAGGTACGAGTTAGTGGTCTCATGGTAAACCCACTAACCTAGGTACAGCAAGCTGCAAAAGTACTTACCCAGTTTATGAATGAATTCGATTCATAATGTGAGTAGAGTGGGGTAGACACTTTTGCACCTGTGAATACATTATGTAAACAAATGTTTAAGCTTACTGGGATCCAAATCATACACGAAATATGATAATTATTTATTAAATTACTAAGAGTTACAACCATTTTTGTTCCTATATTGAAACAGGCCTTCTGGAAGAATTTGTGTAGTTTACCACTGCGCTGTCTACCTCGCAAAATTTAAATCATGTTACCATTAATTAGGGTTCCGTCGGGAATGGAAAACGGCTTGGATAAGCATTTTCGTTCGCCTGTTGCCGTTACTCAAAATAATCAAGATCACGATAAGATTGAGCTCGTAGTGTGAGTTTTGTTTAAGCGGACAGCTACGTTTTTGATAACAATTGTTTATTTAACAATGTAAAAATGTACAAGCAGCAAATTTGGTACAGTTCAAATCAAAGTCGTGTTGCATCAATTGCCTTAAGAACACCAACATCGTTAATGGAACGACAACATTAGTGTGCTTTCATACTAAAAGTACAGATACAATTTGAACGCCTACTACAGTTGTATATTTACTATATTTATTAATTATGGAAAACATCAAAAATTACAGTCATACTATACAAACAACGTACTCACGTAACGTAACGGAACACATTGTTTTTATTACGGCGTTTATTCCAGAATTTTTATACTCGTAGAAATGTCTACATTTCAAATGACATACAAAGTTGAGTCCCCAAGTACATATATTACACTACCTCCATAGGCAAATAAGGCACTAAGGCTACGAACAACTTATTTTCTTGCTAGCGTACTCCCATTTCCGTACATATAGGTATTTTTTCCGCTTTAGCCATGTGATTAATTGCATCTCGTCAACTACAAACAAATATGTTCAAATTCATATCGAATACATTGGTAGCCGTTATGCTGATAACTATGACGAAATATTATACATTTGTTTTTGTAGCAATCTTCTACAAGGGGTGATTTTTTATAGGTAATACGAGTACCAAAAATACATTGAATGAGTAAGACGCGTAAAATCTAAGATAATTTCGTGCTTCGAATTTGACAGGTAAACCAGATGTCTCTGTAGAGCTCGCTATATTTTCCGGTACTCTGATTGATAAAAGTTGACGTTTGACAATTCAGTGACGCAAAACTTATGGCGCAGTATAGCGCCATCTATTTTGGATGTCAAAATAAGGAGCACGTTTTTTTTTCTTAGACTTACCTCTATTTTGCAAGCAATTATCTTGTAATACTAATATATATATGTATATATGTATACGCGGCTGTAATCATTACTTTGACGGCCCGATTTGAAGAATGATTAAGACACGATTAAGATCTTGGAAAGATCTTTAAAAGATCGATAACTAAACGACATATCAAAATTGACGTTTATTTCGATTCCGCTGTGATCCCAATAAGATCTATCTAAAATATTTCTACCGTCAAAGTAACATTGGTTGCCCGAATCGAGCTGCTTCTGTCAATTATACGAAATACAAACGATATCTTAATGAGAACTTATCTAAAGCAGAACTTATTGTTATCGTATCTCATTATTCGAATAGGGCCGTTAGTAACTTTTGTTATGAAACTTACCTACTTACTGCTGTGGCGCAGCGACCCGAAGTGGATCTTGGCCTCCGACACCAAAGACCGCCATGCTTCCCTGTCCAAAGCCGTTTCTGTCCAATCGACGGCGCCGAGTTCGCTAAGGTCTGACCGCCCTAGGTACCGCTGGAGAGATGAAGTGCAAAAAGACCTTTGTTATGAAAGCATTCCTGAAATCGCAACTCCTATTCGCGTTAATTTTTGCGATTTCAGAGTGCTGCTATAATAAAAAGTGATTATACAAATAAGTATAATCGCCTAAAAAAGCCTCATTAACCATATTAGAACTTTTTAAGCAGGAACCATTTGAAAAATCTATTTTTACTTCATCACTGATAGCAGTCTTTCCGTTAAAGAACATAACATAGGTCTTGTCTGAGTTTAAAGTAAGGCCATTATCGTTAAACCACGTATGCACAGTTTCCATTATTAATTTTATTTTTTCTATAATAATTTGATTGGTATTGCCTTTCACGACTATAGTAGTGTCATCTGCATATATTATAAATTTACCATCTATGTCTAGTTCTGCAAGATCATTCATGAACAGCAAAAATAGAGTGTTGCCTAGCGCTGACCCTTGAGGTACTCCTACATTTGGAACCGTTCTTGGTTTTGATTTTATTTTCTTTCCCTCTATTTCAATTTCCACTGTCTGTTCTCTGTTATTTAAGAATGACTCTAAAACTTGCAACTCAGATCCATTAATGCCATACATTTTTATTTTTAGTAATAACAATTGATGATCAATACTGTCGAAGGCCTTTGACAGATCTAAAAATATTGCGGCTACTTTTTGTCTCTTGTCTAGTGTTTGTATGATTTCATTTGTAAGCTGCAATGCTGCCGAAGTAGTTGATCTTCCTTTTCTATATGCATACTGAGAGTCACTCAAAAGGTTATTTGTCTCCATGTGGTTCATTATAGTGTGAAATATTAATGATTCTACCACTTTTGATATTGTGGGGACAATTGTGATTGGTCTATAGTTTGTTACCGATGATTTGTCACCTTTACCTTTAAACAGTGGATACACACGTGTTTTTTTTAGTTCTTTAGGATAGTCGCCTGACACGTAGATTGTGTTAATCACGTAGGATTATAGTCCGTGTCATCCAAGATAACGCGCAGATTTGTCAAGTCCAACTATTAATAACATACGAGTCAATGCACGCGTCATCGGGAATGACACGATCTCTATTTATTTTAGTGAATATATAAGTCAGCACCTTCTTAAGGTGTATAAACAAAAATAGAAAAATTCGCACGGGTCTGGGAAGCTTTGATAGCTCATTTAGTTAAAGCTACGAGTATCGGACCAGTGTTCCGAAAGGTCGCATTTTTCGTCGAATTTTGCCCGAAGCTATGATGTTTTCCAATTTTCGTATAATTTAAAGGACCCAGTTTTATTAAATAAATATAGAAAATAATATAATAAAATGTTTAAAAATCACTCACAACGTACGTAAAGTACATACATATGTAAGGTATGTGGATATCGTGAAATGTGTGCGCTTGTTATAATAGAGGCCGCGTAGCAAACAAGCTGCCGGGCCGGATGCCGCGCTCCGTCGGTTGCTCCCCGGAAATCTGACGTGGCATTAACGTCTTCAATATAGGGAAAGAAAAATGGCCAACTTAAACATGTCATGTGAGGACTCTTAACCCGGTTCCATGGGGCGATGAAAGAGTGACCGTAAAGGTTATCAGTATGTGAATTATGGAGGTGAAACGTAATTTGTGGCGTTACCGTTTTGTTTATTTTGCCAAATTCAGCATCAGCTTTTACATGTTTTGTTTTTGGTTTTGGTGGTATATAACGTTTTGAAAAACTCAGATTGCAGAAGTGTAAACGCCTACCTTGTTGTAACGAAAACTTATAGAGAAGAAAAGAAATGGCCAACTTAAACATGTCACACGAGGACTCTTGACATGACCCAGTTCAATGCAAGCGTCGTATGAAAGTGTGTGCTTATGAGATTTATGGGTTTAGCGTAAATATATATTGTTTAAACCTTTTTATTGTGTTAAATTCGAATTCGAAGCCTATTTTTTTATATCTCTTATATTTTTTACTACTTGATGACTATTAAATCGCTAAACCGATTAAGTTATAATTAGGTAAAGCGATAGTTTGGGACCCGAAAGAGGACATAGGGTAGTTTAGAAAAAAAAATGTTACCCACGTTTTATGACTTGGAACTCCAGTTAGCCATTTTAAAAGTGTAATTCTCTTACGGTCGATGTTACTAGACGCCTACTCCAGGCACATATGACTGATATGGTGGAAATATTCATTGCCATCGAGTGAATTCTCGGAAGCTCAGTTCCTGATCGTGAATCTGATCCTGAGTCGCGAGGTCGTCTCGCCCAAGACAGTGAATTTTTGCACTTTTCATTTATTGGTGTCACTTGCAGATGTTTCTGCTTAATATAAAAGTAACAAAGGGTAGTTTTTATCAATCATCATCATAACTCCATGTAGATTTAGGCGCGGGCGGAAGCTAGTACTTTATATGTCAGCAAACATGTGTCTTCTCATTCAATGCTAAATCATCACGTGGATTTACCAATTCATATTTATTCATATTTGACGACCAGTTTGGCCCAGTGGGTAGTGACCCTGCCTACGAAGCCGATGGTCCCGGGTTCAAATCCTCGTAAGGGCATTTATTCGTGTGATGAGCATGGATATTTGTTCCTGAGTCATGAGTGTTTTCTATGTATTTAAGTATTTATAAATATTTATATATTATATATATCGTTTTCTAAGTACCCTCAACACAAGCCTTATTGAGCTTACTGTGGGACTTAGTCAATTTGTGTAATAATGTCCTATAATATTTATTTATTTATTTATTTATTTATATTACCATTTTACTCATACCGAAGAATCTTTGTAACATTCGTTAAATGTTTCCGAGCTATGTCACAAGCACGCAATGTGATCACACATGAAGCGATTTAATAAGCATAATAATTTCCAATAAAACTGTATACTGTAACACATGGGGGCGCACAGTGGGCCGAAGATATCCCATCACATTATCATACAGACGGCCAACTCACGCGTTGGCGGTGCAGATTGGGCTGTAACCATGGAGGATTAACTTACGCTCGAAGTCTGATCTATACCAAATAAAAGATAAAGAGTACCAGCACACTTTTGTTTGCGTACATGATATATGTACTAGTACCTACTTGCCTATATTTATTGATTTTTATAATTTGAAAACACTCAATTTAGTACTTGATATTTTCGGCCCGATTCGAAGAATGATTAAGACATGTTAAAGATCTTTAAAAGATCGATAACTAAACAACATGTCAAAATTGACGTTTATTTCGATTCCGCTGTGATCCCAATAAGATCTATCTACGATATTTCTAACATCAAAGTGACATTGGTTGCCCAAAGCTGCTTCTGTACAACACAACAACACACGAGAATACGAACGATACGAGATACAAACGATATCTAAATGAGAACTTATCTAAACCAGAACTTATCGTTATCGTATTTCATTCTTCGAATCGGGCCATTTGTGTAATTTAGAATGTACCCTACCTACAGTCAGAATGACATTTAACCAGTGACTGATTAGATTATACATTATTGTGACAGTTCCCTATAGTTAAATAGTTCTCCTAAGAACTCCACTCATCTGTAACTACAACCAAAACATTACACAGAAGTTAAGAAAATTATTGTCACATCCTTATGACCTGCCATTCGTCTTTTAAATGAGGTAAAGTGCTATTGAAAAGCTTACATTCTTATTAAAGCGAATAACCATTTTAGCACAGAAGCATGGTCGTGTAAGTATAATAAAATCAGTTTATGGTGATAGGAAATCCTATATGCAGTTAAAAGCCACTTCATGGTGAATAATAACTATATTATCTACGGGTGCAAACGTGATTCTATTAAGTGGTTGTATAAATACCTATAAACATAGGTGGTTCTATTATAAGTACTTGGCTTAAAAGAATAATGGAAAATGTGTTGACTTATTATGGCAAAAAATTGTCTTGCGGTAACTTTGTTTAGTTACGTTCAACGAAGCAGGAACCATTTTCATGACGTCATTACATGACATGACTGCATGTCGAATATATATTTTTATAATTATAAAATTAAATCCTCAATAAACATAAGCTTCTAAAAAACACAATTACCTAGGTAGATATAAAATATGCTATTCCTCAATTTTTCATAAATCTATTTTTGTTAGTACGTGGAAAACCAACTGCGCTATATTTAACTAGAACTTACAATAGAATTACAGAGCCAATTATAGGTTCTCACTTATAGGTATGACGCAGGTTTTTAAAGGGTCGGCAACGCGCATATAACACCTCTGGAGTTGCAGGCGTCCATAGGCTGCGGTGACTGCTTACCATCAGGCGGGCCGTATGCTTGTTTGCCACCGTCGTGGTATAAAAAAGCAACTTTAATTCTACCCGACAAGTTACATTTTCATACGAAAAACTATTTTTACCCAAATTTTACTATTCTTTGTCACAGGTACTTAAAGTTTCCCTAGTGCATGTCAAACAAACTACAATAGGTACAGAGGTATCTAGGTTCCACACAAGGGACCTAACATTGTCACAGCCGTAAAGCTCCGGCGGTTTAATGACTTTTTATGGGCTATTGCAAACCTCGGTCATTTTATGCGCCGCTTGTCAGGCTTTTATCGCCTTTCGAATAATCACGCCATAGAAAGGAGGCTTTTGAAGGAAATAACTACGTATAAAATATGACCGGATGAGTCAGTGAATCGTTACTAAATATTAGACAAGGAATGTATGGATACTGACTGCGCCCGGCGGCACGGCGCGGATATTTCGGCAGTTCGTCTCTCTGCGGCCTTAACCACCGGCAGCTAGGCCCTGCCCCGCTGCTAGCGGCACCCTAGGTTAGGTTTATTATAATATGTTTATATGTATTTTGTGTTATTGTTGTATGATTTTTTGTATTTTATTTTTATATTCATATTATAAATTACCTAATTTGTAAATAGAAACATGAGATATTAAATAATACAACGTTGTTTTCATACTTTTGGCCGGGGGTGTACATATTGTTTATGTAGTTACTTGACCAGCTTTCGGTTCCCCATAAAAATATGTAGTGTAACTTGGTTACGTTACTCAAAATAATTCTCAGTGAAAGCTCAATTGTGGCTCGGATCAGTACAGAAGACGAAGAATTAGTTTACCATAAACCGGCGACGTCGTTTAGAACACAGCACGGCACGTAAGTGTATGAGGTCTCCACCTAAATCGATTACTAACGAGTCCATACTACGTCGGCATCAACTACAATACAGTTTAATTAGTAGTGAGCCTCGATGAAAGCGCCTCCAGCCTATGTCGCTGCTAATAGGTAATTAAACGCTTCGGGAAACACCAGGTCACCAAGCCACAGAGGACTGCATGAACTTATAGTTCGGGCGGGGACCGTATGACTACGTGATCTGATACAAGGATAAGCCCCGTGGCAGCAATTCATGAAAGTGATGCTAAGTTTGAAAAAAGTAGTAAAAAAAATTAGAACTGGCCGGAAGCACGAAAAAAACTACCACTTCTGGTTGCAAAAAAAAGTGAAATGTACGTCATCTAATACAAAAATGAGACTAGTGGCAACAAATAGGAATTTATATGTAGCTTCAGAAACCACTCGTCTGCCAGTTCCTATATGGCCGGAAGTGCATCTGCCGGGCACTTTAAGGAAGAAGAGTGGAATTTACATCATCTGATACAAAGATGAGACTTGTGGCAACATGTAGCAATATGTAGGTTCATAAAATACTCGTCTGTCAGCTCCCAAATGGCCGAAAGTGCGTCTGCCGGGCATTTGAAGGTACGAAAAAAAGTGAAATTTACGTCTTCGAAATTGGGGTGATTTTTTTCGTACCTTTAAAGTGCCCGGCAGACGTACTTTCGGCCATATTTCTAACGTCAAAGTGACATTGGTTGCCTGAATCGAGCTGCTTCTGTCAATTTTACGACACACAAACGATATCTAAATGAGAACTTATCTAAACCAGTGGGGCTAAGATGGTCGGTCTTTTGTCATCTGTCGTCATGCCTGTCACGTTCTAACAAGTATGTTAGTGCGAAAGTGACGCATGACATGACAAGTGATAAAAATGCGACCATGATACCGCCGCAGAACTTATCGTTATCGTATCTCATTCTTCGAATCGTGCCGCTATACGCCGAACCACCACGCTTTGTCGTAGCTACACGAATAAATTCAATCCTCTTTCAAAGCAATCCTGCCCTTATGAAGCGGATCTGAACAAATTACAATAAACGACGGGCCGTATTGGCAGCTAACAAATCCTGTTTCCGCCAAATATGTTTTCTGTAACGCGGTTTGTGATTGATTTCCGACGGCGCATACATTTGCGCCGCAGTACACAGATTTTTAGATAAAATATCAATAAATATAGGCCCCTGACCATTACAGTCAATATATATTTTAATTTTTCATATTTTTCAAACGATATGAGACTAATATTATTAGTCCAGGAACTGGGGCCTATTTCTCGAACGGTATTAGTCTAATATTATTAGTGTGTTGCCGTAACCCTTACGACTTGACAGTTCATGGACTTATTAGTCTAATACCGTTCGAGAAATGGGCTCCTGTCAATTCGTATAGGTTACCATGCCAACAGATTCGAAGACACGTTTAAAGATCTCAGAAAGATCTTGAAAAAATCTATAACTAAACGACATAACAAAAGTCACGTTCATTTCCATTCCGCTGTGATCCCAGGAAGATCTATCTACGATATTTCTAACGTCAACGTGGCATTGGTTGCCCGAATCGAGCTGCTTCTGTCAATTATACGACATACAAACGATATCTAAATGAGAACTTATCTAAACCAGAACTTATCGTTATCGTATCTCATTCTTCAAATCGGGCCGTTAGAGTTTTTAGCATAGAAAAAACTGGAATAATTAGGGCAACACTCTTGCGTGCTTTAACACTTTCTGATTAGGTATGTACGTGTACAAATTTTCATTTACAAATTTAGGATCACGTTGAAACGCACCCGGCTCATTCCAAAGCCTTTTTGTATGGCGGATTAAATCCTCAAAGGTTTTGTATGAAATTCATGAGGTAGTAGATATGTCCGAATCGGATGATTTGAATTGAACTTTTTTGACAATCTTTTAAATCAAACGCACAACGCAATATTAAACTTTTGATGGCATTGTTGAATGATATGCTTCTCTATGATGATCCGTGAAATAATAACATATTAAGCCATTAAATTTGAAATTCAAAGAGTAAACAATCGTACAAGAACCAGACCTCATTATAAATAAAAATATAACTGAAGCGTTTTGTAACTCGTTGTTGACTGACCTTACAATGAAAATCGTATAATGTTATGACACGAAAACTTAGTCGTGTCAAAATGGGAATAACGCTCAACATACAATTTTCAAAGTGCCAGCAATCCTGAACACACAAATTTAATATCAACCGAATGACAAATAATTAAAAAAAAAATTAAAAGACTTATATTTTAATAACATACTTACCTCTATTTGTTATTTAAGTACCCTTTTCTGGACCTACGTAAGTTTAGATATGTTGTATGATTTCATAACATTACCTAACTCTTTCGAAAACTACAAATATATAAAATTGATGCAATGAAAAGTTTAATTATGGAAAATTTTAGTTAACTGTGAAGTTTTTAACTGTTAAAATAATCAGTTACGTTTAACTCAGTAGTAAATAATGTATCCGTTTGTAAACAAGAAGTAGGTATTGTACAATGAAGAGTTTATTGTGAAATCTCTTAAAGAGTTTGAAAGCACAAGTAAGCGCTCAGTTTAATTAAAAGTAGTTCCAAGTACATATAGGTACAGATTCTGTTGATTTCAAACTGTTTAGGGTCTCTATTGTTTGCCATAAAGTTTTAAGTTATAATGTATTGTTTGTCCGCATTTTCGTTAGTCATAATTTGGTTTTTCTCAGAAACGCGTATTTTCCAGGATTGCCATAAAACAAACCTAACATAACCTATTTATAGGATAACCTTACGAAAACCCTGAAAAATTACCGGTTTCAGAATTATGACTAATGATAATCTGACAATCATTACATTATGACTTTCAATAATTATGTCAAACAAAGGGATCCAAGGTCGTACTTAATCCAAATCTTCGTTAACACAAGATACGGGTTTGAAAAGGTACTTTAGCGATTTTCAGTTGGCAAAATGGTCCGCGCTGCACATTTTTATTACATTTACTTACTTACCGACCGGAATGAAATCGCAGCGGAAATAGAAAGTTAACACATAATCCGCTGCAAAGAGTAAAACTGCATTTATTTTATTGTGCTTTTAAAGAGATTTGCGTGCATAAAAGCGTACCTAAGTACTTAAAGTTTCCTATTGAATTATCTAACTTCGGACATGGGAAGGCAAGGCAAGGATAATTAAATTTGTACTTATCTAGAAAGAAACTTCTTTACGACAAACATTAAGCAGTATTATTGAAGACCAGTCTGGCCTAGTGTACAATGAACCTGCTTATGAAGCCGATGGTCGGAATCCCGGTAAGAACATTTATTTGTGTGATTAACACAGATATTTGTTCCTCCCTCATGGGTATTTCTATGTATACAAGTATTTATATATTATATATATCTTTGTCTATGCACCCACAACACAAGCCTTCTTGAGCTTACTAAGGGGCTTAGTCAATTTGTGTTAGAATGTCCAATATTTAAATATAAATAAAATAAAAAATATTAAATATTATTTAATATCGTTTAAGCGATTATTAGGTATTTAAGTATATTTACTATAGTTAGTTTGCAGATTCCTATAATTTAACTGCTGTAAGAAATTATTGGCGTGGTTACGCGTGGAATTCCGCAATGTGGCCTACTTTGATTAATTATGTACCCTCCACGTATTGATGTTTTTTTATTTGTATATTGTATCTGCTTATGAATGTGACAAATAGGCGCCTTATTAGTGGATCATTTTTTTATTGCAAGTGTAATTTGTATTACGTATTTAGTAGAGTAGGCATATCTATCCCTCCACGCACGACTAACTGCGCAAATGTTGCGATAAAATGCCGTAAAGTCTAGTTCATGTCGCTAAAAAATAGAGCGCGGTTGTAAAAACGGTCGCGCGACATTGTCGTCGGACGACGGTGACCGCAAAAACTTTAATGGCTTCTTTTATCGACCATTTGCGCGTAATGCTTGCTTTTGTTCTCATGCGGAGCCTAATCTTTTAAGCGCTTTCGTTAACTTCATAGTTACACTACATACCGTGGAACGAAGCGTTGGTTTCAATTAATTAACACCTGTTGTTGCATAAGGCTTAAAAAATTAGAAGATTTTGAATTTTTAGCTAAGTTTAAGCTTTTGTTAATAGGTGGAATATACCGAAAGAATATATGAGAAAGAAACTATTATAAGTAAATCCTCTATTATTAGTACTTCGGGTCCTAGGTAAGGCTTTGTACAACAACAAGTTCTCCTCTACTTCGGATGATTTTTGGTGTATATTATAAATTTTATGAGACCATTGGCTGGTATCTTATTTCCAGTAGTTATTTTTTTCCCTGGAAATTCATTAAACCTACCTTACCTAAAATCGTACAAATCTGTAGACAAATCGGTCGTCGTTTTCACCAGTGACCAATCTGGCTTACGAGCTCGCTTGTGAATGCACAACAAGCTTTCATGCATCTTAATAAACTCAGTAATTTAGCTGCTACACAATTTAGCGTTTTCGGTGAATACGTAACGCGTCTGTTTGCAGTGAACGTCTGAGAAATAGTATTCTTCTTTTGTTATCGCAACAATTACCGAGCGTTCGTCTCAGTCAAAATCGTGAAAGGACTAACCTTGGATCACTCAAAGTAATAAAAGGACTATTACCTACATCTAAATATTATAGTAGATCCTAAAATATAGAAAAAAAATGTTTTGGTGAATTTCAATAATACATTTGGCTTTAGATCTTCGAAGAATTTTCGCTCGTTTTGAAGATTTATCGGTAAAAGAAAAAGATCCCACTTCATTTTATTTATATATTTTATTTCTCAATCTTTAAAGCCTTAAAACGATTTAAACGAATTACATTAGCTTCCAATTATTTAAGAACAGGGTTTCTTTAATATGAATAATACATATAAAGTGTGGATTTTTGATATAACCGCAAACTTAAACTAGACGTACCTAGGTTTTAGTGCTATAAAACAATTCTGAAAGATTTTATTAATGTAGTGTTAACTACCTGAGCATAATTAATTTTTGATTTTTTTTGAGCTACTATGTATTTCGTACATCATGTTCACTTGTGACAGTTGTGATGTCACGGCATTTAATGCGACTTTCTTCTTTTTTCGATCTAATTTGAGCTATCGTTTTGTTTAGTCCTCTTGACCGCGGCGAGCCGTGATTGGTCCATTTCATTATAGTTGACTAAACCGTTTCGAAATGAATATTATAGTTGAGTTGGGAGCCCATACATGAAAAGTACCCAATTACAGTTTGGTATACGAAATCTTAATTCAACCATTACAGTCGACGAGTAGAAAAATATATTTTTGACATCGACAAAGGGGCATATCTTTCATTTTCTTGCCCCCCCCCCCCCCCCACTAACACCAAATTAATTCCATTCATTATTTTCCATTCAAACGTCATGAATGTTTTAGTCCTGTGGTGTTCTAAATCCAGGTAGTGAACTCTCTCTCTCTCTCTATTATTATTATTGTTATTGTGTGGTCTTATTATTTTTTATTTTTAGATTATTATTCTTTACTCATTCCGACTCTTAGTTATTATTATTGTTGTTAATGTGCTGTGACGGTCTTTTTGTGAAAGCATTTTATTTTGACTTGTAAAATATAATATAATGTACATTTCCAATAAGGAATAAATGAATCTAATCTAATCATCCAGAAACTTATCCGAATAACTCCGGTAGACTCAGACCAAGCTAAGTTGGCAGCGATTTTAATAGCGCATCCTGTGCAAGTGTTAAGTAAACGTCATAATTTCATAGTAGTTTGACGTTTATAATAACACTTGCAGACTTCCACTTGCCGGGGCTTAATCAGTCGATTTTCTCGATGATGCATGGTGCAACCTCCCTTAACATACTAATTGCGGTAAGCAAGTGTCTAGGGTTACCTAGCAATTTATCGTTTCGCCTGAATATGTAATGTAACGGGCCTAACTGCAGTGAATTCCTCGAATATGCAAAACTTTAACGCCTATAAGGTCCAGTATAAATGTACTCTCCAATTGCAAATAATTTGTCAGGATCTTAAGGTCGCGTTTACACTGGTGCTGCTAAAGCTTGGTAAACAATGAGAATAGTTGCAGCAGCCTTGGAATATGCAAAGCTTAATCCTGTAAATGCGTGTCGGTTATATGGCACTGTGACGTCACGGCTGGCGTTTGTTACTCACCTAACTTACTCCGTATATTAACTTGGAACTATTCGGTCACACATGCAGGGGCTTTACTTAATGCATATTATCCTGAAAGGGATTTTGTTGCAAGCCGATTAGTTTGAAACTAACCTTGTAAATCAGCTGTATGGGATCAAATAGCTGATAACAAGCTAGAGCAGTGCATTTAACTACAGATGTGTGAAACGTGCATATTGTGCATGTCTTTTGTGATCTTATGCAACTAATTGGGAAGATTAACAAATTCATATTCATATTCATTTATTTCGTATAGGCATGATACATTACACGTCAAAATAACACTTTCTTACATACATATTCCTTACAGCATATTAACTTAGTTTACAGTGAGGAATTAAATAAGGAAAGTTTTAATACTTTACACTAAATTGTATTATACATATTTACGTATCTACTACACAACTACAATCTAAGTCCAGGTGTAGGTGCGAGCGGCGCGGCGCACCATTTGCGTATTCCCTAGATCTGGGCGTACCAATGATAATACTATTACTTATTCTGTGTCGTCTTACACGGTCCCAATTCGAGCGATAGAGAGAGAGAGAGGTAACGAAATTTCGATTTTTGCGGTTGACCATCTCTTTATGAATTCCGTTAAGGCAGTTATCAGAGTCCAGACCTTAATACTAAAAACACATTAATAACATAATAAATACTACAACAGATAGCAATCCGGCCCGGCCAACTAATGTGATAGTTTGTTGCGGACTGTCACCGAATGTGAACATGCCCTAAGTTTGTACGTACTTCCCTAGTAAAAACAAGTTTATAGACTTTTTCACGTCAAAAAACGTTCACATAGCCTTATCCGAGACGATATATCGGTAGTTACACGAGTTACGCATCGTTATAAAGCCGCTACACGCCATTGGAGCTCGGCGCGCGGTAACAAATATGGCCGAGTGTCTGTTATTTTTATACGGAGCCACGAGCGGACAACAAATCAAGATAACAAGCAGAGGCTGAGGCCAGCACGATATTTACAGATAGGGCCCATATCCTATGGCAAATGTATGCGATTTTCCGTATATTATGTAGGACGTAGTTTTTCTTTTAAATATTATTTCAAATTTGTACCTACTTTGTTCCTTCCTGAGAAGTATCCATTTAGGTACTTATAAGCATAAAACTTTTGTATAAGTCCGTTTTGTAGAAGTTAATCGATAAAATAATAGAACTGTAATGAACCTTTTTAAATAATTATTTCATATTTTGACGGTTAATTAATCTTATCTTAAAAATATAAGTAACAACCCTTAATTTTTTACAAATTTTTTCTTTTATTTTCCTTATTTGCCTCGTGGCCAAGCAGTTTGTCATTGTAATTTCTTTCTGGAGGCTTGTTTTAATAAGGGTAATGTCTATTTGTTCAACAAACAACGACAAAGTTGCCGTCTATTTATCAAGGACTAATAAAAATAACATCAGCAAGTTAGTCAGAGGAGGCGCGATTTGGATCGCAGCGCATCGAAGGAAAATTAATCGGCGCAACTCCGGTCATTCTTCAAACGAGGCCTCGCCTTCCCTCTCGTGATTAACTTCGGAATAAGGCAATTCATCGAAAGAACAAGTTTATTACTTTCAAGTTTCCCGTGAATGCACGAAGGGCCCGGAATTCAGTCTCACAATGGCACCAATTACTGAATTCGTGAAATTCGTACGGCCGAATTTTCGTTAGAAGCATAATCTGAGCTTATCTCAATTTCAAGAGGCAGGTCAGTCCTATTTAACAAATAATTGGTAATTAGGCTTCTACTTGCGTAGCCTGTACATATTTATAAATCATAAAAGCTTTTTTATTGACCGCTTTGGTGCTCATTAAAATGCCAATGCGCATTTGACAAAACAATTTCTAGAAATAAGTATGTAGGATTGTAGCGCTACGCCGCGTGCCGTAGCCATTCATTTAATTTAATATTGACTAGCTTTTTATCTGGCAGCAATGTTTCATCAGTTTCATCACCATCATATATTTAAGAGTTACACTCTTTTCGGTGGAGCGATTTCCATGTGTGTCGGTCTTCTGCCTTCTCCTTGACAGTCTGATAAAGATAAAGATAAAGATAGTTTATTATTCAAGTACGCATATTACAATGCGCTTATGAACGTCAAATAAAGCTACACCGGCTCTAACTCTACACCTCTGACCCGAGAAGATTTAAATCCGCCCTCAATTGGAGGAGGGTATCCCAATATAGACCGGCAAGAAACTCGGCGGGACACATCTTTTTAAAATATTACATCTTATAATTAACATGCATTAAATAAGAAAAAAGTTCAGATTACTATAGAAATCATGATGGCTACTTTTCTTTATAGAAATTTGATTAAAAATATATATGTCATATCAAATCATACAAATACGTAGCTCTTTCAGAAAACATATCGATTTCTTACAAAAGGAAAAGAAAAATAAATTTAATAAAGAAATGAGTATATACATTATACACCGTGTTTTTATTGAATTCCGTTAACTTCGGGGTATCGGTAAGTACGTTTAAGGAAACTAAACGGCATAGTTAATTTTGTGAAAAAAAATCTTATTTTTTTTATAAAAAGTAATTAAATGTTCTATATAGCGTTGGTATAATACGGACATTACATTTAACTCAACTTAAAAAATTGAAAACTGTGACATATCAATGTCATTTCGAACATCGATCGTTCGAGATAGTACTTACGTTTAGTAGCAAATGTATGAACTCGTACTAAACACTAATCAATATGTAAACTGGCCCTAAGGCAAGTGTACACGCTTGTAAGGATCTTATAAAATAAAAAATAATTATTGATTATCTCCGAAATGGAGTTAATTCTATACCGGTGTCTTTGAGAAAGTTACTTAATTTAAGCTCAGGGATGCACCCTTGAAATTAATGGAAATATAAAAAAACACGGTGTATAAATCTGGCTGATTGCTATACCTACATAAAATATTTGATGTGCTTTCTTACCTGAGCTATGCCACATATAACACATAATACAATGATTTTAATTGCTACTTGTTTTTACAGTTTCTAGTTTGGACCATGCATGTTTGTCTGTCAAGTAGTCCTCGACTCTGTAATAAACCTTCAACATCATTGACTTAACCTGATATGACATAACGTTGAGTTTTTCCTTTACTTGATCTATATAAGTTCTCTTTGGTCTCCCCCTCCGTCTCCTTGCCTCAACTCTCTCTTCAATTATATTTTTGATAAATTCGTCGTGTCGTAGCAGGTGTCCAAGCATCTTTCCTCTTCTATTTTCTATGGTTCTCAACAAACTTCTCTTGTCTCTTACCATGCGTAAAACCTCTTCGTTTTCTTCTTCGTCCAACTGACCATTCGCCGGCTTTTGAGGCTAGAGGCTTTTGAGGCTAGAGGCTTTTGAGGCTAGAGGCTTTTGAGCCTTTCCCTATCACGTTGCCTCATTGTCCACGTTTCGCTTCCGTATAGTGCTATGATCCAGATGTACACTTTTATGAGCCTCTTGCGTATATTGCCTGATATTCGGGCTTTAAATAGGCACTTTTTTGCGTTAAAAGCTTTTTTAGCCACCGCTATTCTTGTAGTTATATCTTGTGTAGATCTGGAGTCACTAGTAATTATGCTGCCTAGATATTCAAATTACTTATTTGATCTGTTCTATGGTACTATTATTTAAAATTATCGAATTTTATCTTTCAAACAATCAATCAATTTTCAATGTCATTTGATATTTACCACTAGCTTTTCGGTGAAAGAAAACATCGTGAGGAAACCTGCACACATCTGCGAAGAAATTCAAAGGTGTATGTGAAGTCCCCAATCCGCATTGGGCTAGCGTGGGGACTATAGCCCGAGCCCTCTTGCACATGAGAGGAGGCCTGTGCCCAGCAGTGGGACGTATATAGGCTGAATTTTTTTTTTTATCTTTGGTGTTGATTTGAGGTATTTGTTTTCGAAGCCGGTTTTGTAGTTAAGTAGTTTGTCCTTGGTGTTGATTTGAGGTATTTGTTTTCGAAGCCTGTTTTGTAGTTAATTAGTTTGTCCTTGGTGTTGATTTGAGGTATTTGTTTTCGAAGCCTGTTTTGTAGTTAATTAGTTTGTCTTTGGTGTTGATTTGAGGTATTTGTTTTCGAAGCCTGTTTTGTAGTTAATTAGTTTGTTCTTGGTGTTGATTTGAGGTATTTGTTTTCGAAGCCTGTTTTGTAGTTAATTAGTTTGTCCTTGGTGTTGATTTGAGGTATTTGTTTTCGAAGCCTGTTTTGTAGTTAATTAGTTTGTCCTTGGTGTTGATTTGAGGTATTTGTTTTCGAAGCCTGTTTTGTAGTTAATTAGTTTGTCCTTGGTGTTGATTTGAGGTATTTGTTTTCGAAGCCGGTTTTGTAGTTAATTAGTTTGTCCTTGGTGTTGATTTGAGGTATTTGTTTTCGAAGCCTGTTTTGTAGTTAATTAGTTTGTCCTTGGTGTTGATTTGAGGTATTTGTTTTTGAAGCCTGTTTTGTAGTTAATTAGTTTGTCCTTGGTGTTGATTTGAGGTATTTGTTTTCGAAGCCCGTTTTGTAGTTAATTAGTTTGTCCTCGGTGTTGATTTGAGGTATTTGTTTTCGAAGCCGGATTTGTAGTTAATTAGTTTGTCCTTGGTGTTGATTTGAGGTATTTGTTTTCGAAGCCTGTTTTGTAGTTAATTAGTTTGTCTTTGGTGTTGATTTGAGGTATTTTTTTTCGAAGCCGGTTTTGAAGTTAGTGTTGAAGTTATGTCTTATCTTGTTATATGTTAATTTTTAGACCAAAGTCGTCAAAGACTGTGTTCATTTTATTGAGTAATTCTTCAAGCTGCTTTGATGAGGAGTGCAGCGATATCGTCAGCAAAGCGAATAAAATATGTGTTTTTTTTCATTAAATTTAACTCCTCCTTTTCTAGACTCTACGAGTTTCCTGATAGCACACTCTAGTTATAAAAATATTAAGAATAAGTAGCGAAAATGGACAACCTTGCCTTACCCCTTGCTGGATTTCTGTTTTGCTTTTCTTTTCTCCTATGCCTATAGTAGCTTCTTGATTTTTATAGATTTCAAAAATTACTTTGCGGTCTTTACAGTCTAGTTCAGCTTCTTTTAAAATTCTAAACATACTTTTCCAATTGACTTTGTCAAAGGCCTTTTCCAAATCTATAAATGTTTGTATTCTGATTTAAGTCCATTCTTCTACCTATAACCATTCTCTCTTCTACGTATAAATTTTGTCATTTCCTGCAGCTTTCTCGGTTTGTAAACTATTCAGTGCGTTATGAAATTACAAAAACAAAAACATCCAAGCCTACTTCTTCTTCTCTTTCAATGTCGTCGTCATTTAACCCTTCGCCTTTGTATAATTCTTCTATATACCTTTTCCAGCGTTCTGCTACTTCTTTATTATCTAGTAATATATCCCCCGTTTCATCTAATATAACTCTTTACTCTTTGTTTTATAGTTTCTTTCTAATTGTCGTATAATAATAGGCTTGGTTCATACTACCCTTTCTCATGATGTCTTCTATCTTATCACAGTTATTAACTATTTAAGCAGCAATGTTTTATATATTATAATAGCTTCTTAAACCTATTTACGTAGATCACTGTAAGCTACAATTCCAATTATAAATACTATATTGAACTAGCAACGCAACGATCAGAAACCTTTTGTTTTTGTAGAATTGCTCCTAGCAGCTCTTTAAGAAAATTAATTAATTTTGTTAAATTTTAACGTTTCTTCCCGTTTTTGTAATAAATGAATAGTCATAGTCAGTGAGGAAACGTAGGAAGGAGTCGGCATTATATCGCGCTCGTTAAGTTGACGATTGTTGTAAGCGAGTGATTTGCTCTCAGATCAACTGCTTATTTAATAGATGGGGCATCTAAAAGGAATTAACACGCATTGGCGCTCGCTATCGAGTTTCTTTAGTTGCATTGACTTTTTCTAAATGCATAGAAATTACAAATATTTAAACGTTAACAAAGTATAATTTTTTGTAAGATGTAATTAACAAGCCAATTCCCGCGCCAATAAGTACACGTACGCACAAGTACGAGCGAAATGCACGATAACTAAATAACATGATTCAAATATAATTCTGACGTCAGTGTACGTTTAAATTGGCGTGTAAGGCTTACGGCACGTGACAAGTTTTACAAATATACGAGCTTCTATGTATGATCGCGTTTTCGTAAATGCTTAAAATGCGGAATCTATTTGTGGTGGTCTATGGAATCGCTTGAGCTTTGTTTTACGAGAGCCGCGCGAGCCATTTGTCAAAAGATTTAACTAAACGCTTATACATTATCTTTACATAAAATGATATTCTGACGTAACGAGAGCCGTTAACTGAATAAGGCTGTCAGCGGAACGTTTATTTTTGAATTTTGAGCTGGCTTCGGGTAGTTAACGAATT
Source organism: Cydia pomonella (assembly GCF_033807575.1). Classification (NCBI taxonomy): domain Eukaryota; kingdom Metazoa; phylum Arthropoda; class Insecta; order Lepidoptera; family Tortricidae; genus Cydia; species Cydia pomonella. The sequence goes on from NC_084715.1 coordinate 12,517,710, forward strand.
TTGTGTCTACTTGTTAAATTACATAAAGCTTTTAAGTAGTAAAATTTTGTGCCTGGTCGACCCAAAATGTATAAATTTCACATTTTATGCTGATTATTCTCTTCGCCTCTTTAAAATAAACATCGTTACTGGGAGGTATGTACCTTTGCTATGTCAACTGAGATCACCTAATAAAAAAAACTATGTTCTAAATGTTATTAATATATATCGTATCGTTTCTGAGTAAAATGGCTGTGACACACGGACACGGAAGGACAGATGGATATGGCAAAACTAATAAGGGTTTCGTTTTTGCCATTTTGGTTACAGAACCCTAAAAATGGTAAAATATTTAATATTCATGGGTACTTTTTCATACACGTGCACACATATTAAATTGTATTTCTAATAATAAATTCGTACCTACATTTTAATATGAAATCTATAAAAGTTTAAGTTGAATAATATAAAAATAAAATGAATGAATGAAATATCGTTTATTTCAGACTTATTCAACAATAAATAAAAAATATCAGAAGAGAAGAGAGAGAATATCAAAAGGATACACTTGTTTCTTGTCGATCCATCCGCAAATTGTCCATCCTCATAGATTTGCAGACAATGCTATTCTGGCCATTATAATGTGCTCATATATTTCACAGCTTTTTGGAAGAGACATAGCAAACAAACATTAGCGTGTATTATCTTTCCCTAGAATTGTTATCTTGCCCTTCGTCTGATTTACCGCCCGCCTAAAATAATAGAGCAGCGAGCTCCGTGAGCCAAAACTAATGTCTTAGCCTAGTATTATGTTATTTGAAGACTTTGCCAGGCACATATTTTTTCGACCTAGGCATTACAAATTCTATCTCCATCTGTAAAAAGAAAGTAAAATAGAAACAAATTGATGTCAAACACAACTTTCACCATACCTCTACGAGCAGAAAGAATGCTTCATTGAAATATAAAATTGACTACTTATAATTTTTTTTTATGATAGAGGACACAAACGAGCAGACGGATCACCTGATGGTAAGCGATTACCGCCGCCCATGGACACCTACAACACCAGAGGGGTTGTAAGTGCGTTGCCGAGCTTTAAGATGGGAGTACGCTCTTTTCTTGAAGGATTGAAGGTCGTATCGGTCCGGAAATACCGCAGGCGACAGTTCATTCCACAGTTTAGCTGTAAAAGGTAGAAAGTTTCTGGAGAAACGCACAGTTGAGGACTGCCAACCATCTAAGTGATGAGGATGGAAATGTTGTCGCGTTGGGCGATGGCGAAAAGAAGCGGCAGGGATTATTCCGAACAATTCCTCGGAGCACTCCCCGTTGTACATGCGATAGAAAATGAACAGCGAGGCCACATCTCTACGCAGCGCCAAGGAGTCTAGCCGATCCGAAATATATATTTTTTGCTTTCATTATGGTGTTCAGCTCATTATAACAGGAGAATGTAGTTTACAGAACCACATGTATCCATACGGAGTACAGGTAGCAATTTATATAAAAGACAATTCCCTCCTTCTAACGCCGTCGGGTAAAAAAACTACGATTAAATATCTAACAATTCGTACTAACATCTAGGAATGGTTTATAAATATTAGTAACACATTAATAAATCTTATTTGCGTAGAAAAGCTCTTGCAGATAATAAAGACAGTGCTCTATCGGGTATATCAGGTAGGTTAGCAGGTTATCAATAAATGTGTGTTTTTGGTTATTTTTAAGTATGTATTACATAAATAGATTCATGACGGACATGTGGCGGTCTTTTGTATATAAGGGTAAAGTTAGAATTTTTTAGCTTTTATAGTGAGGTTTACAGTTTCAAGGTTTTTGATGTTTCTAAGAATTCATATGCATTTTGCAGTACGAATAAATGTATTTTTGTACTAAGTACATATTACCTAACAAAACTATTCCGTATTAGAGGCATGTTTGCTTAAATTATTTATATATGCTAACAGCTGTTTTAAGGTAGTTGTAGTAAACTCTTTATTGTACAAAAATACATATTAAAAGTAAGAAATACAAAAGCGAACTTATCCCTTTGAGGGATCTCTTCCAGTTAATATTTGAGTAGATGAGAGGAGAGAGTGAAAAGAGGGTGACAAATGCAGCAAAATGTACAACAAGATACCAGAAAGACAAAGGATATAAATACATACGTTATTTATAGGATAAATTATGTATTACGATAAAAATAAATGGGGAAAATACACTAAAAATTGGAAAGGAGTAAAAAATATAAAGCAACTATACAATAGAAATATATATATTAATTAGTTAGATAACCATATCATCTTTAACCTCCCCTTAAGGTTAGTACTATTTATATTTATCTAACTGAAACTTGAACTAATTTTCATAAAATCAGATTATTTAAAAGAAGACATTACCTGCTATCATTATTAATTATATTACAGACATTACGTTTCTCCCTGTATTCCGCTAAAGCCCAGATAAATAGCCTCCCTGTTTGAAATAAAAAGTGTAGGCTTTCACAAACCATGGAAACGGTGTCACTCAACCGGCACTTGACCGTCGTTCCAGCTAACTAATTCCAGCGTATCCCCCCTAAGCCCCTATTACCGACGCGGTGCAAAGCTGAAGGAAAAACTGCTCGTATATGCAAAAAGTCTTTATGCATTTTAAGGGCGGCGCTCTCAACCCTATGCTTATAAAACCGCAGAACGCAATGGAGGAATTGAAAATAGAGCCCTTGTTATTTCGAGTACATGTGGAGAGGAATACAAAGGGGAACATTGTCTCTGCAGCCTCGTTATGCAGCGCTTCAGACATTCTGATAACAAACCGCGGCTAAGCGCACTCCCGGAATAAATGTATTTCCCTATCCCCGTAGGGTACAGAGAATTAACCGCGTCAATTTTTAACTACTGCATTAGCTCCTCGTTAAGTTTAGGTAGTTTTTGTTTAACTACTTAGTTGGATTACAAAAATAACTATTTAACGTTACGGAAAATAACCTACTTACCTATTTACAAGTACCTACAAAGTATTTACTAACTTTATATGCCTTTAACTCTCCTAGTATATTGAAGCCAAACCGATACATGTTAACCTGAAATGTTAAAATCCGCCAAACCGTCCTATTTTGTTATAAAACGAAGTGGATAGAAAGAATTACATATCATTTATACACGAAGATGAAGAGTTGCGCAGTGACAATATTTATATACAATATTTATATATTTATGACATATGTATATACAAGTTTCATAATATGTAATATAAAAGATATACTCGACTCGACTCCCACAATTTGCCACGTTTTCAGTTATATTTTCAGCTCATTACTTATTTGGTAGCGTTCTGCTGAAATTATTTATTTACGCATTTCCGTGATACCTGAATTTATTAACCATTGATTGAGATCATTCAGTTCAACTGCCTATTAAATCCCAATTTAGTAGCGACGTGCAAAAAGAGCTGATTTTCACACAAAAGATCGACTTGGAATGAATCGACAGCGTTTTGACCAATGACCTTATTCAATAAAGGGACAGGACAAAAAGTTCGTATTAAAAATGGCATCTCCAGGCGATGGAATTACTAGGAATCAATTTATAACGTGAATTCGGCAGTTGTGTCCATCGAGCCGTGCGACCGAAGCTCAAGTAGGGAGCAATTCGTCAATGTCTGAAGTAAAGCCTCTTAAACGCGTTTCTAAAACACGACGAGGCCGCACCGCGCCGCTGTCCACTCCGCTGCTTCCTCCAATCGATAAGACACTCCCATTACTTATATGGATATCTATCACTCTTGCCTCTGTACCAGAGAAAATTACTCTTCTTTTTCTGCTGGAAAGCGCTACAATTGTGTTAAAGAGTTCGCATTTTAAAACACATTTGTTAAGTATATCTGCGGAAAAATACAGTCCGTATAACAAAGGCAGGTAGTATGTGCAAGAAATGAGCAAATAAATCAATTACACACCGCCACAGCGCGCCACGGGAAATAATTGGATTTGTACTCAAGCGCCCTGGGGGGCGATCGCTAGTTTATTGTCTAACATTCTTCACGTTACAAGGAAAAGGTTGTAAATCTTTAGAAAGAAAACTTATTTTAGGAATAACGGCTTTGACAAAAAAGGACTTCCACTTTCTTTGAATGCTTCCTGTTCAGAAATAATTACAGTCTGTCATGGATACTTAACTGCAAGGACATTATAGCGTATGCTGATACTTAAAACAGCTTAGATAACAAGAACTTTTCTTAACAGTAATGAGTCTTCATTTTCCTGACATTAGGTACTCACTGCCAGAAAAGTGGGACAAATATGAAAAACATTACATCTACTTATACATATAACTAAATAAATAATAAATAAATAAATAAATAAATATTATAGGACATTATTACACAAATTGACTAAGTCCCACAGTAAGCTCAATAAGGCTTGTGTTGAGGGTACTTAGACAACGATATATATAATATATAAATATTTATTAAATACTTAAATACATAGAAAACACCCATGACTCAGGAACAAATATCCATGCTCATCACACAAATAAATGCCCTTACCAGGATTTGAACCCGGGACCATCGGCTTCGTAGGCGGGGTCACTACCCACTAGGCCAAACTGATCGTCAATAAACTGTCATACTTATTTTAACTAGTTACCTACGTTATATAGTTGAAAACTATACCTAGCATTATTTTACCTCTCTTGTAATGTGTTTTTAAAAATCTTATTAAAATTCATCGACTACGAATTCCAATTACAAATGTCTATCAACATTCAAAACCATAAAATAGACCTTTCTGGAGCAGAGATCGCTGCGTAAAGCACTCCCGATTCGAGTTATCGAATGCGTACCTCGCTCACACCAATTATATTCTGTACCCCTAGTGTAAATTTTATCCACATCATAACGTGACGAACGCGTTTGCGTTAAGTCTCATTTTGTATAGGATTTTGAGTTTCCAAAACGTCCCGCTTGGCGCGCTCTTTCTAAATCCAATACAAAATGAGACTAAACGCAAACGCGTACGTCACGTTTCGAAATCGAATTTATTTACACTAGGGGTACAGATGTCACAGTTGTCACTCGCATTATATCCAAAACCAAATTGTTTCATCAGCAATCAACAGAGTCATTTAATTAAAACTTGAACAAGTAACTCATAAAACTAAGCCCGAAATCTTTGTCGTCGCCCGCCCGCTGAAATTACTCTGAAACTTGCCTCAAACTTATACTTACTCTTGTTAACTAACAAGTGTAGAAGTTTTAACTACACTTTACGCGATTATACGCTGCCTGCTCTGTTATACGCCGATTTACAATGGATCTACACAAACATTCTAAACACGTTAGTTACGTAGAAGTGCGCTTGAGACGAGAAAGCGGCCACATTTTCAGGTACGACGGAAGTTTCACGTACGCTTATAGAAATTAATGACCCTTAACTTAATATCAAGCTTTTACATTCTAGATTTTACACACACTCCAAACAAAAAGTTGAATTTGCGTTTTATTCATGGATTGCTTGTAAATAAATAAACGTTTTCCAGATTTAGACGCAATTTTCTCGCTGGCCAAAAACATGGTAGAACTGCGAATGCGAGCTATAAAATTGGAAATTTTTAAATCCAGCTGCGAAGCTGTTAGCCGGTACATTAACACAGCTACATAACGCAAACAGTGTGCGGGTAACTGAAAATTGGAAACGCAGGCGGTTAAACTGACTGTGAAAAAAATGGCCCTTAAAATGTTGCTTCTTAAATTGACTACCACTTAGCGCCCAAAGACGAAAGAATTATTTCACTTATTTTCAGTTTCAAAAGAAAAATAATACCCAAAGGAAAGTAGGCAGGTGATAATTGATGACAAAGTTGTTTACTAGAACAACTTAAAAAAAAATATTCTTTAATTTAGGCATATTATAAGGATCTATTAACGGCTTCTCGACTCTTGTTAATTCAAACCATCGATAATTCGAAGCTATCACGAGTTCCCTAGAACATCTCTTAATATTTCGAATAAAATCAATACATTTTTAAGCACTTGGTAATTCGAACAAAACAATTATCACTACGTAACAAAACAACGCGTTAATTCGAACTCATAGGCGTCAAACACTCTACAATTCAAAGTTATCAGATTGCAGAGGTAAGTACCCTACATTTTGAGACTAGTTCAAACTTGTATCATAGTTGCACGAGCATTTGTTATTGTAATGCAGTTGTAATAATTAGTTTGAAACACACTTCCGGACTAAATTGTTTGTTAACACTGATGACAAATCATTTCAGGCACTATTTCAGTTAAAAAAAGTTATTGATCAGTTTCAGCAATGTGCTTTGAAGCAAACTAATATTACAAAGTTCTTCCCAATCCGAAAGACTAATCATTAATTCACATTACTTATGTATGCACATGTATGTAACTAATCTTTTGATATTGTAAAAAAAGTTAATAAATAATAATTGATTACTACTCAATAATTCGAACTTTTATATTTTTTCCCTCAAAAATTTCGAACTTTTTGATATTTCAAACTCTCGATAATTCGTAATATTTTATAAGTCCTTCGAATTTCGAATTAACGAGAGTCGAATGTATTATTATATCATATACAACCAATGTTATTCACAAAGAGCCGCTTCTAATAAAGATCATTTGTCATAACGTGGATTATATCGCAGTAGTCCATCAAATAATTGAACAAACAATAGGGAGGACTGTTAAACCATAGTGTTGAATGATGTGATATTTTAGTATAATAGTGGTGCTGGTTAAAATATTTATAATTTATATGTTTTTTTTATTTATTTTAATAGCCTACATTGTGTCCCTCTGCTGGGCAAAGGCCTCCCCTGTTTTCCGCAACTCTTTACGGCTTTGTGCATGCTCCCGCCAGTCAACACGAAATGAGTCCAGGTCGTCTCGCCATCTCGTTTTTGGCCTCGGGTGATCTGTGGTGCCCATTCGGTCGCTATTTTGGCCCATTTGTCCGGGTGCATCCTACAGATGTGTCCCGCTCAATCCCATTTGAGCTTGGCGGCCTTCACACCCACATCTGCGATACCTGTTTTGGAGCGCAGCTCTGTGTTCCTTATCCGATCGGTTCTACAGACTCCAAGTATGCTCCGCTCCATTGCTCACTGGCAAATCTTGAATCGGGACTTTTGAGCTTCTGTTAATGACCAAGTTTGGGCGCCGTAGGTTAAGATAGGCAGGATACACATGTCGAAAAGTTTGCGTTTTAGTGCTAGTGGAAGGTTGCCCTTCATTTACGCCTTCATGGACCGGAACCTCTTCCAGGCGTTTTCGATGCGTCGATCGATTTCCTTGGACTGCCTGTTATCGAAGGATGCTATCTGGCCCAGATAGGTGAATTCGTCAACATATTGTATATCCTGCCCATCTACTGTGATCCCACGTTTCGCGCCATTGGTCATTAACTGGGTTTTTGTCCTGTTCATTTCGAGTCCGACTTCAAGACTTGCCGTGCTAAGGTCTTGTAGCATTTCCTCTAGATGGGGTGCAGTGTGGGAGAATAAAACAATGTCGTCGGCGAAACGCAGGTTTGTCAACCTTTTTTCGCCGACGTCAAAGCCCATTGTTTCCCACTTGGTCGCCAGCTTCTGGAAGATTTCCTGTAGGCAAGAGGTAAACAACTTTGGAGACAGCGGGTCACCCTGTTTCACTCCTTTTTGGATGCAGAATTTAGGACCGGGAACATGCAGTTTCATACTTGCAGTACTTTTGCGGTAGATGGTTATAATGAGCTCAACATAAGTGTTATTGATTTGTTGTTCACGCATAGCAGAAAATACAGCAGAGTGTTTAACACTGTCAAACGCCTTACTGTAATCCACAAATGCAAGGTAGAGTGGTACTTTGAACTCATTGACCTTCTCTATTATTTGATTGGCGGTATGTAGGTGGTCTGTCGTGGAGAAGCTGGGTCTTTGCTAAATAATTTATAAATATGTGAAATTAAACTTATTGGTCTAGGTATAATTTCCGATATCGGATTTGTCGCCTTTTATATAGAGAAGGATAATATTAGAGTGACAGAAATCTTGAGGAAATTCGCCGGTGTGTAAAATGGAGTTCAATAGATTTGTGAAGTGGGGTATCAAGGTGTTTTTTCCCGTTTTCAAAGCTTCAGTCGTTACACCATCTTCTCCTGGGCTCTTCTGGTGTTTTAAGCTCTTGAGAGCAGCATTGACCTCATGACCTGTTATGGGAGGGATTGTGTTTGGACATATATAGTTATCACTCGTCGACGAGGCAGATGGATTTGAATACAGCGATGAATAAAAGTTAGTACAGATTTCGGTCACTTTGTCTCTGTTGCTGTATTTTCTTCCATCTACATCTCGTAAACACGTGATCCATGATTTTCCATTTCTTAATCCATTTTTTGCGGATCTGAGGGAGGTATGAGTCTCTATGGCTATTTTTACTAATTTTGTATTGAAGTCTCTTATGTCTTTTCGTATGTTTCGTTTTACTTTTATATGTTATGTAGCTTAATTTTATATATAATCAGCCTAATTTTATATGTTTTGTTGATTATTTTTGTACCATGTGGGCAGTTTTGCACATTGTTATTTGACCGGGGTCAATAGTTTCCTCAGTCTCCCGTTGACCATGAACACTGTTTCGTTGGCAGCGATTTTGATAGCCCAGAAGGTAAAAGTGTTCAGTAAACGTCATAATTTCATAGAAGTTTAACGTTTAAAATAACCCGTGCACCGCCTGGACTATCAAAATCGCTGCCAAGTTATCTTGGTTTAACTCTCCGTATCTGTGTTAAATTAATTATATACTTTATTTTATGACTAACCCAACCCCTTTTTCTGGCAACAGTTCGTATACCCTCGTATAGCGTCAAGATTATGACAAAATGTCTATTACAAGTGATTTTGCACAGTTTTTTTAATAAAATTTACATTATTGTTGAAAAAATTGAAGTAGAGATTAATAAGTTTTAGCACAATCATTACAAGGGTCACACACCAGATTTGCGCTTACGTCTAAACTCCATCAAATCATACTAAATGTATGAAAAGTTTGATGCAGTTGAGGCTGACCTCAGTCATATAATTTGAGAATGACCCACAATATAGCAAACTAGTGCTATGACTATATTGCCACCGGTAAGAAAAAATATCTTTGAATAAGCAAAACTTTGTCAGGCTGTCTAACTAAATTCTGTGAGGCTGTCGCGCAGCCTGCTTCTCTCCTTCCCATCTTCTTCTACAAAATTTTACAACACTTCATTTACTTTTCAAGCTGTCCGACTCTGGAAGTCCTTACCCTTTGGCATTACGAGTAGACGCGCTCAATCTCTGGCTGTGTTTAAAAAATCACTCAAAGAACATTATTTATCTTTCCCTTAGTGTTTATATAGTACATAGTTATTTTTACTCTGTGGCTGACATGCTGCTGTCATATTTAGCTATGTTTCGGTTAATTTTATACAAATTTATATGTATGTTTATGTAGTTATATGAGATCGCTTTTTAGCGATAAGACCGCCTGTTGTCTGCCTCTACATTTAATCAATTGTTTATTTTTCTTGTATCTTTTTACTGACGTGTGCCAATAAAGAGTATTCTATCTAACTTTACCTTTATTGTGTTCATGTTTTTTTTGTAATTTTGACCGAAATTGGTTTAGTAATTTTGGCACTACAGTGCAGTTTCACATAATAACCGTACAAACACGCCCACATCTACAAACATAAACGTTGTCAAGAAAATTAGAAATGCTAATCTGCCTGCGTAGCCAACATGCCAATCGTTAATACGAAAGCGGTGGACCCGTGCGAAATCCTTATTTCTAACGTAGTCCTCATTTTCCTCTCTGAATATTCATATTATTGAAAATATTTTGACACAATTTGTTGTATATCAACCACAGCTGTGCCTCTATGTTCGATTTTTTTCGAATTTTTAATTCTTATAAGAGTTTGGAGCATTTGAAAATTTGTATGAAATCTGTTTTTCACTCCTAATTTATACAATAATCAAAAAATTTAAAACAGTTAAATCGTCCCTTTACGTATGGTTAATATACATCAAATTATGTAAAAAATCCATAGGTAATGTCAATATCCAGATAGAAAAATGGGGACTACGTTTGTATGGAGAAGCGGCCGTCCCCTTTCGTCTTAATGCTCCGTAGCGCACGAAACACCTGTCACTGTCACACTAATATGGAAGACAGATATGACTACGCTACACTACGGAGCGTTAACGACTGGCATGTTGGCTACGCGGGCAGGATTTAATACTATCGTAAATTTAAAATAAGCTTAGTTAACTAATATAAAACAAACACGGAACAATTAAGCCTACACGCCACGCCATCCTGAGCTCTACATGCACCTAATTTCATTTCATTTCCTCGTACTCTCACATTCAGGTTGTAATGTATGCGTCATTATGACGGTGGGCTCACTCGACCAACTATTTCCTCACTGAAAATGCCCCGGAAATTAAAACCAGAGAAAAGTAGCACGGACACTTAACTTTCGGAGAGGGTTTAAATTAAGTACGTTTCTACTTTGTTTACAAGTTATAAAATACAAGGAAATAAGCACTTTACATGTAAGTAGTTTGTTAAATATGACGGATATATAAACATTGATTGCAACTGTAAACGTTCATAGCACTACCTCTGTATATATCTATTATGTAAATAAAGATAATAATGAAAAGGCCTATTATTATTATCTTTATTTACATAATAGAGATATATATATATATATATATATATATATATATATATATATATATATATATACAGAGGTAGTGCTATGAACGTTTACAGTTGCAATCAAATCAAATAAAGATAACGTCCATTAAAACCTATTTTATGCGAACAATATTTATATTATTTGTAATCGTGAATTCTTAAGAAGGTTTCCTACGATATCTAGGTAAGTATGTTTGATAATCTGAAGCTCATACAACGATGTATAATATAGTACGTAATTTGCAATCTTTCGTCTGCGGTGAGACCTAAATCTAGCATCTGTCATTGCGCTCTAAACTCTAAACTTATATTTTTTAAACTTCTTTTTAAATAGCATATTTTCACGTTGTTTTTAAAGAATGTAGAAACATATCTCCTTCATCTTTCGAAACTATTCCTTGTGGAAAAGAGACGAGGAAATTTAGCTGGCCTCTTCTGATTTTAATAACCGATTATGAATTAGATCTGGAATAGTGAGGAATCTGATCTGTCAATGTCATAAAGTAGTTATACTAAAGAGTTTAAAAAATTGACGCATCGCGCTTCGACTCTGCCGCAGTGGTAATTGAGCCTAATTGATCCCATTTAATTACCCGCCTTCGAAATCTAAACCTTACCCTAACATGTCATATTTAAAGTCATGGTTACCTTACCATGTTCTCTCAATATTATTGAATTAATACGGTACCAAATTTCGAATCGATAGGACATATGGAAGGTAGTCAGATCCCCTCATCAACTATTAAACAGCTGATGATCTTCAAACGGCTGATCAGGACATGGTTACCTTACCATATACTTTCAATATCATTGAAGTAACACGGTACCAAATTTCGAATCGATCGGATACAAGGAAGTTTGTCAGATCCCCTAATTAACTAGAATGAGCTGATGATCTTCAAACGGCTAAACAAATTTTCATGAAACATGGCTAAGAATACTCGGGATAAAATTATCTATGACACAAAAAAAAAGTAAACGAAGATCGGTTTATCCGTTTGGGAGCTACGATACCACAGATAGATACACAGATACACAGACAGGCACGCTAAACTTATAACACCTCCTCTCTTTTTGCGTTGGGGGTAAAAAGTGAAATTTCTTCAACAAAAAACGTCACTTTTGACACAGACAGATCAGATCCATAACTAATTAAGATTTAATTCATAACGTTATTAAAATCAGAATACGCCTGTAGTACTTATATGTGATTGTGATTATTTGTATATACGAATTTATTTATAGTTCGTGTCATCCACGATGACGCTCAGATTTGTCAAATCTAACCTTTAATAACGTGACATTACGAGTCAAGGCATACGTCTCGTGAATGACACTATCTATATATTGTTATTAATTTAGTAGCGATTATGATATTGTTACAATGCTCGTAAATGACATAATTATACTCGTATTGAAGAACTCGTATACCTACCAATGAAATTTAAAATTTAAAAAAAAAATAAAAATATTGCCACGGTAAATACATTCTGATATCGTTCGAACCTCATACAGTTTTGTATAAATGCCCGTATTTGCTTTTATTCGGACAAAAATATGTGTGCAATATATTTTCTCGGTACAGGAATTAAATCTGTCACAAGTGCGCTGGCCGGATATGCCCACGATAAATATAGGTTACATGCAATCGCTTTCGAAATATTGTTGAAGTTGAACATCTGAAATTTATGAGATTCTACATACCTATCTTAGAAATAGTTAAGTATTCTGATATTCTTCGAATTCGATTGTATTCATAGAGAACAATATGTATTTAAGTCTGTATTGGTTATTTTTTCATACCTACAGGTATTTTGTTTTTCATGTTTGCCATTAACAATATAAGTTTTTGGCAAAAATTTCATTTTTGGTACAAGCTTTTATCGCTGATTGTACTTTTCTTTCCACAAGCAACTAATACTCATCGAGACAATTCTGAAAATCCCAAACAAAATTACGTTACGTTGTTTATCATAGTTCCCATGGTCACCTCCTCCTGTCTCCATCATCAGATCCGCCATGGTACCATAATATTGCATTATCACCCGACATATTTGAGAAGCATAATTTTAAACAGAAGTAAATATACTTTCAGAGTTATTGAGATAAAACGTTAAAACCCGCGTGATCGCCAAATCTTCCATCGCAAGTGTCGCTGGGCGCGTCATATCTTTTTTTACTTTCTAATATCATGGCTTTACCTTTTAAGGAAATAAGTCTTATTCAATTATTCAATATTTTTCCTACTCCTCTACTGTTATCTTTCATTTATGCATTCATTAACACGAATATAAGAACATACATAAAAGGTTTCAAGAAAAGTCTATATTGTCTATTCCTCATAAAAGCTCTTGTGCTTTTAATCGCTATAACGTTACTGCGATTAATGGCTACCAACCTAACAAAACCAAAACGAATACAGTTTTAAACTAAGTGCATTGCTGCCAACTTAAAAAATATTCATTTGGTTGCATAGTAAAAATAATTACTTCATAAGTCGTCATAATTACTTCATAATTACTTCGTTCGGGTGTTACGCATGTGACACCCGTAATATAGCAACACCCATAGACTACGAAGACCGCTTAGCGTTGCTTGTTAGTCTCCGTAGGCTACGGTGGTTAAAATTGAGAAAAAACTGTCCAAAAATTTAATTTACCGGGGCGGGCTCGGCGCGTAACAAGGTATGCTCGCGCATCTTGGCTATATACTTTTGCTTTGTTTACCTAAATTAAGATTTATTTTTGTTGACTCGTAGAAAAAATATTGTATGCAACGTTGTATAAGTAGGTCAAAAAATGCTCGTGGCGTATTCCTTTACAATGTTCGCCTACGCCTTCGGCTCCGGCTCACATTGTAACTCACGCCACTCGCCTTTTTTTGACCCTTCTTATACAACTGTTGCATAAAATACTATAAAACCTCTTTTCATAATTGTATAAAGGTAAATAATGTTTATCCGGCGTAGTGCATTGACGTATATGTGAAGACCACATATGTTAAAAACGCAACCTAATTGGTCTTGAACTCGTAAGAATCGTCTAATGAGTTCAAGCCAAGTAGATGCCCATTTTTAGGGTTCCGTAGCCAAATGGCAAAAAACGGAACCCTTATAGATTCGTCATGTCCGTCTGTCTGTCCGATTATGTCACCGCCACTTTTTTCCGAAACTATAAGAGCTATACTGTTCAAACTTGGTAAGTAGATGTATTCTATGAACCGCATTAGGATTTTTACACAAAAATAGAAAAAAAAAACAATAAATTTTGGGGGTTCCCCATACTTAGAACTGAAACTCAAAAAATCTTTTTTCATCAAACCCATACGTGTGGGGTATCTATGGATAGGTCTTTAAAAATGATATTGAGGTTTCTAATATCATTTTTTTCTAAACTGAATAGTTTGCGCGAGAGACACTTCCAAAGTGGTAAAATGTGTGTACCCCCCCCCCCCCCCCCGTAACTTCTAAAATAACAGAATGAAAAATCTAAAAAAAATATATGATATACATTGCCATGCAAACTTCCACCGAAAATTGGTTTGAACGAGATCTAGTAAGTAGTTTTTTTAATACGTCATAAAATTTAAAAAAAAAATCTTTTTCGTCAAACCCATACGTGTGAGGTATCTATGGATAGGTCTTCCAAAATGATATTTAGGTTTCTAATATCATTTTTTTCTAAACTGAATAGTTTGCGAGAGAGACGCTTCCAAAGTGAAAAAAATTGTGTATCCCCCCCCCCTGTAACTTCTAAAATAACAGAAAGAAAAATCTAAAAAAAATATATGATATACATTACCATGCAAACTTCCACCGACAATAGGTTTGAACGAGATCTAGTACCTAAGTAGTTTTTTTTTAATACGTCATAAATGTACGGAACCCTTCATGGGCGAGTCCGACTCGCACTTGGCCGCTTTTGTTTTAAAGTATCGTCGGCAATAAACAAGTAATTTTTAACACGTTAGCTAACAGCATAATAGTAATTGCAAAAAATAGGAGACATGGTAGTTATCATGGTAGGTATTATCTTACTGTATGTACTCGTCTTTCAAAAAGGGCGCTCTTTACTTAAGGAGGATTGACTATGGAAATAAACAACCAGTCACAAATAAAGCCAATATATTCAAAATAATCCCAAACCCTTATATACAATCCCTAGAAACATTTCGATAGCGTGATGTAGAAATCGCCGCTCCCGGTACAGCGCCATCTCACGGGATATTTGGTAACAGTTTATATATTAAAGAACTTTACAAAAGTATGGACGCGAACATGCCGCCCACCAAGAACTACAGTTCTTAACCCAATTTATAACTAAACAAATCAGAATAAACTTAAAACAACATTTGAACATAAGAATTGCACTCAACATAAATCTAACTTAAATATAACGTTCAATCGGCTAATGGCAAAACACAAATTCTCGAAGTGGGTCTTTTTATAAGACTATTTTTACATCTAAGAGTAACCACCCGCGTTACTCTGTCCAAACCTGGATGCGTTTCAACCACTTGGCCGAGAAGCCATCTAGCCGGTGGCAAATCAGGCTCTTTTACCAGAACTACATCGCCTACCTTGGGTTCTGGAATTTGCTGAGTCCACTTGTGTCTTTGAAGGAACTGGTTTAAATATTCTTGAGACCAGCGCCGCCAGAAATCCTGCATCATACGTTGACATAATTGCCATCTACGTAACGGCGAGACCGGCACTTGATCATAACGCTGATCTGGTGCTACTACGAGAGGTTCTCCTATTAGGAAATGACCCGGTGTTAATGGTAGTGATTCCCCGTTATCATCAATGCGCCACAGCGGTCTTGAATTTAAGCACGCCTCAATTTGTGATAGGACCGTGCTTATCTCTTCAAAAGTGAGTGTTGCATTCCCAATAACGCGTTTGAGATGAAATTTACAAGATTTTATCCCTGCCTCCCAAAGTCCTCCAAAGTTGGGGGCGTAAGGAGGTATAAAATGCCATCGGGTTCCGTTGGATGCCATCCAGTCAGCTAGCTCGGGAACTAAACTTGACTTTTCGACATTAAAGAGATACTGGAGTTCCTTAGCTGCACCCACGAAATTAGACCCGTTATCACTGTAGAGGTCGCTACAGTAACCACGCCTTGCTACAAACCTCTTGAAGGCAGCGAGGAAGCCGATTGTTGACAGTTCACTAACTGCTTCTATGTGCACGGCTTTGGTAGCCATGCATACAAATAGGCAAATATACCCTTTGTATGATTTGTTTCCTCTACCTTTTGAGATACGTATATTGATGGGCCCGGCGTAATCTACCCCACTGCGGACAAACGGCCTTGCCATATTAACCCTAGGCGAGGGTAGCTGCCCCATCAATTGATTCCGAATGTTGGCTGCGTTCCGAACACATGGAATACATTTCCTGACATGTGTTTTAGCTAAATTCTTGAGGCCTGGTATACAAAGTTGGCCCTAATATAGTTGACCATCAGGGGTGCTCCTCCATGCAAAGTTTTAAAATGCGCATCTCGAAGAATAAGCTGAGTCAACCAAGTTGATTTCGGCAACAACATTGGATGTTTTTGATCATAGGTCAAATCTGCACTCTGAAGCCGCCCACCAACACGAATTATTCCGAAATCATCGAGTTGTGGAGTAAACGAGGTAAGTTGACTTTTCTTCTTAAGTTTACCTTTTTTAATTTCTTCTATTTCTGCAGCATATGCTTGTTGCTGATCCTTTTTTACCATGATTGCTAAAGCTTCATCTAATTCACTTTTCAGCAGATAGGTATGATTTTTTCTTTTATTTTTCAGGAATCTTCGACAGTACGCAATAACTCTCAACAATTTGGTGAGTGAAGAATACTTCGACCACATAGTATCCTCACTGTCTGATTCCGTCCCCACAGTTTCAAGGTGAGTATGTATTTTTCTTTCTTCTAGCTGAGTACTGACTGTCTTTAATACTTCGTAGTTAATCACTTCTTGTTTCAGCCAAGCAGGTCCGGATAACCAGAGTTCAAAGTTACTTAATTCAGAAGCTGATATCCCTCTTGAAGCACAATCGGCCGGGTTGTGTTCTGACTTTACGTGTGACCATTGGCTTCGACTGGTAGCTGTCAAGATTTCTGAACATCTGTTTCCTATAAAAGTCTTCCATCTACTTGGGTGACTGCTCAACCACGCCAATACCACTTCCGAGTCTGTCCACGCATGAATATTGGATTTTTCCACATCTAGCACATTTGAAACTTCAACCAATAATTTAGCTAGTAATACTGCTCCACATAATTCCAGTCGAGGAGTAGAAATTTGCTTTATTGGCGAAACCTTTGTTTTGCATGTCAATAGACTGACGTGTATCAACCCTTCTGCATCAATAACGCGTAAATACACCACAGCGGCATATGCAGCATTTGACGCGTCACTAAAACCGTGCAGTTCAACCAACCTGACATTAGATTGGTGATTTGTCCAGCGAGGAAGTCTAAATCTGGTGAGCTGTGACAATTCTTCCCTATAACACAACCATTCTTCAAGTAGTGGAGACGGTAGCTCTTGATCCCAATCGATTCCTGCCAACCAAAGCTTTTGAATGAACATTTTTGCTTTAACGATACTTGGAGCTATCCATCCAAGAGGATCATATAGTTTTGCAATGTCTGATGTTACTTTCCTTTTAGTTACAGGGGCTGTTGGTGGAGGTAGCTGAACTGTATAAGCAAATTCGTCCCTATTTCGATCCCAGGTAAGTCCTAAGATTTTATTTACAGCTTCTTGCTTCATTTCTATTTTTTTATGCTCTTCTTTCCCTGCAGTGCTCTCTCGAATTTCTTCTAACATAGCTTTACTATTGCTTGACCATTTTTGAAGTTCAAAGCCTCCTTTGCCTAATAGCGTCTTCATCTGATGGTAGATCTCTATTGCCTCTTGCTCGGATTGACAACCTGACATCAGATCGTCCATGTAGAAATCCTGACATACGCGACTAGCCGCAAGAGGGAAGTCTACACCTTCATCCAAGGCGACTTGAATCAGACTTTTGACAGCTAGGTAAGGAGCTGTTGAGACCCCAAAAGTAACTCTATTTAACTTGTATTCTTTTACCTTTTGGGTAGTATTCTCCCTCCACAGGATGCGTTGGTACTTTGTGTCTCTTTCGTCAACTAGTATTTGCCGGTACATCTTGACGATGTCGGCAATGAAGACAACTGGATGCATTCGCCAACGCATGATTAGGTGCCTCAATTCTGACTGCAATGTAGGACCCACCATAAGGTCACTGTTTAAGGACACCCCGTTTGTGCCCTTGCAAGACGCATCAAAAACAATACGAACCTTGGTGGTTTCCCGTTCGTCACGCACAACAGCATGGTAAGGTAAGTACAGTCCCCTTTCCTTAGATTCTTGCTCTAACAAAGGTTCCATGTGATTTAAATCCCGGTATTCATGGAACACTTTTGTGTATTCTGTTTGCAGGCGCTCATCGGTTTGAAGTCTCCTTTCCAGAGAGTGAAATCTTCGCAACGCTATCTCTCTGGACCCACCATCTACACAGGCTGGTTGCTCATCCCTGAACGGTAATCTAACAACATATCGGCCGTTCTCATCCCGTGTAGTAGTCGCTTCATATATCTCTTCACATCTTTGTTCTTCAGGTGTTAAAATCCGTTCTTTGTTGCTAGGTTCTGATTCAAGTTCCCAAAAGGACCTGAGCAACTGTTCCACCTGAATGTGCATGCTAACCAGCTTGCAGGAGACATTCGCCTGTAAACCTATTTCACCACTTAAAATCCATCCCAGTGATGTCTTTTGTGCCACCGTAGTTTCCTGGGGTGATTTGAATAAACCTGGTTGAATGATCCGAGCGTAGACCTTTGCTCCCAACAACATATCTATTTTATTTGGAGTGTGATACTCAGGATCTGCGAGCTCGACACTTTGCAACTCAGGCCAGGAGGTAATCGATACCTTTGCAGAGGGTTGGTTCGAGGTAACTTTGTCAACCACATATGCTGTAACCTCAATGGCACTCCTAGTACCAGAGCGCGATGCTATTGTAACTTCAACTGTAGACTTCAGCTCTGTAATCAGCTTTCCTCTTAATCCTGACACTGAAACCTTAGCTGGAGTTTCTTTTAACCCGAGTAACTGAACTGCAGCTGAGGTGATAAATGAGACTTCTGAGCCCGGATCTATTAGTGCCCTTAATAGATGATATTCTTCCCTTTCCCATGATTTGGCTTTTACTACCGCGGTAGCCAGTAACCCTTGCTGTGAGACTTCATTCACGAAGTGATTTGAAACACTGGTTCCCGGTGTAGTTTCTCCTGTTGAATTTGTGACTTGCTGTGTGTGAACTTGAGCTATAGCTTGACTAGCTGATGAATCCCTACCTTCATTGGCTTGCGTATCCCCCTTTTGGTGTAACAGCGAATGATGTCGCCTGTTACAAATTTGACAATTTGTTGTCAGTTTGCAGTATCTGGCAGAGTGATTATTACCCAAACAGTTGAAACACATCCCGTTGGTTTGAACAAAATTACGTTTAACATTGACATCTAAAGCATTGAAGTCTTTGCAATGAATTATACGATGTTCACCTTTACAATAATTACATGAAACATTGTTACTGATATGCAAATTATTAACTTTTTGCACTTGATTGCCCTTGACCTGACTAAAACTCCCCTTGTAATTGTTATTCACGTATTTAGGTTTTTGGGCATATCCCGGCTTTGGTTCCAAAAATTCCAAAGAAAAGTATCGCGTTTGCAAAAAGTTCTTAAATTGTTCCAGTGTCGGTAACTGTTCAGACAGAGATACAGATTCACTTACTTTACATTCCCATTTTTTCCGACTTTCTGGATCCAATTTATGACTGACAATGTAAATGATGATAATATCCCAAGTGCCTGTATCAATTTTGAGACTAGACAATGCATTTAACGTTTCTGTGGTACAATCTAACATATGCTTAATGTCAGTGGCAGACTCAGTCAGAAGAGTCTTTTGTCCAAAAAATCTCTTTAAAATGCAATTCGCCAAATATTGCTTGTTATTATAGCGACTCTCTAACTGGGCCCAACACTGGTCATAACTTTCGCTAGAAATGGGTATATGTCTAAGAAGCTGCTCCGCTTCGCCTGTCAAATGCGCCTTGAGGTAGTGAAGCTTCTGGATGTCATCGATGTCCTGATTTTTGTGGATGAGTGAAATGAACAAATCCCGGAACCCCATCCACTCCTCATACTTTCCCGAAAAAGTTGGAATCGTGATCTTAGGGAGCTTCACATGACTCGATTTTGACGTTGAAGCTGTAGTTGACAATATTGGACTACTATTGCTGGGTGTTGCATTCAACTTGCTGAAAGCGTTCTTGAGTTCGCATTTGTAATCCATGTATAACTCGTTAGTCGCATCATACACATCGTCCTTCATGTATGCAGTGTCTTGTAGTAAATCTTGCTCTGGCAACATCAGTATCTGCATATGAATACGTGAAAACTGTTCCCATAGTTTCTCTAAGCTTTCGAGTCTGGTTTCAACGTACGAGATGGTAATCCGCTCCTTCGGAGACTTTTTGTAGTTACTGAATGCCTTGGTAATACGAACACTTTGATCTAGTTGTAAGTTAATACTCGCTTCCATCTTATTACTCATCTTGATAAATGACAAGTCCCAACAAAACTATTCATGAATTTTCAAAGTCCCAATTTAGTTGCTCGTAAATCTGCTAAGTCCCCATGTCTTGAAAAAATTACAAGTTATTTTGCTTTCAAATTTTCTAAGTGTTCGGGTGATGTACTTCGATATGAAATCGGGCATAGGTTCCCCGTCGGATCACTTTTTCTTAAACTATTCTAAGTCCTAAACACTTTGAAAATTTCTACTTTAATCCATGAATTTTACTAAGTCCAAACATGACAGCTTTACATTCCAAATACTATTTTGACAGGTGACAGTTCAATTTATGACACTTTCCACAGATAAACATAAATGTACTCACAGTTTGAAATCTTCTTACACTTTCACTTCACTAGTACTTGAACCTTAGTTGAATTTTCCCGCCAAGTTGATCACCGTGACGTCACGGCGCTGCTGACTCCGTCGACTGCTCCAAATCCGCTGCCGCCCTCGGAGACTGCACCCTCGACAACAATCTGTTGCCACTTGACGCAGGAAAGCACCACTAAAACACTTAAGGCCCAGTACATTCCGGTTCGCCAAGGACCAATGTATGTACTCGTCTTTCAAAAAGGGCGCTCTTTACTTAAGGAGGATTGACTATGGAAATAAACAACCAGTCACAAATAAAGCCAATATATTCAAAATAATCCCAAACCCTTATATACAATCCCTAGAAACATTTCGATAGCGTGATGTAGAAATCGCCGCTCCCGGTACAGCGCCATCTCACGGGATATTTGGTAACAGTTTATATATTAAAGAACTTTACAAAAGTATGGACGCGAACACTTACTCGTATAGAATTTACTAACAAAGAGAAAGTGAAGTACTTAGTTGCTTAACGCATCAACCTAATTACCATTAGACCAAGTCGGGGTTAACTAGCTGACTCGGAGAGCTCCTTATCAACCGGGAACAGTAAAATAATCAGTACTAGCTAAATAGCTAATCACGTTATCACTCGGGTACAGTGACGTCATTAAAACTCAACTTCGTACTTCACTCAGTTGGCATCAAAGAAGCAGACATCACAGAACTGTGCGCAGACTACGGACTAATGTTCTCGGACTTGTGGAACGTGTGACGTTTTTTGCTATTCCTAAACTACGAAAAGTGAGTTGAGAGATTATTTTATTTTGTGTAAATATTTTTGTTTTTCTGTTACATTCGCTAACATTGTATAATTCTATTTTTAAATTTCACGTAAACAAGTCTGTCTGTGTATGAATGTTACATTTTAAATAGGTTAGTTAGGTATATGTATATATTTTCCTTCCTTAACGCTATGAAAATATTTATTATACTTGTTTTAGTTCGTCGTGCTTTGATTACAACTACTAGCAAATAGTTATTTATATAGGTACTTAAGGCTCAGTCACACCGACGCGAAGCGTTCCGGAGCGGTCGCGGAACAAGGAGCATTGAGCGCGATCGGCGGATTGAAAGTGTTTTGATCGCGGACCCGCGTTGCAACCGCGTTGCAAGTTATCTACGGCTAATAACCTCAATTTGTAAATCGAATTTATGTAATATTTGTGTCTTAAATCATATAGGCATGAATATTGTCTAACACACTCGATCGAGGCCGGATTGAACGCGGCGCCGCGCTTCGGCTCATAACGTT
Source organism: Cydia pomonella (assembly GCF_033807575.1). Taxonomy (NCBI): domain Eukaryota; kingdom Metazoa; phylum Arthropoda; class Insecta; order Lepidoptera; family Tortricidae; genus Cydia; species Cydia pomonella. Next base: position 12,539,730 of record NC_084715.1, read on the forward strand.
CTGTGCATTCCGAGTCGAGCGGCACCGCGTGCAATCAGCGTCAGTGCCGTTACCGCGTCGGTGTGATGGAGCCTTTTGTAAACTGCTCAAGCAGTTTCTAGCTTACTGTGCTCAGTGAGCATCGAGAGAAGCGGACGAAACAACATGCCAAAGTATTTGCCACCATCGAATACTTTTCCAAATAATGATATATCTATACATTACGCGTTGAAAAGTATTTTTCACAGTTTAATTGTTCTACATCAACGAACAACAATAACTATAGAAGTCTGACTAAGTCAATCAAACCTATTATTGATAAAGTACTACTTTTTTTAATCGTGAAATTTATGGATTGGGTAATATCTTAAACTGTGGGCGGGGTTTATTTATGGAGAAGGGATAACATTCAGTGATATGAGCCGTTTTTCAAAGTCGAAAATGTTTTAAGAGCTTCGTCTATATTTATTCCGTCGCTAATCTACATATATTTCGTTAACCTATTAGATAATGAATACTTTTTGGGTTCCGTACCCAAGTGTCAAACTGGGACACTATTACTGACTCCGCTGTCCGTCCGTCCGTCCATCCCTCTGTCACCAGGCTGTATCTCATGAACCGTGATAGTTAGCCAGTTGAAATTTCTACAGATTATGTGTTTCTGTTGCCGCTATAACAACAAATACTAAAAACGGAATAAAATAAATATTTCTTTCCAATCTCGAGGTTCTCATCCAATCACCGAAGTTAAGAAACGTCGGGCGGAGTCAGTACTTGTATGGATGACCGTTTTTTAGACAATGGTACGGAACCTTTCCTGTGCGAGTTCGACTCGCACTTGGCCGGTTTTTTTTATTACACATAGTTTCATACGCTACTTTTGATGCTGACGATGACGACGACCTACCTAGTGTGTAGTGTAGCGATACATTTTACTAATTAAACAGGATCAGTACATTTCACTAAGAAAGTGGTTAATGCTGTGTCGTTTGTTTGTTACTCATTTACTAGCAGAACATGACAGGCACTTTCTAAGAAAGATAATTTTATAACCTGCAATTTTCAAATGTGTGTTTTATGTTAGACGGATGAATGTTATTTTTTACACTAGTTTAGTAAAAGGCGTGATAAAGGAAATTACGAGGCATACGTATTTGCGCGCTCGAGTCTCAGCGGAGGCTCTGTCGTCTTCCCTACCTATCCTACGGGGAGGGCATCGACAGTCACTCTGGGAATTGAATCAATTTGTCGAAGAAACTCCACGCTTTTCGATCTCCGTCACACTTAGCAATACCTCAGCGTCTGCTATTCCTGATCAAAAGTGCTGAATAGGTAGTCGAAGTCAAATAGTTTGTGATCATGAGTTTTCCTTAACCTGTCAAATCGTTTTTACATTATAATTTGCCTCTATTCCCGTTAAAATCAATTTGAATATGATCTATAAGTTGGTACTCCTATTATAATCTGAATCAGAGGATTCAGATAATAGATATAGGGAAGAGTCCCTGGACATTAAGGCCGTAACCTATATTTATTATGATGATGAGTAGGCCGAAAGGTTTACCTAATCATTCTCTTTGTGTTTGTATGTGTTATCTCAAAATCTAACTGTACTATAATGTCAAATTAAGATTATTTTTGCTATGCTCAGCTTATCTTTTGTTTTGTATAGTAAACTCGTGGCTTTGGATGTCAAGTTAGGTATAATAAGTTATCGCTTAAATAAATATTCTTTTTGCAGACTGGGTACGATCTCTTAGATAACTACTCGTTCATCAACATCTTATTGCCACCTAAGACGTCCATAGTGATTTTATTTAGATAACTATATTTCAGTTTTATTCATATTATATATTTTAAAAGATAGTGTAAAAACTAATAAAAGGATATAGAAACAGATGACTAACAAATTAAAACGATGCATTATGGAATCTCAGTCGGACATTCACATTGGTGTTTAACCTTTTGAATGCCAAGAACACCTAAAGGCGTCTTTACTAGATGTGCCCACCGCGCCAAGGACAACTTTAGATATTACGGCGGCCGCTGTTAATGTAACTTTCACAAGTAAGGTTTACATGCTCGCTCGCACCCGGAAGCTGGGCATTTGAGTGATGTTTGTGTTTATGACATAAAGCGTTCAAAAGGTTAATGACACGCTACACGTTTATCGATATTCATATTCTACTGACCCTGTTATCAGTGAACTCGCCGCCCGTGCCGTAATATCACACATATTAATTGGAAAATAAAAGCCCATGTAAAAAGCATAAAAGCTGTTAAAACGCGATCCAGCTTCATAGAACTGTAGCAAGTGGCACAAATATGGGGCTGGCACGTCGCTCGCGCCCTGGGCGAGTGAGGTTCTCTTGCCAAATGTGCCATCCGATAACGCCAGAACATTGTAGCAAATTTACAACAACCCTATTAGCACTAAATCTAAACATTAACCCGATTCCGGTAACCAAACTTCACGGTTACTTGCTCGAAATATCGGTCACTGAAAACAGATATTTTAAGTCAACACTTTGCCGGTCTTGGCGAGCACTCTTGGGTTTTTAACATTTAAATGCAAGATAAAATAAGGTGCTTACTGCTTTTAAACGTACGGATTTAAAAGGGTACCCGCTGCATGTTAGTGTTCCATTTTTTTTCTTTTCAAATGAATACAAAACTACATACTGACATACAACTACAACTACACTTTACAACTACAACTAACACAACTATAACTACTTACATAGAAATACTTCATTAGTTACTATGACGAAGGTAGTTTCTATCTCGTGTTAATAAAAAGTTTGAATCGCCTCTCGCATCATGCGTCCCTTTCACACTTACATACTACTTTATTTAGAATGTGGCAAGCATGCATGGGGACAGGCGATAAAAACATTAAAAACACGACCATGCTACCGATAGTACCGACGACGCTGTATTTGTATTTCATTGGCAAATCTTGCACTCGTCAGAAACGTCAAATTTATACAGTGTGTCAATCCAATGCGGGCTATAAATTAAACCAGATATAGAATTTTACCGTGAAATCATTAATTTTAAGTTACACTTAAAAAAAATTTTCTTGGGAAAACTTACAGCTAATGTAACAAAATAGGTTTCGAAATAAAAACAGTAAGCCAATTACAAGTTTCCACAGGTAGAAACTGCATAAAGTACATGACGTGCGAAATTGCAGAATTAATAATAACTGTTATGCTTATAATTATGTTTCTTGACAGTGAGAGTGAGTTAAACATTTAACGAGAAGAACAAAAGATAAATAAATAAGATGGAATTGCATAAGTGTTAACAGTGGCGGAAATCTTGGCTCATTAGTTTACGAATTGAACTAAAGCTATCACAGAACAGATCGATGTGATATTGTGACCCCGTATTTTTTTTAATTTACCGAGCAGCAATGTACTGCAAACATTACGAGACATAACGTAACATGACATTACGAGATACCGAGCTTTTTATAATAACTGCCAATAAGCGTTGACAGTTACTTTAAAAAGCCCGTATCTCGTAACTTGTGTGTTGCTTCACAATGCGTGCCGAATTATTATGTATGGTTGATATTTTCATTGTATTTCTAAGCAAAATTTATCTCAATATACTTTTAGGTCTTATGCTAACTACCGTTTAAATATTCGCCCGTATTGAATTTACACACTGTAGAAGTGATGTAGTGTGTGCAATTTATGTATTTCTAATATCTTGACTTTTTTAATGTAAGGTATAATATGTGTGAGCTTACATAACAAACATTGTTTTCTAGGAATGACATCCCATAAGTTAACATTGTCTGAGCCGGTGATCCGAGATCGGCAGTTCATCAAGCCGCTGATGTGTGGTCCAGGTCCCTGCGATGTTTGGCCATCTGTCGCCGAAGCCCTGACCAGGCCTGTGATATCGCCGATATGCGATGAATACTTCAATGTAAGTGTACTTAATAATAATAAGATGTGGCTTATTTTTTATTTGCTTGACAGGTGATTTTATACCGGACCGCAGAAAAAAACTACAGTGTAATAATATTCTCTTCGAGTACCGCGATTGCTACTCATTAAATAACACTATTTGATTGGAATACACCCCGACATTTCGAAGCCTAGCGTTCGTGATCAACGGATGACAGGAAAAATATATTAAAGTCTATCAAAATTACATTGTGCAAAACTACCTTACATACGACCGGTCTGGCCTAGTGGATAGTGACCCTGCCTATGAAGCCGAGGGTCCCGGGTTCAAATCCTGGTAAGGGCGTTTATTCGTGTCATGTGCACGGATATTTGTTAGTGAGTCATGGGTGTTTTCTATGTATTTACGTATTTATAAATAATTATATGTTATATATATCGTTGTGTAAGTAACAACAACAACAACAAGCCTTATTGAGCTTACTGTGGGACTTAGTCAATTTGTGTAATAATGTCCTATAATATTTATTTATTTATACAAAAAACAAAGATCAATAATTATTAGTTTAAGGCTGTAGGTTCTTGTGAAACTGGCTCCATTAAATTTGTGTTATTTCTCTTAAATGTTTGAAGATCGTACCTACTTATGCTACACATATGATGATTTTTCCATTTTTACAAGCTTTTATTTAACTTGCCCTGTATGAGTACATGTGTTGGTTAGTGAGGGTCAAATCTTAGAAGCGAAATTGGTCAAATTTCACTTCCACCACTTCCTATTTCCGATTGAGCTGAAATTTTGCATACATATGTAAATCGCATGATATGATAATGCAATATTATGATGACATGGATCTGATCTGATGATGGAGACGAGGTGGCCATGGGAAATCTGTAATAAAACAACGCAAACAAACTGTGTTTGGGGTTGTTAGAATTGTCTCAATGAGTATTAGTTGCCCGTGGAAAGAAAAGTACAGTCAGCAATAAAAGCTTGTAAACCTAATTTTTTTTTTGCCAAAAACTTATTTAGGAGTATTTCTTTCAATAGCATATGCGTGTGCAGAGTGTAACATGTTGCATTACTCCAGGTAATGGATGACATTCGAGCGGGCATTCAATATTTATTCCAAACACGAAGCCCCCTGGTGCTCGCCATCAGCGGTTCAGGCCACACGGGCATGGAGACCATCATCAGCAACCTCCTCGCCCCTGGCGAGCTGCTGCTCGTCCCTAACAGGAGTATATGGGACGAACGGGCTACTAAAATGGCCAGCAGATATGGTAAGTCATAACTATAGACGACCGGTTTGGCCTAGTGGGTAGTGACCCTGCCTACGAAACTGATGGTCCCGGGTTCAAATCCTGGTAAGGGCATTTATTCGTGTTATGAGCATGGATATTTGTTCCTGAGTCATGGGTGTTTTCTATGTAGGTATTTAAGTATTTATATATTATATATATCGTTGTCTAAATACCCTCAACACAAGCCTTATTGAGCTTACTGTGGGACTTAGTCAATTTGTGTAATAAATGTAATAATGTCCTATAATATTTATTTATTTATTTATAGATATTATTTTGGTATGAAATATATAAAAAAGAACGAGCCACAAATGTGGTGTATGACGACACCACATTTCTGGCTTCATACATCAGCATTGTGATATGTTCGTGACTTCATCAAATAGGTGAACTTAATGCATCGACTAATAAACCTTGTCAGTTCATTAGTGATATTGTCTCTTCACATAATCGCTATATCGGAAGCTTTCAATAAAAACTCGAATATCATTCTTAGTCCCGTATAGTTTTACAGGAATCATGCACAAAGCGCTCAGATCAAGCTACCTATTCCGGGACAGATGGCATACGAAATGGTCGACCAGCGATTTTCAAATATTTTTTAAATTCGATAAAGCCGTATGCATACGCGTCACTTGTTTCGTGCACCGCCGCAGAATATTTAACAGAGGTTCATGCTGCCCCATTGCTCGGAACACACGACACTGTAACGCATGAACGTGAACGCCCACCAAAAATTAAGACCGTTGCATAACGTAGTACAGTTGGATTTAGTACGTATATAAACGAATATCCTACATAGGCACAATTTTGGCACATGTCCACGTGCTCTTGATCCTGATTAAGCAATTGATTTCTTATTAGACAATCATAACATAAATTAACTTTCCAACCCGTCTAGCCTTTTTAAATAGTCAAGCATACGACCCAAGTTCTAGTGAAGACCGTAGCTTATAGTCGATTGCAACTCCAAATGTGACATGAGTGTAAATAAGCATCCACTGTGTTGACGTCCTAAGGAAAACGCAATTATCTCACCTTGAATCCCGTGCATCCGTGGCGGTTCTTGAACTGAAGTATTTTGTTAAACTCCACGGGGCCTTAAAAATATTGTTAAAAAACTTAGCACATTCATGATTTCGAATTTTACTACCATTTCTAAATGGCTGTTTTCAAAAGCACGGAATCAACACCGTAAAGACAAGATAATTTTACTTTTTCAGGTATTAAAGTGGAGACAATTTTTACTTCAGTACCGTTTACAACTTTTTCATTGGAAGAAATAGAGTCAGCGTTGAAGAAACATCGTCCAGCTGGGATGTTCATCACACACGGGGACTCTTCGACGGGCACCATCCAAAATTTGGAGGGTCTTGGGAAGCTCTGCCATAAGTAAGATTATTTTGATACTTCCGTATATAATTTTATATTCATGACAGCCACAGATTATATAGGTTGCTTATGGTATTTTTTTAACAAAACCGAAGAATATAAGTACTAAGCTACTTTTAAAAATAACTTTTTCAATACATTTTGTTATGTTTAAAGCGTGTCAATCAACGTCAATTACACGGAGTACAGCCTACAATTAAATTTATTGCTCGTTTTACAGGCCACACCCGGTAAATATATACTTAAAATACCATCTGCGTTCAGCTTTTGTGAATGCCATCAACAATATTTAAAGTAAAAAAAATGTATTTAAGTACTATACATACATTAATTTTATAAATGACGCCACTTATTGGTCGCTCATTACTCACTTGGGAACTACTACCTGGCATTACAAAATTGCTATCATCTAAGTAAATAATTGTTAACACAAAGTATCGTTTTACATGTTTGACGTGTCTAAAGAACTAGTACATATTCATTCCACTCCTAAACTCTTCTGAAAGTGGTTAGTAGTGAGACGACCCAATCCGGAACAAGCAAAACTCTTTCATGTGACCTCATTTCGACAGGTCGAAGTTTCAAACCATAGCGATTCAGGAGCATAAAAGCAAAACATTTATAACGTAGAGACTTGATATCGGACCAACAATGATTTTATATCTACAGTGCCAATTATTTGCACACTAGATATTTTCAATAAATATATAGGTAGGTAGTATAAAACAACTGGTATTCCTAATCAGACTAAAAATATAGACTAGTTTTAAGTCTATTTTAAGTTTTATAACCAAGGTATAACAGGTAGTTTAGTTTTAATGAGAAATTAGTTTATTTTAGTTTTTATTGAAGCTTTATTTACAGTATGTCAATGATTCATTGATTGAGTGAGATGCGTAAAATCTAAGCCAATTTCGTGCTTCGAATTTGACAAGTAAACGAGATGGCGCTGTATAGCTCCAAAAATTTTGTGGTAACTCTGCTTGACAAAAGTTGACGTTTGACAATTCAGTGACCGCAAAACAGATGGCGCAGAACAGCGCCATCTGTTTTGGGTGTCAAAATAAGAAGCACGTTTTTTTCTTAGACTTTACCTCTCTATTACAATAAATTCTCTTTGCTGTATATTATCGTCTTATGTTGACCCAATAAATAATAAATAGTTAGTAATAAACAAAGTAACTTAAATCTGACTACCCCCTCGTAATATCTAAATGACCAAACTCGAAGTGTAATTAGACTGTCTGCTCTGCTACAATCTGAAAATGTCTGTGCAAATACCTATAAATACTTAGTGAAAAAACGCTCACCGACTCCCAGGAACACGGTAACTATTTTAGCCGAGCTTCTTTCAGTGCCAAACTAAAAAGAAAAAGAACTTTCAGGAGAAAAACTCTTCGATTGCCCTCTGAGAATAGGGACACAAGAGGCCGAACAATTTAATTATATTCGCTCTCTCTTTTCTCCGTGACTTGACTTTTTGCCCGTCTGAGGTCTCCGGATACTAGGTGAGATGAAAAACTCCTTTAATTGTATCCTGAGAACGACTGCAATTAGCATGCAAGGCAAAATGGAAAGTGCACGGAAGATACAAACTTTCTACAACCGCATTCTGGAACTTTCTTTTAAATGAACGCTTCTGTCTGCCGTTGTAATTTTATTACGTACTAGCGGCAGTTTTAAGCTAGGTTGATTAAAACTAACTAGTTTACAACCTACTGCAATTTTGTAACTTTTGTAACTTGAAGATGGTGCTAAACTATTTTAAATATTGCAATGAGAGCAGCTTGAAATTAAAAATAAGTAAGGTTATAACGGATAAGTGTGGCATAGAGGTAAGTGTCAGGCCTACACATTGGGGCCTGTTTACCGATTGATTACGTAGAGTTTATTGCGAGTTTATATATTTGCTACTTATGTTTAGTGGCAAATGATACAAACACTAATCAATGTGTAAGGCCAGCCACACTTACCCGTATTGACGTTATTGAAGTGACCGGCCTTTTGTGAAAAAATATGACCGATGAACATAAAATGGCCATGGGGATTTGGCGTCGCGTTTGGTGGGTGCCACGGGAGACCAAAGGGCTGGTCAGTATTTTTTCCAAAGAATTAGCATCGCCATTCAACGGGAAAATGCGGCCAGCCTACTGGGCACACTGCCTGCTAGCAGCGTGTTAGAGGATGTTTTTTTATTTGTAGGGTTTTTACGTATGTGTATGTTACGTATCAATTTGTACTAGGTATTAATACGCTTTTTGATAGTCTTAACTTTACGTACAAGTTCAGGGCTGGTGTGATGAAAAAGTCGTCTTACAATATAATTAACAAGACACAATATTGTTTTCAGATATGGAACTCTGCTGCTAGTCGACACCGTGGTGTCTCTTGGTGCAGTGCCATTCTTCATGGATGAGTGGGGCGTCGACGGCGTGTACACTTCAGGCCAAAAAGCGTTAAGCGGGCCTGCTGGCATATCGCCTGTAGCTTTCAGCGCCCGAGCAGAGTACGTTATCTTTGGAACAATCGGTTAAAACTAAATAGGTTTAGTCCTCTCGAGCCCACTGTCTGTCTTGAGTTTCTTTGGTTGATATTCCTGCTCTAAGTAGTTTGCGTCCCTTTTTTGGGACCGTATTACTAAGACCTCGCTGTCCGTCCGTCTGTCACCAGGCCGTGATAGATAGACAGTTTATATTTTCACAGATGATGTATTTCTAACCAGATCTAGCAGTAGTGAACACTTTCTTTCAAAAGAAACCTGAGCACCTCATAACCTACAAGAGTGGGTCACACTCCACCCAGATAGACTACCTGCTCATAAGAAGGAGCCAAATCGGCAAAGTGTCTAACTGCAAAGTTATTCCTGGCGAAAGCCTCACATCGCAACACCGCATCCTTGTCATGGACATGCTGGTAATACCGAAGAAGAAAGTACCCGAGCGACGTAGGCCCAGGACTAAGTGGTGGCTGCTGAATGGACCAAAAGGGGATGACTTCCACGAGGCCGCTCTAACTTTAGATTTACGCCCAAGCGAGGAAGAGTCCGCCGATAGTCAGTGCTCTAAGATTCAGTCAGCAGTCAGCGCACTGGGTAAACGGGTGCTCGGCACTTCCAAGGGAGGCCGAGTCATCGACAAGGAGACGTGGTGGTGGAATGACTCAGTGCAGGAGGCAGTTCGGGAGAAGAAGACACTTTTTAAAAAGTGGCAAGAGACCGAATCCCCTGAAGACCGTGAATCGTACAAAGCAGCCAAATGTGCCGCAAAACGAGCCGTTGCCAAAGCCCGGCAAGACCAATTGTCACCATTGTATGACGCATTGGAGACCAAAGAGGGCCAAAAATCCATCTTTCGCTTGGCAAAGGCCCGGGAGAAGTCAACACAAGACATAACCAAATGTCTGTGTATTACTGACTCCAACGGCACTTTGGTTTGCGACGTATTCCGAGTAAAGGAGAGGTGGCGTAGCTACTTTAACGAGTTGCTGAACACGCAACACGCAAATGTCTCTCCTCCGGAACTGCCCCCTAATCTTGGACTTGTTGCCCCTATTACACCAGATGAGGTGCAAAATTGTCTTCGCAACATGAAAAATCGGAAGGCCGTGGGTCCTGACGACATACCGATTGAAGCGTGGAAATCGATGGGTCCTCATGGTGTGATCATACTTACTGACCTTTTTAATCGCATACTCACCAGCCGCAAGATGCCCAATTCATGGAGATTGAGCATTATAACGCCAATTTATAAAGGCAAAGGTAGTGTACAGGACTGTGGAAGCTACCGAGGTATTAAGGTCATGTGTCACACCATGAAACTCTTCGAGCGCGTAATCGACTCAAGGCTCCGGCAAGAGTGCACGGTCTCGGAGTGTCAGTATGGGTTTCGTCCTGGCTGTGGCACTATAGATCCCATCTTTGCCCTAAGAATGCTAGTCGAGGCCTACAGAGAAAAGAAAAAGCCCTTGCATATGGCTTTTCTGGATCTGCAGAAGGCCTTCGACTGCGTACCGCGCCAGGTAATCTGGTGGGCTTTGAAGGAGAAGAATGTGCCACAAACCTATATTGATATTATCCGAGACATGTACCACAATTCGGAATCCATAGTAAGGACCGCCGTTGGCGATACTCACCCATTCCCTATCACAGTTGGCGTTCACCAAGGCTCAGCCCTGAGTCCTTTTCTGTTCAGCGTAGTGCTAGACATTGTTTCGGCAAAAGTCCATGAACCATCTCCGTGGCTGATGATGTACGCTGATGACATTGCACTGACAGATGAGGACAAACAGAAACTGGAGCATAAAGTGAATAAATGGAAGGGTGCGCTAGAGAATGGCGGTCTGAAACTAAATGTTGCGAAGACCGAGTACATGGCATGTGGCGGCACGGACCCCGACCCCATAAAGGTAGGAGACGAATTTGTCGTGAAAACGAATAAATTCAAATACCTTGGTTCCGTGCTGCACGAATCTGGTGAAATCGATCACGACGTCCAAGTCCGAATAAGTGCTGCTTGGGCAAAATGGCGAGAAGTAACCGGTGTCATCTGCGACCCTAGGATACCGGTGAAGCTAAAGGGCCTTGTGTACAAGAGCATCATCCGACCAGTCCTACTATATGGTAGCGAGACCTGGCCTGTCCTCGGAAGACATGTCCAGCAGCTTCACGTCACCGAAATGAAGATGTTGCGATGGATGTGTGGCGTTACGCGATTAGATCGCATACGTAACGAACACATTCGTGGCAGCCTTGGAATTCGTGACGTAGCGGATAAGCTGCAGGAAAGTCGCCTCCGATGGTATGGCCATATAAGCCGCAGACCAGTAGACTACGTCGGAAATAGATGCCTCAACCTCACTGTCCAAGGCCCTAGTTCACGCGGCCGCGGTAGGCCTAAGAAGCGCTGGCTGGAGGTCGTGAGAGCGGACATGGTGGAGAGCAATCTCACATCAGAGGATGCCGAAGATCGGGCAAAGTGGAGAAGATTAAGTAGGAGAGCGGACCCTGGCGCTAGGCCGGGAAAACGCTAGGTTTAAGAAGAAGAAGAAGAAGATGTATTTCTAACCAAATAACACTAGACCCTACTCATAGTGTTGTGTTCCTGCCGGTGAGTAAGGTTGCCAGAGCTCAACGAGGGGGAGGGGGGTTCAGGGTCGGCAACGCGCATGTAACTGCCCTAGAGTTGCAGGCGTACATAGGCTACGGAAACTGCTTACCATCAGGCGGGCCGTATGCTTGTTTGGCACCGCGACGTGGTATAAAAAAAAAACTGATGCCGCTATAACAACAAATACTAAAAAGTACACAACCCTCGGTGAGCGATTCCGACTCACACTTTTCCGCTTTTTTATTTATCTTATCCTAAATGACCTAAATATACAAGATATTTTTCAAAATTTTCGAGCTATTATACTACTAGTGTAATATGAATATCTAATATGTTGGCCACTTGTACGCTAAACTACTTTATAATGGGACAAACCCCAAACCACAAATATTTAGCTACGGCTTTCTTTATAGTTCGCGATTAAAAGTAACTATCTCATGCAGTCTAATTATCCTACACTTTGAGATATACTAACTCTTTTTGTTAGCCGATTTCAAAAAAGGAGGAGGAGGAGGAGAGTATGTATGTTACTCGATATCTCCGAGAGTCGTGAACCGATTTTCAAATATTTTTTTTAATCAAACGGGTATAATTAAAGTGAAACGTAGTGTACGATTTCGGCCAAAGCTTTCATGTTTTCATACTACGACACAATTTCTGTTTCATACAACATTCTAAACATAATTCGCCGTAATGTAAACTCTATAAATTCGCATTGAAAAATCATATCCCCGGACAAATTTATTTATATTTGAAAAACATTTGTTACCTGGTCAGTATTCATAAGAAATCAAAGCTTTTAACTCTGCAGGTCAATATCAATCAGCAGATTAATCGTGGACAGAAATTAGAATGGTGATTTTTCCACAGACACCAAACGGTATATTAAACAGTTTTATGTAAATCTCCTAAAATCCCCTTGTACATTTTCCGTGCACGTAAATGTCACTATCAATCACCGGGATAGGGTGTTGTTGAGCCAGAATGTTCTGCTTGATAACCCTATCGAACACTAAAATTGAGGCCCATTGGATAATAAAAAAACTTTTATGAGCACTTATTTTATACGCAATAAAAATATTCCACCTTTATACAACACCCTCCTGCAGCACGCGAGCCTTTTGACACCGATAAGAAACCGGGGCAAATAGTATAAATGGAGTAATTGAAATAAGTAATCTAATACACGACACGTACTTTGAGGGAATTGTGAAAGGTGGTTTCACGAAAGCTGGTGTGAATGGAATAAATTATTGCCCCAGCTAAATGCATGTAGGGAGTCGATCCTTACGCTTATCGCTCAGTACATTTTATAAAGGCCAAGATACATTGATTGAGTAAGATGTGTAAAATGTAAGAAAATTTCGTGCTTCGTATTTGATAAGTCTAATACGAGATGGCGATGTAAAGCTGCATATTGACGTTTGACAATCCAGTGATCGCTAAACATATGGCGCAGTAGAGCGCCATCTATTTTAGATGTCAAACTAAGGGTACGTTTTTTTCTTAGACTTTACCTCTCTGTTACAATCAATTCTCTTTGATAAAGGATAATTTTTTACTTATGTACTTATCTTTAAGAAATGCATGCAAAATGCAAATAAGTTCGTAACTTCAAAAACATTCATATTAATGCATGAAAACCCAAGAGTTTTCATAAAAAAATACGAAGAATTTTCTAATATAGATATGATATGATTCCAGAGCAAAGATAAACAACAGGAAGCATGAGCCACCGTTCTACTTCGACATGAAGTTATTGGCTCAGCAATGGAACTGTTATGACAAGATCCGTGTGTAAGTATTTGTATAACCCATTTCCTTCCCGATAGATATTGCAATGACGATAGGTTAGAATAAATTGAAAGTTTTATCACAAGAGAAATGCTGGTAGACTAGCTAATTTATTGAAGCTGCACTGAATGCGTATTTTTTCCTGTGAAGTTTATTCGCTTCAATTATTTAGTAAAGATTAGTACCGTAAAATATGCCTTCTTTTTTGCTCCAAAATTCGAAATTTAATTTAATTTTTTTTAATTATTATATTGTGTTAGGTTTGTTGATATATAAAATGCCGATTTAAAGTAGCATGTTTCAACACTTGAAATGAGGTAGTGAGAGATATATTTTTCGTATATAAAAACTGTTGGAGCTCAATTAATCAGTGGGGAGCAACGTATGCATATTTTACGGTAACAATCACTGCGGAAATACACCTTAGTAGCGACAGTAAATTTACTGCCATCTTTCGACACAAGATTAAAACTTTTAGAACGCCATTTGACTTGCATCCTTATTCTTTCACTGATATGTGTTAATTTTTTTAAATATCAAAAAGTAAATAAATAAATAAATAATAATAAATAAATATTATAGGACATTATTACACAAATTGACTAAGTCCCACAATAAGCTCAATAAGGCTTGTGTTGAGGGTACTTAGACAACGATATATATAATATATAAATATTTATAAATACTTAAATACATAGAAAACACCCATGACTCAGGAACAAATATCCATGCTCATCACACGAATACATGCCCTTACCAGGATTTGAACCCGGGACCATCAGCTTCGTAGGCAGGGTCACTACCCACTAGGCCAAACCGGTCGTCTAATAAAAGTAGCGCCATCTAATAGATAAAAGGCCAAATGTATGGCAGCATTGTTTCGAGCAATGGTGCCACAACCTTTAGCCGATGCCCGGTAAGATGGCGCAACTTTTTGATATTTAACAAATTAAACACATATCAGTGAAAAAATAAAGATGTAAGTCAAATGGCGTTCTAAAAGTTTTAATCATGTGTCGAAAGATGGCAGTAAATTTACTGTAGCTACAAAATTTTCTTTGACAATCCACCTCTATTTCATATTCTCTTTATTATTACCAAGTTTTAGATAGGTACGAGTACATTTGTTTACTTGCCATTATTTTCCAATGATAAAGCTACCATCACACATTGAGCCCACCACTTGTGTGGGCGCTCCGACGTTGTTTGGAAGAAGTCATCAGTGAAACTCTTCCCAAATCCTGGGCCCGCCATGCAGCAGTCACCGCGCGCTTCTACAAACGTCTGCAGGAATATGGCTTCCAGTTCCTCATCAAGACACCCGAAGATCGACTCGTCACGGTCACCACGATTGCATTGCCGAGGGGGTACGATTACAAGCAGTTCGTGGATCACATGAGAGCAAAGTGAGTATAGGGTAGTGTGCACCAAAAGATGATCGGCCCCCAAAAGATGAACATTTGGCTTTAAAATCGATATAATTAAATCGTGAATTATTTTACGCACCTGAGGGTATTTTTTCCTAACGCGGCAACACTTTGCCGAGGGTGACATTTAAACTCCCAGACAAATGTGCTGTGCGTGTGGCTGAGAGCGGTCGTCAAATGCGCGGTCCACACAAAAGTCACCATTTGTATGGAGATCTTAATGAGATTAGCGCTTCAAAGTATAAGTTTATAATTGCTCAGTGGGCAGAATTTAACAAAAGGGGCAAAGCTACACTCTTTCTACACTAGTTCATCTATTAGCATCATGTCGTTCAATATTAGGGTACTTGATTTTGGTTTTATACTGGTTCATCTTTTGGGGTCCAAACGTTCAGAGAAATTGCCCTTTTTCGTCATATATTTTTTTTTTATAAAAATCCTGAATTCTAGATTATATGTTGAATCATATTAAAAAATAAAAGTTGTTAAAAATAAGTTACAACATATTTTAAAAAATCTAAAGTTGGGGTAGTCGCTTAACTGTTCATCTTTTGGTGACTTCACCCTCAGTAGTATAACTACTGTACATTATAGTAGGTCGTATAGTGCCGTAATTTAGTAAGTATGCATAAGTCGACACTGTTCGTCCTGGAGAGACAATTCAGTATCAGTGGTGTTTCGCCTAATCTAGAAATTAATCTTCTAATCGTGATAATCTCATCATAAAATCAAGTTTGGATTATATAGTATAGCTTTTATTATATGTGACGTTCTCACGCACATTGTCCCTTGCCATAAGGACGCTCTGACAGATTATTCTTATAAAGATACAAGCAAAGTTTGACCTTATGGTAAACGACAATATGGTACCTATTGCGTGTGAGAACGTGACATATTCAACTTCTGCTCAGTTACTTGCAGAAGTTAATTGTTTCCTTCTACATTTTATACACAATCTTAATGTTTTATAGGCACAATATCATGATAATGGCAGGCCTGGGACCTACCGTCGGCAAAGCTTTGAGGATCGGCATCATGGGAGTCAACTCCACTATGGAAGTGGCGGACCGGGTCGCGGACGCGATGGCAGAAACCATGCGAGCTTTGACCAAATCATCACTTTGAGTTTACCACCATTTGTTCTTTACATTGACGCTCATAGCGGGATTAGAACCTGTGGCCTTCTGTCATATCGAGATTAGTCGCTCTATTATCTAAGTTACTCTATTATTTTATTATTGTTTAATATCATATAAGGAGTTTCTCACCAACATTTACCGCAAAACGGCTTAAACTGCTTAAATGCCGTCCATGTGTCGTTTCTTTCTCGCCAGTTCTTTATTGACTATGAATTATTATAGAATGATCTCTAAATATTTAACTATTCTCTCACAATTTTAGTTTTATTCAAAGCATTAAAATGGGAACATAGGGGACAAAAAATCGAAAGTGCTTACCTCAGTAACCTGAGATTCGCTGACGACATTGTCCTTTTCTCAAACAATCCAAATGATCTACAAGACATGATAGGAGAACTCAACGAGGCATCATTACAGTGTGGATTGGAAATGAACTTGGATAAAACAAAAGTCATGACAAACGTCGCAGAAAAGGACAGCGTAAACACTGTAATTACTGTAAGCCAAGTTGTAGTTGAAAGTGTCCGTAAGTATATATATCTGGGACAAGAGATTGTCATGGGTAAGGAAAACCAGGAAAATGAGATAGCGCGACGGCAAAGACTAGCATGGGCAGCATACTCCAACTTGAAATTCGCTTTTGAAATGAACCTCACAGCACTACAAAAGGCTCGCATATTTGACCAGTGTGTCCTACCAGTACTTACTTGCGGAGCGGAAACCTGGGTCTTTACAAAAGAAATTTTGCACAGATTACAAGTGACCCAAAGAGCGATGGAAAGAAGAATGGTAGGAATCTTACTTAGGGACAGGAAAACAAACAAGTGGCTTCGAGAACACAGTAAAGTCACTGATGTAACCAGGCGAATGGCAAAACTGAAATGGGAGTGGGCTGGGTATGTGGCCCGAAAAGACGGCTCGTGATGCAAGAGGCTGGTAGATTGGAGACCTTGAGGAGAGTTGCGCCCAGCAGGGAAGCCAAAAATGCGTTGGTATGACGATATCAAGAGAACAGCTGGACCGAAATGGGTACATAGAGCGCAAAACAGACCAGAATGGCAAAAATTGAAGGAGGCCTACATCTCAAAGATTAAAAAAGGCTAAGAAGAAGATCTCACAATTTTCGTATAAGTAGGTTTATATTACATGTTTCAGCGAGTTACTAAAGTACTGGGTCTTTACGAGGTCTTAACGCAAATTTTTAGACATATGTACCTGCTTTATTATTGAATGGAAATTATCAAAGCACTTTGCAACTGTTTATGCCGTAGTTTGATAAGGTGTTAGTAGCGTAGATCGTAAGGTTTTCGAAAAAATAATTGAAACTAAGTTGATTGTAGTGTTCACAGATAATTTTATTTCTTTAACCGTACTGTATACAAACTATTAATCGAGTGTAAACAACTCACGATATGCAAATTTAGGAAGACAATAAAATAAAACATGTGAAGGTATAACGAAATGGTTGATCAAAATTTGGTTCAGTGTTTGAAGTCCTCTCCGTATGGGCAAACTCGCCATCAGATATTGGAGCGCGCCAATGTTCACCAATAAATTATTCTGATATATTTTTGCAGCACCTTGGCCATTCCAATATATCTAATGGCGACGGTACCTACATATTTATATGACAGAGATACGAGTTTACGTCGTTCGCCATCCAATAGATGACATAGATAATTATAATAATAGTTAAATAATAAAACATTGCAGTACAAGCGAATTCATAGTATCCTCTATGGCCATTAGTTTATGTTATTCGCAAGCCATAGTGCTACTTTCCTATTGTTAGATTAAACAAAAATTAAATCAAGAGAACTCCTTGTGCCTTTGTTATTGAGTAATATCCATATGACTTCCACAAATAGCCGTAACATAAAATGTAATCACAAAATCAAATACATATTTTGATGGACTAGAACCCACAATAACGTGAATTTTGTTCTTTATGGCTAATTTTTTAAAATCCTTAAGTTAAATGTATTACTTAAGTAACTTATAATGAATTGTAAAATGATCTCTCAAAATGGTTCCTGGCTACCTGGCTTCCTCCTTCGAACATTTGGACTAGCTTCCTTAATTACGTAACTAATCGTTAACCTAGTAATTAATCAAACTAGTCGCTACCTACTTATTGAACCGTAGCAGTACAATCCGTATGTAATCAGTATAAAGTAATATACAATGCAAAACGTTAATTACTATGTAGCAATTAAACATTAACGTAAAGTGATACCTAAATTATTTACACATTCACATTCCGACGACGAGTCGTCGGTCGCCACAACTTATCTGCACCTATTTATAACCTACGTGACATAATTACTTATAATGAATGAATAACAATATCTGTCGCTTGAGGAGTCCGTATGTGACTCGATTTCACGCACTGGCATACGTACACTCAATCAAAATTGACCTGTAGTCCACTGTGCAAACTCATCATAATGCCATAAACACGTCAATAAACGCTAATGTGGCATGGTGCTTTACCAGTCGAGACCAGGAATAACACTTTGTTTTATAGGCTATGAAATAAATGACTGTTTTTCAGTCGATAATATAAATACTCATCTTTGCTGTAACGACTTAAATGAAAAGCACCTTCAGACAAGTTTCCACAGAGGACTACAAATTAAATTAGTTAACTGTACTGACATAAAACTAAAAGCAAATGCACAAATCAGGCGACCAATCCAATGATAGCTTGTGATGGTTCAAATACGAATACCTAAGCGTGCGTGACGCACATACACGTTACAATCGTAAATAAATATGCACATGAGTAAAGTAAAAAATAATAATTTATATTTACATTAAGAGAATATGGCACATCTTCAACGATATCAACCGCTCGCCTTCTCTCACTCCCGGGCGCGAGCTCTAATACTCTAAACGTGTTTATTGTCGGGTCAGCGTGTAATGCGCCTATAAAATTTCGTGACATCATAATACCAATTAAAATACCGGTGGGTAAGTAAATATTCATCGCCGAATAATACACAGTAAAGCTAAAATTCGTCCGTCGATCGGAATCCCGGGCCATCGCGGTCGCGGCGCGACCGCCGGCTACAACTAGACATTCGAATCGCACGAGTACATAAAATATATCAGTCTATAGAGCGAAGCGTTCACTCACTTAGCCTACGAGCCGTCCGGGGACCGGGTCCGACGTCGGGGCCCCGGGCACCCGTGTTATGTCAACACCCGCCGGTCGGCTCGCCGTGTCGGTGCAGTGTTAAGTCCCGCTAGCCGCAGATGTTAACATAGCAGGGTGGTCGGTCTGGGGTCGGCCGGCCGCTCAGCTCGGCGGCGGCGGCGGCGGGCGTGCCAGGCGCGGCGCCCGCTGCCGGCGGTGGCGCGGGCACGCGCAGCACGTGTCGCCCCGCCGCCGCCGCAAGCACGCGCCGCGCCCACACCGTTTCTTCACACACGTCACCTCGCCATCCTGAAACATAATATAGTAAGTCGAAAGTTCCAAGCAAATCTTTCAACGATAAATGTAAATAGATTTCACCCGTCAAATGATTTGAGCTAGATGTCACTAACTGATTAAATCAGCAAACTAGTTTTTTTAGCAACCGAGGTAGAAAATAAAGGGTAAAAACATCTTACCTTGCAGCGACACGTGACGCATCGCTGCTCGCCGTGCGAGTGTATGTTGGGGTGCACCTCCTTGCCATTAGGCAGCGGTCCGTAGGGGAATTTGCATCCTCCCTCAGCCAGGATTTCTTCCGCAGTCTTCGGTTCACCTTCTTGATCTTTGATGAGCGATTCGTCTTCAGGTTTTTTCTGGAAACAGTAGAAAAAAAAAAAAACATTTTACTTAGGTCAAATTTTTACCACAGCGGATTCTTCAAGACGTAGAAAACATTAAACGTATGTAGTAACTAATTCCAAGTTGCCCTTATAGCTATAAGGCTAAGGACAGGATAATTTTTCAGTTCGGATCATCCTTCTGTTCATTCAGTAACGCAACCATCCTTTCGGTAACCAACCAAACGGGTTATTCCCACTTTGTTACCACTGGCAACAACTTGGTGATAACTAGTGGGAATAATCCAACCAAACTGCTGAATATTACAATTTCTCTGTTTAAGAGACCAGGGTCCAAACCGAAATAATACCTCACTCCAGCTATGTTGTATTCATTTTGGTATACGATATTACTACAGTTAATGCGTACAGTCACCATCATATATATCGAAGCGGTCAAGGTGTACATAAATATTTGAATTAAGCCTCTATTATCTAGACATCAAACTACTTACATGTTCAAATATTTTCGCTCCTATACATCTGATAGTAACTTACGTTCCGCGGATACCTATCTATAAATGTATATTTAAAACTGTAGTTTTAATAAAAAGCTAAATCTTTGGGTTTATCTCTGTATTTCACCAACGCGGCATTTCCATTTTAGCTCTACCATATACCTACATATATCCCATGTATGTATATGGTATATGGCACTGTATTTAAGTATCGCGTCCCGTATTTTTACCTGTCCCATTTTTGTCCCGTTTATCAATAACGCTTTATAAATCATCTCTATGTACCCAAATAGTTTGAATAAGTGACATAGCAGCAAAGCAGCTATGTGAATATGTATTTGCACAACCCCACTGTCCCATATGTTCCCATATTTTTTTTTTTATTATTATTATTGTCTGTCTTTTACAAATTCTCGGGACCATGGGTTCCCGGACATTTGGAAGGCGTGCGTGGGGCCGAAGCCAACACGTAGAGTCCCCTTGTAATAAGACAATTTACTCTAAATGTAATGTACACACCAACCGACGATTATCCCTGTTCACACTATAGCAGTGCACCCAAGGACAAGCCCCGGTTAGTGTAGGACTATTGTAAAAAAAAGGGTACCAAAATAAACCGGGCTATTGGGTTGAGTTGCAAGTGGACTGGTAACCGAGACTATGGAGAATACTATGGCACCTGCCCTGATCATATGTTTTTAAAAACACGACAAAATGGGCAGGTGGTGACTTGCCAACTCACAATATGGGTCCCCGAAAACGGCCGCTCGCACGGAGCGACAAGGGGACAACATTGCGTGAGCGGCTCAGGGTGTGGAGAGGTGTGCGCCGCTTTCTACCCAGTGGCTGTAAGCAGCCACTGTGCCAACTCGCGTCTTATGCAAATTTCACTTCCACCCTGCGAGCATATAGCTCTGACACCCCACTCTGGACGGCCGGTAAAGGCAAGCCAGAGGTGAGAATCCTGCGGCCCCTGCTCAGTGTTCACTCCAGCCGGCCAATCAAGGCAAGCCGGAGAGAGGGACCTGTCCGACTCTCGGGGGTATGGGACCCAAGGGACGTCACTTCCCATTCAGCTCGATTATTATTCTTCGGGTTGACTTTTATTCCCTTGTTTATATGTAATTTTTGACATTGATTAATTGTTACCAATTGTTATTATTTATTTCTTATTTAAAATCCAATGAATGTTTGTTATATACAGATATATTTAATTTTTTGTATACTGACTTGTCAAAAGTGCTTATTTTTAAGCCTACTTGAATAAACGATTTTTGAAGTTGAAGTTCCTAAACGTAGGTACGTCACTTCAGTTGCTGAACTGACCTCAGGACACACCCGACAGCACGCCTTCTTGTCCGGCCTGTACGCCTCCTTGTCCGAGCACTTGAGCGGCGGGCACCGCACGCGCGGGCACTTCACCTGCCGCGTCGGAAACTCGCACGTACACACCGCGCACGTGTCGTAGCCGCCCGGCACCAAGTACGGGTGCCACGAGGAGCCGGGCGCGTGGTACTGCCCGGCTAAATGGCAGCCGTGAGACTCGTTCCATACTGCTGTGGTTGAATCTGAAAAAGCAATCAGCCTTCTTGTTTTACTCTCAAATATACATTTTTTTTCAAATGTACAGGACTACAGGGGAGAGTTATGGTACCAGTAAATTAGTGGGACCGTTAAGTGGTCTATCCAGATTGAAAGTTTTTCAAGAACTCCTACAAGTAATGGGTAAGATTAATGTGTAGCTCCGTGGTGAAATTTACCTTTCCTAGTCAGGTGTAGAGGAAAAACGTCTACGGATAAATTTATCAACTGTTAACTCCCATCGAAAGAGTTTACACATTTATCCCATGGGGTTTTCGTTCGTGAGATACATTTGTAAAACGTCGCACCCTGAACTAAACGATTAAAATGTTACATGTGACAGGTAGACAAAAAAGCTCACTGGTGCAAATAGGGCAGCATTGTCCCGGAGGCTGGATAGTTGGCACGGCGCAGTTAACCGGTGGACACCTGACTGGATCGCAGCGAAGGACACCATGCTCGCAACCGCACATGTTGCATGACTGAAAAAGAGAAAGAAGTTTGTAAATATTTTTGTCTTAATTACATGATAACGATTTTAATCTCATATGAGAGATACTATACCGGCGAATTGTATTCAAACTGTTAATAATATAGGTAGGCCCCATACTGATAACTATTAACTGATTGCGGTGTTCATGATAAAACATTAGAAGACCATGAGGTACACTGCTATAACTATTATTTACAATTTGAAACTTTCATAAAACACGTAATCCAACCAAAAGGAAGATTCTACTTTTTATAACCGGAAGGGTTGTCCAAAAATGTCTAGACAAAAAAGGCTTAAACAAACAGTTCCACTCAGTAGCTACGTTTTAGTTAAACATTATTAACCTTTTAGATTGTAGAAAAAAAAATACCTCAGCCGACATCCATTGGGCACCGTCTTCATAAAATCTTCCATTGTAATAGCACGAGGCAGTGTTCGGCAACGAGTTGTCTGGCGGCAGCGAGTTCGTCTGCTCCGGGGGGTAATTGGCACTCAGCGCGTTGTCTGTCGGCCACGACAGCGATGGCAGACACGACTGGGGCACGCTTATCTGGAATAGGTAAGTATAAACTCAGAAAATGTTGTAAATGAATAACGACTTCTTACTCCTTCTTGTCCTAAGCGAAACGTAGTACAATGGAATGGGATAACTGATCATTTCAGATTAATATAGTAAAAACCCCTATGATGGGACTGGCACTAGTAATGGGATGGTATGGACGAATCCTCTAAAATAAATATTTACCACCAGTTTTTAAACGCTGCGAACATTTTACTATAAAAAAGAGCAATAGAGCTGTTACTTTGAAAATGAATGGTCCAATACATGGATGTATGGCGCAATAAATTTTCTAATTAACAAATATCAATGTAAAATTTAACTTTAAAAAAACTCTTTGGCTCTTGTTTATGGAAAAATGTTGCCAGCGATTCAAAATTGATGGTAAATACTTGTTTTACAGGATTTGTCTATACTCGTACCATCCCATTACTGGTGTCTGTTCCATTATAGGGGTGTTTACTATAATTTTAATTTCTTGATAATTTTGAAACTAATTGCAGCAGCTTTCATTAAATACATAGAAAACAGAAAAGACGAATAAGACATTCAAATTTTAACGCATGAAACGGTAGAAATTTCACAGGTGTCGGTAAATAAAAAAAATAGTTTCTCCTAATTTTCTCTTGAATGTCCCATGATTGGTGCCGTTAACATACTCGTAGATATATGACAAAGTAGAGAAGTCTTACCTTTTAATTATTGTCATCTAGATAAGCAGCATGAAAGAGTTACGAGTGTTTAAAAGTGAGTACTAATAAGCTATGATAGAAAAATAATTCATCACCTTGTTACCATTAACATTGCAAACAAAAAACATGAATATTCTTCCCTTACTTAGTAACTTAAAGAGTCCGTCTGCACTAAGTCTACATATACTTCGGTAACAAAATATAATATTTGAAATATGACCAAACATACTTCAAGAAATATAAACTTAGCGTTGACGAGACGAACTAAATCACTTAGCGAACCTAGTTTCTGGAAACGAAGTAGATCTTTCATACTATTCGTGTTTGTGGTGGGCTAAACTTAAACACTTAAAATAATAGGTACCTACCTGTGGTAACCGCGTGCGCAATAAGGCAGTGTCGTTATCCGGCGCCCTTAAGTCCAGGTAGGCAGCTCCAGCGTACAAGGCTGCCAGCTCTGCAGGGTGGGGCTCCAGCACGCAGCCCTCCATGCCGGCTAGCATTCGTGAGTTTGCACCCGACGCCGCGTGGGTCTCGAGGAACGCCGACCACACGCCCGGATTGCTGGTTACTACCACCTTAACGAAGAGAGCAAGATGTTAACAAATGTAATAAGAATACATAACAAGACAGAGGAATGTTAGATTATTTAGAGCCTGTGAGAAAATATTAGCAATTTCTTGCCTGACATGAAAATGAGGTATTAAAATTTTAATGTATACATAATACATAAAGCAGTATTATTTCTAAAGTCGTATGTACGTATGAGTATGAAGCAGCTTTACATTTCTGCTTGATAATCCAACTAAGATAATTAGGACAGACTTATGACAATTTTCGATAAACTTGCTTAACAACTGCCTCCATCTGGCAGTGGGCGAACCGTCAAGAGGTTAGATTGAAGTGAATTCAGTAATAGTTACCTCATAATGAATTCCACAAAGAGCATCAACCGACAGCCAGGCAAGACCAGCGACGGGGGTAGCGGAGACGGGTGCGCGTGCGTCGGTTCGGCGGAGCAGTGCAGGACCCTCGCCTGCGGCGTCTGGCAGCGGCCGGGACGTCAGGCGACCGCGGAGGATAGGGGGACCTGGAATACAGGACGTATGATTGAGATTAATTTTTCTTAAACATCCTGTTATATCTCGTTAGAGATGTACGTGACAGGTAGGTATTTTTATTTTGACCAATCCTCATCTACATACAGGAACAAACATTAATTATATATTTTTTGAGATCCCCTAAAAGGATAAGTTCGCTTTTGCAGTAAAATGACGAGTGTTTATCCTGTTTTGTTTTAATTTTTGTACAATAAAGTGTTTTACTACTGCTACTCATTTTATATTCTCAGGAGACCATAGGAATTGTCAGCATACATCAATAACTCAAACTTTATTTATCTATTTAAAATGACTGAAAGTGTTCATCGTGTCATGTGTATTCATTAGACGTGATGATTATTCACGCTCTAATAGTACAGTCAGCATCAATAGTAGCACCCTGGAATACTTTTCCATACAGAGATAAATCTCTATATAACAGTTCGCATTCCTATTTGTTACAGTCTACATATATAAACATATATCTTTTTGTTTAGAGGTTAGCGAATAGATACTTTTGACGCGTAGTCTGATCCGTTACTTTTGTAACGCATAACTATGACTCTTTTGTAACTTAAACAGAAATGAGGTAGGTAACAACAGGATTCAAGAATGCTTGGAAACTACTACTTGACAAGATAAGGGCAATAAGGCAGCCCTTCAACTGTAGTAGTAGGTATCTACAGTTACAAGTTGCGGTAGGCATGTTCCCTTTCCTTTGAGTGGTTTCTTAGAAGCTGCCGGTACAGTGTGAATATACTATTATACTTACTCGTGGAGATACATAATCTTATAAAGTATGAGTCATTTTCATCCTTGGTAAAACAGTTTAGCCACAGTTGTCAGTCTATCATTGATTCCATTTTGTTCCTTAATCCATTTTTTTGTTTCCAATCTCTACACTGGTTAATCTCCTCGCCACTACGAGCAGTTAGATACAATGAAGTATTTATAAATCTGTATTTCATAAATAACTTACCAACATCAGCTCCAATATGGACCGCCAACTGATCTTCGTATAATGGTGGAAAAATGCGAGCGCTGGGTCGAGCCAGAACTCCCATTCTTGTGTCCAGAATTTCAACTTGAGAATGACGTTTTCCTTGCTCTTCGACTAGAGTAATCTTTGGATCAGTGATACCCAAATTTTCGACCTGAAATTAAATTAATTAATTAATTAGGATCTAGAGCAGAGCCCATCTGGGGACCTTACAGAATACCGCATGTAACATCTCTGGAATTGCAGGCTTCCATAGGCTACAGAGACTGCTTACCACCAGGCGGGTCATATGCTTGTTTTCCAGCAACGTAGTATTAAAAACAAATTTAAAAAATTTGAAAAAATCCACGACTTTTAAAACGTAGATGAAAAAGGATAAAATAATTTTAAAACCCCCGACTTAAGAAGAATTTATGCTATGAACTCAATAAAAAAAAACCAAGAAAATCCATCAGGGGCTGCCATCTCTATTTTAAATATAAACAAATTCCCCGACGCCATTAAGCTTGGATAAAAATTACATTTTCACGTCAGCAGCTCGAACAAGGGTAATTTGCTGCTTAAAAACAGTGAGCAAAATCGCATTTTGCTCACCGAGTGAGACAAAATAACATTCAAGTGACCTTTAGATTCGAATATCATTTCAACGTGCGGGGCCTAATACAAGTTCGAAATATTTGGATTCTATTGTCTTTATCCCTTTCACGTCATTAGCAAAAAGAAAGAGACAAAAAAAGTACATACGTAATTCAACGGTATATTGACGGTTTATAATAGACCCCCAAAATAAGTCAGACCGCATCGTTCCAAAACACCCTACGAGTCTTCATTAGTAATAATTAATTCATGAAATAAAAGTTTAAAATTTAATAAAAACACCATATTTTACGTATTTTATTATACAATCAAAACAATGAACTTATACAAATTTACGCAATTGTTACGCAGTAAATAATTCTACTTAACTACTTTTAAAGATCTCTACTATAGTTGACAAATGGTAGTATCCGCAATTCGGACCGGATCTTACAAAGTTTTTTTTTACAAAAAAAAGGTGGCGATTGAACTGTCAATTGATGTTCGTTAATTCATTATTTTCGTATTATTTTATTGAAATTTCTTTCGTTTTGTTTTATTGCGGTAATTATAGTTAATTGTTAGAATACCTTCAGAAAACATGAGTGAAATAGTGATCGGTCCGTCTGGATTACATTTTTTCAGGTTGTATTTTTTGATGGCTGACTGACGTGAAAATTTTTGTGTACTACACGAGATCAAAGTTATTTACATCTCGTGCGCTTTTGAGTCCCTTACTACGCTCAAGATTCTAAATTATATATTATAGAATCTTTCGCTTGCACGGGACTCAAAACAAGCACTCGAAGAAATATCAAACTTTGCTCTCTTGTTGTACAAATAACTATTTTGTGTTAAACCTTAAAGATAAATAGGTACCTTTATTATTTATTACGTTTTTCTTCTAATTTTGTGATTAATAATTTAGAATCTGTGTAATTTCAATATTGAATTTTCTTGCTGCTATTGATATGCTGCTAAATGAACTAATTTGGCATGTTTATAGTAACTTGATTATTTGTTTATATTTAAAATAGACATGGCAGCTCCCGACGGATTTTCTTGTTTTTTTTATTAAGTTCATAGCATAAATTCTTTACGTCGGGGGTTTCAAAATTATTTTATCCTTTTTCAACTACGTTTTAACCGTCGTGGTTTTTTAAGAAAAATTTAATTTAGTTTTTATTTAAAATTTTTAGAGAGCAAGCATAGGTATTATGTAAATTGTGCTTCCTATTTATATGTATAATACGTGCTATAGTTTCGGTTTTACCAAATTATTGTTAAATTTGGTTATATTTGTAATAGTTTTGGTTGTGTTTGTGATAGTTGTAGCATTAACAGTAATAAGTAAGTAGGTAAGGTTAGGTTAATTTGAACATCCCTCCAGGCTCCACATTACATCATCAGCTTAATTCACGAGTATTGATTTTTGGTTCTGATTTTTAGTTTAATATTTTTCGTACTTCTTCTTGAATTTTTGTCATCGTAACACCTATCTAAGAACATGCACCAATCAAACCCGAACTCATCACTGAAAAACTGCATCAAAATCGGACTCGTAGTTGTGATTTTGCACATATAAATGTTTACTGCAGCGCCCCCTGGTGAGTTGTCACCATAACACCTATCTAAGAACATGCACCAATCAAACCCGAACCGCATCAAAATTGGACCAGTAGTTTTTGAGAAAATGGCAACATTAGTTTGCACAAACATTTTTCGTCGTTTTATTTTTACCGTCTCCGTTCCGTCGTGGGTAAAAAATAACTGGATATATTAATCCTTTATGTATGATTACATTTAAAAAAATGTAGCCGTCAATTCATAAGATTGTTTCTTAATAAAAGAAAAAAATAATAATAATCAGATATTAGACGTACCTCTATGTCATACACAAGCGATCCCTCCTTATCAATGTACAACACAGCCATGCCTTCAGGAGCAATTGAGGCAGGTGCTCTTTCTGCTAGCAGTGGGGAATGGAACACCTCGCAGGCAGCCCTTTGCCTGACGCTTCCTGAAATGCGGCGCTCAGGAGCTCCTTCTGCTTCCACA
Source organism: Cydia pomonella (assembly GCF_033807575.1). Lineage (NCBI taxonomy): Eukaryota > Metazoa > Arthropoda > Insecta > Lepidoptera > Tortricidae > Cydia > Cydia pomonella. The sequence continues at coordinate 12,568,127 of NC_084715.1, forward strand.
GTCAGAAGTAGACGGCCCCTTGAAAGTGAGCGGAGCTCTGCTGCTGATACCGGAGTAGACACTTCGAGGACGTTTATCTCATAGCTTGGTTTAGGCACAGGTTGGATCTGTGGATGAAAGATATGTACCCACACATTAATTTCTAAATGTGACTAAGAAGACTAAATGATTTATTACAGTTATGTCAAAATTTACCTCGTCTATAATCGTCTGATTTTTATCCGGCAATGTGAGCATCACTCTGACGGCATGATCTTTGCCGGTTGGTGGAAAGATTCCATTGTAAATAAGAGCTAGGTGTAAGCTGGGTGCCGCTCCCGCGGCCCCAGTTACCACTGCGGTTCCACCCCACCAGCCCGGTTCTTGGCCAGGCATTCGAACGTCGTCACAAGCTCCGTTTTCGAAAACAGAAGGTGGTTGTTCGGGTTCCAGGAGTGACGTGAACATTTCCGTAGATAATGCCGGATACCTGGGCAAAAAACAATATTTAAATTTTTTGAAAGACTAAGAACCAATTGGACCAACCACAATTGACGGACTGGCCAACGTCACTCAGTAGTGAACTATGAAACTTCCCATACAATACAATTTTGCGAACACTTTTACGATGACAGACGGTTTCGTGCAACCGACCCTAAGAATACTGTAACTGTATTAAGTTACTGAGTTAAGCTTATAGATACTATACTACACTGAGCACAATAAACTATAGTTCATGATAAACAAACTTATAGTTAAAAGTAACAAATATAGTCACTTTATTTCTTAAAACTCTAAGGGCCACTTGCACCAATCAGTAATCCGAGGTTAACCGGTTAAACCTGGAGTTACCATGGTTACCAGTACAGTTTGAAACTGGGTTAACGGTTTAACCGGTTAAACCCGGGTTAGTGGGATGGTGCAAGGGGCCCTAATAAGGTCATTATATTTTTTAATTGTTACACAATTCAAGATAAAAAATAGGTGTGCAAACTATGATCATATTAAAAAACATATAAAGAGCGTGGTTTATATTAAAAGCGAACACCATAAACTAAAAACTTTTAATAATACGGAAAGGTGCGTCCTAACCTAATAGCGGTGGGAAAACTAGAGCATCAAGTCTAGTAAACAAACGTGACGTAACCGTCGACGCGTATATTTGAGAAGATGAATGCGTGTTTTAACTTTTAACACTTTCGTCTGGGCGTCTTGTTGCGCGAGTATTTATTTATATGCCACTACTACGGCAATGTGCGTAAATAAAGCTCATTATCACAACTATTTCAATTCTTACGTTTATTCTATGATTTCTAAACTTTAGTTCACAGGACACGTTCGATATTTTAAATTCATGTCACAATGATATGGCAAATTAACGACAGTCATTTGAATTTATGTCTTCGAAATCAGGAACCGCTCGGATACCTATTCGGATACCTACCAACGTAGGCATGGGAACTGCTTTACTTGGTAGTTTTCCTATCTCGATACCAGTAAAGGCGGTACTTTCCGCAATTCATCACACGGTTAGTTAATTTACAATACACAACGTGCTATAAGGCTGTCGGCTCACAGTTCTTAGAATGATTGCTTCAAGGGCACTTTATCACAGAGATCTACTTTAGCGAAGCTTTGATCCCAGTGTGTAAAAATGAAACAGGGTACTACCTAGTCTTGCCGGAAATGTAGTTAAGACAAAAGTGGAGCATCCGCACGTAATCACCTTTTCATACAAACGTGGTTCTCATTTTCCTCTCTGGATATTAACATTATTGAAAATATTTTGAGACAATTTGTTGTATATCAACCACAGCTATGCCCCTACGTTTGATTTTTTTCGAATATTTAATTGTTTGAAGAGTTAGGAGCATTTAAAAATTTGTATGAAGCCTGTTTTTCGCTCCTAATTTTTACTTATAATCATAAGGTCGAAAAAAGTCAAACGTAGAGGTATAGCTACGGTTAATATACATCAAATGATGTAAAAATATTTTCCATAATGCCAATATCCAGAGAGGTCAATGGGGACTACGTTTGTATGGAGAAACGACCGTCCTCTTTCCCCTTAATTGATTTTTTTACGACACGACAACATTACGATTTTATGTAATCTGCGAATATTGAAACTGGAACTTATTTCTGCAAATACTGAAAACATAAACACAGTCAATATTTTAAGCAACATTTTCTAATAACCTGTTAATGCGGCCGCTCAAGGTACTCTCCATAGAGTTGTTCTTTTCATCACCCCATATCAAAGCCACGTATAAGGAGCCCTCGCGTAGCAACCGTTTGTACTCGCGAGGCACTCTGCGCCAAACGCCGCACAACTGTAAAAAACAGATTAACGGTAAGAATGAATATTCAGAAACGCAACGGAACTACCCCGAGATCCAAAGCACAATTACGTACTTTATCAGTTTTTTCTTCGTATGTCGCATGGACCCCTTTTGCCTTCTTCAAAGGATGCTCAAGCAATAATCTCTCCCCTCTGTCCAAAAAGGATAGAGCCCTTGGGGGTGTCATCGAAGGCCCCAAGATCACCGACCAATACAGGTGGCGCCGTCGGAAAGTGAAACGAGCTGTGGCCACCCCTGGAGCCACTGGCACTCCGGTCATGTCATCGCGGCGAATACACAGCGGAGACCGACCCGTCAAAAGTGCACCAAAATCTGGAAATTAAAGTTAAAAGCTACATGACAGATAACATAAGATCATATATTCAAAATAATGATCAGAAAAGCCTCCTTACGTTTCATACTTAGTTCGTCTTCCTCAGGACCCATAACAACCATCGGGCTATCCTCGGGTGCTGAAACAATAAAGGAAAAATATTCATAAACGGTCTGTTCAGTGATAATGCGCAATAGTTTGAAGTCCAATAGACGGGTAATTTATACCGAAGGTGATATCAGACAAATGTATCAGTAAATGATGTTTTTGTTTCAGTGCTTTGATATCTAACATAGGCAAAGTTACTCACTAAGGCATTTTCTGCAATACAACATTGTGACGGCCCGATTCGAAGAATGAAATACGATAACGATAAGTTCTGGTTTAGATAAGTTCTAATTTACAGAATCGTCGTATAATTGACAGAAGCAGCTCGATTCGGGCAACCAATGTCACTTTGACGTTAGAAATATCGTAGATAGATCTTATTAGGATCGCAGCGGAATCGAAATAAACGTCAATTTTGACATGTCGTTTAGTTATCGATCTTTTAAAGATCTTTCCAAGATCTTAAACGTGTCTTTAATCATTCTTCGAATCGGGCCGTGAGTAAAAACGCTTTCACCATTCCGTCACCATTTCGTTCCAGTAGACATAAAGTTTAACTAATAATCGCACTGGTTATATTACTATATCAATGCTAGTAATTTGCCAGGCTGTGGTAATGTTAATGTATAATTTTGTAAGATAAGAGGAAGTAATGGTAGCAATATAAAGTTATTTGCAAGGCGGTTGCGTGGGCATTAAGTATTATTCGCCAATGAAGACCCTGCAGCCGATTCGCAAGACCCTGTCGACCTCTCCATTCGGGTTGATTGGATCAAATGTTATTCAATCGTAGCAGGCCGTCTAGACGGCGACAGCAGAATTTGTGTTTTGCATAGCTTTCTTGTTGGGTCTCGCACTGGACGGAAATAGAGAGAGCACTGACATTTCGCGCGACAGTTTGATGGCACCCGATTTGTCGATATGCACTGGTTCTTGCATTGTAAACTACCATATTTTAGCTTTTCCTGGACAGTCATTATCATTTTATGTTTATTACGTATTGCAAGTAGTCATAAATTTATATTTATACCATCAAGTCAATTCGTTTAATTTAATGCAACCATTTACCAACATCAAAAAGTTACTTTATCAATACAAAAGATTTTTGAAAGGTTTGAAAACCTACAGACGCCATGAGACACATCAGAGCGAAAAAGTTACTGGCAAATACCTGGGTAGGTACAGTCAAGTGTAAAAATATGGGTGTACACATCTTACTCAAAAATATGTCCCATAGCATCTTATTCCAGTGTAATAAGAGCGTAGTACCATATTTATGAGACGATTCTCTCGATACATATTTTTACCAGCTGACTGTACTTATAAATTATAAGGTCGTACATAGAATAGTTATAAAATGAATTAAAATCTCTGCAACCACAAGACTTACAGATGCACAGTAAACATTCATACTAGTGAAATATGACGACGGGACCTGTTTACGCATTCAGTTATGCCCGAAGACAGATCGTAATCCATAATAATTCATTATAGGCCGGAGACGGACCGAATTTATTGGCACACGGCGCCACGGAGGCGACATGCGGCGTTGAAGCTCTAGGATATTTGCAAGTGCACTAAGAGCAGAGTCCAAGTCAACAAGCATAATATTTTGCACAAATTGGCCAATGATTTGCATGTATTATTTCTAGCCCCTAAGAATCCTCGTCTTCCTCGCGTTGTCCCGGCATATTGTCACGGCTCATGGGAGCCTGGGGTCCGCTTGACAACTAATCCCAAGATTTGGCGTAGGCACTAGTTTTTACGAAAGCGACTGCCATCTGACCTTCCAACCCAGAGGGTAAACTAGGCCTTGTTGGGATTAGTCCGGATTCCTCACGATGTTTTCCTTCACCGAAAAGCGACTGGTAAATATCAAAGCATATTTCGTACGTAAGTTCCGAAAAACTCATTGGTACGAGCAGGGGTTTGAACCCGCGACCTCCGGATTGCAAGTCGCACGCTCTTACCGCTAGGCCACCAGCGCTCCTAAGAATCCAGTTGCCGAAAATTATATTTAGATAAGAATTCAGGATATAATGAATTTTCTAATGTTACATAATTTAGGCACTAAAATTCTCTTTGGTACTATTGGTATCTGTGTGTTGTTAATCAAGCTACGGGGCCAGGTAAAGACCAGCAGAGGCTGAGGGCGTGTACGGCGCCGCAGCACCTTTGACTTGGCGGGGCTCGACGCTCGGGCGCCTGTGTGTGTGTGTGTAGTGTAATGAATATTTATGCGCGCACAAATGCTTCGGCCTCTCGGCGCCTTACGACCAAACTCATTAATGTCATTTAGCGAAAATTTAAACTTTTCATCAGCTACGACGTGACGAGACTGGTCTGTGACAGTTTGATTCGTATTACACATACTTCTTCGGGTGTATTCGGCACCGCCGTAGCTCATAGTGCCAAGTGTATCTTTCATTACATTAGATACTCGCTGCGCGGTATAATGCGTATGACGTGCAAACTTGATAACCCTAACAGAACAGAAAGAAATCGTTAATACCTTTGCGAGGAATAATGACCATGAATCATGACCTTCAGCCGCAGAATGTTTGACACATTGGTTTTGATAAACACTGGAAAATAGTACGACACAATTATCATCTGTTTTGTTACTTACAGCAGCCGTTGCGACTTTTCCAATCGAATGATGTAACCTGGCGCCAGCCTAGCGACGCCGGCGCCGTTCAAAGCCGCGCATACAAAGCGGCGATCAATAATTCATGGTAGAAAAATGGTGTCAAAAGAACCCTCAGTTTAAATGACAACCTACTTATCAAAAGTCATTTAAATTAAAACGAGTTGATTTCATAATTTTCGGCAACTTGCCATCTACCGCAAATCAAAATGTATTTAATTTTGTAGGTAACGGTTTTTAATTTAACTAAACTTTTTTAGCAGTTAATAACTATTTGTGATTAGGTAAGCTATGTGATAATCTATATCCATCGTGACGATTTTTATACTGTGTGTTTGTTTGCTATTTAATGGAATAATTTTACTTAACTTACCCACGATGTTATTTTTTAGAAATTCGTTTTTATATCAAACGAATAGTCGTTCAGTCACTATTTTATACGTGTAGATCAATGTTCATATGTATTGTCAAGTCAACTTCATAAATGACAATCAAATATTGATTGCACAACCAATCGAAGCTAATAAATACGACTTAAAATTCAACTTGCTCGTTGCGTTATTCCTTGTTTTTTTTTTTGCATTTTTCAATTGTAAGATCACTTGTTTGTTGCCTCAGTAGTTTACGAATTCAAGATTTTTTTTGTAGTTCGTGGCTTAATAACACATTATCCGTATGTACATTCGGTCAATTGAATAAAAAGGCGAATATTAGAATTAGTGTGTACTTAAATTACCTTACTTCACTGTTCACAGTCAATCGGAGTCAGAAATTAAGACCCGCAAAGCGTAAAACCATTTTCTACCGCTTACGCTTGTTAACTTACTCATCATTAAATTTGCTCACGTACTATCAATAACGAGGAAGCATACACACGGCCTTGGCCTTCAGGTCTGGGAAGATGGCGACAGCTTTCTTTAATATGCTTAACCTGGTTATATCTTTTAATCGAGCATATTTTCTCAGACATACGCATTACGCACTTATGGTACTAAGTACTAAAATACCCTATTTATTCATGCGCACTGGTGATCTGATACAATTAAGTACCTAGGTTTAGACAAATACTTTTAATAGAATATCTGATACATTAAGGTATGTAGAAAACATGCTATCTTTGATGAGGATTTCACTTTCTTAACAATCGCTAAATACTTTCTGTGTCAATATGTCGTTAACCCTAATTGAAAACACGATGACGTACTACATAATTTAAAGAACCGTAAAAACTTGTATAAACCTATTAAAACTACTTATAACATACACAATAGACTGGAATCACTGATAAGTGACCCATTTAGCCATATTTATAATTAAAGCTAGATTTATTGTATATTAGGTAAGGTAATAATACTAAACGCATAATATATGTTTCCTTGATAGTTGCCTCTATGGGCTAAAAGTACTAAAGCTAAAATACCTTAGTACATTTGTAGTTACTTTATTGTGTGACTACTAAGTGCATAAGTGCCCATTTTTACTCGGGTACCTACAGTCAGCTATGTGAGACATAAAAGAGCAATGAGTTCTTTTAAACATACAAGCTCTTTATTTGGCAGTAGGTACCTCCGCCTATAAGTATTAAAGCACCCACATTAGATCTAGGAATTATGGAGTAATTAAGACGTCAGCTACATAGCAGAGTTTTAAAGTTCAAATTAAAGGAAGTGAATTGTTCAGAATATATTGATTTAAACCAACACGATTTCCATTCATAATTTTAAACGTAATATAACCATTATTTCCATATTAAGACTCCAACTTAGTTTTTGTAAGTTTTGTAAGTATCCTGTATCCTTTTCGAAAACACAATTGATCTTAAAAAGGTCGATGCTTTGTTTGGAGTTTATAAAAACAATGATTGTCAGATAGAAGTCGCTAAGTACACATATTTACCAAACTGATTCAGGTATGCCCAAAGGTAAATAAATTACGATTCATTAAACTGCACATTTACTTTTTAAGGTGTGGTTTACTGTGAACCGTGCGAACGTTGAAATGTGGGTTTGTTTACTTACGAGGGTTTTTAATGGGTATTATTATATCGCCATAGTCTATAAATAATCTGTAAATCTTGGGATGCACAACTAATTATAGTAGGTATTTTATAGTATGGATAGCTGTGTGTTTGGCCATGTGATATAGTGATATAATGCCATAAGATCAGGAGATGTCTAGGTGTAAAAATAGGAGCTAGTCTAATCTGGCAAGCCACGTCAGCACAAGTGGATTTTTCTTTAATGCGATGCCCCTTGACGTCAGTCAATGATATATTTGTTATGTATTACCTGTACTTTAGTGAATACGTTCGTAAATATGATACATTGACGGATGAATATAATATGTACCTAAGAAATTTATTACGATTAGGTATCATGTTAGACGCGAAATCTAGGCGTTTTTTCCTGTAACTAACCTGGTTTTAAATAGGGTTTAGATTAGGTGTTTGGAAACTGTAAGTTTGTAGAGCATTAAATTACACGCTGTAACATGGCGACGATATTATGACCACTTGTCTTGTGTATGTTTGTATTTATTTGCAAAGAATAAGAAGGTACAGAAGTGTCTTAGATGGTAAGTGACAATTGGTTGCTTATTCCGCTGTATCGAATGTTTCAGCCATATGTAGGTACGTAGTAAGGTTTAAACGGATCTATGTCTGATTTCGTATGTATTATCCCACCAAAACATTTTCATGTAAAATATTGCCAAGACGAAACCATAAGGCTCGCACTGTCAAAAAGTTATCTGATCTCATTTAGAGCCAAGCTTCTAACTCTACAAGCCCTAACTTCACAAACTCTACAGCTACACCTTAGTCAAAATATGTGGCTTAGCCGTTTAATTGTTAAAAAGTGTCGTTTTTTGTTTGACGAAGGGCCGTGAGTTATTTTGAAGTGCACCATAATAACAATATTGTCGTCTTAATTTATACGTATTTATAAATAAAGAAAGCTTAGTGAGAGAATTGATAATGAATCATTTTCAATGTAGCTGTTTGCTCGGCTATAATCTTATTGACATTTGTAAATCTTCTCAAGAAAACCAATTATTACCTTGTATCAGGAATGTGAATTATCTTTTACATCCGTTGCAATACCTTGACCTCGACTCGGCTGAAAACGCTTGAATTTCAGAGCGAGAGTGACATCATGTCTGCTGACGTCACGGCCGACGAAAGCGACATGTCGCCAACCACGTACTCATAAGTGCTCGTTACACATTAATTAAGCATTGTAGTCCTTGTCATTAAGGCTCACGGGACATTTTATAGTTTCAATTAGAAGTAGGGTACCTAACAAAATATATGTATATAACTAACTATTTTTTGTCACATAAACGAATCTGCCACAGCTAAATCCATCAAGTTGTTTAAAGGAAATCTAGACGTTCTACAAAATATACCTAAAATATGAATGGGTATATTTAGACTCTTAATAGCGTTCATGCATTTTTATGAGCTACATTTAATCTTGTTTTATTTGTTTTTAGGATTGCTGACAATTTTGAAATTGTATATCGGGCGTTGTTGCAATTTTGACCCGTGATAAATTTATGGATTTTCAATATTGTATATTTTATATACCGGGTGTGGCCTGTAAATAAATTAAACTGTAGACTGTACTCCTCAAAGTAACCAGCATTTCTTCAGCAACTTTTATTTTTTTACATAACTTGTGTTTTGATTTTTAGTAGGTACACTTAAAAGTTTATTCTAAAACGCAATTTATTGCAAATTTTGTTACCTTTAAAGCGTGACAAGCAACGTCAATTACACATTTGACAATATTTATTGTATTTGAAAAATAAGAAGTTTAAAAGATTCATTTTTTTTTAAGTTGTCAAAGAAAAGTTTCATGGTTTGTATAATATGTTTTCATTATTTGCTCGTGTTTCAGGCTACACTCAATATAAATATGTTACGTATTGCAAGTATTGGGTTGACTCTATAATTTACCAACAGTTAAGAACCTATTAAGATTCAATTGTTGATGTAAAATTTGATATCCAATAAATTAATAAAAACTAAAGCAAGTGGAAATCCGTGGTCTCTGCCTACCCCTGCGGGAAATAGGCGTTATTATATGTATAAACTATACATACATCATATTCAAACAAGGCACAACTATCGTTTAAAACAATGAAAATTGCCTACTTTTCTTACCTTAGACAATTCATATGACATTTTCTCAAAATTACACCAAATTACATACACGTTTTTAAAGCTCTTGCGCATAGTTTGTCTTTCTAACAGCTGGTTAGATATTAAATGCAATAGTTCCTTATTTATCTTTCTTAACAAATAATTAGTATATGCAGGAAGTCTTTAATAGCCGTGCGAAAAGAAGAAATGTTTATACAATAGGCTAGATTTATAGCCTCATAATTCACTGTTTACATTTAAGTATATGCAACCGGAATCACACTCGGCCTCCTCAAAGATAGGATGTACCGGACTAATAATCACGACATGTATTGTTTTATTTTCGTTTGAAAATTATAAAGTAATAAGTATCAGTACAGAATACCCATTCACTTACTCTCTCTCTCTCTTCAATCTTAATAACAAAGGGGCTGTCAACTATTGATTTAGGCTGTCAAACATTAGAACATTTATCTTAATTAATTATTACGTAAGTTAGTAGCCAGGAAAGAATGCATAGTGACACATACGTAATTGTATGTGCAGCTTATATAGGTTGCATAGTGATTTTTTTTTATACTACGTCGGTGGCAAACAAGCATACGGCCCGCCTGATGGTAAGCTGTCTCCGTAGCCTATATACGCCTGCAAGTCCAGAGGAGTTACATGCGCGCTGCCGACCCTAAACCCGCCCCCCCTCGTTGAGCTCTGGCAACCTTACTCACCGGCAGGAAGACAACACTATGAGTAGGGTCTAGTGTTATTTGGCTGCTGTTTTCTGTAAGGTGGAGGTACTTCCCCAGTTTGGCTCTGCTCTAGATCTGAATGACATCCACTGGCTGTGCCCTACCACACAAAGCGAGATGACATTACCTGTATTATGGACGTAGTTTAAGGACGTACCCGGGTCCAAACGTTTCTATGAAAAGTGTCTATGAAACCCCCCCACATGCGAATCGGGCCACGCATAATGAAGAGTTCCGTACCTTCATACGGTATGAACTATGAATAGCGATACAAGCAAACGAGCGTACCTTCACAACTCGTCCTTTTAATAAAAAAGAGAAGTTTTTTGTGTGAAAAATGGAAATGTTGCCTATTGGAGTTCGTAATAAAACAATGCAAAGTCATTGACATTGTACTCATATGAATCATCTTGATTGGCATATAATATTATAGTAGGATTGTAAAATACAAGTACAGTCAGCGATAATAAAAAGAAGACGAAAATATCCTAAAACAAATATGACCTCTTAAATTTAGGATCTGGTAGGTACATGTTATGGTATTTAATATATTTACTCAAATAACGAAGACCGGTCTTAACCTCAAACGTAGTTATTCGTCATTGCACTCAAGGCAAGTCTATTAATAAACACTCGAGGGGAAAGAACACTACTTATACTAAAGATTACACAATACCTTCAATACTCAACCTAATTAACCAGTAACCCACAAACGGACCAAATAAACTTGTTCATTGTAGATAACAATGATTGTATTGTTTTACTATCGGACCTAAGTGAAAATATACTCGGTAAAACACAAATTATAAGACTTGGCTACTTTGTTTTTTTTTTTTGTGTTTTACGCCCATTTAATCAATAAATTAAATTTCCTAATATAATTTAATATTTAAATGATAATCGCGAAAATATATATAAATAATGTTTACCTACAGCATGCACTGTGTAACACATATATACAAATATATTGCATATCCGTAGATACATAGATAATATATTCAAATCTATTTGCAGTTTAAAATTTCGCCGTACCACCGTGAGCTCGATAGATTGATTTTGGTGTCAATAATTTTTTGTAGTAGATAAGTATATTGATATCAAAGCTTTTGCGATCCTTAAGAACTGGAACTCAAAAAATATTTTTTCATCAAACCCATACGTGTGGGGTATCTATGGATAGGTTTTTAAAAATGATATTGAGGTTTCTAATATCATTTTTTTCTAAACTGAATAGTTTGCGTGAGAGACACTTCCAAAGTGGTAAAATGTGTGTCGTCTTCCCCCCCCCCCCCCCCCGTAACTTCTAAAATAACAGAATGAAAAATCTAAAAAAAATATATGATATACATTGCCATGCAAACTTTCACCGAAAATTGGTTTGAACCAGATCTAGTAAGTAGTTTTTTTTTAATACGTCATAAATGGTACGGAACCCTTCATGGGCGAGTCCGACTCGCACTTGGCCGCTTTTTTTTTATCAACACAGTTATTTTATTTTAATCGATTAACTCCATTATACACTTGTAAGGATAATAGTAAAATGCTGCAATTATCAACAAAACTCATTGCTTTTGTGGAAGCACGCGTCTACCCAAGGTTGAAAGAAATTAAGGGGCTCCCTGGCGCCAATGACCTTCGATCTGAATCCCTTAGTTTTCTAATGTTTTTGTAGCTTATCATATTAACAGCAACTGTTTTAAGCAGTATACTATCCCATATTTACTTCAAAATTATCCCATATTATCTTCGAGATATTAGGCATCAAAGTTGAACATTTTTGAAGATAACAGTCATAGATTTGACTTCAGAACTATCGCCCTGCCAGATGAATAAAAATACGGGCATTCGGGGGGAGTAGTACAAAAAGTAGAAAATATATATTATATCAGTTATCAGTAGTCTACGTCTGCGTTTTTATTCCCCACCACAGATAGGCCGTATCCCTCGTTACAGTAGTTTCAAATGTTTATATACTCGTACCGGGTGGGGCCTTTAACACGAGCAAATACTTGAAGTATATATTGTACCTACTCCTAAAACGATGAATGTATTTAGACTTTCTGTTTTTCATACAAATTAATTAATACATTCAATGTACATCACATCATAACATCGTTGTAAATAAAGTTGCTTGCCACGGTCACGCTTTAAATGAAAAACAATTTGTTTTTAAAAGTTGCTGAACATATATTGGTCACTTTGAAGTACGTTCAGCCTACAGTTTAATTTATTGCTCCTGTTACAGGGCTCACTCATACGAGCTCGTAATATACAGATATTATGAAAATTTTGATAACGGTCTGAATTCTTAGTATCAATCTACAGGTAACGTTGTTCAGAACAGTAGCTTGGTCGCCATGTAACAAACTTGTCATTAAAAAAGTCAATTTTGCTTGCAGCGCATTATAGGCGCTCCGTATTCCATCCCATCTGTCTCGGCGATGCGACGTGATGCAACTCGGAACGTGCTGTTCGCGTGTTGCGGCTGAGCCTTCATTGCGAATTCCCTCGACGAATGACTTGCCCAGTCGGCGTCGCACTAATTTATAGGTTATATTGGTAATGATTGCGGCAAAGAATGTTTATAGCATAAGGCGCGGTCTCATTGTTGTCTTGTCGATAGTCGAGGTCCTACTTGCCGCATAACTGTCCCAGGAATGCAGGTACCCACTCACATTCCATTTCCATAAAATGTAATTTTGAATCGGTTCTAGATGGACGGCATGAATATTTCAGTAAGGCACATATAGGTGAACATCGCAAAGTAAACAACCGACGCCGTACAGCCGAATGGAGAATACATAAACGTCTATACACAAACCTACACAAAAAGCGTTTTACGGATTTGTACGACAAGCTGATTTTACCGAGCTAAGATAGGCGGCCGCTCAGATGTATCGAACAACGGGGAATCGCTGCATTAACGCCCTCGATCCCATGTAAGGTGGCGCCGAATGCGGCATTGTACCGGCTCGGTATTTCAGCGGCGGCCTATACGCAGCCGTTTAAGGCGAACCGTTTACCCAAAAAAGTAGAACAACAAACCGCGTCTGCGCTGTTTACACGACGACCAACACTTCGGCCGCATTTGTCCTGCGGTGAAACGCCAGTAATTTGCATTTTGCGCCTACTGAGCTCGCTGCGCCTGGGGCTGTTTCGTGTTGTACATTTCTCTTTTACCTATTTCTACCCGTATAAAATGCACGATTTAAGAACAATGTATTAATTCATGTCTTATCTACCTCTCCTATCTCATACGAAGAACGACGAATTCTTAACAATCGAACACTTGTCATTCAGTAGGTATACTTACGAAATTTTGGGCGAGATGTCAATTACTTCCTGTTTATTCCTGACGCCTAATTGGTCATTAGCCAATGTTCAAAGGTAATTAGACTTGCAAAGATATCTCAAACAGACACCTCTTTGCGTTTTCTCCGTCGCGCTTAAAGTAAACGAAGATGTTTGCTCTTTTAACTAAATAAATAATGTTGCGAGGTGAGTAACTTGAGCTGCTAACCTTAAGAGCCCTTTTATATTATACTACACGTAACGGGACACACTGGGGTAAAGAAAATGTATGAAATAGGCAACTTTCCGTACTATAAATCGTTATAAGACCCGGAGGTGATGGCTCGTTCCTATAAGAACCACATTTTATGGCTTACGGAGACACAACAATGAATATCTAGTAAAGTAATTACTATATACATATAATAGCGTTCACGCTTCGGCAAATAATTCCTTGCCTGCTAATACGAGTCAAATGAATTAGAAAAAAAGTTCGCCGATAACTGGGCGCCTAATGTACACTTACGAGTAAACGTGCTCTAAAACGTTACTTATTGGATGTGTGCTGTTAAGTATTGACTTGAAAAAGCAAGTTTTGAAATAAGTAAAGTCTGACCAGTAATATATGATCACGCGCCATATTGCGAAATTTCATTTGAACTACATTTTTAGGGTTCCGTAGCCAAAAGGCATAAAACGGAACCCTTATAGTTTCGCCATGTCCGTCTGTCTGTCTGTCTGTCTGTCTGTCCTGTCTGTCTGTCTGTCTATCTGTCTGTCTGTCTGTCTGTCTGTCTGTCTGTCTGTCTGTCTGTCTGTCTGTCTGTCTGTCTGTCCGAGGCTTTGCTCCGTGGTCGTTAGTGCTAGAAAGCTGAAATTTGGCATGGATATATAAATCAATAAAGCCGAGAAAATCGTACAATAAAATCTAAAAATTTAATTTTTTTAGGGTACCTCCCCTACACGTAAAGTGGGGGTGAATTTTTTTTTTTGCTTCAACCCTAGAGTGTTGGGGTATCGTTGGAAAGGTCTTTCAAAACTGGGGGGTTTTCAAGAAACATTTTTTGATAAAGTGAATATATTCGGAGATAATCGCTCCGAAAGAAAAAAAAAATGTGTCCCCCCCCTAACTTTTGAACCATAGGTCCAAAAAATATGAAAAAAATCGCGTAAGTAGAGCTTAAGAAAGACATTAAATAAAAACTATAGCGGACATGATCAGTTTAGCTGTTTTTGAGTTATCGCAAAAAGTTTTCCCTTCATAGTAAAAAGACCTTATTTTAATTAGGTACTGATTATGCAAATTTGCCTATTTGTTTAACTCAGGTGAAAGGTACCGTTTCATCCCTTGGTTAACAATTTACTATACTTTAAGCTCCAGTTTAGCTTATTGTGACGGAAGAGTAACTACGGAACCCTACACTGAGCGTGGCCCGACATGCTCTTGGCCGGTTATTCATACTAAACTGAACTGTCGCCCAATACATAAGAATAATAGCGCCCTCTTGACAATGGACATATATTTCTGGTCGGGCTTTATATGTCATTAGTATATAATGTGACGTGTGGTATATATATATTACATAAATAGTCATCGTCTAGAATAAAAAATGAGCTCTTAATAGTACGTTTTATTTTAAGGCTGTTTTCGTTGACACATTAAACACCGACGACGTGCCGGTATGCTTGTAATTATAACGTCATTGGTGTGTAATCGTTGAAATTGTTATAATTATCTTACTTCTCAAAATTACGAAATTGCAGTATAACGCAAACGAAGAGTTCACGGACTGAACATGTTTATTCTCTCTAGTGACATTTTAGATAAGTAAGTTTTATTCATAGCTTTAACAAAATAGTATAAAAAAACCGTGTAAGTACTCTTCGAATATGTTAATTTTAATTAACAAAGATGTAAAGGTGTTTTTAGTATAGTCCAGATAGATATATAGGGTGTCGTGTCTCGGAGGTTCCGAGGCAAACTGCCAAATCCGACACAAGAGCAAACGATTCAACGGACCCACGCTGTTCTATCGCCAAAATAGTGTTTAGGTTTTAATTTTATGATATGTATATTATGTATGATAGTCTATAACGTCGGGTGAGAATACGTTTGTGCCATACGCCACTTACTGGTTTTCAGGAGAGCAAAAAGAAGCAAAAAATGTTTTTTGAAAGTTTTATGTTTGGGAAATATCGAATTTATGTATCATTTAGGCACATTCGTTTACTATTTATAGTACCATACAAATATTTTGAATATCATGAAATAAAAGCATTTTTATTATTGCCATATCCGTTTTTTGATTAGTAATGTTACTTGTATAATGTATGACATGACACAAAATTTTGATAATTTTCTGTTAACAGAGTGTATCCTATAGTAAAATGCGGATAAACACAACATTTTTGAAAAAAAATTTAATACACCGTTTGAACTGCCAATTATAGCATATTTTTTGTTATTTTAGAAATAATTACGATTTTGTTCAAAAATGGATATGGCACAAACGTATTCCCAGCCGACGTAATATGGGCCTTGTTGCCTGAATCAAATTTTAAATAGATAAATAAACCCTGCGTCTGATGGACCGAGACTGATACACGTGATACATTAAAACAACCGTCGCTTATTCACCACGTGATTGAAAGAAATGGACATTACCTATTATATGCGACCGTCATATCCATACTGATACAGACTAATGTAGGTACAACATGCATACATTCTCAAGTACGTGTAAATGGCATAAGAAATATTTATGTCTTATGCCGTTCACAGTTCACACTTTGCCGTTGATGGAGTCGATGGATTTTAATTAGGAATGGACACAAGTGCGCGCATATTGCATACGCTACCTCGCAAAGCATAACAACCCTATCTCCATTAGGAAACAATCAATTCTATACCATATTTTCGCTTAATAAAGGACATCTTTGAATTGGTTATAATCAGTAACATAAGTTGGATTGTTTAGCTTAGCGTGCTAGACTGCTAGGGCAGCACGTGACGCTACATTCCGCTCTACACTTGCAAATTTGTATTTGATTCTTTTTACAGGCGTTTACACAAAAAAAAATAAAGGTTATGTTTTACTGAAAATGATACACTTTTCAGGAATTTATAGGTGTAACTGTACATTTTTTTAATAGGTCAAAATTACTTATACCCGGTGTTTCCTGTAACAGGAGCAATAAATTAAACTGTAGGCTGTACTTCTCAAACTCACCAACATTTGTTCAGCAACTTTTAAAAATAACTTGTTTTAATTTTTATTACACATTGAAGTTAATTCTAAGACGCAATGTATTGCGAATATTGTTACGTTTAAAGCGTGACAAGCAACGTTAAACACACTGATGTCAGCGTACATTAAAAATAATAGTAAATTTGTATGAGAAAGATAAAATCTAAAGATTTCATAATTTTTAAAATTTGTTAATCAAAAGTTATATCGTTTTAGCCG
Organism: Cydia pomonella; assembly: GCF_033807575.1. Taxonomy (NCBI): domain Eukaryota; kingdom Metazoa; phylum Arthropoda; class Insecta; order Lepidoptera; family Tortricidae; genus Cydia; species Cydia pomonella. The sequence continues at coordinate 12,585,185 of NC_084715.1, forward strand.
TTTTAGGAGTACAATATATTGTTTAATTATTTGCTCGTGTTACAGGAAACACCCGGTATAAACTTCGTTATCAAGATGCAGAGGCATTGCAATTCATCACTGTTTCCACTCGGCTGTCGTACAAATGAATAGAGTTGGATTTTTATGTATCTGGACAATTTTCGATAGTATGTGAGTGTACACATATATTACTTTCCTGAGGTACACAAGTGACCTGAGTTGCAAAAGATTTGAAATGTAACTAAGCATCTACATCATCACTAAAAAAAATGTGTAAGTCAGCTGCAGAGATAACTGTCCCCCTGTAAACTATTTTCTATGCAGACCTAGCCAGAGCTGACCCCACAGGTATTTCTGCACCTGACTGTACCCTGTACCTGTATTTATGGTTTTATTGGTGTAATAATCGAAGCAAATTTAAATTGGACACCTTGGTTAGATGAAATATTTTTTTGTTTAGCTGATTATGATATAATGTATCTATATGCAAAGAATCTATAAATCCTACAGTGTAAAAGATCCTGCTAAGTCTCAGTGAACTCTTTTTTGAATATATTATAACAGGAACTTGGGCCACAAAGTAAGATAATGTTGTTTAATTTTAAAGTTCTCGTACATTTTATTTTGTAGGTTTCAGCTCATTCATTTACAAGCGGTTATTATAACTGATAATGAAATGAAATGAAAATAACTATAGGCTAGGCAACGAATGCTCAAAAAAACTTATAGAGGGAAATGCTTGGATTAGTTAGGAGGAGGACATATCAAAATCCCCTGGCCATAACTTTTGAGCTAGGGGGAAAGGGAGGTTAGAAGGTTTTTCGATTATATCTCGGAAACTATGCGACTTAGCGACATGGCCACTTTTAAAAAATTAAAATTGATTTAATTTGTTACAAGTTTTAATTTGTCATAATTTTCTCACTTTGATGTAGATATCAAGATAAAATTGAGAGCCCTAAATAACGTTTCAATAACGGATATCACAAAAATTATACACGATATCGACTCTTCTTATTGCTTGGCCTGCTAGGTACCTACCTAATACTTACCCCAAATCCTTGTTGACCTAAACACAACTTTATTGTTAAGATAATAAGAGCATGTGGAGATCATTTTTAAACTTTCTGCCCCCTTAGCTATCTAGGTACTTCTGCTGCCGACTGTATGCCGATTATTATCGTTTTGTACGTAGTGCCGAGCATTACCACTTGGTTTGTATGCAAAAGGTTAAATTACAGTTACTCCTAGAAATTAGAATTTAATAGCGAAATTCATTTGGTGATATCTTATTCCATTAACATTTACATACGATATGTGAAATGTCGCAAACCTAGTTTCACATATCTAAAAGGATAGTTTTATGTGACGCGCTTACGCAACACAGTTTATGTCCGACATTACTGCACTGCACTGAAAAGCTATTTATCATACGATTAGGTTCTGCCTTCCTGAAAGTTTATTTCCGTATGTTTTCAGCTTGTATCATGGATTGGTATTAATCTCGCTTTTTATTGGGTTGCCATCTTGGAATAGTTCAATGCAGTGTCGATCTGTCTGTGCGCTGTCCTGCTGGTGCTCAGTAAATCTTAATTAGCGACTGTTGCACGCATCCCTATTCTAAATTTGTTTGTTAAAGCAACAGATTTAACTGTTAGGATTAATAAGAAAGACTAGTAACTTGATGAATAATTGTAACTTAAGTTTATCTTAAGTGGTAAGAACCGTAACAAAGCTATATATCTTTCACCCCGACAATGTTGCTTCAATGAATTAATTTACAAGTAGGCAGGTTACTATGTAGCCGAATGCAGTCATAGTATTATAAATAATATGAAGATGATGACCTAAATGGTATTCGGACGAGTCAATCAGCGGCGATGGTGGGTATAGTCTAAACAGTCCTAATCCAAATTGATGATATACAATATACAAGAAACGTGACTCACTGCTCGGAGATACTTGACGGTATTTAAAGAATAATCAGTGAATCATTCGCAAATATTCCGATCGGTCCAGCTAGACAAAGGTCAGGATTGAGATAAACTGACAGGAAGTTTGTGGAAGCTTATAACAAAAGCAAATATTTGATGTGTCATGTATGTCATTAAACATAATACCTTTGGCTAATTCAGAATTTCGGATCATGTTATTAATAATATTTAGTGGTTATACCTGGAATTTTTAGAGGAACTATGACTTGTATTTAGGCAGGTATACCGGAATCATATCAATTTATAAGTCATTACTATCAGACTGACTGTACCTACACAAAACAAACAAATAGATTTTAAGAAGTAGATGTTAAACTTAATTTCAGTTTTGAAAACATTTACAGAAACAAGGAATACCTACACGATAAGTATTTAGTTTTGCAACCATAGCTGGCTCCCTGAGTCTTTTCCAAGACCAGTCAAAGAGACTCAGAGACGCCACAGGAGACCGAAGAGCTGGCAGCTTCCTCGGTCAGCGTATTAGTTTAACAATCCAGCGAGGAAATGCTGCCAGCGTTTAAGATACTATGCCGCAGAGGGCTTTTGTAGATTTATTATAGTTTTATTTTAAATATATTTAATCTTATTTTAATTTTAGTTTAGTTTGTAATTATAGTTTATCATTTATTTTAAGGTTTCCGTAGTCAATCAGTGGCTGTATAAAAAAACCTTATCCACCTTTCTGTCCGTTCTGATTTATTGAGATCAAACTAGCAAATTTGCTATTGAAAAGTTGAAGAAAGAAACGCTACTGCCATAAACAAATCCAAGAGCAGCTTTCCTGGGTAATTGCATGCGGAAATGTTACCTCAGATCAAAAAGTGCGGGTAATGTTATATTAGCAATGATCTTGACATAAAGTGATATAGCACACGTTCCGGTGGCCCGGTGAGGCATCAATGGCAGCTTTGTGCGCCACATGGCGAGCGGCGCCGGCGCCGGCTCCGGCCGTGAAACGTGGGAGACTAAGGGTCAAAGTTCTTGATGCCTGACCTCCATAGCAATCTAGTTCCCATGTTGCGATTTACTATTGCTCTGTCTAGAATAGATTAAGAGCAAAGTTAGCCTTTAATGTCTGGCGCCAACCCCAATCCCAAAATACTGCTGTCTGAACTTATATATAACGCAATCATTAATAGCTAATATAGTGACAGGTAGGACTACCTATTAATTTTTAAAATATATAGGAGTACCTAAAGAGTATATAAAGACAACTTGTGATTCATTTAAAAATCTGCTGAGAATGTAATGTAGGTCGATTGTAGTCATATGACCTAAAATGTTGCATTGCGAAAAACTAGACCATAATATTATGGACATCCAGATACGTATCTGAAATAGAAGACACCGGTGTTCCATTTCGCATCAACGCCGTCTTAAACCGAACATTATCTCATGTAAATAAATGAAATAGGTACAATAAGCGCTTTACAAATATAAGATTATGTTTCTCGTATTGAGCAAATTGAAAAACAAATTTATCAATCTAAGGCGGGGCCGATCAGTGCCACTTTATCAGATGGGTTCGCAAAATGTCTAATGTAAAACTTAGGCGACCTTATGTTTCACGATATCAGTCCGATTATGATATGCGACGAGGTTTAGTTAAATTATCTCTATACAAAACAGAACGCTTCGGTAGTGATAGCCAAGTGTGTGCGCGTGATATTTTTGCAGCTGTCTATAACAATGACATCACATTACAATTACTGCACGTAAATTCGTAATTTTGGTATGGGTTCACCGTTTATGTAGATTTTATAATTCACAGAGTTACATCTATCTACATATATACATATAATACAACCTAATGCAGCCTAACGTACCTATTTAGTTGTTCTAGCGGTAAACCTCCATTATTAAAGGCATAATTATATGCATTCATGTAAACAGTGGTGATTAATAGACAAAATATTTATGGTTACTTTATTATTCTAAACGGCAATTAGATATACTTGATTAATAGCCATTTCAATCAGGTATTTGATCTAAGGAACTCACAGATTCACGGCGTCATTGACACACTGACTTTAGAATCATGTTTGATGTCGTTTATATACAGCGTGTATTTTTTGTACGATCGCATAATCGAAGGGTAGTTAGTTTAGGCTTTAATAAACACACTTTCATAGGGTTTTAAAAAAATGGACGACTTTTATTTTTCCGTAAATAAATTTCAGCAAGTAATGTATCACTACTTTGTTTTTTTTTTAACTCAGAACGTCGCATTTAATGACGCGACGTCACAAACTGGTCACAAGTGACCATGATGAACAAAATACATTGACACTCGAAATATTTTCAAAAATGTATTATGCTTTGGTGGTTAAGACTAAATTTAAAAAATCTTTCAGAAATGTTTTATAGCACTAAAACCTACGTCTAGTTTAAGTTTTTGCGGATATATCAAAAATATACACTGTATGTAATTTGAATGTTCGATTAACACCCGATGTTTTAGAGCGCTTGTTTGTATTTTGTTTAATGAAATGAAAAAGTATACGTGACTGTTTATTAAGATTTGTCAACTTCGAGCTACTTATTTTAGTACGGGATGTTAACTTCAAATATGTATGGTATGAGACATACGCCGCTGTAACGCCCCCTTTCAAGTACCTAAATAGCTGTGTGTATATCGAACAAGTTTTATACCTGCATTAAATTGTTATAAATAAGAAAAAGAGGATAGCAAAACTTTGCACTAGACCTCTTCCCTAAGTATTTTAAGAGTCCTTGTCCTCAATGTCCTCTCGTGCAATCTATAAAACAAAATGATTGCAGTATTCATTCCTCGGTGCATAGGTCAAGACTGTTGCTAGCTACAAGAATCAAGAATCACTTGATTAGTATGGAAATTAATTATGCTTCATAGTTTTACTGCTTACAGTAGGTACCTATGCATACCTAGCTCAAATTTATCACGTTAATTATAAATCTAAGCAATGGAACTTGAAGATTAAAATATGTTTGATAGAAAATAAATTTTTGCCTAGCCCTAAAGCTGCAAATTAACTTTGTTTGTTTAGTAGGTACCACTGATTTTTATAATGTGTCATTCTGCGATCTGCCGAAGGCATAAAATCTAACCTTTGGCTTAACATTGCATACATATCATCATATGTATAAGGCCCATAAACATGTAGGCATACAATCTGACCTAACGAATTTAATATCCAACCCTTGCCAAATATTTTATGTTTATCGGTTTGTTATGTTTATAGCGATATAATTTACGTATTTTATTTCTGCTTCTATTTGTTATATCAATGCACGTTAGTTGCATAAATCTGAAACGGAGCCAAGATCTTGTATATCATTACCGTTATACGTACTCGGATACTTATTTATATTTGTTCAGAGTTTATAATAAAACATTTTCCATTTCTAGCTCTCGGAAATAAATAGAAACACTGAGAAGACTATATGAACTACAAGTCAATCGTTACCGCCATATCGTAGCGTGTGTTAGCGATAAATCTGTCGACGGCTCACCGCTATACAACACAGGGTTATTCCAACCGTTAACCGAGCACAGGCTATTGAAAGTTTCAGGCGAACCAGTTTAGGTGATCTGTCTGATAACGCATACTTAAGGATCTAAGTCACAGTTACGCTGGTCAATTATCCTTCAATTATCCTACACTCGATAAGCAACATAAAATCCACTCCAAGGCGCAGATTATTTGCTGCACTATGTTTACATTCCTCTCATCGGCCTTTCGCACTAACATAGTTCAATAAACACACATGCCAACAACTCTCAAATACCTCACTTTATAAATGCCACATTACGAATTTAAACATAAAATTAGATCTCATCAAATATCAGATGTAAAATGATAAAACTTAACAAGTATTCCCGCCAATAATATCCGACTTTAGTAGCCACGTTGATGTCCATGTGTATTTCAGTATGACCCAATTCAAAAAAATGGCACATGACTCAACTGCCAAAGATGCACTTACAGCGTAAAATCATTCGATTGAGCAACTGATGTTTATTGAGTCGATGTTTCCGTTTGCAGAGAACGCGCGTAATTTCACAATAGGAATTATTCAGTTCGCGCGCGTAAACGGTCGTGAAATGTTAAAATTCTGAACAGATGTTTGTAAACGTCATACGCTATTCATGGTGCTGCTAATATGATACGAGGACGCGAAAACAGCATTTGCAAGCTTAAACACCAAGACTCCGCACTGTGAAGTTTTATGAAGATTACGAGTCTCCATACATAAGCGCTCTTTTTTCGTAGTGTAATGTAATTTGTAAAGAACCACAAGCCACATCAGTTACATCCCCCACCATTTCATGTTACAAAAGTTATTTTTGTAAGTTTTTAAGAGTGTACGGATCATAAGCGATCTAAGCTAAAATGTCGCGTTCTCTTACAAAATTATTGACATACTCAGTCTGTTTAATGAGAAGTAATCTGTGTTTGCAAGCGATCGATCGTAAAATTGCATAGGAACGGGTTGCCGGCGCCACATTTCTATGAACAATGAACATGGAAATGGCGCCAAATGCTGGATCATAATCTGTGCACGCGCAAACAGTAACCGAATGACATAGACTACCTCCCCCAGACTCCACTTTAGGAAGCGACTACAAAGTCTCATTCGCTAAATGTCACTAAATTCCACGACAAGCCAGACTAATCGGTTACATACAAACCGCTATCTTACAATATGCATACGTCGAGCCACATGCGGTCACATACCAATTGCGGTCGTGTTTGCCAGATAGGTACCGGCGTACTAGTAATTTGGCGACAGCGATCTTTCTAAGAAGGTTTATCCAGTACAGGTTTACGAACCGGCGCGGCGTACCAGCGACGTAGTAATTGATGCAAAAGTTGAGAACACCTAATCTAGTAGTTGTAATCTGTGCCACACGTCGGCCATATTTACGGTTTATGACGTCGCGGTATTGTCACGTCCTTGGGTAATGAGGAGCGTCGCCGACAGTCGTTATTCTTTCACCACAATGCAGCTTTCATTGCCTTGACGTTCCTGTATAAAGGTAAGTGGTTAAGGCTTAGCTCGTTGAAGAATATTGAAGGTTACTGCTCCGCTTTATTGGTTACCTGTTTTACAAAGAGTCAAGTTTACATTCACATTTTAAGTTTAAGGTGTAAAACTTAGTTACTTATATGTTTTACTGTTTGTATCTATATTACCAGAAAATCAGGTAGGGTAAAGTCGGAGGCACAGAGCTGATACTTTAAATAGTACGGTCGCCAAGCCGCTCCGAGGCCAGATTTAATTGACTCAGCTCGGCCTTACCCACAACCGGTATCAATGTGTTCGGACAGTTTTCCTGATCACCGTACATGCGGTAGTAAAGCGGAAAAATGGTGGAGGGGATAGTAATGACGTCACAAAGATGGCGGCCGGACCTATTCTTTTTGGCGGTGTATCTCGAAAACCACTTAACCGATTTTAATCATCGAGGTGTCAAATAATAGCTTATATTATGGAGATTATTTCCTTTTCTACAAACATTTACGTGAAACCTATAGGAAAAAAAATAATCACAAAAAACGGTTTTTTTATAAAATTATTATTTTTTATTTTGTAAAAATCTCCGTAAATATTAGCATTTCGCAAATTTTGTTTCATATAAAACATATTGATTCATTATCAAGGAATATAATGAGCCTTAAAACATACAGATCGAGTAATAAACAATGAAGCTACACTCATTTATTTGCGCATGGGTAACGATAACTGGCTTTTACCGGTCGAAACTGTGGTGACTGTTACGATACGTATTGAATGGAATTTATAGAGTATCGGTTTTAATTACTGAAATTATAATGACAATTATAAAAACCAGACACAATAATGTTACCTTACTTCGACGTTTAGTCTCTTTTTTCGTCTTAATCATAGGTAGGTACATATTTCTTTTTACTTAAAAATTTTATACAGGGTGAACTTTTAACCACCAGTCATACTCTGCGCAGCGACTTTATAGGTCATACTTAACAACTTTTACTATGGGACCAATTCCGAAATCGCGAAAAAAATTTTGACTGTCCCATATAAAGGTGCGACCAACTTTACCAGACCAACACTTTTCCAAACTGAGCTACAGCTGTCCGATGAAGTTAAGTACTTAGGACTAACTCTCGACAATAAACTCAATTGGAACAACCACATCAACAAACGGATAGACAAGGCGGGAGTTGTCTTCTGGCAGTGCAGAAGGATGATTGGTAAGAGGTGGGGACTCAACCCGAAAATTACCCTCTGGCTCTATAAGACGATAATCCGCCCCTTACTCTGTTACGGTGCTCTGGTTTGGTGGCCAAGAACAAACCTAGGCAACGTACGAGACAAACTACAAGGACTTCAAAGGCTCGCATGCGCGGCCACCACTGGCTGCACGAGGTCTACCCCGACTGCAGCCATGGAGGTCATGCTAAACCTTCCACCGCTGCACCTACACATACAGCAAGAGGCCAGTCTCTCAGCGGTAAGGTTGCGAACCCTCAAGATATGGTCTAACATCACAGGAGCTCTTCACACAAAATGCCTGGAAAAGGTGTATGACGAATTTCCAGTGCTTAGGTCAGGCACGGACCGGATTCACAAACAAGCTATCTTCGATAAAAGGTACAAAATACAGTTATATGAGGACGACAATCATGAAGGACTCAATCCCCGGGAGCTGAGAATCTTCACTGATGGGTCCAAAACAGACAGCGGATCGGGCTCTGGAACCTTCTCAGAAGACCTGAACATGTCGATCACCACTCCGCTAGGAGCCCATAAATCGGTATTCCAAGCTGAGTGCATGGGCATCATAAACGCGGCGGCTGCCATCACTGCAAGGAAGGTAGTAGGATCCTCCATCCGCATACTCTCCGACAGTAGAGCAGTTTTAATGGCTCTAAATAGCCATATAGTTACATCCAAACTTATACACGAATGCCACGAACGACTAATGGAGGTATGTCATAATAACAAGATCACCCTACAATGGATCAAGGGACACAGTGGATCCCGAGGTAACGATGCTGCGGACGAGCTTGCCAGGCAAGGATCGAATGCGGGGGCGATTGGTCTGGAACCGATTCTTCCGATACCATTTAGCAAGGTACGCTCAATGCTGCTGGCACGTACAGGGAAACTACACACAGAACACTGGCTGAACCAGACTGGATGCAGACAGGCAAAAGAAGCCATGCCTGGCATCAACGGAAAACTCACAAGGGCGCTCCTGCAACTAGGGAAGGTCCGACTGAGTATGGTAACCAGTGTCATAACAGGTCATGGACTATTTAAGAAACATCTTTTCACAACAGGTGTCACAGACAGTCCCCTGTGCCGAGGTTGCATGGAGACAGAAGAAACAGCCTCTCACGTGGTGCTGGAATGCAGCGGAGTGACTCCATACAGGGCTAAACATCTCGGACCTCCGAGAGACCTCCCCGAGGTCCTACTCAACATCAAAGGTTTGATAGGATTCCTCGAGGAGCTGGGCTGGCAGGACTAGCCCACCCCCAACATATCACGCAAAATAGGCGCAAGTCGTCGAGTTGCGGAAAAATCGCCCGAATACAATACAATACAATACAATACAATACAAGGTGCGACCAGACCGCAGCTTAAAAAACGGTCACGATACGGAATCGCAGTGACGCGTCGTATGCGTACCGTTTTTGACGCATGCTCCCCACACCGCTGTTTAAAAAACGGTGACGGTACGGAATCGCAGTGACGTGCTTCACGCGAATCTTTTTTGTTCGCAAAACAGTTGCGTCTTTTACGTCACCGGTACGGTGTCTGCCATAAGATCTCCGTGTAATATTTTTTGCGATTTTTACGCAGTTCAATTTACGGTGCGTCAGCTTATTTTAAGCAGCGGTGTGGCGAGCATGCGTCATGGACCCGGGTACGTCCTTAAACTACGTCCAAAAGAGAGGTATGGGCATTGTGAATGTCATCTCGCTTTGTGTGGTAGGGCACAGCCAGTGGGTGTCATTCCAGATCCAAATTTTCTTGCGTGATTCGGCATTGGTCCCATAATAAAAGTTGTTCAGTATGACCTGTAAAGTCACTGCGCAGAGTATGGCTGGTGGTTAAAATTTCATCTTATACCTATATTCGACACAAGTAGTAAGTACTTACAGACCAACTATGATACACATTTTGCCTGTATAGTGATACATAGTGAATAAATTAATACCTGATTTAAAAAATAAAACAAAAATAACAAATAGCATGTTATTTAATTCAGTAATCACTAATCAGTCTTAAACAATGAACATCATACTTTTAGATTAGACAACAAAATGTATATTTATACTGTGTTTCGACTTGAAAGATTTTACTGCTTTAAAACATAAGATAAACCTACCAACCAAATGTATAAAAAAAAATGTTTTTTGTGATTATTATTTTCCTATAGGTTTCACGTAAATGTTTGTAAAAAGGAAATAATCTCCATAATATAAGCTATTAGTTGACACCTCGATGAATACAATCGGTTAAGTGGTTTTCGAGATACACCGCCAAAAAGAATAGGTCCGGACGCCATCTTTGTGACGTCATTACTATCCCCTCCCACCATTTTTCCGCTTTACTACCGCATGTACGGTGATCAGGAGAAACGCCCGAACACATTGATACCGGTTGTGGGTAAGGCCGAGCTGAGTCAATTAAATCTGGCCTCGGAGCGGCTTGGGGACTACTAATAGTAAAAGTTGTTCAGTATGACCTATAAAGTCGCTGCGCAGAGTATGACTGGTGGTTAAAAGTTCACCCTGTATAAAAATTTTAAGTAAAAAGAAATATGTACCTACCTATGATTAAGACGAAAAAAGAGACTAAACGTCGAAGTAAGGTAACATTATTGTGTCTGGTTTTTATAATTGTCATTATAATTTCAGTAATTAAAACCGATACTCTATAAATTCCATTCAATACGTATCGTAACAGTCACCACAGTTTCGACCGGTAAAAGCCAGTTATCGTTACCCATGCGCAAATAAATGAGTGTAGCTTCATTGTTTATTACTCGATCTGTATGTTTTAAGGCTCATTATATTCCTTGATAATGAAGCAATATGTTTTATATGAAACAAAATTTGCGAAATGCTAATATTTACGGAGATTTTTACAAAATAAAAAATAATAATTTTATAAAAAAACTGTTTTTTGTGATTATTTTTTTCCCTATAGGTTTCACGTAAATGTTTGTAGAAAAGGAAATAATCTCCATAATATAAGCTATTATTTGACACCTCGATGATTAAAATCGGTTAAGTGGTTTTCGAGATACACCGCCAAAAAGAATAGGTCCGGCCGCCATCTTTGTGACGTCATTACTATCCCCTCCACCATTTTTCCGCTTTACTACCGCATGTACGGTGATCAGGAGAACTGTCCGAATACATTGATACCGGTTGTGGGTAAGGCCGAGCCGAGTCAATTAAATCGTGTTTCTAGAGGGCTTTTGAGATTTGGCGACCGTACTAAAACATAAAAAGTCTATTTCAGCGAGTCGCTTTTTGTTAACGATAAAAACAAAATCGCTTTGCTATACATATACGGAATTAGTGATGCTTTCGGCGTTCTCATACTATAATCGGTCGAAGTCAAGGCGCACTTTTAAAGGTTTAGGTAGGTTGCTTTCAAGGCCCTAAAAGTACTTACGATACTTACAAAGATAAAAAAAAAAGCCAGACATCTACATACTCTAATAAAGGACTGCTTCCGACACTCTCATACTACATACCTAGTTGGGCAAAGCCGAAAATTAAGAGCTTGGCGGGCTCCTCCGTTTATTGGGACGTCATCGACGAAGGTAAGGCGCATCCATGAGGACCATAAGCCTCCAGAGCAATAATGCCGCGGACTGGACGCACGCGACTAGCGGAGCGACGAACGGGCAGTCAAGGCTGTTCCTACTGTTGGTTGGGCTGAACGCAATGTATAGTATAGAGTATGGCCTTAATCTGCCGCTCGTTGCCCGATTGGTCGCGTGCATCCAGTTCACGGCCTAATTGACAGAACCAAATAATTTAATATTTTTTGGGTGACCCCCAGGCGAATATCATCTAATGTTTTGCTATGTTATATCAGACGGCCTCACAGTATCTAAATAACAGATATTTAAGAGTTGTAGAAATATTATGAATTAAGACTAGCAATGTAATAGTAAAAGTTCGTCAGACTAAAAATATTGTTTTCCGCTATAAAATCGACAGGTTAGTTATAGTTTATACTAGAATACTAGCTACAAGTTTAAATGCTCGACGTGCGTAATGCTGGCGCCAGACCACTTTCCAAATAGCCTTTGCGTCTCGCCTGTGACCTTTTACGCACGTAATACGTACCAGCTCACGCCTAGACACATACTTGAGCTAAAAATGATAAGGCATATACTGTTGTTTTAACATTCGGATTTTAAACATCTTGCTGGTTAGCAATAATAAGTAAATATGTGAAATTCGGTCAAAGTATGGATATTGAAAATTAAAACTAACCTAAATACTTGTTACACTCATACAGTTCCCATTCCCACTCCCACTACCACAGTAAGTGCTCGCATCTACCTATAAAATAGAGATTTAATCGTAATCAAAACAAAGAGTAGATATCAATGAACAGATATAATAATATGTCGTTGACCTCGGGTTATTCTTGTTTTGCGTCTAATTCAACCTATAACTGTGTCGATTTTTAAAATTTTGGCATCAAAATATAGGTTACCCCCATCATTATGCCTCGTACCTACTTTATACAATCGTTTGCAGAAATATAAAGCCATTAAAAACTTTTAACATGTTACCCTTAATTCACGTTATCGAACTGGGAAAATAAAACTGCTACACTTTTAGCAACTATTCCTGTATGATTCATATAAATTTATTTTTAGACTTTTCTAAGATTTATTATGTAGTTTATGTGTTTCTTAAATATAAAAAACCTGCCATGAGCATGTCGGGCCATGCTCAGAGTAGGGTTCCGTAGTTACTCCTCCGTCATAATAAGCTAAACTGGAGCTTAAAGTATAGTAGATTGAACAACCAAGGGATGAACTGTGGATGTACGTCTTTTTACTATGAAGGGGAAATTTTTTGCGATAACTCAAAAACAGCTAACCTAATCATATCCGCTATAGTTTTCGTTTAATGTCTTTTTTAAGCTCTACTTCCAAGATTTTTTTCATATTTTTTGGACCTATGGTTCAAAAGTTAGAGGGGGGGACAATTTTTTTTTCTTTCGGAGCGTTTATCTCCGAATATATTCACTTTATCAAAAAAAATTGTTGAAGACCCGTATTAGTTTTGAAAGACCTTTCCAACGATATCCCACACAGTAGGGTTGAAGCAAAAAAAAATGTTCACCCCCACTTTACGTGTAGGGGAGGTACCCTAAAAAAAAAAATTTTAGATTTTATTGTACGACTTTCTCGGCTTTATTGATTTATATATCCATGCCAAATTTCAGCTTTCTAGCACTAACGACCACGGAGCAAAGCCTCGGACAGACAGACAGACGGACATGGCGAAACTAGAAGGGTTCCTAGTTGACTACGGAACCCTAAAAAATAATATTAGATTTGATTTATACTACTCATCATTGACGCTTTGGTAAAAAAAAATGTACCTACGTCTACCTACCTTTTTTCCTTTAGTAGTAATGATAATAAAAGTATGTTCAACTGGGCTGATTGTGATCTATTGGCACTCTCAATAAACGTTATAAAAAGAGAAACAGTTTCATATAACATAATGATAAACGAAACTGCAAGCGCGCGTAATTTCAGATGCAGTGATAACAGAATAAAATCAGTGCCGCTTGTACTGCCGTTTATGTTTAAAAGCGTATATCTCTAGGAGATTCGATGGCACATGCGCCTTTTTTGCAAACACGGCCGTATACATTAACCCGTATATTCGTGGCGCCAGCGCAGAAGCGTGTTTACGACAACAAAACATCCACTAGATTATATGTAATGACGTAAGTCCAACATACACTCGTATAGTAAGATTTGCATATGAGATGCAGGAGAGAAAGAATGCGAAAACATGCGTTACAGTAGTAATGCCTACCTACTCATTAGACTTAAGATTATTAATATAAGGTCTTACGTACCTATAGGTCTGTCATTCCCGAAGACGCGTGCCTTGTCTCGTAATGTCATGGTAGGTATTAAAGGTTAGATTTGACAAATCTGCGATCTGCGTGTCATCATGGATGACCCGAACTATACACGCTAAAAAGGATCATAAGGTTGAGAAGTTTAATATCTTGTAGAAAAGGAAATTTTACACTAATTAATATGAAATTCTTACGCTAATATCACAAGAAGTTTCATCATCCTCGCGACTACCATGTGTATACATTTTCCTACATACATCAATTTTCACTACTATTTTTGATAAATATACTTGCTAAGACAGTGACATGTAAAAGCAAAAACATGCTTCAAAAACAGAGACGTGGCACGGCTCAACTGGGTTTTTTTTACATCATGCATAGATAATTCTCCACATATTGTAGAATCTATATATAACAAATCAACACAACATACTAACTACCTATTTACTTATAATTTATTTAACACGATCCAACGTTCAGTTACGGATTATGGACAACTGTAGGTATTTATTTTGCATATATACCATATTATTACCATAGACAATATGATTTGAAAACAGAATTGATTAATCGAGTTGAATAACTGATCTCAATTTATTGAAATCCTGCTTAATTCAATATCGAGTTTCTATAGTAATCATCTGATTAAATACGAGTACGAATAATATTCAAGCGCTTTGACTTCGTCTGCATTTAAATGACACAATTAATAGTGGGCACTAACCTTTACCACTAATCGTATTTGATCAGATGATTACTTGAATATCCAGTATATAGGTATATATGCGATCATCCAATGATCCAGTTCCGAAATGCACTGTATAAAATAAATATCTAAGTAAACATGTCTTGATTTTATTATAGAATTGCTCTCATAATCAGTGATGGGAGTAAAACTTTAACAAAACTTGTTAAGCGGACATAAAATAGTGCATACAGCCCTAAAAATATTCATGTCCATAGGGATAGGAATAGTAAAGTACTTACAGCCATAAAAATATTTACATTCATAGATATTCGAATATGTGAGCCTTAAGGCTATAAGCACTCTTTTTACGTCCGCTTGATAAGTTTTGTTAAAGTTTTACTCCCATAGTTCCGATCACTGCTCATAATATAATGCTTGATTAAAATGTAACAGAAATAGTAGTTGTTATTAGTTTATTACATGTTTCTAATTCACTTGCACAATCTATACAACTTACCATCAGGCGGGCCGTATGCTTGTTTGCCACCGACGTGGTATAAAAAAAAATCTATACAACTATATTTAGAATTAGGTATTCATTACTAACTGTAGGTACATGATAAACATTACAAATTAGACTAGAGTAAGGAATTTGTACGTTTGTATAGCACTCGTAAGTGCCTAAATAGTAAAGAAGTACGCATAACATGTCCTCGAAGAGGCGCGCTGGCGCCGGCGCCGGCGTCGCGACGCCGCGTGTTTGTACATCACGTATGATCTGTATTTACACATTATACTTCTCCCATTGTTTTACTAACATACACAAATCTTACGACGTCAATAAACTCGCAAACACTCTCTTGTACGCAACAAAACCCTTGATACTAAATCATAAGCTTCAGTGACGCCCGAGCCCACTTTCCTTGCGTTGTTATCCAAGCCTAGGAGTAGCGGTATTCATAAATATGCCAAGCTTATAATGAGTCAATATTCGATTGTCACTTTAATACGTTGCACCGACCCGGTTTAATGAAAAGATTAATGTTTGAGGTAAATCAGAAAGGGCCGGGCGCCACTGCCGCTGCGCCCGCGTCCAGCTGCCAGGCTGGTCACGCTCCGTTCGCACCACAAACCACGCCGCTATTACTCACAATAAACTTGCCCACTAACCGCATTCACCTAGCGCTGCTTCATTAGTCGACATTAAAATAATAACGATCACCGCACTTGCGGCCGACAAATACACCCATTCAGACCGTTTAAGATAACATCACCTCCATACTCCCACTCGGCCTCGACGCGCTCACTTCAATCTACCCGGAGCGCCGTATAATGATGATACATTGTTCTCATGAGGGACCGACGTTTTCGACGAACAACGTGAAAAAGTTGTACAGTAAAAAAGCAGGCCGACATCAAAGCAATTCTTTTCACAGTCACAAAACAGTTGAAAAAGGCGCAAACAAAATATACCGCGAGGAATGCGATGCAACGGCAGAGACACTGATCTCACGAAAATAAAACGGCGATTGTACGCGGCATCGGCGTGCACAAAACAAATTCCTCGGAGGCACTTGCAGTACACTGAATTAGATACACTCGTGATCGACTGGTCGGCGATGCGATGCCCAATGAACCGTGAATGGCGCTCTCTCGCCCGCCGACTTGACTCCTGAGCCTTTTGTTTGTGCTACCCGCCTTAAACACCAGCTCGTCGAGCTTGATATAAAAATGTTAATACTAACTCAACTATGTGAAAATATTACTATTTTCGTTGTCTGTTTTCAAGTAGTGAGCGAGTTACTGGTACAGTTCAAGGCCTTATTGTACTATATTTATAATTCAATTTGCTAGCAAGAAATCCGATTGATTTTATAACCACAACACCTGGCCAGGATTCAATTAAAAATTATCAATTTTACAGTGTTAAATAGCCAATAAACCATGTTATTACAGCAAACGGGCCGCAGACGCCTACTGTGCTTACAAAGGCAGCCGATGATTCAGATTTGATGTATTTTATAGTTACGATGCATTTTATTGTTAATTTGCAGATTTGCAATTCGATACAAATCTGAGATTTCTATTATCAATTACCAAGGGCAAAGTAAACGGGTGCACTTCATTAGGAAATTCCAGGTATGTACCTGCTTAATATACTTTTTTTAGATAGTCATGACTATAATACCAAAACTTGATTTTTTTCTATGATATTGAAGTAAGTAATTACATTTTTAAAACTGCCAATTCGACAATCGAAAACTACCATATCCCATGGATATCAACTGAAGATGGTATAGATTTATACTTGGAGTTTCGTGTGACAGTATTTCTTTCTCTTCAGGAGTGTAATCGTAGATTAGGCAATTGCATGTCCAAATTTGTTTACTGCCATCGAGTATAATTGATTGATTAGTAAGTAAAATTTTATGATGATGGTAAGATTGGGAAGCGATCACCGTAAGCCACTAAACTACCACGAAATAGTGAGTATATCAGATTCATTAAACATTATGACATCGTTGTAATGGTAATGAGATGTCATAATTTAAATAAAAACCGGTCAAGTGCGAGTTCGTTTTACTCGCGCACCGAGGCTTCCGTACAAACTTCGAATTATCTCGTATAACTATAAAGGCTAAAGACTTTTGATCAGAAGTACCTATACTAAGTATAATTGTGTAGAGCGCCATCTATCGGCTAATTGTCTAACTAATTTGCGTGATGTAATGCACGTATCTTGGTTTTCGAGGATAATTCTATTATGTACGAAAAAAAAAAGAAACAAATGATTTAATGTAGGTTTGAGCTCTTTCCTCGTCGGAGATGGCGGGACGAACTGGACGCCTTTGACAGAGACTGGTGGGAGACTTCCGAGGACAGGGACACGTGGAAGAATAAGAGGGAGGACTTTGCCCAGCAGTGGGACAATATGGACTCATAATAATAATAATAAATATTGAGCTCTTTCAAATGATACGCCACTTGACCTAGTCACTATAGACTGGAATTTGGCCCCTCTTCATATTGGGCATTTTCCATAGTGAATATAAAAGAAATAAATAAACAATACTTTCAATGTGTAGCGTTGCGTTGCGGTTAGCGTTTTTCATAACTATTCCAAATTTCAAATCGATAGCTTAAGTGGTTCTCGAGATATTTAGCGTCGTGACAGACAGACGGACGGACAGAGTCGCACCATAAGGGTTTCTTGTGTACCTTTTTGGTAAGGAACCTTAAAAAAAGACACCTCATAACCATTTTCACCATAATATTTTCTTCGATTACCGTCGAAGCTACTTTCGTTAGTTTTATTTCATTATAACTTTTTTAACGATATACCTATATCGTATAGCAATGGTTTTAATTTAAGTATTTCCCGCCCTTTCGAATCCTTTATAGCATTCGTGGTCAACGGTCGGTATACTGAGAAGAAATATTCCCCTTTGCCACAAATTACTCTTTTGAACTAAGTTATAATATATAAGTACCTATATGAGACTATTTTGCATATGCAGCCAGCCTTAAATTTATCATTTTGATTCATTATTTTTGTATGTTGAATCCATATTGTGGATAGTTCTGCGCATTGCAATTTTGATGAAGGTGAACATTGTTCCTCAATGCGCCGTGGACTACAAACGCTGTAAAATATTTGAAACGTCGAGATGTACTTACATACATACATTCATACATATAATCACGCCTATTTCCCGAAGGGGTAGGCAGAGACCACGGATTTCCACTTGCTACGATCCTGACATACCTCTTTCGCTTCCTTCACTTTCATGACATTCCTCATACACGCTCGTCGGTTTAGGGTGCTCTTGACCTGGCCTTTCTTCAGGATGTATTTAAAAAAAATCATCATACGCCACATAATCCGTTAACATAGTTTTTTTTTAAATAGTCCTAATTACAATTCAGTTAGAATGACAGTTTCACACTTTGCAGAGACTGTGCAGAGTTAGTTAGGTCCGACTGTAACAGGCAATGGGCCAATAGAATAGATAGTTAAGGTGAAGGGGGCGAAGTGTGCCTACCCCTATATAGTTATCTATATATATTAAAGGTAGGCCTACTTACACTTCGGCCCCCTCACCCACGAAGTGCGATGTGAAGTGTAAATGCGCCTACCTTTAATATATATACTCGTACATATAGATAGGGGTAGGCGCATTTCGCCCCCTTCACCTTACAGTGTCGAGACCTGTCAACGACCACCATGCATTTATTGTGGACAAATACTATTGCAGCTTTAAAAGTAGGCACCTGTTTAAAACTGATTCCAGTTTCATGTGATAAATTGATAATTTCATGGTGCTCACACGCGTATTAGCGGTGGCGGTCGCGCAAGAATTAACCATCTGCTACAATTTTACGATAACATGGTAGCATTTAGGTAAGTACCTACTTAAATATAAAATCCTCGGACGAAATCGTTACTTAAGTAACGTAGTGATGTCACACGTTCGTTGACATTATCGATATTAATTTGCAAAAATGCGTCAGTTGTGAAGTATCGTTCGCTAAAAAGGAGCGCAGACGGCGTCGCGGCGTTCGGGTCGACGTCCGCGCCCGGAATAACCATCAGCACCAGCTATATTTGCAACGGAGGGGGTCGGGGGGCAGCGCGTGCCATTTCTGCAACCGCCCGGTGCATCTGAGTAATGCCATTGTAATGCTCTCTATATAATCGCTGGACGAAGGCAGACGCGGTGTCGGCAGCAGTGGCCGCCATCGCGGACGCCGCTTCTGACCCTCCTGTTATAAGTACCGGAATGAAAACTTTTAGAAGTGAGGAATTTTGTAGTTTCACTTTTCTCATTGGAAATGAGTAGAGCTTTTAAAATATCACTGCCAGAATTTGTGGTTTTAGGACAAATATAAATAGAGGACTTTATCACTTTACTGCATATTAGTCAGATGTGCAGTTAGTTACGCTATTCATAGGCCGACTCGTATTGTGAGTATCGAAAATAAGTCAGTTATTTTCAGAAGTCATAAGTAAAGCCGATTAGTCTGAATTGAATTAGTTTATAATTTATACAGTTAAAATGAAGTTTATTTAGAAAAAAAAATGTATAGCGAGAACCGGGAATTCCCGGTTCCGGTACTCTATTGGTATAGAACACCAGTATCGGAAGCACTCTCAATAAATAGGTAGTGCTTGTAGTCCGGGAACCCAAGACAGGATATTTGTAGTAACTCGAGCGCGTCAAATTAAGATATGATTGATTATCTACCCCGTGGAGGTTACCTTAACCACTTTTAGCCATCTATGTTGAGTTGTTTGTTGTTGGGGAGATAGTGGGGGGTTCAATAAATCGTTAAGCAGATCGTGGATTTGGTCACTTCAGTCCAAATTAATGCTATAAGTGAGCTATTACTAAACCTGACAATTGTTTGTAAGCATTTTCTTAATCTGACGGCCGTCGAGCGTGTGACCGTCAGATTAAGGAAATCCGTACAAATAATTGCCAGATTAAGTTATAGAAAAATTATACATAGCATTATCTTGGACCAACACGACCAAATCCCTAATCTACTTAACGATTTTTTTAACTTTTCACCAAGCCCCCGAAATTTAAAAAAAATCTGTAGACGCTTTCCTACTCGCTGGAAAAGAAAACTTTATATCCCCTTTTTTATTCCTGTGATATAATCTTTCCATTCCAATAGGTCTTCACGATGCTAGAGTAACTACTCGTTTAGCATCGCCGGCTCCCGAGCTACTGGAAATAGTCAAACAGTTTCTGTTTCTGTATTGATTGATGAAAAATACGAGTAAGTTTTCAATTGAAGGCATGTTTACAAAAACAACATAACTACACTAGACATGAATTTACAGGAAACTAAAAAAACTAAATGTCTTCTTATATATTAGTTAGTATAGATAAATATTGTATAGGTGATTTTAATAAGTGGCCAATAGTTCAGAAATATACGATTACACATTTCAAAGACCAGTATTTTTGGATAAAAATTGTAAAATAAGTTCGTCACTTATCCTGTTTTTGTAAAATTTTGTTGCGGGCCCTCGACCCGCCGAAATTTAAAAAAATCTGTAGACGCTTTCCTACTCGCTGGAAAATAAAACTTTATATCCCCTTTTTAGGCTTCCGTAGCCAAATGGCAAAAAACGGATTCGTCATGTCTGTCTGTCTGTCTGTCTGTCCATCCGTATGTCACAGCCACTTTTTTCCGAAACTATAAGAACTATAGGTACTGTTGAAACTTCGTAAGTAGATGTATTCTGTGAACCGCATTAAGACTTTCATACAAAAATAGAAAAAAAAACAATAAATTTTGAGGGTTCTCCATACTTAGAACTGAGACTCAATTATTTTTTCATCAAACCCATACGGGGTATCTATGGATAGGACTTCAAAAATGATATTGAGGTTTCTAATATTCTTAGTGTTCCGTACCCAAAGGGTAAAACGGGACCCTATTACTAAGACTCCGCTGTCCGTCCGTCCGTCCGTCCATCCGTCACCAGGCTGTATCTCATGAACCGTGATAGTGATAGACAGTTGAAATTTTCAGAGTTGATGTATTTCTGTTGCCGCTATACAACAAATACTAAAAAGTACGGAACCCTCGGTGGGCGAGTCCGACTCGCACTTGGCCGCTTTTTTATTCCTGTGATCTAATCTTTCCATTCCAATAGGTCTTCACGATGCTAGAGTAACTACTCGTTTAGCATCGCCGGCATCATGGTCAAACAGTTTCTGTTTCCGTATTGATTGATGAAAAATACGAGTAAATTTTATTTTTTATTCAATCACTAAGGTATAAATGTGCAAATCCTTATAAAAAGATGCCACAAAAACTGAAACCGAACAATCACCCAAAAACTATAAAAGTCAGTTAATTACGTAAGTGAAATGCACAAAAGTCGATAGATATCTAATAAGATAAGCACTAAGCACAAAGTTGCAACAAAAGTTACATTCGCCAGGATTGTTTGTGATATGTCACAGAAACTTTGGGTAATAATCAGAAAAGTCAGCAAGATACCTAAATGTATGAAGTTTATCATTTAATACAGCATTTGCTAGACAAAGACGGTCACTGGGCCGCCATGCCTTACCTTACAATTTTGACATATTGACATTAGATGTCAAAATTTAAGGAACTTAAATACGGAAGGTGGAGATAAGGAACGAAATCTCCATGTACCAAAAACTGTCATCAAAAAACTTTAAATAGGTGGCGCTACAATACCTACAGTACTTGAACAAAAAAATCAAATCATAGACAATTAGACAGCGCAATTCACTCCGTCAATAACGCCTAGGTTCTTAGCTACTCTAGCGCTACTCTGGAGAGATTTGGAACTATTATTTATAACTGACAGCTGGACACTTTTGCAACAGTTCTACCATAAGAGATGCCACTCCTCCTCCATAAAGTTAAAGTTGAGGTTTTTTCTTTTAAAACTATTCCAATTGGAATCAAATAGCTATATAGCAGAGGTACATAATATGTATACTTCAGTGATGAGGCATTCGTGGGAACTCACGATCGCCATCATTTGTCATCACTTCTCCCTGTCAACTACATACGCATACTTTCTTACGATCCGCAATTACCCTTTAAAGTTCGTAAATTCGCCGATGTTACAAAAAATACCTCCTTAATGGAATGATGAACGACAGTGATGAATAATGCTAATGGGTAATTTCTTGTGAATAGTTCGGACGACGCTTTCATCTCAATTTTAGCATTTTTCCTACAACTGTAGATGATGTAGGTACCTACGCTTCTCTCAGTATCATTTTTTTTACTTAAAGTTTTTATGTGCCGAAGTGTCGAATTTCGCAAGACACAATATCAACCGAAAATGGTAAATAAATGACGGTCATCAAAGCCATTATACCTACCTACAAAAGTTTATAAACTTGTAAATATATTATGTCGTTCACTCGATTTCCACATGTGTGGATAGTTTTCGCGACAGATGTGCCGTGAGTCACTCGCAAACCTGTTGGCGGCGATATACGTTTCCAATGTAACCGATACTGCAATACATTACGCTAATATTAATAAAAGTCCAGAAGGTATCATAAACCAATCAAGCATCACAGAAGTTGAACGAACATTCGTTAAGTATTATTATTTTAGTTGGTAGTGAGCCGCTCGTGCTTCACTTGCGGTATCAAATGACGAGCCGAAAAAAATCATGACATCAGTCAGGCATTTAGCTCAAAACAAACGTGACATCATTTAATTAAGAACGACTTAGGCGTAGCACGTCGTCGACGGCAACGCCGGACGCCGCACAGCAGCGAGCACGCGGCCGGCGCCGCCTTAGGAGCCGACCTGCCGGCAGCGATCACCTCACTTATCTCTAATTTCATTATCGTGTTTACAATAAAATTATCGCCAAGTGCCTAGTGTAAGCAAACAGAACTCCTGCGCTGCTGTCTCCGTCTAATTAAACGTCGGACCGGCTGGCGCTTGTGCATCATTAATTTTCTCCAACTCACCATCTAGATTGGTTTGCCGACTACTATCTTGATGCTCTTTTGTTATTGTGTATCCATAAATTATATTATTCTCCACCTAAAGGTCTACGCATACACTTTACGAAAAGACAATGAAAAGTAGACTTACTGTCATCCCCTGGACAAGTTTTACAGCACCGGCCAGGCAGCAGCACGGGGGTGTCACAAGACGGCTCCGGACATTCGTTCTTGATATTGCGACAATGCACTTTTGCCATTACGCGACGTTTCTTTTGAACCTGTGAAAGTATATTTGCCATCATTACCGCAAACGTCCATACATCATCAAATAACAACATAAGGCTGGCTCAGTTACGTGAAGCGAAATTTACGATATTAAGGCTTTGATAGAATTCGTCACAGATAAAAGATTATATCGGTTAACGCAGATTAGCCTAATCCTGGTTTGCAATGAAAATAACTGTTGTTAATACGTACCGAAACACACTCACATTGGATGCAGTACATAACTCCGAAAGGCGGGCCGAGGTCTGCGAACCATTTGGAGCCTAGCTCCTTGGCTTGCTTGCCGAACTGGCATTCTGCAACAAACACAATTTATTGTAGCACGAGAAACAATCAAACCTTTACGGGCGTGTAGCCTAAAATAGGGGCGACAACTGCGGCTTAAGGGCATCTTAGATCGGGTTTTGGTCGTGCCTCGTTGAGCTGTTAAGGAGTCGGCTTCTAAACTAGCTCGAGCGGCCTATGTAACTAAGAATAATAACACCTATTTAATATCACCGACATGGCTTCGTAATTTTCATAGTCGTAATTAGCTTCTCCTGGAGAGACAGCCCATTTTGTGTTCGATATTACTACTAGCTATTACCACAGACTTATGAAGAGATTTATGTTACTTGATTTTTAATTTGCAATTTAATGAAAATATTTACCAAATAAATCTAGCAGTGAATGGTTAGTAGATTAGTAGCATACTTAACCATGGTAAAGGAAAAATGATGTTAAAATTCTAATACTTATTAGAAACAAAAGGCGTAACCTTATAGCCTCTGGCCGCCTGAGGCCTATAATGCATTTTTTTGACAATTTAAATTGAAATTTGTTTCAACAGGTTTCGGTTTGCAGGTACAGATTCCGATAACATATTCAATTTGTGGATTTACTCATTAGGTACATAATATATTCCCTATGTATATAAATATATGCTGCACAGAACCTTAAGAGATGAATCGATAGACGTCCAGTTTAATTGGAATGGAGTTGTCAATAGAGGCGCCGGCACAGGCGATTCGGTACCGTAGATAGTTCGCTATCAGATGGCTCAGGTCGATAAGGTGCCCCGTCCTCTATAAATAGGCGTCACTGTTATCTCTCTCGTAACTATTTAATTAACCTCACTCCACGAGTGCACTGATAACCACGTTGCGTGAGAACATTATTGATCTTAATGTGTTTTATGTTCTTAATGCATTAATTTCTCTATACACTGTGACCCTATAAGACATCCCCGACAGTAGTAGGTACGAGTACCTACTTATTAAACGCCTAAAGAGTATAGAAAGCTACATATTTCGGGTTGTGATTAGAAATATTTTTGTGCGCACAAAAACAATTTAAACTCTATTTGTTTTTAGGGTTCCGTAGTCAACTAGGAACCCTTATAGTTTCGCCATGTCCGTCTCTCTGTCTGTCTGTCCGAGGCTTTGCTCCGTGGTTGTTAGTGCTAGAAAGCTGAAATTTAGCATGGATATAGAAATCAAAAAAGCCAACAAAGTTGTATAATAAAATCTAAAAAATTTTTTTTTTAGGGTACCTCCCCTACACGTAAAATGGGGGTGATTTTTTTTTTTTTTTTTGCTTCAACCCTACAGTGTGGGATATCGTTGGAAAGGTCTTTCAAAACTAATAGGGGTCTTCAACAAACATTTCTTGATAAAGTGAATACATTCGGAGATAATTGCTCCGAAAGAAAAAAAAATGTGTCCCCCCCCCTCTAACTTTTGAACCATAGCTCCAAAAAATATGAAAAAAATCTTGGAAGTAGAGCTTAAGAAAGATATTAAATGAAAACTATAGCGGATATGATCAGTTTAGCTGTTTTTGAGTTATCGCAAAAAGTTTCCCCTTCATAGTAAAAAGACGTACACCCACAGTTCATCCCTTGGTTAACAATCTACCATACTTTAAGCTCCAGTTTAGCTTATTTCGACGGAAGAGTAACTACGGAACCCTACTCTGAGCATGGCCCGACATGCTCTTGACCGGTTTATTTTAGTTATAAATTGGTTTTATATCTTAAACATACAAATACCTAGCCATCTTTCAGTACAATAAGTCTATATTTTTCTTTGTTAAAAATGCACAATTTTAACCTGATAGTTATCTCTATTTGTATAAGTGCCGAATTGGTTTGTCATGTCGTCATTAAGAGAACAATGATCCTGTTCGATATCGGCGCGGGCGCACGTAATAAGGAAGGAGGGTGCCGGCGCCGCGATACAGATCAGGATGCTACAATCACGATGTGTGAATCGCTTGTCTGCTGCACTTTATTTACATATTTTATTCTTGTTATTTCTCTCCCCTGCCAGGAGCATGAAGCCGATGCAACTTAGCAAATAATAAACGAGTTGTACACTGTACAATACAAACTTTATTCCTAACAAGTATTGCATATAAATGCGAAACCTACTTAAGTAGGTATGTAAATTTGTATGTGTAAATAAAAGCTACTATGACAAGTCAATGTACTTTGGTAGGTAGTTTGATTATATCTTACTGCGGTAGAGTTCTTCTGTATCGAACATAGCAGCGATTCGATAGGAAGTAGGCAGTAATTACTACGGAAATCATAAACATTACCTATCGTAAACTTCTCTTTGATTTTTAAATCGATTTCCTTGAAGTAATTGACGAAAGAAATAACTTGCGGTTGTAATGGAGATGATAAATAATATTTTTCAATAACGAATATTTACGAGTGGTGATGTAGTGCCAAGAAATCGGTACGGCTCCTCCCGTCCAATCAAAGCGACGACGCTGGCATTCGCGCGAACTCGTGCGCCGCGGTTCAAATATCTATCCACTAAAGGTCTAGGTCCTACCACAACAAACTTCCATAAAATTCTACTCATAAATTTCACTCTGACTGACCTCATGCAGTTTAAGTATTAGTTAACGACTTGGCACCCGACCCGTAGTGATTCTATTCATGTATTACGTAAGCAAATGAAACTCTTTGAAATAATATTGGCTTAAAAGAACCGTCCTATGTAAATACGATGTGAAATATTTAGGCATATAAAGAGAGGCGAGACGTCGCGTAACCTTCTCCCGAGTTCTCGGAACCGCTGGCTCAGCGCCAGTCTCAAGCACTTCGCCGGGGAAATGAAGGATTGGCGACGCGCGCCGCGCCGTATGCGCGTTGTCTCTGCTTATGGAAAATGGCTTCAATACGTTACGCGATGTTTATTTTGAATTCAATATCGGGAAGTTTCCGCCCGTATCGCAGATGCCGATCTGATGACGACTAGCTGCATATTAAATGGATTCATAGTTACGAGCGGCGACTTAGCACTTAAAACCTGCTAAGCGTGGAGTCTGCGGCCGTGGCCGCTTGGCTACACTGTGTCATAGATCACCATAAGTATGAGTTACATGTCAAACAGACAGCATATGGTCGGCTTACTGAAGCATTCGCGAGTCGCTTCAATAAATATTCTTCGTAAAAGGGTAGAAAGAGGCGTGCGCCGTATTTCAGCGCGTGGGATGCGCATAAATTGTTCGCGTTCGAATTAGCCTTAAGCAGGATATTTTGACAGTCGCTCGATGCGCTGACTAGTTTACACGCGGGACGAGTGGGCGAGACCCGCGCAAGGGCACTTCTCAGCTTGTCTTTTAATCTAATATTCAAATGGGACGGATGTCTGTCGCTCAGATTCTATCACTGATAAGCAAATAAGGGTAGGTACTTTATTTTCATAGTTATTTCTTGTCATGTGTCTCCTGATACCGTTAAATAGCAGATTTGGATGGCTTTTCCGGTTGTATGTCAGCAGTTATGTGAAAACTCAAAAAAATTACACATTGTTATATAATCCAACCCCATCCTGGTGACTGTAACGGGCCGATACGACTCACCTGTTGTGCGAAATTTTGAGTGTATCATGAATCATGACCGCTTTGCCAGGTGTTTTTTTTTTATATAACTATATTACCCATTTAATATTAAAATTGCAGTGAGTACTATATAGGTAGAGTCTGGCTAGCCAAATATTGTTGACAAATATTTCCATGTTGTATCACCAATTGTCTATGATTTAAAAACAAAGCTAAAAGTCTGTTGTCAATTTATGTCATTTATTCAAAATGTTCGCGGTTTATAAGGGGTTTCTTTTAAATAATATTAATAATGACTATACCGAGTGAGGTCCGCAAACTATTATTTAAGCTCATAAAGAAATACGATAATGTGCGAAGTCGATGTGAAGCGTTGTATGACGACAAACTGCTATTCGTCGTTAACAATTTAGTAGGTTGGTGCTCTATTAATATTTTGATACTTTAAGTACTAGTTCTAACATTTGCCTATAACTTTGATTAAGTACGTGAATTTATTAATACCTGAATCTCATGAACGTCCAGGACAAGTGTGTAAAGAAACTGATAAATTAGAAGTTCTAGAAAATATCAATAATTAAAACATTGGAACGTAACGAGTTAATGAAAACTAATATTTAGAAGAAATCTGTGGAATAACTGGTCAGTAGTAAATTGATATAAAAATATAAAATATATAAAAATATCTTGGCGAAACATGTCTATATATGTCTTTGTACTTTACATAGAGGTAGAAATTACGTGATCTGACTTTGCGTTCACGTCAATGTATAGGTATTAACTTATTTCCTTAGGTACCTTACGTGTGCACAGAAAATCAAAATTATTTTCTAGTATCAAAACTATAATTCCACTACACAAAGTGTGACCAGGCCAAGATTTTTAGAATTTCCCGACAAAATATTGCGTAATATTTCATTACCCTGACTCTACATTAGTTACTTTGTTTTTCACTAATTTCATCAACCATAAATATGAGTTCTCCTACCCTTGTCTGTCACTGGCAGGTATTAGACGTCATACTGCGATCCAAGGATTATGTAAAGCGAAGAGTATTGGGTGTCACGGCAGATGCAGCTAGTGCTAATAAGTTACCAAGCCGATTTAAATGAATTTATACAATCGTTAGTTGAGTATTAGGAAATAAAAAACAAAACATTTTAAAGTATCCTCGTAAGTATTATCGGTATCATCATTGTTCAGAATCAACCTAGTCCCAAACTATATAATCTTTAACAGCTTAAGAGAAATCTTGCCCTCCCTGTCGTTACCCTAATGCTGAGGGTTGTGGTCCATCAGGTCATGCAAGCGTAGGATTATGTTGGTACATTGTGCAGCTAAGAGTATCGGGTATCACGGCAGGTGTAGCGCTTGGACACGGCAACTCTGACCTTCCAACGCGCGGCTACTTATTATTGACGAAGCATGTGGCAGATTACCTGTGTATTTGATAATGACCTATTTAAATACTTAGGTATTAAATTAGTCAAAGATAGACAAACGTACACAGGGTCCATTTAATCTCAGTAATTAAAACTGGTGGGTACTATGGAAACATTAGAGCAGCATAAATCAGTATTTTCTTCGCTTTACTTAAAAATAAGTGGGTATAAAATATAATCAAGATATTCACAATCTAATATGAATACCTACGCTTTATAGGGTTCCGTACCCAAAGGGTCAAATACTGAGACCCCCTATTACTGAGACTGCTGTCCGTCCGTCCGTCCGTCCATCCTTCCGTCTGTCACCAGGCTGTATCTCATGAACTGTGATAATTAGCCAGTTGAGATTTCTACAGATTATGATTTCTGTTGCCGCTATAACAACAAATACTATAAACAGAATAAAATAAATATTTCTTTCCAATCTCGAGGTTCTCATCCAATCACCGAAGTTAAGCAACGTCGGGCGGGGTCAGTACTTGGATGGGTGACCGTTTTTATAGATAATGGCACGGAACCCTTCCTGTGCGAGTCCGACTCGCACTTGGCCGATTTTTTTACTCATAAGTAAACCTAGGTGAGACGGTGCAAGGTCGTATGTAAGGGCCTGTACAGACGGACTGCAAGCCAACTGCAACTTGTATCGGAAATGCACGCGGACGTTGCAGTTGGCGTGCAGTTTATACCGGCCCTTAGCATTAACTATTGCGATGTCAATGTAGTGAATCTAGTCTCAAGTCTGAACCTCTGAACATAGCGCGTTTTTATATAAAATCCCGACCCAATATTAACGTATATTTTACGAACCAGATAAAATATTAAATACCTGATAAAAAAGTTGAATATAGTGTTGTCTTGCTAATATAACGATTTCCTTTATCATATTTACTAAAATTATCGACCGAATAAAAAACGAGTTATTAATTATTTTTAGCTTCGCTTCATATGCGCAAGCAATGATAATTTATGCACAATTCTTCTATAAACGACATAACATTGATGGCACAAATGATACAAATAAAGTACAGTTGCTCTAAGCCATTAGTATTCAGAAGACAGACTCTTTGTTTAATTTCTGCAGTATAGGTGCTACGAGTATGTCAGAAATACAATGAAGTTTTTTGTAGTATAATAGAATTCAAAGGAATGTGCCCATGTTAAGCGCCAGATCTCGCAGTGAGTACCTGTAAAGATTCTAGATATGCGGCCGCCAATTATTTCATAACTATTTATTTTTTCAATCATCTGATCTGATAGAGAATAAAGAAGATAAAAATAAACCTAAAATGTAGGTTGGTACAAATAAGTACAACTCCTACTGCAAAAAACCCCATACATCGTTTTCATAAACTACATCGTTTCTTTCGCTTCATTTTTGTAGATGTCGTTTTGCAATCTATAGGTGAGTAAGTAACGTAGTGAGTGAATCACTTGTTTTAACTTATTTTTCTTATTTTATTCACTCATAAAGGATGACCCACGCTAGAACGACCCTAGTCCGGGCCGAGGCTTCCGATGCTACATTCTCTATGACAGGTGATCGGTAATCACATGATGCTTTCTATAGAAAACAAAGTGTCGGACGCCTTGGCCCAAACCCGGGCCGTTCTAGCGTAAATCCTTAACATAAAGAGTGAACTGTGTACATACATAACTATAGAAAAAATCGATTATTTAAGAAAATACTTGGCTTAATGCAGATACAGTGTATTCAGAACATAAGTGCCGCAGAATAATGGTTGGATTGCTCGTATTAATTACTAAATGCATTATTTCGACTAATCACCACCTACTTAAGAGAGACGACAAGCGGTCTGTGGTGTTTCATTAATTTTCATAAGACAAGTCGCACCTGGATATAACGACGCTTCTCCGGTTTCAAACACACATAATTAACTACCATATAAATAAAATTATACTTTATTATCAACTACGACACAAATGGTAAAAGAGTAGACACACACCACCTGTTTAAACTGTTTCTATTACACATAGTATGTAAAACAAATCACATTAGCGTAGTACCTGTCATGAAATATTTTGGTTTCGCGTTGTTAGAGGTACAAGTATTGGTTGAGTATTCTAATAACACAACGTACGCAAGTAATTTATATTATTTTATTAGTCTACCGAACTAAAAATGTTGCCAAAACATAAAGTCCTCATTATGTCTAATCGCCAATTCCATTAATAACTACAACTCAAGATTTGTTACAAACCAGACTATTAAAAAGAATATTGGATTGTTTGTTTTATTTTGTTGATAGGTCATAATCCAGTTATTTCTTCGTAGTTTCTAGAAATGATTAAGAAAATACTACGCATATAATTGCTACGGTAAATATTATGACAGGTAGTGATTAATTGATTATTTAAAAAGTCACCTACTCGAGCAAGTTTTTAATTTTTTTGACGTAGATTTGTCTAACATACATATGTATATATAAGTAAATTAATTGACAACGCTCCAAACTGATTCGGGAAAAGAATTAGAACATTTTGTCGATAAAATCTAATTCAAATATATAGGAACAGCCCGACCTACAATTTAAATTTTATATGGATTTTGGCATAGTGATGTCTATTTATTAAAAAAAATTATGTGTTACTAATACAATGAGCTATGGTTTGAGCCACTACTACGAGTATTAACATATATCTATATACTATTAACGTACATAAAAAAAACAACCAAATATACTTATATCTAATCGAAGAATACCTCGTGCTTCAAATTTTCAATTGAGAACTAACCTCCAAACCTGACTTCCTCGCCTATGAAGTATCAGCTAAAACTGTCTGCCACCGGCCACATACGGCCTGATTCGAACTTTAAGATACGTCAAACATTTGCTAAGGGCACGATATGGATTAAAGATAAGATAAAGAGATAAAGATAATTTATTATTCAAGTAGGCATATTACAATGCGCTTATGAACGTCAAATAAAGCTACACCGGCTGTAACCCTACTTCTCTCCTTTCTCCTCAATTGGAGGAGGGTATTCCAATATGGACCTGCAAGAAACTCGGCGGGACACATCCTTTCAAAACATTACATCTTATAATGAACATGCATGAAATAAGAAAAAATACAATTTAGATTACTATAGAAATCATGCAATTACTTTATAGAAATTTGATTAAAAAATATATGTGTACATCAAATCATACAAATACGTAGTAATACGTAGCTCTTTCAGAAAACATAGCGAATTCTTACAAAACGAAAAGAAAATAAAATTAATAAAGAATATGCATTATTTAAATCTGACTGATTGCTATGAAATACCTACATAAAATATTTGATGTGCTTTCTTACCTGAGCTGTGTCACCTACAACTCTACACGTAATACAATGATTTTAATTACTACTTGTTTTTATTACAATTTCTGGTTTAGACCATGCATGTTTGCCTGGCAAATACCTAGTCCTCGACTCTGTAATAAGCCTTCAACATGAATGACTTTTTTATGTAATTCTTATGATTAATAATTCTTATATAATTAGATATCGCAGTGTCAAAAGCGATGTTTCTTCAAACAAAAACGTCACTTTGGACACTGACATATCCAATCCATATCGTATCTTTACGACTTTTTTAACGTATCTTTAGATGAAAGTGGAGGACCCGCGCACCTTTTCATTCGTAGTTCTCATTTTCCTCTCTGAATATTAACATTACTAAAAATATTTTTACACAATTTGTTGTATATTAACCATAGCTTTCGTGTTTTTTTTTTTGTAATTATTATAGGAGTTACACGCATTTAAAATTTTGTAGGAAATCTATTTTTCGCTCCTAATTTTTATAATAATACAAAAATCAAAAAAAGTCAAACGTAGGGACATAGCTATAGTTAATACACATCAAATTATTTAAAAATATTTTCCAATATCCAGAGAGGAAAATGGGGACTACGTTCGTATGGAGAATCGGCCGTCCTCTTTCCTCTTAAAGTTCGAAATAGGCCGATAGGGTCGCTGTATGTGTATGGCAGGTAGCCTCGCACTCGCAACACGCGCTGGCTGGCAAGGCTGACGGCAGTCGCCTTCCTGCTCCTTTCATGTACATGTCGATACCCAATATTGATTGGATTATTTATAGGTATTACTAAAATGATCCCCATAGTCAATGACGCATTTGAGATTCGTTCATCTCGGTAGTAAAGGAAATTATAACACCGATTATATTTCTGACTACCTACTTATATAATTACCAATGAAGGTCCCTAAATAGATTTATTTTATGAGTTTCTTTACAGATGGACAACTACAGTCATGGAACTTATGAAAGTTACGCAACTGTTCTGGTGTTGAGGCCGATACTTCATTCATATTGATATTGTTACATTGTTACATTCTTAAGGAACCTAGAGGCCAATTCAAATTTACATTGTTGCATCAAAATGATATCTAAATATAAATGTCAGTCGCCCGTGCGTCTCGCTCGCGCCAATTACGCACGGAGAAGTACCTACGAGCGAAATGCACACGCGACTGACATTTAGATATCATTTTGATCTCACAATGTAAGTTTGAATTGGCTTCTTTGATGATGACATACGTCTACACAGTTTTTTAAAATCGACGTAGCCTGAACAAAACTAGGGATTAGTATTTCAATCGTATTATCCTATCAGCAAATCTTATAACCGCTGCACAGTTTATGACTCATTTATTGTCTGCTATTTAATAGGTTTGATTTCATCGGCAGATCGTAATATCCCGTTTTGTACCTACTTCTTAAATTACGTCAGAATCGTGCAATTATAAACTCATCGTTATGTATTACCACATACAGGTAACGTCCTCGGCAGAGTCTGTCTATCTATTATTTCTTGATAGTTATACTCGGAAACTACTACATAATTTTAGAAGCGGGGTTACTAACTTGTTACTTTATTATATTTGACATGATATTGGTACATAATTAAATGTGTCCATATTTACACATAAAACGACTAGACGAAAATGAAAATCTAAAAAATAAATCAATCCTTAAGTAGTGTCAAGGGGGTACAACATAGGTTTTGAACGAATACCTAAATATTTTATTTTTCTTGCATATACAAAACCATATCGCTATAAAACTGCGCGCACTTGCCCCATGTTTATTATTATAGACTTCATTGAGCGGGCCGGCGCCTGCTTGTCGCAATTGTGACTGGTTCTTCTCGTTCTAAATGTCCATAATTCAACATATACATATGTTTATTTCCAGTGTTTCTTGATTAAAATGCAAGAAGGCGACGCAAAGGCCATATACATTGTCGAACCAATTAGTAGGAGCCATAAAAATCACATAAATCATTCTCCTTCCTTATCGAGCGTTTTTGTTGACCGCCGGCGTGATCTTTATACTCTTATAATTTTTGGATGACTTATATTGAGACAGTTTTACGAGGTGTAGACAGTTTAAGTGGTACAAAATATCTGCTTTTAAGCCTCTGCCTCAAGCGCCTGAATGAACCTTTGAAATATTTGAATTGAAGTTTCCTTTACATCGTAGGTACTTAAAATACTTGGATTAAGTTTTGTAATGAAAATATTTTCCTTGATATTGACATGGAAGCGTCCAGGAGAAAATCGTGGACGAGAGCCAACTTCCTAACAAAAATATCACGTATAATTTATTATTCTACGAATGCCTCAGTAGTGAGCGTATCGTACGGTTGCACCTCATAAAAACATACTTAAAAAATATTCGCGAGCATGTCGCGTCGCGACGCCGCCCAGCCACCGATTTAGCCTCTATGCATACTTTCCACGTCCAGATAAAATATAATTCTATCTGTCATTTTAGAATAGCTGTGTCTGAACACTGATGAAACATTCTTATGAAAATAGATCGCGAATAACGAAAAGACAAGGTCGTTTCAATGATAGTATTGTTAAAATTGAACAGATTTAAATGAGATATAATGACAGTAGTCAGATAAAACGGAGAACACAATTCGCTAGGCATAATACGCTCGCCACCGACCACGACCTACGACACAAAATCGCTTTACAACATAACTAGCAGTAAGACCATCGCTCCCGCTACCTAACTACCTACTGCGCTAAGCGATATTAAGTGAAGCTGATATATCCTCTTAGGTTTCCAGCCATATAAGTCTTATAATGTCGTTTCAAGTAATCCAATTAAGACCTCTAACTTCAGGATTGGACTAGAAGGGACGATGTGCCGACGGGATTACTATGTACACCTCGAGAGTAACGCCCACCAATCTATTTTAATTGTATCTACCAACAAACTTATCAATTAGACGGCAAGAATGCAAATTTAATTGCGACAGGGTCGCTGTCCTTAGGGTTACCGCACGCCACCGAGCATTTAAAACCTTACTCAGAGTAATATTATAAGTAGCCGACCAGGACATGATTTTATGATTTACAATTCCTATTACATACAACGTTTGTACAGCGTTCTCTAATATTACAAGTTTATGATACTGTAAATTGACGCGTGCATGTTGCGACAACCCTCACAGATCAACATTGTCGATGGCAATAATATTCGCACACACGACGGTCTAGCCACTTACATGCATTGCATTACGCTGGCTAGCCAATTATGACTAACTGGCTTTTCTTCTATGTTAATGTCACGTAAGATTTTTCTAAAGGGATGTCACATGCCAACGAAAGTAAACACTCCGACTCAAGATTTATCACGTTTAGGTACTTTGTCGAGACTACGTTATTGCCATTCCAAAATTACTTTGTGACATTTTAATATAGAGTACGTAACGATGCCGCATCGTGACAAGTTGTATACACAACGTATTTAGATAATCCTGAATTTCCAGACAAGACGATGAACTCTAACGAAAACAATATTTGGGTGTGAAGATCGGGAGCACGAGTCTCGGCGCTGCTATCTGCACACGACTATATATCACACCATAAGTATAGAACTATAGGTATGTATAACAACCGTGTCGACCGCGCCGTCGCGACTGTTGACTTTTCACGAGGTTTTTCAGCGTGGTTTGATAGGACGCGACGGAGCGCGATGAGACGAGCGTGGGTATGGCCCCGTTTCCTGGGCTAAATATAATTTCACTTGATCATTTAATTATGTGGAGATTAATGGGCGAGCTGAGATGCCAACTTCACGTTAATAAACTGTACAATATGGCGTAAAGCATTTACTATGGAACTGACGAGACATAGTTGCTCATTGTTTATGTTGTCAGTTTGGCGTTTAAAGCTTAGCGTGTGGCCCGCCAAAAGTACGCCTCAAGCAAACTTCACCACACTAGTAGATGCCATTCAGAATAAGTACATATTTACATTAATCTGTTTGCGTCCCTCTCACACTAATATATGAGTCAGATGCGCAGCGATTAATTATATCTATATATATAATATTTTTAGCTTAATGTGTCTACTAGGCAGATGCAGTTTATGGAAACGGGGTTGCTCAACAGTCTAAATATTGTCCTACGCATTCACTATTATTAGCGACC
Organism: Cydia pomonella; assembly: GCF_033807575.1. Classification (NCBI taxonomy): domain Eukaryota; kingdom Metazoa; phylum Arthropoda; class Insecta; order Lepidoptera; family Tortricidae; genus Cydia; species Cydia pomonella. Next base: position 12,621,503 of record NC_084715.1, read on the forward strand.
ACGCTCTTACAAACCCACGAAACTAACCATAAGTATATTCATTAATTTATTCATATTATTATTCATTCATTTTTATATTACGTTTTCTTATTCACATAACGGTATCGGTAACGATAAATACAATACCTTAACATTATCTATTTATTTTTGTGAAAATAATTTGGTCAGTATTGCAGTATGTATTCTATCAATTAATGGAACTAGTTACTTTTAAACAGGAAAAATTCCTATTGCAATTCACGGTAATTTTGCATAAATATATGGCCTTCATTTATTATTTAAAAATTTAAGACGGCTATAAAAAACCTCTCAATACAATAATCCGTTCTGGATTAAGGCTTAATCTTAATTTATATTTCTGGCATGGCAGAATAACAGACAGACCCAATCACCCAGATCCTCTATAATACATTTAGAGAGCGCGAAAATGGTCCGCATTCATAAAAAAATATATATATCAATGTATAACCGAATCGAATTAAATATTAAGAAATACTTTTACGCTATAACGCATATTGTTGAACGCATATTATTTTGTACGCTGCATGAACTTCAAGTATTTTTTTAATTATATCAAATTATATAAAATTATTACAGCAATTACAGGTCTACAAACTGATAACTGATTTTTCTATATTACGCGTGGTTTTGAAGATAATCGACACGTCGAAAGTAACTTATTCGCAATACCTATTCCGACAAAATGCAGTAAGAAAAGCCAATGTGTGTCTAATTTTTATGTTTTCTTATGGTAAATAAGAAGTAAACTTAAGTATATAGGTATACGGCGAACGCCATATTTTAAATTTTGATTAGGTGCGTGCCTCGTGCAGAGTAAATAAAGATTATCTACTTAATTGACAATTAATATATTCAGCAAAGTGCTTAAAGAAGCGATATATTACTTTCCGGAGTAGATGCGTAACGGATAAGCGATAATAAAGATTGCAAATACATCTAATCAACCATTCACAAATGTATTACGAAATCGTTAATACTCGTAGCAACAATCTCGTCAGGCTTATATGAACAAACAATAAAGGTACTAGTACTAGTAAAGATAAAAAATACCCTTAAACATTTTATTAAACTCTACCAAAACTGGCACCACAACCAGGCAAGCTATGCTTATGCTTAAACCCTTCTATTTTGTTTTGTAAATACTGTCTTTGCATGTCTCAGATTTTCCTTTGAAGAATACTTTATTAAAAAATTATAATATTTATTACGTAAATAGTCGCATTAATTTTCCAAAGTCGTCCGAGACGCAGCGGCGCAGTCGCAACCGAAATGTTAAAAGCATTATTTATTCATGTTTAGTTGGTGACAGAACTCCTCTTCGCCTCTGGACGGCCTAATTAAATTTTAAATTTGGAACTCGACTTCAGGTAGATTATCCACGAAACATAGTCAGATATATTGTGTGCGTCTCTTCGAGAAATCATTTGGCAACAAATTCAAAACCTAAGTATTGTACAATTTGTACATTCCTGACTGTTAAAAATCATCATAAAATTAGATTAAGTATACATTACATGTTTATTATGTCGGTTTTTACATTTATTTCTACAATTTTCCTAACAGCGATATATAAATATGTACCATTAAGTACCTATTACCTTTAGTAGGACCTTAGCTTACCTATTACCATACAAACAAACAGATTCAATAGGGTAGGTACGAGTAACATGTACCTATACATAGGTGCAATAACTCTAGGCTGACTTTGCAACATGAAAACAGTAAACAAGACGTAAAAGAAACCCGACGACATGGTGTCGGTGACGTGTGTTCGTAGGTCGCACAATGAGAAAATTATTATACAGTTACGTCACAGTAAAGAAACTAATATTACTTAAGTACTAGCTTTATCCGTTCAAAACTTTTGACCCCATATTTACCTCTGTTACAGAGGATGAATTTCGAACAAAAATGTTTTTGTACGCCGTAAAAAATATGTTTCGGGTATCGGGGTCCGAAAGTAGGGTTATGGGTTTAAGTACTGATGATTCAGTACATCCTGTAGCTTAGGATACTGGATCAATTTTTTTAAATGACATATCGGTAGATTCTTCTTGCCCTTCAAAACCTATTTTCACTTGTTCTATTTTTAGTTCTTAAATGGGGTTCAAAAAATAGTGAGATAATCAAATTTGACACCTACAATTTCTGGGATCCCTATTTACGTGTCTTAAAATTTGAGCCTCGGGGACCACGGGGATCAGATGGTATAGGAAAAAGTATGCAACATTTTGTTTCTTGTTTTTTTTTCTGTAGCTATGGATTTAATATGAATATTGTGTAAGGAGAAGTGAAAGCTTATTAAATTTCACACGATAAATGTTTAACAGTATGTCTCTAAAATGACGCCCTCTCATAGAAATATGCCTCAGAAGTTAAAAAGTTGTATTACTAAAGTTTTATTCAAATGAAACTCGGTAAAAATATATATTTTTACTTTTTATTAACTTATTACTAGCAAGTATTTTCTATAACTAGATGTATTTTTTCCGCAAAGATATCAAGGACTTTTTAGTGTAGAATTTAATAAGCTTTAATGTTCCCTTACACCATATTTTCATAAAGAACGTAGATTTTGAGTAAAACGTAAATTTCTCCTGGATGGTACACATTTTCCAAGATTGCTGCGATTATTCGAGATCCCCAAATGTCAAATGGTGTGGGTATGAAAAAGGAGCCTTTAATTTATATACATACCAAATTTCATGACTTTTCCAGAGATTTCGAGGTTGGTCCTAATCCGATTGTGCCAATAGTCTTGTCATAGACTTCTACAGGCGATTAAGTCCTTAATGCCAATTTCTGCCAACGAAACGGCAGATTTTAGAAATGCGACCTCCAGAGGATAAGAGGAGAACATCCGGACATAAGATAGCGTTTTTGCTCGGTCAACATTTAATAACTGCATCGTTTTTTTTTATTATGAGAAAATCTATACGTTCTCAAATTTAAAGTTAAATTTGAAAGATTGTCCCCAAGTATTTATTTATTTACTATCGCCCTGGATAAATGATTTTAGGTATTTAATATACATGTAGGTACTTTAGGTTTTCAACCAAAATAATAGCGGTTTTAAATACCAGTACTAAAACAGGTAAGTACCTATAACATTTCTGTCCTGTACACGCTCGAATTCATTCATATATAAACCCCTTCATACGAAGAGCCGTTCATTAATTTGTCTCCCATAATACGCATACCTACTCCCAGTGCATCGAGGCTCGAGGCAATCAGTATTGTGAACTGATTGAGCAGCAACAAAGATAGATAGTACTGGAATAAGTATTATGTTCAAGCCACTCCCTTGATTGTTCGTTGATACCAATGTTTTGAGTACAAGCTTCATTAATTTTCTCCTGCTCTTGAATTAAGCTGTCTAGTGTTGTACTTAAGATTAATTATTTGAAAGAGTAAAGACAGCTACCTATGCTGCTAAGAGATATTTTTTTAATTCTTAACTTTTTAATGAATAATCATTGAATATTTAAATAAAAATACTTTGCGCAAATTTGACAAAAGTAAAAAACTTATAAAAAGCAATATTTAGCACTAGTAGCTTTTTATTGCCTAACTAAGTTTGGTTTGGTCTCTAACGGCCCGAATCGAAGCATGATTAAGACACGTTTAAGATCTTGGAAAGATCTTTAAAAGATCGATAACTAAACGACATGTCGAAATTGACGTTGATTTCGATTCCGCCGTGATCCCAGTAAGATCTATCTACAATATTTCTAACGTCAAAGTGACATTGGTTGCCCGAATCGAGCTGCTTCTGTCAATTATATGACATATGAACGATATTTAAATGAGAACTTATCTAAACCAGAACTTATCGTTATCGTATTTCATTCTTCGGATCGGGCTGTAACCGCTGTAAGAAGCTTTTAATCCTGGATTAAAATGGAATCCATTACAATTACAAAAAGATACAAATACAAAATTGACTTTTATCGCTGACTGCGTGTAATATTTTTCTAAATTCGTTCTGTAAATTTCGTTCGCCGTGAATTAAAAAAATAGAGAAGTTAACCTTGTCTTACTCTTTCCCATTTAAAAATTCAGCTTATATATAGATGCTCCGTCATAAATGAATGTTACAGGCTTTCATTCTGTTTCAATAATCCCGGTGTTTGTCAGTCTGTAATTAAATTTTACAAGTTAAATTATACCAATTCCTCATTCTTACAAAATGTCGTTGAGCTGATCCAATAATAAAACCGAAAGAAGAAATAAACAACCCCAATTATATTATCCCGATAGATAGTAGGTAATAGGTGACTGAAAACAAATGTACAAGTATTCGTAAATAAAAAAAATTAAAAACTTGTTTTTGGAAGCTAGGTAATAGCTGAATACAGCAGTATACAGAAAAGAACGAGTATCATTATGGTTCGGCGCGATAACTTTAGCCATTTTCAAAATGTACTAGCTATGCTCGCGCATATTAATATTAGGAGGTGAAGACGTGTTAAGGTAAGCCGCGCCGCCCAACTTTGAGTAATAGTGGTGCAGTGGTGTACGGTGACGCTCCGGGATTTGAATACAATGCCGCGATAGCTCAGCTGTCATGCTAAGTGTATTCTCCGTAACAACATTTGAAAACTCGTTCAACTGTGTTACTTATTGCATGAGTGCAAGGTATAAAATTGAACAATATTTCGAATTTATATACGGCGGATACGCTTAGCGTGGCAGCCAGGGCCGCCTGTGTGCACGCATGCATAATCCTCGCGTTCATTTCAAATCTGCACATTCTCTGTATGACTGATCAGTGTGCTCCGCGATCAAACAGACACAGGTCCTGCCTACGCATACTATTAATGTGACAACCCTTGATGGCTCTACGGCGGTTTTGTTTTAAAAATTGATACCATTCATATGAACGACATTCCGATGCAAACGTATGTTAATTTTCTGCGAGATTATTATTGAGGACAATAATAATATAGATGATAACATGGAAAATGTTTTCTGTTTTATTTATATATATTGATTATTAATAGGGACACGATGTAATTAACATTTGCTTAAATTAAAATGTAACGATAATTCGTTCAAATTGAACGCATCGGCGTAATGGTAAGGCCAGCATGGTGGTTTTTGGCACTGCACAATATAGGTATAGTACCTACTTTGAACCACAGTTAGAATAACCACCTGTATTAACTAATAGCAATATGAACTAGAAGAGGTGGAGCCATAATTTAGCAGAAGATAAAGTTGCTTGTGAATAATTTGAAATGAATCAACGCCCTCGCTTGCGACGCTAGACTGCACCGCCCACGCTCTGCCTACCCAGGCAGGATATTGTATCTTCATCCTTGAGCCTTGGCCGACTGATACTATAAATTATCCCAACAATTGTCCAGGACAAGTATTTATCTATACAAAAAATACCACTTTGCCACATTCTTGTAAACCAATATGCCACATCTCATAAATTGCAAATTATCAAGACTTCGAATTGTACTTGTCGCGTAGATCACAGGGCGATGGTATTTCATATTGACTGCTGGTCGTCCTCAGCGGGGGAACAATATTATTGGGGGGCAAAAAACGTGTGGACAATGGAAAAAGGCGAATGGATCTGCGATGTCCTCGGCAGCTTCGTCGACTGATGCCTATTTGGGATGAAGCGCCGTATTTGGAAGGCTGCGGGTCGAGTCGCGATCGATATCGGTGCGAGCGCCGCTGCGGCGGCGGCGCTGTCCACGCAGCCGCACCGTCATTCACTTCCCGACAGCCTTTTTTCATAGTTCATCAACGGCAGATCAATTTAACACTATACATTTTATACATGCCACGTATCTTGATCATCCTGCTCCTTAATTACTTCCTTCGTTTAAAGAAGTTAAATTTAGAATGGACTTTTTACAGTTACGTAAGCAAGCGATCTTGTATTGCTACCGCGACCTGTATTGTGATGAGTCGCATATTTACAATATTCTATCGCCACTCTGTCTATGGTACAAATGTACATATTTAGCAGTACCTACTGCAAAAACATACAATATATCAAGTCGGCAATAAGTTTATGTGTTGTTATTAAATGTGTTTTCTTGAAATACGTATGACGTTGCTGGTCGCTGTTAAGTCGGACCGAGCTAAGTTTTCTGCCGACATCTAAGTACGTTAAGTAAGTTAGTTTCTATGGGTTATGTATTCATTGTTATTTGTTACTGCCATATCAGTACAAAGTTAGCGTGGTAGGAGTTTAATATGCATGTGGGCATAATCATATTATTTATATGTCTTACCAGTTAAGAATGCGTTGCACTACGAGTAAGCATGAACTGTACCCCTAGTGTAAATAAATTCGATTTCGAAACGTGACGTACGCGTTTACGTTTAGTCTCAATTTTGTATTGGATTTAGAAAGAGCGCGCCAAGCGGGACGTTTTGGAAACTCAAAATCCTATACAAAATGAGACTTAACGCAAACGCGTTCGTCACGTTATGATGTCGATTAAATTTACACTAGGGGTACTGGTCTCCTTTAAATATGGCGACGGTAGCGATCATCCAGTAGAGAACTGTCATACTTTACATACGTACAAATATGTTTTTGAACTACGATGACGTTGAATAGCAAACAGCCCTCTACACATTTAAGTCGTAATTAGAAAATGTGTATTAGTGTGAAATTAGGTACCTACTCGTACCTACGTATTTTAAATGAATTAAACTTTTACGATTTTCACACTTTTTTTACTAAAACGGGTACCTGGCGCCCATTTCTCGAATAGTATTAGACTAATATGATTAGTTTGCTGCCATGTAACCTATACGATTTGTCAGTTCGTGTACTAATAATATTAGTCTAATACCGTTCGAGAAATGAGCCCTTAATCGCGCCTAATAACTTTTAAAATTACCTATCAAAGTTCGAGAACGGCATTATCCACATGGTCTCGAAAAAAGACTGGCTAAAGTTAACATCAACATCTTCTAGCTGCGGGAGTTGCATTTAGTCTTGTCTTGAAGCTTGAATGTTTTGTTCAGATATAAAGGAAAAGTGTAAAAACTCAGTGTCTCGGGCGAGATTCGATCGCTCATTTAGTAGAGCGGTGAGCTGGTATCCCGGAGTCGCGAGTTAGTGTCTCGCCCTAGACAGTAAGTTTTCTACTTTTCCTTTATTTCTAAGCATTTTGGTGTTGAAAGAGCATTTTGGTAGAGAAAATTCTACAAGCGATACCAAAATAAAAAAAAATAATGGGATATAGAACTAATTTGAACGTTTTGAACACAAAGGATGTCACTCGGACACACAACATTCACGATGTTTGGTTTCTCAGCCGACGATATTTGTTTTCGCTTACTAATGACTGGATTCCATATGCATGATATCCTAAAACCATCTCCCCGAATAGGTATAAGATATATTGCTTTTTTTTTTCAATGGCTTTCCGAACTTTTATACTACAGAAACGACAACCCGTAGTGAGAATTTTAAGGGTATGCAGCTCAATCCAGTAGTTCGGTCCTGACTCTAATGTATGCTCATTCGACGACGTCCTTGAAACATCGGAGGTAATTTTAAAACTTATTTATACGCGATTAAGTCCCGATTTAGTAAACAATAATGTGCAATCAATCATTTCTGACAAAATCTACAAACTGTGCTGCTGTTTGCATCTTCTTTGAAACATTTTCCCTAACACCCGATTAAAGCCTAAGCCGTAAAGCCAGGAAAATGAAAGAAACAAAAGATATAGCGCGCCACGCGATCCTTGGAACGGATGATTTGTGTTTCGGGTTTTAATATTTTAGAGTCAGACCAAGCTAACTCGGCAGTGATTTTGATAGCACAGACTGCAGAAGTGTTTTTTTAGCTAACCTGACTGTACCTAAATAACTCTGAACTTCTTTTTTTTCTCGACTTTTAACCTAGTAAGGTTCTGCTTGAAATCTGCCCTAGCAAATATAACCTAGTTTCCGTGTGATTTTGTTCATGGCATTTGTTTTGTAAAAACGTGTAACGATACGAGTACAATATCTAAACTTTAATTTTACGTTAACCCCCTCTTAAAGTCCAGCCATCTATCGTGGAGCTCAGCGTGTAAGATCACTACTTGGCATCACTTGGCACCGCGAATCGCTTGGCATGGAAGCACATCAACGAATTATTTAGTTGTGTTATAAATTTTGCTCCGCTAGTTTTCCACGTTTCTATTCCTTTAAAACTAAATAACTCGTAAAATGTCAGAGCATTCGCATGAAATCTGCTGCTGAATTTATAGATCAACGTAATATTGCCTCGTTAATGAACTACAATTTTTAAAACACAAAAAATGCCCTTCATAATGAAAAAAGCATTTATTTGTCTAGACTAAACTAGCTATATGCTTGAAAACAATATTTATTATTAAGTACATATTCTGAACCATAATATTGATTTAAATTAACACGATCTTAAACATTTTTTTTTAAATATAACGGGGACCTTTTTATTTATCCTGATGCTGACGTTTTGGACGTGACATTATATGTTTGGGGGCAGGAATTGTATCAACATCTCTACATCTGCCCGCGTAGCCAACATGCCATTCGTTTACGATTCGTAGCGAACGAAACGCAACTGTCACTGTCGCACTAATAGGAAAGAATGATACAGAGAGATGACTCCGCTACGCTGCGAATCGTTATCAAAGGGCACGTTGGCTGGCGGGGTCGCCTAGTTATTTATTAACTACGCTACGCTACGTTTACTCTATGGTTGTCACTTTGACTTCACACAAAACTCACGACAGTGTGTGACTGGTTTTTCTTTTCACGCTGAAGCTAATTTTTTCATGCTTCTTGATATTTCGATGCTTCCTGATTATAATCGTTTCACGAATTTTTCTGCTATGGACCTTCCTTTGAGAAGGCTTGTGAAGCTCAATCTATACTAACTTTGTATACAACACACAACACAACACCAAAGACCAAACAATAGTACTGAGTAAAAGGTGAGGTGTGTCATGTGTGTGGTTTAATATAACTATGCACGTTTTTTTGTAATAGGTATTTGAGTTGGATTATGCTTAATACAGTATCCGTGTTATTTCAATCACCTATCTATTTGATCGAACACCTCTGCAAAGAGGCATACAACGTATGGATGTTACGGGTTTCACGAATTTACGGAGCTCACGTTACACTGGTTCGCCAAGAACTCGCCTCGCCCTTGCTCGCGTAACCAGCGCAGGGCGTGCGGTGCGCGTGCGCGTGCCGTTAAAATGAGTGCTCGTTAAAAAGCAACCCGCCGTGTAATTAGCAGGCCACAACACAAAATGAAACAAACCCCGTCCTCTGTCCCACGGCCCCCTTCGACTCGTGAGGATCCATCACGATATTTTACTCACATTGCATCTTATTAAGTGTTATGAAAGCACTGGTAAGTGACAGAGCCTTTTAAGGTAGCTGAACGCCCTTTGCCGCCGCCGAAACCGGCGCTTGCGCGAAAGCTTTGATGTAGCCAAGTACTCCCGGTGATAAGCGATCATCATTTACTTTGCACGACATTGTACAGTTGCCTGCAAGTGTAGGTCAGTGCAACGTTTTTAGTGATGGGATGCCAATATCTAGTTACTTACTAATCAAGTACTTTCTGTGTTTACAAGAAGAGATAAATCTTAAGATTATATGTTTCAGTTAGTTGAGATAAATTATTTGATTAAGTTCATTTATTAGGTAGATACTGCATATTTTTCCTGACGTGTATCCGTTTCTTAAATACTTACAACCGATTAGGTTTACATAATGCAACGTTTTTCGATATGAATTATTCTTTTAATTCACAGGAATCATAATTATTAATTTATTAGACTTTAGTGACCGCTATTGCAAAATAACAATTTATATGATGGATCACATACACAATTATCGTACAGAGCGTTACGGATCGAGATACTTTTATCTTTAAAAAATACGACATAATAATACATAAATGAACACATCGGCCTCAATTGGAAGCGAAACATTATAAATAGGAGAGCTGGAGGGTGCTATTACCGCGTCGCGGAAAGCAGACTTTACTTCTCAATTTAGTGATAATTTCATATACATATAGGGCTACCATAAATGTAGCTACATAAGTTCCGACAAATACCCTATTTTTGTATAAATGTCAGACATTATTTTATATTTTTAGATGCAAAACAATAGTGATAGGTAGTTAGGTAATTCAGGCGGGCTAAATATCGCGGTAGAATTCAATAATATAAAAAAATCGCAATAACCAAGTCAATAAGTCAGATAACAAAAATATCCCAAGCAGCACATTAGTGAATTTTGCAGCTTATCTTATAGCTTTATGTTCTAAATGAGTGGTTTAACAGTGTTTAATAAAACTTATACCTTTAAACACAACTCAAAATTGTATATGAGTTCATCCTGTCACTTGCAGTTGCTTAGGAACGTTTATTGTTTCTACTTTATTGCTTATGGTTGGGTAAAGTCGATTTTGCTACTTTAAGTTGCATGCAGGTTTTAATTGTCACTGAATAAGAAGCAATAGTGCTATATAAGGCCCTAAAGTCACTTATAAGCAACTTCTACATATAAGTGGGAACATACCCTTATTTGGAACTTTTAATTCCAAATGACTAGTATAATAGAGTAGTATATCACCAATAGTGGCTAAAGAGATAATTTTACGGCCCTTTTGGAACCTAAAGTGATTGCAACTTTAAGGGATAGAAATACTCTTATTGCCACTCCAACGCATAATTAAGTCTCAATAGGAGGTTCTTGAAAACCAAAAGCAGTTATTTTCACTTATTTCAAACCACTAACGATCTAACAGTTCCAAAATTAGGTCATATACATAATATCCTATCAAAAATATTTTCATGAAAATGTTGCCAAGACGAAACCATAAGGCTCGCACTGTCAAAATGTTATCAGATTTCTCGTAGAGACAAGCTTCTAACTCTACAAGCCCTAACTTCAGAAACTCTATATCAAGAGTCAAAATATGTGGCATGGCCGTTTCGCTACTGTCACATGGGCGTAAGGTGCAAAATTTATTCACTAAGTATACTTGTAGTAACGAAACGGCCAAGCCACATATTTTGACTAAGGTGTAGAGTTTGTGAAGTAAGGACTTGTAGAGTTAGAAGCGTGGCTCTACAAGAAATCTGATAACTTTTTGACAGTGCGAGCCTTATGGTTTCGTCTAGGCAACATTTTCCATGAAAATGTTTTTGATAGGATTTCACTTCTTTTTGTAAGTTGCTTATGACAATCTTCCATCCCCTAATATAAATGGTAAAGTAAGTAAAGTAAAAACACTTTATTGGACCACAGAAGAAAAATTCAGTAACAGATTTACAATGTAAATAAAGGTAGCAACAGGCGTTCTTATCGCTGTGAGCGATCTCTTCCAGACAACCTTAGGGTAGCAGGATATAAAGAACAAAAAGCTTTAGTGACAGGTAGAGGTGCAAGAATACATTACAGGAATAAGAAAATTACACATTACAATGAAATACATACCAATGGGTACATACAACCAAATAGTTAAATATTTATCAGATACATATATAATGGTTGGGGGAAATTTACTATTAAAAATCCCGAAATACGTATCTGGCTGGGGGCATCTTTTATACAATCTTCTTTTTTTACTGATCCCCCCTACAAACTTTCCTCTATTCCCCCTAATGCCGTTTTCCTTCCCTTTTCACCTTTACGGGTGATTTTGGGGTTGATAACTATTCTATATCCTTCCCCATAGGAAAAACTATCTACACACTTTATTTCATCTAAATCGGTTCAGCGGTTATTGATTCCCCATACAAAATTCCACCCCCCTTTTCACCCCCTTAAGGGCTATAAATTTCCATTTTTTTTTATTTCTTTTGTTGTTTGTATACTAATACTATGCTACATACCAAATTTTTGCTTCCTAGGACTTCAGGAAGTACCCCAAGGGCATGATCATCAGTGAGTGAGTGAAGTGAGTCAGTGACGAAAACGGGGTTTTTCCGATACGAACAAAATCTTAAGTATGAGAGCTATGCATCTGAATTTTTTTGTGCCTAATAAGTCCACTATCGACATTATATTCCTAGAATTTTGTTTATCTGTTATAATCCAAACCCAAGTTATGAGGGTTAAAAAAAACGACGAAGCGCTTTTAGAAAAGGAAGGCCATGCGCTTCGCTTTACTCTTCTTGGCGGGAGCACTACCCTGCCCCCAGATTTATTTTTCCTATTGCGGCGCCTCCTCTGTCAATAGCATTCACTGCTTTGCCACTTGCAAGATACAAATAAGTGATTTTCTGACCTGATAGTTCTAAATAGAGCACAAATAAGTGAAAATAAACACTGTAAAATATTTTTTGTTCCGCCATGTTTACAAATGGAGTCCTTGAAAATGAATTATTTTAAACAGAATTTTATCACACTGACGCATAATCACAGACCTTTGATAGTTGTGACGATGTTACTTTAACATTGTACGTAACCTACAATCATTAGGTCAGGTTTTTAACAGTTTTATTTCTTATCAGTATCAATTCCTCATTTGATTTAGCACTCTCCTTTTAAATATTCCCGGATCAAATCAAAGGCGCATCGAAATTTACAAAGAAACCATACTATAGTTTCACAGTAAAAAATAATTCGCAAGGATTTCGTGCTTATTTCAATTCCTGTATAACGTGAAGTTTTCATCACTTTACCAAACAGATATGAACATCCAAAATTAAAATAGCAGATCACATTCACTTTTAAAAAACACATAACTTATTGTCTTAATTGTTGCCACGCCACTCAAAGGAAATTGGGCGTCTCATTTATCACTCCTTGACCGAACTGAAATTGTAATACATTCATTCGTTCAATATAAATCGTTCACTGCGCATAACTGTCACCCATAGTTCTAATTGCCACTTAAGGTAATCGAGAGATCTCTTATGGATTCAATTTAGAACCAAAAATAGGCTGCAATTTTTCTCCTTTTTGGTCTATATTGGGTCTATATGGGTTCTTTCCACCTATATAGAACTTAGTCATGGCTATATTTTTCACTTAAGTATCTAAATAGATATGATATACGAGCTATTTCCCACCCCGTGTGCTACTTGGGTATATCCACTGAATAAATAAGTATATTTAAAGTGTTTCTTTGCAAACCGATACTGGCTTCAGATACACGTTAGAAAAGTATCATGTATCTGGTCAAAACTTGTACATGTGATCTCTTAATTAAAGCATTCATCTTATTTGATTTTTTTTTTAGTTCTAGGCAAATACTTGGAATAACTAATTAACACAATATTGTTCTGGTTGAAATCTAGATTTACAAAAGTAGATCAGATTAGAACAAAAACGTCACAACAAACCATGCTATTTTGGTGATCGGACCGGAAGAAAACAAATCCTGACGTTTGGTAACCCTGATTTCATAAGACAAGGGGCGGCGCCGGGCGCGCGGGAGGTCTCGCGCAACTGACCAGTGACCACTAATTGCGAACCGCTTGAGGACGCTGATCGATAACACGATAATGTCTTCAATGCCGCTGCGCTGCGCGCGCGATGCGCTTTCCTTTGACTCTTGAATCATACGACAAATTGTTTATCACCAATTCGGAAGCGAAGAGAAGTGTGGACTGTTTCCCCACAAAGCAAAAACGATATGACTACAAGATCGATATTCGTCGTCCACAAAGCAGAAACGATATTACTAGAAGATCGAATACTCACATCATCAGGTCATTCATCTCAATATCATCACAATTTTAAACATATTCTGACAATAAAGAAAAACATAGAGAAATAAAATACCAATTATAATTTTTGAAGCTAATAAGCTGATGTAGTTGTAATAGAATGATGTATTTTATAACAAAATCTAGTGAAATAGTAAGAAAATAATTTATCACAATGAATTAGACACTGAAAAAATATATGGAAGATATAAAAATACAAGACGTGACTTCCCATTTTTTATTTTACTTCCAAAATGAAATATAAAATGGTATGTATCATTAGATTCCTTACATTTTATTGAAAAATAGATTGTATAGCAATTACATTCATAAAAGTAATATTAAGGTGTAAATACTTAATTAAGAGCACATGAGAGATACATTAGCGCTCATTATACCTAAATGTCTATAATAACATAAGTATATGTAACAGAGTTATATCGTTACGGACTGATAATGACAATGACATCAGTTCTAAGTGCCTCCCTCGTCCCGCCTTCCGGTCTTGGCAGTTCTCAAGCGAAGCATGTCCGCTATTTGGCAAATGCCGTCGGTCTGTCTCACTGGCCGTCAACATACCGACCTAGGTGGCACTCGTGTTGACAATTCCGAAACTGCCTAGTCTTCGCGTTGCCATCCGGGCCCTTTGTGGAAACTATGCACATTTTTCATGCTGAATTTAAGAAATTAATATATTAAAGAAATAATGTACCCTGTTACTTGTATTTTTATTTACATTAAGTAGGTACTTTCGTACTAGCAAATGTAATAATATTTATAAAAAAATATAATGCCCGGACCCCTGGAAAGTTCGAATAAATATTTCTTTACCTAAATAGGTACATTTACCGTTAGATGCTCGCAAAGTGCCGTGAAAAATCATGGCAATAAAATATGAATCAATTAATTTTTCGATAATTGCTCAGTTTATGCGTTGGCATGAAGGTAGGCACTAATTCAAAGAACCCCCCCCTAATTAGTATGCAATGGGGCGTCCGTTTAAGATGAATGAGTTGATACGAGCCAAGCGAAATGCCGCGCTTGCACGCCCTTTTGTGCCACGCTAACCCTCAATTTAAGGCAACCATGCACTTTATACGTGTAAGAGATAACGAAATGGTGTTACTATATATCACAATTTTAAACCGTGTGAAACTTTAATTCCATTTGCATAATGGCTTCTTTTATGAAAACCTTTAACAACTTTAAGAGTTTTTTTAATTACCAGTAATATACTAGGTAAATAGTTTAAGGATGCAATTACAGATTTGTAATTTACAACAGCACAACATTTTTGATGAAAGCTGGCTAGAAATAGAAGAACTTTAACCAGGCAAATGTACATAGCGCTTTCCAGTATTTTATATAATAAACCCTCAGACTTGACAGTTACTAGTAATTTGACCTTGTATGAGGTATCAAAGGTGCAAGCAAAGACATGTTTTTTTAACGTGGATCACGATTAACTACTGCTGTAATTAAGTATATAGTCATGCATGACCTAACATAGGTATAAGTATTCGCTATGAAACATAAAGATCAGATAATAATGCATCATACGCTTAACAAAAATAACGTCTTGCTATGATAGGCCCGCCATCAATTGACGTGTAGAGGACGCTACAATAATAGCAACGGACTAATTCTGCTACTGCCAACCTACTGCAGCGCTAGGAGCTGTTGAAGATCAATGCATTGAAACCCACAATTTGAAAACTGTAATGTATTATTTTCAAATATTCCAGCGTGTGTATACTCTTGCTTTAGCTTTCACGTGAAAAGAATATATTAATTCTGCCAGACAACATGTCGATGGACGCATCATTGCTCCAAAAAGGTTTCCGTATTGCCTTTTAGAGGTAAAGACTCCGAAAAAGGAGTGGAGCTCGTACTCGATATAAAGCTGTTTTCTGACCCTTTCCGTTGCCCAGGAGATCACAGGCTGCAACCAGTTATATAACATGCATTATTTAAGCGCGACAACCTTTTAAGAAAGTAATAATGTGATAGAGTCTACGCATGTCGCGTATGGTGAGTCAGGGGGCGTTGACCCAGCGCGGACGCAGTCGCCAACTATTCCTGGGGGGTAGGCACAAGGCACAATTTCTCCAGCATGTACGCAGTAACTGTATTTTATATGCGATAATTATGTATAATCGACAGCTTTACGCTAAAGAGTCAATGAGGCGCAGAGGCGTAACGTTAACGCACAGGATCAGGTATTTCCCAAAGTAATCGAGGTACTTCTCCTCATGGATTTCCTGACCTTTGTATTTACTTGCATATTTACAGGAGATCTTTTTTGAAATCAGACAATTTCATTCATGTCATCGTAAAAGTGACAATTTAAAAATCACAGCATTAAATAATGTACATATAATTTAGGAAAAAATCGGATGCTGTGACCCCTTATTCCTTAATAACCATACCAAGGAATGAATAAATTTATAAACACCTGCACAAATTTTCTGATAAATGGCTACGATGTGTTGTGTATCAAAATTTAAAAACGTATAAATATTACATGCTTAAACGCTTTTTTAAGTTGCTTCGTTCCAAAATAAACCTGGTCACTAAATCAACGAATCATATTTGCACGCACAACATTGTCATCAATCTTTCATTTTGATACGCAAGAAACAAACCTCAAAGAAACTACTTTCGGCCTGATTCGAACTTTAAAATATGTCAAAAAATTCCTAAACATATTTAAATGCCAAAAGTGACGTTTCTTCAAACAAAAACGTCACTTTTGATACTGACATATCCACTTACATATCTAATTCATATCGTATCTTCATATGTTTGACGTATCTTAAAGTTCGAATCAGGCCGTTTGTCATCACACTTGGTAATAAAAGGTAGTTCACTCAATTTTAGCGGAAAAAGTAACAGAAAATCCCTAGAGAGAACTTATTGTTTAATTACATAAGTCACTAAGTCATAGGTATGCACTAGGTACTTTTATTTAAAACCAAGCCATAAATGATTTTTACTTAATTTTATTTGTCCCGTTATTGTCAAAACCTTGAAACTAGCGGCGTTGCCGACCCTACAAGCTTACAAGTTTTGAGTAAATTATTTGTACGCAAATCTCATCCCCGTGTTCCTTTCCACAGAATCATGTTCGATGCAATCATGACAGAAGCTACCTTGTCAAGTTCAGCCATAAATTCGAACTCGCACTTGACCAAGTCTTAATTGCTAGATGGAGCAACAGTCAGGACATGATTCAGTTGCAGTAAATTTGCATCGATCCGTGCAGGCGTCGCCTGGATTTAAGGCTCCTTAAGAATACCGATTGTAATTAAGAGCATTTTTAATTTAATAAATGTTTTGAGTAACGGATAACTAATTTCAAATTAAGACATGATTCAAAAAAATACGAAGCAGTTAAAGAAGCGCTGGTGGCCTAGCGGTAAGAGCGTGCGACTTTTAATCCGGAGGTCGCGGGTTCAAATCCCGGCTTGTACCAATGAGTTTTTCGGAACTTATGTACGAAATGACATTTGATATTTACCAGTCGCTTTTCGGTGAAAGAAAACATCGTGAGGAAACCGGACTAATCCCAATAAGGCCTAGTTTATACCCTCTGGGTTGGAAGGTCATATGGCAGTCGCTTTCGTAAAAACTAGTGCCCTCGCCAATTCTGGGGATTAGTTATCAAGCGGACCTCAGGCTCCCATGAGCCGTGGCAAAATGCCGGGACAACGCGAAGAAGAAGAAGAAAAGACGAAGTAGTTAAAGATACATAACTTAAAGTGAAGTTTTAATTAGGTACGCGATATAAAACATAATTTAAAAAATAACCAAATCTTAGGTGACAATCATACACAAATCAATCAAGCAATTCCCAGAGTGTGCAGCTGTGTAATTATTATGTGGTATCAGAAGAAAATATTCGCAATAACAACACTTGAAATTACCTTAAATCGCTGATTGCATTTTACGCATACGGACTCTTAAGAGGCCGAGGCGATCTCATGTCGATACTGTCACATGACTAATGGAGTAGGCGCCGATCTCAGATATCGAGAAATAAAAGTGTTTTCAATACAGCAACGACCTGAGGGTTCCACCGAAACTTAAGAGTCCGCAGCAAGCTTGGCCGAATTTCACCTTCCCATACAAACGAAGTTGCGCTCTTATTTTAAATCTTACGTGTTGGATTGTACTTTGCACATACAATGACATGAGGTATATCTGTGCCAGTAATTAGTTCACATAGCTTCACAAACGAAATAAAGCAAAAACAAGTTAACTTGTAACTAAGTTCACCTTTGTACTGCCCATCCTGTTCCATATTTATGTTTTGTGTTTTATACAATAAATAGTTGTTACACATACATACTTACAAGTTTTGTATGAAAAACTTAAATTCACTGTATTTTATACTAACTAATTAAACAAATTACAGGCATAGATATACCTTATCCTATTGTAATTACAAAGTTTCAGAGCAATCTAGCTAGTAGTTCAATCAAATGAGAGCGTTTTAGAACGTTTGTACGGAGAACCTGGAGCTTGCTGCGAACTCTTAAGATGCTCTATTTTGCATTATTTAGTCTTAATAATGTAATACCAAATATATTATTTGAATGTTTGGCATTGAAAAATAATGCGTTATGTACTTATATATTTAAAATAGTGTTGCTGCATTCATACTTAGGTACCTTGTAAGCATAATAGACTGTAAATGAAAGGTTACGGTAAAACAAATATTGGTATTTATTATGGTAATAAACCGCGATTGGATTCAAACTTCATAATAACAAGTGTTTAACGCTTTCATTTTCTCTAAGATTAATGTGTAGAATATATTTAAGAACAAACATAAGCATACCGATTATCACCGAAACCTTACCGCGATATCTTTAAGTGATATAGGTAGCAAACACTGGCGCGGGAGTATTCTCAGAGGACCTAAACATACATATCTCAACACCACTAGGCGCCCACAACACAGTCTTCCAGGCAGAATGTATGGGCATCATAATGGCAGCACACGCAATCGTCTCAAGGAAAGTAGAGGACTACCCCATCCGCATACTCTCTGACAGTCGGTCAGTACTGCAAGCTCTGCAAGGTTATACTTTGACCTCAGGGCTAGTCTACGAATGCCACAAGGCTCTGTCAGAGGTAAGCACCACCACCAGCGTAACTCTGCAGTGGATTAAGGGACACAGCAACTCGCGAGGGAACGATGCAGCCGACATATTGGCGAGAGGTGGCTCGGAACTGAGGGTGGCAGGACCGGAGCCAATCATACCTCTGCCTTATGCCTGGCTCCGGAACATGCTGAGATGCAACACCAAGGTAAAACACCAACAGTACTGGTCTAACCTAGGCACGTGCAGGCAGGCGAAGGAGGCCCTCCCGACAATCGACCCCGGTTTGTCGAGGAGGCTGAGACAGCTGAAGAGGCCACAGCTCCGGATTTTGACTGGGGCCATAACCGGCCACGCCCCACTAAACAAACACCTACTAACCCTACGTGTTACAGATAGCCCCCTCTACAGAGCGTGCATGGAGGAGGAGGAAACAGCCGCCCACGTCATTCTTGAATGCCCAGGGGTGGCAGAATACCGGGCACAATACCTCGGTTCTCCGGGGTCTCTCCCAGAAGGCGTCGGCAACATCAAGGGTCTGCTAGGCTTCCTGGTAGAGCTGGGTTGGCAGGAGTAGTGCCGTCAACCCACCATCACGCAAAATAGGCGCGAATTGCGACGTCGAGTTGCGGAAACCCAGCCCGCGAATACGAATAACGAATAACGAAATAGGTAGCAAACTGGCAGGCAAGTCGCAAAATCTCCACAATGAAAGTTTGCGCTCTAGTTTGGGTACAGTACAAGCTACATATTACTTTACGGTTTGCGTAAGAAGGAACCCTAACGTAGCATAGGATTCGGTCACCGCCCGCATCGCTTCGATTCCTACACGCTGCACGTGAGCGGCAGCCGCATCTAGATCGTACGCAGGCGTTATGGACGTTACAGTGCCATTCAACAGAAAATCTATCAACATACGACAAAATAAAAACAATTGACACCACTTAGAATTGTATTTTTCATACAGCGCCAAGTTACGTTGCACATAGATTCGTTTAAATATAAAAGAAAAGCTACGGCAACCATGCGACGCGGCACGTCAACCTTTCACAAAGGCTGACCGACGATATGATGAACATTATAGTGCCCTTTCTTACAAATACAAAAGTCAAAATGACAGATTAGGACAAACGATTAATTCATAATTCAATTCATAATTCATAATAATTTATTTGCGAAAAAAGAAGTTACAATAGTTGGTACATTATATTTTCAAGATAGTCCATCCTCTTAGCCGTCCATACACAGCATGCAAATCTTACTAACTAGCCTAAATATGAAATATTTTAACAGCGAGATGAGGCTTGAAGTGTGTTTATTAGTAACGCCATAAGTACGTTATGTGATTTTTAGGTGAAGTCTTATCCGATAGTGGACGATATTCGACAAATACGATGATGATATAAGAAAACACGGTGATTAAAATAAAATGCTCCATCACACGTTATACTCGACTAGTTATTAGCTTATTAGTAAGTTATTGTTACATTTTATATGAAGCCCCGCACTATTTAAAGTAAGTTTTACAAAATTAGACGATTAAATTGTGTCGTTATATAGTCACAAAAAAATCGACAAAGAGCATGTCGCAGTGTAGGGTTTCGTAGTTACCATTCTGTCAGAATACGCTAAATGGGGGCTATTAGTAAGTATCATGTACATACATTACAAGCATAAGAGAGTACCTTCGCAGCGCTTTATGTCTTTTTACCAAGAAGAGAAGACTTTATGCAATAACTCAATAATCATTTTCGCTTTAATTGAAAGTACTTCTTAAGCTCTTGTTTTACGATTTTTTACATTTTTTTTGGATCCATGGTTCAAAAGTTAGAGACCACACACACAAATAATATTTTTCTTTCTGAGCGATCATAAAATATTAATTTTATCAAAAAATGGCTGTTTTGTTGTGTCACTCGCTTTAAAAGACTTATCCAACGATACCCCACACCAATGGGTCAATGCGAAAAACTAAAAAAAAAAACTTGTAGTTTTCATTTTACCGTTTCTGTCGCCATGCATGATTTATGTATCGGAGCAAAGCCTCGGATGGCGAAACTATACGGGTTCCTAGTGAACTACGTAACCCTAAAAACGATGATTAGCTTGATCAGATGTCACTAATTAGAAAATTATTTTTGTGAGATTTCATATTTAGCACGTTTATTGTTGGTTAAAAAATATTTGTTAAATTAAAGCATGTGTACTAAAAAAGTCATAAGCAATCGACCAACACTTAAACAGGGTTGTTTCTTCATCGATCATAAGCGCAACTTAGTCTCGTTCACTTACTCCCGTTCTGCCGTGTAAGGCGAGGCTGGGTTTATCTAGCTCATCTATTAAAAAATATCTAGTCTCGACTGTAATATCATTTAGTATAACTTGGCCTCGAAACATATTATCACTGTGTGTGATCGGGGGCCATACTTTAACTAAATGTTGTGGTTATTAAGCATCGGGATCTAAATCCATGGAGTCATATACAGGGTGATTCATGAGACGTGAGCTGGACTAAGCCTACACAATCAGTAAATGTTAATGAATCGTTCACCATCATATTTAAGTAAAACAATCACGCTTTTTATCTGTTATTTAACTTTTTCTTAAGGACAAATTTGATTATCTACAATCATGGACACCCTACAACACTTAATTAACAAAGATAAAACCTCTTTAACCGTTATGACAGCACTTTGATTATGAAGAAAATAAAATGTCACACTTGAGTGAGATACGATTTTATAAAAGTAACCAGACTCCGATGACATTCAATTTGTCACTTATTATGGATAAAACAAAGAGGGTGACCATAAATATCGTAAATAAAATAAAACTCTTTTTTTTGAACAGTAAAAATAAAATTAACGTTAATCTCACAAATACTGGTACCAAACAGTTGCTGATAATTTACCGAATATGCAGGCTTGATCCTGCTCACGTCTCCTGAATCATCCTGTATATATATATATATATATATACGCAGGGAAGTATGTTTCACACTTTTCAGTATGATTTTGGATGGAATTAACTATTTTAATCATCTGATATATCAATGGGTTCAGAAAAGGACATAATGATGTTTTTTTTTTTGTCATTAGGTTAAGTCCCGTCAGTTAAATACATACCTATTATTACAAGTACAGTGCAACATTGTACAATGTAAAACTTCAGGTATATATATCGGCGATTATTATGTACTTAGAAGTCGGTAATCGGTAACTCGGTAATTCTAAAGTACGAGTATTTATGTTAGTTACGCTAAACCGATACAGATGACATAGATAAATTGTTACAATTAAAATGGTATTCATTTATGAATAACAGCCGATAACTATGATCTAGCGACATTAACGATAACACTTTATAGCAGATTTAACCCAGATTCTAGTCGTGGACGACAATGTGGTTTATTGTATAGTATACATCGAGTTATGTTATTCACTGCACTGAAATTGTGATAAGCGATATTACTGGAAATTGGAACAAGACATCCGGTGGAGCGGCTTAAAATTATGGCACTATCCCGGTCAATTACTGAAATGTTTGCAAATTCCATGATTTTCGAGGATGCCATAAACTTCTTGATATTTATAATTGGGCATCGAGTATGTGGGCGTTATATATCTACATTATTTGCTGCCGTGCTACGCTAAGAGAACTCAGCAACGTCTCAAGGGTCACAATTGAAATTAAAGTCCATTAAGTCTCTTATAGTAAAATAAAGTGTTAAATTGAGAAAATCTAGTTTCCCAAAAAATATTAAGTCAATATACAGGTAGCACATATTTCATTCGCGCACAGTAAGAGACTAATTACTTATGTAGTTAATTTTTTTTTAAAACCACCCAACATTTGTCTAACGTAATAATCACTCCACAACTTTTTATCTAGAGATCTATTGTAGATAGAAAACGAGGACCGCCGGATGTGGAGACCTTGCCAAATGTGTACTGCAAACTGCGAACGCGCCTACTGCAGCAGTGGCGGCGGCGCGGACCAGACGGCGACGACAGACACTTCCTGAGCCGCCACGTGACGCGCCGCCACCACTAAATATACTCGTGACAGTGAGACACTCCGCCGCCTGTCGCCTCTCCCCGACCTCCACCGACGTGTCATGCCCTGTATACACCATAATACGAGTACCCGCCCTGAAACCGTAGTACCTACCCGGTCATACGACCCCATCCTAATAAAACTAGGTTCAACAACCGAGAGAACGGGAATGACGCTTCGTCTAGATATATGCGGTATGCGTTTAATATCTACCGAGATCTAAATAAATCGCTAGGATTATTGCCAAGTGGAAAATCATTATATTATTTATACTGGACGCGCGGAATTCACTTTGACAATATTTTGACAGTGTGCGGTCCGAGGGATTTAGATCCGTCCGCGGCGCGCACTTGGAATTTTTATCATTTTATTTTCTTGTGCGTGTAAACATTAATATTTATCGACTGCTGCTAAAGGTTCTATTTTGATATTGGGGTATTAAGATAAATTTATATGAACGTAGCGTTCCATTTTAGTTTATTTTTGAGATTGGAAATCTGCCGACCGTATTTATTTCTCGAATGGACGCTAAACTTGGTCTACATAAAGCACTCACTGTAGCAGCGGTCTTCCACCTGAACAAAACGGATAAAAAACATTAAGTGGTTCACAGGTTTTCTCCAAAGACGGGAAAATTAAGAGCTAGAAAGAATGCCAGAGTTGCAGTTTGTTTAATACCAAGAACTCGAAGCATGACTTTGCGCTACTGAGAATAGTTCTATTTGATTAGTTTATTCAATGTAATCCAAGAAATTGCAAAAGAAGTGCCACATCTTTGTGGTTAAAACACAGTAGGTATGCTTTGGAGCAGGCGAGAGCGCAGCAGCGCTAGCGCTACGCGAGGGAGAAACGGGCGCCGCGCGCCAGTGGCCATCTAAGGAGTGCAACTGTACAACCGGACCACATTCGCCTCGCTATCCGACACTGCGCTATGTCACTCCTTAATATATTGGCACGCCGTCAACTTTATCCACTAAATCAAAACCACAATCTGAATCCTAATCTCCAGGAGACATATCAACAATCAATGCAAGTCTAGATAAAGTATAAGATAAGTATCATAAGTAAATAATGTTTAACATTTTACACACGCGCCGATGTCTAGATACTTAGTTAAAATACCTTAGCAATGAAATATCAAAATTACTACTTAGTTCTTAGCGATCGAAAATAAATCATTTTACAAGACTTCCCAAAAGTTTACTATCTATTACTTATGTAATAACAAAACCACGATTAACTGTGAACTTGTAGTAAATGAATACTTCATCTGTTTTCGTATATTTTGCCGCATATTAAAAATATTATTAGGTACATATTCATCGCTTTTTATTGCTATCAAGGATTACAAAACCACTCATTGCCATGTCAATTAATCTATTAGTGGACTTCGACTTTTTTTGATGAAAAATTATACGTTTAGATAGTTCACAAGGTGTTCTAACTTTATAAAGGACGTCCCAAAGCATAGTCATGAATACATTCTTTGCTTCATTTGCTGGATGCTTTCCCACCCAACTAAAGTTTTTTATCCCCAGTGAGTTATAAAAACAATTATTTAATTACGTGGGCGTGCGATTAACGCAGTGCTCAGAAATTATATTTCCTCAAGATTATCCTATAAATTCGAAATTGCGAGAGGTAACGTACCTATACAAGATATTTCTCTTGAGAATTCTTTTTTAAATGTGTTTAAGGGACGGTCAATGCAGAAAGCTATCCTAGTTGCGTGCTCTCCGGTCGTCGTACCCTCATTATAACTCAATCGTCTAGATACGGACTGGACCTACAGATCTACAAGTTTTTTCCCGCGTTACAATCCTGAGTTGCTAGGACGCGTATTTATTTTTATCCCTGAGCAAGATCCGAGTTCCCAAGAATCCTGCGCGAGTAGTTTATACGCAGACAGCGGGACGGCAGTGCGCACACCCCGCAACCACCCTTGCCGACCGGGCGCATACTTCGGCGCTCCAACAAACCATAATCGTAGGGTACTCACATTATTAAACGTTCTGTGCCGTGAGATTTTTGTACGTATACTCTGTATCTTTAGCTATTTAAATAAGTAAACAAAATCTACCCTCAAATGGTTCCTTAAGCCAGTTGAGGGTAGATGAAAACATTACATGATCAAATAATGTACCTACGTTAAAGTCAGGTCGTTCAGTGACAGATCCAGGCGGTTTTGTATTTGGTTGGTTAACCAATAAATGTTATAACTACCCGAAAATGTACAAATTATTTGTTTACTTTTATTTAAATACCTAAAGATACAGAGTGCTTATTAAAACTCACTTGGTCTGAGAAGTGACCAGATACCTAATACGGGTTAAGTAAAACATTACCATTTTCGATTAACTAATTTTCATGATTTTTTAAGTTTGTTTCACAGGTAGACTCAGTGATGGTAAGTTTTAATTACTTATGTCCCGTAGTAAAAACTACTGACACAACCGTTTTTAAAGTTCTTAAATGGATTGTTAAGGCCGATTCTTCTTCTGATAAGAGTTTTCATTGCAGTAAAGGATGATTAAAATTATTAGAAAAATATATCGAAGCTATAACGTGCGATCATTATATCGGCATAAAAAGTAAAGCAAAAAGCTGTAAAGCAGAATTCCCAAGCAACGCCACAGGGTTGATTCTCGTGTGTACGTAATTTATGCCAGGACATAAATAGAGACGGTGAGGTGCCTACTTACTTACCTATAACATAGGCGCATAACCGGCGCTTGGATATGAAAGTCATAGCATTTATCCAAACACGTTTCTCGAGCGATTGAGAAGAGTGCTGGGATCCATTACGTGTTGCATGAGCAAACAAATTCCCGTCAAGGCATTAGAGTCTTTAGCTGTATTAAAATTAAGTATGAGATCGTGCGTGAAGTGTCTGACGGGCGTGTTTGTTGAGGCTGGCCAGCCGGCACTGACGATGGGTAATCTCTAGAAAATTGACATTTGGCGCCAAAAGGTACTCTTATTGGGAGTGCAGCATTTGGCGCAATCTGGGAGTGTGTAAATATTTATTGAGCTGAATTCGTAAGTAAGTGACTCGCTTGCCTCGAGTGACGACACGCATCGCCAGTTTGTTTTGCGAAGTAGTGTAAACATAATTTCATACGGCACGGGTGTTATTTTCCATTGCATCTAGTGCGATTTGTCTTTGCAATAGCATCTCTGTAATTATGTTCACAATTTTTGTAGTTAATGTAATACGATATTAATAGGGTGTTGGAATTGTTGATTAAATTAAAGGCAAGTTTTGTCCGACCGCATCCGTAGGTGTCTTTTTATTTCATAATACCAAATCGATCACAAATGAGTTTAACATAACAGTAAACCTTTACATATATAATTAATTGGTTTTAGGTTTCATATTTTTATTGTCTTTTAATTAGGCCATTAAAGTTATAATATCTGAGGAGCGATGTTACTGGCTGCAGAGTTACAGGTAGGTACTAACCTACTTACTGTTTATAATTAATATAGAAGAGACATATTGAATTTTGTGTTATGTATTCTAATTTAGTTTAAATTACCGTAACGTATTTCCATTGTCAGAGATGGCTCACATGATAATGTGACATATGAACTTCATTTTTAATGTTATTTAACAAATAATTATTCATTTTTATGCAATTGAAGAATGTTATGTATGACACGAGCCCACAGCTCGTTTGCTCACTTTGAAATAATTTGGTTTCCAGTTACCTATGATATCACTTTATTAGCGACTTTTACGTACTTGACATCCGTTCACATTTAGGTTTCTATCGTTACATTGTACAGGTCTGGTTTTGTTATTTTCATATTTAGATAAAACATCTAGATAGAGGTCTTAGGTACCATGATCTAGTACTACATAGTAAAACACTTTATTGTACAAAACTAGTACATACCAAAGACAGAATATAATAATTCTGTACAATGCCGTAGTTACCGACTTATCCTTTTTAAGGGATCTCTTCCAGCTAAGCTTTAAGCAACTACAATAAATGAATAAGAAATAATGGTAGTCAAACCTGTCTAACTATAGTTCGGTTACTTACTTTACTCTTTGGTTTTTAGCATTAGAAATATGGAAGATGGAGGTAAGGAATGAAATCTCCATGTACCAAAAAATGTCATAAAAAAACCTTAAATAGGTGGCGCTACAATACCTAGAATACTTGAGAAAAAATCAAATCATAGACAGCGCAATTCACTACGTCAATAACGCCTAGGTTCTTAGCTACTCTAGCGCTACTCTGGACAGATTTGGAACTATTATTTATAGCTGACAGCAGGACACTTTTGCAACGGTTCTACCATAAGAGATTTCACTCCTTTTAATTCCACTCTCCGTAATTAGAAAGACGTTAAGCGAACATGATGTGTATTTTTATTAAAAAACTCTTTTGAAAAATAAGTAACGGCAAATTTGTAAAAACTATAAACCATGTACGATTATTTACATTACGTACGATTTGCTTTCATAAGTAATATAATCTAATTTAAAAAAAGGGTTTTGCAATAATTTCCAATGAAAAGACACATCAAGATTTTTTACCTTTTTCTAATGCTAAAAAAACGTACTATAAGATTTGGAAATGACGGCAAGACATGAAATAAATAGCTAACTTTAGAATCACAACTAAATACGATGCATTAAGTGCATAGGCATTAGGCATATAAACATATACATATAATTACAAATGCATAGAATAAGTATAATAATATATACTTATAAATACGTATACATATAAATACCTATATTTCTTCCAATTGACATTGGTTTGATAGGCATAACTTCATTCATTTTTCCTTCAGCGACGGTACTGATTCAAACTGACCCAGCGGAGAAGACAACGTGTTCCACAGCTTTACAGAGTGTACCTTGAATTTATCATAGGATCGGTGTTTATGGGGAGGAATAGCAAATGAAAGACCCGCACTGGATTGCAGCCGGTGGTCAGTTCAATCCGCCAAAAATCTGAACCGCTCTCAAAAGTAAGAAGGGCAAAATAGCACCTTAAAAAGAAGGAATAAGGTGTGCAAATCTTACGGCGGCAAGCTGAGAATAGAATACTGAAACATGGTTACATTTCCGCAGGCCAAATATATACCTTATGCAGACATTTTGCAGACGCTCTATCTTGTTAAAAATAGTTCCTCATTAAGGTTCAGAGTCGCAAGGTCCCCATAGTCCAGGAGAGAAGGATATATATAGCTATTTTATAGGTATTACTGTCATATGTTATCGAAACTGTTAAGGGCTTGATTGTTTTTCGGATTCGGTACTAGTTAATGGACTTATAAAGCTTAATTAATAGCAATTACCTATAGGCATCCAACAAAAAAAATACATTAACCTTAACGAGGATTTCTTATACTTACGATTATCTATAACTGAACATGAAAATATGGGAGAACAGAAGCATAAACCGCAAAACAAAGATTAGACTAATGCGGTCCCTTGTTTTCTCCATCTTTCTGTATGCATCCGAAACTTGGACCATTAAAATCGAAACCCGACGTGGTAGGATTATAGTTGCGTTCGAAATGTGGTGCTGGCGGAGAATGATTCCGTGGACTGAACGCCGCACAAATACATCTATTCTCGACGAACTTAACATTAAAACGAGATCTCCACTGTTTGCACGTACTTTTTTACGTGTTTCTTCGGCCATCTGAGCAGGACAGGGCCAGATAGTCTGGAAAAGCTCATAATCACTGGCCGCATGGCAGAAAAACGTAGCGTAGGGATGGACGTATGGTCATGCTTTGGGCGGACAGAATAACGTCAGAGACACAGACCACATTACAGCGGCCCAAAATAGAGCGGCTTGGAAAGCACTGGTGAAGATTGCCCTCAGTCGTTACGTCCCTCAGCCATGAGGCTACGACAAGGAAGACAAGATAACTGAACAATTAGTGTAAATACAAGTACCTAGAGCCCATATTTACGAGCTAAAGATAAATGTATATCAAATGCCTCATTTAATACGCTAGAAATGTGTATAAGGCATATTGCGGCTTGAAATAATTATAGTAATCAGACCGTAATACACCTTGTACGCGTTGATTAGGGATCAATGACTTGGTCCCATACTCGTCTCTACATTTGTCACATCGTTGGCCCTAGAAATTAATTTGTCACTATCAGCTTATAACACAGTAGTCAAACAGCCTCATACAGCTAAGACTTCTTTAGCACGAAGACAATTTTATGTTTTATCAATTAATCTATACAACAAGGTAAATAGGCTAACGAGCATTTACACCAAAAGTTATGGAGAGTGCAAAGCACTTTTGTCGATCTGGTTAAAAAATAAAACCTATGATGAAACTGAGTTACTCATAGAATAGATAGGATAACTTTATGTACCTCAATCACTTGTGTATGTATATATGAATATGCGTTTATGTCCAGTTCGAATGGGGTATGCGCGTGTATTTATATGGACATATTTTTACTTTACTGTTATGTTACTTTTAAATTCACTTTTTGTAAAATAAGTAACTTTCCATAATTACTTATGTAGTAAAAATCCCTCCGGCCGTTCTGGCAACTAAGTTTCGCAACCAGTTGTTGAAAAATAAGAAATAATCTTGTTACGCAACTAGTTGCCCAAAAAGAAAATTTATTCCTGAACCACAACTACCGTAGATGACAGTGGAGTTTCGCAACCAGTTGTCGAAAAGGAATTAAATGTCTTTGTTTACAACTGGTCACCAAATAAGACTTTCTCATTTCACAGCTATATATATATATATATATATTATTGATAAAAAAATAACATGTTTGACTTATTGCTTTAAGAAGTGAGTTGTCATTGTCACTTCGTATAACAGTAATTGAAATTGAACAAAACAGAGCAAAATGTCGAGCTTCGAAACATCAAAGAAACTCTTGCAGACGCCAGAGATCGAAGGGGAGTGTATATTTCCATGCTTCAGAATCTTGAATGCTTCCGAACAGACTTCAGACCGATACCCAACATACTGAGGATAAATTTCTTGTGCAAGCTCAATTTTTTTATTTCACCATGATTTTATTTTTGCAAATTCTTATTCAAATAATGATTTTATTCTTGAATTCCCAACACTGTATGTAAGTACTTTTATATGTACGTTTGTTTTTGAAGCCTTGGAAACTAGCCACATTTTCTCTAACTGTCTGAGCTCTATTCTTCGTTGGTAACTGGATATCAAACAGGAATAGATATTCTTTTTGGGCAACTAGTGGCCTAACACGATGATATATTCTTTTTTGACAACTGGTTACGAAACTTGGTTGCCAAAACGGCCGGAGGGGTAAAAATAACTAAAAAATATATATATTTAAAAATAAGAAAGTTCAATAACTAATTAACATTGTAAATTAGCTAGTTGCTTACATATAGTTAAGAATAGAAGAATAGCATACTAACATTATATTATAGGTTATTTTTATTTTTAGCGCTGATATGATGAAGTTATAACTTTGTATGAAAGAGCGAATACCTCCTAACACAAGTTTTTAACTTAAAAAGAGGATTCGGCACCTATGACTGTAAAACATTTGTTAAAAATAAATAATTTTGAATTTTGAATAAAACAAAATCCCCGCCGTGTTTTCACCTATCAATAGAGTGATTTTGTGTAATCCGTGCGAAGCCGGGACAGGTCGCTAGTTAAATCTACGTAAAAATCACAAATTCACAAAGGTTTATTTTAGCTGTCACATTGTTTTTGTTGTTGTTTAGTGTTTAGTTAGCATCACTGTATTTTATTTACACAAGTATTTATATAAGCAAATGCAGATTAAATCAGGTTAGGTATCTGCTTAATTTATACATATAGCCGAAAGTGTTACAAAATAAACTTACTTTTACAGGTAGAGTAGTTATGTACGGGACAAACGCTAGGAGGATGATGATAATGATACAGGTAGAGTATACTTAAAGAAGCCGCCGCAATTATGTATTTTTAATATGACCTTAGGATTAAGTGTAGGTATTTATAATTTTTTTAATCACTATAACTAAATTAAGTCATAAAATCGAACTAGTCTTAACGATTCCTCAGATTACGAGTGATGATCAAGCGATTAAGTGCTTGTGTTTAAACCTTAACCAGTTTTTTTAAAACTACTAAAATGGAAGACGCCTCAAAGTCTCCAATAAGCGACATCGAAAAAATAAAAGCTGATTATCTTTACAGAATTGCTAATGAATGCCTTTATTAGGGGTTGCTCTAGCAATTACTAGGTTTGTTACACCTGCGTTAAGCTATGCAAGGTTTTTATCACTGCTCTTACTCGGGACGGGTCGGTTAGGTTCCAAAGAATGCCACAGCCTCGTTTGGAGAGGACCTACCAGACTACATGTCTCCTCTAGCATTGTCGACTCTATGAGACAAACGCGCGTCACTATTGTGGTCGCTATGAAACTGCGTCACATGACATTTAATATCGACAATTAATTAATTTGATGAGTAATTTTGCGATGTATTTTTTAAAGACTGATCGATATTAATATCGCAATAAATATACCGGTTTCGAATGGGTATGGGCAGATTTATAATATTGAATGTATTAACACCTGCTACTCGTAGTTAGTTCGATATTAAATCAAGGAATCATTTGGTGCAACTTGGGTAAATAATTATCTTGTACAAACCGCATTAAAGGATGTAGGTAAGAATAATCTTCAGTCTTTATCGTTTATTTATAACTCAACCTTGTTACTAAATACCCTGAGCAACAGTTCTACATATAGTATAGGATCTATTCGGGCTTCAACGGATATTGGTGGATTTTTTTTTTTTTTGACGGACAGGCCATTTCCAACAATATAATGTGATACTGATCTAACATGGATCTGCCATCATTCCAATATGATATGGTTCCAATCTCCTTTAGAGGACCTGCTGAATTGCGCATTATATCAACCTTCAACCAAAAACGTCACTTTTAACACATAGATCAGTATCAAATCAGTATCATATTGGAATAAGATCTGATAACTAAAACTCGAATACAAAAACGTTACTTTTTGACACTGACAGATCATAATCAGATCAGTATCATATCAGTATCATATTGGAATGAGATTTAATAACTAAAACTCTAATGAGTCTAGGAGTTTCATAAAACTTGAATTTTCCTCAAAGTTTGAAGCTGATGCAGCCCTAAAAATTAAGCCTGATTTACACGAAAGCTACTTATACGTTGAAAAAGGAAAAAAATATAATATCTAAAAATGATGGATTAACCTAGATTATGATTTGACTAGGGTGTGGGACGGGCGGCGTGGCGCTCGGCGCACGCCCTCGCGCAGCGGCGCAGCGGATGCACGTGCTCGTGCACCGATGGACTAGCGTGCTGAAGCGCGACTTGCACTTCCGACTCACATTCATTCCCGCGCCATTCATACAACTGCGTCATTCATTTAATTCAAGTTCATAACGAGCCACCGCACGTGGGAGGCTCACGACACGACACACCCGCGACTTAACCATTATCACTAACTTTTAGTGTCGATAAAGATAAACGAGGGCCCATTTTCACGATTCATCCGGCGACAGCGAACAGGTCCATAAAATAAATCGGATCGCTCAAGTTTCGGAGGCGCATTTATTGCTTCTCGGTATTTACGCAGTTTTAAATTCTGTAAGGCGCGCAATATTTCACGGCACCTTTAAGCCGGTCTTCTAATTATACGGGCGGGCTCCAGTGACAGCGGACGCCGATCGATCGGCGGCGAGGTGCGGACGGCGCCGGCGCGGGCGCCGAGATGCTATCACGGGTGAACCGTCGCACCGCGCCATACTTTTCTAACTTTTTGGCCTGCCGGGTCGCGCGGGGGCGTATTGTGTGCAATTGTAGCACGCGAGGGCACCTCGGGCCGACGACCCGCTGTCCCCCGCGTCATTTAATCCGACAGCGTTATGGCCGGCCCGGCGCCTTTGTTGGCTACCGGCTTAATGAGAACCGTGGGTGGCTTATGACACGTCAGGATATGATCATAAAGGTGCCAAAAATTCTACCTGCCCCAGGTTGCGCCGACGACATTCCTATCCCGCGCCTTTCAAAATTAATGTCTATTGTCCGCGCATGCGCTCTGGCGCGATGGCGCGGACCGACGGGGGATATGAACCGATTATGAACGACATCACCGCCGTGCCAAGGAGCAGGAATTAGGTACGGACGAAATCCACACAAACACGCATTCAAATAACTCGCCGGCGTCGGTCTCTGATAGCGTCGCTTTTAATTGAGATGTATGCACTTAAATTCTTTGACCCCAATTAATTTCGTGGAAGTGAGTTCGTTGGGAGTTAATTAACTGTGCTAATATTTGCTAACACGAACCCGCGTAAGCACTTTAGTTGTAATTGCAGTTTATTCGTTAAATAAAATTACTGCTGCACCAAAATAAACAACAACCCTAAATTTATACGGTGTAAACTAATAGAATTGCGCAGCCGTCCTCTTTATTAAACATATAGTAGGCAAGTATCAAAGGTAAAGATGCGTAGTTATATTAATGAATCATTCGCTGTACAAGTCGGAACTTATAAGGAGAGTATTTACAATAATATAACTTTTGGTTTACTTTATGTAACCAGATTCCAATTGGATAGATAATATAAACCTGCATAATACTAGCTGGAATTCTAGGTACCTACTGTGAACGCACTACAAATCTAAGATGTTGTTGCTGGCAAAAAAAAAACAATTCGACACAGCGACTGTACTGTAATGCAATTTGAGTGCAATGCATTGCACATGGCGTGACGTCACTGGGCGTTTGTTACTCGGGGCAATGAACCGAGGACTGAATTGGACATACTTAAGTGTCCTGCGATGGAGAGCAATACCGACAGAAAGCAACGCGATCGCGAACTTACACTTTGTTCGACACTTGAACTATCTACTGAATATAAATTAACTAATGCCTCTTTAAATCTCCGTTATGTTAACTAGTATGTTAAAATTGTGGAAAGTAGAAACCTATTATCCTAAAGTAAGGACGCTGCTTACGAAAGAATTTCGTATATTGACCCGCCTGTTCCTATCTCTATCGCAAACGCATAATTATATTGCTGTCCCACTCGCACAGTGTCATTGACGCCGGCATCTTGGACGGGACAGCAATATCATAACGCGCGTGCGATACATATAGAAAGAGGCTAGTCAATGTACGAAATTTTTCGTGATTGGTGTCCATCCGTTACCTAAATATCTACTCTACTTTCGTTACCGCGTGCTACTGATATACTTATCCATACTTTTAATACCAGTGATTAGGTACCTAATGATCCTTACACGGCCAGAACATAGTCTAAAAGGTTGGTAATTGGAAGAAGAACATAAACATATAGTGGTGTGCGCAAATCAAATCATAAGAGACTTAACGGTTAAGAGGATTCAAAAGTTGAAACTGATAGGAAAGTGATTGTAGAACTAACCAGGTTATATAATTAGAGAAGATAATTCAGAGGCTGCGATAAGGACGAGGGATAAAAAGCATTCATAATAAGTTATTAGAATCGCATCCTTAGAAAAATACACTAAGATTCAAGTCTCAGTTTGACTCAATAATGTCTCCTAATGATAACGACCTTTCTTATTGATACTTTTTCTATAAGCAAGTATTACTGTTTACGTCCACGTAAAAAGTGGATCAAAAATGCAATGTTAAAAATATAAATCAAATATTTACTTTTTATCTTTTGAGCACTTGATAATACTTAGCAGAAATAACTGTAGGTAACACTACTGCAAACACACATTCGTATAACTACTAAATAATGATCATTGAATAATGTGGATTTGTAATGGTTGGTGCGTGGCAAGTAAATGATATTGCGGGACCTTACAATGTCGCGTAATACTCAACGCTCATTCTGATTCCGAACACGCTGCGATATACGTACCACTAAGAGTAAATACAAACAAACTGCAGCGCACTATATTCTGCGTTTAATGCGCGCGGGCATTCCAGAAATCAGGATTACAAGACTACTTCATACCTACTTTTATAGTCTTGCATTCCACTGTTTCATTTTCTTCTGATACTTATCTAAAGAGATCCTGTCATTTCCATAAGCGACAAAGATCTAAAAGATAGGATCAGTTGTGGGTAGTTATTGATGCGCTACCTAGATAGCCAAACGAAAAACTAGCTTTGTACCTTTGATGGTATTTTTTTTAATAATGTTTCGCTTCGTTTCGATGAAATGAAGATCCTACATTTAAGATGGCTGTATGTTAAAGTACTCTATTTGGCTAAAGCTGGCATACCAACGAAAGCAATGTTAAACTTCCACTGGTTTGCGTTTGCGATCTTAGAAATCCGATCATAAAGAGTAAGCAATGATAATAAAAACAAATGAGTTGTCTGTCTGTACTGCAGTTTACGTTGTAGATTACGCACCTACGGGTTTTTACAAATGGCATTGGCAATCGAATATCGTATCATCGTAATCAGTCATGTGAAGTGTGATCTAATCGATCGATCTGTCAAGAGCAATGTTAATTTGACAGTAAACCTCTGAACGCGTGACACCGCGCGTTCCGCGTTGCTCCCGTGTGTACTACTCGTACATGACACGTATAACCATTACGCAAGCCCAGGCCCGTGCTGGCGCCCTTTCAGCCGACACCCACCTCACCACACGTCACGCGTTCACCACGTAGGTACACTCTAATAATAAACGTAAATAGATAAGATGCATGAACGCTACAGCACAACCACCATTCACACACCTCGCACGATGCTGATGTAATTTTTTCATGTGTTTTTTATGCATAAATATTCATTAAGTATTTCATTATGTTTATTTAGTTGATTTTTCTTTAAGCTATATAGTAGTTAAAAAGTACTAATGCGTGGTTCGTGCTGACATTCGTCAAACTACGTCTTCGCTTTGACATCGCAACGTACACGGTAATTATTATGTGAGTTTCCTTGTCACGTCCTGTCTCGGCCGTCTAGACTTTCCCGACGAAGACGACTTTATCTCCTCGTAGGTAATACAATTTTTGGCACACTTGTAAAAATATTTTGGCAAACAAACCTAAGTGAGTTTCAGCCGATGCGGAAAATGAATGAAAGTTAACGGGCGCGTGAGTCACGAGCCATCGAATTGTCTACAACACGTATTTAGGGAAAAAGTAATAGAGCGGCTGCTGCGGGATTCGCGGCTATGGGGAGAATAACTGTTTTTATAGACAAAACGACATTCAAGATCGAATTGTTTTTATTAGAATGATAATCATCTGTCATTATTATGCCTAAAATGATTCTTGTTCAAATAGTCCATCTAAGCTAATTTAGCGCCGAATTGAATATAACAAAGGGAGGAAGTGCCATTTTAGACGTTATATTTTCATATTAATTTGACATTAATGATGATATTACCACGCTTTGTCTTTGCAAATGCTATACAGACTTAACTTGGCCTGACACTAATGAGTTTATCGTTATTTTATCCATTGATTCCAATAAAATATTTAAAAAAAAAAACAGGATATACCTAACTGAAATCGCAAGTGCATAGCATCTTAGACTTGCAGACACTATTATTTTTAATACTACATTTTAGTCATGTTAGTAAAATAATATTTCACGTTGACAGGAATAATTCTACAGTTTTATGTAATAATAATTCAATAAACACTTTAATTTGGTGTGTAAAACATGAAGTGTATGAAGGTGCGATTTTCGTACCACAACGCGGCCTCCTTATTGCCAAGGCTGCGAGATCAACAGCTCCGGCCGGTACGACACCCGACACCGCCGACATTGCCGCTTAAGCTACCTTTTCTAGCCTCTATTTATGTTCTTACATTTGTAATAAATATTTCATTCGTTTTAATATATTGGTCGTTTTAGTATAGGTTGGATCAACGTGTAAAATAGTGGAATGATTCTGTCCGTTACTTACAGTATAACGAAAGTCCTAAGAAAACAAATAAGTTTTCACTAGTTTTGTTTCCAACACGGATATCAAACTAGAGTTCCTATATCTGTAGCGTGGCAGTGTAATTCCGTTTTTCTAATAAAAATTATGTACATTTTTACTAGGAAAACCCACGTTGAATACCTATACAAAGTAGAATTGCAAGAGAAGAATGTAAAAGGATGAGTTTAATTATACGATCATTACAAGTAAACAAAACGACTCAAGTTTCCACGATTATTGTCAATTAACGTTGTCTTTTAGACTTAATCTAGGCATATTTATTTAATTAACTTAATTTACTGCCGGCTTGCCGAAGACGATTACTTTTGTCGTCGGCATTACCATGTAGATGTTCTTAGAAAAATTAAGAAGACATAGGGCTACCCAAAGAAAATTCTCAAGTCATTAATTAATATTCAGAAATATACACGTATACTCGTATGTAAGTAAATGCGTTTCAATACCCCGTCAAACTCGATAATACGGGCTCCTGATGCTACTACAAGTTGTTTTAGTAATATCATCATATTTAGGCTCAATGTTGTTTATTTTTTTCTTTTTTTTCACTGACATTTGAGATCTGCAGGGCTAAGATGGTCAGTTTTTTTATAATCTGTCATCATGCCTGTCACGTTCTAACAAGTATGTAAGTGCTAAAGTGACGCATGACATGACAAATGATAAAATTGCGACTATGATACCGCCGCTGATACAGAGTGCTGATATATGATAAAAGATTGAATTAAATAGATTAGCTTAAAGATGATTTGAAATAAATAACATCAGATAAATTAAGCCTTTTTCGCCTACATGTATCTCTGATAAAAGTTTGTAGGATTTACGATGTGTACAAATACTAATATATTCCAAAGCTCAAGAGTTAGAGTTGGATGAGGCTCCCAGTACATTTTTGACTTCGAAAAATGGACCATAAAGACTGACAATGATCTGACACATACGTATCACTGAAAGTTAACCCTTCTCCATGACTATAAGACTATAAGGTGTTAACAAATTTGCTACCATTATTTTCACAGCTGATAGTTCTCGGCTCCTAGAGAATATTTAAGTATGAAACATTATACCTAGGCTTATGATGTTTTTTTCGAGAAACTTAAAAAACAAATTACCTACATACCTGTTAATGAAATAATTAAATAAGGCCTCATTAAACAGATTCTAGAACCTCTTTTGCCTAACACTTTACTGGACACTTCACGTTCCGCCGAACCATAACGACATTTAAAACAAACAATTGTTGACATGACAGAAAGTGTTAAACATCTTGTCAGTTAAATGCACATAATTATGTATGTATGTATATACTTTATTGTACATAGAAATAAAAACACGAAAAACACAGTTACAGAGTAAATTAAATACAACAAAGGCGAACTTATCCCTGTATGGGATCTCTTCCAGTTAACCTTTGAGGAAATGAGTAAAACAGAAGTAATGGTGAATGAATGACAAACACAAACAAAAGTGTACAATCACTGAAATTAATGAAATGCACGTTTTGAATACACATTGATACAAATATACATAGATAGAAAAATAACCATAAAATAATGCATACATATATATATAAATAAAAATAAATAAATATTCAATATATAATATAAATAAATATGAATTCGAATCAGAAAAGTAAAGGAAATTAAAAAAGTAGAAGTACTCAATGGAACTAGGAAGTCGTAACCAAAGTATCGGAAAGCCACAATTTTTTGTATAATTATATATACAAATATTTTTTTTTTGTTCGGTGAATGAAAATGAAAAAAGTATATGAAAAGTTTTCTTAGTTTCTTTTTAAAGTTAATTGTTTTAATGTAAAATACCATCTCCTTTCAAATATCAGTAACTATAAGTAATATGTTAGCACTTAATATACTCCGCCCGCATTTAATATAACCAATACACGATTTCCCACTATAAAAAAAGTTGTCATGGGTCTATAAAAGTTTTGATTGGCTAAATTATAATTCTATGGCAAACCTCTTGCGCGGCATTACTAAATTTTGACGTTGTCAACATGCGCACCGTACATTTGGGGTCAGTTTTAAGGTCTAGTCAGACTTCTATTATTAATATTTAATAATTATTCTAGTTCATTGGCTGGAATATAAAACGTGGCAATTCAGAGTACATATCTGACACATCGAGATACCTGAAGTACGGGTTTGTAAGTAAAAAACGATGTCTTCGGGTAGCAAGTACCTTTATAATTAATTCGAATAACTTGCCTGTTTAGAATAATATTACGCTAACGATTTCTAGAATTTAATTGCAATGTCCGGTATTCGTACTGGTACGTTTATTCATTCGTTAAAGTGAAGTTTAAAAAATCCACGTCAGTACTTGCCATGATGATATTAAGTTAAAATTGTTTTGTTTCAATAAATAAATTGGGGTTAATAAAAAGATAGAAAAGGTGATATCTGATGGTTCTCATGTCACCCTTTAAAGTAGTATAGCTTATATTTATCTTAAAACGAACGCACCTAAGGTTTATAGTGTTTTGCTACAGATCATTCTAATAAAATAGGAAAATTAAAATACCCATAGGTAACAGAATATAGGTCGCACTTCCAAAAATAGGTATATTATACCACATGTTACCATAATACCTGTCATATTTACACATACATGTAAGCTATTAGTTTGAATTAAAAAAATTAAACAGATTTTACGCAACATCATAATGTGAGTAGGTAGGTACAAACCTACTTGTACGTTAGTTAGCTCACTTTACATGCCTCCTCAGTTTACTTTAGTCAGCGACGCCAAGTCGTCTAGTGTTTAAATGCCTAATATTATTGTCTAGAGAATGTGACCTACGTTCATACACAACCTTTGACTGTAAATATTAACGTTTATACATAAATACGATATGTTTGAAGTCGGTGTCAACCCAAATTTTAAGAGCGTCAACACACTGTTGAAACGAATAATTTTCCAAATCAGTTCACAAATGACGGAGTTCTGAGGTAACAAACATAGGTACAAAAAAAATGTCAAATAGATAACTCCTCCTTTTTTTTTAATGGGTTAACCAATAATAACCTAAGTGTAAATGTGCAATACAGCAGCGCTGCCGGTACACTGCCGGCCGACCGGCTGGAGTGGCAATGACATATTTAACACTCGGTTCGCCGGACCAAAGAGATATTAATTATAGAATATATGAATAGTGTAAGAAAAATGTGACTCCGTGTTTAACAGCCAAAATAGATCGCGCTATAATACGCTATATGTATTATAGCACTGAATTGCTAATCGTAAACTTTCTACGATGAAAGTTACATTATAACTAGGTAAATTCGCTGTCAAATTCGACGCCCCATGGTCTTAGATACTCGTATTAAACAGTACCGTCATATATGAATGTTTGCCCAATCTAAGTAGCATTTGCAAGATACTTTTAAAAATATATTACTATGATAGTGGTAAACAAGAATGTGGTCCTCCTTAGTCTGTGAGAATTAAAGGTCCTATCCATCAACCGAATGCCTACTCGGAGTTTTGGCTCTGGACTTACTCAGTATCATAAACACACCTCTTCCTACGTAACGGAGTAAGTAGTGTAAGTACGAGTCAAAATAAATAGTTGTCATGACACACTAATTGGTTTACTACTAAAAGCAATCATTCATAATTGTACGTATGGTACCTATAGATAAGATTGCAAAATCGTACGACACTGATAGTCACCTAGTGTTATGAAATACCGGCTCTATTAAAAGTTACAACGTGCAATAAAAACGTACAATTGTCACAATTAAATACGTTACAAAAGACTACTATTCTCAAAGAACGTAGTCACACATTCTTTAAAAGCCTAACAATAGATTAAGTATTGAAATAAACAGAATTTAGCTGTAACTATAAACGAAAAATGTAAATTTTTGTAACGTAAGATGTAAGTTGCAGACGCACACGTTGGTAAAATATTGAGATTCATAAGTTTTTATTTAATAAAATACAATAAAAGTACCTAGTTTAATTTAAACAGAATATAATATGACACTGTAAGGTTTTATTTACTACGACTTAAAATTGCAGGACAGTGGTATTTATAAAAGTTAAATAATATCTATTTACGATACAAGTGCAGAAAACAGGAAATTCGCAACGAGTGGTGATAAATTAAAACACGACCGAAGGGAGTGTTTTAAATCGACTTGAGTTGCGAATTACCTATTCGCACGTGTATCGTACAACGTTAGACAGTAAATATGACTCTTTAAAGTTTCGACATATGCACTCACCTCTTACATCGAGACCTAAAACAACCAAATGAAGAAAAAAATTGAAAATTGAAAACTATGCAAGTTATGAACTGAGAACAAGTAAAAGAGTAAAAGCAAATCATCGCAAGTACACGTCATAGCATATAATTGTAATGTTCGTATTTAGGTATATATATATATATATATAGATATATTATTTTTTGAGGTGCTAAGACTGCTAAGTTGGTAAGTTGATTCTATCTGGATTCCAATACGAAATTTCTCAATTGGACGTCACATGTTTTGTAGAACCATGTTTGGTATACTGTTTGCTATTATTATATTGAACGCACCTGCATTATAGTTTACTTTAACAATGAGTTATTTAATATAATATTTTCATTTATATATTGAGCAAGTATTACACTGCGTTAAGCCAATTGGAGGTTTTCCAATGGTATACCTGGACACCATAATGCTGTATCCATTCGGTCTTGCATCCACCCCACGAGATGCGAGATGATTGCCCGAATACGTTCGTCAGATGTCTTTGGCCGATAACAGTTGAGTTATTGTATCACTGTTGAAAATAGATCTGAACTTCCTCGGGCGTCGATAGCGCTTCGTAAACCTTCTCACGTGGTATTGTTTTTATTATCCCTCCGAACCACCGGTATCGGCTTACCTACTGATAACGATACGTTAGATACGTGTGTATTATTGATAAATAAGGACTTGTACTTGCTAAGGTATCCATCGTCGGCAGCAGCCACGCTCTACAGCGCAAGAACATCGCTAAGCCTATTGCGATACATGTCCTCCAATGCTTAATGCTTCATTGCGTTTTAATGAATCGACTTACCAGGTCACAGCGATACGATTAACATGTAAAGAGTGATACATCTGACGTTTTATTATGGGTAGGTTTGTTTGTTTTCATGAGGTTAGGGCTAGAAGTAACTCACCGGCTGGTCTCGTGGTGCGGCGGGCGGGCTCGTCCTCGCGCAGGTCGGGCGCGTGTCGGCGCGCGGCGGCCGGCGGAGCCAGCGCCGCCAGCGCCAGCACCAGCACGGCGGGCAGCATAACGCTGCACTGCTCGCACTAGAATTTCGTATCGGCCTCTTCGCTCCCGGCGAACGACCGAGCTCACTATTTTCGCCGCGCGCGGAGTCGGTGCAGCGAGCGTTCGGATCGAGCGGAGGTTCGCGACTAGCGGGCGTCGTCGTGGCGCGACGGCTGAGCGGGACTGAGACGAGCGCGCGATTTCCCGGCTGACGCGGCGAGGGGGCCGGCAGGCGGCAGTGGTCGCGGAAAACGCGCGGCCCACCGCGGCCCGGGCGGCGGGCGGGGAAAATGCAACCGCCATCCGCCCCCCGCCCGCGCCCACTCCCGCATTCTGCGTTTGCGCTGCTACTGCACCGCGCTTATCCTCTACAATTAACACTTAACTCATTCACGTCTTATTAAACATACATTTTAATAGCATATCTAACTACTTCGTAAATCGTCGTGAATCATAGGATTTTTAGTAAATTTTTTTGGTATCTGACGACTGGTCTGGCCTACTGGGTGACCCTGCCTATGTAGCTGAAGGTCCTGGGTCCTGGGATCCCGGTAAGGGCATTTATTCGTGTCATGAGCACAGATATTTGTTCCTGAGTCGATTGTGGTATCTATGTATTTAAGTGTTTATATATTGTATTTATCGTTGAGTGCCCACAATACAAGAAGGCTTGAGCTTACTGTGGGGCTTAGTGTGTAAGAATGTCCAATATTTAAGTATATTTTATTTTAAAGAAAATGCTTAAGAAAATCCTTAAACCTGTAAGATGTAGGTACTTAAATAAGGTAAACTTATGTCTACGTGTTATTTTTGTCTCGGTAGGTGTATCTAATCTTGTATAGCCCCATAAATTAATCTTGTTTACCGCTTTATTAATTTTAGCAAGTTTAGCTAACACTCAAACTGCGGATTGTTAATTATGAGTGTTTTTATATTATACGCATTCATCTCATTACGCGTACGTCAGACACGTCAGTCTGCATGTTTTCCACACCTCGTATTGTATGTACAATCGCCATCAGATATATCGGATCGGTCAAGGTGTTCACAATATCTGACCACGTCCTCTAACGCCTTAACAATAGAGGCGTGTTCAGTTATCTGTGAGCACCTTTGTCGCTCCGATATATCCGATGACGACTGTACCCAGAAAAAAACTGCATAAGCTATTCAAGACAAGAATGCGGAGTTATCATTAAACTTACATGAAATACAGATGAACACTGAAGTTCATATGTTTTGTCTATGAAAGAAAGCCAAATATGAATAATACATGTACATATATTTTCAGTTTCAGTTTTAGATCAGTCAATCTTATTTTAATATAATGCAAGCATTCAACTTTAGACATAATCCGTTTTTTAAATAACTATAAACTACTACGCCATACATTGAGCAAACAAATGAGCGTTCTATTCTATTTCTTACGGGCAGTACCTACGTACTTTATACATACTGCCATGTAATTAAAAACACAGACTATCAGCCCGATTCGAAGAATGATTAAGACACGTTTAAGATCTTTAAAAGATCGATGACTAAAAGACATGTCAAAATTTAAGTTAATTTCGATCCCGCAGTGATCCTAATAAGATCTATCTACGATATTTTTAACGCCAAGTGACATTGGTTGCCTGAATCGAGCTGCTTCTGTCAATTATACGACGTACAAACGATATCTAAATGAGAACTTATCTAAACCAAAACTTATCGTTATCGTATCTCATTCTTCGAATCGGGCCGTATACCTAAAATTTAACAATAACAATGAAAATCAATCGAAAAGACGAAATCGATTATAAACCCTATCTTAATGCAGTTTAATCAAGCTCAACGAAAGGTTTTCTGTATCTCTATCACTCTTACGGATTAGTGCGATAGAGACAGATAGTGTTTACCAGAATAAGGTTGAACACAACACTATGAGTTCATTTATATTACATTATTTCATCGATTCCATATTTGTAATTGTATTTTGTAATTTTTATTGTTTGTATAAATTGACATGTAAAAGTGCCT
The DNA here is from genome assembly GCF_033807575.1 of Cydia pomonella. Lineage (NCBI taxonomy): Eukaryota > Metazoa > Arthropoda > Insecta > Lepidoptera > Tortricidae > Cydia > Cydia pomonella. The sequence continues at coordinate 12,665,637 of NC_084715.1, forward strand.
CCGTGGCCTATTTGCTGAATAAATGTTTGATATTTGATATTTTGGCAACAATATTACAACTCATGTCATCTCGATGTGACAAGCTTACAGAAGTTTTACTACGTAATATTAATACTTACTCTATGTAACAATGAAGCTGCCGAAATTGTGCTATTTTGCTAGTAGGTATATGTATATCAGGATGATTTGATTTATTAATACTCGTAGTAATTTAGTTTTGTAACATTTGCTATTACATGGCCCTATAATTCGTTATTTTTAGCATTGTAATGAAGGTAAGCGATCTTGACGTGTCTTCTTCTTGAAAAACACTTTTGAAAAATAAGTCACGGCAAATATGTAACAGTTATAAATCACATATATGATCACATTATTTTGCTTTCATAAGTAATCTATATATAATTATAAACGTGAAAGACCTGACTGACTGACTTAAATCAACGCACAGCCCAAGCCGCTGGGACTAGAAAGTCTAAATTTGGTAAGTAGGTTCTTTCTAAGGTCCAGGGGTCCACTAAGAAAGGATTTTTCAAAATTCATCCCCTAAAGTGGTGAAATGGGGTCCAAAGTTTGTATGGGGAAACAAGATTAGTTAGACTATTTTATTCCAATTTTCACTGGAGTATTCCTAAAGATAAATAAGTAAACAGGTGGTTCAGATTTTTTGAAAATTCAACCCCTAAGAGGGGGGAAAAGTCCCCAATAGGGTTGATATCTCAAAATATCAATATGGGTATCGTTTTCATAGTATTTTGAGACGCTTATTACAAAAATGGGATCAAAATTAAAATATAACGTAGCCGACGTGAACTATGGCCTGGTGGGGAATGCTAATTACGAAGATAGCAAAGATTTTGAAATTGAACGGTTGTAACTTACACGCTGATTAACAGCCAGCCACACGTGATCCAGACTTTTGAGAATGCAATCCCTTAAAGTAAATATTTTGAGCTACACTATTAAAAATGTATGAATAGATTATAAGATTACAAATATCTTCTAATAATACCCTATCCTATCCTGGTAGTAGTTGGTAGTGTTGGTACCTCAGCAAGTACACGCTTTTCTTAATTTGAAATTAGGTCAATCTATATTCCCAAACATTTATTTATTTTCGTGGTTTAAAAATGTCACACAACACGAATTGAGTGACAGCGAATTATTTAAAAATATGCACATGTTCGACAATTTTTTAAAGAAATAATATAAAAAAAGTTCCCTAAATATACTATAATAGTATTTTATGCAACAGTTGTATAAGAAGGGTCAAAAAAGGCGAGTGGCGTGAGTTACAATGTGAGCCGGAGCCGAAGGCGTAGGCGAACATTGTAAAGGAATACGCCACGAGAATTTTTTGACCTACTTATACAACGTTGCATACAATATTTTTCCTACGAGTCAACAAAAATAAATCTTAATTTAGGTAAACAAATTACAGCAAACGTATATAGCCAAGACGCGCGAGCATACCTTGTTACGCGCCCGGCCCGCCCCGGGCCGCGGCCGGCCGGTCGGCGACACCTCCTCGTAACTCATGAGGCCCTGGTACTTGCTACTTGCTAAATTAATTTTTTGGACAGTTTTTTCTCAATTTTGGCCACCGTAGCCTACGGAGACTAACAAGCAACGCTAAGCGGTCTTCGTAGTCTATGGGTGTTGCTATATTACGGGTGTCACATGCGTGTTTCTGACTTATGAAGTAATTATTTTTACTATGCAACCAAATGAATGTTTTGTACGTTGGCAGCAATGCACTTAGTTTAAAACTGTATTCGTTTTGGTTTTGTTAGGTTGGTAGCCATTAATCGCAGTAACATTATAGCTTATAAAAGCACAAGAGCTTTTATGAGGAATAGACAATATAGACTTTTCTTGAAATCTTTTATGTATGTTCTTATATTCGTGTTAATGAATGCATAAATGACAGATAACAATAGAGGAGTAGGAAAAAAACTGAAGAAAGTGTAGTGTGAGAATTTACCAACGCCTTATATTTACATACTTACGCCTTATTTTTGACGACCAGTTTGGCCTAATGGGTAGTGACCCTGCCTACGAAGCCGATGGTCCCGGGTTCAAATCCTGGTAAGGGCATTTATTCGTGTGATGAGCATGGATATTTGTTCCTGAGTCATGGGTGTTTTCTATGTATTTAAGTATTTATAAATATTTATATATTATATATATCGTTGTCTAAGTACCCTCAACACAAGCTTTATTGAGCTTACTGTGGGACTTAGTCAATTTGTGTAATAATGTCCTATAATATTTATTTATTTATGATATGTTTGGTTTAAGCAGTACTTTTCTGTTTATTTCAGGTTTTTCTAGATGACATAGTAAATCGGCATCGTGGCATACCTACCTATGGCACGACTTATGCTGTGGCAATTTTATTGCTGTTGTTATTATGTAATGATATAGGCGGTATACATACGCCAAATAAATATTTTCTATTTCTAAACGGTAAAACCCATGCGTCAGTTACATTATCATAACCGTCACGCGATATATGTTAAACGGGACAAGTGCGAGTCGGACTCGCACACCGAGGGTTCCATACTTTTTAGTATTTGTTGTTATAGCGGCAACAGAAATACATCATCTGTCAAAATTTCAACTGTCTATTAGCTATCCCGATTCATGAGATACAGCCTGGTGAGAGACAAATGGACAGTGGAGTCTTACAATTAGTAATAGGGTCCCGTTTTTACCCTATGGATTAGGAACCCTAACAAAGTGGAAAAATGGAGTAGGTATAGTAGGTCACACAACTTTATCAGAATATAACCTTTCACGTCTACATTTTTGGCTTGATAGACTATACTTACGATCATTTGTATTGAAATTATTTAATCCGGCAACATTCAAAAGTCTAGTAACTAGGTCAAGTAGAGTAATATTTGAAAGCATTCCTAAACTTTTTTTATTTTCTTTTCTTAGTGAAAATAAAAAGTATTATGATGGAAAATGTGAAATAGAATACCATTACTTGACTGTCACTGTCACATTATTGGACTGTCAAAAAGTTATAAGATCTCTTTTAGAGCAAACCTTCTAACTCTAAAGTTCTAACTTCACAAACTCTACACCTTAGTTAAAACATGTGACTTGACCGTTATGAGACTTATGAGGCTTTAAAAAAAGACGAAACGCTTCGAGAAAAGGTAGTAAATGGCCTTGCGCTTCGCTTTGCTTGCTTGGCGGGGGCACTGCCGTGCCCCCAGATATTGTTTGTAAATGTAGAAACTTAAAAATTCTGCATCTCAAATTTTACTGCTAAAGATTTTCTTTAGCGGCAAACCTTTGTTTACATATTTCTCTGTGAGAATAAGAAGGGCCTACCGCGAATTAGGGCATTATTAGAGTGACAGAGAAAGATGCCTGCAAATAGGCCCTCAGAATCAGATCGTGTCTGGACTTTGTTTTGGGCAAAAATCCAAGACGACTGACCGAGCACGAAAATAATTTTTGATTTATGTTTTTTGTTATGTTAAGCCTTTAATATTTTTATTTTTTGACTCTAGGTTCTATAGTTAGAGAGGCAGGATACACGGTTTATGGACTATTCTCTAGTGTACTCGACAGGTTCAAAATGGTGAAAAATACTACTCCTAAAAATACGAGTGATACCTCATTGGATTTAGAATTATGTACAAAAAAAATGTATTCGGAGCGTTTATGAGCACACAAAAAATTTCAAAACTTGTACACAAAAAAGGCGGAAAAAAAGATAAGGTAAAGGCACCAGTGCTCAGCCATGCACCAGTGGTCAGCCTTTCTTGCTTATTTTTGGTTGTAATTACCAAAGTTTTTCTAATTTTCAAGCCAAAAGAGGGTGGTGATATTATAGATCTATTAATTGAATAATAGCTTAATTTATGAAGGAATCGTCTAGCATGAACCACAATAGTACTTCAAAGTGCTGTATTCTGACATGAAGAGTTAAATGATATCCGTAATTTTTTTTTTGGAGTGTCACATGGTATTTTGATAAGACGTTAGCACCCGAATTGTGATGTTTTATTAAAAGAATGGGGACTACTTCACATAATTAATACCTCATACATCTGAAAGAAGTGAATATTAAAAAGTCAGCATCCCCTGGCTGACTACTGGGTTTGAGGCAGTAATTTTAAAAAGGTCGTAAACCCAGAAGTCAGAGTCGTAAAATCCAGCACCTTTAAATGATTAGGACTTTATTTGATTGAAATACATCAAATACCCAGTAGTCAACCTGCAGCTGGCCACTAGACACTGAGATCACGGGACTCAGAACCCACTAGTCAGCCGTTAAAATGGGATGGTACACAGGGGGCTGATTACTGGCAAAAATGCCCTTTCATTATATAATGGAATATTTCGAAAAGCAAAATTCAATTACGTTTTATTCTACATAAAAAATAAACTTCATTCAATTTTTGAACAGTAAAAACATTAATGATTATTTTTAATTAGTGGGCATATTAAACGATCTTGGACACAGAAATTTCGTAAAAAGAGTGACTACTGGTGCCTTTACCCTATTTCCTTTTTCGCCAATATCTTAGAAATCTGAATAAAATATTAGTAAAAAGGAGGAACTGATTAATCAAAAAGTCTTCACTTGCAGAACTGTATCTTCATTATTTATACATTTTATTCAACGCTGAACATAGCCCTCTGCATCTCACTTTCGGGATACGTGTGCGGCGTGAAAAAGTGAGTACGTAATATTAAATATTATTTTAAAGGTATTAAATACACATATTTTTTTAAAATAATGGTGCATTTTAAACATGTTAAAGAATATAGTACTGTTAGAAATTTATCTTAAAGTTATTTTTTCAATAAGTTAGTAGTTAATTATGAAGTAACACATTTTTCTCGAAATGTGTCTTTATTCTCCTTCTTCTTCTTCTTCCTCGCGTTGTCCCGGCATTTTGCCACGGCTCATGGGAGCCTGGGGTCCGCTTGACAACTAATCCCAAGATTTGGCGTAGGCACTAATTTTTACGAAAGCGACTGCCATCTGCCCTTCCAACCCAGAGGGTAAACTAGGCCTTGTTGGGATTAGTCCGGTTTCCTCACGATGTTTCCTTCACCGAAAAGCGGCTGGTAAATATCAAATGATATTTCGTACATAAGTTCCGAAAAACTCATTGGTACGAGCCGGGGTTTGAACCCGCGACCTCCGGATTGCAAGTCGCACGCTCTTACCGCTAGGCCACCAGCGCTCCGCCGCGCCGCTAGCGCCGAAATGTGTCTTTATTGTAAAACTTAAAACAATGTTAAAATATTTGGTGTACAAATATTTCGCTTGGTCGAGCCCTTCTATATACATATACATACTTAACAAGATCGCGTCATAAAAGTTTTAAACAAATAAATACTTTTTTTAAAATAAATTTTAGAATAATGGTGAAAACTAACAAAAAAAAACAAGGTATAAATGTAAAATATAAAACTATATTATAAATAAACTATTAATTATTTCAAAACTTTTATATCGTTATCTTGTTTAGCATGTATATAAGAAAGGCTCCAGAAAGCAAAAAAAATTAAGATAATTATTTATACATTTTTGTTTTGTTTGTTTACAATGAAGAAGGAAGTTCGAGAAAATTTGTTTAATAAACAATTTCCTAACTTGTTGAAAAATAATTATTGGGTATTTTTCTAACAGAAATAAATTCTCTAAAGTATTCAAAATACGCCATAATTTATTCAAAATTTTACACAGGCAATTAATACCTTTAAAAAAAATTAATCGTTCCGTACTTGCTTTTGAAGCCGCGCGCCCATACCCAAAATCATGCGCTGATATGTTAACGGCACCAATCATGGAACATTTAAGAGAAAATTTGGAGTGTTTTTGATATTTCACCGACACCTGTAAAATTTCTACCGCTTTATGCTTAAAAAGTTGAATGTCCAATTCGTCCTTTATGTTTTCTATGTATTTCATGAAAGCTAAACTGCAATTGGTTTCAATATTATTAACCAATTAAAACTGGTTTGTGCTCCTGTCATGGAATGCATGGCGCCATTCATTTCCAAAATAACAAATATCTATGAAAAACTAAACTTAAGCAGCTCTTTGGCTCTTGTTTATGGTAAAATGTTACCAGCGATTAAAAACCGATGGTAAATACTTGTTTTACAGGATTTATCTATACCATTCCATTACTGGTGCCTGTTCCATTATAGGGGTGTTTACTATAGCTATTTTCAGCGTCGAATAAAAAGTACAAATAATAGAGATCCAGTTCTGCAAGTATAGTCTTTTCCGTTAGAAATATCCACCTGTTTTATAATATTAATTTTGATTTCTTAAACATTAATACTTTTGAGATATTGGGGAAATAAGAAGTATCTAATTTCTTCACCTTTATTTGTTTATAACATTTGATGTTTTTTGTATGCTAATAAACGCTTCGAACACAATTTTCTAGACATCATTACGAATCTAATGAGGTATCACATGTATTTTTAGGTGTAGTGTCTCTATTTTTCACCGTTTTCAGTTTGTCGAGTAGACTATAACGATATATCGATCAAATATTTATCTAAATAACTATGTATATATCAATTAAAAAAAATCGCGACCCACATTACTGGTTTAAAGCGAAAAATATCCTGCCCTATTTTGCTTGCAAAAATCAAACATTTTTTATTATTACATTACTGACAAAGACGAACAAACAGACATACAGACATTCAAACAGATGGACTTAGTACAAAATAAGGATTCTTTTTTAAGTACGGAACTCTAAAAATGGCCCATAAAAATTCGCAACAACGTATCACTTGTAAAAGTTATAGCTAGTGATGACAGAATAATTGTGCTCTAATATTCCAGTGAGAGACCGGATTCCTAGAAAATAATAAAATAATCAACAGCTTTTAAATCAACTAATACAGACGCTTTAAAAGTACGATTAAATACTCGTATTTGAAAATTTCCCACCATATATATTTTTTTTGCGTGCGTTTGTTTATTGTCACTTTTTAGGGTTCCGTACTATAAGAAAGCCAACGGTACATTCATACAAAGCCTAAATCGTCTGTCTGTCCGTGCATCCGACACTGTAAGAACTGTAGAAAATAGATATGCATGCATATAACTACTATAATTGAAGTTAACATATATATGTAAATAAGTATTACAGAAGGTCCTCAATATATCCAACCTGGCGACTTTTTTTTTAATTTCTTGTTTTTACTTAGGTACCTACTTATGATAAAATCTTCCTGTACACATAAAACTTGGTGAACAAAATATTACTGCACTACGAATTCGTTTCGTACCTACTCAACAAAAATCGCAATGTAATAGTACATTACGATACAAGTGCGAAAAAAATCGACACGAGTTGCGAATTACCTATTCGCACATGTATCGTACTACGTTTTACAGTATATATGGCCCTTTAAATGTTCGACATAGTAACGTAATATGCTAATTTTCGCACTAGTGCGGAAAAGTAGCACCATATGTACTGTAATAGTATATTACGATACGAGTGACGATTAATTCAATCGACTGGATAATTTCCAACGAATATATGTCGATTTAAATCGACAGGAGTTGCAAATTACCTGCGTGTATCGTGCGGTTTACAGTACATATGGCCCTTTAAATTTTCGACATAGTCACGTAAAGTGCTAATTACCGCACTAGTGCAGTTAAATAGGAGCATTGTACTGTAAAATATTATGCGATGATACGGAACGCCTCGCACTTGGCCAAAGTGTTTTCTATCCGACTAACGATGTGGAGGAATGTAATATATGTATTTTTTAATGTCTGCATACTTTCCTTTGGCAAAACCCTGTATAAAAGATGTTGTTTTCCTCTGTAAATAACCGCTGAAAACTATCGTTACACATAATGGATTTATTCGCGGCAAAATGATTTAAATTATATTTTTATAGTGCTCTACTGAGGTCGCTTGCACATGATGCAAGTAACATGCACATATTAGGGTACTTGTGCAGGTTATGTGGGTCATGCAAGCAACGGTACAAAGAAGCTTGCGGGCTTGATCATGAGCCAGCGCGAGCTACCCGCGCAGAAGTACCTTACTGGAGCAAAGCAAAGCGGGATAGTAACTTGCGCACACTGCTTGTACAAGTAGCCTGTAAGTAACCTAGACGCCAATTCGCACTTACATTTCGATATCAAACTAATGTCATTTGCCCGTACGTCTCGCTAGTGCCAATGCACGTAAAAAAGTTCGAGCTAATTGCACGCGCATGAGACAAAATTAAATCACTTTGATATCAGAATGTAAGTTCTCTGTGTGGTCTCCATAACTCACGATACTCAAGTCCTCTGAAGAAGGCCTACCGCGAACACCGAAGTTCGTAAACTGCAGGTATTTTTCTCTTTTAATCCAATTAAGGCGTAATTAGAGTGACAGAGAAAAGTCCCCGCAATTCGCGAACTTCGGTATTCACGGAGGCCCTTCTGTTTCTAACGGACCCTTAGTCCGTCACTGGTTATTGCGAGCTACGACTCAAGCTACGAATGCTACGCGCTACGCTAACATCCACTGGATTACATTTTCGTTCCCAGCAAACCTGTTTTTTTTTTTTTTTTTTTTTTTTTATTATTAAAGTACATCCACATCATACATATTATAACTTACACTAAACACATTTTAAAAGGTAATAAATACTGATATACACCGTGTTTTTTTTGATTTGCGTTAATTTCGAGTGTGCATTCCTGAGCTTAAATTAAGTAACTTTCTCAAAGATACCGATATTCTAACTAACTCCATTTCGGAGATAATCAATCATACATTTTTATATTATAAGGCCCTTACGAGCGTGTACACTTGCTTTAGGACCTGTTTACTTATTAGTTAGTGTTTAGTGCGAGTTCATACATTTGCTACTAAACGTACGTACTATCTCGGACGATCGATGTTAGAAATGACATTGATATGTCACAGTTTTCAATTGTTTGGTTGAGTTAAATGTAATGCCCGTGTTACAACAACGCTATATGCAACATTTAGTTACTTTTTATAAAAATAAAAATAGTTAAAAAAAAACAAAAAAAATATTTTTTTTTGAAAATTAACTATGCCATTTAGTTTCCTTAAACATACTTACCGAAACCCCGGAGTTAACGCAATTCAATAAAAACACGGTGTATACAACAATTATGGAGTACATAACATTGACTACTTATATTATACATAACAGTGAGATTACCTAAACTTAGCCTAAAACTAATCTTATACTAATCTAAAATTATACTAATTTTATTCTAACTACAATACTATAATTTCTGTTATTGAAATTTATAAAAGACACAAAATATAATTTAATTTAATTTAATAAATTATTTCCCTTATTTTATTTTCTGCCCAATATTTTATTTTTGAAAGCAGGTAACCGATCATGAAAAATGTCGATGTAATCCCCGTCCTTTATAAAGGCATTGTAGGCAGCGCAAACTCGTACCATGGGAGACTGCAGTCCGAGGTTGGTCCTAGTTACTGGCACCGAGAAAGTTTTCGTTATAGGACGCCGAGGATAATTATGAGGTGTGGTTATATAGATTTTCTCAAGCAAGTTGCTGCATTTTATTTGTCCATTTACGACTTTGTGCATAAAACACAGGTCCAACATTCGTCGCCGATCGCGCAGGCTATTCATATTATATTTGGCGAGGCGACAGTCGTAGGTGTTTCTGTGCGAAAAACCTGGAGTACTAAAAGCAAGATATCTTGTGAAAGCCCTCTGTATGCTCTCAACGCGTTGTGAGTGTACGTGATAAAAAGGACTCCACACAATTGAGGCAGATTCGAGATGGCTGCGTGCTAGCGTGTTGTAAAGTATTATTTTAGTTTTCTGATCCTTAAAACCAGTGGAATTTCTTTTAATAAATCCTAGCATCTGTGCGGCTTTTTTTACTACAAAGTCGATATGGGCATTAAATTTAAGTTCATTATCAATTATTACGCCAAGATCTCGAACTTCAGTAGCTTCCATTAAATTAACACCGCCTATCTCGTACATGTATTCAAGTGGTTTTTTTTTCCTGCAATATTTAATAAAAAAACACTTTTTTGCGTTGAGAGTCATACGATTTGTATTGCACCAAGACATTATATTGTTAAGGTCACTCTGTAGCTTTTTTGCATCTGATTCACATACCACCGATCTGTATAGCTTGAGATCATCTGCGTACAAAGAATAATTGGAGTGTTTGATATGGTCAGTAATATCATTTATAAATATCAGAAAGAGAACTGGGCCCAGGTGAGAGCCCTGTGGTACTTCTGAACCGGCGTTATAGGTTATCGATTTATAGCCATGTACAACCACATTTTGAGGCCTATTAGTGAGATAAGACTTGAACCATTTTAGCCACTTGCCACCTACCCCGAAACTGTGCAGTTTTTGTAAGAGAATTGCATGATCGACTTTATCAAAGGCATTGCTAAAGTCAGTGTAAACAGTATCCACTTGCAGGCCTTTGTCAACTTGCTGGCACAAGTCAGAAACAAATGGCACCAGATTTGACACTACTGAGCGACCAGGCCTGAAGCCGTGTTGATGGTCTGAGATAAAATTGTCCACAAGCCCTGAAAGTATTGGTTGTATAAGAGACTCGAATAGCTTTGAAAAACACGATAAAATTGAAATTGGGCGATAGTTCTGTACCGCGGTTTCATCTCCTTTCTTAAAAATTGGCACTATTCGAGCCTCCTTCCATACAAGAGGAAAACATCCGTCAGAAAGTGACCTATTAAATATTATAAAAAGAGGCAAAGACAGTGCTGAACCACAACGTTTCACAAACACAGGAGGTTTTCACAACATAATGAAGGGAACAGTTTAGTGTTAACACACGGCCCAATTCGAAGAATTTACGTTTAAGATCTTGGAAAGATCTATAAAAAACGATAACTAAACGACAGTCAAAATTGACGTTTATTTCGATTCCGCTGTGATCCCAATATTCTAACGTCAAAGTGACATTAGTTGCCCGAATCGAGCTGCTTCTGTCAATCATACGACATACAAACAATATCTAAATGAGAACTTATCTAAACCAGAACTTATCGTTATCATATCTCATTCTTCGAATCGGGCCGAATGACGGGAACAGTTTAGTGTTAACACATTCACCGCTGAGCTACGGTCGTAGAGCTACGTCGTAGCCGATAACATGCGTTTCCCGGTATGTAGCGGAAATCCTTCGTAGAGGCAAAACGACAACGTGGCGTGATTAACGCTGAAAGGGTTAATGCACCTACACCAAATGTAGACAAATGGATTTACCAAAACCAGCAAAGTAGTGCAATAATTGTGTTCGGATAATTGACAGCTTACGCAGATGGCGCTGTACAACTTCATACGTTTTGAAAAACCTTACCGGATTGTCAAAAGTTATCGCTTGCCTACCTAAGTAGTCACCACAGAAATAACGCATAAATTGTTAGTTTGCTATAGCTATGTTTATTATATGAACCGGGCATTTGACACCTGTTCATTGGTGGGAGCTCAGAGCACAGAGTAGCAGATCAAATGTAGCGTGAAAAAACGGGTAAGTAATGAAACGATTGATTGATAAATATTTAATAGCGCTCGTTCGATTTGATGTGTAATGTTTTACAGTTATTAATTTCCTCGTGTTGCTGTGATGAAAAATTTTGTGTTTCACTCTCGGTGGCAAAGTTTGTTTAACCCTCGTGCCTTAAAAGGCTACTCGCTACACGCTACACACGTGATTCAATTTTAAATTAAGTGGCTCAGGACAGCTTCGTCTACAATCCTATTTCGTCACCTTCTTAACTTGTCATTATTGTCATATGGCCCAGTGTTCTAATTCGTCAATATTCCTATATCGTCACTTTCCTGTCTTGTCCACATTCTTATATGGTCTACAGTGCTAACTCGTCCACATTCCTATGCGGTCCACAGTGCTGGCATTGGTGGAGGTCAAAATGACAGGCCAACAACGCTTTTCACTTGGAAAAAAGCAATGCAAAAGTAAATGAAAAGTGCCGATGTTGTCTTATTTATAGAAGGCAGTCAGAATAATGAATGGTACAATAATGTTGACGAGGTAGAGTAGGTAGACGATTGGACTGTAGTCAAAAAAGTAATATGGACGAGTTAGGAAGGTGACGATTTAGGACTTGTATGCTGACGACATAGCATTGTGGACGATTTAAAAAGATGACGAAATAGGATGGCGGACGAAGCGGTCCTGAGCCAATTATTTCGCTTGCTCGGGTATCAATATTAGCACGAGGGGTTAAACAACAACTTTGCCCTCTTGTAAAACAAAGAATTATTACTTGTGATATATATACATACACGGTGTTTTCTTTTTTAACTCCGTTAACTTCGGGGTATGGCTAACTACATTTAAGAAAATTTAATGGCATAATTAATGTTAAAAAAAAGCGGCCAAGTGCGAGTTGGACTCGCCCATGAAGGGTTCCGTACCATTTATGATTATGACGTATTAAAAAAAACTACTTACTAGATCTCGTTCAAACCAATTTTCTGTGGAAGTTTGCATGGTAATGTATATCATATATTTTTTTTAGATTTTTCATTCTGTTATTTTAGAAGGTAACTTAAAAATGTGTGTCCCCCCCGATTATTTGAAGTACTTAGGATTTCTTCGGCCAGTGTTTTGCCAATCCCAGCAAAATAATTATTTACATAGTTAACAGAGGATGTTGGAGATAATTTAGTGTTTAGTAGATCAGTATTTTTTGTTTTATCAGATTTGTAATGAGTTATCCTTTTTATTGTCTGCCAGAGCATTTTAGAGTTTTTTTATAGTAATTTTAGCCTTTTTGAGAATTCATCCCCTAAGAAAGTGAAAAAGAGGTTGAAAGTTTTTATCAAGAATGTCAATTTTTTGAAGTGTTAAATTTGTAACTTCTTAAATAAACACAATAATCAAGCGTTTATGATAATTTATTCCCCAAGGAACTAAAAACGGGGTTGGTTTGTATCGGACACGAACTCTTTTTTTTTGTGCGAGACATGAAACTTCTTAAAAATCATAATATTGGAAAACAAGAACAGGGATTACAGCGCTTTTGAAAATTCATTCCTATAGAAAAGAGGGAAAATTGCTTCGCAATCCTAGCAAAATAACGGTAGGTACTTTTACTATAAAATTTCATTTCGGGAGAAAACGTTTTACGCTAACTAAATCTTAACAAATCACTTTGATTTTGATGTCGATCGCTTCAGCATAATATATACTTATATAAAAAATTGTATTGCAAATTTTGAAAAAAGTAAAACCTATAAATCTAGTTTTTCATTGTATCAATAACATACTAAAAAACCGATCAAGTGGGAGTTCAATTTACTCGCGCACAGAGGGTTCCGTACAAACTTTGAATTATCTTGTGTACCTGCAAAGGCGAAAGACTTTTTATCAGAAGCACCTATACTAACACAGTGTACAGCGCCATCTATCGGCAAATTGTCTAACTAATGTGCGCTATGCAATGCACGTATGTTGGTTTTTCGAGGATAATTCTTTATCATCTGAACCGATTTCAAAAATTGTTCTTTTATGAAAATATTTTTCGTGGGAAACAGATATTTATTAAGCTTTATTTTCTCAATGTTTCAGATTTTTTGTACCCCCCGTTGAAAAGTGAGAGGTGAGGGAACACATTATTCCAAACTTATGAAGCAATTATATTCAAAGGCACTTATTTTGTAATCAAAGATCTAATCGAATCGAATTTTAATTGAAAAAAATTTTTGACATTTACTTACGTCTCCATAGACGTCACACCATCTCCATAGATGGAGTCATATCATGAGCCATGCTCAGTGTAGAATTCCGTCGTTGCCCGTCCGTCACATTAGATGGATCTGAAAGGGGCTTTTATACTAGTCATACTATGGAATGAACGTAACAAGCAATAGGGAGTATCATTGCTGAACTTGTGGCCTTTTTTCACTTCACTTTCTTCACTTCAAAAAAAGGAAGAGGTTATCATTTCGACCGTTTTTAACCGACTTGAAGATTTCAAAAGGAGGTTCTCAAATCGATTGTATGTTTTTTTTTATGTTTGTTACTGTTTAACTCGGTCATTTCTGAACCGATCTTCAAAATTATTTCTTTGATCCAGGCCATAATAGTTAAAAAAAAATAAAAAAAATTGATTGAATTTATGTACACCATGTTTATTTTGATTTCCGTTAATTTCAAGGGTGCATTTTTGAGCTTAAATTAGTAACTTTCTCAAAGACACCGGTATTCTAATTACGTCCATTTCGGAGATAATCAATAATTTATTTTTATCTTATAAGGCCCTCACGAGCGTAAACACTTGCCTTAGGGCCTGTTTACATATTGATTAGTGTTTAGTACGAGTATATACATTTGCTACTAAACGTAAATACTATCTCGGACCATTGATGTCCGAAATGACATTGATATGTCATAGTTTTCCATTGTTTGGCTGAATTAAATGTAAATGCCCGTGTTACAC